>NC_064649.1:103512794-105943498 GCF_023864345.2 Schistocerca serialis cubense | reverse complement strand
TCTCTCTCTCTCTCTCTCTCTCTCTCTCTCTCTCACCCTGGTCTCTGAGTTAGCTGACCCTCTTTCCCGCCTGAGGCAGGAACTTACATTTCTAAAATCCACATAAGTTTTTTGTACTTTTAATTGTGGCTGTTGATAGCACTTGGAATTTTACCTCATGAAGGCAAGTCATTCTACCATTTTGTTGTTGTGGTCTTCAGTCCTGAGACTGGTTTGATGCAGCTCTCCATGCTACTCTATCCTGTGCAAGCTTCATTATCTCCCAGCACCTACTGCAACCTACATCCTTCTGAATCTGTTTAGTGTATTCATCTCTTGGTCTCCCTCTACGATTTTTACCCTCCACGCTGCCCTCCAATACTAAATTGGTGATCCCTTGATGCCTCAGTACATGTCCTACCAATCGATCCCTTCTTCTAGTCAAGTTGTGCCACAAACTTCTCTTCTCCCCAATTCTGTTCAATACCTCCTCATTAGTTATGTGATCAACCCATCTAATCTTCAGCATTCTTCTGTAGCACCACATTTCGAAAGCTTCTATTCTCTTCTTGTCTAAACTGTTTATCGTCCATGTTTCACTTCCGTACATGGCTACACTCCATACAAATACTTTCAGAAAGGACTTCCTGACACTTAAATCTATACTCGATGTTAACAAATTTCTCTTCAGAAACGCTTTCCTTGCCATTGCCAGCCTACATTTTATATCCTCTCTACTTCGACCATCATCAGTTATTTTGCTCCCCAAATATCAAAACTCCTTTACTACTTTAAGTGTCTCATTTCCTAATTTAATTCCCGCAGTATCACCCGACTTAATTCGATTACATTCCATTATCCTCGGTTTGCTTTTGTTGTTAATCTTATATTCTCCTTTTAAGACACTATCCATTCCGTTCAACTGCTCTTCCAAGTCCTTTGCTGCCTATGACAGAATTACAATGTCATCGGCGAACCTCAAAGTTTTTATTTCTTCTCCATGGAGTTTAATACCTACTCCGAATTTTTCTTTTGTTTCCTTCACTGCTTGCTCAATATACAGATTGAATAACATCGGGGAGAGGCTGCAACCCTGTCTCACTCCCTTCCCAACCGCTGTTTCCCTTTCATGTCCCTCGACTCTTAGAACCGCCTTCTGGTTTCTGTACAAATTGTAAATAGCCTTTCGCTCCCTGTATTTTACCCCTGCCACCTTCAGAATTTGAAAGAGAGTATTCGGTCAACATTGTCAAAAGCTTTCTCTAAGTCTACATTCTGCCACTTTGAAATTAAATAGGCCTACTTTTTTATTCTAGTGTTAGGATACTTTGATGGTACCATTTTTGTAATGTATTAGGGTTGATTTGGTGCTGTGTTCACACTATATGGGACGTGAACTTTGCTTACACCTATACCGAATCATGGACGTCAGGTCTTGAAATACCATATTTGATTTTAAAGTAATTAACTAGCAATGATAAATCATGTTGATGGCCATAGCAGTATGCATAATGGATGTTCTTCACAAACTTTGTATGGTTAACTTTCCACATTGCCGAGAAGTGAAAGCATGGAAAAAGGGTTGTCTACACAGTTCAAAACATCAATCTTCATTTATTAGAGAATATATATGATGCTGTAATTTACCAAACGAAGGCGTTGGCATGTTGTTAGAGACAAAAAACACACAAACATAAATTTCAAGCTTTCGTAACCCACGGTTGCTTCATCAGGAAAGAGGGAAAGACAAGCGGATGTGGGTTTTAAGGGAGAGGGTAAGGAGTCATTCCAATCCCGGGAGCAGAAGGACTTACCTTAGGGGGAAAAAGGGACAGGTATACACGCGCCCCCCCCCCCCCCCCCCCCCCACACACACACACACACACATACATCTGCACGTATACAGGCACAGGCAGACATATGTAAAGACAAATTTGTTGGGCAGAGATGTCAGTCGAGGTGGAAGTACAGAGGCAAAGATGTTGTTGAATTACAAGTGATGTACGAGGGGCGGCAACTTGAAATTAGCGGAGGTTGAGGCATGGTGGGTAGTGGGAAGAAAGGATATATTGAAGGGCAAGTTCCCATCTCCGGAGTTCTGATAGGTTGGTATCAGTGGGAAGTATCCAGATAACCCGGACGGTGTAACACTGTGCCAAGATGTGCTGGCCATGCACCGAGGCATGTTTAGCCACAGGGTGATCCTCATTACCAACAAACACTGTCTGCCTGTGTCCATTCATGCAAATGGACAGTTTGTTGCTGGTCATTCCCACATAGAAAGCTTCACAGTGTAGGCAGGTCAGTTGGTAAATCACGTGGGTGCTTTCACACGTGGCTCTGCCTTTGATCGTGTACACCTTCCAGGTTACAGGACTGGAGTAGGTGGTGGTGGGAGGGTGCATGGGACAGGTTTTACACTGGGGCTGGTTACAAGGTAGGAGCCAGATGGTAGGGAAGGTGGTTTGGGGATTTCATAGGGATGAACCAAGAGGTTACGAAGGTTAGGTGGACGGCAGAAAGACGCTCTTGGTGGACATCGCGGCAGCCCCATTGTAGCTCCTGAAATGAGATCCATCGTTCATGAAATCCTCCTCACTCCAGCAAAACTTTGAAACATGGATCTATTTTGTAGAAGCTGTAAATAAATAGTTGACACTATTAAAGTTCCAACCCACGTATGTTGTAAGTGAATAAGTGCTCAGTTAATTGCAATGGAAAATGTGCGAAAACTCTTGTAAAGTTAAGAGTAATTTTTTTTTAATAAGCATTTCAAGTATAGCACTTATTTGTTGCAGATTGAATAGTGAAAAAGGTGAATTATCTCACCAGTTGGTTAACTTTGCAACATCCTGCCAACTAATTAATAATGTTTCAGACGTCACGATGAAAACAGAGTAATTGGTGAGTCGGAGCTAACCTCGATAGTCGGCAATAGCTTCTTAGTGACATTTAGTTCATGCAACAAACCCCTTGCATGCAACCAGTGCCACACAGCACAACAATTAGAACTGTAGAAGCATGGGAGGGTTGACGTTGGCAACAGCGATTCAGAAAAAGGGCAGGCAACACAAGTCCTGAGAGGTACAGATATCTAACAATTGGTGCTTGGAGGCCAATCGTCAACTTCTTTTACAAAGTAAATTATTAAGTGGGTGACATCTGTTTTATATAGTGATTCCAAAGTTGCTGACTGAAGTGTAAGGTAAAGTCAGGTCGTTGTTTGTTCATATATACCCAGAAGTTTAAACAATAAAAAAGTATGTTGGTTCTCGGTATGTAATTATGTAGGAATCAAATATTTGTGTTTGATATCGTAATGAAACACTGCGGTTTTTATTTGGATGATTTCGAATACAGTAGACATTAGTGCTCAGAATTTGTACCCTTGGTAGTGGTATATACTGAGTTTTCAATACCACAATGGAACATCATCAACTTGAAGACTTATTTTCAAGAGGAAAACAGAACACTGGTGAAATAACAACCTTGCAATCGATTTTGCATCCAAATTTGAGCAATAATTTTGATAGTGCATAGCTTTGACCATCTGTGATGTACATTTTAAGCATTAGCATGTTGCAGTACCCCACCCCACTGTATCCTCTTAATGGTAAAGCGTGAAGCAGGAACACAGCTAATTGGTTAAACAATTATTTTAATAACAGGTTAACAATTTTCAATTTACAAATTCGTAGTGTTGAAGAATGGTGTAAGTCTTGAATCTGTGCTTCACATTAATATTGTGTGCTTAATAATTCAAAGGAAGTGTTTCCTTAACGCTACCTCTGACCATTTTTCAAAGGATGGTGATCAGGAGTGACGTCCACCCGTTACTTAAGACATTGGCAGCAAAAATCATTCAATTTTGGACATAGCTTTGCTGCATATAAGCCGGTACTCTTTTAATGATACGCTCAGTATTTTCCACTGCATTGTGAATTTACACATATAGTAAAATTGGAACTTGGAGATGTCTGTATGTAGGAGATATTTAAGAAAACTGAATATGAGGGTGTTTTTATAGCAGCTTTCAAAAGCGAAAAAAGTTATTTTTAAAATTTTTGTGTATATTTCTGTATGCGCATCATGCAAAAACTAATGCACGGAGTTGGATGCGATTTTCAGTTTTTTAATTGAATCAGTTTTTCTGAAGTGGCAAAAAAATAGGGAGTAAACCATAGTAGAATTCACAAAAGTTGTACTTGATGCTCTTGATAAAGATGAGTGTCACAGGCATATTTTTGTAGCTTTCTAAGGCTTTTGGTACAGTTGACCACAAGATTCTATTAAATAAATTAGAAGCATTAGCAATAAACTAATGACTGGTTTTGATCCTACCTAGCAGATAGGGTACAAAGAGTAGCGATAACACACACGTAAAATAGATCTAAACATTTACTAAAACACTTATCAGAACCAAAATACATTAATATAGGTGTTCCGCAAGGTAGCACTTTAGGACCAACACTGTTCCTGATATACATCAATGACTTTGCCAGTAGTGTTACTCATGGTGAAAAAATTCTCCTCGCTTATGACAGCAATATTATAGTCACTGAGAAAACAAGATAACTCCTTGCAGAGAAAGCAAATGATACTCCCAAGGAAGTTTATGATTGGTCAATAAGCAATAAAATGACACTGAACATAAAGAAAACTAATGCCATGAATTTCAGTTTGAAGAGGAAAAATTACAATGCTAAATTAAATGTAGTTGGCACCTTTATAGACTGTAATGAATATTGATTCTCAGTTGAAGTTGTGTGAACACACAAAGGTACTTGGAAACAGAATGTCATCAGCTTGTTATGCCCATAGAAACCCATCAGTGTGTAACATGCAGTGCCTTTTAGTTACATATTATTAATATCTACACTCAATTCTTAGCTATGGCATTCTTTTTTGAGGAACAAACACACAAAATGTGGCCACAATTTTGAAACTCCAGAAAAGGGCCATAAGAGTATTAATTAAAAATACTGGTTGAACTCATTGTAAAGATCTGTTCAAAACACTGGCAATTTTAACTACTCCATGTAAATACTCCTTCGCTATCACTCGAGCTATTGCTGATGATTTTAAATCTTCTGAACAGTCTTTACCACTTACTTCATTTTAGTGTCCATTGCCATTACCACCCTTCATTTGAAAAGTTGTCTGTGATATCTGCAACAAAACTGAAATATATAAATCGCAAAGAAAAACCCATACACTTCCATTTGCATGTGAAATAGCCGGAAAATGATTTTAGTCAGTCATGTCTACTAGCTCTCGCTATTTTACATTCAACCGTTTCAATTTGACCGTCTTTCCATTTGAATCCAGAAACTGTAGCTCGTGGGTACCTCGTAAGTTGAGGTTACGTATGTACTTTGTGCTTAGGCTTAAAATAGCTGCAGTGTAGCAAAGCGAGTGATGAACAACCAGTGCGCACGAGAATAGTTGCGTCTTAACAGCGTAGTTCACTATATGGCCCACATTCCCAAGCTACGTCGTTTGTGGGACACAAAATTTTACCAGCATGCTTACCTTATTAAATATAAAACATGAAGCCAAGTGGATGATGTTTTGTTGAGAGCACTAATTACGAATAATTTAAAGATGTGCCTGAGTTTGTATTGATGGGTAGACAACAGCTGAGAGCTCACTCTCAACTCCGTTTTCTTCTTCTCCCTGCACAATTTTTATGGACAGTCAATAAATCTCGATAGGTGGGAAGCTGTAATAAAGCAATTAAATAGTAGTGTTCCATTTTATTATGTAATTTATTTTCGCTTCTACACAGATCGAGCTAACCACCATGAGCAGCAGACAGAGATACTGGATACCACTACACTTCTGAAAGTGCAAAGTGTAAAGCAAGAAATGCAAAGGAGAGAAAGACACATTCTTTTGTATCTGAAATGCTTAAACTGGGTTTTTTAATGTTCAGAATGATTTTGCCAAAGATACATAAAATGAAGTACAAAATACAAAAGCTGTACCTGATTGTGAGGATGATAGTTGTACTACATAAAATTCGTCAGAATACAAAAGAAAATAAGCCAAGGTCCTGCAGAAAGTCGTTTTTCACATATAAGCATAAAAAACTATCGAATAAAACTTACATGAGAGATTGGTTGTGCTATTCAGAAAGCAAAGGGCGACCTGTTTTGTTTGCAAAGTGGCAGATTCTAATGGCTTGCCACGCATTATGAAAGACCAATTAGATGACTGGAAGAGACATGATGAAAGCAGTTCGCACAGAAAATTGATTAGTTCCCTGTTATTTATTTATTTAAAAAAGCTCTTAGAACGAATTGTTTCAATTATATGTTGTTTAGGTGAAAGAGTGCTATCATTTTGAAGTAGTGATGGAGTTATTGGTTCACCCACAGTGGAAATTATTTAGTGTTATTAGAATTACTAGCCAAATTTAACATGTTTCTGGCCCAACGTATACATATCTATGCAAATAAAAGAAAGGGACATAAGTCATATTTGTCAAAAACAATGTGCGTGGAATTTTTCTATCTAATTAGATAGCCATACTGGATCATATTATTTGTGAAATTCAAATACAATTGTGTCTCATTGGGTTCTACTTCTGATACACCTCACATAGATCAACTGACTCTGCGTCCTACCGTTCGGACCAGTGGAAAGATATGTGAAGCTTTTATGTATGGAAGGTGATACTGCTGAACATCTCTCCCAAAGCTTACTATCTGTTGTAACAGAACACAGCATTAATGTCGGAGATTGTCATAGGCAAAGCTATGACAATGCCAGTAACATAAGTGGCAGGTATACTGGCTTAGAAGCCCAAATTAAAGATATAAATAAATACTCAATATATTCCCTGTTTTTCAGATTTGCTAAATTTGGTCACCAATCATGTTGCAGAATGTTGTACAGAAGTATCCTTTTCCTTTGATTCCCTTGAAGGTCTCTTCACATTTTTTTCTGCTTCTACCTATCGAAGGGGCCTTCTTTTGAAAGCACTGAAAAGTGATAGTACTAAAATTCAGATTTTGAAAAGATTATTGGACACTAGGTGGGTGGCCAGAGCTGATGCTACAGTGACACTTTTATTTGGTTTTCATACGATCAAACAAGTTTTGAATGACATACCTACTAATATGCATAAAAAGGTAGTGTGTCGCAGTCAGGCTTACGGACTGGTTTTGAAGCTGAGTAACTTGAAAAGGGGAATAATGTGTGTTGCATGGAACAGAATCCTAGAATGGTCGCAAGCAACTAGCATTTCGCTGCAATCTTCTGACCAGGGTCCGAGTACCGGGTATGAAGAGTTTTCTGTTTAGAAAAAGTGACAAAAAGCAGATTTCAGAGTACCTGTTGGCTCAACACAAAAGTTTTGTCTCAAGTACAGATAGTGTTGAGGATCAGTGAACAAAATTCAAAACCATCGTACATTATGCGTTAGATGAGTATGTGCCAAGCAAGATCGTAAGAGATGGAAAAGAGCCACCATGGTACAATAGAGTTAGAAAACTGCTGCGGAAGCAAAGGGAACTTCACAGCAAACATAAACATAGCCAAAGCCTTGCAGACAAACAAAAATTACCCGAAGCGAAATGTAGTGTGAGGAGAGCTATGCGAGAGGCGTTCAATGAATTTGAAAGTAAAGTTCTATGTACTGACTTGGCAGAAAATCGTAAAAAATTTTGGTCTTACGTCAAAGCGGTAGGTGGATCAAAACAAAATGTCCAGACACTCTGTGACCAAAATGGTACTGAAACAAAGGATGACAGACTAAAGGCCGAAACACTAAATGTCTTTTTCTTAAGTTGTTTCACAGAGGAAGACTGCACTGTAGTTCCTTCTCTAGATTGTCGCACAGATGACAAAATGGTAGATATCGAAATAGACGACAGAGGGATAGAGAAACAATTAAAATCGCTCAAAAGAAGAAAGGCCTCTGGACCTGATGGGATACCAGTTCGAATTTACACAGAGTACGCAAAGGAACTTGCCCCCCTTCTTGCAGCAGTGTACCGTAGGTCTCTAGAAGGGCATAGCATTCCAAAGGATTGGAAAAGGGCACAGGTCATCCCCATTTTCAAGAAGGGACGTCGAACAGATGTGCAAAACTATAGACCTATATCCCTAACGTCGATCAGTTGTAGAATTTTGGAACGCATAATATGTTCGAGTATAATGACTTTTCAGGAGACTAGAAATCTACTCTGTAGGAAACATCGGTTTCGAAAAAGACGGTCGTGTGAAACCCAGCTCGCGCTATTCGTCCACGAGATTCAGAGGGCCATTGACACGGGTTCACAGGTAGATGCCGTGTTTCTTGACTTCCACAAGGCGTTCGATACAGTTCCCCACAGTCGTTTAGTGAAAAGTAAGAGCATATGGACTATGAGACCCATTGTATGATTGGATTGAATAGCTCCTAGATAACAGAACGCAACATGTCATTCTCAATGGAGAGAAGTCTTCCGAAGTAAGAGTGATTTCAGGTGTGCCGCAGGGGAGCGTCATAGGACCATTGCTATTCACAATATACATAAATGACCTTGTGGATGACACCGGAAGTTCACTGAGGCTTTTTGCAGATGATGCTGTGCTGTATCGAGAGGTTGTAACAATGGAAAATTGTACTGAAATGCAGGAGGATCTGCAGCGAATTGACGCATGGTGCAGGGAATGGCAATTGAATCTCAATGTAGAAAAGTGTAATGTGCTGTGAATACACAGAAAGATAGACCCTTTATCATTTAGCTACAAAATAGCAGGTCAGCAACTGGAAGCAGTTAATACCATAAATTATCTGGGAGTACGCATTAGGAGTGATTTAAAATGGAATGATCATATAATGTTGATCGTCGGTAAAGTAGATGCCAGACTGAGATTCATTGGAAGAATCCTAAGGAAATTCAATCCGAAAACAAAGGAAGTAGGTTACAGTACGCTTGTTCGCCCACTGCTTGAGTACTGCTCAGCAGTGTGGGGTCCGTACCAGATAGGGTTGATAGAAGATATAGAGAAGATCCAACGGAGAGCAGCGCGCTTTGTTACAGGATCATTTAGTAATGGCGAAAGCGTTACGGAGATGATAGATAAACTCCAGTGGAAGACTGCAGGAGAGACGCTCAGTAGCTCGGTACGGGCTTTTGTCAGTTTCGAGAACATACCTTCACCGAAGAGTCAAGCAGTATATTGCTTCCTCCTACGTATATCTCGCGAAGAGACCGTGAGGATAAAATCAGAGAGATTAGAGCCCACACAGAGGCATACCGACAATCCTTCTTTCCATGAGCAATACGAGACTAGAATAGAAGGGAGAACCACCGTCAGGTGGCTTGTGGAGTGTGGATGTAGATGTAGATATGCACTTCATAAATCCTTACGTGAATATATCCAAGAAATGAAGTTCACTTTTTCAGAAGTTGAGGCAAAAGCCAAATCCCTGACTAGCTGTGAAGAATATCAGCTACAAACTCCAAGATGACACAAGCAAAAAACAAAGAACAACCATTTAAGTGGGATCAATTACACTCGATGAAGTTGTAGAAAAATCAAACACCTGGATAACATTTTGAGTTTTAGGTGTTTATTGTGATAAATGACAATGTATTGATTGCATTAGCTAAATGCTTGGAAAAATACCATCATCTGACTAATGTTTTTTGGAATGTAACGGGACTTTAAATTCCTTACAGCAGAAGGGATCTTGAAAAGCACTCCTAATATTGTGAATGCTTAGCCAGATGATTTAGAAGAGTAGCTAGGTGATGAACTAGTACAGTTCACAGAGCTGCTGAAAACTAATATCTCTGCTGCATTCACAGAAAAAAGAACGAAGCTTTGGAATTAAAAATTTATACATTTTTATTGGAAAATTTGTTAGGACCGTTTTTTCCAAATGTAAAAATAGCCCTTTCCAAATGTAAAAATAGCCTTTCGCATTTACTTATCTTTAATGATCACCAACCACAGTGGAAAGCATTCTTTTTCAACGCTAAAGTGCATTAAAAATGAATTTGGAAATATGATGGGACAGTAATGGCTAAATGACCTCAGTATAATGAACATTGAATATGATTTGCTCGGACATTGATCTAACTTGTATAATTTCTAAATTTTCCGAAATTAAATCCAGAAAAGTTTATTTGTAATGATAAAGTTTTATTTTATATCCCAAACTGTACCACCTAAACAAATCAAGGGCCTCTTGTCAGAATTTGCTACGGGTCCTGTGCTTACTTAATCCGGCAGTGCATGTACCAGCCCTACAAAAAATAGAACAACTCTGTGAAGACCAATGAGATTTGATATTGCTGCAATCCAATATAAGCTTTGCATAAAATCGAGAAAGTGCCACCATATGTGGATATCACAGATATTACTTAAAAGTTTTTGAGTCAACCAAACACTTGTGAAACTTTCAAAAAACACAAACAAACAACTAAAATACTTTGAAGTCAGTTTCCTTGTCTTTGCCTAAAACATTAAGTGCTAAAAGATTCTATGTAAAACCAGTCCAAAAATTGTGCACAACAAGTAAGATTTGTGAACAGAAATCTGCCATCAGTGATTGAAATGAAAGTGGCAGGGAGGTGACATGTCACAAGTCAGTACTAAAATATGAAAGTATTGAGGTTGCAAATAAAACTTCACATGATTTGGCGCATTCAAAATCACAGAAAGGCTTCATGTGGCAAAAAGAAGGTAGAAAAAGTGAAGCATGTTTTGGAAAGAAAAGTGTGCCGGGCATTAGATTGCAGTATTGAAGATTCTGACCATAGAGAAGAAAAATTTGATGATGAAATTGTTAAGAAAGCCAAAGATTTTGATGCTATGATATTGTTAATGAATGAAAAGGTGGCTAGTGTAAGAGTACCTGCAAAAATTCAAATTTTAACTTTAGCTCTACCCGTTTGGTGAAAAGAAAATGTAATTTCATAATTCAATGTTAGTGATTATGTGGTTCGACAAGCAAGGAAACTGAAAACAGAAATGGGTATTTTTTCAATTCCTAAACAGAAAAGGGGGAAAGTTATTGCTGATGAATTAATGAAGATTGTCTGATTTCTGCCAAAATGATGAACATACTCGAATGTTACCAAGAAGAAAAGACAGAGTTGGCATTCAGAAGACTCTGTGTATGCAAAAATCACTTATCCTTTGTAACTTAAAGTGAACTGTACTGATGTTTTAAATGGCAGAATCCAAACATTAACAGTGGTCTTTCTAAATGTTGTTTGCTAAGACTGTAGCAGTCTATTTATTTATAAGCTGGTGCTGCTAACACTCATTCAGTGTGTGTGTGTGTGTGTGTGTGTGTGTGTGTGTGTGTGTGTGTGTGTGTGTGTGTGTGTGTGTTTGTTTTATCCACCAAAATGTAAAACTGCTTTTGGATGCGGAACACACTCAAGAAACATACAAAGAACTTATAAAATTTCTTGTATGTGACTGAAAACTATGACTGCGTGCTTAATCACTGTGATAATTGTCCCAGCAATGGCAAACTGTCGGAATTACTAAAACAGAAATTAGCTTACAAAGGTGCTGATGATGAAGCTGAATTCAGCCAATGGATAAACACACATTATCGGGCAGAATTGGTAAAGTGGCCGGCAATTGTTGGTGAATACATAACTTGTTGCTAACAAAATTACTGGCACTTAAACCACACTCATTTATACCTGTCTGTCAAAATCATTGAATAAATTGAAAGAAAATCTTATCTTACCCCAGAAAAAGCAATTGTTACTGAACTTTGCTGAAAACTACAGTTTTGTAATTCAGAATGAAATTCAGAGTTACCACTGGACAAGAAGCAGCTGTACAATCCATCCCATGTGTGTATATGTGGTAAATGAAGAAAGTCAATTGGTAATAATGAACTGCTGCATTATAGGTGATGATATGGAACATGATGTAGGATTTATAAAAACTGTCCAAAAAGAAATGGGTAAGTGGCTGGAAGTGCATTACCCACAAGTGAAGAAAGTCCTTTCTTTAATTGATGGATGTGCTGCTCAATATAAGTATAGAAAAAGCTTTAAAAATTTGTGTGAGCATAAAAACAATTTTTTTATTGATGCTGAGCATTCCTTTTTTACTACTAGACTTGGTAAATCTGTGTGCGATGGTGTGGGAGGAACTATAGAATGTATATTGAGAACAACTAGCCTTCAACTAGAAGATGATGCGCAAATAAAAACTGCATGTGGTGTTTGCGATTTCTGCTAAGCTAATATTGAAAGATGTTTTTTTCATTTCTTAGAGAAAGATTTCCTACACAAGAGCACCGAAGAGATTTTCTACAACCTGCACAATACCTGGTACCAGGAATTTTCACCATTACAAACCACTTCCTTGTGATTCTGTAGAGGTTAGAAGAGTAACTTCTTCCGAAAAACCTCCCTTGGCTTTTTTGTGCATTCAGTGAAAATGCTCCACAATGGACATGCACTCGCCCTCAACAAAATTCTTTTGTACTAGCTGTATATGATGACAGGCGGTACTTTCCCTTCATCAGAAATGTCTGTGACAAAGGAGATTATGTTAAACTGCTTTTTCTCAATCCACCTGGATCAACAGTGTTCTTTTGGCCTGAGAAGGAAGACTCTTGTGCCTTTGGGAAATATTTTACATGCTGTTGGTGTACCTAAATCAACATTAGGCAGAATATATTATGTCAATGATAAAGATATGAAGCTAACAGAATATAAATTGTCACAGTGGATTAAAAACAGAGATGCTCTTAAGAAGTTTCATTGATAGTCTCAGGGATCTTCACTGCTGAACATGTACATTTTAAATTAACATTAGTGTGGCTAGAATAATTGTTGTTTAAAGATGTTAATTTGACACCCCAAATAAAGTTAACCCGTGTAATGAAAATGTCTCAAATGAAGTTGTAACTTTTGGCTCTGTACCTTCATGAGACAGCTTTACTACAGGTTGTCAGCGTACACAATTAGATTTGAATGGTCTTCTGAGCAATGATGTGATACATGTAAAATGTCCAGTATATATCAAAACTCAGGCTGCTGCTTCTTTTTTAAAAAATATCAGTTTCGATAAAAATAAATCTTGTATCAGCTGTCAGTGTTTTATGTATTTAAAAATCATTGCTTGGACCACAACACCTTAAGTTAATTTGCTACGTTCCCCGAAGTCAAGAATAGTTATTAATTTTTTTCCAATAAAGATACATCCCTTCTGTGACATATTAGGAAATATGACAGTGTTGTGTTGGAAACAAGATACTTCCTGTTAGTATTATTTTTGTCTGAAGTAATGAAATCCAAATGACAAGCTTCTGTTTTGGCATTTACATTTGTAAAAAATTTCCTTTTTCTCCCCTCAAACTACATGGTGGAAAAATTTTGCATTTTGCCATGCAGAAAGTAACAAGTAGAAAAACTTTCATGAAAATCTGAAGCAGTGGGTGTCAGGTATGGATGATTTTTCCTAGATTTTTTTTTCCATCACTACACAATGAAGTGTGATTTCAATATATAGCGGAGATGCTGAGTTGCGATAGGCACAATAAAAAGATTCACACAATCATACCATCCTGGATTTTCCATTGTTTGTCGTGTGATTTCAGATTTATTTGTGTGTCCATTAATAGAAGACCCATTACTAATTTTATTTTATTACGTAGTCTTGGGAATTATCTAAGACCAATTTTGAGTGCCCAGTAGGTTGGAGAAATGTGATATAGGCATTTTTCGGTGTGTGTGTACTTTTTCCGGAAATTGGAAAGTAACACACATTAATTTTTTGTGTTGTTCTTTGTAACTTTATTGCTTAAATAATTACATGTCTGTTAAATATGTGCTTCTCTTAACTTACAAAAAAAATTCCAAATGAAAAGCTTCATAAACGCCTGAGTTACGTGCATTTATCAAAAAAGTACCCTTTTGCACTGACACTCTTGCAGAGCCCAGAGAATATCACTGCATTTAAAATTTGATACTAAAGAAAAGTTTGTCAGAGAGCAAAAAGATTTTGTACAAGTTCTTATGTTATAAGGGTAAGAAAATGTGCAAAGTTTCAGAAAAATCTGAGATTATGGGTGACATGACCTGCGTGATTTGATGTGGAATGACCCCGCACCATTATTTATTGAGGTTTGACTTGGGATTTCCAAGCCTGAAAATTTAATTAAAAATAGTGAACAGTCAAGTAACATGTGCAATTCACAACTACTTCATGAAAATGCATTTTTTTCATTATATTACCTCTCAGATGTAATATAAATTAAATAAACAGACCATTGGTGAAACAAGATTAAAATTAATTGGGGGGGGGGGGGGTTCGAACTGTTTGCTCATCCCTGACCCTCTTGCTAAGTGGCAACACTAAGCATGTGACCACACAGGTGACCTACGGCCGGTACCTTCACACATATACATAAAGTACATAATAGATGTGTAAAATCTTTCTTGCGATTTTCTCAGAATAGTCAGAGTAGTGCACTGTACTACTTCGACATTATGTTGTTTTTAATGACCTACTAACGGCGTAAAAAGTTAAAAGTAAAATTGTAATTACAATGTTGTGGCCTTCCCTCGTAAGTTTTGTCATCCTTAAATTTAGTTATTCAGTTTTGTAGTGCAGATCTTCATTACTCCTGTTGCTGTATTATCCACAATTATTTTATGTTTGTCAATATTTTTCTTAAGTTCTTCCTTCTTCTGTACAGTGTTTTGTCTCTCTTTGTAGTCTGATCGAAGCATTTGTCTGCACATTGATATTTTGACTAATTACTTTAACACTGTGTTGTAACTTTGCTTGAAACAAGTTAGCTCTCTTATTGAACATGTATTTAGTTCACTAAGGTTCATTTCCATAATCCTTGACCTGAATTTATTAGCCTCTGTTCCAACCGTTCTCCTGTGTTACCTCGCCAAGATATTAAAATTTATCGCCCTTCTTAAATTTTCCATATCTTGTCCCCATAAAACTTCCTGGGTAGTACGTGGTATCATTTTCTGCAGGTGGTCTCAACTGCTTCTGCCACGATTTGACATCTACAACTCTGAGGCTTCGCCTTCGCTGAGCTGCACGAATCTCATTCTCAGCAGAAGCGTCAGCTGCCGTGATAAGGTGTTGCTCCACTGTGACACGCCTCAGGTACTGTACACACAACCCCATCGGCTGCCCGACACCTGTCAAGTCTGCCACAGTGGTGAGTAGACTGTTCAGTTTGTAACCTGAGTAATCAGTGCACCATCTCAGCTGCCAGCATTTTTATTTATGTATTGTGTCGGAAGCATTCATACATTGGAGAGCTACACAGTAACTTAGTATTATTAAAACAGAAGTATCCAATAAGTTACATACCTTTGTAATGATTTTTATTTATTTATTGTTCAGCTAATTCAATCTATACAAGATGTAGCCTTTCTAAGTTACTAGATACATTTTTAAGAGGTGTATCCATGCATCTCTGTCCACTGCTGTCTTCTGCCAATTGAAGCCTGCAACTTCCTCGAATTCCTTATCCCAGCGATCAGGTGGTCCCCCCTGGTGATCTTCGTTTATCTCTGGGACTCCACTCTAAAACTGATTTTGTCCATCTTCCATCCTTCGTTTGGTTAGTATGTCCTGCCCACTGCCATTTTATAGTCTTAACCCATTCTATAATATCTTTTACTCCTGTTATTGCTCGTATGTCTGGGAGATTCCACGGTGACTCGCGTTACATTTTGCAATCGGTGTTTCATTATGTTGAGTTGTTATCAATCTATAAATCCATATTTTCTTTTATAGATCACCATTATAAATTATGTTATTCAGTCAGCTTGGTATTCTAATGAGAAGTAAGAAATGAAATAGAAGGTTCGGAGTGTTGGAGTTGAAGAAGAAAAGATGAGAGACCCCAAAGACAAGAAACCCCCCTACCCAGGACCCCCACTGTTCCAGTACTTCACTGTGGTGCTGGAAGGAGAAGAGTGTTGGGCATTCCCTGCAGAACAGACTTGTCACAGATTCACCTTCCCAGTCCCCGAAAATTAACCCTGACACTCCATATTGACTGATCAATGAAGGGTGAACAACTAGGATTCTGCAGGACAGAGTAGATGACAAATATAGTGCTGTATTGGTTGACCAAGTAACACATGCTAGATCCTACCAGCTGACTTACAAGCAGGCCCTCTAGTATCTGGGTTTGATCAAACATACTGTATATACTCAAATAATCCGCGCACCCCAATTTTGAGGAAGAGGAAAAAAAATATTTTTTGCTTTAATTTGTTTTATTTACAAAAAAATTGTTCCGACGTTATGATGTGTTCAAAAGTATGTATAATAACTACTGGTTTGAAGCAACGCTGCTGTACAGGTTGATACATCGTTAAAACGCAGCCGATTCAGCGGCCCATTAGACGTGTGGGCGGCCAGGGAACATTATTACTGCCAGCTGGGACTCTATGCGTACCTACAATAGCAAGAAAGAAATGTGAATTGTCTTGTTTAAGAATTTGTTAATACGGTATATGCAATAAGATATTTTAGTCAATACCGGTACGTTTCCTCTCTTACCACTATATTCGTCACTTTCATCGTCATCACTAGCAGGAGAAACATTGTTGTCTTCACCATCTTCCCATAGAGCGTCTTCCTCTGTTCCATCCAGTGAATTTGTGATTACACATTGTTTGAAGGATTTTTTCCACCAATGGTCGCAGAATGGAGTCCCATGTACTGTTCACCCATTCACAAATCTGGGACAAATCCGGCCGTTTGATTTTTCCACTAGGTGTGAACTTAGGGTTTTCATCAGCCATCCATTGTGTGTACGCTGTTTAAGTGCAGCTTTGAATGGCCGATTTATACGCACATCTAGTGGCTGTAGGATGGATGTTAGGCCTCCAGGGAAAATGACCAAGTCAGTTTTCCCTTTTTGTAATTTCTCTCACCACAAATATTCAGTCAGCACAAAATTATCTTCTAAGACTGTTAATTTGGGATACATAAATGTTTAGTAGGTCTTTTCAAACCTTTTTCATAACCATCGAAGAAAAATATTATTTCGTAATAGTGGCTCTGTACATGTCCCAGGTAATTAATTGTGGAGCTGTTATGTAAAATAAGATCAGATTTTTGCAAGGTCTTGCACAGGTTCCAATCATTGCTTGATATATATAATCACACACACATCACTGTCAGTATGCCAAAGGACTGAAAATGAAAGAATGGATAAGATAGTGTTTCAGAAAAATACTAAACCATTATCTGTTGCCTTCCTGAACACACCTTTCCTGCCATGGAACTCTGCCAACAGTATTGAAATACCATGTCAGATGTTGTCTCACTTCTCTTGCATTGGCTGCGCTATCATTTGCACCTTGAGCGGCAATGCCAGGAATACATGGTAATTCATCTATATTTGGAAGGATATATCCTTGAGAATTTCAGGCAAGTACAAAATTATGTAGCAAGCAACACACTTATGTAATCAGCTCTACTTTGGAAACAGATAGTGGAATAGTCTGCAGCAAAATTCTGAATTTGTTTGACATTATGCCAAAGGCATTTTCCACAACTCTACGTGCTCTACAAATTCTGTAGTTAAAAATTCTTTTTTCAGGTGTCATGTCACGTTCAGGATATGGTTTCATTTAATTTTCCATTACGCAAAAGCATCATCTACCACAAACATGTAGGGAACACAGATGTCACTACCTGGAAGTGGACACTTTGGTGGCAAATTTAATAAACCATCCATGAGTTTAATGAACAAGGCACTCTCTCTGAATATTGCACCATCATTCATTCTCCCATTTCTGCCGATGTCCACAAACAAAAATTTATAATTAGCATCTACTAGAGCTAAAAGAACTACGCTGTCGTGACCTTTGTAGTTTCTGAATGATGAACCATCAGAGTGCAGAGGCCTAAACTTGACATGTTTCCCACCAAGTGCTCAAATGCAATGCGGGAATTGCCAGAGGCTGTGGAACCCATCTTCTATTAGTTTCCACTTGGCAGGATCACATGGACACTGCAAATTACATTTTGTTTCACAGTCATGCCATACCAAGAAGAAAATTGTAGCAAATACTTAGGCCTACAGCATTTATGTTGGGCTTACCTGTATCACATTATCTCCTAACACACTTGCTATGGCCATCAAAGTCTCTGGTATCATTCGGGAGAGCGTGTTGTTCGCTGTTCGTGTAGAATAGGCCAAATCTTTAAGTGTTTCTGGTCGCTAGGAAACGGAGTGTGACAGCAAGCCTAGAGACGCATATTAAACATGCCTCAGATTGATCGTAAAATTACAATGGATTATAAATAAAAATTAACTTTCTCTTTTGAACAAATAATAATGCACTTATCTTTCCCGGGCCGTAATTGCCTGACGCATCACTGTGTTTCTTCTGAATCGGAGGCGAAACCATACAAAAGAAGTTCTTCAAATACCAATACATCCATTCGTATAAAATTTGCAAACGATGTATGATCTTCTATCCTATAAGATAACGTCATATATAACAGTAATTATTGGTATATTTATAAAGTCAAACAGTAATGAAATGGTGATACTTTTCAAACAAAAGTAGGTGTTACGTGAACTAACCTCAACTCTTTATGAAGCATGTAGAGTACACCTTTTCCAGCGTTTCTCCTCTTAATCCAGTTTTTTGTCCATTCTTTCTTTCTTCTTCTCTCATTAGCATGCATTTCGGCATCGTTTAGCACCAAAACAGCTAGTAACACCAGTTTGCTCTGAACATCGTCTGTACCTGAAGCAGCCATCTTCGTTCGATATCATATGCAGCCGATCCTAACACAACTAGCTGCCGATCTTGCACCGTGGGAGAGCTTCGGCATGGAAGATAGCCGGCTCCTTTCCCTGCAAGCCGGCAGGCATGCATGCCATCTCTCAAACTTGCGGCGAACCTTGTTCCGTGTGAGACAGGCTTAAGATACTGCACAATATTTGTTATTGATAGCACTTGTATGTCTATGCTTATTTAGATTTTACTTATTTATTCATTCATTCATTCATCAAAGGATCATCTAACAATTGTCTGGTATTTGTCACCATAATACAATGGAAATACGTAGTTTGTAAATATACATAAATATGTATATATAAGTATGCTTTTAGGATAGGACAGGTGGTTGGTTGTGGCCTTGACAGAACCTTGATTTAGGGTAATGAGGGTTAACATAAATCAGGATGGCCAAATATGGCATGCTCCAACCTCTAAAATATGAAGTTACTATTTTAGCAGTTGGATTGGCTTATCTGTTTAGTCCCTATTGTACAATTTTCTTTGATTTAAGTACTCTCTGCTCCAGATAACTTATAATACAAATGTGGTTTTACTGTTGACCTATGGACACGGAACAGCACTTAGTGATAACTCTGGATCACAAATTTGGTGCTTTACCCTATACTCTAACTTCAGTCTGCTTGGAAAACTGGCTCCACGCTGGTAAACATACTTCTGTTCCCACCTCTGACCTGAGTCTTCATCCCCCGTCATGCACTTCAGATATTGGCACAGGATTACAGTATTTTAAGGTGTCATGATGTAGTTATCCCATATCACCATTAACCACTTCCATTAATCTTGTATCAGTGATTCCCAACCTTTGTGAAACCATTGTTTCTGCATGGAGTCGGATATTAGCTACTACCCCTGCACACCAATTTTTGTTGCTACCTCTTTCTGATAACCTCTTTTTATAGAACAATGTTGGTATTCTCAGAACGACATGTTAAAATTGGTGCATTGTACTCCTGTTTGTAAACCACTTGACTTTTGGACTCCTTGCGTTTGAAAAACCAGTAACTAGAAGACATCACTTTGCTACTGTTTTGTGTGAGAACAGAATAATAATAATGGCAAAGTGTCTTTCTTTTGATGTGATGCCACTTTGGCAATTTGCATATTCCTAATCTAATCCTGTTATCCACATAGGACATTGTCGTGTCCTACTGACGGGTCCTGAGAGGGAGTGGAAGGACTGCGTTGGTGCGCGTCAGAGAACTTACTTGGCATGAGGTCTCGGTGGTGTGGGCCGCCAACTCCTCACTGCTCCGTTGTAGAGAAGGCTGCAAGGTGAGCTAGAGTACGGAACTCGGATAGGATCTTAGGGAAGCTTTCATATATGAACACTCGATGTATAGAACGATTATACTGGAAGTACCCCTGGCACTTGTGATTTAAATAAGGTTCTATATACAGTCTCCAATGATTGTCTATCTGGCTATGCAGTTGCCATCCCTAACTTCCCAAACCTAAGTCCTAATACAGCAGAGGCGAGCGCACCAGACTAAGTGTCAGCTGTGTCGATTCAGCCTAAGTCCCTACTTGTTGCTGTGCTCAATACTCTCCTGCAACTCTTGCAGCATCCCGACGCAGACTGACGTGGACCGGCTTCCTAAGTACCTCGCTCCATCACTGTCCTTCGATCTAGCGGCTATCCGCTTTTATAGGGGTTAGTGCACCCGGCACCACTTGTTCTAGAAGGTTCTAGCACCCCGAACTTTGAGCCCTGAGTAGGCTAGTCACGCGGCAGCATGTGATGCCTACGTGATGAACTAGCCATTCTCCACTGTTTGCTGTGTCCACGGGTTGCCACTAACTGTGTTTGAGCCTCGTGATACTGCATACTCCGCTCTTGTTAGTCGAGTACACATTACACATTACACATGAGATAGTCTGGTCACGTCCGCCTCGCTTGATCTGTAGCAATAATTTTCCAGCCTACAGCCTACATGATTTTAATTCTATCTTCTACTATTCGCGACACCATCTTCTACTATTCGCGACACCATCTTCTACTATTCGCGACACCATCTTCTACTATTCGCGACACCATCTTCTACTATTCGCGACACCATCTTCTACTATTCGCGACACCATCTTCTACTATTCGCGACACCATCTTCTACTATTCGCGACACCATCTTCTACTATTCGCGACACCATCTTCTACTATTCGCGACACCATCTTCTACTATTCGCGACACCATCTTCTACTATTCGCGACACCATCTTCTACTATTCGCGACACCATCTTCTACTATTCGCGACACCATCTTCTACTATTCGCGACACCATCTTCTACTATTCGCGACACCATCTTCTACTATTCGCGACACCATCTTCTACTATTCGCGACACCATCTTCTACTATTCGCGACACCATCTTCTACTATTCGCGACACCATCTTCTACTATTCGCGACACCATCTTCTACTATTCGCGACACCATCTTCTACTATTCGCGACACCATCTTCTACTATTCGCGACACCATCTTCTACTATTCGCGACAACATCTTCTACTATTCGCGACAACATGTCATATTTGGCAGCTCCTCACATCACTGAGAGGGGAATATGAAATATGTTGGTAGTGGAATATGAAATATGTTGGTAGTACAGCTAGCATTAGGATTATTAGAAACTTCATGAGTCAACACTACAGCTTTCTTTGTCTACACTTCCCTTTTTGCATATGTCATTAGACTTTTACCTAATTTCCATTAAAGTTTGAGAGTGCATTTACTGTTGGTAAAGTTGCTGTTCAGCTCCATGAGGATATGCACATAAATCATAAAAATGATCTTACTAAAAAACTGATTTCTGATTCAATTAGCTGAAATATTACCTTTAAATTTGCAGCTTCGTTTTCATGTTAAGTGCAGTAAGTGGACAAAGGACCTTATAACACTTCTCGCATTTGTTTCTAGTTACCCTTAAAACAGACTTCTCAAAGCAGTTCAACAAAGCATTGTAAACATATGCCTAAATTAAATCTCAGAAGAACTATACAAATATCTACATCAGTCCATTTCAGTAGAATTTATGTCATTAATAGTGTTCCCAGGATTATTTATTTTTAACTGGTCATTCCATTGCTGAAAAAAGGCTGAAATTTGCTTTTCAGAGCCAATTAAATTTTCTCTCTTAAGCCTTTCATAAAATTTCAGGTTTGAGATAAATAGAAGTCTCGCAGCAGGGAAAAAAGTTTATTTTATCAATATTTCATATGGTAGTGGAATGATATAAGTAAATGACACATATGAAGTAATGGAATGACAATTTTATAATTCAGTGACTGGCATAGGCTATTTATTTACTGTATGTTGCACATCAAATAAAGATATTGTTGGCCAAGATGTTAGTAAAAATTAAATGGAACTTGGGAGAAAGGAATAAAGTAAATAATTTTAAATTATATGCTTTAGCTTTATGTACTTACAGGGAACAAAGGTCTTTCAGTTTTGGCTCTGTGTTTATGTTAACGAGGTCTCTTATTAATTGCATCCTGGTTTCACTGCACTTTATTTCCTTTGAAAGTTTAGCAGTGAATACCATGCAACTATCCATTGTTAACTCTGCCGAAGGTTGTTGGCGGTCTTGGGTGACACATACTTTATCAGCTATTACTTCAACAGCACGCGTGTACCCATCACCAGGCCTCTTCCTTCTTCTATCCCTGCTTTGAGTGGCATGGGTAGGTGGTTGTGGTGGTGGTGATGTTGTTAGTGGTGGCACTTCTGCCCACAATGCAGACATCATTCAGCACATCCACATCAAGACTATAACATTCTTCCACATATTGATGTGGAGATGGCTGCATATCCACACTTTGGGAAGATTAGAGACTGCATGTCTGTAAATTGCAGAACATTCTGAAATTAATTGCAATACTGTAACTGAATGAAATGGATAACATCACAATGAACAGTTGAGCACACTGAAGTTTTGTAAATAATGTAAGAAATAGTTACTACATAAGGGGTAACTTCTATTTAAATCACATTTTGTTGTTATAGATGGGGGGGGGGGGTTGTTCTCTGCCCCAATTTCAGGTAAACTGAGGCAACTTTTTCCCACTGACAAATTTGATCAAAGTAGCTCCACAATATTTTCGTTGCTGTCTTTTACACCTGAAGCAACTTGGGATGAATCTTAACACATTGAAAGGAATACTGCTTAAGAGATTCGTGTTGTTACAGTGGGTATGAATCCAAACAAAAGCCAAGAGCACACCAGTATGAAAATTACAATGCACACACAATCTGAAAGATTTCCAGTAATCCATAACAAATGGAACATTTGCTAAAAATGTCACAAAATGCTTCTGAATCAGTGAGAGGTACTAGTAAACAACCTGATAGAAGGAAGAAACCAGGTAGTGCTTGATTATTCTAGTGAGGAAGACCTATCATAAGAACAAATTGCAGATGAGAAAGTTCAGATGAAGACTGGGAATCACACAGAAGAAATAAAACCACAGAGAAAACTGATACCTATCCACAAACAAATTAATCCACACTAGGGCTACTTTGCTCCAGTTTTTAATAGGTTAAAAAATTTAAGTTTTTTCTCTCAGGGATTACTATGGTTCTTAAATAGATTCCAACAGAATAACCTCATTTTCGAAAGTAATTTTACAAAACTACTACGCACTACATGATTTTTGTATGAATAACTACGGCAGTGGAGCACAGTATTCTAATTGTACATGCAATGTGTCTAACACCCATGAAATTCAGTTTTTGTCCTAAGTAAATAGGTAACTTACGTCTTCACTTGCATTGTCCTCAGTCATGGAATGTTGAGTCAGGCCTATGGATGTGCTTTTTCTTGGCAAGCAATGATCTGCCAAAAACAGTAACTTATACCATAAAGATGGTTTGTATATCTGCAAAATTGTAAGTTCATATTAACATAGTAAAATGTACGTGAGAAAGGTACATTGTAATCCATTACCACTCAAGATTATGTGCTTTAAAAAATCGGGTGAATATTCAGTGTCATATTTCTAGGAAATAGTCTTAAATGTGTCCGATTTTTGCAAGTAGTAGGTTTCTACATTCAACACAAAATTCATAGTTTTGTACTTATGTCGTTCACCCCAGCGTCACTGCTTTTCGATGATTTTACTTTGGCGTACTCCACTTTAAATTGAGTACGTAAATTGTGCATTTTGCTATAGCATTCCTTGCTCGTCGTATATGGTCGAACAAGACACACGGCACTTGAAACTCGTTAGAGTGCTGCTTCTGCACGCAAGTGTTTATTATAATAGTTTGCGCTTTTCACGACGTGCAGTCACTGTTCTTTATAAGTACATATCAATGCTTCAATCGCTTCCTTGGACCACTGCTGTGCCATTAATTAATAATCATAAGAACTTCCATGCACAACAGCAGAAAAGTGACTGTCAACAAAGGCTTTCCGTGTCCGACGTCACAAACGAAATGTCTCATGATTGGCCAATGCAGATAGCGCGCAGGGAACCTTACAACAAAAATAGCGCCGGATCTATCCTGTTCCCAGCAAGCCCTCTAGCAGATGACGGAACCCGCAAGGTAGCCGTCGCGCGATCCAGCAACGAAACTTACAGCGAATCTTGCTCCATGTGAGAAGGGCTTAAGTTGTATGTCCGTGGAAGCTGTCCAGGACCAACATGTTGCGTAAATTCGGCAACGCACCAAGATGACGTTGCCAAACATGTCACCCAGTCAATTATAAGTTCATTGTCCATCCACCCTTTCGTATTCGCTCTCACTAATACCGGTATGCCTTTCACTGATATTTTCGGAATAGTTTTCCTTTTAAATATCACGTAAGGTGGTAGCTTTCGTCCATAGCCAGTTACGCACGACATCACTGTACATCTTTGTTTCTCACTGCGGTCAGTTCTTATCATGATGCTGGATTCTCCTTTCCTGTTCCCTGTGTTGTCGAGCGGCATCTCAAAATAGACTGGCATTACCAATTTGCGATAATATATGGGACTGTTTACGGCGCAGATTTATCACATAACTAAGAAAATTCACTATTTTTTCCTCATGATTGCCTGGAAGCCGCTGAGCGATAGTAGTTTTCCTCCGGAATCCTAAACCATTTCGGTTGATAAAGCTTGATAGCCAGCCCCGGCTAGCTTCGAAACTGGTAATGCCGAGTTCTTTGGCTAAAGACAATGCTTTAAGTTGGCACATTTCACTCGTCACCGAGCATCCGTATTGTCGCTTCTTATCTACATAATCGCAGAGCCTATTCTCGAGGGCCGGATGCTTCGCTTTTTGGCCACGAAATGCCCGGCGATTACTATTAGTTTCTTGAAGCTGCGTTTTATTTTTTCGCCAGTCGCGAATACAACTCTCACTCACGTCGTGCTTTCTTCCTGCTGCACGGTTTCCAATATTCTCGGCTTCTTCAATAATTTTCACTTTTTCTTTAGCAGTGTACGAGCGATAACGAGAACTTGTAGCCATAATTAACAAGTTTGAAGACGTCAATACTACACTCCTAACGTGCTATTGATGCGTCACAGACTGAGGCAGCAAAAATGCAATACTGTAATGGGATGTATTGTTGGAGGCGGAGCAGTACCAACAATGTTTACAATAATCTGCGCACCCCAGTTTTGCGTTCTAAAATTCACGAAAACACACGCGCAGATTATTCGAGTATATACGGTAATCAATTACATAAACTATTGAAACCTGTGACATATCTGAGACATATACATGAAAATTACTAAAGCGAGGTACAGAATTACTGTGTTCCTCTGATATCTGTTGCACTGATATCTCAAACATAAATTATTATATAAACATAATATAGAAATAAGGTAACCAATGCATCGAATTACAGCATATCTCGTCAAAAAATAAACAGTCAACTCGCTTGTCAGACAGATCATCAAAGTGCTACAATGTTTACATTATGTGAAGTACTTTCATATGCATCAATATATTTGCTAAACACCACGGAGTCGAGTGCGGTAGTGACAAAAGAAAATTTTTTTGCTGCACTTAAATTAAGCAAGACGCAGGTCTGAGATATAAAATTAAAGTTACTCGAATCTCAGCCAAGTGATATATAAGTTCCCTTTCCATTTGTTATGGCATATTTAAGTCTTATATTAAGTTCAAGGGCATATTTCATTTGTTTATAATGTTACAAAGTTTTATGTAAGGCAAAGACAAAATATATGTATATTGGTACGTATAAATAAAGTCGTTATCTGAGTGATAGAATCAATTATAGTTATGATATTGCTGTTAATAATGGCTGGGGTAGGCTGTATGCCACAAGAAAGCAGTTTACCACATATACAATGAATAATTACAGAGAATTAGGTTGCATGTGAAAGCACATCATGGTATATCTCAATACATCAGTAGTTCCAATTTTGTGCCGGCAAGTTGTAGATTAATTGAAGTAAGTATATTTCTTTTGAAAGGAATAGAGCATTGATAATAAGTGATTACTGAGAATCATGTTGCATGTAACAGTATATCATTGTATTAATGACTGTACCACTCGTAGGATCAAATGTCCTCCTTTCGTTAAGTCAAACTCAGACTTTAGAGCAACTCAACTGACTTGAACATTTCAGATTAGGAAACCACAAGGACGGATAAAGGGATTTGCCCACAATAACTGCCAAAGGCACCTTGTTCTCGTAGCTTGAAAGTCGTTGTCCCATATTTTTCAGCATCTTCTTGTAGAGACTGATAGCCACCACAGCCACTTGCCACCGTAGAATCAGTTTTACATTGACAAATTAAGTACCAGCAGGTTACTTCCAGAATACATACTGCTTAACAACTAGTTGACAGATTTCTCGTTGATCGTCACCACATTAGACATGATGTAGCAACATCAGATCAGACAGTAAATAAGATCAGGCACAGATAAGGTAAATTCCAACATAGATTAAGGCAAAGGGTAAAGTACCAGTGGGTAAATATGAATAGGTTAATATTAGGAGTAAAATAGTTCAGCCATATTATATATATTTTTCATCATCAATTACGTATTAACGAATCAGTTTTTCCTTTGTTATTCATTACATATGAATTTAGTGGTCATCAGAGTATTTTCAATAAGATATTGGAGAAATATAAATAGTTTTCATTAAGAATCAGATAGTAAGCTAACATTTGTATATATTGAAAAGCATTAACTGTCTGTAACATACAGCAGTGTTGAACATTGTAAAAAAGAACACGTCGTATCTGTACTAAGGAGATAGCATGACTTACACAGATACCAGTCACAGCAAACCTTATCCCTATTTTATAGTACTAAGATGGTAAAAGAATAATTAAATAAGACTACCAATGGTTGATCATAATGATCATTGAAGCAGTAGAAATAGCGAAAATAAAACTGTGTGAATCTTGAATCCTGGGAACCAGAACACTTCTATGCCAATAACTATCTCCAACATAAAATTCCATTTTCTTCATGCTCCTGAGATGGATTACAGAAGTAATACAAACATAATCAATTTCTTTCTTTTAAATGGTCCTGTTCCAATTATACAGTAGATCTAATACATGTTAAGGACAAGATCATGACAAAGTATTTTCATATTTGATAGTAAAGCAATGTCTATCCAGTGACTTTCACATAATAGGTATAGCAACAGGACAAACCAAATGAGAACACAAATATAAGGCTACAAACAGTCTAACCTAATTATAATCACATCGCAGTTGTAAAGTGATAGAATGTAACTACACACCAACTCTCCTCAAAATTCATACATATATTGCTTTATTAAACCTGCCCAAAGTTTGTACTCGTCTCCAGATAACCAGAAAAAGGCAACCCCCACTCTGATTATGTAATTATCTCTAATGTAATTATGTAGAATACATGCACTCAAAATTATTGTATCTATATTTTCAGGAAGTGCATTAATTTTCCTAAAATTTATTCTGAACTTTTGTGCTGACTTACCGAAAACACTTTCCAAAACTCGCCTGGCTTGAGAAAGCCTGTAGTTAAAAGTTTTGTGCCTTTTGGCTCTTACTCGAGGATGAGGCCTCGTCAGGTATTTCTTGGGTGGGAAAGCCTTGACTCCCTCAATCACATAGGGTGCTGGCATTTTCGTAGTAACATAAAATGTGTGGGCACGAGACTTTTTAATGATTGTGATTTGGATTTGATTTTGAATTGAATTGAAATTATTTTTGAGATTTTATTTATACTTTTGAGTTCATGCTTTTAATAACTGGCTGATTAATAAAGATAAGGATGAGCAAACCTTTTGTTCACGTTTAAGTTACTTTAATACAAGCCAGTCTAGAAACACATTGCATTTAAATTGAAAACTGAAATAATATTTTTGTATTTGCCTCAGCTAATATTTTTAACAAGCACGGGTTGTTTGTTATAATTTGCAACTGTCCACACATGTGAGAATTGTTCTTACCGCCGTTAACAAGTAATTGAAGTCAGAATCGTGGCTCTGGATCTCTGCGAGTAACTGAAAATAAAAATCTTAAAAATTATGTTTTCTTCCACTGCATCAGGCGGCTGTGAAAAAAGTATTTATGTTTTGAACAGGCGATGTCTTCGCTTCCACTACATTCGTGAATTAAAAATGCCACGTAGCTGTTGCTGCAGCGGTGCCTGCAACTGTTGAGCTGAAAATTACTCAAAATACTGATTTTAAAGGGAAAGAGACATGACACAGGGTTCTCCTTCTACAAATAAGGGTGTACAATAACTTATAAACTATTATGATATTGGATTAATATCACAAATGAGCTTACATTTGTCAGCAATTAACAAATGTGACCGACCTCTACCACATCAGACAAGAGGAAATAAAGTAGAACAACTAACTGCTGTTCTTCTTCACATTAAACTTACATATAATATATTGTGCATAATTAGTAATCTTTGCAATCAAATATTGAAATTAACATTTTACATAATGATGATAATAAGTGTGCCTCCTGTGTGGCCAGTATTGCACTCGATATACGAGGGTTATTCCAAAAGTAAGATCCGGTTATAAAAAAAAAATCAAAACTAAAATGTTTTTTCAAAACAATTGTTTTATTTACATTTCTTACATCTTTATCTATTTTTCTACATAACTTCCATACTTATTTAAACATTTGTCACATCGTTCAACAAGCTTTTGAATGCCCATGTTATAGAAATCGGCCGCCTGTGACGATAACCAGTCCTTAACTGCTTCTTTCACTTCATCTGTGTCGAAGCGCTTGCCGCCGAGAAACTCCTTTAAGTAACGGAACAGGTGGAAATCACTTGGCGCCAGGTCCGGACTGTAAGGAGGATGGTCCATCTGTTCCCATCCAAATTTCTTGATCAGAGCTTGCGTTTCATTTGCAGTGTGGGGTCTGGCATTGTCATGCAACAACAAGATTCCAGACGACAAAAGACCACGTCGCTTATTCTGGATTGCACGTCGAAGTTTAGTCAGGGTAGCGCAGTAGGCGGCTTTATTAATCGTTGTTCCTCTCTCCATAAAGTCGACTAACAGTACTCCACGTCTGTCCAGAACACAGTCGCCATAACCTTACGTGTTGAGATTGTCTGCTTTGCCTTGACCTTGACTGGCGATGACGTGTGACGCCATTGCATTGACTGACGTTTAGACTCTGGAGTGATGTGAGAAACCCATGTCTCATCCCCTGTGACAACATTGTCTAAAAGACTGTCACCTTCCTTATGATATCGCTCCAAAAAATCAAGAGCAAAAGCCATCCTTTTCATTCGTTGGGGCTCAGTAAGCAGCCTGGGAACCCAACGGGCACACAATTTGTGAAACTTCAAATGTTCAGACACAATTCTGTACAAAGTTGTTCTACTCACATTCGGAAAATGCATGTCTACGTCTGTAATAGTGAATCGGCGATCTTCACGAATTTTTTTGTCAACCGCATTGACCAAATCGTCTGAAATCACTGATGGTCGGCCACACCGTAGTTCATCGTGCACATTATCCCGTACTTCATTAAAAGCTCGCACTCACTTGCGCACTTTACTGTCGCTCATTATGTTAGGACCGTACACTTCAGTAATCTGCCGATGGATTTCCGCCGCTGAATTGTTTCTTGCAGACAAAAACCGTATCACTGCCCTTACTTCACAATCGGCGGGCTGATCAATTGTCTTAAACATTGTAAAGTGACACTGTGAACTACACTCGGCAACAGTAACAAAGCGAATGGCGGCGTTTGACGCGCAAGGCTTGCCGGGAGTCGGCGCGCATGCGTGTTTTGTCATTGGCGCCAAATTTCAATAGTTACGGCGAATCGGACCTTACTTTTGGAATAACCTTCGTATTTCGCATTGAGATAAAAGCTCTCGTCCATATTAAATCTTTTTAATATTTGCTTTTAAGTTCTTTCAATATTTTCACTGGGAACAGCACAGCATGTCTGTATCAGGTAGGTTCCTGACTGTGGGCACACAGAAGTTGTTCCTTGCAAGTGCTTTGCCCAGATTTGGGTGAGCGTGAATTCCACCGTAACTGTTTCTGCTGTACGCTCCTGTATCCACTGCTATGAATTTATAACGTGCATCCACACATGCTAGCAACACCACAGAAAAAGTGTGCTTGTGATTGTGGAAGAGGGATCACTATTTGGAGGTGCAACTACGTGCACATGCTTTCCATCAATTGCACCAGTGCAAAAGGGGGAAATACCGTAATTTCCAAAATTTGTCAGCAATTGTTAGCCACTGCTCTCTTGTAGGTGGAGGCATCACAACATTGGGCATGGTATCAGTAACTGCCTGGCACACCCCGTAGACAATCCTGTGCACTGTAGAGAGCCCTAGTGAAAAGCTGAAGGCTATTGTCTGTAAAGTATCTCCTAGAGGGAGAAAAAGGGGAATTACCAAAAATATTAAATGACGTCTGATAAGACTAATAGTCTCCTCCATTCATTAATTTTAGGCCTGTCCGACAGAGTTTGGCAACTTTGTAAGCTGAGGAAAGAATGGTTGTGCAACGTGTGTAACGGTCCGTCTTTCACAAAACAAGGATTGTTACTTTGCCTGTTATTGTTCTTATACTGACTATATTACGTGCCATGTAAAATACATTCAGATATGGCCAGCAGCAATAAGTTAGTGTAAAAGTCACTCATAAGTTCTGAATTATTTTGAAAATAAAATGCACAAATTGTAAATGGTAGACTTAAATTTTAGGGCTATGAATAAACTGTGGCGGCTGCACGAAAGTAAACAAATACAAGCAAAGAGTTTACTACTGCATTTGGCAAACTTCTTGATGTTAATGTAAATTATGGAAATTGTCACTGAATTGGCTGTCAGATATTTTTTTAAGGCAAGCATAATTCAAATATAATCAGTAATCAAATATGTTGTGGGTACCTGAGGTGTGGGCAAAAATGTGCTTCCAAGTGTTCATAATACAGAAAGAACCAGATTAGTTAATTTGGGGACTAACAATTGTCTGTACTGTTCAAGGAACTTGTATATTCACTAACGAAAATATATTGAGCCAAGGGATATTAATTTTTTGAAGGCAGCTTTCTGTGACCAGGAGATGAACCAACTCTGAAGTCGAACTCTGTAGCCCACCAGCTCATACAGGTGGAAGTAAGTTTCTTGAAAATACCCCATATCATAGGAGGTGATACATACAAAAATTGCTGATCCACATAATTACGGCATGGTAAACACCATAAATAGCTGCTCGAGACTGACGCTTAACTAGAATGATTGCCTATCGAAGTCGCGGGGTCCAAAAGATACATATCGAACGTGCGATCGTAAATCGATCATGGACTCTGGTGGCGGGCGTTACGAGTATGTTTACGGTGGTCACTACAGCAACTACAAAATAAGAGCGTTACAAAAATACTTGTAATTACAAAGGAGACGACTTACCTTAGTCGTCGTCTGTTTTGTCGTTCTGCGAAAGGCTATTACGCTGGTCTGGATGGATAATTTGAAAGTGTCGAACCATGTATTCTTCCTTATACTTGATCGTTTTCCGCACTGTCCGAAATGAAATTGTAACGATATTTCAGCATCGAAACTGTTCTGGTGAAGTTTTGCACACCTCGCACCACCACAGTCTACACAGTCCCTCCTTTCGTCGTCCGGTACTACTCCATATTTGCGACTAAAAGTCGAACAATTTTCTATGGGCGATAAGCATGGAATTAAATTTTTCCATGTGAGAGAATCCGTTAAGAACAGCAGATATCCCACTCACTACGGACATAAATAGTCTCTTTTACTAGCAACTCACAAATAATTCGCGGAGGTATGTAAATTAGAGCAACTAAGGGAACGACGGAACACAGATAAAAATGACGATCACAAATAATTGATCATAACACCCGCCACCAGAGTCGCATGATCGATTTACAATCGCACATTTGATAAGTATCTTTTGGACCGCGGGACTTCATTCTTGGAAATTACCAACGAGTGTTTATATCAGATGAATGAAAGAAAGAATTGTCGAACGTGTATTGAGTGACCGAACCCTTGTGCACACTGTGATTTTGTTTATTTGACATTACTGTGGCGTGGCGGATTATAAGTCGCGTTGCATTGCGTAATTGTCTGACCATGTCTTTCGTCGTACTGTGCACTACAAAAAGTTCCACTACCTCAGTATGGCGTCTGGTCACCAGCCCGATTCTATGCAGATGTAGGTACTGTTCAGACAATGTTAAAATCAGCGTTGAAGAAAAACATTGTCAATACTTAACTTTGCAAAGTCTGCCCAAGCTGTGGTAGCAAGCTATCCTGTAATATCTTATAATAATTTTCGGGTGGAGGACGAGTGCTTCATTCTTTTAGAAAAAATGTCAAAATTCTGCAACAAGTTCTTTATTTCTGTAGCTTCACAATTAAAGAACTTGCCATCAGCCCATATTTATTTAAATGACTACTATCAATGTGCTCAGCTCACAATTCATACAACCAAGACAGCCAGGAATGTACTTAAGTCTGACCCGAATTATTACGTGACCTACAGTTCATGCTCTGCTACAATATATGAGTTTCACATTCGGTCTTTTTTTCCCCTTTCCGGTGGATATCAAATAAAGAAACTGCTTGCCAGCTATTCCATAGATGAATATGAAACATGCCACGCAGAATTCTACAAAGGCCGAAAGTTCACACACGTTTCTTTTTCCGACTAAACACTTCACAAAGCTCAAATTTCCACAACCTGTCCGTAAATGCAACTGCTTTCACGGCAATACCATCCGGCCACAAAATACCAGTAACTTCTTCATTTTACTCATAACGTAGACGGACATGTCCAACATGACCTGTACCTCTGATACCCAGCAAACGACTCTTCCTGTCGTTCCTCCCAGGCCTATAACTACTTGATAGAGTGCGGGAAATGCTTAACTAATTGGTTGTTCAAAATGACCAGCCAATCAAAACAATCCTTAGAGCTCTTTCTCGCGCCAAAACTGTCCTACACCAATGAGTGTTCACAGATGCATTTACGTCACTTCATCATGCAAAATCTTAATAAAATGATTAACAAAACCAAACAAAAAGAGAACTAATCTTGAAACGACATTAGAAAATCATTACTCTGCAAATGGCTATTCTGGCTGTCTTCTTATAAAAGCAAGTACCCTTGGACATACGACATCCTGAAGGTAGGGAAATTACAGCTTTCATTGCAACTGCTTGCTTAACACTTTCCCATGAGTTTCCATAAGTTCTTGCAAAGATTGACTCTTCGTGTCTGCTTTCTTAATCCTTTCACTTATCAGACACAATTGATTAAAACGCCGCTTTCGTGATAATCAATGGTATTTCTAAAATGTAGTTTTTCTTGTTATGGTAATGTTTACCATCAGATAATCTTGAATCTTTACGTGTGTCCCACATATACACTCTCACTCACTCTTTTATTCACACAACAAAACAAATAGTTATTACATAAATATTAATCCTTTCTGAATTCTATGTTACAAAAATGAAAAATAGTGAACGTTTTTAATTATAAACAATCTAAATAAATTGTTCTGCCATTTAGTGAACTTCAGAAATAATTCCAAATGATACCAAAAGACAAACTGCTATGAATCCTAACTGATTTTAATCTTATAACTGTCGGTTTTTGGTGTTTCATGTAATTATCTCAAAACCTGAAAGTATCTCAGCTAGATACCTGAGATTTTAATACCACCTTCCTTGCTAGATACCTGAGATTTTAATACCACCTTGCTTTTAATACCACCTTGCTTTTAATACCACCTTGCTTTTAATACCACCTTGCTTTTAATACCACCTTGCTTTTAATACCACCTTGCTTTTAATACCACCTTGCTTTTAATACCACCTTGCTTTTAATACCACCTTGCTTTTAATACCACCTTGCTTTTAATACCACCTTGCTTTTAATACACTACTGGCCATTACAATTGCTACGCCAAGAAGAAATGCAGGTGATAAACGGGTATTCATTGGCCAAATGTATTATACTAGAGCTGACATGTGATTACATTTTCACGCAGATTGGGTGCATAGATCCTGAGAAATCAGTACCCAGAACAACCACCTCTGGCCTTAATAATGGCCTTGATACACCTGGGCATTGAGTCAAACAGAGCTTAAATGGTGTGTACAGGTACAGCAGCCCATGCAGCTTCCAACACGATACCACAGTTCATCAAGAGTAGTGACTGGCGTATTGTGATGAGCCAGTTGCTCGGCCACCATTGACCAGACATTTTCAGTTGGGGAGAGATCTGGAGAATATGCTGGCTAAGGCAGCAGTCGAACATTTTCTGTATCCAGAAAGGCCCATACAGGACCTGTAACACGCTGAAATGTAGGGTTTTGCTGGGATCGAATGAAGGGTAGAGCCACGGATTGTAACACATCTGAAATGTAATGTCCATGGTTCAAAGTGCCATCAATGCGAACAAGAGGTGACCGAGACGTGTAACCAATGGTATCCCATACCATCACGCTGGGTGATACGCCAGTACGGTGATGACAGATACACACTTCCAATGTGCGTTCACCGCAATGTCGCCAGACACGGATGCGACTGTCGCGATGCTGTAAACAGATTCATCCGAAAAAATGACGTTTTGCCATTCGTGCACCCAAGTTCTTCGTTGAGTACACCATCGCAGGCGCTCCTGTCTGTGATGCAGCGTCAAGGGTAACCACAGCCATGGTCTCTGAGCTGATAGTCCATGCTGCTGCAAACGTCATCAAACTCTTCGTGTAGATGGTTGTTGTCTTGCAAATGTCCCCATCTGTTGACTCAGGGATCGAGACGTGGCTGCACGATCCAGTACAGCCGTGCGGATAAGATGCCTGTCATCTCGACTGCTAGTGATAGGCCGCTGGGATGCAGCACGGCGTTCCGTATTACCCTCCTGAACCCACCGATTCCATATTCTTCTAACAGTCATTGGATCTCGACCAACGCGAGCAGCAATGTCGCGATACGATAAACCATAATTGTGATAGGCTACTATCCGACCAGTATCAAAGTTGGAAATGTGATGGTACGCATTTCCCCTGACACGAGGCATCATAACATTTCACCATGCACCGTTGGTCAGCTGCTGTTTGTGTATGAGAAATCGATTGGACACTTTCCTCATGTCAGCACGTAGGTGTCGCCACCGGCGCCGACCTTGTGTGAATGCTCTGAAAAGCTAATCATTTGAATATCACGGCATCTTCTTCCTGTCGCTTAAATATCGCGTCTGTAGCACGCCATCTTCGTGGTGTAGCAATTTGTGTAATAAAGGGCTGTATATTGACTTTTGACAAAATTGAATAATATTTAGTACTGTTTATTTAGATTCTTAGGGCTTGAATATTCTGTTGCTCAAACTAACGCAGGTTGTGCTTCCCACGGCTAGGCTAGCAACAGGTGTGAGTCAGTCATGCTAAGATAACAGCGGCTGTATGTTGCCACCACCAACGACTCCAAAGCTACGAGCCCGTACTTCAAAGTAGCTTACTGCAATAAAATGCTATTGCGTATTGGCTTGCTACGTTACAATTACACTCGTATACTGATAGAGCGATACCGTAGTGAAATAGTCGCCTTGAAAAACTGTGATATCCAGGCAGGATTGTTGTGTATGTCAGCTGTGCAGTTGGTGATGCAGAAAGCAAAGCAGCAAAGGAAATGAAAAATATGTGTGTCTGAATTTTTTGCAGAAGTGTCAAATATGTTATGGTAGTGCACTAGTCACTGAATTGTAGGTTCTGATTTCACTAGGCCCATTTCAAAATTTTATGCGTATGTCGAACGAGTTTCGCTGTTTTCTTATTACTGTTGAGGGGAAAATTGCAAAGCATACGCCAACTACAGACGAGCAATCTTAGCTGAAGAAATACTTGGACTTTTGCTCCAGTTCTTGGGAACTGGAAATAGTTAAACCAGTCTTAAGTATTTACTTTGAATTTCAACAACAGCTGTAAGTTGTTAAACTTTGCCTCCGCCGATTTTTCCCCAACATTTGAGGCTTTTATGAAACAAATTGATTATACATGTATGATTCAAAGTATTTTCCATCGCTGGCTTTCACTACTTTTTCCCAGCTTTTGGGCAGTGTAAGAGTCCCGCATCGAAACAGTTGTTCATCTTTTGAAGCGATCCACGAATTGATCCAGTTTGTGACTACTTCATGAGATCTGGTTTAACTATTTCCAGTTGCCAAGATCTGGTGCAAAAGTCCAAGTATTTCTTCAGCTAAGATTGCTCGTCTGTAGTTGGTGTATGCTTTGCAATTTTCCCCTCAGCAGTAGTAAGAAAACAGCGAAACTCGTTCGACATACACATAAAATTTTGAAATGGGCCTAGTGAAATCAGAACCTACAATTCAGTGACTAGTTCACTACCATAACATATTTGACACTTCTGCAAAAAATTCAGACACACACATTTTTCATTTCCTTTGCTGCTTTGCTTTCTGCATCACCAACTGCGCAGCTGACACACACAACAATCCTGCCTGGATATCACAGTTGTTGGTCAGCCAGGCCATGCGCCAGGTGATAGAGGGAGCAATGTCTACAGATTATGGTCAGAGCGAGCAATGTCTGCAGATTACGGCGGGTGGGGTAGGACCTCCCATTTTAATGTTTCCAAGTATCTTCTATATGCCTTCCAGTCGGTTTGTCTCTTGGTCCATCGTTGATTTGAGATCTGTATCTGTCGAAGGGAGACGAGGACTGGGAGGTGATCTGATGACAGGTCATTGATTGTTTCTATGTCGATGTAGGTAGGGACGCTCTTGGTGAGGACTATGTCAGGGATATAAGGATTATTGTTTTGAAAAACAGGAATGTATGTAGGATCCTCTGGTCTGTGAATGTCAAAGTCGAGGTCGCCTGCTAGGGCGAGGAGTTGGTTTCCATTTCAGTTATGGTCCGTGAGTTCCAGTGTTTGCAATTGAGGTCACCACCAATGAGGACTGTCAGCAATAGGCTGGAGATCTTTTCCAGATCCTGTCGTAGTTCGGCCCGGGGGGCAGGTACGTTGCAACAAATGTTATGTTGACCACATTCGTCTGGACCGTAACCGCTGTGGCTTCTAGTCGGCTTCTGAGGGTGAGGTCTTCCTTGTGGTGTGTGAGTGAGCGGTTGACAGTCTGCAGTGCCTCCACCTCTTCTAGTGAATGTGTCCGTCCTGTACCCATGCATATTCCCGAGTCTGAAGTCTTGTGCGAGCCCGAGGTTGTTTCCGCTTGTTGTCACATGATGTTCTGCCTTCATTAAACTGCCGCACTCGCGAACGCACTTTAGACACATCCATAACTCCATCACCACATGTCTCCTTCAACTGTCGATGAATTTCAATTGGTTTCACACCACGCAAATTCAGAAAACGAATGATTGCACGCTGTTCAAGTAAGGAAAACGTCGCCATTTTAAGTATTTAAAACGGTTCTCATTCTCGCCGCTGGCGGTAAAATTCCATCTGCCGTACGGTGCTGCCATCTCTGGGACGTATTGACAATGAATGCGGTTTCATTTTAAAACAATGCGCATGTTTCTATCTCTTTCCAGTCTGGAGAAAAAAAAAATCGGAGGCCTTAGAACTTGAATGCACCTCGTACATTCGGAACAATCGGTCGCTTGACGGAGCGGCAAGCTCCGTAGTTGCTTCGTCTTGCTATTCAGTATTCAGGTCTGTCCATCATCATTTCTCTTCTCAGCATCTGTGCGTCCAACGGCGTGGCGGTAGTTGCGGGGGAGAGGGGGGAGGGGTAGTCGCAGAGTCTGGCCTGCCCCCTACCATGCTCTCGGCCTACACGACGCGGGCTTGTCCAGCACCCCCTGTAGAGGAAAGCCTGCGCACCCACTCAGTCTGGTGCCGGTGCTCGCAGTCCGTTTGGCCACAGCAATAGACTGTAGAGGGATCCGGAAGACGAAAATCCACAAAGAAATCTGACATGCCTCTCTCATGAATTACAAGATTTCCTTCCTTATATGACCCAGTCCTTTTGTCTGTAACTTATTTCTGCGTAACTTTTAGCCCCGACCTAAAAAGTGGCTTTAATAACTTTCACTATCTGAGGCATCGAAACTCCCAAATGAATAGACCCATTTCATTGTAGTTTATTTTAAAGTTGCTTTAAAGGGGATTGTCACGACTTGTTTGATGACAGTCTCGTTAGCCGCTCAAAGATCGTCAGCTATACAAAGTGAAAGTGTTTGCCGTGTGCTCTTTTCCAATACCATTCCTAAACTGTAAGTGCTGTAGTATAAATTGTAAATCTTGAAAAGGCCTACCTAAACATCTGCAACAGTATATATTTATCTTTTATGGCTGACCACCATTCACCATTCTTCCGTTTTGTAGTTCCTGTGCAAGAAGACTTTTAATGACAAAATTTTTGATTGAAAGCCACCTGCGAAAGCTTCTCGTATGCCCTCGTGTACTTTCTATTGTTTTTTTTTTTTTTTTTTAAGTTAAATATTGCATCACTTTGACGCAGGTCTAATAGTGTGGACGGCATTTTGCAAAGTAACACACTGGCAGCTAACATTTTATGGACACTGCTATTGTCGCTGTTTATTCCTTATCTAGCAAAATCCATTTTAAAACCTGGTTGGGTGATATACCAGTGAAATAAAAAAAAGAAACACGAAAATTGGGCAAATAGTGTTCGAATTATAACAGCATCCCCTATAGAGGGGCACTGGTATGAGTCGTTTCAAAAACTAACACTACCATGAAAGAAATGTTCTACATATGTTTTAATTCACCATTCAGCAACCTTGTATTCATGCTTTTTTAAATTTAAAGAAATTTCTCCTATTAATAGTTTTTAAATGAAATGCAGTTCTAATGAATGATATCTCTTCTCAGTTTGTGCACCTTTCTGAAAGAAACTTTCTTTCCATTAAGAAAATCTCTCTGGCTCAAGATGAGTATGTATTGGTTTTGCCAGTAAGTTTTGGCAGGCCAATACAAATTTCAGTGAATTCTCTTTTCTCCTTAAGTTAACTAAATTTCAATTTATGTACTCAAATTATATGAGGTCTCAAAATACAGATTACCAGGTTAGAATTTCCCTGCTCTAAACTGAATACCATTGAAGAAAGAATGTTTCTGTACTAAGAAATATATACTTTTGAAACAAAGTGTTTGCATGAGTTACACATAAATAAATTTCAAAGGAAGCTTTCATTTCATCTGTTGAAGTTTTATGAAGTGATGTGGCCTGTGATGAAATAATTGTGAAAAATGAACTTACCTAAATTTGGTATCACATTTGGGGTGCACTGACCAGTGGCTTAGATACGTCACCCTTCCATAAGTTGGGGGAAAGGGGTGGGGGTGGTGGTTCAGCTCTATTTAGTTGCAATACATTAACAGATCATCATTCCAAACCATATATACTGGTAAACTATCAAACATTGTTTAGAAGTGGAACACAAGTTGCATCTACTGATCATGCTGAAATGAATGAATGCAAATGAAAGTAGAAAAATTCTGTGTATGGTGAATTTATTTATTTCTTTTAATCATCTTCCATATACTCTTGTTGTCAATAATCACTAACACATGAATGAGAAAATTTTTAGATTATAGTGGTTCACAACAGAAAATTATAGATATACAGCATGAATACTACTTAGGTACAAAATAATTAAGACTTACAGATGCCAAGTCAAAACATTAACAATAAGCACATTCTTGTGACTGAAGTTTCATAATTTTAGGAGTAATAATGATTAATTTTCAACATCATCAATGAATAAATTGCTATTTTATAATCTCCAGGGTAGTAATGTATGTCTTTAAGTAACTGGGACACTAAAAGAATTCAAATAAAACACTGCACCATAAAGTTTTGTGTAGGAGGAATGCATAAAACAGCAATGCACATAGGCATTATAGTAGGTCACCCTGTAAATTGCAAGTAATTACCATCTGTAAGTGTATGTTATGTGGCAAAAATGTGTCAAGTGGTGTTGGAATATGATCAGTAATGCATAAGTTGGATCTGGACACATTAATTAGATTAGGTGAGTGAAAAGCAATTGTGATAGGCTTAAGCTTTTTCAATATTCTTTTATAAACAAATTCAAAAAGCCAACAGGAGGGTGTACTGGACAGTCCACCTCAAATGTTTTCCTTCTCAGTGAAGATGAGTCAGCAAGAAGGCACTTTATGGCACAGAGCAAGCATCTATTTAAAGAGCTCAGTAATTATTCAACCTTAGGATTAGTGGCACTCAATAGTGCTTGTAGTAGAAGTGAGAGCTGTTCCACAATTACATTACTATTAGATGAGGAGACCTGCCAATCACCACACACAAAGGAGGCCATGAAAGTACTGCAAAGCTCTCCCCTACCACCTTCTCCATTTGTAATGGTAGTGAAATATATACAAACATGATCTACAGAAGGAAATGTTGAGAGAACAACAGTTATAACAGCTGCAGAAAAAGTAGTAAGGAAAGAGAGGCAATTGTCACAGCATGCATATCTGCACTCATAACAATGACATTACTAGAAGACAGAGGAACACCAAACAATACATGAAATCAAAGTTTGTCTACTTAAAGAATGCATAAATACGATAGTAGCTTTTTCAACAGTAACATTTAATGAATCATTACAAATGGCAGATTTCTCACATATATCACAAGCTAAAGTAATAACTTCAGTATACAAAGAAAAATGTTGCACAGAATGTGGAAAACTATTGAGCAATTTTGCTCTTGTCTTCCATTTCTAGAAGAATTGGAACTATATTTTTCACCAAAACAAATTAATCTTGTTTGCAAAAGAAGTGGAGTCGAGCACAGTTTAAGTTGTTCTCAAAATAATGAAGGAAGGTGATCAAAATGGCATTGTCTTGGCTTTGTCAAAGGCATGTGGCGTGTTGGGCCGCATAACTTTATTACACAAATTAGAAATACTATGAATAAGGTGTGCAGCAAAGAAGTGGTTTATGTCATACTTGGAAAACCAAGTGAAATGATTTTTAGGTTTCACATAGTATAAAAAGATTACTGTTGGTCCTCTCTACCTGCCACATCCCCTGCCCTCCCCCCTGTTTGTATCATTCGCCACACAAACTTCAACTGAGAAAGAATTAGTGTAAGATTCTTTGTATTAAAGATTAATATCTTTGATAAGTCTCAAGTTAGGCTATCACTGTTGATAGCTGTCAGCAACTGTATATTAAAATATTTATATAAACTCTCAGCCATAAGTTGCAGTTTGGTAAGTTTTATTGCTTGACTATTTTCGTATTAACCTAATTGGTTCAGCTTGAGGCATTTGTTGATGTGGCAATATTACTGATGACAGGTTTTGTATTAATCATTTAAAAAGAATGTAAGATAAAGATTTCAAAATTATGTCGTAAGCTTTTGCAGTTTTTGCTGGGTGTTTTTTGAAATTTTTTCCATTAACCTTTTTTTACAGTAGTTATTTAAAAATATGTTGACACCAACCCAAACAACACTTTCCATTATTGCCTGGGATGAATGTCCATTGCAGCATAGCCCATCAAATAAGAAAGTCATTTTCTTGAAGAGTAGCAAGTGCTGCTGCACAGACAATAGCACATTGATTTGTACAGGCAAGAAAATCTCTTTCATGTTCTTCGAGAAGTTTGCTGATGACAATATAAGTGTAGACAATCATATTTAAAATAGTGTGTGATGGGTATTTTAGTTCTCTGTGGTAAAGTCTTTATATCATACTAAAATGTTCATTTATTGGCGACTCCTTTTCAATCACAATTTCATTAAGGCAACTCTTCACACTTCTTAATCACTGCATGAGCACAATAGCCTGCAATGAAAGTTAAAGATGTTGTAATATCTTTCAGTGAAAGAAAATCGTCCACAGTTACACTGACTTCTATGTCTGATGCGTCTGTTTCTTCAACTTCAGAAAACATAAAAAATTTTATGGCCCCTACTGTGATATTGCCATAGGAAGGAGAACTTAAAACTAAAGGCATTACACTCTGAATTCGAAGCTTCTTTTCTGCTTCATAGACTTGTCACTGAAACATTGTATTGGGAACCTGCAAGCTGTCCATACTTTCCAAAACGCCACTCAAGCACATGTGTTTGAAACTTGGCTGTCAGTAAATAGCTCATCAGTACAATATCGAGCAATTTCTACAATGGCATATGTTGTGTGCTGAATAGCAAAAAATGTTTCTTTTGTTAGAAACCCACTTGACAGACCCTTTGCTTTCCACACGTCAAGCCAGTCTAGAAAATCTAGCAAAAATTGCATAGAAACACTATCAGTTCTCAACGGATTCATATAAGGATTCTGCTTGTGTTTTCCTTCAAACACTGATTTCACATTCATGACATCAAACCATTTTGTTATTATGCGAATGTATTCGGCTGTTGATCGTGTGTCTCTCAAATCAAGTTTATCACTAGCTACCTCAAGGCCATCCAACACATGTCGATTGAATATATGCAACACTAGTTTCATGCTCTGTTTTTCTAACGATGTAGGGCAAAGTGATTTGAGAGACAATGTGTGACAATATTTTACTGAAGAACTGGAATCTATGTCATAAATTTGTTTCAGCGTTTTAAAAGAAGCTACAGAAAACTTATTTTCTTCCACTTCTTTTCTAACTGGAAACTGAGGATAAAACATATCTTTACCATCATTTTTTGGTTCAACCACACATTTTTATGCATTTAACAATGTGTATGGCATCAGTTAAAAAGAAAAGTGGGCGATTCGCATCAGATGGATGTTTAAAACCTATATTAACAACTTTATCCACAGAAAACATGGGCATGGTTTTGCTATTGATTTTGTCGTTGTCAGTTACCACACAAAAAACCCTATAGCCTATTAGTTCAAGGCTATTTATTATGGCCAGTAGCACATCATATAATGCATTAGATGAAATGGTTTTCACTGGTAAAATGTGAACATCATCCCTGTACATAGACTTGACACTCTGCAACATAAATTCAAACACTGAATTTGCAGCATGTTCTGAGTTATGTGGCATGCCCAAAACGCTACCTCCTTTATATTCCAAATAAGAATTTAGATGAATTTCATCTACACTCAAAACAACATCGACATCATCGCTGTTCAAGTATTGGAATTTCTGTCTGGCATAGGACAGGAAATTACTTCCCCCAAGCCTTTCATGGGATGGATTCACATTAAATTTGCTGCACATCCTACGCAGAGTGCTTGGATGTGGCATTTTCATTAATGAACTGCTACGTAAAAAATTATAAGCATGAGATGAAATTGAAAATAGCAAACAACACAGTATCATAAATGTAGAACTCAAGACCATTTTTCTGCCAGAGAACTGTTCAGTTACTGAGGCCATGGCTTTCGTTATAACCTCACGTCTGTCTGGGAGGATTTTGTGGAGAGCAGTTGTGACAGCATGCACTACATCCTCCACACGGATAGGTTCTTCACCGGATGGTTCTGGGGATTTGGGTAATGGCTCTTTTCCCTCGGGGAGTCTACACATTTGATAGGCTCTGTTGTTTATAGGGATAGTGGCTGTTTTGGTCGTTGGGGACACGAGTGGGAGACTGAGGGGTGTTTGTCTCCTAAGTTTGCACATTTTGCTTCCTCAGCTTTGCTAGGCGGGGACCGGCGAATTTGCTGCATTTTATTTGTTTTTTTTTTGCAGGCGTCATTGGTGTGGTCGAACTCGTAGCACTGAGTGGACTTTTTTTTTTTTTTTTTTTTTTTTTTTTTTTTTTTTTTTTTTTTTTTTTTTTTTTTGTAACTTTCATTCCTCCACCAGATGTGTGGGGCAGGCTCATGGAGGCTTAGCTTATTCTTATTTTTTCCTGTGATGGCACCATTTATTTGGTCGAATTGGGGATGGGTTCTCTTTTTGGTGTGATTTTCTTTTTGTACTTTGTCTGCTGGGGGTATATACACAACTTTGGCATTTACCTTATGGCTGATGGGAAACCCCCTAAAACCTTAGCTGGAGTTGGGTAGTATTCCTTGTTGTTTGTATCTTCTCTTTTGTACATTATGGTGTTGTGTAGGTGTTGAGGTAGCTCCTTGTTCTCTGTGATCATTCTTACATCTGTGTGCTTCCCTGGATAGGTTTGTTGTGTCGCTATTGCTGTGATGAGTGGTGGGTACGGATATTTGTATCTGGGTGTGTTTAGGTGGTATGGAGTTCTTTGTAGAAGTTGTTTTATGGTGTTATTTGTTAGTAACCTGTTGCTTCCATATGTGCCCATTTGTTTTACAAGTCTCTTTTTCATGGAGTATGTTCCGAGGGTGTCATGTAGTGTGGCTGTTGGTTCAAATGGTATTTTACCTATCGTCCTCAGCAGTCTCCTGTCTGCTGATTTAATTTTGTTGCACTGGGTTACGGTTCCACACCATGCAATTGCACCATATTCTAGTATCGGCCGAACATACATTTTGTATATGTGTAGTGCCTCCGTTTCGATGTTGGAGTAGTCGAATCCTTGTTATTTTTGCGTTCGCAATTCCAGTTTTCTGTGTGGTGTTTTTCTTACAGTTTAGTAGGTTATCTATTTCGAGCCCAAGGTGTTTTGCTTTCATTGCTGGTTCGAGTCTCTGCCCCCATAGTGTTATTTGTGCATTCTTTGGATTTTGTTTTTTTGTCTTAGGTGTCTGTGCCTTATTAGTAGTTGCGATTTTGTTAGGTTAGGGCGGATCCTCCAGGTTGACATCCATTCTTCTAATGACTTAATATATCTGTTTGTTTTGGAAGCTACTAGTTCTGTACTTGCCGCTTGGCACCAGAAAGCCGTGTCATCGGCGTATAGGGCTATTTTTTCATTTTGTCCTTTTGGTTGTTGGATGTCAGCTGTGAATAAATTGTATGGCAGTGGTGATGTTATTGCACCTTGAGACGCGCCTGCCTTCGGTTTGAACTTTTCGGAAAGCTGGTTCCCTACTTTTATTGTGATGTATCACTCCGTAATTGTTTTTGTTGAGTGTTATTGTTTCGATTGGGGGGGAGAGGTGGGGGGGATCGGGAATGGGGGTCCCACCTCGATCCTCAGCGTTCATGTTGGGGTCTTGGGATGTGTGTGGTCGCACCAGTGGTTGTTACAGTTCAGTCCCACTTGTTGTCACCGTAGGGTAGCTGCAGGCTGACTTGACCTATTCTACACGTATGCGGGTAACGGGACTGCGCCTCTGACCCTGGTACGGAGATTGCCACACTCGGGGGGGGGGGGGGGGGGGGCAGCACTGGCTGCTGAGCGGCACTGACATTGTTGAAATCTGGATGACTACATACAATTGCCTGAGAATTAGAAATTAACAGTAATGGAGTAGTCTTAAAATAGCATCTCCTTTATATTTGACACGAATGTTGCATGCAATTCCTTCACAAACTTTTTTGAAATCCTCTACAGCACCTTCTTCTAATGAAATTTCATTTCCAATGATTATACGCCTATTTACGCAATAAGCGTCTTGTAGAGCAAATTGATTCGTCTTATTATTGCATCGGCCAATGTGGCCTACATTAAGTCCAAGATGCGACCCTGCGATGTTGATGATAATCACCTTTTATCCACTGTATGTAATAAAATACCGTACCATAGACAAATCAAAGCAGAAATTTAAAGTAGGAGAGTTCGTAAGAATCAGTAAAAACAAAGCCATTTTTGATAAAGGATACACACCAAATTGGTCTACAGAAATATTTAAGATAATTGGAGTCCAAGAAACAAATCCTAGGACATACCCTCTGCAAGATTTTGAACTAAATAATATTGCTGGTGCGTTTTATGGTCATGAATTACAGAAAACAAAATACCCCAATACTTATCTAGTAGAGAAAGTATTGTACAGGAAAGGAAATAAGGCATTTGTGAAATGGTTAGGTTTTGATAGAAAAATTAACAGTTGGATTACAGTAACATAAAATGTAATTTTATTATATAAAATTACAGTTATTTTTAAAGAATTATATAAAAATTACAGTTATGTTTTAAAGATATACCAAACGAACAACTGCTTCTTCAAGTTCCTAATAGTTATACTACAGATGCACACCATCACACAACACATCAGGAATTTTAAAGCATTTACAAAAAATGACCTGAATACTAGGAAATGAAAATAAGCTTCACAGTTTTCACATGATTCACAATTGTCTAACAGTTCACACTTGCCTGCTTTTGTGAGGGGCCATTACACTCTTTACTCCACACTGTTCACCATAATGTTTTAAGTAGTACTCTTTGTACCACTTCACCAGCAGATTTGTATTCAATTTTGCAGTTACTGGTTGGTACCTGCCAATACCATTCAGCTTACGTAGAGCATGTAGTGAAGGGCCTCCACATTAGTTATTAGGCAGTCAGGTAAGAACTCTCTTACCCATTTCACTTCTTCAGTACCTTTAACAAGTACAGTGCAGTTTGTTGGTACCACTGATTTGATGGAGTTTAATGCACTATCCAGCGAGACTCCAACTGAATTAATGTTGTAGTGGTGATGGTTCTCTGCCAACCATTTTGCTGATTCGATATCAAGTTCGTAATACGGTGTTGTACATTGAAGAATGTAACTTCCAGCGACAAAGACTGTTCCATCATCGCACAGCATTTGGAATGCTAAGTCCTTAGAAACAAATTCATTCGCACATGTCTTGAAGCCTTGACAGTCGAAGATTACAGTATACATCTTGAAAGAAGTTTACACACACACACTTGCTGCTGCTGCTTGTAGATGAAGACGTTATCAGTTCAGAGGACATGATGTGCTGTGCTCCAAGTCACCCCCCTTATGCACTAAAATTAGAGTACAGCTGGTTAAAACAACTGTTATCAACACGTGTCGGGCAACCTTTTGCTGGCGTGGGTGCTTGCTCAGATAATTGTCCTAAAAGGACAAATTATTTCGGCGGGACAGTGACGCCGCCATCGCGACCTTGGGACCCCGGGAGCCCCATTTTTTTATCAGTTGCTGACCCTCGAATCATGAAACGACGCAGTCATGTTTCGATTCATGAGGGTCAGCTTGCCTACCCACTTGCGCTGGGTAGACGAGACTAGACATTTTAGCTTGTCTGCCTGATCGTTCAGACAGACCAACACGCTCTTTTAGAATGCACCTCGGCATGGGAGGTGCAGTGACGCTATTCTTCTTTCTTTCTCTATTCTTCGTCATTGCAGACGGCTGGTCACCGCGTGAGCACAGATGCTTTGTTCAGCGGCGGTTGTGATGTCCGCCCTGGGTGGAGTGGTGGGGGATGAGTGGGTGCGCGGGCACTATGCTCGCTCGCTCAATGACTGCTGCTGTGCTGCTCTCGGTCCGCTCCGGTTGGCACACATGGCTCTGGCTGCTACCGTCTGTACACCTTTTGTTGAAACTCCATTTGTGGGTTTCCGATGTTTTACGAAGTGTCAGCACCTAGAGTGCTCTTCCTTCCATAAAAGTTCTTTTTTGTGGTCGCTTTAGTTTCCATGCTGTTGATTTTCCATGTTTTTGGTGTGTTGGTTTCTTGAGATAAGTTGCTTCTTCGTCAGTGTGCCTGGCAAAGTTGGTGTGGCCAGTGGAGGTGCGCCCTCCACTCTTCTCGGCTGACGAGTTCTCGGATCTTCGCGTTCTGTGACGTTTCGGCGGCGTAGTAGAATTTTTCTGCAGATTTCTCAATTCTACTGCGAAGTCCTTGGACATCCGCTATTTGATGAAGTTCTTCGATTGGGAAGTCCTTCGGTACACGAGTGGCCATTTCAGCACTCGGTTTTGCACTTTTTGGATCCGTTCCAGGTTCTTCAGTGCCGTATTTCCCCATAGGACTGCGACACATTCTAACACCGGCAGTGTGATGTATTTGTAGAGGACTACTCCCAGGTGGTCCGATAATCAAGATGTTGGATTCAGAATGGAATATAGCAAGTTCATGCGTCCCATTGTGTTTTTCCTAGTTTCTTCTATATGTGGGTGCCACGTTAGTCACTTGTCGTGTGTGACGCACAGATATTTGACTGTAGAGCTCCAGGGGGCTGGTCGTCCTCGTAGGTTTATCTCCTGGAGGTCAGCCGGCACGCTCTGATGGGCTATAATGATGGCTTGTGATTTGGTGGCGTTGTACACCAGCCGCCACTTTGCCGCCCAGTTCATCTAAGTTATAACACTATAGGAGCAATGGACGGAAGGCATATTTGTATTAAATGTCCACGAACTAGTGGATCTCACTTTTTCAATTACAAATCCTTCAACAGTATCATTTTATTTGCCATGGTAGATGCTTCCTACAAATTTTTGTATGTTGATGTAGGAACTGATGGGTGTGTTGGTGATGCTGGAGTGTTTTCTAAAAGCGAACTACGTGTCTCATTGACTGATCTATTCTCAACATTCCTGAAGGCAGGAAGCTTGGCAACATAAACGTTACAATTCCAATGGTTGTACTGGCAGATGACGCTTTTCCTCTGAGTTATAGCATTATGAAGCCAAACCCCTTAAAAGGAATCGCTAAAGAAGAAAAGGTTTTCAATTACAGACTGTCACGAGGAAGAAGATTAGTGGAGAGCAGCTTTGGCATTCTTGCAAGTCGTTTCAGGATTTTTCTTACTACCATTAATCTGCCTCCAGAAAAAGTTACCACAATTACGCTGGCTACCTGCACACTGCACAAGAAAACACTTGTACTCGTCAGGAAACAGTGCTTTGTGTGTCTCAAGATAAGTGCAGTCTCCTACTACGGCAGAAACTGAGGACCTACAGCGAATGGAACCAGTAGCTTGCCAAGCTGCTTCTGGACGTCCAGTACACGGGAGAGCAGTTAGAGAATACTTTAAAGACATTTTACAATGGCGCTGGGAAAGTGCCCTGGCAAGATAATCACATTTACTAACGTAAAATGTAAACAAATGTACATACCTCAAACATTTCCTCAAACGTCGGTGTGGCACTTTCACTTTCAGTGATTTCTATGTTGCAAACACTCTCGTCCGCTTCTGTCGCCTGGTCCAGAAACTTCAGCATGTGGAACCAGTATACTTGCGCAGTAATCGCCGCCTGTGCACTGTCTCCACTTTTGCTTTTATGCATCTTCAATAATAGTAATGAAAATAATGTAAACTACTTGTAGGTTACGTAAACATTGTTGTATGCTTCAAGTCGCTGCAGTGAACAAATTAATGCTAATCATTTGTATGACATGTAAACTTTACTTGCATAAATAAATATAAATGAATATGTCAATACGTACTTTTGCTTTCTCGTACGAGTAGCTAGTGCGGAGGCCATTTATCTTCCTCTTGATATCCTCGGCCGTACATCCAGGCCGTATGTCACGGCTTATCTCTGCTATATTTTTGTAACTCTCCAGTCTTCTTAATGTATTTTTATAATCAGGGTGCCTCACATTGTAAAGTGCCTCATCCGCTTCATACATCTCTATTTTGTGGTAGACGCCACACATCAATTGTACGTTCCAGCCCAAACACACTAAAGATGACAGAACGCTGCAGCACTGCTAGCACTCCACGTGGTAACATATCACGTTGCAGTGAACAGAAGACAAGCGGCGACTTTGATCAAATCTATGACGACAATTGTCAAAGTTCCCTATTACAGCATCAAATATCTTTGACAAAGATATTTGACAAAGAAATTTGATAGTGTAATACCGGCCTAAGCTGTGGTCCACCCGCGTGGGGTTTCCAGGAGCTTACGGATGCTGTTGTCTTCAGCTCTCAGGCCTGCCTGCCTCGCTCGTGTCTTTCCCGTTCTCCTGCCAGCCTCCCATCTCCGTCCGCTTCACTATCGCCCAAAGTGCAGATATTCTGCTACAAATTAAGATCTCTAGCCGATGTCAGTATAGTTTATGGTTTCCTGTCTCTATGTTTATACTATTAAAGGGTCTTCTTTCCGGAGTGGTAGCTGTAATGTGGCTCAAAATGATGCCAACTTACATGTCCCAGGTGATGCCCCTGAGGTCGAGGCCGCATTTGGTGGTTGGGGTGATGTCAGCGTTTAATTCACACCAGGGCGTGGTCGGACGCTATCGTGGCCCTCGTTGTGGCGGAGATGAAGTGTCTCACCCTGGGGACGATGGCCACGTCTGTGACGTCGGGTTGCGTTACTCTTCGTGCCGGAAGGATGATGTGTTCGTGAGGCCCTACCATCGCCGCTCGCTCCGAGCTGCTCGGCCGCTTGTGTTCGTTGTCCTGGAATTGCATATGATGTTCTTGGCGTTTACGTCGCCTCCAAGGAATGCGGTTCTAGGGAGGAAGATTAGTGCCGCGAAGTTGTCTGCCTGCAGGGTCCTCTAGGCGGCCGGTAGATTGTTATGAAGTTTTTGGCCCCGGTCCGTTTGTACGTTGACTCCTGCAGCCTCTATTGTAGCGAGTTGCGAGAGGTGAGTTCTGTGGTGGCGCAGCATTCTCCTTACATACACCGCCGTGCCGCCTCCTGCAGTGGGTCGGTAGTTCCGGTAACAGCGGTAGTTTGCCACTCCCACTTTCACGCCGGGTTTGAGATGGGTTTCCGCGACGAGACAGATGTCCAGGTTCTCGTCGCGGATGAAGCTCCTGAATTCAGCGTCCGGGCGATGCAAGCAGTTGGCGTTAAAGATGCCGATCTTCGCACCGTGGCCGTGTCTATTCATGATTTCTAGTGTTTGTGGCGGACAAGGTAATCGTCTGCGTGATTTTCTCCACAGACGCCTCGTATTCGTTGGGGAGGTCCTCGATGACATGGGGGACCTTGTTATTGAGGCCTGCCAACAGGTGCAGCACTTGTTGTGAGACATGTGGTGCGTCGCTGTGGCGCTGTTGGTAACAGCTTCCGCGCTGGCGCATTTCAGGGAAGTCCACGGGGCTGTGTAGTCTCGGAGGGCGTCGCCTGGAGGCTGCGTCTTCGTCTCTCGTGCGTGCGCGTTGCGTGCGTCCGGTATCAGTAGCGGCTGCCGCGTTGTCAGCTGATCGCTGTAGTGTCCACTTGTTCTCGCGTGTAGGCGCGCTTCTCTGGGCGTCACTTGCCGCTGTGCCACCACGCGGCGAGTTGCGGAACTCCGTCGTGGTAGCGGCCTTGGGAATTGCGTTGTCGGTAGGAGTGGAGGCTGCCTTACCGGTTCCTGGCTGCGGCGTCTGTATGCTGCTGCCCTCTGGTGGCGACGAGTTGTACAGTTATTGCTGTATGTAGCTTCGTTATCTTCTAAATCCAAGTTATCTTCCGCAGCGAGATTTTGTAGCACACAGCACGCTCGGATGAAGTGCGCCATCTCTCTAGCACTACTCAATTTCAAATGATATAACTGTCTGAAACGCTGCTTCAACAGGCCAAAGCAATGTTCAACACACCTGGTTTTTTTTTTTTTTTTTTTTTTTTTTTTTTTTTTTTTTTTTTAAGAGTGCCATATTGAATTCGCATTGCGCTCTGGACAAATACCCTGTATTTCTAAATGGTGTTAATAAATTTCTGGTGCAGGGATGGGCACTGTCACCCAAAAGATGAAAATCTCCACACTTTTCTTCGAGTGTTTGGTAGAGTGTGGACGTCCTGAACACTCTCCCGTGATGCACAGAGCCCGGATAGCCTCCGAATAAGTCCCTAATCCATCGATTATGATCAGAAACTACTTGTAGCTGAATAGAAAAATAATTCTTCCTATTCATATACGACTGGGGATATTTCTGCGGTCTATCAATTCTAATGTGTGAACCGTCGATTGCCCCAATCGCACCAGGCAATCAATTTTCCCGGAAATGACCCTCAAACTCTGCTCTTTCATCGGCGGATGGCCACTTTATAACTTCTCTTCCTAAATCACTTATGAAGTTTGTAACTGTCTGTATAACACATTGCAGAGAAGAAATACAGATGTTAAACCTTTCTGCGACATCCCTGAAACCTGCAGCTTCGTGGCCAGTGAACCACAAAAATATCAAGATCTGCTGCAGTGGGAGCAGTTTCCCATTTCCCGCTGTCTGATAATTATAGAATCTTGAATTCCTAAATCTTTCGCTAAGATCATCTGCCACGTGACGCCGCACCCGAAAATGTTGTACAAATTCCCTGTCACTATAGTGTGGCAACACATTCTCTACATAATTTTCGATCCTCTGTCTTTTTTGCAGTTGGAACATTTCGAGCTCCTCATCGCTCCACAGAAAATCTGACTCAGATTCGCTGGAATCTGGAACAAACAGTGTCAATAAATTTCACGTTTCAACCACGTGCAAGTCCTTCACACTCCTAGTAAAGGTGACTTCATATGAGAATAAATAAAATGCTTACCTTACAATTCACGACGATGAAGTGTAAACCGCAAGAGCGCGTGCCTTTCGCAGCCCCTGTAGGTGACCATATGGTTGTCACCGCACACGGCGCACTTCGGCGTGAAATCCTTGTGTGGAACTCCTTTAATTTGGCAATCGCGAGATGCGTGTTCACCTGCGCGTATCTCGTCCGTGTCGCAATGTTTTTGCACATGGCCGAGTTGTTGGCACCCGAAGCACTGAGTGTACAGTGGTTTCGTGCGCAAGTTTTCTGTCGTCACACTGCAGTTTGCAACTAGTCGAAGTTGGAATAGCTGTCGGTTGCGCTCTGTGTTTGGAGCATAAACACACAAGAGCGGCGAGTCTCTTCTCGTTTTGGGATTCGTCATTTTAGATACTCCGCTAACAGCATAACCCGTGTCCTCCAATTCTTCCTTTATGTGGCGTGGTTCTGTGCTGAATGAGAACCCTCTATAAACCACGCGCACCGGTTTCACCCTCGTGGCTGAGTAGATGTAGAACTTGATGTTCCTGTTGGTTACTTCCTTGTTGAGGGTCATATAGTCGGTGTTGTTTGTGTGGACCTTATATAGTTCGTCAGACACGCGTATGACAAAATTGTTTTTGCCTATCACATTCTGCACCAGTTGCTGCAACTCAAGGAATGTGCCAGGTTAGTCGAATACCAAAGGTGGTGGTGTGGGTATCATTTGCACGTCGTTTTCACTGTCGTGCATTATACCGGTGTGGAGGATGGTATGTTGGCGCGTTTTGCTGGTTTCCTTACTCGTTGGAATCCGTCTGCGTCTACTTTCTGCTGTTGCGCTCCATCTCCTTTGCTGCGCCTTCGGTAATTTTCGTGCATTTGTTGGCACTGGAGCGTCTCTATCAGAGTGTCTTCTCTCGTTCTGAATCGCTTGGTGTGCCATCTCGTTTTCGTCATCGAGGATTTGATTGTTTGAGACGCCGCTAGGATGCCCCGCCGATTGTGTGTTGGGCTTCGGTAGCAGGTCCAACACGGTGTTCAGCCCATTGCAGCTTCTGTAACTAGTTGGTTTATTGTTTGGGGGATGGTTGCAGGTTCGTCTGCTATTTTAATCACAGCCTGTGCGTAGGTATTTAGGTCCTCCTTTGGGCACCTCTTACATTTGAGGGAGAGAGCGGAGTGGTTTTCTAAACAGTTTGCACACTTAGGGTGTTGTTGGGGAGGCAGTGCACTGTGGACATTTCTGCTTGTCAGTGCAGTTGTGTGCCTTGTTTGTATGCTAGGGACTTCCCACATTGGGCTGGTTGGGGGGGGGGGAGGAGGTTGGTGGGTTCTACGGCGCAGAGTTTGTAATCGATGTTCACTCCACTACTGAGCATTTTGTCTATCGTGTGTGGGTCGTAAGAGAGCACTCTTATTTTCATAGTGGGTTCCCCACTGATTGCGATATGATGCACCATGTTTTGTGGACCTCGAGCACTTTTTCGATGAGTTGTTCTTTGACTTCTTCGTCGGTCACCTCTTTTTCTATGCCTTTGACGGCACTCCAAGTTATCTTCCACGGCGAGATTATGTAACACACAGCACGCTCAGATGAAGTGCGCCATCTCTCCAGCACTCGTGAATTTCAAATGATAGAACTGTCTGAAACGCTGCTTCAACGGGCCAAAGCAATGTTATACAACACACCTGTTTTTTGAGAGTGCCATATTGAATTCACATTGCACTCTGGACAAATGCCCTGTATTTCTAAATGGTGTTAATAAATTTCTGGTGGAGGGATAGGCACTGTCACCCAAAAGATGAAAATCTCCACACTTTTCTTCGAGTGTTTGGTAGTGTGGACGTCCTGAACACTCTCGCGTCATGCACAGAGCCTGGATAGCCTCCGAATAAGTCCCTAATCCATCGATTATGATCAGAAACTACTTGTAGCTGAATAGAAAAATAATTCTTCCTATTCATATACGACTGGGGATATTTCTGAGGTATATCAATTCTAATATGTGAACCGTCGATTGCCCCAATCGCACCAGGCAATTCATTTCCCCGGAAATGAGCCTCAAACTCTGCTCTTTCTTCGGCGGATGGCCACTTTATAATTTCTCTTCCTAAATCACTTATGAAGTTTGTAACACTCTGTATAACACATCGCAGAGAAGAAATACAGATGTTAAACCTATCTGTGACATCCCTGAAACCTGCAGCTTAGTGGCCAGCGAACCACAAAAATATCAAGATATGCTGCAGTGGGAGCAGTTTCCCATTTCCCCCTGCCTGATAATTATAGAATCTTGAATTCCTAAACCTTTCGCTAAGATCATCTGCCACGTGACGCCGCACCCGAAAATGTTGTACAAATTCCCTGTCACTATAGTGTGGCACCATATTCTCTACATAATTTTCGATCCTCAGTCTTTTTTGCGGTTGGAATATTCCAGCTCCTCATCGTTCCACAGAAAATCTGACTCAGATTTGCTGGACATCTGGAGTAAACAGTATCAATAAATTTCACGTTTCAACCACGTGCAAGTCCTTCACACTACTGCTAGTAAAGGTGACTTCATATGAGAATAAATAAAATGCTTACCTTACAATTCACGACGATGAAGTGTAAACCGCAAGAGAGCAGACCTATCGCCACAACAGCTTGCAAGGGAATGAACAGTGAACACGCACACACATGGAGTCTGCCCCCACTCCAACTCACACAGCCCTGCGCATATGTGAATCTGGCAGCTTGGCTGTGCCAGAAACATTTTTCCGGGTAGCGTCTGGCATCTTGCTGCTACTGCTCATACAGCAAACAGCCCCACTTCCAGTAGCCAGAAAGTGGGAGTAAGCGCTGCTCATACACGAATTCAGCTGTGCGCATGAGCACGAGTCCGCTGGTAACTGCTCATACGAACCTGTCCACGTGTTCGTGCTGGCTGCGGCTGTGCAGTGTTGCCACCTGTGAGCGGCGCGCTTCTCTGGGCGTCACTTGCCACTATAGTTCAATTCATTTATCTTGGCGGCTCGCGCATGCCCGCCCAGACGCGGGAGATTGCAGCGTTGCCAGTTGTACGCGCCAAGAGAAGCAGCGCCGTAGCAGTGTAGTTCCTAAACTTACGTTTAGGGGGGAGCGCGCAGTTTATGAAGTAAAGCCACCACGGCTGCATTAAACCTTTTCGCTGCTACATAGACGTGCTCCCCGCTTTCCACGCCGTGCGCGATTTTGTAACCACTGCACGCTCGCCTGTGCAGACACATAGTGTTCAGACTCCTTTGACACACTTATCATTCGATTTCACAAAAACTATTTGGTCCAAAAATTTGATTTTGACACATCTTCTTGACTGATACCTCCCCCCCCCCCCCCATAAATGACTTAATTTTGTTTCGATTTTCAACGCAGTTATATTGCAGCATTAAATGTAGTAAACCATTGCACGAAATTTTGAAGAGTTTGCAGAGGTAAAGTTCATAGCGTATACTTTCCGTATGTTCGATTGTAGTTGCCACAATGTTGAGAATGAAATGTGGACAAGATACCTAAATTTCATATAAAATTTACTGTATAACAATATCTCATTTAATTTAAGTACCAGATTGGGGTCGTATGTAATATTGAGAAATATTCAGTCTTTCGCGACTCTAATAAAAGTTTTATTTACACCCGGCGCGTTTGACTTTATTTTAAAGCACTTCAATCAATCAAAAGGAAGTTCACAAAATGTATGATTCCTGCTTCGGGTGCAGGAGGTCCCGGGTTCAAATCCCGGACGAGCCCTAGCATTTTGTGCAAACTGGTCGCACGTAGATGGCTGAGTCAGCGCAAGAAGCTGCCCTTCAATGTAAAGTGAATTTCATATTTGGTGTAAAGAAATGACCGTCTGGTCCACGCTGAACAAAACTGTGGACTTACACAGTATATTCAAGTCCTAATGTTTTTGTATCAGTGCTCTGAGCTATGTCAAATATAATTTTTGTGTGTGGCACACACAAAAAGCATTTATTTGCTAAAACACTGATCGGCCAACACAAACGTTGAATATTGTGTTACCTCAGCACAAAACTACGAAAGGTGACTTGGCAATGGAGGAGACAAAATGCTGTCCAATGAAGATGCTTCAAAAGAGAAAAACGCGTCTGGTCTAAATAAGACGCTTATTACAGTTGCAGAAGAGGAATATATTTCAATACCATTGGTAAAATTGCAACTGTGGAACAAAAACAAGAAAGAGAACATGAGTATTATTGTGTATGTGCCTTACCCTTCATTGTTGTCAATCGCTGCGATTGTCTTCTGCATCGCTGTAGTCAGTGTCGCAGTCCAAATCATCAGGTCTTAGAGTTATGACGATGGGTTCAAGCAGATTGTCAATTACAATTTCCCTGTCCATGTCCTCCTCCTGTAGCCTTTGTGCATGCCGAACACATTCAGCCCATGCTGAAGGAGTAATTCTGTCAAGTGCTTCGTGCAGAAGCCTTTCTGTATCGGCAATTTTAAATGTCACGTTTCGTTCTGCGACATACCCTTTCACTTGTGCCCAAATTAACTCCATCGGATTGTATTGACAATGGTACGGTGGCAAACGCAAAACTGTGTGCCCATGTTCCTGTGTGCAATACAATCGATTTCATAAGCTTTTGTGCGAGACTTATGAAGCACTACAAGATTCAACATTTCAGCACAAGTTTGGTTGGCAGTATGTGGTATATTTTTACTTGCAAGCCATAACATGATATCGGCTTTTTTTGTACTTGTTGTGGGTGTCTTGTCAACAACAACAGAGTGATAACTCGCATAGTCCATTACAATCACCGAGTTTGCAGGCAAGTAAGGGAGAAACTGATTCCTAAACCACAATTTAAATGTCTGAGTTCATTTCGGAATGAATCCAGAAGCAGAACCAGCGTGAAGCACAATTATTCGTCCACCTTTACCAACTGGTACTTTAAACCCACCCGAACCATCACTCATTTTCCAACATGCTTTCCTTGTGTGATTTTGGTTTACCCATGTTTCGTCCAAGAAAAAAATGTTCTTATTCCCGGATTTTCTTACTTCAATAATATGTCTTAAAAACCGTGCCCTTGAAGTAGCAATATCACCACGTTCCATTAAAAACTTTCTTCCGTCATTTGTTTGTACATATTTGAATCCAATGTTTCTAAGTATTCTATTCATTGAAGTCATGCTACCTTTAAAATTTATGGTTTCACGCATTTTCACAGTGATTTTTTTTACAGTAGGAAATTCACCTGTGTTTTACATGTTGAGCACTTCTCGTCTTAGAAGATCTTTGTCGAAATTATCTAAATTAGTTACAGTGCTCTCAAGAGTGCGATATTTCCCTGGCGATCTGAAAAGTGGGCTTCCACAGGTCTCCGTAGATAACTTTCCTTCGTTGGCAATCCGCTGAACGGTTCTCAAGCTAACGCCTGTCGCTTCTGCAGTGCGTTCCTGAGATCTGGCGACATCCCTGATAGATCCACCGTTTTCTGCTTCGCGCTTGAAAAAAGAGTGTATCCGGTAAATTATGTCCCTCGCCTGTTTATGGAGACTTTGTCGCTTACCACCATTATCAGCCATGACAACTTGCAACAAATGCAATAAAAATTCACCAAAGAATAACTACAATCACATTTAACACTCGCACTCGCCAAGACATTCCCAGCAGACCGTTCAGAAAACTCAAAAGAATTAAAAGTTAATTGCATATTAAGGCTATGTCAGTAGCGTTTATAAAATTATTGTAAATGTAGTAAAACAATGAAATGATACAGTTATTGCTGTATGTACCTTCGTTATCTTCTAACTCCAAGTTATCTTCCACAGCGAGATTGTGTAGCACACAGCACGCTCGGATGAAGTGCGCCATCTCTCTAGCACTACTCAATTTCAAATGATATAACTATCTGAAACGCTGCTTCAGCAGGCCAAAGCAATGTTCTACAACACACCTGTTTTTTGAGAGTGCCATATTGAATTCACATTGCACTTTGGACAAATGCTCTGTATTTCTAAATGGTGTTAATAAATTTCTAGTGCAGGGATAGGCTCTGTCATCGAAAAGATGAAAATCTCCACACTTTTCTTAGAGTGTTTGCTAGAGTGTGGACGTCCTGAACACTCTCCCGTCATGCACAGAGCCTGGATAGCTGACGAATAAGTTCCTAATCCGTCGATTACGATGAGAAACTACTTGCAGCTGAATAGAAAAATAATTCTTCCTATTCATATACGACTGGGGATATTTCTGAGGTATATCAATTCTAATATGTGAACCGTCGATTGCCCCAATCGCACCAGGCAATTCATTTCCCCGGAAATGAGCCTCAAACTCTGCTCTTTCTTCGGCGGATGGCCACTTTATAATTTCTCTTCCTAAATCACTTATGAAGTTTGTAACACTCTGTATAACACATTGCAGAGAAGAAATACAGATGTTAAACCTATCTGCGACATCCCTGAAACCTGCAGCTTCATGGCCAGCGAACCACAAAAATATCAAGATATGCTGCAGTGGGAGCAGTTTCCCATTTCCCCCTGCCTGATAATTATAGAATCTTGAATTCCTAAACCTTTCGCTAAGATCTGCCACGTGACGCCGCACCCGAAAATGTTCTGCAAATTCCCTGTCACTATAGTGTGTCACCACATTCTCTACATAATTTTCGATCCTCTGTCTTTTTTGCGGTTGGAACATTTCCAGCTCCTCATCGTTCCACAGAAAATCTGACTCAGATTCGCTGGACATCTGGAATAAACAATATCACTAAATTTCACGTTTCAACCACGTGCAAGTCCTTCACACTACTGCTAGTAAAGGTGACTTCATATGAGAATAAATAGAATGCTTACCTTCCAATTCATGACGATGAAGTGTAAACCGCAAGCGAGCAGACCTATCGCCACAACAGCTTGCAAGGGAATGAACAGTGAACACGAACGCACGTGGAGTCTGCCCCCACTCCAACTCACATAGTGCGTACGCAAATCTGGCAGCTTGGCTGCGCCAGAAACATTTTTCCGGGTAGCGTCTGGCATCTTGCTGCTACTGCTCATACAGCAAACAGCCCCACATCCAGTAGGCAGAAAGCGGGAGAAAGCGCTGCTCATTCACTAATTCGGCTCTGTGCATGAGCACGAGTCCGCTGGCAACTGCTCATACGAACCTGTCCACGTGTTCGTGCTGGGTGCTGGCTGCGGCCGTGCGGTTTTGCCACCTGTGAGCGGCGCGCTTCTCTGGGCGTCAATTGCCACTAGCTGTGCCACCACGCGGCAAGTTGCGGAACACCGTCGTGGTAGCGGCCTCGGGAACTGCGTTGTCGCAGCCTTACCGGCTGGAGGATGGAATGTTATGCTGTTGGGGCTCAGTTTATTTATTCAAATGGGACCTTATTTTTCTTTTTATTGGGTTTCATTCCAATTCTTGAGGAGAGTATGTTTTCTTTTCTGAATATTCTATACTATTCTATATTATTTTATTTTATTTTTTGGTGGTAATACTCGCCCTGGCATTCGCCTTACAGCTGGAGGAAAACCATCAAAACCTCAGCTAGGGCGGATCGAATATTCACTTGTAAGTAGCATAAGTTACCTTCTATTTTTGCATCTTATTATTCTTATTCTGGCTGTTGTTGTACCATAGGTTACTTGCATTTTCTATCTCTTTTGTTCTCCTTCTGGTTGGTGTAACCTTTTCCTTCCCTGAGTTGTGGTACTGAGTTGATTGTCAGGTGCCTGCTATCGATCATTCGATTTCGTGTGTGATGTGTAGGACAGGTGCAGTGTGTTCTGGTATGTGCTGTTGGATGCATTTTGCTATGGTGTATTTAGGGAGAGGATACTGAATGTGGGGATACCTGAATTTCCAATGCTCAGTCGTTAAGATGTCCTTCGTTAGTCCATTTGTAGCCAGCCTTTGAGATCCATAGTTTGCGATTTGGAGTCTGCCTCCTTCCGGGATTGGGATGGTGTTTGTGTTGGTGTAGATGTCTGCAGAGGTGGTGTTTGGGTTACGTCGTCAGGCAATACGGAGGTTGCGCCTGTCATGTGCCTGAATTCTGTTAGTGAGTTTCAGAGTTTATCCAGGTTATTGCCGCGTACTCAAGTACTGGCCTGACACAGCAACTGTATGTCTGGACTGTGACTCAGGAGGGGCACCGCAAAATTTTCATTTTATCAATTTTATTAAGTTCATTCGGGCGCACGCTTCATGTATAGTAAGGGAGGTGTGTGGTTGCCAACGTAGTGTATAGTCTAACGTAATTCCGAGATATCGGGCCGTGTTTTTCGGAAGGTTTTCTTCGTTCCAAAGTTTTACTTTTAGGGTGTCTGGTGTTTGGCAGAGATGTCTATGTCGAAAGAGAATTAGTTGACTTTTAGTGGGGTTTGGCTTGATTCTCCACTTACACGGCCAGCTTTCAAGCCTAGTGATGTAGTCTGCGGCGACAGTTTTGACATTGTCTGTTGAGGTACCGGAGCACCAGTAGGCAGTATCATCGGCATAAAGGGGGAGACCTTCGCACCATGTTCCAGGTTTCGGGATGTCGGCTGTGTGTAATATGTAGAGGGTTGGAGATAGTACCGCCCCCTTGTGCAACTCCTGCCTCTGGGATAGAGGAGTATGATAGATATCCTCCTACCGTTACCTGCCCCTTCTCGTTGGATAGGATATTGTACTAGTTTCCATGTAAGGGCAGGGAAGCCTTGCGACCAGAGTTTGTTGCCTGTTTGATTGTATTTTAGGTCCTTGTGGAAGAACTTTTGGGCCACCTGTCGAAGAGTAGATATGATCTCTTGACGTCGACCTAGGAAGAGGGAAGCAGGTGTGAAGGTGATGGTTTTTAGGAAGTCCTCGATGAGAAGGCGAGGTCATTCGGTGGCGGGGTTGTCAGCGAGGTGGAGGGGGGCTTGAAGGTGGTCGTTTTCTGCTTGTTGGGGGCGGTTTTTGCATCTGAAGGAGTGGGAGGCGTGTGGGCCACCGCAGTTGTCGGTAACGGAGGGGTCTAGTTCTCAGGATGAGAGGGGGTGATCCTTGCCACAGCTGCTGCATTTGTGTGGTGAAGAGTTCAATTCTGTGATTGAACTGTTGGCATCTTTGGCATTGTATTGGAAGGGGATTATGTGGCTTGGATGGTTCTACCCTGTGGTGAGATAGGAAAATGTGGACTCCATGTTCAAACATGAAGTCAATGTTCCTCTGATTGTTTGAGATGACTCGAATCATGGGGCCAAAGTTGCCTGTCTTTCTCGATTTAATTCTCCAGGCATATAGGACAGGGATACCATGGCGTTGGAGACCCCGCGGCCGTCCTCTGTATAGCTGGTCAGTGGCGAGAGGCGGCTGTCCCTCCCCACCCCTCCTACCGGCTATTGTGCGGGGGGGGGGGGGGGGGGGGTGTGAGAGAGAAAGCCGCACGAGACCGGCCGCCTGCTACGTTAGTCTAGCCGTATAGCCCAGAAGCCACTGGCTCGTGGCTCGGCAAAGCATTTTTGTTTCTTCAAATTGGAAGGTGTGTCCCTCATAGAGGGTGTGTTCTGCCACGGCTGATTTGTCCTTGTGCCCCAGCCGTACGCATCTAATGTGTTCCTGGCAGCGTTGCGTGATGCAGCGTTGTGTTTGAACAATGTACTTGAGCCCACATTCGCACAATATACTACTCGTATATTAACCATGAACTTGTAGCTGCAATTTATCCTTCACCCAGCCCAGTAACTCTTTCGTTTTTTGGAGGTGGTCGAAAAAATGGTTTGATGTTATTTTTTCCCCGCTACTCTCACAATTTTGGCCCAATGTAGGGGATAAAGGAGAGTTTCTATTCCTGTTCCTCTTCTTTGTGGGTGGCAGTGTCACACTTTCTCTTTCTCAGTGCACGTCTAATGCGCGCTTTGCTGTAACCGTTCTGACGAAATACATCCTTAAGGTGCTGCAGCTCAGCTGGAAGGCTGTCCTTGTCGCAGATGGCTCTTGCTCCGTGAACCAGCGTTGTTAGAATGGTGAGCCGCTGCGCTGGGTGATGGCAGCTCGAAGCATGGATATACAGGTCCGTGTGGGTATTCTTTCCGTGTACTGCATGTCCTAGCATGCCATCTGCTTTTCTCCTTACAAGGATATCCAAAAATGGAAGGCATCGATCTTGGTCTAACTCCATTGCGAACTGCATGTTTTTGTGAATGCTGTTCAGTTGTTCGCGAATTCATTCAGGGCTTCTCTTCCATGTGTCATCAACGTAACAGGAGAAGTATTTAGGTTTAAGCCGTGCCGTTTCTAGTGCCAACTGCTCAAAGTGCTCCATATAGAGATTGGCAATCCCTGGAGCATGTGGCGAATCCATGGCTACCCCATCAACCTGTTCATAAAATTCTCCATCGTATTTGAAATAGGTTGTGGTGAACACACATTCAAATAATTTTACTATCTTGGGCTCGAAATGATCTGCTAATAGTACCAAGGCATCCTGAAGGGGTACACGTGTGAAGAGGGATGTTACGTCAAAGCTCACAAGTAGATCTTTCTGCAGCTGCATCTGCTTCAGCGAGGTTACGAATTCGGCCGAATTCTTCACGTGGTGACTGCAGTGGCCAACTATAGGTTTTAGAAGTAAGGCTAAATGCTTCGCTACTCCGTATATAGGTGCATTAATGTTGCTCGCTACAGGGCGATGAGGCACCCCATCCTTGTGAACCTTCGGCAGTCCATAAAGCCTTGGAAGTTCTGGGGCGCTGGGGTAGAGTCGTCTAACATCTTTTGTTAGATCTGATCGGTTGAGCAGACTTCAGTCCACAAGCCCAATGAAAGATGTTGTTTTACAGGAAGTAGTATGTGGATGACGAAGAGGTTAATGATGCAGCAAGACTTTGGCGCTGTTGTTGACCAGTGGAGTGTTACCATGAGAACATACAGCTCGTCCCAGTAAGTCGGTGTAAGACCGTTGCATTGAATGTAAAACCGACCGGCTTTCAAGAAGAAGAAAAAAGAATTATGTTGCATTACTTACTGAACGTGCCCCATACATAAATGATGCGATGGACTGGGTGAGCAGCAAACTGTGCGCTGTTTGCTAAGGGTGCTGTGGTCGTACATGAAGGTGTTGTCGAGTGACACAAGATGACTGGTGCGGTGAATGGCAGATTGCTCACGATGTACAAAACTGGAAGTTAGTGTCGATGAGTAGCAAAGACAAGTTTGTAATGTGTGAATAAAGCATTAGTAGTGTATTGCTTCGCACAATCACGTTGATTGAATATCTGGGCATAACATTGCAAAGCAATACGAAATGAAATGAGCTCATAAGGATGACAGTAGGGAAGGTGAAAGGTCGACTTCAGTATATTGGGAGAAGTGTTGGAAAGGAGACCCCATTTTGGATGCTACTGTGACCTATTCTGGAGAGTTTGGGATCTGCACAAAATCATATTAAAAAAATTGAAGCAATACATACGCATACTACTGGATTTGTTACCGGTAGGTTTGATCAACACACGAGTATTAGGGACACACTTGCTTGTTGAACTCAAACTGGAATCCCCGGAGTGAAGACGACGTTCCTTTTGAGAAACACCATTGAAAAAATTTAGGGAACTGACTTTTGAAGCAGACTGCTACCAATGTACATTTTGTGTAAAGAACACGAAGATAAGACCCGTTAGGGCTTGTATTGAGACATGTAGACAGTCGGTTCTTGCTCGCTCTATTCGCCATTGCCATTGGAATGGGAAATCTGCAGGGTAAAGTCTTGCACAGTGTACATACTTGCATTGCATCTCACAGGCCAGGCCACTCGGAAACGGGCACTTCATTCTCCCTGCAGTGCTATAGACTGTCATGTGTTTCCTGCTAATTTCTAACTGCAGACATCATTATTAAAACAGTGCTGGGTGGTTTTTCCAATTTATGTAGTAATACAATGTTTCAAAGCAATGGTAGTTTTGTGAATAAACGTTACTATTTTTTAAAAAGTTTTATTTAAAAATAAAAATTTTTAGTGCTGTCGCTGCGGGAAAGTGATATGCCGGTTTTATTATCTGATTATTTGTAAAAAATTAAAAAATTGTTACAACTGAGACCAAAAAATGCCGAAAGATGCCAGTTGTGAATCAGAATACCGTTATCGTTTTTAAACAGTCTAAATTTCTCGCCTCTGCACAGTCAGCAGACATGTACATTGCTACCCACTGCGTCGCCGCCAATGACTGGGTCTGCTACCGTGTGGGAGACGAGAAGGCCTTTCCCGACACGAGGAAGAAGCAGCCAGCTGCTGCTATGCCAGTCGTGGCTACCCAAGAAGCTATAGCACTACTGGAGGTAGCTGTGGCTACCGGAGAATCCGTATAGGTGCCAAAGGCAGCTCTGCCAGTTGTGGCTACCTGAGAAAGCAGAGGCATCTCCACCAGTCATGGCTACCGAAAAGCCATACACTGCTGGAGGCTGCTGCAACAGTCGTGGCCACCCAGGAAGCCAGAAGCAGCCCCACCAGTTGTGGCTACTGAAGAAGCCATACACTGCTGGAGGCTGTTGCAACGGTCGTGGCCACCCAGGAAGCCAGAAGCAGCCCCACCAGTCATGGCTACCGAAGAAGCCATACACTGCTGGAGGCTGCTGCAATGGTCGTGGCCACCCAGGAAGCCAGAAGCAGCCCCACCAGTCATGGCTACCGAAGAAGCCATACACTGCTGGAGGCAGCTCCGCCAGTTGTGGATAATCAACAACCTGGGCACATAGCTGGTCTGTCATAAGGGCTGGGGGAGGAGGGCTGAATCCAGGGATGGGTTAATTCGACTGTTTAAAACTGATACTGGTATTTTAATTCAGAACAACCGGCATCTTTTCATAGTTGTCTGGCCTCAGTTATTCATTTTTACTGATAATCGGGTAATAAAAGCAGCGTATCACTTTCCAATACCAGCAGTGCCAACATTTTTTAAAATTATTTCCTTTTTTACAAATTAGCTAATGTTACCATAGCTTTGAAAGATTGAAATATTACATAAATTGGAAAAAGCAGTTATCAGTATTTTAATAACAACGCCTGCAGTTAGAAATCAGCAACAAACACATGGCACAAGATTTTAGAGCATTGCAGAGAATAATCTACATGGGGTGTGTGTGTGTGTGTGTGTGTGTGTGTGTGTGTGTGTGTGTGTGTGTGTGTGTGTGTGTGTGCGCGCGCACGCACGCACACGCACACGCACACGCACACGCACACGCACATATACTCCGCAAGCCGCCGTAAGGTGCACGGCGGAGGGTACATGGTACCACTACTGGTCACTAACTTTCTCGTTTAGTGGCAAATAGAGCTAGTGAGAAGCAACTGTTTGTATGCCTCCGTACAATTCCTAACTTGTCTTATCTTCATGGTACTTACACAAAATATACATTGGTAGCAGTGAAGTCATTCTGCAGTCGACTTCAAATGTCTGTTCTCTGAATTTTCTTAATAGTGTTCCTCGAAAAGAATGTTGTCTTCACTCTGGGGATTCCTATCAGAGTTCAACAACCAAGTTAATACTCAAATGTTGATTGAACCTACCGGTAAATAACCTAGCAGCATGCCCACCCAAGAAGTCGGAAGCAGCATTGCCATGCATGGCCTCTCAACAAACCACAGGTCTGCCAGAAGCAAACATGTCGTATCCCTAATTGTGCAGTACGAGATGACGTATAGAGAGACCGCAGGCCTCGCTGAAGCTCCCTGCCGTGATAGACGAGGAAGAGTGCCGCCTCAGCTGTGAAGCTCCAGACAGCGAATGAAGAATAAGGCCCCTCACTGATAATGCCATCGCAGCTCAAACGTCAACTCAACTGACCCAGAGGATGGCCTTGTTGCTCTATATCAGCATCTACATACATACTTCATGAGCCACCATATTGTGCGTGACGTGGTGTACTCTGTACTACTACTACTACTACTACTACTACTAATTTCCTTCCCTCGTTAATTCACAAACAGAGCGAGGGAAAATACATACTTCATGAGCCTCCGTATGAACCCTTATCTCTCGTATCTCAACTACATGTTCCTTACATGAAATTTATATTGGAGGCAGCGGAAATGTTACACATCTAGCCTCAAATGCGGGTCCCTAAATTTTATCGGTAGTGTTCCTAAAAAAAGGACTTTGCCTTCCCTACAGGGACTCCCATTTGAGTTCCCGAAGCATCTCCGTAAGAGTTCCCTCTTGTTCGAACATACTGATAACAAAACTAGCACCCTGCCTCTGAATTGTTTTAGCGTCCTCCTGTAATCCAACGTGCTGTAGATCCCAGACGCTATAGCAGTACTCAATAATAGGTTGCACTATCATGCAAAAACGTGGTCTCCTTTCCAGGTGAACCACAGTTTCCTAAAATTCTCGCAATAAAGCGAAGTTGACCATTCACCTGCTCTTCCAAAATTCTCACGTGCTTGCTACATTTCACGTCGCTTTGCAACATTATGGCGAGATGTTTAAGTGATGCATCAAGCAGGACACAACTAATACTATATCCAAACATTACAGGTTTGTTTTTCGTACTACTTTGCAGTAACTTACATTTTTCCAAATTTAGAGCTTGCTGTAGTTAATCACAGCAACTACAAATCATGTCTGTCACTCAACGATGACACTTCCCTGTACACCACACCATCATTTGCAAACAGCTGCATATTACTGCCACCCATGTCGCCAGATCATTTATGTATATAGAAAATAACGATCCTATCACACTTCTGTGAGGCACTCCTGATGATGCCCTTGTGTCTGGTGAACACTCGCTATTTAGGAGAACATACTGGGTTCTATTACACTACTGGCCATTAAAATTTCTACACCAAGAAGAAATGCAGATGATAAACGTGTATTCATTGGACAAATGTATTATACTAGAACTGACGTGTGATTACATTTCCACGCAATTTGGGTGGATAGATCCTGAGAAATCAGTACCCAGAACAACCACCTCTGGCCGTAGTAACGGCCTTGATACGCCTGGGCATTGAGTCAAAGAGAGCTTGGATGGCGTGTACAGGTACAGCTGCCCATGCAGCTTCAACACGATACCACAGTTCATCAAGAGTAGTGACTGGCGTATTGTGACGAGCCAGTTGCTCGGCCACCATTGACCAGACGTTTTCAGTTGGAGAGAGATCTGGAGAATGTGCTGGCCAGGGCAGCAGTCGAACATATTCTGTATCCAGAAAGTCCTGTACAGGACCTGCAACATGCGGTCGTGCATTATCCTGCTGAAATGTAGGGTTTCGCAGGGATCGAATGAAGGGTAGAGCCATGTGTCGTAACACATCTGAAATGTAACGTCCACTGTTCAAAGTGCCGTCGATGCGAACAGGTGACGGAGACATGTAACCAATGGCACCCCGAACCATCACGCTGGGTGATACGCCAGTAAGGCGATGACGAATACGCACTTCCAATGTGCGTTCGCCGCGATGTCGCCAAACACGGATGTGACCATCACGATTCTGTAATCAGGACCTGGATTGATCGGAAAAAATGACGTATTGCCATACGTGCACCCAGGTTCGTCGTCGAGTACACCATCGCAGGCGCTCCTGTCTGTGATGCAGCGTCAAGGGTAACCGGAGCCGTGGTCTCCGAGCTTATAGTCCATGCTGCTGCAAACGTCGTCGAACTGTTCGTGCAGATGGTTGTTGTCTTGCAAACGTCCGCATCTGCTGACTCACGGATGGAGACGTGGCTGCACGATCCGTTGCAGCCATGCGGATAAGATGCCTGTCATCTCGACTGCTAGTGATACGAGGCCGTTGGGATCCAGCACGGCGTTTCGTATTACCCTCCTGAACCTACAGATTCCATATTCTGCTGACAGTCATTGGATCTCGAGCAGCAATGTCGCGATATGATAAACCGCAATCGCGATAGGCTACAATCAGACCTTTATCAAAGTCGGAAACCTGATGGTACGCTTTTCTCCTCCTTACACGAGGCATCACAAGAATGTTTCACCAGGCAACGTCGGTCAACTGCTGTTTGTGTATGAGAAATCGGTTGGAAACTTTCCTCATGTCAGCACGTTGTAGGTGTCGCCAGCGGCGCCAACCTTGTGTGAATGCTCTGAAAAGCTAACCATTTGCATATCACAGCATCTTCTTCCTGTCGGTTAAATTTCGCGTCTGTAGCACGCCATCTTCGAGGTGTAGCAATTTTAATGGGCAGTAGTGTACTTAACATGTCTTCGAGGCACTCACATATCCGGGAACCTGTTCCAGATGCTCAAACCTTTAAGTCTGTGTGAAATGCGTTTTGGAAATCTAAAAATACAGGGTGACACTCGGGAGACGGACGGTTTTTAATGAAATAATACTCAGCCATCTTTAAAATTAATGCATGTTTATTTACACAAAATCGAAGCTCACTATTTGCCGTTTTAGTTAAAGTTATTTGTGAGAAATGATGTCTTGATGGTGATGTCCTTCATTTGAAATGCATGACTCAGTCTCTCCTCAGAATTCTCCATCACACGGACTAAAATCTCTGCAGGGATGGCAGCAATTTCTTGAATGATTGCATTCTTCAACTTGTCCAAATTTCTTGGTTTGTGGCTATAGACACAGTTCTTAAGGTACCCCCACAGAAAAAACTCACATACTGACAAGTTGGGAGACCTGGGAGGCCAAGGAACATTGCCAAAACGTGAGATAATCCGGCCAGGAAACACGCGTCTAAGAACTGTCATTGAAGTGTTTGCGGTGTGCAATGTTGCCCCATCTTGCTGGAAGCAAAAGCGTTTTAAAGGGATTCGTCATCTTGTTAGTTCTGGTTTCAAGAATGTTTCAAACATACGAATGTAACAAACCGATTTAACAGTAACTGTGGCCCCGGTCTCTTCAAAAAATAGGTCCAATAATGCCAGCATAGCCAAGAGCACACCAGTCTGTTACTTTCTCTGAATGTAGAGGACGCTGACGGATAAGGTGTGGATGCTATGGAGCCCAGTAACGCAGGTTTTGCTTATTCACGGTCCCGTTTAAGTGAAAATTAGCTTCATCGCTCATCAATAAAATTTCATTTTTATTCGACCCCAAAATCACTTGCATTCTGTAAGCAAAGTCTTCTCGTACAGCAAAATCAGTTTCCTTAAGTTGGACAATGAGCATTTATGAGCGCCGTTTGAGTAGGGTCATGGTGGGATCCAGGTCTGGGAAGTGGGAAGACTTGTTTTGTGCCACTGTACACGGTAGCTGAATATATTTGTACTGTGGGCGTCTCCTTTCCCTGATTGTAGAGCTCAATAAGTCCTCCATGTCTGTTCGTTTCGTCAATATGTGTCTGCCATAGTTGGCGCGTAGATCCGTTAGTCGAGTTGTAGCGGTCCTATGTTGGTGATGTCACACCCGTCATTGCTCAGTGTCTGAGGAGGGAGTCTGGTGATGCTACGGATTAGTCGTCTTTCTGTTCCGTACAGTCTTTCAGCCTGGCTCTTCGGCAGACCGGCCAGGGCTGGTGCTGCGTATTCCAGGACCGGTCTGATGAAGGTCTTGTAAGTATGCAGGTCCGTCTCCAGGCGGCAGACATGGAGGCATCCCTGCACCTGTCGTATAAGTCCTTGTCTTCTCCTTGTTCCTCGAGGGGGTAGATGGTGTGTGTCTGCCAGTTTAGATGTTTGTCTGGAAACACGCCAAGGTACTTCGCGGAGTCTGTGAGCGTCATTGGCGCGTTCCGTAAGGTCTGTTGTATTGTAGGGGGTTTATTTCCATAAATGATGATGAGGTATCCTAGGCGGGTCCGCCAAATGTCAGGGGGTTTTAACAAGAATGCTTTTACTTGTTCACTTTCCATACTGGTTCAGGACGTTGGCTCTGGCTGAAGGCCTGTTATGAGACCCAACCTGTTAATTAAAACAGCCCCTTTACTAATTTTGATAAATATTTAATAACTAAATAGTGTTCAGGGAACTGATCACTACTAAACAAATAAGGATAGCATTGAACACATTTATTGAACAATTATGTTCCTAACATCAAACTGAACAATGACATACATTTATAAGTGATAAAACTACACTAGTAATGGCAATGGCCCTTAAATTCCAAAACTAACTCTTAAGGTCGGATAACGCATCTGCACTTATTTTCTACTCTCTCCCCTTGTCAAATGGCATAAAATACGCCGGACAAATCTACTTCAATTACCAAATTCTCAATAAGAGCGTGGCTGGAAAACTGAGCTCTGGTAATCACAGGCGTGCGTAATATCGGAATGCCGAAGCTGAGCATCACTTTACCAAATGCAGCATCCTTAACAGGTCAGCAAGCTGCCGATGGCGTCTGCGTCGCCGATGAGCCTCAATTGTAACAAAAATGAATTTATTTTCGCAAACAGGCTTCCTGTTCGTATACTCCTATTCAAAAGCTAATTCTGCTTCCTTTCCATCGTCGCGCACTCGTTAAGACGGGATTCACCAGCCCAAAGGCGGAATCCAGTAACGTCTGTACTATAGTGTGGCTCAAGGAAATAGCTTTGCTTCTGTCTGCTTTTTGTGAGACAGTATTCCCAACCGTAATTGGCGGCATCAGCTTGTTTCTAACAGTAAAACACGACAGTTCCCCTAACTGAATACTAGTTTCAGTTGCAGCTGGCAGACTTATTCAAAGTTCTGCACAACACACTGAAAAGAATTTACTCCCCTACAGCAGAGCCGAAAGCACAACGTCCGGTCGCTACAGGAACTAAGACGATTCTCTTTCATAACAGCTCCAAAAGCTTCCCTCTGCAAAAATCAGCACCCCCACGCTTTTTTCGAGCTGGCCAATCCCGTGGCTCTAGACCAGCACATTTCGCTCTCACTATTATTTCCTGGCTTCTCCCAGCCAATCAAAACATTTCGCGCCTTACTGCGCCTCGAATGTTCTGGAACAAACCGAAACGCCGTTCAAAATTGAACCCACCAATCGTGCCCCTCTGCTCGCCCTCGAGCGGGAAAAGGTCATTGCACTATGAAGCCGTCTTTATTCACAGAGAATACACGTGAATAACACAGGTATAAATACACTCTTAAGGGGATACGGAATCACCTATCCCCGCAATGTTAATATATGCCTACTATAGGGAACATTTTCTCACAAACTACTGGAGACAGAGAGGTAAAAATTTTACTGTATGTGCATTCATATGTTACAACAATACTGAAACAACAGTTTATTGTCAAAGTATTTTCTTACAGAGATATTGTACATTTATTTTTAAGTAAATTTTTTCCATCGCTTTTTACTAGACTATCACCCCTAAGTCTTTTGTAAATCAAGTAATTAAAAAATCGTTGTTTCAGTATGTAATAGGGACCTATGTCACTACGTCATAAAAATTTCAGACTTCTAGGTTGACCAGTACCTGAGATAATGTTCCTAGATGAAGTAAAAAGTAAACTTACGGGAAACGGAGAAAGAAGATTAAAACATTCCTGATCCGTAGCTAATACCCCTCTGCACCCGTCTTGCTTTTTTCACTAATGTCTTGATTATATTATCAGCATGCCTTAGTCTGTGCTGATCTAAAAAGAACATACCACGTACCGTACGGGAACCAACACACATACCCAACTTTTGAAGGACCTGGCATTTAGTTATTTCCAAGATTGAAGGTTGCCACAGCATCATACACACCAAAATGTAGTGTATTAATTCCGACAAACACTGTTTTTGGGAGACGATGCCATATCACACTATTCAAGCACTCGTTGGGGTTCTGCGTTTTTCCGTGAAGACATTTCATCAGAAGACTTCAGTCAGCCAGATCTCTGAAAATGGGCTTTATTTCTGCCATGATGGCTGATGGTAGACTGTGGTGGTGAATGTATTTCTCTCCTGTTGTTAGTCCCCTATTGTATTTACACCAGCTGTTTTCACCTTTGGGGCACAAACCATGTTGTGGATGCTCATCCGTGGATGCGGTGTGGAAATATAAAGCCCATATAGCTCTCCTCATTTCTTCAAGATTGCCTGTATTTTGCCTGATTGCAAGGCCATAGCAGTTCTGAATGTGGTCTATTATGGAATCAGTCAATCTTCCTCTGCCATCCAAGGTTTTCCCATCATCTAGTTTTTTCCCTTTCATAACTGATTTTAACCTTCTCAGTCTGGCACCCATTCTCTTCTGCACATGTCCTATACATTCAAGTTTGCTTATATTTACACTGTTCCCATATGGTTTGCTTTCCAAAACTTCTTTGAATGCTTTAGAGTCACCATCTCCCAGATATTTGACATAGCGAACATTATACCACTGTGAAGAGCGATGAAAAATTTTCTTCACCCCAGCAACCTCCATGCCACCACTACTACCATAATAATTAGCAATACAGTCATCACTGTGTTCATTTTTCAGCCTGCCTGTGCACCTACAGTATTTAGACATTATTGCAACATCAATAACCTTGCCAGTATCAACACTAGTTGCTGTTACAACACCATTGTTGGAGGTGTGGCCCCTTTTCTGCCACGTGCCATCAAACGCCACTGTGAGGTCACGACTGCCGTCATTTTCTTCCACTGCTTCTTCCACAGCAACCTGCATTGACTTCTGTGCTACATCTTCAACTGCAGATCCTAGTACATAATTGTAAGCTTCAAACTTTGAAGGTGCACTTGGAAGATTTAGAACACCACATAGCATATCACCAGCTGCTTTGCCCTTACCAATTGCTCGCAATCCATAAACTAACCTAATATTTACACTATAAAGTTCAGTTTTCTTGTATCCATTATTTACAGTTACTGAAACCGAACTTGGAAACTTACAGCTGTATTTACAAACACTGCATATTAAATTAAACTGGGCAGCCAGGCCAACATGGGATTCTACTTTCAGAGAAACGTTTCCATGACATTTTTTGCAGCACAAACTGTTTTCAAGAGCTTCACACAATATATTCGTATCAATGAGTTCAAAAACTTCATTCCCTCTATCAAGTAAATTATATTTCTCTTCCAAATCTCTTAGTTTTTTAAGAGAAGCACTGTTTTCATTTGGTGTAAGTTCGTTCGGCAAATCAGTAATAAGTGGATTCACATTTTCCAACAGTGATGATGATGAACTGCTTTGCTTTGCTAATGAATCATTATTTCTTTTCTTTTGCCAGTTCACACGCTTTTTAAATACTTTTGCTTTAGCTCTAGGCATTTTCACTGCGAAAAATGAAGCACTAAATACGAAATAACTCAACAACAACTACTTTCTTATATCACACTGTTTACAAAACAGTCCCGCCACAAAGTCAAAGAGTAACTTGAGGAAACCAGAGAGAAACATTTTCGGGCAACTAGTGTATAAATAGTCGCTGGAAACCGGGATATTTGAATTCATGTCACTTTAAAGGTACTGCCAAAAAGTTCATGGTCAGCCACGAGAGACGTGTATAACTAAAGCGCAATACCCGATCTCACAAATATATAAAAATAAAATAGTTATAATTGTAGTAGAGCTATGTATGATACGTCATTTTAAAGAGGAAACATGGCAGAATATAATACGCCAATAAAAAAATTCGATTTTTTAACCCAAAATCCGATTCCGTATCCCCTTAAGAGCTAGTGCGCCATACTCCCCGAGGGGAGCTTACATGGGCGCCGGTTACAGCTTTTGTTGTAACCGCTAATACCTTACATTATTACGCAATGTATAAAGAATTAAATTACAAATTAAGAATAAAGGACGGTATTGCTCTCGATTTTGAAGCCCCAGGAGTCAGGGCAAACTAACCTAAGTAACACCGACTCACTAGACCACGCCTTCCCTGTACTTCGGCCTTGTCGACGTCATATTTTCAAAGAGGCCGAAGATCCATGCAGATCCTCCGAGCACCCGCGTGCTTGTGGTGCTTAACTCCCGCCTGCGGAAGCCCAGTTGTAGGAGCTGGCGGGCAGATGTAGGTGACAAAGTCCCCCTCCAATTCAGGGTCGCTGTCTCGAACTGTAAGCTGCTGGCTGCGGGTCGGAGAGCACCGACAGCACGCCGCACCGACGGGACATCATACTTAGCCGCCTTCTGCCGATGACACCAGTCAGTGTCGAAGTGGTCGCCGACAATTTGCGCATCGATGACATGCGCCACGCCGTCCTTTGACGCTACGATGTCTGGCTTGCGGACTCCCTCTGGCGTTCGGAGGTCCGTACGACGGACACATCGAACCCTCGTTGAGCCAGCCCGCGCGCGACGTAGTTCACTACCGCGTCGTGACGCCGCATCCGGGCTCGGCTAGTGAGCCCGCAACCCTGGACGCGCGACACATCTTCTCCCTGTCTCGGCCGCGACTCCTGCGCGCTTTAGTTGGTAATGCGCTGATCCGCGTGCGGATGCACGCCACATAGTCGCGGCTCGACAGGAAGCGACTGGTGTCCTCGATCCAGCTGTGTTGGCCGGATGTCCTGGCCGACGAGAGGGCTGCCCCGTCGAAAGTAATATGCAGGCGCGCCACCCACATCTCTCCAACTTTTGCAGCCGATTGCAGCAGATGGTCCTCCCACGTAAGGTGTCGTTCTAGCGCCGCCACTTCGTGTCGCGCCTCCCCCAGGTCTGCGTCGGTGGTGGAGGGCTCGAGCTGTAACAGGGTGAGGAGCCTGCCCCGCCTCAGGGTTGGCCCCATCCAGCAGGCAGATGGAATCCCAAGGCCCCCATGGGCTATTGGAGCGTGAAAGTAGCCCAAGGGGGTATCTGCTGGGAGGCGGAACCATCTCCTCACCGCAGCCCGAACGCAGTTGTCCGTGGCCTTGAGCGCACCGATGTGGGTGCGGCTCAGGCTAGGCCATGGTACAGGCCCGGGAGAAGAACCTCACGAAGTGCATACAGCCGCTGCTGCGGCTTCAGCGGCGTCCGCGTGATGGTCGACAGCTGCTCCTCTATGTGGTGCCTCGGATCGAAGAGGCACCGCCCTGAGGAGAACTGCAGTCAAAGGTAGCGGAAGTTTGGCATCCACCTTCACTTTCTTCTTGCGGCCGGACGCCACGAGTGCGAGGGTGAGACACTTCCGCGGGTTGACCCGCAGCCCCAGTTGGTCGAGGGCAGCCACTGCTGCATTGATGAGGGACTGCAGTCCCCCCCTCGTGGAGGTGAAGAGCAGAATGTAGTCTGCGAAGGCCGCCGCATTGGTCTGGCGGCCCAACACCTTGACACTTGTGTGTGAGGGCAGCTAGTCTAAAACACAGTCAACAGTGAAGTTAAAAAGGAGAGGAGATAAAGGATCTCCTTGCCGAACACCTCTCGCTGGCCGCACGGGGACTCGTCGCCACCCCCCGCAATTACCGTCGCGCTGACCGCATAGCAGCCCTCGATGTAGTCGACGAATTCTTCCGGAAGACCGTGGGCTTTAAGCACAGGGTGGAGGGCCGCATGGTCCAACGAATCGGACGTCTTAGACACATCGAGAGACGCCATGAACACCGAGCGACAGCGGCGGACGGTGCCGACGAGCACCCGGTCGAGGAGGAAATTGTTCTCCACCATCCCATCCCTTGGGATGAAAGCCTGCTGACGTTCGTCCACAGCACACATCCGCATAAGGCTAGTCGCCAGAGCCTTATGGAAGGTTCTGGCTAACACCGAGCAGACGGTGATGGGCCGAAAGTCAGTGGGGGATGCTGGGGCGGCTATCTTAGGCAGCAGGGAGGTCCTGGCTCGGAGGAGGGATGAGGGAAGCTTGCGGGTCAGCAGGAATAGGTTCAACAATTTGGTGGTGACCTCCGCCGGAAGGCGGCGCAGCTGCACCGGTGAGAGGCCGTCAGGGTCGGCAACGGAACCTCTGGGTGGCAAGGCAGACGCAACCTCTTCTGTAGTGATCGGCCCCCACAGACGCTCGATGTCAACAGACTCCGAGCGCGGGAGAAGCCGGTCAGGAATGGATCTTGCGATGGAGGGTGGCTCCGTCGTAAAGAGGCTGAGCCAGAAGTCCACCAGCCCAGGGATGTTCGGCGGCGGCTGGAACAGTGTGTCGTCCAGGAGGCCACGCACGCACCATGCGCGGTTCTTCCTGAAGACATCCTGGCATCTGGCGTACTCCCATCGGCGGCGCTTCCGCTTGGAGAGCGGAGGGCCACCATCAGGCCGCTGCTTGGATGGCGGGCGCGGCGTTTTCTTCTTAATCCTGCTTCCACAGAGCCGACAGCACGGAGGGCCTCAGGCAGCCCGGCCGCGACCACCGCCGACGGCGTACCCGGCCCCAAACACACAAGGTCGTCCACGGCCGAGAAGCGCGCGGCAGACCGCCGAGGTGCCTCCATATAGCTTCGTCGACTGCAGATGTTGGTGGCGGGCGCTCCAGCTCAGGCGGAGAGGGTGGCTCCTCCGGCAGCGACTCCGAGGTGGGTGGGTGGTGCAGTCCATGCTGCGCCTGTTGTTCCCGCGTCAGCTCCTCCACGTACTCCCGCACCATAGCCCTGTGTGCCGCCGTCCTACTCCTGCACTTGATGGCGTCCAGGGTACGGTGCGGAAACAGGGGTAGGAGCTCTGGTTTGCAATTAGGAACTTGGAGTCACTGGCACAGAGAAGCCTAGCCTCCGCCAGTGAGAGCTCCTGCATCTCCTCTTCCGCCCACCTTGCACGCTTCCTATCTGTGGTGATGTCCGCATTCGCCGCTTCCGGATGGGCGCGACGGCGGTGCTGCCAGAGCCCAATCTTAATGCGGAAAGCACGGCTGCAGTGGAACCATGGTTCCCCGGCCTCTTCTACGTCAGGGATGGTTGGAGGGCTAGCAGTCGGGACTGTTGGGCCGGGGCCTTCAGCGGAAGGCCCGGTACCCGTATTCTCTTGTTTCGTGGTCCCAACATTAAGGGTTATGCGATGGGGGCTGGTAACCCCCCAAAACCCCAAGTGCGGACTTCCACTCTGCTTACCAGCCCTATCTAGGACTGGCGTATCGGCGGGCCCACGGGAAGGGGGAAGCCACAGGCAAGGAGAGGCTAAGAGGGCTCGGCCCATGTATTGCGCTTCACTTGCCCAGTAGCTATGACAGCCGTCTTTATTCCAACGGAATAACACAAATATACATAAGTAAATACATAGATATGGTACAAGAGGCATTGTGTACCTCGCCAATGTCCACCACCGAAGTGGGGACTTACAGGGCGAACAACATAAACTTACGTATAGAAGAAGAAAACACAAATGGAAAGACACAGAAAGAGGAACAAATACGGGATTCCTCCTGTAGACAAGCCCCAGGAGTCAAGGCAGAAGTATATCCAGCAGCCCAGCCGACTCCGGCTCGTGGCATCAGCCTTGGCGCCGTCATTCGTTCGTAGATGCGATAACTCGTGCAGCAGCTCCACAGTACTCTGGTGCTGAGTACTGCCAGTTCTCGGGGTCGAAAGCCTAACTCGGAGAGATCCCTCGCCGACGCTGGAGACCATGCGCCCCTCCAATTCAACGTTGCTGTGGACACAGTAACCTCCTCGACATCTCGGTGCAGGTTGGAGATGGCAGGCCGGATGGATGGCGTGTCGTAGTAAGCTGCCTTCTGGGAGTGACATCAGTCGAGTCGGAGAGGGTCTCCGACTTCCAAGGCGTCGATCACGCGGGCGATGCCGTCTTTAACCGCCACCACGTCAGGCTTGCGGATGCCCTCAGGTGTCTGGAGGTGGGGCTCCACTGAGACATTGAAGCCCCTCTGTGCGAGTCCACGAGCGACATAGCGTACGATGCACTCGAGCAACAGGCTCCGAGTGCGGCAGGAGGCGGTCACGGATGAAGCCCGCGGTGGAAATCGGCTTCTTGGTGAAGAGGTCCGCCCAGAAGTCAAGCAGACCACGGATGTCGGGTGGCGGCTGCAACAGACTGCCATCCAACAGGCCGCGCACGCGACCTTCGGAAGGCATCCTGCGTCCGCGCGTACTCCCAGCAGCGCCGCTTGCGCTTCTGCAGCGGCGGAGCGGCAGGTGGCCGCTTCGATGGTTGGCGCGGCCTCTGCGTCCTGGTGCTCGTCCTCTCCCCTCTGGACCCGACCGACGCAAGGGCATCCGGGAGCATGCCCAGGATGACTTCGTGCGGCGTACCCGGCCCCAACCCGATGACCCGGTCTAGGGCAGAGGAACGCTAAGCGGAAGCGGGAAGCCCCGCAAGATGCTCCCAGATGGCGGCGTAGTTCTTGATTGACGAAGAAGAACCGGGCGTCCCTTTCAAGAAACAGTTCGGCCTCTGCTTTGGCGAGCGACAGGAACTCTTCTTCCGTCAACCTCGCGCGATGCCTCTCAGTGCCGATCTCCGCGTTGGCGGTCGCTGGGTGTTGGCGGCGGCGGTGGACCCCGAGGCCGTTTTTGGTGGTAAAGCTGCGGTAGCACTCACTGCAGGCATAAACAGCTGCACATGTTACAGGATCTACGGCACGGCCGGTTGGCCGGCTAGGTGCTGGGGAAGCTGGGATGGCACCTTCAGCAGAAGGGCCACCACTTGTATTTTCTTTGATGCTGCCCCCAACTTGAAAGGGATAATGCGAGAGGGGGCTGGTAACCCCCCCCCCCCCCCAATCCCCTGGTGCGGTGTTCCACTCTGCGAAATCAGCAGGCCCACGTAAAGGGGAGAAGACTGCAGGAGAGGAGAGAAGAGGCTAAGAGGGCTTGGCCCATGTATTGCGCATCACTCTCCCTGTAGCTACAACCATAGGAAGGCACCTCGCAGCAGCAGCACGAATGCAGCAGAACCGCGCTTGGAAAAGCCGAGCTCGGATGCAGCCGCACCGCCGCCACTTCGCCATTTCAGCCGTCTTTATTCATAAAAATGAATAACACGTACATGAGTAAAATCAATCAACATGGCATATGGTAAGTAGGTGCTATGCAAGTCGCCAATGTCCGGCACCGAAGTGGGGACTTACAGGGCGAACACCATGAGAGAAAAACTAATGTATGTAAGAACATGAAGGAAACACAAATATAAAGCAAGAAAAGACAAAGAAGAACAAAGACGGTTATTCCTCCGGTTGACAGGCCCCAGGAGTCAAGGCGAAGAGATATCCAGCAGCCTATCCGACGCCGGCTCGTTCCATCAGCCTTGGCGCCGTCATATGCTCGAAGATGCGATAGCTTGTGCAGCAGCTCTGCAGTACTCTAGTGATTAGTACCGCCAGTTCTCGGGGTCGGAATTCTAGTGCAGAGAGGTCCCTCGCCGACGCTGGAGACCATGCGCCCCTCCAATTCAACTTTGCGGTGGACACAGTAACCTCCTCGACGTCTCGGTGCAGGTTGACGATGGCACGCCGGATGGACGGCGTGTCATAGTAGGCCGCCTTCTGGGAGTGACACCAGTCGAGTCGGAGAGGGTGTCCGACTACCTCGGCGTCGATCACGCGGGCGATGCCGTCTTTGACGGCCACCACGTCAGGCTTGCGGATTCCCGTAGGTGTCCGGAGGTGGGCCTCCACCGAGACATTGAAGCCCCTCTGCACGAGTCCACGAGCTACATAGCGCACGATCGCGTCATCTTGGCAGCCCGCGCGACATCTGGTGTCCGCCTCACGCCCCGACTGCGCCGTGCCCTCGTCGGGAAGGCGTTGATGCGGGCGCGGAGGACGTCGATGTAGTTACGCCCAGATAGCAGGCGACTGGTGTCGGCGACCCATTGGTGTTGCCCCTTGATGGCGGCGGAAGATGACAGCGCCGCACCGTCAGTGGCAACGTGCAGGCGCGCGGCCCACATCTCTCCAACCTGCGTCGACGATTTGAGGAGGTGGCCCTCCCACGTAAGGTGCCGCTCCAGCACCTCGATCTCACGCTGCACCTCGTCCAGGCCTGCACCGTCGAAGGCTGACCCTATCTTCTTTAGCGCCAGGTGACGGGACGGGCGAAGAGTTGGCCCCATCCATCGGCATGATGGAATGCCAAGGCCCCCCTGGGCAACAGGAGCGTGGAAGTAGCCCAGCGGAGTGTACGCCGGAAGGTGGAACCATCTCCTGACGGCGGCCCTGATGGTCACGTCCGCAGCTTTCAGGGCACCCACTCGGGTGCGGCTGAGGGGCAGCCCATAGTTCAGACCAGGCAGAAGTACATTGGTGAGAGCGTGGAGGCGCTGTTGCGGCTTAAGTGGAGCTCGGGAGATGACGTCAAGCTGCTCCCCCAGGTGGCGTCGGGGATTGAAGATGCAGCGACCCGCGGTGGAGAATTGCAGCCCCAGGTAACGGAAGGTTTCACCCACACGCAGGGCAGGGACGGTGGTGTTGCCTGCCTTGAAGGTAACGTCTCCGTCTACCTTCACCTTCTTGTCGCGTCCAGACGCGACCAAGGCGAGGGTGAAGCACTTTCGGGCGTTGATCTGCAGCCCCAGGTGTGCGACGGCTGCGTCGATGAGGGACTGCAAGCCTCTCGCGGTCGATGCGAACAGCAAGACGTCATCTGCAAAGGCCGCAGCGTCGACTCTGCGACCAAGAATCCGAGCTCCGATGTGGGAGGGAAGTTGACCCAAGACATAGTCCACCGCAAAATTGAAAAGGAGGGGGGAGAGGGGATCGCCCTGACGTACGCCCCTTGACGGCTGTACAGACACTCCCACGCCGGCGCCGTCCGCTATCACCGTCGTGCTGCCCTCGTAGCACCTCTCGACGTACTCGATAGAGCAATCCGGCAGGCCATGCGCCCTCAGCACAGGGCGAAGGGCAGCATGATCTACCGAATCAAATGCATTAGAGACGTCGATCGACGCCACAAAAACAGAGCGACAGGAGCGGACCGCGTCGGTGAGAGCAGTGTCCAAGATGGTGTTTTCCAACATCCCATCCCGGGGGATGAATGCCCGCTGACGTTCGTCCACAGCACATGCACGCATCAGGCGTGACGCGAGAACCTTGTGAAAGGTCCGCGCCAGCACAGAGCAGACCGAAAGTCAGCGGGGGATGTTGGTGCAGCCGTTTTGGTGAGAAGTGACGTCCGCGCGCGAAGCAGACGCTCGGGAAGGGCGCAGGCCAGGAGGAAGAGATTCATGACTTTCACCAGGACTTCGTGCGGCAGGCGCCGCAGCTCCGCTGGAGTAAGGCCGTCCGGCCTGGCTGCCGATCCCCTGGGCGGCAAGGCAGCAGCGACCTCCTCATGTGTGACCGGCCCCCATAGGCACTCAAGAGCGACAGGCTCAGAGTACGGGAGGAGGTGGTCACGGATGAAGCCCGCGGTGGAAATGGGCTTCTTGGTGAAGAGGTCCGCCCAGAAGTCCAGCAGACCAGGGATGTCGGATGGCACCTTGCTGCAGCCGCCACCTAACAGGCCACGCACGCACCGTGCACGTGACCTACGGAAGGCATCCTGCGTCCGCGCGTACTCCCAGCGGCGCCGCTTGCGCTTCTGCAGCAGCGGAGCGGCAGGAGGCCGCTTGGATGGTTGGCGCGGCCGCTGCGTCCTGGTGTTCGTCCTCTCCCCCCTGCACCCGACCGACGCAAGGGCATCTGGGAGCATGCCCAAGATGACAGGCGGCGTGCCCCGCCCCAGACCAATGACTCGGTCCAGAGCAGAGAAATGCTGGGCAGAAGCAGGCAGCCCCGCCAGATGCTCCCAGATGGCGACGTCATTCGGCCCCTCCGCTGGCGGCCCGGTGGTGTCGGCCGCGAAGTCCTCAGCTGCGTCGGCCGCGAAGTCCTCAGCTGCGTCTTCGGACGGCGCAGCGCCATCGCCCGCGTCAGGCAGCGGCCTCGCCGTTCCCCGGCGAGGCGCCGGCTCTTCCCCCCGACCGATCTCAAGTGCCTCCATGAAGTCGCGGACAAGCTGCTTGTGGGCAGCTTTCCGCCGTTGGCACTTGATTGCCTCGAGCGTTCGGTCGGGGAACATCCTAGTCAGCTCTTGGTTGGCAAAGAAGAACCGTGCGTCGCTCTCAAGGAACAGTTCCGCCTCCGCTTTGGCGAGCGATAGGACTTCTTCTTCCGTCCACCTCGCGCGATGCCTCTCCGTGATGATCTCCGCGTTGGCGGCCGCTAGGTGTTGGTCTCGGGGTCCACCGGCGCCGCCGTTTTTGGTGGTGAATGTGCGGTGGCACTCACTGCAGGCAAAAGAAGCTACACATGCTATCACGTCTTCGTCACGGCCGGTTGGCCGGATAGGTGCTGGGGTAGCTGGGGTGGCACCTTCAGCGGAAGGGCCACCATTTTTGTTTTCTTCTGTGCTGCCCCCAACTATAAGGGATAATGCGAGGGGGGGCTGGTAACCCCCCCCCCCCCAAGCCCCTGGTGCGGTTCTCCACTCTGCGAAAATCTGCGGGCCCACGTGAAGGGGAGAAGACCGCAGGAGAGGAGAGGCTAAGAGGGCTAGGCCCATGTATTGCGCATCACTCTCCCTGTAGCTACAACCCAAGGAAGGCACCTCGCAGCAGCAGCAGCACGACTACATCAAAACCGCGCTTCGAGAAGCAGAGTCCGGATGCAGCCACACCGCCGCCACTTGGCCGCCTTAAGAGAGTCATAGTTACTCCGGCCATGACTAGCCGTCTTTATTCAATCAAATTGAATAACACATATATGGTACATAGTTTTTGGTAGCTGTATCCGCCAATGTCCACCACCGGGGTGGGGACTTACAGGGCGACACCAATAAATAAATAAATAAATAAATAAATAAAACTAAAAGTACACATATATATGCGGAAGGAAACACAAATTTAAAGACAAAAAGAAGCAAGAACAAAGACGGAGTATTCCTCCTGTGGATAGGCCCCAGGAGTCAAGGCGAAGAAAATAACCAGCAGCCTAGCCGACGCCGACACGTTGCATCGGACTAGGAGCTGTCATACGCTCGAAGATTTTGTAACTTTTGCAGCAGCTCTGTAGTATACGGGTGCTCAGCACCGCCAGTTCTCGGGGTCGGAAGCCTAAGGCGGCGAGATCCCTCGCCGACGCTGGAGACCATACGCCCCTCCAGTTCAACGTCGCGGTGGACAGTCACCTCCTCAACGTCACGGTGCAGGTTGGAGATGGCACGCCGGATGGATGGCGTGTCATAGTAGGCCGCCTTCTGGGAATGACACCAGTCGAGCCGGAGATGGTCTCCGACTATCTGGGCGTCGACTACGCGGGCGATGCCCTCTTTGACCGCCACCACGTCAGGCTTGCGGATGCCCTCAGGTGTTCGGAGGTGGGGCTCCACGGAGACGTTGAAGCCCCTCTGCGCGAGTCCACGGGCGACATAACGCACAACCGCGTCATGGCGCTTGACCCGGGACCCGTGCGTCCTAAAGCAAGCCTGAAGTACGTGGTTGGCGGTCTCCACGGCCTGGCACCCCGCGCGGCATCTGGTGTCCGCCTTCCGCCCGCGACTGCGCCGTGCCTTCGTGGGGAAGGCGTTGATGCGGGCGCGGAGGACGTCGATGTAGTTACGCCCAGATAGCAGGCGACTGGTGTCGGCGACCCACTGATGTTGGCTACTGACGGCGGCAGAGGATGACAGCGCCGCACCGCCAATGGCGATGTGTAGGCGCGCCGCCCACATTTCCCCAACCTGCGTTGACGACTTGAGGAGGTGGCCCTCCCACGTCAAGTGACGCTCCAGCACCTCGATCTCACGCTGCACCTCATCCAGGCCTGCACCGTCGCAGGCCGGAAGGCGGAACCATCTCCTGACGGCGGCTCGGATGGTGATGTCGGCCGATTTCAAGGCACCCACCCGGTTGCGGCTGAGGGCCAGCCCATGGTACAGGCCAGGGAGAAGTACGTTGGTGAGAGCGCGGAGGCGCTGTTGCGGCTTCAGCGGAGCTCGGGAGATGACGTCAAGCTGCTCCACCAGGTGGCGACGTGGATTGAAGACACAGCGACCCGCCGTGGAGAATTGCAGCCCCAGGTACCGGAAGGTTTCACCCACACGCAGGGCAGGCATGGTGGTATTGCCTGCCTTGAAGGTGACATTGCTGTCCACCTTCACCTTCTTCTCGCGCCCTGACGCGACTAAGGCGAGGGTGAAACACTTCCGGGCGTTGATCTGCAGCCCCAGGTGGGCGAAACGATGACCCTTCAGGCATCTTTTGACCTTCGGAAATAGGAAGAAACCAGGAGGACTGAAGTCAGGGCTGTATGGTGGCTGTGGCAAAACTTCAACTCCAGTTCGGGTCAAGTAGGAGGTCACGAGAAACGCTGTGTGCGCCGGAGCGTTGTCGTGGTGGAGACGCCAGCGTTGAGCAAGGTCCTGTCGCTTACATTTGACGGCTCTGTGCAATCGCTGAAGGACTTCTTTGTAGAATTCGGCATTGACAGTCTTCCCCTGAGGGACAAACTCTTTGCTGATTGTGTTTTTCGACAAGTGGGGGTTAATTCACATTGTCTTGATGCGGGACTTTGACATTCTTGCTTTCTTCGGCCGCGGGGATGCCGGTGTGTGCCACTCCGAGCTCTGGCCTTTCGTCTCCGGGTCGTACTGGAATGTCCACGATTCGTCGCCTGTTAGTACGTTGTCTAAAAAGTGTGGATTATTTTCCAAATCATTCAACATCTCACGGCAAACGCCCACTCGTTGTTGCGTTTGTTCGGCGGTGAGCACTCGGGGAACCAATTTTGCGCAAACTGTCCTCATCATCAAATCTTGCGTAACAATTTGGTGAACCGTAAATTTATTCACGGAGACCTCATCGGCGATCATTTTGAGACTTAAACGACGGTCGGAGTCCAGGAGTTCTTTCACTTTGGCCACCGTTTCATCCACACGACTCGTTGAAGGGCGTCCAGATCGTTCCATGTCTTCAACGGATTCCCTCCCGTTTTTAAATTCATTAAACCACCGGAACACTTGAGCTCTTGATAGGGAGTCTTCTTTGTAGGCCCCCGTAATCATAGCAAAAGTTTCCGAAGCAGTCGTCTTAGATCTGGGTTGTTGGTACGTCTTATCTTGAAAGTGTTGTTAGTAAAAATTCTGTATTTAAACTAGACTGAACTGCATGTGACTGCTTTAGTCTTTAATAAAACTTGCATCTGACTACGTATTTAGCTGAACTGAACTTTATCTGACTGCATGAAAATATTGTTGGAAAATTAATACTCAAAATACACATCTGACTGCATGAAAGTTTAGTGGTAAAAATAAGAGTGACCAACCTGCATCTGACTGCGTCTGTGGACTTAGCTCGTGCACTCCTTCCCGTTTCGCCGATAATAAAACATATATATTCAACTCAGCCATAGCGCAATGGCATAAAATAGTCATTCTAGACAACTTTACTCATTTTGGCCCCGTTTGTTACTTAATAAAAATTCTGTCCTGACCTGAATAATTTGCCAACTGTGCAATGGCATATAGATTATTTTACTCTGATAAGCTAATAATTTCATTTTACTCATGGGAACTTTACTTTAATGTACCTTTTGGTTCAATGCAAGCACAGGATGCGGAGAACGACATAAGGTGTGAGATGAAACTCTAATTTTATCTAAAAAATATTTGTTGTGCAAACCTTTAAGGCACATGTGAAAAACTAAAAAAAAAAAAGCTTCTATAGCATGGATTTACGAGAAAGTTTCACAAAACGTTTATTGCATCAACAATGGGATTTCTATCCAGCTTTTAGACATTATTTAACCAAAGAAAAGAGTCACGACCCGGCTGCTTCCTGCAGGCATCTAGTTCCAACTCTAAACGCGTCTGCTGTCGCTGCGTATCTCCTCACCACTACCCAAACTTTTACTGCGTGTACCTAGCTCTGTTAGCTGTCAAAGATCTTTCTACTCGAAGATGTACTACTCGTCCAACCTTGCGGTTGGAAACTATCGACATTTTTCACTGGCTCTGTCCTGATCGAATCTCAGCACATACCTTTCAATCTCTCTGCGTAGTCGTTTCTTTTGTTGGATTAACTGTAGGGCCTCACGGGGAATGGCTGGTCTCCAGTTATTTATGGTTTTAGTCGGGATTGCCTCGTCGGTGGCTTGTCTGATCGCGTCTTCGAGGTGTCCGGTCACTGTCAGTAGGTCGTTGACGTCGGTGATGCTTACTGGGAAGTTTAGCTGGCCCATGAGGACTTCGCCGTACCTTTCCCAGTTTGCATTTGAGTAGTTGTGGATGGTGCGTCTAGTGGGTGGAGGGTCTGGGGGGTTGAGTGCCTCTGTGGAGAAGGTGAGTGGCAGTCCAAATACGAGTGACCACCGACCAATCTTTGGGGAGATGATAGTCCGTCAGTGTGCGGCTAAACAGGATGTGGTCAGGGGCTGACTGTCTGTTGTGCCATATGAAAGTGTATTCATAGATGGCAAGGCGGTCTAGTGGTTGCGTCGCTTGGAGGTCAGAGTGTGTGTCGGTTTTGGTTCTCTATCTTAACGCCAGACACCCCCTGCTCGGAGACGAGGTCAACTAGAATGAATTTGTCCATGGTTTGCAGGTGTTGTAGAAACTGGAGTGGGAGGGGACTGTCGGTGGGGGTTGTATAAGCACACCACTGTGATCGTTCGTCTGTTAGTTCCCCTGATTTTTACCGTTATTGCCTCTATTTTTTGGAATTCTGGGGGGAGGGGGATTTCAGTGGCGGGTATCGTGTTTAGGATGTAGAGGGCTGCACCTCACCATCCGTCAGCCCTATCTTTACGAAAACAGTTGTATTTCGGAATGTTGCAGTCCCGCCCCTCTTTCATCCAGGTTTCTGTCACGCCCGCTTCATGTATATGGTCATTTATTAGTGTGTGCATGAGCAGTGTTCGTCTGGTTAACAAATTTCCTCTTCGTAAATGCGAGGGGAATTGCAGAGTTGGGGTGGTGTTGTCCATGCTTTAGGATTTGAAGTGTCGCTGTTCTGCTGCTTTTACTCTCTGGTAGGCGGGTGAGGTGTGTGATGTGTGTCATCGGGTGTCCTGTTTTGTGTGTCTCTTTGTGATCCGTTGAGCGTGTCATTGTGTGTGTTGTGTAATCTTGTTTGCGGGTGCCACTGGTGTTTTACTGTGATGTGTAGCCTGCACCCTGTCTGTGTTGGTTTTATGGTTTTTTCCAGGGCTTGAAAGGCGACCTGGTTAATAGTTTTTACGATTTCTCCTTTTCTATCCTGAAACATGTTAAGGGTGCTGGCTAGGACCCTTAGGAAGTCTGACTTCAGCACCGCCTCCTGTTGCATGTCTTCCACTGCGACCTGCGCTGATTCGTCGATCAGCTCGATGGGGGCTCGAAGCTCTGGCTTCGGAGCTTCCTTTGGTCGTAGTCGGCAGCGGTAGGAGAGAGCTGAGTGATGAGGACCTTCGCAGTTGGCACATTTTTCTGCACCAAGGCTGTTGCACTGGGTGAGGGGGTGGTCGCCACTGCACTGGGGGCATTTTGGTTTGTTCTCACAGTTTCTGGTAGTATCCTTGAAGGATAAGCAGAGGCCACATTGGGTGGGTGGTGGTGGGGGGAAATTGGATGGTTCAGTCTCCTTTCGCGAGTAGTCGATGACAACCCCTTCAGTCAGTATTCTGTCGAGGGTCTCTTGGTCCCCAGTTATTACGTGGAACATTTTGGTGGGGGCATTCCTAGCGCGTGATTATATTCTCCAAGCCCTCTCAATAGTGAGGCCTTGGTCCTGAAGTTGTTGTTGGACCTCTTTTTCATCTACATCATGTGGGACTTTAATTACTGCTGATAGGGGGGGGGGGCTGCCTAGCTCGCGCCTGGGTTGTCTGGCTCTTTGCTCTCGTGGGCAAAGTTGTCGCACTACTATCTTGGAGTCTAGATTGAGCCTAAAGAGTTTCTGCAGATACATTTCTTCTCCTGATTTGGCAATTTGGGTGAGGGCGACACCTCCTTGTCTAACCTTTAGGTCCTTGATGGCGTGCTTCATTTCCTGTCTGAACAACTGGTTTATGAAGACAGTTAGCTTCCTCTCTGTTGACGTATCACCTGGAAGGTACTGTACTTCATATATCACAGTTCTCAGATCCTCGAGTTGGAGGCGCTGGCACCTGCTGTCGGTCGATGGGCCTGGTGGCAGGGATCTGGCATAGGTGTGTGTGTGTGGGGGGGGGGGGGGGGGTTGATGTCGGTAGGTGGGGGTGGGCAGTCTAGCCTTGTTGGAGTCCATGTTTGTCGATTGTAGGGTCTGGTCTGGTCTCTGTGTTTGTGTGGTCGCTTTGGGAGTCCGACTCAAGAGCGCTTAGTTGACACTGTTATACGTCTCCACGCCCTGAGTCAGCCTAATCTGCCATATGCGTGTTGCTGGACGGTGCCAAAGGCCTTGGTATGCGTTTGTCCTACAATGAAATGACTACAGGTGACGTGAGTTGCAAAACCACGGTACACTTTTCGACGAAACGACGACACAATATCCAGGAGACGACATACACATTTCGGAAGACGAACTATGGAGGTTATGATGTTAACTGTTTCTTTGTAGTGGGACTGGGAAAATGTCTGATAGCATCTAATTTTGAAGGGTCAGGTTTAATACCTTGTGTGTTGATGATGTGTCGTAGGTATTTGCTAATCTTTGTAAATCTAAATTTGCTTGCTCTGAGATCAGTGACACCAGCTTGTATGAATCTGCATAGTAAAGTGTTCAGGGTATCAGTGTGTTCCTTCCTTGTTTTTGAGGCAATCAGTATGTCGTCTACATAGTGTGTAACAGTTTGAAGTAAATCATCACCGAGTACAGAGTTTAGTGCAGTAATGAACACTCCTGAACTTAACATTTAGGCCAAATGGTAACACACAAAATTGATAAGTTCTACCACCAAACATAAAGGCTGTATATTTTCTAGATTCTTTGCTTATTGGCACCTGCCAAAACGAATTTTTAAGGTCTATTGTAGAAAAATATTTTGCATCGAAGAATTTCTGAAGTTCATCAAGATTCTCTGGTTGTGTCCTCACAGGTAAGGTAATTTGATAGCTCTTGCATCTAATACTAACGTGATACATCCATTCTGTCTTTTCACTACATGCAAAGGGCTACAGTATGGAGATGTTGATGGTTCTATAATATCCCATGTAATCATTTTCTTTAGTTCTTCCCAAACCGCAGGTCGCAGAGCTAGAGGTACATTGTATGACTTATGGTAATAGATTTGGTGAGGCTTGACTTCAGTCGTATACATATGTGTTGATCCTACGTGGCTTACTAGTGAAAACATCCTTATTCTTAAGTAAAATATGTTTAAGCTGGGATCTCTCCTCTTCATTAATAGCATCACATTCTGATAACTTAGAATTAATTTGTGTAAGTACATCATTCACTACCTCACTGTGTGATACAGGTTGTTGTGTGGAATCTATGTCAGTCTCACGTATAATCTGTATCTTGTAGCCAGAACAGTGCTTGTTATAGTTTTGAATTTTGACACTCGACTAGTAGACGATGTCTCTGCCTTCATACTTAAAACAACAAATGCCTCTGGAGAAGACTATTGTGCAGTCCTTCTCGCAAAGGAAATCAGTGCCCAATATACAATTGGCAGCAACGTTTTGGACAACTAGGAAAGGCCATTGTACGATTCCATTTCACATATTAAGTCACAAATACCTGCTTATTAACCTGACTTGACCTATTACCTAATGCAGTTAAACAGTTTTGAACTGGGAACTCTGGTATCTTAGAAGTTTCCTTCATCATACTATAAAAATTGTGAGAAATCACAATGACAGCAGCTCCTGTATCAATAATTATGTTAGTAGGAATACCGCCTACAATGCCTGAGGTGGAAGACAATACACATTTTTTCTTTACATTGTGACATTGTGTGTTGTCATTTACCAGATCAGCAGCTAAGTTTCCACTTTCATTATATCTTAAGAAAAATTAACATTTACACAACGAGAGTTGCCTACACTATTCTTGTTTCACAGTTTCACTAGCAAGTGTGTATTCAAACATAGTTTCTAAATTGAAGTTGCCTCACAAATGTTCCTCAATCATGACCTGGGGCTCAGTAATGACTGGTTCTAGTTTACGTGGTTTGTCTGGTCATTGGTAAGTGTAGTTGTAGTTTCATTAGCTACCTCAACAATATTTACCTTAGGATATTGTCTTTTCCAATCGCCTGTTTGTTTTCGGTTGGCTGATGTCATTTGTTGGTATGTGTTACTTGTTTGTGCAAAATCCCCTTGTGGCATCTGAATATGATTTTGTGGTGGCGATTGCTGTCTTTGTCACTGTCTCGCATAATACTGGTTGTTGTTCCGGTTAAAGTGCGGTGTAGGTGTTCCATTTCTTGTGTAATCTGTGTTGTTGTTTCTTTGCCAGTGTTTCTGTTTGGCTTTGTGTCCTTTGTTGTTTCCGTTATTCCTTCTTGAATTAAAATTGTCGTTTCTTCGTTTTTTGTACGGTTTACATCCCTGTGTATAGTTACAGTTGTTCGTGTGCAGCTGTGAGTTTCGGTGATTGTTTTGCATGTTTACTGTGTGTTGTTGTGAATTTTGCTGCGTGTTTAGTAATGTGGCAATGTAGACATGTTGATTCGTACTCCGTGAGATGTGTGTTGATTCTTGTTCTTCATACAGTAAATCAACAGCATCTAACTTTTCCAAAAAATATTCAGGGTCGTCGTCCAGTAAGTACAGTAATTTCTCTTTAATATTAAAAGGAAGTCTTGCTTTCAGTGATCGGATCACATCTTTTGGTTTCACTGGTTCATTAACTCTTTGATGCACAGATTTTATGTTTAATTAATTTTTTAATAAAACATGCATTTTCTATGTCTGGTGGGGTTGCTAATAAAGGAAAACATGAATTAAAATTTTTTATTGTATTGATTTTGGTTTTAGATGGTGGTATATATAATATACCACCATGCCACTTAGGGCCGTACCTAAAGTTTTTGAGATATCTTGGTTTGTGCTTGTAACTCACCTTTAAATTCTACTCTAAGCAGTAATAATTAGTATAATTAATGTAAAATAATTTTATTTCTGGCAATTGGTCATTTACAATACAAAATCAAATTACAAACCTTACAAATAAAATATGTTTCTTATTCCTTTTTGTGAAAATCTTGAAAGCACCTTTTTGTTTTGCTAAGGCACAAAGGCACTTTGCATTCAGCGCACATCCAGAAAGTGCGCACTTGCTTCTTTTTTGTACTGCATTTCGCACAACGTCTGGCGGTAGTACGCTCTGGCTGGTGGGATGAATTGTCGAGACGCTGGCGTGAGGAAACATATGGCTTGTTTTTCTTTACGTGGACTTGACTCTCATGAAGTCTAGATGGCCTCAATGGTGTTTTCTGGGTTACTAAGCTTTGCAGGATACTCATCCTGAAGACTTTGGCAGTCATTTTTTCTCTATCGCCTAGTTCCTTCCAAATTATATAGCTGTTGACGATACTGACATCAAGCAGGTGAAAGAATATTCGGTGCCACCACTTTTTACTTCTCCGGCTTATTTCATATGATTTTTTCAGTTGGTCGAACTTGTCGACATTGTTCATGTGTGCATTGTAATCCATCACTGCTTGAGGACAAGGTAGCTCTATGCGTGAACCATCTCTTTCACGGCGAGTCACTGTAGTAACTTCAGGACTGTGAAAATTTGAAAGGAGATGAACAGCTCTCTTATCTTTCCACTTCAAGTAGAGGATGCCACAGTTGCTGACCCTCCAGTCAAATTCACCTCTGCTTAATTCTTTGTCTGTTTTTAATTTGGGTAAATGTTTCCTTGTTGGTTGAACTGTCCCACAGGCATATATGTTTCTCTGCTGTAAACCAGCCAACAAGTTATAGCTATTGAAATAGTTGTCGAAATAAAGATAATGGCCTTTATTTACGAGTTCAGAGGACAAACTCAGCACTACATGCTCCCCAAGGCCTGTTTGCACTGTGTCACCTACTTTTCCGGTGTAAATATCAAATTTCAAGTTGTAAGAGGTCTTGTCACACAGCATCCACACTTTGTAACCACGCTTTATGGGTTTATCTCTCATGTATTGTTTCATACTGTTGCGGCCTTTGAATTTGATCATTGACTCATCAATTGCTAGGTGTTTGCTGGGTTGGTAACACTTGGAAAAAGATTCAGATAGTATCTTGATCACTGGTCGCAGCTTGTACAGTTTGTCATAACCTGGGTGTCCTTTTTCTGGATGCAATGTGTTATCATTCAGATGAATGTTCCTCAGTAACCATCCAAACCGATTTACTGCCATCAGAGATGCAATATAACGATCATGAAGTTCTGGGGCACTAGACCAGTAGTCTCTGTATGCTGGCATACGCTTTATACCCATCAAAATGTTGATTCCCAGGAAAGTTCGTATTTCATTGTCAGTTGTTGGAGTGAAAGACTTGCCAGATTGCGTCGCATATAAATTTGTTTGGAAAACGATTAGCTCAACTAGCTCTTTTGGAAATATTTTTTCGAATATATCGATAGGTTCTGGATCATCAATGTCCCTAATAAAAGCACTTGGTCCTGATTCACTGTCGAACTGCATTCCTGAGGTAGCATTGAATTGTTGTCCCCAAGTTGGCGCTGTGTCAGCAGCGCGTTTTGGCGGAGTGGACTCACTTTCTTCCTCGCTCTCTGAAACTTCGCCTTCAGACGACACAATAGCCTCCGCAACAATGCTTGCTTCATAATCAGATTCGTCATCTGTGGTGTCAACAGTGGAATCCTCGTCTGATGGAATTTCACACAATAATCGTTCGATTTCTTCATCTCGTAAGCCTCTTCTTGACATTTTCATTTTCAAACAACAGCCTGAATCCAAGTAAAGAATACGTAAGCAAAACAAAATGGAGAAAGAGCTAAAATAAGTCACAACACAATTAAAAACTAAACTTTGTAGCGGAGGATTTCGAATTTTATACTAGGAAACGAAATGCAATAGAATACTGCTACATGCACGGTGGTACAAATAATATACCACCAAAATAAATTGTATATAAATAACGGAAGATTGTGCATATGAATGTATACATGGGTTCATACCGTAGCTGTGACGTCCAAGATATGGAAAAAACACAGGCGCAACAAGAAATTCGTTATAAACCACTATTCACACGCAAAAACCATGCACAACTCAGCACGCAGCTTTCACAGTTGTAATCTATGCAATTCTTGGCGGGAACTGATTCCTTATAGGCAGTGAGTGCCATCTGTCTGATAAGTAGAGAACTAGGTGAGCATATTAGAGTGGTGGTCGTGCAGTTAAACCACTGTGCAAAGAGCCAAGAAAATTTTCAAAAGGTGGTATACTATGTATACCACCGTGCTCCAAAGAGTTAAGGAAGTGTATCATATTTAGGTACTTCTCGAAATGTCGGCGCAGGTTCGATGACTATAAAGACTGCTTATTCAATAATAGTGAATTATATAGATCAATGAATTTAATTAGAAGCTATAAACATGAAATATATACAGTAAAATTAAATAAAATAGCATTAAGTGCAAATGATAAGACACATTCTGAATGACGGAATAAATACATTACCACTTGGACATTATAGTTCATTGTAAATATTGTATATATTATGTAAACATAATTATTTGTAATTGTAATGAAAGAGAATTAAATTTTAAAACTAACAATGAAAGAATATATATTGGAACCAATTTAGAAGATTATTTAACAGAACAAATTAATAAAATTATAGATGAATCAAATGTTCTCTTAAATATTAAAGAAGGATCTAATTTAGTTTTTAATTATGTTAAATATTTAATGGGAATATTATTTATTCTATTTATATAATTACATATTATTTTAAAATTTACTTTTAATGAATTATGTTTATTTTAATATTCGCAAATTATATTTATAATATATGTATATATTTAGATTAACCAACACCATCTATAATTGTATATATGTATATATTTTTATTATTCAACACCATTATAAATGTTGTATAAATGTATATAGTACTATCTAAAAGAGACACTTTATGCATTTCCCTAATTTTGTGGTTGTATCATAGTAAAAATATGAACAATAGCTGATTTCGATGTAAAATGGTCTAAAAATAGCATAAAAAATGGCTTTAAATGACTGATTTTGACAATTGAGCCAGAACATACATTTCCTATCTACTGGCGCGCGCTTTGTCTATGATGAGGTTGCCAACTTAGAGTATAGTCCATTGTGATACCAAGATATCGGGCTGTTTTTTGGATGAATTTCTTCGTTCCGCAGGGTTACCTTTAGGGAGTCTGGGGGTCTGGTTTCGTTTTTGGCAGAGATGTCGGAAAAGGATGAATTGGCTTTTGGTGGGATTCGGCTTTAGTCTCCACTTACACATCCATTTTTCGAGCTTATTTGTGTAGTCTGTGGCGAGGGTTTGGACGGTGTCTGTTGAGGTACCGGAACACCAGTAGGCGGTATCGTCGGCGTAAAGGGCGAGGCCTTCACACCATATTTCGGGTTTTGGTATATCGGCAGTACACAGTTTATACAGGGTTGGGGATAGTACCGCCCCTTGTGCTACTCCAGCCTCCAGGGGGTAGATAAGAGTTCCTCCTCCTGTTAGCTGCCCCTTCCGGTTGGAGAGGATATTACGGATTAGTTTGCAGATAAGGGGTGGGAATCCCCAAGTCCAAAGTTTGTATATGAGTCCCCAGTGCCACACCTTGTCAGATGCCCTCTCGATGTCTAGGAATAGTGCACTCGCTTCTGTTTAGGGCTTCAGTTATATGGCCTGTAATTCTGACTATACAGTCGGTTGTAGAGTGGTTCCGACAGAAGCCTGTCTGTTCCGCGGGTATTAGGTTGTGTCTGTCTGTGAATTTGGTTATACGTGCGTTGATGATTTGTTCAAAAAGCTTGCCCGTAACAGGGAGAACGGAAATTGGTCGGTACGAGTCCGGACGGTTGAGGGGTTTGCCTGATTTGTGGATCATTGTGATCTTCGCGTGTTTCCACTGTTGTGGACTGTTCCTAGGGAGAGGGCAGCGTTGAACAGGATAGACAAGGAGGAGAGGAGAGGCAGTATAGGTGCGTTCTTGACTTGTCTCAGCGGGATGCCGTCTAGTCCTGGTGCTCCGTTTTTCCCTATTTTGATGGCTGTAGTTATCTCTGAGTCGCTGATGGGGAGGGTAAGATCGGACTGGTCTTTGGTGGGTGCTATTGGGGGTTGGGATAGGTTCTCTGCGAGGTTGTTTACGTTTTCCGCATGGTGATTGTCAAACAGTGGGTCTTCGGGGAATGAGTGCACTAGCGCCAGGGAGTCGCGGAATACTTCCGCTTTCCCTGGATTGTCCGCTATGATATTGTCTTCTAGTAGAAGAGCAGGGCTTGAGGGAGCGTGACTTAGTTCTGTTATGTCCCTAAAGGATCGCCAGAATTTTCGTGGTTCTTTTGGGTTCAGAGAGCTGCACTTTTCTGTCCATATTTCCGCTCGCCAGCGCTGTAGAGCAGATCTGGCTTGCCTACTTAGTCGGTTCCATTCTCGCCTTAGGGAGGGGTCGAGAGTCTGCTCGAATTGCCTGTATGTGCGTCTCTTTTCCCTAATGATGTTGAGGATATGGGCGGCAATTTTAATGGTTCCTTCTTTGATGTTGATAAGGGGGATGCTGTCACAATACGCTTCGTTAAATGCTTCTATAATTTTTGTGTTGTGGATGTTTAAGTCAGGTTCGTCCGAAATTGGCGTTTGTGGAAGTTCGTTTTTAAGGATTTCTGCGAATTTTTTCCAGTTTCCCTTGTTTTCTGCTCTTATGGTTTTTGTCCCTATGGGCGGTTTGAAGGTACTGAAGGTGGTTGTGTTGAATAATAAGGGAAGGTGGTCGCTGCCCACACTGTCGCCTATGGTACAGTCCGAGCAGCGGTTAGCTACTTTTACTGAGCAGAGGATGTGGTCAGGGATTGAGTATCCTCGTGAGTTTATCAGGGTGGGAGCTGAATTGTTGAGGCGGATGATAGGGAGGCTAACCAGTAGGTTTAGGAGTGAGACGCCCCTGGTGTTTGTGGCTGAGTCTCCAAAGGCAGTGTGGCGCGCGTTGAAGTCCCCCATTAGGATGAATTCTCCTTTGGACACGAGGTATGTTATCAGGTCTGTAGGGAAGCGGTCTTGGGGGGAGATGTATACTGTCGCGATTTGTAGGCGACCCAAATAGGGGCTGTTTGCCCTCAGTATTATGAGATCGAGGTTGCTAAGTGGGGTGGTGGGTCGACTCTGACAGCGGGGAAGTCGGCGCTGTGGAAGACCGCCACTCCTCCTCTATTTGCTCGCGTTTGTGGTGTTCTGTGCTGTGTCATCCTGGCGAGTTGGAGGGGCTGGGGCCGGCGCGTACTTCGGCGAGTCCTATTAGGCAAATGCTGTTTGTGCTAACCAATCGCTCAACTAGAGGCTGTTTTCTGTTGAACCCATTCACGTTTAGGAAGGCGATGGTAGTTTTATTTTCAGTTGGCAGCACTTCCGTCTTCCGGGTGTTGTGCAGTCGGTTGGTGGGAAGTTTGGGGGCTTAGGGTTGGGGGATCGATGTCAGGATTGGTGGTCGGGAAAAGGATTGTTGCCTGGATCGGGGGGGTCTAGATTCTGCTTCGATTGCAAACCGCCTATGTGGGCCGTGAGCAAGGATTGTTAACTTGCGGTTGAAAAAGGATTTTGCTATCTCAGCCATAGCACGCTCCTCCGGACGGCGGTCTGCCACACCAACATCTCCAGTCGTCGTAGTTGGGGGCCGGATGGGGCCGTCGACCGAGCGGGCTCGGTCGAACGGCGATACGCCACACCCATTGCTCTGCTGAGCGATCCTCTGAACTCCGGGCGTGCCCACATCTCTGCTCGCTGCCGGAGCGACGACTCGGTGTGCGGTGTTTGGCCACACCAAAAACGAACCGGGCTTCAGCAGGGGCCCCCCCGACCCTTGTTGGCGGAGTCCTAGTAGGCTTAACCTACTTTGCCTCCAGGTCTTTTTACTGTTGGCATGGTTAATTCTTCTCTTTCATTTGTGTGTTCTTGTGGCCCTTCTCAGGTTTGTTAAACTTCTTGGTGTCGGCCTGTCATGGGCCCACCCAGTGTCTGCAGAGCAGACTTCGCTGCTCCCGGCGCGGACGGCGTTGGAAGCACCTTATTTCGACGTCTGTTGGACAGCCGCCGGTGAGGCGGTCATCACTGTTTCAGCCACTCTTTGCAACGTGTCGGCAAGGTGTGTTACCTTGTCGATTGCCGCAGAGAGTGCTGAAATTGCTGCAGCCAGCCCTCCTTCACGCGCTGCTGTTGTAGCGGCTTGGCTGGTTGCTGCTGGGTGATGTGAGGCGGCTGGCGCGTTACCACGCCTTTCGCCTCCCGTCGATGCGTGCTCTTCTCTGCGCGCCTTCCCTTGGACGTGGTAGGCGCGCTGGTCGTCGGGTGTGCACTCGCGCGCACGTTTTCCAACGCGGATGCGCCGGCTTCTGTTGCCCCCTTCAGTGGGGACGGAGTTGGCAGAATTGGCTGCCGGCGTCTGTCTTGCGTGTGCCGGCCGCCTCGCCGGTTTTGCGCCTGGGCGCGGACGGCGGAGGGAGCGGTCGGCAGTCGTCGTGGCCTGCTGCCCGGTTTGGCGAGCTATTGCGGCTTTGAAAACTTCGCAGCCGCGGTAGCTCGCCACGCATTCCCGCTCACGCCGCGGAGAGTACACGTTAGCTGATTGTCGCTGTTGCTACTGGAGATGTCGGGACGCGGAAGGGGACGCAAAGCTGCTGCCTTGGCGGAGTTGCTGCTCACGTTAGCAGGACCAGCCGGGAAGAAGAAGAGGAAGACTGCAGCGCAGTGCTTTCGCTGCCAAAAGCTTGGCCACGTCGCTAAGCAGTGCAGCGGAGCAGTCGCGTGCTTGAAGTGTGCGCAAGCACACGACACACGCGACTGCAAGAAGCAGAAGGACGCCCCATGTACCTGCGCCAACTGCGGCGGCGCACACGCGGCCAACGCCCGCTCCTGCGCCTATAGAAGAAACTGGCGCGGACCAGAGAAGAAGGCGCAGAAGCAAGTGACCACCACACACGAAGAGGTGGTCACTTGCACAGAAGACGACGTGACCAGGCGCCTTAACGGCGCCGTGGAGGAAGCCATGTCCGCCTTCAAATCCGCCATGGCGGAAGAGAGGGCGGCCATGCTGGCGGAACTGGGCGAGGCTCGGCGTCAGATTGCTGAGCTGACGCAGGAGCTTCGCTCAGCCAAAGCAGCTTCCGCCACAGCGGTCGATACCGCCAGCCAGACGACTCCTCCACGAGAGAAGAAGTTTGCGACGGTGGTCACGCAGACCGACGAGCCTGCCGAAGGGGAGGCAACACTGCCCAAGACGGACACAGAAGCAGAAGCGCAAGAAGAAGGGTGGGAGGAAGTCCCATTCCTCCCGCTTCCCGACATGTACAGCGCAAGCGCTGTGACGCAGAAGATAGCTGCATCGCTTCGCGATGGTACATATCCCCACCACGACAACCCTTATCCTTTCGTTCCTCCTAACCTTTCTAAACCTTCACCCCCACACCAACCAGTTGAGTATCCAGAAGGCCTTGTTGGTCTTTCCAAGGAGGATTACGAGCTGATCAATTCCTTCCCAATTTTCACAGAGTGGCAAATGCGCTACGTCATCTTTGCTCTCGTCCACGGAGAGTATGAGAAAGCTGGATACACTATATCCACTATCCCAACCGAGGGAGAGCCCTCAAGTAAGAAGAAGAAAAAGAAGAAAAGTCGTCATATCGACAAAGTCAAGAAATAGGCCATCGGCACTCCTGGCCAGTACAGAAAAACCTACAAGTAAAGAAAGAAGATTCATCAACATTCCAGGGGAGTAAAGGCCAACAGGCCACAAACTTCCACACGAACGTCCTCACAGTGAGGAAGTCAGAAAAGGAGCAGCAGGCAGCTCGCCACGTGTGGGCCGCTGCAGTTCGCACACTTGGGCGCGTGCGACCGCGGTAGCGGACACAGTCTGCTGGCGTGGGCCCCGGCACACTTCACGCACTTCTCGGGGAAGGAGCAGTGGCGAGCCACGTGACCTTTGTGTTGGCCATCCTCGTCACCTGGTAGGGCCGCCTGTTTTCCGGTGTATCGGTGGCGATCACCAGAAGTGACGGCTCTTTGTGACTGACGTGCGACTTCACGCGCGTCACATTGCGCACGCGGAAGTCAAGCTCCATCAGTTATTCATGTAGCAGCTCGGGTTGAGCTGCCATGGGTAGTCCTTTAACACTCTCTGTACCAGGCCTATTTTATGCACCCGTCCCTAGAAACCGGGCAATTTTACCAATATTAAAAAAATTACTGCATCAAATCTACTGTTTGGATTGTGGCAAATTTGGTACCATCTTGAAGCTGCACATTTCTACTTTACCTTAAAGCTGTGCATTGTAAAGTAGTTTCTTTCACTCAGAATTACAGTTATAGAAATCACTTAGATGTTTTAAGAATTTAGAAAAAGTCATACGAATAAGGGAATACAATTGTGATTTATTTTTAACCAAAATTGTGGCACTACATTACATGTTTCTGATAGTATACAGTATTACATATAAATTTCACACAGAATCATATTGTTTTTTAGTGTGGAAAATTTTAAAGCAAGGTTCCAGGCAGAGTGCAACGCCACACTGTTCACATTCGTATCGTGTCTCTTTGCGAGAAGCCTTGCCACTCTGTTTCTTGCTCCTGGAACTGCACACGTGACACACACGAGCAGCATACTTCTTAGTAGTTGCAGGTATGTGCTGCAAAAAATGTCTCTTTGTTAGCCGACCTACAGTTCCTTCATTTCTTGGAATGAATTCAAGTGTGTCGTCTTCAACAAGCTGAACTGCAAGCACTGTTATAAAGTCTGTTATTGTAATTTTCTTCCTGTGCACTGCATTGTACAGCCAAAATGCATTTGATACTCCCATAAGCAGCAAATGGAAATATAATTTTCGCCACCATTTCACAGTTCTGTGCTGGAACGGATTGTACTGCAGGCGTTGGTCTCCAATATCCACTCCAATTTTATTGAGGTTGTAATCAAGTACCTGAAGTGGTTTCAATACTACAGACCCATTTCTCTTAGTATGCGTACCAAATGTTGCTTGATGCCTTGTAGACAATGTATACACATCTCTCTTATCTTTCCACTTCATTGCCAATACATTATCTTTACGCCGAAAAGACATTTCGCCCTTTTTCAGCTTAGCAGATACTAAATCTTTAGGCAATCCTTTCCTGGATTTGTTCACAGTACCAACAGCTCCAGTGCCTTTCTCTGCCAGTTGCTGAAATAGCTCTGGACTGGAATAAAATCGATCTAAATACACAGTGTGGCCTTTGTTCAGCAAGCTGCTGTCAGACAACAATCGCAAAATAACCGCAGACGAAGAATTGTCAACAATATGCTTACCAGCATAAACTTCAAAATTTACAACATAGCCACTACTGGCTTCAGCAACAGCATATACTTTCAGTCCATACTTATGAGGCTTATTTTGCATGTAAACACGGAAACTCACACGACCTCGAAATGGGCAAATTCCTTCATCAATTGTCACTTTTTCTGAGGGACGATATGCCTGGATACATCGCTCCTTCAAATTATTATAATATGGCAAAACTTTGTAAAGTGGATGAAATCCATCTTCGCCTGGTTTTTTCTGATTTGAATTGTCAACAAGATGCAAGCATGACAGTATCTGAGTGAAACGCAAACGGCTCATGACATGGGGACAAAAGTTACAACTAAGAACAGGATTAGTGCTCCAATGGTCCGCAATTTTGGGCTTTTTCGAAACACACATGTGGAAAATAATACCCAAGAAACGCCTCATCTCACTTATAGTCACTGGCTTCCACGAACTCAAAACTGAATGGGGCTTCAGATTATTTCCTCTTCTTTTCTTCTGTATTGTCTGTGATGCATACAAATTTGTCTGTCTCTTGAGTTCATTTACGTCACTGTCAGTAAGGAACACTTTACTGCAATCCAGTACAGAACTCGACTCATCAATATCCACTAGTATCTGCCTGGGTGTCGTGTTGACAGGCAGAGGTCGGTAGGTGTCAACTGCAGTCCACTCACTGTCTTTCGGATACGGCACAGCTGCTGGATTTGAAGCAACACCTTCAACATCATTCTCGTCTTCATCTGAAGACAAACTGTCATCAATCTCGTCTTCTAAAAAGAATATCACATTATGTGTAACTACATACATCGTTTACACATGTTCAACAGATATGTGCGTACTGCACAATTACGTGGAAAATTCGGAAATACGTACCTTCAAACACACCATTGCATTCAGAATCGTCTGAATCACTCTCTACATTATCCAGAGTGTCGCTATGATTGATCAAATCCGCAATTTCTGCGTCTGATAAACCGCGCCGAAACATGATGACAAACAACTGAATGATATACAGACTGAGAACGCAAAGATAAGTTTTAACATGAATTACAGCGCTGCCGTGACATCTATGGACGCATTTTGTTAATAAACATCTGAAAAACGTATAGCGCTGGCCAAACCCGTAGAAATAACGTTGCAGTGTTTTGAATGAAATTAAATGTAGCGGCCCGTAAATTTTACGGGCTTGGTGATTTTCGCGCGATCCCAGGCCCGTAAATTTTACGGGCTTGGCGCTTAGAGTGTTAAAGACTATCTTCAGCAGTCGCTCGGGGACGGCGGCGTGTGTGCACCAGTGGAGGCCCTGGTTTGACGCCTCGCTCGTCACCCGGATGTAGTCTTCCGTGTTTGCGACTTGTAGCCGCACAAGGTTCCCTGTTGCAGCTCGCAAGGTGAAGTCGGCAGTCGTCCACTGCCTCACGAGCTGCAGGAACCCTTTGTAGTCTTCTGCCACCTTGAAGAGTATGGGTGGCGGCCTCCGGTGTGACCGTCCGGTGGTGGGGTCAGCTTCTTCATCTTCAGTTGAACGGCCTGCTTGGGCAGCGGCCGTGGGCGCCGACTGCTCGGAAGTAGGTTGTTCAGTCTTCTCTTCGACTGCAAGTGCCCCAAAACAGTTTGCGGTCTATGTGGGCGGCGGTGAAGGCGTCGTCCTTGGTCTGGCCGCACGTCTCGACGTGACGGTCGTCCAGGTCGATCCAGCACCGCTGTCGTCTGGTAGGGCGCGTCGTCTGCCCCCGTTTGTTGAGACAGCGATCTGCCTCCTCTTCTTGGGCGTCTTTTTGGCGCCGGTTGCTGTGGTTGTGTAAGACCTCTTGCGCCGCTCGCCTGCTGGGCGTTGCTGCGCGCTGGTCTTCAATCTTCGCGCCCTCTCGTCAATCTTCGCGCCCTCTCGTCGGCCGGAAGTGCGTGGTGCACTATAATATCGTCTTCGCCAGATACGTCGTCCATGTCGTAATCCGTGGACGGTGGCCGGGTCGTTCTTGGCGGCGTGTCAGACGGGGCCGCCGGGGGAGCACGCTCCTCCGGACGGCGGTCTGCCACACCATCATCTCCAGTCGTCGTAGTTGGGGGGCCGGATGAGGCCATCGACCGAGCAGGCTCGGCCGAAGGGCGGCTTCGCGTCTTCTGTCGCGCTCCATCTATTGCTCTCTTCTGTACTTCTTCTCTCGGACTTCCGCATTTCTTCTTATGAGCTCCCCACTTTGCAGGAAGCTCATTTGGTGTTCATCGCGGTCGGCCAAGTTCGGGTTGGTGACGTCCAGGATTTCGTTGTCTACAAGGTAGGCACAGTGATTTACTAACTCCTTGGTCTGGACGCTAGTGTCCTTTTGTGCTGCCGGTGCTCCTTTGACTTCTGATGAGGCTTGTGTGGCTCAACTGATGGTCATCCTCTTCGGCCAGGCCGTTTGTGTGGCTTGTTCACGACTGGGGTGTGTTGCCGGCCCGTCGCCCTTGTGCTGCTCATACGTCTGCACCGCCTTCGTCTCCTTGTTTGTATTGCGGTGGAGGGATTCACGGAGAGTGAGGCAGGCGGCCTCTATCTCCGCTTGGAGAACCATACGGAATCTTGTTTCCGCCTCCTGGAGGGCCGAGTCGATGTCAGGACCAGCTGTCGCCGCCGTCTTCCGACACGCTGCGTCGCGCCGCCGCCCCCCTCCACCGCCTTTGCCACTGGTGGCGGGGGAAGGCGGCCGCACTTAAGCAGTGGCCGTCGTGGATTCTCCTCCGGGTGCCGCCGTTGTTCCTGATACGTTGCCTTCTCCTCTCGCTGTTGCCTCTGTCCCTCCGTTGCTCGCAGCGGCTGCAGGACGTTGCCGTCTCCTTCTTCTGCGGCGTCGCCTCTTTGCCTGGGGCGCCGTTTCCTGTGCTGTGGCGGGATTTCGGCCGTTGAAGGCCTGGCATCCGCGCCAGTTAGCAACGTGCTCACCGCCGCAGCGGGCGCACGTCGGTTGGACGTCTTTGGTGCTGGTACAGGTGCGGGTGTCATGGTGATGTCCGCACTTGGCGCTCCTGGCGGCGTTGCGGCAGTGCTTTGCCACATGCCCTTCCTCATGGCACTTGAAGCACTGTGGCTTCGTGTCCAGGTGGGGGGGAGAGTCTCTGGCTGCACGTGAAAGCCCAAGAGCTTTCGGATTCTGAGGATGTCCCCGCCGTTGTCTGCCGCTGGTGTGGCGACAATAAACAACGGCGGTTTCTTCTTATTGGTTTTGTTGTGCAACCTTGACAGTTGCCTCAACAAAACCTAGGCAGCGCAGCCCTTCTTTCACTGCTCGCTCCGTCAGAATCCAAGGCAGTCCCCTCAGGAGCGCCTTGGTGACTTCTTTGCGACGAGACTTCTGACCCATCGCACCTCTTTCCGGGGCGTCCACTGTGTGAGCGGCCACAAGGGCCTTCAGGGCCCTGTAGTCCCAGTTCGCGGCCTGGAGCTTGATGGTGGCGTCGGAGTCGACGGACTCAACGGCAACCTCCTTGCCGCAGGAGGCGGTGTGGCTCCCTCAGCAGCTTGTAGGATCGCTCTTGTGTGAGGTCGTCTAGTGCCTGTTCTGCTGTCTCTGCAGTTGGAGGCGGGGTCTGGGCAAGTTCAGCTGCTACTGCATTGCTGAATTGCTCCTTATTGATGCGCTTGTACGTCGCATGCCGCTGTGGGATAGAGAGCCATTCTCCCATATCGACCTCAAAAATCACGGGATTGTGGTCCGATGACATTCTGTTTACCGATGTCGCGGATACAGAGCCCACCAGATTCTTTGTGATGGCTATGTCGAGGACGTCCGGTCTTCCTCCGTTCTTTGGGAAGTGTGTCGGTTCCTCTGGGCCCGATATTTGTAACTGGTGTGTGCGCGCGAGTCGTTGCAGTTGTTGCCCAGCTTGATTTCGGTGTCTCGAGTTCCAGTCCGCGTGCTTGGCGTTTAGGTCCCCTGCTATTAGTAGTTTGCCTCTAATACGGCTTAGTGCAGCTATGTCGTCCTCTTCTAGTCTTTGGGAAGAGGGGCGATACACTGCAACGACTGTTAGAAACGGCGGCAATCGAAGTGGCCAAAGTAACTGGCCCCCTATTTCTGCTGTATTGGGGGGGGGGGGGGGGGGTTATATTTGGTGGTGTCTGATTCCTTTTTTGACATATACCGCGACCCCGCCTCCATGAGTGGGTCGGTCGTTTCTGTAACAAATGTTGTTTGGTACAGAAACTCTTAGTCCTGGTTTGAGGAATGTTTCTCCCACTAGGCATATGTCAACGTTTTCTTCCGGTATGAATTCTCTAAACTCCATGGGTTGGCGAGTAAGGTTGTCTGTGTTAAACGCGCATATTTTGAGACCTTGTATGTTAGGTCTCCTATCCATGGTAGGGGACAGTTTTTCCTGCGGCTGTCGCTGCTACAGGCGACTGCTGTGCTGCCGATCTGAGGTCGGCGGGGAGCTGGGTCAGTGTTGCTAGAATGCCTACTAGCTGGGTCATCTGTGCCTGTACCAGTCGGATGGACGACGCGAGTTGTTGGATTGCAACAGACTCGGCTGCTTCTCGTGGACTGGTTTGTGGGTGGCGTGGAGGACAGGCTTCCCTAGGACTTTCGTCAGCTTGAGAAACCTGTTTACTGCTGTGTTGTGGTGGTGGTGGTGGTGGTGGTGGTGGTGGTGGTGGTGGTGGTGGTGGTAGGTGGTTCGGCGGGTCAGGTGGGTCACCGGCAAGTGCACGGGAATATGTGGTGGATGCGAAGACCTGCGTTCGTAAGGTGTCATTTTGTCTTCTCTGGGGAGGTCGGGGGGGGGGGGGGGGTGGCCTCGGTGCTGGCGTGTTTCTGCTGTGATTCGGGGTTTTACTGATGTTTTTGCCCCTCTACCTGTTCCTTGCAGCTCTGTACTCAGGACATCCTAAGTAACTGCGCTAATTGCAAAGGAGCGCACCCAGCCACTTTTCTTTTCCCTCCCCCACTTGGTAGTTTGCACTGGTCGTATGTGTGCTGTTCAGTGCATCTAACGCACACCACTGGCATCGTGCAGTCTCGCGCGATGTGCCCTAGAGCCTGGCAGTTATAGCAGCGCCCTGGGACCGATTCCTTTTTGAGCTTCTCGGGAGTGACCTTTAGTGCCAGTATCCTTTTGACCTCGCAGATCTTTCTATTTTGGGCAGAATCTGGGAGGGTGACCGTATGGAGGGGCCAGGGTGAGTTCGGTCCCGTCAACACCACCGAGCTGACTTCAAAACCTTCCTCCTGCAGGAACTTTTTGATGTCCGCATATAACACTCCCCGTCTGCTAACTACTGTACCATAACCTCAATGCCAGAAGCAGGTTGTAACATAAAACAATTTTGTAAAAGTAACTATGCTCTGTTGCTTTGTGCCAGTGTTACCCTCTGAGAGGAATTTTGTTAAGTTGACCGTATTGTTCCTAATGGAAGTGGCTTATCGGAAATGAGTCAGAATTACGTTAATATTGGAATAGTGACAAACAAAATTTTGCCTAGCAATACTGTTTATAGAATAAGGGAAACGGTCGCCAGCCTAATTAGGCAAGAGAAAGATTAACATTCTCGTTTATAAAAGTAGGTATAAGTAACTATAATGGACAACACAACAGACACAACCTAGACTTAAAACATATGTGTGTTAGAGTTCATTGCACTCGCGTGTTGCTAAGATTGAAGCTAACAGTTAGAGCAGCGGGAACTATTTTCAAAATTATAACAGGTACAGAAAAACACTATCACTTTCAGGGTTTACACAAACTGAGTGGTCTTTATACTATTAATATGCACACAAGAGAGACAAACACTTGGCATACATGAGAATGTAACGTTTCACAACTGCAGCTTTCTCACTTTTACTACAACGAAACACAATGTTGACAAAATTGCAAGGAACTGACTCTCCTTTTTAGAATTTACTACAGACAACAACGTGGTCATTTACTTTATAAGACTCAGCCTAAAGTTTGAAGTTGGTAACAGCACTTTAAATAACAGTTTCAATAGGAAAATTATTATTGGACAAATAACATTTGCTTTAACTCACTCTGTTACCACATTAGCTTTAACTATCTTTCTAATAAGTTCAAGAGGCATTATTTAACAAAGCTCTAGGCTTCAACGTACTTTCAGTAAGGACACTCGGTAATCACTTTACTTCAAACGGAGAGGACCCTGAGAGGTGTTATGATGAGGAGTAAAATCAAGGTAGGTAAATAAATTCCGATATGAATTACCTTATATTTCAGCACACTAACACATCCATTAGGCTGACCCTTCACTGTACATCAATATAGTATTACGTTACAGTGATTACGCAATGTGGTGGCAACTGCATGTTGGTAGGTGGAATTACAGGTCGAATTGCCGGACTTTATCGTATCTTCATGGCGATGATTCATACAAATTCCAGAATAGATCCAGCTATTTATCCACCCATCCGAGGCATTGGAAAGAAGCAGTAAAAGCCTCTCTCTGAATCAGCATGATATGCACCTTTACATTGACAGTGCACAGACTGGTAGCTCCTTTCCGACTGGTGGCTCGTCTCCGACTGACTATCAGTTCCACCTATGCCAACCACAATTTGCGCGTGCTACGCATTTCCGTTCCAGAGGGGAACCACTACACCATTCACATACAAACTAACTAAGAACCCTAAGTGAGGATCAGCAATTTACATAACAGCAAACAAATACATTAAATAAAACAGAACATTTTCACATATTGACACTGTTTTGTTCCCTCCAAATGGGACAAAGAATTTAAATTACAGATACATTACTTTGCATAGAATCAAATCACATCAAAGGTTTGACAAAGAAAAGAATACACAATTTTATGCTATCGATTTGAACACATTCACAGGCGATCAACAATGTAACATTAAATAAAGCAAAATGAATCCATACAGCATAAGAGCTGTGGTGTTACACGCAGTGTCGGTGGTATATGGTACACCGCGGAACACCAGTCTAATTGGCCTTCTCGCTGCTAGTGGGGAGGTGTAGAAATGAAATTTCCGCTCCTCGAACACCTTCCTCACTGCCTTGTAATCGTAAACGTTTTTTACTGTGATTTTAACTTTGTCACCGCCGGTTGTTTTGGCGGTGAATCTGCTTTCCCCTATCGCGTTCGTGATGACGACGTACAGTGCCTTATAGTTGTTTTCAAATTGCAACACTGAGGAAAACGACCAACACAAAAGCCTCAGAATCCCACCTATAGTCGTGCGACTCTTCTTGCGCAGATTTTCCCATCACATCGAATCTGTTGGCGGTGTGGATTGGGACTGGTGTGACTAAGGCGGGGGATCGTCTGGCAGTTTTTCGTGCCAGCTGGAATCCCTCGTCATCTATGTCCTGCGTGGCGATCCCTGCGCTGCTTCCGCATCGCTCGCTCCCCTCAGCGCACCCCTCCGCAACGCTCCGTGGTTCCCCCGCTCCGGCATTCCCTCGCGGCGGCGAGCCCGCGCCGGCGGTATCGGTTTCTTTCTGCCGCCCGCGCGCACTCGCCTCCGCGCATTCGTGCTATTGTGCATTCTCCTCGGCGCGCAGCCGCCCGGCCGCCTCGGGGAGCGCACTAGCCGTCACAGCGCTGGCGCTTTGTTCGGCTGCTATTCATTAGCCGTCTTTATTCAAAGAATTGAATAACACATATATACATATATATATTTTGTGTGGCAGGTGTTCATCGCCAATGTCCACCACCGAGGTGGGGACTTACAGGGCGATACCACAAGAAATGTCTAAAACTAATATACATATATATAAGTGCGGAAAAAAACAACACAAATACAAGACACAAAGAAGAAAGAACAAAGACGGATTATTCCTCCTGTGGATAGGCCCCAGGAGTCAAGGCGAAGAAATTAACCAGCAGCCTAGCCGACGCCGACACGTTGCTTCGGACTAGGAGCCGTCATACGCTCGAAGATTTTGTAACTCTTGCAGCAGCTCTGTAGTGTTCGGGTGCTTAGCACCGCCAGTTCTCGGGGTCGGAAGCCTAAAGTTACGTTGTGCAAGACGCGACAGTTGGCTGCGACTGCGACGCTGCCCCCTCCTCTTTTCCCACCCTGGCAGACGGCGACACGGCCGCAACACGACAGGAGTCGTCGCTGTTTCCCAAGCTCCGGTCGGCGGCGGCGGATTCAAACACATCAGAAAAATAAGAATTCCGATTTTCTTGCTGTAAAAAATACTGTATGTTAATGCAACAAAGTTACATCGGCTCCCAGAGTTAGTTTTTCGATACAGATTCTCCTTTTACTGTACAAAATTGAAAAGTATATCTTCCGGTTTTGCGTGTTTTTTTCGCTGTATATTACTTCTCTATCAATTGTGAGCAAAGTAAAAGGCACAAAAAATTGATGTTTGCGTATCTTACAGTTTCACATCACAGCTTGATAATGAGATGTCTATTTTTCCGATATTCGTCACAGTTATTCCGATACTTAATTTACAAGTAACCCACTGCATAAAATTTGAATTGTGTACAGTGAAAAATGTGGTCGCCGGCTACTTTACGTATGGTTCACGTTAGGTCATACATCGTTGCCGATGAAAAGAAGCTAACATATCGAAATTATTTTTAAAGTTGAGATCAGAGTGATATCGATCTCCGTTTCCGAGATTTGGGCTCATATATCTCCGGGAGCGTCGCGACTAGCCGCCAGTTCTGTCGACGCGCAACGAGAATCGTGTGGTCATCACACGATAGAGAATGCATTTGTTTTGTTTCGCTGACACATTTGGACCTAATGAAATCATTTTATGTCATATATTTCTCCGGTATGAGTTACTAATATTTCTCCATATGCTCTTGACAATTTCATTTAAAATGCCACGAAATGTAGGTTTCTTAAAGCCAAGTGATCAAGCAGAACCCATTTTCTTGGTTTTGCTGAGGCATCTGAACCTGTTCCAAGCTTTCTTTCTCGTTTATTTCTCTGATACGAGTCCCGAATATTCCTCCATCTGTTTTTGCACATTTCACCTAAAATTCCAATGAAAGATAAGTTTATTAACAATAAGCGCACGCTAGCTTCATTGCATTGTTTCAAGTTCTTGACAACAAGATAGGGTTACACCTTAAACATCTCTAGAATTTTGATTCTGAACGTCTACAGTATACACTGGCAGAAATGTGGAAGAAATAATGTCCATGCTTGTTCACAAAATTTCCCCAAATTATACTTGTCAGTTTCTCCCATGCAGAAACTTTTGGAACAAGCTAAGGCAACTTTCATAGCCGACTGACTCTTTATTCCCATCCAAAAGAACTTACATATTCTTATATTCTGACAGCATACATCATTATGGATGACATGAACATTTAATCTTGCCAAGCTGCACTCAAAAGATGACTCCAGGATTTACAAAAGACGAATTTCAATTGTGAACTGTGTCAGAAGGGCCTTGTAAAACAGTAGTGCACTTTTGGCACAAGTTTTTTGAGCACCATCTTCTACCAATGAATTGAAGTGAATGTGACAAATTACTTATTGCAGCATACTGTTTGCGCAATCTGTTGAGAAACGCCTTCCTCAAAAACGAACATCTATTGATTACAGAAAGCTGTACAACAATCTGGTGGTGGTTTTTCACAACTAGAAGGTATCATCAAGACACCAATCTACAGTTTACTTTAAAAGTGAAGGTATTGTAAAATGTAACTTTCTCGTTGTACTTTAGATTGTTCATTTTATAATGTAATTGCCGTTTTCAATTTTTATCGTCACAGAAAAGAGTAATGCGAAAATTGACCTTAAAGTTCATTTTCATCATTCTAATTCTACATCTGCAAGGATTATACTGATTTTCATAACAGGCCTGAAAAATTTGCATTAACACGTTCACTGCCACTGTAATTGGCCTTGCTTTGCCACGTAACCAATATTTTTCTTAATAGAATCTGAAAATATATTGCTAAAAGTAATATAACATGTATTTATTTTATAAGTACACAATCACATTTACTCTCGTGAATCAAAGTTGTTTTGGGGCGCACTAAGGCGTCAGTGGCATATCAGGCCATATTCTGTAGCGGGTGGCCGTGGACGCGCCAATGCGTCTAGTGTATTGTTCCTGGTTAGTGTGACAGTTTAGGTTACTACAATTTCATTGTATATTCATAAATGAAACGAAACATCCTACTGACAAACGACATATTTATTGGACAAAAAATATAGTAGAAACATTCAAATACAAACACAAGATCTCGAAGAAACTTCTGAAATAAAATGTATGTCAAATCTAAGAAAAATACAATCTAGAGCTTTATCCATTACTCTCAAACAAATAAAATAAATACAAAGTTTAAGAATAGTACCGACACATAACTGTCGAAAAATAAATGAGCAACGAAAGTGCTATCTGCCTTTAGAGGTGGTGAATAACACAACAATTCAAACAATATCCTGCTTTATTTGGGCAATCTAGGCACTCGTAAATCGTGTCTGTTCGTTGTCCACGGCTGGCGCATGATCTGCACTTTTTTCGCGGTGTTTTTGATTTTCCATTTGATTCTCGTTTTACCACAACATGTTGGGGATTTCTGACTGGCCGTTCTACCTGCTTTCGTGGCAATAGTGCTCTTATAATACTGAGTCTAAATTCTTGGAGGGGCATTTTTGTGCCACAATATTTATTGTGTAGGGCATGTGCGTTTGTCAGTATCATTTCCACAACGTGGATAAAAAGTTTCTTGTACCAGCGTATGGTTTTGCGTTCCGAGAGGTAATATGATAACATCTGATCGTGCCGATCAACTCCCGCCATAAATTTATTGTAGTTTACAATGGCCAAGGGCTTAGATTTCTTCTCCTTTCTTTTGGTTTCAACCTCAACCATTTCATTTGTAAATGCATTAGAAATGTAGCAAACCTCCCTCTTATCACGCCACTTACCTATCATAACTCCTTCCGCAAATCTGGCAACGGCTTCACCTTTTCGTAGTTTTGCTTCCTGTATTTCCTTGGGTGTATCCTTCCTATTCGCCCTCAGAGTTCCCGTGCAGTGGGTCTTCTTATCCAGGAGCAGCTTTGCCAATGCGAAGCTGTTATAGTAATTGTCCATGTACACATGGTGACCAGCATTCAACTTTTCATCTAGTAAATGAAGAACAATTTTTTGCGCATGGCCTCGTCCTCCTAAATCGTCCAGCATGCCAGTGTATACCGCGAATTTTAGGACCATTCCAGTGGGAGTTGTCAAAATATATAGCTTTATGCCATATTTGTGCTTTTTGTTTTTGATGTATTGGCGGAAAAGTAATCGTCCACGCCAAAGGATCATTGATTCGTCCAGAGACAGTTCCCGTCCAGGGTAGTAAACTTGGCACATCCTTTCATTGAAAAAATTGATAACGGGACGTATTTTATACAACCTGTCGGATGGTGTTGGTTTGCCCTGTTTTGGATTTTCAGAAAAGTGTAATGCACGTAGTATTAGCAGAAAACGATTTCGTGAAATACTATCGGCAATTCCTTTCACGTTGAATAAAGCGTCCTTTTTCCAATAGTCCTGCAAATTCCTCATCTTTACATTTCCCATGTGCAGGAAAACTCCCAAGAACACTAACAATTCGCCAACAGTCACATCTTTCCAACAGTTTATTCGTGATTGTCCTTTGGTTCCCGCAGAAAGGAATAATTCAATCGCGTTTCGATTTGTTTCTTCTACAACTGTCAATAGAAATTCGTCCGTCAGCAAAAGACGAAAATAATCTAAGGGAGTGTTTTCCGTCGGTTGAATAAGCAGTCCCTCATTTTTTATAAATGGGCAATTTATCATTCCAACTGGCTCTCTTTCCCACGCAACAGTTGTATCAGCTGCGTTATCTCTTGTTACCACTCCTTCTGCCATTTCCCTGTCGCTAGGATTCACAGCCATTTCTACAGTCTCATCTAAAACAAACTCGGCTCCGTCAGACTCTTCACTGGATTCCACGCCGTCCTCCTCACTGGCCAGTTCCGTTTCCGAATCGCTTTCTTCTAATATTCGTAATAATTCCGCATCCGTTAGTTTTTGTACGTTTCTTGTGTCCTGTGTTTTACGTTTCTTAGGTTCTGAAGGGCCCGCCGTGTCACGATTGTCTTCCATTTTCAGTCCCACAACAGAGAAAAACTGTAGGGAAAACACACGAACCGCACCCGCAAAAATTGAAAACAATACGTTCTTAGAGTGCCTGCGCAATGAACCACACCGAATGGCTGTGCCCGACTAAACTGTGGCGCTGAGAAACAGCTGAGTGTCTCGCCGCGCAGGCGCGTCGACGGCATATGCACTAGTATCGGCCGGACGCGCTGGTGCGCCGATGGCAGTGAACGTGTTAATGGGAAAATTTTATATATTTCATTCACCTGCCAGTTTCAACTGTGCACCAATTTCTTTCCAAATTCTGCCTCTGAACATAGTGTCTGGATATTTAGGGTTCTTCAAATCGTAAAGGCAAGGATGTTGCGAGACCAGCTCACAGAGCATCACATCCTGTGAGTGGCTCATTTCAGTTTTCCTTGACTGGCTCGACATCTTTCTCGACATCTTTGTGTCGTCCGACTTCCGTCGCAACACTGCTCACTGGTGCAGTGCTGCGGCAGCTGCCGCAACAGTCGCGCGTCGCATCCCAAACTCGAACTGCGCATGCGCCAGCAGGCAACTTCTGACGTCACGTAGCGACCCGTCGCAGTCGCTAGTGTGCGTCGCGTCTTGGACAACGTACCTTAAGGCGGCGAGATCCCTCGCCGACGCTGGAGACCATACACCCCCCCAGTTCAACGTCGCGGTGGACACAGTCACCTCCTCAACGTCACGGTGCAGGTTGGAGATGGCACGCCGGATGGACGGCGTGTCGTAGTAGGCCGCCTTCTGGGAATGACACCAGTCGAGCCGGAGATGGTCTCCGACTATCTGGGCGTCGACCACGCGGGCGATGCCGTCTTTGACCGCCACCACGTCAGGCTTGCGGATGCCCTCAGGTGTTCGGAGGTGGGGCTCCACGGAGACATTGAAGCCCCTCTGCGCGAGTCCACGGGCGACATAACGCACAACAGCGTCATGACGCTTGACCCGGGACCCGTGCGTCCTAAAGCAAGCCTGAAGTACGTGGTTGGCGGTCTCCACGGCCTGGCACCCCGCGCGGCATCTGGTGTCCGCCTCCCGCCCGCGACTGCGCCGTGCCTTCGTAGGGAAGGCGTTGATGCGGGCGCGGAGGGCGTCGATGTATTCACGCCCAGATAGCAGGCGACTGGTGTCGGCGACCCACTGATGTTGGCCACTGACGGCGGCAGAGGATGACAGCGCCGCACCGTCAATGGCGATGTGTAGGCGCGCCGCCCACATTTCCCCAACCTGCGTTGACGATTTGAGGAGGTGGCCCTCCCACGTTAAGTGGCGCTCCAGCACCTCGATCTCACGCTGCACCTCATCCAGGCCTGCACCGTCGCAGGCTGGCCCTATCTTCTTCAGCGCCAGGAGACGGGACCGACGGAGCGTTGGACCCATCCAACGGCAAGATGGAATGCCGAGGCCCCCCTGGGCAACAGGAGCGTGGAAGTATCCCAGGGGGGTGTCCGCCGGAAGGCGGAACCATCTCCTGACGGCGGCTCGGATGGTGACGTCGGCCGATTTCAAGGCACCCACCCGGGTGCGGCTGAGGGCCAGCCCATGGTACAGGCCAGGGAGAAGTACGTTGGTGAGAGCGCGGAGGCGCTGTTGCGGCTTCAGCGGAGCTCGGGAGATGACGTCAAGCTGCTCCACCAGGTGGCGACGTGGGTTGAAGACACAGCGTGACCCTGCTGGCCGCCGCCGCCGCCGCCGCCGCCGCCGCACGTGGCCCGGTCGGCCTTTGTGTTGGCAGGCGCGGTCGGCTCAGGCGCGGTTGACCCGGCCGCGTCCGCCACTTCCGGCCGCCGCGCAGCGACGGGTTTACGCGAGGTGGTCTTTCGCTTCTTTAACGGTGACCCAGTTGTGGCTTTCTTGTTACGTTTGGGTGATTTCTTTGTCTTCGCCTTAATTAGGCGGGCATTCGGTGGTGTTTTGTCACCCTTGGGCAATATTCTCGGCTGTTTCCAAGCTCTTTCGAGCTGCTTCTCATATTTCCTCTTATCCCGCCCTGGTTACCCGTTAGGTCCGTCCTGTTGACCTCGTAGCAACCAGGGGCGTTTTCTTTCTCTGTTATCGTCAGTTTAACTGGGGTGTCCATGTCCAGACGCGGAAGGATGGCTGCCAAGGGGTGTCGGTGTCCGCTTTTTGTTGGCACCGTTAGGTATCAGGCAGAACGGTCCGACCCTAACAGTTCTGACACGCGCGGGTATCTGGCCGTTGACCAGGCCCTGCCGTGCAATTTCCCTACTCTTTTGGGGGGGGGGGGGGGGGGAGCAGAGCTAGTCTCTGCGGCAGCAGGAGTACCTGTCGCAGCCGAAGTGCTCGAACCGGCCGAAAAAGCGAACCGTGGCAGCAAGAAGACGCGCACCAAGACGCGCCAACCCACAACCCGCAACGACAATTAGCTCGCAAGCTGCCGACAAATCAGCCGCTCGCTCCGCAATCTTCTTGCAACTCAGCTCCCGATTTGAGAAAATCAGGAGCTCGGAAGCCTTAGTGCCGAACCGTCCAGCTAGAGCGCTAGGACAATCAGCGACTAAACCCGCAAGCGGGTTCCTATGGCTGAGTAGCAACGAAGAGGGAGAGTACTAGCGCAGCCCCGCACACGCGTCCGCACTCTCCAGAAGCTACTCAGCGAATGCCACACGGTCGGTCGGTCGTCTAAATCACGGACTTCCTCTGTCCGGAGATGGTGGAGGCTAAGCAGCGGTGCTGCTGTTCCTCCTTCGACAGCTCTGTTGTCGTCAGTGTGGCCTCTCGTTGGAATGGGCCTCTGGCTACTTCGCTAGTTTTAGACTGGCGAAGTATTCGATTGCTGGTAGATCTTCTGGGGCAGGCTGCCGCCTGCCGGAGCGCCACTCTTCCTTCACCCACTTCTCTGTGACCTCATAGATGTGGTCCCAGTCCGAAGGGGTGAAGATGGGGCGGCTATTCAGCAGTATGAGCTCCTTCCTCGTCACCGCCTCGCGCAACATGCCACGCGTGTGGCGGAGGTCGCACGGTACGTGAGGGAGTGGCGGTTTCGCGTGCGCCGGCGTGAAGGGGTACGGGTTGTCCCCGTGGGGGTACGTCCCGTCCTTCAGCGACGCCGCGATCCTCTTCAGGAAGGGCTGCACACTCCGCTCGTCTGGGAGCGGGAGGGGCACTCCTTCGTTGGTGTGCGTTTCTTCATCGTGCGAAGAAGCGGTTGGCAACTCTTCTTACCTGGAGACAGATGCAGAAGAAGAAGTAACCTAGGAAGACAGTGCAGGCGTCCCGACGTCAACTTCCATGCGAGACGCCGCCTGCATTGCTGCAGGAGGCGAATCGGTGGACGTCAGGGTGGCGGCATCTACCCCCAATGGCCGCCTCACAGGGGCGGGGGGAGCTGGCACAGGCGGCGCCTTCTTGAGAAGCCGCAGCTCCTCCCGCAGCTCCTCCCGCAGCTGTTGAAGCTGTCGGTGGACAGCCACTAGTTCGTCCCTCGTTGCGGCCCTTTCGGCCGCAAGCGCTGCTTGTAAGTCGGCCAGCGCTTGGTCAGTGGCCGCTTCGACGCGGCACGACGCGCGCCCCTCGCCGGAGCGGGGAGGCAGTGTGACCGACTTGGCGGCAGGCACCACAGGACTTGGTGTGGTGTACTGCCGACGGTAGCTACAGCTACGCGAGATGCCGGCGAGGACCGCCGCTGGCTGCTCCACGTGGTTTGGGGCAGTTACGGGTGTCGTGTGCCGCCGCGCATTTCAAACTCGCGACTGCGTTCCGTCAGACACCCGCCACGTGCCCCAACTGCTGGCACTTGTAGCACTGCACGTGTTGCACTGCACGTGTTGCAGTGATCGCTGCTTGTGCTTCGGTTTCTGTTGTCGTCGCCTGCGGCCGCGGGAGCTCCGCAAGGCAGTGATGAGGTGATCCAGCGCGGCTACTAGCTTGTTGCCTCTGCGTCCTGCCAGAACTTGTGGTTGGAACAAAGGCGTGCGCGAGCGATGGTGTAACGGTGCGAGCCGCAGCGAGTCGAGCAGCGGAGTGGGGCTGAGCTGTAGCGGCGAGCTCGCTCGCTCGCTCGCTTCTACCTTACGGGTCTGCCCTGACCCGTGCAGGAGCAGGCTAAGCAGTCTTCTGCTATTCCTGCGTAAACCTTACGTATTGGAACTGCGGCCTCTCTTCATGGATTGGCCTCTAGGTTTTCCTGGATGCGGATGTCCTGTCTCTGTTGTGGGAGTTTTCACTCCCGCAGCAGGTCAGGCCAACGGGTTGTTGGCCTGTGGTGTGTAGGGTGGCCCAGATCCCTGATGAGCCGGTTTTCGGACCGTTCGGTCCGCTCGTAGAACGTCCGCGCCGATTGCTTGAAGCGGTCGCTGAGGAGGGGGGATTCCAGTCTGCTCGTGTAGCCGAGCGGTCGAATATAATCTCGGCAGGCGTAGAGCGAGCTTGAGCGCCCTGCTCTGCACCCTCTGCAGCTTGTTGATGTGTGTTTCGGCCGCGTTGCCCCACACCACAGCCGCGTATTCCAGCACTGGACGTACCAGCGCCAGGTACAGCGTGATGCCGTGGTGAGGTGGCAGCGCAGACGAGGGGTTGAGCAGTGGGTACAGGACGCGTAGGCGCCCTATCGCTCTGCCCCTGACGTCCTCAATGTGCGGCTTCCACGTCAGCTTATGGTCCAGTGTGACCCCCAGGTAGCGGCCAGTCTTGCTCCATGGGACGGGGCTGCCCATGATGGTGACTGGCGGAAGATCAGGCGGCAGTGGTCTTCTCGTGAAGACCACCGCCTGGCTCTTCGCCGCGTTTTGCTTGAGGCGCCACTTGGTTGACCAGGCGCCAAGGGCCTCGCAACCTCTTTGGAGAAGACGGCGCATCTCGACCGCCGTCATGCTCCGCACGAACAGCGCAGTGTCGTCGGCATATAGTGCCAACTTCACCGGCGTCACGCGCGGAGCGTCGGCGGTGTATAGGGAGTACAATAGGGGCCCAAGGACGGACCCCTGCGGCACTCCAGCACGGATGTGTCGATGGGTGGATGTCCCATCGTCCAGTCTGACGTGGAAGGACCGCTCGGCTAGGTATGAGCGGAGGAGTAGCGGCGAGCGGCACGCTACTTGTACCGTCGGTTGCGCCCTGGGCGCGGACCGTGGTGCGTAGAGTGAGCGCCGAGTGTCGGGGGGGTAGCCCGGCCAGTCGGAGCGCGGCACGTCTACGGAGGCTGAGTCAGGAGAGCAGAGAGCACAGAGTCTTCTCGCATCGAATCCTAGACTCGAACTGGTGTGGCCACACCGCTAGAGCATGTTCTTCTTCAGGGGTGCACCCTCTTCCCCTGGTTTGTCGGAGTTCTTGCAGGATACCCCTGCATTGCCTCCATATCTTCTCCTCGACGAATTGTAATTGATTCTTCACTTTTGGTTGTTGTCATCTCGTTGCCCTTCTCAGGATTTGTTGGCTTCTGTGTTGCCCGCGTGTGCGGACAACGGTGCTGGCCCATGGCGGGCCGACTGCATACCTCCCGGCGCGGACGGCGGAGGAAGCGCCTCACTGCGGCTGCTGCTTAGCGGCTGCTTGTGTGGCCGTCGTCATTGCCTCTGCAACACGCTGCAGCGTGTCGGCAAGGTGTGCAACCTTGTCGATCGCCATAGACAGTGCAGAGACGGCTGCGACCAGGATTTCTTCATGCGCTGCCGTCGCAGCGTCTTGCCTTGGCGCAGCAGGTTGACTGGCGGTGGCAGTCGTCTTGCCACTCGTGCCTCCGCCCGTTGTTGTGGCGTCTTCTTTGCGCATTTTCCCCTTGGTGGGGGGGGGGGGGGAGGGGAAACGCGCTCGGCTTCAGCTGTGCCCTCTCGAGCACGTTTACTCGCGTGGATGCGCCTTCTTCTGTTCCCCACAGTGGTGGGGGCGTCGTTAGCTCCTGCGGCTGTCTTCTGCGTCCTCGCTGTTGCAGTACCGTACCGTGTGACTCACGTTCAATTCCCTGCACGATTTCAAGCAGGTTCAGCAGGTCAACTGCTGTTGCTGCGTGTTGGATTCACTCGATGGCTGTGGTCCTCACTTTATTGTATGTCTTCTCGAGTTCACAGCTGTTGGTCGTCCTCACTGGGTGCTGGGGTTATTCCAGCAACCGGTCTGGCCATCTGGTCGCTGGGCGCCAGTGGAGTTGGTTTCCCAGTCCACTGACCAGCGGGTTCCTGGACGTCCTCGCCGACTCGTAGAAGTTCCGTGCGAGCGCGCGGAAGCGGCGCTTCAGCATCGGAACTCCCGCGATGTCGTGAAGCATACGGGTGTCGTAGTCCCTTGGCAGGTGGAGCGCCAGCCGAAGGGCTTTGTTCTGCACCCGTTGCAGCGTCTGGACGTGAGTGTCGGCGGCATTTCCCCACACCACGGCCGCGTACTCCAGCACTGGCCTGATCAGTGCTAGGTAGAGCGTGAGGCCGCAGTGGGGGGGCAGTGTCGTCGTGGGGTTGAGGAGGGGGTAGAGCGAGCGCATCCGTCCAAGCGCCCGGCCCCTCAGCTCCCTGATGTGTGGACCCCAGGTCAGGCGTCGATCCATGGTGACGCCGAGGTACTTTCCAGTACGCGACCACGGGATGGGGCCTCCCATGATCCGCACTGGCGGCAGCGCGACGGGAATGCGGCGGCGAGTAAACACCACCGCCTGGCTCTTCCCGGCGTTGAACTTGAGCCGCCATTTGGTGGCCCAGGCTCCAATCTCATTGCAGGCGAGCTGCAGGCGGCGGCGCATCAGCTGCGCGCTCATGCTGCGCGTGTACAGCGCGGTGTCATCGGCGTAGAGCGCCAGATGAACCCTCGGCGTCGTCTTCGGGACGTCAGCGGTGAAGAGGGAGTACAGCAGGGGGCCAAGGACGGACCCCTGCGGCACTCCGGCACGTATGTGGCGCGCCGTCGACATGCCGCCGTCTGCACGCACATGGAACGTGCGCCCTCGCAGCTAGGACTGGAGAAGGCGGACGTACGACACGGATACCCCCTGTACCAGCAGCTTATACAGGAGGCCGTCGTGCCACACGCTATCAAAGGCCTTGGAGACGTCGAGGAGTACCGCCCCAAGGTACTTACGACGCTCCAGGGCCCCCATCGCCTGCTCCACCAGTCGCAGTAGTTGGTGCTGTGTCGAGTGCCCACTGCGAAAGCCAAACTGCTCGTCAGGAAGCAGGCCTTCTTCTCTGACGTGGCGCTGTAGCCGTTTGGGGAGTATCCTCTCGAAGGTCTTCGAGAGGGAGGGCAGCAGGCTTATTGGGCGATAGTTCTGCGCCAGCCTGGGGTCCTTGCCAGCCTTCGGAATGGCGACCACCTCTGCGTGTTTCCACGCGTCGGGGTAGGTGCCGGTGCGGAGGATGGCGTTGAAGATCACTGTGACGATACGCACTGCTTCCGGTGGCAGCTTCTTCAGCAGTGCGTTGTCGATCTTGTCGCAACCCCCCGCCTTCCTGGGCTGTAGGAAGTCGAGGTGGTGTTGCACTTTCTCTGCAGTGGTTGGCTCGATGACGTCGTCCGCCTCCTGATGGGTCAGGTACAGCGGAAGACGCTCTTGCACCTCCTGGATGGTCCCTTCGTCGACCACATCGTCCACAGTGGAGAAGTTCTCGGCGAAGGTATCCGCGAGCACGCTGGCCTTCATGTCCGGCTTTGCGGCGACGTCGTGGCCAACTTGAAGCGGCGGGATGCGCTGCCCCTTGCGCAGAAAGCTCCTGGTCATGGCCCAGGCGCTTCCGTCATCGATCCTGAGCGTGGCTATTTTGCCAGCCCAGTCCCGATTACGGTGGTGGCCGACGGCCGCCGAAATCTCCCGGCGCAAGCGGTTTAGCAGCCGCTTGGTGGCGGGGTTTCCCGTGATCTGCCACTCACGAAAAACCCGGTTCTTCTCCCTGATCAAACAGCTTCCGCCGGACATCCTGGCGTTGGAGTTGTCCTTCGGCTTCCGCGGTCCTCGCGGCGCTGCTGCATCTGCCGCCGCAAGTGTGTAGTGGGTGAATGCTGCTAGTGCTGCATCCACCCCCTCCTCGTCAGGATCAGGTGTGGCTGCGACCGTCTCCGCCAGGTGCTGCTGGAAGTGCGCACAGTCGGTGTTGAGGCGGGCGCTGCGGTGCTCAGGAGGCGCCGTACCGTCTGTGTCCAGGTCGAAGATCACTGGCAGGTGATCAGAAGACAGGGCACAGCGAGTGCTCGCGATCGCGTTGTGTGCTGCCCCTTTCACAATCGCGATATCGAGCACGTCGGGACGGCCGCGCGCCGGGTAGTGCGTCGGGTCGAAGGGACCCAGCACCACGGCGTCATGGTCGTTAACGACCTGGAGAAGCCGTCTGCCGCTGATGGTGGTGACCCTGGAGTTCCACTCCGGGTGTTTTGCATTGAGATCGCCGCCGATGAACAGGTTCCCGCGCATCGACAGCAGCGTCAGCAGCGTCTCAATGTCCCCGGAGTTGAGGTGTCCTGACGGCTTCCGGTAGGCCGCCACGAATGTTACGTGGCCCACTGAGGTGTTGACCACGACGCCGGTCGTCTCCAGGGTTGGCGTCGCCGGGAGCTGCACCTGGTGGTGGCGCAACGACGTCTTCACGTACACCGCCGTCCCGCCGCCGTGGGTGGCCCGGTCGGTGCGGTAGCAGCAGAAGTTTGCCGCCCGCACGTCCACGCCCGGCTTCAGCCAAGTTTCTGTGACGAGACCTCGCTGTTGCCTGCCGCCTCGCCGGTTTTGCGCCTGGGCGCGGACGGCTGAGGGAGCGGCTGGCAGACTTCTGTGCTGGCTGCCCGCGCTAGCGAGCAACCGCGGCTCTGAAAACTTCGCAGCCACGATAACTCGCCACATGCGGGCCACCGCAGTTTGCACACTTCGGTTTGTGCGTCCTAGGAAGTGGGCAGAGCCCACTTGCGTGGGCGCCAGCGCACTTCACGCATGCCTCGGGAAAGGGCGAGCCACGTGTCCCATCCCCTGGCAGCGGAAGCACTGGATGAGCCCTCTCTTCTGTTTGAGGCCTTCTGCAGTGACAGAAGTGTTGGCCACCTTCTTCAGCTCGAAGAGCCGCCTGTTCTCTGGTGTGTCGGTAGCAATCACCAGCAGGGAAGGCGACTCTTTGTGTGTGTGACGTGAGACTTGACACACGTCATATTTCTGACGTGAAAGTCGAGTTCCGCCAGCTCTTCTTTCAGCAGGTCAGGCTCAGCCGCCATGGGGAAGCCCTTGACGACTACCTTTAGCAACCACTCGGGAACGGCGGCGTGTGTGTACCAGTGCAGGCCCTGGTTCGACGCCTCCGACGTCACCTTCATGTAGTCCTGCGTGTTCGCGACCTGCAGCCGTACAAGGCTTGCAGAGGCAGCTCGCAGTGTAAAGTCGGCAGTCGTCCACTGCCTCACGAGCTGCAGGAAGCCCTTGTAGTCTTTGGCCACCTCAGAGACGATCGGCGGCGGCCGTCGATGAGACCGCCCGGTGGTGGGGGCAGTCTCTCCTTCATCTTCATCAGAGCAGCCATCTTCTGCAGCGGTCGTGGGCTCCGTTTGCGAGGACGTTCACTGCTCCGGCCTCTCGTCGTCTGCAAGCGCGCCGAAGCGGTTTGCAGTCGATGTGGGAGGCGGGGAAGGCGTCGCCCTGGGTCTGGCCGCCCGTCGGGACGTGACGGTCGTCCAGGTGGCGCCTGCCACGCTGTCATCAGGGATGGCGCGTCTTCTGCCTCCTGTGGTTGAGACAGTAGGCTACCTCTTCTTCTTAGCCGCCTTTTTGGCGCCGAGTTGAGTCGCGGACATCGGCCGTTTGCGCCGCCCGCCATCAGGGAGATGCGGTGCGTTGGCTGCCGTCCTTTGCTCGTTCATCATGGGCAGGAAGTCGGCCATGTTAATTATGACATCGTCATCTTCGAGTCGGACGAAGTCCGTGTTCGGTGGCCGAGTCGTTGTAGGCGGCGGGTCAGACGGGACGGCCGGGGGGGGGGGGGGGGGGGAGCACGCTCCTCCGGACGGCGGTCTGCCAAACCATCATCTCCAGTCGTAGTTGAGGGGCCGGATGGGGCCGCCGACCGAGCGGACTCGGCCGAACGGCGATCCGCCACACCTATTGCTCTGCTGAGCGATCCTCGAAACTCCGGGCGTGCCCACGACATCTCTGCTCGCTGCCGGAGCGACGACTGCGTTTGGCCACACCAGATTTTTTTTAGCACATTTCATTCCCTTCCCTTAGGGGGGAGGGGGGCTATTCTAGTGCTTGCATTGCACTTTGTAGCCATAGGCGAGGTTTACAATTTCATTTTCTTTTTAATACAATTTAAGGTGCTTGCAGAAAGGTGCTTTACAGATTTTTGCACTTTTGATGTGGTCATTAATAATTAACATTTAGTATTACAATACATAATTAACAAGTTTATATAATTAACAAGGTTATATTTTAGTTTAACAAGGAGTATAGTAGTAGAATTTAACAACGAGATATGATTTACAAGGTTATATTTCAGTTTCTCAATGTATATAGTACTAGAATTAACAATGTTTATAATAATAGAATATGGAAGGGGAGAGGTTAAGGGAGAGATTTGGGAGTGACAGTAAGAGATAAAGATTTAAGCATTGACATTTCGTGAGAGTTGAAGACATAAAACATTGGCATATGGTAATATAAAATGGCTCTGAGCACTATGGGACTTAACTGCTGTGGTCATAAGTCCCCTAGAACTTAGAACTACTTAAACCTAACTAACCTAAGGACATCACACACATCCATGCCCGAGGGAGGATTAGAACCTGCGACCGTAGCGGTCGCACGGTTCCGGACTGCGCGCCTAGAACCGCGAGACCACCGCGGCCGGCTATGGTAATATACAGTTGTGGTTATTTACGTTGGAGTGTGTAGTGTTTCTGTGTGTGATTTGTGTAATATTTCCTAAATTAAATCTGTGTTCGGTTGTGGAGCACAGGGGAGGAGAGCAAATGAGAAGAGGTTTTTAAAGTTAGTCTGTGGGTAACGTATAATGATGTTACTATTGTTACTAGTTTTTGTTGTTTATTTATGGCTATTTTCTATTTTCATATTTTTCGGTGGCAGAACAGGATTGAATATTTGAAGAGTGTGCCAGCTTGTTTAAGTGTGCGGGTGTTGTCGTTTGTGTGTGTGTGTGTGTGTGTGTGTGTGTGTGTGTGTGTGTGTGTGTGTGTGTGTGTGTGTCTGACGTCTAGGTGGGGAGGGGTAGTGGTATGGGTTGTCAGCGGTTCCATATCTGGGGAGTGGTTTGATGTGTTTTGTGCTACTGTACGCGCTGGGCAGATATGCTTGTGTTTCGGGAGTCGTTGAGTACGAGGTCTTGTTGTAATTAGGTTTTCCATGTCAGGTCTTTGCGTTAGTATTCGTTGTCCGTAGTTCGCGCGTAGTTTTGTCAGTCGTGTCTGGTTCCACGTTAACTATTTCGTATACGTCGTTGCTGGGCGTCCTTGCTGGGAGTCTCGCGAGGTTGCGGAGCAGTCGTCGTTCTGTACTGTAAAGTCTGTCTGCTACCGTGTGCGGAATTCCTCCCAGCGGGGCGCTGGCGTATTCGAGGACAGGTCTGATAAAAGTTTTGCAAGTGTGTATGGCTGTTTCCATGCTGCAGCCACGGAGGCGTCCTTGTACTTGTCGTATCAGTCTTTGGCGTTTTCTAGTCTTGTCTAGAAGGTAGTTCAGGTGAGTCAGCCGGTTCATGTGTTTGTCTAGGAATACGCCAAGGTACCTGGCCGTGTTGACAAGTCTGAGTGGCGTCTTCCAGAGTGTTAATTGTATGTCGTTGTCGTTTTGCTGTCTCTTTTTGGTCAGGTTTCTGTGTCGAAAGAGTACGGTTTGTGTCTTTGCTGCGTTTGGTCTGATTCTCCACTTTTTCGTCCAGTCTTAGAGTCGTCTTAGAGTCGTTTTAGGTATGCGTCCGTCTTTCTCTGTATAGTTGTTGTCCTGAGTGATGTACACCAGTAAGCTGTGTCGTCTGCGTATAGAGCTATTGTTTCGTCTGGGGATTGGGTGGTCGGTATACCTGCTGTGTACAGCGCGTACAGCAGCGGAGACAGGATGCCGCCCTGTGGCACTCCTGCTTGTGGGCTGAAAGGTTGGGAAGAGGTGTTGTGTACGTGTATCGTCCATACTCGGTCGGTGAGGTATGCTTTTACGAGCCGGACCATTTTGACAGGGATCCCTATCCCGCGCAGTTTGTAGAGGAGTCCGTCATGCCATAGCTTGTCGAACGCCCTTTCAATATCCAGGAATACTGCGAGGGTGCAGTGTCCATTGTTAAAGCCCTGTGTGACTCCGTTCACAAGTTTGAACAGTGGATCATTCGTGGAGTGCTTACTGCGGAAGCCGGCTTGGATCAGGGGAAGGAGTTCTTTCTGTTCTACGTATGTCTTGAGTCTGTCTGTGATGATTCTTTCATAGGTTTTTCCCAGCACGTCTAAAAGAGAGATGGGTCTGTAGGATCGTGGGTCTGTTCTTAGTTTGTCTGGTTTAGGGATCATGATTGTCTTGCTTGTTTTCCAGGCAGTTGGGATGGTCTCTGTGCTGATGCAATAATTGAATATGAGCGATAGGATAGGGATGAGTGTAAGGAGAGGTGCCTTTTGTAGGTGAATTCGTCGGATGTCGTTTAGGCCTGGCACTGAGTTCCGTCCCGTTAGTATCGCGTCCATTATTTCTGTCAGTTATCGGTTTAGTTAAGGAGTTTTCGTTTTCCGTCTCTACTGTGTGTGTGTGTTAAGTAGTCGTGGGAGTCGGAGCTCTACTGTTCGTCTGAAAACCTCGTCGAAGTTGTTATGAGGGAAGGAGTATACTTCTTCTAACGCGTCTTTGTAGATGTCGGCTTGTTGCTGTGGGTCTGTCGTTGGCTCGTTGTTTGTAATTAGTGTGTTGGTAGTTGTTGCTCTTTGTCCCGTCAGTGTTTTGAGTCGTTTCCAAAATTGTCCTCCGTTTCTGTAGTTAAGTCTCTCGCATGTTTCTTCCCATTGTCTTTGTCGATGTGTCGAGATGATTTGTTTGACGCGATTGTTCAGTCGGTTCCAGGTTTTTCGTAAGTTAGGGTTGTTGGTTCGTCTCATCTCTCTTTGTAGTCGTCTTTTCCGTTGTATTAGGTCGAGAGCTTCTCGGGGGATAGTAGGTTTCCAGTTGTCTATGGTAATTTGCGGTATGGCTTCCTCTATTGCGTGTTTAAAGGGTGATTCTATTTTAGTCGTGGCAAGTTCAAGGTCGTGGGGGTCTGTCACGGTCATGGGGATGGATAATTCTTGCTCGAGTACGTCTCTGTACTTAATCCAGTCGGCGTTTGAGTACTGTCGTATAGTTCGTCTGATTGGTGGAGGATTCGGTGGGGCTATTGCATTTGTGGAAAAAGAGGATGGGGAGGTGGTCACTTGTTATTGAGTTGCCGACTTCCGCATTGGCTATTGAGTCACTCATGGTAGGACTGTATAGGATGTGATCGGGCGCTGACGTTCCTCGGTGGCCTATAAAAGTGGGTTGGTAGATGGGGAGGCGGTCTACAGGTTCGGTCGTCAGAAGGTCGAAGAGGATTTGTCCGTTGTGGTTTGTGCTGTGGTCACCAAGTCTCTCGTGTCGCGCATTCAGGTCAGCTAGTAAGATGAATCTGTCTTTAGTCATAAGGTGTCGTATCGCGTGGATCGGGAGAGGGTTATTTGGAGGGTTGTACAAACATGCAATTGTTACGGTCCTTGCGTTGTGGCCCTTTAGTTTGACCATGACGATCTCTGTGTCCCCAAGATGTGCGGGGGGAGGGATTTCCGTAGCCGCTATTGTATTGCGCACGTATAGCGCGCGCCGCCTCTACCGTCTCTGTCCTTGCGGAAACAGTTGAACTTCGGTATATTGCACTGCTTCCCATCAGGCAGCCACATTTCGGCGATGCCGGCCACGTGTATGTTGTTGCGCAATAGTGTGTGCGTGAGTAGTGTCCTCCTGTCTTTAACTCCTCTCGCGTTGGCGAAGAGGAGATTTAACAGTTGTTGGTGGTCGGCCATGTTCGTACCGCGACTTGGGTTGTAGTAAGTCCTGTTTCTGGAAGTGTGTGAGTGTGGTGTGTTTTGTGTTCGTGCGGGCGCGTGTTGCGGTTGGGGTGTGTGTGTGGTGGGTGTCTGGTGTTGTGTAGGTGTTTGTGGGGGTTGGGATGTTCGTGTGGTGGGTGTCTGTGGTTGTGTAGGTGATTGTGGGGTGTGTGTTATGTCCAACTGTGTTGCCGGACTGACCCTGTCTGCCACTGTTACATGGAGGCAGACTCCTGATTGGGTTGCCTTGATGCTTTTATGTAAAATTTGCTGTGACACCTGATTCACAGTTTTTGCTATTTCTTCTCGCCGATCCTGGAAGAGACTGATGAGTGCTCCAGTGAGGATTCGGAGGAAGTCATTCTTTAGGACCATCTCCTGCTCAAGTACTTCTGTAGGTGGGATGGGTGTAGGTTCGTCCATGATTTTAATTGGTGCATGTAGTTCTTCTTTTTCAGCGACTTTAGGTCGTTTGGGGCACTTGTAAGATAAGGCCGAGTGGTCACCTTCACAGTTTGAACACTTCTCCGGGTTTTTAATGTTACACTGGGTAAGTTTGTGGTTGCCTCCGCACTGTGGACACTTTGGCTGGGCCTTGCAGTTCGCTGTGGAGTGATCAAAGCCCAGGCACTGCCCGCATTGCGCTGGCTGCGGTGGAGGAAGTTTGGAGGGTTCCGCTTCTTTTCTCGCGTAGTCAATGACAACGCCTTTTGTGAGTATGCCGTCAATAGTGTCCTGATTACCCGATATTATTCTGAAGTTCCTGGTGGGAGCTTGCCTCTCCCTAGAAGTGATTCGCCAAGCCCTCTCTACATCTAGGCCCTGTTCGCGCAGCTGTTGGATCACATCACTTGCCTCAACATGTAATGGCACTTTTTTGATGACCGCGCTGAGGGGTGGCTTTCGAGACCTTTGCATGGGCTGTCTCGGTTCGCGTGCTTTTTCAGGGCGCACTGTGACTGAGGACACTATATGATGTCGGAAGATCCTTTGGAAGTAGTCCTCCCGCCCTCTACTTGTGGAGTTGATGTAGGCCCTCCCATTTCTTGTTACGTTCAGGGACCTGATTTCTGACCTGACCGCGTATTCAACAAATGAATTGATCTTTGCTGCCATGGATTTCTGTGTGATGTCGTGGGGAAGATTCTCCACGACGTGCATCACCGTACGGTTGTCAGTCGTTGGTGTAGTCGCGTCTGCTCCGCCAACAGTGTCGTGGGGGGGCGATCGGGAGTGGGGGGGGGGGGGGTCCCACCTCGACCTTCAGTGTTCATGATGTGGCCGTGTGTGATGAGTGTGGTCGCACCAGTGACTGTTCCAGCTCAGTCCCACTTGTTGGCACCGTAGGGTAGCTGTTGGCTGATTTGGCCTGATCTACACGTTCGCGGGTATCGGGGCTGCGCCACCGGCCCTGGTACGGAGATTACCCTATTCTGGTGGGAGGAGGCAGCACTGGCGCAAACAGGTAGACAAGCAAAATTGTCGATACACCAGCGTCGCACGGCAGCTAGGTAGACGAACACGACACTTTTGCTTGTCTGCCTGATTACTCAGACAGACTGACACGACAAAATTGCGAAAAACACGACAAAATTGCTCTTTTGGAATACACCTCGGTATGGGAGGTGTGATGGCGCTGTTCTGCCTTCTCGTTGTTGAAGAAGACGGCTGGTCACCGCGTGGGCTGGCGCTTTGTTCAGCGCCGGCTGCGGTGTCCCCCTCGGTGCAGTCGTGGGGGTGGGGTGGGTGCGCAGGCACTGCGCTCGCTCGACGACTGCTGCTGCGTGGGTGTTTTTTTTTAGCACTTTTCATTCCATCTCCTGAGGGGAGAAGGCGTATCTTTCATTTTACATTACTTTTTGGTGTATTTGGTGTGGGAGAATATTGTTTGATTTAGTTATGCTTTAACTGAACATGTTTAACAATATAACTAACTTTTAAATGAAACTAGTTTATAACTGGAAGTGACACATTTCTCTAATGGGGGATTTTTTTACAGCGCTTACACTTATTTTGTCCTCTGTAAAACTTCTACGTGATGGAGTATGTTGTGGGGCAGTGTTGTTTTGGATGATATATTCTAGCTTAGACTAATCTTAATACTAATGTTTACAAGTTCTCCTTTCCTGTTTTGCAGTACTTGGAGCTGGTTGCTACAATGTGTTTTTTTTTTTTTTTTCCTTATATCTAGTTTTACATATTCTCCTTTCCCTTTGGTGGTACTTGGAGCTGGCCTTTTTTTGTTACAATATTTCTTATCTTGTTATGATTTCCTTAATGTTATTGTGTTTTGTTCTATGGGGTGTGTTGAGTGTGTAGGGCTGTCATGGTGCACTAGGTCATTTGTTGCTGTGCTATTGTCTTTTGTCTAGGTGGGGTGGAATGGTTTCACGTCCTGTTAGTTGTGTCATTGTGGGTGCTAAGTCGGGGAACTCAGTTGTTGTATTTTGTGCTACTGTACGCGCCGGGTAAATGTATTTCTTTTTCGGGCGTCTTGCTGTGCGTGGCTTGGTCTTCAGAATGTCTTCCATATCGGGTCGTTTGTGTAGGATGTGTGAGCCGTATCTTGCCCTGAGTTTTGTAAGTCTTGTTTGCAGTGGGGTTATTTCTGTCGCCTCGTATACTTCGTCGCTAGGGGTGCGGCATGGTAGTTTTGCTATGCTGCGTGGTAGTTGGCGTTCTGTCGAGTACAGTCTGTTTGCTATTGTCTTTGGTATTCCGCCTAGTGGTGCAGCGGCGTATTCGTGTATTGGTCGTATGTATGTCTTGTATGTGTGTGTGTGGCTGTCCTGGTGGAGCAGCCATACAGTCGTCCTTGCACTCGTCGGATTAGCTGTTGTCGTTTTCTTGTTTTGTTGAGCAAGTATTGCAGGTGGGCTTGGTAGTTGAGGTGCTTGTCTAGGTAGACACCGAGGTATCTCGCGTTGTCAGTCAGTTGTAGGGGTTCGTTCCTTAGTCGGAGTGTTATGTCTTCTTGTTTTTGCTGTCGTTTTCTCGTCAGGTTGCGGTGTTGGAATAGGACTAGTTGTGTTTTCGTCGGGTTGGGTCGGATTCTCCATTTAGTCATCCATGTCTCTAGTTTGGTCAGGTATTTTGCAGCTTTTCTTTGTATTACGTCAGTTCTGAGTCCTGTGCACCAATATGCAGTGTCATCTGCATATAGGGCGATTTTTTCGTGTTGGTCTGTTGGGGTTGGTATGTCGTGTGTGTATAGCGCGTACAGTAGTGGGGATGATACTGCACATTGTGGGACTCCTGCCTCTGGGGTGAATGGCTCAGAGGTGGCGTCTTGCACATGTACTCTGCTGTGTCGTGCGGTGATTCGAGTTTTTATTAGGCGTACGAATTTCGGTGGGATGCCGAGTTTGAGCAGTTTGAACAGGAGCCCATTGTGCCATAGACTGTCGAAGGCACGCTCGATGTCCAGGAATATGGCTAGCGTACAGTGCGATCTGTTGAAGCCCTGGGTGATGTCACATGTCAATTTCAGAAGTGGGTCTGTGGTGGAGTGGTTGGGGCGGAAGCCGGCTTGGAGTAGGGGGAGTAGTTGTTTGCTGTCCACATATTTCCGCAGTCTGTCGGTCAGTATACGTTCATAAGATTTTCCTATAACGTCCAGTAGTGAGATAGGTCGGTAGGAGAGGGGGTCCGTTCGTGGTTTGTCGGGTTTGGGGATAATTATGGTCTTACTTGTGTTCCACGCAGTCGGGATTGTTTCTGTCGTTAGGCAGTAGTTGAACATCAGTGAGAGGATTGTGGTTAAGGCAGGGAGGGGGGGGGGGGGGCGTTCTGCAGGTGGATACGTTTGATGTTGTTTTGTCCTGGAGCTGAGTTTCATCCGGTCCGTATTGCGTTGGTGATTTCAGCGTCTGTTATAGGTTTGGTCAGTTCGGAGGTGTCTTCTGTTTCTGCTGTTGGATTTGATAGTAGGTCAGGGAGTTGGTTCTCTAAGTTTCGGTAGAAGTCGTTGTCGAACTTGGCGTCTGTTGGGAAGGAGTGGATGATTCGGAGGGCGTTCTGGAATGTGTCTGCTTGTGTTTTAGGGTCTGTGATTGGTTCGTTGTCTACTATTAGTGTCTGGTTGGGGGGTTTCTTTTGTCCAGTCAGCGTCTTGAATTTGTTCCAGAATTTTCTGCCTTCTTTGTAGTTGAGTTAGTGGCAGGTGTCGTCCCACTCTTTTTGTTTGTGCTGGGAGATTATGCGTTTCGCTTGTGCGTTTAGTCGGTTCCATTGCCGTCTTAAGTCTGGGTTATTTGTACGTCTAATTTCGTCTTAGGATCGCTAGCGCCTCCGCCGGAATTGTGGGTCTCCAGTTCTCTATTGTCTTTTGTGGGATTGCCTCGTCTATTGCTGTTGTGAAGGTGGTTTCTAGTCGTTCGTTTAGGTATTCCAGGTCGGCGTTGTCTGTCAGGGTAGTTGGCAGTGCTAGTTCGTCTTGTATGATGGTTTGGAATTTCCTCCAGTCGGCTTCTGCATATAGGCGGATGTTGCGTTGTGTGGGGTGAGGCGGTGGTGGGTTTATAGCGGTTGTGGCGAATATGATGGGGAGATGGTCGCTGGTTATGGGGTCTCCTAGGAAGGGATTGGAGAGGTTATTGGTTAGGATCGGGCTATGGAGGATATGGTCTGGGGTGGAGGAGCCGCGGTGTCCGATGAACGTTGGTTGGTCGAGTGCAAGTCTGGATATCGGGTCGGTTGTTAGTATGTCAAAGAGTGCTCGTCCATTTTCGTTCGTTGCTGTGCAGCCTAGTTGCGTGTGGCGTGCGTTCAGGTCGGTCAGCAGGATGAATTTGTTGTGGTTCGTCATCAAGTACTGCAAGAAGTCTTGTGGGATGGGGTGTCCGGGTGGATTGTACAAACATGCGACAGCTCGCATCTTTGTTGTGTCCTGATTTGCACCACGACAGCTTCCGTATCCTGTAATTGCTGCGGGAGGGGCACCTCTATAACTGGGATGTTGCTATCTGTGTATGTTGCTACGCCCCCCCTGCCGTCGGGTCTGTTTTTGGAATGGCACGTGTATCTGCTTAGTTTGCAGTATTGTTGTGGGCGTAGCCATGTTTCGGCCGCGCCAAGGATGTGTATCTTGTGTTGATGCATGCTGTGCATAAGTGCATGTTTTCTGTTTCGCAGCTCTTGGACATTTCACAAACATGATGTTGGCGCTGTCGTTCTCTATTGGCCCCGCCATCGTGCTTCTGACCGTTGTAGGGTGTGGGGGGGGGGGGGGAGGTGGGGGAATTGTTTACGCTGTGTCTGTAATTGTGACGTGGACACTGTTGTTGCTTTGTGTCACTTCCAGAGCTTTGTTTAGGAGTTGTCTAATAGTTTGGCGCAGGACAGTTTTAATTTCGTGTTTCCTGTCTTGGAAGACATTAAGCAGGACGGTAGTAAGTGTGCGAATGAAGTCTTCCTTCATGACCGCCTCTTCTTTCAGTTCCGCTGTTGTTTGGGGGCGTGGGGCAGGTTCGCCAATCGTTTTTATGACGGCTTGTGCATAGGTGTTAACTGCTTCTTTCGGTAGGCTCTGGCATTTCAGTGATAGTGCAGAGTGGCTCTCTCCGCAGTTCGCGCATTTTGTGTTGTGTGGAGGCGCGTTACACCTTGAGAGCGTGTGTTCGCCGCTGCACTGCGCGCATTTTGGCTTGGCCACGCAGCCGTGCGTTTTGTGGTCGAATGACAAACATCGACCGCATTGCACCGGCTGGGGGGGGCGAAAGGTTTGATGGTTCTACCGCTCGTACTTTGTAGTCAATCCTGACACCATCGTTTAACATTCTGTCGATGGTGTCAGGATCGTGAGTCAGTACTCGGAATTTCATCGTTGGCCCACCAGTTTCGCGGGAGGTGATTCGCCAGGTTTTGTGGACTTTCAATCCCTGCTCGATCAGCTGTTGTTTCACTTCTTCCTCATCCACCTCTTGCTCTACACCCTTGATCACTGCGCTAAGGGAGGGCTTGCTCAGTTGCCTGCGTTGGAGTGGTTCCCTGGGTGGGAGCAGTTGCACTTTAACTGCTGGGGAGAGGTGGTTGCGGAAGAAGGTTTGCAGGGTTGGCGCAGCTTCCTCGGACGCGTATTTTATTATTGTGGAGAGGCCTCTCCTGACATTGATGTTTACAATGTTTGCCTTCATATTTGAGCTGGCGAATTGTTTGAAGGTTGTTGCGATGGTGTTTTGTGTGGTTTCTCGAGGCAAGCTGCACACTTCATAGGTGGACACTCTGGGTCTTCGTGGCGGCGTGCTGCAGAAGGAGCTCGGTGAGGTGCCTCTCGATGACGGGGTCCGGCTCCTCTGATCCCGTTGTGCAGATGGTATGTCATCTGGGGATGCTGGGCTGATGGTAGTGGGGTTAGGGAGGTCACCAGTCGGTCGTCCAGTCATCTCGGATCGGTTTTGATTTTGAGATGACTGATCGACCGACTGGTGACCCCCCTAACCCCAGCATCCCCAGATGACATACCATCTGCACAACGGGATCAGAGGAGCCGGACCCCGTCATCGAGAGGCACCTCACCGAGCTCCTTCTGCAGCCGACTGTGCCCCAGAGCGCATTGTAGAATTGCGTTGGGATTCCGTCTGCGCGTGGTGCTCTTCCGTGCCCGCTGTTTTTAATAGCGGCTTTCACATCGTTATCTGTGTCGTTTTCATTTAAAAGTGTCCGGTTTGCGTTGGTAAGGATCCGGCGGGTTCCTTGCAGGGTTCCCGCCATTTCTGGGTCGTCATTTTCTTCTCTTTGGAACAGGTTAATGAAGTGCTCTTTGATATGACTCATGATGTCTTTTTTCGTCGATAGGTTGTGACCATCCGTGTCAACTAGTTCCCTTTTTTGTTTACTGTTAGCCCTCTGTCTTTCCCTGTGCAGGTGGTGCAGCGTGGCAGGTTCATCTTAGATTTCGCCGTTTGTTTGGCTGCGGGCGATGACACCTCTCATTTTGTCCCATTTCAGGCTCAGTATACGTGCCTGGAGTCTTTTGATCCGCGGCAGCAGTAGTTCGTCGTCCGCCGGGGCGTCCATCGCGTCTCGTAGGCATCTTGTGTAGGAGCCTGCCGTGTTTCGTTTCCAGAAAGCCTTCTCAGCGCTGTATCTTATCAGTTCCCTTCTTATTTACGGTTTGACGTGTTCTACGAGGGCTATGCCGAAAGTTTTTAGCAGAATGTGTGAAAAAAATTTATTTGCAAAAAAACGTTTACAACTTTTCAAAATACTTTTCTAAATGGTTTCAGAGAATGGAGAGTGTCAGTCCTAGCTTCTTTTGGGATGTCACTTAGTGCACTCTCGTACGCTGCAATGGCCTTTTCATCTGATGAAAACCGCTGCCCTCAAATTTTCTTAGTCTTACGGAACAGAAGGAAGTGTGTCCAAGGTCACAGAGGTAAGATGTCCGATCTTTGAGAAAAAAATTGCCACAATCTTTTTTTCCAGAGCTCCGACTTAGTCTTCTGTGTGGTGCTTTCCAGGGGAGGAACCACCCACAAAATTTCGGTCTCTTCGTTTCAGGGTCATAATGGTAGACCCACGTTTCATCACCTGTGACGATGTTGTAGGTGTCTTGGGACTTCCCTCCATTGAATTTTTCGAGCATGAAACGACACCAGTCCATTCTCGCCTCCTTTTGGCTTTCTGTCAGGGAATGAGGCCTTACTAAGACATGTACCCGTTGGATACCAAAGTGACAATGAACGATGGTCTGTGCTGCTGTTGATTCAATGTTTAGGGTCCCTTCAATGTCGCAAAATGTAAGATTTGGATCTTCTTTGATCATTTCCCTCACAGCATCAATGTTTTCAGGAGTCACAGCTGTTGCTGGCCGATCAGGACGAGGTTCATCTTCAATTGACTGTCGACCCCCTCGAAAACTCGCGAAACCAATTTCCAACTGTGGCTCTAGAAGCGGAAGCTTCACCAAAAACACGCAGCAAAGAAGAATGGCATTCTTAGGCACTTAAACCCTTTTATAATCGTAAAAAATCATGGAGCAAAAGTCGCGGTGCGACAGCTCCATCCTGTACCGTCTCTGACTCAGCCAAGACCACCTACAATACATCAGACCACATCACAGAAACCAAGATGGCGGCAGTCTTAGGCCAAGTACACTCCTGGAAATTGAAATAAGAACACCGTGAATTCATTGTCCCAGGAAGGGGAAACTTTATTGACACATTCCTGGGGTCAGATACATCACATGATCACACTGACAGAACCACAGGCACATAGACACAGGCAACAGAGCATGCACAATGTCGGTCCTAGTACAGTGTATATCCACCTTTCGCAGCAATGCAGGCTGCTATTCTCCCATGGAGACGATCGTAGAGATGCTGGATGTAGTCCTGTGGAACGGCTTGCCATGCCTTTTCCACCTGGCGCCTCAGTTGGACCAGCGTTCGTGCTGGACGTGCAGACCGCGTGAGACGACGCTTCATCCAGTCCCAAACATGCTCAATGGGGGACAGATCCGGAGATCTTGCTGGCCAGTGTAGTTGACTTACACCTTCTAGAGCACGTTGGGTGGCACGGGATACATGCGGACGTGCATTGTCCTGTTGGAACAGCAAGTTCCCTTGCCGGTCTAGGAATGGTAGAACGATGGGTTCGATGACGGTTTGGATGTACCGTGCACTATTCAGTGTCCCCTCGACGACCACCAGTGGTGTACGGCCAGTGTAGGAGATCGCTCCCCACACCATGATGCCGGGTGTTGGCCCTGTGTGCCTCGGTCGTATGCAGTCTTGATTGTGGCGCTCACCTGCACGGCGCCAAACACGCATACGACCATCATTGGCATCAAGGCAGAAGCGACTCTCATCGCTGAAGACGACACGTCTCCATTCGTCCCTCCATTCACGCCTGTCGCGACACCACTGGAGGCGGGCTGCACGATGTTGGGGCGTGAGCGGAAGACGGCCTAACGGTGTGCGGGGCCGTAGCCCAGCTTCATGGAGACGGGCACCTTCCGCCGACCACTGGCGACAACATCGATGTACTGTGGAGACCTCGCGCCCCACGTGTTGAGCAATTCGGCGGTACGTCCACCCGGCCTCCCGCATGCCCACTATACGCCCTCGCTCAAAGTCCGTCAACTGCACATACGGTTCACGTCCACGCTGTCGCAGCATGCTACCAGTGTTAAAGACTGCGATGGAGCTCCGTATGCCACGGCAAACTGGCTGACACTGACGGCGGCGGTGCACAAATGCTGCGCAGCTAGCGCCATTCGACGGCCAACACCACGGTTCCTGGTGTGTCCGCTGTGCCGTGCGTGTGATCATTGCTTGTACACCCCTCTCGCAGTGTCCGGAGCAAGTATGGTGGGTCTGACACACCGGTGTCAATGTGTTCTTTTTTCCATTTCCAGGAGTGTATTTCAGCGCTACCCTAATACGAATTATTTACAAACTTCATATCATAAATGGAAAGTAGATTCTAAATTACGTAAGAAATGTCGTACTGTTATGTATTTTTCTATATTCGAACTTAAATGAAAAGTTGTCACTAAAGCCACAAATTACGTAATAAGTACCATGACGAAGTAAAATTATGAGATGCAACCCAAATCAAATCCAAACTACTACTACACAACACATGTAAATGGCATATTTGGACACTAATAATAATTTGCAAAATAGAAGCTACATAGCAATAATAAATTAAGCGTGTAACTAAAGCTCAAAATTGTATTAAACAATATGCAGTTAATTCTGGTCCCTGTCATTACGTAATATGCTAGAAGTGGTTTGATTTTGAGTACCTGTTGGATTTATTTGCTGCTCAACTTGACCACTTTGCGTTTTGTTATTTTTGCTGCAATGTCCTCATGAGTTCCTCTTTTTTGTTTGACTAGTGTTCGAGCAATTTCCTTTGAAACACACTTTTCATTCAATAGTTTTGTGTAATTATTAATAAAAATATTTGAAAGGACTTTAATACTTTTTTATTATTGTCTTTAAAGGAATGCCACATTTGCCCACATCACTGAGGTTACTAACGGCATTTTCATACAATTCAGTTCCTAAGGCAAGTACTGCATCTCTCTGATTTTCAAGTTTGAGAAATTCTGGTTCATATGTGCTGTTAATCAGAACGTGAAAAAGTTTATATATATTACAACACAAGGAAATCGTTATAGGAGGAGGACACTTCAATCCCCCATGATTCAGTTGGTTGAAATAGGAAAAGAGTTCTTTGGTTGCACACTGCAACAAAATTTCATATTCTGTCTGTAACATTTCTTCACAGCCTGAACATTTTCCACCTTTTTGCAGCTTTTCAAGCACTGTTTTGCTGGTGTAGCTAGCAATACAAACCAAGACTTTCCTATGATGGATGAAGATTTGAATGTTTTTCTAGTTCATCTAGAGCAGGTTCTAATTTATCTAAATTTTCATACGTTTGGTGTTTTATGCTGTAATTTACTTTTGCTGCAAAATCATTTAATGTAAGTTCACCATGTTTAGTAGATCTGAGCTTTAGTAGACTTGTTAATTAAACTTTCTTCTCAGATTCCAACATTTGCTCAACTGAAACAACATATGTGCAGCCACTTAGCCTTCTATAAGCTCCAAATCTTGCTTCTAAAGCATCAGTGTGTAATTTTGCCATAAGAATGGAGGACCAGTTGTAAGTGTTAAAAATGTATCTGCATAACTGAACTGTTGTTGCAGGTGTGTGAGAGAAAGCAGTATATCTTTCATTGGTTAATTTTCCATGAGTAGGCAATGCATGCCAGATATCAAGATGTGTTTCTTGAAAATTTGAAAACATAAGTTTGGAGTCAGTAGGTTCAGTGATTGGGCTAGAATTATCATCTGATTTGTATTTGCCTTTCATTTGGTGCTGTACATTAGAAACTGTCCACCATTTAATGATTAATTTCAAAAACTGAATAGTGCCATAGGAAATCTCAATCCCCTGACTTTTCAGAATTTCTAGTGCTGCCACATTTTTAGAATCAAAAACACTGAGAGCAAGGGTAACATTCTGTCTCTCAATAGAAGCCTTTCTCACTAGCTTTGGGGCAAGTTTCAACAGTTTATTTTTCTGAGAATGAAACAGGTTCCTCAAATCTGAAGAAGGGAATGCTGCATGTGAATATACTGCCAGTGAAGCAAATTTTTCACTGTTTAGAAAGGTATTTATGAAAGAGAATGTATCCTCAATATTTGACATTATGAAGGATTCATTTTTCCCATTGAACCAGTTATTTCTGATACACTCAAGCAAGTGCACACTGTCAAACAGAAGAAAGAGACATTTGGATGGAGTGACTGGATTTGTAATACACGGCTGTAAAGTGCCACCACACACAAGCTGATACATTCTTCTATTAGAGCTATGGTTATTTGTTACTGGGCATATAACATCATACTGAAGCTCATGCATTAACTTTAATACATCAGTTGTCATTTTCAGTAGTGTATCAGAATTAACATTTTTTACAGGAAAGAGAGCTATTACTTCTTTATAATCAGAATGTAAGGATGATGCCATGAAAACCTGCATTGTACCTGCTGTTGTAGTATCTGGAGCATTCTCAGCAACACCAAGTATCTTTCCTGCCTTATAAGAGAATTTTGAGTTAACGTAAACTTCATCTAGCATCACTGAAATTACCTTGTCACTTTCCTGAAGAAATTTTATTTTTTTCTCTAAAAAAAAAGCTACCTGTGATGGACCAATATAAGGTTTATTTGGACCCATTTTGCATAGAAACTACCTCACCCTGTCTATTTAAGGCAATGTTAACACATTTGTTTTTCTAAAGTGATGGAAGGCACCAGGAAATGAAAAGCAAATGGTTGCTGCCCGTATCAAAACGTTAGGAGAATGTCTACTTTCCTTTGTTTTGGAGCAATTACAACTTGCAATAACAAATTCTATTTTAGGTGCTATTTCAGCGTCAAAATCACTACCAGCTTTCACTTCTTGTTTGAGAACAGTGACTAAAATTATAATCTTGTCAATGGTGCCAGCAGAGTTATCTGTGAAACCATTTAGGTGACTCACCAGATTGTCACATTTCGTCCACTTGTCACATTTCAAGTTATCTTCCTCCCCAGACTGTAATATCCATTTCAAGGTTTCTGTTGGCACACACACATTTTTGTGAAACACTTTTACTTCCAAGGAACTTGATATCTTGAAGCACACTGAAACTAATGACACATACTGACTGAATCATCCTTTAATTTAGTGAAGGATACGTAGTCATCCTTTACTAAAATTGTAAATGGAGAAACATTCCTTTTCTGCACTTCGCTTTTAAAATGCTGAAAGTCAGGTATATTGTCATTTTCGCACAACTTACTGAAACTACATTCATCACGTTCCAGTAGCTGTTGAACACGATCTTCAGGATTCTTCCTTTCCTTAGGAACTGGTACTGTTTGATAAGAAGGTTGATTAGGGAAGATAGTCGGAATTGCATCATTTGTTAGTTTTGGTATTTATGTGGCACACGTATTGGTTCACTATTTCCACAGAAAAAATGTCTTCCCTAACCAGAAACTCAGGTTCAAAATGTTTAATGCGTACCACGGTTTTTTCGTTCACTTCAAAGTTATCTCTATGAATTAGTTTAATCCATTTGTTCCTCAATGCTGTTTCATTGGGAAACTTTAATTTTGAGGTCTCGTATGTTTTGCCGTTATTGGATTTACATCCTGGTACGCAACAGCTACGACCCATCGCAGAAACAGTTTATACCTTAAATTATACCGAACTTACTACAGAATATAGAAAATAAATACTAGCGTAGCACTTGTGACGACATTAACAGCATATGGCATAAATAACAGCCAGTAATAAATGCTTTCGCTTCTCTTGAACGTCACGTATACAATGTTACACACACACACACACACACACACACACACACACACACACACACACACACGTTATGGAAACACAAGCACACTGGTTTGTTTCCCCCACAATTGCCGCCATATTGTCAACTATCGATATCTGCCTTAAGGTCTGATTTATTGTAGGTGGTGTTGACGCAGCACTGCCTGTGCTTTCTTACCGCGAGGTCCGAAAGCATCGCTCTTTCGTATGAAAACAACCCCATTGTCCTCCGCCTTGCGCTTTATGGTTTACGGGCTGCTAAAAACTTTTCGGCGTAGCCCTCGTACCCACTAGTCAGTAGTAGAATTATACTCGCCTCGCCGCTGTCTGCATGCATGAATCGTGTCGGCAATTTCCTGCCTTAACTTTTCGTCTGTGGGGTGGCTTGTATTCAGCTTCCACGCCGCTCTTCCTGCTGGGGGCTTTCTTGTTTGTAGTCGGAGTTGGCACTGATAGGCAGAGTGGTCTGAGAAGATCACGGGGCAGACTTCTACTTGTCACAGAGGTGGCCATCTCTCTGTTTACATAGATTCTGTCGACTCTGCTTCTGCCGCGGTTGTTCAGGTACGTGAACTCGGTGTGGTCTCGGTGTATTAGGCGTCTAAATTAGCAGACACCTGGCGTCTAACTAATTCCTGCAGTTCGGCGCTACGTTAGGTACCGGGATCTGGTCTTCGGGTGCAATTACGCAGCTGAAGTCACCTGTCAGCACGACGTTGTTGTTGTTGTTGTTGTTGTTGAGTAACAGCTCGCAGATGTCGTCGTTGAAAAACTTGCTTCTGGCACGCTTGTTTTCCGTTCCCGATGGAGCGTAGATGTTTAAAAATACAATGTCTTCTACCTTCACCGCTATTCCGCGTCCGTCGGGCATCAGTTTCACGTCGCCAGTTTCTCAAATGTGCTGAGACAGGTTTGTCAAGTGGATAAAACGAAGAACGCGAGCAGCTGTTCCTGGATCATCCGTTAAAGTTTCATCCAGAGTACATGGCAGGCCAAGATCAATGCGCAGTGTATTAAAATTCGGACAGGACGTTAAAATGTGGCATACCGTCAGCAACTGCCTACACCGGCAGAACGGCGCCGGCGCAGCCGTCAGCAGATGGCTGTGGCTGAACCGGCAGTGTCCAATCCGTAACCGGGCCAAAACGACCTCCTCCCGCCGAGAAGGGCGTGGTCGTCCGAGCCATGGGAAGAGGTTTCGAGGCCCGAAGCTTGTTGTCCGCAAGTGCAGCCCAATCGGCATGCCACAGCGATAAAATGCGCTGACAAATGAGCCTGCTAAAATCAGATGAAGGCACACAACAAAAGCTGTCCTATGCTGAAGGACCGCAGCCTTGGCTGTGGCATCTGCAGCTTTGTTCCAGGGATACCGACACGGCGAGGAACCCACATAAACCTAACCGGAGAACCGTCGTCCGCCAGCTGCCGAAGAGAGCGTCGGATCCGGTGCACGAAAGGGTGAACTGGATACGGATCACTGAGGCTCTGCAGGGCGCCCAGGGAATCAGAGCAGATGACATAAGCAGAATGTCGGTGGCGGCGGATGTAAAGAGCAGCCTGATAGAGGGCAAATAGCTCAGCTGTGAAGACCGAACAATGGCCACGGAGTATTTGAAAGTGTGCGCCCCGACAATAAAAGAACACCCGACGCTGTCACTGGTCTTGGAGCCATCGGTGTAAATGAAGATCGTATTAATGAACTTCGAACGAAGCTCGACAAACCGCGAGCGGTATACCGAAGCTGGGATAACCTCCTTTGGGAGCGAGCTGAGGTCAAGGTGAACGCGAACCTGAGACTAGAGTGGGCGAGAGCCAAACGCCACCTTGGCTCCAAAGGTTGCAGGGAGTGGAAAATCCAGTTGCTGAAGGAGGCGACGAAAGCGAACACCAGGGGGTAGCATACAACCCGTATTGACGGTCGAGAGAGTCGTCAGTCGTCGTGACCACCTCCTGTAACATAGCCACGTCTGCGGCTGTGTGCTGCAGGAAGTCAGGAAGTGCGTCTAATTTTGGTGCGGCGGTCATTCTGTTTACGTTGCACGTAATTAAGTTATACACCGAGCCCTGTTGCATTTAGTCGCTTTGTGGAGGCGGGTCTGTAGTGTGCTGTGGCCGTTCTGGCTGTAGTACTACGTCCTCTGCTTTTGGGGTGGTTGCCTTTTTGCTGGCAGATGCCGTAATTGACTCCTCTGCTTCAGATACGCCCATCTTGTCTTAATCTTTTTCTCGGCTGAGACTTGCTCCTTGCTTTTTGGATTGTCCCGCGGCCAGAACGTCTACGTTGTTTTCCTTTTGTTCGTCTTCTGCTTCCTTTAGAATCCGTGCCAGTTTCGTGATTTTCTTTTTGATGGATTCCGTGGCGACGGCTGAACTGCCAGCCGTAACTGCCGACCGTCACTGCCTGTGTATTTTGTTGAGACTGCTGACCGCAGCGGCCACGCCACTCAGTGAGTTACCTCTGTGAAAGGAACACGCACGCGAGTTAGCAACATGGATGCCAATACCGTTCTAGGTTTTTGGTGGACGACGAAGAAGAGGAGGAAATCATTGCAATGCTTACAAGATCTTGTCGCCACAGCAATTTTCCAAACGCGGAAAAGTGTAGGAATTTATGCTAACTTAGTAACCGGTCGCTTGCGAAACGATGAAGACAGGTTCAGAAATTTCTTTAGACTTAACCCATCCCAATTCGATTTTGTTTTGAGTCTGGTGAAAGAAGATATAGCAGGAACAGGTAACAGCGCAGTGCAAACTCAAATAGAAGCCGACGAAAAAATGACAGTGACTTTACGATAAGTAGGTGTATAAAAACATACGTATTCATCAACAGTGGTTTAAAATGGATGATTTTGTATCTCTATGAATTACATAAATTTCTATTAAAATAATGGGTTTATTTGGAAACGACTCAGGGGCTGTACAGTTTGTTGTTTATTTTTACATTATCTTTACACTGTGTTTACATTATGATTAGTAATTATTTTCAAAAGTAGTATCACCTGCTTGTGGTTCGACGCTTATTAATGGGGTGGAAGTGTACGTATCATCTCTGTCGTATGCGTACTGTAAGACCTTCGGTACACACACCATCAGATTATTTGACTTGTCGCGCTAATGAAGTAAGTGAGTGTCAGCAATATGTCTCGTGGTCTTATCGTGGCATGTTTATCTTCTGCCGTTAGGTCAGATGATAGAAATGGCACTTGCACGCTTAGAGTAGCAGATTAACCAAGTTCTGTTTAAAGTTGGCCACCGTCAATTTTCACACACATTAGTAAAATAATAAAAATCATAGGCATTATGTAACTTGATTCTCGATGCTGTTTACAATTCACAATCTGAAGCTCCTTTGGTCTTGGTACCTTAATCTTTTTCTCACATATCTCAGATACTTGACAAAAGTGTCAATTCATTTATCTTCATGGCTATGTACAGGAATATGATAATCTTATTAGGCGCAGACTGAAACTTGATTATAGACTAATGCAGACTGACTAATCGGAGGTCTGTACACTCGTTATAATACCTCGAGTGTTCAGGTATCACTGTGCGAGTGTGATCCGCGAGGAGAAAAGGTTCTACGTTAGCAGCAACCTCATTGGCTGCGTGACATATTAATACGCGGATTGGCAGAAGCAGAATTTGGTCCATCTCTAAGGCAGCGCCATCTCGTTGTGCTGAGACAGACGAGTGCTGCGCCTGCGCTGTTGTCCTTAGCAGGCCGCGCTCTGGTGGGAAAGATGTGTACGCACTGACTGTTGTGTACATAGTTCCGCGTAGTCTCGAACCAATGAAGTTCGATCGAACCGGGATGAAAGGGAAGACAAGCTGGATGCTGACAGGTAGTGACACGAGATGATTCCGAAGAACTGTCAAGTCCCGTAACATAGCTTAAAATTTCAATTTTCGCTTTATTAAGGAAGTGACGTGGTAGTTTCCTAATGGACGCTGCGATGGACAGCCCCACATCATCTTCCGGCTCCCAATTATTAGCCAAGCGCTGCAGCAATTCCAATCTTTGTTGGCCCCTTTGGTTGATGGAATCCCAGTGTGTTTTCCTCTATCTGCGAGCTGAGATGGAAGCGTTGGCAGAAGGTGCGTCACTAGAGGACAAGGAAGCAATGGCTTGTGGAGTTTCAGGCCTTGTTTCATTGGCATTTTGTCCGCCTTCATCAGATAGCAGTCCTTCAACACCTGTATAAAGGGAGCGGTCGTCTTTTTGTAGTGTTCCGCTAAAGGAGCCAACATCTCTCAAAAAGACTAGTCTGTTGAACAACGCCCATTTTGTTGTTGAACTGGGTGCTGCAGAACCTGTTTGCAGTTGTTCTTTTCGAACTGTTCTCCAGTAGTTATCTCTGATGTCTTTCCATCTCTTCTTACACTCCTTACCTAAAACGGAACAATATTTGTTCAGCTGTGTAACTAGGACAAGACATATTGTTTATGTTTCATGTATTAATAATAATTATGGTTTCTGTTACAGGTTTCTAGCTTCAGGGGAGACTTTCATGTCCCTTGGATATGGTTTCCTGATATCACCAAGCTATGTGAGCATCGTACTTTGTGCACCAGTAGAAGCTGTGTGCCAACACTTGGCACCTATCTTCCTGCCCTCTCCATCTGGAGAATCTTTCAGGGAAGGTGCGAAAGAATTCTATTCTCTGTGGGGTTTCCCTAACTGCTGTGCTGCGAATGATGGGAAACACATAAGGATACGGTGTCTTGGAAAAAGTAAAGCAAAAAGAGTAACTTGTTTCTATTTTATATGCTGCAGGTTAGACAGTTGTAAACTTGTGGCCATCAATCTGCTGCAGTTACAGTACATTACATTAAGGTTCCAGCAGTTCATGTTAACCTGTTGTGTCCAAAGCTATTTACAGTAGTATCTCTGTTCCAGTTTGAATAGTTACATGCTAAACAATTTTTGTTGAAAGTAAAATCGATGATAGAGAATGAAAAAAAAAACACTAAACAGCATTTTATTATGTAACATCAGAGCACTGTGCTTTATTTTCATGAGGGAATAATTACTATAATTACAAAAAATATCTAATTGGGTTTAATTATTCAATGTTTGGGCAGACACCCATACATTACAGTTGTCGTATTACATTTACAATTTCCCGTCTCCTATTTGTTCCACGTACACGTACGTTTGCTGCTTCCTCTTCTCCCAGTACTGGAAGATTGTTGTCGTCATCACTAGGTGCCTCAAAATCCTCATCCCCTACATGTTTTGCTACGTTGTGCAAAACAAAACAGGCTACTATCACACTGGGGATTTTTGTTTGGGTAAGCCTTATATTATTTTGCAGAATTGGGAAACGCCTTTTCACCTGTCCAAAGCACCGTTCGATTATCACCCTTTCCTTAGAGGGAAGTCTGTTGTATGCCCTCTCATCAGGTGTTTCGGGATTTTGAAACGGTGCCATTAACCACGGTGCAGCGCCATATCCTCCGTCTCCTAAAATTATGGCGGTGCACTGGTTCTCTCGCAATATACGGTACACATCCGAGTTTCTCCATATCCTAGAGTCATGTACAGACCCAGGCCATGAAGCATCAACACTCGTAAACATTTCACTGTTAGCACACGTCGCCTGCACGTTTATAGATGGAAAGCCCTTTCGATTAACGTATTCGTCTCCATGTGAAGAAGGTTTCGTTATAGGTATGTGAGTGCAGTCTAGGGCCCCTACCGCACATGGAAACTTGTATCTCGATTGCCATTTAACTTTCGCTGTTTCTAGTTCGTTAATGTTTCTCGGAAATCGGATACACAACGGTGCTTTTTCTGTGAATCCGTTGCAGAACGTACGAAAATGTTAGTGATACTGTAGTCTGGTGTACTCCCAAATCTTCTCCTACACCAATCTGAAAGCCTGGATCCGCTAAATAGCGCAAAAATATTTTCATCTTGCATTCATTGGAAAGGGCGCCTCCTCTTCTTTCGTGATTTTCCAGAAGAAAGTGGTTCGCCAGCCAATTAATGTTTTCACTTTTAAATCTATACAAACTTATACGTAGTACGCAGGAATACAGAAGAAAGGAACTGTGTATCTTTTTTTGACTTTCAAGATACATAAATTCCGCCATTTTCACTAAAAACACTCGGTAACGCTTAACCACAACACAACTCACTCAGCTCGAAGTATGCTACGGAACTCACTCAGAAAAACGGAGAATTTCGATAAACTCTTCTATCACTTGGTTCCGTTTCCGATTTGACATGTTGAGTAGTAGAGTTGAGCAGTACCGCGCATGTAATCAGTAGTTAACTGTTGTGCACGTAAATAGAAAGACAACGGGCGCTCTCTACTCAAGGAGCTAGCCCCAGCTAACCATGCACCTGTACAGGCGTGCCGGAGTGACCCACACACACACGCTCAGGTCTACACGCCTGCGCAGGTACAAAGAATGAATTTTGATTCTTCTCCGGTCGTCTGCGCAGGTTGCTATGCCTGTACAGTTTGGCCTGAACCGACTGGCAGACACCCTCGGGTTTACCTGTACAGGTATACCGGAACGTGTGTGGCGGGCCTAAAGTGGGATTCCTATGCCGTGTTTGACGCACGCGGCAGCCGTTGTGAGTCTGACGTAGTGTGGCTGACGCATAGCTGGCGATTCCTATAGAGCGGCGCCCACAAAGTTTTTAATTGGTCTGCTGCGTCTGTGCCGAAAGGATGAGTGAGCGCGATTTGTTGTTTTATCTAATGTTAGACGTTGAAGATGAAGATATCCAGCTTCAGCTATGTGAGGGAAATGCTGAAATACATCGATTTACCTCGCAAGAACTGAGGAAGGCTGTTTTGAACAACTCATCAGTCGGCACTTGATAGAAAAGACCAGAAATTTAGAGAGTATTTCAGGTTGAACATAGCGCAGTTCAACTATGTTCTCGATCTCGTCAAAGAAGATACCAGGAAGGATTCATCTCCCATATACCCATACCCTATAACACCAAATGAAAAACTAGTTTTAACATTTAGGTATGTACAGTAAAATTTGTTAATGTGTTTTTGCTTTATTAATAATGCCCGCAGTGTAACAAATGAAAATAGCACAATACAAAAATATGAAATGCTGGCGTTTCAGTCTCTGTGTTGTCAGATGGTGTGATGGCAGAGTTATCCACACTTGATGTCATTGGAGTTGTGGAGTATGAGAAAGTACACAGAGGTGAAAGACCCACTGAAGAGTAGTTTCAAATGAACTGCGATTTTCCAAATCAATAAGCATCTGCAAGGATCTCATTTTGGCTTCATTGATCATATTATGATTGTTTTTATCACTGCGGGTGATACTTTTAAAAAATAAATCGGTGTCATCATCCCGCTTTTCTTCGGACAATCTTTTCATTAAGGTTTCTCTTTCGGCCCCCGAGAATTCATCAACTCCATGATTTTTCAGTTTTGTGGCGTTTTTTCCTGGGTGGTCTGAACGACGCGGTGTCTTCCACGTCTTCGGAAAAAATTTCTTTTTCTGACAAAGTTGGCGATGTCTGGCACACCTACACTTCATCTGCCTCAACGTTGGATGTACGTCTGTGAAATGTATTACAAAAATACACGTAATTCAGTCTCAATAATAAAATGAAATAGAATAACAATTTTAAACAAAATGGATCACAAGCGAGTGTAAGTTGCCATACAATTTGCCTGTTTACGTTATATTTTAACATTTCAGCCAGTGGCCATTTATTTCCTTTACTGGAAACAGAACTTCCAGTACTTTTTCCTTTTCTCTGCCTTTTTTGATGTGTGTCTTTTATATTCCTCCATCTTTTTTTGCAGTCTTCGACTATAAAACACAACACAGTCAAATAATTACGTACGTTAATATTCGTTAGATGTAAAAATAATAGTAATTTTTAAAGTTAGACATCGTATTTTTATTTTGTTTTTAGGTTTAGGCAACAGGAGAAATATTCAGAACACTGGCATTTGCATTCAGAGTATCTCCTTGTTACATCGGTAAAATCATACAAGTTGTGCTGTCAGTTCTACGTAAGAAGTTACTGCCAATTCTTTTGCCACCGATGTCATCTGACCAATTGAAATCAAAATGTAAGGAATTTGAAGAAAAATGGTAATTTCCTAAGTGTGTTGATGCCATCGATGGAAAACGTGCGAATTATTTCCCCTTCACTATCAGGCTCATTGTATTAGAACTACAAACATTTTTCTCTACCATCCTTCCTACTGCGGTTGCTGCGAACTACAAATTCATTTTCATTGATGTCGGATCATATGGGAAAGAAGGTGACAGTGGAATTTTTGATAAAAGTAATATGGGGAAGTTGTTTTCAAGTGGAACCTTGTGGGCAGTCCTTTGTGATGGTTTTCGCAACTGACCCATTGTTACTGTGGACAGTGGCATTTCTGTTTTTAAAGTAGCTTTCTACTAGGTGATACATGTTTTGGGGACAACGCATCGCTCTAAGTCACCTCATTACACTTGGCCACCACAAATTGTCGAAGGTACCTGCTATGTCCACAAAAAATGGCAACAACATATTTTTGGTCACAGTTTGCACTGGAGACGACCTGCCTGATGGCCATTTCTGTGAATGCACCCTTTCTGAAACCAAATTGGTTTGTTGCCTTCAGTTCTGACCAAGCGAGGTGGCACAGTGGCTAGCACACTGGACTCGCAATTGGGAGAATGACGGCTCAAGCCCGCGTCTGGCCATCCTGATATAGCTTTTCAGTGATTTCCCGAAATCGCTCCAGGCAAATGCTGGGATGGTTCCTTTGAAAGGGCACAGCCGTCTTCCTTCCCCGTCCTTCCCTAATCTGATGAGACCGATGACCTCACTGTCTGGTCTCCTACCCCAAACAATCCAACCCCCAACCAACACTTCCTTCAGTCCTGACTCTTCATACCTTTTATCCAGTCTGGTCACTATTAGCCTTTCTAAGACGTTGCCTAGGATTGGGAGCAGGCAGATAGGACGATAAGATTTTACCTCATCCCTTGGCTTTGTGATAGACTTAAGTAGTATGCAGATGTTTCCGATTTTCCATTTGTCTGGGAAAGTGTACTCTCTAAGGCAGCTGTTGTAGGTGTCAATGAGGAGTGCAGGACTGTGTTCCATTACCCTATCATGGCATCATCTATGCCATCTGGTCCTGTGGCTTTGTGACGTTTGCATGCCTTCACTGCAGCCTCTCTCTTGTACTGAGAAGTATGGCTCGTTTTCTTCATTGTGGTACCCTACATTTTGCTCCTTCACAGCTAATTGCTGTGCTGTGTCCTCCTCTGGGTTGTCACCTGATAGCAGGTTATTCAACAGTTCTTTGTCTGTTTCCTGCCAGGACATGGTAGGGCCAAGTCCAGCCACTTTTACATTGCTGAGGACAGATTTGGTGACATATTTAGGGCGAAGAATTCTATCGGTCAACTTCCAAGGGTCTTTGCTGTTGCAGTCTTTTACCCATTTCTTCCAGGTATCTGTCTTGGCTTTCGTAATTTCCTTGTTGTATTTGTTTTTTATGCTTCTGTAGTTTGCCTTTGGCTGCAGAATGCATGGTGTGCAAATTGCGAGACAGAAATACAGGCAGCAGTGTCGAGCTGCAATTGTGTCTTGCCGCTTTTTGTTCAGTGTTTCATTCCACCAAGGTACAGCATTCTTCAGCCGTGTTCTGCTTCCTGCAGCTCTCCTGTGTTGCTGTCTATAGGTGGTCTATTTTCTCATTTGCGTTTTTTCCACCCTAAGTTTGGCCAATTTTCCACGCTGGTGGTCACAAACTTGCCATTTTGCAAAGGTGGTGGTGTATCTCAGGAGCTCTTCTGTGACCCTCTCCCTTTGTTTTGAGATCTCAAACGTGATCGCTCTGTGGTCACTTCAGGTCCATTCCTCTTGAATCGTCCATCGAGAGACCATTCTTGACATGTTTGCTGAGCAAAGTGTTACGTCGATAGAATTTTCCCTAGCTGGCCCACTGAAATTTGTTAGTGGTGAATCCAGATTTATTATTGTTAAGCCATGTTGGAAGATGAGATCCTCAAGTTTTCTTCGGGCTTCATCTGTGTCCAGGCTGTGCCACAGTTGTGACATGGCATTCGCATCCATTGCTATTATGATAGCTTTTCCTTGGGTTTCATGGATGATGGCACCCAGTTGACGTAAATTTTCATCAATTGGGGTGTGGAACTGGCAATACAGGCTTATTAAGTATATTTCTCCAAAATCGCTAGTCACTGCAGCTACGGCTGTATGAGCATCACAAAGGTAAGTTATCTGCAAAATGGTCAAGTTTGTGTTCCTTGTTCCTATGGCTGCTTTCGGTACTCCATGGTTGCTGCTGTATATTAGGCGGAAGCCTGGAGGATATCCTTTGATTTTATTTTCAGTTACATGGATATTATTCTTATCCATGAGCCCTAAGTTTTCCTCTTCTATCTTAAGTGATACTTGACTTGGTACTACTTTGGATCTCTGCCCATGTAGTTGAATAATCTTGAGGGCACTGGACTTTGTGTTCACCTCAACTACCTGTCGACCTGGGGACAATGGCGCAGAAGTGTTACTGGCCATATTCAGTCCTTTGTTCTTCTTTCGCCATGACTCTGACATATTCGGGGCAGTTTTTGTCCATTACTGAGTGGTCATGTGGCTTCTTCCAGTGCTTGCCAAAACTTTGCTTCCATTTCCAGGACTATGTACATAGTATCTGTGTTTCTTGGACCTGTTTTGAATAGTGCTCTTATTCCTGTCTCATCAATCAGCGGCACAAAGGAGAAAGCTGAAAGATTCTTTGTGTACATATCTGTTACCAGTTCTTCATCGCTGATTTGTCTTGGGACATCTAACAGTATCCCCCTTGGGTTTTTCTTCCTGGGTCAGTTACTGTGATCCCTGAGTCGCCTATTTCCCTACAGTTCTTTATTTTCTCAGAGGTGCCAAATGATGCTGAGACTAAGATGACACCACTATCCTTCAGAGTCCTACATTTTGTGGTTTTGACGTCCTTCAGGGTTCGTTTTACAATATCTTTTATGGTGTTTTGTAGCTGTTTCTTTGGCTGTTTACCATCTGCTGGTCTGAAAACAAAAACTTTTGGGATCTGGTTTGGCGTTGCTTTTATGTCGGTTTTGGCTTTGCTTGCGCTGGCTGCAGTGGCATACCTCACAGGTGGTTGTTCCGCTGATGGGGTGGTTCCTTCTGGCATTTCAGCTCCTGTTTTGAGCTGTGCAATTGCCATCTCGTATTTCCTTAGAATCTGCTCATAGATAGCCATTTTCCGTAACAAGAATTTCTGTTTCCTGAGACTGGTTTGATGCAGCTCTCCATGCTACTCTATCCTGTGCAATCTTCTTCATCTCCCAGTACCTACTGCAGCCTACATCCTTCTGAATCTGCTTAGTGTATTCATCTCTTGGTCTCCCTCTACGATTTTTACCCTCCACACTGCCCTCCAATGCTAAATTTGTGATCCCTTGATGCCTCAAAAGATGTCCTACCAACCGATCCCTTCTTCTAGTCAAGTTGTGCCACAAACTTCTCTTCTCCCCAATCCTATTCAATACCTCCTCATTAGTTACGTGATCTACCCACCTTATCTTCAGCATTCTTCTGTAGCACCACATTTCGAAAGCTTCTATTCTCTTCTTGTCCGAACTAGTTATCGTCCATGTTTCACTTCCATGTTATTTATCCTATTATTGTCATTGGACATATACGCCTCTAGCTCTTTCCTCAGTTTCATAGATACAGTATTGCACATGGCTGCTCTGGGTTGGGTTTCCGCTTGCCACAGGTGGATCATCATCAGGGATCCCCGAGCTTTCGCTCATACTCCCGTCAAGTCCAACCCATGTATCCACATTCCAACTCCACCATGATGAAGGGAACTAGCTTGTAAAAGCTACCCCCTTTCTGGGGGAATGGACCTTCCATTTGAAGAGCTCCTTTAGCCACCCCATTGGGTGCCCACATAGCATCCACTTACAGCACAGAGGTACTCAGGTGACCTGTAGTCACCAGGCTGGCCAGGCCCACATGCTGTCGATCGCCAGTTTCCCAGGATCTCGGCCAGTTTCTGTCCATATGTTGGTTTCTTTTGCCCTCCGACATACCCTTCTTGCCACTGGTGTCCCAGGATCCGTGTAGAGGCATCATTGGTGCTTCTGAAAGACAGCTCGTCACCCCTCCACACTCAGCCATGATTCCTCAAAAGTACACGAGATTTCAGGGCTGTTTCGGAATCATGGGTGTCCTTCTGTGATTTTCCCAGTAACGTTCCCTTGTTCTCTGTGGTCGCTGTTCTGGATATCCAGAGAACCTAGATGTTTTATGCCAGTTCACTGAGGATCCTGGCAACTGCTCTGATTTCAAACGCTTCCTCAGTAAATGATTTGATTGCTGAGTAGCTCTCCTTTGTTAGGAGCAGTGTTTGCTTTCTCCTGGAGGATTCAGGCTCTGCATATTGTGTGCAGGTGTAGAGTATGTGGTTTGTGTCTTCTTCTTCACCACATGTACATCTGGCGCTTTCCTCTATGCCCAGGTCACAGATATTCTATTTCAGCCCATGGTCTGTCAGCAGGCAGGTTAGGAAGTATGGCGGCATTATCGCCCTCCGCCAGACTTTCTGCCACAGTCCTACATCTGGTGCCCAGTTGTAGGTTTCCCTTCCAATCAGTCCCTGGCTCCATCTGTTCTGCCACTCCTCCTGCAACATACATTGTATTCTTTTTTTTTAGTGCTGCATCTAGGATTTTGCCCAACGATGTTTCTTGGAGCCTGGAACCCTGCAACCAAGCCAGCCACCCCATGTCTGGCATAGTATAGCAAGGCTGCCTTCACTACCTCTAGGTCCAGCGGCAAGCTTCCCGTTAACACCTGCAGGGCATCAATTGACACCGTCCTGCAAGCTTTGGTCATCTGCAATAGAAATGGTCTTTGTATTGCGCCCAGTCTCCTGACATACTTGTGCTTTGTGCGATGTGCCCATGCTGCTGCACCGTATCTACAGACAGACTGGTATATCAGTTTTAGGGACTTATTTTGCAGGTCCCACTCTGTTCTAGTAACCCTCAATAGCGAGCCTGAGATATCCAGAGAAAGTTAGGTGCTGTTTTTCACGTGGGGTGTGAAAAAGTGTCTTTCATCAGGGGTTGCACACAGGTATGTGGCCTCTGAGATGAACTTTGTATTTCCCCCCTCGAATGGAATTGTTGAAGGTCTATTCCTGTCAAAACTGACTTTGATGGTCATAGCTACTGTTTTATGTTTTGATATCCCTAGCTCGTTCTTTTTGATCCATCCACATACCTCATTTAGGGCCCGAGTTGCTCTGTCTTCTATTTGTTTACGGCTCTGTCCCGTAACGATAATGGCTATGTCATCAGGATATGCCACTTTTGCCCATTGATCACCCTCCTTTTCGTTCACTATCTTGTGGAAGACAAGATTCCATAGGAATGGGCCACAGATGGAGCCTTGTGGGCATCCCTTGGTGACTTTTTCTCTGCGCATCTGGCCCTGTTGTTAACTATGGCTTTTCTGTCCTTAAAATAGTCTACCATCAGATCATAGACGTTACGTGGGCACTGGATTTCTCTTAGGCGCCTCATGAAACTAGGCCACCAGAGGTTGTGGAAGGAACCTGCTCTGTCCACAAAGATCACCACTACATACTTTTCGTCACATTGTACATTGCTTAGGACCTGCCTAATGGCCATTTCAATTGAGGCACCTTTACAGTCCCCAAATTGGTTAGGGGCCTTGAGCCCTGATTCGTCATACAACTTTTCAACGTGATTTACAACTAGGCGTTCTAAGACCTTCCCTGGGATAGGGAGTATGCATATTGGATGGTATGACTTCGGCTCATCTCTGGGTTTTTCTTCTGATTTGAGCAGAATACACACATTGCCCTTTTTCCACTCATTTGGGACCTTTCTTTCCTGCAGGCAGTTATTATGAGTGTACCAGGAGATGGGGACTCGTGTGCCAGACCCTCTTTATGATTTTGTCGACAATTTCATCTGGCCTGTCGCTTTGCCTGGTTTACAGGCCTTTATGGCAGCCCCTAATTCCTCTGGCGTTAATTCGTAGTCTATGTCACTGTTTGTATAATCCTCATTGGCCATCTTCACCACTAGCTGGTCGACAGTGTCTTCATCTGCATTGTCGTCAGGAAGCAGGCTCTGTAGCAATGACATTACAATCTCCTTGCATGTCATTGTCAGAGTCTGGTTTGTGATTTTTACGCTACTGAGCACATTTTCTGTGCCACGTTTTAGCCATATTACTTTCTTCACTATGACCCAGGGGTCATTCTGATCACTGTCCGATACCCACGTTTTCCAGGTCTGCTCTTTGGCCTTGACAATTTCTTTGTTATATTTGTTTTTCATCCTGTTAATTCTGTTTCGCTTCTTCTATAGCAGTGTCGTTGTTGCTTTTCTGTGCTCGTTGTAATGCACGTCGTGCAGATATGGTGTCATGCCTCAAGTCAGCAAGAGTTGCATTCCACCATGGAACTAGGTTCTGCACACGAGTTCGCTTTCTCATGGATCTGTTGCAGGATTCATAGATAGCTTCCTGCAGTCTGGTAACCATTTCATTTACACCGTTCGCCCCCTATGGCCAGTTCTCTGTGGACTTGACGAGCTGTTTGTCAAAGATGGACCACTTTGCAAAGTTTGTGTTGTACGTCACCAATTTCGTTCTCTCTCTCCTCCTTTGAGGTGCTTTGATTTTGTATGTTATTGCCCTGTGGTCACTTGATGTCCATTCTTCATGAATTATCCAGTTACACAGGGCTCTGGCTGCTGGGGGAGTACAGATTGTGACATCGATGTTGCTTTGTCCATTTGGACCACAGTGATGAACAAAATGTCGGACCTCACAACATACTATCAGTCCTCTTTGTGCGATGAAGTCTTCACGCATTCTGCCTGTTTCATCTGTCGTGGAACTATGCCAGACTGGTGAGTTTGCGTTCGAGTCCAGGCCTACTATGACTGGTTTCCCTTGTAGCTGATCCAGGATAGTGTCTAGTTTTTGCAGGTTCGTCTATGGGAGCCCCATATTGGAAGCGAGAGTCCGCTGGTCGGCACTGAGGGCGTCGCTGTTCCGCTGTGAGTCGTGGGCGAGTGTGGCGAGAGGAGGCCCAATTCCAGCCTCACAGGCGGAACAGCGACGCCCTCAGTATCGACCGGCGGATTCTGGCTGTACCTATGAAACTTCCCCGCCTCTCCCGGGACACTCCGCCTTCCCGGAGTGTGTGGGGCACTTGCCGGGGAAGGGATGGATGAAATCCTCGGTGGTGAGGCCGTCGAAGAGGACGAGGATGCTAGAAACGGCACTCTCAACCTTGCAGTTCGGATGCGCCCTCGGTCTAGGGGCGCGACCGGTGGGCAAGCTGCCATTAGCGTCCACCCGTGCCAGAGGTGCCGGTCGGGGGTAACAGACGGGCCCCATTTTTTCACTCTTCAAAAATCTACTATGGCGGAAAATATGGAGAGTGAATCGGCGCTTTCGGAGCATCAAGCTCGTACATCACCACAAGAAGAAAGCTATGACATGAGTGTGTTGGACAGAAGTGTGAGACATGGTAAAATTAACGCCGAACAGATAAAGGTCTTAAAGCCAGTAAAAGAAGTGTTCAGTAGAAGGGGAAGGGAACTTAACCTACAGAAAATATACAAAGAAATGATAAAGATGTATGGTAGGGTGGTGTTTGGTGCCTCCCTACAGTTCCCAAACATTTACGTGTATACAAGATACCATCCCAATGGCTGATTTGAAAGTTTTCAAAGAAATGCAATGAGAATCTTCTTGGTAACCAAGAATTGTGTAAACTAGCAGACGAGCATGAAATAGATATAATGATGGAGAGAAACAGTCGCCCGCTAATAGAAAATCGATCGGCACTCCCGTCAGAAATACTTATGCAGTGGTGCAGTGATTCAGAGCTGCAGGTCCCCCCCCCCCATAAGTCATTTTACATAATGTTAAAAGGAAAGTTGGCATGCGATCCGACATTGACTAATCGAAATAGAGCAGTCTTTCCATATTAACATGTGTATTTGTAAATAGCGTGTACAGTATGTAGATGTAGAAAAACAGTTGTATGTTCTTTTGATCTGTAGAATTGTAAAACATTGTGTTAATTATGGGTTGGTGGTGAGAAGAAAAGTAAACATGAAGCGGTTCACTAGATAGTAGAGCCTGGGCCACCTCCTCATTGGTTAGGGACGGGCAATGCTCCAGGCACTGTTGTTCATAATTCTTCCGGGTTATATGGCCGTGGTCTATGGAATTCTTCAATTCCTAAAATTTCGTCCAATACTACGTTGGACATCTTCAGAGGTATGGCTTGTCCTGCTGAGTCCTGCCGACTGACCAGCAGGACCAGCCATACCTCTTTATTTATTTATTTATTTATTTATTTATTTATTTACTCGTTCGGCATCACAGAGGCATAATTTACAATATTCTTATCACTATATACTAAAAAGAAAACAATATAATTCTACACTATATTAGTTATGTTTTTGATCCACTTTATGGCTGAGTCACTGAGTCTATGTATGTCCATGAGTTCACCACCATAGCCATACACTTTGCACACGAGTAGACGGTCCATTGTCTGTATTTCACCGCACTCACATACAGCGTTGTCTGCCAGGCCCCACTTGTTCATCAGGTGTTTACATCTCCCAGCACTCGTTCTGACCCGGTTTAGAGCTGTCCACACTCTTCTTGGTAGGTTGAAGCCATCAATCTTCTTCTTCGTATCGTGTACTAAGTTTTTGTTCTTGCCGACCATACTTCGTTCCAGGCCGTTCTCGGCTCAAAGGCTTGTAGTTCTTCACCGATTTTCCAAAAAAGTGATCTGGATTTAAGCCTGTTTGTCGGTGTCAGATCTTGGTGGATAGGGAGGTCCGGGTTGTCTATAATTTTCCTGTAGGTTTTTAGGGCTAGCCGTGATCACCTGATTTCTGGAGGCTCTATGTTCGCTAGTACAGGAAGCCATGCACAGGGGGTGGCCCTGAGTTTTCCCGAGATTATTCGCATTGTCTCCGTCAGCTGGACATCCACTTTAGATACGTGTGCACTTCTCCTCCAGACTGGTGAACAGTATTCAGCTGCACTGTAGACAAGGGCTAGTGCTGAAGTTCTCAAAGTGCTCGCTCCACATCCCCATGTTGTTCCAGTCAGTTTCGAAAGGATAGCATTGCGGGATTTTAGTTTTTGCTTTGTGTCTTCGAGGTGTGAGCTGTACGTTAGGGTCCGGTCTAGTTTCACTCCCAAATATTTGGGCTTATCCTCATGTCTTATACTTTGGCCATTTGAAAAGATCTGTAATTTTCTGTGTGTGTCTCTGTTGTTGAGGTGCATTATAGTGCTGGTTGTTTTGTTGGGGTTGGGAAGTAGGTGCCACTTGGAGTAATAGGTGTTCAGGACTTAAAGGTCTGCATTCAGTGTTTCGTCGAGATCGTTGTAGTTTTTGCTCTGATATGCGATGGCCAGGTCATCTGCATATGCAAATTTGCGTGATTTAGTTTCTGGCAAGTCAGCTATTATTGATTGAAGAGAGTGGGTGCTAGTGCCGAACCCTGTGGCAGACCATTATTCAGAACCATGCTCTTACTGTTCGTGCCATGGAGTGAGATCTTGATTTTCCTGTTCGTTAGTATGTTCTTGAGTAGTTTGTAAGTCTGCTTGCAATTTATGATTCTAGTTAACTTAAGCAGTAACCCTTCAATCCATACTGTGTCGTAAGCTGATGTGAGGTCTATGAGGACCAGGCCAGTTTTCATCTTGTTCTGGAAGCCTTTCTCAATATAGGTTGTGAGGGACAGCACTTGATCGCAGCAGTTTCTACCTGCTCGGAAACCCGCTTGGTATGTTGGGAGGTTGGCTTCGATGTATAGAGTTAATCTAGTCAGCAATATTCTCTCGAATAATTTATAGGAGGTACATAGCAGGGATATTGGTCTGTAATTCCTAGGATTGTCTCCAGTCTTTCCGGGTTTCAGCACTGCGATGACTTTTGCTTCTTTCCATTCCTTAGGCACAACCCCCATGCTTACCTGTATGCATTCCGTACAAAGTTTGGCCAGCCACCTTCTTCCTAAAGTTCCCAATTCCTTTAAGAATTCTGGTAGGATGTTGTCGGGTCCGGCTGCTTTTCCTGTCTTCATTAGCTTCAAGGCGTGGGATATCTCTTCTGTCTCCACTTCTTTTACAATGCCCATGTTTGTTGGGTTATTAAGCAATAAACTACTTAGCTCTTGGGAAATTTCTCTCTTTTCGGCTGTTTTTAGCTGGATTTTGGAGGTCTGTTTCAGGACAGCTGCAATCTCAGATGCGCTGGTTCCAAGAGTCGGCCTGTTAGGCGCTGTGGCACCGCCTAATTTCCTCAGCAGGCCCCAGCTCTTCCTGCTGGAGTGGGTAAAATCTAGATTTTCCATCACCTCCTTCCATCTACTCCTACATTCCTCATTCATGGCGTTGATCAGTTGGTCTGCAGTCTCCTCGTCCCCAGTCTTCTCATATGCCTCCAGTAGTGTTTCACACTCTTTCGTCCAGCAGGGGGTGTATTCCTTTCTCGATCCTCGTGGAATTGCATTTAGGGCCGCTTTTTGTACTAAGTTTACGAATCTTTTGTAGTTCTCAGGTTTTGGTGGTATCTGATTTATCGTTTTCTCAACATAGGATCGGTATTTATTCCAGTTAGCTTTCCTCAGGTTCCACTGGGGGATTGGCGGGCTTTTTATGACTGGGATTGATAGTCCGATCTCCACTATTACTGGATTGTGCTGGCTCCGGGGGAACGCCTCGAGGACCCTTCTTATAGCTCGCATGGGTGTACCTGTTGCTCCACGTGTGACGAAGGTCAGGTCAGGTGTTGACGTTGTGCCCTATGCCTTTGATTTGAAGGTCGCTGTGTCCTTGGGGTCGAAAAGGAGGTGTAGGTCCTGGTTGTCTGCCCAGTCACTTAGTCCAGTCCCTTCAGCTGTGGATCTTGGGTATCCCCACCTGGTGTGCTGAGAGTTAAAATCGCCAGCGTAAACTGCTGGGTGGTTAGCCTCGGGTAGGATACCTGTGGGCCATTTCTGTGATGGAGGTTTGTAGACATTATACAGTGTCATCTCTCCCAGTTTTATGCCTATTGCATGCTCTGCTGGTACCACTTTGGTGTCCAAATTCCTTAGGAGTTCGTTCTTCACTAGGGTGGCTATGCCATGTTTGTTGTGTCCAGTGTAGCTCACAGCTGTAAATCCTGGTATTTTGAGTCGATTGATGGTTTCGTCTGTGAGGTGGGTCTCTTGTAGGAGTACGACACTTACTCGTTCTCTTGTTAAGATCTTTTCGAGGATTTCTGCCTTGGTCCTTGTGTAGCCTTCTATGTTGAACTGGCATACGTTCAGCTTCTTCATGCCAAGACTCTGCTCTATTTGCTTCTGTGTGGGCCGGGAGGCATTGTCGCGTCCGGCCGCCTTGGATGTGTAGACTTTTCGCTGCTGTACCATGTTACAGCGTTGCCCTGGGTACACCATCTAGGAGGTTGTCTACACTTCGTACCCCAGCCATACCTCTGAAGATGTCCAACGTAGTATTGGATGAAACATTAGGAATTGAAGGGTTCCATGGATCACGGCCATATAACCCGGAAGAATTATCAACAACAGTACCATCTGGTCGTGAAAGCCTTCATTGTATGAACGCTCCAGGCAACCCGTAGCGGCTAAGAGGCCAGAATTGTAATAACTCATTGCAACTACTATGTAAATTAATTAATAAAACCACTGTAAAGTTGTTACATTAACAATAAATAAAGATCATTGTACAGTCTACTTTTGCAATCCAGGCGGTGGGTCTTAGTCAGGAAATTGTAACTTAAAAAAAAAAAACAAAAAAAAAAAAAAAAACCCAACTTGTACCTATGGCCACATTCTCTGAGGAGGGATCACGGCCTGAGCTGGGAAAGGCGGATCACCTTGTTTAGGGAGTCCCTGACACTCTCCGCAAAGGCAGGGCGTGGTGACATGTCCCTGGCTAGGTTAGATGGGGCTGGACCCCCGAAAGCCTGGGGGACCGACCAAGCACCTGGGTAGTACTGGGTCCTAGGTCTCAGAATGGAAACTCTACCAAGTAGGAGGCAAAGGCCGAGAGGTGAATCCACTTCTCCGGAATGCGATGGGCATTTGCTGAGGAGGAACTGGAGAAATCTCCATTGATGTAGTTGTGAAAGGGGACTAGTGCGCTGGAAACAGCGTGCTAAACCCATCAGCTCAAATAGCTCTTGATCAAGGAGTGGGATTGGTGAGCGATCTGCATATAGCTTTCCCCCATGCCAGAGAGGCCGGTCCTGGGAAAGTGACGAGCCTTCAATTTTTTTTCACTCTTCTTGGAAACATGACCGAAAATATGGAAAGTGATATAGTGCTATTGGAGCTTGAAGCTCCTGTCAGTGAGTCAGACGATGTGAGTGTCGTAGGTAGACACGCCTTTTTTTCTCCGGCTCTTTGAGCGGAGTGTAAAACATGGGAAAATAAATTCAGAACAGATTAGGGTCATAAAAGAAAACGTAGCCACTTGGGCTCTTGCCCCACACCACTAGGTCAGTATGCTGAAGTAAAGGCTGAAAACGAGCGGTTGAGGAAAGAACTTGAGAAACTGCAGAAGACAAGCTGTTGCAATCACAGCAGCAGCACCATTACAACCGAAACAGATGGTCCAAGAGACCATAAAACAGAATTTAGAAAAACCAGTTCCCACAGTCTTTGTAAAACATAAAAAGGGAGAGGATGTCAAGAAGGTGAAAGAGAAATTCGAAAAAAAGTGTCAATCCCAAACAGATAAAATAATCAAGTAAGAACCACTAAAACATACTTATTGTTGAACTGGTTTCTGTTGACGACAGTGAAGGACTTAGTCCTTTATATGTGAGAAACTACGAAAGTGCCGCCCACTAATGATGATGTATGATGTATCATAATACATGACCCAGGACAATGTGGTTGACTGTGTGTATGCTCAAAACTTTGAAGAAAGAATGAACTGTGATGAATTCGTTGAAAACTTTGTTACGTTGTAAGACAGGTCCTTGGGACCGACACACTGTACGTCTTGCAGTGGAGATGGCACCACAACTGAGGAAACATAAGAATAACCAACAGGCTGTACATAGCATATAACGCAATTTCCATAAAAGATTACACTGCATTAGCAAAATGCTCCAAATGCCAGAATTACAGCCATGTGGCCAAATACTGTACTTCTCAAAATTTAGTATGTTGTGTAAGTAAGCTGTTTAGGTTTTTATGTTGGTAACGCCACGTAGCGCTCTGTATGAAAATCACTGACTGTGCTTTGTGCAGTCTGTGGCTGGTTGGTATTGTTGAAATATTCTCTATTGTAGTGTTGGGCAGTTGGATGTGAACAGCACGTAACGTTGTGCAGTTGGAGGTGAGCCGCTAGCAGTGGCGGATGTGGGGAGAGAGATGGCAGAGTTTTGAGAGCGGATGATCTGGACGTTTGTCCATCAGAGAGAGTAAATTTGTAAGACTGGAGGTCATGGACTGAGATATATATAAATATGTTATGACTTTTGAACACTATTAAGGTAAATACATTGTTCTCTATCAAAATCTTTTATTTGGTATCTATGCCTATCAGTAGTTAGTGACTTATTTAGCTGGCAGTATTGGCTCTCGCTGTATTGCAGTAGTTCGAGTAACGAAGATTTTTGTGAGGTAAGTGATTCATGAAAGGTATAGTTTATTGTTAGGCAGGGCCATTCTTTTGTAGCGATTTTTCAGAGTCAGATTGCGTTGCGCTAAAAATATTGTGTGTCAGTTTATTGATGATCAGAATAAGTAAAGAGAGAAATGTCTGACCACGATCAGTTTTGCTCAGCTGTTTGAAAATCAAATAACGTAAGAGGTTTATCAGCACAGTAATTGATAAATTTTTCGAAGGGGGACGTTTCAGTAGTTTATGTAAAGACGACAGTCACGATAAAAAAAATTGCAAAAAACAAAAACCTATATGCATCCCTTGTAAATACAGAAAACGGGTATGTCATGCTCCCAGAAGGGAGTGTCTAGCATACAAGTTACTAATCCAACGATTAATACAGAAAACTGATTATGGCAACTAGTCGTTGGGTTTCTGGAGTAAGTTCCCAAGCAAGTTATTGAGGGATGCAGAATGAAAAACTTAGATCGTCACAGTCATCTTTGGATGATGAGGACGAGGAGGAAGGAAAGACTTAAATTGTTACAGATCCAATCGAGCAGCCAGACACATTGGACTTCTCCTGCTAGGTTGGGTACTTTCCTGGCTACCAGGAGGAGTGATCCAGTCACATCAGCTGCAGCACTGGCGGGGACGGCGGACTTCTCCTGTAAGGTCGGGGGCTTCCTGGCCTTGGAGAGGACATCATCGCCGCCCACTGCAGAGGGGCCTTCGGCCGAGCAACCTGAAGACAGTATAGAACTTAGAAATGTAAATACAAACGTAGAGAGGTAACATCTGCTGATGGTTCTGTACAATATTTAACAATTTCCTCTGTAGTTAGACAAACTTATAATATGTGTCCACCTGGGAATATATATAATATTTGTTATGATACCATAAAGCTCTCCAGACTAGAGGATCCGTCTCTGTTGATGGTTGCTCTGAGACAGCTGGGTCGGAATGGGTATCCTGGAGGTGACAAGGTAACATTCCTGAAGCGGGAACGTGTGGTATCTCCGCTTAGTCACTCACGTGCAGTGAACCGGCTTTATTGCCGCGGCCATGCACTATGCTCAACGGAGAGGCTTGGTGACAAAAAACGACTAAAGCAGTTTCGGAACAGGACACATTTATTCTTCCTAGCGTTACAATAAATGACAAATACCATTCGTCGCTAATGTCCGTCCGTACAGGTGCGTTGCACTGGCGGCACGGCTCGATCACCGATCCCGGAGGGTACACAGTCCAGTGATGAGCCGAGGCGCGACCGCGTGGACCGAGCGAGGCATAAGGCCGCGTCACTGAATGTTCTGCTCCTGCCACGACCGGAGGCGCCTTAACGTCCGCGAAGGAGCGAAAGACACTTTAACAGTATGGTGCACACTGCGGAACTGCGACTGCGTTTACGACCGCGCGTACGCATCTACGGCGGAGTCACGTTGACTCGACACACGTGGTCCGCGGCGGGAGAACTGAGAGACGTGTGTCGCGTCGACTAGACGGCACTGGCCGCCTGCGGTGTTCCCGTGCGGTCCGGTGTGCCGCGCACCATTGCCGAAATTCGGTGTAACGGTACAACTGCCCCTACTTCTGTCAGCAGCGCCGAAGTTCAGCCCTTTGTGCGTTGGACGGTGCTGCCGCCACACAGATCCCCCCTTGGAGAGCGGAGCTCCGTAGCTGCGAAAGCGCGGCGATCGTTCGGTGGCGCGCGTGTGTTTAAAGTTCGCGCGCTGCGTGATTGCAGTGCGGCAGCATTGGTGGGGGTCGGTCGGCGTTGGAAGGGCATGTCCTCGCGCTGTCAGCTAGTGACAGCGGCAGCAGGCACTGGCTGCAAGCAACTGTCCGTAGCAATGCGCGTGATGGCGCGCGTTGCAGGTCATTGGTGGTGACGTCTCGAAGGCACTTGCGCCAGTGCGTTACCGTCAGGACTCGAACGCGGGTCTGGGAGCTGCTACGGACAAGCCGGGCGGTGTGGAGCGTGATGTCCGGAGCTCGACGGCGAAGCGAATGCGGTAAACTGGCGCGGGTGCCGATCCGGCCTCAACGCCCAACGCGGTGGAGGCAAAGCGATGCGAATGCGGGTCCAGGAGCTGTGACGAACGTAGGAGACGGTGTCCGGGGCTCCACTGGAGTTACCAGCCGAAGGCACTTGCGGCTGGAGGCCGGGTCTCTACAGCGGGTGGCGGCTCGTGGGCGCCGGATTCTGACGGCGTTCGGCGGCTCGGGCGCGTGATTGCCGGTTTGGGTGTCGTGGCTCGCTGGCGACGCAGCACGGCCGTTTGAATCGGACACGGCGGCCGGCGCGCGTGACGTAGTCCGCTGGCGGCTGCGGTGGTGGCGACCGGTGCGCCTGTGGTGGGCGCGATCCGGGCGGCCGTGCCAGCTGCCTGGGAGTTGTGATGGGAGGCGCACGTGGCGGCGCGATGAGAGCAGGCTGCAGCTGTGCGTCACCGGCGGCTACGGGTGCGGGTTCCGTCTGACCGCTGGCAGAGGGAGTGTCGTCCGTGATCAGGTCTTCTGCCGGGTCGAAGAAATGCGTGGTTGATGGAGCGGGCAAGACGTAGGCTGGTTTGACGCGGTCGACTGACACTGTCGACAGCTTCCCGTTGCACTCGATGACCAGTGTTTTGTCTCCTCGGGCGATCACGCGGTGCGGTCCACTGTAGGGTGGTCAGAGAGGTGGCCGTACTGCGTCGGTACGCAACATGACGTGCGTGCAGCACTGCAGGTGGGCGTGGACGAATATCTTCCCGGTGCCGTGCCACGTCAGTGCGTGTGCTCAGAGGCCGGCCATATGAGTGCGCAGACGTTCTGCCAGAGTGGGTGCCACGGTGTCACGTGGGAGTCTTACATCTTCGACAAAATCGCCTGGGATTGTCAGAGATTGCCCGTAAACGAGGTCAGCAGGTGACGCGCCGATCTCCTTCGGCGTTACTCGCAGGCGGAGCAACACCAGTGGAAGCGCCTCTGGCCATGAGGTGTTGTGGCAGGTTAGAGCGGCTTTCAGAGCCCTGTGGAACCGTTCGACCGTGCCATTCGACGCCGGATGGTAGCTGGTTGTCCTGTGTAACCAGGTGCGACACAGTCTGGCGACGTGTGTAAACAACGCGCAGTCAAACTGGCGGCCGTGGTCTGTTGTCACGTGACTGGGACATCCGAAGCGTGTCACGCAGGTGTCGACGAATGCGATGGCGACGGTCTCGGCTGTGATGTCCGCGACGGGCGTTGCTTCCAGCCAGCGAGTGAAGCGGTCCACCATAGTTAGGAGGTACCGCTTGACTTGTGAGACAGGAAGTGGGCTGACGAGGTCCACGTGAACGTGCGCAAATCGGCGTGTCGCGTCCGGGAAGGTGCCCACGGGTGTGTGGGTGTGCCTACCGACTTTGGCGCGCTGACATGTGGTGCAAGTGCGCGTCCATTCGCGACAGTCCTTCCGAAGCCCGGGCCAGACGAAACAAGCAGCCACGAGCGTCGCAGTGGAGTTGGTGCTGGGGTGTGAGAGTCCGTGGGCACGGTCGAAGGCACTGCGCCGGAATTTCTCCGGGAGGAACGGTCGGTGCGTGCCGGTTGAGATGTCACACCAAATCTTCCGTGCAGAGCCGGGGACAGGCACCAGCTCCAGTTGCAGGCCGCTGGAAGTGTCGTGACGGAAGCAGTGCAGTTCTTCATCACTCTCCTGTACTTGGGCCACGTCCTCAATGTTCACAGGGGGTGAAATAACGGCACACGCTCGGAACAAACAATCGGCGACGATATTGTCTATCCCCGAAATGTGTCTGATGGCTGTCGTGAATTGTGACACGTACTCTAAATGCTGGAGTTGGCGCGGTGAACACTTTGTGTGGTTGTTCCTGAACGCGTGGGTAATGGGTTTGTGGTCGGTGAAAATGACGAATTGTCGGGCCTCTATGGACGGTCAGAAGTATTTCACCGCCACGTACACTGCAAGCAACTCTCGGTCGAAGCACGTTGCGATTCGGAAAGCTTTTTAGAGAAAAACCTGAGAGGCTGCCAACTCCCGCCGACGAGCTGTTGTAACGCCGCACCGAGGGCGGCCTGGCTGGCGTCCACGACTACAGCTAAGTCCGCGTCATGTACCGGGTGCACGAGCAGCGTCGCTTCCACGAGATTCCCTTTTGAGTCCGTGAAGCTCTGCTCCTTGGCATCTGTCCATTTCACGAGGGTCTATCCTTTTGAGGTAGGGCCTTGTAACGCCTTAGTCAGCGGCTCTTGCACGGCTGCGGCGTTGGGCAGGGGTCGACGATAAAAGTTCAACATGCTGAGGTAACGTCGTAATTCTTTGTGCGTCTGCGGATGCGGCATGTTCAGTATTGCTTTCACTTTCTCCGGTAGCGGTGTCGATCCGGTGGACGTAATTAAATGGCCGAGGAACTCGATTTCCGTCACACCGAACTCTCATTTAGCGGGGTTAACGACCGTCTTTCAGCGCCTGAGTGAAGCTGACATCGTTATTAAGTGGCGGCGGTGGAGTTCGGGCGACTTGGAATACACCAGGATGTCGTCGAGGTACACGAAACAAAATGGCAAGCCTCGCAAGATGCCGTCCAGGAACCGCTGCCAAGTCTGGGCAGCATTCCGAAGACTGAAAGTCATAAACAGGCTTTTGAAAAGCCCAAAGGGCATTACGATGGCTGTTTTTCAATGTCTTCAGGCGCCACCGGAATTTGGGTGTATGCCTTTGCACAATCTATCTTGCTGAACACCGCGCAGTCCGCCAAGGCGTAGCTGAAGTCTTGAAGGTGTGGGACTGGGTATCGGTCTGGCACCGTTCGCGAATTATGGATGTGATAGTCCCTACACGGGCGCCACGAATTGTCTTTTTTGGGTACTAAATGCAACGCCGATGGCCATGGGCTGCTTGATGGTCGCACGATGCCTTGCCGCAGCATGGCCTCGAACTCTGCCTTTGCTGCTGCAAGTCTGTCAGGCACGAGTTGACGTGGGCGACAAGATGTGGGGGGGTTCGGGTGTGGATATTATGTGGTGCAATGTCGAATGTTTGATGTCTCTCGGTGCACCGGCTGGGCGGGTGAGGTCGAGGAATTGTTCAAGGATGTCAGCGTACAGTCCGGGGCACTTCACGGGTTTAACACTGTAGTATGCAGCCTGCCGGCACTGTCCAGCTACCTTTAAATTCGTTGTTGCGTCGATGAGCTGGCCGTTTGTGATGTCGGCTAGCAGCCCGTAGTGGCTGAGAAAGTCTGCATCCAGGATCGGCTCATTGACGTCAGCCACAGTGAAAGTCCATGAGAACGTGCGACGTAGACCTAGATCTATATGCGCCTGTGTGTAACGTAAGTTTTAATAGCGGAATTGTTCGCCGCTGTAAGGCAGAGTGGCTCGGCCCGCCTGCAGTCTCGTAACATAAAATGGGGGAATGTCGACGAGGTACCTCACGCCTACCCCCCATTCCGCAACAAACAGACGCTTCGATATCACTGCAGCTGGGTGCGCCTAGGTCCGGTAGCAGCTGGCGTTTGGGTGCAAGCAAGGAGCGTGGCACTGGTTCCTTTGTTGCCGAAGCGGGCGTGGTACCAGCAGTAGCCGCTTTGTGTGTGCTCTGACGTCTGCAGGGTACCGTTAAAGCGGCTGTTGCTGCATTGCCGGCTGCGCGAGCCGTGCCACCTGTAGCCCGGTCTGCTGCCGCTGCGGCGCGTGCTGCCCTCTTGCTGCGAACGCGCCAACCGGTCGACTTGCATGGAGAGAGCTGCCACCTGTGCAGTCAAGTTTTCCACTAGCTGGTGCAGGTCGGCATCCGATGCGGGTGCGGGAGGTGCATGCCACCACGGTGGAAGGGGGACGGAGTCGTAAGCTGCCACAGCTGCGGTGCTAGGCGCCGTTGTCAGCGCGTCGTGCACCCTGTCGGCCAAGTTAGCAACGGCGTCCAGCTGCATCTCCGTCTGTGTGGCTATCACTGCCTGCACCTGTGCTGGGAGGCTGCGCACCCAGATAGTGCGTAACAGCGAATCTGGCACCATATCGGACTGCGCGAGGCTCCGCAAGTGGTGCAGAAACTGCGAGGGCCTCAGATCGCCGCAGCAGTTGGTGCACTCGTTGTTCCTCGTGCACTCGTTGTTCCTCGTGCACTCGTTGTTCCTCGTGCACTCGTTGTTCCTCGTGCACTCGTTGTTCCTCGTGCACTCGTTGTTCCTCGGACGACAAAATCCACTGGACAGCTCTTCCTTGAGCCGTTTGTAGCTTGACTGCGTCGGTGGGGCGGTGATTATATCCCGCACTTCGGCTGCATAGTTCTGGTCCAGCTGGCTCACTACGTGCCCAAATTTCGCCAGGTCGCAGGTCACGTGGTTGCTCATAAATACCGCCTCAACTTGGCTGAACCACATTACAGGGTCGCGCGGCTGAAAGGGAGGCAGCCTGATCAATGCAGCGCTTGTCGGCGTTCCAGCGGTCGTAGGAGGCGTCGGTGTGGCGGGGATTTGCGCGCCAACATTGTCCTGACCAGTCTGTCTGCGCGGCGTCCGCGCGTGTAGTCGGTGCTTATAGCTCATTCTGTAGCCTCGTGTTGCGTGTGAGCAGTTCTTCAACGGTCTTTTGCAACTCCTCTAATGTCGCCAACTTAGTTCAGAGTCGAATCCTCATACAAGAGGAAAGTACACAGCGAAAATGACACGACAATGCAAACACACGAAAAAAGAATAACACTAAGCAGTCCGCTATCAAAACATACGCGCACAAAAACAATACAAAAAAATTTTACTACGGAGCACTGTTCGGTGCGGTCGTATACGCGCAAGCCTACTCGCGGTTCCACGTCTCTCGTACCGACGAACGTTCGTCACCACGTGTTTTTTTTTTTTTTTTAGCCTCAGATCACGTCGGGGTCACCAGTGAAGCGGGAACGTGTGGTATCTCTGCTTCCAGTCACTGACGTGCAGTGAACCGGCTTTATCGCCGTGCCCACGCACTATGCTCAAGGGAGAGGCTTGGTGACAAAAAACGACTAAAGCAGTTTCGGGACAAGACACATTTATTCTTCCTAGCGTTAGAATAAATGACAAATACCATTCGTCGCTAATGTCCGTCCATACAGGTGCGTTGCACTGGCGGCACGGCTCGATCACCAATCCCGGAGGGTATACACTACAGTGACGAGCCGATGCGCGACCGCGTGGACCGAGCAAGGCATAAGGCCGCGTCACTGAATGTTCTGCTCCTGGCGCGACCAGAGGCGCCTTAACGTCCGCGAAGGAGCGAAAGACACTTTAACAGTATGGTGCACACTGCGGAACTGCGACTGCGTTTACGACCGCGCGTACGCATTTACGGCGGAGTCACGTTGACTCAACACACGTGGTCCGCGGCGGGAGAACTGAGAGACGTGTGTCGCGTCGCGTCGACTAGCTCGCACTGGCTGCCTGCTTTGTTCCCGTGCGGTCCGGTGTGCCACGCACCGTTGCCGAAATTCGGCGTAACGGTACAGCTGCCCCTACTTGTGTCGGCAATGCCGTAGTTGAGCCCTTCGTGTGTTGGACGGTGCTGCCGCCACATTCCCAACTGTGGAGGACGTAGACTGCTTACAACTAGCAGCTGAAAATATTCCAACTGATCAAGCCAAATTAAAAGAATTAGTTTTAAAAGTGTATGCTCGACAGGGTAGGGAATTTAATTTAAAGAAAATTTATAAAGAAATGGTCATGATGTATGGCAGGACTGCTTTTGATCCTGGTCAGACGTGCCCCAGTAGCCAGATCTATACGCGATATCCTGACACATGTTAAAGTTTACCAGATAAATGCGATGCGGAGCTTTCTGGTTACACAGGAGTTACGCACACTAGGAGAGGAAAATGAAATTGATGTATTGCTTATACAAGTGCCAAACTCCGTCTCTGGTAGTGTCTTGGGCTTTACTGCGATCCCCCAGGTGATAACAATAACTGACATTGGATATGGACCTGCTGATATTTTGAAGGAAGGAATTAATACCACAGTTCTTATGCAGTTTTGCACCTCACATGTAACAGCTGTGGAGGTAAACTTCAGTAATTCCTTTTGGTACTTAATCAATGTATACTTTCAATACAGAGATCAAATAGATGTTTACCTGAGACAGTTAACTAACGTGCTATGAGCCCTCGAAGGGAAATCGGTGATAATTTCTGTGGACAGCAACGTAGTCCCCATTCTGGCACAGTCCAGTGCAGGATCATAGAGGTGCTGCACATAGAGGAGGTTTTCATGGAATATCACCTAAATGTTGTAAACCTTCCCTGCAATCCTCCTACGTATAGGAGTCAAGCCGGGGCAGCCTATTATATTGACATAACGCTCAGCTCAATCTGCATTGCAAACCAAATTCTACATTGGAAAATACTGGATAGCATCACTGCAAGTGATCATAATGTAATAGACTTCATTATAGCGCAACAAGTGGAACAAGTGCCAGAGGGGTGGGTGATGCAGTATGATTATGGGAGAGACTACTGGGACCTCCTAGAGGCGGAATTCAATCCTCCAGAGTTGGGAGACGGTCGTTTCGACATAGAAGAGGCCGTTGAGGCCTTAACTGCTTCTATCAAGACGGCTGTGGAAGTGGCTGTGACAGCAGTACTGAGGAGTAGAGATCCCATTCGCAACGTGACTTCTACATGGACTCCAGAGCTGTTGAGGCTCTGGCAGTCTGATAATTGCGGCACGCTCTTCTCATAAAGGTCTTTCACCCAGGCGGAATGGCAATATCATGCAGCCAGTTATCGAAGGCACAAAAGAGTCTTTAAAGACACGCTAATACAACACCACCAGCAGAGTTGGGAAGACTTTGTTCAGTCTCATTTGGTCTTGTATGGTATACAATATTGTAAGGGAGAAAATACATTCTCCCATGCATCTCTCTACAGTGAGACTTGGAGACACTGACAGAATGACGACAGACTGGGTGGAAACAGCAGAGGGGTTACTAAATGTGCTTCACCCTGAGGACCAACCTGTTTCGGACAATGAGATGCAACAGATGATAAGACAGCAAGACCAGACAGACTATTATAATGAAACCCAGATATACCCCTTTTCCTCTTGAGGAGGTGGTACATCCCATCCATTCTTTTGTGGACCAGATGCAATTCCTGCAGAGGTACTGCAGTGTGTTGCATATAAACTGGCTCCAGGGCTTGCAAAAATATGCAATAGATGTTTGGAGACACAATGCTTCCCTACCTGCTTGAAAACTGTGGAGGTAATCATTACAAAGAAGGATCCAGATAAAGGCCCAACTGTGCCTAAGTCTTACAGGCCAATCTGTTTACTCGACGTATTGGGGAAGACCTTTGAGAAACTGTTGATATCTAGATGACACACCACAGGATCCTATGTGGAATGAGTGACTTTCAGTATAGCTTTCGGAAAGGCAAGTCGACATCTGATGCAATAAATCAAGTAACCAGTATCGTGCACTCATCCACAAGGAAGTACGTTCTTGGAGTAATGGTGGACATTTCCGGTGCCTTTGACAACCTGTGGTGGCCAGGGCTCATCTCTGTTTCGGGAGATGGAGTGTCCGGTGATGCTATACGGTTGTCTAAGGATTACTGCTGGAATAGAGTCGCCAAGATCACGGCTCCTGGTGCTGTGGTGTTCAAAAATATTTCAAAGGGCTGCCCACAGGGTTCTGTATGCAGCCCTTTGTTCTGGGATGTTAATATGGACACTTTGCTGGTATCACTAAACGAGAACAATATGGTGCTGGGAGTCGGGGCATATGCAGATGGCCTTTTCATCCTTGTTGATGGGGACAGCCATGCTGAAATAGAAGCAAAATCCGCTTATAAAGAGAAATTCTATTACAGTGGTGCCAACGATCCACACTTGAGATAGCACCTCACAAGTCTAATTAAATTTTGTTAAAGGGCAGATTAGCCCGTGATCCAGTTGTAAGACTAGATAATCGAATGGTAGCTAGAGCACGATCGGCCAGATATGTGGGCATCCTTATTGATGAGACGTTGAGCTGTGCTCCACATATTGGCCATGATGCCTCTAAAGCATAAATGCTGTTCAATAAAAACATAAGTACTGCACAACGATGATTCCATTTGCCCCCAGCGGCAACAAATATGCACAATAACTGCATACTTGCGCCGGTTGTGGTGTATGGCTCTAGCACCTGGGCCCACAGACTAGTTCCGGTTAAGCCTGCTATGTTAGGTGTATTCAAAGGAATGTTATTTTACCATGTGTAGGTGCCTTTGGCACCACTCCTACAGGCACTCTCTGTGCCATAATCGGGGCTATGTCCCTCGGACTGAATGATTAGACAAAAAGTGCGATCTATATTTACACGAGAGAGATCATGAAAAGATTAAACTCATTATGGGAGACCATTTTAAACAATGTAAAGGACATAAACCGGATGACTATACAGTTATGGCAACAGCAGTGGCAGACATATGACACAGGGAGTGAGTCTTTGACTACCTTCCCAGTATTCAGGAGAGATTAAAGCTAAAGCACTTAGTAGCAACACGGGATTGTACATTTTCTATCCAGACATGGGCCACACCCTACCTACCTACATAGGATAGGGAGCCGTCCCACACCTGAATGTGTCTGTGGCACCCCTGTAGGCATGTCTGAGCATGTCGTTTTCCAGTGCCCAGACTTCGAGCCAGTTGCCTTGGAAGCAAAGCAGGAAATAGAGAGACATTCCACTTGTGGAAATATTAACAAACCCTGACCAGGACAGACTGTTACAAGATCTGGTCGACAAGGTCTCAAAATTCGCCAAGCTACTGAGTTAAATTGAGAAAAGCCAGCAAAGACTGAAGAGTATTGTGCGTTAACAAGATGGAAATACCAACAGTTAAATGAGCCATGGAGGGTATAATGGCGGGCTTGGTCCCGCCTTCAGGATACCGCCATTGGTGGGGTCATGCCCATCCACCCCGCTCCAATAGGACAATCTATACCGTGTGCGGACGGCAACGAGGGCAAGATGGAAGAAGATGGTGAGGCTCTCTAGTCTGTGGTAACATAGAGATGTGGGATGCCTCGGGGTGTTTTCAAAACGGATGTTTTGCCTTCCTGCCTGTCCAGACTCAAATCCCAATGTAGACATATTAACCCGGCTGGACAGTGAACTATGTAAATACTGTATAAATTAAAAAAATTTCCCATGTTTCTTAGTTGTTATGTTTAAATTAGAACAGAAGCGCACGTTTAGTTTGATGTAATTATGTAGAAGTAGTTTTTTATTATATTTAACATCCCTCCTCCGCCCATTGTTAACGCCAAAAGCTAAATAACGAAAAATGTATTACGGCAGTGGTTTCATTGATAGTAGACGGCCCACCTCATCGTGGTAGGGACGGGCAATGCTCTCGGATATCCATAGCAGCTAAGTGGCAGAGTTTTTTGTAATGTCATTTGTTAGAATTTTTTTTTATTCCGATTTTGGCCGTCTAGGGACCGCGTTAAACAACTATTTTTCAATGTACATTTCTCCTATTGCGCTCCTCCTCTTTTTTTTTCTGCCAATATGTCTTCATCCTCTCTCTGTGCTGCTCCCTTCAGTCTTCTGTCCACACTGTTCCTCCAGTTCTTCTCTTCTTCACTTCAAATCCTTCAAAATGTTGAATTTTGTCTCTCATTAAGTCTCTGTTGGTTATATCATCTTCTCCTATACCCATCTCCTCTAAGTCTGCTTTGACTTCTTTGAACCAGGTAATTTGGGTTCTAGGGTTCTTGTCAAAAAACATGAATATTTTCTTTGTCAGCCTTTCATCATTCATTCTTTTCAAATGGGCATAAAAGCTTACTCTTGTCTTCCTCATAGTATCTCCCACTTTCTCAATTTTGTCATACACTTCTCTATTACTTCTAAGCTTCCAAGTCCCATTCTCAAATCTCGGCCCAAGTACTCTTCTAATGATTTTTCGCTCCTTTTTTGCTATAGCTTCCATTTTCTTGTTAGTGTTCGTTGCTAAACATTCAGATGCATACAGACACTCTGGCTTAATCACAGTGTTGTAGTGCCTTATTTTTGCGTTAATTGATACCGACTTCTTGTTGTACACATTCTTTGTTAGCTGGAATGCCATTTCCATTTTTCTTGTTCTTATTTTATTTCCTTCTTTATCTGAAGCATTGGGCTGGATAATTTCCCCTAAATATTTGAAATTAGAAACCTTCTTTATCTGGCCATACTTTGAAAAGACAGAGTACCTAACCAATGTAAAAGAGGCACCAAACAATATGATTACAAAGGAGATTTTCAGTCCTGCTTTTTCTGCTGTTTCATTCAGAATATTGATCTGTTTGACTGCTTCTTCCAAACTTCCTGCCAGAATCGCTAAGTCATCAGCAAAAGCGAGGCAATTTACTTCTAATCCATCCTTTATTCTTCCTAATCTGATTTTTTGTATTCCTTCTTCAGTCGTTTTCTTCCTCCACTCTCTAATAACTTTTTCTAACACACAGTTGAATAGGGTAGGTGACAACCCATGTCCTTGTCTTAATCCTGTTCTGATTTTGAATGGTCTGGATACCTCACCACGGAACTTTACTTTTGCATAGGTATCCGTAAGTGTTTCTTTGACGATTGCGACTGTTTTCTTGTCTGCTCCAAACTCCCTAAGGATGTTAACCAAGGTTGTTCTGTCAATGGAGTCGTACGCCTTCTTGAAGTCAACAAACGTGATAAAGATGTCTTTTCCTCTTAATCGTCTATATTTAATAATTAACTTCAAGTTTAAAATTTACTCCACACAAGATCTTCCCTTCCTAAAGCCTGCTTGGTATTCACCAATTTCTTGATCAAGTTGTTTCTCCAACCTGTTTTGTAGGGCCTTAGATAGAATTTTATACGTTACCGGAAGCAAAGATATCCCTCTGTAGTTATTTGCATCGGTTTTATCCCCTTTCTTGAAGATGGGGTGGATTAATGCAGTTTTCCATTCTTCCGGTATACGTTCCGTTCTCCAAATCCCATTGATTATTCCCAGTAGTTTTTCTTGAGTTGTATTATCCACACTTTTCCACATTTCTGCAATTATCATGTCTTCCCCTGGTGCTTTATTGTTCTTAAGGTTTTTAATGATTTCTCTGATTTCTATGAGGCATGGGGGTTCAGAATTATTGTTTACTGTGTTTGGGGTGTTGGCTGGTAATTTTTCAATAGGTTCCTGACAGTTGAGGAGTTGTTCAAAATATTTTGCTAATATTTCACAATTTTCTTCATTATTCATTGCCAGTTTTCCACTGGTATCTTTAAAACACAGATTTGGTGCTACATATTTTTGTAGTTTCTGTCTGAATGTGCTGTAAAAGGATCTGTTATTGTTTCTCTTAAACTCTTTATCCATTTGTGTAAGTTGGTTCTTTTCAAATAGTCTTTTTACTGATCTAATGAGCTTTGCTGTAGAAGATCTTTGCTGTTTGAACTCCAGGTAGTCCTTATCACTTTTGGTTGAGTGCCATTTTTTCCATGCCTTCATCCTTTGTTCTATTGCTTCCTCACATATCTCATCCCACCATTCGTGTTTCTTTCTCTTTTTAATTTTTGCGACTTCTTGAGCAGATCTTATCATTCCTTCTTTTATATCTTCCCATTTATCCGAACATATAACTATGTTTTGACAGAATTCTTCTCTTTTCTCTTTCAAGATGTTTGCGTCTATCTTTTGAGTTTTCCTGTTTTGTATTTGTTTCTTTCTTTGTGGTATGAAATTTAATTTGATTGTCGATAAGTAGTGGTCAGTTACAATGTTTGCCCCTTTCCGAACTCCACATTCATTATTTCTTTTTGATTATAGTGTGTGATGGCTGTGTGATCTATCTGGAACTCTCCAATACTTGTGTTTGGTGATTTCCATGTTTTCTGTTTCTTAGGAGGTTTTTTGAAATTTGTAGACATTAATTATAAGTTATGACCCTTGCATAGTTCTATTAATCTTTCTCCATTTCTGTTTGTCCTTTTGTGAGCCGGGTAGTTTCCTACTGTTTTTTTGTATTTTTTTCTTGGCCTATTTGTGCATTGAAGTCCCCAAACAGTATTTTCACATTTGATGTTGGGATTTTAGAAAGTTCATGGGCTAGAGATTCCCAATATGTATCTAATTTCTGAGGGTTTTTCTTATTGTCATTGTTGATGGGTGCGTGGCAATTAATAAGTGTATAGGTTTTATTTAGGGCGCTGAATGTGAGAAAAGACAAGCGTTCATTAGGTGACTTGGAAGTCGGTTATTGAGTTTACCCAGTTAGATTTCACGATGAAGCCTGTTCCAAGGTGGGGAAGGCCTCTTCCACATGGGTTCCAGCCTTTCTTTCCTTTAAATATCCTGTATCCTTCATAATCCATTAAATCTTAATCTGTAAATCTGGTTTCCTGCAGCACACATATTTGGATTTTATATACCTTCAAGACTTTGGTGAGCTGCTTCAGTTTTCCCGGCTTCAAGAGCGAGTTAATATTTAGGGTTCCAAAGAAATGTACATTGTTTTTCTTCAGTTTAGAGGATTTTGAATTTCTTGAACGACGTGGTGCTTCAGGCTCTCCAGAATCCTTAGGCCTGATTGCGCTGCTGTTAGTGGCAGAGGATTGGTTACCTCCTGGAGTAGTTCTATCTAGAGAAATTGACATCATGCATAGCTGTTTGAAATTCAGGGGGGGAGATGGCTTTTTGGGCCGTTCAGAGGTTAAAACTGGGATTGTAAGTTCCAGAGTGTGTGTTCAGCCGCTCCTAACCTGGAGAACAGACGCTGTTTGTAGCCGCTCCTCTAGGAGTTCAGACGCTACATTTCGTTAGTTTTTGGTCCGCCCTGAGTATTTTATTTCCCCAGTACCACCTATATCTGGGAGGCATTCCCCTATCCGCCACCTGGGGAGGCGCCCGATGGGGGTACTAACAACCCCACACGGGTTCTGTTAGAATTATAACTTCATAATAAGTTTTTGTAACACTAGATTACAAATGTGGCAGCAACGCCCTCAATGCTGACCGGCGGACTCTTGCTGTACCTCTCTACACGTTCCGCCAAGCCAGGGCGTGGTGATACGTCCCTGGCTAGGTTAGATGGGGCCAGACCCCTGAAAGTCTGGGGGACCAACCCAGCACCTGGGTAGGACTGAGTCTTAGGCCTCAGAGTGGAAAAACAGCCTAGCGGGGGCCAAAGGCCAAGGGGTGAATCCGCCTCTCCAGAATGCAGTGGGCATTTGCCTGGGAGGGACGGGAGAAATCTCCAGTGATGTGGTCACTGAAGGGGACTTAGTGCGCTGGAAACGGCGTGCTAAACCCAGCAGCTCAAATCTCAAACAGCTCTTGGTCAAGGGGTGGGACTGGTGAGCGAGCTGCATATAGCTGCCTCTTCCCCCCCCCCCCTTTCCCAGTGCCAGAGGTGTCGGTTGGGGGAAACAGACAGGCCCCACTTTTCACTCTCTTACTACAAAATACGGCTGAAGACAAAGAGAGTGATACGGCGCATTCGGAGCATGATGCTCCTACTATGACCAAAGAATTCAATGAGGAAATGTCTGTTGTGGTTCGTCATGTGCACTTTCTTCCTCTCTTTGAGTGAAGTGTGTGGCATGGGATAATAAGTGCAGAGCAGGAGGCAATAGCAACTTAGGCATTAGGCCATGCTCGCCTTGAAGGTAAATACAGTGAAGTTGTAGCGGAAAGCGAAAGACTACCAAAAGAAGTACAGAAACCTGCGAGACCATATGAGGCTGTTACTGCTGCAGAAACTACTAGACAAACAGTACAGGTTATCAAGAAGAATGTCGGAAAAACTGGCCATTTTGATGTCCTTCTCCCGTTTAGATTTGAGAAACAGTGTCAGGACAAAGAGTTGTCCTCACTGTGTTAATGCGTATCTTGTCCCTCTTTGGGTTTATACTCTTTTCAAAATTCTAAGAATGTATTAATAGTAGAAGTTAACTTTCAGGAGGATTCTGATAAATTAATGAATAATGTCAAGATAAAAGAACACTTCAATTGCGAAGACCTAAAACGATGCCCCTTTATGATGATGTCTTACGTGCCAACATATATGACGCAGGACGACATAGTCGACTATGTCTATACACAAAATTTTGAAGATAAAATGGCTGTCAGGCTTACAGAAAAATTTGAGCTAAGATTTAAAACTGGTCCATGAGACCGACCTACGGTGCACCATGTGGCTGAGGTTGCTCCAGACTTAAGAAAAACAATTATATGCATAGTTCTGTCTCCATAAAGAACTATACCGCCGTGGCAAAGTGTACAAAATGCCAGGACTATGGTCACGTAGCCAAATATTACGAAATAAGAAACCCAGTTTGTGCACACTGTGGCGAGGACAGTCATGTGAAAAAGAAATGTCCGAAGGAGTCCTCTCAGCAGATCTGCATCCCATGCAAGTATAGAAAAAGAACATATCACACTCCTGGAAAGGAGTATAATACATACAAAACACTTTTACTACGACAAATACAGCAGTCTGACTATGGAGAATCACAGTAAAGGCGCTAAAAAGAAAGCACACAAATCTCCAAGTAAAGTAGCGAGGGATGCGGCACGGTGGCAGAGGCTGTGCAACATTTTTTTCTGTTGCAGGGACGGAGACTTCCCAGCAGACGGGTGTGGCCGCTGGGACGTTGGGTGGAGAAGAGGAGGCTGCGGCCGTGTTTGCTGCAGTGGCGGCGCCTAGGTCCCGGCAGGAAGAAGCAGAGCCATTGCCGGTCGAGGTGGAAAAGCTGGAAGCGACGCCCGGGATGTCTAAGGAATTAGAAGACACTGGGGCTGTGGTTTCTGTGGTTCCGGTGTCAAAATTCAAAAAAGAGAGAAGGAATTTGGTATGGGCTGCTGCGAATAGCAGTAGATGGGACTTGGTTGATGTAGATGTTGAACGGCTAATGACTGGTGTAGAGACTTTACAGTTGTTTACTGGAGGAACCTTGAGGAATAGTATCTACAGTTGAGTAGATCTGGCTACAAATGTAAATTCATATAGTGCTTTCCCACCAGGGAATGTATATAACATTTGCGAAGAAACAGATTATCAAGATTGGAAGAGCTATCATTTTTAATAGTGACTCTGAGGCAAATTGTTCGAGTTGGGTATCCAAATGGCAGAAAGATTACCTTTCCATCTCTGGAGGATGCAGACTGTATCCTCTTGGCATCGGCAAAAATACCTTTTGAGTATGCAGAGTTTTTACTTTTAGTGCATAAAATGTACAAAAGATGAGGAAGGGTATTAGACATTGAAAAACTATATAAAGAAATGGTGGTGATGTATGGAAGGATTGGTTTCGACCCTTCCCAGAAATGGCCAGATAGTCATTATTACACTAGACACCCATGACAGGTGTTAAAAGCTCTCAAATAAATGCAATGCATAGCTTAACAGTTACACAAGAACTGAGGAAATTAGCTGAGGAAAACGAAGCGGATATCATCCTGATGCGGGAACCACATTCTTCCCCTGGCAGGCACAAGTAATAAACACTGGAGACAATCCAATGACCGCATTAGTAATAATTGACAAATTAATCCAAACAGTCATAGATCAACAATGTACTTCACACATAATGGCTGTGGAAGTTAATCTGATGAATACCAATTGGTATTTAGTAAATATTTGCTGTCAGTTTAGAGAACATATAACCCCATTTCTAGACCATCTATCTCAGGTTGTGAGCAGATTAGAAGGGAAGTTGGTGATAATAGCAATGGACAGTAATTCCAAATCACCACTGTGGTACAGTCAGTCACAAGACCCTCATGGCACATTTGCAGGTGGAGAACCTGCCGGGTAATCCACCAACCTATAGAAGCAGAGCAGGAGTTGCATCAGATATAGATGTAACCCTAACCACTGAGAATGTTAGAAATAGTGGCAAATTGGCGTGTATTAGATGGACTGACCACAAGTGACCACAACCTAATTGAATTTTCAGTTGTATTGGGAGGACAACAAATGACTGATAACTGGATCTTACAGTTAGACTATGGGAGAGCCAACTGGGACCTGCTAGAGGAGGAGTGTTCTCCTCCAGAGCTGGCTGAACAAGATTTTGATGTGGATCAGGCAGTTGAGGCATTAGTTGCCTCTATAAAGGCAGCTGTCGCCATAGCAGTACCAACAAAGAGAAGGTATATCCGCAGAGCAACTGCTCCATTGACTCTGGAGCTGTCTCGGATCCAACAGTCTATGAGAAAGGCTTGGCACCATTACCAAAGGGCCTTCATCCAGGAATAATTACAGCAGACTAAAAAGGGCGTTTCATGACCCTCTGACCAACCACCAAAACAAAAGTTGGGAGGACTTTGTCAGTGCACATTTGGTGCTTGACCCATGGGGACTCCCGAGTGTAACTCTTGAATGTAATGGATGTCTGTTGTGTATTGGCAAATTAAATGCACTTGCTGGAACCTATGTGGCGGAAGGTCAGCTGCGGGGTTACGGATAGCCTCCGTGAGGGGGCGATGGTCTGTGAAAATGGTTATATTCCTTTCTTCGATGTCTGTGCAGAAATATTTTACAGCTTTATAAACTACAAGACAATTCTGTCAAATGCTGACCATTTACGTCGAGCTGTAGATAGTTTTTTGGAAAAGAAACAGAGTGGTTGTCGTGTCATTGACATGCGGTTGGAGGTCTGCACCGATTGCAAAATCACTTGCATCCGCTGTGGTAGAGATGCAGGCATCTGGCAAAGGGTGGGCGAGATTGACACCACGTGCTAACGTTGATTTAAGGTCTTCAAAAGCTCTCACCATGTTGTCAGACCACTGCACTCGGCGACTGCGCGAGGTTTGTTTCCCGGCCAATGCATCAGTCAAAGGGGCTTGAATTGCTGCTGCCATTGGCAGGTTACGATGGTAGAAATTGACAGTTACTAAAAACCGGCTTAATTCACGAAACAACACTGCATTCGCGATCTACCTCTCCCAGTCAACCCGCTCCTGCAGGGGGCTTATACCATCTGAAGAGACGGTGTACCCCAAAAAAGTGACAGCAGTGAAGCAGAGTTGTGACTTGTCATTATTGATCTCATCTCCGATACGTGTCAATAAGTCCTGTATCGAAACATGACGACGCGTCGTCGTTTCATGATTCGAGGGTCAGCAACTGATAAAAAAAAAAAAGGGGGCCCCCCCAAGGTCGCGATGGCGGTGTCACTGTCCCGCCGAGATAATTTGTCCTTTTAGGACAATTATCTGAGCAAGCACCCACACCGGCAAAAGGTTGCCCGACACGTGCTGTTCGATAACGTTATGTATATAAAAGATTCCGTATATAAGGGGGCATGAAATTGTTGTCTTCACAGTATGTCCTCTGAATCCACAGCGAGAACGTCTATTGTCTCTGACGAGCTGTCAGAAACAGTAAGTACATTTCTGTATAATGGACACTTTATACAAACTTGCACGAATTGCCGTTTGTGGAAGACTTCAAAATGCCTTGGATATTTATCAGTTGGAGTTACCACGAACTATACGAGAAGATATATTATTGGAATTCCATTATTCAAAATTCAATTTCATGTTAAATTCATATAGACTGCCAGAATGTTATATATTTGATAGAAGTGAAAATGTTCCCATGATTAATGAAATTGTAAATGATGCAGTAGAAGCTTCTTCAAAAATAAGAGCGGGAATTCCAGTTCCGTGGCAAACACTCGCTTCGATTACAATGTCTTTTTTTGATATTACTGCATTCTGGCAAAGTAGATTTAAAATTAAAATGTTTTTTTATGAAGTTACTTATAAACAATTCGTATTTACTATTTGTGAGAATTGCTTATACAAATTATCAGATTCATGGCAAAACCAGCAACTACAACCACTTCTAATTGATATGAAAATTAATATGGTAACCAAGGCACCATATTTTTCATATGGTGTAACTTGTCCGCCACATATTAAACAATATAGCCATTGGTGCATGTTCTATGCAAATAGTCCATTATTCAGAAGTGTACGTTGTGGTGGCTCGTTAAGCCAAGTATCTGATTCAGAAGAGGACGATGCTGATTTGGCTGATATGTTACTTGCAGAGCTGTAATGGAGACCCTGGCCGACATCTTCCAATCCATCTTCAAGCTGGTTCAAGCACACATGACGAATCCAACGCTGAAAATCTTTATTTGGATAGCTACGAGATTACACTGCCAGTTGGGAGCAATCGATGGACCCTTAGGGACATACATATTCACCATTTTGAATTGTTTGACGAACATCGAAGATTCCTGTTCACAATTATCGTTTGGTTGCCAGAACTTTTGCGAATATCTGAAATCTCAGAAAGATGGTATTACACTGATGTCATTGTCATCAGAGGACCGGACGAGGTTGATGAATTTAGTAGACGAATTGCTTCTATCACATCAGTCTACCCTGGAGAAATTATCCTATGGAAACATGATGACGACCACATCCACCTCGTCCACGATTGCACGTATTCCTCTAGACGATGTAGATGCCAATTTAGGGTTGACCCATTTATTGCCACCAGAATTAAGAAATGTCCCCGACGAAGGCGAGCAATCACAGCCATGTCCAACCTCGACTGGTTCAATATACTCATATATTTCTACCTGCAAAAAAGGCCAAGTCGGGGACAAGTTTGGATTAGAGGAACCCATAAGAGAGTGCCTGGTGAGTTTGAAATTGTACAATGGGTCAGTTTCATCGAGGGATCCCTCTCAGTATTGGAAAGGGAAAACCCTCGAATTAATGATCAGTTGCAACAAGAACTCACCAGAGATGGCTCACGTAAATGGCCTCATACAAAGCGCAAGCCAATCTCTGACTACCAAAGGTGCAACCCTGAAACGACGGCAAAAAGGTACTTTCCATATTAATGTCATACAAATGCATACCGCCAGAAAATTTAGTCAATGTAATACCATCTGCTCATCCATATTTTATTAATTTGATTGACCCTAAATTCAAACGATTTTTCGGTATGGGTTTAGAACTGTAAAAACATAAATGAATTGGATTTACATGGTATAGAAAATTTATTGTGTTCTGGTTCTGAAGATAATATTTTTTATTCTCATTCAACAAATGTTTGGGAGTATTATTATACTCTTCAAGATTCTCTTTCTTGGCTAAATAAAATTTTATTATTTCAATGTGAAGATGATACTGACGAGGTTACGAAATTTTTAACAAATCTTGTATCTTGGATTAATAAGAAAGGATTGTATCAATGGCAAGAATGTGAAGGTAAAAATATATATGTACCAAATAAAAAGTTAAACACATTATGTATTGTTGGTCCACCAAATAGTGGCAAAAATTGGTTTTTTGATTGTATAATTTAACTTGGTTTAAATGTTGGCCACATTGGACATTGTAATAATAAAACAAATCAGTTTGCATTGCAAGATGCTGTTAATAGACGTGTCATTGTTGGTAATGAAATTTCTTTAGAGGAGGGTGCAATTGAGGATTTCAAAAAAGTGTGTGAAGGAATTGCATGTAACATTAGAGTGAAGTACAAAGGAGACGCTATATTGAGACGTACTCCGTTACTGTTAATTTCAAACTCACAACCAGTTATTTGTTCTCACCCAGATTTTAAAGATATTCGTGTATGTACAATTAGGTGGAGAAAGTTTGATGAATTAAAAAATGCTTGTAAAAAACCATATCCTCTGGCTTTCTTTCAGTTACTTCAAATGTATAATATTGATTATTATATAAAAGACAAGAATCTGTACAATGTATATTTTATTGTCAATTATTACAACAAATAAAAATAAAGTATAATTGTTACATTTCAAATTACACTTGTTTAATTTCGTATTGACCCTTATAAACAGATGATTCCTCATTCCTTTTTACATTAGACATATAAATCATATCAGATACTTGAACATTTGATACAGTTGCTCTAGGGTAATGTGTCTCTAGACCATCTGCATAAACTGAACATTCTGCAATAACTTCAAACAACATTTGAGTATCAGTATATTTTGTAACATCACTATTTAAACTGCTTGTGCTTAAAGCATATGTAGGATTAATGCCTACATGTAGGCTCGGTTGAACATTTGTATCATGAAGTCTAATATTATAACCCGCAGAAGCAATATCAGCTTTTTCTATTAAATTATTATATCCCGATGCTTCTGCATTTGTGACGGGACTAACAGCTCCCACTAATTTTCTTTAACCCCCTTTGAACCAGCAAGAATGGAAGAACAAACTATCACATGACATAAAAGGATTACAGTGCTTATCAGCATTAATATTATACCTTTGAATTACATTTTGAGCAGTACTTGTAATAGGAAAAATATCAACATTAGCTACTTTTGGAATTTTCAGAAAACCTAATGTTGGTGTATAAGTATAGTCAACAATAACACTTCCTGTTCATGCATCTGCATCTACTTCAGAAACACAAGACTGTACACATTTCCAACCCCAATTATGTAAACCCTTATCTTTTGAGCTAGAAACACACGCATAATAATATTTCAAATTAATGGGTTGTCCAACTTGGTGTGCAGGTACTTTAGTAAGAAAGTCTGCTTCATCATTTCGATAACCATACCATGACTTCCAAATGGAATCAAACTGTCGTTTATGATCTATGGCAGTTGTTTCCATAGGTGCATTTGCAGTAAATGCTGTAGGCTTTACATTAATACCCGGTATTTTCAGTTGCTTGTAATCATATTCTTATTTTGATTTAATGTTGCAAGTTCTGTATCACTTGAATTAGTCGGAAAAGCAATTCTAGGATTACGTGCAATTACTTTTACAGAACAATGAACAATTCTACTACCATTAGGTAATAAATCGAATTCAGAAGGTGTCGTATACAAAAATGGCCGATCAACGGGAATTTCTGCCAAAGGAGTAACCATACATACTGCCTTTTCATGTTCAATCACTTTATATGCTAAACCATATGTGAAAAATCTATGAACTTTGCGATATCTTGTAATATTACCGGTATCTAATATAGAAGGAGCAGGTAATGGATCAACACGAGTATTAGGAGAATCTCACAGTACGTTAGCAGATGGTGCTGCAGTGCCTGTTAACGTTTTTTTTTTTTTTCTCTCTTAGATCCACCAGATTGACCTGCTGCAGCCTGTCGTTTACCTGAATCTACCTGCATTGGCGAACTCATACCTTTGTCACTGTCAGAATATGGTACTAAACATTGTGGTTCAGAATGTTGTTGTGTTTCTTCTGGTCCTTGTTCGTCTTCTTCGCTATCTGATACTTGGTGGTCGACGTGATGTTCGTCTACAGAACTTGTTCCAGTGGCTGAACCAGATGTTGATGGGCGGTCGTGATCTATAGGCAAACCACGGCGAACACGAGACATTAGCCATTGTTCATAGGCATACCGTTTCTGGCCTTCATGCATAAACTCCCAATTAGACCGTTCCCACAGTGGAATTTCATAATTCTGAAGGCAAGAAACGTTACAATTAAAAAATGAAACCAAAAAATTACCATAAACAACAAAATTTATATTTACATACCTGTTTTTTTGGCATTCGGTTGTTTCGGGTACAAAGTTTTTCCAATACGTTGTTCAACAGCTGTCTTCAATTTCATGCCGTACTTTCCCACAAATGAATGCCAATTTCGTGTATGACTCCAGTCAATTGCGAAATCAATTATAGCTTTTGCATCCAACTGTTGAACTCGTTGTCTAAACTCCTCTTCTGTAAATGGTCGTTCTCTTGCTTCCTTTAGCAGTTTATCGTATCCTACGTCGTGCTCTTTAGCAATGGCATCTGCTCCACTGCGCTGTGCCTCTATATTTATAGGATTTCCCGGTCCTACGTAATCACTACCGGGTAAAGTATATCCTTTATTCTGTACACGTTCAACTATTTTTTTAACGCCGTAAGCAGCACCTGCGACGGCAGCAGGTGTCGCGCCAGCCGCTATCGCTATCTGCCCTGAACTTGTAACACCAGCTGTGCTAATTGCAGCCCCGTCCGTGACACTCTCAGATAACATGGGCACTGTTTCGCTAGCGGTTGCTATATCTGCACTCTGATGACCTCGACCATGATTTCGTGATCTATTTGGGCAGCGCCGTCGCACTCCAAGATTACTTTCTTCTGGCCTTGTTTCAGGCACCCGTTCAAATTCAACTGTTTCACCACTCGTATCCAAATCGTCGAATGTTGGTTCAGAGGACATACTGTGAAGACAAGAATTTCATGCCCCTTATATACTGAATCTTTTATATACATTACGTTATCTAACAGCACGTGTCGGACAACCTTTTGCTGGCGTGGGTGCTTGCTCAGATAATTGTCCTAAAAGGACAAATTATCTCGGCGGGACAGTGATGCCGCCATCGTGACAGTGACGCCGCCATCGCGACCTTGGCGGGCCCCTTTTTTTTTATCAGTTGCTGACCCTCATGAATCGAAACATGACGCGTCGTTGTTTCATGATTCGAGGGTCAGCAACTGTCCTCCCTGTCGGAGGGGGAAAAAATTAGTATGTCGTAGAGATATGCGTAGAAATATATGCAGTCAAACAGAAGTGACTCTATAAAACGCTGCCAAGTTTGGGCTGCGTTTTTGAGACCATAAGGCATGTAATAAAATTCGTACAGGCCGAAAGGTGTGATCACTGCTGTCTTTGGTATGTCACTCTGTTCCATTAGTTGTTGTTGTTGTTGTCGTTGTTGTCGTTGTTGTTGTTGTTGTTGTTGTTGTTGTTGTTGTTGTTGTCTTCAGTCCTGAGACTGGTTTGATGCAGCTCTCCATGCTACTCTATCCTGTGCAAGCTTCATCTCCTCTCAGTACCTACTACAGCCTACATCCTTCTGAATCTGCTTAGTGTATTCATCTCTTGGTCTCCCTCTACGATTTTTACCCTCCACACTGCCCTCCAATACTAAATTGGTGATCCCTTCATGCCTCAACACATGTCCTACCAACCGATCCCTTCTTCTAGTCAAGTTGTGCCACAAACTTCTCTTCTCCCCAATCCTATTCAATACTTCCTCATTAGTTATGTGATCTACCGATCTAATCTTAAGCATTCTTCTGTAGCACCACATTTCAAAAGCTTCTATTCTCTTCTTGTCCAAACTATTTATCGTCCATGTTTCATTTCCATACATGGCTACACTCCATACAAATACTTTCAGAAACGACTTCCTGACACTTAAATCAATACTCTTCTTCAGAAACGCTTTCCGTGCCATTGCCAGAGTGCATTTTATATTCTCTCTACTTCGACCATCATCAGTTATTTTGCTCCCCAAATAGCAAAACTCCTTTACTACTTTAAGTGTCTCATTCCCTCAGCATCGCCCGACTTAATTTGACTACATTCCATTATCCTCGTTTTGCTTTTGTTGATGTTCATCTTATATCCTCCTTTCAAGACACTGTCCTTTCCGTTCAACTGCTCTTCCAAGTCCTTTGCTGTCTCTGAGGTTCGCCGATGACATTGTAATTCTGTCAGTTTTTATTTCGATTTTAATTCCTACTCCGAATTTTTCTTGTTTCATTTACTGCTTGCTCAATATAGAGATTGAATAACATCGGGGAGAGGCTACAACCCTGTCTCACTCCCTTCCCAACCACTGCTAACCTTTCGTGTCCCTCGACTCTTATAACTGCCATCTGGTTCCTGTACAAATTGTAAATACCCTTTTGCTCCCTGTATTTTACCCTTGCCACCTTTGGAATACTCTCTTTCAAATTCTAGTCAACATTGTCAAAAGATTTCTCTTAAGTCTACAAATGCTAGAAACGTAGGTTTGCCTTCCCTTAATCTTTCTTCTAAGATCTGTCGTAGGGTCAGTATTGCCTCACATGTTCCAACATTTCTACGGAATCCAAACTGATCTTCACCGAGGCAGCTTCTACCAGTTTTTCCATTCGTCTGTAAAGAATTCGCGTTAGTATTTGGTATTTGTTACTTATTAAACTGGTAGTTCGGTAATTTTCACATCTGTCAACACGTGCTTTCTTTGGGATCGGAATTATTATATTCTTCCTGAAGTCTGAGGGTATTTCGCCTGTCTCATACATCTTGCTCACCAGATGGTAGAGTTTTGTCAGGCCTGGCTCTCCCAAGGCTGTCAGTAGTTCTAATGGAATGTTGTCTACTCCCAGGGCCTTGTTTCGACTTAGGTCTTTCAGTGCTCTGTCAAACTCTTCACGCAGTATCGTATCTCCCATTTCATCTTCATCTACATCCTCTTCCATTTCCATAATATTGTCCTCAAGTACATCACCCTTGTATAGACCCTCTCTATATACTCCTTCCACCTTTCTGCTTTCCCTTCTTTGCTTAGAACTGGGTTTCCATCTGAGCTCTTGATATTCATATAAGTGGCTCTCTTTTCTCCAAAGGTCTCTTTAATTTTCCTGTAGGCAGTATCTATCTTACCCCTAGTGAGATAAGCCTCTACATCCTTACATTTGTCCTCTTAGCCATTTTGCACTTCCTGTCGATCTCATTTTTGAGATGTTTGAATTCCTTTCTGCCTGCTTCATTTACTGCATTTTTATATTTTATCCTTTCATCAATTAAATTCAATATGTCTTCTGGTACCCAAGGATTTCTAATAGCCCTCGTCTTTTTACCTACTTGATCCTCTGCTTCCTTCACTATTTCATCCCTCAAAGCTACCCATTCTTCTTCTAGTCTATTTCTTCCCCCCATTCATGTCAATGTTCCCTTATGCTCTCCGTGAAACTCTGCACAACATCTGGTTATTTCAGTTTATCCAGGTCTCATCTCCTTAAATTACCACCTTTTTGCAGTTTCTTCAGTTTCAATCTGCAGTTCATAACCAGTAGATTGTGGTCAGAATCCACATCTGCCCCTGGAAATGTCTTACAATTTAAAACCTGGTCCCTAAATCTCTGTCTTACCATTACATAATCTATCTGAAACCTTTTAGTATCTCCAGGGTTCATCCATGTATACAACCTTCTTTTATGATTCTAGAACCAAGTGTTAGCTATGGTTAAATTATGCTCTGTGCAAAATTCTACCAGGCACCTTCCTCTTTCATTTCTTATCCCCAATCCATATTCACCTACTACGTTTCCTTCTCTTCCTTTTCCTACTGTCAAATTCCAGTCACCCATGACTATTAAATTTTCGTCTCCCTTCACTATCTGAATAATTTCCTTTATTTCATCATACATTTCATCAATTTCTTCTTCATCTGCAGAGCTAGTTGGCATATAAACTTGTACTACTGCAGTAGGTGTGGGCTTCGTATCTATCTTGGCCACAATAATGTGTTCACTATGCTGTTTGTAGTAGCTTACCCGCACTCCTATTTTTTTTATTCATTATTAAACCTACTCCAGCATTACCCCTATTTTATTTTGTAATTATAACCCTGTAATCACCTGACCAAAAGTCTTGTTCCTCCTGCCACCGAACTTCACTAATTACCACTATATCTAACTTTAGCCTATCCATTTCCTGTTTTAAATTTTCTAACCTACCTGCCCGATTAAGGGATCTGACATTCCACGCTCCGACCCATAGAATGACAGTTTTGTTTCTCCTGATAACGACATCCTCCTAAGTAGTCCCCACCCGGAGATCCGAATGGGGGACTATTTTACCTCTGGAATGTTTCACCCAAGAGGACGCAATCATCCTTTAATCATACAGTAAAGTTGCATGCCCTCAGGAAAAATTACAGCTGTAGTTTCCCCTTGCTTTCAGCCATTCGCAGTACCAACACAGCAAGGCCGTTTTGGTTAGTGTCACAGGTCCGGATCAGTCAATCATCCAGACTGTTGCCCCTGCAACTACTGAAAAGGCTGCTGCCCCTTTTTATGAACCACACGTTTGTCTGGCCTCTCAACAGATACCCCTCCTTTGTGGTTGCACCTACAGTACGGCTCTCTCTATCGTTGAGGCACGCAAGCCTCCCCACCAACGGGAAGGTCCATGGTTTATTGGGGGGGGGGGCGGGGGGGTTGCATTGGTATCTGTAAATATGCCTTGCGGCAGTTCAAGACACTGAAGATGTGTGCTCCATTAAGTACCGGGTGATCAAAAAGTCAGTATAAATTTGAAAACTGAATAAATCACGGAATAATGTAGATAGCGAGGTACAAATTGACACTCATGGGGTTTTATTAGTACCAAAAATATACATGTCATTCCAAGCATAAGTTCAAAAAATATCAGACAGATGGCACTTCATCTGATCAGAACAGCAATAATTGTCTTATTTTGTTATGCTAAAGGAAAAATGATGTTCTTTACAGGAAATGCTCAATATGTCCACCATCATTCCTCAACAATAGCTGTAGTCAAGGAATAATGTTGTGAACAGCACTGTAAAGCTTGTCTGGAGTTATGCTGAGGCGTTGGCGTCGGATGTTGTCTTTCAGCATCCCTAGAGATGTCTGTCGATCACGATACACTTGCGACTTCAGGCAACCCCAAAGCCAATAATTGCACGGACTGAGGTCTGGGGACCTGGGAGGCCAAGTATGACGAAAGTGGCGGCTGAGAACACAATCATCACCAAACGACGCGCAAGAGATCTTTCATCTGTTGGACATTTTGTGAACTTTGATACACATGCTCACTCTGTACTTGTGCAATGTTATGTATGTGAGGTATCAGATAATTGTCTAATACCGATCGCGCGTTGAGGCAAAGATAGTCGCTGCAGAGGCGCAATGTGCTGTCCATTTTGGGGACTTAATGTATGGGCGAGGACCAGTTACTGTCCGATGTGTGACCAATACCTGCCTGTAGGAGTTCCTCCACTGCGGCTTTAACAAGGCATAGCTTATGTGGTGGCAGTCGGCGTGCTTTATGACGCACTGGTCCATCTGTCGTGACAACTTTGTGTGTCGTGCCATTCGTGATAGTGTTCAGCTCGGCTGGCGAGCTCGCTCGGGGGCCGTCGTGAACGGGAATCGGTAGCGCACAGGAGTCACTAAACTGATGTGCCGGGGAAGGTGTCTGCGTCAGTGGTGACGAAGTTCCACGAGGCATGTCTCCGGTGAGGGCTTGTGTAGCCGACGATATGGCACGGTTCAGTTCGGCAATGTGAGCACTGAGATCGTCGACTGCAGGGCGTTTGGGCTGGAGCTGGGCAATGGAAGTTGTGAGGCTGTTGGCCAGTGAAGAGCACTCGATGGAAGCTGCGTCGAAGTCGTCGGGAAGCTGAGGGGGAGGGGGGACTGAAGAGGCGACTGAACATGCGGTATGAGTGGACGAGGCGTGGTGCAATAACGTGGCTGACTGAAGATCTGGAGACAGACATTGACTTCCTTTTCCACTTCGGACTAATACTGGATCTTCAACGTCAGCCACGTAGAAGGACCAAGTAAACTCCTTGCCAGGTATGAGTTTAATAGGTGACTTGGCCAAACCATCGACACGAAGTGGCGACTTATTTGCTGCTCGAAGGGACAGTTTGGTTGCTGTCGTGCCCTTTACAGAAAATGTGGGAGGTATGGCACTGACGTCTGCTCCGGTATCGACGAGAAAATACCGGCACGAACCTAAATCCAAGGCGTACAGACGTCCTCGTGAGGTGGGGGACCTGACAGAATGCAACGTCTGTGGGCACCCCTGCATGTATCCACAGGCTGTGGCGGGCAGGCGCTAGCCCGGTTAGGGTGGTGAGAGGCTGTTGCCGACACGCTGGCGGTTCCAGGTTTTGGCCGCTTGATGGCTGCTGTTCCGTGTGCTGTTGTGCTGTCTGCGATACACATGCACCCGGCCTCTACCGCCTGACGGTGGAAGTATAATCACAGGATTACCAATCTCGGCGGTATCAGGCACTGTGCTGCGCGGAGGGAGCTGGCTGTGTCGAATAATGGCGTATGCCTGGTCTGCCAGCCTCAGTTTATCCTCAAGTGACGCTGCGGTATGTGGAAGCAAATGTAACTTTAGTTCTTGTGGCAGGTTAACCAACCACAGTGCCCAGAGCGCTAAGCTCGGCAAGATCTTGGTACTGACCTGTGCACACAAGCGTCGCCACAGCTGTGAGGGTGTTCTGTCGCCTAAAGTTTCGTTGTGAATTATGTTGTGAATCGTATCAGCTGGCGGACGAGAGAGGCGTTCGATGAGTAATGCACGAGCAGAGGCATATTTGTTGCCCTTGGGTGGGTTCAGCAACAAGTCACTGATGAGATCAGGGTGGTTGATTGATTGATTGATTTTTATTGCCCAAAAACAAAACATTTACAGGGATGTAAAGCTTGTATAAGCAACTTCAATAAATGTACAAACAACAGTGACAATAAATACACAAATAATTAATCTACATTAGAAATTATGCTCACAGAAATCTTCCATTGTATAAAAACAATTTTGAATTAATAGAGTTCTTACAAATATCTTAAATTTTTTCAGCTCCAGACTCTTAACTGAATCTGGTAGTTTATTAAATAGCTTTACAGATGTGTGTTTGAAGCTGTTTAGAGTTTTGCTATATGAGCAGTAGTCTTTTCTTACATCATTACAGTCTAGTGTGTTATAACTATGTACATCAGAATTCAGATCAAAACTAGACAAGTTCTTTTTAATGTACAAGAGACATTGAAATACGTATCTACATGGCAAGGTCATAATACCAAGTTTAACAAATAATTCTGTACAGTGAGTTCTAGGCAATTTATTTACAGCCCAGAAAAAAGCTGTCAGACTGATATGTGAACATTTTGAGTAGAAATTGTGAAACATATCTATACTGGGCGCCATCTTGCCAAAGAACTCGTGCAGGTGGTTCACTAAACACACAAAACGAGTGCTGTCGTCCGCAATACCGTGTATGTCCAACATGTCCACCAAGGTAAACCACGTCACTGGGTTGTCCGGTTGTAACGGCGGCAGCTTCGGAAAACGTCCGGGCCCCAGTGCTTGCGGGGCTGTAGGAAAGGCACAAAACGTACAGGGATTCTGCACAGTGTTCGCTGGTGCGAACTGTGTCTCAGTGATGGGCGATGTGTTGCATTGCACGTCCGTTATCTGTGTAGGCGAGACGTGGTATCCAGTACTTGTAGGCAGGGAAACTGTACGGCCACACGGCGCGGAAGGATCAACCGCAGATGCAGCTGAAATCTCGAGCAGAGGCACGAGATTGCGATTGAGTGCCAAGTGACGGGGCGGAACCACAGCAGGTGTGTCGCCCGAGGTGTGTGCGGGGCAGCAAGACAGATAGGTGTATAAATGGCCCGGTGTGGTTGGCGCGAGTGTCCCGTCGACCGGCGCGGAGGGGGACACATTAAATGGCGGACCGCTCTGAGGTGGGGGCGGCCGTGCGTGTGGATCCCGAAACTGGACAGCCGCGTGGTCCGTGTTGTGCGGTAGAAACTCGGGCGAGGGGTTTCCGGGGTCTTGTGCTGGAGGAGCATTCTGTCGAGTGTAGAATGTCGTAGGAGGTGTCCGTGATGATGTGTACAGCGCCTGTTGTGGTATGCCGGCAGAGGTTAGTCGTCCGGCCAGGCGGGGCAAACACCAGAGATACGAACATTTCCGGTGTATTAGTAGCACACGTCACAGTCGAATGTCCATTCTGCAGTTGTGGCGTCCTGCACTGCCAGAAAAACTGGAGGCTGCGACATTGTCTATTGGCGCGAAACCGGTGATACACAGCGAGCGAATGCAATGTATTTTCGTGACTCGGGGTCACCAATGTGGTCTGTCGCTATAGCCAAAAAACCCACACACTGAAAACTCCAACTTATTACGATAAGACACTTTTATTAAGGTTCCTATAATTACAGAAAACACAAGAAAAACAATGCAGAAAACCTAGCGAGGTGGCGCAGTGGTTAGCACACTGGACCCGTATTTGGTAAGACGACGGTTCAATCCGGTGTCCGGCCATCCTGATTTAGGTTTTCCGTGATTTCCCTAAATCGCTTCAGGCAAATCCCGGGATGGTTTCTTTGAAAGGGCACGGCCGACTTCCTTCCCCGTCCTTCCCTAATCCGATGAGACCGATGACCTCGCTGTCTGGTCTCCTCCCCAACAACAACCCAACCCAATGCAGAAATTCACGACACGCATATCACTCAGTCAACTAGTAGACGGAACCCCCAAACAAGCTCGAGACTCCAAAGACCAATGAAAGACAGGTAATGAAAGGTAGCTCTGAATTCTTAATTTACTATTTCAAATGTATGGCAAACCAAAACATAATATTTGCCACTACGCATCTGGTGATGTGTTCCAAAGCTGTCTTCTAAATTACCATTGTGCACTTTACCAGGTCGATAGCATCTCTTCCCCTTATCATGAAGCCAATAGTTGGCCAAATCAATGACGGCGTCAGTTGGGTGCTGAAGTTCACAATATGTCTGTCTGCTCACCTGAGGCTGCTTCCTTAACTACTGTGTAAAGTCTTGCATAGAACTGAAAACTGGGGAAGGTATCTCTTGTTCAACTTCTGTCCTTTCAGTGAACATTTTACATTGACAAATCCCACCACTAGTTGTACTTTTTCAGTGCCCATCGTATTTTGTGGGACCAAATTCATTCAGAGCAATGGCTGTAGATGGATTAAAAACATGGATAGAAAGATTTCAGATTCTCCAAGTGGCCCACCAACATCACTAGAGAGAGAGAGAGAGAGAGAGAGAAAGAGAGAAAGAGAGAGAGAGAGAGAGAGAGAGAGAGAGAGTCACTGTGTTACCAGATTGTAATAATGGGAGTGTTTTAATTTATAAAATGAACACTTAATATGTTCCCTTTTTCCAGTGTGTTCAGTGCCTTCAGACGTGGCAGCTGTGGTGCAACTAGCTATTTCAGAGCTAAATGGCAGGAACTGTAAATGGCTCACTCCAGTTCAGCGAATTATTGTATACTTTCTGAAATATGCATACGGTTAGAAAAAAGTAGCAACTGTCCCGAGATTAATATTAAAGTATGGTGTGGTACTTCTGTTGACTGTTACCACAATCATAACTCCAATGACCTCGTATCCTACTTTCTGCAAATAATGATGACATTCCTTCTGAAGTCAAACAAACTTTGCATCCATGGTTTCTACCCTGTCAAGATAGCACCAGACTGTTGACTGCTACGCTCTGCTCTGTGAGAATCATTTTTACCTTCAGTTTCGTAGTTGGGCACTTGACTGTTTGTTGCCAAAAATGCTCTAGTCTGATGTTGGCTAACCCGTGAATTTATGTAGACGATCATAATTTTTAATTCTTTAAAGATACTCCTGCATGATCCATATTGACAACCATTTTCAATATCCGTATGTTTAGTTTTTGAATTTTAAATGATTATTTTTCAAAACGTCTATTTCCTTCGACTTGTTGTCTGTACTATAATAGGGTATGCACATTTGCATAGAGAGCATATGCTACTGTTTGACAGTTACACTAGTCCATAAGCATTCTCAAGACATATTGAACTACTGACAAAAGGCTGAGTAAATGCTTTGCTTTTATGTTACACTCTATACATATCCATCCAGTTTCATACCATAGCCTCATTTTTAAGTAAGGAAAATTTGATGAATTTTTACTTTATTCATGTAACTGAGACAGACAAACAATTTGTTGCTACAGTGGTTACCGGTTTCGGGCTGACTCGCCTGTTCTCTAAATTAACACCTTGTTATTAACAGTAGCTAGTTATATACACACCACAGTGCCAAAAGGCATGAATTGCTTCATGCAGAAGCATCAGACTATGGGCAACAAATACTCTCATTGATATGACAGCCTATGTGTCTACTGTTTCACCTGAATGACGCAAGTGTTTCAGTACATTGATAATGTGAAAGGTGAAATGTAGATACAAGGAAACATTTTATAATATGTGATAAATGTTGTAAAGTATTATTATCTGCAATATGTAGATAGTCACCGGACATGTGACACATTGCTCTATGAATCTTGAAGTACTGTGTACACCATTTACCCTTCTGTAACATTAAGATCTGCAGTATTCAGTGTAGCATTCAGTTCATCATGTTCTACAGATGAACACACTTGGAATGTGTCTGTATACTACTTTTTTTTTTTTATAGATATGTTATGTGACTCAGTTGGCTGATTATCTGTGAAACATATAATTTTGTTGTTGTTTTTTTATCTATGCTAGACTTGCTGAACTCCACAGCCATTGAAGATTACGTAAATGGACACTGCTGGTGAAGCAGCCAATCATTTTTACGGCTCACTAGTTACTTGAAAGAACTGTGCTACTGAAAATGAAATGGGACTGGAGGAAGCTGTGCTACTGAAAATGAAATGGGACTGGAGGAAGAATTGTGAAATTTTTTATTTAATTAATGTGAGACTTACAGGTTACATTCAGTACAAATGTATTTTAGTACAATAACAGCATTTTATAGGAAAAATTAAGAGTAGATTACTAAAAAATATTTTTAAGTCTAAGGATAGTTGGTAGATTTTTATGCCTATTCATTTTCTCTCTGTTAGTTGGGATGCTGTGTGGTGCAGATGTTATTTCTGTTATGATTGTTGGGGATCCGTTTTGTTAGCTTGCCCATTTAGAATGTGTTGAGATGAAGTGATGGTGAAATCAAGGAGGTTTGAGTGGGACACTCTGTGTTTACAAGGACCCAGAAGAGAAAAACCACAATACATACAACAGTGAAAAATACACCACACTGTAGAGTATCTCAAAGAGTTTATATTCCAGTGTCAGAAGTGCCAAGTATCATCGCCAGAGTGCAGCATGGTCGCATGAAGTGAAAATGGAACTCCACAGCAGTGAACGCAAGCAGTAGTATGGTTTGCAGAAACAAAATTGCCGATTACTGTGCAAAGAAATTATCGTTGTGTGTATGAATTTGATCCACCTGATGTGAAAACAATTAAGGAATGGTATAGGAAGTTTCTGGCAACAGGAAGTGTTCTGAAACATTCTGGCGGTGCATGTTACAGAGTTTCAGAAGAGACTGTGGAGGACATCAGACAGACATTTCTCAGAAGCCCACATAAGTCAATTCGTCAAGCATCTAGGCAACTTGATGTACCTCGATCAACATTGCTTCGTGTAGTTCACCAGCATATTCGTATGTGTGCTTACAAAATGCAAATTCTGCAACATCTGACGCCGAACAACAAACCACGCCGACAACAATTTGCTGTGGATATGTTGCAGCGTATTGATATGGATGACAGCTTCCTGGAAAGATATTTATTCTCAGATGAGGCAACCTTTCATCTATCAGGAAGGGTTAATAGGCATATAATGTTCAGGTTTGGGGTTTGCAAAGTCTGCATGTTGTCATTGAACATGTTCGTGATAGCCCTAAACTAAATGTGCAATGCGGGCTAATGCACGACAGGATTGTTGTTCCGCAAAGGAGAACGGTCAAAACAGTGAATGGGTCAGTGTATCTGGACATGGATTGCAAGTCTTGTATCTCATGGTACACAAACTGCTCGAACATCATTTTTCAACAAGATGGAGCTCCACCGCATTGGTCAAAGGCTGTTCGCAAGTTCCTGGATTGAAAATTTCTTAATCATTGGATCGGACGCGGAGGACCCATTGCCTGACCACCACATTCACCCGATGTTACACCGCTTGATTTCTTGATGTGGGGATTCGTTAAGGACGACGTGTATGTGACCAAAGTGATCGATATTCCTACGCTAAGATATTGTATCACTAATGCAATTGCAACAACAGAGGATATGTTACAAAGGACTAGGCAAGAAATTGTAGCATGAGGAATATCGAGTCTATATTCAAATGGTTCACATGTACAGCTGTATTGATGATAAATAAATTCTTTTAGATGCTCTAGATATGTCAATGAAAAATGCACCACATTGTACTGTTTTTTCCTCTCTCCTGGCTCTTTGAAATCAGGGGGGTTTGTGTGGGATACCTTAGACCTAATAGAAAACTAGAATTATGTATGTTTCCTTGCCTTTGTTAATTGTATATAATATTTGTAACTTATCTTTAATGTTTGAGACAGTGTGTCCATGTTGAGTTATGAAATGGGCAGTTGCAGATTTAATTAAATGTTTCTGCCAGTATGACCAAGATGAAAACTGAGGCAATTGTCACAACCAGTCATGTAAAATCAGGATTATACCAGGCCTAGTCTGGTGATTTTGGTCCTGTGGTCTATGTTACATTGCACAGTATTTGGCTCAATTTTATGTTTAAAGTTGAAATTGTTTTCATTTCAGTGATGTGCAGATCCTGGGCATAGGATTTAGCACTGAGATTCAATTGTTTACTGTTGAGTAACGTTAATTTGGTAATTTTCGTGCCTTGAACTTGAGGCTTACTTAAATAACACATAGTCCATTGAAGCACACCTCACAAATAATGATACTATTTAAATATGTGGTTTTTGGCTATCTTTTGTCACCTTGGGCAACTCATACAACAATGTATTCCCTTGTAGAAAGTGCTGTTTTGTGTTTTTTGTTTGTTTTTCTCTTGGTAAATGTAAGTTCGGTCTTACGTTTGTTCTGTGATCATGTATGCCGCTATATTTGTGATTATTGCTAATGTTGTATATATGCAGAAAAAAATTGAGATGTTACCTGATGTAATGTTATTGCCCAGAACCTGTGTTTTTTTTTTTTTTTTGACGGGGTTATTTGGGAAATGGAGGCTCTGTGATTAGTACACAGCTGTCCAAACAATAGTTGATAACATTAAGTGTACATCATGTGTAGATTCATTGACAGTGCTCAACTGTAAATAAATTTGTGCCCATCCACAATAGAATAGGCTGATGAGCTCCAGCTGTCCTGTGTGGCTCTTGTTGTCAAAGTACACTTCTTTCAAGCTTTAATTTTCTATGGCTTGTAAGGAACTTCAGCTAAGCATTTCACTTGACACATTATTTGAACAGTAAGTTTCTTTAAATTATAATGATTTAGCATGAACTATAAATGTGTGATGATATTTGCTCTGAATATATTAGCCATCATTATCCACATTTGCAGTTAGAATCATTATTTGTTTCATTGTTTGTAAAAATTATATCAAGAAAAGAAGCTGTTTTTGAATAGTTAATGTTGAAAATCGTATAATATTGTAACTAGTTTATTCATGTTAATAGATGTCTTCATACATTTGGTTATGTAAATGTTCATTGTCTGTCAAGCAGCTGTGTAATGGGAATTCTGCTGACCTCAACTTAATTTTTTGGCAGTGTTCAAAATAGTTTTTTCAACATGTATTACTGTTTACCTTACTTTTGGTTTTCGATAAGCTTTTCATATACAATTAATGTTTAAAAAACACGCTTCCCTTTCTTACTATACACTGAATTCTGGAGATAGCTACTTTTCTTGTGGCCATTTTCAAATGTAAGGTGCCTTCATGGTACTTCATGCTGTAACTTTTCATAGGTTCACTCTTACTTGGTTACGTATAATGCATATATGTAAAATGGTACATGTGAAATAAGTACAGTACTATTTTTATGTAAAAGAGAAACTGTGAATACAGAGATTAACAGTTGTATCAGTCCTGAATGAATTTAACTAATTATAACCAGTACAGTACAATGAAATGGTCTTATTTGTCAATGTAAGTGTGTGTTTTCCTTTGTTACATAGTTCCAGGTACAATGAGGATATCATTAAGGGTTATCATCTCGTGTCCTCAGCGGTACTCTTCGTTGTAACAATTCATGAGGAACTCAGTTGTCATGAATGAGGTAATTTATTTATTTACTTTTTTTGTATGGAATTGTAAATACGATGACTATGCAAAAGTCATTTATCTGTATTTAGAACTAAAAGTGAAAATTATAATAAATAACACTTCTTGAAATGTACCACAATCTTCACAGGCATTAATATTGCAAGGCTTATTAGTTTACTATATACTAAGTTTAATATGAAATAGTCTTATTTGTATAAATACTTGATATATCATGTGTATGGCTTGTGTATTCTTTGGTATGAAACACTGTTGGGTTCTTACTATTTGCTGGTTTAAAATTTATTGAGTGGATACAGTTAATTCTGTTTAACTTTGATTTGAACAGTCTGTTACTAGTTTTCATATTATCGTTCTGTACATGTATCATGGGAATCTGGTTGGATACAGTGTTGTAATGTAATCAATTTGTGCAAAAAAAGCTGACAGACACAAACAAAAAATACAATGAAAATGTTTGTTTTCATTTAAGCTAATTGTTATAACAATTACTGCTGTTGTTTCTGTTTTTGTTGTTGTTGCTAATACTGTACAGTTGATATTCTTGCAATTCTCTCTGCATATCCAAAGACATATTTATGGGGATTGAAGTTAGTGATAAGGTAGATAAATGTAATAGTGCTCAGCTTCCTTATCCATGACACTGAGTGTAGTTACATCAACAAATATGGTGCAGAGCATTGCTCACATCAAGTGCTAATGATAGTAATAGGTATGCCAGGAATCTTAAGAATGAGTGTGTGCGGCACTCACACTGGAGGCTTTTACAGAAGTGTCAGCAGGAACCGTGTGCATCAAAACTGAAATGGGTCAATAGAAGGTGCTTTGCCAAACCTGTCACTTTAAGCAGAAGATGTCATGTACGGGGCCTGGAATACGCTGTACAGGACTTGTCTTCATGGAAGTATGCCAGGACATCACTAAAACGTTTGGTGGGGCTAGTGGAAAATACTTTGCACTGTCATTACTGCAAGACTACCCTGTAGTGCTGGAGACCAGTAACGTAACATCAGATGACTGAATGGTGACTGCTGTGAGAACAAAACAAATAAACATGGTAGCCATCAGCATCACTTCACACCTTCCACAACCATCAAGGACCAGTGTTGACAATATCTTGTGGTCACCAGAAAAGTTCTTTCTTTCACTTTTTCCATGATGATGATGCTGCTGGATCTGATGGTGCGATTCGTGTTACCATGAAAACTGTTTCTCAGCAATACCCATCCACAGAAGACCAACTACTCTAGCTAGAGTCCTTCATCAGAACTACTTCTGCTTTGTATGTGAAATGAAATGTCCAGTACATCTAAGAACAGTGTGTCAGATATCTTGAAATCCTGTTCATATTGGTTGTGCCTATCCACTGTACTTGGCATCAGAAGGTGCTGGGTATGAGATACTAAAGAAGGCACTTCAGCTTCCTTGCTAAAATTATGTTGGTACCAGGTAGGTCCATCTTGACCACAGCCTTAAAATATCTGCATGTACAGTTTTCAGTTTCAGATTTGACATTACTGTTTGGGGCAAAAACCCCATTTGCAAGAAGTTACTATTCTGCTTTAAAATCAGTAGGTAAAGATTCACACTTTCTGTAATGTCTACATTATTTTCTGTATTTTTATGTGCATACTCAGTTGCTCTATATATCTATATATATTTTTACCTTTTATTTGTTTTGGACCATCCTAGTACTGTCACCTAATTATGGAAGCTGTAATTACACTATGTGAATAATGCTAGGTGCTATGAACAGCATGAACGACGACAACAATACTAATCTTGTCAGTGCACACTAACAATTAAATTATCTTATGGGATGAAGAAATGTTCAATCAGTGTATTTCCAGCAGTGTCCTGCATACTATTTTAGGCAAGTTACATTGAAAACAAACATATATTTTATGTATTTTGGTCTTTGTTTTGCATTCAGCACTGTCCAACAATATTTTGTAATTCAGTTGTCAAAACCATTACTGGAAAAGAATTCACAGGTTACTTCTATTCAGTATTTTTTGTAAAATGTTGATATCTATTGATCTCTGTAATGAAACAACACGATTGATTACTTAAAATATTGTACAGCACCAAAGTCTGTTTTTGTTTCTCTTGTAAAATTTATATATTGACTGAATTATAGTTTCACCTCATTAACATTATTTTAGATCTGTATTGTGTATTACAGGCATCCCTGTGGATGCTCACAATGCTGAGAGTAGCTTTACCACCATTCAAAATGAAATAAAATATGGTTTGACTGCACAGCTTTATTAATGAATGCCTCTGAATATCTGTCACTTGCCATTTGTTTCTCCTCTAGCTGTGTAGCAACCTCAAATGTGAAAAAACTTCTGTTTTTTGTGATGATATATACGAGAAAAATGACTCAAGTACACAACTCTGATATTTAGACGTATCATCAAGTGTTGCAATGATATTTACACGTATGAAATACATTTCCCAGTAAGCAAAATATCTTTGTGTCCTCACATGAGGAAACAGAATTCTGGAATAAAATTCTGTCACAAAAGTAAACTTGAGCTTTTTGGCAACATTATACATAATTGTTGACGGGAGCTGAATGTCTGAACTAATCCTGTGGAGGTGGTCTTTCACATTTAACATTTACACACAGAGCACCACAATATTATTTAAGACAGGCAGCTCTTGGAACTGACAGGGAAATTGACTTTCAACGAGAAATCAAGCTTTCAACAAAGGGTAAGTAAACCTGAATGACAGTCATTTCAAAATGAAAGCAACTTATTAGATACTATGGCTTATGACCAGAAATTGGATCTACAAACACTCACATTTACTGAAGCTGTTGTGTGTGAGTTAGAAGGATGCTCACGTCAAGGCTACATTAATTATCAATTTGTGTAGAATGTTGCAGAGCCAGATAAATTCTCTTTCTGAAGCTTTGAGCACATGTCACTTTTGTAAGTCCATGTAATTGTGTGGCTGCTGGAAACAGAACAAGAGGCACATACTGTGTATTTCATGCTGTGCATTGCTTGACAGAGGGCTCAATGATGGTAAACTAGATTAAACTGGTGTTTAACCTCCTGTTGTTAATGCAAATTCTGCCTTCACACTTCAGTGTATTTCAGTAAATTTGTCACACTGAATCAAATCAGAACTGCATGCATTATCATATAATGTTTGTTCCAAAGCAATGAGTGTTCATTTCACTGGGTGTCATTTGCAAGTCTATTGGTTGAAAATGCCTTATATTGGAAGAAAAGTAATCATTAATTGAAGCGTAAACAAAAAAATCAAATTTTGCATTAGATCGTTCTTTAGTGTTTGGTTCACACAATGTGTTAAGTACAACTCCATCACTCGAATGGCTACAGTGATATTCATGATGTTCTGTAGGAATCTTCTGTGACTCACACATTGTGTGCAGGCTGTTAAAGTTGAAAGGTGTGTGGTGTTGTTGATGAAGACCAACAGCCGAAAGCTTTAATTCTGATAATTTTTGTTGTGCCTATCTGTCAGGATCTCCACTATATGGTGAGTAGCAACTTTCCTTTTCATAATATTGTTACATTCAATCATGGATTTTCCATTGTTTGTTATATGCTCGACATTGGTTGCTTTGGAAAGCTGATTGGGAGACTTCCTCCTCTGCATCCACTTTTGCAGCTGGTCACGTGATGCATATCACAAACTGGTACTCTGTATGTGTGGATGGATATGTGCGTGTGTGCGAGTATATACCTGTCCTTTTTTCCCCCTAAGGTAAGTCTTTCCGCTCCCGGGATTGGAATGACTCCTTACCCTCTCCCTTAAAACCCACTTCCTTTCGTCTTCCCCTCTCCTTCCCTCTTTCCTGATGAGGCAACAGTTTGTTGCGAAAGCTTGAATTTTGTGTGTATGTTTGTGTTTGTTTGTGTGTCTATCGACCTGCCAGCGCTTTCGTTCGGTAAGTCACCTCATCTTTGTTTTTATAATACTATTGATACTATTACTCATGCTACAGCAGCAATGATACCCTACTCCTTCTGCTCATCCTGATAACCGTCTGTGCCACGGTGGTCCGAAGACGAAGCTGAAGCTATTTCGGAACATGACATGGTGCCTCATTGGTGCAAGTGGCATTCCTTTACAGATAATTTAATAGCATTCAAGGGATTCCAAGAGAGAGTGCCGTTTTTAGTGGAGAAAAGGAAGCAATGTTAGGAGCAATATGTCTCAACTATGTGATCCCACACCCCATCTCAAGTATGGACTAAACTCTGCATTTGCAGCCATCTGTCACCGGTGGCACTTCCTGGCATGTGCCTGCTTATGTTTATAAGTAGACAGTTTCTTTTGCTTTACTCGACGACGTATATTTGAGATTAGTAAAAAGTTTTATGTTCAGTCTCCACATAAACAAATACTGTCAAGTAAGTCTCTTCACATACTCAAATGTTATATGTAAATCTACTTTGTTTCTAAGGTGAGGTTGGCTTGATAACCTTGTACTTTCTCAATTTGATTTTCAATGCACGTCTTATCCTCACCATGTCCAAAACGAACATTGACTATTGTAGTGGAAAAATAGGACCATTGAAGTATTGTTAAATAAAGTTGTAAAACAGCACATAATACATAAACACTCCTCGTTCTTTCACTATGGCTTCCATGGCGCGACCGGCAAACACTTGTCGGCGCCATTCGACTGCTATGTCTCTGTGTGTGTGCAGGTTTGAAGTTTATCGTGAGACAGCTAGACATGTGATGGGCCCTACCAAGAGCACTTGCCCGCGAAAGGCAAAGGTCCTGAGTTCGAGTCTCGGTCCGGCACACAGTTTTAATCTGCCAGGAAGTTTCATAAATAGAAATGGTTGCTAAGATCAAAGAAGAGAAAGAAGACAGCCCCAAAGGCAGGAAACCCTTCCCACCCCCCTTCCCCAGAATCCCTACGTCGCCGGTACTTGAGTGAGACGCCGGAGGAGGTTTGGTGTTAAATCGTCTTCAACAGAATGGACATTCCCACCTTCACCCTTGAGGTCAGTGAAGGAAATTTCAGCAACCCTATTGAAACGGCAAATGCTGAAGAACCAGGCACACTTGTTTGCGAGGGTTGTGCGTTTTATGTTAGTCATGATTTATCTGATGGTATTGTAGATAAAAGGATGATTATACCCACCCCTTTCAAAACCGATACAAACCCTCCCACTACATCACATCTCATAAAAGCTATAAAATATTCTATGCAAAATAGAAAGTCTATCCACAATAGTATAAAAATTATTTAAATTAGTCACATAATATCATGTTTTCCACAAATATAATATTCCATTCAGTTTATTTCGTCTAGAGACCACCTTTTATCCGTGATTCTCTTAAGCCAGTCCTTAAGTCATAGTCATATCCAGTTTCCTAGGTAATCAGATTATAGAATAGTTCAAGAATTCAGAAATAGATGACAGAATAGTTTAGTTTTCCTGCACCGAATTCCCTTCAAATCTTATTGTGGAAGAAACACCAAAAACAACTTGGGATCAGACGGTCATCACTCCGCCTGTTAACTCAGAATATTAACGTCCCTGACGGATAGATGACTCTGCCCGGGTCCCATGGATCCGATAATAACTTCACTTGAGCAAGTGCAGACCAATACTTCTCATTAAATTTTGTTTGTTTTGCAGTGGGGAGACTTTCAATCACCACTTCACTAGGTAACACAACATTAGATGAGGACACACTTTTTTTTCTACTTTTTTTTTTGGATAAGCTTGAATTCGATTTATCTCTCTTGGTATCACAGGCATGTGGAAAGAAAAGTTTCCAAAAAAGTAACATCCGGGAATATATCTACTATTTTATCTTCTGAACTTATCTACAAGTTCTTCCACCTGTTCCTCCAAACTATTTACATTTAAAATGTTGGAGTTCGCTAGTTTCTCTCTGAAGGTTCTTTCCACAGTATCTACTCATGTATTAACGCCTGTAATTTGCGATTGGAGAATTGGTATTGTAATATCCACAAGATAAATTTTAGCTACAGTGCGACGAGAGGAAATTATCTGTCCGACATATAGAAAAACAGTGAAATAAAACAAAACGATGATATATATTAATTATCTATATAATATTTTATGATGAAACTGGACATATCGATGTGTATCAAACAGACAATGATAATTGTAAATTCTGTTGTGGACTGGCAAGACAGCCAATCCACAGTGACGGGTAACCGAAAGGCACGTGCTTAAACTCACGCAGGCTGGTGTGAGGTCTGAAACAGGAAACGTAATAAATGCTATAAAGAAAAGTACGTAGCTGCTGGAATACTTAACTTTAATCCACAATTGGTGAACATTGGTCTTGTTACTGTACATGCTTCATTAGATACATAGCAAAGGATAAATGACGCCTTGCTAGGTCGTAGCAATTAACTTAGCTGAAGGCTATGCTAACTATCATCTCGGCAAATGAGACTGTAATTCTCAGTGAACCTTTCCTAACAGCGTCCGCTGTACAACTGGGGCGAGTCCCAGTACGTCTCTATAGACCTGCCGTGTGGCGGCGCTCGGTCTGGATTCACTGATAGTGGCGACACGCGGGTCCGGCGTATACTAGCGGACCGCGGCCGATTTAAAAGGCTACCACCTAGCTAGTGTGGTGTCTGGCGGTGACACCACAAATTCCTTTTATGATCTGCGTTCGTCTTCCTTTGTTTTTGCCTTTTTTGGTTGACTCTTATAGGTTGCGGACGCAAGACGCATATCAAACTGAGGTCTGTTAATTACAATTTCTTATTTGTTAATTATTACTTGAGAATCGAGCTCATTATTATTATAAATATGAGTGAATAATTATTTGTAACTTTAATTACTCTCTCAATAAGCATTATCTGTGTTAATTATTTCTTTATGCTGCAAGGAGCGCAGCCATTGATGATAACGATTTGTATCGCATTTTTATCTGTCTTTCTTACGAAAGTATCAAAGGTTTGCTTTTATATTGTGCACTATTTAGACTAATTTTCATCAAGCAAAGTTTAATCGGCATTAATTCAAATACAAATCCTGTTAAAAGGAAATTTGCTCTAACAATATAAAGTCTTTGTCAATTGTCTGCCGCCATCTTAACAATTATCTTTATTTATTTATTTATTTATTTGATTAGCCATCCGTAGACATTTTGCAATGTATGGATGTTGTCAGTTTGGATACAGTGATTTTTGCAGATACATTGACACTTTTATATGCATTTACAGAGTATACAAATACAATGACATTTATCACTTAAATTACATTCAAACAATTAAATATTCACTTATTGTTTAGAAACAGTGTTCCTGAAAATATAGTTTAAGGGTTTTCTGTAACAGTACATGTTGTTAATTTCTTTGATGTCCTGTGCAGCTTGTTATACATTTACAGAATATACAATACAATGTCATTATGTCACTTAAATTACATTCAATCATTTAAATATTCACTTACTGTGTAAAAACAGTGTTCCTGAAAATACAGTTTAAGAGTTTTTCTGAAACAGTACATGCTGTTAATTTCTTTGATTTCCTGTGGCAGCTTGTTATACAATTTTACACCCTGATACAACAAACTTTTTTGGGTCTTATGCTTGTTTCTCCTATCTAGATGAAGGCAGTGGCTTGTTCTTGTGCTATAGCTGTGTAAAATGCTGTTTGTACTATAATTCACTATATTTTTCTTTATATATACTATAGTGTGGAACATAAATAAACAGGGAACAGTTAGAATACCAAGTATTTTGAATAGTTCTCTGCAGTGAGCCCACTTACTGCTTTTAGTTATAATTCTCACTGCTCTCTTCTGCACTTTAAAAACTGTTTGTAAGTTGAGTACATTATTTCCCCAGAAAATTATCCCATAGCTTATGACTGAATGTACATAGCTAAAATATACAGTTCTTAGACATTCATCGCTGCATACTGAGGAGAGAACTCTAAGTGCGTAACACGTTGTAGATATCTTTTTTGTGAGTTTTTTAACATGTTCACTCCACCTAAGCTGGCTGTCAATATGCAACCCTAGGAATTTTGTGGTGGGCACTTCGTCTACAGAGGTGTTATGTAGCTTTAACTTTAGGGGACTGTTTTTTCTGTTTATTCTAAAGCGTATGCTATTTGTTTTCTTAATATTTAAGGTCACTTTATTCTCTGTAGACCATTTGTAGACATCTTTCAGTGATTCATTACAATTTTCCAACATTTGTGCTGATGTCTCACTGGTGATAATAATATTGCTGTCATCTCAGCAGCAAATTCAAATTTCACAACTCTACAGACATAAATGCTGAAGGTAATAAAAATGTGTAAAAATAAATGTGCACGGTGGTCCCCATTTTAATGAAAATAACCAAGGACCTTGTCGTTGTTGGGGAGGCTTGCATGCCTCAACGATACAGATAGCCATACGGTACGTGCAACCACAACTGAGGGGTATCTGTTGAGAGGCCAGACAAGCGTGTGGTTCCTGAAGAAGGGCAGCAGCCTTTTCAGTAGTTGCAGGGGCAACAGTCTGAATGATTGACTAATCTGGCCCTGTAACACTAACCAAAACGGCCTTGCTCTTCTGGTACTGCGAACGGCTGAAAGCAAGGGGAAACTACAGCCGTAATTTTTCCTGAGGGCATGCAGCTTTACTGTATGGTTAAATGATGATGGCGTCCTCTTGGGTAAAATATTCTGGAGGTAAAATAGTCCCCCATTCAGATCTCCGGGCGGGGACTACTCAAGAGGACGTTGTTACCAGGAGAAAGAAAACTAGCGTTCTACGGATCGGAGCGTGGAATGTCAGATCCCTTAATCGAGCAGGTAGGTTAGAAATTTTAAAAAGGGAAATGGGTAGGTTTAAGTTAGATATAGTGGGAATTAGTGAAGTTCGGTGGCAGGAGGAACAAGACTTCTGGTCAGGTGAATACAGGGCTAGAAATACAAAATCAAATAGGGGTAATGCAGGAGTAGGTTTAATAATGAATAAAAAAAATTGGAGTGCGGGTAAGCTACTACAAACAGCATAGTGAACGCATTATTGTGGCCAAGATAGACACTAAGCCCATGCCTACTACAGTAGTACAAGTTTATATGCCAACTAGCTCTGCAGATGATGATGAAGAAATTGATTAAATATATGATGAGATAAAAGAAATTATTCAGGTAGTGAAAGGAGAGGAAAATTTAATAGTCATGGGCGACTGGAATTCGAGAGTAGGAAAAGGGAGAGAAGGGAACATAGCAGGTGAATATGGATTGGGGATGAGAAATGGAAGAGGAAGCCACCTGATCCACAGAGCATAACTTAATCATAGCTAACACTTGGTCCAAGAATCATAAAAGAAGATTGACCACAGAGATTTAGGAACCAGATTTTAAATTGTCTTACCATTATATAATCTATCTGAAACCTTCTAGTATGTCCAGGTTTCTTCCATGTATACAGAGTCAACATCTGCCCCTGGAAATGTCTTACAATCTATTGGCTATGGACTGTAGATTAAAACTGAAGAAGCTGCAAAAAAGTGGAAATTTAAGGAGATGGGACTTGGAACAACGTCTGGTTCTTTCAGTTTATCCTTTATGCTCCCCCTGAAACTCTGTACAATTGACAGGAATAGGGGAAAGAAACACGGTAGAAGAAGAATGGTTATCTTTGAGAGGCGAAATAGTGAAGGTAGCAGAGGATCAAGTAGGTAAAAAGACGAGGGCTAATAGAAGTCCTTGGGTAACAGAAGAGATAATACATTTTTGTATTTTCTCCCTTCATCAATTAAATTCATTAAGTGTAGCAGGCAAAAAGCCATTTTGCTCTTCCTGTCGATCCCATTTTTGAGACGTTTGTTTTCCTAATCAGGGATGGCTAGAGGACAAATGTAAGGATATAGTGGCTTATCTCACTAGGGGTAAGATAGATACTGCCTACAGGAAAATTAAAGAGACCTTTGGAGAAAAGAGAACCACTTGAATGAATATCAAGAGCTCAGATGGAAGCCCAGTTCTAAGGAAAGAAGGGAAAGCAGAAAGGTGGAGGGAGTATATAGAGGGTCTATACAAGGGTGATGTACTTGAGGACAATATTATGGAAATGGAAGAGGAGGTAGATATACCACACACATTTCTTCTGCTTCCATCATCGTAACAAGCAAGCATGTCGACTCGGTTCATGTAATAGAAGATGAAATGGGAGATATGATACTGCATGAAGAGAGTGACAGAACACTGAATGACCTAAGTCGAAACAAGGACTTGGGAGTAGACAACATTCCATTAGAACTACTGACAGCCTTGGTAGAGTTTTGTCAGAACTGGCTCTCCCATCTGGTGAGCAAGATGTACGAGACAGGCGAAATTCCCTCAGACTTCAAGAAAAATATAATAAATCTAATCCCAAAGAAAGCAGGTGTTGACAGATGTGAAAATTACCAAACTATCAGTTTAATAAGTCACAAATGCCAAATACTAACGCGAATTCTTTACAGACAAATGGAAAAACTGGTAGAAGCCGACCTCGGTGAAGATCAGTTTGGATTCTGTAGAAATGTTGGAACATGTGAGGCAATACTGACCCTAAGACTTATCTTAGAAGGAAGATTAAGTCTACAAATGCTAGAAACATAGGTTTGCCTTTCCTTAGAGAAAGCTTTTGAAAATGTTGATTGGAATACTCCCTTATAACTGCCATCTGGTTTCTGTACAAATTGTAAATAGCCTTTTGCTCCCTGTATTTTACCCCTGCCACCTTCAGAATTTTAAAGAGTCGAGGGACTTGAAAGGGTAGCAGTGGTTGGGAAGGTAGTGAGACATGGTTGTAGCCTATCCCCAATGTGATTCAATCTGTATATTGAGCAAGCAGTAAAGGAAACAAAAGAAAAGTTCGGAGTAGGTATTAAAGTTCATGGAGAAGAAATAAAAACTTTGAGGTTCGCCGATGACATTGTAATTCTGTCGGAGAGAGCAAAGGACCTGGAAGAGCAGCTGAACGGAATGGACAGTGTCTTGAAAGGAGAGAATAAGATGAACATCAACAAAAGCAATTTGATTACATTCCATTATCCTCGTTTTAAGTCGGGTGATGCTGAGGGAATTAGATTAGGAAATGAGACACTTAAAGTAGTAAAAGAGTTTTGCTATTTGGGGAGCAAAATAACTGATGATGGTCGGAGTAGAGAGGACATAAAATGTAGACTGGCAATGGCAAGGAAAGCGTTTCTAAAGAAGAGAAATCTGTTAACATCGAGTATAGATTTAAATGTCAGAAAGTCGTTTCTGAAAGTATTTGTATGGAGTGTAGCCATGTATTGAAGTGAAACATGGATGATAAATAGTTTTGACAAGAAAAGAATAGAAGCTTTTGACATGTGGTGCTACAGAAGAATGCTGAAGATTAGATGGGTAGATCACATATCTAATGAGGAAGTATTGAATAGGATTGGAGAGAAGAGGAGTTTGTGGCACAACTTGACTAGAAGAAAGGATCGGTTGGTATGACATGTTCTGAGGAATCGAGGGATCACCAATTTAGTATTGGAGGGCAGTGTGGAAGGTAAAAATCATAGAGGGAGACCAAGAGATGAATACACTAAGCAGATTCAGAAGGATGTAGGCTGCAGTAGGTACTGGGAGATGAAGAAGCTTGCACAGGATGGAGTAGCATGGAGAGCTGCATCAAACCAGTCTCAGGACTGGAGTCAACAACAACAACAACAACAACAATTCGAATCAGATTGGATCATGCTATGAGCACTGTTTTTAAAGAACCATAAAAACAACAACAACAACAACAACACTGACGTATGTTACCTGAAACAATATTCTTCGCATACATCAGCAAGAAAAAGTTTGTTGTATGGTCTTCAGTCGTAAGACTTGTTTGATGCAGCTCTCCATGCTACTCTATCCTGTGCAAGCTTCTTCACCTCCCAGTACCCACTGCAACCTACATCGTTCTGAATCTGCTTAGTGTAATCATCTCTTGGTCTCCCTCTACGATTTTTACCCTCCACGGTGCCCTCCAATGCTAAATTTGTGATCCCCTGATGCCACAGAACATGTCCTACCAACCAGTCCCTTCTTCTAGTCAAGTTGTGCCACAAACTCCTCTTCCCCCCAATTGTATTCAATACCTCCTCATTAGTTATGTGATCTACCCATCTGTGTGCGGCTGATATTTTAATGATCATTTTGCTGAAGATAACTGTTTCCATCATAATCAATAGTTGTATAGAATCTGTAAGTTGTGTAAGTGTCACTAAATCATAGTTCATACAACAGACAACACTTTTAACACAATGTTAACTTGGATTTCTTTAGCAACTGGACCAAATCTTTAGCGGGGGAGAATGTTATTTCATTACAGTGAGTAATTACAAAATAATTTTTATCATTTTCATTTACAAATTAGTTAAATTCCAAACCACTGTTGGGAACATTCATAGTTTACTCTTTGATGTGTTATATGTATGGTACTTTATGTTTCCTCCTTGATCTTCGTTATGTACATCGCTGAATAAATGGTCTCTAAAGATGTGTGTTCCTGGCAATATGGTGTATTGCGTATTTGATTAAAAAGTCAACTTTATAATCTCTCAGAAAACTAATTAGAGTCAATATCTAATAGGTTATGAGCCCAGGAGAGATTAATGAACTTTCCATACCAAAGAAATAGACTGATAAATCAAGGTTACATAGTTTTCGCGTGTGTTCAAGTGTTGCTATCGTATTTTCTTTTTTTGCAGAGAAACTTTCAAGATTTATTTGTTTAACTATCTGAACGTATTCAAGATGGCTTTGGGTGGACAATCACTGTCATATCGGTCAACTTCTCAAAATTAAACGAACTACAACGACTGGAAATTCACGATGGAAATGTACCTGAAACATGAGGGACTCTGGGGGACAATTGCTGACACTGACGAAGATGAGAAGAATGTACAGAAAGCATTATCGAAATTATGTTTATCTGTAAATTCATCTGTGTGTCCCAAACTTCGTGGAGCAACGACTGCTAAAGAAGCATGGCCAAATTTACAATCTGCATTTGAAGATAACAGTTTATCTACTTATATTGGGCTGTTACAATGCTAGATGAATGTACGATTGGCTTCGGAGAAAAATATGGAGGCGTAGGGCCTATTTGTCAAAAATTATGTCACTTGCTCAACAAATTCGAAGCACTGGTAAGAAAACGGACGATGATTTCGTGGCTTCAATTATGCTAAGTGGACTTCCATCAGATTTCCAGCCGTAGTTTATGGCAATTGAGAATTCGGGTGTCAAGATTACTAGTGATTTAGTAAGTCAGCGATTAATTCAAGAATCGACGAAACGTCATTTTGCATCCACAAATGAGACCACAGATTCGGCGCTGGCAGCTAGTAAGCTGGACAGTAAACACCAGAAGACGAATATCCAACGTGATGTGCGAAATATCAAGACTTTTAAGTGTTATAAATGTCAGAAACCAGGTCACAAGGCGAATGAGCGTAGAACAAAGAAGAAACCAAATAAATTTTCAAATTCTGCGAATGCAGTGAGTACTGAAAACGAAACTGTGTTAATGGCTCTAACTGCATCTTCGATTCATAGTGATGGCTGGTATGTGGATTCCGGGTGTTCACGACATATGACGAATCAAAGAGACTCGTTCAACACTTTAGCAGCTGTGGTCGACTGGAAAGTGCTATTATCTGCTCCTGTCAATCTTCAGACTATTGGAGAAGGCGATGTTCTCATCTTAGAGTTACTTGTGACCACAAGAATAAACGGATAACTCCTGATGAAGTTGCGTATGTTCCAAGCCTTGCTTACAACCTACTGTCGGTTAGTCAGATGACAAGACGTGGATTGTGTGTATTGTTTGACATATGCAGTGCGGCGTATACAATAAAAGTGATGTAATTGTTTCTGGAACACCAGTATCAACTGCAACTCAAATAAATGGTATGTATCAATTAGATGAAGTGCATTATTACGAAAATGTTGTAGAAATTGACAGTTATGAATAGTGGCATCGAGGATTTGGACATTTGAATCTTGTAAGCATTCATTTATTAAAAGAAAAAATGGCTGATGGACTGAACTGGACGAACGTCAATTTAGATCCGTGTATTCCCTGCATAACACGTAAACAGTCTCGACAACCTTTTCCTCAATCGGCGCATGAAGTTATTTTTAAAGACGAATCGAATTCACCATGAAACAACAACTCCTTACACGCCAGAAGAGAATGGTGTTGCAGAACGCTTAAATCGGACAATCATCGAAAAATCAAGATCATTGTTAACAGATGCAGGTCTAAGTAGACAATTTTGGGCTGAAGCTGTAAACACAGCAATTTATTTGAAGAATCGATCTCCATAATTCCTCAGGAGTGACATTCTTAACAGCTATTGTTGGAGTGGTCGCCGGATAAATGTGAGTCATTTACGAATCTTTGGATACGAGCATTTGTACATATACCAAAAGAAAAAAGGACGAAATTAGAAGACAAATCTAAGGAACTTATCTTTGTTGGATATTGCGAAGATTCTAAAGCATATCGTCCGATTGAGTTTTCGATGAATTGTCTTTGGAATACTGTTTCCACAAGTGCACTTTGATCCAAATTCACCAAACAGTAACCGAATTGACGATAATCGTATAGACAGTCGTCAACTAGCACCAGCACCTAACATCATTGAAGAGGCTGTTGCGTAAGTAGATGTGTACCCACGCAAACACAGTTAAAAAGGGAACTAACGAAGTCTGAACTCAAGTTTCTGATTTCTATTTCATCACATATAACAGGTTGTTGTCGATTTGCTTTTATGCATTCTCTTACATGACAAAGAGTAAAAAGGTAGGTATGAGAACAGTCGACTGCTCTCTTCTCTGTGACTCCCTTGCGAACTGTGGAGAATAATCTCTGTGGTTGGCGCGAATTTTGGGCAGCATTCATCTCACGCTAGGTGAGAAGCAGTGTTGCCAACTCTAACAAACCCGAGTCGCTAGATTCAATATCAAAAGTCGCTAGAAAGTCGCTAAAACTGATTTTACTAGGGGTGTACTGAAAATTTCATGCTTTGAACGGTGCAATAAGCCAGTGGGGGGCGGGGGGAGTAAAATATTAATAAAAACTGTGTCATACGTAATTGCTATATTGTCTTAATTAAATGACGCATCGCTTGCAACAACATACATATAAAATACGCTAACGTTTAATTAAACATGTTATCAATCATAATTGACGCAACATATAAATTGTTGTTTCAATCACAGCAGTCAAATATACTAGAAATATACAACTATATTTGTAACAAAAGAAAGCAAGAACTCAAATTAGGTTACAAAATATATACATACCGGTATGTGAGCTATTCATCGTCGTCACTCAGAAGATCGAATAACTCTTCTGTTTCATGCTCTGACAGAACTGTAGTTGGTGTAGAGGGTTGAACGTCGCTCAAAAAATGATGATGCAGTTCGACTGGTTTTGTCGCAAAAGAGTAACTTTTGTTCGTTCCAATAAGCTCCAATACGTCTGACCGTATGTCAAAAGATGCACAATCTTTATTTTGTTTCTTCAGCTGGTCTCTCAATATGATCAAAGCATTAATTGTCTTTAACGATAATCTGTTGCGTTGTTTTCTACATCTACATCTACATTTATACTCCGCAAGCCACCCAACGGTGTGTGGCGGAGGGCACTTTACGTGCTACTGTCATTACCTCCCTTTCCTGTTCCAGTCGCGTATGGTTCGCGGGAAGAACGACTGTCTGAAAGCCTCCGTGCGCGCTTTAATCTCTCTAATTTTACATTCGTGATCTCCTCGGGAGGTATAAGTAGGGGGAAGCAATATATTCGATACCCCACCCAGAAACGCACCCTCTCGAAACCTGGCGAGCAATCTACACCGCGATGCAGAGCGCCTCTCTTGCAGAGTCTGCCACTTGAGTTTATTAAACATCTCCGTAACGCTATCACGGTTACCAAATAACCCTGTGACGAAACGCGCCGCTCTTCTTTGGATCTTCTCTATCTCCTCCGTCAAACCGATCTGGTACGGATCCCACACTGATGAGCAATACTCAAGTATAAGTCGAACGAGTGTTTTGTAAGCCACCTCCTTTGTTGATGGACTACATTTTCTAAGCACTCTCCCAATTAATCTCAACCTGGTACCCGCCTTACCAACAATAAATTTTATATGATCATTCCACTTCAAATCGTTCCGCACGCATACTCCCAGATATTTTACAGAAGTAACTGCTACCAGTGTTTGTTCCGCTATCATATAATCATATAATAAAGGATCCTTCTTTCTATGTATTTGCAATACATTACATTTGTCTATGTTAAGGGTCAGTTGCCACTCCCTGCACCAAGTGTCTATCCGCTGCAGATCTTCCTGCATTTCGCTACAATTTTCTAATGCTGCAACTTCACTGTATACTACAGCATCATCCGCGAGAAGCCGCATGGAATAATAATATAACGACCTGATTTACAAACAATATAAGATGCACTCCATTTTATGTAGCCCCTTGAAAATATTCTAGATCCACTGCTCTATAACATCAGTTATTTTTTCTTTGTAATATAATGTCAAGTATAAAAAAAAAAAAAATCAACATCACGGGAAGCCGACAAATCACTCGTATCCGCGTCATATTTTCTTTCGTAGAACTGCTGCAACAGGAGAACAAGCGATGATACAACAGGTTCGAGGCTACTGGTGCAGACGCTAGAGCGCTGTAGTGGTATCGAGGAGGTGTGAATTTAAATTACAATCAGTACAGCCCATTCTGATGTCTTTCTTTACTTTTTTACTATGTGAATGCTCTAGTGCTTCCTGTAATATGGCTATAATGACTTCGTGACGATGGGACATATTATATTCTAGATTTCCTTCCTTTGATATTATTCCTAATTCCTTGTATGGCAGAATGAGAGTCTAACTATGCACAATTTAATTCAGCACCTGACATCCTTCACTGGTTATAAACAGACAAATCGGAGATAAAATTATTCGTCACAGTTGCGAAAAATGTTCAAATGGCTCTGACCACTATGGGACCCAACATCCGAGGTCATCAGACCACTAGAACTCAGAACCACCCAAACCCAACCAACCTAAGTACACCACACACATCCGTGCCCGAGGCAGGACTCGAACCCGCGAACGCAGCGGTCGCGCGGCTCCAGACCGAAGCGCCTAGAACCGCTCGGTCACAACGGCCGGCACAGTTCTGAAAAGAAGGTAGAACATATAGTGCGTTAACTTTGGGCATACGCCCAACTGACGGTAAGGCCACAAACGGCTAAATCAGGTGTGTCCAACATTTTAGCTTACCTGGCCTACACTGGAAAAGACGAGTATTTTTAGGCCGCACATAATACACTTAACGCCAACAATAACCGCATAGCCAAAAAGTAATTTAGAATTTTTTTTTTAATTTATGATCCTTCATTCTATTTTATGGTTGACATCTCATCACTTTCGTAACTTTATATAAACGTAATTTTATGGAAACTGTTTTTTTTCTTATTTTACCGACCGCTCACTTCTAGTTACACACCTCCAGACTAAATCAGCGGTAAGCAGTTACTCTCATTTTGTCAGTATCCAGTATTACAATAATCTTGCAGAAGGAGCAAGAAAGCCACTGTTGTGAAGTTCTTCTGAAGCTCCTGATTATTTTATATACCTAATTACTAACTGTGCCAGATTACCTTTTCTGGAGTGACATACAAGAAGCAGAAAGTGAAATACACTTGTTTTCAACCGAACAAAAGTTTCAACAATAAGCGAAATGGCTTAAAAAAAAAAAAAAAAAAAAAAAAAAAAAAAAAAAAAAAAAAAAAAAATAGAAGCTCAGGCACACTATCTCTCATTTGAAGAGATACTCATATAAAACTTATCGACAATAGATTTGTATTGTGGCCACACGTACTGAAAAGATACGCTGATTGTTTTGTTTTTATAATGTTCGTAGAACTGAATATTCTTTCCACTTCTGCATTTGAATGCGGTAGGCATAGAATAGTCATTGCCAGCTGTGAAATCAAAGAAAAAGGATTTCCCCTGCGGCATTTTTATACTGCAAAACCTCACTCTAAAATCGAACACAGCTAGTAGTGTTATTCCACTTAATGAAGTTGATATCACGCCATTCTTGCAGCATACCGTCTATGAAATCGCCACTAAAACCCAGTTCTTTGGCTACATCCGCTACAGCATTATTTTTATTCACTTTTGGTGTTTCTTCAACATTCAGCATTGACATTTTTTTTCAGGGTCATAACGTTACTTGGCAGTCTTTGTTGAATTTCTTTTATGAGTTTCAGACTAAGCTGAATGCATCTCTTCCTCAAATAAACTTTATTTTCTTCAGACAAACTTGACCCAAACAATTTCTGTTCAAACATAAAGCCAAGATTCGGATTTGTGTACATACATTCCCTTGGAACTGGTGTTGTCAACAAATCAACAGTTGGAAAAACTATGTTTTGGCCGAGTGACTGCTTGAGAAATACAAGTGTATCTAATAATTTAGTGGGGTCAGTGTCTTCTCCTTCAAAAGCTTTTATTGTTATTTGTACGTCTTTTAAAGCATGTTTAAGGTAAAACATGTAAAGATGATTTGAGTCGTCATAATACATCTTGTACAAAAGATCGGCAGTGTAACAATTGTCTTGAACCATGGCAAGTGAAAAATGTAGCTTTGTTCTTCCCACTGCTCCAGAATTCTTTGTATTGCTGGTTCAATTGAAAGCCAACGTGTTGCACAGACCTTCAAAATTTTTAGTGGCTGTTTTCCACAATTTATTGTCTCATAAACCTTTTTATATTTCTCTTATCTTTTGGGTGAAATGGAGAACCAATTGTAGGTTTCCCGTACAAGAAACTCTATGTTTCTAGGTATGGTATTCACTGAGGCGTGCGAAACTGCAAGCTGAAGAGTGTGACAAATGCAACGGATCAATACCAAATGCTTCAAACCATATTCTCTCTTGAGTTGTTCGAAAAGCCCATTGTTTATTCCAGCCATTGCAGAAGCATTATCTGTGCCAATTCCTACCATATTAGCGATTGGAAGTTCGAGATCTTTCAAAGAATTCACAAGAACAGCAGCCAGATTTCTTGCATCTGCAGTTTCTACTACAGCGAGTTTGAGAAATGCTGATCTAATGGTTTGTTTGTTTACACTATAGTACCTATAACGATACCTAGCATTTTAGATATTGATACGTCTGTGGATTCATCTATTAGTACACTGTATTTTTGGTTACCTATATCTTCAACCTATGACTGTGTAAAATATGGAGCCAAAACTTCAGTTATAATGTTAATGCACTTTGTACGATGTAATTGCATGTTTTTAGCGCTCTCAGGACCGGAAAACACCTTGCACAGTATTCTTAAACGATGTACTGCTAAAATAGAACAATGTTCAGCAATAAATAAAGAAAGAGCGCTTTCCTCTCTGCCTGCTATTCTAACTGTAGTTTTCGGAACAATTTTCACAGTTAATATAGTTTGTGTTTTTTTTTAAATCAATTTTTTGTTTATGCTTAATAGTTTTTGAATGCTTCATAATATCACACAATTTAGCATAAAACTCTGTTGCACATACTTTACATCTTGCCTTGGATAAGTCTCCAACGACTGGTTTCAGCCACCCATTGAATTCAGGTTCTGCTTCCCACGCATCCCGATATTTTTGAGCATACTGCTTCTTCTTCTGCGGTAAATCCATTATGTAAGCCACCACAACATAAGTTTGACCAATTTATAATCACTGAAAATACATTAAAACTCAGGCGAACTAGAGGTCATGAACCAATCTACCCACTCGATAACCCGATATCAGTCCTATTGTTCATTGTTTAAAACGTAATAATGTTTAAGATACCCCACTGAATTGTTCTTGCGTTACCACTGTGCATGCGGTAATAATTTGATTGCGACTTAACATTTCGAAAAATTAGAGGTTGCTGGACAGAAATGTATTTTATTGTACTTAATATTACGTATGTTTTGTGTCAATTCGAAAAATAAAGGGAGTTCAAAAGTTGAAGAATTATAGATCGATACGCTATCGACGATAACAGGCTTGTGGGTAATGAACAATGAATTGTTCTATAGTCAAGGTTTTCTTACTCTGTAGGCAATTCCCACATTCAGGTTTACTAAATGCTACATGATCTGCTAAGAACTTAATTTAGCTTAGTAAATCTAGAACAAAGTCAGTATAGTACCCATTCTATAGATAAAATCTTAGTTTTGTTAATGAAAATAGTGGACCAAAATAGTTTTGATTTGTACTTCAAAAGTCGTCAGTACTCCAAAAGTCGCCAGATAAGTCGCTAAATAATTTTTGTCGCTAAAAAGTTTTTTTTTTCGCTAAGACGAAGGCAAAAGTCGCCATTTCTAGCGACAAAAATCGCTAAATTGGCAACGCTGGTGAGAAGAGCTCTACGTCATAGTGACGTAGGCACGCGTCATAATGAGTTTCACGAGTCGTCCTATCGACTGTTGTGTGGGTCTTGAATCCGCATTGTTATTTGTTTATGTGCTTTCATTGTCCTATTGTCCGGTGTTGCTAGTATGTACGTCATTCTGAACATGGGCTGTAACGGAAAATGAGAGAACTTTTGAGCAGATCCATGAAGATAGTCTGAAAGATGTCACTATCTTCCTTAGTTGATAGTTTCAACACGAAGGCAAAATTAAATGGAACTAGATGGTTTACTGTTTCTAGCAACATTCGGAACTGTCTTCAGAACCACTTCAATTTTCCAGTTTCTGCCCACATGAATTGTGTACAATTCATTGGATTTTATAAAAATACGAAACACTTTAATTTCTTCCTATCTCACGTTTTTATCCACATGATTTATTCAATATTAATCGAATTGAAAACATGACTAGACACTTTTTAACTTTCGTTATGGTTATGATTCCTTCATTCAGATATTTGTTACACTCATGAAACACACAATAACATCCCACATTCTTTGGATTGCAGCTTAATAATTAATTACTTCACTTTTCTGTCCACACATTTTATGCAAGATTCATCGGATTTAAAATAAATGACAAGCTTTTTTTTTATTTCGTTATGGCTCCTTCGCTCAGACATTAATTACACTCCTGGAAATGGAAAAAAGAACACATTGACACCGGTGTGTCAGACCCACCATATTTGCTCCGGACACTGCGAGAGGGCTGTACAAGCAATGATCACACGCACGGCACAGCGGACACACCAGGAACCGCGGTGTTGGCCGTCGAATGGCGCTAGCTGCGCAGCATTTGTGCACCGCCGCCGTCAGTGTCAGCCAGTTTGCCGTGGCATACGGAGCTCCATCGCTGTCTTTAACACTGGTAGCATGCCGCGACAGCGTGGACGTGAACCGTATGTGCAGTTGACGGACTTTGAGCGAGGGCGTATAGTGGGCATGCGGGAGGCCGGGTGGACGTACCGCCGAATTGCTCAACACGTGGGGCGTGAGGTCTCCACAGTACATCGATGTTATCGCCAGTGGTCGGCGGAAGGTGCACGTGCCCGTCGACCTGGGACCGGGCCGCAGCGACGCACGGATGCACGCCAAGACCGTAGGATCCTACGCAGTGCCGTAGGGGACCGCACCGCCACTTCCCAGCAAATTAGGGACACTGTTGCTCCTGGGGTATCGGCGAGGACCATTTGCAACCGTCTCCATGAAGCTGGGCTACAGTCCCGCACACCGTTAGGCCGTCTTCCGCTCACGCCCCAACATCGTGCAGCCCGCCTCCAGTGGTGTCGCGACAGGCGTGAATGGAGGGACGAATGGAGACGTGTCGTCTTCAGCGATGAGAGTCGCTTCTGCCTTGGTGCCAATGATGGTCGTATGCGTGTTTGGCGCCGTGCAGGTGAGCGCCACAATCAGGACTGCATACGACCGAGGCACACAGGGCCAACACCCGGCATCATGGTGTGGGGAGCGATCTCCTACACTGGCTGTACACCACTGGTGATCGTTGAGGGGGCACTGAATAGTGCACGGTACATCCAAACCGTCATCGAACCCATCGTTCTACCATTCCTAGACCGGCAAGGGAACTTGCTGTTCCAACAGGACAATGCACGTCCGCATGTATCCCGTGCCACCCAACGTGCTCTAGAAGGTGTAAGTCAACTACCCTGGCCAGCAAGATCTCCGGATCTGTCCCCATTGAGCATGTTTGGGACTGGATGAAGCGTCGTCTCACGCGGTCTGCACGTCCAGCACGAACGCTGGTCCAACTGAGGCGCCAGGTGGAAATGGCATGGCAAGCCGTTCCACAGGACTACATCCAGCATCTCTACAATCGTCTCCATGGGAGAATAGCAGCCTGCATTGCTGCGAAAGGTGGATATACACTGTACTAGTGCCGACATTGTGCATGCTCTGTTGCCTGTGTCTATGTGCCTGTGGTTCCGTCAGTGTGATCATGTGATGTATCTGACCCCAGGAATGTGTCAATAAAGTTTCCCCTTCCTGGGACAATGAATTCACGGTGTTCTTATTTCAATTTCCAGGAGTGTATGTTCAAAAATACACAATAACATCACAGGTTGTTGGGATTACATTTAACTGTTCATTCAGCTGGGATGAGTATATCACACAACTCCTGCCACTTCGTTTGTACACATGTATTCACATTTAGCTTTAACGTTATCGGTACAATTACAAAGATCGATATACGTACTCATTTAGCCGATTTAGGTTACTTACGTCACCATGGCGTAGCGTTACGTCAGTATGACGTAGGGTTCTCCTCACCTAGCCTGAGATGAATGCTATCCCCGAATTTTACGCGTCGGCTGCGATCGACGTGTGCGGTAGTCGACAGAAATGCAGTTTGTCAGTTCAGTCGCCTTGTGGCAACTTCAGCAGGTTTTATCTTGAATTAGCACAATGTGACACTGAGAAAACATTAAACAGTAACGTACATAGCCACACGGAAGTTGCGCAGCCAGAAATGCAAACAGAAATTAGAAAACCATCACCTGAACGAAAACCAAATACTAGATATTTTATTGATGATTTTGCTTGTCTTGCTTGTATTTCTGAACCAAATTCGTATGAAGAAGTAATGAATTGTGATGACTGTGCAAAATGGAAGGAAGCCTTAGATAATGAATATAAATCTTTACTTGAAAATGGAACATGGATTTTGACTGATTTCCCACCAGGCAGGAAGGTAATTAATTCGGAATGGGTGTTCAAGTTGAAAGAAACGTCAAATGGTGAAATTGAACTGTTATAAGGCTCGTTTTGTAGCGAAAGGTTATTCCCAAATACCAGGAATAGACTTTGATGAAACGTTCTCGCATGTTGTTCGTCATTCTTCACTTTGCATCCTGTTAGCTTTATCAGCTGAATTTGATCTTGACAGTGAACATATGGATGTTCAAACTGCATTCCCATATGGTGATCTCGATGAAGAAGTTTACATTCGTCAACCTGAAGGCTACGTGAAGAAGGTTTGCAAGCTGAAGAAGGCAATTTATGGTCTAAAACAGGCGTCATGGGTTTGGAATATGAAATTAGATGTGACATTACATAAAAGGAACCTAAAGAAGTCAGAATATGATTCTTGCATTTACTTCAGAATTGAGAAACAAAATACACTCATTATAGCTGCTTATGTAGACGACTTGATCATTTACTCTAATAGAAATATTAGGTGTAACAAAGAATTGAAGAAAGGATTAATGAATTAGTTTAAGATGAGAGATCTTTGTGAACTTAGTTGGTGTTTTGGCATGAGAATAAAACGAAGCAGGAAACAAGGGACGATTAGTATTGATCAAAGCAAATATGCAGCAAACATACTCAAGAAATTTGGTATGGAACATTGTGATCCGGTTGCATATCCATTTGAACCTGGTTCAAAGCTGCAAAAATGTGAAAATAAATTGACAGATGAGGAAAACCTCGTGTTACATCACATTCCTTATCAGCAAGCCATAGATCACTACTGTATTTAGCTCAAAGCACAAGACCGGACATTGGGGCTCTAAGCAGATTCAATTCTAATTATCGGAAAATCCACTCGGAAGCGGTCAAACGAATTATGTGACACATTAAAGGCACAGTCAATGTAGGACTAACTTTCCGAAAATGTGGAACAACTGAAATTGAAGGTTCCTGTGATGCTGATTGTGCATCAGACCTCCATCAGCAGCTATCAACAACCAGCTATATCTTCAAGTTAGCTGGGACAGCAGTTTCCTGGACTTCAAAACGACAATAAACCGTCGCTCTATCACAATTTTGGTAAACATTTTTGGAATTCAGTGACCAATTAATTGTTATATTTAGATTAAAGTTCAGTCTTGATCACGTTATGTCTGTTTTAATGAGTAACCGGTTTCGGTTTTTTCTATAAAACCATCATCAGACCTGTGAATAAATTTTAAGAAATACTAGATACCAATCTTTAAATGAATTAAAAAGTCTAATGATATCAAAATTTTTAACAAAATAAAATAAAATTAGTTATACCCATTGGCTTCCTTGGGTTGGTAGGTGGAGCTCTCCTTGCTGCTGTGCAGTCAACTGATGGTTATGAGTGCTAAGCATGAGCTTAAATATGCAGAGGCTCCGCCTACTTCCTGTCACACTACTTCATAACTGCCAATCAGCGTTCATAATATGACGCCATCGTCAAAGTATAAAAGTAGGAAATACACTAATAACATAAAATTGATTCATTTAAATATCTGATTAACAGATAATAGTTGTATCTACAGCTTATTTATATTTTGAATAAAAACAGTGAATTACGATGTGTGATAGCTGTGCCCTCTATGGACAACCTTAATATTATTACAGTGCCAGTTACTTCAAAGATGTAAAATCCTTGGCGTTGTGGTATATATCGATTCTACCAAGTCGCCTACATCACAATTGCATCTTTGATGGATGCTGCAGAATCGTCTTTTTTTCACTGTAGTTTTTATGGCAATGTTCTTTATAGCATTAAGTTAGCAGCTAATAGTACGTTCAACATTTTTTTTTTTTTTTTATGTATATCTGAATAACTGATGAGACTGCTGATGCAGCATATTTTACATACATTGCTTTTGCCATGGGTATAACTAATCTTATATTTAAAAAACAAAAGAGTAGATGCTTTTATTATAAAATTTCGTCAAAAAGGTCGTAATAATATTTTTCGCGAAAATCTAATTGTTCATTGAGCAGCATTGATGATTTGGTTTTCAAATGAGCATATATCTCGATTTCTTCTAGGATATTCATAAGTAAGCCTTTATTTGCATAATGAAGAACTTGTAAATTCTGTTGTACTGTCCCCTCAGCATGATTATTGAATGTTATATGATGACCAAAAACAGACTTTGTTCGTGAGGTACCTGACGTATGTTCTTTGTACCTTACTGCAAAATTTCGACCTGTTTGGCCGATATATATTTTCTCACAGTCTCTACATTGGATCTTGTACACTCCTGATCTGGTAGATTTTCCATTATCTTTATTTACGGTATGTCTTAATTTTTGTTGTAAAGTATTGTCAGTTGTAAATGCTATTGTTATTCCAGAATTTTTGAATAAGTTAGTGATTCTATCTGATATGTTTCCCATATATGTCATCTTAATATATTTTGGATTACTTATTAGTGGAGTACTTCGTGATTGTTGTACTTTATTAAAAATGATATCTACCTGTCGTGTGTCGAAAGAGTTGGTTTTTGCAATTTGTTTTAAGATGGTCATTTCCTTTTTGATCTCATTAGCTTCTAGCGGTAATTTTAGTATTCGGTGTATCATAGACTTAAAAAATGCTTTTTTATACTTGTCAGGATGACATGATGTAGCATTAATAATAACATCAGTGGTTGTAGGTTTCCTGTATATGGTGAATAAATGTTTCCCGTTGTTATTAGTTATCGTGAGATCTAGGTAGTTAATAGATTTTCGATTTTCATGCTCAACTGTAAATTGTAACTTCGGATGCATAGAGTTTAATTTTATAGCAGGTTTCTCAATTTCGTCTTTTGAACCATTATAAAGTAATAATGTATCGTCTACATATCGCTTGTAATATATGATTTTATTTGCGATATCAGGGTTATTTTTCAGGAATTGCGTCTCAATGTGGTTTACGAAAATGTCTGCTACTGTCCCAGCCAAAGAATTTCCCATTGCTAAGCCATCTTTCTGACAATAGATTTTAGTATTAAATGAGAAATAATTGTAATCTAAAGTGCATTCAAGTAGTTCTATAAGTTCGATTATTTCGTCTTTAGTCATATTTTTGTATTGTATTAAGTTATCCCTAATTATATTAATCGTCTCAGTAATTGGTATATTTGTATATAAATTTTTAATATCTAATGAGGCGAAATTTGCACTAGTTGGAATGTCTATGCTGTGGATTTGTTGTGTTAGTTCATAACTGTTTTTGATACTGAAGTTGCTGTCATATGTATAGAATGCTTTCAAAATTTTATTAAGTTTCATATTTAGTTTATATGAAGGACTACTTCTGTAGTTGACAATAGGTCGTATAGATTTCTCTTTTTTATGCAGTTTAATCTGTGATCTTAATTTAGGTATTTGGGGATTCATATTTTTCATCATATTTTTTTCCTCAGGGGTCAAGAGGTGATTATTTTCATCGACTAGTTTCTTAATCTTTAATTGGAACTTTGGAGTGGGGTCTTTAGTTACTTCAACGATCCCATTTTCATTAAAAAATGAGAGTGTTTTAAATATATAATCGTCTTCTTTAATAATTACAAGGGTATTTCCTTTATCGGCCTTTACCACAATTGCTTTCTCTGCTAGTAGTTTATTATTGATATTTTTAAGTGTTTTATCTTCAGTTTTTCTATGTAGTTTATTTTTCTCTTTTAAAATTAAGTCCTTCGTTTTTAGGGCTATCTTACATGCTTCAGGTTTATTTATTTTTGATATTTTGCTTGTTGCTATAACATCAGCAATTATGTGTTTAACGTTGGTATTATTTAGTGGGGGAGTTAAGTTATATTTTAAGCCTTTGTCAAGTAGTGACATTTCGGACTTTGTGACCTGAATATCTGTAAGATTCATTGTCCTTGGATAAAATTGATGTACATGGTTGACCTTTTCTGAAAGCTTATTTTGTTGTTTAGCTATGAGTGAATCAATTTTTCTCTGATGTCTTTGGGTAATCGCTTTCCGCAAAAAGTCTATTTTCTCATCAATGCTGCTTAGTAAAATAGAAAAAATCAAAGGTGAGAGTTCATTACTTAGCAATAAATGCAGACTATACATTTCGACATTTAAAAAATCTTTTATCTTAAAAGCTTCTCTAATTTCAGATTTAATCCATAAAGATAATGGAAAATCTACCAGATCAGGAGTGTACAAGATCCAATGTAGAGACTGTGAGAAAATATATATCGGCCAAACAGGTCGAAATTTTGCAGTAAGGTACAAAGTACATACGTCAGGTACCTCACGAACAAAGTCTGTTTTTGGTCATCATATAACATTCAATAATCATGCTGAGGGGACAGTACAACAGAATTTACAAGTTCTTCATTATGCAAATAAAGGCTTACTTATGAATATCCTAGAAGAAATCGAGATATATGCTCATTTGAAAACCAAATCATCAATGCTGCTCAATGAACAATTAGATTTTCGCGAAAAATATTATTACGACCTTTTTGACGAAATTTTATAATAAAAGCATCTACTCTTTTGTTTTTTAAATATAAGATTAGTTATACCCATGGCAAAAGCAATGTATGTAAAATATGCTGCATCAGCAGTCTCATCAGTTATTCAGATATACATTAAAAAAAAAATAAATAAATAAAAATAAAAAATTAAAAATAAAAATAAAATGTTGAACGTACTATTAGCTGCTAACTTAATGCTATAAAGAACATTGCCATAAAAACTACAGTGAAAACAAGACGATTCTGCAGCATCCATCAAAGATGCAATTGTGATGTAGGCGACTTGGTAGAATCGATATATACCACAACGCCAAGGATTTTACATCTTTGAAGTAACTGGCACTGTAATAATATTAAGGTTGTCCATAGAGGGCACAGCTATCACACATCGTAATTCACTGTTTTTATTCAAAATATAAATAAGCTGTAGATACAACTATTATCTGTTAATCAGATATTTAAATGAATCAATTTTATGTTATTAGTGTATTTCCTACTTTTATACTTTGACGATGGCGTCATATTATGAACGCTGATTGGCAGTTATGAAGTAGTGTGACAGGAAGTAGGCGGAGCCTCTGCATATTTAAGCTCATGCTTAGCACTCATAACCATCAGTTGACTGCACAGCAGCAAGGAGAGCTCCACCTACCAACCCAAGGAAGCCAATGGGTATAACTAATTTTATTTTATTTTGTTAAAAATTTTGACATCATTAGACTTTTTCATTCATTTAAAGATTGGTATCTAGTATTTCTTAAAATTTATTCACAGGTCTGATGATGGTTTTACAGAAAAAACCGAAACCGGTTACTCATTAAAACAGACATAACGTGATCAAGACTGAACTTTAATCTAAATATAAAAGTCGCTCTATCAACTACAGAAGCTGAGTATATGGCTCTATCAGCAGCAGCACAAGAAGCGGTATACCTTCAAGGATTGCTTTGTGAATTGTGTGTTATGCATAGTGAAAAACCAGTAAGTGTATGCTGTGATAATGGATGTGCCATTGCACTGAGTCACAATGGTGTGCATCACGCTCGAACAAAACACATTGACGTCAGGCACCACTATATTCGTGATTTAATTAAAACAGGAAAATTCAGTGTGAAACCTGTAAATACCGTTAAGCAGCAAGCTGATTTTTTTGACAAAGGCACTGCCTAAAGGTAAACATCAGGGGTGCTGTCAAGCTGTGGGACTTTCAGAATTCACAAATTGATATCTCGAGAACTTGTGGGGGTGTTGGGAACATTCATATTTTACTCTCTGATGTGTTATATGTATGGTACTTTATGTTTTCTCCTTGATCTTCGTTATGAACATCGCTGAATAAATGGTCTCTAAAAATGTGTTCCTGGCAATATGATGTATTGTGTATTTGCTTAAAAGGTCAACTTTATAATCTCATAGAGGACTAATTAGAGTCAATATCTAATTACCACTGAATAACACTGCGCACGCTACAGTATTAACTTCTCGTGCTTATGTAATCCCTGCTTTCAGCATCAAACTTAACTTTACATACATTTTCAAATGATCCTAGTGTTTCATTGATGTCTGTTTCTACCGTATTACATCTTTTAGCAAAAAGGTTAGAATTTGATATTGAGAAATCTTGGAAAGTATCATTCTGTTTGAGCAATCATGTAAACCAACTGTTAACTGACTTTAGCAACAAAGAACTCGTTAACTCTTTCTTTAAATCTAATTTTAAATATTTAACTTTAGGTTTACTAAAGACTGAATTTGACACACTAAACAGTATATTTGTTGCCTGACTATTAGAAGTTTCACTCTGGTCATTTAGAACTTCACTTTGAGCATTTAAACTAGAATGTACCAAACCTATTTCTTTCCTTAAGAGTTTACAATTAAATGAAACTTTCATTCTGAGCATTTAACCTAGAATTTAAACTCTGGGCTTTAATTAAACTTGCTAACTCAGTCCAGTCTGGCATTTCTCTACTGATTCTCGCAGCTATAGCTGGTTCTTGAGTTTCTTCTACTTGTTTCACATTACCCATATTCTTATGCACTTTAGATCTAGTGATATTTAAAAACTTTACTCATGTAGTTGTTATACTTTGAGTGTAAAAGTTGGATAAACTGTTGAGTGAAGTCCACTCTAACATTAAAGTACTGTTTTACACTCACCTGACATATAGTTTCAGCTGCTTCGGCGAGTGGATGTGGAATTGCCACTGGCACCAGTTGCTGTTCAAGGGTGCTGGCATTTGGTTTCTGCATCGACGTCAGTGAGTAGATGTGAAAGCAGGTGTACTACAAGGCTCTGTGTTTGGACCTTCACTTTTTATAATATATGTCAATGACTTGCCCAGCACCATGTTATGTAAATCCACACTCTATGCAGATGATACAACTTTTGTTACAGCAGGGAAAGATTTAGGAAAATTAAATGAGGAAAGTGAGGCTCATCTCAGAGCAGCCATCAAGTGGTTCCAACTCAATGACTTGCATATAAATCATGATAAAACTGTAAATATTCTCTTTAGCGTGTGTGTTAGAGTGATAAGATTGATTGTGTCTCAGCTAAACTACTTGGGATCCATCTTGACTCAAAATTAACGTGGAAGAGTCATACCGATTATATTTGTACTAAGTTAGCACATATGACATATTTGTTAGGTAAACTAAGGTCATGTGTTAGTGGTAAATTATTACTCAATGCATACTATGCCTTTTTCCACACCCATTTAACATATGCCACTTTGTTTTGCTCCGGGTGAGTTTCCCCGCAACAATTTTTCATTTGGCAAAAGAAGGCAGTCAGATTTATCCATGGAGTCAGAAATAATGCGTCTTGTAGACCATATTTCAAAAATCTAATAATACTAACAGTTGCAGCACTCTTTCTACTAAGTTGTCTCATACACACAAAAGAAAAACAACACAGTCACAAACTACGACAACCTACCCATCACCATGACACACATATAAAACAGCAAATTGACATTCCAGTTGCTAGACTAAAGAAAACTCAAGATAGTTACAGGTACATGGGAGTAAAACTATTTAACATGTTGCCAATAGAGGCACATAATGTGTCAGTGAATGAGTTTAAAAGTGTCACAAAGAAATGGCTTAGAGAAAAAGCTTTTTATACAATAGAAGAGTTTATAATGTGCACTAAAGATGATCTTAAGTACTGGTACTAATATAGTTTCACTTAAACTTATACATGTAAATATAATACAAAAATTTGTCCTTGATGCTGCACAAGGTATTCGTATCTTATTAGACAATAATGATCTACAATAAATTACACCATTTCTGTTAGTTATGTGAACTGTATATGTACACAAATGACAACATCAATTGCATTTTAATGCCTAAAGATAATAAAATAAATAGGTCAGCAACTGGCGGTGACGGCATCGGATGTTGTTTTCTGCGTCTGCGTACCCACGATGTGAGAGAGCTGTATACTCCCCACACCAGATCATCTTAGACTAAGAGGAGATCTGACGAGAACAATTCGACTAATACATCGAGGTCTTCTTTCCGTTCTTTTAACGTTATTATTTTCCTACATTTTAACTTTTTTGCATTTACTAATTTTCACCATTTGAATTTTTAGGCAGAATCCAATTCCGTGAAATGGCTCTTTTGTCTTGTTATACTCCGCTGCTATGGCAACACATTCTAGCACTTTGCAAAAAAAAAAAAAAAAAAAAAAAATCTTTGTAATCTGATGATCACATATCGAAAGTTTAGTGTCACCATACTCCTCGATTAACAATGTATTTGACTCGAAACCAAACGGAATTTTCTGCAGAACATAGATATTTATTTGGTTTCTGGCAGTCACATAACATTTATGAGTGAGTTGGTTTAATAACCATTCCTCTTCTCACTATGTATTTCAATAAATGTCTTGTCCTCTCCATGTACAAAACGAATATTAATTAACAATACTTCAACAGTCCTTTTTTTTTTTCACTACAACAGTCAAAGTTATAAAACAGCAGATGATACATAAACACTCTTTGTTCTTTCACTATGGCTTCCATGGCGTGACTGGGAAACACTTGTCGGCGCCGTTCGCCCACCACGTCTATAGTCGTCTCACAATAAACTACAAACCTGCACACACAGGCAGGTGATGCGCAGTAAATAGGCTCTCTCACACGTATATTTAAGATATCGTGTGTTCGAGATGGTAGAAGGCTGAGTGGTTCTGGAATTTACACAGTGTCATCCTGTATTGTTTCAAGAATTTCTAAGTCCTTTCCTGGATTCTTTTACTGCTTACTCTAGTGTATATTCTGGCTCTGGTTTGTAATGTTTCACAACTTCCGAGAGCTCAGTGCATGTTAAATCTGCACTAAACTGAATTTTATACTTAGTCAGCCATGAACGTATATCTGCTTTACAAGAATGTGCGCTAGGCACTTTATTTTCGTGAACGCAATGTTAGGATGCATTGTCTAATACCACTATAAATCCACATGGAATGTTTGGTATTAGGCAGTCTTGCGACCAATATATAATTTTCATCCTTCATTCCATTGTGATAGTCTTCCTATGTTCATCTCTAATCACAGATGAGCTTTGCCCTCAATGAACCCCATTTCTCCTCCTGCATGAACCACTATAGCTCTTTGGGTGGAACTTTCATTTCTCCACTCACCTGGTACGTCACTATGCTGTCAACATTTACTGACAGTATAGTGTGTATGCACCCATGTTTCGTCAGTTTTCTCTCAAAGTTCCAATTTCCAGTGTTTGTCGCTTTCCAGTGGTCCTAAATGTTGCGATCCTTCTCTGTATGTCTAGCATAGGTAACTGTCAACAGTCTTGAGATCTGTGAAACTTGGTGGTCCCCATATTTCACGTAGCAACATCCGTAGATAGAAACATTTGGCCCTGTTTGGATGTACGGCGTATACTCAGCCAAGTGCACCAGTTTTCATGATTCCTGGACGATCGTTGAAATATGTGGAATGAAAGAAAAAACTCTAATACACAGGGATGTCAACATATAGTAATGTCTTTGCAAATGGATCCATTTGGCAATTGGCACAGTTGGTGAAAAGCTATACTGTGTTCTGAGGTGGTGCACTTGCAGTTTTTCTGACTGGCTTTTATGAAGTAAACTCTCTGTCCACATTCTCAAAAAAATACTGCTAGATGTTGCACTGTTGGTTCGCTTTCGTGTATGGGAAAATCAAAAACACACCACACTGCTTCATTATTGTTGATGTATCTTCCCATATTGACAAAACCACGGAAGCTAAATTTCCCAGTCCACAAGAAGATTCAGAACTGTAGGACATAGTAGTGAAAAATATGATTCACACACAGACCATATGGGCCATTGAACCCCAGTTTGCAATGTATGAATGTTTAAAACAGAAACGACGAGATCCTCATTTTTATTGTTCACTGTCCTTGGCTATTTGAAATACTGCCATGTGACTGTATTTATTCACATGCTTACAGACAATTTGGTGGATTTCACTGAATTGCAGTATTCTACATTTGTGTGCGCTTGGAACATTTTGGAAATTAGTTGTTATATGGTACTACTAACTGATTATCTATTTCCAGCGTCACTGTCTCATATTTTTAATGCGAGGCCACCATTTTTTGGGTTTGCCATCAACTCTGTTTCTGTGTTGTCCAAGTATGGTTTTGGGTACTTTTTTTGTACAATTTCCATCATTCATACATTGCAAACTGGGGTTCAATGGCCCACATGGTCTGTAAATCATGTTTTTCACTACTATGTCCTACAGTTCTGAATCTTCTTGTGGACTGGGAAATTCAGCTTGGGTGGTTTTGTCAATATCCGTGGGATGAATTTTGTTGCGTAGGCATATGAGATTGTGTGAATGAGGCTCTTCTCGTTTATGCCATTTGACTGGAACTGTTAGATGCTGGATGTACACAAAGATGTGGCATTTTGTGATGACTTAGCCCAAGATTTCCGACAAAAGTGTCTATTATGTCATGTTGATGCATGGGGGCTTGTCTGTATTTTAGTTGCTCTTTAATTTCTGGCCATGATGAGTTGCATGTGAATGTTATGAAGAGAGCAGGTCGTCCATATTTTCTTATGTAGGTCATGTCATCTTGTGCGTGTTCCAAAGTCATCAAAGAAAGACAGAGGAACATGCATGAACAAAGGTAATTTTATCCTCATCATGCAATGTTTCCGTCACTTATAATTGCGCCTCGAACATGGATGCATTCTTTCACATGTGGTTTCTTCTGATTCAGTTTCTTCTAAAAACATTCGTTCTGTTTCTATTTTTACATACATGTCTACCAGGAAATGTTGGAATAAATGGTGAGTGTTGAGAAAGTGATTAGAGACAATGAAACATACAGTCACACAGTTGTAAGCATAGAACTTCTTGGAAGTGACTGTTTTGTTTGCTGCTTTGGCTGGATTTGTTCCCGCTTTGGCTGGATTTGTTCCCAATTAAAATGATACTCATCCTTTCCGTGCAGAAATATTAATGGATATTGGAGGGGATCATATGAACTGCGTCCTCACAATGCATTGTAGCGTACAGCGAGGTGATCGGTCTCATCAGATTAGGAAGGAAGTCGGATGTGCCCTTTCAAAGAAACTATCCTGGCATTTGCCTCAAGCAATTCAGGGAAATCATGGAAAACCTAAATCTGGATGGCCAGACGTGGATTTGAACCGACATCCTCCCGAAAGCGAGTCCAGTGTGCTACCCACTGTGCCACCTCACTCAGTGTGTATCAGTTTGACTACTCGTACTTCGCTGTTTGTTATTATTACCTAACTACACTACTTTTTCGGTTCCTCCCTTCGTCACTGAAACTGGCGTTCAAACCCACAATGGGTCTTGTTTTGTATTTACCTACACATGGGTAGCCACACCAGTGGCAATTCCAGAACACACCAAAAAGCCTTTGAATAGTCCACCGTGTTCCACAACATTTGAGTGTGTTCTGGAATCTTCCACAATGATCTGGGATATTCCAGGATGTTTCTGAACATTCTGGAATCTTCCCAAATGTTCCAGACTATTCCAAACATTCCAGATCATCCCGGATCATTGCAGAACATTCTGGAATGTTCTTGAACACACTCTAAATATTCTAAAAAGTGACGTGCCTTTTGAGTAAAAATGAAAACCTTCTTCATGGATCACGGATAGGGGGCTACTACACCATACAACTCACTTGATCATACCAGGACTTTTTTTTTTTTTTTTTTGAGTTTTAGTGGCACTTGTACACTTTTTTAATATATATTTAGTACTGTTGCTAACTTGGGCATACAATAGCGCAACTTATCACAGTATTAGCTGAAGCAATAATGAAAGAATAGGTTCTCTGTTGTAAAACAGTTGAATGATACAAAGCAATATCATTTGTGGTTGGCACACTTTAACCCTCAAGCGGGCAAGCGCTTATGTATAATCATTAGCTGCACTTTGACCTGAAGTATTTGACGAGTATAAATGAAGAAAATGGAATCTCCTGGGAGGGAACAAAAAAAAAACAGACCATAAAAAAGGTTTAAATTTATTTCTACGCAAACTAAGAGAAATGCAACCACTGACCCGTAGCAGACTGATATGTTGAGCATGAGAACACGTAACTGGAAACAGTATTCACACTAGCTTTTGAGCACGTGTGCACGACACACACACACACACACACACACACACACACACACACACACACACACAAATGTAAACTTGTGCAGCTGCAGTGAGACTGATTATTGATTATCAATTACTGTAAACAGTCGCCTGGGCTCATAGTGGATTGGGTAGGAGTAGCAGGATAGTGCAAGGCAGGTCTTTCAACACATGACTCAGTAGCTGCAAATCAAGAGAGGAGGATAGAATGAGTGTGACATATAGAGAGGGAGAAGGGAGAGGAGGAAACGTGAGGAAGCGGGAGATGAAAAGAGAGAGAGAGAGAGAGAGAGAGAGAGAGAGAGAGAGGAGGAGGAATAAGGAAGAGTGGTGGGAACAGGTTAGCTGAGGTTTACACTGATGGAAGACAATTTCCAACTGCGTGAAACTTGTGCTGGAAGGGAGTATCCTAATGGTTCGCATAGCAAAGCAGCTGTCAAAGTCATTTCTATTTTAGTATGGTGCCCAGTAAATTCGACAACTGGATGGTCAGTTGTTTGTGGTGTCACAGCCAGACACCACACTTGCTAGGTGGTAGCCTTTAAATCGGCCGCAGTCCGTTAGTATACGTCGGACCCGCGTGTCGCCACTGTCAGTGATTGCAGACCGAGCGCCGCCACACGGCAGGTCTAGAGAGTCTTCCTAGCACTCGGCCCAGTTGTACAGCCGACTTTGCTAGCGATGGTTTACTGACAAATTACGCTCTCATTTGCCGAGACGATAGTTAGCATAGCCTTCAGCTACGTCATTTGCTACGACCTAGCAAGGCGCCATTATCATTTGCTATTTATCTTGTGATGCATGTACCGTCAGACCGATGTTCACCAATAATGGATTAAAGTTAAGTATTCCAGAAGCTACGTACTTTATTTGCTAGTCTCCATTACTTGTCCCATTCCAGACCTCACGCCAGCCTGCGTGAGTTTCAACGCGTGCCTTTCGGCTTCCTTATAGTGGGTTGGCTGTCTTGCCAATCCACAACAAGTGGCGACGAGGCCAATTCGCGTTCGTAACTATACTGCCCTGATTTACTTGTGTAATGGCTTCGCCACAATCTCCAGATGTACTGTCCGAATTTTATCGCTTACAGAACCAGCAGACGCAGGCCTTACTGGATGCCCTTGGACAGCTCGTCCAGGGTCAATGTGCCATGCAAAACGATGCGGCAGCCGCCGCTCCACCGCTCATGCAGCCACAACACACAGTTGCACCACCTTTTCGTCCTTTTGTTGCGGCACTGGAAAGCTGGACGGAGTGGTCACGTCAATTTGGATTCCATCTTGCCGCCTACAGAATTCAAGGTAACGAGCGGCAGCCTTTTTTGTTAGCATCCGTCTGCGTCCACACGTACCATGTGATAGTCAAATTATTTCCCCGACGCGACGTAGAAACTCTGTCCTACGACGAAATTTTGTCTGCATTAGATGTATATTTTAAAGAATCAGTCAATGTAGTTGCAAAAAGGTATACCTTCTTTTGTACAAAACGTACGGCAGGTCAGACTAATAGGGAGTGGGTTGCAACCTTGCAAGACCTTACTAGGGATTGTGCTTTTGAGTGTCAATGTGGACTCCCTTATTCAGATACTATTGTACGTGATGCAATTGCACAGAACGTTTCTGATGTTAGTATATGGGAACAGATTTTGAAACTAGTCAATCCCTCCCTTCAACAAGTGATGGACATATTGGATCGGCAGGACACACTTGACTTTGCTCAGGAATCATTTGAAACTTCGCCACCCGTGTGTCAGGTTAACCGGCCCGCCGGGCGAGCTGCACGGAACAGTAAACAGTCCTCGTGCCCGGCCGCGCCAAAGCCGCCTGGCTCTCAGCCATGTGTACTGCGCCAGCAAGCAAATGCAGTGAAATCATGCCCGCGGTGTGCTACTAGACATTCACGTGAGAATTGCCCGTCACGCCAGGCTATTTGCTTTTTCTGTAATAAAAAAGGCCATGTTCAAAGTGTTTGCCTGAAAAAGCTCCGATCGGAAGCTCAAAACCATTCCAGGCCCTTTGCTTCGCGCCGGAATCGGAATCGAACCAAGGATATTCAGGCTCGCGACACTTTGCCCATGGAAATTCATGTAGTTCATTCCACTCCGCCCAGTGCTACTCTCTCTCACAGTGACTGTGTTCGTCCCACAAATAGTGTGCGTCGACATCGCCGGAAATCCCGTCAAGTCGAAAGTGATTCTGTACCAGTGTCAGTTTACGTTGCACGAGACAGTCGCTCTTGTCGTCAGCAGGACAATAAACTTTTTGTGGACTTGGACATTAACGGCAAAGTGATACCATTCCAGCTCGATACCAGAGCTGCAGTTTCATTGATCAATCACGACACGTACAAACAGCTGGGCACACCCCCGTTCCGTGCTGCAAATGTTAAGTTAAGTAGTTATTCAGGACAAGCGATCCCTATGTTAGGACAGTGCAGCCTTCTTGCAACATACAAGGGACAAACAAAACTTGTGTCATTTTACATCCTTCATTCGTCTGCTGCAGTGAACTTGTTTGGTTTAAAAAAAATGGTTCAAATGGCTGTGAGTGCTATGGGACTTAACATCTATGGTCATCAGTCCCCTAGAACTACTTAAACCTAACTAACCTAAGGACAGCACACAACACCCAGTCATCACGAGGCAGAGAAAATCCCTGACCCCGCCGGGAATCGAACCCGGGTGTGGGAAGCGAGAACGCTACCACACTGTTTGGTTTCGATTTATTTCAGTTGTTTAACTTGTCTATAGTAAATCAGGTCCTATCAGTGAACCAGACTGTGCCTTCAGATAGTGTTTCTCGTCTCTGTGAAGAATTTGTGGACATTTTTGCACCGGGCCTCGGTTGCGCTAAGAACTATCAAGCACATTCGGAACTGAAAGTCAACGCGCAACCGAAATTTTTCAGAGCGCGCAATGTTCCCCACGCATTGCGTGATGCGATCGCAAAAACATTACACGATTTGGAATCACAAGGTGTAATTGAACGTGTGCAGGCTTCTCTCTGGGCATCACCCTTAGTAGTTTTGCAAAAACCTTCCGGAAAATTGAGACGTTGTGTGGACTTCAAGGCAACCGTGAATCCACAACTAGTGACTGCAACTTTTCCTTTACCCCACCCAGAAGATCTTTTTGACAAACTGTGCCCGGGTAAATATTTTTCGAAGTTGGACCTAGCAGATGCGTACTTGCAAATACCGGTGGACGAAGAATCCCAGCGCGTTTTGGTGGTTAACACGCATCTTGATTTGTATCGATTCGAACGACTGCCATTCGGGTGTGCATCCGCCCCTACATTGTTTCAGCAATATTTACAAACTGTTTGTGCATCGGTCCCTACTGCAGCAAACTATCTGGACGATATTGTGATCTCCGGAAAGACAGAAGAAGAATGTTTAGCCAATCTCAGAACATTATTTCAGGTTTTGCGACAAAATGGTCTTCGCTCTCGTAAGGACAAATGTGTGTTTTTTGCTCGTGAGTTACCCTATCTGGGACATGTATGCCTTGGGCATTGAGTACATCCCAGTCCCGAGCACCTCCGTGCCATACAAGACTTGCCTTCGCCCCAGAATCTGAAGCAGCTACTGAGTGTGCTGGGAAAAATTAATTATTATCATCGCTATGTGCACCACGCCTCTTCCATTTCAGCTCCACTTCATCGCTTACGCCGTAAAGGTGTTCCGTTCGTCTGGACGACGGAATGCGAACGCGCCTTTCGCCAGTTGAAATCGGCGTTGCTTTCCAATACTTGCCTTACGCCATTCGATCCCCGGAAGCCCCTTTTGTTGATGGTGGATGCATCGGATTTCGGGATCGGTGCTGTGCTTGCGCACAAATATGGTTCGCACGATCGCCCTATTGCCTTTGCATCCAAATTGCTCTCGTCTGCGCAAAGAAATTATTCACAGATCGAGAAAGAAGCATTGGTTCTCGTATTTGGTGTTACCAAGTTTCATGATTTCTTGTATGGTCGTCACTTTACCATCATCACAGACCACAATCCTTTGACATCGCTTTTTCATCCGAACAAGCCTGTACCTCCACGTACAGCGCAGATATTCATTCGCTGGTCTATTTTCCTCTCGCAGTACCGCTACGATATCTTGTATCGGTCCACTGCTAAGCACGGAAACACCGATGCGTTGTCCCGTTTGCCTGTTGCTGAGGATAGAGCATTCGGTTCCTCCGAACTTGCTTGCATGTTCATTGATTCGGAAACTGATGACGTGGTCGAATCGTTTCCGATTGATTTTCGTCGTGTAGCTACAGCCACAGCTGCCGACCCTGTCCTTGCTACCATTCTGCGTTTCGTTGCTACTCAATGGCCCTTGTCAAAGTCACGGATCGGGGATCCGTTGGTTCGCCGATTTTTTGCTCACAAGGAGCGACTTTTTGTTCGACGTGGTGTTTTGCTGTTGCGTTCTGATAATGATCAGTCCAGGGTCGTGGTCCCACATTCGTTACAGTCCTCTGTCTTATGGCTTCTCCACCAAGGACATTGGGGCACAGTGCGAACGAAACAACTTGCTCGTCAGCACTGTACTTGGTTCGGAATCGATGCCGCGATTGTGAATATGTGCTCTTCTTGCATGGTGTGTGCCGAACAACAATCAGCACTACCACGGAAATTCTTTGCATGGCCAAAAGCCACTTCCCCTTGGCAACGCTTACACATCGATTTCGCTGGTCCATTCTGGAATGCTCGATGGTTGGTTGTGGTAGATTCATTCAGTAATTTTCCTTTTGTTGTCCGGATGTCTTCCACGATGTCATCTGCCACCATTCAAGCGTTATCCGCTATCTTTTGCATTGAAGATCTTCCACAGACTATTGTTTCCGACAATGGTCCACAATTCATGTCCGCAGAATTTCAGTCATTCTGCAAGGCCAATGGTATTCAACATCTGACGTCCGCGCCGTTTTCACCACAGTCAAACGGTGCCGCTGAACGTTTGGTCAGGACTTTCAAGTCACAGATGTTGAAGTTGAAAGAGTCTCATACTCGGGAGGACGTGTTATTGCTCTTTTTGTCCTCGTATCGCTCTCAGCCCTGAGATGGTCACTCGCCGGCTGAGTTGCTTCACGGTCGCCCTCATCGAACCTTGATGTCTTTGCCGCTCCACAGGAACCTGATGCGGCGGATGTAGCAGACACCTGCTTTTGCTCCAGGCGACGTTGTCTACTACCGCAACTATCGAGGTTCACGGCGTTGGCTCAAAGGGCGCATTCTTCGCTGCCTCAGCCGCGTTATGTATCTGGTTTTGGGGGCCTCTGGTGAGGTGCGTCGGCATCTCAATCAGCTGCGCCTCTGTCGTCGCATGGGATCTGCCACTCCCCGTCTGCTTTCAGCGACGGTGCCGTCCGGTCAGCGCCCTGGGGACCCATCTACTGGCTCGCCTCAGCCCCAGGTGTTACCGACGCTGCCTTCCATTTTGCCCCATGGCGACGCACCACCGCCGCCTGTTCTCCCGCCGGCGACGCCCGCAGTGGACGCGGCGCTGCAACCGCCGGGCGCCTCCCTAGGTCACGCGCCGCCGATCGCTTCCTGTGACCAGTTGTCCTCCGACATGGAACTCTTGCCCGCTCCGGACCATATGTCGTCTTCGCCCGTCGGGTGCCCCGGCCCGATGGAGGTCGACCCTTCAGCCCCTACTGTCTCTCATACACCGCATGTTGGCGTGCACCCTGAAGCAGGTTTTCAGGTGTTTCCTAGCTCCTCTCGGTCCGAATGGCAGGGCGCGGGTGGCACAGCCTTGCCTGTTGTTAGGCTCCCCACCCCATCGCATACGTCAACATGGGGTCCTCCCCACGGCGGGCGGAAGCCTTATGCCACAACCGTCCGCCGATTTGCGGGGGAGGAATGTGGTGTCACCACCAGACACCGCACGTGCTACGTGGTAGCCTTTAAATCGGCCGCGGTCCGTTAGTATACGTCGGACCCGCGTGTCGCAGACCGAGCGCCGCCACACGGCAGGTCTAGAGAGACTTCCTAGCACTCGCCCCAGTTGTACAGCCGACTTTGCTAGCGATGGTTCACTGACAAATTACACTCTCATTTGCCGAGACGATAGTTAGCATAGCCTTCAGCTACGTCATTTGCTACGACCTAGCAAGGCGCCATTACCAGTTACTATTGATGCTGTAAAACATGTACCATCAAGAGCAATGTTCACCAATTATGTATTAAAGCTAAGTATTCCAGAAACTACGTACGTTTTTTGCTAGTCTCAATTCCTTGTCCTGTTCCAGACCTCACACCAGCCTGCGTGAGCTTCAACGCATGCCTTTCGGCTTCCTTATAATGGGTTGGCTGTCTTGCCAATCCACAACATTGTTTGTGTAACATAAGAGAAAGGACGCTACTCAGTGTCCCACCCAGAAATTTCCATTATTTTTAAGTTACTTATAATTTTAGTTAAATTATGAATTTATAAGGTGTAAGTACTTCAACCAATAACATTCACTTCTATCAATCATATAACTGTGACAGCTTGCACATATTATGCCAATACTAATTAAATTGCCAACTTCAAGATCACTTGGCAGTTAATTTAAATTACTGCAAAAAGAACATTTCATTTTACTAAACTTGCATATAATGAAGAGAAAAGTGAATAAATAATGAAGAATAAAATGGTTATTAAAATTTATTTGTCAGAAAGTTTTAAATTAATTTAAAAAACCATCATATACATGCTAATTATGTAAATGGTATTTAATAATTTCTACTCCATTAGTGTTGTCATTTTAGCACTTCCATTATCATTACAATAGGAATTCAAACCACTTTATTGTAAGTGATTTAACTTCATTCTAGACATTACCAAAATTATGAAGGGTGTCTGTAAAATATAGTTCCCATTTTTTTTTCATAGTGTAAAACATGTTTATTTCATGGATGCTACATTTTTGGTAAGTTCAGACTTTAACCTATTTTCCTACATAGTCGCCACTGAGGTCAATGCATTTCTGCATGTGGTGTACAAGCTTTTGAATGCCCAATTCAAAAAAATCTGCCACCAAGCCACGCAGTTACCTGAGAACCGCTTCTTCCAGCTCTTCTCTGTCGCTGAAATGTGTTCCACCCAGGTGTTTCTTCGTGTCAGGAAAGAGATGGTATTCGCTTGAGGCTAAGTCCGGACTGTAGGATGGGTGTTTGACAATACCCCATCCAAATTTTGAAATTAGCTCATTGGTGGCTTTAGCGGTGTGCGGCCGAGCATTATCCTGATGCAAACGCAACCCCTTGGACAATATACCCCTCCTCTTGTTTTGAATTGCACGGCGCAATTTTTGCTGCGTCTCACAGTACCCAGCAGTGTTGATTGTTGTGCCGGCGGGCAAGAACTTGCATAACAGTACCCCCTTCCTCTCCCAAAACATTGCTGCCATCACTTTGCGTTCGTTTGAATTTTCGCGATCTCAACAACTCTGGGTGCTTCCATTGTTTGGACTGTTCTTTGGTTTCGGGTGTGTGGTAGTGCACCCAAGTCTTGTCTCCAGTGACGATGGAGTCGAGGTATTCCTCGCCACGAGTTCCGTGATCTTGAAGAAGTTCTTGGGCCGCTTCAACGCATTGACGTTTGTGGTCTTCAGTCAACATTCTTGGCACTCACCTCGCACAAACCTTAGCATACCCTATATGCACCATCAAAATCTTGTCAATAGAGGTTTTGCTGACATCAGGATCATTTCGGAGAGCTCACGAATCATCACTCTTGGATCTGAGAGCACTGCTGCCTCCACTTTGGGGACTGTTTAGTCAGAAACAGATGGCCATCTGGAATGCTCCTCATCATGGATGTCAGTATGCCCATTCTTGAACTCTCTGCACCATTTGCGCACAAATTGTATGCACATACACTTGTCTCCATAGATTTCGCATAGCTGGGAATGGATTTCTACTGGCACCCAATGTTTTTTGCAGACAGGAAACGGATCACCGAGTGCAGCTCACACCTGGCAGGCGAAGCGAGGGGAGATCCATCACGTACGGCTGCCAAGCCGAGACTGAGCTCCGCAGGCAGCTCGCTATGGAGGCGATTTGGAGTGGGGGAACCGAGGTACACTACAGAATCGTAGGATCCACCGTAACAGCACTTTTCAGGACTGTAGTGTCACGGGAACCTTATTTTACGGACAACCCTCATATTACAAATTACCTTGCTTCAAAACAGTTTTTGCCTATTTTAACATGATACTACAGCACATCCAGTTAAGCTACAATGTCATAAAAATTTGTGACTATTTTGGGTCTGACAGCAATTATCTGTCCACTACAACACACACTACTGTAACAACAGTAGAAGAGTATTAATTTTTACTCGGTTACATAGTTACAGCTGAGATGCAATCAGTATTTAGAGTTAGAGGTCCTTATAAATACCATACCACTTTTATACATCCTCTAGAATAATAGATACACTGCTTTCATCCTAAATACCCTTATCACTCTTACTGCTACAATCACCATTACTGTTTTAGTCGCTGTCGAACCACGATCGATCTGCATTGCTAGGCCTTCTGTTGTCTTCCTCTTACAGTTCCGTGTCACTCTCGCAATACGCAGCCTCTAAAGCTGGTTGCTCAGCTTCAATGCTGCCACAGATTTGAAGATCAGGCATACGCTCAGCGAGGCCATCTGTGGCTTTAGGGTCACCGACACATCCTGGGATTTTCAACTCCCTGTGATGAAAATGGAAACACTTCTATTACTGTGAACATCCGAGTGAGGTGCCTATACACTGAGGTGAAAAAGTCATGGGATACCTGCTAATACCATGTCTCACCACCTTTCACCCAGGGTTGTGCTGCAACTTAATGTGGTATGGACTCAACAAATCATTAGAAGTCAACTGCAGAAATAGTGAGACATTCTGCCTCTACAGCCATCCGTAATTGCAAAAGTGTTGCCAGTGCAGGATTTTGTACACGAACCTAGCTCTTCATTACGTCCAAGATATATTCAATGGGATTCGTGTCGGGTGATCTGGATGGTCAAATAATTCACTCACACTGTCCAGAATGTTCTTCAATCGCGAACAACTGTGGACCAATGACATGGTGCACTGTCACCCATAAAAATTCCACGGTGGTTCGGGAACACGAAGGCTACGAATAGTTGCAAATGGCTTCCATGCAGCCAAACATAACCATTTCCAGTCCATTCTACGTAAACACAGTCCGTACCATTACGGAGCCACTACCAGCTTGCACAGTTTCCTGTTGACAACCTGAGTCCACGGCTTCTTGGTGTCTGCATAGCACCTGAATCCTGCCATAAGCTCTTAACAACTGAATTTGGGACTCGTCTGACCAGGCCATAGTTTTACAGTCATCAGGTGGCTGTAGTATTGCATACACAAGGTATAAAAGAGCAGTGCTTTGGCCCAGTTGAGAAGCTGTAGGCGATGACGTGCTGTTAACAAAGACATTCGTGCCTCTCATCTGCTACCGTAGCCCACTAACGACAAATCTTGTCGCACTGCCCTAACGGATACATTCGTCTTACATGCTACACTGATTTGTAGGGTTATTTCACGCAGTGTCGCTTATCTGTTAGCACTGACAATTCTGTGTATGCCACTGCTCTCGGTCATTGAGTGAAAGACATGAGCCACTGCAATGTCCGTGGTGAGAAGTAATGCCTAAAATTTGTTTTTCTCTGCACGCTCTTAACACTGTGGGTATCTGAACATTTATATCTTAACAATTTCCGAACTTCAGTGTCCCACTCGTGTAGCTCCAACTACCATTCAACATTAAGTCTTAATTCCCGTATTGCAGCCATAATTGTGTTGGAAACTTTTTCGCGTAAATCACCTGAGTTCAAATGATAGCAATGCTCTTTTATACCTCGTGTATGCGATACTACAGCCACCTGTACATGTGCATATCATTATCCCATGACTTTTGTTGTCTCAGTGTATGCTGTGAAGGTCTGTACAATAGTATTGCTGAAATTTTTTTGTGTTCATGAAGGTTGATATTCACTCTTGAAAAGGATGATAAAAGAATCCAAATGAAGGTGACAAGAAAGTGGGAAACTGAAAGAAGGAACAGGGTATAAGAAGAAGGGGAGTAAACAAGGAAAGGTGGGTGTAAGCAAGGGGAGGGGATAATGGTTGCAGAAAATGCAAGTGTAATACCAGAAACTAGAATTTTTGAAAGACTCTTGTACTGTGCAAAGTATCAATGCTGATATTACTGGTGAAGAGATTGTGGTCAGAAAGGACAGGAATCAAAGATGTGACACAACGTTAGTCCTCACTTCATTCACTCATCTGATATTTGGGAAGAGGATACCTATAGCACAAGTTGTGAAGTTACTATTTAAGCCTAGCATGTGCTCAGTAGAAAGCTGTAACAATTGAACTTTGATCTAAACTACAGTTAATGGTGGCCATTTATTTTGACAGAGAGCTTATTATCGGCCACACCTATGTAATAGCCTGTGCAGAAGCTACACTAGTACAGGATGTGACTGCTTTCACAGGTGGCCTTTGCTGTGACAGAGTGGGATGTGTGTGTTGCACGACTGGAATGAAACAAGTGGTACAGCTCCACTCAATATAACGGCCACTCCTAATGTCAGTGTTGTTTTCTTCCCTTTCTGTTCTCTTTTCCATATGCTATACACACACTCTCCCTCACGAATAATGGACCTTGCCGTCGATGGGGAGGCTTGCGAGCCTCAGCGATACACATAGCCGTACCGTACGTGCAACCACAATAGAGGGCGTATCTGTTGAAGAGGCCAGACAAATCTGTGGTTCCTGTAGAGAGGCATCAGCCTTTTCAGTAGTTGCAGGGGCAACAGTCTGGATGATTGACTGATCTGGCCTTGTAACATCAACCAAAATGGCCTTGCTGTGCTAGTACTGTGAATGGCTGAAAGCAAGGGTAAACTACAGCCGTAATTTTTTCCTGAGGGTATGCAGCATTATTGTATGGTTAAATGATGATGGCATCCTCTTGGGTAAAATATTCAAGAGCTAAAATAGTCCTCCATTCGGATCTCCAGGCAGATAGTATTCAGGAGAACATCATTATCAAGAGGAACAAAACTGGCATTCTACGGATTGGAGAGTGGAATGTCAGATCCATTAATCGGGCAGGCAGATTAGAAAATTTAAGAGGGGAAATGGATAGGTTAACGTTAGGCACAGTGGGAATTAGTGAAGTTCACTGGCAAGAGGAACAAGACTTCTAGTCTGGTGAATACAGGGCTATAAATACAAAATCAAATATGGGGAATGTGGGAGTAGGTTTAATAATGAATAAAAAAATAGGAGTGCGAGTAAGCTACTATGAACACCATAGCAAAAGCATTATTGTAGCCACGATAGACACGAAGCCCATGCCTACCACACCAGTACAAGTTTATATGCCAAATAGCTCTCTAGATGATGCAGAGACAAAAGGAATGTATAATGTGACAAAAGAAATTATTCAGATAGTTAAGGGAGACGAAAATTTAATAGTCATGAGTGACTGGAATTAGATTGTTCGATAGCAGGAAAAGGGAGGCAAGGAAAAGAAGTAGGTGAATATGGAGTGGGGGTAAGGAATGAAAGAGGAAACTGCCTGGTAGAATTTGGCGCAGAGCGTAACTTAACTATAATTAACATTTGGTTTAAGAATCATGAAAGAAGGATGTATATGTAGAATAGGCCTGGAGACACTGCAAGGTTTCAGATAGATTATATAATGGTATGACAGAGATGAAATAGTGAAGGCAGCACAGGATCAAGTTTGTAAAAAGATAAGAACTGTTACAAATCCTTGGGTAACACAAGAGATATTGAATTTAATTGATGAAAGGAGAAAATATAAAAATGCAGTAAATGGAGCAGCAAAAAGGAATACAAACATCTCAAAAATGAGATCAACAGGAAGTGCAAAATGGCTAAGTAGGGATGGCTAGAGGACAAATGTAAGGATGTAGATGCATATATAACTGGGGGTAAGATAGATACTGCCTGCAGGAAAATTAGAGAGACCTTTGGAGAAAAGAGAACCGCTTGTATGAATATCAAGAACTCGGATGGAAGACCCATCCTAAGCAAAGGAGGGAATGCAGAAAGGTGGAAGGAATATATAGAGGGTCTAACAAGGGTGATGTACTTGAGGGCAGTATTATTGAAACGGAAGAGGATGTAGATGATGATGAAATGGGATATATGATAATGTGTAAAGAGTTTTACAGAGCACTGAAAGACCTAAGCTGAAACAAAGCCCCGGGAGTAGACAACATTCCATTAGAACTACTGATAGTCTTGGGAGTGCCAGCCTTGACAAAACTCTACCATCTTTTGAGAAAGATGTATGTGACAGGCGAAATACTCTCAGACTTTAAGAAGAATATAATAATTCCAAGCCCAAAGAAAGCAGGTATTGACAGATGAGAAAATTATCGAACTATCAGTTTAATAAGTCACGGCTGCAAAATACCAATACAAATTTTTTACAAACGAATGTAAAAATTGGTAGAAGCTGATCTCAGTGAAGATCAGTTTTGGATTACGTAGAAATGTTGGAACATGGGGGCAATATTAACCCTATGACTTATCTTAGAAGATAGGTTAAGGAAAGGCAAACCTACATTGCTAGCATTTGTAGACTTAGAGAGTGTTCCAGTCAACATTGTCAAAAAAATTTTCTTTCAAATTCTGAAGGAGGCAGGGGTAAAATACAGGAAGCAAAATGCTATTTACAATTACAGCAGTTACAAGAATTGAGGAGCGTGAGAGGGAAGCTGTGGTTGGGAAGGGAGCGAGACAGGGTTGTAACCTGTCCCCAAAATTATTCAATATGTACACTGAGCAAGCAGTAAAGGAAACAAAAGAAAAATTTGGAGTAGGAATTAAAATCCATGGAGAAGAAATAAAAACTTTGAGGTTTGCCAGTGACATTGTAATTCTGTCAGAGACAGCAAAGGACGAGGAAGAGCAGTTGAATGGAATGGACAGTGTCTTGAAAGGAGGATATAAGATGAACAACAACAAAAGCAAAATGAGGAAAATGGAATGTAGTTGAATTAAATCAGGTGATGTTGAGGGAATTAGATTAGGAAATGAGACATGAAGTAGTAGATGAGTTTTGCTATTTGGGGAGCAAAATAACGGATGATGGTCAAAGTAGGGAGGATATAAAACGTAGACTGGCTACAGCACGGAAAGCATATCTGAAAAAGAGAAATCTGTTAACATGGAGTATAAATTTAAGTGTCATGAAGTCTTTTCTGAAGATTTGTATGGAGTGTAGCCATGTATGGAAGCCAAACAAGGATGATAAATAGTTTACACAAGAAGAGAATAGAAGCTTTTGAAATGTGGCACTATAGAAGGATGCTGAAGATTACCGTATTTACTCGAGTCTAAGCCGCACCTGAAAAATGAGACTCAAAATTCAAGGGGAGAGAAAAGTTTTAGGCCGCACCTCCAAATCGAAACAAAGTTGGTCCATTGTAATATGAGACACAATTTAGGTCGAATGAATGACGATACAGCTACAGTAGTTTGGTTGGAGTCATAAACTTAGCAGTTAAGCTTTACCAGGTAGCCATTGCTATGCGTCAGGCACTCCGTCCGTATTTATATGGGTACCCTTCTTTTTCATGTGCTTCATCTGGTTTGAATTGATTGCATATTTTTCTTTGATCTGATAAGTGCCGTTCTCTTTGTTATAGGTGTTTACGTCACTCTAAGCTGAAAATGCATTACTGTATTCTGTCATACACTGTATGTCGCGGCATGGCTTCCTTTTGTGTGCGCTACCGCCGCTTACAATAAAAAAAAGAAGAAGAGAGGAATTGTCTCATAAATGAAACAACGGCAAGAGACTGCTATTTATTGTTACTTACACTGCTGCTTTCTTTGATAATGATCAACAAGAACCAAATAATAGACTGTATGTGATAGAAGATGTTCTGAAAGAGAATTTAGCGAAAAATTTTCTCCGCTTGGAAATCTTTGCAGCCGCCTCTTTAGTACATTACATTCTGCACAGAAATTAGAGTCATCTTAGATTTAAAAATCTAGTCAATTGCCGTGCTTCATTTCTGACTGTATCACTGTTAGGCATAAGAATAATACGAATATAAACATTACATGATATGTATATTCTTCTGCGTTTGCTGTTGTCTCACTCTAGTTTCGTAGTTTATTAGGCAGACAGAATTTAAATGAGAAAGCAGCAAACACGAAACAATACATGGCAAAATGTTTATATTCATATTATTCTTATGGTGAAGAAAATGTTGCATGTGATTCACAATTAATAAAAGTTCCTATTAGCAACCATCTCTTCTCACAGGTAGGAAAAAATTCAGAACGTAGAGTTGGCCATAATGACAAACATCCCAAACAGTCTTGTCAGTCCGATTTTCGTAGTACATTGGAATGCTGCTACATTCGAAGATGAACAATATGGAATTTGTATTTACTTCGTTGGATAATGTATGAAAATGCAGTGGTTAAAACTCAGGGCGGAGAAAAAAGCTCGTCTTCCACCTTTTTTTTTTTAATTTATTTACTGACGCAGAGGTTTTGGCGGCAGTATTTATCTTTGTGCCTGCAAAGCATGCCTGTGTAGCGCTACATATATTCGACGGCAGAAGTTAGTTGTGGCGGCACCTAACAACATTTTTCAGAACTTCCGCTTGCTTTGCACTCGATTCTAACCCGCAGGCAGTTGTTTGGATTACAAAACCCGGGAAAAAAGTGCAGCTTAGATTCGAGTAAATACGGAACCTAGATGGGGAGGTCATGTAACTAATGAGGAAGTACCAAATAGAATTGGGCAGAAGAGGAATTTGTGGCACAACTTGACTAGAAGAAAGGATCAGTTGGTAGAACATGTTCTGAGGCATCAAGGCATCACCAATTTAGTACTGGAAGGCAGTGTGGATGGTAAAAATCATAGAGGGAGACCAAGAGATGAATACACGAAGCAGATCCAGAAGGATGTAGGTTTCAGTTGGTACTGGCCGATGAAGATGCTTGCACAGGGTAGAGTAGCATGGAGAGCGGCATCAAACCTGTCTCTGGACTGAAGACGACCACCACCACCACCACCACCACCACCACCACCACCACAACAACAACAACAACAACAAAACACATACTATGTAGATATGAAATATCGAAATTCTTACTGGAACTGTGTTCTTCAAAACATTAGTCAGTGCTGCTGATATCAACATTATAAATATAATTCAAGATTTACAACTAGTGGAAACCATGTGCTATTGAAAAATTCACCCTGGAAAAATTCACCCTGCTCATAATTGTCCATTTTATGATGCACCTACCTTACCTGTAAGTTCTCATTCTTCTCTGCCTGATGAAGATGATATCCTTTTTTAAATCTGTGTACTTCAGAAGTTATCTTTGTTCAAAATTGATATTGCAAGTGTTCAAAGCTTGAAATAACATCCTTTCAGAAATCCAGTATCGTAGTACTATAGTCCTAAATTTTCCATTTCCAAAAACAGATAATTTTACTAAAACAGGGTGTATCTGCGGCCAAGAAAAAAAATTCCCAGATTTTTCTCACATTTCTCAGTTAAAAAAGCGCTTTTTCCCCACGTGAAATTACACGTCTTCCATGATAACTGTCAGTATACTTTCCCTTGGAGCTTTAAAAATATCTATCCTTCGAATAGTAAAGGTTTTATACACCAGTGTAGAACTTCTCGACACTTCAGCAAACGAAAAAACTCGACAGAAAAAAAAAAAAAGGGTTGAATATGACTTGTATGATTGAAGCACAGTTATTCAGAAGTAGGGTCAGCCAAAATATAATTGTTGTTTGCAAGTTAAAATATAAGGGGCATTCAAACAAAACCTGGTCATCAGTGTAAAGTAACAGTAACAATTTTATTAACTCAAAAATGTAGTTATACACACTACACATACTTAAAAACAGTTGTCAAAACTGTTGGCACATTTATCCAATTGCAACACTAGCCGGTCGATTCCACCCTGGAAGAAGCTAGTAGGCTGCTGTCGGATCCAGACCTGGACCCAGTCACACACTTCGTCATCCGTTGCGAATCCGTATCTGCGAGCAGCTTGTTTTAGAGGTCCAAACACATGAAAGTCACACGGTTAAATGTCGGTGGACGTTCCAGAATTTCCCATCGAAACTGTTGCAATGTCGTCTTCACCGCATTGGCTGTGTGGGAGCAGGAATTATCATTCAAGAGGATAACACCATTGGACAACATGCCTCGGCTTTTCGACTTGACGGCTCGCCTAACGTTCTGTAAAATGGCTTGATAATGCTGGGCATTGGTGGTGGTACCCCATTCTAGGAACTCGGCAAGCAGTGGGCCCTTGTGCTCAAAAAAAGAGGGCATCATGACCTTACCAGAACTGGTGTGCATGGTCTTTGATTTCTTTGAAGGTGGTGAAGTCCCATGTTTCCACTGCTTGCTTTGAGGCTTGCTTTCCGGTTCAAAATGGTGACACCACGTTTCGTCACCTGTGGCAATATGCGACAGAAAGCCGTACTGCTCCTCACAATAATGTTTCAGATGACTCAAAGACAGCACCATTCGAGTATTGTGCTGTTTGGTGGTCAGTTAGTTGGGAACTCACTGCGCACAGATTTTCGAGTTTGAGTGTTGATGCACTATGGTGTGGGCGGTACCCATGCTAATATCCAGTAAACGATGGATCTCGTCCACGGTGATTCTGTAAAAGACTAAAGCACACATTTCTGAAACCATTCCCTGCGAGATGACACAATGAGCCTGTCCAGGATGAGCATCGTCTTCCAGAGACCCGTGCCCCTGAAGGAATCATTTGCGGCATTCCACAACACTTGAACGACTCAGACTCTACTTACCGTATGCAGCCTCAATCCGTCAATACATTTCACAGCTTGCAACTCCCTCGACCGCCAAAAATGTAATCACTCCTTGTTGTTCCTGCTTGCATGTTCGGTAGTGGACGATAACTTGTGTGACCACCGTCTCTTCGGTGCGAAACCACACTGGTGCTATGCGACATCAAACAGTGCGTACTCATCAGTCTCTCTACCAATAGATGGTGCCACAATACCCGCAGTTACGTGGTGCCACCTTACATGTATGGCAAAGGTAGACACACTGACCAAGTTTCATTTGAATGAACCTCATATTAGTGTATTGCTGTTTTTGTTTGATGGTAAACTTACATTTGAGGTACTCCTGGGATGCCAAGCAGTGACACAGGGTCGTCTTACAATATATCCTTATATTGTTGTACTGTGTGTCCTCAGTCTGCAATGCTATGTGTTGTGCCTTGGAGGCCCCCTGGAGAAGCTCTTCGCCATGTACTTCTCATCAATTGAAATAGATATTAAAGATTCCATGTCAACTGTTCTGTTAGTTCACATTTAATTTTGAGTTTGCTTCGAAAATATGTCTTAGTTGTCAAATGAATGTTCCAATGTTTTGTGATTTAATGCACGTAGTCATTCACCAATACACGGAAATTCTATTAGTAGTTCAGAAACCATCGTAAAAAGAACTTTTGAGGCTCTTGAAGGGTGGTTGTTTGACCAACACCAGGGCCCAAAAGCAAGAAGTTGCATTTCGTTGGCACGAATCCTCACAACTTGTTGAAAATCAGTCACTCGCCCACTCATGCACTCACCCACCCACTCACCCACTCACTCACTCACTCACTCATGCGCTCTCAGTACTGTAATTCCTTCGATCAACAAAATACACTAGGACAGGAAGGGATACTGCAGTCAGCAAATCACTCTCCGAGATCCTGTTGCTTTCCTACCATCACTTCTCATTCAAATAGCTCCTTAATCTCTCAAAGCCATGTGCTTTACATGCCCGCACTTCCACTGACAAACTCCCTGAAACTACTGAGAATCAAATGCAGGCCCTTAGTACAACTCGCTACGGTTGCTGATGGATGTGGTTATTCTCGCATAAATTTTCTGTTTTGGGCTGTGTCAACTGAGATTGAGGTCTCGGAGTGATCTACCTTTAAAGCTGAGAACATTTCATCCAGTTCTGCTGCCGTGAAAAGCCAATAGAACACACAACTTTCCTTAATACAGACATTTGCATTGTTGCTCAGATATGATATGCGAGTTGTGTTGGCAGCCACTGAAACGAAGCCAGTTTTTGCTGCAGTGAGATGATTTTACAGAATTACAATCACCGACTTTCTCCTCCAAATGTTGAAATAGTTTGTAGAGTCCCACCTAGATATTACAGAGAAATGACCATCATGATACAATAAGAGAAGTAAGAGCTCTTGAGAAAAGATTCAGGTTCTCATTTTCCCCATATGCTATTTGAAAGTAGAACAGTAAGGAACCCCTGAAAGTGGTTCTGTAAACTGTCTGCCCACCACTGAAGTGTGAACTGCAGCGTAATCATATAGACATCAATCTTTTCTTACCTGAGACTGATCAGCTTTCCTGGAAACTGGTCAAATGGCACTCCAGTAACACGGGAATAATCTAATCTCAGGCAGCGCACACCAGACAATTCAAGGATACCGTTCAGACCTGGTTGCAGCTTTGTAAAATCCATCTTTTCCATTCGCAATGTGTGAAGTCGTGGTAGGGCAGTGAGGTGAGGGAAAAAGGCTCCAGTGAGACCTCTGCAACAAGACACGTCCAGCCTGGAACAAACCGCAAATGTGCTATCATTTACCTGAGAACAAGCTGGCAGACAGAAATGTAATGGGTGTTACTTCCAGCGGCCATCTCTGAAACACACCATCTTAAACATAAATCAAAAAATTATGAAAATGTTCAAGAAAAAGTATCACAAAATTAAACTCCAATCTAACATAGATGAGTGGAAGTGACACACTTACCTACAAAGTGACACTGCAGTGACAAGCGGAAAGTTGCAAAAACAATACTTTACACATCCAGAGATTCTTCTAATGGATAGCTCTGAAGTGAGGGAGACAAATGTGTTTTAAACTGAAGCATGTAAGGTATGCTATTCCTGTAAATATTCTATCATGTTTCTTGATTCTATAACATAACTGGGCAGGCAAGCAATCTACTCTCCAAGTGGTGACAGGAAAAAACTATTCAAAGTTAACCTCTCAAATGTGCAAAATTTCTGAAACAGTAGCCCCTTCTGCTGGCTGAAGGGTGACAAAGAGAAGGAAGAGGGATGAAGAGGAAGGACTGCCAACGTTTAGGAAACGGGGAGAATTACAGAGATGTTGCCCCGAGCCCCAGCTCAATGGGGATTTATTGGATGGGATGAGAAGCAAAGACTGATTGTTTGAAATTGCACCAGATGAGTTCTGAAAACGTGAGAGATTAAACATTGAAGGTAGATTAATAAAGCAAGAACTTACTGTCAAAACGTCATACAAGAGTTAATAAGAGCAGAAACATACATGATAGAGGTGATGAGGGGGAAGGGGGGGGGGGGGGGGAAGAGAGATAGAAAATTGAAGAGGTGTGAAGAAAGAATAGCCACTAAGAAGTAGTGCTGAGACTAAAGAAATTGATGTAAATTAAGACCAGCTGGGTGGCGAGAAACAAGAAAGTGTTGTAATGACAGTTCTCACCAGTGGAGTTCTGAGGGGGGTGGGAGAGAGGAGGGGAGAAGGGAGAATCCAGACGGCACGTGTAGTGAAACAGGCACCAAAGTCATGACTGTCATGTTGTAGAGCACGCTCTGCAACAGGATATTGTGTGTTGCCAGTATAAACCCTCTGTCTGACCACTCATTCCAAATGATAACTTTGTGGTAGTCATATCAATATAGAAGACGAAACAGTGTTTACGTGACAGCTGTTACATGACATGTCATTTGGTGGTGGTTAGTGTTTAACGTCCCGTCGACAACGAGGTCATTAGAGACAGAGTGCAAACTCGGGTTAGGGAAGGATTGGGAAGGAAATTGGCTGTGCCCTTTCAAAGGAACCATCCCGGCATTTGCCTGAAATGATGTAGGGAAATCACGGAAAACCTAAATCAGGATGGCCGGAGACGGGATTGAACCGTCGTCCTCCCGAATGCGAGTCGAGTGTGCTAACCACTGCGCCACCTCGTTCGGTGACATGTCGTTTCACAGGTTTCCTTTCATAGCATATGTCTTGCCAGTTACAGGGCTGGTATAGGTGGTGGTAGGAGGGTGCATGCAGCTACTCTTACAAAGAGGACAGTCACAGGGGTAAGAACCACAGTGTAGGGAAATGGGTGCAGAAGGAGCATAAGGTCTGACAAGGATACCTTGGAGATAGGGGGGAGTCATACCCCTGTCGATGTAATGGCTGCATACATTCAAGACTAAAATAGTACTGAGTGACTCAAATTGTTTCTTACAGTGATCAATATCACAAAATGTGGCTCGGGATGCAGAATATTACCATGTAAAATTTAATTGGGAGAATGAATTTAGAGCTTCCAAGAATTTCAATATGTCAGCCTCGCCATCAGTCCATATGACAAAAACCTCATCAAAATATCTAAACCAAACCAGGGGCTGAAGGCTTATGGATCTCAGAGAACACCCCTCCAAGTGACCCATGAAAAGGTTGGTATAGGAAGGTGCTATTCTGGTTTCCATGGCTGTGCACCTGATATCTTTGTCTGTCTGTCCCTCAAAGGTTGTTTGCATAGAGGAAGGTTGCAACATCCTCGTGTATGTGATCTATCTGTTACTGAACATTATCTCAACCAGCACCCATCAGATTCCAAACCTATGACATCCCTTCTGCTCATCTTAATCAACTTTTACACTTATTAGTAACAACTTCACCTTTGAGGGACAGACATACAAACAGATCAGGTGCACAGCCATGGAAACCAGGATAGCTCCTTCCTATGCCAACCTTTTTATGGGTCACTTGGAGAGGTATTTTCTAGGATCCATAAGCCTTCAGCCCCTGGTTTGGTTTCAGTATTTTGTAAATTTCACGTGGTCCTATTCTGCATACCATGCCACTTTCCTTGATGCTGATGTGATAGATCTTATTTTGGTTTAGTTGTAAAGTATATGACATTGAATAAGTACTGGAACACAATTCAGGGCAAAGATGCAATACAAACACACCTGAACCAAAAAGAGAGATGTAAAAAAAGGAATGATAAACATGTATCTATATTCTAATCTTTCCTCAAGCACATATCAAATTTTTCACCCTTATACTATCTGTCTTCTTCCTGTCCTTGATTCTGGATGGATGTATTGCGTATATGTGAGGTAACTCAAAAACATCATCAGGAAATGGAGGCAATTTCTTTCCTTTCTAAATTTCTCATCCTCCAAATTAAACTTGGATACACCACAACCTGTGATCTTCAGATATAATAGTGACATTATTTATTATTGTATTATACTGCATTATTTATCACAAGAGATGGATAGTGTATCCTTTTCTTCAAGAAAGAAGGGGTAAACTTCACTGAGTTGCAAGGAGAGTTAATATGTCAATCCATTTAAACTGTTTCAGTGGTAATCATAGCGAGAGACTGTGGAGGTGCATACTTAAAGATGCGTGAATTGATGCTGGTGAAAGCATTCACCAGCCACACACCTCGAAATAATCTACATTATTCGCACCTCCTTATGGTGCCAGTACTTGAACACCAGTATACTGGTGACCGTAAAAAGGACAATGCCAAGTATAGATAATTGAAGTAATTAAAATATATAAAACATGTTGTAAAATTATTCCATTGTATTAATTTTTTGTTTTGTTTGTGAGATGAAGCAAATAACACTGCCAAGAGAAAAAGATAAAGGATCACAAAAGAAGGAAATCCATGGATGGACAATAAAATTTGCATGGAAACTACGAGGATGGATGGAACACATTGAGAAGGTAGGAAAATTCTAACTTATAGCTTGCTAGGCTGTACTTTGTAGCACCTCACTCTTATCTAATAAAAGTAGTACCTCTCCTCTCCAACTCTAAAAACTGGAGCAGGTAAGTAAAATAGTGTATTTATTAAAAATAATTTTTCAGCTGATAATTCTGAGTATATGTAAGTACAACAAGAAGTTGGAAGAAATGTTCACAACGTGTCACAGGATACCTCAAAAAAATTTCTCAGAGTAATTAAGAAAGGGATATTCATTTTAAAACTGTGCAATTAATATATCATGAGGACAGAAATGGATACAACAGATAAAACTACTGTTGCCATTTCAGTAATTAATGTAAAAGCTCAAAATGCCGCTGCAGCCAACACACCGACAAATTATAGTGAACGTAAACATGTCAGTGAGTTAGACGACAACTGTGAGTATTATTGAAGCTCAACTATGATTGAGGATAGTAATTTAGTGATTAACAACATAATTTTACTTACGGTAGACAAAATAAATTCACAAATATCACCAGGATCCATTTTTTCACTTGAGGTTAGTAAAAGGCGCAGCAGTGCAGATTCCAGTAGATCTAAAATTTCCGAATTGGGTGAAATGGATCCAAATGTAATCAGATACGACTCGGTAGGTGTTCAGAATGATACCCCAACATTGATATGACTTATGTGAGGGATGACAGAAACTCACAATGATTTTAGGAATGAACATACAAAAAAATTAATGAACAAACATGAAACTTTAATGACCTAACACAAAAAAATTAATAATTTAACACAAAAAGCACACGTTCTTCCAAACAACCAAAACAAACATCTATTGATTTTAGGAATCATGTGGCAAAAGATATGAGGAATTTTCGAATGAACAAATGCAAAAATTTGATGACCTAAATAATACGTTGCACAATGGATTGTCAAAAGATTTAACGTGTAAGTTGTCCAAAATGGGAAAAGAATTAAAAGTGGAGTTATTCACAGATCTGTCTCAGAGAATAGTTACACTAGGTAAAAATGTATTGGTTGTTGACAAGACACAGGAAGAAACGATAGGTAAGCTGAAAAAAGTGAGCAATACACAGATTAAAATGCAGGGTACTCAATAAGAAATTAATAAGGGTATAAAGGAGATGCAAGATCCTATTATCGAGTTGCAAACTACAGGGCATTCCAAAAAGAATATACATATTACAAAGTACTGTTTTGTCCAAACTATTGATCGCTGCACCTCAGCTTGGCTATTGGAGAAATGGATACATAATCTAGTTTATATTAATAGCAACTAGATGTCAGTTGTCTTTTGGTTTGCTTGGTAACCATCATATGTTTAAAATGGCTACTCCACAGCAGAAATCATTTTGTGTTCTCGAGTTTGCAGAGCGCAATTCCGCAATTATAATGCAAAGACGTTTCAGGTTAAGAAACCAATTGATCCTCCAAATGCATGGAACATTTGCAGATAGTATCGACAGTTTCTGGATACAGGATGTATATGTAAAGGAAAGAGTCCTGGCCGCCCTCGTGTTTCCAAAGAAAATGTTGCACGAATTCAAACTGCTTTCCAACGTAGTCCTTCAAAATCAACTCCTCGTGCCAGTTGTGAGTTACAACTGCCTACAACAACATTTTGGTGTGTTTTGTGACATCGGTTGGTTATGAAGCCGTACAAGTTACAGCTGTTACAAGCTCCACGTCGTGATGACAAATGTAAACGTGTGGCATTTTGTAACGAGATTTTTGATGCTATTCACAATGATAACACTTTTGCACAATGCATCGTGTTCAGTGATGAAGTGACTTTCCATATTAGTGGCCAGGTAAACAAACACAGTGTTTGAATTTGGGGCCTACAGAACCCACATGCAGCCATTGAAAATGTACGAGATTCGCCCAAAGTCAATGTGTTTTGTGCAATATCTAGATCATCTTTTTGCGGCCCATTCTTCTTTGATAGAAACACGATTAATGGTCAGCAGTATCTCACTGTGTTACAAGACTGGTTGTTTCCAAGCAGAAGACAACTTCATTTTTCAACAAGACAGGGTACCCCCTCACTGGAGTACCTAAGTGTGTGAATATCTGAATGAAACTCTACCGAACTGTTGCATTGGTCGTGAAGGAGCTGCTGACTTTGTGTGTCTCAACTGGGCTCCACGGTCACTAGATTTGACACCCTCTGACTACTTCCTGTGGGGTTTCATTAAAGAGAACGTTTATGTACCACCACTTCCACAGAACCTGGAAGAGTTGAAGAACCAGATCCGTACTGCCATAACATCAGTGATGAAGGACATGCTTGCCCACGTATGGGAGGAATTTGGGTACGGATGTGATATTGTTTGTGTCGCTGATGGAGGACATATCTGATGTTGAGAGGTTTGTAAATATGTGTATAAAGTTTATCTAAGAACAAAGATGATGTGACTTACCAAATGAAAGCGCTGGCAGGTCGATAGACACACAAACATCACACAAAATTCAAGCTATCGCAACCAACGGTTGCTTCGTCAGGAAAGAGGGAAGGAGAGGGGAGGGGTTTTAAGGGAGAGGGTAAGGAGTCATTCCAATCCCGGGAGCGGAAAGACTTACCTTAGGGGAGAAAAAGGATGGGTATACACTCGCACACACACATATCCATCCACACATATACAGACACAAGCAGACATATTCAAAGGCAAAGAGTTTGGGCAGAGATGTCAGTCGAGGCGGAAGTGCAGAGGCAAAGATGATGTTGAATGACAGGTGAGGTATGAGTGGCGGCAACTTGAAATTAGCGGAGATTGAGGCCTGGTGGATAACGGGAAGAGAGGATATATTGAAGGGCAAGTTCCCATCTCCGGAGTTCGGATAGGTTGGTGTTAGTGGGAAGTATCCAGATAACCCGGACGGTGTAACACTGTGCCAAGATGTGCTGGCCATGCACCAAGGCATGTTTAGCCACAGGGTGATCCCCATTACCAACAAACACTGTCTTCCAGTGTCCATTCATGCGAATGGACAGTTTGTTGCTGGTCATTCCCACTTAGAATGCGTCACAGTGTAGGCAGGTCAGTTGGTAAAAGTTTCATATTTGTATGTCTTAAAGTTTAATAAATATATGCATTCTAAATACATATATTCTTTTTGAAACACCCTGTATATGTAAAGATTTGCCTCAGGAATTAGAGGAATTGTGTGTAGAATTGATTAATTTAAAACTGATCAGTATGTTTAAAAAAAACTTATAACGGCATAATCTTAATGGAGAGTGTCAAATCAGAATTTTGAAACAAGGATGTAACACCAGCACGGAAGGTAGTGCAACAGCAGAAGACCTGTGTAGAAAGGGATTGAAAAGGTAGTCGAGAAAAAGGGAAAAGGAAAAATGAACTAATTGACAATACTGTATCAGGTTTAAAGGCAGTAAAAGAAAAAAATTGTGGAACAGGTTAGTGGTACTGATACCACAAACAAGTCACTAATCACTTGCATTTAGGTGCAGTCAGGCAGAATAGAGAGCTGCAATCCTTATCCACTATTGACCCCCCATCCTACAGGCACAGAGAAAAGGGAGTATAAAATGACCTTCCAATGTCAATACCAGTGGCACCAGCATATGCAGAGTATACTCGTATGCAGCCGAACAATGTAATGCCAATAGCACTCGGTACGTCCTGCCTGTCTACCCTTCTAGCTGATGAAGGGTTACTAGACAGTAGGAAGTATACTGCCTTTGTATGTGGGGCAGAAGCTATGAATTTTGTTTGCTGCCTTTTGGCTTAAATGTGAGCACAGGTGTCATCATTTCTGCGTTAGACAAAGTTTTAGGTCGAAAACTAGTTATACAGTCACTGTCTACATGGATGACTTGCTAATAGCAAAGCCTACCTGGGAAGAGTATTTGCAGCTTTTAGGACAAGTGCTTTACTTATTCTCAGAATGTGGTGTTACAGCAAATTTAAAGAAGTCTGAAATTCGGACGGAAAAGGTCAAATTTTAGGACACATCATACCACTCCAAGTTTTTTCGCCAGATCTGGGAAAACTAGATGCAATCAGACATTTTCCCTGCCTCAGAACAAAAACAACTCAAAGCTAATCTGGGCTTAGTGTGTCTTTAGACAATTTATTGCTGACCAGCAATGCTTTGTTAAAACTGTAACAGAAGAATAACCCATGGATATGGACCAGACAATGTCAAACTGACTTTGAAAACATAAAAGCAGTTCTACTCAATACAAATACAATTTGCATCACCCAGAGGCGTCACGAGAGTTTTATTTAAGCACTGATGGATCTTTGCTGGTCCTGGGGGGCAAAACTATTCAAATCACCAAGAGAGAGACACAACACACACCCAAGATAATTAGTTTTGCAGGCACAACTCTTACTGAATGTGAGTGATCATATTCAGTAACGAAGCTCAAAGCTGTCTTTATACTGTGGACTTTTAAGAAATTTGAATATTATTTGTGGGGAAAACACACCAAATGCTAGTGTGGCCACCAAGTGCTTTCTTTTCCCTTGACATCCAAATTGCTGCACAGAAGAATAGCCAGATGGTGTCTCGAGGAATTCAGTTTCGATATAGTGTAGATTTAAAAGCTGCTAACACTTTGTCAGGGCTACACCAACAGTTAAATGAATTTTTTGAACTCACCAAACAGAAATCTGTGTCTTACTTTTGCAACACAAAACACTCCATCCCTATCATGTAAAAATATCCAATAGGCTGGAGCAATTGGAAGAATGAATTTGAAGCCATTTTGACTATTTTTCGACCATGGCTGTCTCAAGAGATATGTAAAGGTTTTTAACTATTGCTACCAGTCACAAAATTTGCTAACTAATGTATTATTTATTTATTTATTGTGAGACACGTTTCAAGGGAAATATCATCAGGCATATATGACATTGCAAATACAGGGTGTTTCAAAAATGACTAGTATATTTGAAACGGCAATAAAAACTAAACGAGCAGCGATAGAAATACACCGTTTGTTGCAATATGCTTGGGACAACAGTACATTTTCAGGCAGACAAACTTTCGAAATTACAGTAGTTACAATTTTCAACAACAGATGGCGCTGTGGTCTGGGAAAATCTATAGTACGATATTTTCCACATATCCACCATGCGTAGCAATAATATGGCGTAGTCTCTGAATGAAATTACCCGAAACCTTTGACAACGTGTCTGGCGGAATGGCTTCACATGCAGATGAGATGTACTGCTTCAGCTGTTCAATTGTTTCTGAATTCTGGCGGTACACCTGGTCTTTCAAGTGTCCCCACAGAAAGAAGTCACAGGGGTTCATGTCTGGCGAATAGGGAGGCCAATCCACGCCGCCTCCTGTATGTTTCGGATAGCCCAAAGCAATCACACGATCATAGAAATATTCATTCAGGAAATTAAAGACGTCGGCCGTGCGATGTGGCCGGGCACCATCTTGCATAAACCACGAGGTGTTCGCAGTGTCGTCTAAGGCAGTTTGTACCGCCACAAATTCACGAAGAATGTCCAGATAGCGTGATGCAGTAATCGTTTCGGATCTGAAAAATGGGCCAATGATTCCTTTGGAAGAAATGGCGGCCCAGACCAGTACTTTTTGAGGATGCAGGGACGATGGGACTGCAACATGGGGCTTTTCGGTTCCCCATATGCGCCAGTTCTGTTTATTGACGAAGCCGTCCAGGTAAAAATAAGCTTCGTCAGTAAACCAAATGCTGCCCACATGCATATCGCCGTCATCAATCCTGTGCACTATATCGTTAGCGAATGTCTCTCGTGCAGCAATGGTAGCGGCGCTGAGGGGTTGCCGTGTTTGAATTTTGTATGGATAGAGGTGTAAACTCTGGCGCATGAGAAGATACGTGGACGTTGGCGTCATTTGGACCGCAGCTGCAACACGGCGAACGGAAACCCGAGGCCGCTGTTGGATCACCTGCTGCACTAGCTGCGCGTTGCCCTCTGTGGTTGCCGTACGCAGTCGCCCTACCTTTCCAGCACGTTCATCCGTCACGTTCCCAGTCCGTTGAAATTTTTCAAACAGATCCTTTATTGTATCGCTTTTCGGTCCTTTGGGTACATTAAACCTCCGTTGAAAACTTCGTCTTGTTGCAACAACACTGTGTTCTAGGCAGTGGAATTCCAACACCAGAAAAATCCTCTGTTCTAAGGAATAAACCATGTTGTCTACAGCACACTTGCACGTTGTGAACAGCACACGCTTACAGCAGAAAGACGACGTACAGAATGGCGCACCCACAGACTGCGTTGTCTTCTATATCTTTCACATCACTTGCAGCGCCATCTGTTGTTGAAAATTGTAACTACTGTAATTTCGAAAGTTTGTCCGCCTGAAAATGTACTGTTGTCCCAAGCATATTGCAACAAACGGTGTATTTCTATCGCTGCTCGTTTAGTTTTTATTCCCGTTTCAAATATACCGGTCATTTTTGAAACACCCTGTATGATCTTATTGTGAAATTGTTTTTGTAATGCCATGTATGCCTGATGATGAGATATTTCCTCGAAACATGTCACACAATAAATAAATAAATAAATAAATAATAAATTAGTCAACAAATTTTGTGACTAGTAGTGGTAGTTGCAGTTAAAAACTTTTACAACTGCAACAAGATCAATGCTGGAAAAAGGTAAGATTCGAACTATGTGGAAAAAGAATATGATAACTTAAAATTTTTTATCATGTTAACAGAATCTTCTGTTGGTTCTTGGTAGAACATGAATAGCACCAGTTTGCTTTTGTTCCACTGTGGAACAAAAGCAAACTGGTGCTTTTCATTCACTAAAAATTTTTATTCTACACTATAACACTGCTTTTGCAACCCCGGAATTAATTTTTTCCTATTGATTACAACATTTTTATTGATCCCGTTAAAATTTCCTATGTCCACAATGTTAATCTGCACCCGATTTTGCGTCAACATATTTATAATTTTCCCACGATTTATGCATTACAAAAAATGTTCGTGGAGGAAAAATGACATTGGCATGATGCTGGCCATACAGTAGTGTTTACATCTATTATGTGGTTAAGTTTCTTGACACCAGATCACTCTACTCAGTGGATTTGAAGGTAAACGTGTAAAAATCGGAACAATTCTTGCCATATTTTCCGCCGCTGCCAACCTGTACTTGGCATGGTGGCTGATGGGGGTTACTAGGTTCATTCAAATAAAGATATTGTGACCTATTACAGCTATTTCCAAACTGTCCCTAATGTGCAATGGCAGTATCATGATTGTTGTAATCATTGTGACACCTTTGTCAAGTCATATTTAGCACGTTTCAGCATTTGGCCACTTGGAGCGCTAGTTGACACCGTCATTCACTTTACATTGCTCCAATGTTTTTAGTTTCAACACAGAGCCAGTTACATATTTTTTTCATGCTGAACAAAATGTGTTTCCAGAATTTACTCTTGTTGTCTAGTGCAGTATTTACCTATATATATTTTGTGCTGCTACACAAACAATGTAAATGATAGTTTGCGTGTATGTGGTTTTCTACATACCTGAGGAGGCACAGTACCTGATAACCTCAAAAAGATGCACAGAGCTGTCTGAGTTGTTGTGGGGAGGTAGGTACTGTCCATGTCACCCGTGTTCATGTTTAGTGATTTTGCTGTTTCCTCTTCATTTACTGGTCTCATGTCAAATGAAAACATAACGATTTTCTGTGGCCGGGAGATATCAAGTGAATTAAAATACATTCACATAATTATGGAGGGCTAAAATATTATTAGTTTCAGATCTTATTTTATTTCCACCTTTCTGGCAGTTAAGCATTAATCACCTCGCAGAACAACAAATTTATTTTTGTCAGTTTGCGAAAGAAATTTTTGCTTTTATTAATCTTTTCTGCTGAGGCAGTCAATTTATTTGAAACGAAGTGTTTAATTCCACACTATCGGCTAGTTTCAACTGTGCACTGCATTTCAAGTGCACATTCTCATCTTCTAGCATGTATGGCATTATGCCATAATAAAGAACCAATCATGAGATAATACGCTACTGGTAATCCAAGGAAATTTACATCCCAAAAACCACAGTGAAAAGCTTAATATCAGGTCGATGCCTACTTCGTTGGGAATCTGGACATGCGAATGTGCACTATAAGCCAAATTATGCATTTTAGTATGGTTCATGAAATTCCGCTGCTCTTTGAGTATGCCCTGATGTCTTGTTTCTTTTGTGGCATAATGTAAGCTCTTTTAATGTTTTACATGTATGAACATACGGGTTTTCTACATCATCGTAGCTGCGCAAGCACGGTGATGCCTGTTATCTGGCGCTCTCTAGCAACTGCTGAAACAAATCTATTTCTAACAGGTCACAGGAAAATATTGCAAATGGCGGTTTGAAAAGCGATAAGCATAGTTTACACAATGACTCTGGGTTGCTCCATGAGCTGTGCTCAATCCCAACTATACGTTTTTGTGAACTTGGCTGTCTATCTGTGTTTGATTTCCTGCCCTTGCTGCAGTTACACCGTGGTGATTCTTCCTTCTACATGTGGCAGCAGGGATGTGCATCGATATTTGCACTGTGTACCATCTTTGGTTTCATGGATATAGTTTCCGGCTAGGGGGTCTGCGATCAGTCGGTCGGTTGCTGCGGACCAGGGAAGTTATCTCCGCACAGTGCAGTTGGCTGGATCCGCTGGCAATCCCTGGGCAGTGTCGGAGCTGTCTGATCGCTATGACCTTCTTGGTTGACCGACCCAGGACGTCAAGTTGAGTAGTGGTTTCAAGTACCCAAGCCATGTCCATTCGTGTTATGTGGTTCGTTTCGGTGGTTCGCTGTTAGGGAGGTTTTCCTGTGAGCAACACTGAGTGTTTGTACTGCTGAAATTTAGCCGCCATGCGGTGGAATTAACTATATTGGTTGACTACAATTCAAGTGCACCAGCAGAATTTTCTGCCTTGTGGCTGTTAGTGTTCCGGTTACTTGCCCTGGCCACTACCGTAATTTCAGCAGTGTCCTTTCCTCACCTGTTGTCGCTGCCCAACATGGTACGTAGTTTTGACAGCTTAATACATACACATATTTGATTGTGGATAATCACGCCTGTAACATGTTGTGTTTAAAATCTCATGTACCGATTGGTGGCAAGCAAGTCATTTGTCGATCGGTCCGTAGCTGTCCCTGGGTTGGGTTCCGACGGATCAAGTGTAGTTCGGCTCACCACCTGTCTCACCTAAGTGAACGAGGGCAGACTGACCCACTGGAGGCTTCTGAGTGCTGTTGTCTTCACTATCTTTCTCAGATTATAAACAGACAATTAAACGCCACTATCATAGCCAATGATAAAAGAAAAATTCTTCATTTTACTGTGTTTTATGTAAGTAAGTTTAAATTCTGGCAAGTGGATATTTGCTGAAAGGTTATTGATGTTGTGTGTCTTTTCTTTTAGTCCGGTTTGCTACTTCAAACTTAAGGCTTATGGTTATATTTTTTAAAAATTTTGGAAAATTAATTGTGGGCCTTCAGCCTTGGAACCTTATTCTTAAAAAACCTTACCTTTCAAGTTTAAACATTGCGGCCTTCTTCCTTTGAAAGGGTATGGTAATTTATTTTAAAATCTTGAACATTTTATTGTGGGTCTTCAGCTGTTTGTATTGCATCTTGTTTACGTTTGCCTATCCACCTTTGCCTTGAGGCTTTCAGCCCAGCTGTGCTAAATACATATTTTAATTTTTTTATAAGCAATTTTAACTGCATTTTATCTTGTTATTTTTAAGATTTCTTGTTTGGAAACCTTCAGCTGAGAAAGAACTGGATTTTGGAACTCATAGTTGTAAAAGTTCAGCTATGTGCCGCTTTGGTTGTAAATGTGTTATTAGATTATAATAAATTACAATTTTAAGGTGAAACTGACCCCAACTTTATTTGGACCTTTCCACAATCCTAATCATCTGTTCTGCCCAGCAGGTTTAGCGGCCGCATCACTCCACTAGTTGTGTGGAACAAATTGCACGCAAATGGTTTCATATGTGACTGTAGACACAGTGACACCAATATACACTTCAGTTTTGTCATTTTGTGGGTTCCTGAGTGATGTCTGAAATGAATGATTTTACAGCTGCATGTTGCATGAGTTTTGATAGAGTTAAACCGTGTTACGTGGAATCGCTGCATAAGCAAAAATAAGAACTGTGTTTCGTGACTGGATGAAGGAAAGATGTCAACTCGGTTGCTCAGAAACCTTGCTGATATAATTCATAATGGAAGATTCAAGAAGTTCTTTAATTATCTTAGAATGTCACCAGAACTCTTCTCGTTTCTTACTTCCGCCTCGACCGACATCTCTGGCCAAACTCTTTGCCTTTACAAATGTCTGCTTGTGTCTGTGTATGTGTGTGTGTCTGTGTGTGTGTGTGTCTCTGTGTGAGGTAAGTCTTTCCGCTCCCGGGATTGGGATGACTCCTTACCCTCTCCCTTAAAACCCACATCCTTTCGTCTTTCCCTCTCCTTCCCTCTTTCCTGACGAAGCAACCGTTGGTTGCAAAAGCTAGAATTTTGTGGGTATGTTTGTGTTTGTTTGTGTGTCTATCGACCTGCCAGCGCTTTTGTTTGGTAAGTCTCATCATCTTTGTTTTTAGATATATTTTTCCCACGTGGAATGTTTCCCTCTATTATATTCATATAATTATGTGATAAGGAATAAAGGTACTGTGATGCATGAAGCACTGTTGCCAGAACTGAAATTACATATCACATTGCATGCATTACTATCGAGAATACTCGGCATGCTAGAAGATGCAGTTTTAGTTGGAAGTGATGCTTTTTCATTAACACTAATATTTATTAACATAACAGTAATAATTATTAAAATTAACAGCAATAAATATTCAAAGCAGGCTGCATTAAGACGAGAATGGTTTGCAAACTACTGTCTTGAAGGCAGATCTGTAGTGGCAATATTTTAAAATTCAAACATATGTGAATGGGGAGCACTTCTGCGACGTTTTAAATAGATGAATATTGAATAAAGAATTCAGCTTCTTGATTTGTGTAGCCTTCCTTAAGAAAGAGTCGGCCAACTCAAACGATGAGATTTTATTTAGTCTTGTAGACGGGAGCATTTTCACAGACAGAATTGTACTTGCTTGTATTCTTCTTAATTCAGTTGTATTCAATAAATTTTCACTTGCAGCTCAGACATTGTCAAACCATGTTCTGATCGCACATGATGATTCCAGGAGCAGCAATATGTTACTCAACTTTGTAATCAGCATCACCGAAATCGTACAAACACCTATGCAAAGCATAGACAGCAGAAAGCGAAGGTTATTCTCCGTTCTCCACTTCATGTTTCAGTTTGTCCATACCCTATGAACACACGTAATCTCAAAACTCATAAAACTAGTGTTGCCAAAGTTGAAACATGCCGAAAGTGTTTAGTTTCACAGAGTTAGGCAAACGCGCGGCGTGCATGCCCAGTGGCTGGAGTGCAGTTGCCTACAACCTAGTGTCGTCGTGTAAACTAGGCTTTACTTTCAAAGTAAATTTCCTTTTACGCCAGATGAACGATGTGCGAGAATGTATGATTAATGTCTTAAATCACAGAGCGTTTGACTCTCATTTAAAAACCAACTCTCTGAGGACGAGCCCTTTAGAAGAATTTCGAGCCCAGAAGATCAGACATTTATGTTGTTATTAAACATTTTACTGGAACATTTGTGTGATGTATCTTGTGTAACATGCACAAAAAAGGTCAACATTATATATGGAAACTTAGCTTCCCTTGCAGCTTATTAATCTATAGGTATGGGGAGTGAGTGTCCTAATTACGACAATAAATAATCACTCGCGCTCCCGTCACTTACTATGAATACTTTTACTCTCGCACCGTATACACAATGCGAGTAGCATACAGCGCGTACTACAGATAACTGATCTGACAAAGATACAGCTGTTCTAGCTGTGGTAGGGTAGCAATATTATTGGGGGGTGAGCCAGTGGTTCTACGTCCCCACGAATCTTTGAGACCAATATTATACTGAAAGCTTTGCTTTTCATGTAGCAACACTACGTACATTAATTTAAACCATTAACTTTCCTATTTGTGTGTTCATGCTACTTAACAGTGACATTGCTATTGGCTGACTACATCACGTGTCCTATGCTCAGAATATCCGCTGTCGTCAGCTGGCGAGTTCACGTAACATGAGGTAAGACTGGTTTACAAAAGCACATCACAATCTCATTTTCAATACTTCAGAAAGTGACATGCAGTGTTCGGTGGAATTTGAATTTATACTTTTGTAATACGAAAATATGCAGAGTACATGTTGCTGCACATCAAAGATCTTTCCAAAGTGTGTCTTTTCCCCCTGAGTTTCGCTTTCTAAAGCAGCGAGAAATTCTACGCCGGTGTATAAAACCAAAACTATTCAAACTATTGATAACTTTCACAGTTCCAAGGGAAAGTATACTGTCACATCACATGCGAAAAGTGTATTTTAACCTGGGAGAAAATGTATTTTTAACCTGAAAATCCGGGAAAAATCTGGGAATTTTTTTTTCCTTGTCCGCATATACACCCTGAAAGAATACTTCTTGGAATATGGTCATGCTCTGCATAAGGTTCAAGAGGGGGCAATGATACTGTGCCTCATCTAGGGAAATACCTATTAACAAAACAAATAACCAGTCCAAGTTGCAGATTTTTAGCTTTTTATTCATTCAATGATTAGTTTCAGACTCAGCCATTTTCAAATCATCATAAAGTCAAAAATGGCATTTTTGAAGGCAGATAACATTTATCTGTACGCACTGTAAATGTTAATTGCACATTTTTGATATGTTCGAAAATGCCATTTTCGAGTTTGTTACGATGATTTGAAAATGGGTCAGGCCCGAAACTAGTCATCAAATGAATAAAAAGTTAAAAAAATTACAGGTCGGACTGGCTTTTCAGTCTATTGATCGACAGAAGTTGCTGACCCAAGCTACTCCGACATGCTGGAAGTTCGTACATACCCATTAGTTTTCATACACACTCATTGTATGAATATGGAAGAGAGAGAAATATGAATCACAGAGATAGACATGCTGTCTCACAAAGAAGGCTTGAAGTCTGAGAATCAGTCAGAAAATAATGAACTAAAAACATTTGAGTACTGAATGAAAATATAAATACATGAGAAATATACATTGGTTGTCCTTAGAGCAACTACATACTTAGTTTATAAGTTAGTATTGAGTTGGGGTTTTCATCCCAGTAATGACAAGAAAGGGAATTCAGGTAGCTAGTACTAAAAGAAACGGACCACGTCAGAGTATGATGATTTTATTTATATATAAACATGTTATGAATATAACAGTGTGAATACTGCATCTGAATATAAAAAAGTTACCCTATGTAAAATGTTGTAAAATAAAGTCAAGGTCCTGTACTACCCAAGGATAAAGAAAAGAGAAAGTGTTCCGACCGTATATTGAAGACTACAAGTAACAAGCTGAATACAAGTGTTCGAGACACAATCGCACAGTGAAGGACATCCAGATAAGCCATGGTCCTAACATTTCTGTTGACACTCAGTAGCAAAGTATTTACTTATTTACACATCATCACAGACAGGCACTGTATCTTGTAGTGATAAGTAAGTATAAATTAAGCACACTGAAGTACAATTATTAAAGGTATTTTTAAGCTAATAACATTAAAAAACTTGTACGACACAATGAGGTTAGAATTTTATCTATAGCACTGCAAACACTAAGTAAATAGTTTGTCGTAAAGCGCAAAGAAGTGTTCACAAAGAATTTGCTCAATTACTGTGTGATGCGTAAATGATGGATTTCAGCAGGAGAATATAAATACTTCTGTCCATTACTTACTTAACTCCCGGTAGATTTATGAACCATTGCCTGGTAGATTTGAGAGAGACGTGGCTAAGCACAGTGATGCTTGCTTGTGTTAGAAATGTGAGAGTGAAGTTCTCTACTTCTTTCTTTGGCAATATGGAATTACAAGCTCTTGAGTTAAATGAGGTGACTGTAGTTGTTCATACGCACCAAATTGCGTATATGTAATTTTTTTCTTTTTGTTTAGTTCTGACATGTAACATGTTTTGAAAATTATTCATATAAACAAAGATTACACCATGAGTTCAAAAGTTAATGGGAGGACTAGTTCATGACATAACAGTTGTAAACATAAATGATTTATTACTGATGAGAACTAATATGAAATAACTGTCACAAAAATGTTGCCTTATGAATTTGGAAGCTAAAAATTACTTCTTAAATGTTATTCTCTTGTATTTAAATATTGTTATGCAAATACTGAAAATGATGTGACAAATTCACTTAGAGCTTGTATATAAGTAAAATGTATTTGACCTCGTGTATCAGCTAATATTAAAATGACATTTATGTGTAGTTATAAGGAGCAAATTTACATCATTTTTTAATTTCTTTATGTAACTCATGTAAAATGTTATGCCTAGTACAAAAATATGTAAGGAAAACTGTATATGAAAGAGAGTTTTACATGTGTGACATGAAAAGGGACTTCAAGAAAAACTGTCCACAAATTGTATGTTTAGCATGTGTTGAATGAGGAACACACACTTTTGTGAAGCAGAAATCAAACTTGTCTGCATCTAGAATGTCGAAAATGTTCCAAGATTGCAGTGGCACTGGACACTGAACTCTAGTATGAAGCAGGAATGAGAGCAAGCAATTTAATGACTTACTAGAAATATGGTGAGCTCTTGACGTGATACCGATAATATGGAATGGGCCTTTTAGACACTGAAATATGCGATTGATGACATGGTCTGTATAACCATGGTTGGAACTTTATTGTTTCTCCATTGTGGTTCAAACTTTTTAACCAAACACACATCAATGTGCACTTATTCTGTGGAGACAACCTCTAGGCATCTACAGAGTCATAGACCTGAGACTGAACTGTGCCCCATAATTACACTAATGGTATCACAATGCATGTGCACAATGTACACCGATTAATGTGTGGAGATATCACTGCACAAACTATAGGTGGCAGTTACACCTCAATGAGAGAGAGTAAAAGACTAATTCAAACATGTCCACTGTTGATTCTTTATCTCTTAGGAACTGAACATTCACAGTTTTGTAGATTTCATGTAAATTAACTATAATATAAAAAAGTTGGCCTGTGCAGGAGATAAATAAGATATAAAGGAATTTGAGCCCCTGCCTAGCCAAAAAGTAATTTAAGTGGTACTTTTAATGAAATTTGATTACCAGTGTGTACATGCAAACAAGCACAAAATTTCTTAGATTTTCTCCTGATTTCTTGGTTAAAAATTCACTTTTCCCCCATGAAAATACACCTTTTCCATGTTAAGTGCCGGTATACTTTCCCTCAGAACTGTAAAACTTATCAATCCTTTGAATATCAGGAATCCAGTAAAACATAAAATCTCTGACACTGCTAGAGCCAGAAACAGATCCTGCAAGAATGGGACCGACGACGACTGAAGACAATCATTCAGAAGTGCAACCCTTCCACAAATTGCTGCAGATTTCAGTGCTGGGCCATCAAAGAGTGTCAGCGAATGAACCATTCAACAAAACATCATCGATATGGGCTTTCGGAGCAGAAGGCCCACTCATGTACCGTTGATGACTGCATAACACAAAGCTTTACACCTCGCCTAGGCCCGTCAACACCGACATTGGACTGTTGATGATTGGAAAAATGTTGCCTGGTCGGACAAGTCTCATTTCAAATTGTATCAAGCAGATGGACATGTACAGGTATGGGGGCAACCTCGTGAATCCAGCGAACCTGCACGTCAGCGGAGAGGCTCTGTAATGGTGTGAGGCGTGTGCGGTTGGAGTGATATGGGGCTCCTGATACGTCCAGATATGATTGACAGATGACACATACACAAGCATCCTGTCTGGTCACCTGCATCCATTCATGTCCAGTGTGCATTCCGACGGACGTGGTCAATTCCAGCAGGACAACGTGACCCCACACGTCCAGAATTGCTATATAGTGGCTCCAGGAATACTCTTCTGAGTAAATACTTCTGCTGGCCACCAAACTCCCCAGACATGAACATTACTGAGCATATATGGGAGGCCTTGCAATATGCTATTCAGAAGAAATCTCCACCCCTCGTACTCTTATGGATTTATGGACAGCCCTGTAAGATTCATGGTGTCAGTTCCTCCAGAACTACTTCAGATATTACTCAAGTCCATGCCACATCATGCTGCGGCACTTCCGCGTGCTCGCGGAAGCCCTACATGATATTAGGCAGGTGTACCAGTTTTTTTGGCTCTTCAGTGTATTATGAAAGTTTGTGCTCCATTTTTGTAAGACAATCGTAACTCGTGTGACGTGATCTTGCCAGCCGATGACAGCAGATATTCAGAGCACAGGACACATAACATAGTGAGCCAATAGCAACTTTACTGTTAAGTAGCATGAACAGACAAACAGGGAACATTAGTGGTTTAAATTAATACACATACTGTAGCTACAAGAAAAGGTAAGGTTTCATTTATAATACTGGTCTTTTTTCCGTGTGTTACACTTAAAGGTAATCAAGTAAATGTGCCAGTAAAATTTTAAATAATGACATAAATGTCTGGTCTTCTGGGTTTGAAATTCTTCCAAGTGGCTTGTCCTCAAAGTGTAAAGTTTTGAATGTGAGTCAAACAGTCTGTGATTTAAGAAATTCATCACACTTTCTCACACTTAACATAATTCATCTTGAGTAAACAGAAATTTACTTTGACAGTATCATTTTTCAAACCACCATTCACAATATTTTTCCACAATCCATTAGAAACAGGTTCGTTTTAGCAGTTTCCAGAGAGTGCCAGAGTACAGGCATTACTGCACACGCGCAGCTATGACAATGCCGGCACTAGGTTCCTATGTATAAAGCTTTAAGAGATCTTACATTATGCCATAAAAGAAACAGGACATCAGAGAATACTCCAAGAGCATCGGAATTGTGTAAACCACACTAAAATGAATAATTTGGCTTGAAGTGCACATCGTATGTCCTGATTCACAATGAACAGATCTTAAACTTTTCAATATTGTTTTCAGGACGTAAATTTTCTTGGAGTACCATTACTCTATTATGTTCGGTTCTTTATTATGTCATAGTGCCGTATGTGCCAAAAGATGAAAACCTGCACTTTGAATGCAGCAAATAGTTGAGACTAACCATTAGTGTGGAATGGAACACTTAGTTTCAAACAAATTGACTGCCTCAGTGGAAAAGATTAATAACAGCTGAATTTCTTTAGCAAATCGACATAAATAACTCCACTGTTCTGCAAGGCGATTAATGCTTGAGTGCCAAAAATGTGGAAATAAAATAAAATCAGAAAACAAACTAATAACACACTTTAACCTTATGTACTTACGTGACTGTTTTAATTCACTTGATAGCTCCCTGCCAGATAATGTATGACTTTTTATCCTCATATTTCATGGGGACACATCGAACCACTTGATAGTATATACACAAATGGCCCAAAGGCATTCACAGTGCGAAGCATTTTCAGTCACCACGGTACTCATTTAGTGTAATGTTACCAAACATTTCCAACAATGGCCCCATGAGGCAAAGTGCAATAATATTGTGGTCAGACAGTAAAGTACAGTACAGAAGGAAGATTATACACTTATACTTCAGGTGATTCGAGGGAATGCATCTAGTAGAGAACCTTCACCTCTGTCAGCATATGTGGCTGTGACCTGACTATGCATCAAGCTGGACCGAGCTACGATGAGACACGCAGGTACGTCATTCCAGCTTCAACTCCGTGTCGGAGCTTATCAGCAGTAGCAACGGCACACCAGTCTCTCAGCAACCCGATCAGGCTTTTGAAACGGTCGAGGGCTGTCCACCCTCTGTATCGAGTTGGTTCAGTTTGTGCGGTACCTCGTCAGAAAGTGTCACGGAAACCTGTCACGGCCACCGCCTGTAACAGGTTAGAAATTTAACAAATTACCAGCAACACTAACTAGAGGTAGCCTCGCTGTGTATCCAACAGTCACCTTATACCATCACCACAGGTGCTGCAGCCGTGTAACAATGACAAATACCACCTGGCGGCGTCTGCTCTCCCCCGTCCGCAACGTCGTCATCGGGCGCACCACTGTCACATCGTCTCTTCGGGACATGTCGAGGGAAGCCACAACAGTGGTTTCAGTGCTGACAAACCGTTGTGCTCGCGATGTTGTCACATTTTGTGTGTCGTGCAATTGCCTCGTCACAATGGCCTTTCCCGAGTTAACGAACACGACTCATCTGTGCGATCGTACAAAACTGAGAGAACGATGTGTCTGCCCTCTCTGGCGCTAGTCAATGAGGAGTGTCGCCCGCAGATCGAGTCGAGTGTGGGCTTCCCCGATGCACCATTTCCATTTCTGCATAACAGCTGTGGGATCCTAACTGATGAGAGTAATAATATTGCAAAATGACACACTACAGTCATTCTGACATGTACCAGTAGACATTTCTCCATCTTAGGAGAAGTATTATGTGATTGTTTCAGAAACAACAACTAACGCAATTTCTCAATGAGAAACCCACAGCGTAATCTCTCCTTACGTGCAGATCATAGATGGACTTCTCCCCACCTATTCTGTATGGCTGCACTGAAACACTGATCATCTGCACATCCAAACTTATTCAAATACAGGGCTATTACAAATGATTGAAGCGATTTCATAAATTCACTGTAGCTCCATTCATTGACATATGGTCACGACACACTACAGATACGTAGAAAAACTCATAAAGTTTTGTTCGGCTGAAGCCGCACTTCAGGTTTCTGCTGCCAGAGCACTCGAGAGCGCAGTGAGACAAAATTACGACAGGAGCCGAGAAAGCGTATGTCGTGCTTGAAATGCACTCACATCAGTCAGTCATAACAGTGCAACGACACTTCAGGACGAAGTTCAACAAAGATCCACCAACTGCTAACTCCATTCGACGATGGTATGCGCAGTTTAAAGCTTCTGGATGCCTCTGTAAGGGGAAATCAACGGGTCGGCCTGCAGTGAGTCAAGAAATGGTTGAACGCGTGCGGGCAAGTTTCACGCGGAGCCCGCGGAAGTCGACGAATAAAGCAAGCAGGGAGCTAAATGTACCACAGCCGACAGTTTGGAAAATCTTACGGAAAAGGCTAAAGCAGAAGCCTTACCGTTTACAATTGCTACAAGCCCTGACACCTGACGACAAAGTCAAATGCTTTGAATTTTCGGCGCGGTTGCAACAGCTCATGGAAGAGGATGCGTTCGGTGCGAAACTTGTTTTCAGTGATGAAGCAACATTTTTTCTTAATGGTGAAGTGAACAGACACAATGTGCGATTCTGGGCGGTAGGGGATCCTCACGCATTCGTGCAGCAAAATCGCAATTCACCAAAAGTTAACGTGTTTTGTGCAATCTCACGGTTTAAAGTTTACGGCCCCTTTTTCTTCTGCGAAAAAAAACATTACAGGACACATGTATCTGGACATGCTGGAAAATTGGCTCATGCCACAACTGGAGACCGACAGCGCCGACTTCATCTTTCAACAGGATGGTGCTCCACCGCACTTCCATCATGATGTTCGGTATTTCTTAAACAGGACATTGGAAAACCGATGGATCGGTCGTGGTGGAGATCGTGATCAGCAATTCATGTCATGGCCTCCACGCTCTCCCGACTTAACCCCATGTGATTTCTTTCTGTGGGGTTAAGTGAAAGATTCAGCGTTTAAACCTCCTCTACCAAGAAACATGCCAGATCTGCGAGCTCGCATCAACGATGCTTTCGAACTCATTGATTGGGACATGCTGCGCCGAGTGTGGGAGGAACTTGATTATCGGCTTGATGTCTGCCGAATCACTAAAGTGGCACATATCGAACATTTGTGAATGCCTAAATAAACTTTTTGAGTTTTTGTATGTGTGTGCAAAGCATTGTGAAAATATCTCAAATAATAAAGTTATTGTAGAGCTGTGAAATCGCTTCAATCATTTGTAATAACCCTGTATTTAGTACACAACATGCCAATCTAATGTCTGGTGCAGTCTATCTCTACGGCATCACAATTTTAATGGCCGGCAATGTATTTTCATTTAATGTCACACCTTATCATTTTGAAAGGCAATTTCAGCACCACATTTATGAGTTAAGTTGCACGATTCTCAACTGCTTCCCGAGTTACGGTTTCGTTACTCAGCCAGTTACACTGTCTGCACTCCACCACTTACGTTTCAAGATGTTCCAGATGGGAGATCTCGCAGAAGGCAGCGTCTGACACCAAATGTGCATCTCTGATCGCGAGTAGCTGCAAAGCGGGGCAACCGCGGATGATGGCGACCACTGTGTCGTCTTCCAGGCCGGATGCGTACCAAATCAACAGATGCCTCAATTTCGGCAGTCCTCCAGTCCTTAAAAACACAATTGAGTGCACAGTAGTAGTCGTCTATGTTGTGGCTGATTATTTTGTCTTTATAATGGGAAAAATTAGACAGCACACTCTGACACAGTCTGCTTATAAGGAGACAAGACAAGCTGCTCACCTATTTTGACGAATTTGGCACAATAATTGTCTGACAGTCAAAAATAACTGTAGTGAAAGAATTTAGGTAATACTACTTATCTTTTTAACAAATATCTAAGTCACAGGTCAAAACAAATTACACAATCTGGACCACATTGATTATTAGAACACTTAAAAATAAGGCATCTGTGTTTGCAACTATAATAGTTTCCGAGAGACCAAAGATTTAATTTTTTGTGGTTTTTAGATATACTTATCTGATCACCAGTTATGACCATTTGGATAGCAAGATGATTGTCATACAGTGTGGGGAAAATCAGAAGATAAAACATGGAAGTTTGTCCAGGAAGAGCATGTGTATCAAGTATGCTATTGTACTTGCCAGAACAAAATTTCTTTCACTATCTACAACAGCAACAATTAAAATGTGTGACCTATATATCTCATTGTTAACAACATTGCACCTTACAGTATCACATGTCCACTATCTTAGAGCAAAGGTATTTCTCTAGACAACTCATTATCTTAGACAAATTAATGAAATTACAGTATTTTTACAGTTGCTTTAATAGTCTACCATTATCCAGTAAACATCATAGAAAATTCAAATCTAATGTAACTAGCATAGACACGAATTTAAGTTTGCCTAGATTGGACTGATCAGCCAAAATCATCATCTTCAGCTGATTTAAATAGCAACTCTGCTTTTTTGTATGACAATTGTGGCAGCTTGGGTGAGTTAACTTAAAAGCACACATTTCCTTGTACTCGTCACCGATCAGCTGCAACTACAGAATGATGCAGTAATGATCTATGTTTTTTGGAAAATGTTGCTCAGTTTGACACACCCTACTGTTCTCCAAACTCATTCTCAGATTGGTTTTCTTTCTCATATCTGATCAAAACTAGTCTTCAATCATATATTTCATACAACTGAGATTGTGATAGCAAATATTTCTTAAAATCAATAAGGATACAACTATGCTGTTTGTAATGGTAAAATGTCAGCCTATCAAAGACAATATACTTCACGAGCAAAGCCTCGCTAACTGTGGAGTACTGGTACGAGATTTGTGTTTACATCACAGTCAACTTCCATGCACATAGTTTACAACCTATGTTCCTGCATACATTTTACTCTTCAGCAAAAGATTGAAAGATGTTGCAAAATTTGTGTATTGTACATATGTGCAAACTTTGATGACTTATTTGATCCTCAGTCCAGGCTCCTCATCTCGCACATTATACACTGAGTGTTTTGCAATTCCTATCCTGTCAAAGGCTTGTAGCAGGGACTTAGTAGATAAAGTTGTGATGAGGAATCCCTGTCGAGAAATTTACTACTCGGATGTACATAACTGGGAAGTGGGTGCAGTTGTCAATCCCTGTTGTTGTAATTACAATATCACATACCATTTCTGTCTGACTACAATGGTGCCTCTGAGAATTTGGTACGTTCAAAACTAGGAGGATGGGTGGTGGTCCTCCACGGAATGATTTGAAGTGGAATGATCATGTAAAATTAATTGTTGGTAAGACAGGTGCCAGGTTGAGATTCATTGGGAGAGTCCTTAGAAAATGTAGTCCATCAACAAAGGAGGTGGCTTACAAAACACTCGTTCGATCTATACTTGAGTATTGCTCATCAGCATGGGATCCGTACCAGGTCGGGTTGACAGAGGAGGTAGAGAAGATCCAAAGAAAAGTGGCGGGTTTCGTCACAGGGTTATTTGGTAAGCGTGATAGCGTTACGGAGATGTTTACCAAACTCAAGTGGCAGACTCTGCAAGAGAGGCACTCTGCATCGCAGTGTAGTTTGCTGTCCAGGTTTCGAGAGTGTGTGTTTGTGGATGTAGATGCACTGAACTCCCGACTTTGAAGAAGATGCCTTCATTGTGCAGCAGGGAACCCGAGGACAGGCACTCTTTCATTGTCTCCACTGTGTGTGTACCGTGAAGTGGGAGATTTGAAAGTGATCTTATCTTCAACTTACTTTACATTTCAGTGGTACACTACCGGGCATGGAATCATCATCCAAACTTTATCTACTAAGTCACTTCTACAACCCCCAAAACCTATAATATGAACTGTGAAATGCCCTAGATAAGATGTATTTTAGGAAATACAAATGCAAGACATCAATGAAAGGCGTAAACACTATTACTGCTGGAATCTCCCCCGTCTCCCTCTCTCTCACCCTCTCGTGTTATGTTTCCCAGCACAGAAGTAGGTTGGTTGGTTGGTTTGCTTGTTTGTTTGGAGTGAAAGGGACTAAAGTGCAAGGTCATCAGGCCCTCCATCCATTAACTGGCAAACCAGGGGTAGTAGTCAAAGGAAGGAGGTGAAAGCTAAATCCTGGAAAGCATAAATGTAACAAACACAATAAAAACCAAGATAAAAGCCCAGAAAAAAGACAGCACAGACAAGTTGTTAAAAGATCAATTAAGGCAGGGCATTAACACCAAGAAGAGAAGAAGAGTGAAGAAAATAAGAGCTGAAAAGCGTAGAGGTCACACTTGGCCACCCAGAAGGGCCACCAAGGGACCCCTGGGTGGGAGGAGGAAGCGAGGTTTGGGGGGGGGGGGGGGGGAGCAAGGTTTTTGGGGGGGGGGGGAGAAGGGTTTGAGGGGGAGCAGGGTTTGGGGGAGAAGCAGGGTTGGGGGGGAAGCATGGTTGGGGGGGAAGCAGGGTTTTGGGGGGGAAGCAGGGTTTTGGGGGGGAAGCAGGGTTTTGGGGGGGGAGCAGGGGTTTGGGGGGGGGAGCAGGGGTTTGGGGGGGAAGCAGGGTTGGGGGGGGCAAGCAGGGTTGGGGGGGGAAGCAGGATTGGGGGGGGGAAGCAGGATTGGGGGGGGGAAGCAGGATTGGGGGGGGGGAGCAGGATTGGGGGGGGGGGAAGCAGGGTTGGGGGGGGGGGAAGCAGGGTTGGGGGGGAAGCAGGGTTGGGGGGGAAGCAGGGTTGGGGGGGAAGCAGGGTTGGGGGGGGAGCAGGGTTGGGGGGGGAGCAGGGTTGGGGGAAGCAGGGTTGGGGGGAAGCAGGGTTGGGGGGAAGCAGAGTTGGGGGGAAGCAGAGTTGGGAGGAAGCAGGGTTGGGGGGGGGGAAGCAGGTTGGGGGGGGGAAGCAGGGTTGGGGGGGGGGAAGCAGGGTTGTGGGGGGAAGCAGGGTTGTGGGGGGAAGCAGGGTTGTGGGGGGAAGCAGGGTTGTGGGGGGGAAGCAGGTTGTGGGGGGAAGCAGGGTTATGGGGGGAGCAGGGTTATGGGGGGAGCAGGGTTGTGGGGGGGGGGAGCAGGGTTGTGGGGGGAGGGGGCAGGAGAAGGCATCACACCAACCCCTCAGGTGGTCAATGAGGCCAAAACGTCTTACCTTGCAGGCATGAATAGAAACTACCTTTGCAGGCAAATTGTAGCACCAGGTCAGCCAAGTCTGCATCGTTTGCTACCACTAGAGGCATTTTGTCAGAAAGGTTAAGATGCCACCTCACACGGCCAAATTAGGGCAGTGGGCCCCGTCAGACAGGCTGTGAATCGGCAGTGAGGGGGACCCTCACATCTGAGAATGAGGGTGGGCTCAGGCAAGTGTGGGCAATGTGAAGTCTAAAGTGGATTTCCTGTGAGAAGCATGCAGGAAAGACTGCCACACTGTCATGGTCTCTCTAACTGTTCGCAGTTTGTTTGGGGAGATCAGGGTGGGGCTCCAGACTTCAAGCAATCTATGGCGAATAAATGACTGGAAGTCTAGTTCTGGTATCTCCATTTCCAGAATCGGCATTCTGGTGGCCAGCTCAGCCGACCCGTCAGTTCGTTCATTTCCCGAAATCCCAACATGACCGGGGTCCAAACAAAAACAACTGGCTTCCCAGCTTGATGGAAGTCAGGGACAAGATCCTGGATAGCCGTAACCAGTAGGTGAGGAGAGTAGCACTGGTCTATAGTGTGGAGACTGCTCAGGGAGTCAATGCAGATGAGGATACTCTTGCCACTTCAAGAACGAACGTGGCTAAGGGCTAATTTAATGGCCATCCATCAATTCAGTAGCGAAAATACTGCAGTCATTTGGCAGAGAGTGGACTTCATTGCACTCTGCACGTGCGTACACAAAGCCTGTTAATTTATCAACGAGCCGTGGAGAATACCACTTCTGAACCTGGATACTTGCTGATGCCAGCTACGAACAGGCGGTGAAAAAGCGTCTTGTCAATGGAATCTATTGGACAAAAGGAGACTTAGAGGCAAATCCAAGGTCAGGGCAAGCCATGGGTGCTGATGTGAGGTCTCCCTGAACAAAGGCAATAGTGGAGGAATCTGCAGTTCACAGCAGAGACACTGGAGGCATTCAGCAATGCTGTGAACATGTTGGCGACTGACAGGTAATAGAGGGACACCCGCCTCAATTCGTGGGCTGTTCACATGGCTAGTTTGGAAGGATCCTCTCTCAAGTTGGACCTCACAGTGGTGAATGGGGTCCAGTATCCACAGTGCTGAGTGTGATGCTGAAGCACATGCTAGACTTCTATAGTCAAGACGAGACTGAGTGAGGGCTTTGTAGAGACGCAAAATGGTAGAGCGGTCTGCACCCCAGCTAGTGTTTTTGAGGCTGTGAAGGGCATTGAGACATTGTAAGCACTTCCACTGAAGTTGATGAAGAAGGGGAAGCCACGACAGCTGGGAATCTAAGACTAGTCTCAGAATGCAGCGCATCTGTACTACGAGAAGTAATTTATCATCCAGGTAAAGCTTTTTGTGGGTGGGCAGTACAACGGCAACAGAAGTGCACGACACGAGTCTCAGTGGCTGAAAACTGAAAGCCACTGGTAAAAGACCAGGACTGAGCATTCCGTATGGAACCCTGGAGGCGACGCTCAGCAACAACGATACTAGAGGAGCAATAATGAAAGTGAAAATTGTGATCATATAAGGAGAGCGATACCAAAGACACCACAGCCGGTGCTAGGCCATTGATGGCCACCAGAACACAAGGGAGGCTCAGTGCAGAGCTCTACAAAACCTCATTCTCTTGGATACAGGAGGGTAGAGAGTGAAGCGTCCACATGAACCTGTAACGTATGGTGCAACAGGATGCTCTTGGCAAAGCTAGAGAGTGGACCCTAGAGACTCATGTCACATGTAAGGATGTGGTGGCACCATGTCGTGTCATAAGCTGTCTTTAGATAGAAAATGCTAACGATGTACGAAGGCTGTCCGGATGGTGGACTCCGTGTGAACCAAATTATCAGCAATAGGGTAGCCTTTGCAAAAACCATCCTCAGATGCAGCCAAAAGGTCCCAAGACAAGAAGCCAACACAGCCACTTGCTCACCATGTGCTCAAGCAACTTACAGAAAACAGCCGTACTGCCGATTCAGCGATAACTGTCCATCTCTAGAGGGTTCCTACCCAGTTTCAGTACCTGAACTATCATACTTCCTCACCCCCGAGATGGGAACTCACCCTCATATGGGAACTCACCCTCATTCCAGATCTGATTAAAGAGGGCAAGTATGTGACGCTTGACAATACGCTGAGAGATGTTTTGGCATTTGTTTGTGGATGCAGTCTGCTCCTCGGACCGTATCAGGGCAATGGGCTAGGGCAGTAGAAAGATTCCATTCATTAAATGGAACATTATATGGCCCCAGGTAAAAGGTAAGCTCATTCCCTCCACCCAATGTTTTTGGCTGTTTGGGGGAAGAGACCAAACAGCGAGGTCATCGGTCTCATCGGATTAGGGAAGGAAGTCGGCCGTGCCCTTTCAAAGGAACCATCTCGGCATTTGCCTAGAGCGATTTAGGGAAATCATGGAAAACCTAAATCAGGATGGCCGGACGCGGGATTGAACCGTCATTCTCCCGAATGCGAGTCCAGTGTGCTAACCACCCACTGTTTTATGAGCTGAAAGCAAGGATGGTAGTTCTGAGACGCGGATGCGTGAGCACAATGCTTAGCAAAATGTTCGGCATTGGCATCTGGATCAGTGCAAATGGCACTATCTAAGGTAATACTTGGCACTCATGCAGGGGACTGGAAGCCATAGAGTCGTCTGACCTTTGCTCGTACCTGTGATGAGAGGTATTTGATCCAATGGTGAAAATGTACCATTCCAAGGATTCTTGCTTTTGGCATTTTAGAAGGTAGCAGACACAGGCATGGAGGCATTTAAAGGCAATGAGGTGCTGCAGTGAAGGGTGCCACTTATTGTAACAGAGAGCACGCCTACGATCTCTAATGGCCGCAGCAATCTCTGGAGTCCATTAGGGTACCGCCTTCTGACGGGGGGTATCCAGAGGAAGAGGACGTGGCGCAGTTGGCTGCCAAAGGAATGCCTGCCGTTGTATGAATAAATCCTGAAAATGATCAACTGCTAGTTTTCTCATTTGCTATAAAAACAACCTGAGAAGCTCGAGTATCACACTGAAGGCAATGACTGCCACAAATGGATTTGAAAAGATGAATATTTTATTTTCTCCATTAAAATGGTACTCTTCACCATATCCATAAAAGCACAAATCTCAGTTGTTATGAACACTGATTTAAACTTACTTTATTTAAACAGCTGGTAAAAGGTCCACTGAACTCCAGCCACACACTCAATTCCATCCCTGTAGAGTACCTATATAGTCCTTTCCCCTTTTCTTCTCTCCTCTCCTCATTTAATAAACTGTATCCCGAACAGGCCACTGTATACATTCATAAGAAACATGTGTTCACCACAAAACTTACGTAAATGCCAGAGCAGCTGTACCACGTGGCGGCTTGCGATTGAGTGATATCTTAAGTTCCCACAGATTCTTCAGGCTTCCCAGAGCAGTGAACGCCTCACTCGCTACGCGCCGGGCTAAGTTGTAGTCGTAAAGTTCCAGACGTTTCAGTTTGTCGGCACAGACTGTCAGCAACGGTGGGACACAACTGTGTAACAACAGAAATGGAGCTCGTGAGAACTGTGTTTTGGAAGACCAAGGAAACGGAGTACTTTATACTTTATGTATAATTGATGATTCTTATCCTGTATTTAAAACCTTATGTTTAACTGCCACCTTTACATCAATTGCCACTGAAATATGATATCATTACTATTACCATCACATTCATTTTCATAAAAAGTAGACTCATCAGGGATAAATTTCAGTAATATACACTGATGGGGGTGGGGGGAGTCACAACACCAAAATATAATTAATGTAGAATAATGAAATTTTGGAAATTCATTTGTCTAGGTAACATATGTAAATGACTAACACTGCAAGATCACAGGTTACAGTAAGCACGAGATAAGCCATTGTAAATGTTAAATGGCGGTACATTAATAATTAATAAGCGATATAACCACTAGAATTTCGAATGCAAGCACGGAAACCTGCATGCAATATGTTGTACAGGTGCAAGATGTGACTTTGTGGGATGGAGTTCCACGTTTATGCCACTCCGTCAGTCAATACAAGGACAGTTAATTCCGAAACTTCCTGGCAGATTAAAACTGTGTGCCGGACCGAGACTCAAACTCGGGACCTTTGCCTTTTGTGGGCAAGTGCTCTACCAACTGAGCTACCTAAGCGCGACTCACACCCCATCAGCTTTAATTCCACCAGTACCTCGTCTCCTACCTTCCAAACTTCACAGAAGCTCTCCTGCGAACCTTCCAGGACTAGCACTCCTGGAAGAAAGGGTATGCGAACCTTTGGAAGGTAGGAGATGAGGTACTGGCGGAATTAAAGCTGTGAGGACGGGGCGTAAGTCATGCTCGGGTAGCTCAGTTGGTAGAGCACTTGCCCACGAAAGGCAAAGGTCCCGAGTTCGAGTCTCAGTCTGGCACACAGTTTTAATCTGCCAGGAAGTTTCATATCAGCGCACACTCCGCTGTAGAGTGAAAATTTCATTCTAGAAACAGTTAATTCTGTTCGTGGACAATGTCGGAGTTGCCGTGTGTCGGTGCGCCGTGTATCCTCGACTTGAGGCAGATCTGGTGATAGAGCAGGCCAACACGAAATGTTAACACTGTAGAGCATATTAGAACAGTGGTACGTGGGTTAGCATTATCTTGTTGAAAAACATCCCCTGGAATGCTGTTCACGACTGACAGCACAACAGGTCGAATCGTCAGACTGACGTACAAATTTGCAGTCTGGATGCACGCGATAACCACGAGGAAGCTCCCACTGTCGTGTGAAGTCGCATCCCAGGTGTAGGCCCAGCACGTCTAGCACAGAGACAGGTTGGCTGCAGATCCTTAGCTGGCCTCCTGCTAACCTACACACGGTCATCACTGGCATCGAGAAAGAACCGCCTTTCATCAGAAAACACAACAGACCCCCACCCAGCCCACCAATAAGCTCTCAATTGACACCACTGGGGTCGCGAATGGCGGTGTTTTGGGGTCAGTGGGATGCACGCTGCAGGACGTCTGGCTCGGAGCTGTGATATGGGATTTATTCATCCCATTACGTACAATTTTCTAATCATTCGATTTGATGTACAGGAGACACATCAAGGTTTACAAAAGAAACTTTTTCACATTTTTTTTAAGAGAAATACAAAAGTTTACATTATATTTTACATTTCTAAGTTACATCTACACGTGTACATAAAATAATGCATGTAATACAATCCCTGTGTTCAGACTGTGAAGCTGTCCTCAATGAATTCATCGACAGAACGACAACATTTTTCCACCAGAAGAGTAAAGAGCAATCCTTTCAGTGAACCAATCTCCATTTTAGATATATTACTGCCTTTTATTTTATTGAAAATTTTGAACCCCATATACTCTGGCGTTTGGGCATAAAGTTTTAAACGATGTGTTGGAAGTTTGAAGTTATCTCTGTGGCGAGTGCTGTAGTTGTGGTCAAAACGGAAAGTGTCTAGTGTATGTTAATTTTTATATAGGAACACAACCATCTCATATATGTAAAGTGAGGGATAGATAGTATTTTTAAATTTTTTAACAGTGGTCGACAGGATTTCCGTTTTTTTGCAACACACGTTTCTAATTACTTTCTTTTGTAATACTAGGAGCCTAGTGACAATTGCTGAATTTCCCCAGAAGATTATGCCATAACGAATAACTGACTCAAAGTAGCAGTGATAAACTATCTTTCTGGTCCCCATGTTTGTGGCACCTGAGAAAATACACATATCAAATGCTAAGTTGTTCAGTTTATTTGCTAAGTAATCTATGCGTACCTTCTAATTTAAATTTTTGTCAAGATTTAGGCCTAAGAACTTCATGTAGTTTACTTCTGTGATGTCTTGATCATTGCAAGTTATCTTTATTTCACTCCTTTCTACTGATTCAGCTTCAAATTGCATCATTTTGGTTTTAGTTGCATTTAGTTTTAGTCCATTTTGATTGAACCAAGATTCAAATTTTTCTAAAGTATTTTTGGCTTTTTCTGGAATATTTTCAGGTACCTCGTTTTCAATTAGAACTGATGTATCATCAGCAAATAAGACTGAATGAACATCAATAGCAAGTGGTAGGTCATTTACGTAAAATAGAAACAGATATGGACCCAATATCGAACCTTGTGGGACTCCTTGGGGGAACTGTTTTCCAGTCTGATGAATAATTGGTTCCATTTGAAGTTAAAATTACTCTTTGTTTCCTACCTGACAGGTCAGAGCTAAATCATTTTAAAGCAGTGTTCCTGATTCCATACATCTGTAATTTGTGGAGGAGTAATGCACGGTTCACTGAATCGAAAGCTTTAGTTAGATCACGGAATATTCCTGTGACCTTTCTACCTTTATCTAATGTGGAGCATATTTTTTGGATAAATTCATTTATAGAATTCACAGTGCTTTTACCCTGTTGGAATCCGAACTGGTTATTAATAATTCTCATTTACGGTAAGAAAGTTATTAATTTGTTTTGCTGCAATCTTTACAAACACTTTAGAGAAGACCGGCAAGAGAGAGATAGGGCGGTAATTCCCCATATCTTCTGTCGATCCTTTCTTGAATAGAGGTTTGGTCTCAGCATATTTCAATACATCTGGAAAGTATCCCTGTTTAAAAGATTGATTTATAATAGTTGACAGTGGTTGAGAAATAATACCATACACACACTTTATTACAGATGATGTTATTTCACCCCACCCATGTGAGGTTTTGTTTTTTAGAGACAATATTTCCTGTCCCCATAGTAACTAATTTATAACAGTTAGCTGTGTCAGTGTGGTGCCAACTGCTGCTCAAATTGCTGCTGCACCTGCAGTATAAGCTATATGCCGAACATAACATTCTTCCCTCTTGGTAGTGTCACATGACCATCCAGAGCCCAGTCTTATTGCAACCGCACGTTCTCACGGCCACGGCTGCCAGCCATCATGTACAGTAGCTACATTCCTGCTAAGTCTTTCTGCAATATCACAGAAGGAATGTCCCACTTCTCATAGCCCTATTACACGACCTCATTCAAACTCAGACATGTACATGATGGCATCTTTGGCCTTAAAGGCATTCTTGACTAACATCAACACACCAGCCCAATTTCAAAGGCAACTATACTCAAGACTGTTACAGCACACATTTAGAGCAAACCTGATTTGCATCCTCATAGTCACACTACAAGCACCAGTCTTATGTGACTGGCACAAAATTGTTACATCATCTTTGTGATGTAGAAACCCACCAAACAACTTTCATTTACGTCGCACAACTCCTCCTTGGTTTTGCAATTTTTTTCCCATTAGTGTACAAGAGGCATAATGTGAAAGTCAAGCCTCAGGTATTAGCAAATTCAGTTGTTTATGAAACAATGTTTCTGGCAGTCTACTTTTAATGCTAGTAACACTTCAACAGTATTGAAACACATAGCTATTGCAATCTTAATGCTACTAACATATCTGACGAATCGCATACTAGAAGGAGGAGTATTCCCTGAATGTCTGAAAATGACAGTTACATACAATCTATAAGAAAGGTGACAGAAAAATGCCAAATAATTATAGACCTATATCAATAGTTCCCATTATATCAAAAGTAATAGACAACTGCATACGTATCCAAATTTACAATTATTTTGAAAGTAATAAATTATTGAGTAAGAACCAGTTTGGCTTTCGATCAGAACTATCGACAACCAAAGCAGTTGAATGCCTCCTTAGTAATATATATGAAGGATATGAAAATTAGAAACTCACTTGTGCTACACTGTTAGATTTAACAAAAGCCTTCGACTCAGTCACACATGAAATAATGATTAAAAAACTAGAACATTATGGTATTGTAGATAAACCATTACAATTTTTTCAATCATACTAAAGCAATAGGGTACAATTAGTAAAAACAAAATATCAAAAGTCAACACCCATGAAAGTAAAGAGAGGAATTCCACAAGGCTCAGTGCTTGGCCCTTTCCTGTTCATTGTTTACATCAATGACTTCTCAAATTATATACCATGCAACAATGTACTGTATGCTGATGATATGACACTAATAACAGATGGAGAAAATCTGCAAGATGTCATGGAATACAACAAAGTAGTAACTGAAATGAGCAGTGACTGGTACAGAGTCAATCTTTTATCAATAAACAAATTGAAAACTGAAGAAATTTACTTCACCCTGAAACCAATTGAACAGAATACAAAAAATGTCAGGTTACTAGGTTTACATATAGATCAAAAACTTACATGGGACAGACACACAAATTATCTATGTGGCAAACTTGCTCGAACTCTCTTTCTATTACACAAGCTGAGACATGTTATCAGTAAAAATTTGCTACTCTCAACATACTTTGCTTTTTTTCCATTCACAACTGCAATACGGGGTACTTCTTTGGTGTAACTCAGTGGGTTCAAGTACCATCTTCAAGTGGCAGAAGAAAGCAGTCAGGTGCATTTTAGGACTAGCACCAAGACAAAGTTGCAAAAACCATTTTCAAGAACTAAAGATAATGACACTACCTAGTATATATATTTATAATTGTTTAATATATGCTAAAGAGAATATATGCTTAAGATCTGAAGTGCATGTTCATAATACTCGAAATAATAGTAACATAGACCTACCATACACAAGGCTGACATTGTTATAAAATTTTAAGCTAAGGTGTTTATGGCTCTTTTATGTCAAACTCCCAAAAGCTGTGAGCAAACTACCGATGAATAACTTTAAGCAGACAATAGCAGTGTGGCTCAAATATACGCCATATTACTCACTTGATGAGTTTCTAAACAGTGACACAAAAGAGATATGCTACATGAAACAAATAACTGCCATGTGAATTATACATATATGTTTGTGACAGTAATGTACCAGAAAAGACTTTTTACATGGATATGTAAGATGTACCATAAATATATCTTGATAGTTTTGTATATTTAACTGTTATGATGTATTATTATTATTTCTTTCATTTCTCAGACGTTACGTCTGGTCAAAAATGGAAACTGACACGGACCTTGATCAAGCGTGACTTCCTTTTAACAGTACGGTATATGTTATATTGCATTTAGGAACTTTCGGGTAATTGAACATGTATCAATAATTACGGATTTCTGTAGTTGTATATATATGTTTGGATGTAGCTGTATTGCGTTGATGTACTGGTGGATATTGTGTGGTATGATTCCTGTAGTTGATAGTGTAATTGGTATAATGTCAACTTTATCCTGATGCCACATGTCCTTGACTTCCTCAGCCAGTTGGATGTATTTTTCAATTTTTTCTCCTGTTTATTTCTGTATATTTGTTGTATTGGGTACGGATATTTCGATTAGTTGTGTAAATTTCTTCTTTTTATTGGTGAGTATGATGTCAGGTTTGTTTGTGGTGTTGTTTTATCTGTTATAATGGTTCTGTTCCAGTATAATTTGTATTCATCATTCTCCAGTACATTTTGTGGTGCATACTTGTATGTGGGAATGTGTTGTTTTATTAGTTTATGTTGTATGGCAAGTTGCTGATGTATTATTTTTGCTACATTGTCATGTCTTCTGGTGTATTCTGTATTTGCTAGTATTGTACAGCCACATGTGATGTGATCTACTGTTTCTATTCGTTGTTTGCAAAGTCTGCATTTATCTGTTGTGGTATTGGGATCTTAAATAATATGCTTGCTGTAATATCTGGTGTTTATTGTTTGATCCTGTATTGCAATCATGAATCCTTCCGTCTCACTGTGTATACTGCCTTTCCTTAGCCATGTGTTGGATGCGTCTTGATCGATGTGTGGCTGTGTTAGATGATACGGGTGCTTGCCATGTAGTGTTTTCTTTTTCCAATTTACTTTCTTCGTATCTGTTGATGTTATGTACTCTAAAGGGTTGTAGAAGTGGTTATGAAATTGCAATGGTGTAGCCGATGTATTTATATGAGTGATTGCTTTGTATATTTTGCTAGTTTCTGCTCGTTCTATAAAGAATTTTCTTAAATTGTCTACCTGTCCATAATGTAGGTTTTTTTATGTCGATAAATCCCCTTCCTCCTTCCTTTCTGCTTAATGTGAATCTTTCTGTTGCTGAATGTATGTGATGTATTCTATATTTGTGGCATTGTGATCGTGTAAGTGTATTGAGTGCTTCTGGGTCTGTGTTACTCCATTTCACTACTCCAAATGAGTAGGTCAATACTGGTATAGCATAAGTATTTATAGCTTTTGTCTTGTTTCTTGCTGTCAATTCTGTTTTCAGTATTTTTCTTTTAGTTCTTCTTTAATATTTGTATTATCTATTCCTATTTTTTGTCTGTATCCTAGATATTTATAGGCATCTGTTTTTTCCATCGCTTCTATGCAGTCACTGTGGTTATACAATATGTAATCTTCTAGTTTAGTGTGTTTTCCCTTGACTATGCTATTTTTCTTACATTTGTCTGTTCCGAAAGCCATATTTATATCATTGCTGAATACTTCTGTTATCTTTAGTAATTGGTTGAGTTGTTGATTTGTTGCTGCCGGTAGTTTTAGATCATCCATGTATAGCAGATGTGTGATTTTGTGTGGGTATGTTCCAGTAATATTGTATCCATAATTTGTATTATTTAGCATGTTGGATAGTGGGTTCAGAGCAAGGCAGAACCAGAAAGGACTTAATGAGTCTCCTTGGTATATTCCACGCTTAATCTGTATTGGCTGTGATGTGATATTATTTGAATTTGCTTGTATATTAAGTGTGGTTTTCCAATTTTTCATTACTATGTTTAGGAACTGTATCAATTTAGGATCTACTTTGTATATTTCCAATATTTGTAGTAACCATGAGTGGGGGTACACTATCAAAAGCTTTTTGATAATCAATGTATGCGTAGTGTAGTGGCCTTTGTTTAGTTTTAGCTTGATATGTCACCTCTGCATCTATTACCAGTTGGTCTTTACATCCTCGTGCTCCTTTGCAACAGCCATTTTGTTCTTCATTTATAATTTTGTTCTGTGTTGTATGTGTTATTAATTTCTGTGTAATGACCGAAGTTAATATTTTGTATATTGTTGGTAGGCATGTTATGGGGCGATATTTACCTGGGTTTGCTGTGTCTGCTTGATCTTTAGGTTTCAGATAAGTTATTCCATGCGTAAGTGTATCAGGGAATGTGTATGGGTCTGCAATGTAACTGTTAAATAATTTAGTTACCGTATTTACTCGAATCTAAGCCGCACTTTTTTTTCTGGTTTTTGTAATCCAAAAAGCCACCTGCGGCTTAGAATCGAGTGCAAAGCCAGCAGAAATTCTGAAAAAAGTTGGTGGGTGCCGCCACAACTTACTTCTGCCGTCGAATATATGTAGCGCTACACAGGCATGCTTTGTAGGCACAAAGATAAATACTGGCGCCAAAACCTCTGCGTCAGTAAATAAATTAAAAAAAAAAAAAAAAAAAAAAGGTGGAAGACGAGCTATTTTCAATGTACTATGAAAATCCGACTGGCAAGACTGTTTGGAATGTTTATCAATATGGCCAACTCTACGTTCTGAATTTTTTTCCTAACTGTGAGAAGAGATAGTTGCTATAACAGGAACTTTTATAAATTGTGCATCACATGCAGTATTCTCATCACCATAAGAATAATACGCATATAAACGTTTTGCCATGTATTGTTTCATGTTTGCTGCTATCTCATTTAAATCCGGTCTGCCTAATAAATTACGAAACTAGAGTGAGACAACAGCAAACGCGGAAGAATATAAATATCATGTCATGTTTATATTATGCTTAATAGTGATACAGTCAGAAATGAAGCACGGCAATTGACTAGATTTTTAAATCGAAGATGACTCTAATTTCTGTGTACTAAAGAGGCGCCTGCAAAGATTTTCAAACGGAGAAAAATTTTCGCTAAACTCTCGTTCAAAACATCTTCTATCATACGCAGTCTATTATTTGGTTCTTGTTGATCATTATCAAAGAAAGCAGCAGTGTAAGTAACAATAAATAGCAGTCTCTTGCCGTTGTTTCAGTTATGAGACAATTCCTCTCTTCTTCTTTTTTTTATTGTAAGCGGCGGTAGCGCACACAAAAGGAAGCCATGCCGCGACATACAATGCATGACAGAATACAGTAATGCATTTTCAGCTTAGAGTGACGTAAACACCTATAACAAAGAGAACAGCACTTATCAGATCAAAGAAAAATATGCAATCAATTCAAACCAGATGAAGCACATGAAAAAGGAAGGGTACCCATATAAATACGGACGGAGTGCCTGACGCATAGCAATGGCTACCTGGTAAAGCTTAACTGCTAAGTTTATGACTCCAACCAAACTACTGTAGCTGTATCGTCATTCATTCGACGTAAATTGTGTCTCATATTACAATGGACCAACTTTGTTTCGATTTGGAGGTGCGGCCTAAAACTTTTCTCTCCCCTTGAATTTTGAGTCTCATTTTTCAGGTGCGGCTTAGATTCGAGTAAATACGGTAATCTTCAGCATTCTTCTATAGTTTCGCTAATGAGACAATTCCTCTTTTTTTTTTTTTTAATTTTTTTTTTTTTAAAGCGGCAGTAGCGCGCACAAAAGCAAGCCATGCCGCGAGCGGCGACAGGCCGTAAATACGCACTATCAGAATGCGGCAGACAATGCATGACACAGTACAGTAACGCATTTTCAGCTTAGAGTGCCGTAAACACCTTTAACAAAGAAAACTGCGCTTATCAGATCAAAGAAAAATAAGCTATCAATTCAAACCAGACGAAGCACGTGGAAAAGGAAGGGTACCCGTATAAAAACGGACGGAGCGCCTGACGCATAGCAATGGCTACCTGGTAAAGTTTAACTGCTGAGCTTACGACTCGAACCAAACTACTGTCGCTGTATCGTCATTCATTCGACCTAAATTGTGTCTCATATTACAATGGACCAACTTTGTTTTGATTTGGAGATGCGGCCTATAATTTTCCTCTCCCCTTGAATTTCGAGTCTAAAATTTCACGTACGGCTCAGATTCGGGAAAATATTTTTTCCTTGATTTCGAGTCTCATTTTTCAGATGCGGCTTAGATTCGAGTAAATACGGTAGATGTGAGTGTGTTGAGGTGAACTTCTTTAGCCAGAAATTTGCTATTTTATCTTTTCCAAGGGCTTTCCAATTGTGCGTAGAATTAATTGCTCGGGTGACTTCATGTTGCAAAATTATCACTTCAGGCATCTGTGGTATCATCTTGTATGTGTGTGTTTCTGCTTGTATCCACCATGTTATGTTGTACCGGGTTTGACCATATGTTGCTCCAGAAGTGTTCCATGTCTGGTATGTTTGGTGGATTGTCTATTTTAATGTGTGTGTTATCTATTGTCTGGTAAAATTTCTTTTGGTTTGTGTTGAATATTTGGTTTTGTTTCCTTCTATTTTCACTATTTTTTGTATCTTCTAAGTCGTTTGGCCAATGCTTGTAATCTAATTGCTCTATCGCTTCATGTTGTGAGATTTTACCTAACATTTTTCATTTTTTGTCTGATATTTCATTTATTATAAATTGTGTTAGCTGTCCGATGTCTTTTCTCAGTTTTTCTATTCTGATCTGTAGCCTGTGTTGCCATGCTGGTTTTGTGGGTTTCTTCTGTGTGTTGGTTGGTTCTGATCTCTGCCTAGTGTGTATATTTAGTGTAGTGAGTGCTCCTATATAAACCAGTAGTTGTAACTCTTCCATAGCTGTATTTTCATTTATTTTGTTGTGTATGATTGTGTTGATAATTGTTATTGTTGTTTCGACTTGTGGGTTTATTGGTGGTCTATGCAAGAATGGTCTAATGTCTGTATTTGTGTCATTGTATTCTATATATGTCAGCTGAAATTTTTCTTCCATATCTAACATGTGTGTCACTTCGTGTTCTATTTGTGCTTGTTATGGTGGCTGTCTTAAGATTTCGTTTTCCTCTGATTGTTTAATTGATGCGTGTTGTTCTTTGTTTGTTTGCTCTGGGATGTTCGAGTCCATTACTGTATTTTCTTCTTCTTCTGATTGCACATTACTTTGTTCCAGTATTTGTTGTACTTGTTGTTTGATGTTTTCTAATTCTGACTGGGGTATCCTGTTATTTTTTATTATTACACGGATCTAATCAGCTAGTCATTGTTGTGTTAAAAATTTTAATTCTGGGTATCTGGTAATAAATGTTGTGTATACTTGTGATCTGTATCCAGTTTTGTTGGTTCCTAAGTTTGTTGCTTGGTAATAACAGAACATGAGGTGTCGGTTAACTTCAACAGACCATCTCATCCTGTGTCTTTGTTTTTCTTCTAGGGTGGTTGCAGGAAGCATATCCTGCAAAACACCTCAATTTGGATTTAAATCATTTTCCGTGTGGCTAGCAGTGTCGTTACCATTGTGGACGGGCATAGGGTTCAAGCGTCATCCCCGACCATGACAGCGCTTCTCCGAGGCTTCATTAGTTCTGTCCTGAACCAATTGATCACATTAAAAGTGGGGTTAGCCTTTTCGTCGCCTTTTACGACTGGCAGAACATACCGGAGGCCTAGTCTTTATTATTATTTCTTGATGGTAACAGCTACTTGAGGACCCAATTTACTGGCGGGCTCTTGCAAGCATAAGAATATAAAAATAAAAGGGGGGTACCCATTTCACCGAAGGCTTAAACTGTACTGCACTTTGTAAGGGAGTGCCTTCAGAGAGATTGAGTTTCTTCACCACAACGGTCTTTACACCCTTTCAATCTGATGCCCTGTTATACTTTGGTTCACACTGGCATTCAGTCTAGGGGATGTTAACTGTATAATCAAGTTTTAAATTTGGCATTATACATCTCTGCACACAAAACTTCTCTGCTGCTTCCACCATTTCTGCCAACACGATTTCTGCTGACAAATTTGGTCATTTTTTCATGATATTATTGAACGTTTACAACTGAAGATTTTGATCCAGGTGTCACTAGCAATCACTGAACTTTCTCTGACAAATATGTGAATGCAACTGTCATTACCCACTGTGTGTGTTCTCGCTGTCACTTCTTTGTAACAGCCTTGTGCATCCTGCAATATTCCCTGTGCATCAGAGCTGATGAATGAAATTGTCGTTTCTAGTGCCACGTTGTTCTGTGCCATTCCTCCAAATTTGAAGTTATACTTTTTTTTTCATAATTGGGAATTGTGATTTTAAAATTGCAAACTTTCATTTTAGATGAGCATCAGGAAAATCTGTGACTTTCTCCTCATCAGCCAAAGACACCAAAGTACAAAAGGAATATTGATTAAGATTGCAATTGTTTCAGTCATGTCTGTGCTTCAATAAGAAATCTGTTACAAAGTAGGCCTGCATGCAGTAAAATGTGTTACAGCAAAGAGAGAGAGAGAGAGAGAGAGAGAGAGAGAGAGAGAGAGATTTCTCGACGGTCACCCTGGCAGCTAACTCATTTCTCCCAATGAGAGACCTGCTTGTTGATAACACCACTGTAGAATGTTTGACTTTGTTGAGAGAACCACAACCTCACCTCTGTTTGTACCACTTCAACATCATCAAAGTGAAGTCCTTGGAGGCGTTCTTTAAGTTTTGGAAACAGATTGCGTCAAGTCGGGACTGTACAGAGTATAATTGTTGACAGTGAATGGGAGGTGTCTGATTGTTGCAGATGCTGCAGCACTTTTGTGCTGTCTGGCATTACTGCACCAAAGGAGAGGGTACCCCACGTGTCGACAAACTCTTCGAATTCGTGCTTTCGTTTTCTGAGGATCTCGCAGTACCCTGCCTTCCTACATGAACGCCAAATGCACCACATCTTGAACATCCCCAGAACAATGTGAACATGACATTGCCTGCCAATAGCACGGTCTTTAATGTTTCCTTTGTTACGAGCACCGACAATCCAATTTTGCACAGCGCAGATGTTGATATAACCACCACTGCCCGCAGCTTTCATTCCTCTATGGGTTTCAATTGGAAGCACATTTTCTGGGTTATAAACTATTACAGCATGTTGTTTCCCGTTTTTTTTTTACATCACACACTGTCACATTATGTGCTACAATTCTGAGGCACCCAGCAGCAGGGAGCTGCAATTTGCACCAGTGAAATGGGAAAGTATACTGGGTAATATGCATTACATGTAATACCTAAACTGATATTGAGAACAGAACAAAAAAATACACAAGCATTACTTTTTGGCATGGACTTGTACTATGAAATTATCATCCATAATTACAATAACCTGCTCTGCAGCTGAATGACCCACAGCTATTGATGCAGGATGATTACTAGTGATCATGCCAGAATGAGATTTTCACTCTGCAGCGGAGTGTGCGCTGATGTGAAACTTCCTGGCAGATTAAAACTGTGTGCCCGACCAAGACTCGAACTCGGGACCTTTGCCTTTCGTGGGCAAGTGCTCTACCATCTGAGCTACCGAAGCACGACTCACGCCCGGTCCTCACAGCTTCACTTCTGCCAGTATCTCTGTGAAGTTTGGAAGGTAGGAGACGAGATACTGGCAGAAGTGAAGCTGTGAGGACCGGGCGTGAGTCGTGCATCGGTAGCTCAGATGGTAGAGCACTTGCCCACAAAAGGCAAAGGTCCCAAGTTTGAGTCTCGGTCGGGCACACAGTTTTAATCTGCCAGGAAGTTTCAGTGATCATGCCTTTTTCTTTACAAATCAAAAAACTCAATGAAGAGCACTGCCAGTTTCTTTCCTTTTAATATTCATCAAAAGTTGTAGTTTGAATGTTTTCACCAATCACTTCACTGGTAGAAAATTCTTTATTGAGTGTCCATTTTCCATTAAAACAGTTTTTATGGAAAGTCATCCTCGGCACATGGTGAGACACTGTTCATAACTGTAAACAGTTACAAAATGATGGAAAATAGTTGAAATCACATTCTTTCAGTAACGTATCTTTAAAACAGTTCCAGTTTCGATAGGTTATTTAATTAATCAATCATAACTAAATGAACTATAATTTTATGTTTATAAATTAACTGTTTAAATATATTTAAATTTTGTAATTAACAGATTAACATTACACGGAATTAAAAACGGAAAGCGTGCAGCGAGAATTGAACCCGAGCCTGTGAATTACCAGTTGGTGTTCTTGACCACTGCTCCACATTTCTGACTTTACCATTTTTGCTCAAAAGTCGCTCACATTCTACTCCAAAAATCTTTTGAAGCCCTGGCCTGAATCCTACAGAACACCTTTGGGATGTTTTGGAATGCCGACTTCGTGCCAGGCCTCACCGACCAACATTGATACCTATTGTCGGTGAAGAATGGGCTGCCATTCCCCAAGAATCCTTCCAGCACCTGACTAAACGTACGCCTGTGAGTGTGGAAGTTGTCATCAAGGCTAAGGGTGGGCCGACACCATATTGAATTCCAGCATTACCGATGGAGGGTCCACAAACTTTTGAGTCATTTTCAGCCAGGTGTCCGGATACTTTTGATCACACAGTGTATGTGTACAGAACAGTAGCTATCTTAAAACTACTGGAGCAGTATCTCACGCATTCCTATGCATACCAGGGGTACCGGTATGAAATGACCGTTTTTTGTGAGAATGAAACACTAATAATTGAATTGAAAAGTAAAAACATTTTATTCAAAGTGCTGACCATTGCTTTCTACACATTTTTACCACCTTTCTGGCAATTTGTGGACTTCACACCAATAGAAATGTTCATCTATTGAAACAAACAAATCAGACACCCAATTTTTGACTTCTTTGTAGGAATCGAAGTGTTCCTCGGTCAATGCGTGTCCCATTGATGAAAACAAATGGTAGTCAGAAGGGGCCAAGTCTGGTGAATAGGGCAGGTGGGGTAGCAGCTCCCAGCCATGTGTTTTGATTGTATCCTGAACCAGTTTTGTTTTGTGCGCAGGTGCACTACCATGTAAAAAAATTACTTTGCCATGTCTTCTGGCCCATTCTAGTCAGTTTTCGATTAATGCATAGGTCAAATTGATCATTTGTTGTCTGTAGCGATCAGTATGCAGTTTCACCGGGTTTTAGAAGCTCATGATACACCAAACCTTTCTGATCCCACCAAACACAGAGCATTGTCTTCTTGCCGAATCGATCTGGTTTTGCAGTCGATGTTGATTGTTGTTCCGGATTAACCCACGGTTTTTCCTGTTTAGGATTCTTAAAATAAATCCATTTTTCATTGCCAGTAACAATTCAATGCAAAACTGATTTTCTTTCATGTCTTTGAAGCAAAATTTGACAATGATTTTTCGGTTTTCCATTTGTCTTTCATTCAATTCATGTGGCACCCATTTTCCACACTTTTGGATCTTTCCCATAGCTTTCAAATGGTCAGAAATTGTTTGTTGTGCAAAATTTAGCATTGCTGCCATTTGGTTCTGACTCAAAGTATCATCTTCATCCAATATTGCTTGCAATTCAGCGTCTTTGAACTTTTTTGGTGGTCTTCCACATTCTTCATTTCTTACATCAAAATCATTATTTCTGAACCGTTGAAACCATCTCTTGCATGTTACTTCTGATAGAGCACGATCACCATATGCCTTGACAAGCATTCAATGTGACTTTGCAGCACTTTTTCCTCTGCAGCACTTTTTCCAAATGAAAACAAAAAACTAATGCTTTCTGCAAATCATCACTTTCTGGTACAAAATTCGACATTGTCAACACGATATAAGCATGGTGTTGTTTGTTCCATGATGTACACTAAATATCTTTGATAGATGTCAAATCAAGGCTCGTTCACAGCAAATGTTCCCTAGCGACACATTTGTATCTTAACACTCATTTCATACCTGTACACCTGGTGCATAAGAATGAACTATGATAAATGTCCACTTACGAAGACAAGAAACCCACAGAATATGCTATGTAGTGTGAAAATATTGAATAGATGAGAAGCACACTAATAACTAAATGCGACTTGAGAAGTTATACAATCAAACGAGGAGTAGTAATAACACTCACCTCGTTCTATCCATTGCCCACTTTACGCGTATGTACTCGAGGGTGCTCCTCTTGGCATTCAGGAAGTTCCACAAGTCAGAAATATTGACATGCAGACACCCAAAGTCGACCCTTGCCAGTCGGGGACAACTGTCATATAAAGGTTGCAGCACACCAGGCGGCAGCACGAGAGTTCCGCTATTTTCTTCCCTGGAGCGTGCTAGCAGATCCAGCACACGGAGGTACTTTAGATGCGTTACTGCCTTTACGCATTTCTCGGAGCTCAGCAGCGTGTAAGATATCCTCAGTTTGAGTATTTGGGAACACTTCTCGAACAAGTTATCCAGCATCTGCAACCGAACAATTCCAATAGTACAGACACCTCCAAACAAAGGACTGGGAAACCTCCAGAGACAATAAGCATTGTTACTGGTTGTTTAAACAGAGTTTCCCGTTTCTTCTGAAGTGCACAGACAATATTCGGCAACAGAAGTTGCACAGCATCTGGGTATATGGCCTCAACGTCAATCGGTGTTAGTGGCGAACAAAGGAAATGCACCCACACCGTCCACACATGTCAGACTGACTTCTCGTCAGCTAAGAAACAGCCTGGCATTCACCTGGAATGGGTTTCCGTCACATCTGGAAATTCCCCAGGCAGTTTGCAGCTCCTTGCACCAACCGGGTCCTTTTTCCCACGGCGTAAATGCTTTGTCTGACTGACCTATATTTCAGGATAAACTTACTCTACCTTTTTTTCCTTACTGCTACCTTACAGTGTGCCCTTCCACTAATCAATCACAGGAAAATGAGAACAATTTTTTTTACTGGAAAAATAGTCAATAATGGAGCAAGATAGAAACACGTCTGTGAAGTTTCAGCATTTCAGAAAGTTTTCCAGACTTATAGCAATAACTGGAAGACATGCTTAGCATGCGTAAGATTCATTTTGGATCACTGACAGTTTATTTAAAGTTTTTTATGAAGGTGTTTTAAGTTTCAGTATCAAACCAACAAACCTCCCACTCCAATTCTTTAAAGAAGCAAACTCCTATGTATGAAACAGCTTTAAACATCTGATCACATTGCAACAATATTATCAAACAGATTGTTTCTCAGCATATAGAATAGACATTCGGTTGCAGACAGGCTGCTATACATTCAACTTTTTCATCAAAATCTCAGTTAGTCCATTATGACCAAGCAACATTGACTGGTATGTACTTTTCAATGTAAATGTAAAAACAACCATACATTACGATATTTTATTTTATTCTGAAATCAACCAGTTTCGGCAATTCATTTTGCCATCTTCAGGTCGCATACGCTTTTTTTTAAATTGATGAACTTATCGTATAGTGCCATAAAACTGGATATCGTGAATTCCAATCGTCGTGCAGACAGTGACTCGGCAACAGCTGTCACATCTTTATATGACGCACCTGCACGACAATTGGAATTCAAGATATCCAGTTTTATGGAGCTATGTGATAAGTTCATTGATTTGAAAAAAGCATATGGGGCCTCAAGATGGCAAAATGAATTGCCGAAACTGGTTGCTTTCAGAATAAAATAATATATTTTAAAGTGTACAGCTGTTGGTAAAGTTTATTGACATTGACAAATTTTCATCAAAAGGTCTTCCCCAGGAGAGAAACACACACACACACACACACACACACACACACACACACACACACACGACCACTGTGTCTGGTGGTTTTGGCAGGACTACAGACTGCAACTGTGCCTGATGAAAGAAAAAGTCTGTTGTGAGTGGTGGACATAAAGAGGCAGCATAAGGCAGAGAGGGGGAGGGATAACAGGACAGGGGTGGGGGAAGCTGTAGAGCTGCTTGTGGGAGAGAGCAGGGATGTGGTAAAGGAGAGCATAGGGGGAGGAGAGAAGAAGAAAAGGGGAAAGAGACTCGTGGATGCACTAATGGGACAGAAGGCGGCAGCTGCTGCTGCTGATCATCATGACCATCATGATGATGATGACCATCATGATGATGATGATGATCATGATGATGATGATGATCATGATGATATGTGGTTTGTGGGGCACTCAACTCCATGGTTATCAGCACCCATACAAATTCCCAACCTTTGCTCAGTCCAATCGCGGCAATTTAATGAATGATGATGAAATGATGAGGACAACACAAACACCCACTCATCTCGAGGCAGTGAAAAATCCCCGACCCTGCCGGGAATTGAACCTGGGGATAGAAGGCTGTATAGTGCCAGAGTGAGAGCAGGGAATGGGATGGGGTGGTGAGGAACAGTGGAGGTTCAGGACAGGGTGTTACACGAATGAAGGTTATGTTGCAGGGAGAGTTCCATGTGTGCAGTTCAGCAAAACCGGTGTTGGTAGCAAGGGTCCAGATGGCACAGGCTGCGAGGCACTCAATGAAGTGAAGAATGCTGAGTCGGGCAGCACACTCGGCAACTGGGCGGTCCAGCCATTTCTCGGCCACAGTTCGTCGGGGCCATTCGTGTGAACAGACGGCCTGTCGGCTGTCGTGCCCGTGTAGGAAGCGGCAAAGTGGTTGCAGCTTAGTTTGTACATCAAATGGCTGCTTTCACAGGTAGCCCTGCCTTTGATGTGATAAGTGATGCTCGTGAGCAGGTGACGGTGGGAGGATGTACGGGACAGGTCTCTCATCTCTGTCTGCTGCTACACTATGAGCCACAGAGTAGAGATTGGCAAACTCGTTCATCCTTGGGAACTAGTTCACTGCTGATCGTTCTTTTTTTGGGAACCATTCATTTTTACTCATTCACCGTTCATTTGTGCTTGGTGTACGGTTCTTATGAAAAACTGAAAACTAGTAGTGTAGGTGACTGAAGGATGGAGGGCACCAAGAGGGGGCACTTGCCACCCCCCTGGAGTATAGAGTTTTTATTCATTACAGAATTCTTACACACTTTTAGAAGTAATTTCTGTGATCCTGCAGAACCTGTCATTTAGCCAACCGTAGCCTTGTGTGGCTGATTGCAGGGAAATAATATAGGGTGGCGCACGGAAAACCGGCTCCGAGTACAGACTGCTCACCTATTACGGACAATGTGTTTCCCGTTGCGAGCAGATACAACACACAGACAAACATGTAATAATTAGGCAGTGAAGAAATAACAAGCTAATGCAAGCAACAACTGCAAAACAATCGATGACGATGTGTAGAGAGCTGGAGAAGAGAATATGAAAAAACCTGTTGGTGGCTGTTTCCCAACTCAATAGACCACAAGAGTCTTGTACAAAATTCTTCGTTTCGACTTCCACTACATAGCTATGCTACGTTGTAAACAATAATCGTTTACACCCTATATATACACTTCACGTTGTCTCTGAGCTCGTAGGCGAAGTAGAGACTTTATGGAAGCATAAAATAAAATGTGGTTTTCTCATACTTGCATCACACGCTTAGTAAAAATAAGGTTTTTATGTTGCATTATTAACGTTAATGCAGCAATAATAATAATAATAATAATAATAATAATAATAATTAAGTTCGCAGTAATAAAGTTTTTGGTTTAAAAGCTCCTTCTGAACAAATGTTTTTGAGATAATAAGTAAATATGATTTTATGGCAATCTATGTCTTTTCAAATGGAGAGACACCACTTTTCCTACTGAGCCAAAATGACCCACAACCCACTTTTTTTTTTCTTTTTTTTTTTTTTTTTCTTCAAAGAAATCAAACTAGCACGTAATGCAAATTGGAAAAAACCAAACTTAAAAATAATTAGAGCCTTCCTAAATGAAATGTTTTGTATATGAAAGATACACGAAAATCATTTTATGTGAATTTTCTTACACTAAAAATTAAGCAAATTATTGAAAGTTAGCTGCTAAATCAAGTCGATGAAACCAAAAAATATATGAACAACAAAAGAAACTTGTCTTGTCATAAGTATGTCTCCTGCTGTTCATTGATATAATGAAGTGAGCTGATATGCCCTTTTGTTACCTGAAAAGACGTACCTATTACATACAACGTAATTTTTATGTAATTTACGTAACTATAAAATACTCTTTGATTACCGGTTGTGGACGCTGAATAGCCAGAACCAAGTGCAAGAACAGTTTGGAACACATGTAAAATAGGCGAGCGCAGTGAACGAAATGAACAACTGGATACTGAACTAACTAGGAGCAGTCGGCAGAGGAACTGAGACAGGTGGTCATGCGAAGAACGACAAGTGCGGCCGAGGGAGACCGAGACTGACACGAGCAAGCGACCAAGGCTGGAACGAGAACTGCCGAAGTGACCGCCGCGACTGAAGTGAACTAGTGAACTATGAACCGATCGTTCCTCATTCCCGGGAACTGTAAGTAGACCGCCACGACCGAAGTGAACTAGGAACCAATCGTTCCTTGTTCCCAGGAACTATAAGTAGACTGCTGCGACTGAAGTGAACTATGAACCGATCGTTCCTTGGAATTCGTTCCTCGGTCCTTTCGTTCATCTTGGTGAACTGTTCCTTTGCAACCGTTCGTTCGTGAACTACCTATCTCTACCACAGAGCAACATGTCGGGAGCACGAGCATTTTAGCGACAGATGAAAATATCGCATAGGTTCATCGGACACCAGAATACTGCTACGGGAGGGGCGAGGGGGATAGTCGGCAGAATATTCCTCATTTCACAGCATGGTGAGAACTAGTTTAAAACCTGTCAGAGAATTCAATTCAGCAGGCCTGGATGGTACTGACTAACACGAACCAGACACTTCGAATGTTCTGTCACAACCTAGGCTGGAACTTTCTGGATTTTCATTATAGGGTCGAGAACTGCAGAGTGCTCCTAAATGGGTCAGGTGTACACCACTCATCAGAGGCTGCTACTCAAACAGTTCTAATGGCTCTAAGCACTGTGGGACAACATATGAGGTCATCAGTCCCCTAGATTTTAACTACTTAAACCTAAATAACCTAAGGACATCACACACATCCGTGCCTGAGGCAGGATCCGAACCTGCGACCATAGCAGCTGCACGGTTCCAGACTGAAGTGCCTAGAACCGCTCGGCCACCACGGCCGGCGCTGCTACTATGGTAGCTGAACGTGTGTTGAGCGCACACAAGATTAGACGACTCTCCACCCATTCCAGATAATGATATCTGTAGGAAATCTGGAAGTATCAGTGTAAGAGCAAAAGTAATACCTCTCACAGGTGAAAGTATCAAAATTCTTATGGTTAACAGCTGAAGCATTTGCAAATAAGTGCCAGAGTTCAAAGCACTCCTAAAAAGCAGTGAAGTTCACATGATTGGAGGTGCAGAAGGCTGGTTGAACCCTGAAATTTACAGCAGTGAAATTTTTGGGAAAAATATAAGTGTACATCAAAAGGACAGGCAAATGGGAAAAGGAAGTGGTGCATTTGTCACAGCAGACAAGAAACTGAAATCCACCGAGAAAGAAATTGAAGTTGCATGTGAGATTCTTTATCAGGTGTGGGTATAAAACAATTGGATTCTTCTACTGCCCACCCGACTCATCTCCTGATACAACTACAAACTTCAGAGAAAATCTCAGTTCACTTGTACCTAAGTACTCGTCAGTGGAGACTTTAATAATCCAACAATCAACTGGGAAAATTAAAGTTTTGTTAATGGTGGACATGATAAGGCATCCTGTGAAACATTACTAAATGCCTTCTCTGAAAATTACCTAGAACAGATAGTTTGGAAACCTTACTCATGAAAATATATTGAGTCTAATGGCAACAAACAAACCTGAACACTCTGAGGATGTCCACATCGAAACTGGTATCAGTAATCATGATACAGTAGTGGCAGGAATGATTACCCAAATAAAAAGGACAACTAAAACAGTCAGAATATATTCAGCAAACTAGATAAAAAATCAGATGTGGTATATCTAAGTGTTGAACTTTAAACCTTCAGCACAGGGCAAGAGCATGTAGAGGAACTATGGCTCACGTTTAAGAGAATAATTGACCGTGCATTGGATACATATGTACCCAGCAGAACAGTTCAATGGCAGGGACCCTCAATGGTATACATTAGTGTAAAGAAACTTCTGAAGAAACAGAGTTTACTGCATAATAGGTGTAAAACAAAGCATAGGGCTATAGATAGAGAGATGGAGAATGAAACTTGTTTGGCTGTCAAGAGAGCAATGTGTGATGCCTTCAACGACTACCGTAGCAGAATAGTGTCAACTGATCTTTCACAAAATCCAAAGAAATTATGGTTGTATGTAAAGGTTTTTAGTGGCACCAAAGCTTGTGCCCAGTCCCTAGTGAATGATATGGAACTGAATCTGAGATAGCAAAGCAAAAGCTGAAATGCTTAACTCTGTTTTCAAATGTTCATTTAAAAGGAAAACCCAGGAGAGTTGCTCCAATTTAATCATCTTACCATTGATGAGATGGGTGAAACCAGAATTAGTGTCCACAGCGTAAATTGTTAAAAGTGAACCAAGCTCCAGGGCCAGAGGGAATCTGTATCAGTTCTATACTGAATTTGCAGCCGAGTTAGCCCCTCTTCTAACTATGCACCATCTTAGATCCCCAACGAACTGTGCGTAGTTCTTGGAAAGAAGCACAAGTCATAACCATCTACAAGAAGGGTAGTAGAAGTAATCCACAAGACTACTGTCCAACATCCTTGGCACTGATTAGTTGTATAATCTAGAACATGTTCTGAGCTCACACATAATGAAGTATCTCTGACAGAATGGCCTTCTCCACACCAACCAGCACACACTCTGAAAACATTGATCATGTAAAACTCATTTCACTCTTTTCTCACATGACATACTGAAAGCTTTGGATCAAGGCAACCAGATAGATGCAGTGTTTCTTGATTTTCAAAAAGCATTTGACTCAGTAACACATCCATGCTTATTGTCAAAAGCACGATCATATGGAGTATTGAGTGAGTTTGTGACTGGACTGAGGACTTTTCCGTATGGAGGACACAGTATGTTATCCTGGATGGAGGATCATCATCAGATGTAGAAGTAACTTCTGGTGTGTCCCAGGGAAGTGTGTTGGGACCCTCGCTGTTAATGTTGTATATTAATGATCGTGCAGACAATATTCATAGTAAAATCAGGATTTTTGCAAATGATTCAGTTATCTACAATGAAGTACTATCTAAGAGAAGCTACATAAATATTCCGTCAGGTCTCGATACAATTTCAAAGTGGTTCAGGAATTCGCAATGTGACCAGTTCTAGAATGTTGTTCAAGAGTGTGGGACCCATACTAAATGGAACTAAATGGGGATACTGAACATATGCAGAGAAAGGCAGCACGAATGGTCACAAGTTTGTTAAATCCGTGGAAGTGTGTCACAGAGATACTGGAGGAACTTAACTCCCAGACTCTTTAAGACAGGCATAACTATCCCGAAAAATTCTGTTAAAGTTTGAAGAGCCAGCTTTAAATGATGACTCTAGGAAAAAATGTAAACCTCTATATATCGTTCACACAGGGATTGTGAAGATAAGATCAGAATAATTACATTACACACTGCAGCATTCTAATGATCGTTCTTCTCACACTCCATATGTGAATGGAACGAGAAGAAATCCTTATAACTGGAAGGATGGAACGTATCCTCTGCCGTGCACTCAGCGGTGGTTTGCAGAGTATAATGCAGATGTAGAGGGAGGTGCACTTTGTGGCCGGACTGTGGTTATGCGGAGGTGGTAGGTGACTGGAGAGACAAGGGAAGCCAGGTCTCGTGCTGTACAAGGTTGGGAGGGTAATTTCTGTCTGAAGGCCTCAGCCAGACCACTAGTATACACTCCTGGCCATTAAAATTGCTACACCACAAAGAAGACGTGCAACAGATGCGAAATTTAACTGACAGGAAGAAGATACTGCGATATGCAAATGATTAGCTTTTCAGAGCATTCACACAAGGTTGGCACCGGTGGCGACACCTATAATGTGCTGACATGAGGAAAGTTTCCAACAGATTTCTCATACACAAACAGCAGTTGACCGGCGTTGCCTGGTGAAATGTTGTTGTGATGTCTCATGTAAGGAGGAGAAATGCATACCATCACGTTTCCGACTTTGATTAATGTCAGATTGTAGCCTGTCACGATTGCGGTTTATCGTATCGCAACATTGCTGCTCGCGTTGGTCAAGATCCAATGACTGTTAGCAGAATATGGAGTTGGTGGGTTCAGGAGGGTAATACAGAACACTGTGCTGGATCCCAACAGCCTCATATCACTAGCAGTCGAGATGACAGGCATCTTATCTGCATGTCTGTAACAGATCGTGCAGCCATGTCTCGATCCCTGAGTCAACAGATGGGGACGTTTGCAAGACAACAACCATCTGCATGAACAGTTCGACGACGTTTGCAGCAGCACGGACTATCAGCTCTGAGACCATGGCTGCGGTTACCCTTGATGCTGCTTCACAGACAGGAGTGCCTGCGATGGTGTACTCCATGACGGACCTGGGTGCACGAATGGCAAAACGTCATTTTTTCGGATGAATCCAGGTTCCGTTTACAGCATCATGATGATTGCATCTGCGTTTAGCGACATCGCGGTGAACGCACATTGGAAGCGTGTATTCGTCATCGCCATACTGGCATATCACCCAGCGTGATGGTATGGGGTGCCATTGGTTACACGTCTCGGTCACCTCTCGTTCGCATTGACGGCACTTTGAACAGTGAACGTTACATTTCAGATGTGTTATGACCTGTGGCTCTACCGTTCATTCGATCCCTGCGAAACCGTAAACAGATGTGTTATGACCCGTGGCTCTACCGTTCATTCGATCCCTGCGAAACCCTAAACAGATGTGTTATGACCCGTGGCTCTACCGTTCATTCGATCCCTGCGAAACCCTACATTTCAGCAGGATAATGCACGACCGCATGTTGCAGGTCCTGTTGTGGCCTTTCTGGATACAGATAATGTTCGACTGCTGCCCTGACCAGCACATTCTCTAGATCTCTCACCAATTGAAAACGTCTGGTCAATGGTGGCCGAGCAACTGGCTCGTCACAATACGCCAGTCACTACTCTTGATGAACTGTGGTGTCGTGTTGAAGCTGCATGCGCAGCTGTACCTGTACACGCCATCCAAGCTCTGTTTGACTCAATGCCCAGGTGCATCAAGGCCATTATTATGGCCAGAGGTGGTTGTCCTGGGTACTGATTTCTCAGGAGCATTGCACCCAAATTGCGTGAAAATGTAATCACATGTCAGTTCTAGTATAATATATCTGTCCAATGAATACCTGTTTATCATCAGCATTTCTTCTTGGTGTAGCAATTTTAATGGCCAGTAGTGTATTTCTAAAGGTATTCTCAGCACCATACATGCAACGGCCAAAGGTGGCTACGCTGTATGGAAGGGACTCCTCGGTACGGAATGGGGTAGCATTGTAGAAGTGGAGGTATTGCTGCTGGTGGTTGGTAGGTTTAATATGGATGCAGGCACTTGTGTAGCCATTCCTGAGGTTTAGGTCAACCTTGAGGAAGGTGGCTTCTTGTGCTGAGAAGGACCAGCAGATGCCAATAGGGGAGAGATGGTGTTGAGGTTCTGGATGTATATGGATAGCATGCCCTCGCTCTCGGTGCATATCTTCATGATGTCTTCAATGAATCTGATTCAGTAGAGGGTGGGATTCTGGGTGGATCAGTGGTGTGCAACCCACAGCCTGCATGCAGCCCAAAAAGGTTAGCATTTATAACATGACTAATAAAAAAATTTATGTGAAGCTATGTCCACCAAACCCTGCCACAATTGCCTCATTCCAGAACTCTAACCAGATTTCCAATCCCTCCTCATATCCTTAGGTTCATCCTAGTACCTCTATCTGAAACTCTCCCCGTACAATGCTATTCTCTCATTGGTCCATTCTGACACTTCTTCTTTTCCTTCTTCTTGCTTGGCAGTTATTGCTTGTAGTGTTAAGTATGTGCAGACAGAAAAAGCTCCTCTTCTTCCAATGTGGCCCATGTAAGCTAAAAGGCTGGGTATCCCTGCTCCAGATGGTCCATGAATAGGGTGTTATAAGATGGTGTCATGTGGGTGCCCATTGCTGTATCATGGATTTATTTGAGGTGATGGCTGGAGAAAAACCACAATCTGCCACCTAAAAACTGCCAAAAAATGCTACATCTTTGTGGTTTTGAACTGCAGCGATTACTTGGTGGAAGGACTCTACCAGTTGTCAGATTCATCCACCAACAAACCCTGCCACAGTGATCCCACTCCAGAAATCTAACAGCATCTCCAGTCTCTTCTCAAATCCTTAGGTTCATCCCAGAACCTCCCCCCCCCCCTCTCTCCCCCCTCCCTCCCTTTCACACATCTCCCTCCCCCCCCCCCTTTCCCTTCACACACCTCTCACTCTCCCTCCCTCTACCCCTTCACACACACACACACACACACACACACACACACACACACACACACCTTCCTACAGTCCCACTTCCACATGCCTTATAAAACCACCAGGAACATCCCACTGTAGCTAGATACTGCACTGCTACTGAGAGAATCAATGCTCTCATAGACCAAAACCTTCAGCCTACAGCCCCCTTACCCACACCTACCCTCCTATATCAAAGACACTAAGCACATCCTCCACCAACTCTCTGTAGTTCCTGTTCCTTTACCACACAGCACCTGGCTCACCACTACTGATGCCCCATCCCTGTCTACTAATGTCCCTAATGTCCTTGCTGTGACTAAAACATTATCTTTACCAATGCCTGACTGATTCGAAACCTACAACATCTTTCCTGGTCAGTATGATCAACTATATCCTCAGTGACAATTACTTCACCTTTGAAGGCATCACCTACCAACAAATCTAAGGTAAGGCAATGGCATCCCCATGACACCATTGAACAGGCTTGTCCAGAAAGCAATGTGTTGCATTTTTTTAAAATTATTGCTCAGATAGGTTCAACAACTTAAAAGTTCTTTGAAGTATGGCCCTCTAGCATCAATAAATTTTTGCCAGCACGATTCCCGTGCATCATAATCTTTCTCGAACTCCTTAGTTGGGATGTTTTTCAGGGAAGCCACCAAAGTAGCTTGCACACTGTCTGCCAACTCGAGATGCTTTCCTTTGAGGTCCCTTTTCAGCCGAGGAAAAAAAAGTCCTCAGTGGCCAGGTTGGAACTGCACAGCAGCTGTGGCATCATTGTCACACGGATCTGGGTCAGGTAGCCTGTGACAGCAAAGGTGGTGTGAGCCAGTGCATTGTCATGGTGCAGAACTCCTTTTGGACACAGATGACCCTGTAATTCAGTCTCTGGAGAACGTCCTTGTAAAACTGAGAACTGACAGTCTGGCCAGCATACTGTCCTCTTTGCATAAAAAACAATGTGCAGACTTCATACAACACTGCTCATGTGAGGTATATCCTGGTGCAGAGAAGATGTCACGTACCATTTTGCACTACGCCTCTGGATCTTACTGAAACACTCGTGACCTGTCCCTAGTGACTACATTTTCCATGAAATTGGGATCATCTTCACAGAGTTGCTAGAGTTCTTCACACACTTCCACTCAGTGTTGCTTTGGCATGTTGGTCAAAGGTCTGGGCACAAGTTTTGCACAAATCTTCTGCATGTCCAAATTTTCTGATGCAGTCTCACAAACAACCATTTTCGGCAAGTCCGATATTTCCAGCATCGAGTGAACACTCAATCGGCAGCCCGAATTCAGTAGCTGACAGACACGAGTCACACGGTTGCCCGTCCACGATATTGACAGGCGTTCTGTGAGGGCCCCATTGGTGATCTCTTCCTGACCTTCTGTGATTTGGAAAGATAATCATCATCCTCAAAGGATTCCTCAAGCATTACCAAACTTTCGAGTGGCATCTTGCACAGTGGCAACTGAGCAAAACTGAGCAAAACTGAGCAACCTATGGTTCAAAAGTTATGCTTAAATCTATAGCACTCTTCTCGTTTTGCCAGTCTCCAATTCTAGGTTTCCTGTATATGGTGAGCGGGAATCTATCCCTTTCATATCAAGGTTGTTATTCCATCCTGGACTTTCTATTGTTTGACTACTTCACAAATGATTAATGTGTTAAACATTTTTTGTTGAGGAAGTGAGCAAAACAGTTAAGAAAAGATTTGAAATTATGTTTGCACTTTGTCAGAAGTCCTCAAGTACTGTCATCATCGAACATACACAGGATAAGTATAGCGTGTGTAATTTGCACTCCATTTTAAGAAAGAACTGTGTGTCGTGCAGTGAAATAATTTTTCAGGTACATTCACTAAGTGGTATATGAGGAGACTGTCTGCAAAATGTGTTGTGAATAAAGCTAGTAGTGCCCTCAATCTCAAATACTGAGTAGGTCGCAATTTTAAAGAGTGTGGTCAATCTGTTTTGGCTGAATTTTCCAAATACACTATAATTTCCTACGGTGGTGTTAGGCTGGGACATAAGCGCACAGCTTGAATTGGCAGGGGAAAGCCTGCTTATGGTGACAGACAGATCTTTAGCGTAGCCAGAGCTGTAGGTTAGTTTGGAATGCAACAGTTTGGTTACAAGTTGGTGATGCGCAGTTTGGGAAAAGGAAACGCAACAGAGGCTGTGATATCCCAGGAAATTTGGTGTTCAGTGGAATTCAGTGATGGTCGAAAAAATATTTCCTCGAGCACGTTGAATTTTGGACTGAGGAAATTATGTTCAGAATAGTAAAAGAAAAACTTCTGGCTGGGACGACGATCGTTAGCAACTGCTTCAGTTCATACAGCACTCAAGGTACTGAAGGTCTTCTGCATATCAGAGTGAACCATAGTTTGAACTTTATAAATATGAAAGAACGTGTGTTAGCCAACAACGAGACATCCGCACTCTGCAACTCGCAGGACGCCGTCACCACCGGACACGTGGAGGCCGACGCACCGAGTACACATCAGTGCCGCCAGTGACCAGCACCTCCCAGACAAGCATGCAGAGGCAGCCCCCTCAGTCATGCGCTAGCTGCAGCAGAGAGCAGATGCACTACTGCCACCACACCAATGTCGTGGATGCAACCTGGCATGCTGCTATCGAAGAACGGGGCGAACGATCTCCACTCGGTTGAGCATGTTCCCGAACATGTATCCGGACTGAATGGCCGACCCCTGAAGATGATGCTCCCCTGGCAGCCGTCAGCAGCCAGTTAGACAGCTTCCAATGCGATGGGCAATGCAGTCTCGGACGCCTCCCCTGCGTGCGAGTCACAAAATTTGCTGCGAGAGGGTAGCACCTCCCAGACACGGCCGGCAGCAGGTGCCACCTAGTACAGAGTGCCGCCACCGGGGGCCAGCAGCACACAGACACAGTAGCCAGCTGCCGGTAAGGCACTATAAGCGGTTACTGACAACACAGTCCTGGAAGCTACTACCGCGACGGAGTCCCGTAACCCACCGCACGGTGGCAGCACCTGAGCAGTGCACCATTAACAGGTGGCAGCACCGTACGGCTGCAACCAGCACCGAGCGCGAATGCACGGCCACGGCAGCCAGCAGCTGTCGGCACGGCCGACACCTCCGCTACTGGCCACGCCCCGCGCGAACGCAAGAGAGAGACAGATGCAGCAGCATCCTGAAGATGCCCACCGAGACTGGAAAGTCCGGTGGACTCCGGAACTGTGCCAGTACGGAAGGCGCTACCAACAGCAGCACTGCAACACCCCACAAATCGTGCAACAAGATGACAGGGACACCCAAATGCTGCAGCTGCTGGCAGGCACCATAGACAAACATGTTACTGAGGACCTTCTAAACAAACAAACAAATATGCGACGTCTGTGGAAAAAATTACACAATTACCAAGGGCATCTCCAACAACAGAAACCCATGAATAGACACGACCACGGTTTGAAGATCGGCATTTGTAACGCCAACTGATTGCGTCTCCAGGACGCTGAATTCAGAAGTTTCATCCGTGACAAGAATCTGGACATCTGTCTCGTTGTGGAAACACACCTCAAACCCAGTGTGAAGGTAGGAGTCGCAAACTACACTGCAACCGCGACAACAGACCCACTGCACAGTAGTGTATGCAAGGAGGCCGTATGTCACCACAGAATTCACTTGCCACAACTTGCTGCAACAGAGGCCATAGGAGTTGCCGCACAAACAGACCGAGGCAAAATAAACTTTGTGTCAATCTACAGACTGCCAAGAGAACCCCTGCAGCCAGACGACTTTGCAGCGCTACTCTCCCTCCCTGGAACCACATTCCTTGGAGGCGACCTAAATGCTAAGAACATCGTCTGGAACTCAAGAATCACAAACACAGGCAGCTGCTGCCTACAACGAGTGGCCAAGCAGCACGGAGCGGTGGTAATAGGCCCGAACGAGCCGACCATCTTCCTGGCAAAAAGAGGCGCCCAACCTGATGTCATAGACATCGCCATCGCCAAAGGGGTGAGGCACTTCATCTCCGCCACAACGAGGGCCACGGTGGCATCCAACCACACACCAGTGGTCTTCGAATTGAATGCCGATGCCATCACAATGAGCAAATGCAGCCTTAACCTCAGCGGCATCACACGGGATACTTTTAAAGAAGAAACGGCGTCCAAACTTGAAGTTGTGCCGAACACAGACGAACAAGGTGCGGATGAGGCACTGTGGCAACTTACTCCAGGAGTCACTGAAGCGGTGGCAGCAGCCACTCCGGAAAGACAACGATCAAGAAAAGCCCCACCCACAGGAATTCCCACAGTATCTCAAAGCAACCATCACGGCAAAAAACAGACTACACCGCAAATGGCAGGTAACTCGGAATCCTACTGCCAAACAGCAGCTGAACAGAATGCGGCAGGAAATCAAAGAGGCTGCAGCCGCCCACAGGACTGAAGAATGGGTGCGCAAAGTCGCGTCATTGAAAACAGGGGACGGCACGGCATGGCAAGCAATTAAAGGCTTCATCTGCCGCACCACCGAAATACCACTGCTGCTAGTGGGCGACATCTTTGTCAGCAAACTGGGCGCAAAGGCCAACACTCTCGCTACTAACTTCACCCCAGTGCAAGAGCCCATCCACCCAGAACATGTGGCGCTCGCAGAGCAACGACTCCCGGTCTTCACGGCAGCAGAAGATGCTGAAACCGTCATCGACCCGATTACTGAAAAAGAGGCCGAGCTCCAGCTGTGCCAGCTCAATGGCAGAAAGGCAGGGGCCTGACCTCGTCACCAACCAACTCACCAAACAACTGCTGCCCACAGCAGTTTTACACCTCACGAAGATCTACAACTCCATCCTAACAACAGATAGCTGGAAACACGCCGAGATCGTAGCCCTCCCCATGCTGTTGAAGGACTATAGGCGGGCGAGGAACTACTGCCCGATCAGCCTGCTGGCAGCACTCTCTGACATCTTTGAGATGCTGTACCTCTGATGCCTGGGGAACCGTATTGGCATGGAAGGCCTCCTGCCCGACGAGCAATTTGGATTCCGGAAGGGTCATTCCATCACGCAACAACTACTGTGGCTAATAGAGGAAGCATTCTGTGCCCTGGATCGAAGCGAGTATTTCGGAGCATTTCTGCTCGACGTGTCTCATGCATTTGATTCAGTGTGGGACAAAGGTCTCCTCCATACACTGTTTACATTGGGGATTCCTGTGTCACACGTGAAGTTCCTGCAGAGCTATCTCATGGGCCGCATGTTTCAAGTACGGGCAGATGGCGGAATTTCCACAGAACACCGAATACTCGCCTGAGTCCACAAGGTTCAGTCCTGGGTCCACTGTTATACTCACTGTACACTGCCGACCTTCCGCACATAGATCGGGTGCAACTTGCCCTGTATGTGTGAGCTGTGGTAAAATTTGCTGTTTTGAAGAGCACGCTACTGCGCGTAGTGTAAAGCAGTCGCCTTCCATTTCTGGTGGTGGCGCCGCTGTGGTAATCGCAGCTTTGGTGTCTCCCTCTGGTGGGAAAGGGGAAAAGTTGCCTGTTCATGTGCATTTAAGGGGCGCTATGAGCTCAGCAAGGGGTCAGTCTGTCAGTCTCAGCAAGTCTAGTCAGTTGGTCAGCCAGGTCAGTGTGGGGCAGTCAGTGTCTGTCTGTCGTCCGGGGTGCTAGTATGTGTTAGGCTGTCAGTCTGCTCGAGTTGCTTGGGCAATGGTCATTGACGGTTGGATCGATAGATTGGTTGGTCGCACACTGGGACACAAGATTACTTGTCCGTCTGGAGCTTTGGCGCATGTGAGGTCCCCACGTGAGTCCAGTGGGCCGCACCGTATAGTGAGGGATAGTGGCTTTGCAGCTGACACGAGAGCAACAGGAGTCAACCAACGACGTCGGTCTCGCCAGGGGGAGCTGCAACGCCGTGAGATGGGAGATCGGTGCACCTTCCTGCATCTGTTGAAGCGGGTGGCAGCGGATGGTTTGGGAGAGCGTTTTGGGGGTGCTGTGCCAGATCTTCGCCAGAAATCGCAGGTATTAGAAGTTAAGTGACTCGTGATATGTTATTTCAGTTACTTGTTAAATTCTACTTGTTTTCTTGGTCAGTCTCTCGTCCGCATTTGTTAGGCAGTTAGTGTCTGTCTGTCTGTCTGTCGGTCTGTCATATGTTAATAGCTGCCTCTGTTATGTTTGTCGGATTCGGTGTTAACAAATTTATTGCTTAAGGTGTAAAGGCCGAATTCCTGAAATATGTTTTTATCTTGCCTATCATCTTGACAGGTGGTATATGTGTAATGTAGAGCGTGTTTGTACATTTTATGTAAGACTGCATTTCATGGGTTTTTATTTAAATGGTCATTTTTAGTATATAAAGTGCCACCCTTTCACCGTAAGAGTTCTTTTAAAAACAAGTTACACTTTCGGTGGTAAATAATTTTTAATGAGAGTGTTTTGTACCATTTCCATCCCTCTTATGGGGCGCATAGTTTACGTGTTTGTGTGAGTTGTTAAAATTTTTAGTTTAAAGTAATCTGGTGTGTTGCAGATTTGCACCAGTGTAGTCTTTCAGAGGTTGTTGTGAGCGGTTGTGACTACGGCCATGTTAAAAGGGAGCGGCAAGGTTCTCAGCCCGAAAGCTCATACTGTCAAAAAGGAAGAATTTTGTTATTTCTGCCTCTGAATAAATTGTAACTTGATATTTACAGGGCGCTTTCTGATTATAAATTTTAAATCTATTTTAAAAAAAAGGCTTTTAGGAATAAAATTTCCATTTATTTACCCACTGGCAACTATTTCCACACTCACATAGTGTGATTAAATGTGTTAATGTTCTTGATGAATTGCTAGTAAATAAAGTAAATTCTTAAGAAAAGGTTTTGAAAGTAAATTCATGGTTCAACGTGGACAATACAGCAGTGTACTGCTGCAGCATGCAGGTGCAACTGTTGCAAAGATGAGTACAAACCACGGCCACCAAACTGGAAGACTGGGCAATGTACAACGCCACCAAATTGCAAGCCATCATCATAACTCTCAGAAACGTGGCGGCTGACCTCCAAGAGGCAAGTATGTGGAAGACCGGTCCCTTGGAGTGCAACTGTCAAATACTTGGGCGCCACACTTGACAAGAGACTAACGTGACACTCACACATTGAAGAAATTTGGAAGAAGGTAATGGGACGAATGACCTGAATTCTTCACTTCTGGATCAGCTCCCTCATACGACCAGGGGTGGAATATGCAGCCGTCGTACGGGGAAACACAGCACCGACAAACTTAGCCCAGTGGTGCATGAATTTCACTGCAGTGGGCAACTTTTAATGGTCATTTCTCTGACGTTTTCAATCAGTCATGAGGCTGAAAACGCATGCAGGACACAACACCAGTAGGGAGTGTCCACTGCAGTGAACGGAGTGCATTTTCAGCCTCAGGACTGATTGAAAATGCCAAAGAAACAACCATTAACAGCTGTACACTGTAGTGGACGCTATGTGCCACAGGGTTAAAAAGGATACAAGTGGTGCAAAATAGAGTGCTGAAATGGGCACTCCATCTTCCACCGGATTTCCCTAGTGAAGAACTAAATGAAATAGCAGACGTCCAAGGGCTACGCAATCGCACAGACGAGATGGCAGTAAAGTTATACGTCACTGCCGAATCCTCACAGAACGTAAAGATCCACGAACTTGGCAGTTGTGAAGAGTGGAGGGCGCACCTGCGCTGGCGACACCATCTTCGCCAGGTCCACTGACAAAGAACAATTCTCTCACGAAAAACATACACCAAAAAACACAGAAAACCAAATGCATGGAAACTAAAGGGTACACACAAAGGATACTTATGGAAGGAATAGCATTGCAAATGCTGAAACTTTGTAAATTGCCTGAAACCCAGAACATGGAGTGTCAACGAATGGTAGTGTAACGAGCCACAGCGAAGTTGGAGTCTAGCCATTCTACAAGTGCTACAGCAATGACTTAGGAATTTTATAATTTCACTTGTATTAGGCACTGTATATAATGAAGAGATTGCTTATGCTTCATGTCGCCCTTTGCTTGTGACATCTCATTGTACATTTCTCAAAATTAATTATTGTCATTAATCTTACTGTAATAAACTTCATTAATACGATTTGCTTGAATTGTTGCCTAGCGATCTGAGAGGCAGGTTTCCTAGGCACCTCTATATTAGATGAGTGGGCAGGACACAACGGTATGTTATAACATCACTTTGCTTCGTGCCTGATATTGGAGTATTTCATTTTTCTGTCATTTGAGTGTTCACATATTAAGAATGTGATGATATGATGGGCTGATTATACAATGTGTAATGTGCTCTCATTCTGTGTTCTGATTGGCTGAAGAGATTGTGTGTCCTGTACTCGGATAGTGTAACAAAAGCACACTGCACAGCGCAATCTTGATTTCACAGTTTCTGAAACTATTGTGCCCTATTCGATACATTTCATATTTATACTTGATTATTTCGAAAATACAGTTTCAACACTTCAGCGCATTAAAGACCTATCCAAGAAATGTCTTTTTTTCCAAGGTTTTTTGTGCTACAATGCTTGCAAGTGCAATACTGATATATAAAAATTCTACCTTTTATATAGGCTATGTACATATACAGTAGAATTATTTAATATAACTACTGAACATTCAGTTTTGTTCTCATTCACTTCTAAGATCAATAGTCCTGAATGACTCCGTTGCAACATTTTAACACTTACACCTGTCTTGTGATACCATAGCAGATGTTAAAATGTGTATAAAAAATCTCAAGTATTGTAAAAAAATAATTTTAGAAAAATGATCATTGTATTTTCTGTTGTAGCATAAAATTAATAATGGATTCAAGTACAAAATAACTTTCTGCTGCCATTCATGTTTTGCTTTTTATTTATCTTTTGCACGACGCTTTCTGGGAAACGAGTCCCATTTTAGTGTGTGGTTTTCTGTGTTTTATACCATCTACTTGACATTATGTTCATGTGCAAGCTACTGCATAGTTCTACTGCCTTTACTGTAATATATAAATCACAAATATATTAACTGTGAATATCAAAACAAATCTGCCACTAACTACCTCAATAGCAATGATTAATTACAATTATCCATGTTTATATGTGACAGTAAATTTAACAAAACAATTCAGCACTTCACACCAAAAACATAATGAATAAATTGCATAACGCACAAAAAGCACACTTAAAAATCTGAAGTCTTTCAGAGTTTTCCCGAAATCCAGTTTTACAATCTTTGCACATTTTCATTCGCTGGCTAATACAATACCAACATGAACAATATGGAAGTGAAGAAGATGATAGACCTCTACTTCCACCCGCCTCTATTCGACCACGAAACACTATCAGTTGACAAATTTGCTGTACATTTCTCATGGAATTTTACATGTCATTTTGATGTCACTTGCGAGTGATTCTGGACCACAATGTTGTGTCTCACTTTCCACAGAAACACGCACTTAGGCCATAGAGTATAAATATCTCTGAAGTGAGGATTTGGATGCGCAGAACAGATTTTGTGCTGTCAACATACACTGCCAACCTGGTCACGCGATCTCGGGACACAGTAGGTTTGTCCGTAAAGTGCCCTGTACATTTAGAATGTCATTACATCACTAGTACAAACAGATTCTCTTCATAGGTATATATGTTTCATACACATAAGATTTATTATGATAAATACTGAAATTTCACTCATTGCTTTTGTGTGCTTCACATTCCTTTTAGTGTCAATTTAAGTTCCTACACACTTTTTCTTCTCTATTTTGCAAAACATTCTGTCTGACCAAGAGTGGAATATTTCACAAAAATTTTGCTTTTGAATAAAACACTAAACTGTTTCTTCATATTACATAGTACCACATAAGGATTATATATCAGTTTAAAGCAAAGTGGCCACAAATTACACAGATGTGATCTATCAGAAATGTATAAACAGGAAAGAAGCCTAATGTGTGTGTCTTTTCTATGGTTCACGTTTGTCAAAAGAAATGGCCTTTTTTTTAGCTGTGGATTTAAATACCCTTTTATTTGTATCAGTTACATGAAGTGACACACACCTTACAATGTACTGGTAATATATAAACATTTCTTCGAACTGCACCAGAACACCACAGTATGTCAAAGTATTCATACAACACAAACTTTTTTCCCTGCCGTATATTTCCCTTTGCACTTGCAGTGACAACAGTAATATTCATACTGCTATTACAAATAAACAAATGGTGAAAATGCAACAAGTAGGTGTAATACTAAAAGTTTCGAGATCTGCAGAAAGCACAAACAAGCACCGGTATCCTGAGATCATGTGACAATCACAGATTAATGTTGATAATGTACGAAAACACAGATTGCTCCTTACCATAAAGAAGACACATCAAGTTGCAGACAGGCAGGTTAATGTTGACAAGAAGTACAGTACACAATGCTCACTCCTGAGATATTTCTACACTATAGCTTAGGCCTGTATTTATCAGAGGACACAGTTTCAGTGCAATGACATCATGCACATTCTATATTACCTATGGTCTACAATTCAAAGCATGCAACACATGATGATGTCAGCCAATAGTAACATCACTGCTGAGTAGCAGGAACACACAAATAGGAAAAGTTCATGGTTTAAATCAATATACAGGGTGTTTCAAAAAGAATATACATATCTTGAATGCATTTATTTGTTAAACTTTAAGACATACAAATACGAAACTTTACACAAGCATCTACGAACCTCTCAAGTTCAGATTACAGATGTTCAATATGCCCTCCATCAGCAACACGAACAATATCACATCGATATTCAAATTCCTCCCATACTCGGACAACCACGTCCTTCGTCACTTATCTATGGCAGTACGGATCAGGTTCTTCAACTGCTCCAGGTTCTGTGGGAGCGGTGGTACATAAACGTAGTCTTTAACGAAACCCCACAGGAAGAAGTCAAGAGGGTGCCAAATCTGGTGACCGAGGAACCCAGCTGAGACACGCTAAGTCAGCAGCTCCTTGACAACAAATCCAACGATTCGGTAGAGTTTCATTCAGATATTCACGTACTTGACGACTCCAGTGACAGGGTGCCCCATCTTGTAGAAAAATGAAGTTGTCTTCGTGCAACCTTGGAAAAAAACCAGTTTTGTAACATAGCAAGATACTGCTGACTGTCAACTGTTTCCATCAAAGAAGACTGGGCATAAGCAGGTGATCGGGATATCGCACAAAACACATTGACTTTGAGTGAATCTCTTACATGTTCAATGGCTGCATGTGGGTTCTGTAGGACCCAAATTCAAACATTGTGTTTGTTTACCTGACCGCTAACATGGGAAGTCACTTCATCACTGAACACAACGTGTTGTGCGAAAGTGTTATCATTGTCAATAGCATCAAGAATCTCTTTACGAAATGCCACACATTTGAATTTGTCATCAAGACGTGGAGCTTGTAACAGCTGTAACTTGTACGGCTTCATAACCAACAGACATCTCAAAACATGCCAAATTGTTGTTGTAGGCAGTTGTAACTCCCGACTGGCACGAGGAGTTGATTTTGAAGGACTACGTTGGAAAGCAGTTTGAATTCGGGCAACATTCTCCTCAGGAACATGAGGGCAGCCAGGACTCTTTCCTTTACATACACGTCCTTTATCTACAAACTGTCGATACCATCTGCGAATGTTCCACTCATTCGGAAGATCAATTTGGTACCCCAACCTGAAACGTCGTTGCACTGTAATCATGGAATTGCACTTCGCAAACTTGAGAACACAAAATGATTTCTGCTGCAGAGCAGCCATTTTAAACATACGACAGTCACTAAGTAATACAGAAGACAACTTACATCTAGCAGCTATTAATATAAACTACACTATGTATTCGATTCTCCAATAGCTGAGCCGAGGCGCAGCGATCGATAGTTCAGACAAAATAATACTTTGTAATATCTACATTCATTTTGAAACACCCTATACATAGATTAGCTACAAGAAAAGCTAAGCGTTCACATATAATATTATTTGGTTCCCCCCCAGATGTTACCCTTTAAGATGCATTGAACACAAGTTTGGCAGTAAAATTTTAAATGATAACATATGTCTGATCCTCTGGACCCAAATTTTTTTTTTTTAGTGGCTGGTCCTCAAGATGTTAAGTTTTGAATGCAAGTCAAATGCCCTGCGATTTAAAAAATTCATCACACGTTCTCACACGTAAAATAATTCATCTTGCATAAATGGAAATTTACTTTGAAAGTAACGCTTTTCAAATCACCATGCGTAATATTTTCCTGCAGGCTGTTAGAAATAGTTTTATTTGAGCAATTACAGAGAGCGTTGCTGTGCATGTGGAGCTACGATGAAGCCTGTGCTCTGTGTTTGCTCTGCTCGTACACCTTCTGTCGCATTTCCATCTGGAATTTCATGTGTCCACGTGCAACAGTGTGGCATGTTATTTGGAGAGGACATTAGGGCAATTGTTTTATCATATCCTGCCCAGATAAGGAATGCAAAATTAGAAAGAAGTCCTTGGCGCAATATTTGTTTCAGAACTAGACCCTAAAACTCCAAGTACCCTAATATTTTGCTATGTGGTGACTAACATTTTTTATTCATACTCTGCAATTCTACGAGAGTGCTTTGAGAAGTTCACAGAACAGAATAGGAAAAAAGTACTTACATCACCAAAACCTTTTTTTTATTTTTCAATGTAGTATCCTTGTAGATTAATACACTTGGTCCAACAATGTTCCAGTGCATTGATCCCACCTTGAAAATGAGTTTCCTCCAGGCCTGCTAAATAGTTGTCAACTCCGCCTATCAGTTCTTTGTTTGCAGTGAATTTTTGTCCACCAAGAAAAATTTTCAGTTTTGGGAAGAGATGGAAGTCTGATGGAGCCATACCAGGTGAATAAGGTGGGTGTGGCAACAATTCATACCTCAGTTCCTGTAATTTTGCCATGGGGATGGCACATGTGTGCGGACGCGCATTGTCTTGGTTGAAGATGACTCTCTTCCTAGATAAACCTACCTTTTTTGGTGTAGCTTTTGTTGCAATTTGGCCAGCAAGTTGGCATAGTATTCTTCAGTAATTGTTTGCCCAGTGGGTGGAGAATGTACAAACAGAACCCCCTTCGTATTCCAGAACACTGATGCCATCACCTTTCTCGCCAAAGGAATTGTCTTTGCTTTCTTCAGTGGCGGAGAATCAGCAGGTTTCCACTGCTTTGACTGTTGTTTTGTCTCTGGGTTATAGTAGTGCACCCATGTTTCATCTGTGGTCACAAACTGATGCAAATAAATCTTGTTCATTTCTCCTAAAACGGGCCAAACATTGTTCCGATATGTCCATTCTCGTGTGTTTTTGATCCAGCATCAAGAGTCGTGGCATCCATATTGCAGATAATTTTTTTCATTTCTAATTCTTCAGTTAAAATGTGATATATGCTTTCAGATGACATCTGGTAAGTTCGAGCAATTTGACGCACTTTCAATCGGCAATCCTCCGTGACCATTTTTTGCACTTTTGCAATGATTTCTGGAGTAGTGACACATCTTGGCCACCTGCTGTGCAGAGCATCATCTAAGCTCTCCAAACCAAATTTAAATTCATTTGTCCATTTGATAACAGTAGAATATGAAGGAGCAGAGTCCCCTAGTGTATTCAGTAAATCGGCATGAGTGTCCTTGGCTTTCATACGTTTCTTTATGAAGTACTTAATCACTCCTCAAATCTCGATTTTTTCCATCTTCACAAATCACTACACGGGAACAATAACAGAGCCATGTCACCGCCACAGCTCTCTTCCGAAAGCACTGACGTGGCACATGTTTACAGGTAACAGTGCAATGAATATCACACGAACAACTCGTTGTGCTAGTGCTGACCTCTCATGGTGACTCAGAGAACTTTTCAAACCACTCTCATATTATGTAACATTTCCAATCAAATTTACATCCACACAGCACTAAAAAAAAGCTAGTAAGGAGGAATGTAAATTTCTTGCAAAAATAAAAATAAAAACAGTTATTTTTATATGCCAGAACTAAGAACAGTAAGATTTTCATGACTTAAACTGTATAAAAACTAACAAGGTTACTTATGACGCCAAGAAGCTGTATAACTGGCAGTTTACATACTTCTCCAAGCCTTGTGGGGAATTACAATAACAACACACAGTTTGCTCCCAGTCTATAATTTATTGAAGAACAGTATTCTATAAGTTTAAGATGAAAACAACACAAATTAAGAAATAACATCAAGCCTATTGAAAGTATCAGGCAAGTGTCGGAATGTGTCTTGTGATCGAAAAACATTGTTTTACGGAAGGCAGCCATGTAAAATTCTGCTAAGCTTTTCAGTGCAGTTTTTGGGAAGCCATTTTTCTTGGAGTACCATTACTATATTATCATGTTTTGTTCTTTATTACATCATAATGCATTACATGGCAGATGAAGAAAATGTGCACTTGTAATACAGTGAAATTAGCTAATAGTGCGGAATTTAAACCACTTGACTGAAATAAACTTACTGCCTCTGCAGAGAAGATTATAAAAGCCAAATTTCTCTAGAAAACTGCCAAAAAAACTTCACTGTTGTCCAAAGCGATTATTGTTTCATTGCCAATAACGCGAAAATAAAATAAAAATCAGAAAACAAACTAAACATATCTCAGTCTTCTGTAATTATGTGAATGTATTTTAATCCATTTGATAGCTCCCAACCATAGAAACCTGTTTTGTTTTCACTTGATGTGAGAGCTGTAAATGAAGAGAACAGCAAAATCACGAAACATAAACGTGGGTCACATGGAAACTTCTCCCCATTATGGCTGACTACTCTGTGCAAGTGTGAATCTGGCAGCTTGGGTACACCAGAAAGTTTTTCCGGGCAGCATCTGGCTACTTGCTGCTACTGCTTATACTTCTAAGAGCCACACTTCAAGTAGCAAGAAGCAGGAGGAGGCACTGCTGATGTGCGAGTTGAGCTCTGTGCGTGTGGCTGCTGGCAACTGCTGAAACGAACCTAATTTAGCAGTTGTGGTGCCACACTCACCAAAAGCAGTTGTTCTTATGAAGTATTGTATAGTCTTCATCCCAGAGCTTTTGACCATTTTGCTGTCGGCTGACGCTTGTGCAGGCACAGGGTGTATATAGGGACAAGGAAAAAAAATTCCTGGATTTTTCCCGGATTTCCCTGTTGAAAATACACTTTCTCCCAGGTGAACATACACTTTTCCCGTGTTAAGTGATAGTACCGTATTTACTCAAATCTAAGCCGCACTTTTTTTCCAGTTTTTGTAATCCAAAAAACCACCTGCGGCTTAGAATCGAGTGCAAAGTAAGCGGAAGTTCTGAAAAATGTTGGTAGGTGCTGCCACAACTAACTTCTTCCGTCGAATATATGTAGCGCTACACAGGCATGCTTTGCAGGCACAAAGATAAATACTGGCACCAAAACCTCTGCGCCAGCAAATAAAAGAAAAGTAGAAGGATAGAAACATTATGCCGTGTATTCTTTCGTGTTTGCTACTATCTCATTTAAATCCTGTCTGCATAATATGCTACGAAACTAGAGTGAGACAACAGCAAACACTGAAGAATATACATATCATGTCATGTTTATATACGTATTATTCTTATGCTGAATAGTGATACAGTCAGAAATGAAGCACGGCGACTGACTAGATTTTTAAATCTAAGATGACTAATTTCTGTGCAGAATGTAATGTACTAAAGAGGCGTCTGCAAAGATTTTCAAACGGAGAAAATTTTTCGCTAAACTCTCATTCAGAACATCTTCTATCGTACGCGGTATATTATTTGGTTCTTGTTGAACATTATCAAAGAAAGCAGCAGTGTAAGTAACAACAAATAGCAGTCTCTTGGCATTGTTTCGCTTATGAGACAATTCCTCTTTTTTTTTTTTTTTATTGTAAGCGGCGGTAGTGCGCACAAAAGCGAGCCATGCCGCGAGCGGCTACAGGTCGTAAACACTCATTATCAGAATGCGACAAACAATGCATGACACAGTACAATAATGCATTTTCAGCTTAGAGTGACGTAAACACATATAACAAAGAGAACGGCACTTATCAGATCAAAGCACAATAAGCAATCGATTCCAACCAGACAATGCACGTGAAAAAGGAAGGGAACCCGTATAAATACGGACGGAGTGCCTGACACATAGCAATGGCTACTTGGTAAATCTTAACTGTTAAGCTTATGACTCGAACCAAACTACTGTAGCTGTATCTTTATCCATTTGACCTAAATTGTGTCTCATGTTACAATGGACCAACTTTGTTTCGATTTGGAGGTGCGGTCTAAAACTTTTCTCTCCCCTTGAATTTTGAGTCTCAAATTCCAGGTGCGGCTTAGAATCGGGAAATTATTTTTCCTTCATTTCGAGTCTCATTTTTCAGGTGCGGCTTAGAATCGAGTGCAGCTTAGATTCGAGTAAATACGGTATACTTTTCCTCGGCACTGTAAAACTTATCAGTCCTTTGAATGTTTATGGTTTTATATGCCGACGTAGAATTTCCCGGCACTTTAGAAAACATAACTAAGGCGGAAAAAAACACGTTTTGGAAAGATCTTTGATGTGCAGCAACATGTACGCTGCATATTTTCGTGTTATGAAGGTATACATTCGAATTCCACCATACACTGCATGTTACTTCCCAAAGCATTGAAATCGGGATTGTGACGCGCTTTTGTAAGCCAGTCATAGCTCATGTCACATGATCTCACCAGCCGAAGACAGCGTAGACACGTGATGTAGTCAGCCAATAGCAAGATCATTCTTAAGTAGTGCGAAAACATAAATAAGAAAAGTTAATGGTTTAAATTAATATACATAGTGTTGCTACAAGAAAAACAAAGCTTTCACATATAATTGTGGTCTCTAAGATTTATAAGCTGCAAGAGACGCTAAGCTTCCACATATAATGTTGATCTTTTTTTGCACATGTTATACTTTCAGATATATGACACAAATGTGCCAATAAAAATTTTTAATAATGACATAAATTTCTGATCTTCTGGGCTCGAAATTCTTCTAGATGGTCGTCCTCAAAGAGTTGATTTTTAATTGAGAGTCAAACGCTCTGTGATTTACGAAATTCATCGTACATACTCGCCCATTGTTCATCTTGTGTAAAAGTAAATTTACTTTGAAAGTAACGCTTTTCAAACAACCATTCGCAATATTTTCCCGTGACCTGTTAGAAACTGATTTGTTTCAGCAGTTGCCAGAGAGCGCGAGATAACAGGTGCCACTGCTCATGCGCAGCTACCATGACGCAGGAAGCTGGTATGTTTGTACGTCTAAAATATTAAAAGATCTTGGACTATGTAACAAAAGAAACAAGACATCAGAGGATACTTCAAGAGTGTCAGAATTTCGTGAACCATACTAAAACGCATAATTCAGCTTAAAGTGCACATTTGTATGTCCAGATTCGGATGTAAATTTTCTTGAGTACCAGTACTGTCTGTCACGTCACACTCATCAGAGGCAATTTGTTGTTAGGAAGCATTGCATAGTCTTCCTAAAGCCTTTGACACACTTTGCTGTTGGCAGATGCTTGTATGAGCACTATGTTTTGCTGTCGTATATTGCGCATTTCCTTTGCGACTTAAGTTTTATTTTCGGTTTTTTCCCCCTCTCGTTCATGTTATGTTGCTGCAGTATTATTCCGCAGAAGAGGGATACAGTAATATCCTTTGTTGGAGTATTTATTCTTACCAGTCAAAATCACAAAAATTTAACTGAAAACTAAAACAATAATAGACTCCCAGAATTCTAAAAAATTCCCGGGTTTTTCCCGGTTTTCTCCCGGATGAAAAAATTCCTGGGTTTTTCCCAGATCTCCCAGTTGTCCCGGGTCATAGACACCTTGGGGCACTGTGTTTTATTATTGTAAATGGCACATTTTCTTTGCACCTTAAGTTTTATATTGGTGTTTTTCTATCCATTATGTTTTATTGCTGCAGTATTATTCTGCATTAGTGGGCTAAAGTAAAATTCTTTGTTAAGGGTATAAGTTCTTACCAGTCAAATTACAAAAATTTAACTCAAAACTGAAACAATGGAAAATTCCCAATTTTTTGTGGTTTTCTCCTGGAGGAAAAGATTCTCATTATTTCCTGGATTTCCCGGTTGTCCCTGGATATATAAGAGGGGGGACCGAAAAGAAACTGGACTCCGAGGACGCTGCCACTCGTAGATGTAGTGCAGGGTTCTCACGCTAGATGGTGTTAGTGGAGACCTTGATGAAACAGCTGTGCAGACGGCGCCAGTGTAGAGCTGAATGTGCAAGTGTGGTGGTGTGTTTCTCTGACTGCTGGTGGGTTACCTCTGTGAAGTCGTTATGGTAACTTTAAAAGAACAAAGAGTGTGTGTGAAATTTTGTTTCCTGTTTAAAAAAAACTGCAATGGAGACACACCAAATGCTTCAGGAAGCTTTCCAGGAGGACGCTATGAGCTGCACACAGGTTTTTGAGTGGTTTGGGTGCTTTAAACGTGGTGAGATGTGTGTCGAAGACTGAGCTCGTTCTGGACACCCTTCGACATCGTGAAATGAGGAGTATATTGAAAAGGTCCACTAAAAGATCAACGAGGATCGTCGCCAAATGATCGACCAAATTTCAGCAGAGACAGGAATCAGTTGGAGCTCATGAAAGCGGATTTTGAGTGAGGATTCGCACACGAGATGTGTTGCTTCTAAATTTGCTTCTCACACAGGAGGAAAAAAACCATCCGCACGAATGTGTGTCATGACTTGAAAACAGAGATTAAACATGATCCAAACTTCTTGAACGATGTCATTACAGAGGATGAGAGTTGGTGTTACGGGTACGACCCAGACACCAAGCAAGTGTCAAGCCAGTGGAGGACTCCAAACCCTCCCACACCAAAAAAAGCAAGGGGAAGTGAGGTCAAATGTGAAAACGATGATCATTGTCTTTTTTGATGTTCGTGGAATTGTGCATCGGGAATTCGTACCCCCTGGCCAGGCTGTTAACCAGCAGTTTTACTCGGATGTTTTAAGGCGTCTGCGAGAGGATGTGAGGAGGAAACACCTAGAACTTTGGCGATCAGGTGACCGGTTTACATCTACATCTACATTTATACTCCGCAAACCACCCAACGGTGTGTGGCGGAGGGCACTTTATGTGCCACTGTCATTACCTCCCTCTCCTGTTCCAGTCGCGTATGGTTCGCGGGAAGAACGACTGTCAAAGCCTCTGTACACGCTCTAATCTCTCTAATTTTACATTCGTGATCTCCTCAGGAGGTATAAGTAGGGGGAAGCAATATATTCGGTACCTCATCCAGAAACGCACCCTCTCGAAACCTGGCGAGCAAGCTACACCGCAATGCAGAGCGCCTCTCTTGCAGAGTCTGCCACTTGAGTTTGTTAAACATCTCCGTAATGCTATCACGGTTACCAAATAACCCTGTGACGGAACATGCTGCTCTTCTTTGGGTCTTCTATATCTCCTCCGTCAACCCGACAACGCTCCAGCACACACGGCCTTACGAGTGGCCCACTATTCGGCATCTCAGAGGTGGTCTGTCATTCCCCACGCTCCGTATTCACCGGACCTAGCCCCGTGCGCCTTTTTCCTGTTTCGACGAATGAAAAAATCGCTAAAAGGGGAGCGTTATGACGATGTGGAGGCGGTAAAAACAGCTTCGCAAAGGGCACTGGACAATATCAAACTTGAAGAGTTCCAAACATGCTTCCAACAGTGGGAAAAGAGACTTGACAAGTGCATCACATGTAATGGAGAGTGTTTTGAAGGTGACTGAAGTAATTTTGTAAAAAGGTTCATCAATAAATTTTTTACGACAACAATCTGGTTTCTTTTGGGTCCCCCCCTCATACGCCCTGCCAGTAGAAGCCAGAGGAGGAGACTGCTGCTCCGGCCGCCAGGAGTGGGAAATGGTTCCCAAAGATAGCGCGCCAGGAACCACAAGAGGTGGTGGTCAGTGGGAGAACTGACTCTGAAAAAAACTGCGATAGTGGGAGTGATGGCTGTGGCTTTTGCACAACTGGACCTCATAGTGACAGCACGTATGCATTCTTACATTTTACGACAGCTGATCAACAGGTTAATATTGCTGCAAATTTTTTCTTTCCTTTCTTTAAAACTGAGCAAGCTGTTGAACTTGGAGGATCATGTTCTACATAATTGACATACAAGGGTTGTCACTCACAAGAAGTACTTTCGTAGAGTGAGCATCCGCAGTTACCACATTTTGGGTCGGCTGCACAGTAGACTGACATACGAGTGAAGCGTAAGCGTCTGAAGTTCCCATCAGTGGTGGGATACGAGATTAACTTTTTCGGGGATGACATTCCTGTCAAAGGCCTGTTCCTGTTGTATCATCCTCGGGACCTTTCTGAAAGCGCCTGACAAACCGTACAACTCGCTGCTCGAGATTAGCCTGAACCTCCTTGTCTGCATGGAGTGTAAGGCCTCAGTGGGTGACGATTCCTTGCACCAAGACCTGATGCAGTACTGCAGGAACCAAGATAGTTTAAATTTACTGCAGTATCATGTCATGAAGTAGTGAACATCATACAATCTTAAATCTGTGGGCTGGGATGAAATTCCAACAAATATCATAAAGGCTGGAAGTAACAGCATTGCACCTGAACTCTGTAAAATAATAAACCAATCATTTGAGGAGGGCTGCTTTCCAGACAGACTGAAATATGCTAAAGTCTGTCCAATCTACAAAAAAGGAAAAGAAGATGATTTAGTAAATTTCCACCCAGTGTCTATATTCCCAGTTTTCTCTAAAATAGTTGAACGAATAGTATGTAATCAATTAGAAAAGTACAATAAGGAAGGTAATATTATTCTCAATAACCAATATGAGTTTAGGAAGGGACGAATCACTTTACAAGCTGTAAATGAACTAATCTCTAAAGTAAGTAAATGCCTTGACAACAAACAAAGTGTATCTGGTATTTTTTGTGACCTCTCAAAGGCATTTGACACAGTAAACCATAAGCTATTGCTCCAAAAGTTGGGTACTTATGGCTTCCATGAAAAATCTATAAGATAGTTTTCATCTTATCTCAAAAACAGATAACAAAGGGTGGTGATACATCAAAAGGGAGAGAAAACTTGCTCTAGCTGGAAAGAAATTCAAGCAGGCATGCCCCAGGGCTCGATATTAGGACCACTTCTGTTCCTATATTACATAAATGACATGCCTAGCAAAGTAAATACAGATGCAATACTTTATGCAGATGACTCAACTGCTGTAGCCTGCTGCGAAAACACTGATGAATTAGTAAGGACCACAAAACAAACTCTACAAGAACTTTAACAATGGATAAAAGATATATAATCAGAGCCATGACAGGAACCAATAGTAGACATTCATGCAAAAGCACTATTCAAAAGCCTGGACTTCGTCACAATCCCTTCCATCTTCATTTATGAAATACTTCTCTTTGAACAGAAAAACTCTCATCTATTTGAAGGAAATACATTCACACATGCCTATGAAACTTAGACATAAATTGAAATACATGCTACCCTGTCACTGACTCACAGTATATGAAAATACTCCATATTACATGGCTTTGAAGATCAGAAATAAGATAAGGTCAATATTTGGGGAATCCACATTGGAGGCCATTGGCACATACCTAAAAAGCAAATGTTATTATAGTCTAGAAGAATTTTTAAATGAATAAAAAGCAAATGTTATAGCTTAGAAGAATTTATAAATAGGAATAGGGAGTAAGGATACAAGTACAAATCGTATACTTTCGAAGCCATATAGATACAAAGTATACACGTTCACTGTATATTCATGTTTATATATAGAATTATAGTTTGAATGGCGGTTTGTATTCCGTTCAGTACATCCGTATTTCATATAAGTGTGTGGTAATGATTCGATGAGTTACGATAAGATTTAAAATATAAAGTGGTATTTTTATTATAATAAGCAATGTATGTATTACGTATTTCCTGTAGTATATAAAATACTGTAACAACTTAGTTTAAAGGCTGACAAGTCACCAATGTTCTCAATCAAATTATTGTATAAAAACATGTTATGTGACAATAAAGTACCTTATCTTATCTTATCTTACCGTATGCATAGGGCAACAGTCACTGGTTTGTCACCCAGGCCAACATGTGCCTCAAGAGTAGCACATTGAACAGCAGAGGTGACTCGAATCAATAGCGATCTCCATTGCGCATTTTTCTCAACGATTTAACTTCTAAAAATTTATCTTAAACGTGTTCCACAAAAAATAATGGCTTTGTCACAGTAAAAGTATCCTCATTAGTTTGAGGACATACTAAGTACTCTTTTTCCTAATTTTCTTTTTTAACAATGTCTGAAAAAACAGACTTTGCTGATGATCTTACACAAATGTTCATGTGCCACCAACTGGCAATATCTTCATAACTAATGCAGCTAATGTCAGAAAGATTCCACAATTGCAAATAAATTTCATAAATTTAGTACAGTTGGAAGATCACCACCAATGTGCTTTTTCCAGACACTGTTAAAAAAATGAAAAAATTATTATTACTAGCCTCAATGGGCAAAATGACAATTGTAATACTAATGAGGATCGTTCAATAAGTAGTGCCTCACTTCTTTTCTCAAAATATATTTATTGTTAAGAGTTAGGATTTGATGACAATATACATCAATATGTCTTGTCCAGGTCCTATTTTTCTACATAGCCTCCATCACATTCTATGACTGTATGCCGACATTGTGGAAGAGCACATATTCCCTGCTGGTAAAGGCTTGTCCTGTAGGCATAGCCATGTTTTCACGGTCTCTATCATTGCAAACGCACTTCCAATGTTGACCAACAACTGCAGAGCCAATTGTCAAGTTGTTATGCGCCGGTCGGCACGAATAATGGCGTCCGCACGACTCAGCACGTCTGGAGCAGTGGCTGTGGCAGGACGTCCCCAGCGTGGCTGATCGTGGAGCTCTGTTTCTGCATTCTCTGAGGCAGTCACTTTCTTTACCCATCACTCAACTGTGCTCCCGTGAACTGCAGCATCGCCATACACTGCACACAAACGTTTCTGGATGTTCTCCCCAGTTTCTTTTTCTGCACACAAGAATTCAGTAACAATACGCTGCTTATAATGTGAGTTGTATGTAGACGCCATTTTGACACTGTAATACGGCTCTGCCATCTGGCAGAACAGTTCAAAACTTCACCGGCGGGCAGAACAAACATAAAATGTGAAGCACCAACAAGGACATTTGTCTACGTATATTAATGGCTTTTTAAAAAGATGTCGGGCATTTCTTATTGAACGCCCTCGTACATTGAATATGTCTGTCTCCTCAAAATCGTGTGGTGAGAATCCAAGTGAAGCTGCGAGTGGTGGGGCCGTAGACAGTATGTCATATGGAAGTTTGAGTCAGTCCTGAAACGGTGCTCAGGTAGCCGAAGTAGTTAAAACGACCAAGGAGGTATAGTCACAGATGACTGCAGCACCGGAAAGGGAGGTGGTACTGCAACAACTCTGGGCCCATGTTTGCCATGCACACACTCACGAGAGAGAGAGAGAGAGAGAGAGAGAGAGAGAGAGAGAGAGTGTGTGTGTGTGTGTGTGTGTGTGTGTGTGTGTGTCAGGAGAGGGGGGGAGGGGGGTAAGGGGGGGGGGGGCGGGAGGAGACTTCACATCGTTGAGAAGATATATGATATCTTCCTGCAAAAAGTTACATTTTCTGCTGTGTACTAACCTTTTTTTTTTTTGTACACAAAAAAAAGCGTTCTTCATTAAGTATCTGTAGGTTACGAGAAAATCATAAATAAGAAACTTCCTGGCAGATTAAAACTGTGTTCCGGACCGAGACTCGAACTCGGGACCTTTGCCTTTCGCGAGCAAGTGCTCTACCATAATCATAAATAAACTGTACTGTATAGCACCATTTCATAACTCCCATGGTCCTTAGGAAACTAAAGGAATAAAAATGTGGTGCCATTCTTTTAGTTACTGCCAGTTTGGATTTCATCACATATCCTTACTTTTGTAAAACCTATGTTACAAATCAGTATAAACATTACTACGTGCACTCATCCTATATCATATCCAGAGCTATCTGTCTGCCCAGAGCACTGTTGTTGCAGTGTATAACACAAATGTGCAGGTGTGTTGTGACTGCAAATTAAAAACTGTGATCCTCACAGAGGCTACAGACACTGGTACTTCTCTGACAAACACCAGTTTTAAAAGTAAACATGTTGAAACCTTGCTAGTAAAAATTGCAAAGCATTGCATCTCAAAGCCATAAACATTTAAGAATTTGGGAATTTGGCTGCCTATGATGACCACTGCTTCTCGACGTTGGTGCTCTCTCTCTCTCTCTCTCTCTCTCTCTCTCTCTCTCTCTCTCTCTCTCTCTCCCCCCCCCCCCCCCCCCCCCCCAAGTCCCTCTCCGTCCCCACCCACCTGTCTGTCTCTGCAGGATACCAAATTTTACACAATTACTGCTCTAAAGAAGGCCTGGTGCAAAATTTCACATCTTCTAAGAAGCAGGTAAAGGCTGTGTATGGTTGCCCTGTGTTGTGTACATAGTTCCGCCTAGTCGGCGCGTACACAACTTTCCCACTAGAGTGCGGCGCCCCGCTACCCACAACAGCGCAGGCGCAGCGCTCATCTGTCTCCGCACTACGAGATGGCGCTGCCTTAGAGACGGACCAAATTCTGCTTCCGCCGATCCACGTATTAATATGTAATGCAACCAATGAGATTGCTGCTAACGTAGAACCTTTTCTCCTCGCGGATCACACTCGCGCAGTGATACATGAACGCGCGAGGTATTAAAATGAGTGTACAGACCTCCAATCAGTCAGTCTGCATTTGTCTGCACCAGTCTGTACCAGTCTGCATTAGCCTGTACCAGTCTACAGTCAAGTTTCAGTCTGCGCCTAATAAGATTACCATATTCCTGTACATAGCCATGAAGATAAATGAATAGACACTTTGTCAAGTATCAGAGATATGTAAGAATAAGATTAACGTACCAAGACCAAAGGAACTTCTGATTGTCAATTGTAAATAGCATCCAGAATTAAGTTAAGTAAGGTTTATGATTGTTATTATTTTAATAAATGTGTGTGAAAATTAATCAAGTTCTGTTTAAAGTTGGTCACCGTCAATCTGCTACTGTAAGCGTGAAAATGACATTTCTATCGTCTGACCTAACGGCAGAAGATAAACACAACTAACAGGCTTGCTTAGCATTGGATATTTAAAACAGTAAACAGTAAGAAAATAAATTTAAAAAGTATCCTCCAGAATAAAGACCAACAGTTTAACCTATAGAATGTCAGACTCACCAAGTGGGTAAGCTTCTGGGTATGAGGCAGTCGCAGCTCCAACAGTTTGTGACATCTTGCGGAGAGCATATAGATGACGTGTGAGGTGACGCCTTGCCACAGGTGTACCTTACGCAAGTACGGGGCATTCATGAAAGTCCGTATCACCTCCCGCTCATTCGTGCTACATCTGCAGGAGTCCGAGTCACAGTGCTTTGATACCCTGCAACATGGTAATATACTGACAGTTCATTCCTGAATAATATCCCCAGAAAGTCAGAGAGAGAATCTGTCAAAACCCCACAGTAGCCTGGTTTAGCTACTATAATAAAAGTTATGTTTCACATGAAATCAGAAGCAAATAGATACAAAAGCTAAGCAATAACAAAAAAAGGTGCCAAACAGATGAGATCAACATTAACATTAACTTTAGGACATACTGGCTCCAATGATGGTAGAAAGGAAACATCATTTACAGTTGAAACTTCCTGGCAGATGGAAACTGTGTGCCGGACTGAGACTAACCCAGGACCTTTGCCTTTCGCAGGCAAGTGCTCTACCACTGGCGGAATTAAAGCTGTGAGGACGGGGCGTGAGTCGTGCTTGGGTAGCTCCCCCGGTAGAGCACTCGCCCGCGAAAGGCAAAGGTCCCGAGTTCGAGTCTCGGTCCGGCACACAGTTTTAATCTTCCAGGAAGTTTCCTATCAGCGCACACACCTGTAAAGTGAAAATTTCATTCTAGAAACATCCCCCAGGCTGTGGCTAAGCCATGTCTCCGCAGTATCCTTTCTTTCAGGAGTGCTAGTTCTGCAAGTTTCACAGGAGAGCTTCTGTAAAGTTTGGAAGGTAGGAGATGAGGTACTGGCGGAATTAAAGCTGTGAGGACGGGGCGTGAGTCGTGCTTGGGTAGCTCAGTCGGTAGAGCACTTGCCCACGAAAGGCAAAGGTCCCAAGTTCAAGTCTCTGTCCAGCACACAGTTTTAATCTGCCAGGAAGTTTCATATCAGCGCACACTCCGCTGTAGACTGAAAATTTCATCATTTACAGTTGTTTTATTTTTCATACTTTTATTTAACCTCGCTAAATCGACACTAAGAGTCTTTAAATTTTGGTGGTACACATCGTGCCAGAGGACTGATGTGTATCCCTACGTCTTCCTACAGATGAATGATACTTGCAACCGAAAATTATAAAATAAGATGTCATAGATGAGAGCGGTGATATTATGGTTTTTTTTTTTTTTTTTTTTTTTTTTTTTTTGTGGTTTTAGGGCGCACAACTTCAATGGTCATTAGCGCCCTGACTACGTTAAGAATGAACCGTGAGGCACAAGTTTAAAACAACAACTAAAAGGGAAAACACGATAAAAGACAGACTGACAGGCACAGGATTAAAAAACAGCATCATCAAATGTCCTTAGAGAGGTTTGTCAAATTGATAAAACGAAGAACACGAGCAGCTGCTCGTGGGTCATCTGCTAAAATGGCAACTAAAGTACATGGCAGGTTAAGATCTAGACGCAGTGTGTTAAAATCCGGACAGGACATTAAAATGTGGCGGACCGTCAGCAATTGCCCACATGGGCAGAACGGCGCCGGCTCAGCCGTTAGCAGATGGTGATGGCTGAACCGGCAGTGTCCAATGCGTAACCGGGCCAAAACGACCTCCTCCCGCCGAGAAGGGCGGGAGGAGGACGTCCAAGCCGCGGGAAGAGATTTCTCAAGGCCTGAAGCTTGTTGTCTGTAAGTGCAGCCCAATCGGCATGCCACAGCGATAAAATGCGCCGACAAATAACCCTGCTACAATCTGATGAAGGGACACGACAAGAAGCTCTCCGAGGCTGGAGGACTGCAGCCTTGGCCGCGGCATCTGCAGCTTCGTTCCCAGGGATACCGACATGGCCAGGGACCCACATAAAGCTAACCAGAGAACCGACGTCCTCCAGCTGCTGAAGAGAGCGTTGGATCCGGTGCACGAAAGGGTGAACCGGATACGGATCACTGAGGCTCTGGATGGCGCTCAGGGAATCGGAGCAGATGACATAAGCAGAATGTCGGTGGCGGCAGATGTAAAGAACAGCCTGGTAAAGGGCAAAGAGCTCAGCTGTGAAGACCGAACAATGGCCATGGAGCCGGTATTTGAAACTTTGTGCCCCGACAATAAAAGAACACCTGACCCCGTCATTGATCTCTGAGCCATCTGTATAAATGAAGGTCATATTAATGAACTTCGAACGAAGTTCAACAAAACGGGAGTGGTAGACCGAACCGGGGGTAACCTCTTTTGGGAGCGAGCTGAGGTCAAGGTGAACGCGGACCTGAGCCTGGAGCCAAGGTGGAGTGTGGCTCTCGCCCACTCGAAAGGTTGCAGGGAGTGAAAAATTAAGGTGTTGAAGGAGGCGACGAAAGCGAACTCCAGGGGGTAGCAGGGCAGAGACATACAACCTGTATTGACGGTCGAGAGAGTCGTCAAAAAAGGAACGATAAGACGGGTGGTCGGGCATTGACAGTAGCCGACAGGCATACCGACAAAGCAGTATATCGCGCCGATAGGTGAGTGGCAATTCGCCAGCGTCAGCATGAAGACTCTCTACGGGACTAATATAAAACGCTCCGATCGCAAGTCGTAAACCCCACCCCGATGTTGTATGGAGTTGAGGCAGCGTAAGATGGATGGCCGTGCAGAGGAGTATACGAAGCTCCCATAATCCAGCTTGGAGCGGACGATCGACCGATATAGACGAAGTAGGACGGTTCGATCCGCTCCCCACGACATACCACTGAGAACACGGAGGACATTTAAAGAATGGGTACAACGGGCAGCCAAATATGACACATGTGGAGACCAGCTAAGTTTCCTGTCGAATGTAAGACCTAAAAATTTTGTTGTCACCACGATTGGGAGAGCAACGGGACCGAGTCGTAAGGACGGCGGGAGAAACTCTTTGTAGCGCCAGAAGTTAATACAGACCGTCTTCTCGGCAGAAAAACGGAAGCCATTGGCGACACTCCAGAAGTAAAGACGGTCAAGAGAACGCTGAAAACAGCGCTCCAGGACACGTGTACACTGCGCGCTGCAATAGATGGTAAAATCGTCCACGAAAAGGGAGCCTGATACATCAGCTGGGAGGCAATCCATTATTGGATTGATCGCGATGGCGAAGAGAGCGACGCTCAAAACTGAGCCCTGTGGCACCCCATTCTCCTGGCGAAAGGTGTCTGACAGGACAGAACCCACACGTACCCTGAACTGTCGATCCATTAAAAAGGAACGAATAAAAAGAGGGAGGCGACCGCGAAGGCCCCATGTATGCATGGTGCGGAGAATGCTCGCCCTCCAACAGGTGTCGTAAGCCTTCTCCAAATCAAAGAACACAGCCGCGGTCGGGCGCTTCCGCAAGAAGTTATTCATAATGAAGGTCGACAAGGTAACCAGATGGTCAACAGCAGAGCGGCGCCTATGAAATCCACATTGTACATTGGTAAGTAGGTGTCAAGACTCGAGCAGCCAAACCAATCGAGAGTTAACCATTCGCTCCATCACTTTACAGACACAGCTGGTAAGCGAGATGGGTCGATAACTGGAAGGCAAGTGCTTGTCCTTCCCCGGCTTAGGAATCGGGACAACAATAGACTCGCGCCAGCATGCGGGAACATGTCCCTCAATCCAGATGCGATTGTTAGTACGAAGAAGAAAACCTTTACCCGCAAGAGAAAGGTTCTTCAGCATCTGAATATGAATAGAATCAGGCCCTGGAGCGGAGGACCGTGACCGGTCAAGTGCATTTTCAAGTTCCCGCATGGTGAATCGGGCATTATAACTTTCACGATTCGAGGAGCGGAAGTTAGGTGGCCTAGCCTCCTCTGCCTGTTTGCGGGGCAGGAAGGCAGGGTGGTAATGAGCGGAGCTCGAAACCTCGGCGAAAAAGCGGCCGAAGGCATTGGAGACATCCTCAGGGGCCACAAGGACGTCATTCGCGACCGTCAAGCCAGAAACTGGTGAGTGGACCTTAGTGCCAGATAGCCGGCGCAGGCTACCCCAGACAACAGAAGAAGGAGTAAAACTGTTGAAGGTGCTTGTGAAAGAAGCCCAGCTGGCTTTCTTGCTTTCTTTAATAATACGACGACACTGAGCACGTAATCGTTTATATTTGATACAATTCGCCACTGTAGGGTGGCGTTTAAAGGTGCGTAAAGCACTTCGACGAGCACGTAAAGCGTCTCTACATGCTGCGGTCCACCAGGGGACCAGTATGCGACGTGGAGAAGAAGTAGGGTGAGGGATGGAATATTCAGCAGCAGCGAGAATGACTTCCGTGAGGTGTGCGACCTGACGATCGCAGCTTGTGAAGGTTTGGTCCTGAAAGGTCGCCCTGGAAGAGAAGAGCCCCCAGTCTGCCTTGGAGATGGTCCAACTAGAGGAGCACGGAGAGGGGGTATGCTGCAGGAGATGGATAACACACGGGAAGTGGTTGCTCGAATATGTATCAGAAAGTGCATACCACTCAAACCGGCGTGCAAGTTGAGGAGTACATATAGAGAGGTCTAAATGGGAATAGGTGTGAGATGTGTCCGAAAGAAAAGTAGGGGCGCCAGTATTGAGGCAGACAAGATTGAGCTGGTTGAAAAGGTCTGCCAACAGGGAGCCCCTCGGGCAGGATGTGGGAGAGCCCCAAAGGGGATGGTGGGCATTGAAGTCTCCAGTTAACAAAAATGGTGCAGGTAGCTGAGCAATAAGTTGCATCATGTCTGCCCCGGTAACGGCAGATGACGATGGAGTGTAAACGGGGAGAGTAATGCGGATGGCAACTGCCTGCAGGCCGGTGTGCAACGGGATGGGATCGTAGTAAATATCATCCCCGACCAGCAACATAACCCCTCCATGAGCCGGGATACCTACCACAGGGGGTAGGTCAAAACGCACAGAGGTGTAGTGTGCCAAGGCAATTTGATCGCATGGGCGTAGCTTCGTTTCCTGGAGGGCTACGACGAGCGGACGGTGCAAGCGGAGCAGCAACTTCAAGTCCTCTCGGTTGGAGCGAATGCTGCGAATATTCCAGTGAATAAGTGCCATCGTAAGAAGAAAAGGAAGATGAAAGAAGGAGTCACCTAGAAGGCCGCTGAGGGTCTGGCTTCGAGCGAGCACTGCCGCCGCTATCAGTAGGCGGACAGTCATCATCCATTGGGTCTATAGGTTCATCGGCCATCTTGGGAAGATGGCCGGGAGGGGGAGCTTCCTCCACCGGTGAACGGCCAGATGTTCGGCTACCAGCGGTGCGGCCAGGCGAAACAGATGACGGCCTGGGGCGGCAACTGCTGGGTGGCACAGGAGAAGAAATGCGCCGTGGCGGAGAAGGAGAACTGTGCTTCCTATGAGCCTTCTTGGAAGGACGTTTGGTGGAAGTACCGGTCGAAGGCTGGGAGGTCGAGGTACGTAGGAAGTCTGCACGGGACGGTTCCTTCTTGAAGGCCCGTGCATCTGACTTCTGGGTCTTCGTCTTAGCAGGAGCTGATGAAGGGGCTGGTGTCTGTGGGGTGATGGGAGGAAGAGGAGACGTCGACCGCGCGATCTTAGCAATGGCCGAACGGACGACCATGGTGCTGAAGGTCAGATCGCATGTCTGGGTTGCCACCTCCCTGGTAGTCCGAGGAGAGGGGAGGACAGTACTGTATTTCCCCGCTGGGAGCAGCGTGGGCTTCCTACTAGCCAATAGCTTGCGAGCAGCCGAGGTGGACACTTTCTCTTTGACCCGAATTTCTTGGATACAGCGTTCTTCCTTATAGACAGGACAGTCGCGGGAGGATGCTGCATGGTCACCCTGACAGTTCACACAACGAGGAGACGGAGGTGGACAGTCACCCTCATGGGCATCCCTGCCACAAGTAACACATTTAGCCGCATTGGAACAAGACTGTCGAGTGTGATTGAAACGCTGACACTGGTAGCAGCGCGTAGGTGTCGGGACATAGGGGCGAACAGAAATAACCTCGTAGCCCGCCTTGATGCGCGATGGCAGCTTAACACTATCGAAGGTCAAGAAAAGTGTCCGGGTCGGTACAAGGTCATTGTTGACCTTTTTCATGACCTGCTCAGCGAGGAAAGATTGAATCTCCTCGTCAGTCAATCCATCGAGGGAGCTAGTATAGACTACACCACGAGACGAATTCAAAGTTCGGTGAGCCTCCACCTGGACAGGGAACGTGTACAGGAGTGTGGCCCGAAGCAGTTTTTGTGCCTGAAAGGCGCTCTCAGTTTCTAGTAATAAGGTACCGTTACGCAACCTGGTACAAGATTTGACAGATCCGGCTATGGCATCTACGCCCTTCTGGATAACGAAAGGGTTGACAGAGGAAAAATCCTTTCCGTCCTCAGATCGAGAAACGACGAGGAACTGTGGGGCAGGCGGTAGTACTTTTGTCACTGGTGGCTGGTCATGTTTCCGTTTTTGGGCAGAAGTCGAGAGAGATGGAATGAAATCCATTGCGGAGGAATCCCCCATGATTGCCAGCGTCTCCGATGGCGCTCTCCTTCCTTGTGGGGACCCTCTCAGAGGGCACTCCCGCCTTAGGTGAATGTTTACACCTCAGGTCACACCTCCCGAGAAACAGACGGAGGGACCAATCGGCATGGTCAGAAGGTCACACCTCCCGAGAAACAGACGGAGGGACCAATCGGCATGGTCAGAAGGTATCAGCTCAGGCAATCACCTCTCCCCGGGCCTGGCCTTTACCAGGGGGTACGCGTGTGCCTTACATGTCTACCCAGGGCGGGGAATTACGCGTTACCCCGTCACCGGCTACGCGTGCGAACGCGTGGGTCAGCCTTCAGGCACGCACAGGGAGGAAGGAAGAAGAGGAAAAAGGAGAGAGAGAGAGAGAGAGAGGGAGAGAGGGAGAGAGAGAGAGAGAGAGAGAGGACAGACTGTCTCAAACGCTGAGGCGGAGACCAGAGAAGGCAAGGAGAAGAAGGCAAGGAGAAGAAGGCAAGGAGAAGAAGGCAATGAGAAGGCAAGGAGAAGAAGGCAATGAGAAGACAAGGAGATTTTGCAGGAGAAAGAGTAAGGAAGACAGTGAGGTGGAGAAGAGCACAGAAAGGAACCAACCAAAGGTAGGAAGAAACGAGAAGTGAAAAAGCAAAATGACCGCAAATAGAGGTCGTGGAACCGTCCGTCTCCGGACGCAGGCGCTAACTACCCCCGTGAGGGGGAGGAACTCCTTTTAGTCGCCTCTTACGACGGGCAGGAATAACCCGGACCTATTCTAATCCCCAGACCCGCAGGGGGGGTGATATTATGTGGTGTTGTCATCTTTATCTGCATATTGCGAATGCTACTGAAGGATGACGCAGATCTCCAATACGGAACAGTAATAGCAGGAACTTCCCGAAAGCAAATATCGGCTCAGATGTGGGAATATAAGTTCCTCAGAACACTGGCCTGCCTCGGAGATGCGCTGAGATCTGAAGTGTAGGAACAAACAATTGAAGGTTGGCAAGAAAAGAAAATTATAATCTTCATTCTTTCTGATTCCAAGTTTGGACATGATACACTACTAAAAAAAAAAAAAAAAAAAAAACAGTGGAGAAACTATTCTTGAAAGCAATGCGGGAACAGAAAGATCAGATGTCTGACAAGCACAAAAAGGCACGGCAGTCGAGAATCAAAGGTAAAGGAGAGCCAAATTATATTGAACATCAACACACTCAAGGTAAGAAGCATTCCTTGTAATGTAGCTATGTTTCAGATGCAATCAAAAATCATCGAAACTTACATGATATAGTGAAAAACTTTATAATCATAGTAATAAATACTGCTTGAATAGTAGTAGTAGGAAGAAAGAAAACAAATGAAGGGAAATTAGTGTTTAACTTCCTGTTGACAATGGCATCATTAGAGATGGAGCTAAAGTTCAGATAAATGTGCAAGAGTATTTATTGCCTTTGTGCACTGGCAAAGTTTTTGGAGACTGTCCACTGAACCTTTTCTTTAGCTTTTTGGGCTTTTTCATAACACTCTTCTAGGGATATGTTTTCACCTGCAAGAAGAGCAACACTGGTTATGAATGTTATAATTTCAGTTTTAAGTTAAATACTGAAAGTGGGTTGCTGGCACCCACCTATGTTTCTGGGTTTAATGAAATTGCTACTCACCATATAGCAAAGGTGCTGAGACACGATTGGCGAGACTGCAGACGTGTCTGTAAGTTGCGCTTGCGTGAGAGTGTGTGTGTACTGCTGACAAAGGCCTTAATGGCTGAGAGCCATGATTGAGCGAATCTTTTTATTGTGCCTATCACGACTCAGCATCTTCACTACATGGTGAGTAGCAACTTTCCTTCTCTTGTATTGTTACATTCCGTTCTGGATTTTCCATTGAAGCCATTGATAGTGAGAAGGCCAAATATCTCACAAAATAAGCATCAAATGAAAAAACTACAAAGAATGAAACTCGTCTAGCTTGAAGGGGGAAACCGGATGGCGCTATGCTTGGCCCACTAGATGGGTCTGTCATAGGTCAAACAGATATCAAATGTATTTTTTAAATAGGAACCCCCATTTTTTATTACATATTAGTGTAGTACATAAAGAAATATGACTGTTTTAGTTGGACAGCTTTTTTCGTTTTGTGATAGATAGCGCTGTAATAGTCACAAACGTATAAGTACGTGGTACCACATAACATTACGCCAGTGCAGACGGTATTTGCTTCGTGATACATTACCTGTGTTAAAAAGGACCGTTTACCAATTGCGGAAAAGGGCGATATCGTGTTGATGTATGGCTATTGTGATCAAAATGCCCAATGGGCATGTGCTATGTATGCTGCTCGGTATCCTGGATATCATCTAAGTGTCTGGATCGTTAGCCAGATAGTCACTTAAGGGAACAGGAAGTGTTCAGCCACATGTTAAACGTCAATCACGACCTGCAACAAATGATTATTACTAAGTAGGTGTTTTAGCTGCTGTCGCGGCTAATCCTCACATCAGTAGCAGACAAATGTATGGTGTGGTATTATGGGAGGAAGGACAATTGGCCCCCATTTTATCGATGGCAATCTAAATGGTGCAATGTATGCTGATTTCCTACGTAATGTTCTACGGATGTTACTACAAGATGTTTCACTGCATGACAGAATGGCGATGCACTTCCAACATGATGGATGTCCGGCACATAGCTCACTTGAGGTTGAAGCGGTATTGAACAGCATATTTCATGACAAGAGGATTGGTTGTCGAAGTACCATACCATGGCCCACACGTTTACCGGATCTGACGTCCCCGGATTTCTTTTTGTGGGGAAAGTTGAAGGATATTTGCTATCGTGATCACCCGACAACGCCTGACAACATGCGTCAGCGCATTGTCAATGCATGTGCGAACATTATGGAAGGCGAACTACTCGCTGTTGAGAGGAATGTCATTACACATATTGCCAAATGCATTGAGGTTGACGGACATCATTTTAAGCATTTATTGCAATAATGTGGTATTTACAGGTAATCAGGCTGTAACAGCACGTGTACTCAGAAATGATAAGTCCACAAAGGTACATGTATCACATTGGAACAACTGAAATAAAATGTTCAGAGGCACCTATGTTCTGTATTTTAATTTAAAAAACCTACCTGTTGCCAACTGTTCGTCTAAAATTGTGAGCCATATGTTTGTGACTATTACAGCGCTATTTATCACAAAGTGAAAAAGGTGGTCCAACTAAAACATTCATATTCCTTTACATACTACACGAATATGTAAAAAAAATGGGGTTCCTACGCAAAAAAAAAATGCAGTTGATGTCTGTTAGACTTATGGCAGCACCATCTAGCAGGCCAACCATAGCAGCATCTGGTTTCCCCCCTTCAAGCTAGACAAGTTTCGCTCTTTGTAGATTTTTCGTTTGACACTTATTTCGTGAGATATTTGGCCCAGTCATGATCAATGGATATATAAAAAACAAAGATGCTGTAACTTACCAAACGAGAAAGCGGTGGTATGTCGATAGACACAATAAAAAACACACAAACACACACACAAAATCCAAGCTTTCGCAACCCAAGGTTGCTTCATCAGGAAAGAAGGAAGGAGAGGGAAAGATGAAAGGATGTGGGTTTTAAGGGAGAGGGTAAGGAGTCATTCCAGTCCCGGGAGCGGAAAGACTTACCTTAGGGGGAAAAAAGGACAGGTGTACACACACGCACACACACACACACACACACACACACACACACACACGCACACGCACATATACAGACACAGGCAGACATATGTAAATGCAAAGAGGTCGGGCAGAGATGTCAGTCGATGCGGAAGTACAGAGGCAAAGATGATATTGAATGGCAGGTGAGGTACGAGTGGCAACAACTTGAAATTAGTGGAGGTTGAGGCCTGGTGGGTAACGGGAAGAGAGGATATATTGAAGGGCAAGTTCCCATCTCTGGAGTTCTGATAGGTTGGTGTCAGTGGGAAGTATCCAGATAACCTGGACGGTGTAACACTGTGCCAAGATGTGCTGGCCGTGCACCAAGGCATGTTTAGCCACAGGGTGATCCTCATTAGCAACAAACACTGTCTGCCTGTGTCCATTCATGTGAATGGACAGTTTGTTGCTGGTCATTCCCACATAGAAGGCTTCACAGTGTAGGCAAGTCAGTTGGTAAATCACGTGGGTGCTTTCACACGTAGCTCTGCCTTTGATCGTGTACACCTTCCGGGTTACAGGACTGGAGTAGGTGGTGGTGGGAGGGTGCATGGAACAGGTTTTACACTGGGGCCGGTTACAAGGTTGGAGCCAGAGGGTAGGGAAGGTGGTTTGGGGATTTCATAGGGATGAACCAAGAGGTTACGAAGGTTAGGTGGACGGCGGAAAGACACTCTTGGTGGAGTGGGGAGGATTTCGTGAACGATGGATCTCATTTCAGAGCAGGATTTGAGGAAGTCGTATCCCTGCTGGAGAGCCACATTCAGTGTCTGATCCAGTCCCGGAAAGTATCCTGTCACAAGTGGGGCACTTTTGGGGTTCTTCTGTTGGAGGTTCTGGGTCTGAGGGGATGAGGAAGTGGCTCTAGCTATTTGCTTCTGTACCAGGTCGGGAGGGTAGTCGCGGGGTGCGAAAGCTGTCTTCAGGTTATTGGTGTAATGGTTCAGGGATTCAGGACTGGAGGAGATTGATTTGCCACAAAGACCTAAGCTGTAGGGAAGGGACTGTCTGATATGGAATGGGTGGCAGCTGTCATAATGGAGGTACTGTTGCTTGTTAGTGCGTTTGATGTGGACGGACGTGTGAAGCTGGCCATTGGACAGACGGAGGTCAACGTCGAGGAAAGTGGCATGGGATTTGGAGTAGGACCGGGTGAATCTGATGGAACCAAAGGAGTTGAGGTTGGAGAGGAAATTCTGGAGTTGTTCTTCACTGTGAGTCCAGATCATGAAAGTGTCATCAATAAATCTGTACCAAACTTTGGGTTGGCAGGCTTGGGTAACCAAGAAGGCTTCCTCTAAGCGACCCATAAATAGGTTGGTGTATGAGGGGGCCATCCTGGTACCCATGGCTGTTCCCTTTAATTGTTGGTATGTCTGGCCTTCAAAAGTGAAGAAGTTGTGGGTTAGGATGAAGCTGGCTAAGGTAATGAAGAAAGAGGTTTTAGGTAGGGTAGCAGGTGATTGGCGTGAAGGGAAGTGCTCTATCGCAGCGAGGCCCTGGATGTGCAGGATATTTTTGAATAAAGAAGTAGCATCAATGGTTACAACGATGGTTTCCGGGGGTAACAGATTCGGCAAGGATTCCAGGCGTTCAAGAAAGTGGTTTGTGTCTTTGATGAAGGATGGGAGACTGCATGTAATTGATTGAAGGTGTTGATCTACGTAGGCAGAGATACGTTCTGTGGGGGCTTGGTAACCAGCTACAGTGGGGCGGCCGGGATGTTTGGGTTTGTGAATTTTAGGAAGTAGGTAGAAGGTAGGGGTGCGGGGTGTCGGTGGGGTCAGGAGGTTGATGGAGTCTGGTGAAAGGTTTTGCAGGGGGCCTAAGGTTCTGAGGATTCCTTGAAGCTCCGCCTGAACATCTGGAATGGGATTACCTTGGCAAACTTTGTATGTAGTGTTGTCTGAAAGCTGACGCAGTCCCTCAGCCACATACTCCTGACATTCAAGTACCACGGGCGTGGAACCCTTGTCAGCCGGAAGAATGACGATGGATCGGTCAGCCTTCAGATCACAGATAGCTTGGGCTTCAGCAGTGGTGATGTTGGGAGTAGGATTAAGGTTTTTCAAGAAAGATTGAGAGGCAAGAATGAAAGTGAGAAATTCCTGGAAGGATTGGAGAGGGTGATTTTGAGGAAGAGGAGGTGGGTCCTGCTATGACTGAGGACGGAACTGTTCCAGGCAGGGTTCAATTTGGATAGTGTCTTGGGGAGTTGGATCATTAGGAGTAGGATTAGGATTATTTTTCTTCGTGGCAAAGTGATATTTCCAGCCGAGACTACGAGTGTAGGACAGTAAATCTTTGACGAGGGCTGTTTGGTTGAATCTGGGAGTGGGGCTGAAGGTGAGGCCTTTGGATAGGACAGAGGTTTTGGATTGGGAGAGAGGTTTGGAGGAAAGGTTAGCTACTGAATTGGGGTGTTGTGGTTCCAGATTGTGTTGATTAGAATTTTGAGGTTTTGGGGGGAGTGGAGCTGTAAGTGGGAGATTGAGTAGATGGGAGAGACTGGGTCTGTGTGCAATGAGAGGAGGTTTAGGTTTGTTGGAAAGGTTGTGGAGGGTGAGTGAGTTGCCTTTCTGGAGGTGGGAAACCAGGAGATTGGATAGTTTTTTGAGGTGGAGGGTGGCATGCTGTTCTAATTTGCGGTTGGCCTGTAGGAGGATGCTCTGAACAGCCGGTGTGGATGTGGGAGAGGAAAGATTGAGGACTTTGATTAGGGATAGGAGTTGATGGGTGTGTTCATTGGCTGAGTTGATGTGTAGGTGAAGGATTAGGCGGGTGAGGGCTATGGATTGTTCAGTTTGGAACTGGTATAGGGACCGATGGAAAGAAGGGTTACAGCCAGACATGGGAACTTTAAGTGTGGGGCCTTTGGGGGTAATGCCAAATGTCAGACAAGCCTGAGTAAATAAAATATGGGAGCAGGATCTGGCTAGGGCGAAGGCATGTTTGCGGAGGGAATGTAAATAAAACTTAATGGGGTCATTGTGGGGATGTTGTGAGGGTGACGTGGTATTTAGAAGGTGGAAAGTGTAACATGAGGCTAAAATGAAAATAAAAGTAAGAATATATGGGGAGAGATAAAGGTGAACTAGAAAGCAACTGGAGATCTGGTGTGAAAAGTCGAAAAAATGTTGGTTAAAGCTGAGCTTTGTTGATCCTGTGGTGAATTTAGGTTGGTAAACAATGATGTGCACAAAGGTTAGGTAGTTGTGTTGCCTCCAAAACACGTTAAAGGGTGGAGAAATTCAGGAAAATTTCGAAAAAACTGCGTGTAAATGTATTAAAAGGACTGGTTATGTGGTGGCAGATTATGAAAATGAGGCTAACAATTGTCTGACGAAGAAATAATAACGTTAAAACCTGTGGGAAGCTTCTAAAAGAAGGCTGGGTGATGTGGGAAAAACGGGAATGGAAATAAAGCGAAAGTTGTTAGAACCAGCCGAAATGGTTGTTTAATAGGTGAAAGGAACTGAAGCTGTGAAACAGTATTCACGAGGTTACACGAGAAATGTTTGTTAACTGGGAACGGTGCATTTTATAGCAGCAGTAGTGTTGAAAGCGGTAATTTGTCTGATATTTCCCTGACATGTTCGAAATTCCCTGAGTTCCAGAACTTGTGGCAACCATGAACGTGGACAACACCCCTAAAGCTACCTCTACTTTTGTTAATGACTCTTCATCCAAGATAACATGACACACTGCATCTTTCCGACCAGGAAATCCATAACTTTCAAGATGTCGTGTAAGAAGAAAAGTACAAGTCATATTTCATATGATCAGTGTTTTCAGAATTCGGGCTATTTGGCTGGCACGGGGCTGGTCATTCTGTTTGAGATACCTTTTATGCTTTAACTCAGAATATGTTCTAAGATTCTGCAACAGATCTATATGAATGATAGTGGATAGTAGCTTTGTGGATCAATGCCGCTAGCCTTTCTGTAGACGGGTGTAGCCTGCACTTCCTTTTGACTACAGGGTATGATACTATGCCTTGGCACTTCGATTAATTTTAAATTTTAACAGTTCTTTCTTATCATTATAGAATTAGTGTAAGTAATCTTGGCAGTGATGTGACAACTGGGCTAGTAGTCATGGATCTTTGTTTGCAAAAGAACATCCAGTATCCTCAAGTTTAGCAACTATAACAAAGAATTTGTTCACAACAATCTTTATTTTTTATACATTTATCATTCCGTAGTAATATTATTTAAACCCCACTTCCTACCATCAGTATAATATTTCTGTTTTTAATATATTTGAAGATATTAATAACAATAACATCCCAGGTCATACCTCTATATTCATGCAGGTATCACAATATTATGACAATTATAATCTCGGTGACTGTACGGAACAGCCACCACATTGACAGTGTGGGAGCATAATCAATGAGTTTCATCATCTTCTTCAATACTGCCACTTTGTTTTTTTCCACATTTTATTACACTTACAAAAAATTCTGGAATTCTATTCACAAGATTTTTCTATGCTTACCTTTTACTTATTGTGCATAGTCTCCTTCAAAAAACTCTCCTCCACAGTTGATACACCATTCCTAATACTGTTTCCACTTGCAGGAGCAGTCTTGGCACACCTCTTCCTGGATGCAAAGCACCATCTGTGAATTTTCTTTTATCTCATCTATCATTGAGAATCTTCATCCTTTCAATGGGTTTTCAACTTTGGAAATACAAAAGTGTCCACAGGGACCAGGTCTGAAGATTACAGAGAATGAGACACCCCAGTAATTTCATTTTTGTGGTCTTGACTCATGGGACAAATCTGGTGGCAATATGATGCATTCCAAGACTCTTGTCTCAGGATTTTGTGACAATTCAGCTGAAATATTATTATTATTTTTTTTTTTTTTTTTTTGCAATCTCTTTGACAGTCATTGATTCGCAAGCAGAATTTCATTGGCGTTCCTGACATTTGTGACACTGAGTACAGCTTAAGCAATAATCACTGCAGACTTCCTCCACATCATTTTGGTGTATCTCTGTAAAGGTTTCTTGAGTTTCGCACAAAATTTAATGCAGATGTGTAGCTCCTCTAACTCTGCCATCTCAAAATTCGCAAACTGTGTGACAACGTTCAACTCAGTACAGCACTAACAGAGAAACAACAATGAAACTTCCAGCAGTTACATATTAAACACAGGAATGTGCAGGACACTAACCACATTTCGCTCCAACATACCATGGTGAAAAATTATGAATGTTCCAGAATTTTTTGAACAGACATCGTATTTCAGCTTGCATTGTTAATCCATGACCTTCCAGAATTTTCTAAAGCTACATCAGATTACAAATGAGGGTAAGAAATATACGAGTAGGTACCCACATTAAGAAAAGGGGAGGGTGGGGAGAAAGAAATACGAGGGTTGGAACTTAAATAGTGGCAACTATTTATTCACAACCGATACAAAAGAGTTACATGTTTGCACCTGTTACTGTCCTTCAAAGTAGTCACCAGCATTGTGTAGAACCCATTTCCAGCAATGTGGAAGGCATAGTATACCGTTGGCAGAGCGTATTCTGTTATGGTGCAAATGGAGTGGTCTACTGCCTGTCGAATCTCTGGAACAGTTCTGAAACAAATGCCACAAAGTGGTTCCTTAATCTTCGGAATCAAATCAAAGTCACAAGGACTTAAGTCCGGGGAGTATGGTGGATGGTACAGTACTTCCCAATCCCATCGACCGAATAGAGCAGCCACAGCTTGCGCCCGCGCATTGTCATGCAAAATGTGTGTCGCCCCTTCTTTCGCAAAGCTGGTCGCAGGTGATGCTCCAAAAACAAACACATACTGTGCATTGACGGTCTGCCAATGAGGAACGTAATGTGTTAGGATAACACCTTCACAGTCGTACACAAGAATCACCATAACTTCCACCATACTGGGGCTCTGATGCACTTTCGACTTACGCGGCGACCCTTAATGATGCCATTCATTGTATTGGCGTTTCAGTTTTGGCTCGTACGATGTGGCCCATGTCTCATCCAGTGTTGTGATATGGCATAAGAAAGCCTCTCCTTTTTGCTAATAGTGCTCCAAGTGCGTCTGAGCAGTGTCTTAATCCATTTCTGCGTTTCTGTTAAGTCATACGGAACTCATCGTGATGCAATTTTTCACACACCCAGGTATTCCTTCAGGATGAGGAGTACAGTCGTATGTGCTAATCTGGTTTTGTGGGCGAGCTCAGAAATCATATGGCAACGATCACTGTCCACTAAAGCAGCAACAGGATGCCCTACTTCTTCAGAGACACTAGGAAGACCTGCCTGATGCATGTCTGCCACAGTTTGCCGGCCTTCGTTGAAGGCTTTTACCCAATGTGCCAATGTTCTGTACGACCTCTGGCACATTGAATCTTGATCCAATTCTGTTGTTCCTGTTTTGAAAACATAGTGACACTATTACATTAGACCGCTCATTCACAAGTGACTGTTTCCCTCGATTGTGTGCATGTTGGTGACGTCGAACGGGTGAGTCCATTTGCTCGGAGGTCCATGCGGCTTTTCGCGGATGATGCTGTAGTATATAGAGAAGTTGCAGCATTAGAAAATTGCAGCGAAATGCAGGAAGATCTGCAGCGGATAGGCACTTGGTGCAGGGAGTAGCAACTGACCCTTAACATAGACAAATGTAACGTATTGCGAATACATAGAAAGAAGGATCCTTTATTGTATGATTATACGATAGCGGAACAAACACTGGTAGCAGTTACTTCCGTAAAATATCTTGGTGTATGCATGCGGAACGATTTGAAGTGGAATGATCATACAAAATTAACTGTTGGTAAGGCGGGTGCCAGGTTGAGATTCATTGGGAGAGTCCTTAGAAAATGTAGTGCACCAACAAAGGAGATGGCTTACAAAACACTTGTTCGACCTATACTTGAGTATTGCTCATCAGTGTGGGATCCGTACCAGGTCGGGTTGACAGAGGAGATAGAGAAGATCCAAAGAAGAGTGGCGCGATTCGTCACAGGGTTATTTGGTAAGCGTGATAGCGTTATGGAGATGTTTAGCATACTCGAGTGGCAGACTCTGCAAGAGAGGCGCTCTGCATCACGGTGTAGCTTGCTGTCCAGGTTTCGAGAGGGTGCGTTCCTGCATGAGGTATTGAATATATTGCTTCCCCCTACTTATACCTCCCGAGGAGATCACGAATGCAAAATTAGAGAGATTCGAGCACGCACGGAGGCTTTCCGGCAGTTGTTCTTCCCGTGAACCATACGCGACTGGAACAGGAATGGGTGGTAATGACAGTGGCACATAAAGTGCCCTCCGCCACACACCGTTGGGTGGCTTGCAGAGTATAAATGTAGATGTAGATGTAGAAATAGGTATATCAACAACGTGTGCTATCAGCGACAATAGTAGATTCCACTGCATACAGTCTCCTCAGCAGTGTTGCCACTATTTAAGTTCCAACATATGTCTCACTACGCGTCCTGGTTCAGAAATGACACAGGGTACAAGAGTAATAATGAAATAGACAATTTTTCATTGCAGAATCTACACATCACACCAATCTAACAAATATATTGAATCCAAAATAGATTTCAGCTCCTTTGTAACATTCTAAAAGTGGGAAGCACTTAATATAAAACGATAATACTCCAACAATCTTGACTAACCTGACTGACTGCTGAAATCCAAAGTTTACCACACCAGTGTCACAAAATAAGTAATAAAGATATCACCCTATAATACGGTACTGTATTTCTTGAAAGAATAAATCACATGTATGTATTATTACATTTCTTACCCAATATGGTATTCCTTGTTATGCCACAACTTCCGAACCTTGTACAGTCTTCTCCAACGATGGCACACGTTCCGTACCACATCTATTAGCTCACTGAAGGACAAGTGAGAGAAAATCATTAACAGTACCTCATCAGGCAAATCATCAATGCCCACACGCATCTCTGTGACATCTTCACCAGCAATGTGGCTTTTACCACTACGCTCAGAGCCTGAAGCCATTTTGCTGTCGAGTCTTCCTTCCGATGGTTGTGAGTTGGGACGTTTTGGGGGAGAACTTGTCATGTGGCTGTCTATCTGACATGCTTGCAAGTACTGAAAACAGAGAGAAAAAAAATCAGCATTGTGAACCAGGATTTGTTTGAATATATAGATTTCAGCTAACGCCAATAATGTTAACCCAATAACAGCAACAGCAGGACAATATCACACGATGGCCGTCTTTGGAATCATTTGTTACGAGTGAAAATATTTAAGGGAGAGTTAACAGTGCGACACCACACCGAATGACTGGTGACATCATCACCGTGACAAAAATATGAACCTTAATAAACAATCGACAGTTTACATTACAAACGACATGATAGCATCAGCAAATTAAATCTGAAGAATAAACAGTATCACCATTGGCACAGAGGTTTGGGTCAGCAATGTTGCTCTTATTAATTTCTTCATACATACTAAAAACTTGAAAAAAATCAGACCATAGCAAGAAAATAGTGCTCTTTATCAGGGTTTTAAATTTAAGTATGGTATGCAGAATACAAACAAAAAAAGGCTACAACGAAAATGTGTGCAGTAACTAGACAAACTCAGGACCTTTGCCTTTGGTGGGCAAGTGCTGTACCAACTTCAGCTACCCAAGCAGAACTCTTGACCTGTCCTCACAGCTTTACTTCCACCAACATTTGCTCATGGAGGGAACAGGTGTGGAGTTCAAGTCTCGGTCCAGCACACAGCTCTGATCTGCTGGGAAGTTTCGTATCATTGCACATTCCTCTGCAGAGTGCAAAACTCCATCTCTAAAAGATCACGACATTCGTTGGCTTTGCCAACTTCCACCCAAACTGCCACCTTCCTAACCAACCTAGACCTCATGCTATACCACTGGCCAATCTGTCATCAAAAACTCTGTATAACAGAAAACAGAATCTTCTCCTCATGGCACTATCACTGGCTTTGCTACCTCTCAACAAACTTCAGCTTCCAACCTAAACTTCACGTCTGCTATACAACAGGAAAGCTTGTCGCAGCAACCTCAACTACAAGATTTCAAGATTTACCCCCCCTCCCCCAAGTAGGAGCACTACCTGCACTACAATTATTAAGGTCTACAGCTGAGTCAGTGAAATAACTTCCCTGACAGATACTCTGTGCTCGGCAGTGCTTCTTCGTGCTCCTACCTCGATCCATCACGTTACACGATTTTGTATGTGTCTCTGTGTCAATGTCCCAGTATTGCCACAACTCTATAGTGGACTACTGTTTCACCTGCTGCCGTTTCCACTTTGGAGTTGGAAGCTGGCAAAAGCTCTGTCAGAATTTCTGCACCCCAACACAAATATAAACCATCACTTGATTTTTGGCCATATTTTAACTCATTTTATTTTTGTTAAGTATTTAACACTCAATTTGGAAGCTAGAAAGTTTTAGAGCAATCAGGCAAAACTTTGCCAAATACATATTTTTCTGTTTATATATCGATAGTTGCTTATTTTATGATATTATACCTCAAAAATAGCAGCCTGTAAAACAGATTATCATCTTTTATTCTTGTTTTGCCCTCCCTCCCCCCATGAACCATGGACCTTGCCATTGGTGGTGAGGCTTGCATGCCTCAGCGATACAGATAGCCGTGCCGTAGGTGCAGCCACAACGGAGGGGTATCTGTTGAGAGGCCAGACAAACATGTGGTTCCTGAAGAGGGGCAGCAGCCTTTTCAGTAGTTGCAGGGGCAACAGTCTGGATGATTGACTGATCTGGCCTTGTTACACTAATCAAAATGGCCTTGCTGTGCTGGTATTGCAAACGGCTGACAGCAAGGGGAAACTACGGCCATAATTTTTCCCAAGGGCATACAGCTTTACTGTATGATTAAATAATGATGGCGTCCTCTTGGGTGAAATATTCCGGAGGTAAAATAGTCCCCTATTCAGATCTCCGGGCAGGGACTATTCAAGAGGACATCGTTATCAGGAGAAAGAAAGCTGGCATTCTACGGATCGGAGTGTGGAATGTCAGATCCCTTAATCGGGCAGGTAGGTTAGAAAATTTAAAAAGGGAAATGGATAGGTTAAAGTTAGATATAGTGAGAATTAGTGAAGTTGGGTGGCAGGAGGAACAATACTTCTGATCAGGTGAATACAGGGTTATAAATACAAAATCAAATAGGGGTAATGCAGGAGTCTGTTTAATAATGAATAAGCAAAATAACTGATGATGGTCGAAGTATAGAGGATATCAAATGTAGACTGGCAATGGCAAGGAAAGCGTTTCTGAAGTAGAGAAATTAGTTAACATCGAGTATTGATTTAAGCGTCAGGAAGTCGTTTCTGAAAGTATTTGTATGGAGCGTAGCCATGTATATGGAAGTGAAACATGGACGATAACTAGTTTGGACAAGAAGAGAATAGAAGCTTTCAAAATGCGGTGCTACAGAAGAATGCTGAAGATTAGATGGGTAGATCATATAACTAATGAGGTGATATTGAATAGGATTGGGGAGAAGAGAAGTTTGTGGCACAACTTAACTAGAAGAAGGGATCAGTTGGTAGGACATGTTCTGAGGCATCAAGGGATCACCAACTTAGTATTAGAGGGCAGCGTGGAGGGTAAAAATCATAAAGGGAGACCAAGAGATGATTCAGAAGGATGTAGGTTGCAGTAGGTACAGGGAGATGATGAAGCTTGCACAGGATAGAGTAGATGGAGAGCTGCATCAAACCAGTCTCAGTACTGAAGACCACAACAACAACAACAACATTCTTTCACTGAAGCTTTATTTCTGTTGCCACCACCATTTTAATTAGCATTACCAACCTCAAATGTTTTTCTTTACAATTTAAGACTTTAACAACTTTAACAACTGTACTAAATATTAACAAATAGTTTTCTTCAACTTTAAAACCTGATAAAATGTGAAGCCGCAGGAGAAAGCTCAATGTGTGGCTGCCACGGTCCACCAACCTCACACCACTAGACTTTTTCCTGTGGGCTTTATAAAGGAACTGGTGTACCTAACCAAGGTCAGAGACTTATACGACTTGGAGGCACACAATGAATGTGAACTTGTCACTGTCGAGATCTTGAATTGTACGTGGGGCAAAATAGGATTCCACTAAGGGTTCACAAACCGATGCGTGTGAATGACGAAACAAAAGTTCATGAGTTATCTTACCACATGTTGAAAACCTTTTGTTAATATCTGGTGTAGTTTTAAAGTCTTCATCTAAATCTATAGTGCTAATCCACAGATCACACTGGCAGATGGTTCATGGAAATGCTTCAAAATAATTCTCTATTATTCTAATCTCAAACAGTGCACAGAAAATGTGGTGTCACCGCCAGACACCACACTTGCTAGGTGGTAGTTTTTAAATCGGCCGCGGTCCGGTAGTATACGTCGGACCCGCGTGTCGCCACTGTCAGTGATCGCAGACTGAGCGCCACCACACGGCAGGTCTAGAGAGACGCACTAGCACTCGCCCCAGTTGTACAGCCGACTTTGCTAGCGATGCCACACTGACAAATACGCTCTCATTTGCCGAGACGATAGTTAGCATAGCCTTCAGCTAAGTCAATTGCTACGACCTAGCAAGGCGCCATCACCAAGTTATATTGAGATGATAATCCTGTATCAACAAGACCAATGTTCACCAATTGTGGATTAAAGTTAAGTATTCCAGCAGCTACGTACTTTTCTTTATAGCATTCATTACGTATCCTGTTTCAGACCTCACGCCAGCCTGCGTGAGTTTAAGCGCGTGCCTTTCGGGTTCCTCCCATTGTGTCTAGGCTGTCTGGCCTAGACACAACAGAAAAAATAAACACCTATACCTTTCTGTCCAAGCTCTGATTTCCCTTAACTTGTTATGACGATCATTTGACCCTACGTAGGTCAGTGTCAACAAAATTTTTTGCATTCGGAGGAGAAAGTTGCTAAATGAAATTTCGTGAGAAGATTCTTCTGCAATGAAAAATGCCTTTCTTTTAAGGATGTCCACCCCAAATCCTGTATCATGTCCATGACACACTCTGCCCTATTTTGGGATAATACAAAACGTGCTGCTGCTCATTGAACTTTCTTGATGTACTCCATTAATCCTATCTGGTACGAATCCCAGACCGCGCAGCAGAACTCCAAAAGAGGACGGATAAGCACAGCGTAGGTAGCCTCTCTAGTACATCTGTCACATCTAAGTGTTCTGCCAATAAAATGCAGTCTTTGGTTCACCTTCCCCATAACATTTTCTCTGTGTTATTTAATATTACCTGAGACAGAAGCCAACAAGCAGTTTACCTATTAAAATTGTTCCTAATTGTAATTCCTACATATTTACTTTAATGTACAGCCTTTAGATTCGATTGATTCAGCTTGTATCTGAAGTTTGTTGTTGTTGTGGTCTTCAGTCCTGAGACTGGTTTGATGCAGCTCTCCATGCTACTCTATCCTGTGCAAGCTCCTTCATCTTCCAGTACCTACTGCAGCCTACATCCTTCTGAATCTGCTTAGTGTATTCATCTCTTGGTCTCCCTCTACAATTTTTACCCTCCACACTGCCCTCCAGTACTAAATTGGTGGTCCCTTGATGCCTCAGAACATGTCCTACCAACTGATCCCTTCTTCTAGTCAAGTTGTGCCACAAACTCCTCTTCTCCCCAATTCTATTCAATACCTCCTCATTAGTTATGTGATCTAACCACCTAATCTTCAGCATTCTTCTGTAGCACCACATTTCGAAAGCTTCTATTCTCTTCTTGTCCAAACTATTTATCGTCCATGTTTCACTTCCATACATGGCCACACTCCATACAAATACTTTCAGAAAAAGACTTCCTACACTTAAATCTATACTCGATATTAACAAATTTCTCTTCTTCAGAAACGCTTTCCTTGCCATTGCCAGTCTACATTTTATATTCTTTCTACTTCGACCATCATCAGTTATTTTGTTCACCAAATAGCAAAACTCTTTTACTACTTTAAGTGTCTCATTTCCTAATCTAATTCCCTCAGCATCACCCGACTTAATTCGACTACATTCAATTATCCTCATTTTGCTTTTGTTGATGTTCATCTTATACCCTCCTTTCAAGACACTGTCCATTCCGTTCAACTGCTCTTCCAAGTCCTTTGCCATCTCTGACAGAATTACAATGTTATCGGCGAACCTCAAATTTTTTATTTTTTCTCCATGGATTTTAATACCTACTCCAAACTTTTCTTTTGTTTCCTTTACTGCTTGCTCCATATACAGATTGAATAACATTGAGGAGAGGCTACAACCCTGTCTCACTCCCTTCTCAACCACTGCTTCCCTTTCATGTCCCTCTACTCTTATAACAGCCATCTGGTTTCTGTACAAATTGTAAATAGCCTTTCGCTCCCTGTATTTTACCCCTGGCACCTTCAGAATTTGAAAGAGTATTCCAGTCAACATTGTCAAAAGCTTTCTCTAAGTCTACAAATGCTAGAAACGTAGGTTTGCCTTTCCTTAATCTTTCTTCTAAGATAAGTCGTAGGGTCAGTATTGCCTCACGTGTTCCAACATTTCTATGGAATCCAAACTGATCTTCCCCAAGGTCGGCTTCTACCAGTTTTTCCATTCGTCCGTAAAGAATTCGCGTTAGTATTTTGCAGCTGTGATTTATTAAACTGATAGTTTGGTAATTTTCACATCTGTCAACATCTGCTTTCTTTGGAATTGGAATTATTATATTCTTCTTGAAGTCTGAGGGAATTTCGCCTGTTTCATACATCTTGCTCACCAGATGGTAGAGTTTTGTCAGGACTGGCTCTCCCAAGGCTGTCAGTAGTTTCGACTTAGGTCTTTCAGTGCTGTGTCAAACTCTTCACGCAGTATCATGTCTCCCATTTCATCTTCATCTACATCCTCTACCATTTCCATAATATTGTCCACAAGAACATCACCCTTTATAGACACTCTATATACTCCTTCCACCTTTCTGCTTTCCCTTCTTTGCTTAGAACTTGGTTTCCATCTGAGCTCTTGATATTCATGCAAGTGGTTCTCTTTTCTCCAAAGGTCTCTCTAATTTTCCTGTAGGCAGTATCTATCCTACCCCTCGTGAGATAAGTCTCTACATCCTCACATTTGTCCTCCAGTCATCCCTGCTTAGCCATCTGAAGTTTAATAGATTCTTTTTAGATCTCATGAGGATGAGCTCACACTTTTCATTATTTAGGGCCAATTTCCAATTTTTGCACCATACAGATATCTTTTCTAAATCGTTTTGCAATTTGTTTTTATCTCCTGATGACTTTAGAAGATGATAACCAACAGCATCATCTGCAAACAACCTAAGGTGGCTGCTCAGGTTGTCTACTAAATCATTTGTATAGACGAGGAACAGCAGGGCGGCCTATAACACTACCTAGGGGAATGCCATAAAGCATTTCTGTTTTACTTTATGACTTTCTGTCAATTAGAGTGAACTATGACCTCTCTGACAGAAAATCACAAATCCAGTCACATAACTGAGATGACATTCCACAACCACACAATTTTGCTACAAGCTGCTTGTGTGGTACAGTGTCAAAAGCCTTCTGGAAATCCGTAAAGATAATTTATGGATCATTTGAGTGAGTTATAATTCAACAAACTTCTGACAGTAAATGCCGCTATGTGACTTTACTAGTATACAGGCACTGAAGATGGCACTGAAGATGTCTATCCTTAGCTGAAATTTGGATACATAAGAAAAATAAACTAAAAAAACTCCAACAGGACTGCAACTGATTGCTGCATTCCTATCCTTTTTTTTAACAACATACGGTCACTTTGCATAACAGCTTCGCATGGAATCAAAGTAGGTGATTACTTGTCCTGTCAATCATGTATTGTCTCAAAAATTTTAATTTATCAATGGTCTACATTAACATTGGCTATGAATAATTCTTTAAGTTTTAAATTTATGTACAAGTTACATTTACTTTTATATGCATACATAAGCCACAGAGATAATGCAATGTTCTGCAGTCTGCAAACCTGAGCCTTGTTTCTGTCCCATCTATCACATAAGTTAACTGAATAATTTACAAAATTAACAGTGAATTACTAAAAATTGACCATTAATCTTGGTTACCAATTAATAAAAGTTTGGACTCCCAAAAGAAAGAAAATATTTAAATAAAACATTTTATTTTTATTTACCTAACTCCAAATGTCCTGTCCTACACTCAGGAAAGAGCCAATAAACAAGACGTGTTATCAAAATCGAACTAAAACATGTAAACAAAAATATCCAAGGTGCCATTTATGTAAGATGTGACATCACACATCAAAGCATATACCAGTACTTATTGTTCTGGTGCTTCACTAGAACCATCACTTATTAATTTCTCAACAAGGCGCTTATAGTCTAAACACACAATTTAGCCCGGCCCCCTTCTTTTCCTCATGTACCGGTACTGACAGCAGAGCATTCTTTAACCATTTCTGTTATGACCATCCTATTTTCTGTATATAACTTTCCTCAAACAACGAATTAGTGTAAATCATCATCTCTGCCTCCTCAATGTGCCACTAGACACACACACAGATGAGAAATATGTTCATTTTGCCTTTGTCACAGCACCAGCTAAGCTGACCTTAAAAATGTGCAAAAACTCTTAAAGTTTTCTCTCCCTTTTCTTTTATTCATAGCTATGTCTTCTTATCTATGTCATCTGTGAATCTCAGTTTCTGAAGAGACCCATTCAAGGCAAGTGATTTAACAGGTGGTACCTGTTATGGATTTCACAATGTGACAATATGGTATTCATCAGCTTTGACCAATGGCATGATAGATAAACCACTGGGGCCAACAAGACATACAGGCCCTGCAAAAAACTTGCGAAGCCACTCTAGCAGGCTCATCTGCCCCACTTCAGGTGTGTTCGGCTTCGTGCAAGACCCACAGGAAATTAATATTCAATTGAAAAGGTGGTTCATGGCGTGGGTTCCTGTTGTCATGTCCTAGTTCATGAACCACGGGCAACGTATGAGTGGCCAAGTAAGTGGTCCTGACAGTCAGGATACCAGTTACATTGGAATAAGGGTTGGGGTTGGGGGTTGGGTTGTTTGGGGATGGAGACCAGACAGCGAGGTCATCGGTCTCATCGGATTAGGGAAGGATGGGGAAGGAAGTCGGCCGTGCCCTTTCAAAGGAACCATCCCGGCATTTGCCTGGAGCGATTTAGGGAAATCATGGAAAACCTGAATCAGGATCGCCAGACGCGGGATTGAACCGTCGTCCTCCCGAATGCGAGTCCAGTGTCTAACCACTGCACCACCTCGCTGGGCATCTCTGACATATCCTGAGTCGTGGTCACCTTTGTGCTCAGACGGCAAAGACTACCAAATCCACCGGTTAGTCCCTCAACCGTTAGGGGTAAAACTCAATGGGACCCGGGGCAAGTAAGGCTAGCAACCTGCTTCCCTGGTACTTTAAATATGATGCTGGCAACAATCAGAGCAAAATACCTCAGACCTTTGGAGCTGATGGAGTCCCACCTCTAATTGACAAACGAAGGACTCCTAAGATACGACGCGGCAAACGAATGGTAATGAGATGGGGAGCTATTAATATCAATGGGGGCTACTCTGGGAAGAAGGTAGAGCTGGCAGAGGCTGCAAGTAAGATGGGGTTGGACATTTAGCTGTTAGTGACATTCGGGTAAGGGGTGTGAAAGAAGAGGAAGTGGGAGAATACAAGGTCTACCTGTCAGGAGTCAAAGCAGGAATAGCACAATGGGGTGTACGGCTTTACATCAGGAAAGAAATGGAACCCAGTGTAGTTGCAATAAGGTATGTAAACGAACGACTGTTGTGGATAGATTTGACAGTGTCTAGCACGAAAATTAGGATTGTGTCGTATTGTGAAGGGACAGATCAAGATACGATGGATAGTTTTTATGAAGCACTCAGTGATGTAGTTGGTCGAGTAAAGGACAAGGACAGTGTTCTGCTCATGGGTGATTTTAATGACAGGATTGGAAATCGAACAGAAGGGTATGAAAAGGTTATCGGTAAATTTGGAGAGGATATGGAGGCCAACAGCAACAGGAAACAACTCTTGAATTTCTGTGCCAGCATGGGCTTAGCAATCACAAACTCCATTTTTAAACATAAGAATATTCACAGGTATACTTGGGAAGGCAAGGGAACCAGATCTGTCATTGACTATATAATAACAGATCAGGAATTCAGGAAGGCTGTGAGGGACACACGTATTCAGGGGATTCTTTGATGACACTGATCACTATTTAATCTGCAGTGAAATTGGTATTGAGAGGCTGAAAGTGCAGGAAGTCAGGTCCATATGTAGGAGGATAAGAGTGAAGAAACTTAAGGATAAGGAAACCAGGCACAAGTACATAACAGTGATCTCAGAAAGGTACCAGTTAGTTGAATGTAGTCAATTACAGTCATTGGAAAGGGAATGGACAAGGTACAGGGACACAGTACTAGAAGTGGCTAAAGAATGTCTTGGAACAGTAGTGTGTAAAGGTAGCAGACAGCTTGGTGGAATGACACAGTCAAGGCAGCCTGTAAAAGGAAAATGAAGGCATATCAAAAATGGCTACATACTAGAACTCAGGTGGACAGAGAAAGTTATGTTTAAGAAAGAAACAAAGCCAAACAGATAATTGCAGCATCCAAGAAGAAATCTTGGGAAGACTTTGGAAACAGGTTGGAGACTTTGGGTCAAGCTGCTGGAAAACCACTCAGGAGTGAAATTAGCGGTCTTCAAAAGGGAGGTAAGAAAGAAATGACAAGTATTTTGGACAGGTCAGGAAAACTGCTAGTGAATCCTGTTGATGCCTTGGGCAGATGGAGGGAATATTTTGAAGAGCTGCTCAATGTAGGTGAAAATACGATCAGTAATGTTTCAGATTTTGATGTACAATGGGATGGGAATGATGATGGAAATAGGATCACATTTGAGGAAGTGGAGAAAATGGTCAATAGATTGCAGTGCAATAGAGCGGCTGGGGCGGATGACATTAAGTCGGAACTCATCAAATACAGTGGAATGTCAGGTCTTAAATGGCTACACAGGATAATTGAAATGGCGTGGGAGTCGGGACAGGTTCCATCAGACTGGACAAAAGCAGTAATCACACCAATATTTAAACACCAGATCTTTAGCTTACAGCAAATAAGGGAGAAGTGTTACGTATGGAACAGGGAATTATATCTCTGCTTTATAGATCTAGAAAAGGCATATGACCGGGTTCCTAGGAGGAAGTTATCGTCTGTTCTACGAGATTACAGAATAGGAGGCAAACTTTTGCAAGCAATTAAAGGTCTTTACATAGATAGTCAGGCAGCAGTTAGAGTTGACAGTAAATTGAGTTCATGGTTCAGAGTAGTTTCAGGGGTAAGACAGGGCTGCAACCTGTCTCCACTGTTGTTTATATTATTTATGGATCATATGTTGAAAAACAACAGACTGGCTGGGTGAGATTAAGATATGTGAACAGAAAATAAGCAGTCTCGCATATGCGGATGACTTAGTTGTGATGGCAGATTTGATTGAAAGTTTGCAAAGTAATATTTCAGAGCTAGATCAGAAATGTAAGGACTATGGTATGAAGACTAGCATCTCCAAAACGAAAGTAATGTCAGTGGGAAAGAGATATAAATGGATTGAGTACCAAATAGGAGGAACAAAGTTAGAACAGGTAGACGGTTTCAAGTACTTAGGATGCATATTCTCACAGGATGGCAACACAGTGAAAGAACTGGAAGCGAGGTTTAGCAAAGCTAATGCAGTGAGCGCTCAGCTATGATCTACTCTTCTGCAAGAAGGATGTCAGTACCAAGACTACGTTATCTGAGCACCATTCAATCTATCGACCAACTTTGTTGTATGGGAGCAAAAGCTGGGTGGATTCAGGTTACCTTATCAATAAGGTTGAGGTTACGGATATGAAAGTAGCTAGGATGATTGCAGGTACTAATAGATGGGAACAATGGCAGGAGGGTCTCCACAATGAGGAAATCAAAGAAAAACTGGGAATGAACTCTTTGGATGTAGCAGTCAGGGCAAACAGGCTTAGATGGTGGGGTCATGTTACACGCATGGGAGAAGCAAGGTTACCCAAGAGACTCATGGGTTCAGCAATAGAGGGTAGGAGGAGTTGGGGTAGACCAAGGAGAAGGTACCTGGATTCGGTTAAGAATGATTTTGAAGTAATAGGCTTAACATCAGAATAGGCACCAATGTTAGCACTGAATATGGGATCATGGAGGAATTTTATAAGGGGGACTATGCTACAGACTGAACGCTGAAAGGCATAATCAGTCCTAAATGATAATGATGATGATGATGACGATGATGATGATGATGACAACGATGATGATGATGATTGAAAAAGTACCAACTAAAGGTCTTAAGGATGCATTTAAATGTGCAGTCAAGAATTAAAAAACGTGTCTGAAATAGTTACTCAATCCCCGCCGGAGACAAATAGTGGCACTCTTAAGACCTGTAGTGTCACATGCTGTGACGTAATTGCCACAGCCTGTCTTTCTTGTGGATCTCACGTAATCTTATAATGTAACGAAAAAACAAAATGTAGCACAGAAAACAGATTGTGCATGTACAACACATGAACCCATAACTGTGAAAGATCTTACATAAAGAAAAAAGTAAGAATGTGATTTATCAAACTCCACAGCATAAATCAATTTGATGGGACAGTGTGGGAAGTAGAGGATTTTGGACTGGTACAACCTAAAAACAGAACTACTAACATAACCACAAAAAGACAACACTAACAAAAATAACAGGAAAAAATTATGCAAAAAGAAAAATACAACAAACCGAACCTGTTCGTCAACCGATTAAGACAATAACAATATTACCCTTGAAGGGAAAAGCAAGCAACTAAACAATATTATTACGAACGGTGAAAAGGCCATACCAAAAACATCAGTATCCTTTTCAGATGACTTATCTGGGGCGACTAAAGAACATGATACCAATATTTCCAACAACGAAAGGAACGACATACCTAACATTGGTATCATGTAATTCAGTTGACACACATTACCTACTGCATAGAAAACGACATCTGTTACACTGGTATCCTGTACTTCAGTTTACCTACATAGGCAAACAGAAAAATAGGACACCAGTGTTACCCACGACGAAAAGAACGACAAACTAGACTTCAGTGTCCTAAAAACACTATTATAAGTATCAAAAGTGCCCTCAGTTTGATAGAGAACCAAAAAGTAACTGTTACTGGTATACCACATAGGCATGACCTCATATCTGCTTCATGTATGAACGCTGAAATTAAGGAAGCAAATAAACAGATACAAACAGTGTGTAAAGTGTACCCAAACATGAGATTTCTATCAGTCAATTTCCTGGATAGATGCAGCTTTACAAAACATGGCATGCACCTGAATAGAAGAGGCAAGTCATCTCTGTGCAAAGCAATTTACGAAACGTTAGAAACATATGAAAAACAGAGTATCTATGAGTCAGTACCAGTCATTGTAATGAACTACCAATACATTACTGGAAGCAACCATGCAGGAAGTGAATCTGTCTTGGAGACAAAAACTAAAGCAGCTGCAGAACCAAATTGCTACAGCATCACAATCAAATTCAGTAACAACTGCAGCACCAGCAAAACCAGCAACATCTGAACCAGCTCAAGCAACAAGACCAATAACAGCAGCAGCACAAGCAACAGAAGCAGAAATGGTGTCAACAACAACTGTAGCAGTTCTACTGCAGTCACTGGTAGACAAGAGGAAGGAAACCACAGTGAGTATTGTATCACCACCTCTATCCTACGCCGAAGTGTTATCAAGTGCCTCCACTCAGCCTGCCCACATAAACTATGTAACATGTGAAACAAACAAGAACCTTGAGAAACGAACAACAAAAATTTCACCTCCATTAGCAGATAAGAAGACAGAAACCTCAGTAAGTACTGTATCATCTCCATCCCATAGTGAAGTGTTATCTAGTGCATTAAACCAGCGATTCCAAACTAATGTGTTATCAAGTAGGCCTATATCAAATCCCCCATGCCAGATAAATTATGCAGGAAGTGAAATAAAGTCTGCCACCCGAGCCTCAAACAGAACCAAAAAAATACCACAGAGAAGTAATGATTTTTTATGGCCTGCCACAAGGAAGTCCAGCTGCTACTGAAACATAAAACCATCACCACACCACACATGAGGACCAGTGAAAGGCAAACCATCATGTGTGCATCCAATTGGGCCCAAGACACCTCTTGCTGTGAAAAATCAAAATTAATCATGCACATAAATATTAGATCTCTGAAATATAAAGCTGATGAACTTGGTGTTGTATTGAATGGAAACAATAGAATAGTATTATGTATTAATGAACATTGGTTAAGAGAAGAAGAGATAAAACTGTATGTACCACCATGTTTTAATTTAATTACAAGTTACTGCAGACCCAATGAAGGTTATGGGGGGTTCCTCAATATGTATAAGTGACAACCTAGGGTTAAGATATACTGTGCTTGATGTTAGGGACATATATGTTAAAGGCATTCTTGAAGTGGCTGTCATGCTACTACCAACATTAAAACTCAGTTATTTCAATATACCATTCTCCTGATAGTGATGCCGGTACATTTGTAGAGTGTTTAGATAAACTTATTCACCGTACAGAAAAATATACCAAACACAAGACAGTAATTTTCGGAGATTTAAATTTTGAAGTAAGGAAAAAAAACACACACAAAAATACTAATTTGCTTAAAATGCTAAGACCCCATAATCTCTTCTGTGCAAATTATAGTCCCACAAGACAACTTTCTTGACTCGACAATTTTATCACAAATATACATAAAGATGATTTTGAATTGGGACTCCTTAATGTCGACCATCTGGCAGATCACAGAGGTATATGGGTAAAACTAACAATTAATGAAACAATGGGGGACTGTGAACCAAGACGGTATGTCAGGTTATTAAATGATAAAAGCATAAATAGCTTCAGGGATAAGCTGAAGGTACTAAACTGGAATAATATAATATATGCTTCCAACAATGTTGAGGAGGCTTGTAGCAGGTTTGTTAGTACTCTATCTGAAATTTTCAATACCTCCTGTCCAATGGTTACCAAACGAAACAAAACACTGGCGAGAAAGCATGGTCGAACTACTCCACATAGGTGCTTCACACCATATTTACAGAAGCTAAGATTAATGGTTTTGATATGCTATGATAAGGTAAAAAATGGCAGTGTTGACAATGCAACGTATGTTACCCTCAAGAGACACTATAGATCACAAATCAGATTAGCAAAATGTAGAGCAAATGATAACTTCATTAAAAACTCCAATAATAGGTGTAAGGCTGTGTGGAGGGTCATTAAAGCAGAATTAGGTACAGGTAGTCATAGTGTAAAAGTTACAACTGATGTTAATGTCTCCCCAGATGAATTTAACCTAATTTTCTTTTATCAATGCAGCAAACCCTAATGCCTCATCTCCTCATAAGAAGAGTTCAAAATCAAATTCACAATCTACTTATATAAACCGGTTTTTACAAAACTTTGCTGATACAGTGCCAACCTGTAATTGGGGACACGAGGAAATAAGTGCTGTAATTAAATCAGTGGCAAAGTTAAGTCACTCCAGATCAGAAGATATTTATGGCCTCTCAAATTTTGTGATTAAAAAAATAATCAACTTGATATCATTCCCTCTCTGCACACTCATAAACTAGATATTTGACAGTGGTATTTTTCAGAATGTCTAAAGAAGACAGTAGTAATTCCATTACACAAAAAAGGTGATAAATCCTGCACTAATAATTATCATCCAATTTCTCTGATACCTAGTTTTTCAAAAATAATCGAATATTGTATATGCAAATTGACATGTATTTGTCAAAAACCAATATACTGACTATGTCTCAATATGGTTTTAGGACCCAGTTATCAACAATTAATGCTGTTGAAAATGTTTCTATTGTGCAATATTCTTTTGAATCCAAGTTAACTGCTGAAGCCACACTAGTGGACTTAAGCAAAGCATTTGATTCTGTAAACCACACAATACTGCTGGAAAAACTATGGTGTTATGGCATTAGGGATCTGGAACTCTCCCTCATTAAATCATATCTCAGTAACAGAAAGCAAACTGTAAGCTACAACGGTCAAAAGTCACAGTTACTGAATGTCATTAGAGGTGTTCCCAAGGATCAGTGGTTGGGCCATTACTGTTTATAATATTTATAAATGACCTGCCCAGCAATATGCCATGCAAATCTGTGCTTTATACAGATGATACAACTTTCATAAATTCAGGGGACATAAATAAACTGAAGGAGCAAAGTAAAGATTTTCTATCCAATATGTGGTTCGAAGCCAATGAGTTAGCTGTTAACTATGAAAAGACTGCAAATATATCCTTCAGCTTATCCAATGCTGATATTGAGTACACATCTACCAAACTTCTTGGCATATACTTAGATATGAAATTAACCTGGCAGAGTCACAGAGACAACATATCTCGAAAGTTTTCGCGAGTTATCTATCTACTGAAAGCCTGCTGATCAATTCCTATTACGCATTCTTTCACTGCCATAGTAGCTATGGTATTCTTCTATGGGGTAATTCTCCATGGTCCAGGAAAATTTTTATTTGGCAGAAGAAAGCCATCAGGACCATCTCTGGGATTACCAAAAATAACATATCATGTAGGTCATGCTTAAAAGAATTACAGATAATGACAGTCCCTTCTCTTTTTATATACAGTTGTCTTTTGTACATAAAAGAAAACTAACAGTTACAGCCTTAGGCAGTCCGTTCATAATCATAACACTCGTCAAACATTGAAGATAGAGATATCAACAACTTGACTCAAGAAAACACAAAACAGTTATGAATACATGGGAATAAGGCTTTCAACACATTACCTGTGCAGGCACATTGTGTCTCTCTTAATATATTTTAAAGTAAGATTTAAAAATGTCTGAAAGACAAAGCTTTTTACAGTGTTAAAGAATTTGAAACCTCTTCAAAAACAGACCTGACTTACGAAATAACTTGCAACTCTGTTTGTACCTCTTCCTAAGCTTTTTTTTGTCTATGTAGTTCCACATTTAACTGTTAAACATGTGGAGAAATCCTTATGTATGAAATGTATTCTTTTATTATGCACATTCTTTAAAATACACTCTTTAGTTATGTGGGATATCTTTATGTATCAAATGTATTCCTTTATTATGTATGTTCTTTTAAAGTATATACTTTAGCTTTGTGTGATACCTCACAATAGTGAAATTTCTTAATATGTAAATTGTACATTACTTATGACGACATCGATTGCATGTAAATGCTTAAAGATGGATAAATAAATACAGAAATAAATAAATAGATAAAAAATAAATATTCTTTACCCATGGCAGATACATTGGTAAATTAAAACTTGTACACAAATTCTTTAAAACGATGACGACCCACAACAAACTCGTACCGGTACACAATTTCTTTCTATCAATGGTAAGTTAATTATAATATTAATATGTGAACGCGAAGACTGAAGTAACGATTTTTAATATTAATTGCACAAGGAGAGCAATGATCTTCATACAGTTCAAAACGTATTTTTTCAGAGATGTGCACAAAGAAAAAAATAATATGCGTATGTACGCGATAAGTGAGGTAAAAGGAAGCTGAAGCCTTCAGTCATGAGACTGTTGTTACATTCTCTATCACGCTTTAAAATCTCCAATACTTCAACCCGCCAATCTCTACCCTGCTCACTGATCAGACGTCTAAGTGACACACGAAAATAATCGCACTCTTCGTGTTTACATGTTTCATGTGCAGTAAAATATGTTTACAGGGAAGCTAAAATGCGAAAGCTGCTAGAACGGTGATGTTGCCAGCAGAGAAAATCAATATATCGTGTACTGTCGGTCCCACGCGTAACTGCATGGTTGACAACAACGCTTGCGCAAGTATGCTTGAAACTGTATACTATAAGTTTCCGCAAGTATTAACACTGCACAAGCAGTTTGATATGCTTGATCGAATTACGATTATGAAGGTTTGTGCACGCATTCAAGCGTGTGTACCGCGAATAGGGAGGATTGTGTAAGCATTATTCAATGATATAGCTTAATTTAATTTTTTTTTGTTCTGTTAAATTACATTCCGTACGAAGTTGTACTGTACTGTAGATCAACTCACAGAACACATCATTACATGGAGCAAGAGAAAAGAAAATCAACAGTATTGTGAGTTTCAATTGTTTGTTTACCACGACTAGTTAAAACGGGAATAATGTTTCCGTTTCTTTAGCAACTCATTACTCCATATATCACATTTTATCTTTTTTCCGTAACAAGCAAAAAGGTTGACCAAAGCCAGCACATCGTCATTGTGCTCGACGTTTTATGATGAACTATAGCTTGCACAAGATTGCTTGAACCGATAGAACGCACAAGCTATTTGTGAATGCTTGCATAAGTATACTTGCGCAAGAATGCTTGTAAAACATGAAGTTACGTGTGTAGCCGCCTCCAATAACTTAGTGTATTGGCGTCGCTATTTCGCTTCCTTTTCTGTAGTAAGAGTAACCTTGTGGTCATTTGTTCCCGTTACCACAAAATTTGAAGTAATTTCATAATTTTAAATTTCTTCGTTATGAATAGCTACGACTTCACTTATAATGCGGAAAGTGAAAGACACAGAACTAGACAATTTTTGCGTGAAGAAAGTTATAGCAACGTGGACATTCATAATGATAATGCAACTGTTTTATTTAACGATCATAATATTCATATGTGAGCATCGAACACTTAAGTACCGATATTTAAAATTAGTTATACAAGGAGGCCAACGAAACATATATGATTCGAAAGGAACTTTATGGCAGATGTGCACAAAAGAAGAAAACACACGTGCGAGAAGAGTTTTCCTTTCACTCTGACATTGCTACAAACTTCAAATGGCTCTGAGCACTATGATGGGACTTCCCCAGATAGCACAGTAAGCCAGTTTCAAACTTGTTTCCAGCTGTAAAGTTCAAGTATATAAGCTTGATCAAAGATGGAATATTCAGGCCTGTTAGCTTGATTCAAGCTTGAAACAAACATCAAAGTTGGCAGAGTTCAAGCTATATTTCAAGCTTGACTTATCAAGCTTGGCTCCAGCTGTATCTACACACGTGGAATACAGCCTGGTATTTACAGCTTGTTTTAAGCTATATAAATATTAATCTGAATTTATTGAACCTAATTAATTAAATAAATATCAGAATGGAAATGGTGTGAAAAAATTATGAAGAAGTTTTAATTTATTTGTGCCACGTATTAGAGAGTTAGTTTAAAATGACCTCTTTTTGCACAACAACTTGTAATATGTATTCTTAGCTGGTAATCCATTTCACTTTTATCCAGGCTCAATTTTTCTTCGTAAAAAAATATGGTATTCCTTTACGTTACGTAATATTTAACATTTGTAACATTAACGTACCGAACTGTATAAAACAAACTTGTCAACAAACCACAACCATTAACGCGCATCACAAAGGTAAAATGGCCGTAAACATAGCAAGGCTCAGAAAAGTAAATAAAATAAGATAAAACAGAACTGGAGACAGCCACACTAAAACCAAACTCCGCGCCGTCATGACATCACACACGACAACACCCTTACGTCACAGCTTATAAACGCTTGTGGCCCTTCCGTGGACGTCTATGGAAGCTATGCTGCGCGCGCATCTGCTGTACAGCCTTCCAGGGAAATTACAGTTTATTTCAAGCTTGGGAAAATTATTTTAATTCAAGCTAAATTTTTACAGCTTGATGTAAACTGTGTAACAGGTTGATTTTTCAATCTTGAATTTTCAACTGAACCTAAACTCAATACCCACCTTGAAACAAGCTGTGTAACAGGTTGATTTTTCAATCTTGAATTTTCAACTGAACCTAAACTCAATATCCACCTTGAAATAAGCTTGAGTGCTAGCTGGATCACTGCTGAGGTCATCAGTCCCCTAGAACTTATAACTACGTAAACCTAACTTACCTAAGGACATCACACACATCCATGCCCGAGGCAGGATTCGAACCTGCGACCGTAGCGGTCGCGCGGTTCCAGACTGTAGCACTTAGAACCGCTAGGCCACGAAGGCTGGCTACAAACTTCTACCACGCGTAAAGAACGACTGTTATGACAGTAACGACGCACGAAAGTATCAACGTTTCGTGAAGTTGCATTCTAGCGACTTACATTGAAACACGTATGTAACGCAGCAGCGATGGCGAGGCATTGTAGCATCTGTGACCAGAGAGTATGCGCTTGACCGCGCGAGTGTTGCGAGCGGTTCTCAGTCAGTAGTAGTCTTTGCGAGTTAGTTGTCGCTATGCAGAGTAGCAGTCAGTCAGTCGTTGCGAGTCTGTAGCTCTGTCTAGTTGAGAGCAGTACTCAGTCTGTAGTCGTCATGCAGAGCGGTCGGTCAGTAGTAGCAGCCCAGTGCGGTTGTGTGATGTAGGCGGTCGGCAACAATGGTCAAGATGAGGAATAAGGTATACTGTTAATTAATATAATCATTAGATAATGAAAAATTTTATTTATTGTAATTATTCTCCAACAAGTCTCCCAATAATAATTTTTTATTTCAAAAGCATTTTCTCAAAAGTTTAATTTTTTTTTGAACTAAAGATCTCGTTGCACTTCCCATTTCATTCCACTTCTTTTTGAAGAAAAATTGCACTAGAATTACAAAAAAAAGGAGAATATTATTATTTGCAATGTAGTTCCTCCAAGTGGTGAGCAACAACAAGAGCAGATATGTGACATCCATTTATTCTGAGGTAAGACTTTAATTCTGATTGTTTTTACACAGGGCCAAAAAACCGATATTTCGGTTTAATTGAATTTTCTTGTCACTGAATGGACTTTAATTTTTTGAAGGATTTATAATTGAGTCAGATTGCGAATTTCACATTTGTTGCCATTGTCAGTACATTTGATTGTAGGCAGATTACGCATAGAGCCATGTCCATCAGCATTTCTAATTAGTATCGTTATTTTCTTTTAAAATTTTTGTGGGGAGGTTACACTTGGCTCCCATTTCTATTAAGTATTGCTATATTTTCTTATATAAAAATTGCGGTGGGGAGGTTACACTTGGCGACACCCAGTCCAGGATCGTATTTCGTTGAGAGTCTTTTGAGCGACAGTCAGATATCTGCTCTTATTTGCTTAGATAATTAGGATTTGGCGCAACGCTTTTAATAATATTGTGACTTTCTTTCTACAGGTCAACGGCAATTTGCTGCTTTGTTGTATTTGTGTGTTGCTTTTGCATTGTGCTTATTTGCTTTGTGAAAAATTTTGACTATTGTAAAAATGCCGCGAAAGACTGTGAATAGTGTATCGCGAAGTATTGTGAATGAAATTACCGACTTAAACAACGTGACCGATAGTAATTGTGATACGCAACGTAATGATGACAATCCTGCGTTCACTAACAATCAGTGCATTCCAACCACTAATGATGACTTTCACCTTAATGATGAACAAACGAACTCAATTGTCTCGTCTGTTAACTTGACGACAATTGATGACGCAGAATGCTCTATGGTAATGAGCGCTGCAGAGCTTAACACACCCGATTCGGAAAACTCAAGTAATGTACAGACAAATCTGTCTAATGAAAATGAACAGATCACACAAAGTAGGACAGATGTATTTAATTCCGAAACAATGACTGATAATATACCTTTGACTGACAAACCTTTTTGTAAATTTCAAAATGACCAAATGGTTACAGAAAGTGAAACAATTCCAGATCCACTATTGAACAGTACAGATAATAGAAATGGTAATTTTGGCTCGGATCCAATTATGGCAATACTGCTACAACTTAGGGAAGAGAGTAAACAACAGAATGAAAATTTCAAACAACTTAGGGAACAGTACAAACAGCGGAGGGAAATGATGAATAATTTTTTCAAACAACTTAATGGAGGTTTTGACAACCATTGCAGGCAGGTAGATGAGGGTGTCGACAGCCATTACAAACAACTTAGCGAAACAATTGATAAAAGTGTCGATCTCACAAACGAAAAACAAGACGACCGTAAAGAACAGAACAAACAAGTTAGCGAACAGATTACAGCTGTTACCATACAATGTCAGGACACTAAAGTACAATTACGTGTGAATACTAAGACTTGTGCTAATAACAGTAATGAAAAAGTTGGCACTGTTGCACAAGAATTAAATAGTACACATGTAAGCACAACAGAATTACATAAAGACGAAGTTAATGCAGTCACTGAACAATGTTCAGCAAACGCAACACAGATACACGAAATTAATGCAGTCACCGAACAATGCCCTAAAAACGAAGTACAGATTCGCGACGAAGTTAATTTAGAGTCAGTGGAAGTTTCATACACTCCGAATACGGAAGTTGACGAGAAAAGTGAACGACACAATAACCAGATTGACGAAAGTATTAAAGTAACAGAATTAACAATTATTTCAGTCACCAATACGTCACAGAATCCGCCACGTTGCGAGCATTTGTCAGACTTACGCAGCGTGTATAATGTGAACAATTTACAGCAACTACGCGACTTAAAATCCGAAAAGCCACGCGACTTAAAATCTGAAAAGCTACGCAACTTGAAATCCGAAATCACACAGACAAACAGACTTTCACACAAACCTGAACGTAGTATCAAACTAAGTGACGAGAACGTAGATTTCGAGCAATTTGCATTTGTAAGAAAATCTAAGGAATTTAATAATGACAGCGTACAGGCACACGCTTTGCACTGTATACGACAATTTATCTTTGTACATTCACCGCTATTGCCTGTAATGCAGAAGCTAGCTTTGAACCAGATGCGACAATTTATTTTTGTATTTACAACAGCATTGCCTGTAATGAAGAAATTTGAATTAGCACGAATACAACAATTTGCCTTTGAAATTTTACCGCTATTGCCTGTAACACAAAAGCTAAAATTTATTTGCAGTGCGTAATTGACCTCAGGGGATTCATTACGCTTTAATGAATATGTGCCGTAGCGAGCATAGGGCCCCGAGCTGTAGTAGTGCTATTTCATCTTTAGTTTTCTGCACTGCTGCCTTCTCTTCTACTATCCTTTATATCTATCAAAACTGCTCTTTAACTATTGCTCTATATAGAATTAAGAAATATTGTACTGAAAACCCGATATGACAAATCTTTTACCGAATGTGACAATTTTCATTAGGCACTCCAGAATCACGAGAACTTAAATAACAGATAAAAATCGTAATCATCAGTATGTGTAAAATTAACAGCAAACGCATTTTTTTTTTTGCTAACAATAGACCATTCCACCACAATAGCATGAAAGTCAGCCGCTTAGCATACGTAACCAACAATGCAGTCTACAAGGTCAACCAAACTTTAATGTTTCGCCGCGTGCATGTATAGTCCAAGCTCCAACAAATAGTAACGCATGGCAGCAAAGAAATAACTACGTACAGACAACACACTATTTCAACTCGTATCGCAATGCGCCGTATAGAAATTACTATCAGGACAGACGTAAAAAGAATGATGAGCACAATTTTCAGCGTACATTTTAATAACAGTCGATCTTTTCAGCAGCAAGAACATCAGCAACAACATATTATGATGAATGAAACAGACAATAAGTGTCATCTATAGCGTAACACGTCAGTAAGAAATAACAGAACAGTTCATATAGTGGATATGCCACAACATTCTCCCGTAAATAATAGCACGTACGACAGAATTTGACCAGACACAGTACAGATTGCATATTACGGTAACGCAAACATTACTTTTGACACGCAGAATTTTGTTCACGAGAATGTTATTTGAAACATGCTTTGTTGAATGCTCCACTGTTATCGCACCCAGATCTTACCAGAAATTTTTCCATTGCCACCGACAGTTCTAACACCGCTTTAGGCGTACATATTTTTCAGGAAATTGAAGAAGATGGTTCTACAGTAATTAAAAACATCGCATTTGCAAGTCGCATTTTGTCACCTGCTGAACGAAATTATTCCGTTACAGAACTGGAAACATTATGTGTTGTATGGGCTTTCACGAGATTTAGGCACTTTCTTTATGGCAGACACACCACCGTCTACACAGACCACAGAGCGATACAATTTTTGCTTTCAGCTAAATTTACTCACGATAGATTAAGCAGATGGAAACTTTATTTGCAAGAATTTAATTTTACGATTGTTCACATTCCCGGCACACAAAATGTTATAGCAGACGCACTATCGCGTTCTCTCAGCAACAATCAGCAAGACGTAGCAACCAACTTCTGCAAAGCAAATTTCAGTGTCATGTACATTCAGCAAGTTGCTTTTGAAAATTTTATTTCATCGTCATTACAGGACATAGCACAAGAGCAAAATAAAGACAATGTGTGGAAAGAAATTAAACACCTTTGGCAAGATAGGAATAATGTTACGATTAGAAACCACTACACTGTACGCAATGACATTCTGTTTCGCCGCTCTCATCCTGACAGCAACAATTGGTTATTATGCATTCCTGACGAACTGGTTAACAAATTAATCTGGTACACTCATTTAAGTTACGCACATTACGGAGCACGAAAATGTTTTCTTATACTGAGACAGAATTGTTATTTTACTAACATGGAAAAACGTATACGACGAGTTTTAGCGTCTTGTAAAATTTGCCAGAAAGCTAAATCAGACACCACTTCACATATTCCTCCTTTATATCCCATTATACCTGTGAAATTAAGACACATGGCCGCAGTAGATATTTTTGGTCCGATTCCGAGAACTAACAGAGGTTTTTGCTACATTTTTGTCGCTGTTGAGCTCACTTCAAAATTTGTTACTTTCACTCCGTTACGCAAAGCTACTGCTAAAACTGTTTCGAAAGCATTTGTAAAACATTTTCTATTTCATGTAGGGCATGTAATGAAAGTAATTTCTGATAATGGATCTCAATTTCGTAGTAGTGTATGGACACGCATGTTACGAGCTAGAAACATTTCTCCGATCTATATATCCAAGTACCACGCTTCTTCGAACCCTTGTGAAAGATTAATGAAGGAAATTGGTAAGCTGTGCAGAATATACTGCCACAAAAGACATATTGATTGGGATACACACATACTCTCATTCCAAGATGTAATTAATTCCATTCCAAATGAATCCACTATGCTATCTCCGACTGTTATACTGAAAAACGTTGAACCACCGAACAAAATTAAAGAATTAATAGAATTCCCCAAAAATCGTCGCCTACGACACCACGAAATAATTGACATTGCGCTGAACAACATCAAACGTGCCGCAGAGCGCCGGAGAAGACAGCAAAAACAGGTTTGTACACGCCGCGACTTTCACGTTGGACAGAAGATATTAGTACGTACACACTATTTATCCAGCAAATTAAAAGGTAAGTGCAGTAAATTTGAACTTCTATACGCAGGTCCGTATCGGATTCGCAGCATCCCTCACCCCAATGTTGTACACGTCGAAACTTTGAGAACCAGAAAATCGAAAGGCAATCACCATATCTCAAACATTAAACCGTTTATTGAGTGAAACCACTGTATGATTCAACACACTATGATGCCATTTACTAATGCAATTAATTCACCTGACTAATTATTGATGATTATCGTATTTTTTCTTGGCAAGTGCCCGGCAAGGTAAGGTTAGCAGGTCGCTCTTCTTGTCGTTACACATCAGACCGTGCATATTTTTCCAGATGAATTTACACATTTACGACTATTTCTGCAATTATATTTATGTGACTACTTATTGATGATTATCGTATTTTTTTTTCTTGGCAAGCGCCCGGCAAGGTAAGGTTAGCAGGTCGCTTTTCTTGTCGTTACACATCAGACCGTGCACATTTTCCATTTTTTTGTGTATATGACTGTACTCCAGTTTTGTTTGTATGCACTATGAAATAGTTAAGATATAACACACACCAGTCGACTTTGACATTTTTTTTTTTTTTTGCCTTATGACATCTCAACATCGTGACTGTTTCACATTTTTTTTGCTACTGCATTGTATTATTCTGTGTACATTTTTTCGCATCCGAACACTGTCAATGTCTTGGACATATTACGTTTTCTGTCATGTTATGCTGTATGGTTAATTGTGTCACCATAAACCAGTCATTATTTAGTGGGTATAGGATTTAAATGCAAGACATTAATCTTTGTTCATCAATTTCAGAAAGGAATGATGATTCTAAGAAATAAATTTAACATAAATGGGAATTTCACCTACGGAATAAACGAAAGGAGATGCAATAACTTTATGAGGAAGAGTAAAGGGATCAGGATTAACAAGCATTAACAAGACTATACTATACTCATCACAGAATAGCAGTCTTAACTAATTTTTTCTTTCAGAATACAAGGTGATTGATGCAGGCTGTCAGAGAGAACTACACATCTTATTTTTAGTGATGAAATATGCTAGAGATAAGGAATAGTTAGGTAATGAGTAATGAAGTGATTTTTTGCAGATGATAGTGAATACTGATGAATAATGATGAAGGAAATGGTATTATGAATAATGAAGTTTTTCTTTACAGGTGATGATAATGGTGAAGTTATGATGATATGGATAATGAAGTTTTTTTTCTTTATGCCACGTAGTTATTTAAGTATTTGTTGCGGTTTGCTTTGACAGCAGGTGTTACATTGCATAATAGGATGACGGAAAGTTTTGGAAAGGACAGCTATGGAACACATTTTATACACATTTCACTACTTGTTAATTCGAAGTTCACTACTTTTCAGCATAGTGTGCGTTTCTTCTTTCAGGTCAATAATCCGTTTTTGTATTTTTTCCAGGAGAAGTTTTTCATGACACTTACTAAACCTGTTACTTATTATACCTGTTCTAGTACTTGCATTTTTATATTTTTTACCCATTTGTGTTTATCATTTATAAATGTGATCACATGTACTGCCTTGTTACATAATCTTGCTACAGCTGACTCATGACGAATGACGTTACCTATCCTCATTTGCAGCAATAGGTCAAAAGCAAAAAGTATTATGCCTCAGCAATTAATTATCGATCCCAACGCAATGCATTGCTACCAAAAAAAAAAAAAATGTATTACCAGTCCCACATAATGTCACTAGTTTATGATAATTCTGAATAATACTGATCAACTCTGAATAGCATGTCACTCGAGTAATGACCTCTTAATGAGACTATATTCAAAATAATGCTTTGTCACTAGCTAATAACTGCCACTGTTTATTGTAATGCCTGTGATTACTAATGATTTGACTGTAATTAACTGATTTTTAATAATGACTTTGTAATGATCTGAATAATACTGAATGATAAACTATGTTTTATTCTATTCAATACTTGATGGCCACTGAGTGCCAATAATTAATGTCAATCAACGAAATTGTTATTAATTATGCCATTAATTAACTCTTGTTTTCAATGTTCATACTTTGTAATTGGAAATAAATGTGATTGTCTAATAATGCTTTGTAATTAGGAAAAGACTAATGATTCTTAATAGATTGGAATGACACATAATTAATTAACTATGGTACTGTTTAATAATGCTTTGTAATTAATTAAGGCTACAAATGATTAATTAATTAACTGTAATTAGACAAATGATTAATTAACGACAAATGATTAATTAACTGTAATTATACAAATGATTAATTAACTGTAATTAGACAAATGATTAATTAATGACAAATGATTAATTAACTGTAATTAGGAGAAGGTTAATGATTCTTGATTATACTCTGTAACTGAAAAGAATGCGATTATTTCATAATATTTTGTAACCAGGAAAAGAAGGCTACTGATTCTATGTAAAACAATTAATGAACATTTTTCTGTAATACTACATACTTGGTACAGAAATGTTCAATAACTGGGCTATGAATGCCACGAACTATCAATGAAGACTGTAATTGTCAATATTATGTGACTTGATGTCCTTCACCTCATAAGCTGACTACCCTGAATTACTGCAATGTCCATTTGTCCTGTTTATCCCAGTGATCATGGAGCACTATATTTGGTTTTGCACTAATTCTACGTTGGTGTGCCTTGTAAGAGTGTGGTGTTGACACGACATGCTGTCCACCACCATAAGCGATGAAGACATTATTATGGTCCCACTGTTTGGTGTACCTAATGTACTGCCAAAATGAAAACATGGAACATTACTACGACAGTTCAGTGTCTTGGCTACACTGATAAATTCTGATGGGAAAAGAACTTCAAGTTGTGTCACTTGGTGTTGTACTACTGTGGAAAGATATGGACTTTCAGAGCAGCTGTGTGCAATCTAAAGTGCTACAACCATGATGCAATCCTTCCCTTTCCTATCCTGATTCTTGTCACATAAAGAAAAAATTTTTTTGGTAACATCATTTATGTTCATAGGTTATACATTTTTCGATTCGCTAAACTCCAGTGTGAGTACACTTATGTCACTGGTCGACATGATGTTTGCCATTATGTTTATTTGTTGTGAAAATACTAAAGACATTTTTCAGTGCATGTGCACTTTGGACATGAATTTTTTTTGCCATTATGTTTATTTGTTGTGAAAATGCTAAAGACATTTTTCAGTGCATGTACACTTGTCAACATAATATTTTTTGCCAGTCTGTTTATTTGTTCTGAATATGCTAAAGAATTTTTTCAGTGCCTGTGCACTTTGTTATCTGTCAAATAATTTGTATATACTTTTCTGATTTGCTACTATGTTTTGTACTCACATTTTGTCTTTGTCTGATATATTTTGTACTTAGTGCGTGTGCACAACATTTACTTTATGTACTACATCTAATTATTCTTGCCAGTCTGTTTATTTGTTCTGCATATGCTAAAGAATTTTTTCAGTGCCTGTGCACTTTATCTGTCAAAAAGTTTGTATATACTTTTTTCTGATTTGCTACTATGTTTAGTATTCACATTTTGTCCTTGTCTGATATATTTTGTACTTAGTGCGTGTGCACAACATTTAAATATTCTGTAAGTTGTAGGATTTTGTTAATTAAAGAAAAATTTTGCCGCGCTTGGCAAGTCCAAATGACTCACCATCGCTGCCAAATTTTTGCCCCCCGAGTGGAGGGTTATGAAACACGTATGTAACGCAGCAGCGATGGCGAGGCATTGTAGCATCTGTGACCAGAGAGTATGCGCTTGACCGCGCGAGTGTTGCGAGCGGTTCTCAGTCAGTAGTAGTCTTTGCGAGTTAGTTGTCGCTATGCAGAGTAGCAGTCAGTCAGTCGTTGCGAGTCTGTAGCTCTGTCTAGTTGAGAGCAGTACTCAGTCTGTAGTCGTCATGCAGAGCGGTCGGTCAGTAGTAGCAGCCCAGTGCGGTTGTGTGATGTAGGCGGTCGGCAACAATGGTCAAGATGAGGAATAAGGTATACTGTTAATTAATATAATCATTAGATAATGAAAAATTTTATTTATTGTAATTATTCTCCAACAAGTCTCCCAATAATAATTTTTTATTTCAAAAGCATTTTCTCAAAAGTTTAATTTTTTTTTGAACTAAAGATCTCGTTGCACTTCCCATTTCATTCCACTTCTTTTTGAAGAAAAATTTCACTAGAATTACAAAAAAAAGGAGAATATTATTATTTGCAATGTAGTTCCTCCAAGTGGTGAGCAACAACAAGAGCAGATATGTGACATCCATTTATTCTGAGGTAAGACTTTAATTCTGATTGTTTTTACACAGGGCCAAAAAACCGATATTTCGGTTTAATTGAATTTTCTTGTCACTGAATGGACTTTAATTTTTTGAAGGATTTATAATTGAGTCAGATTGCGAATTTCACATTTGTTGCCATTGTCAGTACATTTGATTGTAGGCAGATTACGCATAGAGCCATGTCCATCAGCATTTCTAATTAGTATCGTTATTTTCTTTTAAAATTTTTGTGGGGAGGTTACAACATTATTAAATGTTGCAGATCATGCATCTGCGGAAATACATAAGCGTCCGATTCCACCCGCTGCTTTGACCCATGGCGTCACAAATATGGCTGAAACGACCATACGCCACGATTCCAATATGGCGCCTATGACGTCGTTACGTAAACATGCTAAACACTAAAATGTTGAAAAACCAACACACACATTCCACAAAAAACCTAATGATACTAATGGGACAAGCATGGGAAAATGGGGGTTTTTGGTTGGGGACAAAGTAAATATAAACAAATTTAGACACACACCCCATACCAAACAACACGAAACAACGAAACAACCGACAACACACAACTCCCCAAATTCCACTAAACAATATCCTCTGGAATCGGGCACTTTCCTTTACCTATATAGCTCAACAGCAGCCCCCCATCCCACAAATTGGAATCGAACACTTCCCTTGACCTATATGGCTCAACAGCAACTCCCGATACCGGAACACCCACAGCCACAACCACACATTGTAATGGAACACTTCCCTCGACTCCAAAACACACACACACACACACACACACACACACACACACACACACACACACACACACAAAACCAAAAGAAAGACCCCCCCCCCAACCCAACCTCCCCCCTCACCCCAAAATAAAATACCCATAAACAAAAATCAAACGCAAAATAACAAATCTCAGTCACACATTACAACAAAAAAAAACTACAACAAAATAGATCCTAAATTACAAACCAACACCCCCCCCCCCACACAAACAGTACCAACAACTAAACCACCCTCCCCCCCCTCCCCGAGCCACAGCAACCCACCCAAACCACCGTAACTAACCACCTTCGGCCTGTACATCTTACTTCTAGCCCTTAAAAAAACCGAAAAAAACAATAGCCCTCAGGGACACACTTCCGCCAACAGTACTCATCTAAATGAGACTGAAGGTTGGAAGAGCACCTCTTCCCCCTCCCAAGGACTGACTTAACGGCCCCTCCACGTCCCCTCTATAGTATTCGTACAAGCCCCCATCTCAATTTTTAAACTCTTAACTATGGTTAGCAACTAAATGATTGTACCCCCTCCCACCCAACCCCTTATAAGAAAAAAAAAAAAGCATCATCAAACTACAGTGGAACCCGGTTCTATAAACTCCTCAATTAACCCCACTAATTCTGTCTTAGACCGCCCCTCCACAACACTGAAAACACATTCCGAACACCCCCCCCCCCCAGTACAACAGCCCCCCACACCCACAGACCAACCACAGACTTACCCCTGCCATACTTCCTTTTCCCAAACTGCGACTCTTCCAGCTCCACCACAACCGCAGGTCCACCGAACTTACCCCTGTACTTAATAAACTCAGAACATACTTCAGGGCAAAACGAAAACCAGTCTCATACGTGCAAAAACTTTGAAAGGATCTATAACATGTCAACAACACAAGCTCGCGCATGCCCAACCTAGACTTCTCGAACCAGGAACCGTGACATATGGAGCTCCATAGGTTATCCTTACGGCACCGCCACATATAACCGTCCCTGGTCTGAGACACCGGAACTTTTGCCAATGTCATTTCCTTCTGACAGACAGCACACTTGACCACCTCCGCAATCAACACAAAAAGCTGTAGAAATTTGATCAGCTCCAACTGAGTTGCGCCCGTCATAGCATGGAATCGCACACTATTTATTTTATTGGTCATATCCATACCTAACTAGACCAACAACACGTGGGTCGACGGAAGCGTCCGATCCCATGCGTCGGCTTTGACCCGTGACATAAGAGTGTTGTCGTGTGTGACGTCATGACGGCGCGGAGTTTGGTTTGTGAGTGTGGCGTGTTTGTAGATGTCGTCATGTTGCGGTTTGTTGTGCTCTCTGGTGGTATATTCAAGGTTTTCGTTTGTGTGGTGTAATGGGCCAAGTTTGCTTTTGCTCATTATCCAGAATTCTTCGAGTGTTGGCTGTGTTTGTAGTGGGATTCGTTTCAGTGAGTTACCGATTTTGTGTGAAGGTCAATTTAGTGTTGTTCGCTGTACATCGTGTGGTAATTTTAGTAAAATTAATCGGTTGTTGTTTTTGTTCAGGAATGGATATGACGTATAAAATTAACAGGGCGCAGGTCAAGGGGAGTGTTTGATCCCAATTGGTATCGGGAGATATTTTTGAGCTATATAGGCCAAGGGAAGTGTTTGATCCTAATTTATGGGATCGGGAGCTGCTGTTGAGCTATATAGGTCAAGAGAAGTGTCCGATTCCAGATGATATTGTGTTTAGTGTGATTTGGGGAGTTTTGTGATGTCGGTTTTTTTGGGAGTTTTGTGATGGTTTTTTTGATCGTTTTGTGTGGTTCTGTATGGGGATGGGTGTCTAAATTTGTTATATTTAGTTTGCCCCCATCGAAAAACACCCCATTTCCCGCGCTTGTCCCGTTAGTGTCATTAGGCATTTTGTGGAACGTGTGTGTGTGTGTGTGTGTGTGCTTTTCGATGTATTTTCGTCCTCATAACGTGTACGTACCGACTTTATATGCGCCATATTGAAATCGTGGTTTATGGTCATCTCCGCCATACTTGTGACGTCATGGGTCAAAGCAAACGGGCGGGATCGAACGCTTCCGTATTTCCCAACACATTCATTTACTCACATTAACATACGACCTACAGCGAACAGCAATACAATAACTTTCACACAAAACCACTAACTCGTTAACTCACTGGAACCAATTACACTCGAAACACAGCCAAAACGCGAACCAGCCACTATAATCACTAAGACCAAACTGAACCCATTACACCACACAATACGAAGCCCATAAACACACCACCAGCGGGCACCACTAAACGCAACACAACGACACCTATAAACACGCCACACTTACAAACCAAACTCCGCGCCATCATGACGTCACACACCAGAACAGCATTACGTCACGGGTCAAAGCCTACGGGCAGGATCGGACGCATACCGGGCAGCTACAATGCCGTCTGGTACGTCGTTTATGTTGTCAACAATGGAAAACGAAATGTAATCGGGTACAACCAGTGGCAGCAAACGTTGTTTAGTAGCGCCGTTACTTCGCTTTGGTCTAAGAGTAAACGGAACTAAATCCGCGTTCCTTTGCCGCAGTCACCACAAAATTTAAGGTGTTCATAATTTTCAGTATCTTCATTCTGAATAGCACAACGTCCGTTATTACAAGTAAACTATGTTTTAGGCTATGTCTCAAATAAGAACTTTAATGGGTCGGAGTGAAAGGCGAAGAGCCAGAGCGACACAGTTTTTGCGTAAAGAAAGTAATAATGCAGATATGGCAGTACTTAAGTAATCATAAGTAACATGCTAATTTTTGATGTATCAGACATGCATTGGTTTTATGGGCGTTCAGAGAAATCAGAGCTGCAGATCCACCGAAGGATATTAACGTTTGGTAGAGAAATTATACGCATGGAGGCAGGCGCAAGTGCTGATAATTCTATTATTGTTCTGGAAGACATTTAAATGTGCACTGAACATAATTCCAAATAATTTTGGGAACTGTAACTGCCGTTTGATGAATTTACAGTGCACATTTTGTAATACAACCATTTCGCGTCTGAGGTGGCTTTACACGATACAGCGGCATTCACATCGTTTTATTATAAGGGAAAAGTTAACATGCCGCCATTAACACAAAATTTATTTCTCAACGCACTGCACCAAAGACTCCAAATGATCGAAAAATTAAAGAGAAATCAATGAATTATTTCAAGAATACACATAACTACAATACAGCATTTGCCACGGATCAGTTCTGGGGCTAAAATTTCAGACATGTAGCGACCGCTACTCATGTCGACTGTTGTGTCCGCACACGTTAAGCCCGGTCCACACGCAACGATCTGTCTGCGCAGACATCGGCGCAGATGTCTGTACATGCAAAAGATCGCTGCAAATGTGGTTTGTTCACACGACACAAACCCCAATCTACTACTCGCCCGCCATCTGTCGGTGTAGAAAAGAAATATCAGTGGCAAGCGACTACGCTCCCCGAAAACGTCAAAATTTAATTCAGTTATTTTGAAAAATAGAAATGGAGGAAGTTCTGTTGTGGTCTGTGTTCGCAACTTGTGTTGCAAAAAACATTCAGACCAACCGCAGGAAACAGAGAAAGCGGTCAAAATGGTGCAGACAGTGGCTGCTAAAGCGAAAGCAGTTTTGTCACGTAAATTTACTGCGAGAGTTGCAGGGCGAACCTGTTTTGTTTTACATAACCTCGTGTTCCATTTCCTCGTACATTGGCACTCCAATTTCATCTTCAATTGTACTCCTGCTTGGTCTTGGCGTTTCTTGATCACTAAGAAAGCCAAGTAGATCAAAATACCATAACGTTGGCTGGTATACTTGATCTACTCCTACACCAGATCTTCTAGATTTCTGAACTTTGGATAACTCTTTTCGGTAAACAGTTCGCTGACAGACTAATTTACTTGACTTGCCTTCATGAACTCATCTTTCAGGAAAGCGTAAATAGCTTCACATGTGTTGGGTATTATTTCACTCAATGCTTGTTTCGATATTGCAGATGAAAATTCCAAATCATTGTAGCTCCTTCCTGTTGCTAGGAATCTTAATGTTAGTGCCAGGCGTTCATGAGGAGAAATTTCCCTTCTCATACAAGTATTTTTTCTCATAATATGAGGGGTTACATGCTTTAAGAGATAATTATAAGTTTCGACATCCATCCGCAAATAATTTCGCCAGTTCGCAACGAAATTATTTTATTATTACCGTTTCTCTGTTTGCCGAGGCGCCAACTGCCCGCAATTTTTCAATTAGAGCATTGTATGCTGCTGTCTTTTTGTCTCGGTCACTATATTCTTTACTTTTAATCTTCCACAAACATGGGTGGTTTCTGTATATTTCAATGAATTCACTTACAAACTCTCGAGAACACTGACGAGTATCAGCCATTTTAATGCCCTGTGCACACAAATACAAACACTAGACTGAGCAAACAGCTGTTTCGCGCCAGATTTGCGACGATCTCCTGTCCACACGCTCCAACTTGTCTGCGCAGATGTGGTTTGAACCGACAGATTTGAGAGGTTTCGCTCAAACCTCCAACTCCAACTGCCAGGTTTGCACACACCTCAGGTTGGTGCAAATCTTCTGTTCACACGCAACGATCTGTCTGCGGAGATGTGATGTGCGCAGACATTTGCGCAGACAGATCGTTGCGTGTGGACGGGCCTTTAGTTTCGTTCGCGCGACCCATAGATACAGTTGTGTCGCGAATTCAATGCCTGTACGATAACAAATGAATGGCGAAAAACCGCCAAGTTTGAATCCGCCGCTTGGAGCGCTGAATAATGTTGTTGCCTACACCTGGAGTTATAACTTTTTTTCAAATGTTTATTCTGTTCATTGGTTACTGTTTTGTTGTTTACAAGTTACATACAGCAACTGGGAAATACGGAAGCGTCCGATGTAACCCGTCGGCTTTGACCCATGACGTCACAAATATAGCGGAAACGACAATTCCAATATGGCGGATATAGAAACGTTGCATACGTATCACAAAGACGAAAACACATAGAAAAACAACACAACGGTTTCACAAGAACAATCTGCTAACATTGATAGCAAACAAAGATAATAATAAACAAGTGGTACTCAAGGCCAGGCAGGGGGGGGGGCTGCGCCCCCCCCCTGACGCCCCCCCCCCCCCCCCGCCAAAAAAAAAACTCCCAACCTAACCTCGTATTCAGGGCTACGCTACAGATCAATGTGTAGGTCAATCAAAAGATAAAAAAAGAAACAAATGAAAAAAAAAGAAAAAAACAATATTGATTCATTAGACATAACGAGTAGCGACAAAACATATAGACCATAAAGATTGAACAATCTAATGGCAAACTGATAAAAGCCCCATAGACGACGTTAAAACAAAAAGTACAGTAAAAAGGTAAACTATATATTACAGGCCCTAAAACTCCTACTAAGGTAACGTCAACGAGGCAACATCTACAAACACGCCACACTAACAAACCAAACTCCGCGCCGTAATGACGTCACACACCACAACACCCTTACGCCACGGGTCAAAGCCGACGCGTGAGATCGGATGTTTCTGTTGACCCAGCAACTGCGTTTCTTTTTCTGCAATACCAAGTAATAAACCGTTCGAGTATATTGTCAGTGCATGTTTGAATATTTATTAAGTACGGGCAGCTCTACACGACGAAAATATACCCGTCAGATACATTAAAAATACACGACATTTGCTATCACAGATCAGGTCCACTGACGCAATTAATCAAATATCGATCACAGGCAATACTAGTTTATTTAAATTTAGCATTTGATGTTTTATTTCCCAAGATTGCAATTTTAACGATTCTCTGTGTGACTTGCGTTAAGTGCTGTACCATCAAAGAGTAAAACAGGCGTTTTGTTCAGTTGTTCTGTTACGTCTCTCAGTTTAATAAAAGCCATCTAATAGTTTTTAACTTTACGTGTGTCATTTTATCGTAAGAAAAACTAAAATTGCACCAGGTTACGGGCTCAGATTTGTTTTAAATAAACGGAATCTGCGATAAATACCTGGCCCCAAGTGTACTCTCACCTAAAGTTAAGCCGAGATGGCAACTGAAGCGGAAAAATATCGTATTCCTTCATTCGATGGAACGAATTTCAACAACTGGAAATTCAGGATGGAAATTCTCCTTGAGGAACTGGAACTATTACCATTTGTGCAAGCGAATTATCTCACAAAGATGGAATTTGTCCATGGAGAGGAGAACACGCAGCGTGCCACAAAGGAAACACGATTGGCTGAATTGACTAAACAAGATCGTAAGTATAAGACTCATCCTGTTCAACGCATTGCCGACAGTCACTTGGAATACACGAAAGATAAGGTAACTTCTATTGATTATGGACCCCTCTCTGAGCAATACGTTCGAGAGGAAAGGAACTGCTGGTCAACGTCTGTTGAGAAAACAAATTTAACGCAACATTTGCTAGTTAACCACTTTCTGAAGTTTGATAAACGGATTCGTGATTTACGCTGGACTGGAGCTACTGTCGAAGAAACGGACATAGTGTGCCATTTCCTTTTAACGATACCTGCGGAATACTACGTAGTGGTCACGGCAATCGAAATGCTCTCAATGAAAGACCTGACGTTGAGCTTCGTGAAAAATAGGCTACGCTACTGGATGAAGAATCGAAGCGGAAGGGCGTCGTCGGGAAAAACAAATATGATGAAACACCGCCCCCTACAGCTTTTTAGACTCAACGGTATCTAAAAACGGTTCGCTAGACACCATTAAAACAAAAAGTCAACAAGGAACTTCTTTCAACTTTACTTGTCACTGTTGCGGGAAGCCTGAACACAAAAGGGCTAATTGTAGAGTTAAGGTACCAAACAAGAACTCAGGAATCAGCAACTCTTTGGTCGTAGCTAGCGTCAAAGAGGAAGATGGGTTTTGTTTTGCAGCATCAAATGAAGATCAACATAAATTTGTTCTTGGACTCTGGAGCAACGGAACATCTGATTAACAGTAAGATACCTAAGTCGAAACAAGGCCCTGGGAGTAGACAACATTCCATTAGAACTACTGACAGCCTTGGGAGAGCCAGTCCTGACAAAACTCTACCATCTGGTGAGCAAAATGTATGAGACAGGCGAAATACCCTCATCTTCAAGAAGAATATAATAATTCCAATCCCAAAGAAAGCAGGTGTTGACAGATGTGAAAATTACCAAACTATCAGTTTAATAAGTCACAGCTGCAAAATACTAACGCGAATCCTTTACAGAAGAATAGAAAAACTGGTGGAAGCTGACCTCGGGGAAGATCAGTTTGGATTTAGTAGAAATGTTGGAACATGTGAGGCAATACTGACCCTACGACTTATCTCAGAAAATAGATTAAGAAAAGGCAAACCTACGTCTGTAGCATTTGTAGGCTTGGAGAAAACTTTTGACAATGTTGACTGGAATACTCTCTTTCAAATTATGAAGGTGGCAGGGGTAAAATACAGGGAGTGAAAGGCTATTTACAATTTGGACAGAAACCAGATGGCAGCTATAAGAGTTGAGGGGCATGAAAGGGAAGCAGTGGTTGGGAAGGGAGTGAGACAGGGTTGTAGCCTCTCCCCGATGCTATTCAATATGTATATTGAGCAAGCAGTAAAGGAAACAAAAGAAAAATTCGGAGTAGGAATTAAAATCCATGGAGAAGGAATTATAACTTTGAGGTTTTCAGATGACATTGTAATTTTGTCAGAGACAGCAAAGGACCTGGAGGAGCAGCTGAACGGTATGGACAGTGTCGTGAAGGGAGGATATAAGATGAACATCAACAAAAAGCAAAACGAGGATAATGGAAGTACTCGAATTAAGTCGGGTGATGCTGATGGAATTAGATTAGGAAATGAGACACTTGAAGTAGTAAAGGAGTTTTACTATTTGGGGAGCAAAATAACTGATGATGGTCGAATTAGAGAGGATATAAAATGTAGACTGGCAATGGGAATGGAAACGTTTCTGAAGAAGAGATATTTGTTAACATCGAGTATAGATTTAAGTGTCAGGAAGTCATTTCTGAAAGTATTTGTATGGAGTGTAGCCATGTATGGAAGTGAAACATGGACGATAAATAATTTGGACAAGAAGAGAATAGAATCTTTAGAAATGTGGTGCTACAGAAGAATGCTGAAGATTAGATGGGTAGATCACACAACTAATGATGAGGTATTGAATAGGATTGGGGAGAAGAGGAGTTTGTGGCACAACTTGACTAGAAGAAGGGATCGGTTGGAAGGACATGTTCTGAGGCATCAAGTGATCACCAATTTAGTATTGGAAGGCAGTGTGGAGAGAGACCAAGAGATGAATACACTAAACAGATTCAGAAGGATGTAGGCTGCAGTACACACTGGGAGATGAAGAAGCTTGCACAGGATAGAGTAGCATGGAGAGCTGCATCAAACCAGTCTCAGGACTGAAGACCACAACAACAACAACAACAACCTCTCACTAATTTAAGGAAACTGGAACAGCCAATTAAAGTCAGAGTAGCTAAGTCAGGCATTTTTCTTGAGGCTAAAGTAAAACGAGAAATTAAAGCCACTAGTGTGGTGAAAGGAAAGGAAATTCAGATAACGGTTAAAGATGTTTTATCTTTGCCTGATCTTAATTATAATTTGCTGTCAGTCAGAAAACTGGAAATGAATGGTTTTAGTATCACATTTGAAAAGGCTCAAGGTTTAATTAAAAAAGGAAAAGAAACTGTTGCCATTGCAAATAGGAATGAATCTCAGTTATATGTTCTAAATTTTTTGCAACGAAGAGCCTTGTCAGTTGCTTCAACTGCAACTAATGCGAAATTGTGGCACAGCAGATAAGGCCATTTGAGTTGTGTGGTGTGCGTACTGTAATACCTTCGGTACACACTCCATCTGATTATTTGACATTTTGCTCTAACGAAGTAGGCGAGTGTCAGCAATGTGTCTCGTGGTCTTATCGTGGCGTGTTTATCTTCTGCCGTTAGGTCAGACAATAGAAATGCCACTTGCATGCTTAGAGTAGCAGATTGACGGTGACCAACTTTAAACAGAACTTGATTAATTTTCACACACATTTATTAAAATAATAATATGGCATAGATATTACGTAACTTGATTCTGGATGCTGTTTACAATGGACAATCTGAAGTTCCTTTGGTCTTGGTACGTTAATCTTATTCTCACATATCTCTGATACTTGAAAGTGTCTATTCATTTATCTTCATGGCTATGTACAGGAATATGGTAATCTTATTAGGCACAGACTGAAACTTGACTCTAGACTGGTACAGACTAATGCAGACTAATGCAGACTGGTACAGACTAATGCAGACAAATGCAGACTAATGCAGACTGACTAATCGGAGGTCTGTACACTCGTTATAATACCTCGTGCGTTCAGGTATCACCGCGCGAGTGTGATCTGCAAGGAGAAAAGGTTCTACGTTAGCAGCAATCTCGTTGGCTGCGTTACATATTAATACACGGATCAGCGGAAGCAGAATTGGTCCGTCTCTAAGACAGCGCCATGTCATATTGCGGAGACGGACGAGCGCTGCACCTGCGCTGTTGTGCTTAGCGGGGCGCGCTCTAGTGGGAAAGTTGTGTATGCGCGTGACTACGGGGAACTATGTACACAACAAGTTGTAATAGCATTAAGCGCCTTCAGTTACAAGTTGATGGTATGGAACTGGATGCTTCAACAATCCTCACGGAACAATGTTCAAATTGTGTCGAAGGAAAACAATCACAGCTGCCATACAATCACAACAGGAAACGTGCCACCAGACCTCTTCAGTTGATCCACAGTGATCTGTGTGCGCCAATTGCACCAGAATCGTTCGACGGAAAGAAGTATGTGCTCACGTTCGTCGACAACTTTACACATTTCACAGTGGCCTATGCACTGGAATCGAAGTCAGAGGTAACTTGAAGATTAGCAGATTGCTCTGTGACAGTGGTCGTGAATACGTCAAATGAATTGAAGCCGTTTTTTTGAAGAACGAGGAATTCAGTTTGAGTTTACAATTGGATATACTCCTCGGCAAAGTGGTGTTTCAGAGCGAATGAACAGAACTATCATAGAGAAACGTCGTTGTATGGTACTTCAGAGTAAATTAGATAAAATGTTCTGATCAAAAGCTGTTCGTACTGCCGTGTATCTGCTTAATAGAAGTCCTACCGCGGCTTTGGAAGAAAAGGTGCCTGCAGCTTTGTGGTGTAACGAGAAGCCTAATTTGAGTAAGCTGAGAGTGTTCGGATGTATTGCTTATCTACTGATACCAAAGGAATTGAGAACAGGGGAATTTGAAGGCAAGTCCTTAAAATGCTATTTCACTGGTTACTGTCGTAATGGCTACAGGCTTTGGTGTCCAGGGGAAGGAAAAGTAGTCACAGGAAGGAACATTGTTTTCTACGAAGGAAGATTTGACTTTGAAAGTAAACCAGCTGAGGACTGGATCCCAGAATCTGTACAGGAATCATCCGAGAAGGATAATAATGCGAAGACATCATCGAAGAAGATGCCAAACCAAGTGATGGGGGTCATGAAAGAATCCCATACCAGTACTGACCAGAGACGAAGAGGAAGTTGAAAATTTATCAGAAAAGAAAACTGTTTAATGTTCTACCAGGAAAAGGAACCCTCCTAAATATCTGAAAGACTATGCTGTTCTTGCACTCAATGCTGATTCATTTGTGGGTGATGTACCGAAAAGTTACAAGGAAATTGCAAATCGTGAAGATCAGAAATACTGGTATAAAGCTGTACAGCATGAAAGTGACTCTATAAAGGAAAACAAGACTTGGATCTTTGTTAAATTATGAGGGTCACTCCAAAAGAAATGCACACCATTTTTGTAAAAATACAGTTTTCATTCTGCATGAGTGAAAGTTTTAGAGTGTGTAGATACATCCTTCCCGCTTGTCTTCAAACTTAGTTCAATCTGTTCCCGCGAGTGGCGCCGTCACAACATGTCTTCAAGATGGCTGCTACAGCTGACGTTCGTCAGAAGCAACGTTCTGTCATGGAATTCCTGTGCTACGAAAACGAGACAGTGGGAAACAGCCAAAAGCGGTTGAAAAAGGTGTACGGAGACGCTGCTGTCGATCGCAGTACAGTTAGTCGGTGGGCAAGCAGATTACGTCATGAAAGCAGGCAGGGCAATATTGGGGATTGTCCTCGCAGCAGCAGGCCTTGTACTGCACACACTCCAGACAATGTGAAGAGAGTTAACGAATTGATGACTGCTGACAGACGCATCACAGTGAGTGAATTGTCGTGTTTGACCACATTGGCAAAAGCAGGATGTTTTGCTGTTGGACGACAATGCACGGCCACATGTCAGCCTAAAAACCATGGAAGCGATCAAAAAACTTGGATGGACAACACTGAAACACCCACCTTACAGTCCTGACCTGGCTCCATGTGACTATCATCTCTTTGGGAAACTGAAAGACTCTCTTCATGGAACAAGGTTTGAAGATGATGATTCTCTTGTGCACGCTGCCAAACAGTGGCTCCAACAGGTTGGTCCAGAATTTTACCGTGCGGGTATACAGGCGCTGGTTCCAAGATGGCGTAAGGCAGTTGAGAGGGATGGAAATTATGTGGAGAAATGAAAATATTGTTGCTAAAGGATGTATCTACACACCGTAAAACTTTCAAACATGTAGAATAAAACACGGATTTAAAAAAAAAATAGTGTGCATTTCTTTTGGAGTGACCCTCATACCACCTGGAAGGAAGACTATTGGCAGTAAGTGGGTGTTCAAATTAAAAAAGGACAATGATGGAAATATCATAAGACACAAGGCTAGACTTGCGGCAAAAGGATGTAACAGAAAAGGGAATTTGACTACGATGAAACCATTGCACCAGTGGCTCGACTTGGGCAACTGTTAGAATAATGCTAGTTATTGCAATCCAACTAGGGCTGGTTCTGGAACAATTTGATGTCCCCAACGCTTTTCTTCATGGATTACTCAAGGACGAAATGTACATGACTATTCCTGAAGGAGTGGGTACTCCAGAAGAACTGAAAGACACAACTGGTTTGGTTTGCAGGTTACAGAAATCTGTATATGGCTTAAATCAAGCACCACTAGCATAGAATCACTCTATTCATACCTTTCTTATGTCTGTACGATTTACTCAGTCAGAAGCAGATAAATGTCTTCACTATATGATTTTAAAGGAAGTTGTCATTTATATTGAGCTCTATGTTGATGACATTTTGATGGCAGGAAATAATAGAGAGGAAATGGACAGAACGAAATTTAAGTTAAAGCAGAAATTCAAAATAAAGGAACTGGGAGAAACACAATCATACTTGGGAATCGATATTTCTGCGAACAATGGAGAAATGTATCTGAGCCAAACATCATACTTGAAGAATTTGCTGCAACAGTTCAACAAGCAAGATTGTAATCCGGTCAAGACACCTATGGAAGTTAAACTGGAAATCAAGGAAGGAAAAATGACCGATAAGCACTGCAGAGAGTTGATTGGATGCTTGATGTACGCAATGACAGCAACAAGACCTGATTTGTGTGCTGTGGTCAACTTCTTGAGCAGACACCAAAACAATCCATCGGAACAACTCTGGAAAAGCTTAAAAACAGTTTTGAGATATATGAAAGGAGCCGTCAATATGAGACTACATTATCCAAAGGGGAATCAAGAAGTTTATCTGGCCTATGCTGATGCAAACTGGAATAGGAAAGGAGACGAAAGATCTACCTCTGTTTATCTTGGTAAAATGTTTTGGAAACACCGTCTATTGGGCAAGAAAAAACAGACTAATGTTGCTTTGTCTTCTACAGAGGCAGAATATGTAGCTCTGGCGACAGTTGCACCTGAGTTACTCTGGGTGAAATATTTGCTGGACGATATTCAAATTCCACTCCAGCTACCAATTCGTGTATTTGAGGATAATTAGTCCTGTGTACGGTTACTGAAAATATGGGAACATCGTCGGTTGAGACACGTCAAAGTTAAATATAATTTTGTGTGTCTACTTCACCACCGCAGGATCATCACAGCCAACCATGTACGTTCGGAGGACCAGATTGCAGATATTTTTACCAAAGGCTTACCGGCTCCTAGATTCATCGCTTTGAGGAGCTGCTTGGGTTTATTTTAATTTTTGTTAAATGTCAAATCATTAAATTGAGGAGGGGTGTTAAGATTGCAGTTTTAGTGATTCTCTGTGTGACTTGCAGTAAGTGCTGTACCATCAAAGAATAAAACATGCGTTTTGTTCAGTTGTTCTGTTACGACCTTCAGTTTAATAGAAACCATCTAATAGTTTTTTTACTTTACGTGTGTTATTTTACCGTGAGAAACTAAAATTACGTCAGTTGTCTATGGCTCCATAATAAATTATCCTCCGTAACTTACATATGACGCTATTGATCAAAGGCGACAAGTTGATCCCATTCTTTCGTTGCCCCCAATTTATTCAAGCACTTGTGTTACTTTGTATCACAAACAATAAAAAATGCTAAAAATGGCGCTACAGCTGTCCACAGATGTACACACATGGAGTAGAAAAACATAGTAAACAAAACAGAAAAAATCGCAGTTTAATGAAGGTGCAATACTTTCTTCTTCTTCTTCAAAGACACATTGTACCAATACTCATTTTGCACACTTCTGGTATCAATTATGACTCTTTTACGCTGTGGATTCTTCAAGGGACGTATTGAATCTTCACGATTATCTGTTCTAGATATGCATGGGTATACAGGGTGTTACAAAAAGGTACGGCCAAACTTTCAGGAAACATTCCCCACACACAAAGAAAGAAAAGATGTTATATGTACATGTGTCCGGAAACGCTTACTTTCCATGTTAGAGCTCATTTTACACTTCTCTTCATATCACATTAATCATGGAATGGAAACACACAGCAACATAACATACCAGCATGACTTCAAACACTTTGTTACAGGAAATGTTCAAAGTGTCCTCCGTTAGCGAGGATACATGCAACCACCCTCCATCGCATGGAATCCCTGATGCGCTGATGCAGCCCTGGAGAATGGCGTATTGTATCACAGCTGTCCACAATACGAGCACGAAGAGTCTCTATATTTGGTACCGGGGTTGCGTAGACAAGAGCTTTCAAATGCCCCCATAAATGAAAGTCAAGAGGGTTGAGGTCAGGAGAGCGTGGAGGCCACGGAATTGGTCCGCCTCTACCAATTTATCGGTCACCGAATCTGTTGTTGAGAAGCGTACGAAGACTTCGACTGAAATGTGCAGGAGCTTGATGCTAATACTGTAGAGCAATGAGTCACATGTCAACACAAGGACCGAAGTCAACATTACCTTCCTTCAATTGGGCCAACTGGCGGTGAATCGAGGAAGTAGAGAACATACTGACGAAACTAAAATGAGCTCTAACATGGAAATTAAGCGTTTCCAGACACATGTCCACATAACACCTTTTCTTTATTTGTGTGTGAGGAATGTTTCCTGAAAGTTTGGCCGTACATTTTTGTAACACCCTGTCTAGAGCAGTCAGTAACCGAAATGGGAACTGCGTCCGGAAAATCATGAGGATTATTAAACTTTTATACTGCCACTAATTATTAGCAATATAATTCCCATTATACGACAGTTAATACTTCCGGTAATGAAAATAGTGGAGTGGGTGGAGGTTTCACATTTTGCATAAACCATGCCCCTACGTTCATCCACAAACTTAGAAACTTATTTCTGACTAAGACGGTGTAAAGATGTTGTGGCAACTTTCCCACTTCTTTTGTCACTCTTATTTTGAGTTATTGCTATATAGAGTGACTGACAATGTGGTTCACATATGTATGGAACGTAACAATGCTGTTAGAATCCATATACTAAACGTGGACTTCTATTTTTAACTGAAACAGATCGCAGTTAAAAATCGCAGTTTTCCAAAAAGTAGCATTCACAAATGGTTCAAATGGCTCTCAGCACTATGGGACTTAACTGCTGTGGTCATCAGTCCCCAAGAACTTAGAACTACTTAAACCTAACTAATCTAAGGACATCACACACATCCATGCCCGAGACAGGATTCGAACCTGCGACCGTAGCGGTCGCGCGGTTCCAGACTGTAACGCCTAGAACCGCTCGGCCACTCCGGCCGGCTAGCATTTACAGAAATCAGTGATATCGGGGAATCACAGTTTAGCCAATCCCTACGCAAGGATAAAAGCTATATGGATAAAAATGGCTACACACCGAACAGTTCATCTCCAGATCACTAGAGGCGCGGCAAGAATAATGAAGCCATCCAACTGGCTGATTGGAACCCACACAGCTGTCCAGTGAGAGCTATTGAATGCGATCCGATGGCAGGTGATTGAATTGTGCCGTTCTGTATTGCAATCTGCAGTTTTGTTCATTTTTATACTCCAACGAAATAAACAACGCTGTTCTTCCGATCGCTTCAAGAATATTGAGAAAGGGTGATTATTAACAGTTCGACTCTAACCTGTCTTGTGTCCAGCGAAAAACATTTCGACGAGTGGGTATCGACAAATTGTTGTTTGCAGTTACGGCAGCCGCATGAACAGTCGTTTGTGCTACGTGCGGCGGCCGGCACCGATTCCATCAGGTGTTTTGTGGAACTGTTATCAAGCTTTTTTTAGTGTAATCTACTGGATATTTTAACTACAAGTAGTTAGTAACAATTGTCAAAGGATCGTCGCTGGGAGATTTCTCTAAAAGGTTATTTTTAAAATGGGAACTAATCTACATCTACATCCATACTCCGCAAGTCACCTGATGGTGTGTGGCGGAGGGTACCTTGAGTACCTCTATCGGTTCTCCTTTCTATTCCAGTCTCATACTGTTCGTGGAAAGAAAGATTGTCGGTATGCCTCTGTGTGGGCTCTAATCTCTCTGATTTTATCCTTATGGCCTCTTCGTGAGATATACGTAGGAGGGAGCAATATACTGCTTGACTCCTCGGTGAAGGTATGTTCTCGAAACTTCAACAGAAACCCGTACCGAACTACTGAGCATCTCTCTTGCTGAGTCTTCCACTGGAGTTTATCTATCATCTCTGTAACGCTTTCACGATTACTAAATGATACTTTAACGAAGCGTGCTGCTCTCCGTTGGATCTTCTCTATCTCTTCTATCAACCCTATCTGGTACGGATCCCACACTGCTGAGCTGTATTCAAGCAGTGGGCGAACAAGCGTACTGTAACCTACTTCCTTTCTTTTCGGACTGCATTTCCTTACGATTCTTCCAATGAATCTCAGTCTGGCGTCTGCTTTACTGACGATTAATTTTATATGTTCATTCCATTTTAAATCACTCCTAATGCCAACTCCCAGATAATTTATGGAATTAACTGCTTCCTGTTGCTGACCTGCTATACAGGGTGGTCCATTGATAGTGACCGGGCCAAATATCTCACAAAATATGCGTCAAACAAAAAAACTACAAAGAACGAAACTTCTCTAGCTTGAAGGGGGAAACCAGATGGCGCTATGGTTGGCCCGCTAGATGGCACTGCCATAGGTCAAAAGATATCAACTGCGTTTTTTAAAATAGGAACCCCAATTTTTAATTACATATTATTCATGTAGTACATAAAGAAATATAAATGTTTTAGTTGGACCTCTTTTTTCGCATTGTGATATATGGCGCTGTAATAGTCACAAACATATGGCTCACAATTTTAGACAAACAGTTGGCAACAGGTAGGTTTTTTAAATTAAAATACAGAACGTTGGTACATTTGAACATTTTATTTCAGTTGTTCCAATGCAATACATGTACCTTTGTGAATGCATGCTGTTACAGCATGATTACCCGTAAATACTACATCAATGCAATAAATGCTCAAAATGATGCATTTGGCAATACGTGTAACCACATTCGTCTCATCAGTGAGTAGTTCGCCTTCCATAATGTTCGCACATAAATTGATAATGCTCTGACGCGTGTTGTCAGGCATTGTTGGTGGATCACGATAGCAAATATCCTTCAACTTTCCCCACAGAAAGAAATCCGGGGACGTCAGAGCCGGTGAACGTGCGGGCCATGGTACGGTGCTTCGATGACCAATCAACCTCTCATGGAATATGCTATTCAATAACGCTTCAACCGCATGCGAGCTATCTGCCAGACATCCATCATGTTGGAAGTACATCGCCATTCTGTCATGCAGTGAAACATCTTGTAGTAACATCGGTAGAACATTACGTAGGAAATCAGCATACATTGCACCTTTTAGATTGCCATCGATAAAATGGGGACCAATTTTCCTTCCTCCCATAATGCCGCACCATACATTAACCCACCAAGGTCGCTGATGTTCCACTTGTCGCAGCCATCGTGGATTTTCCTTTGCCCAATAGTGCATATTATGCCGGTTTACGTTACTGGTGTTGGTGAATGATGCTTCCTCACCAAATAGAACGCGTGTAAAAAATCTGTCATCGTCCCATAATTTCTCTTGTGCCCAGTGGCAGAACTGTACACGATGTTCAAAGTCGTTGCCATGCAATTCCTGGTGCATAGAAATATGGTACAGGTGCAATCGATGATATTGTAGCATTCTCAACACTGTCGTTTTTGAGATTCCCGATTCTCGCGCAATTTGTCTGCTACTGATGTGCAGATTAGCCGCGACAGCAGGTAAAACACCTACTTGGGCACCATCATTTGTTGCAGGTCATGGTTGACATTTCACATGTGGCTGAACACTTCCTGTTTACTTAAATAGCGTTAAACTATCCAGCGAACTGTCCGGACACTTGGATGATGTCGTCCAGGATACTGAGCAGCATACATAGCACATGCCTGTTGGGCATTTTGATCACAATAGCCAAACATCAACACGATATCGACCTTTTCCGCAATTGGTAAACGATCCTTTTTAACACGGGTAATGTATCATGAAGCAAATACCGTCCGCAATGGCGGAATGTTACGTGATACCTCGTACTTATACGTTTGTGACTATTACAGCGCCATCTATCACAAAGCGAAAAAAGTGTCCAACTAAAATATTCATATTTCTTTACGTACTATACGAATATCTAATAAAAAATGGGGGTTCCTATTTAAAAAATGCAGTTGATATCCGTTTGACCTATGGCAGTGCCATCTAGCGGGCCAACCACAGCGCCATCTGGTTTCCCCCTTCAAGCTAGACGAGTTTCGTTCTTTGTAGTTTTTTCGTTTGATGCTTATTTCGTGAGATATTTGGCCCAGTCACTATCAATGGACCACCCTGTATTGTAGCTAAATGATAAAGGATCTTTCTTTCTATGTATTCGCAGCACATTACACTTGTCTACATTGAGATTCAATTGCCATTCCCTGCACCATGTGTCAATTCGCTGCAGATCCTCCTGCATTTCAGTACAATTTTCCATTGTTACAACCTCTCGATATACTACAGCATCATCCGCAAAAAGCCTCAGTGAACTTCTGATGACGAAATCCCAGTCGATACCGGCCAAGAGTCAGCTATCGCTTTGCATATGAGTCACAACAACGAGATTGTCATGGTGCACCCACCTTCAACAGTGTTAATTACAAATAAACATCAATTGGGTACCATCGAAACATTTTCTCAAGATCACCTGTCCTCAGAATGATCAGATGGGGATGGATCAGCATTCATCAAGTTCAGCTGTCTTGTCGCAGTGTCAGACAAACAACACCCAGCGACAAAAGGCAAGACACCAATCACCATCACCCCAACAGGCAACAGCTCCTGACGCAAATGTTCTGAAGAAGGCAAAGGGAAGTGAAAAGCACAGTAGTAATGTCGAAGAGGATGTAGATATGGTAGATATTGATAATGTTGCACACACTGAGGAAGTTCCAGGAGTAGACAGTAACTTGAGTGTAAATATAGGAGACAGGAATTGCAATGAAGTCTGTTAGTCGTAAAAACTTGGACAATTCAGTGACCACAACGGTACCTCCTACAGGAAACAACACGTTTCCTAGTAAAGATATGAGGGTAATCCAAAAAGTAAGGCCTCCTATTTTTTTTATAAGTACGTAGATCTGTTTATTTCTGCAATGGTTTAAATCAGTTTACAGCTTGACCATTTAGCTGTTTTTCGACATAGTCACCATTTCTGTCGATGCATTTTTGTAGATGCTGTGGGAGTTTTTGTATGCCCATGTCATACAAGCTCGCGGCCTTGCTGTTCAGAAAGCTATGAACCTCTTCTTTGACCTCGTCATTGGAGATGAACCGCTTTCTGGCCAAATGTTCTTTTAACCTAGGGAACAGGTGATAGTACTGGGCGCCAAATGAGGATTGTAGAGTGGGTGGAGGATTATGTTCCACTGTAACTGTTGCAGGAGAGCAACGGTTTGCCGAGCGATGTGAGGGCGAGCATTGTCATGGAGAATGTGACGCTCTTGCTCAACATTCCCCTTCTCTGGTTATGAATTTAACCATTTGAGTTTTTTCAGAGTCTCACAGTACCTGTAAGCATTAATTGTGGTCCCAGTGACTCAGCAGCGACGGACATCAACATGCGCAAAGTGCAGCCAGCTGCGTAGCTGCAAAGATAACACACGCGGACAGGGTGTATAGATTCGCTGACCGTTCGCATAGTCCATTTTGTGATGACCTCTAGAGGGCCAGTGTCGCAAGGCGGAAGCGAGTCTCCACTTGGCCCCTGGCACTACCACTTGCCATATTCCCGGACTACCAGGATGGTATATAGGCTACTGCAATGGCACCGTACAGTCAGTCCTACGGCTGTCTTCACTCGTACTTGTGACTTAGTGACCACACATACTAGGAACCCTGTGGAACTTAGCATAATGTCTCAACTATCTCAGATATGAACTGGTGTGCCCTGGACTTGTGTAATTGCTATGGATTGTGACATGCTATTGTGAACCAGTATTGTTGTGAATGCATCATTTAAGTATATTGGATGTTATTATGTTATTCCGACATAACAGCCACAAAGACAACTGGGTCCTCTAAAGATGCTCAACTGACTTTGAAGCAGTGTCACAAGTTTTAGATCCAACATACACAGATGGGGCTACACGGTGTAGACCGAGTGTGGTGTCAAACAGGCCACAGACCATGTGTTACACTGCAGCCTGTGCCCAGCTACATGGACTTGTGAAGACTTGGCCGAAGCTTCAGCTGACACACACACTGTGGCCAAATATTGGTCCGGGAAAATTTAAGACACACGTTATAGCGATTTCCATTCTAATAATCATGAGATGAACAAAAGGGGTGAAAGGCTAGTTCAATTTGCAGAAGAAAATAAATTATTCATCATGAACACCTTTTTTAAGAAACACCATAACAGGAATGGACATGGAGAAGCCCAAATCATGTGACTCCCAATGAAAGAGATTTTATCTCAAATCACACCAAAATAATCAAAGATGTTTCAGTTTCAAATCAATTTAATACTGGTAGCGACCATTGACTGGTAAGAGCAAAAATAAACTTTAATACTCAACAAGAACGAAGAAAATTAATATCAAAGAAAAAAGAAATTATATGTATGGATAAACTGAACAAAAGAAAAAAGAATTTTCAGTATGCCCTTATAGTGAGATTAGAAGAGTCAACAGAAGAAAGCCTAGCTGAAACGATAATGGAAACTGCAAAACAAATAGGTGGACTGACAACAATTACTGAACAACCAGGAGAGTTAAGTGCAGAAACCAAAGGTTTACTTGTAAAAAGACGAGAGACGAAAATTAAAAGTTTTTGTGACAAGATAGAATTTTCAGAACTGTGTAACTGTATAATGAAGAATATGAAAGCCGACATACAAAAATACAATGAAAACACCATAAAATTAGCATTAGAGAATAAAAGGATCTTCAAGGAAGCTAAACAAAAGCTTATGATTGGTAAAAATGAAATCATAGCAATGGATGGTGATAATGGGCGCATAACGGAAAAGGAAGATATTCTAATGCATATAAAGAATTTCTATAGTAAATTATATGAAAGAACACATGAACCACTAGGAAAACCTTATGCAGATGATGATGATGATGATGATAATGATGATGATGATGATGATGACAATGATGATGATGTCCCCGAAAGCCTCCCCGAAGAAATAAGAAAAGCTATAAACAAGATGCTGAATGGCAAATCAGGGTGTCGTGAGGGTCTGACGATTGACATACTCAAGTTTACAGGGGAGGAAATGGAGAAACATCTGGCTGAAGTCTTTACTTCGTGTATACAGAATGGTTGCATCCCAACCTGCTGGAACGGGGGACTGATGACCTAAGATGTTAAGTCACATAGTGCTCAGAGCCAACTACAACCAACCTGCTGGAACAACGCAAACATATCTTAACTACATAAGAAGGGAAGTATTCATGATCTGAAGAACTACCGCCCCATTAGCTTACTTTCTGTTACGTATAAAGTGTTCACAAAAATCCTGATAAATTGTATTAAAATGGTAGTGGAGACTGCACTGCCCATAGAACAAGCTAGATTCTGCAGTGGTTTCAGTACAATTGAGATATAAACACACTGTGTGAGGTAATTAATTGAGGCAATGAGTATGAAATGCCACTATGCATAGCCTTCAATGACTTCGAAAAAGCCATTGATTCTGTCAGCCACACTGCAGTTGTACAAGCACTGACCGAGCAAGGAGTGGAAACAAAATATATAAACATATTGTGCAACATTTATGACATGTCTGTAGCATCTATCAACATAGGAAAAACAACAAGTGAGAATTTCCCACTGGAAAAGGAGTAAAGCAGGGCGATCCTATACCCCTGAAGTTATTTATAGCAGTTCTCGAGATGGCCATATCCAAAATTATTTGGAACAACAGAGGAATAAGGATAAATGGTCAAACGCTCACCAACTTGAGATTTTCTGACGATATAGTGGTCTAGCTAACAGTTAGATGGAAATGCAATCCTCTATAAAAGACTTAACAGATCATTGTCAGGAAGTTGGACTTAAAATAAATCACTCTAAAACTAAGATTGTACGTAATAAGTGGGCAGCTGCAGGACAAGTGAAACTGAATGGCAACATCCTAAACAGTGTTACAGAATACGTTTATCTGGGGCAATTAATTGACACAAAAGGGGATTTGAAAACTAGAATTTTTCGTCGAATTAAACTGAGCTGGAGGGCTTACGGAAGGAATGCAACAGTTTTCAAATCTAACATGCCAGTCTATTTAAAGAAGACAGTTTTTGATCAGTGTGTTCTCTCGGTTTTAATGTACGGGTATGAAACTTTGACTTTAAATGAATTTTTCAAAAGGAAACTTAGAACTGCTCAGAGAGGTATAGAAAGGTCAATGTTAGGTCTCACTAAGAAAGATCAACAGAAAAGTGAAGACAGGGATATTCCATGTAAGGTAGGACACACTTACGATATTTACAAGTTTAAGATTTGATACTTCTTATATATTTTTTGAAAAGGCTGGACTTTTACTGTATGGCAACAATGGTTTGTGGCCCATTATTGCTTTCCCTCCATAATTTGTAGCCATTTTTATAACGCCATATGTTTTTCATGTGATGAGAGTATGAATTATTGGAGATTTTGGACCATCATTTCAACTAATTGTCAGGTAAGAATTAGCATATAATTATTTATATTACTGTTCCATAATGTAGTGTATTGCATAAAGAGTATAAAACAGAAGTAGGTAAATTACAGCTTGGGGTAAATAATGAGTCACTTTCATACAACAGCACAAACTTTTATGTAATATGAGTCACTTTCATGTAATTAAGTTTTTATACCACGAGAGATATTAGAGATAACTTTATCTAGTTAAGTAATTTATTTCTTAGTGTGACTATGTAACTAATATCACTACGAAATATTTCCCAATTTCAACCACTATTGTAAAAACAGAAAATTAAATGTGTAACATGAGTCATGTAATCTGAGTCATTGTATGATTTTAAGACTGGAAGAAGAAGATGCCCGTGCAGCAGCAGAAAGACAGAGTAGGAGGAGGAAAAAAGCTAAAGAGTGAAGGAAAATATGAAGAATTTAAGTAGAAGATTCTGGAAGAAGCTCGAAAAAGCCAGCACAACGAAATGTAACAGTCTAATAAAAACCTATTTAAACACGAAAATTTTAACCAAAAACAGTAATTTCTGACATAGAGGTGTATGGAAATATGTACTAGTGAGAAAGTCATGAAGAAAATAATTATGGAATCTTAATTACACTGATGTGTAGAAGCTCTGTAAATGAAGGGAGTCTCTAGTAGTTAATAAAAAATGTAAATGTATTATTGTAATTTCTTACTAAAGAATTTATTCTCGAATAAAATAACAGACATGAACTAATATCATAGTGTGCTAGCTGTTCTGGAGTAAATATACAATCAGATATGTATTTTTAATTTTTATATCAATTTTAATTGTTAATTACTCAAATATTCATTTTAAACTATGCCGAGGATTGTTCGGGATTGTTAAGAAAGTATAAATAGTTAGAGCCATGTTGGCAGTGTAGGTCAGTACTGTGTGTGATGTTGGACAGAAAGCATGTAGCTTGTTGATTCATTTCATTATTGTAAGTATGTTACAACTTATTTCAGATTTGTCAAGATGCTTTTAATTAATTTGAGATTACCATAAATGTTCAGTGGAAACAAAAACAGGATTAATTATTTAAAAAATTACTTTATAGTTTTATTATTTTTTTTACAGTGACTGAGAATCTAAGACTTCTGCTGCGACAGATTGCCAGCTACGATGAGTAAGAAAATGTTATAAGCAGAAACAAAAGTTTCTACAGTTGAGTCAACATGAGCAAGGACTGTTATTCGAAGAAAGAAGAGCTAAAAATAGAGAGACAGTTAGAAAACATAGCCAACATAAGATGCAAGGTCAGCAGCCTAGTAAAGCAAGTATAAGTCACATAATGCTCTGAATAAAACTATGACTCGAGAGCTGCAATTGCTTACATTAGCAAGGTACTGTCAACTATACCTGAAAATGTGAAGGTAGTTTCAATCCAGTCAGATGGACCTGGTTCACAATTTAAAAACAAATATATTACTGCTGCTGTACCACAATTTCAATCATTTCATAATGTGAAAATCTATTGGAATTTATTTGCTGCATCCCACAGTAAAGGAGCTGTAGATGGAATTGGTGCAGTTGCAGAATGGCTAGTGGGGAATGCAGTAAAAAAGTGAAAATTCATAGTAGGAAATGCATCAGCTTTTACTCAGGTAGGTGCAAGTACCACAACTATGCAGGTTTTATGTGTGTCTATTGATGAAATTCAAGGAATCAATGTGATACTTAATCTGGCTCAAATATTTTCTTCAGCGCCATCAGTACCAAACATAAAAGGCATTCACTGCTTTCACTACCAGAAAGGAATACTACAAAAATATCTGCTGTCTCCAAAGAATTTTGCTGCTGCAGATAATCATATTGAAGAAACTATAGGAAGTGTGAGGATTGGAGACTGATACAAAGTAGAATATGACAGTAAATTCAATGCTGGAGAAGTACATGCAGTTTTTCGAAATTCTTACCTAATCAGTGCAATGGAGTGTGCTGGCCACTATTGGAAACGGCTTGTAAAATGTGATGAAATTGTAAAGAAAATCAATCCACTTGATGTTGTCAATGCAAGAGGATATTTTCAGTTCTCTGACTTAAATGAATTTAAAGATAATTCTCCCAAATGTGATGCTCTTACAATTTTTCATAGTGTGTGGAATGTGAAATGTTAATGTTAAGGTTACCATTTGGCACATAATGTCATATTTTCATTTCTCTGCTTGTAGGAAAAAAGTTTTGCCAACAAGAAGTAGCAAGTAACACGAGTCACGTGACATTGAGTCACACGCCTTTTTCAGAATATTACATTATTTCACATGGTATAAAAATTTTTAGAAATCTGTAACTCTGTCATTTGAATGCCAACCTAATATGCATTTTCTGTGATAAAAACCAGATGCATACACCTAATAGTCTGAGGACACTTTTGACCAAAAATGCATATTTGGAATAGGATGACCCAAATTTGTAACATGTTGTTGTTGTTGTTGTCTTCAGTCCCGAGATTGGTTTGATGCAGCTCTCCATGCTACTCTACCCTGTGCAAGCCTCTTCATCTCCCAGTACCTACTGCAGCCTACATCCTTCTGAATCTGCTTCTCTTGGTCTCCCTCTACGATTTTTACGCCCCCCTCCCCCCATGACCCATATGAACCATGGGCCTTGCCGTTGGTGGGGAGGCTTGCGTGCCTCAACAATACAGATAGCTGTACCATAGGTGCAACCACAATGGAGGGGTATCTGTTGAGAGGACAGACAAATGTGTGGTTCCTGAAGAGGGGCAGCAGCCTTTTCAGTAGTTTCAGGGGCAATGGTCTGGATGATTGACTGATCTGGCCTTCTAACACTAACCAAAATGGCCTTGCTGTGCTGGTAAACTACAGCCATAATTTTTTCCAAGGGCATGCAGCTTTACTGTATGATTAAATGATGATGACGTCCACTTGGGTAAAATATTGCGGAGGTAAAATAGTCCCCCATTCGGATCTCCGGGCGGGGGCTACTAAAGAGGACGTCGTTATCAGGAGAAAGAAAACTGGCATTCTACGGATCAGAGCATGGAATGTCAGATCCCTTAATCGGGCAAGTAGGTTAGAAAATATAAAAATGGAAATGGATAGGTTTAAGTTAGATATAATGGGAATTAGTGAAGTTCAGTGGCAGGAGGAACAAGACTTTTGGTCAGGTGAATACAGGGTTATAAATACAAAATCAAATAGGAGTAATGCAGGAGTAGGTTTAATAATGAATAAAAAGATAGGAGTGCGGGTAAGATACTACAAACAGCATAGTGAATGCATTATTGTGGCCAAGATAGACACGAAGCCCATGCCTACTACAGTAGTACAAGTTTATATGCCAACTAGATCTGCAGATGATGAAGAAGTTGATGAAATGTATGATGAGATAAAAGAAATTATTCAGGTAGTGAAGGGAGATGAAAATTTAATAGTCATGGGTGACTGGAATTCGAGTGTAGGAAAAGGGAGAGAAGGAAACATAGTAGGTGAATATGGATTGGGGCTAAGAAATGAAAGAGGAAGCCGCCTGGTAGAATTTTGCACAGAGCATAACTTAATCATAGCTAACACTTGGTTCAAGAATCATGAAAGAAGGTTATATACATGGAAGAACCCTGGAGATACTAAAAGGTTTCAGATAGATTATATAATGGTAAGACAGAGATTTAGGAACCAGATTTTAAAATGTAAGACATTTCCAAGGGCAGATGTGGACTCTGACCACAATCTATTGGTTATGAACTGTAGATTAAAACTGAAGAAACTGCAAAAAGGTGGGAATTTAAGGAGATGGGACCTGGATAAACTGAAAGAACCAGAGGTTGTACAGAGTTTCAGGGAGAGCATAAAGGAACAATTGACAGGAATGGGGGAAGAAATACAGTAGAAGAAGAATGGGTAGCTTTGAGGAATGAAATAGTGAAGGCAGCAGAGGATCAAGTAGGTAAAAAGACGAGGGCTAGTAGAAATCCTTGGGTAACAGAAGAGATCCTGAATTTAATTGATGAAAGGAAAAAATACAAAAATGCAGCAAGTGAAGCAGGCAAAAAGACGAGGGCTAGTAGAAATCCTTGGGTAACAGAAGAGATCCTGAATTTAATTGATGAAAGGAAAAAATACAAAAATGCAGCAAGTGAAGCAGGCAAAAAGGAATACAAACATCTCAAAAATGAGATCGACAGGAAGTGCAGCGTGGAGGGTAAAAATCATAGAGGGAGACCATGAGATGAATACACTAACCAGATTCAGAAGGATGTAGGCTGCAGTAGGTACTGGGAGATGAAGAGGCTTGCACAGGTTAGAGTAGCATGGAGAGCTGCATCAAACCAGTCTCAGGACTGAAGACCACAACAACAACAACAACAACAACAACAACGATTTTTACTCTCCATTCTGCCCTCCAGTGCTAAATTGGTGATCCCTTGATGCCTCAGAACATGTCCTACCAACCGATCCCTTCTTCTAGTCAAGTTGCGCCACAAACTCCCCTTCTCCCCAATTCTATTCAATACCTCCTCATTAGTTGTGTGATCTACCCATCTAATCTTCAGCATTCTTCTGTAGCACCACATTTCAAAAGCTTCTATTCTCTTCTTGTCTAAACTATTTATCGTCCATGTTTCACTTCCATTCATGGCTACACTCCATACTAATACTTTCAGAAATGACTTCCTGACACTTAAATCAATACTCGATGTTAACAAATTTCTCTTCTTCAGAAATGCTTTCCTCGCCATTGCCAGTCTACATTTTATATCCTCTCTACTTCGACCATCATAAGTTATTTTGCTCCCCAAATAGTAAAACTCCCTTACTACTTTAAGTGTCTCATTTCGTAATCTAATTCCATCAGCATCACCCAATTTAATTCGACTACATTCCATTATCCTTGTTTTGCTTTTGTTGATGTTCATCTTATATCCTCCTTTCAAGACACTGTCCATTCTGTTCAACTGCTCTTCCAAGTCCTTTGCTGTCTCTGACAGAATTACAATTTCATCGGCGAACCTCATAGTTTTTATTTCTTCTCCATGGATTTTAATACCTACTCTCAACTTTTCTTTTGTTTCCTTTACTGCTTGCTCAATATACAGATTGAATAGCATCGGGGAGAGGCTACAACCCTGTCTCACTCCCTTCCCAACCACTGCTTCCCTTTCATGTCCCTCAACTCTTATAACTGCCATCTGGTTTCTGTACAAATTGTAAATAGCTTTTCGCTCCCGGCTTAGCCATTTTGCAATTTCTGTCGATCTCATTTTTGAGATGTTTGTATTCCTTTTTGCCTGCTTCACTTGCTGCATTTTTGTATTTTCTCCTTTCATCAATTAAATTCAGGATCTCTTCTGTTACCCAAGGATTTCTACTAGCCCTCGTCTTTGTACCTACTTGATCCTCTGCTGCCTTCACTATTTCATTCCTCAAAGCTACCCATTCTTCTTCTACTGTATTTCTTCCACCATTCCTGTCAATTGTTCCCTTATACTCTCCCTGAAACTCTGTACAATCTCTGGTTCTTTCAGTTTATCCAGGTCCCATCTCCTTAAATTCCCACCTTTTTTCAGATTCTTCAGTTTTAATCTGCTGTTCATAACCAATAGATTGTGGTCAGAGTCCAAATCTGCCCCTGTAAATGTCTTACAATTTAAAATCTGGTTCCTAAATCTCTGTCTTACCAGTAAATAATCTATTTGAAACCTTTTAGTATCTTCAGGGCTCTTCCATGTATACAACCTTCTTTCATGATTCTTGAACCAAGTGTTAGCTATGATTAAGTTATGCTCTGTGCAAAATTCTACCAGGCGGCTTCCTCTTTCATTTCTTAGCCCCAATCCATATTCACCTACTACGTTTCCTTCTCTCCCTTTTCCAACTGTTGAATTCCCGTCACCCATGACTATTAAATTTTCGTCTCCCTTCACTACCTGGATAATTTCTTTCATCTCATCATACATTTCATCAATTTCTTCATTATCTGCAGAGCTGGTTGACATATAAACGTGTACTACTGTAGTAGGCGTGGGCTTTGTGTCTATCTTGCCCACAATAATGCGTTCACTATGTTGTTTGTAGTAGCTTAACCGCACTCCTATTTTTGAGCCACAACAAAAATTACATTATTGTTCTTTAATTTTCATTCTCTTCCCTGCTTAAATAACACTTCAAGATCTTTGCCTGAATAGCATAATTTATAATTGTGATTTACAAAAGAAAATATTGGTTTATAGATTGATAACAAGTCAACATAACAAAACACGGATTTTAAAATGTAACGCGAGCCACCATGGAATCTCCCAGGCATATGAGCAATAACAGAAGTAAAAGATTTTATAGAAATGGTTAAGACTCTAAAATGGCAGTGGGCAGGACATATTGCACAAACGAAGGATGGGAGATGGCCAAAATCAGTTTTGGAGTGGAGTCACAGAGAAATCCAAAGACCACCAGGGGGACCACCTGTTCGCTGGGATAAGAAACTCGGGGAAGTAGCAGCCTTCAACTGGCAGAAGACAGCAGTGGACAGAGATGCATGGAAACACCTCTTAAAAATGTATATAATGACTTAGAATGGCTACATCTTGCATAGATTGAATTAGCTGAAAAATAAATAAATAAATAAATAAAAATGATTACAAAGGTATGTAACTTATTGGATACTTCTGTTTTAATATTACTAAGTTACTGCGTAGCTCTTCAATGTATGTATGCTTCTGACCCAAAAAAAATAAACAAATAACAATGCTGGCAGCTGAGATGGTGCACTGATTACTCGGGTTACAAATTGAACTGTCTACTCACCAATGTGGCAGACTTGACAGTGTTGGGAAGCCACAGGGGTTGTGTGTACAGTACCTGAGGCATGTCACAGAGGAGCAACACTTTATCACGGCACCTGGCACTACTGCTGGGAATGAGATTCGTGCAGCTCAGCAAAAGTGAAGCCTCAGAGTTGCTAGCCTTAGGAAAGTAACCATTGCTCCCATACAGCCAGATCTCCCTGCTGGGAAGAACAAAGTTTTGCTACATTTCAAACATCAGATGGGTCAGTTTTAGCTGAACTTCCAAAATCTAAATATACCAAATATAAAGCAAAGGAAGCACATACCAAAATGAGGATTTCTGAAAGTTGGCACAAATCATAATTTGTATGCTAGAAGTAGATTCCAATTTCCACCAAATCCCAGACTTTGGGAAAGTAAACATTGCTGCCATAAAACCAGATCTCCCTGCTGGGAAGAACAAGAATTTTGTTCACTTGGGAAATCACATGTGTCAGTCTTAGCTGTACTTCTACAATCTAACTATTAAAAACATAAAGCATAGGAAGGACATACCAAAAAAACAAGATTTTTGAAACTTGACACAGCTCATAATGTGCATATTGGAAGTGGATTCCTATTTCCACCAAATCCGAGACTTTGGGAAAATAAACATTGCTGCCATACACCCAGATCTCCCTGCTGGGAAGAACAAGAATTTTGTTCACTTGGGAAATCACATGTGTCAGTCTTAGCTGTACTTCTACGATCTAACTATTAAAAACATAAAGCATAGGAAGGACATACCAAGAAAACAAGATTTTTGAAACTTGGCACAGCTCATAATTTGCATGCTGGAAATGGAATCCTATTTGCACCAAGTCCCAGACACTGGGAAAGTAAACATTGCTGCCATACAACCAGATCTCCCTGCAGGGAAGAACAAAAATTGTGCTTCAGTTCGTAAATCACATGTGTCAGTCTTAGGTGTACTTCTAGGATCTAACTATTAAAAACATAAAGCAAAGGAAAGGCATTCCAAAAAAAGAAGATTTTTGAAGGTCGGCGCAGCTCATAATTTGCATGCTGGAAGTGGATTCTTATTTGTACCAAATCCCAGACTTTGGGAAAGTAAACATTGCTAACATACAGCCAGATCTCCCTGCTGGGGAGAACAAAAATTTTGCTTCACTTGGGAAACCACATGTGTCAGTCTTAGCTGTACATCTACGATCTAACTATTAAAAACATAAAGCATAGAAAGGACATACCAAAAAAACAAGATTTTTGAAACTTGGCACAGCTCATAATGTGCATGCTGGAAGTGGATTCCTATTTGCACCAAATCCCAGACTTTGAGAAAATAGACATTGCTGCCATAGAGCTGGATCTCCCTGCTGGGGAGAACAAAAATTGTGCTTCAGTTCGGAAATCACATGTGTCAGTCTTAGCTGTACTTCTAGGATATAACTATTAAAGACATAGAGCAAAGGTAGGACATACCAAAAAAAGAAGATTGTTGAATGTCATCGTAGCTCAAAATTTGCATGCTGGAAGTGGATTCCTATTTACACCAAATCCGAGACATTGGGAAAGTAAACATCACTGCCATAAAACCAGATCTCCCTGCTGGGGAGAACAAAAATTGTGCTTCAGTTCAGAAATCACATGCGTCAGTCTTAGCTGCACTTCTAGGATCTAACTATTAAAAACATAAAAAGTAGGAAGTGCATAACAAAATAAGAAGATTTTAGATGGCTGGCACAGCACATAATTTGCATGCTGAAAGTGGAATCCTATTTCCACCTACCCCAGACTTTGGGAAAGTAAACATTGCTGCCATAAAGACAGTCTCCCTGCTGGGGAGAACAAAAATTGCGCTTCAGTTTGGAAAACACATGTGTCAGTCTTAGTAGCTGTACCTCTAGAATCTAACTATCAAAAATATAAAGCAAAGGAAGCACATACCAAAATGAAGATTTTTGAAGGTTGGCACAAATCATAATTTGTATGCTAGAAGTAGATTCCAATTTCCACCAAATCCCAGACATTGGGAAAGTAAACATTGCTGCCATAAAACCAGATCTCCCTGCTGGGAAGAACAATAATTTTGCTTCACTTGGGAAATCACATGTGTCAGTCTTAGCTGTACTTCTAGGATCTAACTATTAAAAACATAAAGCAAAGGAAAAGCATTCCAAAAAAAGAAGATTTTTGAAGGTCGGCGCAGTTCATAATTTGCATACTGGAGGTGGAATCCTATTTCCACCTATTCCCAGACTTTGGGGAAGTAAACATTGCTGCCATACAGCTAGATATCCCTGCAGAGAAGAACAAAAATTGTGTTTCAGTTCAGAAATCACATGTGTCAGTCTTAGCTGCACTTCTAGGATCTAACTATAAAAAACATAAAGTAAGGGAAGGACATATGAAAAAAAGAAGATTTTTGAAGGTAGGGGCACCTCATAATTTGCATGCTGGAAGTGGATTCCTATTTCCATCAAATCCCAGATATTGGGAAAATAAATATTGTTGCCATATAGCCAGATCTCCCTGCTGGTGACAACAAACATTTTGCTTCACTTGGGAAATGACATGTGTCGGCTTAGCTGTACTTCTAGGATGTAAGAAAGATGTAAAAGGAAGGACATACCAAAAAAAGATGATTTTTGAAGGTCGGCGCAGCTCACAATTTGCATGTTGTAAGTGGATTCCTATTTCCACCAAATTCCAGACATTGGGAAAGTAAACATTGCTGCCATAGAGCTAGATCATCCTGCTGGGGGGAACTAAAATCTTGCTTCACTTGGAAAATCACATGTGTCAGTCTTAGGTGCACTCCTAGGATCTAACAATTAAAAACATAAAGCATAGGAAGGACATACCAAAAGTGAGGATTTTTGAAGATCTCAGTTGCCCATAATTTGCATGCTAGAAGTGGATTCCTATTTTGCTGCCATACAGCCAGATCTCCCTGCTGGGGAGAACAACAATTTTGCTTTACTTGGGAAACCACATGTGTCAGTCTTAGCTGTACATATTGGATCTAACTATTAAAAACATAAAGCAAAGGAAGGACATACCAAAAAAGGAGTTTTTTGAAGGTTGGCAGTGCCCATAATTTGCTTGCTAGAAGTGGATTCCTATTTCCACCAAAATCCAGAATTTGGGAAAGTAAACATTGCTGCCATACAGCCAGATCCCACTGCTGGGAAGAACAAAAATTATGCTTCAGTTTGGAAATCACATGTGTCAGTCTTAGCTGCAGTTCTAGGATCTAACTATTAAAAATATTAAGCAAAGGAAGGACATAATATTAGAAGAAGATTTTTGAAACTCTGCGTTGCCCATAACTTGCATGCTAGAAGTGGATTCCTATTTCCACCAAATACCAGACTTTTGGAAAGTAAATATTGCTGCCATATAGCCAGATCTCCCTGCTGAGGAGAACAAAGTATTGCATCACTTGGGAAATCGCATGTGTCAGTCTTGACTGTACCTTTTTATTTATTTATTTATTTATTTATTCCATGTGGTCTGATGGTACACAGTGTGTTACAGATGTAGGAAAATATCATTTAACATTGTTAACATATATTAACATAGGCCTGTGGTATCCTAATCTATTATATTGCTCAATGTTTTCAATTTAACACAAACAGCAAGATTACTGTTCGAAGTATTCATTTACAGAGTAAAAACAGTGACAGAACAAATATGACTTCACAGCTTTGCTAAATTTTACGTTGTCTTTTATGGACTTAATACTAGTGGGAAGATTGTTGAACAGTTGGAGGCCCATGTGGAAAGCTCCCTTTTTACACAGTTGAATGTTTGTACATATAACATGCAGGTTTGCATTTTTCCTGGTGTTGTGTTAGTGTATTTCATTATTTTTTACGACTCTGGGGTCAGTTGGCACTACGTGGTTTCTGAAAAATTTTAGAGTTTCAAGAATGTAGAGGCAAGGCAGTGTAAGGATTTCCAACTTTCTGAAGATGGGTTTGCAGGAGTCTCTGGGTTTGCTCATTGCTCTCTTCTGGATTCTGAATGTGCTCAGAACAGTTGGAGAATTTCCCCAGAATATTACATCATATTTTAGGTGGGCTTGTATGTAAGCGTAGTACGCACTGGTTAACGTTTTCAGGCTAGCACATGTTTTCAGTACACTCAATGCATAACAGCCAGTACAGATCCTGGCATTTATCTTTTCCTGTATGTGTATTCCATTTCAGGTTATCTTGAACCCACAGACCCAGGAATTTGAAAACAGTGTCGGTATCTATTGACTGGTTATTTACAGTGACAAATGGCTGAGAGGAATTTGCATTTTGTGTTGTGTGAAAGTTCATGGAAGCTGTCTTTTTGGTGTTGATTGTTAATCTGTTGATTTTAGCCCAGTGGCTGAGTTGTTCTGTGGCCAAGTTCACAGCTTTTTGCATGGCCTCTGTATTCTCCTCTTTGAGGAGTACAGTTGTGTCATCAGCAAATATTATTGTTTTGTGTGCATCAACAATCAGGCTCAAGTCATTAATATACGGGAGGAAAAGTAGGGGTCCCAATACTGAGCCTTGTGGAACACCTTGCTTTACAGTTTTATTACTTGATAGTATTTCGGTTTTTGAGTTGCTTTGTCTATTAGCATATTTCATGCTGACACTCTGCATCCGATTGGTTAGGAATGTAGCAATCCAGCTGTTTGCAATTCTTCTGATCCCATAGTGTTATAATTTTCCCAGTAATACTTTGTGGTCAACAGTGTCAAAAGCCTTTGACAGATCCAGAAATATGCCTGTTATGGGTTGTTTTCTATCTAACAGTTCTAACAGCGTATTTATGCAACCATATACTGCAGTTTCAGTAGATTTGTTACTTCTGAACCCATGTTGAGTTAAGCTTAGTAAATCTTTTTTTCAATAAAGTCCATCATTTTTTTGTACATAATTTTTTCAAAAACTTTAGTAAAGCAGGATGAGATTGAGATAGGCCTGTAGTTATTCATATCTTTATTATCATCTTTTTTGAAGACAGGAATTACTTTAGAAAGTTTCAGAGCTTCTGGGCAGATAGCTACCTGGAAAGAACAGTCACAGAGGTGAGTTAATGGTTCAGCAATTGTGTGTTCACAATTTTTGATTACAGCTGCTGGGATACCATCCATTCCAGCAGAATATGAATTTTTTAACTCTCTGTGGGCTTTTGCAACATCATTTTCAGTGACTTTGGTAATGAAAATTGACTCTGCACATGTGCGATATTTTTGGTTTGCTGGTAGGTTATTTGTGTTAGGATTATTTGGGACCAATTTTTCAGCTATGCTTGTAAAGAAATTGTTGAAAGAGTTCACCACAAGATATAGATTCATTGTTGAGTTTGATTTCTATGTTCATGTGTGAAGCTTTCATTTCCCCTCTTTCCCTTTTTATGATATTCCACATTGCTTTTACTTTATTGCTGGATTTGTCAATGTACTCAGCATTCTGCATCCTTTTTGCTTGTCTTATCACTCTTCTTAGGATAGATGTGTAGTTTTTATAGTATTCTGTTAGTTGGTCGGAGTCACTACTTTGTTTACATGACATGTGGAGTATTATTTTATGTTTGCAAGAGATTTTTATAGCTGGTGTAATCCAACTCTTGTTTCTATTATTATTATTATTATTATTATTATTATTATTATTATTATTATTATTTATTCTTACTGGTTTTTGTGGAAAGGCCTCTTCAAAGTGGTGGTTCATTTTGTCAAGAAATATGTTGAATTTCATGTTGACATAATTGGCTGTGTACATCTCTGTCCACTTTTCTTTACTAAGGAGGGAATTTAGCTTGTTACAGTTCTATTGGGTGAAAAACCTTCATAAAGTTTTAGGTGGGACTGGGTTTGAGGTATCTTTGCTAACATCGACCTTTAGAATGACAGCTTGGTGGTCACTGAATCCTGCATTGTATACTTCTAGAGTTGGGTTAAGTTTATTTGTATTTGCAAAGATTTGATCTAGAGCTGTCTTGGATGTGGGTGTTATTCTAGTGGGCTCGTTTACAAGGCCATGCAGATTATAAGTTTTTCCAATGTTAATCAATGTTTCCCTGTTTCTGTTGTGGGTGAGAAAGTCTATATTAAAGTCACCACACATAATCACATCCTGTTTCCACTGACTTATTTTGGATAGAAACAGCCTATTTGTAATAGAAAATCATTAACACTGCAGGAGGGGGGACAGTAAATTGTAGCTACAATTAGATTTAGATCTGTAAGCTTTATGGCTGCACATTCAAAGATCTTGTCTGTTCCTATTTCCTTTAGGGTAGGAAGTGGGCTATATTCAATGTGTTGTTTGATGAAGATGGCAACACCACCATGTCCATAATTTGATCTGGAGTAGTGCTCGCACAATTTGAAGTTTGGTAGTGAGATTAACGTAACTACATTGGTGCAGAGCCAGTGCTCTGCTAGGCATACTACTGAAATATCACTGAGTTCACTGGTCAGCAAAATGCTTAAGTCATCAGTTTTGTTGCTCAAGGATTGGACATTGTGATAAAAGATTTTCAGGTCTGAGTGGGGTTTACTCAGGGGGCTCGAAGTCATATTTACTGTGCCACTGACCTTTAGTTTAATTGTGCAGTATTCCAGGTATGTTGACTTCTGAGCAGTTGTGCTGGATCTGTTGGCCGTACTTGGCAGCTGACTCATCTTCCAGGTGGGCCCGAAAAGTATCCACAAGCACTTCACACTGCTGAGGCATCACATTAACGTTTTGGAGGGATGTCTCGATGATGTTCACCATCAAATTATTGATCCTTTCAGGTTCCTGGCCTTTTTGAGGGGTCAGGGGGTTTGTGTTTCGTCTCTGTGACTTCGTGACCCTTTTGTCTAGTGTAGTTTGCACAGAATGGCCACTATTACTCTTTTTATTTCCCATCCTGTTTGTGTTTATCCAATTGCTTATTAGCATCTGTTTATGGTTACTGACTTTTGGTTTCTTATTCTCACTCATAGTTGCCAGGAAGGCCAGTCTATTGCAGATAACCTCCTTGCCACATTTATTTAGGTGTAAGCCTGTGATGTGAATTGGTTTCTGGCTACTCTCTCTATTTCAAAGCTCACAGCAATTCTTTTTTTGTATGCATGTTTAGCATAATTTAGAGCCTGTATCAGGTGGAGGTTTTCAGTATTAATTTTACTATTTAAGGATCTAACTATTAAAAACATAAAGAAAAGGAAGAACAAACCAAAAAAAGAAGATATTTGAAGGTCAGCCTTGCCCATAATTTGCATGCTAGAAGTGGATTCCTATTTCCACCAATACCCAGACTTTGTAAAAGTAAACACTGCTGCCTTACTGAAAGATCTCCGTGCTGGAGGGAGTAAAAATTGTGCTTCAGTTTGTAAATCACATGTATCAGTCTTAGCTGTACTTCTTGGCCATAACTACTAAAAACAAAAAAAAGGAAGGACATACCAAAAAAAGTATATTAATGAAGATTGGCATTGCCCATAATTTCTATGCTAGAAGTAGATTCCTATTACTACCAAATCCCACACTTTGGGAAAGTAAACAATGCTGCCATACAGCGAGATCTCCCTGCTGGGGATAACACAAATTGTGCATGAGTTCAGAAATCATATGTGTCAGTCTTAGTTGTATTCCTTGGATCTAACTAATAAAAACACAAAGCAAAGGAAGAACATACCAAAAAAAGAAGACTTTTGAAGGTTGGTGTTGCCCATAATTTGCGTGCGAAAAGTGGATTCCTATTTTCACCAAACCCCAGACTTTGTGAAAGTAAAGATTTCTGCCATACAGCCAGATCTCGCTGCTGGGGAGAACAAAAATTGTGCCTCAGTTCGGAAATCTCATGTGTCAGTCTTAGCAGTACTTCTAGGATTTAACTATCAAAAACATTAAGCAAAGGAAGGACATACGCAAAAAAGAAGATTTTTGATGGTCGGCGTTGCCCATAATTTCGTGGTAGAAGTGAATTCCTATTTCCACCAAATCCCTGCCTTGGGGAAAGTAAACACTGCTGCCATACAGCCAGATCTCCCTGCTGGGGAAAACAAAAATTGTGCTTCAGTTCGGAAATCACATGTGTCAGTCATAACTGTACCTCTAGGATCTATCTATTAAAAACATAAAGCAAAGGAAGGACAAACCAACAAAGAAAGATTTTTGATGGTCGGCGCAGCTCATAATTTGCATGCTGGAAGTGTATTCCTATTTCCACCAAATCCCAGACTTTGGGAAAGTAAACACTGCTGCCATACAGCAGTGTCTCTCTGCTGGGGAGAACAAAATTTGTGGTTCAGTCTGGAAATCACATGTGTCAATCTTAGCTGTACTTGTAGGATCTACCTATTCAAAACATAAAGCAAAGGAAGGACATACCAAAAAAAGAAGATTTTTGATGGTCAGTGTTGCACATAATTTGTATGCTCGAAGTGGATTCCTATTTCCACCGAATTCCAAACTTTGTGTAAGTAAACATTGCAATACAGCCAGATATCCCTGCTGGGGAGAAAAAAAATTATGCTTCAATACGGAAATCACATGTGTCAGTCTTAGCTGTACTTCAAGGATCTAACTACTAAAATTATAAAGCAAACGAAGGACATACCCAAAAAAGAAGGCTTTTGAAGGTCGGCAGAGCTCATAAATTGCATTCGGGAAATGGATTCCTATTTCCACCAAATCCCAGACATCGAGAAAATTGGCAAAGCTCATAATTTGCATCCTGCAAGTGGATTCTAATTTCCACCAAATCCCAGACTTTGGAAACGAAAACATTGCTGCCATACAGCCAGATCTCTCTGCTGGGGAGAACAAAAATTGTGCTTCAGTTCAGAAATCACATGTGTCAAAGATCTAAGTATTAAAAACATAAAGCGAGGGAAGGACATACCAAAGAAAGAAGATTTTTGAACGTCGGCACAGAACATAATTTGCATTCTGGAAGTCAACTCCAATATCCCCCAAATCCCAGACTTTGGGAATATAAACATTGCTGCCATACAACCAGATCTTTCTGCTGCGGAGAACAAAAATTGTGCTTCAGTACGCAAATCACATGTGTCAGTCACAGCTGTAGTTCTAGGATCTAACTATTAAAATCATAAAGCAAATGAAGGACATACGAAAAAAAAGAAGATTTCTGAAGGTTGGCACACCTTATAATATTGTATTCCAGAAGTGGATTCCTATTTTCACCAAATCCCACACTTTGTGAAAATTGGCGAAGCTCATAACTTGCATCCTGCAAGTGGATTCCTATTTCCAAAAAATCGCAGACTTCGAGAAAGTTGGCGAAGCTCATAATTTCCATGCTAGAAGTGGATTCCTACTTCCACCATATCCTAGACTTTGGGAAGGTGAACATTGCTGCCATGCAGCCAGATCTCCCGGCTGGGGAGAACAAAAATTGTGCTTCAGTTCAGTAATCACATGTGTCAGTCTTAGCTGTACTTCACAGATCTAAGTATTAAAAACATAAAGCAAGCGAAGAACATACCAAAGAAGTAAGATTTTTGAACGTTGGCACAACACATAATTTGCATTCTGGAAGTGGACTCCAATTTCCACTAAATCCCACAATTTGGGAAAATAAACATTGCTGCCATACAGCCTGATCACTCTGCAGGGGAGAACAAAAATTGTGCTCGAGTTCGGGAAACACATGTGTCAGTCTTAGCTGTACTTCTACGATAACACTATTAAAAAAAAAAAAAAAAAAAATCAAAGGAACGACATATCAAAAAAAGAATTTCGGATTTGCCCATAATTTGCATGCTAGAAGTGGAGTCCTATTTCCACCAACTCCCAGACTTTGGGAAAGTAAACATTGCTGCCATACAGCCTGACCTCCCTGCTGGGGATAACAAAAATTGGGCTTCAGTTCAGAAATCATAAGTGTGAGTTTTAGCTGTACTTCTAGGATCTAACTATGAAAACTATAAAGCAAAAGAAAGACTTACCAAAAAAAGAAGATTTTCGAAAAACGACACTGCTCATAATTTTCATGCTAGAAGCACATTCCTATTTCTACCAAGTCACAGACTTAGGGCAAGTAAACATTGCTGTCATACAGCAAGAACTCCGTGCTGGAAAGGAAAACAATTGTGCCTCAGTTCAGAAATCACATGTGTCAGTCTTAGCTGTACTTCTAGGATCTAACTATTAAAAAAACATAAAGTAAAGGAAGAACATACCAAACAAAGAGGATTTTTGAAGGTCAGCATAGCCTTGAACTTGCATGCTAGAAGTGGAATCCTATTTCCACCAAATCACAGACTTTGAGAAAGTAAACATTGCTGCAATGCAGCCAGATCTCACTGCTGTGGAGAGCAAACATTTTGCTTCAGTTTGAAAATCACCTGTGTCACACTTAGCTGTACTTCAAGGATTTAACTATGAAAAATATAAAGTAAAGGAAGGACATACCAAGAAAATAAGTGTTTGAAGGTCGGCACTTATGCTCTCTCTGAAACTCTGTACAACCTCTGGTTCTTTCAGTTTATCCAGGTCCCATCTCCTTAAATTCCCACCTTTTTGCAGTTTCTTCAGTTTTAATCTACAGTTCATAACCAATAGATTGTGGTCAGAGTCCACATCTGCCCTTGGAAATGTCTTACATTTTAAAATCTGGTTCCTAAATCTCTGTCTTACCATTATATAATCTATCTGAAACCTTTTAGTATCTCCAGGGTTCTTCCATGTATATAACCTTCTTTCATGATTCTTGAACCAAGTGTTAGCTATGATTAAGTTATGCTCTGTGCAAAATTCTACCAGGCGGCTTCCTCTTTCATTTCTTAGCCCCAAACCATATCCACCTACTACATTTCCTTCTCTCCCTTTTCCTACTACCGAATTCCAGTCACTCATCACTATTAAATTATCATCTCCCTTCACGATCTGAATAATTTCTTTTATTTCATCATTCATTTCTTCAATTTCTTCATCATCTGCGGAGCTAGTTGGCATATAAACTTGTACTACTGTAGTAGGCGTGGGCTTCGTGTCTATCTTGGCCACAATAATGCGTTCACTATACTGTTTGTAGTATATTACGCGCACTCCTATTTTTATATTCATTATTAAACCTCTTCTTGCATTACCACTATTTGATTCTGTATTTATAACCCTGTATTCACCTGACCAGAAGTCTTGTTCCTGCTGCCACCGAACCTCACTAATTCCCATTATATCATTAAACCTATCCATTTCCCTTTTAATATTTTCTAACCTACTTGCCCGATTAAGGGATCTCACATTCCACGCCCCAATCTGTAGAAAGCTAGTTTTCTTTCTCCTGATAACGACATCCTCTTGAGTAGTCCCCGGCCGGAGATGTGAATGGAGGACTACTTTACCTCCGGAATATTTTACCCAAGAGGACGACATCAACATCTAATCATACTGTAAAGCTACATGCACTCAGGAAAAAGTTTGGCTGTAGTTTCCCCTTGTTTTAGGCGTTCGCAGTACCACAACAGCAAGGCCGTTTTGGTTAGTGTTACAGGGCCAGATCTCCCCACCGGGAAGAACAAAAATTGTGCTTCAGTATGAAATTACATGTCAGACATAGCTGTACTTATAGGATCTATCTCTGAAAAATATAAATCAAAGAATGGAAAGACCAAAAGAAGAAGATTTTTGAAGTTCGGCGTTGTCCATAATTTGCATCCTAGAACTGGATTCCTATTTCCCCCAAATCACAGACTTTGGGAAAGTAAACATTGCAGAATCACAGCCAGATCTCCCTGCCGGAGAGAAGAAAAATTGTGCTTCATTAGGGAAATAACATTTCAGACGTACCTGTACTTAAAGGAACTAATTATGAAAAATATAAAGCAAAGGAGTGACATACCAAAAGAAGATTATTTTAAAGTTCAGCGTTGCCCATAATTTGCATGCTGGAGGAAGATTCCGATTTCCACCATATCCCAGACTTTGGAAAAGTAAACATTGGTGTTATAAAGCCAGATCACCCTGTTGGAAAGAGTAAAAATTGGGCTTCATTTTTGAATGATATTACGGACGTAGCTGAACCTATAATCTAACTATGAACTATATATAGCAAAGTAAAGAATTACCAAAACAGATTTTTGAAGTTGGGCATGCCCATAATTTGCATGCTAAAGGTGGATTCCAATTTCCACCTAATCCCAGACTTTGGGAAAGTAAACACTGCTGATACACAGCCAGATCTCCTTGCTGGAAAAAAAAAAATAATTGTGCTTCAGTTGGGAAATGACATTACAGATGTAGCTGTACTTATGGGGTCCAATTCTGAAAAATATAAATCAAAGGAAGAACATACCAAAAGAAGAATATTTTTGAAGTTCGGCTTTGCCGATAATTTGCATGCTAGAGGTGGATGCCGATATCCACCAAATCCCAGACTTTGGGAAAGTAATCATTGCTGTTATACAGCCGCATCTCTCTGTTGGAAAGAGTAAAAATTGTGCTTTAGTTGGGAAATATTATGTAAGACGTATCTGTACTTATAGGACATAACTCTGAAAAATATAAATCAAAGAAATGACATACCAAAAGAAGAAGATTTTAGAAGTTTGGCATTGCCCAAAATTTGCATGCTGGATGAGGAATCTGATTTCCACTAAACCCCGGACTTTGGGAAAGTAAACATTGCTGTTATACAGCCACATCACCCAGCTGGAAACAACAAAAATTGTGCGTAAGTTGGAACTAACTCTGAAAAATATAAATCATATGAAGGACATACCAAAAGAAGAAGATTTTATAAGTTCGGCATTGCCCATAATTTGCATGCTAGAGGTTGATTCAAATTTCCACCAAATCCCAGACTTTGGGACAGTAAACATTGCAGTTAGACAGCGAGATCTCCCTGCTGGAAAGAACAAAAAATGTTCTTCAGTTGGGAAATAACATGTCACATATAAGTACTCTTATAGAATCTAACTCTGAAATATGTAAAGCAGAGGAAGAATATACCAAAACAAGAGGATTTTTTAAGTACGACATTGCCCATAATTTGCAAGCTGGACGTGGATCACAATTTCCACCAAATACAAGACTTTGGGAAAGAAACCATGCCTGATATACAGCCAGATTTCCCTGCTGAAAAGAACAAAAATTGATCTTCAGTTGCGAAATGACATGTCACACATAGCTGTTAACATAGATACCAACTCTGAAAAATATAAAGTAGAAGACGAATATACCAAAAGAAGATGATATTTGAAGTTTGGCGTTGCCCATAATTTGCATGCCAGAGGTGCATTCCGATTTCCACCAAATCCCAGACTTTGGGAAAGTAACCATTGCGGTTATACTGCAAGAACTTCGCACTGGAAAGAACAAAAATTGTTCTTCAGTTGGGAAATGACATGTTGAACATAACTACTCTTATAGAATCTAACTCTGAAAAACATAAAGCAGAGGAAGGACATACGAAAAGAAGAAGATTCTTGAAGTACGGCATTGCCCATAATTTGCTTCATAGAGGTGGATTCCGATTTCCACCAAATCCAAGACTTTGGGAAAGTAAACATTGCAGTTATACAGCCAGAGTTCCCTGCTGGAAATAACAAAAATCGTTCATCAGTTGGGAAATGACATGGCGGACATAGCTGTATTTGTAGGATCTAACTCTGAAAAATATAAAGCATGAGGAAGGGCATACAAAAAGAATAAGTTTTTTGAAGTTTGTGTTGCCATAATTGACATGCTAGAGGTGGATTCGGATTTCCACCAAATCCCAGACTGTGGGAAACTAAACATTGCTGCTATACAGCCACAGCTCCCTGCTGGAAAGAACAAAAATTGCTCTTCAGTTGGGAAATTACATGTCACACATGGCTGTACTTATAGGATCTAACTCTGAAAAATATAAAGCAGAGGAAGGACATACCAAAAGAAGAAGATTTTTGAGGTTTGCCGTTGCCCATAATATGCATGCTACAGGCGGATCCCAATGTCCACCAAATCCCAGACTTTGGGAAAGAAAACATTGTGGTTATACAGCCGGGTCGCCCTGCTGGAAACAACAAAAAAGGTTCTTCAGTTGGGAATTGGCATGTCAGACAAAGCTGTACTTATAGGATCTAACTCTGAAAAATATGAAGCCAAGGAAGGACATACTAAAAGAAGAAGATTTTTGAAGTTTGGAGTTGCCCATAATTTGCATGCTACAGGTAGATTCCCATTTCCACCAATTCACAGACTTTGGAAAAGTAAAAATTGTGGTTATAAAGCCAGATCTCCCTGTTGGATGGAACGCCAGTTGTTCTTCAGTTGAGACATGACATGTCAGACATAGCTGTACTTACAGGATCCAAGTCTAAAAAATATTAAGCAGATGACGGACATACCAAAAGTAGAAGACTATTGAAGTTCGGCGTAGCCCATAATTCTCATGCTAGAGGTGGATTCCGATTTCCACCAAATCCCAGACTTTGGGAAAGTAAACACTGCTGATATATATCCAGAAAGCCCAGCTGGAAAGAATAAAAATTGTTCTTCAGTTGGGAAATGACATGTCACACGTAGCTGTACTGATAGGATCTAACTCTCAAAAAAATAAAGCAAAAAAAGGACATGCCAAAAGAAGAAAATTTTTTAAATTCGGCGTTGCCCATAATTTGCATGCTAGAGGTGGATTCCAATTTCCACCAAATCCCAGACTGTGGGAAAGTAAATATTGCTGTTATACAGCCAGAGCTCCCTGCTGGAAAGAACAAAAATTTTTCTTCAGTTGGGAAATGACATGTCACACGTAGCTGTACTTATAGGATCTAACTCTGAAAAATATATAGCAGAGGAAGGGCATACCAAAAGAAGAAGGTTTTTAAAGTTAAGCATTCCCCATAATTTGCATGCTAGTGGTGGATACAGATTTCCAACAAATCCCAGACTGTGGGAAAGTAAACATCGCTGTTATACAGCAAGAGCTCCCTGCTGGAAAGAACAAAAGTTGTTCTTCAGTTGGGGAATGACATGTCACACGTAGCTGTACTTATAGGATCTAACTCTGAAAAATATAAAGCAGAGGACGGACATACCAAAAGAAGAAGATTTTTGACGTTTGCCGTTGCCCATAATTTGCATGCTAGAGGTGGATTCCCATTTCCACCAAATCCCAGACTGTGGGAAAGTAAACATTGCTGTTATACAGCGGGAGCTACCTGCTGGTATGAACAAAAATTGTTCTTCAGTTGGGAAATGACATGTCACATGTAGCTGTACTTATGGGATCTGACTTTGAAAAATATAAAGCACAGGAAGGACATACCAAAAGATGAAGATTTTTGAAGTTCGGCGTTGCCCATAATTTGCATGCTAGAGGTGGATTCCGATTTCTACCAAATCCCAGACTGTGGGAAAGTAAATATTGCTGTTATACAGCCAGAGCTCCCTGCTGGAAAGAACAAAAATTGTTCTTCAGTTGGGAAATGACACGTCACATGTAGCTGTAATTATAAGATCTAACACCGAAAAATATAAAGCAGAGGAAGTACACACCAAAAGAAGAAGTTTTTTGAAGTTTCCATTGCCCATAATTTGTATGCTAGAGGAGGATTCCAACTTCCACTAAATCCCAGACTGTGGGAAAGTAAACATTGCTGTTATACAGCCAGAGCTCCCTGCTGGAAAGAACAAAAATTGTTCTTCAGTTGAGAAATGACATGTCACACGTAGCTGTATTTATAGGATCTAACTCTGAAAAATGTAAAGCAGAGGAAAGACATAACAAAAGAATAAGATTTTTGAGGTTTGCCGTTGCCCATAATTTTCATGCCAGAGGTGGATTTTCCACCATATCCCAGACTGTGGGAAAGTAAATATTGCTGTTATACAGCCAGAGCTCCCTGCTGGAAAGAACAAAAATTGTTCATCAGTTGGGAAATGACATGTCACACGTAGCTGAAATAATAGGATCTAACTCTGAAGAATATAAAGCAGAGGGAGGTCATACTAAAAGAAGAAGTTTTTGAAGCTTCCCGTTGCCGATAATTTGCATGCTAGAGGTGGATTCGGATTTCCACCAAATCCCAGACTGTGGAAAAGTAAACATTGCTGTTATACAGCCAGAGCTCCCTGCTGGAAAGACCAAAAATTGTTCTTCAGTTGGGAAATGACATGTCACACGTAGCTGTACTTGTAGGATCTACCTCAGAAAAATATAAAGCAGAGAAAGGACATACCAAAAGGAGAAGATTTTTATAGTTTGCCGTTGCCCATAATTTGCATGCTAGAGGTGGATTCTGATTTCCACCAGATCCCAGACTGTAGGAAAGTAAACATTGCTGTTATACAGCCAGAGCTCCCTGCTGGAATGAACTAAAATTGTTCTTCAGTTGGGAACTGACATGTCACACGTAGCTGTACTAATAGGATCTAACTCAGAAAAATAAAAAGCAGAGGAAGGACATACCAAAAGAAGAAGATTTTTGAAGTTTGCCATTGCCCACTATTTGCATGCTAGAGGTGGATTCCGATTTCCACCAGATCGCAGACTATGGGAAAGTAAACATTGCTGTTATACAGCCAGAGCTCCCTGCTGGAAAGAACAAAAATTGTTCTTCAGTTGGGAAATGACAATGCACACGTAGCTGTACTTATAGGATCTAACTCAGAAAATTATAAAGCAGAGGAGGGACATACCAAAAGAAGAAGATTTTTGAAGTTTGCCATTGCCCATAATTTGCAAGCTAGAGGTGGATTCCGATTTCCACCAAATCCCAGACTGTGGGAAACTAAACATTGCTGTTATACAGCCAGAGCTCCCTGCTGGAATGAACAAAAATTGTTCTTCAGTTGGGAAATGACATGTCACACGTAGCTGTACTAATAGGATCTAACACTGAAAAATATAAAGCAGAGGAAAGACATAACAAAACAAGAAGATTTTTGAGGTTTGCCGTTGCCCATAATTTGCATGCCAGAGGTGGATTCCGATTTTCACCATATCCCAGACTTTGGGAAAGTAAACATTGCTATTGTACAGCCAGAGCTCCCTGCTGGAAAGAACAAAAACTGTTCTTCAGTTGGGAAATGACACGTCACATGTAGCTGAAATAATAGGATCTAACTCTGAAAAATAAAAAGCTGAGGGAGGACATACTAAAAGAAGAAGTTTTTGGAGTTTGCCGTTGCCCATAATTTGCATGCTAGAGGTGGATTCGGATTTCCACCAGATCCCAGACTGTAGGAAAGTAAACATTGCTGTTATACAGCCAGAGCTTCCTACTGGATTGAACAAATATTGTTCCTCAGTTGGGAACTGACATGTCACACGTAGCTGTACTAATAGGATCTAACTCAGAAAAATATAAAGCAGAGGAGGGACATACCAAAAGAAGAATTTCTTTGAAGTTTGCCGTTGCTCGTAATTTGCATGCTAGAGGTGGATTCTGATTACCACCAGATCCCAGACTGTGGAAAAGTCAACATTGCTGTTATACAGCCAGAGCTCACTGCTGGAAAGAACAAAAATTGTTCTTCAGTTCGGAAATGACATGTCACACGTAGCTGTACTTATAGGATCTAACTCTGAAAAATATAAAGCAGAGGAAGGACATACCAAAAGAAGAAGATTTATGAAGTTTGCCATTGCCCATAATTTGCATGGTAGATGTGGATTCCGATTTCCACCAAATTCCAGACTGTGGGAAAGTAAATATTGCTGCCTTATACAGCCAGAACTCCCTGCAGGAAAGAACAATAATTGTTCTTAAGTTGGGATATGACATGTCATACGTAGCTGTACTTATAGGATCTAACTCAAAAAAATATAAAGCAGAGGAAGGACATACCAAAAGAGGAAGATTATTGAAGTTTGCCATTGCCCATAATTTGCAAGCTAGAGGTGGATTCCGATTTCCACCAAATCCAAGACTGTGGGAATGAAAACATTACTGTTATACAGCCAGAGCTTCCTGCTGGAATAAACAAAAATTGTTCTTCAGCTGGGAAATGACATGTCACACGTAGCTGTACTTATAGGATCTATCTGTGAAAAATATAAAGCAGAGGAAGGACATACCAAAAGAAGAAGATTTTTGAAGATTGCCGTTGCCCATAATTTGCATGCTAGAGGAGGATTCTGATTTCCACCAAATCCCAGACTGTGGGAAAGTAAACATTGCTGTTTTACAGCATGAGCTCCCTGCTGGAATGAACAAATATTGTTCCTCAGTTGGGAACTGACATGTCACACGTAGCTGTACTAATAGGATCTAACTCACAAAAATATAAAGCAGAGGAGGGACATACCAAAAGAAGAAGATTTTTGATGTTTGCCATTGCCCATAATTTGCATGCTAGAGGTGGATTCCGATTTCCACCAAATCCCAGACTGTGGGAAAGTAAACATTGCTGTTATACAGCCAGAGCTCCGTGCTGGAATGAACAAATATTATTCTTCAGTTGGGAAATAACATGTCACACGCGGCTGTACTTATAGGATCTAACTCTGAAAAATATAAAGCAGAGGAAGGACATACCAAAAGAAGAAGATTTATGAAGTTTTCCGTTGCCCATAATTTGCATGCTAGAGGTGGATTCCGATTTCCACCAAATCTCAGACTGTGGGAAAGTAAACACTGCTGTTATACAGCCAGAGCTCCCTGCTGGAAAGACCGAAAATTGTTCTTCAGTTGGGAAATGACATGTCACATATAGCTGTACTTATAGGATCCAACTCGGAAATATATAAAGCAGAGGAAGTACATACCAAAATAAGAAGGTTTTTAAAGTTCAGAGTTCCTGATAATTTGCATGCTAGCGGTGGATACTGATTTCCACCAAATCGCAGACTGTGGGAAAGTAAACATTACAGTTATACAGCCAGAGCTTCCTGCTGGAATAAACAAAAATTGTTCTTCAGTTGGGAAATGACATGTCACACGTAACTGTACTTATAGGATCTAACTCTAAAAATATAAAGCACAGGAAAGACATACGAACAGAAGAAGATTTTTGAAGTTTGCCGTTGCCCATCATTTGCAATCTAGAGGTGGATACCAATTTCCACCAAATCCCAGACTGTGGGAAAGGAAACATTGCTGTTATACAGCCAGAGCTCCCTGCTGGAAAGATCAGAAATTGTTCTTCAGTTGGGAAGTGACATGTCACAGGAAGCTGTACTTATTGCATCTAACTCTGAAAAATATAAAGCAGAAAAAGTACATAACAAAAGAAGAAGATTTTTGAAGTTTGCCGTTGCCCATAATTTGCATGCTATAGGAGGATTACGATTTCCACCAAATCGCCGACTGTGGGAAAGTAAACATTGCTGTTACACAGACAGAGCCCCCTGCTGGAAAGAACAAAAATTGTTCTTCAGTTGGGAAATGACAAGTCACACATAGCTGCACTTATAGGTTCTAACTCTGAAAAATATAAAGCAGAGGACGGACATACCAAAAGAAGAAGAATTTTGAAGTTTGCCGTTGCCCATAATTTGCATGCTAGAGGTGGATACCGATTTCTACCAACTCCCAGACTGTGGGAAATTAAACATTGCTGTTATACATCCAGAGCTCCCTGCTGGAAAGACCAAAAATTGTTCTTCAGTTGGGAAATGACATGTCACACGTAGCTGTACTTATGGGATCTAACTCTGAAAAATATAAAGCAGTGGAAGGACATACCAAAAGAAGATGGTTTCTGAAGTTTGCCATTGCCCATAATCTGCATACTAGAGCTGGATTCCGATATCCACCAAATCCCAAACTGTGGGAATGTAAACTTTGCTTTTATAGAGTCTGAGCTCCCTGCTGGAAAGAACAAAAATATTCTTCAGTTGGGAAATGACATGTTGCATGTACCTGTACTGATGGGATCTAACTCTCAAAAATATAAAGCAAAAAAAGGATATACCAAAAGAAGAAGCTTTTTGAAATTCGGCGTTGCCCATAATTCACATGCTAGAGATGGCTTCCGTTTTCCACCATATCCCAGACTGTGGGAAAGTAAACATTGCTGTTATACAGCCAGAGCTCCCTGCAGAGGAAGGACATACCAAAAGTAGAAGAATTTTCAAGTTTGCCGTTGCCCATAATTTGCATGCTAGAGACGGATTCCGATTTCCACCAAATCCCAGACTGTGGGAAAGTAAACATTGCTGTTATACATCCAGAGCTCCCTGCTGGAAAGACCAAAAATTGTTCTTCAGTTGGGAAATGACATGTCACATATAGCTGTACTTATAGGATCCAACTCTGAAATATATAAAGCAGAGGAAGTACATACCAAAATAAGAAGGCTTTTAAAGTTCAGAGTTCCTGATAATTTGCATGCTAGAGGTGGATACTGATTTCCACCACATCCCAGACTGTGGAAAAGTAAACATTGCTGTTATACAGCAAGAGCTCCCTGCTGGAAAGAACAAAAATTTTTCTTCAGGTTTGAAATGACATGTCACACGTAACTGTACTTATAGGATCTAACTCTAAAAATATAAAGCACAGGAAAGACATACGAACAGAAGAAGATTTTTGAAGTTTGCCGTTGCCCATCATTTGCAATCTAGAGGTGGATACCGATTTCCACCAAATCCCAGACTGTGGGAAAGGAAACATTGCTGCTATTCAGCCAGAGCTCCCTGCTGGAAAGATCAAAAATTGTTCTTCAGTTGGGAAACGACATGTCACACGTAGCTGTGCTTATAGGATCTAACTCTGAAAAATATAAAGCAGAAATAGTACATACCAAAAGAAGAAGATTTTTGAAGTTTGCCGTTGCCCATAATTTGCATGCTATAGGAGGATTACGATTTCCACCAAATCCCAGACTGAGGGAAAGTAAACATTGCTGTTATACAGCCAGAGCTCCCTGCTGGAATGAACAAAAATTTTTCTTCAGTTGGGAAATGGCATGTCACACGTAGCTGAAATAATAAGATCTAATTCTGAAAAATATAAAGCAGAGGGAGGACATACCAAAAGAAGAAGATTTTTGAAGTTTGCTGTTGCCCATAATTTGCATGCTATAGGAGGATTACGATTTCCACCAAATCCCATACTGAGGGAAAGTAAACACTGCTGTCATACAGCCAGAGCTCCCTGCTGGAAAGATCAAAATTTGTTCTTCAGTTGGGAAATGACATGTCACATGTAGCTGTACTTATAGGATCTAACTCTGGAAAATATAAAGCAAAGGAAGTACATACCAAAAGAAGAAGATTTTTGAAGTTTGATGTTGCCCATAATTTGCATGCTAGAGGTGGATTCCGATTTCCACCAAACCCCAGACTGTGGAAAATAAACATTGCTGTTATACAGCCAGAGCTCCCTGCTGGAAAGAACAAAAATTGTTCTTTAGTTGAGAAATGATATGTCACACGTAGCTGTACTTATAGGACCTAACACAGAAAAATAAAAAACAGAGGAAGGACATACCAAAAGAAGAAGATTTTTGAAGTTTGCTGTTGCCCATAATTTGCATGCTAGAGGTGGATACTGATTTCCACCAGACCCCGGACTGTGGGAAAGTAAACATGGCTGTTATACAGCCAGAGCGCCCTGCTGGAATGAACAAAAATTGTTCTTCAGTTGGGAAATGACATGTCACACGTAGCTGTACTTATAGGATCTAAATCTGAAAAATATAAAGCTGAGGAAGGACATACCAAAAGAAGAAGATTTACAAAGTTTGCCGTTGCCCATCATTTGCATGCTAGGAGTGGATTCGGATTTCCACCAAATCCCAGACTGTGGGAAAGTAAACATTGCTGTTATGCAGCCAGAGCTCCCTGCTGAAAAGAACAAAAATTGTTCTTCAGTTGGGAAATGACATGTCACACGTAGCTGCACTTATAGGTTCTAACTCTGAAAAATATAAAGCAGAGGACGGACATACCAAAAGAAGAAGAATTTTGAAGTTTGCCGTTGCCCATAATTTGCATGCTAGAGGTGGATACCGATTTCTACCAACTCGCAGACTGTGGGAAATTAAACATTGCTGTTATAGAGCCAGAGCTCCCTGCTGGAAAGAACAAAAATTGTTCTTCAGTTGGGAAACGACATGTCACACGTAGCTGTACTTATGGGATCTAACTCTGAAAAATATAGAGCAGTGGAAGGACATACCAAAAGAAGATGGTTTCTGAAGTTTGCCATTGCCCATAATTTGCATACTAGAGCTGGATTCCGATATCCACCAAATCCCAAACTGTGGGAATGTAAACGTTGCTGTTATAGAGCCAGAGCTACCTGCTGGAAAGAACAAAAATTTTCTTCAGTTGGGAAATGACATGTCACACGTAGCTGTACTTATAGGATCTAAATCTGAAAAATATAAAGCTGAGGGAGGACATACCAAAAGAAGAAGATTTACAAAGTTTGCCGTTGCCCATCATTTGCATGCTAGGGGTGGATTCGGATTTCCACCCAATCCCAGACTGTGGGAAAGTAATTATTGCTGTCATACAGCCAGAGCTCCCTGCTGGAAAGATCAAAATTTGTTCTTCAGTTGGGAAATGACATGTCACATGTAGCTGTACTTATAGGATCTAACTCTGAAAAATATAAAGCAGTGGAAGTACATACCAAAAGAAGATGGTTTCTGAAGTTTGCCATTGCCCATAATTTGCATACTAGAGCTGGATTCCGATATCCACCAAATCCCAAACTGTGGGAATGTAAACGTTGCTTTTATAGAGCCTGAGCTCCCTGCTGGAGAGAACAAAAATATTCTTCAGTTGGGAAATGACATGTTGCATGTACCTGTACTGATGGGATCTAACTCTCAAAAATATAAAGCAAAAAAAGGATATACCAAAAGAAGAAGCTTTTTGAAATTCGGCGTTGCCCATAATTCGCATGCTAGAGGTGGCTTCCGTTTTCCACCATATCCCAGACTGTGGGAAAGTAAACATTGCTGTTATACAGCCAGAGCTCCCTGCAGAGGAAGGACATACCAAAAGAAGAAGAATTTTCAAGTTTGCCGTTGCCCGTAATTTGCATGCTAGAGGTGGATTCCGATTTCCACGAAATCCCAGACTGTGGGAAAGTAAACATTGCTGTTATACAGCCAGAGCTCCCTGCTGGAAAGACCAAAAATTGTTCTTCAGTTGGGAAATGACATGTCACATATAGCTGTACTTATAGGATCCAACTCTGAAATATATAAAGCAGAGGAAGTACATACCAAAATAAGAAGGCTTTTAAAGTTCAGAGTTCTTGATAATTTGCATGCTAGAGGTGGATACTGATTTCCACCACATCCCAGACTGTGGAAAAGTAAACATTGCTGTTATACAGCAAGAGCTCCCTGCTGGAAAGAACAAAAATTGTTCTTCAGGTTTGAAATGACATGTCACACGTAACTGTACTTATAGGATCTAACTCTAAAAATATAAAGCACCGGAAAGACATACGAACAGAAGAAGATTTTTGAAGTTTGCCGTTGCCCATCATTTGCATGCTATAGGAGGATTACGATTTGCACCAAATCGCAGACTGTGGGAAAGTAAACATTGCTGTTATACAGCCAGAGCTCCCTGCTGGAAAGAACAAAAATTGTTCTTCAATTGGGAAATGGCATGTCACACGTAGCTGAAATAATAAGATCTAATTCTGAAAAATATAAAGCAGAAGGAGGACATACCAAAAGAAGAAGTTTTTGAAGTTTGCCGTTGCCCATAATTTGCATGCTAGAGGTGGATTCCGATTTCCACCAATCCCCAGACTGTGGAAAAGTAAACATTGCTGTTATACAGCCAGAGCTCCCTGCTGGAAAGAACAAAAATTGTTCTTTAGTTGAGAAATGATATGTCACACGTAGCTGTACTTATAGGCCCTAACACAGAAAAATAAAAAACAGAGGAAGGACATACCAAAAGAAGAGGATTTTTGAAGTTTGCTGTTGCCCATAATTTGCATGCTAGAGGTGGATACTGATTTCCACCAGACCCCGGACCGTGGGAAAGTAAACATGGCTGTTATACAGCCAGAGCTCCCTGCTGGAATGAACAAAAATTGTTCTTCAGTTGGGAAATGACATGTCACACGTAGCTGTACTTACAGGATCTAAATCTGAAAAATATAAAGCTGAGGAAGGACATACCAAAGGAAGAAGATTTACAAAGTTTGCCGCTGCCCACAATTTGCATGCTAGCGGTGGATTCCGATTTCCACCAAATCCCAGACTGTGGGAAAGTAAACATTGCTGTTATACAGCCAGAGCTCCCTGCTGGAAAGACCAAAAATTGTTCTTCAGTTGGGAAATGACATGTCACATATAGCTGTACTTATAGGATCCAACTCTGAAATATATAAAGCAGAGGAAGTACATACCAAAATAAGAAGGCTTTTAAAGTTCAGAGTTCTTGATAATTTGCATGCTAGAGGTGGATACTGATTTCCACCACATCCCAGACTGTGGAAAAGTAAACATTGCTGTTATACAGCAAGAGCTCCCTGCTGGAAAGAACAAAAATTGTTCTTCAGGTTTGAAATGACATGTCACACGTAACTGTACTTATAGGATCTAACTCTAAAAATATAAAGCACCGGAAAGACATACGAACAGAAGAAGATTTTTGAAGTTTGCCGTTGCCCATCATTTGCAATCTAGAGGTGGATACCGATTTCCACCAAATCCCAGACTGTGGGAAAGGAAACATTGCTGCTATTCAGCCAGAGCTATCTGCTGGAAAGATCAAAATTGTTCTTCAGTTGGGAAATGACATGTCACACGTAGCTGTACTTATAGGATCTAACCCTGAAAAATATAAAGCAGAAAAAGTACATACCAAAAGAAGAAGATTTTTGAAGTTTGCTGTTGCCCATAATTTGCATGCTATAGGAGGATTGCGATTTCCACCAAATCGCAGACTGTGGGAAAGTAAACATTGCTGTTATACAGCCAGAGCTCCCTGCTGGAAAGAACAAAAATTGTTCTTCAGTTGGGAAATGACATGTCACACGTAGCTGAAATAATAAGATCTAATTCTGAAAAATATAAAGCAGAGGGAGGACATACCAAAAGAAGAAGTTTTTGAAGTTTGCCGTTGCCCATAATTTGCATGCTAGAAGTGGATTCCGATTTCCACCAATCCCCAGACTGTGGAAAAGTAAACATTGCTGTTATACAGCCAGAGCTCCCTGCTGGAAAGAACAAAAATTGTTGTTTAGTTGAGAAATGATATGTCACACGTAGCTGTACTTATAGGCTCTAACACAGAAAAATAAAAAACAGAGGAAGGACATACCAAAAGAAGAGGATTTTTGAAGTTTGCTGTTGCCCATAATTTGCATGCTAGGGGTGGATACTGATTTCCACCAGACCCCGGACCGTGGGAAAGTAAACATGGCTGTTATACAGCCAGAGCTCCCTGCTGGAATGAACAAAAATTGTTCTTCAGTTGGGAAGTGACATGTCACACGTAGCTGTACTTATAGGATCTAAATCTGAAAAATATAAAGCTGAGGACGGACATACCAAAGGAAGAAGATTTACAAAGTTTGCCGCTGCCCATAATTTGCATGCTAGAGGTGGATTCCGATTTCCACCAAATCCCAGACTGTGGGAAAGTAAACATTGCTGTTATACAGCCAGAGCTCCCTGCTGGGAAGACCAAAAATTGTTCTTCAGTTGGGAAATGACATGTCACATATAGCTGTACTTATAGGATCCAACTCTGAAATATATAAAGCAGAGGAAGTACATACCAAAATAAGAAAGCTTTTAAAGTTCAGAGTTCTTGATAATTTGCATGCCAGAGATGGATACTGATTTCCCCCACATCCCAGACTGTGGAAAAGTAAACATTGCTGTTATACAGCAAGAGCTCCCTGCTGGAAAGAACAAAAATTGTTCTTCAGGTTTGAAATGACATGTCACACGTAACTGTACTTATAGGATCTAACTCTAAAAATATAAAGCACCGGAGAGACATACGAACAGAAGAAGATTTTTGAAGCTTGCCGTTGCCCATCATTTGCAATCTAGAGGTGGATACCGATTTCCACCAAATCCCAGACTGTGGGAAAAGAAACATTGCTGCTATTCAGCCAGAGCTGTCTGCTGGAAAGATCAAAAATTGTTCTTCAGTTGGGAAATGACATGTCACACGTAGCTGTACTTATAGGATCTAACTCTGAAAAATACAAAGCAGAAAAAGTACATACCAAAAGAAGAAGATTTTTGAAGTTTGCTGTTGCCCATAATTTGCATGCTATAGGAGGATTACCATTTCCACCAAATCGCAGACTGTGGGAAAGTAAACATTGCTGTTATACAGCCAGAGCTCCTTGCTGGAAAGAACAAAAATTGTTCTTCAGTTGGGAAATGGCATGTCACACGTAGCTGAAATAATAAGATCTTATTCTGAAAAATATAAAGCAGAGGGAGGACATACCAAAAGAAGAAGTTTTTGAAGTTTGCCGTTGCCCATAATTTGCATGCTAGAGGTGGATTCCGATTTCCACCAATCCCCAGACTGTGGAAAAGTAAACATTGCTGTTATACAGCCAGAGCTCCCTGCTGGAAAGAACAAAAATTGTTCTTTAGTTGAGAAATGATATGTCACACGTAGCTGTACTTATAGGCCCTAACACAGAAAAATAAAAAACAGAGGAAGGACATACCAAAAGAAGAGGATTTTTGAAGTTTGCTGTTGCCCATAATTTGCATGCTAGAGGTGGATACTGATTTCCACCAGACCCCGGACCGTGGGAAAGTAAACATGGCTGTTATACAGCCAGAGCTCCCTGCTGGAATGAACAAAAATTGTTCTTCAGTTGGGAAATGACATGTCACACGTAGCTGTACTTATAGGATCTAAATCTGAAAAATATAAAACTGAGGAAGGACATACCAAAAGAAGAAGATTTTGGAAGTTCGGCGTTGCCCATTGTTTGCATGCCTGAGGTGGATACCGATTTCCACCAAATCCCAGACTGTGGGAAAGTAAACATTGCTGTTATACAGCCAGAGCTCCCTGCTGGAAAGTACAAAAATTGCTCTTCAGCTGGGAAATGACACGTCACACGTAGCAGTACTCATAGGGTCTAACTCTGAAAAATATAAAGCAGAGGAAGGACATACCAAAAGAAGCAGATTTTTGAAGTTTGCCGTTGCCCATAATTTTCGTGCTAGAGGTGGAATCTGATTTCCACCAGACCCCAGACTGTGGGAAAGTAAACATTGTTGTTATACAGCCAGAGCGCCCTTCTGGAATGAACAAAAATTATTCTTCAGTTGGGAAATGACATGGCACACATAGCTGAAATAATAGGATCTAACTCTGAAAAATATAAAGCAGAGGGAGGACATCCCCAAAGAAGAAGTTTTTGAAGTTTGCCGTTGCCCATAATTTGCATGCTAGAGGTGCATTCGGATTTCCACCAAACTCCAGAGTGTGGAAAAGTAAACATTGCTGTTATACAGCCAGAGCTCCCTGCAGGAATAAACAAAAATTGTTTTCAGTTGGGAAATGACATGTCACACGTAGCTGTACTTGTAGGATCTAACTCAGAAAAATATAAAGCAGAGGAAGGACATACCAAAAGGAGAAGATTCTTGAAGTTTGCCGTTGCCCATAATTTGCTTGCTAGAGGTGGAATCTGATTTTCACCAGATCCCAGACTGTGGGAAAGTAAACATTACTGTTATACAGCCAGAGCTCTTTGCTGGAAAGAACAAAAATTGTTCTTCAGTTGGGAAATGACATGTCACATGTAGCTGTACTCATAGGATATAACTCTGAAAAATATAAAGCAGAGGAAAGACATACCAAAAGAAGAAGAATTTTGGGGTTTGCTGTTGCCCATAATTTGCATGCTAGTGGTGGATTCCGATTTCCTCCAAATCCCAGACTGTGGGAAAGTAAACATTGCTGTTATACAGCCAGAGCTCCCTGCTGGAAGGAACAAAAATTGTTCTTCAGCTGGGAAATGACATGTCACACATATCTGTACTTATAGGATCTAACTCTGAAAAATATAAAGCCGAGGAAGGACATACCAAAAGAAGAAGATTTTTGAGGTTTGCCGTTGCCCATGATTTGCATGCTGGAGGTGGATTCCAAATTCCGCCATATCCCAGACTGTTGGAAAATAAACATTGCTATTATACAGCCAGAGGTCCCACATAGCTGTACTTATAGGATCTAACTCGGAAAAATGTAAAGCAGAGGAAAGACATACCAAAAGAAGAGGTTTGCCGTTGCCCAATATTTGCATGCCAGAGGTTGATTCCGATTTCCATCATATCCCAGACTGTGGGAAAGTAAACATTGCTGTTATACAGCCAGAGCTCCCTGCTGTAAAGAACAAAAATTGTTCTTCAGTTGGGAAATGACATGTCACACGTAGCTGTACTAATAGGATTTAACTCTGAAAAATATAAAGCAGAGGAAGGATATACCAAAAGAAGAAGATTTTTGAAGTTTGCCATTGCCCATAATTTGCATGCTAGAGGTGGATTACGATTTCCACCAAATCCCAGTCTGTGGGAATATAAACATTGCTGTTTTACAGCCAGAACTCCCTGCTGGAGTGAACAAAAATTGTTCTTCAGTTGGGAAATGACGTTTCACACGTAGCTGTACTTATAGGATCTGACTCTGAAAAATATAAAGCACAGGAAGGACATACCAAAAGAAGAAGATTTTGGAAATTCGGCGTTGCCCATAATTTGCATGCTAGAGGTGGAATATGATTTCTACCAGTTCCCAGACTGTGGGAAAGTAAACATTGTTGTTATACAGCCAGAGCTCCGTCCTGGAATGAACAAAAATTGTTCTTCAGTTGGGAAATGACATGGCACACGTAGCTGAACTAATAGGATCTAACTCTGAAAAATATAAAGCAGAGGGAGGACATCCCAAAAGAAGAAGTTTTTGAAGTTTGCCGTTGCCCATAATTTGCATGCTACAGGTGCATTCGGATTTCCACCAAATTACAGACTGTGGAAAATAAACATTGCTGTTATACAGCCAGAGCTCCCTGCAGGAATAAACAAAAATTGTTTTCAGTTGGGAAATGATGTGTCACACGTAGCTGTACTTGTAGGATCTAACTCAGAAAAATATAAAGCAGAGGAAGGACATACCAAAAGGAGAAGATTTTTGAAGTTTGCCGTTGCCCATAATTTGCATGCTAGAGGTGGAATCTGATTTCCACCAGATCCCAGACTGTGGGAAAGTAAACATTGATGTTATACGGCCAGAGCTCCCTGCTGGAATGAACAAAAATTGTTCATCAGTTGGGAAATGACATGTCACATGTAGCAGTACTAATAGGATCTAACTCTGAAAAATATAAGGCAGAGGAAGGACATACAAAAAGAAGCAGATATGCAAAGTTTGCCGTTGCCCATAATTTGCATGCTAGTTGTGGATTCCGATTTCCACAAAATCCCAGACAGTGGGAAAGTAAACATTGCTGTTATGCAACCAGAGCTCCCTGCTGGAAAGAACAAAAATTGTTCTTCAGTTGGGAAATGACATGTCACACGTAGCTGTACTTATAGGCTCTAACTCTGAAAAATACAAAGCATAGGAAGGACATACCAAAAGGAAGAGGATTTTCGAAGATTGACGTTGCCCATAATTTGCATGCCAGAGGTGCATTCTGATTTCCACCAAATCCCAAACTGTGGGAATGTAAAGATTGCTGTTATACAGCCAGAGCTCCCTGCTGGAAAGAACAAAAATTGTTCTTCAGTTGGGAAATGACATGTCACACATAGCTGTACTTATACGATCTAACTCTGAAAAATATAAAGCAGAGAAAGGACATACCAAAAGAAGAAGGTTTTTGAAGTTTGCCATTGCCCATAATTTGCATGCTAGTGGTGGATTCCGATTTCCACCATATCCCAGACTGTGGGAAAGTAAACATTGCTGTTATACAGCCAGAGCTCCCTGCTGGATAGTACAAAAATTGTTCTTCAGTTCGGAAATGACATGTCACACGTAGCTGTACTTATGGGTTCTAACTCTGAAAAATATAAAGCAGAGGAAGGACATACCAAAAGAAGAAGATTTTTGAAGTTTGCTGCTGCCCATAATTTGCATGCTAGAGGTGGATTCCGATTTCCACAAAATCCCAGACTGTGGGATAGTAAATATTGCTGTTATACAGCCAGAGCTCCCTGCTGTAAAGAACAAAAATTGTTCTTCAGTTGGGAATAGACATGTCACACGTAGCTGTACTTATAGGTTCTAATTCTGAAAAATATAAAGCAGAGGAAGGACATACCAAAAGAAGAAGATTTTTGAAGTTTGCCGTTGCCCATAACTTGCATGCTAGTGGTGGATTCCGATTTCCTCCAAATCCCAGACTGTGGGAAAGTAAACATTGCTGTTATACAGCCAGAGCTCCCTGCTGGAAGGAACAAAAATTGTTCTTCAGCTGGGAAATGACATGTCACACATAGCTGTACTTATAGGATCTAACTCTGAAAAATATAAAGCCGAGGAAGGACATACCAAAAGAAGAAGATTTTTGAGGTTTGCCGTTGCCCATGATTTGCATGCTGGAGGTGGATTCCAAATTCCACCATATCCCAGACTGTTGGAAAGTAAACATTGCTATTATACAGCCAGAGGTCCCACATAGCTGTACTTATAGGATCTAACTCTGAAAAATGTAAAGCAGAGGAAAGACATACCAAAAGAAGAGGTTTGCCGTTGCCCAATATTTGCATGCCAGAGGTTGATTCCGATTTCCATCATATCCCAGACTGTGGGAAAGTAACATTGCTGTTATACAGCCAGAGCTCCCTGCTGTAAAGAACAAAAATTGTTCTTCAGTTGGGAAATGACATGGCACACGTAGCTGAAATAATAGGATCTAACTCTGAAAAATATAAAGCAGAGAGAGGACATCCCAAAAGAAGAAGTTTTTGAAGTTTGCCGTTGCCCATAATTTGCATGCTAGAGGTGGATACCAATTTCCACCAAATCCCAGACTGTGGAAAAGTAAACATTGCTGTTATACAGCCAGAGCTCCCTGCTGGAAATAACAAAAATTGTTCTTCAGTTGGGAAATGACATGTCACACGTAGCTGTACTTATAGGATCTAACTCTGAAAAATATAAAGCAGAGAGAGGACATCCCAAAAGAAGAAGTTTTTGAAGTTTGCTGTTGCCCATAATTTGCATGCTAGAGGTGGATACCAATTTCCACCAAATCCCAGACTGTGGGAAAGTAAACATTAGTGTTATACAGCCAGAGCTCCCTGCTGGAAAGAACAAAAATTGTTCTTCAGTTGGGAAATGACATGTCACATGTAGCTGTACTTATAGGATCTAACTCTGAAAAATATAAAGTACAGGAAAGACATACGAAAAGAAGAAGATTTTTGAAGTTTGCCGTTGCCCATCAATTGCAATCTAGAGGTGGATACCGATTTCCACCAAATCCCAGACTGTGGGAAAGGATACATTGCTGTTATACAGCCAGAGCTTCCTGCTGGAAAGATCAAAAATTGTTCTTCAGTTGGGAAATGACATGTCACACGTAGCTGTACTAATAGGATCTAACTCTGAAAAATATAAAGCAGAAAAAGTACATACCAAAAGAAGAAGATTTCTGAAGTTTGCCGTTGCCCATAATTTGCATGCTATAGGAGGATTACGATTTCCACCAAATCGCAGACTGTGGGAAAGTAAACATTGCAGTTATACAGCCAAAGCTCCCTGCTGGAATGAACAAAAATTTTTCTTCAGTTGGGAAATGACATGTCACATGTAGCTGTGCTTATCGGATCTGACTCTGAAAAATTTAAAGCACAGGAAGGACATACCAAAAGAAAAGGATTTTTGAAGTTCGGCGATGCCCATAGTTTGCATGTTTGGGGTGGATTACGATTTCCGCCAAATCCCAGACTGTGGGAAAGTAAACATTGCTGTCATACAGCCAGAGCTCCCTGCTGGAAAGATCAAAAATTGTTCTTCAGTTGGGAAATGACATGTCACACGTAGCTGTACTGATAGGATCTAACTCTGATAAATATAAAGCAGAAAAAGTACATACCAAAAGAAGAAGATTTTTGAAGTTTGCCATTGCCCATAATTTGCATGCTAGAGGTGGATTACGATTTCCACCAAATCCCAGTGTGTGGGAATATAAACATTGCTGTTTTACAGCCAGAGCTCCCTGCTGGAGTGAACAAAAATTGTTCTTCTGTTGGGAAATGACGTTTCACACGTAGCTGTACTTATTGGATCTGCCTCTGAAAAATATAAAGCACAGGAAGGACACACCAAAAGAAGAAGATTTTGGAAGTTCGGCGTTGCCCATAATTTGCATGCTAGAGGTGGAATATGATTTTCACCAGATCCCAGACTGAGGGAAATTAAACATTGTTGTTATACAGCCAGAGCTCCGTCCTGGAATGAACAAAGATTGTTCTTCAGTTGGGAAATGACATGGCACACGTAGCTGAAATAATAGGATCTAACTCTGAAAAATATAAAGCAGAGGGAGGACATCCCAAAAGAAGAAGGTTTTTGAAGTTTGCCATTGCCCATAATTTGCATGCTAGTGGTGGATTCCGATTTCCACCATATCCCAGACTGTGGGAAAGTAAACATTGCTGTTATACAGCCAGAGGTCCCTGCAGGAATAAACAAAAATTGTTTTCAGTTGGGAAATGACATGTCACACGTAGCTGTACTTGTAGGATCTAACTCAGAGAAATATAAAGCAGAGGAAGGACATACCAAAAGGAGAAGATTTTTGAAGTTTGCCGTTGCCCATAACATGCATGCTAGAGGTGGAATCTGATTTCCACCAGATCCCAGACTGTGGGAAAGTAAACATTGCTGTTATACGGCCAGAGCTCCCTGCTGGAATGAACAAAAATTGTTCATCAGTTGGGAAATGACATGTCACACGTAGCAGTACTAATAGGATCTAACTCTGAAAAATATAAAGCAGAGGAAGGACATACAAAAAGAAGAAGATATGCAAAGTTTGCCGTTGCCCATAATTTGCATGCTAGTTGTGGATTCCGATTTCCACAAAATCCCAGACAGTGGGAAAGTAAACATTGCTGTTATACAACCAGAGCTCCCTGCTGGAAAGAACAAAAATTGTTCTTCAGTTTGGAAATGTCATGTCACATGTAGCTGTACTTATAGGATCTAACTCTGAGAAATATAAAGCATAGGAAGGACATACCAAAAGGAAGAGGATTTTCGAAGTTTGACGTTGCCCATAATTTGCATGCCAGAGGTGCATTCTGATTTCCACCAAATCCCAGACTGTGGGAATGTAAACTTTGCTGTTATACAGCCAGAGCTCCCTGCTGGAAAGAACAAAAATTGTTCTTCAGTTGGGAAATGACATGTCACACATAGCTGTACTTATACGATCTAACTCTGAAAAATATAAAGCAGAGAAAGGACATACCAAAAGAAGAAGGTTTTTGAACTCTGCCATTGCCCATAATTTGCATGCTAGTGGTGGATTCCGATTTCCACCATATCCCAGACTGTGGGAAAGTAAACATTGCTGTTATACAGCCAGAGCTCCCTGCTGGAAAGTACAAAAATTGTTCTTCAGTTCGGAAATGACATGTCACACGTAGCTGTACTTATGGGTTCTAACTCTGAAAAATATAAAGCAGAGGAAGGACATACCAAAAGAAGAAGATTTTTGAAGTTTGCCGTTGCCCATAATTTGCATGCTAGAGGTGGATTCCGATTTCCACCAAATCCCAGACTGTGGGAAAGTAAACATTGCTGTTATACAGCCAGAGCTCCCTGCTGTAAAGAACAAAAATTGTTCTTCAGTTGGGAATAGACATGTCACACGTAGCTGTACTTATAGGTTCTAACTCTGAAAAATATAAAGCAGAGGAAGGACATACCAAAAGAAGAAGATTTTTGAAGTTTGCCGTTGCCCATAACTTGCATGCTAGTGGTGGATTCCGATTTCCTCCAAATCCCAGACTGTGGGAAAGTAAACATTGCTGTTATACAGCCAGAGCTCCCTGCTGGAAAGAACAAAAATTGTTCTTCAGTTGGGGAATGACATGTCACACATAGCTGTACTTATAGGATCTAACTCTGAAAAATATAAAGCCGAGGAAGGACATACCAAAAGAAGAAGATTTTTGAGGTTTGCCGTTGCCCATGATTTGCATGCTGGAGGTGGATTCCAAATTCCACCATATCCCAGACTGTGGGAAAGTAAACATTGCTATTATACAGCCAGAGGTCCCTGCTGGAAAGAACAAAAATTGTTCTTCAGTTGGGAAATGACATGGCACACGTAGCTGAAATAATAGGATCTAACTCTGAAAATTATAAAGCAGAGAGTGGACATCCCAAAAGAAAAAGTTTTTGAAGTTTGCCGTTGCCCATAATTTGCATGCTAGAGGTGTATTCGGATTTCCACCAAATCCCAGACCGTGGAAAAGTAAACATTGCTGTTATACAGCCAGAGCTCCCTACTAGAAAGAACAAAAATTGTTCTTCAGTTGAGAAATGACATGTCACACGTAGCTGTACTTATAGGACCTAACTCAGAAAAATAAAAAGCAGAGGAAGGACATACCAAAAGAAGAAGATTTTTGAAGTTTGCTGTTGCCCATAATTCGCATGCTATAGGTGGATACTGATTTCCACTAGATCCCGGACTGTGGGAAAGTAAACATGGCTGCTATACAGCCAGAGCTCCCTGCCGGAAAGATTAAAAATTGTTCTTCAGTTGGGAAATGACATGTCACACGTAGCTGTACTGATAGGATCTAACTCTGATAACTATAAGGCAGAAAAAGTACATACCAAAGGAAGAAGATTTTTGAAGTTTGCCATTGCCCATAATTTGCATGCTAGAGGTGGATTACGATTTCCACCAAATCCCAGACTGTGGGAAAGTAAACATTGCTGTTTTACAGCCAGAGCTCCGTGCTGGAGTGAACAAAAATTGTTCTTCAGTTGGAAATGACATGTCACACGTAGCTGTACTTATAGGGTCTGACTCATAAAAATATAAAGCACAGGAAGGACATACCAAAAGAAGAAGAATTTGGAAGTTCAGCGTTGCCCATAATTTGCATGCTAGATGTGGATACCGATTTCCACCAAATCCCAGACTGTGGGAAAGTAAACATTGCTGTTATACACCTTGAGCTATCTGCTGGAAAGTACAAAAATTGCTCTACAGCTGGGAAATGACACGTCACACGTAGCTGTACTTATAGGGTCTAACTCTGAAAAATATAAAGTAGAGGAAGGACATACCAAAAGAAGAAGATTTTTGAAGTTTGCCGTTGCCCATAATTTGCATGCTAGAGGTGGAATCTGATTTCCACCAGATCCCAGACTGTGGGAAAGTAAACATTGTTGATATGCAGCCAGAACTCCCTCCTGGAATGAACAACAATTGTTCTTCAGTTGGGAAATGACATGGCACACGTAGCTGAAATAATGGGATCTATCTCTGAAAAATATAAAGCAGAGGGAGGACATCCCAAAAGAAGAAGTTTTTGAAGTTTGCCATTGCCCACAATTCGCATGCTAGAGGTGCATTCGGATTTCCACCAAATTCCAGACTGTGGAAAAGTAAACATTGCTGTTATACAGTCAGAGCTCCCTGTTGGAATAAACAAACATTTTTTTCAGTTGGCAAATGACATGTCACACGTAGCTGTACTTGTAGGATCTAGCTCAGAAAAATATAAAGCAGAGGAAAGACATACCAAAAGAAGAAGATTTACAAAGTATGCTGTTGCCCATAATTTGCATGCTAGTTGTGGATTCCGATATCCAATAAATCCCAGACTGTGGAGAAGTAAACATTGCTGTTATACAGCCAGACCTCCCTGCTGAAAAGAACAAAAATTTTTCTTCAGTTGGGAAATGACATGTCACACGTAGCTGTACTTATAGGATTTAACTCTGAAAAATATAAAGCAGGGTAAGGACATACCAAAAGAAGAAGATTTTTGAAGTTTGCCGTTGCCCATAATTTGCATGCAAGTGGTGGATTCCGATTTCCACCAAATCCCAGACTGTGGGAAAGTAAACATTGCTGTTATACAGCCAGAGCTCCCTGCTGGAAAGAACAAAAATTGTTCTTCAGTTGGGAAATGACATGTCACACGTAGCTGTACTTATAGGATCTAACTCTGAAAAATATAAAGCAGAGGAAGGACATACCAAAAGAAGAAGATTTTTGAAGTTTGCCGTTGCCCATAATTTGCATGCTAGTGGTGGATTCCGATTTCCACCAAATCCCAGACTGTGGGAAAGTAGACATTGCTGTTATACAGCCAGAGCTCCCTGCTGGAAAGAACAAAAATTGTTCTTCAGTTGGGAAATGACATGTCACACGTAGCTGTACTTATAGGTTGTAACTCTGAAAAAATAAAGCAGAGGAAGGACATACCAAAAGGAGAAGATTTTTGAAGTTTGCCGTTGCCCATAATTTGCATGCTAGAGGTGGAATCTGATTTCCACCAGATCCCAGACTGTGGGAAAGTAAACATTGTTGTTATACAGCCAGAGCTCCCTGCTGGAATGAACAAAAATTGTTCATCAGTTGGGAGATGACATGTCACACGTAGCTGTACTAATAGGATCTAACTCTGAAAAATATAAAGCAGAGGAAGGACATACAAAAAGAAGAAGATTTGCAAAGTTTGCCGTTGCCCATAATTTGCATGCTAGTTGTGGATTCCGATTTCCACAAAATCCCAGACTGTGGGAAAGTAAACATTGCCGTTATACAGCCAGAGCTCCCTGCTGGAAAGTTCAAAAATTGTTCTTCAGTTCGGAAATGACATGTCACACGTAGCTGTACTTATAGGATCTAACTCTGAAAAATATAAAGCAGAGTAAGGACATACCAAAAGAAGAAGATTTTTGAAGTTTGCCGTTGCCCATAACTTGCATGCTAGTGGTGGATTCCGATTTCCTCCAAATCCCAGACTGTGGGAAAGTAAACATTGCTGTTATACAGCCAGAGCTCCCTGCTGGAAGGAACAAAAATTGTTCTTCAGTTGGGAAATGACATGTCACACATAGCTGTACTAATAGGATCTAACTCTGAAAAATATAAAGCAGAGGAAGGACATACCAAAAGAAGAAGTTTTCGAAGTTTGCCGTTGCCCATAATTTGCATGCTAGAGGTGCATTCGGATTTCCACCAAATTCAAGACTGTGGAAAAGTAATTATTGCAGTTATACAGCCAGAACTCCCTGCTGGAAAAAACAAAAATTAATCTTCAGTTGGGATATGACATGTCACACGTAGCTGTACTTGTAGGATCTAACTCAGAAAAATATAAAGCAGAGAAGGACATACCAAGGGGAGAAAATTTTTGAAGTTTGCCGTTGCCCATAATTTGCACGCTAGATGTGGATTCTGATTTCCACCAGATCCCAGACTGTGGGAAAGTAAACATTGCTGTTATACAGCAAGAGCTCCCTGCTGGAAAGAACAAAAATTGTTCTTCAGTTGGGAAATGACATGTCACACGTAGCTGTACTAATAGGATCTAACTCTGAAAAATATAAAGCTGAGGAAGGACATACCAAAAGAAGAAGATTTACAAAGTTTGCCGTTGCCCATAATTTGCATGCTAGTTGTGGATTCCGATATCCAATAAATCCCAGACTGTGGAGAAGTAAACATTGCTGTTATACAGCCAGACCTCCCTGCTGAGAAGAACACAAATTTCTCTTCAGTTGGGAAATGACATGTCACACGTAGCTGTACTTACACGATCTAACTCTGAAAAATATAAAGCAGAGTAAGGACATACCAAAAGAAGAAGATTTTTGAAGTTTGCCGTTGCCCATAATTTGCATGCAAGTGGTGGACTCCGATTTCCACCAAATCCCAGACTGTGGGAAAGTAAACATTGCTCTTATACAGCCAGAGCTCCCTGCTGGAAAGAACAAAAATTGTTCTTCAGTTGGGAAATGACATGTCACACGTAGCTATACTTATAGGATCTAACTCTGAAAAATATAAAGCAGAGGAAGGACATACCAAAAGAAGAAGATTTTTGAAGTTTGCCGTTGCCCATAATTTGCATGCTAGTGGTGGATTCCGATTTCCACCAAATCCCAGACTGTGGGAAAGTAGACATTGCTGTTATACAGACAGAGCTCCCTGCTGGAAAGAACAAAAATTGTTCTTCAGTTGGGAAATGACATGTCACACGTAGCTGTACTAATAGGATCTAACTCTGAAAAATATGAAGCTGAGGAGGGACGTACCAAAAGAAGAAGATTTACAAAGTTTGCTGTTGCCCATAATTTGCATGCTAGTTGTGGATTCCGATTTCCACCAAATGCCAGGCTGTGGGATAATAAACATTACTGTTATACAGCCAGAGCTCCCTGCTGGAAAGAACAAAATTTGTTCTACAGTTGGGAAATGACATATCACACGTAGCTGTAGTTATACGATCTAACTCTTAAAATATAAACCAGAGGAAGGACATACCAAAAGAAGAAGATTTTTGAAGTTTGCCGTTGCCCATAATTATCATGCTAGAGGTGGATTCCGATTTCCACCAGATCCCAGACTGTGGGAAAGTAAACATTGCTGTTATATAGCCAGAGCACCCTGCTGGAAAGAACAAAAATGGTTCTTCAGTTGGGAATTGACATGTCACATGTAGCTGTACTTATAGGATCTAACTCTGAGAAATATAAAGCAGAGGAAGGACATACCAAAAGAAGAAGTTTTCGAAGTTTGCCGTTGCCCATAATTTGCATGCTAAAGGTGAATTCGGATTTCCACCAAATCCCAGACTGTGGAAAACTAAACATTGCTGTTATACAGCCAGAGTTCCCTGCTGAAAAGAACAACAATTGTTCTTCAGTTGGGAAATGTCATGTCACACGTAGCTGTACTTGCAGGATCTAACTCAGAAAAATATAAAGCAGAGGAAGGACATACCAAAAGAAAAAGATTTTTGAAGTTTGCCGTTGCCCATAATTAGCATGCTAGAGGTGGATTCCGATTTCCATCAGATCCAAGACTGTGGGAAAGGAAACATTGCTGTTATACAGCCAGAGCTCCCTGCTGGAATGAACAAAAATTGTTCTTCAGTTGGGAAATGACATGTCACACATAGCTGTACTAATAAGATCTAACTCTGAAAAATATAAAGCTGAGGAAGGACACACCAAAAGAAGAAGATTTTTGAAGTTTGCCGTTGCCCATAATTTGCATGCTAGTTGTGGATTCCGATTTCCACCAAATCCCAGACTGTGGGAAAGTAAACATTGCTGTTATACACCCAGACCTCCCTGCTGGAATGAACAAAAATTGTTCTTCAGTTGGGAAATGGCATGTAACACGTAGCTGAAATAATAGGGTCTAACTCTGAAAAATATAAAGCGGAGGAAGGACATATCAAAAGAAGAAGTTTTTGAAGTTTGCCGTTGCCCATAATTTGCATGCTAGATGTGGATTCTGATTTCCACCAAATCCCAGACCGAGGAAAAGTAAACATTGCTGTTATACAGCCAGAGCTCCCTACTGGAAAGAACAAAAATTGTTCTTCAGTTGAGAAATGACATGTCACACGTAGATGTACTTATAGGACCTAACTCAGAAAAATAAAAAGCAGAGGAAGGACATACCAAAAGAAGAAGATTTTTGAAGTTTGCTGTTGCCCATACTTTGCATGTTAGAGGTGGATACTGATTTCCACTAGATCCCGGACTGTGGGAAAGTAAACATGGCTGCTATACAGCCAGAGCTCCCTGCTGGAAAGAACAAAAATTGTTCTTCAGTTGGGAAATGACATGTCACACGTAGCTGTACTAATAGGATCTAATTCTGAAAAATATAAAGCAGAGGAAGGGTATACCAAAAGAAAAAGATTTATGAAGTTTGCCATTGCCCATCATTTGCATGCTAGGGGTGGATTCGGATTTCCACCAAATCTCAGACTGTGGGAAAGTGAACATTGCTGTCATACAGCCAGAGCTCCCTGCTGGAAAGATCAAAAATAGTTCTTCAGTTGGGAAATGACATGTCACACGTAGCCTTACTGATAGGATCTAACTCTGATAAATATAAAGCAGAAAAAGTACATACCAAAAGAAGAAGATTTTTGAAGTTTGCCATTGCCCATAATTTGCATGCTAGAGGTGGATTACGATTTCCACCAAATCCCAGTGTGTGGGAATATAAACATTGCTGTTTTACAGCCAGAGCTCCCTGCTGGAGTGAACAAAAATTTTTCATCAGTTGGGAAATGACGTTTCACACGTAGCTGTACTTATTGGATCTGACTCTGAAAAATATAAAGCACAGGAAGGACATACCAAAAGAAGAAGATTTTGGAAGTTCGGCGTTGCCCATAATTTGCATGCTAGAGGTGGAATATGATTTCCACCAGATCCCAGACTGTGGGAAAGTAAACATTGTTGTTATACAGCCAGGGCTCCGTCCTGGAATGAACAAAAATTGTTCTTCAGTTGGGAAATGACATGTCACAAGTAGCAGTACTAATAGGATCTAACTCTGAAAAATATAAAGCAGAGGAAGGACATACAAAAAGAAGAAGATATGCAAAGTTTGCCGTTGCGCATAATTTGTAAGCTAGTTGTGGATTCCGATTTCCACAAAATCCCAGACAGTGGGAAAGTAAACATTGCTGTTATACAACCAGAGCTCCCTGCTGGAAAGAGCAAAAATTGTTCTTCAGTTGTGAAATGACATGTCACACGTAGCTGTATTTATAGGATCTAACTCTGAAAAATGTAAAGCAGAGGAAAGACATACCAAAAGAAGAGGTTTGCCGTTGACCAATATTTGCATGCCAGAGGTCGATTCCGATTTCCATCATATCCCAGACTGTGGGAAAGTAAACATTGCTGTTATACAGCCAGAGCTCCCTGCTGGAAAGAACAAAAATTGTTCTTCAGTTGGGAATAGACATGTCACACGTAGCTGTACTTATAGGTTCTAGCTCTGAAAAATATAAAGCAGAGGAAGGACATACCAAAAGAAGAAGATTTTTGAAGTTTGCCGTTGCCCATAATTTGCATGCTAGAGGTGGATTCCGATTTCCACCAAATCCCAGTCTGTGGGAAAGTAAACATTGCTGTTATACAGCCAGACCTCCCTGCTGGAAGGAACAAAAATTGTTCTTCAGTTGGGAAATGACATGTCACACATATAGGATCTAACTCTGAAAGATATAAAGCCGAGGATGGACATACCAAAAGAAGAAGATTTTTGAGGTTTGCCGTTGCCCATGATTTGCATGCTGGAGGTGGATTCCAAATTCCACCACACCCCAGACTGTTGGAAAGTAAACATTGCTATTATACAGCCAGAGGTCCCTGCTGGAAAGAACAAAAATTGTTCTTCAGTTGGCAAATGTCATGTCCCACGTAGCTGTACTTATAGGATCTAACTCTGAAAAATGTAAAGCAGAGGAAAGACATACCAAAAGAAGAATTTTGCCGTTGCCCAATATTTGCATCCCAGAGGTCGATTCCGATTTCCATCCTATCCCAGACTGTGGGAAAGTAAACATTGCTGTTATACAGCCAGAGCTCCCTGCTGGAAAGAACAAAAATTGTTCTTCAGTTGGGAAACGACATGGCACATGTAGCTGAAATAATAGGATCTAACTCTGAAAAATATAAAGCAGAGAGAGGACATCCCAAAAGAAGAAGTTTTTGAAGTTTGCCATTGCCCATAATTTGCATGCTAGAGGTGGATACCGATTTCCACCAAATCCCGGACTGTGGAAAAGTAAACATTGCTGTTATACAGCCAGAGCTCCCTGCAGGAAATAACAAAAATTGTTCTTCAGTTGGGAAACGACATGTCACACGTAGCTGTAGTTATACGATCTAACTCTGAAAAATATAAAGCAGAGGATGGACATACCAAAAGAATAAGATTTTTGAAGTTTGCCATTGCCCATAATTTGCATGCTGGTGGTGGATTCCGATTTCCACCAAATCCCAGACTGTGGGAAATTACACATTTCTGTTATACAACAAGAGCTCCCTGCTGGAAAGACCAAAAATTGTTCTTCAGTTGGGAAATGACATGTCACATATAGCTTTACTTATAGGATCCAACTCGGAAATATATAAAGCAGATGAAGTACATACCAAAATAAGAAGGTTTCTAAAGTTCAGAGTTCCTGATAATTTGCATGCTAGAGGTGGATACTGATTTCCACCAAATCCCAGACTGTGGGAAAGTAAACATTGCTGTTATACAGCAAGAGCTCCCTGCTGGAAAGAACAAAAGTTGTTCTTCAGTTGGGAAATGACAAGTCACAGGTAGCTGTACTTATAGCATCTAACTCTGAAAAATATAAAGCAGAGGACGGACATACCAAAAGAAGAAGTTTTTTGAAGTTTGCCGTTGCCCATTATTTGCATGCTAGACGTGGATTCCGATTTCCACCAAGTTCCAGACTGTGGGAAAGTAAACATTAGTGTTATACAGCCAGAGCTCCCTGCTGGAAAGAACAAAAATTGTTCTTCAGTTGGGAAATGACATGTCACATGTAGCTGTACTTATAGGATCTAACTCTGAAAAATATAAAGTACAGGAAAGACATACGAAAAGAAGAAGATTTGTGAAGTTTGCCGTTGCCCATCAATTGCAATCTAGAAGTGGATACCGATTTCCACCAAATCCCAGTTTGTGGGAATATAAACATTGCTGTTTTACAGCCAGAGCTCCCTGCTGGAGTGAACAAAAATTGTTCATCAGTTGGGAAATGACGTTTCACACGTAGCTGTACTAATAGGATATAACTCTGAAAAATATAAAGCAGAGGAAGGACATACAAAAAGAAGAAGGTATGCAAAGTTTGCCGTTGCCCATAATTTGCATGCTAGTTGTGGATTCCGATTTCCACAAAATCCCAGATAGTGGGAAAGTAAACATTGCTGTTATACAACCAGAGCTCCCTGCTGGAAAGAACCAAAATTAATCTTCAGTTGGGAAATGACATGGCACACGTAGCTGAAATAATAGGATCTAACTCTGAAAAATATAAAGCAGAGGAAGGACATACCAAAAGGAGAAGATTTTTGAAGTTTGCCGTTGTTCATAATTTGCATGCTAGAGGTGGAATCTGATTTCCACCAGATCCCAGACTGTGGGAAAGTAAACATTGCTGTTATACAGCCAGAGCTCCCTGCTGGAAAGAACAAAAATTGTTCATCAGTTGGGAAATGACATGTCACACGTAGCAGTACTAATAGGATATAACTCTGAAAAATATAAAGCAGAGGAAGGACATACAAAAAGAAGAAGGTATGCAAAGTTTGCCGTTGCCCATAATTTGCATGCTAGTTGTGGATTCCGATTTCCACAAAATCCCAGATAGTGGGAAAGTAAACATTGCTGTTATACAACCAGAGCTCCCTGCTGGAAAGAACGAAAATTAATCTTCAGTTGGGAAATGACATGTCACACGTAGCTGTATTTATAGGATCTAACTCTGAAAAATATAAAGCATAGGAAGGACATACCAAAAGGAAGAGGATTTTCGAAGATTGACGTTGCCCATAATTTGCATGCCAGAGGTGCATTCTGATTTCCACCAAATCCCAGACTGTGGGAATGTAAACATTGCTGTTATACAGCCAGAGCTGCCTGCTTGAAAGAACAAAAATTGTTCATCAGTTGGGAAATGACATGTCACACATAGCTGTACTTATACGATCTAACTCTGAAAAATATAAAGCAGAGAAAGGACATACCAAAAGAAGAAGGTTTTTTAAGTTTGCCATTGCCCATAATTTGCATGCTAGTGGTGGATTCCGATTTCCACCATATCCCAGACTGTGGGAAAGTAAACATTGCTGTTATACAGCCAGAGCTCCCTGCTGGAAAGTACAAAAATTGTTCTTCAGTTCGGAAATGACATGTCACACGTAGCTGTACTTATGGGTTCTAACTCTGAAAAATATAAAGCAGAGGAAGGACATACCAAAAGAAGAAGATTTTTGAAGTTTGCCATTGCCCATAATTTGCATGCTAGAGGTGGATTCCGATTTCCACCAAATCCCAGACTGTGGGAAAGTAAACATTGCTGTTATACAGCCAGAGCTCCCTGCTGTAAAGAACAAAAATTGTTCTTCAGTTGGGAATAGACATGTCACACGTAGCTGTACTTATAGGTTCTAACTCTGAAAAATATAAAGCAGAGGAAGGACATACCAAAAGAAGAAGATTTTTGAATTTTGCCGTTGCCCATAACTTGCATGCTAGTGGTGGATTCCGTTTTCCTCCAAATCCCAGACTGTGGGAAAGTACACATTTCTGTTGTACAGCAAGAGCTCCCTGCTGGAAAGACCAAAAATTGTTCTTCAGTTGGGAAATGACATGTCACATATAGCTGTACTTACAGGATCCAACTCGGAAATATATAAAGCAGATGAAGTACATACCAAAATAAGAAGGTTTCTAAAGTTCAGAATTCCTGATAATTTGCATGCTAGAGGTGGATACTGACTTCCACCAAATCCCAGACTGTGGGAAAGTAAACATTGCAGTTATACAGCAAGAGCTCCCTGCTGGAAAGAACAAAAGTTGTTCTTCAGTTGGGAAATGACAAGTCACAGGTAGCCGTACTTATAGCATCTAACTCTGAAAATTATAAAGCAGAGGACGGACATACCAAAAGAAGTAGTTTTTTGAAGTTTGCCGTTGCCCATAATTTGCATGCTAGAAGTGGATTCCGATTTCCACCAAGTTCCACACTGTGGGAAAGTAAACATTAGTGTTATACAGCCAGAGCTCCCTGCTGGAAAGAACAAAAATTGTTCTTCAGTTGGGAAATGACACGTCACATGTAGCTGTACTTATAGGATCTAACTCTGAAAAATATAAAGTACAGGAAAGACATAAGAAAAGAAGAAGATTTTAGAAGTTTGCCGTTGCCCATCAATTGCAATCTAGAGGTGGATACCGATTTCCACCAAATCCCAGACTGTGGGAAAGGATAGATTGCTGTTATACAGCCAGAGCTTCCTGCTGGAAAGATCAAAAATTGTTCTTCAGTTGGGAAATGACATGTCACACGTAGCTGTACTTATAGGATCTAACTCTGAAAAATATAAAGCAGAAAAAGTACATACCAAAGGAAGAAGATTTTTGAAGTTTGCCGTTGCCCATAATTTGCATGCTATAGGAGGATTACGATTTCCACCAAATCGCAGACTGTGGGAAAGTAAACATTGCTGTTATACAGCCAGAGCTCCCTGCTGGAATGAACAAAAATTGTTCTTCAGTTGGGAAATGGCATGTCACACGTAGCTGAAATAATAGGGTCTAACTCTGAAAAATATAAAGCAGAGGGAGGACATATCAAAAGAAGAAGTTTTTGAAGATTGCCGTTGCCCATAACTTGCATGCTATAGGAGGATTACGATTTCCACCAAATCGCAGACTGTGGGAATGTAAACATTGCTGTTATACAGCCAGAGCTCCCTGCTGGAAAGAACAAAAATTGTTCTTCAGTTGGGAAATGACATGCCACACGTAGCTGTAGTTATACGATCTAACTCTGAAAAATATAAAGCAGAGGAAGGACATACCAAAAGAAGAAGATTTTTGAAGTTTGTCGTTGCCCATAATTTGCTTGCTAGAGGTGGATTCTGATTTCCACCAGATCCCAGACTGTGGGAAAGTAAACATTGCTGTTATACAGCCAGAGCTCCCTGCTGGAATGAACAAAAATTGTTCTTCAGTTGGGAAATGACATGTCACACGTACCTGTACTAATAGGATCTAACTCTGAAAAAAAAAAAGCTGAGGAAGGACATACCAAAAGAAGAAGATTTACAAAGTTTGCCGTTGCCCATAATTTGCATGCTAGTTGTGGATTCCGATTTCCACCAAATCGCAGACTATGGGAAAGTAAACATTGCTGTTATACACCCAGAGCTCCCTGCTGGAAAGAACAAAAATTGTTCTTCAGTTGGGAAATGACATGTCACACGTAGCTGTACTTTTAGGGTCTAACTCTGAAAAATATAAAGCAGAGGAAGGACACACCAAAAGAAGAAGATTTTTGAAGTTTGCCGTTGCCAATAATATGAATGCCAGAGGTGGATTCTGATTTCCACCAAATCCCAGTCCGTGGGAAAGTAAACATTGCTGTTATACAGCCAGAGCTCCCTGCTGGAAAAAACAAAAATTGTTCTTCTGATGGGAAATAACATGTCACACGTAGCTGTACTTATAGGATCTAACTCTGAAAAATATCAAGCAGAGGACGGACAAACCAACAGAAGAAGATTTTTGAAGTTTGCCATTGCCCCTAACTTGCATGCTAGTGGTGGATTCCGATTTCCACCAAATCCCAGACTGTGGGAAAGTATACATCGCTGTTATACAGCCAGAGCACCCTGCTGGAAAGAGCAAAAATTGTTCTTCAGTTGGGAAATAGCATGTCACAAGAAGCTGTACTTATAGGATCTAACTCTGAAAAATATAAAGCAGAGGAAGGACATTCCAAAAGAAGAAGATTTTTGAAGTTTGCCATTGCCCATAATTTGCATGCTAGTGGTGGATTCCGATATCCACCAAATCCCAGACTGTGGGAAAGTAAACATTGCTGCTATACAGCCAGAGCTCCCTGCTGGAAAGAACAAAAATTGTTCTTCAGTTGGGAAATGACATGTCACACGTAGCTGTACTTATAGGATCTAACTCTGAAAAATATAAAGCAGAGGAAGGACATATCAAAAGAAGAAGATTTTTGAAGTTTGCCGTTGCCCATAATTTGCATGCTAGTGGTGGATTCCGATTTCCACCGAATCCCAGACTGTGGGAAAGTAAACATTGCTGTTATACAGCCAGAGCTCCCTGCCGGAAAGAACAAAAATTGTTCTTCCGTTGGGAAATGGCATGTCACACGTAGCAGTACTTATAGGATCTAAGTCTGAAAAATATAAAGCAGAGGAAGGACATACCAAAAGAAGAAGATTTTTGAAGTTTGCCATTGCCCATAATTTGCATGCTAGTGGTGGATTCCGATTTCCACCAAATCCCAGACTGTGGGAAAGTAAACATTGCTGTTATACAGCCAGAGCTTCCTGCTGGAAAGATCAAAAATTGTTCTTCAGTTGGGAAATGACATGTCACACGTAGCTGTACTTATAGGATCTAACTCTGAAAAATATAAAGCAGAAAAAGTACATACCAAAGGAAGAAGATTTTTGAAGTTTGCCGTTGCCCATAATTTGCATGCTATAGGAGGATTACGATTTCCACCAAATCGCAGACTGTGGGAAAGTAAACATTGCTGTTATACAGCCAGAGCTCCCTGCTGGAATGAACAAAAATTGTTCTTCAGTTGGGAAATGGCATGTCACACGTAGCTGAAATAATAGGGTCTAACTCTGAAAAATATAAAGCAGAGGGAGGACATATCAAAAGAAGAAGTTTTTGAAGATTGCCGTTGCCCATAACTTGCATGCTATAGGAGGATTACGATTTCCACCAAATCGCAGACTGTGGGAATGTAAACATTGCTGTTATACAGCCAGAGCTCCCTGCTGGAAAGAACAAAAATTGTTCTTCAGTTGGGAAATGACATGCCACACGTAGCTGTAGTTATACGATCTAACTCTGAAAAATATAAAGCAGAGGAAGGACATACCAAAAGAAGAAGATTTTTGAAGTTTGTCGTTGCCCATAATTTGCTTGCTAGAGGTGGATTCTGATTTCCACCAGATCCCAGACTGTGGGAAAGTAAACATTGCTGTTATACAGCCAGAGCTCCCTGCTGGAATGAACAAAAATTGTTCTTCAGTTGGGAAATGACATGTCACACGTACCTGTACTAATAGGATCTAACTCTGAAAAAAAAAAAGCTGAGGAAGGACATACCAAAAGAAGAAGATTTACAAAGTTTGCCGTTGCCCATAATTTGCATGCTAGTTGTGGATTCCGATTTCCACCAAATCCCAGACTATGGGAAAGTAAACATTGCTGTTATACACCCAGAGCTCCCTGCTGGAAAGAACAAAAATTGTTCTTCAGTTGGGAAATGACATGTCACACGTAGCTGTACTTTTAGGGTCTAACCCTGAAAAATATAAAGCAGAGGAAGGACACACCAAAAGAAGAAGATTTTTGAAGTTTGCCGTTGCCAATAATATGCATGCCAGAGGTGGATTCTGATTTCCACCAAATCCCAGTCCGTGGGAAAGTAAACATTGCTGTTATACAGCCAGAGCTCCCTGCTGGAAAAAACAAAAATTGTTCTTCTGTTGGGAAATAACATGTCACACGTAGCTGTACTTATAGGATCTAACTCTGAAAAATATCAAGCAGAGGACGGACAAACCAAAAGAAGAAGATTTTTGAAGTTTGCCATTGCCCCTAACTTGCATGCTAGTGGTGGATTCCGATTTCCACCAAATCCCAGACTGTGGGAAAGTAAACATCGCTGTTATACAGCCAGAGCACCCTGCTGGAAAGAGCAAAAATTGTTCTTCAGTTGGGAAATAGCATGTCACACGAAGCTGTACTTATAGGATCTAACTCAGAAAAATATAAAGCAGAGGAAGGACATTCCAAAAGAAGAAGATTTTTGAAGTTTGCCATTGCCCATAATTTGCATGCTAGTGGTGGATTCCGATATCCACCAAATCCCAGACTGTGGGAAAGTAAACATTGCTGCTATACAGCCAGAGCTCCCTGCTGGAAAGAACAAAAATTGTTCTTCAGTTGGGAAATGACATGTCACACGTAGCTGTACTTATAGGATCTAACTCTGAAAAATATAAAGCAGAGGAAGGACATATCAAAAGAAGAAGATTTTTGAAGTTTGCCGTTGCCCATAATTTGCATGCTAGTGGTGGATTCCGATTTCCACCGAATCCCAGACTGTGGGAAAGTAAACATTGCTGTTATACAGCCAGAGCTCCCTGCTGGAAAGAACAAAAATTGTTCTTCCGTTGGGAAATGGCATGTCACACGTAGCAGTACTTATAGGATCTAAGTCTGAAAAATATAAAGCAGAGGAAGGACATACCAAAAGAAGAAGATTTTTGAAGTTTGCCATTGCCCATAATTTGCATGCTAGTGGTGGATTCCGATTTCCACCAAATCCCAGACTGTGGGCAAGTAAACATTGCTGATACACAGCCAGAGCTCCCTGCTGGAAAGAACAAAAATTGTTCTTCAGTTGGGAAATGACATGTCACACGTAGCTGTACTTATAGGCTCTAACTCTGAGAAATATAAAGCAGAGGAAGGACATACCAAAAGAAGAAGATTTTTGAAGTTTGCCGTTGCCCATAACTTGCATGCAAGTGGTGGATTCCGATTTCCACCAAATCCCAGACTGTGGAAAAGTAAACATTGCTGTTATACAGCGAGAGCTCCTCGCTGGAAAGAACAAAAATTGTTCTTCAGTTGGAAAATGACATGTCACATGTAGTTGTACTTATAGGATCTAACTCTGAAAAATATAAAGCAGAGGAAGGACATACCAAAAGAACAAGATTTTTGAAGTTTGCCATTTCCCATAATTTGCATGCTAGTGGTGGATTCTGATTTCCACCAGATCCCAGACTGTGGGAAAGAGAACTTTGCTGTTATAGAGCTAGAGCTCCCTGCTGGAATGAACAAAAATTGTTCTCCAGTTGGGAAATGACATGGCACACGTAGCTGAAATAATAGGATCTAACTCTGAAAAATACAAAGCAGTGGGAAGACATCCCAAAAGAAGAAGATTTTGAAGTTTGCCATTGACCACAATTTGCATGCTAGGGGTGCATTCGGATTTCCACCAAATCCCAGACTGTGGAAAAGTAAACATTGCTGTAATACAGCCAAAGCTCCCTGCTGGAAAAAACAAAAATTGCTCTTCAGTTGGGAAATGACATGTCACACGTAGCTGTAGTTGCAGGATCTAGCTCAGGAAAATATAAAGCAGAGGAAGGACATACCAAAAGGAGAAGATTTTTGAAGTTTGTCGTTGCCCATAATTTGCTTGCTAGAGGTGGATTCTGATTTCCACCAGATCCCAGACTGTCGGAGAGTAAACATTGCTGTTATACAGCCAGAGCTCCCTGCTGGAATGAACAATAATTGTTCTTCAGTTGGGAAATGACATGGCACACGTACCTCTACTAATAGGATCTAACTCTGAAAAAAAAAAAAGCTGAGGAAGGACATACCAAAAGAAGAAGATTTACAAAGTTTGCCGTTGCCCATAATTTGCATGCTAGTTGTGGATTCCGATTTCCACCAAATCCCAGATATGGGAACGTAAACATTGCTGTTATACACCCAGAGCTCCCTGCTGGAAAGAACAAAAATTGTTCTTCAGTTGGGAAATGACATGTCACACGTAGCTGTACTTTTAGGGTCTAACTCTGAAAAATATAAAGCAGAGGATGGACACACCAAAAGAAGAAGATTTTTGAAGTTTGCCGTTGCCAATAATATGCATGCCAGAGGTGGATTCTGATTTCCACCAAATCCCAGTCTGTGGGAAAGTAAACATTGCTGTTATACAGCCAGAGCTCCCTGCAGGAAAGAACAAAAATTGTTCTTCAGTTGGGAAATGACATGTCACACGTAGCTGTACTTATACGATCTAACTCTGAAAAATATAAAGCAGAGGAAGGACATACCAAAGAAGAAGTTTTTTGAAGTTTGCCATTTCCCATAATTTGCATGCTAGTGACGGATTCTGATTTCCACCAAATCCCAGACTGTGGGAAAGCAAACATTGCTGTTATACAGCCAGAGCTCCCTGCTGGAAAAAACAACAGTTGTTCTTCTGTTGGGAAATAAAATGTCACACGTAGTTGTACTTATAGGATCTAACTCTGAAAAATATAAAGCAGAGGACGGACAAACCAAAAGAAGAAGATTTTTGAAGTTTGCCACTGGCCCTAACTTGCATGCTAGTGGTGGATTCCGATTTCCACCAAATCCCAGACTGTGGGAAAGCAAACATCGCTGTTATACAGCCAGAGCTCCCTGCTGGAAAGAACAAAAATTGTTCTTCACTTGGGAAATAGCATGTCACACGAAGCTGTACTTATAGGATCTAACTCTGAAAAATATAAAGCAGAGGATGGATATACCAAAAGAAGAAGATTTTTGAAGTTTGCCATTGCCCATAATTTGCATGCTAGTGGTGGATTCCGATTTCCACCAAATCCCAGACTGTGGGAAAGTAAACATTGCTGCTATACAGCCAGAGCTCCCTGCTGGAAAGAACAAAAATTGTTCTTCAGTTGGGAAATGACATGTCACACGTAGCTGTACTTATAGGATCTAACTCTGAAAAATATAAAGCAGAGGAAGGACATACCAAAAGAAGAAGATTTTTGAAGTTTGTCGTTGCCCATAATTTGCATGCTAGTGGTGGATTCCGATTTCCACCAAATCAAAGACTGTGGGAAAGTAAACATTGCTGTTATACTGCCAGAGCTCCCTGCTGGAAAGAACAAAAATTGTTCTTCAGTTGGGAAATGACATGTCACACGTAGCTGTACTTATAGGATCTAACTCTGAAAAATGTAAAGCAGAGGAAGGATATACAAAAAGAAGAAGATTTGCAAAGTTTGCCGTTGCCCATAATTTGCATGCTAGTGGTGGATTCCGATTCCCACCAAATCCCAGACTGTGGGATAGTAAACATTGCTATTATGCAGCCAGAGTTCCCTGCTGGAAAGAACAAATATTGTTCTTCATTTGGGAAATGACATGTCACACGTAGCTGTACTTATAGGTTCTAACTCTGAAAAATATAAAGCAGAGGAAGAATATACCAAAAGAAGAAGATTTTTGAAGTTTGCCGTTGCCCAGAACTTGCATGCTAGTGGTGGATTCCGATTTACACCAAATCCCAGACTGTGGGAAAGAAAACATTGCTGTTATACAGCCAGAGCTCCCTGCTGGAAAGAACAAAAATTGTTCTTCAGTTGGGAAATGACATGTCACACGTAGCTGTACTTGTAGGATCTAACTCTGAAAAATATAAAGCAGAGGAAGGACATACCAAAAGAAGAAGATTTACAAAGTTTGCCGTTGCCAATAATTTACATGCTAGTGGTGGATTCCGATTTTTACCAAATCCCAGACTGTGGGAAAGTAAACATTGCTGTTATACAACCAGAGCTCCCTGCTGGAAAGAACAAAAATTGTTCTTCAGTTGGGAAATTACATGTCACACGTAGCTGTACTTATAGGATCTAACTCTGAAAAATATAAAGCAGAGGAAGGACATACCAAAGAAGAAGATTTTTGAAGTTTGCCATTGCCCATAATTTGCATGCTAGATGTGGATTCTGATTTCCACCAAATCCCAGACTGTGGGAAAGTAAACATTGCTGTTATACAGCCAGAGCTCCCTGCTGGAAAAAACAAAAATTGTTCTTCTGTTGGGAAATAACATGTCACACGTAGCTGTACTTATAGGATCTAACTCTGAAAAATATAAAGCAGAGGACGGACAAACCAAAAGAAGAGGACTTTTGAAGTTTGCCATTGCCCATAATTTGCATGCTAGTGGTGGATTCCGATTTCCACCAAAGTGGGAAAGTAAACATTGCTGTTATACAGATAGAGCTCCCTGCTGGAAAGAGCAAAAATTGTTCTTCAGTTGGGGAATAGCATGTCACACGAAGCTGTACTTATAGGATATAACTCTGAAAAATATAAAGCAGAGGATGGACATACCAAAAGAAGAAGATTCTTGAAGTTTGCCATTGCCCATAATTTGCATGCTAGTGGTGGATTCTGATTTCCACGAAATCCCTGACTGTGAGAAAGTAAACATTGCTGTTATAGAGCCATAGCACCCTGCTGGAAAGAACAAAAATTGTTCTACAGTTGGGAATGACATGTCACACGTAGCTGTACTTATAGGATCTACCTCTGACAAATATAAAACAGAGGAAGGACATACCAAAAGAAGAAGATTTTTGAAGTTTGCCGTTGCCCATTATTTGCATGCTAGTGGTGGATTCCGATTTCCACCAAATCAAAGACTGTGGGAAAGTAAACATTGCTGTTATACTGCCAGAGCTCCCTGCTGGAAAGAACAAAAATTGTTCTTCAGTTGGGAAATGACATGTCAGACGTAGCTGTACTTATAGCTTCTAACTCTGAAAAATATAAAGCAGAGGAAGGACATACCAAAAGAAGACGATTTTTGAAGTTTGCCATTGCCCATAACTTGCATGCTAGTGGTGGATTCCGATTTCCACCAAATGCCAGACAGTGGGAAAGTAAACATTGCTGTTATACAGCCAGAGCTCCCTGCTTTAAAGAACAAAAATTGTTCTTCAGTTGGGAAATGACATGTCACATGTAGATGTACTTATAGGATTTAACTCTGAAAAATATAAAGCAGAGGAAGGACATACCAAAAGAAGAAGATTTTTAAAGTTTGCCATTGCCCATAATTTGCATGCTAGTGGTGGATTCCGAATTCCACCAAATCCCAGACTGTGGGATAGTAAACATTGCTGTTATACAGCCAGAGCTCCCTGCTGGAAAGAACAAAAATTGTTCTTCATTTGGGAAATGACATGTCACACGTAGCTGTACTAATAGGATCTAACTCTGAAAAAAAAAGCTGAGGAAGGACATACCAAAAGAAGAAGATTTTTGAAGTTTGCTATTTCCCATAATTTGCATGCTAGTGGTGGATTCCGATTTCCACCAAATCCCAGACTGTGGGAAAGTAAACATTGCTGTTATACAGCCAGAGCTCCCTGCTGGAAAGAACAAAAATAGTTCTTCAGTTGGGAAATGACATGTCACACGTAGCTGTACTTTTAGGATCTAACTCTGAAAAATATAAAGCAGAGGAAGGACATACCAAAAGAAGAAGAGTTTTGAAGTTTGCCGTTGCCCATAATTTGAATGCCAGAAGTGGATTCTGATTTGCACCAGATCCCGGCCTGTGGGAAAGTAAACATTGCTGTTATACAGCCAGAGCTCCCTGCTGGAAAGAACAAAAATTGTTCTTCAGTTGGGAAATGACATGTCACACGTAGCTGTACTTATACGATCTAACTCTGAAAAATATAAAGCAGAGGAAGGACATACCAAAGAAGAAGATTTTTGAAGTTTGCCATTGCCCATAATTTGCATGCTAGTGGTGGATTCTGATTTCCACCAAATCCCAGACTGTGGGAAAGTAAACATTGCTGTTATACAGCCAGAGCTCCCTGCTGGAAAAAACAAAAATTGTTCTTCTGTTGGGAAATAACATGTCACACGTAGCTGTACTTATAGGATCTAACTCTGAAAAATATAAAGCAGAGGACGGACAAACCAAAAGAAGAGGATTTTTGAAGTTTGCCATTGCCCCTAATTTGCATGCTAGTGGTGGATTCCGATTTCCAACAAATCCCAGACTGTGGGAAAGAAACATCGCTGTTATACAGCCAGAGCTCCCTGCTGGAAAGAGCAAAAATTGTTCGTCAGTTGGGAAATAGCATGTCACACGAAGCTGTACTTATAGGATCTAACTCTGAAAAATATAAAGCAGAGGATGGACATACCAAAAGAAGAAGATTTTTGAAGTTTGCCATTGCCCATAATTTGCATGCTAGTGGTGGATTCCGATATCCACCAAATCCCAGACTGTGGGAAAGTAAACATTGCTGTTATACAGCCAGAGCTCCCTGCTGGAAATAACAAAAATTGTTCTTCCTGTTGGGAAATGGCATGTCACACGTAGCAGTACTTATAGGATCTAAGTCTGAAAAATATAAAGCAGAGGAAGGACATACCAAAAGAAGAAAATTTTTGAAGTTTGCCATTGCCCATAAATTGCATGCTAGTGGTGGATTCCGATTTCCACCAAATCCCTGACTGTGGGCAAGTAAACATTGCTGATACACAGCCAGAGCTCCCTGCTGGAAAGAACAAAAATTGTTCTTCAGTTGGGAAATGACATGTCTCACGTAGCTGTACTTATAGGTTCTAACTCTGAAAAATATAAAGCAGAGGAAGGACATACCAAAAGAAGAAGATTTTTGAAGTTTGCCGTTGCCCATAACTTGCATGCTAGTGGTGGATTCCGATTTCCACCAAATCCCAGACTGTGGGAAAGTAAACATTGCTGTTATACAGCGAGAGCTCCTTGCTGGAAAGAACAAAAATTGTTCTTCAGTTGGGAAATGACATGTCACATGTAGCTGTACTTATAGGATCTAACTCTGAAAAATATAAAGCAGAGGAAGGACATACCAAAAGAAGAAGATTTTTGAAGTTTGCCATTGCCCATAATTTGCATGCTAGTGGTGGATTCCGAATTCCACCAAATCCCAGACTGTGGGAAAGTAAACATTGCTGTTATACAGCCAGAGCTCCCTGCTGGAAAGAACAAGAATTGTTCATCAGTTGGGAAATGACATGTCACACGCAGCTGTACTTAAAGGATCAGCCGGCCGGTGTGGCCGTGCGGTTAAAGGCGCTTCAGTCTGGAACCGCGTGGCCGCTACGGTCGCAGGTTCGAATCCTGCCTCGGGCATGGATGTGTGTGATGTCCTTAGGTTAGTTAGGTTTACTTAGTTCTAAGATCTAGGCGACTGATGACCTTAGAAGTTGAGTCGCATAGTGCTCAGAGCCATTTGAACCATTTGAACTTAAAGGATCGAACTCTGAAAAATATAAAGCAGAGGAAGGACATACCAAAAGAACAAGATTTTTGAAGTTTGCCATTTCCCATAATTTGCATGCTAGTGGTGGATTCCGATTTCTATCAAATCCCAGACTGTGGGAAAGTAAACATTGCTGTTATACAGCCAGAGCTCCCAGCTGGAAAGAACAAAAATTGTTCTGCAGTTGGAAAATGACATGTCACACGTAACAGTACTTATACGATCTAACTCTGAAAAATATAAAGCAGAGGAAGGACATACCAAAGAAGAAGATTTTTGAAGTTTGCCATTGCCAATAATTTGCATGCTAGTAGTGGATTCTGATTTCCAACAAATCCCAGACTGTGGAAAAGTAAACATTGCTGTTATACAGATAGAGCTCCCTGCTGGAAAGGGCAAAAATTTTTCTTCAGTTGGGAAATAGCATGTCACACGAAGCTGTACTTATAGGATCTAACTATGAAAAATATAAAGCAGAGGAAGGACATACCAAAAGAAGAAGATTCTTGAAGTTTGCCATTGCCCATAATTCGCATGCTAGTGGTGGATTCCGATTTCCACGAAATCCCTGACTGTGAGAATGTAAACATTGCTGTTATAGAGCCATACCTCCCAGCTGGAAAGAACAAAAATTGTTCTTCAGTTGGGAATGACATGTCACACGTAGCTGTACATATAGGATCTAACTCTGAAAAATATTAAGCAGAGGAAGGACATACCAAAATAAGAAGATTTTCGAAGTTTGTCATTGCCCATTATTTGCATGCTAGTGGTGGATTCCGATTCCCACCAAATCCCAGACTGTGGGAAAGTAAACATTGCTGTTATACAACCAGAGCTCCCTGCAGGAAAGAAGAAAATTTGTTCTTCAGTTGGGAAATGACATGTCACACGTAGCTGTACTTATAGGGTCTAACTCTGAAAAATATAAAGTAGAGGAAGGACATACCAAAAGAAGAAGATTTTTGAAGTTTGCCATTGCCCATAATTTGCATGCTAGTGGTGGATTCCGATTTCCATCAAATCCCAGACAGTGGGAAAGTAAACATTGCTGTTATACAGCCAGAGCTCCCTGCTGGAAAGAACAAAAATTGTTCTGCAGTTGGGAAATAACATGTCACACGTAGCTGTACTTATAGGATCTAACTCTGAAAAATATAAAGCAGAGGAAGGACATACCAAAAGAAGAAGATTTTTGAAGTTTGCCATTGCCCATAATTTGCATGCTAGTGGTGGATTCCGATATCCACCAAACCCTAGACTGTGGGAGAGTAAACATTGCTGTTATACAGCCAGAGCTCCCTGCTGGAAAGAACAAAAGTTTTTCTTCAGTTGGGAAATGACATGTCACACGTAGCTGTACTTATAGGATCTAACTCTGAAAATTATAAAGCAGAGGAAGGACATACCAAAAGAAGAAGATTTTTGAAGTTTGCCATTGCCCATAATTTGCATGCTAGTGGTGGATTCCGAATTCCACCAAATCCCAGACTGTGGGAAGGTAAGCATTGCTGTTATACAGCCAGAGCTCCCTGCTGGAAAGAACAAAAATTGTTCTTCAGTTGGGAAATGAAATGTCACACGCAGCTGTACGTAAAGGATCGAACTCTGAAAAATATGAAGCAGAGGAGGGACATACCAAAAGAAGAAGATTTTTGAAGTTTGCCATTTCCCATAATTTGCATGCTAGTGGTGGATTCTGATTTCCACCAGATCCCAGACTGTGGGAAAGTAAAAATTGCTGTTATACAGCCAGAGCTCTCTGCTGGAATGAACAAAAATTGTTCTTCAGTTGGGAAATGTCATGGCACACGTAACTGAAATAATAGGATCTAACTCTGAAAAATATAAAGCAGAGGGAGGACATACCAAAAGAAGAAGTTTTTTAAGTTTGCCGTTGCCTATAATTTGCATGCTAGAGGTGCATTCGGATTTCCACCAAATCCTTGACTGTGGAAAAGTAAACATTGCTGTTATACAGCCAGAGCTCCCTGCTGGAATGAACAAAATTATTCTTCAGTTGGGAAATGACATGTCACACGTAGCTGTACTTATACGATCTAACTCTGAAAAATATAAAGTAGAGGAAGGGCATACCAAAAGAAGAAGATTTTTTAAGTTTGCCATTGCCCATAATTTGCATGCTAGTGGTGGATTCCGATTTCCACCAAATCCCTGACTGTGGGAAGTAAACTTTGCTGTTATACAGCCAGAGCTCCCTGCTGGAAAGAAGAAAAATTGTTCTTCAGTTGGGAAATGACATGTCACACGTAGCTGTACTTATAGGGTCTAACTCTGAAAAATATAAAGCAGAGGAAGGACATACCAAAAGAAGAAGATTTTTGAAGTTTGCCATTGCCCATAATTTGCATGCTAGTGGTGGATTCCGATTTCCACCAAATGCCAGACTGTGGGAAAGTAAACACTGCTGTTATACAGAGACCTCCCTGCTGGAATGAACAAAAATTGTTCTTCAGTTGGGAAATGACATGTCACACGTAGCTGTACTTATAGAATTTAACTCTGAAAAATATAAAGCAGAGGAAGGACATACCAAAAGAAGAAGATTTTTGAAGTTTGCCATTGCCCATAATTTGCATGATAGTGGTGGATTCTGATTTCCACCAAATCCCAGACTGTGAGAAGGTAAACATTGCTGTTATAGAGCCATAGCTCCCTGCTGGAAAGAACAAAAATTGTTCTTCAGTTGGGAATGACATGTCACATGTAGCTGTACTTATAGGATCTAACTCTGAAAAATATAAAGCAGAGGAAGGACATACCAAAAGGAGAAGATTTTTGAAGTTTGCCGTTGCCCATAATTTGCATGCTAGTGGTGAATTCCGATTTTTACCAAATCCCAAACTGTGGGAAAGTAAACATTGCTGTTATACAGCCAGAGCTCCCTGCTGGAAAGAACAAAAATTGTTCTTCAGTTGGGAAATGACATGTCACACGCAGCTGTACTTATAGCTTCTAACTCTGAAAAATATAAAGCAGAGGAAGGACATACCAAAAGAAGAAGATTTTTGAAGTTTGCCATTTCCCCTAAATTGCATGCTAGTGGTGGATTCCGATTTCCACCAAATCCCAGACTGTGGGAAAGTAAATATTGCAGTTATACAGCCAGAGCTCCCTGCTGGAAAGAACAAAAATTGTTCTTCAGTTGGAAAATGACATGTCACACGCAGCTGTACGTAAAGGATCGAACTCTGAAAAATATAAAGCAGAGGAAGGACAAAGCAAAAGAAGAAGATTTTTGAAGTTTGCCATTTCCCATAATTTGCATGCTAGTGGTGGATTCTGATATCCACCAGATCCCAGACTGTGGGAAAGTAAAAATTGCTGTTATACAGCCAGAGCTCCCTGCTGGAATGAACAAAAATTGTTCTTCACTTGGGATATGTCATGGCACACGTAACTGAAATAATAGGATCTAACTCTGAAAAATATAAAGCAGAGGGAGGACATACCAAAAGAAGAAGTTTTTTAAGTTTGCCGTTGCCTATAATTTGCATGCTAGAGGTGCATTCAGATTTCCACCAAATCCTTGACTGTGGAAAAGTAAACATTGCTGTTATACAGCCAGAGCTCCCTGCTAGAAAAAACAAAAATTGTTCTTCAGTTGGGAAATGACATGTCACTCGTAGCTGTACTTATACAATCTAACTCTGAAAAATATAAAGCAGAGGAAGGACATACCAAAAGAAGAAGGTTTTTGAAGTTTGCCATTGCCCATAATTTGCATGCTAGTGGTGGATTCCGATTTCCACCAAATCCCAGACTGTGGGAAAGTAAACATTGCTGTTATACAGCCAGAGCTCCCTGCTGGAAAGAACAAAAATTGTTCTTCAGTTGGGAAATGACATGTCACACATAGCTGTACTTATAGGATCTTACTCTGAAAAATATAAAGCAGAGGAAGGACATACCAAAAGAAGAAGATTTTTGAAGTTTACCATTGCCAATAATTTGCATGCCAGAGGTGTATTCTGATTTCCACCAGATCCCAGACTGTGGGAAAGTAAACATTGCAGTTATACAGCCAGAGCCCCTGCTGGAGAGAACAAAAATTGCTCTTCATTTGGGAAATGACAGGTCACATGTAGCTGTACTTATAGGACCTAACTCTGAAAAATAGAAAGCATAGGAAGGACATACCAAAAGAAGAAGATTTTTGAAGTTTGCCACTGCCCATTATTTGCATGCTAGTGATGGATTCCGATTTCCACCAAATCCCAGACTGTGGGAAAATAAACATTGCTGTTATACAGCCAGAGCTCCCTGCTGGAAAGAACAAAAATTGTTCTTCAGTTGGGAAATGACATGTCACGCGTAGCTGTACTTATAGGATCAAATTCTGAAAAAAATAAAGCACAGGAAGGACATACCAAAAGAAGAAGATTTTTGAAGTTTGCCGTTGCCCATAATTTGCATGCTAGTGGTGGATTCCGATTTCCACCAAATCCCAGACTGTGGGAAAGTAAACATTGCTGTTATACAGCCAGAGCTCCATGCTGGAAAGAACAAAAATTGTTCTACAGTTGGGAAATGACATGTCACACGTAGCTGTACTTATAGGATCTAACTCTGAAAAATATAAAGCAGAGGAAGGACATACCAAAAGAAGAAAATTTTTGAAGTTTGCCATTGCCCATAATTTGCATGCTAGTGGTGGATTCCGACTTCCACCAAATCCCAGACTGTGGAAAAGTAAACATTGCTGTTATACAGCCAGAGCTCCCTGCTGGAAAGAACAAAATTTGTTCATCAGTTGGGAAATGACATGTCACACGTAGCTGTACTTATACGATCTAATCTTTAAAAAATATAAAGCAGAGGAAGGACATACCAAAAGAAGAAGATTTTTGAAGTTTGCCGTTGCCCATAATTTGCATGCTAGTGGTGGATTCCGATTTCCACCAAATCCCAGACTGTGGGAAAGTAAACATTGCTGTTATACAGCCAGAGCTCCCTGCTGGAAAGAACAAAAATTGTTCTTCAGTTGGGAAATGACATGTCACACGTAGCTGTACTTAAAGGATCTAACTCTGAAAAATATAAAGCAGAGGAAGGACATACCAAAAGAAGAAGATTTTTGAAGTTTGCCATTTCCCATAATTTGCATGCTAGTGGTGGATTCCGATTTCCACCAAATACCAGATGGTGGGAAAGTAAACATTGCTGTTATACAGCCAGAGCTCCCTGCTGGAAAGAACAAAAATTGTTCTTCAGTTGGGAAATGACAAGTCACATGTAGCTGTACTTATAGGATCTAACTCTGAAAAATATAAAGCAGAGGAAGGACATACCAAAAGAAGAAGATTTTTGAAGTTTGCCACTGCCCATAATTTGCATGCTAGTGATGGATTCCGATTTCCACCAAATCCAAGACTGTGGGAAAGTAAACATTGCTGTTATACAGCCAGAGCTCCCTGCTGGAAAGAACAAAAATTGTTCTTCAGTTGGGAAATGACATGTCACACGTAGCTGTACTTATAGGAACAAACTCTGAAAATTATAAAGCAGAGGAAGGACATACCAAAAGAAGAAGATTTTTGAAGTTTGCCGTTGCCCATAATTTGCATGCTAGTGCTGGATTCTGATCTCCACCAAATCCCAGACTGTGGGAAAGTAAACATTGCTGTTATACAGCCAGAGCTCCCTGCTGGAAAGAACAAAATTTGTTCTTCAGTTGGGAAATAACATGTCACACGTAGCTGTATTTATATGATCTAACTCTGAAAAATATAAAGCAGAGGAAGGACATACCAAAAGAAGAAGATTTTTGAAGTTTGCCGTTGCCCATAATTTGCATGCTAGTGGTGGATTCCGATTTTTACCAAATCCCAGACTGTGGGAAAGTAAACATTGCTGTTATACAGCCAGAGCTCCCTGCTGGAAAGAACAAAAATTGTTCTTCAGTTGAGAAATGACGTGTCACACGTAGCCGTACTTATAGGTTCTAACTCTGAAAAATATCAAGCAGAGGAAGGACATACCAAAAGAAGAAGATTTTTGAAGTTTGCCGTTGCCCATAACTTGCATGCTAGTGGTGAATTTCGATTTCCACCAAATCCCAGACTGTGGGAAAGTAAACATTGCTGTTATACAGCCAGAGCTCCCTGCTGGAAAGAACAAAAATTGTTCTTCAGTTGGGAAATGACATGTCACACGTAGCTGTACTTATAGGATCTAACTCTGAAAAATATAAAGCAGAGGAAGGACATACCAAAAGAAGAAGATTTTTGAAGTTTGCCGTTGCCCATAATTTGCATGCTAGTGGTGGATTCCGATTTCCACCAAATACCAGACTGTGGGAAAGTAAACATTGCTGTTATACAGCCAGAGCTCCCTACTGTAAAAAACAAAAATTGTTCTTCAGTTGGGAAATGACATGTCACACTTAGCTGTATTTATAGGATCTAACTCTGAAGAATATAAAGCAGAGGAAGGACATACCAAAAGAAGAAGATCTTTGAAGTTTGCCGTTGCCCATAATTTGCATGCTAGTGGTGGATTCCGATTTCCACCAAATCCCAGACTGTGGGAAAGTAAACATTGCTGTTATACAGCCAGAGCTCCCTGCTGGAAAGAACAAAATTTGTTCTTCATTTGGGAAATGACATGTAACTTGCAGCCGTACTTAAAGGATCTAACTCTGAAAAATATAAAGCAGAGGAAGGACATACCAAAAGAAGAAGATTTTTGAAGTTTGCCATTTCCCATTATTTGCATGCTAGTGGTGGATTCCGATTTCCACCAAATCCCAGACGGTGGGAAAGTAAACATTGCTGTTATACAGTCAGAGCTCCCTGCTGGAAAGAACAGAAATTGTTCTTCACTTGGAAAATGATATGTCACACGTAGCTGTACTTATAGGATTTAACTCTGAAAAATATAAAGCAGAGGAAGGACATACCAAAAGAGGAAGATTTTTGAAGGTTGCCATTGCTCATAATTTGCATGCTAGTGGTGGATTCCGATTTCCACCAAATCCCAGACTGTGAGAAAGTAAACATTATTATACAGCCAGAGCTCCCTGCTGGAAAGAACAAAAATTGTTCTTCAGTTGGGCAATGACATGTCACACGTAGCTGTGCTTATAGGATCTAACTCTGAAAAATATAAAGCAGAGGAAGGACATACCAAAAGAAGAAGATTTTTGAAGTTTACCATTGCCCATAATTTGCATGACAGAGGTGGATTCTGATTACCACCAGATCCCAGACTGTGGGAAAGTAAACATTGCTGTTATACAGCCAGAGCTCCCTGCTGGAAAGAACAAAAATTGTTCTTCAGTTGGGAAATGACATGTCACATGTAGCTGTACTTATAGGATCTAACTCTGAAAAATATAAAGCAGAGGAAGGATATACCAAAAGGCGAAGATTTTTGAAGTTTGCCGTTGCCCATAATTTGCATGCTAGTGGTGGATTCCTATTTCCACCAAATCCCAGACTGTTGGGAAGTAAACACTGCTGTTATACGGCCAGAGCTCCCTGCTGGAAAGAGCAAAAATTGTTTTTCAGTTGGGAAGTGACATGTCACATGCAGCTGTACTTAAAGGATCTAACTCTGAAAAATATAAAGCAGAGGAAGGACATACCAAAAGAAGAATATTTTTGAAGTTTGCCATTTCCCATAATTTGCATGCTAGTGGTGGATTCCGATTTCCACCAAATCCCAGACGGTGGGAAAGTAAACATTGCTGTTATACAGCCAGAGCTCCCTGCTGGAAAGAACAAAGATTGTTCTTCAGTTCGGAAATGACATGTCACACGTAGCTGTACTTATAGGATCTAACTCTGAAAAATATAAAGCAGAGGAAGGACATACCAAAAGAAGAAGATTTTTGAAGTTTGCCATTTCCCATAATTTGCATGCTAGTGGTGGATTCCGATTTCCACAAATCCAAGACGGTGGGAAAGTAAACATTGCTGTTATACAGCCAGAGCTCTTTGCTGGAAAGAACAAAGATTGTTCTTCAGTTGGGAAATGACATGTCACACGTAGCTGTACTTATAGGATCTAACTCTGAAAAATATAAAGCAGAGGAAGGACATACCAAAAGAAGAAGATTTTTGAAGGTTGCCATTGCCCATAATTTGCATGCTAGTGGTTGATTCCGATTTCCACCAAATCCCAGACTGTGGGAAAGTAAACATTGCTATTATACAGCCAGAGCTTCCTGCTGGAAAGAACAAAAATTGTTCTTCATTTGGGAAATGACATGTCACACGTAGCTGTACTTATACGATCTAACTCTGAAAAATATAATGCAGAGGAAGGTCATACCAAAAGAAGAAGATTTTTGAAGTTTGCCACTGCCCATAATTTGCATGCTAGTGATGGATTCCGATTTCCACCAAATCCAAGACTGTGGGAAAGTAAACATTGCTGTTATACAGCCAGAGCTCCCTGCTGGAAAGAACAAAATTTGTTCTTCAGTTGGGAAATGACATGTCACACGTAGCTGTACTTATAGGATCTAATTCTGAAAAATATAAAGCAGAGGATGGACATACAAAAAGAAGAATATTTTTGATGTTTGCCGTTGCCCATTATTTGCATGCTAAAGGTGGATTCCGATTTCCACCAAATCCCAGACTGTGGGAAAGTAAACATTGCTGTTATACAGCCAGAGCTCCCTGCTGGAAAGAACAAAAATTGTTGTTCAGTTAAGAAATGACATGTCACACGTGGCTGTACTTACAGGATCTAACACTGAAAAATATAAGGCAGAGGAAGGACATACCAAAACAAAAAGATTTTTGAAGTTTGCCAATGCCCATAATTTGCATGCAAGTGGTGGATTCCGATTTCCGCCAAATCCCAGACTGTGGGAAAGTAAGCATTGCTGTTACCCAGCCAGAGCTCCCTGCAGGAAGGAACAAAAATTGTTCTTCAGTTAGGAAATGACATGTCACACGTAGCTGTACTAATAGGTTTTAACTCTGAAAAATATAAAGCAGAGGAAGGACATACCAAAAGAAGAAGATTTTTGAAGTTTGCCATTGCCCATAATTTGCATGCTAGTGGTGGATTCTGATTTCCACCAAATCCCAGACTGTGAGAAAGTAAACATTGCTGTTATACAGCCAGAGCTCCCTGCTGGAAGGAAAAAAAATTGTTCTTCAGTTGGGAAATGACATGTCACACGTAGCTGTACTAATAAGATCTAATTCTGAAAAATATAAGGCAGAGGAAGGACATACAAAAAGAAGAAGATTTTTGGAGTTTGCCATTACCAATAATTTGCATGCTAGTGCTGGATTCCGATTTCCACCAAATCCCAGACTGTGGGAAAGAAAACATTGCTATTACACAGCCAGAGCTCCCTGCTGGAAAGAACAAAAATTGTTCTTCAGTTGGGAAATGACATGTCACACGTAGCTGTAGTTATAGGATCTAACTCTGAAAAATATTAAGCAGAGGAAGGATACACCAAAAGAAGAAGGTTTTTGATGTTTGCCATTGCTCATAATTTGCATGCTAGTGGTGGATTCCGATTTATACCAAATCCCAGACTGTGGGAAAGATAACATTGCTGTTATACAGCCAGAGCTCCCTGCTGGAAAGAACAAAAATTGTTCTTCAGTTGGGAAATGACATGTCACACGCAGCAGTACTTAAAGGATCTAACTCTGAAAAATATAAAGCAGAGGAAGGACATACCAAAAGAAGAAGATTTTTGAAGTTTGCCGTTGCCCGTAATTGGTATGCTACAGGTGGATTCCGATTTCCACCAAATCCCAGACTGTTGGAAAGTAAACATTGCTGTTATACAGCCAGAGCACCCTGCTGGAAAGAACAAAAATTGTTCTTCAGTTGGGAAATGACATGTCACACGTAGCTGTACTAATAGGATCTAACTCTGAAAAATAAAGCAGAGGAAGGACATACCAAAAGAAGAAGATTTTTGAAGTTTGCCGTTGCCCATAATTTGCATGCCAGAGGTGGATTCTGATTTCCACCAAATCCCAGACTGTGGGAAAGTAAATATTGCAGTTATACAGCCAGAGCTCTCCGCTGGAAAGAACAAAAATTGTTCTTCAGTTGGGAAAAGACATGTCACACGTAGCTGTACTTATAGGATCTAACTCTGAAAAATATAAAGCAGAGGAAGGACATACCAAAAGAAGAATAGTTTTGAAGTTAGCCGTTGCCCATAATTTGCATGCCAGAAGTGGATTCTGATTTGCACCAGATCCCAGACTGTGGCAAAGTAAACATTGCTGTTATACAGCCAGAGCTCCCTGCTGGAAAGAACAAAAACTTCTTCAGTTGGGAAATGATATGTCTCACGTAGCTGTACTAATAGGATCTAACTCTGAACAATATAAAGCAGAGGAAGGACATACCAAAAGAAGAAGATTTTTGAAAATTGCCGTTGCCCGTAACTTCCATGCCAGAGGTGGATTCTGATTTCCACCAAATCCCAGACTGTGGGAAAGTAAATATTGCAGTTATACAGCCAGAGCTCTCCGCTGGAAAGAACAAAAATTGTTCTTCAGTTGGGAAATGACATGTCACACGCAGCAGTACTTAAAGGATCTAACTCTGAAAAATATAAAGCAGAGGAAGGACATACCAAAACAAGAAGATTTTTGAAGTTTGCCGTTGCCCGTAATTGGTATGCTACAGGTAGATTCCGATTTCCACCAAATCCCAGACTGTTGGAAAGTAAACATTGCTGTTATACAGCCAGAGCACCCTGCTGGAAAGAACAAAAATTGTTCTTCAGTTGGGAAATGACATGTCACACGTAGCTGTACTAATAGGATCTAACTCTGAAAAATAAAGCAGAGGAAGGACATACCAAAAGAAGAAGATTTTTGAAGTTTGCCGTTGCCCATAATTTGTATGCCAGAGGTGGATCCTGATTTCCACCAAATCCCAGACTGTGGGAAAGTAAATATTGCAGTTATACAGCCAGAGCTCTCCGCTGGAAAGAACAAAAATTGTTCTTCAGTTGGGAAATGACATGTCACACGTAGCTGTACTTATAGGATCTAACTCTGAAAAATATAAAGCAGAGGAAGGACATACCAAAAGAAGAAGATTTTTGAAGTTTGCCGTTGCCCATAATTTGCATGCCAGAGGTGGATTCTGATTTCCACCAAATCCCAGACTGTGGGAAAGTAAACATTGCTGTTATACACCCAGAGCTCCCTGTGGAAATGAACAAAAATTGTTCTTCAGTTGGGAAATGACATGTCAAACGCAGCTGTACTTAGAGGATCTAACTCTGAAAAATATAAAGCAGAGGAAGGACATACCAAAAGAAGAAGATTTTTGAAGTTTGCTATTTCCCATAATTTGCATGCTAGTGGTGGATTCCGATTTCCACTAAATCCCAGACTGTGGGAAAGTAAACATTGCTGTTATACAGACAGAGCTCCCTGCTGGAAAGAACAAAATTTGTTCTCCAGTTGAGAAATGACATGTCACATGTAGCTGTACTTATAGGATCTAACTCTGAAAAATATAAAGCAGACGAAGGAACTTACCAATAGAAGAAGATTTTTGAAGTTTGCCATTGCACATAATTTGCATGCTAGCGGTGGATTCCGATTTCCATCAAATCCCAGACTGTGGTAAAGTAAACATTGCTGTTATACAGCCAGAGCTCCCTGCTGGAAGGAACAAAAATTGTTCTTTAGTTGGGAAATGACATGTCACACGTATCTGTACTAATAGGATCTAACTCTGGAAAATATAAAGCAGAGGAAAGACATACCAAAAGTAGAAGATTTTTGAAGTTTGCCATCGCCAATACTTTGCATGCTAGTGGTGGATTCCGATTTCCACCAAATCCCAGACTGTGGGAAAGTAAACATTGCTATTACACAGCCAGAGCTCCCTGCTGGAAAGAACAAAAATTGTTCTTCAGTTGGGAAATGACATGTCACACGTAGCTATACTTATAGGATTTAACTCTGAATAAATATAAAGCAGAGGAAGGACATACCAAAAGAAGGTTTTTGAAGTTTGCCATTGCCCATAGTTTGCATGCTAGTGGTGGATTCCGCTTTCCACCAAATCCCAGACTGTGGGAAAGTTAACATTGACGTTATACAGCCAGAGCTCCCTGCTGGAAAGACCAAAAATTGTTCTTCTATTGGGAAATGGCTTGTCACACGTAGCTGTACTTATAGGATCTAACTCTGAAAAATATAAAGCAGAGGAAGGACATACCAAAAGAAGATGATTTTTGAAGTTTGCCATTGCCCATAATTTGCATGATAGTGGTGGATTCCGATTTCCACCAAATCCCAGACTGTGGGAAAAAGAACATTGCTGTTATACAGCCAGAGCTCCCTTTTGGAAAGAAAAAAAATTGTTCTTCAGTTGGGAAATGACATGTCACACGTAGCTGTACTTATAGGGTCTAACTCTGAAAAATATAAAGCAGAGGAAGTACATACCAAAAGAAGAAGATTTTTGAAGTTTGCCATTTCCCATAATTTGCATGCTAGTGGTGGATTCCGATTTCCACCAAATCCCAGACGGTGGGAAAGTAAACATTGCTGTTATACAGTCAGAGCTCCCTGCTGGAAAGAACAGAAATTGTTCTTCACTTGGAAAATGACATGTCACACGTAGCTGTACTTATAGGATTTAACTCTGAAAAATATAAAGCAGAGGAAGGACATACCAAAAGAGGAAGATTTTTGAAGGTTGCCATTGCTCATAATTTGCATGCTAGTGGTGGATTCCGATTTCCACCAAATCCCAGACTGTGAGAAAGTAAACATTATTATACAGCCAGAGCTCCCTGCTGGAAAGAACAAAAATTGTTCTTCAGTTGGGCAATGACATGTCACACGTAGCTGTGCTTATAGGATCTAACTCTGAAAAATATAAAGCAGAGGAAGGACATACCAAAAGAAGAAGATTTTTGAAGTTTACCATTGCCCATAATTTGCATGACAGAGGTGGATTCTGATTTCCACCAGATCCCAGACTGTGGGAAAGTAAACATTGCTGTTATACAGCCAGAGCTCCCTGCTGGAAAGAACAAAAATTGTTCTTCAGTTGGGAAATGACATGTCACATGTAGCTGTACTTATAGGATCTAACTCTGAAAAATATAAAGCAGAGGAAGGATATACCAAAAGACGAAGATTTTTGAAGTTTGCCGTTGCCCATAATTTGCATGCTAGTGGTGGATTCCTATTTCCACCAAATCCCAGACTGTTGGGAAGTAAACACTGCTGTTATACGGCCAGAGCTCCCTGCTGGAAAGAGCAAAAATTGTTTTTCAGTTGGGAAGTGACATGTCACATGCAGCTGTACTTAAAGGATCTAACTCTGAAAAATATAAAGCAGAGGAAAGACATACCAAAAGAAGAATATTTTTGAAGTTTGCCATTTCCCATAATTTGCATGCTAGTGGTGGATTCCGATTTCCACCAAATCCCAGACGGTGGGAAAGTAAACATTGCTGTTATACAGCCAGAGCTCCCTGCTGGAAAGAACAAAGATTGTTCTTCAGTTCGGAAATGACATGTCACACGTAGCTGTACTTATAGGATCTAACTCTGAAAAATATAAAGCAGAGGAAGGACATACCAAAAGAAGAAGATTTTTGAAGTTTGCCATTTCCCATAATTTGCATGCTAGTGGTGGATTCCGATTTCCACAAATCCAAGACGGTGGGAAAGTAAACATTGCTGTTATACAGCCAGAGCTCTTTGCTGGAAAGAACAAAGATTGTTCTTCAGTTGGGAAATGACATGTCACACGTAGCTGTACTTATAGGATCTAACTCTGAAAAATATAAAGCAGAGGAAGGACATACCAAAAGAAGAAGATTTTTGAAGGTTGCCATTGCCCATAATTTGCATGCTAGTGGTGGATTCCGATTTCCACCAAATCCCAGACTGTGGGAAAGTAAACATTGCTATTATACAGCCAGAGCTTCCTGCTGGAAAGAACAAAAATTGTTCTTCATTTGGGAAATGACATGTCACACGTAGCTGTACTTATACGATCTAACTCTGAAAAATATAATGCAGAGGAAGGTCATACCAAAAGAAGAAGATTTTTGAAGTTTGCCACTGCCCATAATTTGCATGCTAGTGATGGATTCCGATTTCCACCAAATCCAAGACTGTGGGAAAGTAAACATTGCTGTTATACAGCCAGAGCTCCCTGCTGGAAAGAACAAAATTTGTTCTTCAGTTGGGAAATGACATGTCACACGTAGCTGTACTTATAGGATCTAATTCTGAAAAATATAAAGCAGAGGATGGACATACAAAAAGAAGAATATTTTTGATGTTTGCCGTTGCCCATTATTTGCATGCTAAAGGTGGATTCCGATTTCCACCAAATCCCAGACTGTGGGAAAGTAAACATTGCTGTTATACAGCCAGAGCTCCCTGCTGGAAAGAACAAAAATTGTTGTTCAGTTAAGAAATGACATGTCACACGTGGCTGTACTTACAGGATCTAACACTGAAAAATATAAGGCAGAGGAAGGACATACCAAAACAAGAAGATTTTTGAAGTTTGCCAATGCCCATAATTAGCATGCAAGTGGTGGATTCCGATTTCCGCCAAATCCCAGACTGTGGGAAAGTAAGCATTGCTGTTACACAGCCAGAGCTCCCTGCAGGAAGGAACAAAAATTGTTCTTCAGTTAGGAAATGACATGTCACACGTAGCTGTACTAATAGGTTTTAACTCTGAAAAATATAAAGCAGAGGAAGGACATACCAAAAGAAGAAGATTTTTGAAGTTTGCCGTTGCCCATAATTGGCATGCTACATGTGGATTCTGATTTCCACCAAATCCCAGACTGTGGGAAAGTAAACATTGCTGTTATACACCCAGAGCTCCCTGTGGAAATGAACAAAAATTGTTCTTCAGTTGGGAAATGACATGTCAAACGCAGCTGTACTTAGAGGATCTAACTCTGAAAAATATAAAGCAGAGGAAGGACATACCAAAAGAAGAAGATTTTTGAAGTTTGCTATTTCCCATAATTTGCATGCTAGTGGTGGATTCCGATTTCCACTAAATCCCAGACTGTGGGAAAGTAAACATTGCTGTTATACAGACAGAGCTCCCTGCTGGAAAGAACAAAATTTGTTCTCCAGTTGAGAAATGACATGTCACATGTAGCTGTACTTATAGGATCTAACTCTGAAAAATATAAAGCAGACGAAGGAACTTACCAATAGAAGAAGATTTTTGAAGTTTGCCATTGCACATAATTTGCATGCTAGCGGTGGATTCCGATTTCCATCAAATCCCAGACTGTGGTAAAGTAAACATTGCTGTTATACAGCCAGAGCTCCCTGCTGGAAGGAACAAAAATTGTTCTTTAGTTGGGAAATGACATGTCACACGTATCTGTACTAATAGGATCTAACTCTGGAAAATATAAAGCAGAGGAAAGACATACCAAAAGTAGAAGATTTTTGAAGTTTGCCATCGCCAATACTTTGCATGCTAGTGGTGGATTCCGATTTCCACCAAATCCCAGACTGTGGGAAAGTAAACATTGCTATTACACAGCCAGAGCTCCCTGCTGGAAAGAACAAAAATTGTTCTTCAGTTGGGAAATGACATGTCACACGTAGCTATACTTATAGGATTTAACTCTGAATAAATATAAAGCAGAGGAAGGACATACCAAAAGAAGGTTTTTGAAGTTTGCCATTGCCCATAGTTTGCATGCTAGTGGTGGATTCCGCTTTCCACCAAATCCCAGACTGTGGGAAAGTTAACATTGACGTTATACAGCCAGAGCTCCCTGCTGGAAAGACCAAAAATTGTTCTTCTATTGGGAAATGGCTTGTCACACGTAGCTGTACTTATAGGATCTAACTCTGAAAAATATAAAGCAGAGGAAGGACATACCAAAAGAAGATGATTTTTGAAGTTTGCCATTGCCCATAATTTGCATGATAGTGGTGGATTCCGATTTCCACCAAATCCCAGACTGTGGGAAAAAGAACATTGCTGTTATACAGCCAGAGCTCCCTTTTGGAAAGAAAAAAAATTGTTCTTCAGTTGGGAAATGACATGTCACACGTAGCTGTACTTATAGGGTCTAACTCTGAAAAATATAAAGCAGAGGAAGTACATACCAAAAGAAGAAGATTTTTGAAGTTTGCCATTTCCCATAATTTGCATGCTAGTGGTGGATTCCGATTTCCACCAAATCCCAGACGGTGGGAAAGTAAACATTGCTGTTATACAGTCAGAGCTCCCTGCTGGAAAGAACAGAAATTGTTCTTCACTTGGAAAATGACATGTCACACGTAGCTGTACTTATAGGATTTAACTCTGAAAAATATAAAGCAGAGGAAGGACATACCAAAAGAGGAAGATTTTTGAAGGTTGCCATTGCTCATAATTTGCATGCTAGTGGTGGATTCCGATTTCCACCAAATCCCAGACTGTGAGAAAGTAAACATTATTATACAGCCAGAGCTCCCTGCTGGAAAGAACAAAAATTGTTCTTCAGTTGGGCAATGACATGTCACACGTAGCTGTGCTTATAGGATCTAACTCTGAAAAATATAAAGCAGAGGAAGGACATACCAAAAGAAGAAGATTTTTGAAGTTTACCATTGCCCATAATTTGCATGACAGAGGTGGATTCTGATTTCCACCAGATCCCAGACTGTGGGAAAGTAAACATTGCTGTTATACAGCCAGAGCTCCCTGCTGGAAAGAACAAAAATTGTTCTTCAGTTGGGAAATGACATGTCACATGTAGCTGTACTTATAGGATCTAACTCTGAAAAATATAAAGCAGAGGAAGGATATACCAAAAGACGAAGATTTTTGAAGTTTGCCGTTGCCCATAATTTGCATGCTAGTGGTGGATTCCTATTTCCACCAAATCCCAGACTGTTGGGAAGTAAACACTGCTGTTATACGGCCAGAGCTCCCTGCTGGAAAGAGCAAAAATTGTTTTTCAGTTGGGAAGTGACATGTCACATGCAGCTGTACTTAAAGGATCTAACTCTGAAAAATATAAAGCAGAGGAAAGACATACCAAAAGAAGAATATTTTTGAAGTTTGCCATTTCCCATAATTTGCATGCTAGTGGTGGATTCCGATTTCCACCAAATCCCAGACGGTGGGAAAGTAAACATTGCTGTTATACAGCCAGAGCTCCCTGCTGGAAAGAACAAAGATTGTTCTTCAGTTCGGAAATGACATGTCACACGTAGCTGTACTTATAGGATCTAACTCTGAAAAATATAAAGCAGAGGAAGGACATACCAAAAGAAGAAGATTTTTGAAGTTTGCCATTTCCCATAATTTGCATGCTAGTGGTGGATTCCGATTTCCACAAATCCAAGACGGTGGGAAAGTAAACATTGCTGTTATACAGCCAGAGCTCTTTGCTGGAAAGAACAAAGATTGTTCTTCAGTTGGGAAATGACATGTCACACGTAGCTGTACTTATAGGATCTAACTCTGAAAAATATAAAGCAGAGGAAGGACATACCAAAAGAAGAAGATTTTTGAAGGTTGCCATTGCCCATAATTTGCATGCTAGTGGTGGATTCCGATTTCCACCAAATCCCAGACTGTGGGAAAGTAAACATTGCTATTATACAGCCAGAGCTTCCTGCTGGAAAGAACAAAAATTGTTCTTCATTTGGGAAATGACATGTCACACGTAGCTGTACTTATACGATCTAACTCTGAAAAATATAATGCAGAGGAAGGTCATACCAAAAGAAGAAGATTTTTGAAGTTTGCCACTGCCCATAATTTGCATGCTAGTGATGGATTCCGATTTCCACCAAATCCAAGACTGTGGGAAAGTAAACATTGCTGTTATACAGCCAGAGCTCCCTGCTGGAAAGAACAAAATTTGTTCTTCAGTTGGGAAATGACATGTCACACGTAGCTGTACTTATAGGATCTAATTCTGAAAAATATAAAGCAGAGGATGGACATACAAAAAGAAGAATATTTTTGATGTTTGCCGTTGCCCATTATTTGCATGCTAAAGGTGGATTCCGATTTCCACCAAATCCCAGACTGTGGGAAAGTAAACATTGCTGTTATACAGCCAGAGCTCCCTGCTGGAAAGAACAAAAATTGTTGTTCAGTTAAGAAATGACATGTCACACGTGGCTGTACTTACAGGATCTAACACTGAAAAATATAAGGCAGAGGAAGGACATACCAAAACAAGAAGATTTTTGAAGTTTGCCAATGCCCATAATTAGCATGCAAGTGGTGGATTCCGATTTCCGCCAAATCCCAGACTGTGGGAAAGTAAGCATTGCTGTTACACAGCCAGAGCTCCCTGCAGGAAGGAACAAAAATTGTTCTTCAGTTAGGAAATGACATGTCACACGTAGCTGTACTAATAGGTTTTAACTCTGAAAAATATAAAGCAGAGGAAGGACATACCAAAAGAAGAAGATTTTTGAAGTTTGCCGTTGCCCATAATTGGCATGCTACATGTGGATTCTGATTTCCACCAAATCCCAGACTGTGGGAAAGTTAACATTGCTGTTATACAGCCAGAGCTCCCTGCAGGAAAGAACAAAAATTGTTCTTCAGTTTCGAAATGACATGTCACACGTAGCTGTACTAATAGGATCGAACTGTGAAAAATATAAAGCAGAGGAAGGACATACCAAAAGAAGAAGGTTTTTGAAGTTTGCCGTTGCCCATAATTTGCATTCCAGAGGTGGATTCTGATTTCCACCAAATCCCAGACTGTGGGAAAGTAAACTTTGCTGTTATACAGCCAGAACTTCCTGCTGGAAAGAACAAAAATTGTTCAGTTGGGAAATGACATGTCACACATAGCTGTACTAATAGGATCTAACTCTGAAAAATATAACGCAGAGGAAGGACATACCAAAAGAAGAAGGTTTTTGAAGTTTGCCGTTGCCCATAATTTGCATGCCACAGGTGGATTCTGATTTCCACCAAATCCCAGACTGTGAGAAAGTAAACATTGCTGTTATACAGCCAGAGCTCCCTGCTGGAAGGAAAAAAAATTGTTCTTCAGTTGGGAAATGACATGTCACACGTAGCTGTACTAATAAGATCTAACTCTGAAAAATATAAGGCAGAGGAAGGACATACAAAAAGAAGAAGATTTTTGGAGTTTGCCATTACCAATAATTTGCATGCTAGTGCTGGATTCCGATTTCCACCAAATCCCAGACTGTGGGAAAGTAAACATTGCTATTACACAGCCAGAGCTCCCTGCTGGAAAGAACAAAAATTGTTCTTCAGTTGGGAAATGACATGTCACACGTAGCTGTAGTTATAGGATCTAACTCTGAAAAATATTAAGCAGAGGAAGGATACACCAAAAGAAGAAGGTTTTTGATGTTTGCCATTGCTCATAATTTGCATGCTAGTGGTGGATTCCGATTTATACCAAATCCCAGACTGTGGGAAAGATAACATTGCTGTTATACAGCCAGAGCTCCCTGCTGGAAAGAACAAAAATTGTTCTTCAGTTGGGAAATGACATGTCACACGCAGCAGTACTTAAAGGATCTAACTCTGAAAAATATAAAGCAGAGGAAGGACATACCAAAAGAAGAAGATTTTTGAAGTTTGCCGTTGCCCGTAATTGGTATGCTACAGGTGGATTCCGATTTCCACCAAATCCCAGACTGTTGGAAAGTAAACATTGCTGTTATACAGCCAGAGCACCCTGCTGGAAAGAACAAAAATTGTTCTTCAGTTGGGAAATGACATGTCACACGTAGCTGTACTAATAGGATCTAACTCTGAAAAATAAAGCAGAGGAAGGACATACCAAAAGAAGAAGATTTTTGAAGTTTGCCGTTGCCCATAATTTGCATGCCAGAGGTGGATTCTGATTTCCACCAAATCCCAGACTGTGGGAAAGTAAATATTGCAGTTATACAGCCAGAGCTCTCCGCTGGAAAGAACAAAAATTGTTCTTCAGTTGGGAAATGACATGTCACACGTAGCTGTACTTATAGGATCTAACTCTGAAAAATATAAAGCAGAGGAAGGACATACCAAAAGAAGAATAGTTTTGAAGTTAGCCGTTGCCCATAATTTGCATGCCAGAAGTGGATTCTGATTTGCACCAGATCCCAGACTGTGGCAAAGTAAACATTGCTGTTATACAGCCAGAGCTCCCTGCTGGAAAGAACAAAAACTTCTTCAGTTGGGAAATGATATGTCTCACGTAGCTGTACTAATAGGATCTAACTCTGAACAATATAAAGCAGAGGAAGGACATACCAAAAGAAGAAGATTTTTGAAAATTGCCGTTGCCCGTAATTTCCATGCCAGAGGTGGATTCTGATTTCCACCAAATCCCAGACTGTGGGAAAGTAAATATTGCAGTTATACAGCCAGAGCTCTCCGCTGGAAAGAACAAAAATTGTTCTTCAGTTGGGAAATGACATGTCACACGCAGCAGTACTTAAAGGATCTAACTCTGAAAAATATAAAGCAGAGGAAGGACATACCAAAAGAAGAAGATTTTTGAAGTTTGCCGTTGCCCGTAATTGGTATGCTACAGGTGGATTCCGATTTCCACCAAATCCCAGACTGTTGGAAAGTAAACATTGCTGTTATACAGCCAGAGCACCCTGCTGGAAAGAACAAAAATTGTTCTTCAGTTGGGAAATGACATGTCACACGTAGCTGTACTAATAGGATCTAACTCTGAAAAATAAAGCAGAGGAAGGACATACCAAAAGAAGAAGATTTCTGAAGTTTGCCGTTGCCCATAATTTGTATGCCAGAGGTGGATTCTGATTTCCACCAAATCCCAGACTGTGGGAAAGTAAATATTGCAGTTATACAGCCAGAGCTCTCCGCTGGAAAGAACAAAAATTGTTCTTCAGTTGGGAAATGACATGTCAAACGCAGCTGTACTTAGAGGATCTAACTCTGAAAAATATAAAGCAGAGGAAGGACATACCAAAAGAAGAAGATTTTTGAAGTTTGCTATTTCCCATAATTTGCATGCTAGTGGTGGATTCCGATTTCCACCAAATCCCAGACTGTGGGAAAGTAAACATTGCTGTTATACAGACAGAGCTCCCTGCTGGAAAGAACAAAATTTGTTCTCCAGTTGAGAAATGACATGTCACATGTAGCTGTACTTATAGGATCTAACTCTGAAAAATATAAAGCAGACGAAGGAACTTACCAATAGAAGAAGATTTTTGAAGTTTGCCATTGCACATAATTTGCATGCTAGCGGTGGATTCCGATTTCCATCAAATCCCAGACTGTGGTAAAGTAAACATTGCTGTTATACAGCCAGAGCTCCCTGCTGGAAGGAACAAAAATTGTTCTTTAGTTGGGAAATGACATGTCACACGTATCTGTACTAATAGGATCTAACTCTGGAAAATATAAAGCAGAGGAAAGACATACCAAAAGTAGAAGATTTTTGAAGTTTGCCATTGCCAATACTTTGCATGCTAGTGGTGGATTCCGATTTCCACCAAATCCCAGACTGTGGGAAAGTAAACATTGCTATTACACAGCCAGAGCTCCCTGCTGGAAAGAACAAAAATTGTTCTTCAGTTGGGAAATGACATGTCACACGTAGCTATACTTATAGGATTTAACTCTGAATAAATATAAAGCAGAGGAAGGACATACCAAAAGAAGGTTTTTGAAGTTTGCCATTGCCCATAGTTTGCATGCTAGTGGTGGATTCCGCTTTCCACCAAATCCCAGACTGTGGGAAAGTTAACATTGACGTTATACAGCCAGAGCTCCCTGCTGGAAAGACCAAAAATTGTTCTTCTATTGGGAAATGGCTTGTCACACGTAGCTGTACTTATAGGATCTAACTCTGAAAAATATAAAGCAGAGGAAGGACATACCAAAAGAAGATGATTTTTGAAGTTTGCCATTGCCCATAATTTGCATGATAGTGGTGGATTCCGATTTCCACCAAATCCCAGACTGTGGGAAAAAGAACATTGCTGTTATACAGCCAGAGCTCCCTTTTGGAAAGAAAAAAAATTGTTCTTCAGTTGGGAAATGACATGTCACACGTAGCTGTACTTATAGGGTCTAACTCTGAAAAATATAAAGCAGAGGAAGTACATACCAAAGAAGAAGGTTTTTGAACTTTGCCATTGCCCATAATTTGCATGCTAGTGGTGGATTCCGATTTCCACCAAATCCCTGACTGTGGGAGAGTAAACATTGCTGTTATACAGTCATAGTTCCCTGCTGGAAAGAACAAAAATTGTTCTTCAGTTGGGAAATGACATGTCACACGTAGCTGTACTTATAGGATCTAACTCTGAAAAATATAAAGCAGAGAAAGGACATACCAAAAGAAGAAGATTTTTGAAGTTTGCTATTTCCCATAATTTGCATGCTAGTGGTGGATTCCGATTTCCACCAAATCCCAGACTGTGGGAAAGTAAACATTGCTGTTATACAGCCAGAGCTCCCTGCTGGAAAGAACAAAAATAGTTCTTCAGTTGGGAAATGACATGTCACACGTAGCTGTACTTTTAGGATCTAACTCTGAAAAATATAAAGCAGAGGAAAGACATACCAAAAGAAGAAGAGTTTTGTAGTTTGCCGTTGCCCATAATTTGAATGCCAGAAGTGGATTCTGATTTGCACCAGATCCCAGCCAGTGGGAAAGTAAACATTGCTGTTATACAGCCAGAACTCCCTGCTGGAAAGAACAAAAATTGTTTTCTTCAGTTGGGAAATGACATGTCACACGTAGCTGTACGTATAGGATCTAACTCTGAAAAATATAAAGCAGAGAAAGGACATACCAAAAGAAGAAGATTTTTGAAGTTTGCTATTTCCCATAATTTGCATGCTAGTGTTGGATACCGATTTCCACCAAATCCCAGACTGTGGGAAAGTAAACATTGCTGTTATACAGCCAGAGTTCCCTGCTGGAAAGAACAAAATTTGTTCTCCAGTTGAGAAATGACATGTCACATGTAGCTGTACTTATAGGATCTAACTCTGAAAAATATAAAGCAGAGGAAGGACATACCAAAAGAAGAAGCTTTTTGAAGTTTGCCGTTGCCCATAATTTGCATGCCAGAGGTGGATTCTGATTTCCACCAAATCCCAGTCTGTGGGAAAGTAAACATTGCTGTTATACAGCCAGAGCTAACTGCTGGAGAAAACAAAAATTGTTCTTCAGTTGGGAAATGACATGTCACACGTAGCTGTACTTATGGGATCTAACTCTGAAAAATATAAAGCAGAGGAAGGACATACCAAAAGAAGAAGATTTTTGAAATTTGCCGTTGCCCATAATTTGCATGCCAGAGGTGGATTCTGATTTCCACCAGATCCAAGACTGTGGGAAAGTAAACATTGCTATTATACAGCCAGAGCTCCTTGCTGGAAAGAACAAAAATTCTTCTTCACTTGGGAAGTGACATGTCTCACGTAGCTGTACTAATAGGATCCAACTCTGAACAATAGAAAGCAGAGGAAGGACATACCAAAAGAAGAAGATTTTTGAAGTTTGCCGTTGCCCATAATTTGCATGCCAGAGTGGGATTCTGATTTCCACCAAATCCCTGACTGTGGGAAAGTAAACATTGCTGTTATACAGCCAGAGCTCCCTGCTGGAAAGAACAAAAATTGTTCTTCAGTTGGGAAATGACATGTCACACGTAGCTGTACTTACAGGATCTAACTCTGAAAAATATAAAGCAGAGGAAGGACATACCAAAAGAAGAAGGTTTTTGAAGTTTGCCATTGCCCATAATTTGCATGCTAGTGGTGGATTCCGATTTCCACTAAATCCCAGACTGTGGGAAAGTAAACATTGCTATTATTCAGCCAGAGCTCCCTGCAGGAAAAAACAAAAATTGTTCTTCAGTTGGGAAATGACATGTCACACGTAGCTGTACTTATAGGGTCTAACTCTGAAAAATATAAAGCAGAGGAAGTACATACCAAAGAAGAAGGTTTTTGAACTTTGCCATTGCCCATAATTTGCATGCTAGTGGTGGATTCCGATTTCCACCAAATCCCTGACTGTGGGAGAGTAAACATTGCTGTTATACAGCCAGAGCTCCCTGCTGGAAAGAACAAAAATTGTTTTCTTCAGTTGGGAAATGACATGTCACACGTAGCTGTACGTATAGGATCTAACTCTGAAAAGCAGAGGAAGGACATACAAAAAGAAGAAAATTTTTGAAGTTTGCCATTGCCAATAATTTTCATGCCAGTGGTGGATTCTGATTTCCACCAAATCCCAGACTGTGGGAAAGTAAACATTGCTGTTATACAGCCAGAGCTCCCTGCTGGAAAGAACAAAAATTATTCTTCAGTTGGGAAATGACATGTCACACGTAGCTGTACTTATAGAATCTAACTCTGAAAAGTATAAAGCAGAGGAAGGACATACCAAAAGATGAAGATTTTTGAAGTTTGCCGTTGCCCATAATTTGCATGCCAGAGGTGGATTCTGATTTCCACCAGATCCCAGACTGTGGGAAGGTAAATATTGCTGTTATACAGCCGGAGCTCCCTACTGGAAGAACAAAAATTGTTCTTCAGTTGGGAAATGACATGTCACACGTAGCTGTACTAATAGGATCTAACTCTCAAAAATATAAAGCAGAGGAGGAACTTACCAAAAGAAGAAGATTTTGGAAGTTTGCCGTTGCCCATAATTTGCATGCCAGAGGTGGATTCTGATTTCCACCAAATCCCAGTCTGTGGGAAAGTAAACATTGCTGTTATACAGCCAGAGCTCACTGCTGGAAAGAACAAAAATTGTTCGTCAGTTGGGAAATGACATGTCACACGTAGCTGTACTTATAGGATCTAACTCTGAAAAATGTAAAGCAGAGGAAGGACATACCAAAAGAAGTAGATATTTGAAGTTTGCCGTTGCCCATAATTTGTATGCCAGAGGTGGATTCTGATTTACACCAAATCTCAGACTGTGGGAAAGTAAACATTGCTGTTATACAGCCAGAGCTCACTGCTGGAGACAACAAAAATTGTTCATCAGTTGGTAAATGACATGTCACACGTAGCTGTACTTATAGGAACTAACACTGAAAAATATAAAGCAGAGGAAGGACATACCAAAAGAAGAAGATTTTTGAAGTTTGCCGTTGCCCATAATTTGCATGCCAGAGGTGGATTCTGATTTCCACCAGATCCCAGACTGTGGGAAAGTAAACATTGCTGTTATACAGCCAGAGCACCCTGCTGGAAAGAACAAAAATTGTTCTTCAGTTGTGAAATGACATGTCACACGTAGCTGTACTAATAAGATCTAACTTCGAAAAATATAAAGCAGAGGAAGGACATACCAGAAGAAGAAGATTTTTGAAGTTTGCCGTTGCCCATAATTTGCATGCCAGAAGTGGATTCTGATTTGCACCAGATCCCAGACTGTGGGAAAGTAAACATTGCTGTTATACAGCCAGAGCTCCCTGCTGGAAAGAACAAAAATTGTTCTTCAGTTGGGAAATGACATGTCTCACGTAGCTGTACTGATAGGATCTAACTCTGAACAATATAAAGCAGAGAAAGGACATACCAAAAGAAGAAGATTTTTGAAGTTTGCCATTGCCCATAATTTGCATGCCAGAGATGGATTCTGATTTCCACAAAATCTCAGACTGTGGGAAAGTAAACATTGCTGTTATACAGCCAGAGCTCACTGCTGGAGAGAACAAAAATTGTTCTTCAGTTGGGAAATGACATGTCACACGTAGCTGTACTTATAGGATTAAACTCTGAAAAATATAAAGCAGAGGAAGGACATACCAAAAGAAGAACATTTTTCAAGTTTGCCGTTGCCCATAATTTGCATGCCAGAGGTGGATTCTGATTTCCACCAGATCCCAGACTGTGGAAGGTAAACATTGCTGTTATACAGTCGGAGCTCCCTGCTGGAAAGAACAATAATTGTTCTTCAGTTGGGAAATGACATGTCACACGTAGCTGTACTTATAGGATCTAACTCTGAAACATATAAAGCAGAGGAAGGACATACCAAAAGAAGAAGATTTTTGAAGTTTGCCGTTGCCCATAATTTGCATGCCAGAGGTGGATTCTGATTTCCACCAAATCCCAGACTGTGGGAAAGTAAACATTGCTGTTATACAGCCAGAGCTCCCTGCTGGAAAGAACAAAAATTGTTCTTCAGTTGGGAAATGACATGTCACACGTAGCTGTACGTATAGGATCTAACTCTGAAAAATATAAAGCAGAGGAAGGACATACCAAAGGCAGAAGATTTTTGAAGTTTACCATTGCCCATAATATGCATGCCAGAAGTGGATTCTGATTTGCACCAGATTCCAGACTGTGGGAAAGTAAACATTGCTGTTATACAGCCAGAGCTACCTGCTGGAAAGAACAAAAATTGTTCTTCTGTTGGGAAATGACATGTCTCACGTAGCTGTACTAATAGGATCTAACTCTGAACAATATAAAGCAGAGAAAGGACATACCAAAAGAAGAAGATTTTTGAAGTTTGCCGTTGCCCATAATTTGCATGCCAGAGATGGATTCTGATTTCCAGAAAATCTCAGACTGTGGGAAAGTAAACATTGCTGTTATACAGCCAGAGCTCACTGCTGGAGAGAACAAAAATTGTTCTTCAGTTGGGAAATGACATGTCACACGTAGCTGTACTTATAGGATTAAACTCTGAAAAATATAAAGCAGAGGAAGGACATACCAAAAGAAGAACATTTTTCAAGTTTGCCGTTGCCCATAATTTGCATGCCAGAGGTGGATTCTGATTTCCACCAAATCCCAGACTGTGGGAAAGTAAACATTGCTGTTATACAGCCAGAGCTCATTGCTGGAGAGAACAAAAATTGTACTTCAGCTGGGGAATGACATGTCACACGTAGCTGTACTTATAGGATCTAACTCTGAAAAATATAAAGCAGAGGAAGGACATACCAAAAGAAGAAGCTTTTTGAAGTTTGCCGTTGCCCATAATTTGCATGCCAGAGGTGGATTCTGATTTCCACCAAATCCCAGTCTGTGGGAAAGTAAACATTGCTGTTATACAGCCAGAGCTCACTGCTGGAGAAAACAAAAATTGTTCTTCAGTTGGGAAATGACATGTCACACGTAGCTGTACGTATGGGATCTAACTCTGAAAAATATAAAGCAGAGGAAGGACAAACCAAAAGAAGAAGATTTTTGAAGTTTGCCGTTGCCCATAATTTGCAAGCCAGAGGTGGATTCTGATTTCCACCACATCCCAGACTGTGGGAAAGTAAACATTGCTGTTATACAGCCAAAGCTCCCTGCTGGAAAGAACAAAAATTGTTCGTCAGTTGGGAAATGACATGTCACACGTAGCTGTACTTATAGGATCTAACTCTGAAGAATATAAAGCAGAGGAAGGACATACCAAAAGAAGAAGATCTTTGAAGTTTGCCGTTGCCCATAATTTGTATGCCAGAGGTGGATTCTGATTTACACCAAATCTCAGACTGTGGGAAAGTAAACATTGCTGTTATACAACCAGAGCTCACTGCTGGAGAGAACAAAAATTGTTCTTCAGTTGGGAGGTGACATGTCTCACGTAGCTGTACTAATATGATCTAACTCTCAAAAATACAAAGCAGAGGAAGGACATACCAAAAGAAGAAGCTTTTTGAAGTTTGCCGTTGCCCATAATTTGCATGCCAGAAGTGGATTCTGATTTGCACCAGATCCCAGACTGTGGGAAAGTAAACACTGCTGTTATACAGAAAGAGCTCCATACTGGAAAGAACAAAAATTGTTCTTCAGTTGGGAATTGACATGTCTCACGTAGTTGTACTAATATGATCTAACTCTCAAAAATATAAAGCAGAGGAAGGACATACCAAAAGAAGAAGATTTTTGAAGTTTGCTGTTGCCCATAATTTGCATCCCAGAGGTGGATTCTGATTCTCACAAGATCACAGAGTGTGGGAAAGTAAACATTGCTGTTATACAGCCAGAGCTCCCTGCTGGAAAGAACAAAAATTGTTCTTCAGTTGGGAAATGACATGTCACACGTAGCTGTACTTATAGGATCTATCTCTGAAAAATATAACGCAGAGGAAGGACATACCAAAAGAAGAAGATTTTTGAAGTTTGCCATTGCCCATAATTTGCATGCTAGTGGTAGATTCCGATTTCCACCAAATCCCAGACTGTGGGATAGTAAATATTGCTGTTATACAGCCAGAGCACCCTGCTGGAAAGAACAAAAGTAGTTCTTCAGTTGGGAAATGACATGTCACACGTAGCTGTACTTATAGGATCTAACTCTGAAAAATATAAAGCAGAGGAAGGACATACCAAAAGAAGGAGATTTTTGAAGTTTGCCGTTGCACATAATTTGCATGTCAGAAGTGGATTCTGATTTGCACCAGATCCCAGACTGTAGGAAAGTAAACATTGCTGTTATACAGCCAGAGCTCACTGCTGGAAAGAACAAAAATTGTTCTTCAGTTGGGAAATGACATGTCTCACGTAGCTGTTTTAATAGGATCTAACTCTGAACAATATAAAGCAGAGGAAGGACATACCAGAAGAAGAAGATTTTTGAAGTTTGCCGTTGCCCATAATTTGCATGCCAGAGGTGGATTCTGATTTCCATCAGATCCCAGACTGTGGAAGGTAAACATTGCTGTTATACAGCCGGAGCTCCGTGCTGGAAAGAACAATAATTGTTCTTCAGTTGGGAAATGACATGTCACACGTAGCTGTACTTATAGGATCTAACTCTGAAAAATATAAAGCAGAGGAAGGACATACCAAAAGAAGAAGATTTTTGAAGTTTGCTGTTGCCCATAATTTGCGTGCCAGAGGTGGATTCTGATTTCCACCAAATCCCAGACTGTGGGAAAGTAAACATTGCTGTTATACAGCCAGAGCTCCCTGCTGGAAAGAACAAAAATTGTTCTTCAGTTGGGAAATGACATGTCACACGTAGCTGTACGTATAGGATCTAACTCTGAAAAATATAAAGCAGAGGAAGGACATACCAAAGGAAGAAGATTTTTGAAGTTTACCGTTGCCCATAATATGCATGCCAGAAGTGGATTCTGATTTGCACCAGATTCCAGACTGTGGGAAAGTAAACATTGCTGTTATACAGCCAGAGCTCCCTGCTGGAAAGAACAAAAATTGTTCTTCAGTTGGGAAATGACATGTCTCACGTAGCTGTACTAATAGGATCTAACTCTGAACAATATAAAGCAGAGGAAGGACATACCAAAAGAAGAAGATTTTTGAAGTTTGCCGTTGCCCATAATTTGCATGCCAGAGATGGATTCTGATTTCCACAAAATCTCAGACTGTGGAAAAGTAAACATTGCTGTTATACAGCCAGAGCTCACTGCTGGAGAGAACAAAAATTGTTCTTCAGTTGGGAAATGACATGTCACACGTAGCTGTACTTATAGGATTAAACTCTGAAAAATATAAAGCAGAGGAAGGACATACCAAAAGAAGAACATTTTTCAAGTTTGCCGTTGCCCATAATTTGCAAGCCAGAGGTGGATTCTGATTTCCACCAGATCCCAGACTGTGGGAAAGTAAACATTGCTGTTATACAGCCAAAGCTCCCTGCTGGAAAGAACAAAAATTGTTCGTCAGTTGGGAAATGACATGTCACACGTAGCTGTACTTATAGGATCTAACTCTGAAAAATATAAAGCAGAGGAAGGACATACCAAAAGAAGAAGATTTTTGAAGTTTGCCGTTGCCCATAATTTGTATGCCAGAGGTGGATTCTGATTTACACCAAATCTCAGACTGTGGGAAAGTAAACATTGCTGTTATACAAGCAGAGCTCACTGCTGGAGAGAACAAAAATTGTTCTTCAGTTGGGAAATGACATGTCACACGTAGCTGTACTTATAGGAACTACCTCTGAAAAATATAAAGCAGAGGAAGGACATACCAAAAGAAGAAGATTTTTGAAGTTTGCCGTTGCCCATAATTTGCATGCCAGAGGTGGATTCTGATTTCCACCAAATCCCAGACTGTGGGAAAGTAAACATTGCTGTTATACAGCCAGAGCACCCTGCTGGAAAGAACAAAAATTGTTCTTCAGTTGGGAAATGACATGTCACACCTAGCTGTAGGATCTAACTTCGAAAAATATAAAGCAGAGGAAGGACATACCAGAAGAAGAAGATTTTTGATGTTTGCCGTTGCCCTTAATTTGCATGCCAGAAGTGGATTCTGATTTGCACCAGATCCCAGACTGTGGGAAAGTAAACATTGCTCTTATAAAGAAAGAGCTCCCTGCTGGAAAGAACAAAAATTGTTCTTCAGTTGGGAGGTGACATGTCTCACGTAGCTGTACTAATATGATCTAACTCTCAAAAATATAAAGCAGAGGAAGGACATACCAAAAGAAGAAGATTTTTGAAGTTTGCCGTTGCCCATAATTTGCATCCCAGAGGTGGATTCTGATTTCCACAAGATCACAGACTGTGGGAAAGTAAACATTGCTGTTATACAGCCAGAGCTCCCTGCTGGAAAGATCAAAAATTGTTCTTCAGTTGGGAAATGACATGTCACACGTAGCTGTACTTATAGGATCTAACTCTGAAAAATATAAAGCAGAGGAAGGACATACCAAAAGTAGAAGATTTTTGAAGTTTGCCGTTGCACCTAATTTGCATGCCAGAAGTGGATTCTGATTTGCACCAGATCCCAGACTGTAGGAAAGTAAACATTGCTGTTATACAGCCAGAGCTCACTGCTGGAAAGAACAAAAATTGTTCTTCAGTTGGGAAATGACATGTCTCACGTAGCTGTTTTAATAGGATCTAACTCTGAACAATATAAAGCAGAGGAACGACATACCAGAAGAAGAAGATTTTTGAAGTTTGCCGTTGCCCATAATTTGCATGCCAGAGGTGGATTCTGATTTCCACAAGATCCCAGACTGTGGGAAAGTAAACATTGCTGTTATACAGCCAGAGCTCCCTGCTGGAAAGAACAAAAACTGTTCTCCAGTTGGGCAATGACATGTCACTCGTAGCTGTACTTATAGGATCTAACTCTGAAAAATATAAAGCAGAGGAAGGACATACCAAAAGAAGAAGATTTTTGAAGTTTGCCGTTGCCCATAATTTGCATGCCAGAGGTGGATTCTGATTTCCACCAGATCCCAGACTGTGGGAAGGTAAACATTGCTGTTATACAGCCGGAGCTCCCTGCTGGAAAGAACAATAATTGTTCTTCAGTTGGGAAATGACATGTCACACGTAGCTGTACTTATAGGATCTAACTCTGAAAAATATAAAGCAGAGGAAGGACATACCAAAAGAAGAAGATTTTTGAAGTTTGCCGTTGCCCATAATTTGCATGCCAGAGGTGGATTCTGATTTCCACCAAATCCCAGACTGTGGGAAAGTAAACATTGCTGTTATACAGCCAGAGCTCCCTGCTGGAAAGAACAAAAATTGTTCTTCAGTTGGGAAATGACATGTCTCACGTAGCTGTACTAATAGGATCTAACTCTGAACAATATAAAGCAGAGGAAGGACATACCAACAGAAGAAGATTTTTGAAGTTTGCCGTTGCCCATAATTTGCATGCCAGAGATGGATTCTGATTTCCACAAAATCTCAGACTGTGGAAAAGTAAACATTGCTGTTATACAGCCAGAGCTCACTGCTGGAGAGAACAAAAATTGTTCTTCAGTTGGGAAATGACATGTCACACGTAGCTGTACTTATAGGATTAAACTCTGAAAAATATAAAGAAGAGGAAGGACATACCAAAAGAAGAACATTTTTCAAGTTTGCCGTTGCCCATAATTTGCAAGCCAGAGGTGGATTCTGATTTCCACCAGATCCCAGACTGTGGGAAAGTAAACATTGCTGTTATACAGCCAAAGCTCCCTGCTGGAAAGAACAAATATTGTTCGTCAGTTGGGAAATGACATGTCACACGTAGCTGTACTTATAGGATCTAACTCTGAAAAATATAAAGCAGAGGAAGGACATACCAAAAGAAGAAGATTTTTGAAGTTTGCCGTTGCCCATAATTTGTATGCCAGAGGTGGATTCTGATTTACACCAAATCTCAGACTGTGGGAAAGTAAACATTGCTGTTATACACGCAGAGCTCACTGCTGGAGAGAACAAAAATTGTTCTTCAGTTGGGAAATGACATGTCACACGTAGCTGTACTTATAGGAACTACCTCTGAAAAATATAAAGCAGAGGAAGGACATACCAAAAGAAGAAGATTTTTGAAGTTTGCCGTTGCCCATAATTTGCATGCCAAAGGTGGATTCTGATTTCCACCAGATCCCAGACTGTGAGAAAGTAAACATTGCTGTTATACAGCCAGAGCACCCTGCTGGAAAGAACAAAAATTGTTCTTCAGTTGGGAAATGACATGTCACACGTAGCTGTACTAATAGGATCTAACTTCGAAAAATATAAAGCAGAGGAAGGACATACCAGAAGAAGAAGATTTTTGATGTTTGCCGTTGCCCTTAATTTGCATGCCAGAAGTGGATTCTGATTTGCACCAGATCCCAGACTGTGGGAAAGTAAACATTGCACTTATACAGAAAGAGCTCCCTGCTGGAAAGAACAAAAATTGTTCTTCAGTTGGGAGGTGACATGTCTCACGTAGCTGTACTAATATGATCTAACTCTCAAAAATATAAAGCAGAGGAAGGACATACCAAAAGAAGAAGATTTTTGAAGTTTGCCGTTGCCCATAATTTGCATCCCAGAGGTGGATTCTGATTTCCACAAGATCACAGACTGTGGGAAAGTAAACATTTCTGCTATACAGCCAGAGCTCCCTGCTGGAAAGAACAAAAATTGTTCTTCAGTTGGGAAATGACATGTCACACGTAGCTGTACTTATAGGATCTAACTCTGAAAAATATAAAGCAGAGGAAGGACATACCAAAAGAAGAAGATTTTTGAAGTTTGCCGTTGCACATAATTTGCATGCCAGAAGTGGATTCTGATTTGCACCAGATCCCAGACTGTAGGAAAGTAAACATTGCTGTTATACAGCCAGAGCTCACTGCTGGAAAGAACAAAAATTGTTCTTCAGTTGGGAAATGACATGTCTCACGTAGCTGTTTTAATAGGATCTAACTCTGAACAATATAAAGCAGAGGAACGACATACCAGAAGAAGAAGATTTTTGAAGTTTGCCGTTGCCCATAATTTGCATCCCAGAGGTGGATTCTGATTTCCACAAGATCACAGACTGTGGGAAAGTAAAAATTGCTGTTATACAGCCAGAGCTCCCTGCTGGAAAGAACAATAATTGTTCTTCAGTTGGGAAATGACATGTCACACGTAGCTGTACTTATAGGATCTAACTCTGAAAAATATAAAGCAGAGGAAGGACATACCAAAAGAAGAAGATTTTTTAAGTTTGCCGTTGCCCATAATTTGCATGCCAGAGGTGGATTCTGATTTCCACCAAATCCCAGACTGTGGGAAAGTAAACATTGCTGTTATACAGCCAGAGCTCCCTGCTGGAAAGAACAAAAATTGTTCTTCAGTTGGGAAATGACATGTCACACGTAGCTGTACGTATAGGATCTAACTCTGAAAAATATAAAGCAGAGGAAGGACATACCAAAAGAAGAAGATTTTTGAAGTTTACCGTTGCCCATAATTTGCATGCCAGAAGTGGATTCTGATTTGCACCAGATCCCAGACTGTGGGAAAGTAAACATTGCTCTTATAAAGAAAGAGCTCCCTGCTGGAAAGAACAAAAATTGTTCTTCAGTTGGGAGGTGACATGTCTCACGTAGCTGTACTAATATGATCTAACTCTCAAAAATATAAAGCAGAGGAAGGACATACCAAAAGAAGAAGATTTTTGAAGTTTGCCGTTGCCCATAATTTGCATCCCAGAGGTGGATTCTGATTTCCACAAGATCACAGACTGTGGGAAAGTAAACATTGCTGTTATACAGCCAGAGCTCCCTGCTGGAAAGAACAAAAATTGTTCTTCAGTTGGGAAATGACATGTCACACGTAGCTGTACTTATAGGATCTAACTCTGAAAAATATAAAGCAGAGGAAGGACATACCAAAAGAAGAAGATTTTTGAAGTTTGCCGTTGCACATAATTTGCATGCCAGAAGTGGATTCTGATTTGCACCAGATCCCAGACTGTAGGAAAGTAAACATTGCTGTTATACAGCCAGAGCTCACTGCTGGAAAGAACAAAAATTGTTCTTCAGTTGGGAAATGACATGTCTCACGTAGCTGTTTTAATAGGATCTAACTCTGAACAATATAAAGCAGAGGAACGACATACCAGAAGAAGAAGATTTTTGAAGTTTGCCGTTGCCCATAATTTGCATGCCAGAGGTGGATTCTGATTTCCACAAGATCCCAGACTGTGGGAAAGTAAACATTGCTGTTATACAGCCAGAGCTCCCTGCTGGAAAGAACAAAAACTGTTCTCCAGTTGGGCAATGACATGTCACTCGTAGCTGTACTTATAGGATCTAACTCTGAAAAATATAAAGCAGAGGAAGGACATACCAAAAGAAGAAGATTTTTGAAGTTTGCCGTTGCCCATAATTTGCATGCCAGAGGTGGATTCTGATTTCCACCAGATCCCAGACTGTGGGAAGGTAAACATTGCTGTTATACAGCCGGAGCTCCCTGCTGGAAAGAACAATAATTGTTCTTCAGTTGGGAAATGACATGTCACACGTAGCTGTACTTATAGGATCTAACTCTGAAAAATATAAAGCAGAGGAAGGACATACCAAAAGAAGAAGATTTTTGAAGTTTGCCGTTGCCCATAATTTGCATGCCAGAGGTGGATTCTGATTTCCACCAAATCCCAGACTGTGGGAAAGTAAACATTGCTGTTATACAGCCAGAGCTCCCTGCTGGAAAGAACAAAAATTGTTCTTCAGTTGGGAAATGACATGTCTCACGTAGCTGTACTAATAGGATCTAACTCTGAACAATATAAAGCAGAGGAAGGACATACCAAAAGAAGAAGATTTTTGAAGTTTGCCGTTGCCCATAATTTGCATGCCAGAGATGGATTCTGATTTCCACAAAATCTCAGACTGTGGAAAAGTAAACATTGCTGTTATACAGCCAGAGCTCACTGCTGGAGAGAACAAAAATTGTTCTTCAGTTGGGAAATGACATGTCACACGTAGCTGTACTTATAGGATTAAACTCTGAAAAATATAAAGCAGAGGAAGGACATACCAAAAGAAGAACATTTTTCAAGTTTGCTGTTGCCCATAATTTGCAAGCCAGAGGTGGATTCTGATTTCCACCAGATCCCAGACTGTGGGAAAGTAAACATTGCTGTTATACAGCCAAAGCTCCCTGCTGGAAAGAACAAAAATTGTTCGTCAGTTGGGAAATGACATGTCACACGTAGCTGTACTTATAGGATCTAACTCTGAAAAATATAAAGCAGAGGAAGGACATACCAAAAGAAGAAGATTTTTGAAGTTTGCCGTTGCCCATAATTTGTATGCCAGAGGTGGATTCTGATTTACACCAAATCTCAGACTGTGGGAAAGTAAACATTGCTGTTATACACGCAGAGCTCACTGCTGGAGAGAACAAAAATTGTTCTTCAGTTGGGAAATGACATGTCACACGTAGCTGTACTTATAGGAACTACCTCTGAAAAATATAAAGCAGAGGAAGGACATACCAAAAGAAGAAGATTTTTGAAGTTTGCCGTTGACCATAATTTGCATGCCAAAGGTGGATTCTGATTTCCACCAGATCCCAGACTGTGGGAAAGTAAACATTGCTGTTAAAAGCCAGAGGTCTGTGCCAGAAAGAACAAAAATTTTCTTTAGTTTGGAAATGACATGTCGCACGTGGCTGTTCTTATAGCATGAAACTCTGAAAAATATAAAGCAGAGGAAGTACAAACCAACAGGAGAAGATTTTTGAAGTTTGCCGTTGGCCATAATTTGCATTCTAGAGGTGGATTCTGATTTCCACCAAATCCCAGACTGTGGGAAAGTAAACTTTGCCGTTATGCAGCCACAGCTCCGTGCTGGAAATAACAAAAATTGTACTTCAGTTAGGAAATTACATGTCACACGTAGCTGTAATTATAGGATCTAACTCTGAAACGTATAAAGCAGAGGAAGGACATACCAAAAGAGGAAGACATTTGAAGTTTGCCGTTGCCCAAATTTGCATGCTACAGGTGGATTTTGATTTCCACCAAATCCCAGACAATGGGAAATTAAACATTGCTGTTATACAGCCAGAGCTCCCTGCTGGAAAGAACAAAAATTGTTCTTCAGTTGGGAAATAACATGTCAGACAGATCTGTAGTTATAGGATCTAACTCTAAAAAATATAAAGCAGAGGAAGGACATACCATAAGAAGAAGATTTTTGAAGTTTGGCTTTGCCCATAATTTGCATGCTAGTGGTGGAGCCCGATTTCCACCAAATCGCAGACTGTGGGAAAGAAAACATTCTTGTTGTACAGCCAGAGCTCCCTGCTGGAAAGAACAAAAATTGTTCTTCACTTGGGAAATGAGATGTCACACGTAGCTTTACTGATAGGATCTAACTCTGAAAAATATAAAGCAGAGGAATGACATACCAAAAGAAGAAGGTTTTCGAAGTTTGCCGTTGCCCATAATTGTTATGCTAGAGGTGGATTCCGATTTTCACCAAATCCCAGACTGTGGGAAGGTAAACATTGCTGTTATACAGCCAGAGCTCCCTGCTGGACAGAACAAAAACTGTTCTTCAGTTGAGAAATGACACGTCACACGTAGCTGTACTTATAGGATCTAACTCTGAAAAATATAAAGCAGAGGAAGGACATACCAAAAGAAGAAGGTTTTTGAAGTTTGCCGTTGCCCATAATTACTATGCTTGAGGTGGATTCCGATTTCCGTCAAATCCCAGACTGTGGGAAAGTAAACATTGCTGTTATACAGCCTGAGCTCCCTGCTGGAAAGAACAAAAGTTGTTCTTCAGTTGGGAAATGACATGTCAAACGTAGCTGTACCTAAAGGATCTTAATCTGAAAAATATAAAGCAGAGGAAGTACGTACTAAAAGAAGAAGATTTTTGAAGTTTGCCAGTGCCCATAATTTGCATGCTAGAGGTGGATTCGGATTTTCACAAAATCCCAGATTGTGGGAAAGTAAACATTCCTGTTATACAGCCATAGCTCCCTGCTGGTAAGAACAAAAATTGTTCTTCAGTTGGGAAATGACATGTCACACGTGGCTGTACTTATGGGATGTAACTCTGAAAAATATAAAGCAGAGGAAGTACAAACCAACAGAAGAAGATTCTTGAAGCTAGCTGTTGCCCATAATATGCATTCTAGAGGAGGATTCCGTTTTTCACCAAATCCCAGACTGTGGGAGAGTAAACTTTGCTGTTATGCAGCCACAGCTCCGTGCTGGAAAGAATAAAAATTGTTCTTCAGTTGGGGAATGACATGTCACATGTAGTTGTACTTACAGGATCTAACTCTTAAAGAAATAAAGCAGAGAAACGACATACCAAAAGAAGAAGATTTTTGAAGTTTGCCGTTGACCATAATTTGCATGCTAGTGGTGGATTCCGATTTCCACCAGATCCCATACTGTGGGAAAGTAAACATTGCTGTTAAACAGCCAGAGCTCCCTGCTGGAAAGAATAAAAATTGTCCTTCAGTTGGGAAATGACATGTCACACGTAGCTGTACTTATACGATTTAACTTTGAAAAATATAAAGAAGAGGAAGGACATACCAAAAGAAGAAGATTTTTGAAGTTTGTCGTAGCCCATAATTTGCATGCTACAGGTGGATTCTGATTTCCACCAGATCCCAGACTGTGGGAAAGTAAACATTGCTGTTATACAGCCAGAGCACCCTGCTGGAAAGAACAAAAATTGTTCTTCAGCTGGGAAATGAAATGTCACACGTAGCTAAACTAATAGGATCTAACTCTGTAAAATATAAAGCAGAGGAAGGATATACCAAAAGAAGAAGATTATTGAAGATTGCCGTTGCCCATAATTTGCATGCCAGAGGTGGATTTTGATTTCCACCAGATCCCAGACTGTGGGAAAGTAAACATTGCTGTTATACAGCCAGAGCTCCCTGCGGGAAAGGACAAGTATTGTTCTTCAGTTGGGAAATGACATGTCACACGCAGCTGTACTAATAGGATCTATCTCTGAAAAATATATAGCAGAGGAAGGACATACCAAAAGAAGAAGGTTTTTGAAGTTTGCCGTTGCTCATAATTTGCATGCCAGAGGTGGATTCTGATTTCCACCAGATCCCAGACTGTGGGAAAGTAAACATTGCTGTTATACAGCCAGAGCTCCCTGCTGGAAAGAACAAAAATTGTTCTTCAGTTGGGAAATGACATGTCACACGTAGCTGTCTTAATAGGATCTAACTCTGAAAAATATAAAGCAGAGCAAGGACATACCAAAAGAAGAAGATTTTTGAAGTTTGCTAATGCCCATAATTTGCATGCTACAGGTGGATTCTGATTTCCACCAAATCCCAGACTGTGGGTAAGTAAACATTGCTGTTATACAGCCAGAGCTCCCTGCTGGAAATTACAAAAATTGTTCTTTAGTTGGGAAATGACATGTCACACGTGGCTGTACTAATAGGATCTAACTCTGAAAAATATAAAGCTGAGGAAGGGCATACCAAAGGAAGAAGATTTTTTAAGTTTACCGTTGCCCATAATTTGTATGCCAGAGGTGGATTCTGATTTCCACCAGATCCCAGACTGTGGGAAAGTAAACATTACGGTTATACAGCCAGAGCTCCCTGCTGGAAAGAACAAAAATTATTCTTCAGTTGGGAAATGACATGTCACACGTAGCTGTACTAATAGGATCTAACTCTGATAAATATAAAGCAGAGAAAGAACAAACGAAAGGAAGAAGATTTTTTAAGTTTGCCGTTGCCCATAATTTGCATGCCAGTGGTGAAATCTGATTTCCACCAGATCCCAGACTGTGGGAAAGTAAACACTGCTATTATACAGCCAGAGCTCCCTGCTGGAAAGAACAAAAATTGTTATTCAGTTGGGAAATGACGTGTCACACGTAGCTAAACTTATAGGATCTAACTCTGAAAAATATAAAGCAGAGGAAGGACATACCACAAGAAGAGGATTTTTGAAGTTTGGCGTTACTTTTAATTTGCATGCTAGAGGTGCATCCCGATTTCCACCAAATCCCAGACTGTGGGAAAGTAAACATTGCTGTTATACAGCCGGAGCTCCCTGCTGGACAGAACAAAAATTGTTCTTCAGTTGGGAAATGCATGTCACACGTAGCTGTACTTATAGGATCTAACTCTGAAAAATATAAAGAAGAGGAAGGACATACCAAAAGAAGAAGATTTTTGAAGTTTGCCGTTGCCCATAATTATCATGCTAAGGGTGGATTCCAATATCCATCAAATCCCAGACTGTGGGAAAGTAAACTTTGCTGTTGTACATCCAGAGCTCCCTGCTGGAAAGAAAAAAATTGATCTTCAGTTGGGAAATGAAATGTCACACATAGCTGTACTTATACGATCAAACTTTGAAAAATATAAAGAAGAGGAAGGACATACCAAAAGAAGAAGATTTTTGAAGTTCGGCATTGCCCAGAATCTGCATGCTAAAGGTGGATTCCTATTTCCACCAAATCCCCGACTGTGGGAAAGTAAACTTTGCTGTTATACAGCCAGAGCTCCCTGATGGACAGAACAAAAATTGTTCTTCAGTTGGGAAATGACATGTCACACGTAGCTGTAGTTATAGGATCTAACTCTGAAAAATATAAAGAAGAGGAAGGACATACCAAAAGAAGAAGACTTTTGAAATTTGACGTTGCCCATAATTATCATGCTAGGGGTGGATTCCAATTTCCATCAAATCCCAGACTGTGGGAAAGTAAACTTTGCTGTTGTACAGCCAGAGCTCCCTGCTGACAAGAACAAAAATTGATCTTCAGTTGGGAAATGACATGTCACACATAGCTGTACTTATACGATCTAACTTTGAATAATATAAAGAAGAGGAAGGACATACCAAAAGAATACGATTTTTGAAGTTTGGCGTTGCCCATAATTTGATTGCTAGAGGTGGATTCCGATTTCCACCAATTCCCCGACTGTGGGAAAGTATACTTTGCTGTTATACAGCCAGAGCTCCTTACTGGAAAGAACAAAAATAGTTCTTCGGTTGCGAAATAACATGTCAGACATAGCTGTACTTATAGGACCTGACTCTGAAAACTATAAAGCAGAGGAAGGACACACCAAAAGAAGAAGGTTTTTGAAGTTCACCATTCCACATAATTTGCATGCTAGAGGTGGATTCCGATTTCCACCAATTCCCTGACTGAGGGGAAGAAAACTTTGCTGTTATACGGCCAGAGCTCCCTGCTGGAAACAACAAAAATTGTTCTTCAGTTGGGAAATGACATGTCACACGTAGCTGTACTTATAGGATACAGCTCTGAAAAATATAAAGCAGAGGAAGGACATACCATAAGAAGAAGATTTTTGAAGTTTGGCGTTGCCCATAATTTGCATGCTAGAGGCGGATCCCGATTTCCACCAAATCCCAGACTGTGGGAAAGTAAACTTTGCTGTTATGCAGCCAGAGCTCCCTGCTGGAAAGAACAAAAATTGTTCTTCAGTTGGAAAATGACATGTGACACATAGCTGTACTTATACGATCTAACTTTGAAAATTATAAAGAACAGGAAGGACATACCAAAGGAAGAAGATTTTTGAAGTTCGGCATTCCCCATAATTTGCATGCTACAGGCGGATTTCGATTTCCACGAAACCCCCAGCTGTGGGAAAGTAAACTTTGCTGCTATACAGCCAGAGCACCTTGCTGGAGAGAAAAAAATTTGTTCTTCAGTTGCAAAATAACATGTCAGACATAGCTGTAGTTATAGGATCTGACTCTGAAAATTATAAATCAGAGGAAGGACATACGAAAAGAAGAAGATTTTTAAAGTTTGCCGTTGCGCATTAATTGCATGCTAGAGGTGGATTCCGAATTCCACCAAATCCCAGACCGTGTGAAAGTTAACATTGCTGTTATACTCCCTGAGCTCCCTGCTGGAAAGAACGAAAATTGATCTTCAGTTGGGAAATGACATGTCACACATAGCTGTACTTATTGGATCTGACTCTGAAGAATATAAACCAGAGGAAGTACATACCAAAAGAAGAAGATTTTTGAAGTTTGGCGTTGCCCATAATTTGCATGCTAGAGGTGGATTCCGATTTCTATCCAATCCCAGACTGTCGGAAAGTAAACATTGCTGTTATACAGTCAGGGCTCCCTACAATGAGGACCAAAAATGTTCTTCAGTTGGGAAATGACATGTCACACATAGCTGTACTTATAGGATCTGACTCTGAAAAATATAATGCAGACGAAGTGCACACCAAAAGAAGAAGATTTTTTAAGTTCGGCATTGCCTATAATTTGCATGCTAGAGGTGGTTTCTGATTTCCAGCAAATCCCAGACTGTGGGAAAGTAGACATTGCTGTTATACAGTCAGAGCTCCCTGCTATAAAGTCCAAAAATGTTATTCAGTTGGGAAATAACATGTCAGACATAGCTGTAGTTATAGGGACTGACTCTGAAAAATATAAAGCAGACGAAGTGCTACCATAAGAAGAAGAAATTTGAAGTTCTTCCTTGCCCATAATTTGCAAGCTAGAGTTTGATTCCGATATCCACCCTATCCCAGACTGTGGGAAAGTAAACATTGCGGTTATACAGATAGAGCTCCCTGCAATAAAGACCAAAAGTGTTCTTCAGTTGGGAAATGACATGTCACACATTGCTGTACTTATAGGATCTAACTCTGAAAAATACAAAGCAGAGGAAGTACATACCAAAAGAAGAAGATTTTTGATATTCGGCGTTGCCCGTAATTTGCATGCTAGAGGTGGATTCCGATTTCCACCTAATCCCAGACTGTGGGTAAGTAAACATTGCTGTTATAGAGTCAGAGCTCCCAGCTATAAAGACCAAAAATGTTCTTCAGTTGGGAAATAACATGTCAGACATAGCTGTAGTTATAGGATCCGACTCTGAAAAATATAAAGCAGACGAAGTGCATACCATAAGAAGAAGACTTTTGAAGATCGGCATTGCCTATAATTTGCATGCTAGAGGTGGCTTCCAATTTCCACCAAATCCCAGACTGTGGGAAAGTAAACATTGCTGTTATACAGCCATAGCTCCCTGCTGGAAAGAACAATATTTGTTCTTCAGTTGGGAAATAACATGTCAGACATAGCTGTTGTTATTGGATCTGACTCTGAAAGATATAAAGCAGAGGAAGTACATACTAAAAGAAGAAGATTTTTGAAGTTCGGCTTTGCCCACAACTTGCATGCTAGAGGTGTATTCCGATTTCCACCAAATCCCAGGCTGTGGGAAAATAAACATTACTGTTATACAGCCAGAGCTCCCTGCTGGAAAGATCAAGAATTGTTCTTCAGTTGGGAAATGAATGTCACACGTAGCTGTACTAATTGGATCTAACTCTGAAAAATATAAAGCAGAGGAAGTACATTCCAAAAGAAGGAGATTTTTGATGTTCGGCGTTGAACGTATTTTGCATGCTAGAGGTGGATTCCGATTTCCACCAAATCCCAGACTGTGAGAAAATAAACATTGCTGTTATACAGCCAGAGCTCCCTGCTGGAACGAACAAAAATTGTTCTTCAGTTGGGAAATCACATGTCACAGGTAGCTGTAAATGTACGATCTAACTCTGAAAAATATAAAGTAGAGGAAGTACATACCAAAAGAGGAAGATATTTGATGTTCGGCATTGCCCGTAATTTGCATGCTAGAGGTGGATTACGATTTCCACCAAATGCCAGACTGTGGGAAAGTAAACATTGCTGTTATACAGCCAGACCTCCCTGCTGGAAAGACCAAAATTGTTCTTCAGTTGGGAAATGACATGTCACACATAGCTGTGCTTATAGGATCTAACTCTGACAAATACAAAACGGAGGAAGTACATACCAAAAGAAGAAGATTTTTGAAGTTCGGCATTGCCCATAATTTGCATGCTAAAGGTGGGTTCCGATTTCCACCAAATCCCAGACTGTGGGAGAGTAAACATTGCTGTTACACAGCCAAAGATCCCTGCTGGAAAGAACAAAAATTGTTCTTCAGTTGGGAAATGACAAGTCAGACATAGCTGTAGTTACAGGATCTAACACTGAAAAATATACATCAGAGGAAGTACATACCAAAAGTAGAAGATTTTTGATGTTCGGCGTTGCCCATAATTTGCATGCTAGAGGTGGATTCCGATTTCCACCAAATCCCAGACTGTGGGAAAGTAAACATTGCTGCTATACAGCCAGAGCTCCCTGCTGGAAGGAACAAAAATTGTTCTTTAGTTGGGTAATGACATGTCACACATAGCTATATTTATATGATCTGACTCTGAAAAATGTAAAGCAGAGGAAGTACTAACCAAATAAAGAAGATTTTTGAAGTTCGCCATTGCCCATAATTTGCATGCTAGAGGTGGATTCCGATTTCCACCAAATCCCAGACTGTGGGAAAATAAACATTGCTGTTATACAGCCAGAGCTCCCTGCTGAAAAGAACAAAAATTGTTCTTCAGTTGGGGAATAACATGTCACACGTAGCTGTACTTATAGGAATGAACTCTGACAAATATAAAGCTGAGGAAGGACATTCCAAAAGAAGAAGATTTTTGAAGTTTGCCGTTGCCCATAATTTGCATGCTAGAGGTGGATTCCGATTTCCACCAAATCCCAGACTGTGGGAAAGTAAACATTGCTGTTATACAGCCAGAGGTCCCTGCTGGAATGAACAAAAGTTGTTCTTCAGTTGGGGAATGTTGTATCACAAATAGCTGTACTTATAGGATCTAACTCTGAAAAATATAAGGCAGAGGAAGTACATACCAAAAGACGAAGATTTTTGCAGTTTGCCGTTGCCCATAATTTGCATGCTAGATGTGGATTCCGATTTCCACCAAATCCCAGACCGTGGGAAAGTAAACATTGCTGTTATACCACCAGAGTTCCCTGCTGGAAAGAACAAAAATTGTTCTTCGGTTGGGAAATGATATGTTACACATAGCTGTGTTTATAGGATCTAACCCTGAAAAATATAAAGCAGAGGAAGGACATACCAAAAGAAGAAGATCTTTTATGTTTGCCGATGCCCATAATTTGTGTGCTGGAGGTGGATTCCAATTTCCATCAAATACCAGACGAAGGGAAAGTAAACATTGCTGTTATACAGCCAGAGCTACCTGCAGGAAAGAACAAAAATTTTTCTTCAGTTGGGAAATGACATGTCACCCGTAGCCGTACTTATAGGATCTAACTCTGAAAAATATAATGCAGAGGAATTACATACCAAAAGAAGAAGGTTTTTGAAGTTTGCCGTTGACCATAATTTGCGTGCTGGAGGTAGATTCCGATTTCCACCAAATCCCAGACTGTGGGAAAATAAACATTGCAGTTATACGGCTAGTGCTCCCTGCTGGAAAGAAAACAATTGTTCTTCAGTTGGGAAATGACATGTCACACATAGCTCTTCTTATAGGATCTAACCCTAAAAATACAAAGCAGAGGAAGGATATACCAAAAGAAGAAGATTTTTGAAGTTTGCCGATGCCCATAATTTGCATGCTTGAGGTGGATTCCAATTTCCACCAAATCCAAGACAGTGGGAAAGTAAACATTGCTGTTATACAGCCGGAGCTCCCTGCTGGGAAGAACAAAAATTGTTCTTCAGTTGGGAAATGACATATCACATGTAGCTGTACTTATAGGATTTAACTCCAAAAATATAAAGCAGATTAAGTACATACCAAAACAAGAAGATTTTTGAAGTTTGGCGTTGCCCATAATTTGCATGCTAGAGGTGGATTCTGATTTCCACCAAATCACAGACTGCGGGAAAGTAAACTTTGCTGTTATACAGCCAGAGCGCCCTGCTGGAAAGAACAAAAGTTGTGCTTCAGTTGGGAAATGACACGACACACATAGTTGCACTTATGGGATCTATCTCTGAAAAATAGAAAGCAGCGGAAGAACATACCAAAACAGAAGATTTTTGAAGTTTGCCGATGCCCATAATTTGCATGCTAGAGGTGGATTCCGATTTCCACCAAATCTCAGATTGTGGGAAAGTCAACATTGCTGTTATACAGCCAGAGCTCGCTGCTGAAAAGAACAAAATTTGTTCTTCAGTTGGGGAATGACATTTCATACGTAGCCATACTTATAGGATCTAACACTGAAAAACATAAAGCAGACGAAGTACATACCAAAAGAAGAAGATTTTTGAAGTTTGACGTTGCCCATAATTTTCATGCTAGAAGTGGATTCCAATTTCCACCAAATCCCAGACATTGGGAAAATAAATATTGCTGTTAAACTGTCTGTTCTCCCTGCTGGATGGAACAAAAATTGTTCTTCAGTTGCGAAATAACATGTCAGACATAGCTGTAGTTATAGGATCTAACTCTGAAAAATATAAAGCAGAGGAAGTACATACCAAAAGAAGAAAATTTTTGAAGTTCGTGTTGCCAATAGTTTGCATGCTAGAGGTGGATTTCGATTTCCACCGAATCCCAGACATTGGGAAAATAAATATTGCTGTTAAACTGCCTGTTCTCCCTGTTGGAAAGAACATAAATTGTTCTTCAGTTGGGAAATGACTTATCACACATAGCTGTACTTATAGGATCTAACTCTGAAAAATACAAAGCAGAAGAAGTGCATACCAAAAGAAGAAGAAATTTGAAGTTTGCCGTTGCCCATTATTAGCATGCTAGAGGTGGATTCTGATTTCCACCACATCAAGGACTGTGGGAAAGTAAACATTGCTTTTATACAGCCAGATCTCCCTGCTGGAAAGAACAAAAATTGTTCTTCAGTTGGGGAATGACATGTCACACGTAGCTGTTCTTATAGGATCTAACTCTGAAAAATATGAAGCAGAGGAAGGACATACCATAAGAAGAAAATTTATGAAGCTTGAGGTTGCCTATGATTTGCATGCTAGAGGTGGATTTTGATTTCCATCAAATCCCAGACTGTGCCAAAATAAACTTTGCTGTTATACTGCCCGTTCTCGCTGCAGGAAAGAACGAAAATTGTTCTTCAGTTGGGAAATGACATGTCACACTTAGCTGTACTTATAGGATTGAACTCTGAAAAATATAAAGCAGAGGAAGGACATACCACAGGATGAAGATTTTTGATGTTTGCCGTTGCCCATAATTTGCATGCTAGAGGTGGATTCCGATTTCCACCAAATCCCAGACATTAAGAAAAGAAAGATTGCTGTTATACTGCCTGTTCTCACTGCTGGAAAGAACAAAAATTGTTCTTCAGTTCCGAAATAACATGTCAGACATAGCTGTGGTTATAGGATCTGACTTTGAAAAATATAAAGCAGAGGAAGGACATACTAATAGAAGCAGATTTTTGAATTTTGCCGTTGCCCATAATTTGCATGCTAGAGGTGGATTCCGATTTCCACCAAATCCGAGACTGTGGGAAGGAAACATTGCTGTTATACAGCCAGAGCTCCCTGCTGGAAAGAACTAAATTTGTTCTTCAGTTGGGAAATGACATGTCACACGTAGCTGTACTTATAGGATCTACCTCTGAAGAATATAAAGCAGAGGAAGGACATACCAAAAGCAGAAGATTCTTGAAGATCGTTGTTATCCATATTTGGCATGCTACAGGTGGATTCCAATTTCCACTAAATCCCAGATTGTGGGGAAGTAAATATTGCTGTTATACAGCCAGAACTCCCGCTGGAAGGAACAAAAATTGTTCTTCAGTTGGGAAATGACATGTCACACGTAGCTGTACATATAGGAGCTAATTCTGAGAAATATAAGGCAGATGAAGGACATACCAGAAGAAGAAGATTTTTGAAGTTTGCCATTGCCCATTAATTGCATGCTAGATGTGGAATCAGATTTTCACCATATCCCAGACTGTGGGAAAGTCAACATTGCTGTAATACAGCCAGAGCTCCCTGCTGGAAAGAACAAAAATTGTTCTTCAGTTGGGAAATGACATGTCTCACATAACTGCACTTATAGGATCTAATTCTGCAAAATATAAAGCAGAGGATGTACATACCAAAAGAAGAAGATTTTTGAAGTTTGCCGTTGCCCATAATTTGCATGCTTCAGGTGGATTCCGATTTCGGCAAAATACCAGACTGTGGGAAAGAAACATTGCTGTTATACAGCCAGAGCTCCCTACTGGAAAGAACTAAATTTGTTCTTCAGTTGGGAAATGACATGTCACACGTAGCGGAACTTATTGGATCTAATTCTTAAAAATATAAAGCAGATGAAGGACATACCAAAAGAAGAAGATTTTTGAAGTTTGCCGTTGCCCATAATTTGCATGCTAGAGGTGGATTCCGATTTCCACCAAATCCCAGACTGTGGGAAAGTAAACATTGCTGTTATACAGCCTGAGCTCCCTGCTGGAAAGAACTAAAATTGTTCTTCAGTTGGGAAATGACATGTCTCACATAACTGCACTTATAGGATCTAATTCTGCAAAATATAAAGCAGAGGAAGCACATACCAAAAGAAGAAGATTTTTGAAGTTTGCCGTTGCCCATAATTTGCATTCTAGAGGTGGATTCCGATTTCCACCAAATCCCAGACTGTGGGAAAGTAAACATTGCTGTTATACAGCCAGAGCTCCCTGCTGGAAAGTACAAAAAATTTTCCTCATTTGGGAAACGACATGTAACACGTAGCTGTACTTATAGGATTTAACTCTGAAAAATATAAAGCAGAGGAAGGACATACCAAAAGAAGAAGACTTTCGACGTTAGTCATTGCCCATTATATGCATGCTAGCGGTGGATTTTAATTTCTGCCAAATACCAGACATTGTGAAAATAAACATTGCTGTTATACTGCCTGTTCTCCCTGCTGGAAAGAACAAAAGTTTTCTTCAGTTGCGAAATGACATGTCAGACATAGCTGCAGTTATAGCATCTGCCTTTGAAAAATATAAAGTAGAGGAAGTACATACCAAAAGAAGAAGATTTTTAAAACTCGCAATTGCCCATAATTTGCATGCTAGAAGTGGATTCTGATTTCCACCAAATCCCAGACTGTGGGTAAGTAAACACTGCTGTTATACAGCCAGAGCTCCAAGCAGGAAAGAACATAAATTGTTCTTCAGTTGGGAAATGACATGTCACACGTAGCTGTATTTATAGGATCTAACTCTGAAAAATATAAAGCACAGGAAGGACATACCAAAAGAAGAAGATTTTTGAAGTTTCCCGTTGCCAATACTTTGCATGCTAGAGGTGGTTTACGATTTCCAAAAAATCCGAGACAGTGGGAAAGTAACTATGGCTGTTATACAGCCAGAGTTCCCTGCTGGAAAGAGCAAAAATTGTTCTTCAGTTGGCAAATGACATGTCTCACATAACTGCACTTATAGGATCTAATTCTGCAAAATATAAAGCAGAGGAAGTACATACCAAAAGAAGAAGATTTTTGAAGTTTGCCGTTGCCCATAATTTGCATGCTAGAAGTGGATTCCGATTTCCACCAAATCCCAGACTGTGGGAAATTAAACATTGCTGTTATACAGCCAGAGCTCCCTGCTGGAAAGAACAAAAATTGTTCTTCAGTTGGGAAATGACATATCACACATAGCTGTTCTTATAGGATCTAACTCTGAAAAATATAAAGCAGAGAAAGGACATACCAAAAGAAGAAGATTTTTGAAGTTTGCCGTTGCCCATTTTTTGCATGCTAGAGGTGGATTCCGATTTCCACCAAATACCAGACTGTGGGAAAGAAAACATTGCTGTTATACAGCCAGAGCTCCCTGCTGGAAAGAACAAAAATTGTTCTTCAGTTGGGGTATGACATGTCACACGTAGCTGTACTTATAGGATCTAATTCTGCAAAATATTGAGCAGAGGAAGTACATACCAAAAGAAGAAGATTTTTGAAGTTTGCCGTTGCCTATAATTTGCATGCTAGAGGTGGATTCCGATTTCCACCTAATACCAGACTGTGGGAAAGAAAACATTGCTGTTATACAGCCAGAGCTCCCTGCTGGAAAGAACAAAAATTGTTCTTCAGTTGGGATATGACATGTCACACGTAGCTGCACTTATAGGATCTAATTCTGCAAAATATTGAGCAGAGGAAGAACATACCAAAAGAAGAAGATTTTTGAAGTTTGCCGTTGCCTATAATTTGCATGCTAGAGGTGGATTCCGATTTCCACCTAATACCAGACTGTGGGAAAGAAAACATTGCTGTAATACAGCCAGAGCTCCCTGCTGGAAAGAACAAAAATTGTTCTTCAGTTGGGATATGACATGTCTCACGTAGCTGCACTTATAGGATCTAATTCTGCAAAATATTGAGCAGAGGAAGTACATACCAAAAGAAGAAGATTTTTGAAATTCGGCGTTGCTCATAATTTGCATGCTAGAGGCGGACTCCGATTTCCACCAAATCCCAGACTGTGGAAAAAGTAAACAATGCTGTTATACAGCCTGAGATTCCTGCTGTAAGGAACAAAAATTGTTCTTCAGTTGCGAAAATAAAATGTCAGACATAGCTGTATTTATAGGATGTGACACTGAAAATTATAAAGCAGAGGAAGTACATATCAAAAGAGGAAGATTTATGTACTTCGCCTTTGATCATAATTTGCATGCTACAGGTGGACTCCGATTTCCCCCAAATCCCAGACTGTGGGAAAGTAAACATTGCTGTTAAACAGCCACAGCTCCCTGCTGAAAGAATAAAAATTGTTCTTCTGTTGCAAAATAATATGTCAGACATAGCTGAAGCTATAGGAACTGACTCGAAAAAGTAAAAAGCAGAGGAAGTACATACCAAAAGAAGAGGATTTTTTAAGTTCGGCATTCCCCATAATCTGCATGCTAGAGGTGGATTCCGATTTCCACCAAATCCAAGACTGAGGGAAAGTAAAAATTGCTGTCATGCAGCCAGAGCTCCCTGCCGGAAAGAACAATATTTGTTCTTCAGTTGCAAAATAACATTCAGACATAGCTGTAGTTATAGGATCTGACACTGAAAAATATAAAGCAGAGGATGCACATACCAAAAGAAGAAGATTTTATAAGTTTGGCGTTGCCCAGAATTTGCATGCTAGAGGTGGATTCCGATTTCCACCAAATCCCAGACTGTGGGAAAGTAAACATTGCTGTTATACAGCCAGAGCTCAGTGTTGGAAAGAACAAAAATTGTTCTTCAGTAGCAAAATAACATGTCAGACATAGGTACTGACTCTGTAAAATATAAAGCAGAGGAAGTACATACCAAAAGAAGAAGACATTTGAAGTTTGGCGGTGCCTATAATTTGCGAGCTATAGGTGGATTCCGATTTAGACCAAATCCCAGACTGTGGGAAAGTAAACATTGCCGTTATACAGCCAGAGCTCCCTGCTGGATAGAACAAAAATTGTTCATCAGTTGCGAAATATCATGTCACACATAGCTGTAGTTATATGATCTGACTCTGAAATATATAAAGCAGAGGAAGTACATACCAAAAGAAGAAGAGTTTTGAAGTTCGGTGTTGCCCATATTTTGCATGCTAGAGGTTGATTCCGATTTCCACCAAACCCCAGACTGTGGGAAAGTAAACATTGCTGTTATACAGCCAGAGGTCCCTGCTGGAAAGAACAAAAATTGTTCTTCAGTTGGGAAATGACATGTCACATGCAGCTGTACTTATAGGATCTAACTCTGACAAATACAAAGCAGAGGAAGTACATACCAAAAGATGAAGATTTTTGAAGTTTGCCGTTGCCAATAATTTGGATGCTACAGGTGGATTCCGATTTCCACCAAATCCCAGACTGTAGGAAAGTAAGCATTGCTATTATACAGCTAGATCTCCCTGCTGGAAAGAACAAAAATTGTTCTTCAGTTGGGATATGACATGTCAGACATAGCCGTACTTATAGGATCTAACTCTGAAAAACATAAAGCAGACGAAGTACATACCAAAAGAGGAAGATTTTTGAAGTTCGGCGTTGCCCATGATTTGCATGCTAGAGGTGGATTCTGAATACCACCAAATCCCAGACTGTGGGAAAGTAAACATTGCTGTTATACAGCCAGAGCTCCCTGCTGTAAGGAATAAAAATTGTTCTTCAGTTGCGAAATAACATGTCAGACGTAGCTGTATTTATAGGATATGACTCTGAAAAATATAAAGCAGAGGAAGTACATACCAAAAGAGGAAGATTTTTATAGTTCACCTTTGATCACAATTTGCATGGTAGAAGTGGATTCCGATTTCCACCAAATCCCAGACTGTGGAAAAGTAAACATTGCTGTTATCCAGCCTGAGCTCCCTGGTGGAAAGAACAAAAATTGTTCTTCAGTAGCGAAATAACATGTCAGACATAGGTACTGACTCTAAAAAATATAAAGCAAAGGAAGTACGTACCGAAAGAAGAAGATTTTTGAGGTTCGGCATTGCCCATAATTTCCGTGCTGGAGGTGGATTACGATTTCCAACAAATCCCAGATTGTGGGGAAGTAAACGTCGCTGCTATACAGCCAGAGCTCCCTGCAGGAAGGAACAAAAATAGTTCTTCAATTGGGAAACGACATGTCACACGTAGCTGTACTTATAGGATCTAACTCGGAGAAATATAAAGCAGAGGAAGCACACACCAAGAGAAGAAGATTTTTGAAGTTTGCCATTGCCCATTAATTACATGCTAGCGGTGGATTCATGATTTGCACCAAATCCCAGACTGTGGGAAAGTAAACATTGCTGTAATACAGCCAGAGATCCCTGCTGGAAAGAACAAAAATTGTTCTTCAGTTGGGATACGACATGTCTCACGTAGCTGCACTTATAGGATCTAATTCTGCAAAATATTGAGCAGAGGAAGTACATACCAAAAGAAGAAGATTTTTGAAGTTTGCCGTTGCCTATAATTTGTATGCTAGAGGTGGATTCCGATTTCCACCTAATACCAGACTGTGGGAAAGAAATCATTTCTGTTATACAGCCAGAGCTCCCTGCTGGAAAGAACAAAAATTGTTCTTCAGTTGGGATATGACATGTCTCACGTAGCTGCACTTATAGGATCTAATTCTGCAAAATATTGAGCAGAGGAAGTACATACCAAAAGAAGAAGATTTTTGAAGTTCGGCATTGCTCATAATCTGCATGCTAGAGGCGGACTCCGATTTCCACCAAATCCCAGACTGTGGGAAAGTAAACAATGCTGTTATACAGCCTGAGATTCCTGCTGTAAGGAACAAAAATTGTTCTTCAGTTGCGAAATAACATGTCAGACATAGCTGTATTTATAGGATGTGACACTGAAAAATATAAAGCAGAGGAAGTACATATCAAAAGAGGAAGATTTATGTACTTCGCCTTTGATCATAATTTGCATGCTACAGGTGGACTCCGATTTCCCCCAAATCCCAGACTGTGGGAAAGTAAACATTGCTGTTAAACAGCCACAGCTCCCTGCTGAAAGAATAAAAATTGTTCTTCAGTTGCAAAATAACATGTCAGACATAGCTGAAGCTATAGGAACTGACTCGAAAAAGTAAAAAGCAGAGGAAGTACATACCAAAAGAAGAGGATTTTTTAAGTTCGGCATTGCCCATAATCTACATGCTAGAGGTGGATTCCGATTTCCACCAAATCCAAGACTGAGGGAAAGTAAAAATTGCTGTCATGCAGCCAGAGCTCCCTGCCGGAAAGAACAAAATTTGTTCTTCAGTTGCAAAATAACATGTCACACATAGCTGTAGTTATAGGATCTGACACTGAAAAATATAAAGCAGAGGATGCACATACCAAAAGAAGAAGATTTTATAAGTTCGGCGTTGCCCAGAATTTGCATGCTAGACGTGGATTCCGATTTCCACCAAATCCCAGACTGTGGGAAAGTAAACATTGCTGTTATACAGCCAGAGCTCAGTGTTGGAAAGAACAAAAATTGTTCTTCAGTAGCAAAATAACATGTCAGACATAGGTACTGACTCTGTAAAATATAAAGCAGAGGAAGTACATACCAAAAGAAGAAGACTTTTGAAGTTTGGCGGTGCCTATAATTTGCGTGCTATAGGTGGATTCCGATTTAGACCAAATCCCAGACTGTGGGAAAGTAAACATTGCCGTTATACAGCCAGAGCTCCCTGCTGGATAGAACAAAAATTGTTCATCAGTTGCGAAATATCATGTCACACATAGCTGTAGTTATATGATCTGACTCTGAAATATATAAAGCAGAGGAAGTACATACCAAAAGAAGAAGAGTTTTGAAGTTCGGTGTCGCCCATATTTTGCATGCTAGAGGTTGATTCCGATTTCCACCAAACCCCAGACTGTGGGAAAGTAAACATTGCTGTTATACAGCCAGAGGTCCCTGCTGGAAAGAACAAAATTTGTTCTTCAGTTGGGAAATGACATGTCACACGCAGCTGTACTTATAGGATCTAACTCTGACAAATACAAAGCAGAGGAAGTACATACCAAAAGATGAAGATTTTTGAAGTTTGCCGTTGCCAATAATTTGCATGCTACAGGTGGATTCCGATTTCCACCAAATCCCAGACTGTAGGAAAGTAAGCATTGCTATTATACAGCCAGATCTCCCTGCTGGAAAGAACAAAAATTGTTCTTCAGTTGGGATATGACATGTCAGACATAGCCGTACTTATAGGATCTAACTCTGAAAAACATAAAGCAGACGAAGTACATACCAAAAGAAGAAGATTTTTGAAGTTCGGCGTTGCCCATGATTTGCATGCTAGAGGTGGATTCTGAATACCACCAAATCCCAGACTGTGGGAAAGTAAACATTGCTGTTATACAGCCAGAGCTCCCTGCTGTAAGGAATAAAAATTGTTCTTCAGTTGCGAAATAACATGTCAGACGTAGCTGTATTTATAGGATATGACTCTGAAAAATATAAAGCAGAGGAAGTACATACCAAAAGAGGAAGATTTTTATAGTTCACCTTTGATCACAATTTGCATGGTAGAAGTGGATTCCGATTTCCACCAAATCCCAGACTGTGGAAAAGTAAACATTGCTGTTATCCAGCCTGAGCTCCCTGGTGGAAAGAACAAAAATTGTTCTTCAGTAGCGAAATAACATGTCAGACATAGGTACTGACTCTAAAAAATATAAAGCAAAGGAAGTACGTACCGAAAGAAGAAGATTTTTGAGGTTCGGCATTGCCCATAATTTGCGTGCTGGAGGTGGATTACGATTTCCACCAAATCCCAGATTGTGGGGAAGTAAACATCGCTGCTATACAGCCAGAGCTCCCTGCTGGAAGGAACAATAATTGTTCCTCAGTTGGGAAATGACATGTCACACGTAGCTGTACTTATAGGATTTAACTCTGGGAAATATAATGCAGAGGAAGGACATACCAAGAGAAGATGATTTTTGAAGTTTGCCATTGCCAATTAATTGCATGCTAGAGGTGCATTCCGATTTGCACCAAATCCCAGACTGTGGGAAAGTAAACATTGCTGTAATACAGCCAGAGCTCCCTGCTGGAAAGAACAAAAATTGTTCTTCAGTTGGGATATGACATGTCTCACGTAGCTGCACTTATAGGATCTAATTCTGCAAAATATTGAGCAGAGGAAGTACATACCAAAAGAAGAAGATTTTTGAAGTTTGCCGTTGCCCATAATTTGCATGCTAGAGATGGATTCCGATTTCCACCAAATCCCAGACTGTGGGAAAGAAAACATTGCTGTTATGCAGCCAGAGTTCCCTGCTGGGAAGCATTAAAATTGTTCTTTGGTTGGGAAATGGCATGTCACACATAGCTGTACTTATAGGATCTACCTCTGAAAAATATAAAGCAGAGGAAGGACATACCAGAAGAAGAAGATTTTTGAAGATGGTTGTTGCCCATAATTGGCATGCCACAGGTGGATTCCGATTTCCACCAAATCGCAGACTGTGGGAAAGAAACATTGCTGTTATACAGCCAGATCTCCCTGCTGGAAAGAACTAAATTTGTTCTTCAGCTGGGAAATGACATGTCACATGTAGCTGTACTTATAGGATCTAATTCCGAAAAATATAAAGCAGAGGAAGGACATACCAAAAGAAGAAGGTTTTTGTAGTTTGCCGTTGCCCATAATTTGCATGCTAGAGGTGGATTCCGATTTCCACCAAATCACAAACATTGGGAGAATAAACGTTGCTGTTATACTACCTGTTCTCCCTGCTGGAAAGAACTAAAATTTTTCTTCAGTTGCAAGATAACATGTCTGACATAGCTGTAATTATGGGATATGACTTTGAAAAATATAAAGCAGAGGAAGGAGATACTAAGAGAAGAAGATCTTTGTGGTTTGCCGTTGCCCATAATTTGCATGCTAGAGGTGGATTCCAAATTCCACTAAATCCCAGAATGTGGGAATTTAAACACTGCCGTTATAAAGATAGAGCTCACTGCTGGAGAGAACAAAAATTGTTCTTCAGTTGGGAAATGACATGCCATACATAGCAGTACTTTTAGGATCTAACTCTGAAAAATATAAAGCAGAGGAAGTACATACCAAAAGAAGAAGATTTTTGAAGTTTGACATTGCCCATAATTTGCATGCTAGAGGTGCATTCCGATTCCCACCAAATCCCAGACTGGGGGAAAGTAAACAGTGCTGTTATACAGCCAGAGCACCCTGCTGGAGAGAACAAAACTTGTTCTTTAGTTGGGAAATGGCATTTCACACGTAGCTATACTTATAGGACATAACTCTACAAATTTAAAGCAGAGAAAGTACATACCAAAAGAAGAAGATTTTTGAAGTTTGCCGTTGCCCATAAATCTCATGCTAGAGGTGGATTTCGAATCCCACCAAATCCCAGAATGAAAGAAAGGAAACATTGCTGTTATACAGCCAGAACTCCCTGCTGGAAAGAAGAAAAATGTTTATTCTGTTGGGAAATGACATGTCTCACGTAGCTGTACTTATAGGATGTAACTCTGAAAAATATAAAGCAGAGGAAGGACATACCAAGGGAAGAAGATTTTTGAAGTTTGCCATTGCCCATTAATTGCATGCTAGAGGTGGATTCCGATTTGCACCAAATCCCAGACTGTGGGAAAGTAAACATTGCTGTAATACAGCCAGAGCTCCCTGCTGGAAAGAACAAAAACTGTTCTTCAGTTGGGAAATTACATGTCACACGTAGCTAAACTTATTGGACCTAACTCTGAAAAATATAAAGCAGAGGAAGGACATACCAAAAGAAGAAGATTTTTGAAGTTTACCGTCGCCCATAATTTGCATGCTAGAGATGGATTCCGATTTCCACCAAATCCCAGACTGTGGGAAAGAAAACATTGCTGTTATGCAGCCAGAGTTCCCTGCTGGGAAGCATTAAAATTGTTCTTTGGTTGGGAAATGGCATGTCACACATAGCTGTACTTATAGGATCTACCTCTGAAAAATATAAAGCAGAGGAAGGACATACCAGAAGAAGAAGATTTTTGAAGATGGTTGTTGCCCATAATTGGCATGCCACAGGTGGATTCCGATTTCCACCAAATCGCAGATTGTGGGGAAGTAAACATTGCTGTTATAGAGCCAGATCTCCCTGCTGGAAGGAACAAAAATTGTTCCTCAGTTGGGAAATGACATGTCACACATAGCTGTACTTATGGGATTTAACTCTGGGAAATATAATGCAGAGGAAGGACATACCAAGGGAAGAAGATTTTTGAAGTTTGCCATTGCCCATTAATTGCATGCTAGAGGTGCATTCCGATTTGCACCAAATCCCAGACTGTGGGAAATTAAACATTGCTGTAATACAGCCAGAGCTCCCTGCTGGAAAGAACAAAAATTGTTCTTCAGTTGGGATATGACATGTCTCACGTAGCTGCACTTATAGGATCTAATTCTGCAAAATATAAAGCAGAGGAAGTACATACCAAAAGAAGAAGATTTTTGAAGTTTGCCGTTGCCCATAATTTGCATGCTAGAGGTGGATTCCAAATTCCACTAAATCCCAGAATGTGGGAATTTAAACATTGCCGTTACAAAGATAGAGCTCACTGCTGGAAAGAACAAAAATTGTTCTTCAGTTGGGAAATAACATGTCTGACATAGCTGTAGTTATAGCATCTGACTTTGAAAATAAATAAGTAGAGGAAGAACATACCAAAAGAAGAAGATTTTTTAAGTTTGCCGTTGCCCATAATTTGCGTGGTAGAGGTGGATTCCGATTTCCACCTAATACCAGACTGTTGGAAAGAAACATTGCTGTTATACAGACAGAGCTCCCTGCTGCAAAGAATTAAATTTGTTCTTCAGCTGGGAAATGACACGTCACATGTAGCTGTACTTATAGGATCTAATTCTGAAAAATATAAAGCAGAGGAAAGACATACCAAAAGAAGAAGGTTTCTGAAGGTTGCCGTTGCCCATAATTTGCATGCTAGAGGTGGATTCCGATTTCCACCAAATCACAGAGATTGCGAGAATAAACGTTGCTGTTATACTGCCTGTTCTCCCTGCTGGAAAGAACTAAAATTTTTCTTCAGTTGCAAGATAACATGTCTGACATAGCTGTAATTATGGGATCTGACTTTGAAAAATATAAAGCAGAGGAAGGACATACTAAGAGAAGAAGATTTTTGTGGTTTGCCGTTGCCCATAATTTGCATGCTAGAGGTGGATTCCTAATTCCACTAAATCCCAGAATGTGGGAATTTAAACATTGCCGTTACAAAGATAGAGCTCACTGCTGGAAAGAACAAAAATTGTTCTTCAGTTGGGAAATGACATGCCATACATAGCAGTACTTATAGGATCAAACTCTGAAAAATATAAAGCAGAGGAAGTACATACCAAAAGAAGAAGATTTTTGAAGTTTGACATTGCCCATAATTTGCATGCTAGAGGTGAATTCCGATTCCCACCAAATCCCAGACTGGGGGAAAGTAAACAGTGCTGTTATACAGCCAGAGCACCCTGCTGGAGAGAACAAAACTTGTTCTTTAGTTGGGAAGTGGCATTTCACACGTAGCTATACTTATAGGACCTAACTCTGAAAAATTTAAAGCAGAGAAAGTACATACCAAAAGAAGAAGATTTTTGATGTTTGCCGTTGCCCATAAATAGCATGCTAGAGGTGGATTTCGAATCCCACCAAATCCCAGAATGAAAGAAAGGAAACATTGCTGTTATACAGCCAGAACTCACTGCTGGAAAGAAGAAAAATTGTTTTCCAGCTGGGAGATGACTAATCAAATGTATCTGTACTTATAGGATCTAACTCTGAAAAATTTAAAGCAGAAGAAGGACATACCAAAAATAGAAGATTTTTGATGTTTGCCTTTGCCCATAATTTGCATGCTAGAGGTGGACTCCGATTACCACCAAATCCCAGACTGTGGGAAAGTAAACATTGCTGTTATACAGCCAGAGCTCCCTGCTGGAAAGGACAAAAATTGTTCTTCAGTTGGGAAATGACATGTCACACGTAGCTGTACTTATAGGATGTAACTCTGAAAAATATAAAGCAGAAGAAGGACATACCAAAAGAAGAAAATTTTGAAGTTTACCGTTGCCCATAATTTGCATGCTAGAGGTGGTTTCCGATTTCCACCAAATCCCAGACTGTGGAAAAGTAAACATTGCTGTTATACAGCCAGAGCTCCCTGCTGGAAAGAACAAAAATTGTTCTTCAGTTGGGAAATGACATGTCACACGTAGCTGTACTTATAGGATGTAACTCTGAAAATTATAAAGCAGAGGAAGGACATACGAAAAGAAGAAGATTATTGAAGTTTGCCGTTGCCCATAATTTGCATGCTAGAGGTGGTTTCCGATTTCCACCAAATCCCAGACTGAGGAAAAGTAAACATTGCTTTTATAGAGCCAGAGCTCCCTGCTGGAAAGAACAAAAATTGTTCTTCAGTTGGGAAATGACATGTCTCACATAGCTGCACTTATAGGATGTAACTCTGAAAATTATAAAGCAGAGGAAGGACATACAAAAAGAAGAAGAGTTTTGAAGTTTGCCGTTGCCCATAATTTGCATGCTAGAGGTGGATTCCGATTTCCACCAAATACCAGACTGTGGGAAAGTAAACATTGCTGTTATACAGCCAGAGCTCCCTGCTAGAAAGAACAAAAATTGTTCTTCAGTTGGGATATGACATGTCTCACGTGGCTGCACTTATAGGATCTAATTCTGCAAAATATTGAGCAGAGGAAGTACATACCGAAAGAAGAAGATTTTTGAAGTTTCCCGTTGCCCATAATTTGCATGCTAGAGGTGGATCCGATTTCCACCAAGTACCATACTGTGGGAAAGAAACATTGCTGTTATTCAGATAGAGCTCCCTGCTGGAAAGAACTAAATTTGTACTTCAGCTGGGAAATGACATGTCACATGTAGCTGTACTTATAGGATCTAATTCTGAAAATATAAGCAGAGGAAGGACATACAAAAAGAAGAAGATTTTTGAAGATCGTTGTTGCCCATAATTTGCATGCTAGGGGTGGATTCCGATTTCCACCAAATCCCAGACATTGGGAGAATAAACGTTGCTGTTATACAGCCAGAGCTCCCTGCTGGAAAGAACAAAAATTGTTCTTTAGTTGGGAAATGACGTGTCACACGTAGCTGTACTTATAGGATCTAACTCTGAAAAATATAAAGCAGAGGAAGGACATACTAAAAGAAGAAGATTTTTGAAGACCATTGTTGATCATAATTTGCATGCTACAGGTGGATTCTAATTTCCACCAAATCCCAAACTGTGGGAAAGTAAATTTTGCTGTTATAGAGCCAGAGCTCCCTGCTGGAAAGAACAAAAATTGTTCTTCAGTTGGGAAATAACATGTCAGACATAGCTGTACTTATAGGATCTACTTGTGAAAAATATAAAGTATAGGATTTACATACCAAAAGAAGAAGATTTTTGAAGTTCGCCATTGCCCATAATTTGCAAGCTAGAGGTGGATTCTGATTTCCACCAAATCCCAAACTATGGAAAAGTAAACATTGCTGTTATACCACCAGAGCTCCCTGCTGGAAAGAACAAAAATTGTTCCTCAGTTGGAAAATGACATGTCACACGTAGCCATACTTATAGGATCTAACTCTGAAAAATATAAAGCAAATGACGGACATACCAAAAGAAGAAGATTTTTGAAGTTTGCCCATCCCCATAATTTGCATGCTAGAGGTGGATTCCGATTTCAAAAAAATCCAAGACTGTGGGAAGTAAACATTGCTGTTATACAGCCAGAGCTCCCTGCTGGAAAGAGCAAAAATTGTTCTTCAGTTGGGAAATGACATGTCACACGTAACTGTACTTATAGGATCTAAATCTGAGAAATATAAAGCAGAGGAAGGACATACCAAAAGAAGAAGATTTTTGAAGTTTGCCGTTGCCCACAATTTGCATGCTAGAAGTGGATTCCGATTTTCACCAAATACCAGACAGTGGCAAAGAAACATTGCTGTTATACGGCCAGAGCTCCCTGCTGGAAAGAACAAAAATTATTCTTCAGTTGGGATATAACATGTCAGACATAGCTGTAGTTATAGCATCTGACTTTGAAAAATAATGAGTAGAGGCAGTACATACCAAAAGAAAAAGATTTTTGAAGTTCGCCGTTGCCCATAATTTGCATACTAGAAGTGGATTCCGAAATCCACCAAATGCCAGACTGTGGGTAAGTAAACATTGCTGTTATACGGCCAGAGCTCCCTGCTGGAAAGAACAAAAACTGTTCTCTAGTTGGGAAATGACATGTCACACGTAGCTGTACTTATAAAATCTAACTCTGAAAAATATAAAGCAGAGGAAGGACATACCAAAGGAAGAAGAATTTTGAAGATGGCCGTTGCCCATAACTTGCATGCTAAAGGTGGATTCCGATTTCCACCAAAGCCCAGAAACTGGGAGAATAAACGTTGCTGTTATACTGCCTGTTCTCCCTGCTGGAAAGAGAAAAAATAGTTCTTCAGTTGCAAGATAACATGTCTGACATAGCTGTAGTTATGGGATTTGACTTTGAAAAATTAAAAGCAGACGAAGTACATACCAAAAGAAGAAGATTTTTGAAGTTTGCCATTGCCCATAAATTGCATGCTAGAGGTGGATTTCAAATTCCATTAAATCCCAGGATGTAAGAAATGATACATTGCTGTTATACAGCCAGAACTCCCTGCTGGAAAGAACAAAAATTGTTTTCCAGTTGGGAGATGACAAATCATATGTATCTGTACTTATAGGATCTAACTCTGAAAAATTTAAAGCAGAAGAAGGACATACCAAAAGAAGAACATTTTTGAAGTTTGCCATTGCCCATAATTTGCATGCTAGAGGTGGATTCAGATTTCCACCAAATCCCAGACAGTGGCAAAGTAAACATTGCTGTTATACAGCCAGAGCTCCCTGCTGGAAAGAACAAAAATTGTTCTTCAGTTGGGAAAAGACATGTCACGTTTAGCTGTACTTATAGGATCTAACTCTGAAAAATATAAAGCGGTAGAAGGACATACCAAAAGATGAAGATTTTTGAAGTTTGACGTTGCCCATAATTTGCATGTTAGAGGTGGATTCCGATTTCCACCAAATCCCAGACAGTGGGAAAGGAAATTTTGCTGTTATACATCCAGAGCTCCCTGCTGTAAAGAACAAAAATTGTTCTTCAGTTGGGAAATGACATGTCGCACGTAGCTGTACTTATAGGATCTAACTCTGAAAAATATAAAGTAGAGGATTTACATACCAAAAGAAGAAGACTTTTGAAGTTCGCCGTTGCCCATAATTTGCAAGCTAGAGTTGGATTCTGATTTCCACCAAATCCCAAATTGTGGGAAAGTAAACATTGCTGTTATACAGCAAGAGCTCCCTGCTGGAAAGAACAAAAATTGTTCTTCAGTTGGGAAATGACATGTCTCACGTAGCTGTACTTATAAAATGTAACTCTGAAAAAAATAAAGCAGAGGACGGACATACCAAAAGAAGAAGATTTTTGAAGTTTGACGTTGCCCATTATTTGCATGCTAGAGAATTATTCCGATTTCCACCAAATCCCAGACTGTGAGACAGTAAACATTGCAGTTATGTAGCTTGAGCATCCTGCTGGAAAGAACAAAAATTGTTCTTCAGTTGGGAAATGACATGTCACACGAAGCTGTACTTATAGGACCTAAATCTGAAAAATATAAAGCAGAGGAAGGACATACCAAAAGAAGAAGATTTTCGATGTTTGCCGTTGCCCATAATTTGCATGCTTGAGGTGGATTCTGAATTCCACTAAATCCCAGACTGTGGGAAAGTAAACATTGCTGTTATACAGCCAGAGCTCCCTGCTGGAAAGAACAAAAATTGTTCTTCAGTTGGGAAATTATATGCCACACATAGCTGAACTTATTGAATCTAACTCTGAAAAATATAAAGCAGAGGAAGGACATACCAAAAGAAGAAGATATTTCAAAATCATTGTTGCCCATAATTGGCATGCTACAGGTGGATTCCGATTTCCACCAAATCCCAAACTGTGGGGAAGTAAACATTACTGTTATACAGCCAGAGCTCCCTGCTGGAACGAACAAAAATTGTTCTTCAGTTAAGAAATGACATGTCACACGTAGCTGTACTTATAGGATCTAACTCTGAAAAATATAAAGCAAAGGAAAGACATACCAAAAGAAGAAGTTTTTGACGTTAGTCGTTGCACATTATATGCATGCTAGAGGTGGATTTTGATTTCCACCAAATCCCAGACATTGGGAAAATAAACATTGCTGTTATACCGCCTGTTCTCCCTGCTGGAAAGAACAAAAATTTTTCTTCAGTTGGGAAATAACATGTCAGACATAGCTGTAGTTATAGCATCTGACTTTGAAAAATAAAAAGGAGAGGAAGTACATACCAAAAGAAGAAGATTTTTGAAGTTCGCCGTTGCCCATAGTTTGGATGCTAGCGGTGGATTGCGATTTCCACCAAATCCCAGACATTGGGAGGATAAACGTTGCTGTTATACTGCCTGTTCTCCCGGCTGGAAAGAACTAAAATTGTTCTTCAGTTGCAAGATAACATGTCTGACATAGCTGTAGTTATGGGATCTGACTTTGAAAAATATAAAGCAGAGGAAGGACATACTAAAAGAAGAAGATTTTTGAGGTTTGCCGTTGCCCATAATTTGCATGCCAGAGGTGGATTCCGAATTCCACTAAATCCCAGAATGTGGGAAAGTAAACAGTGCTGTTATACAGCCAGAGCTCCCTGCTTGAGGGAACAAAATTGTTCTTTAGATGGGAAATGACATGTCACACGTAGCTGTACTTATAGAATCTAACTCTGAAAAATATAAAGCAGAGAAAGTACATACCAAGAGAAGAAGATTTTTGAAGTTTGCCATTGCCCATAAATTGCATGCTAGAGGTGGATTTCGAATTCCACCAAATCTTAGAATGTAAGAAATGAAACATTGCTGTTATACAGCCAGAACTCCCTGCTGGAAAGAAAAAAAATTGTTTTCCAGTTGGGAGGTGACAAATCAAATGTATCTGTACTTATAGGATCTATCTCTGAAAAATTTAAAGCAGAAGAAGGACATACCAAAAAAAGAACATTTTTGATGTTTGCCTTTGCCCATAATTTGCATGCCAGAGGTGGATTCCCATTTTCACCAAATCCCAGACTGCGGGGAAAGTAAACATTGCTGTTATACAGCCAGAGCTCCCTGCTGGAAAGAACAAAAATTGTTCTTCAGTTGGGAAATGACATGTCACACGTAGCTGAACTTACAGGATGTAACTCAGAAAAATATAAAACAGGGGAAGGACATACCAAAAGAAGAAGATTTTTGAAGTTTACCGTTGCTCATAATTTGCATGCTAGAGGTGGATTCCGATTTCCACCAAATCCCAGACTGTGGAAAAGTAAACATTGCTGTTATACAGCCAGAACTCCCTGCTGGAAAGAAAACAATTGTTCTTCAGTTGGGAAATGACATGTCACACGTAGCCGTACTTATAGGATCTAATTCTGAAAAATATAAAGCAGAGGAAGGACATACCAAAAGAAGAAGATTTTTGAAGTTTGCCATCACCCATAATTTGCATGCTAGAGGTGGATTCCGATTTCCACCAAATCCCAGACTGTGGGAAAGAAAACATTGCTGTTATGCAGCCAGAGTTCCCTGCTGGAAAGAATAAAAATTGTTCTTCAGTTGGGAAATTACATGTCACACGTAGCTGTAGTTATTGGAGGTACCTCTGAAAAATATAAAGCAGAGGAAGGACATACCAAAAGAAGAAGATTTTTGAAGTTCGTTGTTGCCCATAATTTGCATGCTAGAAGTGGATTCCGATTTCCACCAAATGCCAGACTGTGGGAAAGTAAACATTGTTGTTATACAGCCAGAGCTCCCTGCTGGAAAGAACAAAAATTTTTCCTTAGTTGCGAAACGACATGTCACACGTAGTTGTACTTATAGGATCTAACTCTGACAAATATAAAGCAGAGGAAGGACATATCAAAAGAAGAAGATTTTTGAAGACCATTGTTGATCATAATTTGCATGCTACAGGTGGATTCCAATTTCCACCAAATCCCAGACTGTGGGAAAGTAAATATTGCTGTGATACAGCCAGAGCTCCCTGCTGGAAAGAACAAAGTTTGTTCTTCAGATGGGAAATGACATGTCCCACGTAGCTGAACTTATTGGATCTAACTCTGAAAAATATAAAGCAGATGAAGGACATACCAAAAGAAGTAGATGCTTGAAGTTTGCCGATGCCCATAATTTGCATGCTAGAGGTGGATTCCAATTTCCACCAAATCCCAGACTGTGGGAAAGTAAACGTTGCTGTTACACAGCCAGAGCTCCCTGCTGGAAAGAAAAAAATTGTTCTTCAGTTGGTAAATTACATGTCACACATAGCTGTACTTATTGGATCAACCTCTGAAAAATATAAAGCAGAGGAAGGACATACCAAAAGAAGAAGATTTTTCAAGATCATTGTTGCCCATAATTGGCATGGTACAGGTGGATTCCGATTTCCACCATATCCCAGACTGTGGGGAAGTAAACATTACTGTTATACAGCCAGAGCTCCCTGCTGGAACGAACAAAAATTGTTCTTCAGTTAAGAAATGACATGTCACACGTAGCTGTACTTATAGGATCTAATTCTGCAAAATATTGAGCAGAGGAAGTACATACCGAAAGAAGAAGATTTTTGAAGTTTCCCGTTGCCCATAATTTGCATGCTAGAGGTGGATTCCGATTTCCACCAAGTACCAGACTGTGGGAAAGAAACATTGCTGTTATTCAGCCAGAGCTCCCTGCTGGAAAGAACTAAATTTGTACTTCAGCTGGGAAATGACATGTCACATGTAGCTGTACTTATAGGATCTAATTCTGAAAATATAAAGCAGAGGAAGGACATACAAAAAGAAGAAGATTTTTGAAGATCTTTGTTGCCCATAATTTGCATGCTAGGGGTGGATTCCGATTTCCAACAAATCCCAGACATTGGGAGAATAAACGTTGCTGTTATACAGCCAGAGCTCCCTGCTGGAAAGAACAAAAATTGTTCTTTAGTTGGGAAATGACGTGTCACACGTAGCTGTACTTATAGGATCTAACTCTGAAAAATATAAAGCAGAGGAAGGACATACCAAAAGAAGAAGATTTTTGAAGTTTGCCGTTGCCCATAATTTGCATGCTAGAAGTGGATTCCGATTTTCACCAAATACCAGACAGTGGCAAAGAAACATTGCTGTTATACGGCCAGAGCTCCCTGCTGGAAAGAACTAAATTTGTTCTTCAGTTGCGAAATGACATGTCACACGTAGCAGTCCTTGTGGGATCTACCTCTGAGAAATATAAAGCAGAGGAAGAACATACCAAAAGAAGAAGATTTTTGAAGTTTGCCGTTGCCCATAATTTGCATGCTAGAGGTGGATTCCGATTTCCACCAAATCCCAGACAGTGGGAAAGTGAACATTGCTGTTATACAGTCAAAACTCCCTGCTGGAACGAACAAAAATTGTTCCTCAGTTGGGAAATGACATGTCACGCGTAGCTGTACTTATAGTATCTAACTCTGAAAAATATAAAGCGGTAGAAGGACATACCAAAAGATGAAGATTTTTGAAGTTTGCCGTTGCCCATAATTTGCATGCTAGAGGTGGATTCCGATTTCCACCAAATCCCAGACAGTGGGAAAGTAAACATTGCTGTTATACTGCCAGAGCTCCCTGCTGTAAAGAACAAAAATTGTTCTTCAGTTGGGAAATGGCATGTCACACGTAGCTGTACTTATAGGATCTAACTCCAAAAAATATAAAGCAGAGGAAGTACATACCAAAACATGTAGATTTTTGAAGTTTGCCGTTGCCCATTATTTGCATGCTAGAGGTGGATTCCGATTTCCGCCAAATCCCAGACAGTGGGAAAGTGAACATTGCTGTTATACAGCCAAAACTCCCTGCTGGAACTAACAAAAATTGTTCCTCAGTTGGGAAATGACATGTCACGCGTAGCTGTACTTATAAAATCTAACTCTGAAAAATATAAGGCAGAGGAAGGACATACCAAAAGTAGAAGATTTTTGAAGTTTGCCGTTGCCCATAATTTGCATGCTAGGGGTGGATTCCGAATTCCACCATATCCCAGACACTGGGAGAATAAACGTTGCTGTTATACTGCCTGCTCTCCCTGCTGGAAAGAACTAAAATTTTTCTTCAGTTGCAAGATAACATGTCTGACACAGCTGTAATTATGGGATCTGACTTTGAAACATATAAAACATAGGAAGGACATACTAAGAGAATAAGAATTTTTGTGGTTTGGCGTTGCCCATAATTTGCATGCTAGAGGTGGATTCCGAATTCCACTAAATCCCAGAATGTGGGAATGTAAACATTGCCGTTATAAAGATAGAGCTCACTGCTGGAAAGAACAAAAATTGTTCTTCAGTTGGGAAATGACATGTCACACGTAGCTGTACTTATAGGTTGTAACTCTGAAAATTATAATGCAGAGGAAGGACATACGAAAAGAAGAAGATTTTTGAAGTTTGCCGTTGCCCATAATTTGCATGCTAGAAGTGGATTCCGATTTTCATCAAAGACCAGACATTGGGAAAGAAACATTGCTGTTATACGGCCAGAGCTCCATGCTGGAAAGAAGTAAATTTGTTCTTCAGTTGGGAAATGACATGTCACACGTAGCTGAACTTATAGGATCTAACTCTGAAAATATAAAGCAGAGCAAGGACATTCCAAAAGAAGAATATTTTTGAAGACCGTTGTTGATCATAATTTGCATGCTACAGGTGGATTCCAATTTCCACCAAATCCCAGACTGTGGGAAATTAAATGTTGCTGTTATACAGCCAGAGCTCCCTGCTGGAAAGAACAAAATTTGTTCTTCAGATGGGAAACGACATGTCACACGTAGCTGTACTTATAGGATCTAACTCTGAAAAATATAAAGCAGAGGAAGGACATACCAAAAGAAGAAGATTTTACAAGTTTGCCGTTGCCCATTATTTGCATGCTAGGGGTGGATTCCGATTTCCACCAAATCCCAGACTGTGGGAAAGTAAACATTGCTGTTATACAGCCAGAGTTCCCTGCTGGAAAGAACAAAAATTATTCTTCAGTTGCGATATAACATGTCAGACATAGCTGTAGTTATAGCATCTGACTTTGAAAAATAATGAGTAGAGGCAGTACATACCAAAAGAAGAAGATTTTTGAAGTTCGCCGTTGCCCATAATTTGCATACTAGAAGTGGATTCCGAAATCCACCAAATGCCAGACTGTGGGTAAGTAAACATTGCTGTTATACGGCCAGAGCTCCCTGCTGGAAAGAACAAAAACTGTTCTCCAGTTGGGAAATGACATGTCACACGTAGCTGTACTTATAAAATCTAACTCTGAAAAATATAAAGCAGAGGAAGGACATACCAAAAGAAGAAGAATTTTGAAGATGGCCGTTGCCCATAACTTGCATGCTAAAGGTGGATTCCGATTTCCACCAAAGCCCAGAAACTGGGAGAATAAACGTTGCTGTTATACTGCCTGTTCTCCCTGCTGGAAAGAGAAAAAATAGTTCTTCAGTTGCAAGATAACATGTCTGACATAGCTGTAGTTATGGGATTTGACTTTGAAAAATTAAAAGCAGACGAAGTACATACCAAAAGAAGAAGATTTTTGAAGTTTGCCATTGCCCATAAATTGCATGCTAGAGGTGGATTTCAAATTCCACCAAATCCCAGAATGTAAGAAATGATACATTGCTGTTATACAGCCAGAACTCCCTGCTGGAAAGAACAAAAATTGTTTTCCAGTTGGGAGATGACAAATCATATGTATCTGTACTTATAGGATCTAACTCTGAAAAATTTAAAGCAGAAGAAGGACATACCAAAAGAAGAAGATTTTTCAAGTTTGCCATTGCCCATAATTTGCATGCTAGAGGTGGATTCAGATTTCCACCAAATCCCAGACAGTGGCAAAGTAAACATTGCTGTTATACAGCCAGAGCTCCCTGCTGGAAAGAACAAAAATTGTTCTTCAGTTGGGAAATGACATGTCACGCTTAGCTGTACTTATAGGATCTAACTCTGAAAAATATAAAGCGGTAGAAGGACATTCCAAAAGATGAAGATTTTTGAAGTTTGACGTTGCCCATAATTTGCATGTTAGAGGTGGATTCCGATTTCCACCAAATCCCAGACAGTGGGAAAGGAAATTTTGCTGTTATACATCCAGAGCTCCCTGCTGTAAAGAACAAAAATTGTTCTTCAGTTGGGAAATGACATGTCGCACGTAGCTGTACTTATAGGATCTAACTCTGAAAAATATAAAGTAGAGGATTTACATACCAAAAGAAGAAGACTTTTGAAGTTCGCCGTTGCCCATAATTTGCAAGCTAGAGTTGGATTCTGATTTCCACCAAATCCCAAATTGTGGGAAAGTAAACATTGCTGTTATACAGCAAGAGCTCCCTGCTGGAAAGAACAAAAATTGTTCTTCAGTTGGGAAATGTCATGTCTCACGTAGCTGTACTTATAAAATGTAACTCTGAAAAAAATAAAGCAGAGGACGGACATACCAAAAGAAGAAGATTTTTGAAGTTTGACGTTGCCCATTATTTGCATGCTAGAGAATTATTCCGATTTCCACCAAATCCCAGACTGTGAGACAGTAAACATTGCAGTTATGTAGCTTGAGCATCCTGCTGGAAAGAACAAAAATTGTTCTTCAGTTGGGAAATGACATGTCACACGAAGCTGTACTTATAGGACCTAAATCTGAAAAATATAAAGCAGAGGAAGGACATACCAAAAGAAGAAGATTTTCGATGTTTGCCGTTGCCCATAATTTGCATGCTTGAGGTGGATTCTGAATTCCACTAAATCCCAGACTGTGGGAAAGTAAACATTGCTGTTATACAGCCAGAGCTCCCTGCTGGAAAGAACAAAAATTGTTCTTCAGTTGGGAAATTATATGCCACACATAGCTGAACTTATTGAATCTAACTCTGAAAAATATAAACCAGAGGAAGGACATACCAAAAGAAGAAGATTTTTCAAAATCATTGTTGCCCATAATTGGCATGCTACAGGTGGATTCCGATTTCCACCAAATCCCAAACTGTGGGGAAGTAAACATTACTGTTATACAGCCAGAGCTCCCTGCTGGAACGAACAAAAATTGTTCTTCAGTTAAGAAATGACATGTCACACGTAGCTGTACTTATAGGATCTAACTCTGAAAAATATAAAGCAAAGGAAAGACATACCAAAAGAAGAAGTTTTTGACGTTAGTCGTTGCACATTATATGCATGCTAGAGGTGGATTTTGATTTCCACCAAATCCCAGACATTGGGAAAATAAACATTGCTGTTATACCGCCTGTTCTCCCTGCTGGAAAGAACAAAAATTTTTCTTCAGTTGGGAAATAACATGTCAGACATAGCTGTAGTTATAGCATCTGACTTTGAAAAATAAAAAGGAGAGGAAGTACATACCAAAGGAAGAAGATTTTTGAAGTTCGCCGTTGCCCATAATTTGGATGCTAGAGGTGGATTGCGATTTCCACCAAATCCCAGACATTGGGAGGATAAACGTTGCTGTTATACTGCCTGTTCTCCCTGCTGGAAAGAACTAAAATTGTTCTTCAGTTGCAAGATAACATGTCTGACATAGCTGTAGTTATGGGATCTGACTTTGAAAAATATAAAGCAGAGGAAGGACATACTAAAAGAAGAAGATTTTTGAGGTTTGCCGTTGCCCATAATTTGCATGCCAGAGGTGGATTCCGAATTCCACTAAATCCCAGAATGTGGGAATGTAAGCATTGCCGTTATACAGCCAGAGCTCACTGCTGGAAAGAACAAAAATTGTTCTTCAGTTGGGAAATGACATGCCATACATTGCTGTACTTATATGATCTAACTCTGAAAAATATATAGCAGAGGAAGTACATACCAAAAGAAGAAAATTTTTGAAGTTTGCCATTGCCCATAATTTGCATGCTAGAGATGGATTCCGATTTCCACCAAATCCCATACTGTGGGAAAGTAAACAGTGCTGTTATACAGCCAGAGCTCCCTGCTTGAGGGAACAAAATTGTTCTTTAGATGGGAAATGACATTTCACACGTAGCTGTACTTATAGAATCTAACTCTGAAAAATATAAAGCAGAGAAAGTACATACCAAGAGAAGAAGATTTTTGAAGTTTGCCATTGCCCATAAATTGCATGCTAGAGGTGGATTTCGAATTCCACCAAATCTTAGAATGTAAGAAATGAAACATTGCTGTTATACAGCCAGAACTCCCTGCTGGAAAGAAAAAAAATTGTTTTCCAGTTGGGAGGTGACAAATCAAATGTATCTGTACTTATAGGATGTAACTCTGAAAAATATAAAACAGAGGAAAGACATACCAAAAGAAGAAGATTTTTGAAGTTTACCGTTGCCCATAATTTGCATGCTAGAGGTGGATTCCGATTTCCACCAAATCCCAGACTGTGGAAAAGTAAACATTGCTGTTATACAGCCAGAGCTCCCTGCTGTAAAGAACCAAAATTGTTCTTCAGTTGGGAAATGACATGTCACACGTAGCTGCACTTATAGGATCTAACTCTAAAAAATATAAAGTAGAGGATTTACATACCAAAAGAAGAAGATTTTTGAAGTTTGCCGTTGCCCATACTTTGCAAGCTAGAGGTGGATTCTGATTTCCACCAAATCCCAAACTGTGGGAAAGTAAACATTGCTGTTATACAGCCAGAGCTCCCTGCTGGAAAGAACAAAAATAGTTCCTCAGTTGGGAAATGACATTTCACACGTAGCTGTACATATAGGATCTAAATCTGAAAAAATATAAGGTAGAGGAAGGACATACAAAAAGAAGAAGATTTTTGAAGTTTGCCGTTGCCCATAATTTACATCCTAGAGGTGAATTCCGATTTCCACCAAATCCCAAACTGTGGAAAAGGAAACATTGCTGTTATACAGCCAGAGCTCCCAGCTGGAAAGAACAAAAATTGTTCTTCAGTTGGGAAGTGACATGTCACACGTAGCTGTACTCATAGGATCTAACTCTCATAAAAATATAAGGCAGAGGAAGGACATACCAAAAGAAGAAGATTTTTGAAGTTTGCCGTTGCCCATAAATTGCATGCAAGATGTAGATTCCGATTTCCACCAAATCCCAAAATATGGGAAAGTAAACATGGCTGTTATACAGCCAGAGCTCCCTGCTGGAAAGAACAAAAATTGTTCTTCAGTTGGGAAATGACATGTCACACGTACCTGTACTTATAGGATCTAATTCTGAAAAATATAAAGCAGAAGAAGTACATACCGACAGAAGAAGATTTTTGAAGTTTGCCGTTGCCCATAATTTGCATGCTAGAGGTGGATTCCGATTTCCTCCAAATCCCAGGCAGTGTGAAAGTTTACATTGCTGTTATACAGCCAGAGCTCCCTGCTGGAAAGAACAAAAATTGTTCGACAGTTGGGAAATGACATGTCACACGTTTCTGTACTTATAGGATCTTACTCTGAAAAATATAAAGCAGAGGAAGTACGTACTAAAAGAAGAAGATTTTTTAAGTTTGCCGTTGCCCATGATTTGCATGCTAGAGGTGGATTCCGATTTCCACCAAATCCCAGACTGTGGGAAAGAAAACATTCCTGTTATGCAGCCAGAGCTCCCTGCTGGAAAGAACAAAAATTTTTCTTCAGTTTGCAAGTGACATGTCACACGTAGCTGTATTTATAGAATCTAACTCTGGAAACTATAAAGTAGAGGAAGGACATAACAAAAGAAGAAGATTTTTGAAGTTTGCCGTTGCCCATAATTTGCTTGCTAGAAATGGATTCCTATTTCCACCAAATCCCAGACTGTGGGAAAGTAAACTTTGCTGTTATACAGCCGGGGCTCATTGCTGGAAAGAACAAAAATTGTTCTTCATTTGGGAAATGACATGTCACACGTAGCTGTACTTATAGGATCTAAATCTGAAAAATATAAAGCAGAGGAAGAACATACCAAAAGAAGAAGATTTTTGAAAATTGCCGTTGCCCATAATTTGCATGCTACAGGTGGATTCCGATTTCCACCAAATCCCAGATTGTGGGAAAGTAAACATTGCTGTTATACAGGCAGAGCCCCCTGCTGGAAAGAACAATAATTGTTCTTCAGTTGGGAAATGACATGTCACACGTAGCTGTACTTACAGGATCTAACTCTGAAAAATATAAAGCAGACGAAGGACATACCAAAAGAAGAAGAATTTTGAAGTTTGCCGTGGCCCATAATTTGCATGCTAGAGGTGGATTCCGGTTTCCATCAAATCCCAGACTGTGGGAATGTAAACATTGCTGTTATACAGCCAGAGCTCCCAGCTGGAAAGAACAAAAATTCTACTTCAGTTGGGAAGTGACATGTCACACGTAGCTGCACTTATAGGATCTACGTCTGAAAAATATAAAGCAGACGCAGGACATACCAAAAGAAGATGATTTTTGAAGATTGTTGTTGCCCATAATTTGCATGCTAGAGATGGATTCCGATTTTCACCAAATCTCAGACTGTGGGAAAGTAAACATTGCAGTTATACAGCCAGAGCTCTCTGCTGGAAAGAACAAAATTTGTTCTTCAATTGGGAAATGACATGTCACACGTAGCTGTACTTACAGAATCTAACTCTGAAAAATATAAAGCAGAAGAAGGACTTACCAAAAGAAGAAGGTTTTTGAAGTTTGCTGCTGCCCATAGTTTGCATGCTAGAGGTGGATTCCGATTTCCACCAAATCCCTGACGGTGAGAGAGTAAACATTGCTGTTATACAGCCAGAGCTCCCTGCTGCAAAGAACAAAAATTGTTCTTCAGTTGGGAAATAACATGTCACACGTAGCTGTACTTATTGGATCTAACTCTGAAAAGTATAAAGCAGAGGAAGGACATACCAAAAGAAGAAGATTTTTGAAGTTTGCCGTTGCACATAATTTGCACGCTAGAGGTGGATTCCTATTTCCACCAAATCCCAGTGTGGGAAGGTAAACATTGCTGTTATACAGCCAGAGCTCCCAGCTGGAGAGAACAAAATTTGTTCTTCAGTTGAGAAATGACATGTCACACGTAGCTGTACTTATAGGTTCTAACTCTGAAAAATATAAAGCAGAGGAAGTACATACCAAAAGAAGAAGATTTTTGAAGTTTGCCGTTGCCCATAATTTGAATGCTAGAGGTGGATTCCGATTTCCACCAAATCTCAGACTGTAGGAAAGTAAACATTGCTGTTGTACTGCCTGTTCTCCCTGCTGGAAAGTCCAAAAATTGTTCTTCAGTTGCGTAATAACATGTCAGACATAGACGTTGTTATAGGATCTGACTTTGGGAAATATAAAGCAGACGATGGACATACCAAAAGAAGAAGATTTTTGAAGTTTGGCGTTGCCCACAATTTGCATGGTATAGGTGGATTCCGATGTCCACCAAATCCCAGACTGTGGGAAAGTAAACATGCTGTTACACAGCCAGTGCTCCCTGCTGGAAAGAACAAAAATTGTTCTTCCTTTGGGAAATGACATGTCACACGTAGCTGTACTTACAGGATCTAACTCTGAAAAATATAAAGTAGAGGAAGTTGTAATGTAATTTACTGTCAGAGATAAAGTTTATCTCATGCGAAAAGTATGATGCCCACAGTAGAGAGTTAAGGTAACTTCATTATGTTGCCATACAATGTGTTTAATTTATTTATTTATGAATATTTTCTTTTATGATAAATAATGGATTTGTTTGAGATGTTAAATGTTGTATATTTATATGTATTTATTTATATGTGTCTTTGGAGTGTATTAAGGTCAGAAGACCAAAGAATCTGGAATGCAGGAATGTCTGCAACTTCCGGGCACATGTTGGCTTGCCCGCCACTTCTTTGTCGGTATTGGAGGGAGATGGACGTGTTTAAGTGACCAGTACAGTATAATGCATTTTTAGGGTATCAATGTTCGAAGTGAAAATTTTGTAGTTACTTAACAAAAAGTACGAATGTATATTATTTTTAGCCGAAAGTAATTCGAATCCAGTGGTGTTTATTTCAAACAAGAAGAAAACCCAGGCCATGCTTGTTAGAGTAATGTTTTGCAGACAAAACCCCTAGACAAACGAGATCTGCAGTGTGTAGTCTTTCAGCAGCTACTAATAAATAAGCCTTGCTGAAATTGTGCTGGAACTACTCGTATTATTATCAATTAAAAACACGTGGTGCAAATGTGGTCCTACCACAATATACCGCGTAAGATTCCACATCATTCAGTTATCAAGAAACGAGATAGGTAACAACCAGTACAATATGGGGTCTCGTTCGGGATTATTGAAAATGTTACCGAAATAAACTACCACCGAGATTGCAAAGAAAACGACAGAATTCGTACATCCTGGCTGAAAATGTTAAAGGAAGTCGAATGCTGATACCTTCAAGACAAAGGAAGTCGAATGCTGATACCTTCAAGACAACGGGATGCAGTTACTGGAGCAAGAATAACGGCGCAATAAGTCAAGAAGGAAGAAAAAAGTGTTAAGTATTGCGCAAAAAAAAAAAAAAAAAAAACCGCACCAATCAACAAAGAAGACTAAGAAAACCAGTAAACTGTGAGTAAGATAGTTTAGTATCCTTTAGAAGAGATAAATTTGTTGTGTTTTGTTTATTCCTGTGTAAAAAGATGACTATTGTAAAAGAGGAAAGTATTGACGACGGTGTCGCCAACGCTAGTACAGATGTAAATTTATCATACGAAAGTGAATGCAACAGTAATAGTCCGAATCCTGTAGACAAAGTTGAAACTCATACGGAAAGACAGAACGAAGTTAAAGACTTGCTATCAAAAATAATGAATTATATGGAGGGAAAATTTAAGGCAATTGATGACACTAACAGACAAAACGGACAGTGGTTAGGAAATATTAAAGACAGACTCGATGCTAATGAGATTCGTTTGAATCAAATGGAGCAAAACAACGCTGCTCAGTTAGACCAGTCTCTTAAGCTCATGAGTGAGAAATTTGAAAAACAGTTCAAAGAATATGAAAAGAAAAATGACGATCACTTTCAAAAAGTAGAAGCAAAAATTTCCAGTTTGAGTCGTAATATGGTTAAGATCACGGGTAAGGTCAATTATGTCGGGAGAAAAGTTAAAAATGTAGATGCAAAAGTAAAAAATCTGAAAACTGAAGTTAGTACAGGTAGAGAGAAAATCCATAATGCGTTTAAAGTTGTGCATTCAGATATCGTTACAAATAATATATGTCATACAAATAAACCAGAAACAAAAGGTAAGTTATTTAAAGACACTGATTGCTTAGAAAACTGTGAAGAAGTAAACTTAGATTCATTCTATGAGTGGGCTGAGAGGAGCACCTTGCTGGAAAATAGTTGTTCAAATGATCAAAGTGTATTAGGAATTAGAGAACTTATGGAAGAGTCTGGTGGGCTAGGAATGAAAAGAGCACCTAGTAAGGATGATTTAAATATGTATCTGCATACTGAAGGTAAGAGTGCAGAGGATAAAGATGATAATTTTTGTGATGTTGATTGGGAAGAAAAGGAAATTGAGGATAGTAGTGAAGATAGATGTTTTATTGGTGTAAGTGAGGAGTTGGAAGCTTTAGGGATTACTAATATAAAAGAGGATAGTAATGAAATTAGCAAGGTACACATGAACACAGTTGACAATTTGAATGATAAGGATGCCAGAACTTCAGCCAATGAGTTATTTGATCTTAATACATGGAAGAAAAATGAGAAGGAATTGACAGCAGGTAATCTTAACAGCATTAGGGGAGTAAATAATGAAATGTCAGATAGTGAGCTATTTTTGTTTAACTTATGGGTTAACAGTAGTGCCATTAAGGATGATGAAAATTTCAGAAAGGTAACACTTGATATATGTGAAACTTTGTATCCATACTGGTGGCATAGAATTACATATCACATTGCACAAATGTTAAGAGAGAAATATAAAGGAGAGACACAATAGCACAAATGAATGTAGTTGGATTAATGAAATATTCAGGAATAGTAATCAGGCCAAAGAAAATGCAATTAGGGTAATAACAGCATATAACTCTGGTAGTAATGATACAGGTAAGGATACTGGAAAGGGATATGGATTCAGTGAATTTATCTGGAAAGAATTTTACTGGAAGAAAAAAAAAAAGAAAAAAAAATTGTGGTCACCATACTATGCCATGTAACACATCTCATGCAAAACGATGTTGTATCTAGACTGATTGTCACATAATTCTATTATAAGATTAGATTTCATGATTCCTATGTGTTTTTTTAAGTAATTTTACAGTATTTAATGAATTGCAAAATATGTAAACTTGATTAATAAGGGATTTTCTTTGACTGATGATGCTAGGAGACAAGACATGTCACCCACCCTCACAGTTTGAGAATAGCAAATCTCATAAATTTTGAAATCTTGTTCATTCACTTAAATAGACCATAATGCTAAAAAAAAAATTGTATAGTTAATAGAATGTATTTTCTTGTATATGCAAGTGTGCTTTTGTTTTACATCATGCTCACCATAACTGTTTCTATTCAGCTCTGTTTATAACACAACACAGATAATTTGTTGGCTTATTTTGTCTCTTAATTTTGATATCACATAATTTACAAGGCTCATGAGAGAATAGTGTTGTTGAATTGAAATACTTTTGCAACCTCACTGATGATATAGGAGCTAGTATTATTTTATAGTAAATTTCTGGGCAACAAATTGACATATGTATGTATGTAATCTATGTTGTGAGACAAAGGAGGAAGTCAAGGGTTGATGAAATAATAAACAGTTTACTACAGTTGTGATAAAACGTTGTATACAAGACAATGATACAATTTCTGTATCGGACTGACAAGTGGACCAAGGTACACTTGTACGTCCTGGTGGGCTATTGTAATGTAATTAACTGTCAGAGATAAAGTTTATCTCATGCGAAAAGTACGATGCCCACAGTAGAGAGTTAAGGTAACTTCATTATGTTGCCATACAATGTGTTTAATTTATTTATTTATGAATATTTTCTTTTATGATAAATAATGGATTTGTTTGAAATGTTAAATGTTGTATATTTATATGTATTTATTTATATGTGTCTTTGGAGTGTATTAAGGTCAGAAGACCAAAGAATCTGGAATGCAGGAATGTCTGCAACTTCCGGGCACATGTTGGCTCGCCCGCCACTTCTTTGTCGGTATTGGAGGGAGATGGACGTGTTTAAGTGACCAGCACAGCATAATGCATTTTTAGGGTATCAATGTTCAAAGTGAAAATATTGTAGTTACTAAACAAAGAGTACGAATAAATATTATTTTTAGCCGAAAGTAATTCGAATCCGGTAGTGTTTATTTCAAACAAGAAGAAAACCCAGGCCATGCTTGTTAGAGTAATGTTTTGCAGACAAAACCCCTAGACAAACGAGATCTGCAGTGTGCAATCTTTCAGCAGCTACTAATAAATAAGCCTTGCTGAACTTGTGCTGGAACTACTCGTATTACTATCAATTACAAACACGTGGGGCGAATGTGGTCCTACCACAATATACCGCGTAAGATTCCACATCATTCAGTTATCAAGAAACGAGATAGGTAACAACCAGTACAAAGTACATACCAAAAGAAGAAGATTTTCGAAATTTGCCGTTGCCCATAAATTGCATGCTAGAGGTGGATTCCGATTTTCACCAAATCCCAGACTGTGGGAAAGTAAATATTGCTGTTATACAGCCAGAGCTCCCTGCTGGAAAGAGCAAAAATTGTTCTTCCTTTGGGAAACGACATGTCACACGTAGCTGTACTTATAGGATCTAACTCTGAAAAATATAAAGCAGCGGAAGTACATACCAAAAGAGGAAGACTTTTGAAGTTTGCCATTGTCCATACTTTGCATGCTAGAAATGGATTCCGATTTCCACCAAATCCCAGACTGTGGGAAAGACAACATTCCTGTTATGCAGCCAGAGCTCCCTGCTGGAAAGAACAAAAATTGTTCTTCAGTTGGGAAATAACATGTGACACGCAGCTGTACTTATAGGATGTAACAATGAAAAATATAAAGAAGAGGAAGGACATACCAAAAGAAGAAGATTTTTGAAGTTTGCCTCTGCCCATTATTTGCAAGCTAGAGGTGGATTCCGATTTCCACGAAATCCCAGACTGTGGGAAAGTGAACATTGCTGTTATACAGCCAGAGCTCCCAGATAGTAAGAACAAAAATTGTTCTTCAGTTGGGAAATGACATGTCACACGTAGCTGTACTTATAGGATCTAATTCTGCAAAATATAAAGCAGAGGAAGGACATACCAAAAGAAGAAGATTTTTGAAGCTTACCGTTGCCCATAATTTGCATGCTAGAGGTGGATTCCGATTTCCACCAAATCCCTGACGGGGAGAAAGTAAACATTGCTGTTATACAGCCAGACCTTCCAGCTGGAAACCACAAAAATTGTTCTTCAGTTGGGAAATAACATGTCACACGTAGCTGTACTTATAGGATCTAACTCTGAAAAATATAAAGAAGAGGTGGAAATACCAAAAGACGAAGATTTTTGAAGTTTGCCGTGGCACATAATTTGCATGCTAGAGGTGGATTCCTATTTCCACCAAATCCCAGACTGTGGGAAAGTAAACATTGCTGTTATACAGCCAGAGCTCCCTGCTGGAAAGAACAAAAATTGTTCTTCAGTTTGGAAATGACATGTCACACGTAGCTGTACTTAGAGGATCTAACTCTGAAAAATATAAAGCAGAGGAAGTACATACCAAAAGAAGAAGACTTTTGAAGTTTGCCGTTGCCCATAACTTGCATGCTAGAGGTTGATTCCGATTTCCACCAAATCCCAGGCAGTGTGAAAGTTTACATTGCTGTTATACAGCCAAAGCTCCCTGCTGGAAAGAACAAAAATTGTTCGACAGTTGGGAAATGACATGTCACACGTAGCTGTACTTATAGGATCTTACTCTGAAAAATATAAAGCAGAGGAAGTACGTACTAAAAGAAGAAGGTTTTTAAAGTTTGCCGTTGCCCATAATTTGCATGCTAGAAGTGGATTCCGATTTCCACCTAATCCCAGACTGTGGGAAAGTAAACATCGCTGTTATACACCCACAGCTCCCTGCTGGAAAGAACAAAAACTGTTCTTCAATTGGGAAATGACATGTCACACGTAGCAGCACTTATAGGATTTATCTCTCAAAAATATAAAGCAGAGGACGGACATACCAAAAGAAGAAGATTTTTGAAGTTCGCCGTGGCACATAATTTGCATGCTAGAGGTGGATTCCGATTTCCACCAAACCCCAGACTGTGGGAAAGTAAACATTGCTGTTATACAGCCAGAGCTCAATACTGGAAAGAACAAAAATTGTTCTTCAGTTGGCAAATGACATGTCACACGTACCTGTACTTAGAGGATCTAATTCTGAACAATATAAAGCAGAGGACGTACATACCAAAAGAAGAAGATTTTTGAAGTTTGCCGTTGCCCATAATTTGCATGCTAGAGGTAGATTCCGATTTCTAACAAATCCCAGAATGTGGGAAAGTGAACATTGCAGTTATACAGCCAGAGCTCCCTGCTGGAAAGAATAAAAATTGTTCTTCAGTTGAGAAATGACATCTCACACGTAGCTGTACTTATAGGATCGATCTCTGAAAAATTTAAAGTAGAGGAATTACATACCAAAAGAAGAAGATTTTTGAAGTTTGCCGTTGCCCATAATTTGCTTGCTAGAAGTGGATTCTGATTTCCACCAAATCCCAGACTGTGGGAAAGTAAACATCGCTGTTATACACCCACAGCTCCCTGCTGGAAAGAACAAAAACTGTTCTACAATTGGGAAATGACATGTCACACGTAGCAGCACTTATAGGATTTATCCCTCAAAAATATAAAGCAGAGGACGCACATACCAAAAGAAGAAGATTTTTGAAGTTCACCGTTGCCCATAATTTGCATGCTTGAGGTGAATTCCGATTTCCACCAAATCCCAGACTGTGGGAAAGTAAACAATGCTGTTATACAGCCAGAGCTCATTACTGGAAAGAACAAAAATTGTTCTTCAGTTCGGTAATGACATATCACACGTACCTGTACTTAGAGGATCTAATTCCGAAAAATATAAAGCAGAGGATGTACATACCAAAAGAAGAAGATTTTTGAAGTTTGCCGTTGCCCATAATTTGCATGCTAGAGAATTATTCCGATTTCCACCAAATCCCAGACTGTGGGAAAGTAAACATTGCTGTTATACAGCCAGAGCTCCCTGCTGGAAAGAACAAAAATTGTTCTTCAATTGGGAAATGACATGTCACACGTAGCAGCACTTATAGGATTTATCTCTCAAAAATATAAAGCAGAGGACGGACATACCAAAAGAAGAAAATTTTTGAAGTTCGCCGTTGCCCATAATTTGCATGCTAGAGGTGGATTCCGATTTCCACCAAATCCCAGACTGTGGGAAAGTAAACATTGCTGTTATACAGCCAGAGCTCAATACTGGAAAGAACAAAAATTGTTCTTCAGTTGGGAAATGACATGTCAAACGAAGCTGTACTTATAGGACCTAAATCTGAAAAATATAAAGCAGAGGAAGGACATACCAAAAGAAGAAGATTTTCGATGTTTGCCGTTGCCCATAATTTGCATGCTTGAGGTGGATTCCGAATTCCACTAAATCCCAGACTGTGGGAAAGTAAACATTGCTGTTATACAGCCAGAGCTCCCTGCTGTAAAGAACAAAAATTGTTCTTCAGTTGGGAAATTATATGCCACACATAGCTGAACTTATTGAATCTAACTCTGAAAAATATAAAGCAGAGGAAGGACATGCCAAAAGAAGAAGATTTTTGAAGTTTGCCGTTGCCAATAATTTGCACACTAGAGGTGGATTCCGATTTCCACCAAATCCCAGACTGTTAGAAAGTAATCATTGCTGTTATACACCCAGAACTCCCTGCTGGAAAGAAAACAATTGTTCTTCAGTTGGGAAATGACATGTCACACGTAGCTGTACTTTTAGGATATAATTCTGAAAAATTGAAAGCCGAGGAAGTACATACCAACAGAAGAAGATTTTTGAAGTTTGCCATCGCCCATAATTTGCATGCTAGAGGTGGATTCCAATTTCCACCAAATCCCAGAATGTGGGAAAGTGAACATTGCTGTTATACAGCCAGAGCTCCCTGCTGGAAAGAACAAAAATTGTTCTTCAGTTGGGAAATGACATGTCACACGTAGCTGTACTTATGGGATCTAACTCTGAAAAATATAAAGCAGAGGAAGGACATACCAAAAGAAGAAGATTTTTGAAGTTTTCAATTGCCCATAATTTGCATGCTAGAGGTGGATTCTGATTACCACCAAATCCCAGACTGTGGGAAAGTAAACATTGCTGTTAAACAGCCAGAGCTCCCTGCTGGAAAGAACAAAAATTGTTCTTCTGTTTGGAAATGACATGTCACACATAGCTGTACTTATAGGATCTAACTCTCAAAAATATAAAGCAGAGGAAGGACATACCAAACGAGGAAGATTTTTGATGTTTGCCATTGCTCATAATTTGGGTGCTAGAGGTGGATTCCGATTTCCACCAAATCCCAGACTGTGGGAAAATTAAACATTGCTGTTATACAGCCAGAGCTCCCTGCTGGAAAGAACAAAAATTGTTTTTCAGTTGGGAAATGACATGTCACACATAGCTGTACTTATAGGATCTAATTCTGAAAAATATAAAGCAGAGGAAGGACATACCAAAAGGAGAAGATTTTTGAAGCTTACCGTTGCCCATAATTTGCATGCTAGAGATGGATTCCGATTTCCACCAAATCCCAGACTGTTGGAAAGTAAACATTGCTGTTATACAGCAAGACCTCCCAGCTGGAAAGCACAAAAATTGTTCTTCAGTTTGGAAATGACATGTCACACGTAGCTGTACTTACAGGATCTAACTCTGAAAAATATGAAGCAGAGGAAGTACATACCAAAAGAAGAAGACTTTTGAAGTTTGCCGTTGCCCATAATTTGCATGCTAGAGGTGGATTCCGATGTCCACCAAATCCCAGACTGTGGGAAAGTAATCATTGCCGTTATACAGCCAGAGCTCCCTGCTGGAAAGAACATAAATTGTTCTTCAGTTGGGAAATGACATGTCACACGTAGCTGTACTTATAGGATCTAACTCTGAAAAATATAAAGCAGATGAAGGACATACATAAATGAAGAAGATTTTTGAAGTTTGCCGTTGCCCATAATTTGAATGCTAGAGGTGGATTCTGATTTCCACCAAATCCCAGACTATGGGAAAGTGAACATTCCTGTTATACAGCCAGAGCTCCCTGCTGGAATGAACAAAAATTGTTCTTCAGTTAGGAAATGACATGTCACACGTAGCTGTACTTATTGGATCCAACTCTGAATAATATAAAGAAGAGGAAGGACATATCAAAAGAAGAAAATTTTTGAAATTTGCCGCTGCCCATAATTTGCATGCTAGAGGTGGATTCCAGTTAACACCAAATCCCAGACTGTGGGAAAGTAAACATTGCTGTTAAACAGCCAGAGCTCCCTGCTGGAAAGAACAAAATTTGTTCTTCAGTTGGGAAATGACATGTCACACATAGCTGTAGTTATAGGATCTAACTCTGAAAAATATAAAGCAGAGGAAGGACATACCAAAAGAAGAAGATTTTTGATGTTTGCCATTGCCCATAATTTGCATGCTAGAGGTGGATTCTGATTTCCACCAAATCCCAGACTGTGGGAAAGTAAACATAGCTGTTATACAGCCAGAGCTCCCTGCTGGAAAGAACAAAATTTGTTCTTTAGTTGGGAAATGACATGTCACAAATAGCTGTACTTATAGGATCTAACTCTCAAAAATATAAAGCAGAGGAAGGACATGCCAAAATAAGAAGATTTTTGATGTTTGCCATTGCCCATAATTTTCATGCTAGAGGTGGATTCCGATTTCCACCAAATCCCAGGCTGTGGGAAAGTAAACATTGCTGTTATACAGCCAGAGCTCCCTGCTGGAAAGAAAAAAAATTGTTCTTCAGTTGGGAAATGACATGTCACACGTAGCTGTACTTATAGGATCTAACTCTGGAAAATATAAAGCAGATGAAGGACATACTAAAAGACGAAGATTTTTGAAGTTTTCTGTTGCCCATAATTTGCATGCTAGAGGTGCATTCCGATTTCCACCAAATCGCAGACTGTGGGAAAGTAAACATTGCTGTTATACAGCCAGAGCTCCCTGCTGGAAAGAACAAAAATTGTTCTTTAGTTGAGAAATGACATGTCACACGTAGCTGTAGTTATAGGTTGTAACTCTGGAAAATTTAAAGCAGAGGAAGGACATACCAAAAGAAGAAGATTTTTGAAGTTTGCTGTTGCCCATAATTTGCACACTAGACGTGGATTCCGATTTCCACCAAATCCCAGACTGTGGGATAGTAAACTCCGCTGTAATACAGCCAGAGCTCCCTGCTGGAAAGAACAGAAATTGTTCTTCAGTTGGGAAATGACATGTCACACGTAGCTTTACTTATAGGATCCAACTCTGAAAAATATAAAGAAGAGGAAGGACATACCAAAAGAAGAAGACTTTTGAAGTGTGCCGTTGCCCATAATTTGCATGCTAGAGGTGGATTCCGATTTCCACCAAATCCCAGACTGTGGGAAAGTAAACATTGCTGTTATACAGCCAGAGCTCCATGCTGGAAAGAACAAAAATTGTTCTTCAGTTGGGAAATGACATGTCACACTTAGCTGTACTTATAGGATCTAACTCTGAAAATTTTAAAGCAGAGGAAGTACGTACCAAAAGAAGAGGATTTTTGAAGTTTGCCGTTGCCCATAATTTGCAAGCTATAGGTGGATTCCGATTTCCACCAAATTCCCAGACTGTGGGAAAGTAAACATTGCTGTTATACAGCCAGAGCTCCCTACTGGAAAGAACAAAAATTGTTCTTCAGTTGGGAAATGACATGTCAGACGTAGCTGTACTTACAGGATCTAACTCTGAAAAATATACAGCAGAGGAAGGACATACCAAAGGATGAAGATTTTTGAAGTCATGGAGCTGTCCTCAGTGACCTATTCTGCTGTTAGTGACAACATAATAGACTCTGGCTTCTTTCACATTGGTGGTCCCGCCTTTCATGACATGTATTGGTTAATTCGGCATTACAGTGTGGTTCCTGGATACTTCAGTCGAGCTCATGCGTACAGATATACTCTTCATCATTTATTTATTTATTGTTCAGCTAATTCAATCTATACAAGATGCAGCCTCTCTAGGTTATTAAATATATTTTGGAGAGGTTTTACCATTCATTTCTGTCCGCTGCTGTCTTCTGCCAGTTGAAGCCCACATCTTTCTTGAGGTTCTTATCCCAGCGATCGGGTGGTCTCCCTGGTGGTCTTCGTTTTTCTCTGGGACTCCACTCTAAAACTGATTTCGTACCTCTTCCATCCTTCATTCGTGCAATATGTCCTGCCCACTGCCATTTTAGAGTCTTAACCTGTTCTATAATATCTTTTACTCCAGAATGAGATTTTCACTCTACAGCGGAGTGTGCGCTGATGTGAAACTTCCTGGCTGATTAAAACTGTGTGCCCGACCAAGACTCGAACTCGGGACCTTTGTCTGCCGCGGGCAAGTGCTCTACCATCTGAGCTACCGAAGCACGACTCACGCCCGGTACTCACAGCTTTACTTCAGCCAGTATCTCGTCTCCTACCTTCCAAACTTTACAGAAGCTCTTCTGCGATACAGATCTGTTGATTGAGCAGGCCAAGACAACATTTCAACGAGCATTTTGTGTTACACTACTGGCCATTAAAATTGGTACACCAAGAACAAATGCAGATGATAAACGGGCATTCATTGGACAAATATATTATACTAGAACTGACATGTGATTACATTTTCCGCAATTTGGGTGCATAGATCCAGAGAAATCGGTACCCAGAACAACCATCTCTGGGCGTAATAGCAGCCTTGATACGCCTGGGCATTGAGTCAAACAGAGTTCGGATAGTGTGTGAAACGTCGAACATTTTAGAAGTAACATGACGCGGCCTAATAACCCTGAAGATTTTAACTTCAACAACAGGTACAGCTGCCCAAGCAGCTTCAACACGATACCACAATTCATCGAGAGTAGTGACTGGCGTATTGTGACGAGCCAGTTGCTCGGCCACCAATGACCAGACGTTTTCAATTGGTGAGAGATCTGGAGAATGTGCTGGCCAGGGCAGCAGTCGAACCTTTTTATGTATCCAGAAAGGCCCGTACAGGACCTGCAACATGCGGTCATGCATTATCCTGCTGAAATGTAGGGTTTTGCAGGGATCAAACGTAGGGTAGAGCCACGGGTCATAACACATCGGAAATGTAACGTCCACTGTTCAAAGTGCCGTCAATGTGAACAAGAGGTGACCGAGATGTGTAACCAATGGCACCCCATACCATCACTCCGCGTAATACGCCAGTATGGCGATGACGAATACACGCTACCAATGTGCGATCACTGCGATGTCGCCAAACACGGATGCGACCATCATGATGCTGTAAACATAACCTGGATTCATCTGAAAAAATGACGTTTCGGCATTCGTGCATCCAGGTTCGTCGTCGAGTACACCATCGCAGGTGCTCCTGTCTGTGATGCAGCGTCAAGGGTAACAGCAGCCACAGTCTCCGAGCTGATAGTCCATGCTGCTGCAAACGTCGTCTAACTGTTTGTGCAGATGGTTGTTGTCTTCCAAACGTCCTCATCTGTTGACTCAGGGATCGAGACGTGGCTGCCCGATCCGTTACAGCCATGCAGATAAGATGCCTGTCATCTCGACTGCTAGTGATACGAGGCCATCAGGATGCAGCACGGCGTTCCGTATTACCCTCCTGAACCCACCGATTCCATATTCTGCTAACAGTCATTGGATCTTGACCAACGTGAGCAGCAATGTCCCTATACGATAAACCACAATCGCGATAGGCTACAATCCGACCTTTATCAAAGTCTGAAATGTGATGGTATGCATTTCTCCTCTTTACACGAGGCATCACAACAACGTTTCACCAGGCAACGGCGGTCGACTGCTGTTTGTGTATGAGAAATCGGTTGGAAACTTTCCTCATGTCAGCACGTTGTAGGTGTCGCCACTGGCGCCATCCTTGTGTGAATGCTCTGAAAAGCTAACCATTTGCATATCACAGCATCTTCTTCCTGTCGGTTAAATTTCGCGTCTGTAGCACGTCATCATCGTGGTGTAGCAATTTTAATGGCCAGTAGTGTACAACAGCGGTTTGTTGGCGATTGTTATCCTGTTGGAATACAGCTGCTGCAATGCTGTTCAAGAATGGCAGTACAACAGGTCGGATCACCAGGTGAGCAGACAGGCTTGTAGTCAAGGCGCGTGAGATAATCACGAGAGTGCTCCAGCTGTCAACAACCACTGAAGCTGAAAAATGCCAGTGGTTTGGTGTCAGTGGAGTGCATGCTATAGAGCGGCTACTTGGAGCTGTCCTCGAAGTAACCGATTTGTAACAGTTCGTTGTGTCACAGCGGTGCCAACTGCTGCGAGAGCCATGTGCTGAACACGATGGTCTTCGCTCTCGGTAGTGCCATGTTGCCTTTTGGAGCTCAGGTTTCTTGCGACCGTGCATTCTCTTGATCAACACTGTCCGCAATCATGATCAATGCCTAAATTCCTGCCAAGTACTTCTGCAACATTGTAGAAGGAACATCCAGCTTCCCGTAGCCCAGTTACACGACCTTGTTCAAATTCAGTGAGATGTTGATAACGGCAACTTTGTTGCCTTAACCAGCGAACACTTGCGTTGTTAGAACAAAATCTAACATTTATTATTTTAGTTAAATATTCCAGAGCATTTCAAAGCCAGTGAACTGAAGATCTAGAAATGCTTTCTTTCATATCCCGTGCTTTAATTAATCTGTGTATGTTAACCGGGGACCTAGAAGTGACGGAGAGGCTCCGTCCCCGCCGCAGCCGCAGTGGTCCACAACCCCACGAGGACTACCGCAGTCCACTTCACCCCTCCCCAGCCCCACACCGAACCCAGGGTTATTGTGCGGTTCGGCCCCCGGTGGACCGCCCAGGGAACGTCTCACACCAGACGAGTGTAACCTTTATGTGTCTGCGTGGTAGAGTAATGGAGGTGTACGCGTACGCGGAGAACTTGTTTGCGCAGCAATCGCCGACATAGTGTAGCTGAGGCGGAATAAGGGGAACCAGCCGGCATTCGGCGAGGGAGATGGATAATCGGCTAAAAACCATTCATAGACTGGCCGGCTCACCGGACCTCGACACAAGTCCGCTGGGCGGATCCGTGCCGGGGACCAGGCGCTCCTTCCCACTACGGAAAGCCGTGCGTTAGACCACTCGGCTAACAGGGTGGGCAATTAATTTGTGACTCGACAATCAAATTTCAACAATAGCTTGCTTGTTGTGCCATTATTTGAAGTGGTGCGCAGTGTAAGATTCTTTGTAACTCTGGAGTCTTTACGTAACAATTACTTCTCCTTTCGTGGAATACCGCCTTGCTTCACTTTTAGTCTGTTTCTTGTACTTGTAACATGTGGCTGTGTTCGTTTGTTTTCTCCTGAAAGTGTTCAGCGTATGTTACGTCGTTTATAAGAAAAGTAGCTATTCTTATTGGGTTTTACGAACTGAATGAAGCAATTGTTCATACAGAGTACATGACATTCTCTGTCGGATATGAAAATATATAAAACTTTTCAGGGAAGTAGTCATGTCAGTGGAACAGACACTATGTGGCTAGATGAACCACTAGACGAGGATATTTACATAGAGGGTCTGTCATCAGATACTGACCTCACCCTCTAAGCTTGAAGAGATCAATACCGCATCAGATCAGCCAGACAGGGAATCTGATACTACTGCCACTGCTGTTTCTCAATATATCGATCGTGAAACCTTTCTTGGTAAGGATGGAACAACACGGTGATTGAAGCAACACGCTCCTCCAGAAAAATCTGCCTGTCAGAATATTGTAACAACGCTTCCAGGTGCGAAAGGTGTTGTGGCTTGGCAAGACAGCCAAGTCACTATGAGGAAGCCGAAAGGCACGCGTTTAAGCTCACGCAGGCTGACGTGAGGTCTGGAACAGGACAAGGTAATTATACTAGCAAAAAAAGTACGTAGCTGCTGGAATACTTAACTTTAATCCATAATTGGTGAACATCGCTCTTGACGGTACATGTTTTACAGCATCAATAGTGACTGGTAATGGCGCCTTGCTAGGTCGTAGCAAATGACGTAGCTGAAGGCTATGCTAACTATCGTCTCGGCAAATGAGAGCGTAATTTGTCAGTGAACCATCGCTAGCAAAGTCGGCTGTACAACTGGGGCGAGTGCTAGGAAGTCTCTCTAGACCTGCCGTGTGGCGGCGCTCGGACTGCAATCACTGATAGTGGCGACACGCGGGTCCGAAGTATACTAACGGACCGCGGCCGATTTAAAGGCTACAACCTAGCAAGTGTGTTGTCTGGCGGTGACACCACAAAAGGTGTTGCAAAAAATTTGAAAACAATTTTGGAATGTTGGAAACTATTTTTTCCAGATAACGTAATTGGTCGCATTGTGGAATACACAAACCAAGAACTTGACAGAATGGCAGCATCTTATTCACGGAGTGCTCGGCACTGCCCACGGACAGATTTTGAAGAGTTAACTGCTTTCTTTGGTGTATTACATCTCGCACGAGTGAAAAAGGTACAGCATCTCGATACTGATGAGCTATGGTCCACTGATGGAACTGCAATTGATTCCTTTATTGCATCGATGAGCAAACGAAGGTTCCAAACACGCTTCTCCAAGCTGCACGTTTTGACGACAAATCTACGAGAGCTCAGAGAAAAGAAACAGTTAATCTGGCACCTATTAGAGAAATACACTACTGGCCATTAAAATTGCTATACCACGAAGATGACGTGCTACAGACGCGAAATTTAACCGACAGGAAGAAGATGCTGTGATATGCAAATGATTAGCTTTTCAGAGCATTCACACAAGTTGGCGCCGGTGACGACACCTACAACGTGCTGACATGAGGAAAGTTTCCGACCGATATCTCATACACATACAGCAGTTGACCCGCGTTGCCTGGTGAAACGTTGTTGTGATCCCTCGTGTAAGGAGGACAAATGCGTACCATCACGTTTCCGACTATCATAAAGGTAGGATTGTAGCCTAACGCGATTGCGGTTTATCGTATCGCGACATTTGCTGCTCGCGTTGGTCGAGATCCAATGACTGTTAGCAGAATATGGAATCGGTGGGTTCAGGAGGGTAATACGGAACGCCGTGCTGGATCCCAACAGCCTCGTATCACTAGCAGTCGAGATGACAGGCATCTTATCTGCATGGCTGTAACGGATCGTACAGCCACGTCTCGATCCCCGAGTCAACAGATGGGGACGTTTGCAAGACAACAACCATCTGCACGAACAGTTCGACAACGTTTGCAGCAGCATGGACTATAAGCTCGGAGACCGTGGCTGCGGTTACCCTTGACGCTGCGTCACAGACAGGAGCGCCTGCGATGGTGTACTCAACGACGAACCTGGGTGCACGAATGGCAAAACGTCATTTTTTGGGGTGAATCCAGGTTCTGCTTACAGCATGATGGTCGCATCCGTGTTTGGCGACATCGCGGTGAACGCACATTTGAAGCGTGTATTCGTCATCGCCATACTGGCGTATCACCCGGCGTGATGGTATGGGGTCCCATTGGTTACACGTCTCGGACACCTCTTGTTCGCGTTGACGCCACTTTGAACAGTGGACGTTACATTTCCGATGTGTTATGACCCGTGGCTCTACCCTTCATTCGATCCCTGCGAAACCCTGCATTTCAGCAGGATAATGCACGACCGCATGTTGCAGGTCCTGTACGGGCCTTTCTGGATACAGAAAATGTTCGACTGCTGTCCTGGTCAGCACATTCTCCAGATCTCTCACCAATTGAAAACGTCTGGTCAATGGTGGCCGAGCAACTGGCTCGTCACAATACGCCAGTCACTACTCTCGATGAAATGTGGTATCGTGTTGAAGCTGCATGGGCTGCTGTACCTGTAAACGCCATCCAAGCTCTGTTTGACTCTATGCCCAGGCGTATTAAGGCCGTTATTACTGCCAGAGGAGGTTGTTCTGGGTACTGATTTCGCAGGATCTATGCACCCAAACTGCGTGAAAATGTAATCACATGTCAGTTCTAGTATAATATATTTGTCCAATGAATACCCGTTTATCATCTGCATTTCTTCTTGGTGTAGGAATTTTAATGGCCAGTAGTGTATTTGACGAATTTGTGGATGTTTGCAAGAAGAGCTATAGTGCCGGTGCATTGACAACGATAGACGAGATGTTAGAACCGTTCCGTGGACGTTGCAAATTCAGGTAGTATATAGCAAACAGGCCTGCAAAATATGGCATCAAGGTATATGCGCTCTGTGATACCAGAACGTTTTATACGCTAAATATGGAAGTATATGCAGGCAAACAGCTTACTGGGCCATATCAAGTATCCAATGATGCAGAGAATGTGGTGTTACAATTGACTCGACTGATTAACAAAACAGGCAGAAACGTGACGATGGACAAATATTTCACATCTATACCACTGGGTAACAAAATGTACGCCTACCAGTAGTAGGTAGTCTACGGAAGAATAAAAGAGAAATTCCACCGGAACTTCTGGAGGTAAAATGAAGGCAACTAAACAGCAGCATATTCACATTTGGAGAAAAACCAAGCAACAACTACTCGTACGTCCGAAAAAAGAAACAGAAAAAGAATGTTCTAATGTTATCCACCATGCACAGCGACCATGCTATAGACGCTGACAGTGGCACAGTGAAAAACCTGAAGTCATTAGATTTTACAATCTCACAAAAGGAGGTGTAGATGTTGTCGACCGTTTGAAATCGGAATAAGCAACCGCTGGCCTCTTACACTGTTTTTCAGCTTGTTGAACATCGGAGCAATAAATGCTCAAATAATATTTAAGGTAAACACAAATGACTTAATTCCACAGAGAAGATTCATCACATAATTGTGATCTTACGAAAGCCCATATGATCAAATGGATGTCGAGTCCGGGGATATCACTTTGCTTGAAGGAGAAAATACAAGGTGTTGTACACATTTGCAAACTACTGGAGCTAAAGAAGAAAATGAATCAAGAGAAAAAACAAGATGTCACTGCTGCCCTAAAAGGAAAAACACATTCACACAACATCGCTGCCATCATTGTTCCAGCCCTATCTGTAAAGAACATACAGCATCGAGTGTTCTTATTTGCCAGGAGTGTATGTCACATGAAGCCATATCTGAATCTGACTGGTAAAAAGGAGTGTGTTTAACCTTAAGTCATCACTTGCTATAAATGTTACGAACTGCTGTTCACACAGGGGTTGTAATTGTACTCAGAAAAATTTGTGAAATCTTTGCATGCTGAAATATTTTTAAGTTTAGCAAATTACATGTTCCATACCATGTTTATACTAATTTATAATGCTTTGGTAATAATAAAGAAATGGTTTATTGTATAAATGTGTCTTTGTCTGGCATAAAGAGCAAAAAAAGTGCAAGATCTCACTGTTAGAAAAGGTCCAACACGGGAGTTACCGCGTGACAACAACATGCGCGAGCGACCATGGGTTAAAGGCATTCTTGACTAACATCAACTCATCGCGTCCAATATCAAAGGCAACTAACTCTCACGACCGTTACAGCGTGTATTTAAAGCAAACCTGATTTGCTCTCACGTAGTGACAACACTATCGCCACTCTTATGCGACTGGCAAGAAACTGGAATAGACATCATTTCTCAGATGTAGAAACACGCCCACCAACAATCGTTTACGACGCCCAACTCCTTGGTATTGCGATTTTTTCCGGCAGTGTGTTTAGCGAGTTGAAGTTTGTGATATCGTAATTCTGTATCTTCTATCATTTATTCATTGATTACGCACACATTAGTAAAGCGGAGTGGCTGCACAGAAAAGAACATGATACTTTACGACCTTATCTGGTGTAAGTTTGATGACCTAAGAAATTCTATACCACCATTATTACTGAATTATATCAGTAGATCAAATTGACAAACACGTCTTACTTTCGTCTGTAATGCTGTCGTTTAGGGTTAATTAGACCCTGTCACAAATTTGTCCTTTCTCAGTAGAATGATTGATCGTGTTTAGTGATCCTGACGTTATTCGTATTAAATGATCCTGACAGACTGCCCAAACTCTGCGTGGATTCTGGTACTCAGTCTTCTAGGTTGTCTTAGTCAAGAAGAATCCAAGTACGAGGGTTGGAACTCAAATAGCGGCAACTATTTATTTAGAACCGAAACAAAAGAGTTACATGTTTGCACCTGTTACTGTCCTTCAGAGTAGTCACCAGCGTTGTGTAGAAACCGTTGCCAGCGATGTGGAAGGCGTAGTATACCGTTAGCAGAGACTGTTGTTGGTGCGAATGGAGCGGTCTACTGCCTGCCATATCTCTGGCACAGGTCTGAAGCGAATGTCACGAAGTGGTTCCTTCATCTTCGGAATCAAATCAAAGTCACAAGGACTTAAGTCCGTGGAGTATGGTGGATGGTACAGTACTTCCCAGTCCCATCGACCAAACAGAGCCGCCACAGCTTGGGCTGTATTTACCCGCACATTGTCGTGCAAAATGATGGGTGGGTTGCGCAGAAAGTGTCGCCGCTTCTTTCGCAAAGCTGGTCGCAGGTGATGCTCCAAAAACGAACAGTAGTACTGTACATTGACGGTCTACCGTGGAGGAACGCAATGCCTTAGGATAACACCATCACAGTCGTACACGAGAATCACCATAACTTTCACCATACTGGGGCTCTGACGCACTTTCGACTTTCGCGGCGACCCATAATGACGCCATTCGTTGGATTGCCGTTTCAGTTTTGGCTCGTCTGATGTGGCCCATGTCTCATCCAGTGTTACGATATGGCATAAGAAAGCTTCTCATTCACGCTCATAGCGCTCCAAGTGCGTCTGAGCGTTGTCATAACGCACCCATTTCTGCATTTCCATCAAGTCAAGCGGAACGCATCTTCATGCATTTTTTCGCATGTCCAGGCGTTCCTTCAGGGTGCGAAACACAGTCGTATGCGCCAATCCGCTTTCGTGGGCGAGCTCACGAATCGTATGGCGTCGATCACTGTCCACTAACGCGGCAACAGCATGCACTTCTTCAAAAACGCTAGGACAACCTACCCAATGCATGTCTGCCAGTTTGCCGACCTTCGTTGAAGGCTTTTACCCAACGTGCCACTGTTCTGTACGGCAATGGTGGTTCCCCGCACGCCTCTTGAAGACTTTGATGACACTGTCGTGCTGTAAGTCCTCTGGCACATTCAACCTTCATCCAACTCCGTTGTTCCTGTTTTGAAAACGTAGTGACACCATTACGTCAGACCGCTCGCTCTCAAGTGACTGTTTTTCCCTCGACTATGCGCACACCAGTGACATGGGACGGGCGAGTCCATTTGCTCAGAGGTAAGGTAGGTATGTCAACAACATGTGCTATCAGCGACAACAGTAGATTCCATTGCATAGTGTGTCCACAGAAATGTTGCCACTGTTTAAGTTCCTACCTACGTATATGACGTTTACTTTGTGACTTGGAATGCATTGACATATATGGTGTGGAAACGCTTCACCCCATCGTGACTGTGCTAGCACAAAGACACAATAGTGTCTCCACAGAAATGTTGCCACTATTTAAGTTCCAACCCACGTATATGACGTTTACTTGGAATGCATACACATATATGGTGTACAGACGCTTCACCCCCATCGTGACTGTGCTAGCACAAAGACACAATAGGGCGGGTATTTCATAATGATCTACATGACACAGATTTTCGATTATCAAACGAAGTTCACTCACCGAAGGCGTCGAAGTTCACTCACCAAAAGCGTCGCACACCCGTCTCCTCCAACGTGTTCGAGGCCATCGAGCATCTGGGAAAGCTGCTTGCGACCCTGTTTCAAACAATTATTCCTTGCACAGTAAACAAGATTTTACAATTGCAGACGGTTGCACAACGCCGAACGTTCTTTGACTGTACTTTCAAGACGATGTATTCGTACCTGAAACATTGCTGCTTCTTACGCCGCTTCATTCTTTTCTGAGATCCCGATGTTCTTGCCTGGTTTTCACAGTTTCCTGCTGCGTTTTCTGTAAATACGGGAGCTCATAAGGTTTCTCATAGCTTGCAGTTTAGAATAATCGGGAAGAAGCTTTTCAATGTTCATTGGGTCACATAGAAGAAGGTTTTGCTACGACTGTGACCACCAAATACTGCAGAGGCACTCTATGCATCGTGGACTAACAATGAGCGTATAGGCGCGCTCTGCGCTTGTTGGTGAGATACGAACTCTGCTGTATCTGTATTGAAGAATTTCATCGACTTTCAACACAGATCAGGTGTATTTGAATATCTGTTCAGAATGGTTGTATGCATCAGTAAGCAACTGCTGAGTAAAAACGGTCACTAAATCAGACGACTAAACATAGCAGGCAAAGTAGGCAGTTTGGATGGAGATAAAGCAAAATTTGTGGCTCAATAGTTCTCACGATGTAATCTACCACTCGACGCAAAAACCTCAATTGCAACCACACTTCTCAGAGAATGCTAATACAATAGCTCCATACTTAGCAATTATATACAACTGCTCGCTCGCAGGAAGATCTGTACCTAAAGACTGGAAAATTACTTGAGTCACACCGATGCCCAAAAAGGGAAGTAGGAGTAATCCATTGAATTACAGGCCCATATCACTGACGACGACTTGCAGTATGGTTTTGGAACATATACTGTATTCGAACATTATGAAATACCTCGAAGAAAACGATTTATTGACACTTAGCACGGGTTCAGAAAATATCGTTTTTGCGCTGGAACCGCGCGACCGCAACAGTCGCAGGTTCGAATCCTGCCTCGGGCATGGATGTGTGTGATGTCCTTAGGTTAGTCAGGTTTAAGTAGTTCTAAGTTCTAGGTGACTGATAACCTCAGATGTTAAGTCTCATAGTGCTCAGAGCCATTTGAACAATTCGTTCTTGCGAAACACATCTAGCTCCTTATACTCATGAAGTAATGAGTGCTATCGACAGAGGATGTGAAATTGATTGCATATTTTTAGATTTCCAGGAGGCTTTCGACACAGTTCCTCATAAGCATATTCTAACCAAATTGTGGGTCTATAGAATATCGCCTCAGTTCTGCGACTGGATTCATGATTTCCTGTCAGAAAGGTCACAGTTCGTAGTAACAGACGGAAAGTCATCGAGTAAAACAGAAGTAATATCCGGCGTTCCTCAAGGAAGTGTTACAGGCCATCTGTTGTTCCTGATCTATATTAACAACATAGCCGTCTTAGATTGTTTGCAGATGATGCAGTCATTTACCGTCTTGTAAATTCATCAGATGACCAAAACGAATTGCAAAATGATTTACATAAGATATCTGTATGGTGCGAAAAGTGGCAATTGACACTGAATAAGGAAAAGTGTGAAGTTATTCACATCAGTACTAAAACAAATCCGCTAAATTTCGATTTCGCGATAAGTCACATAAATCTGAAAGCTGTAAATTCAACTAAATACTTAGGGATTACAATTACAAACACCCTAAATTGGAATAATCGCATAGATAATGTTGTGGGTAGAGCAAACCAAAGACTGCGATTCATTGGCAGAACACTTAGAAAATACAACAGGTCTACCGAAGAGACTGCTTACGCTACGCTTGTCCGCCCTATTCTGGAGTACTGCTGTGCGGTGTGGGATCCACATCAGATGGGACTGACGGACGACACCGAAAAAGTAAAAAGAAGGGCAGCTCGTTTTGTATTGTCGCGAAATAGGGGAGATAGTGCCACAGACATGATACGTGAATTGGAGTGGCAATCATTAAAACAAAGACGGTTTAAGTTGGAACGGAGTCTTCTCATGAAATTTCACACACTAGTGTTCTCCTCCGCTTGTGAAAACATTCTGTTGGCACACACCTACATTGGGAGAAATGATCGTCACGATAAAATAAGAGAAATCAGGACTCGCAGAGAAAAATTTAAGTGCTCGTTTTTCCCGCGCGCCGCTCGAGAGTGGAACGGTAGAGAGACAGAGACACCTTGAAGGTGGTTCATTGAACACTCTGCCAGGCACTTTATTGTGAATAGCAGAGAAATCACGTAGATGTAGATACACAGTCTCAGAAATTATCACTAAACGTAAGACATTTACTATTTATTATATTATGCCAAGAAAGTACCTAAATGATAGAAACCTGTGTGCCGGTCAGAGTGGCCGAGCGGTTAAAGGCGCTACAGTCTGGAACCGCACGACCGCTACGGTCGCAGGTTCGAATCCTGCCTCGGGCATGGATGTTTGTGATGTCCTTAGGTTAGTTAGGTTTAAGTAGTTCTAAGTTCTAGGGGACTTATGACCACAGCAATTGAGTTCCATAGTGCTCAGAGCCATTTTTTTTTTTTTTTTTTTTTTTTGAAACCTGTGTTATATTTGTGACGTGAAATTTGTAACAGAGGAATCCGAATTTTTTATTTAAATGCCGTTGGAGTCGAAATAATTAATCTTACACCCGAAAAGGGGCGGGTGGTGAGGGCGCAGAATTGACATTATTCCATCTTGAGAAACATAAACACACACACACACACACACACACACACAAAAGGGCGCGCGCGTTTACGTGTGCACATGCGTGAGATTATGCGCTCGTATACACTGTCAAAAACGAACGCATGAAACTTCTACGCAACCTGCTAACAAATAATTTACATTTATTGCGCATAGTGCCAGGATTGACTAAACGCATTGCAGAGAAATCGCTCCACGGAACTATTGCACCAACTGAGTGGTACTGGACGTACAAGGCAATCCGTGCTATCAACAGAATATTTGCAAATACTTACTACGAAGCAACGACATTAACGACACACGCAGCTAGTTTATCTATTCCAAGCTAATAACAACCAAAAGAAACACTATTTCAGTTACCGTAGGGATTTTGCCTATGGCTGATCGTGAAGGAAATGACTGTCGCAGATGCTGCAGAACACGAGAAACTGCGTGCAGTTCGACCACGTATGTTTTTCATGTATGCTGACATATCTAAACACAACAAACTTAACATCCTCGAAGAACACAATAAAAACACAACAGCCTCAATATCCTCGAAGAACACAAACATCACACATTTTTGCGTCAGTGTCATCTAGCGCTACAAAAGTTGAGTATCTCTTACCTTTTCGCCGAGAGAACTTTCTGCTGGACACTGGAAACCGCAAATAAAAGCTTCTGCTACAAAACTCTTTTGCAGAATACTGGAAGCTTCGAATTCGCCTCGTACGTAACTGTCGCAGATAGAGCAAACAAGACGAGTGTCGCAGAAGGACATCTGCTCGTATACATACGTAATTCAAAGAGTAATTATTCTCGCGGGAAAATACTCAGAGAGTAAATAATACGTGGCGGGAAAAACAATCACGTAGCGAGCATTACTGAAAGTTGCGCCAGCAGTCGTACACAATTTTCACATGAGCTAAAAATAAAATATATTAACTGAAGTAATGCATTGTTTTGTAAATAGCTACGTCGATTGCACTAACCCACTGTGTACCTGTATGTTTACAGAAATAATCCCCCAAATTATTTCCAGCCATTGATATAACTCTATTTATAATATTCAAAGATTCTACATTGGAAATTGCGGGACTCAGCGCTGCAGCCTGAAGTTTTTAGCAGACTGTTTGTCATAGCGATAGCTAAGCATGTACGCAAAAGAACCGGGAATATTACTTTTTCTTTGTTTGTTACAGATCTGCATATTAAAGAAATAAATGTCTGCTAAACCCTTTGTTTATTCCCATGAAAAGCAATATTTACACGTGATTCGTGTGGTTCTGGACCATTTATAATTTATTCCTTCTGTGTATATGGTTTTTAAAAGTAATCTCACCAGAAGAGGTGTTACCAGGAATTAGGAAATGTGTCAAAGACAAAAGAGAGCACTCAGCAGTCCATATCATTCATAGTTGACATTCGTTTGCACAGTGGCACCTCAATGAGTTTAAATGATAATTTAGTGAATGGCCTACTAAGGGCTCATATTGATTTATTGTCTGTAATGCTGGGAGTATGTGAACAAGAACGAGAAATATCCCACCTCCACGGAAAATTATTATTATACAAGGTCCGATCAAAAAGTTTCTATTTGAAGGCGTTACTGCAGCGTATGAGGGTGTAAGGTCTCCTATTTTTTTTATAAGTATAGACCTCTGTGTGGCAGTTGGTCACAATGTTATGAAGAGTGCTTCACGCGCTGTGTGTAAACATGCGCACGCCGCGCTGAGGCGCCGTCTTGGCTTGGCAGCCGTTGAGAATGGAGATCCCGTTCGATGTTACCGCCAAGTCCAAATTGCGCGCAGTTATTCCGTTTTTAAACGCACAGGGCACTGCGCCGATTGAAATCGATCGCCAACTGACGAAGTGTGTGGTGAGTCGTGCATGGATGTTCGTTAAGTGGTGTAGAGAGTTTCCAGCTGGTTGGACCGAAATTCACGACGAACAAAGGAGCGGGAGACCGTCAGTTTCTGAGGAGACAGTGTTGAAGGTTGATCAAAGCATGCGTGAAGATCGGCGGGTCACCCTGGATGATCTTTGCACGTTGGTTCCTGAGGTTTCACGAAGCACAGCTCACAGGATTTAAGCGGAAACATTGAACTACCGGAAGGTGTGCGCAAGATGGGTGCCACGCTTGCTGACAAAACCACATGCGGCAACGAGTTGATGCTGTCCGCGCATTTCTTCGGCGCCTTGCTGCCGAACAGGACAATTTCTGGACTCAATTGTCACGGGTGACGAAACCTGGGCATACCACTTTACACCCGAGACCAAGCAACAATCACGCCAGTTCATAACCTTCTGAACAGCATGGCGGCGAGCTGATATGACATGGGCGTACAAAAACTGTCACAGCGTCTACAAAAATGCATCGACAGAAATGGTGATTATGTCGAAAAATAGCTAAATGTTCAAGCTGTAAACTGATATAAACCACTGTACAAATAAACAGGTCTATGTACTTACAAAAAAATAGGAGGCCTTACTTTTGGGATTACCCTCATATATGCAACGTAGCGCGACGCCGATGCGAGTATAGAAGCACCGACTGTAAGCGAGGGATTGGTGTGATATTCGTGTCTTTCCGATGTGCATGTAGTAAACGCCGAAACTTTAACTATGACAAGGTTATCACCAAATGAGGCCAAACAGGAACAACGTGATGTTATTTTTTCTTCGCTGCCGAAGGACAGACACCGGTAGACATCCATCGGAGAGTGGAAAATGTGTATGGGACAGGATATCTGTCGAAACTAGCATTGTGGAATGGTGCAACAAGTTCGGAGCTGGTCGCGATTCGACACAAGATACCCCTCGACCTGGGAGGCCAGCTTATTTCCAGGAACAGGGCGTCTCCCAAACTGGGAGGAGATTCTGTCAGATTTGTCTTCGATGGCTGTTCTACAATGGCAGGCAGAGAGAGAGAGCAGTGTACAGGCCATTTTCAAAAAGAAATACACACATCAAAAAAAGTTTAGCATCACACTGATTCCGAGAGTTCCGGAATCTGTACAAAAAATTGGAATGGAGTCCAACATAAACATCATTTCCGCCCTTTTTATTGCTCATAAAAACCATTGCGTGTTGTACCACCCTATAGCGAGACCTTAAGAGGTGGCTGCTTCAGATTGCTGCACACACCGGTACCTCTAATACCCAGTAGCACGTCCTCTTGCATTGATGCATGCCTGTATTCGTCGTGGCAGGCTATCCCCAAGTTCATCGAGGCACTGTTGGTCCAGATTGTCCCACTCTTCAACGACGATTCGGCGCAGCTGCCTCAGAGTGGTTAGTGGGCCACGTCGTCCATAAACAGGCCTTTTCAATCTGTCCCAGGCATGTTCGATAGGGTTCATGTCTGGAGAACATGTTGGCCACTCTAGTCGAGTGATGTCGTTATCCTGAAGAAAGTCATTCACAAGATGTTCACGATGGGGGTGCGAATTGTCGTCCATGAAAACTAATGCCTCGCCAGTATGCTGCCAATATGGTTGCACTATTGGTCGGAGGATGGCATACACGTATCGTACAGCCGTTACTGCGCCTTCCGTGACCACCAGCGACGTACGTCGGCCCCACATAATGCCACCAAAAAACAGCAGGGAACGTCCACTTTGCTCCACTCGCTGGACAGTGTGTCAAAGGCGTTCAGCCTGACCGGGTTGCCTCCAAACACGTCTCCGACGATTGTCTGGTTGAAGGCATATGCGACACTCATCGGTGAAGAAACATGATACCGATCCTGAGTGTTCCATTCGGCAGGTTGTTAGGCCCATCTGTACCGCACTGCATGGTGTCGTGGTTGCAAAGACGGACCTCGCCACGGACGTTGGGAGTGAAGTTGCGAATCATGCAGCCTATTGCGCACAGTTTGAGTCGTAACACGACGTCCTGTGGCTGCATAAAAAGCATTGTTCAACATGATGGCGTTGCTGTCAGGGTTCCTCCGAGCCATAATCCGTAGGTAGTGATCATCCACTGCAGTAGTAGCCCTTGGGCGGTCTGAGCTAGGCATTTCATCGACAGTTTCTGTCTTTCTGTATCTCCTCCAAGTCCGAACACATCCCTTTGGTTCACTCTGAGACGCCTGGCCACTTCTCTTGTTGAGAGTCCATCCTGGCACAAAGTAACAGTGCGGACGCTATTGAACCGCAGTATTGACCGTCTAGGCGTGGTTCAGCTAGAGACAATACGAGCCGTGTACCTCGTTCCTGGTGGAATGACTGGAACTGGTCGGCTGTCGGACCGCCTTCGTCTACTAGGCGCTGCTCATGCGTGGTTGTTTACATCTTTGGGCGGGTTTAGTGACATCTCTGAACAGTCAAGGAGACTGAGTCTGTGGTACAATATCTACAGTCAATGTCTATCTTCAGGAGTTCTGAGAAACCGGTGTAAAGCAAAACTTTTTTTATGTGTGTATTATCGATCCTGATTATATCTTTGCCCAACCACAAACTCAACTTTGTTTGTAACGATGCAAACGCAGTGCTGGAAATTACGAATACTGTTGTCATTGTAAACAACGCTATAAGCGTTTTTTAGGGAATCGACTACATGCTGGAAATATGCGTCCTATTTATCACGAATGTATGAGACGAGATGGGCTGAAAAATATAAAACCATCAGACTATTTTTTCATCATTTCCCAGACGTCGTGAGAGCTCTAGAGAAATTGTCTGCAGACGGAATTTATGCGCCGAGAATGTATTCGTATCAGTTGCATTCAGTCATTACAAAACCAGCGCTCATTTTACCTCTACAGAGAATAGCCAAGTACGAGGGTTGGAACTTAAATAGTGGCAACTATTTATTCACAACCGATACAAAAGAGTGAAGTTAGTGGACAGTGACCGTCGCCATACGATTCGTGAGCTCGCCCACGAAACCGGATTAGCACATGCGACTGTACGTCGCACCCTGAAGGAACACCTGGGCTTGCGAAAAATTGCATCATGATGGGTTCTGCATGACTTGGCGGAAATGTAGAAATGGAGGCGTTACGACGCTGTTCAGATGCACTTGGAGCGCTATGAACCCGAAGGAGAGGCTTTCTTATGCCGTATCGTAACAGAGGATGAGACATGGGCCACATCGTACGAGCCAAAACTCAAACGTCAATCCAACGAATGGCGTCATTATGGGTTGCCGCGGAAGTTGAAAGTGTGTCAGAGCCCCAGTGTGGTGTAAGTTACGGTGATTCGTACGTACGACTGTGATGGTGTTATCCTAACGCATTACGTTCCTCCACGGCAGACCGTCAATACGCAGTATTACTATTCGTCTTTGGAGAATCACTTTCTGCGCAACACACCCACCATTTTGCACGACAATTCGCGGGTGCATATAGCGCAAGCTGTGGCTGCTATGTCCGGTCGATGGGACTGGGAAGTACTGTACCATCCACCATACTCCCCGGACTTAAGTCCTTGTGACTTTGATTTGATTCCGAAGATAAAGGACCACTTCATGACATTCGCATCAGAACAGTTCCAGAGATTCGACAGGCAGCAGACCGCTCCATTCGCACCATCAACAGAACATGTTCTGTTAACGGTATACTATGCCTTCCACATCGCTGGGAACGGGTTCTACACAACGCTGGTGACTGCTTTGAAGGACAGAAACAGGTGCAAACATGTAACTCTGTTGTATCGGTTGTGAATAAATAGTTGCCATTATTTAAGTTCCAACCCTCGTATTCAGCAGTTTTGGAACTAGTAGTTCATATGATATTGGCAACGCCTGTGTTATTGTGACTTATGATTCAATGTTCCTTCGGTCATGCACTGCAGCAACTAAGTCGTTATGAAATTTATTCGCAGTTGTGAATATGGACAACCTTCAGCTGTATAATGGAGTGACGACAGTGAAAATTTGAGTCGAATGGGGCTCGAACCCTGATTTCCAGCTTATCGCCTTACCATTTGGCTATCCGAGCACGGCTGACGGCCACACCCGAACTTCCATATCTCGTCACCCATGTGTCCACAACCTGTAGACGTATATACACTCCTGGAAATTGAAATAAGAACACCGTGAATTCATTGTCCCAGGAAGGGGAAACTTTATTGACACATTCCTGGGGTCAGATACATCACATGATCACACTGACAGAACCACAGGCACATAGACACAGGCAACAGAGCATGCATAATGTCGGAACTAGTACAGTGTATATCCATCTTTCGCAGCAATGCAGGCTGCTGTTCTCCCATTGAGACGATCGTAGAGATGCTGGATGTAGTCCTGTGGAACGGCTTGCCATGCCATTTCCACCTGGCGCCTCAGTTGGACCAGCGTTCGTGCTGGACGTACAGACCGCGTGAGACGGCGCTTCATCCAGTACCAAACATGCTCAATGGGGGACAGATCCGGAGATCTTGCTGGCCAGGGTAGTTGACTTACACCTTCTAGAGCACGTTGGGTGGCACGGGATACATGCGGACGTGCATTGTCCTGTTGGAACAGCAAGTTCCCTTGCCGGTCTAGGAATGGTAGAACGATGGGTTCGATGACGGTTTGGATGTACCGTGCACTATTCAGTGTCCCCTCGACGATCACCAGTGGTGTACGGCCAGTGTAGGAGATCGCTCCCCACACCATGATGCCGGGTGTTGGCCCTGTGTGCCTCGGTCGTATGCAGTCCTGATTGTGGCGCTCACCTGCACGGCGCCAAACACGCATACGACCATCATTGGCACCAAGGCAGAAGCGACTCTCATCGCTGAAGACGACACGTCTCCATTCGTCCCTCCATTCACGCCTGTCGCGACACCACTGGAGGCGGGCTGCACGATGTTGGGGCGTGAGCGGAAGACGGCCTAACAGTGTGCGGGACCGTAGCCCAGCTTCATGGAGACGGTTGCGAATGGTCCTCGCCGATACCCCAGGAGCAACAGTGTCCCTAATTTGCTGGGAAGTGGCGGTGCGGTCCCCTACGGCACTGCGTAGGATCCTACGGTCTTGGCGTGCATCCGTGCGTCGCTGCGGTCCGGTCCCTGGTCGACGGGCACGTGCACCTTCCGCCGACCACTGGCGACAACATCGATGTACTGTGGAGACCTCACGCCCCACGTGTTGAGCAATTCGGTGGTACGTCCACCCGGCCTCCCGCATGCCCGCTGTACGCCCTCGCTCAAAGTCCGCCAACTGCACATACGGTTCACGTCCACGCTGTCGCGGCATGCTACCAGTGTTAAAGACTGCGATGGAGCTCCGTATGCCACGGCAAACTGGCTGACACTGACGGTGGCGGTCCACAAATGCTGCGCAGCTAGCGCCATTCGACGGCCAACACCGCGGTTCCTGGTGTGTCCGCTGTGCCGTGCGTGTGATCATTGCTTGTACAGCCCTCTCGCAGTGTCCGGAGCAAGTATGGTGGGTCTGACACACCGGTGTCAATGTGTTCTTTTTTCCATTTCCAGGAGTGTACATTATATATGTTTCTGTACGGGGGAGACACTTTACTTGAAAATCGCTTGCCCAGTATCAGCGGATAAATACGATAGTGAAGTGACTCAGAGTGGATGGAGAGTCAGGTGTAGAACTAACTTTGGGTGTACCCCAGGAAAGTGTGTTGGGACCCTTGCTGTTCGTATTGTATATTACAGACAATATTAATAGTAACACAGGGCTTCTTTAAGATGATGCATTTATCTATATTGAAGCTGCATAAATATTCAGTCAGATCTTGATAACATTTCATCGTGACGCAGAGATTGGTGTTGTTGTTGTGGTCTTCAGTCCTGAGACTGGTTTGATGCAGCTCTCCATGCTACTCTATCCTGTGCAAGCATCTTCATCTCCCAGTACCTACTGCAACCTACATCCTTCTGAATCTGCTTAGTGTATTCATCCCTTGGTAACCCTCTACGATTTTTACCCTCCACGCTGCCCTCCAATGCTAAAATTGTGATCCCTTGATGCCTCAAAACATGTTCTACCAACCGATCCCTTCTTCTAGTCAAGCTGTGCCACGAACTTCTCTTCTCCCCAATCCTATTCAATACCTCCTCATTAGTTACGTGATCTACCCACCTTATCTTCAGCATTCTTCTGTAGCACCACATTTCGAAAGCTTCTATTCTCTTCTTGTCCAAACTAGTTATCGTCCATGTTTCACTTCCATACATGGCTACACTCCATACAAATACTTTCAGAAACGACTTCCTGACACTTAAATCTATACTCGATGTTAACAAATTTCTCTTCTTGAGAAACGCTTTCCTTGCCGTTGCCAGTCTACATTTTATATCCTCTCTACTTTGACCATCATCGGTTATTTTACTCCCTAAATAGCAAAACTCCTTTATTACTTTAAGTGTCTCATTTCCTAATCTAATTCCCTCAGCATCACCCGACTTAATTTGACTACATTCCATTATCCTCGTTTTGCTTTTGTTGATGTTCATCTTATATCCTCCTTTCAAGACACTGTCCATTCCGTTCAACTGCTCTTCCAGGTCCTTTGCTGTCTCTGACAGAATTACAATGTCATCGGCGAACCTCAAAGTTTTTATTTCTTCTCCATGAATTTTAATACCTACTCCGAATTTTTCTTTTGTTTCCTTTACTGCTTGCTCAATATTCAGATTGAATAACATCGGGGAGAGGCTACAACCCTGTCTCATTCCTTTCCCAACCACTGCTTCCCTTTCATGTCCCTCGACTCTTATAACTGCCATCTGGTTTCTGTACAAATTGTAAATAGCCTTTCGCTCCCTGTATTTTACCCCTGCCACCTTCAGAATTTGAAAGAGAGTATTCCAGTTAACATTGTCAAAAGCTTTCTCTAAGTCTACAAATGCTAGAAACGAAGGTTTGCCTTTTCTTAATCTTTCTTCTAAGATAAGTCGTAAGGTCAGTATTGCCTCACGTGTTCCAACATTTCTACGGAATCCAAACTGATCTTCCCCGAGGTCGGCTTCTACCAGTTTTTCCATTCGTCTGTAAAGAATTCGCGTTAGTATTTTGCAGCTGTGACTTATTAAACTGATAGTTCGGTAATTTTCACATCTGTCAACACCTGCTTTCTTTGGGATTGGAATTATTATATTCTTCTTGAAGTCTGAGGGTATTTCGCCTGTCTCATACATCGTGCTCACCAGATGGTAGAGTTTTGTCATGACTGGCTCTCCCGAGGCCATCAGTAGTTCTAATGGAATGTTGTCTACTCCCGGGGCCTTGTTTCGACTCTGGTCTTTCAGTGCTCTGCCAAACTCTTCACGCAGTATCTTATCTCCCATTTCGTCTTCATCTACATCCTCTTCCATTTCCATAATATTATCCTCAAGTACATCGCCCTTGTATAAACCATCTATATACTACTTCCACCTTTCTGCCTTCCCTTCTTTGCTTAGAACTGGGTTGCCATCTGAGCTCTTGATATTCATACAAGTGGTTCTCTTCTCTCCAAAGGTCTCTTTAATTTTCCTGTAGCCAGTATCTATCTTACCCCTAGTGAGACAAGCCTCTACATCCTTACATTTGTCCTCTAGCCATCCCTGCTTCGCCATTTTGCACTTCCTGTCGATCTCATTTTTGAGACGTTTGTATTCCTTTTTGCCTGCTTCATTTACTGCATTTTTATATTTTCTCCTTTCATCAATTAAATTCAATATTTCTTCTGTTACCCAAGGATTTCTATTAGCCCTCGTCTTTTTACCTACTTGATCGTCTGCTGCCTTCACTACTTCATCCCTCAGAGCTACCCATTCTTCTTCTACTGTATTTCTTTCCGCCATTCCTGTCAATTGTTCCCTTATGCTCTCCCTGAAACTCTCTACAACCTGTGGTTCTTTCAGTTTATTCAGGTCCCATCTCCTTAAATTCCCATCTTTTTGCAGTTTCTTCAGTTTCAATCTGCAGTTCATAACCAATGGATTGTGGTCAGAATCCACATCTGCTCAGGAAATGTCTTACAATTTAAAACCTGGTTCCTAAATCTCTTACCATTATATAATCTATCTGATACCTAGTTAGTATCTCCAGGATTCTTCCAGGTATACAACCTTCTTTTATGATTCTTGAACCAAGTGTTGGCTATGATTAAGTTATGCTCTGTGCAAAATTCTATCAGGCGGGTTCCTCTTTCATTTCTTCCCCCCAATCCATATTCACCTACTATGTTTCCTTCTCTCTCTTTTCCTACTGACGTATTCCAGTCACCCATGACTATTAAATTTTCGTCTCCCTTCACTACCTGAATAATTTCTTTTATCTCGTCATACATTTCATCTATTTCTTCATCATCTGCAGAGCTAGTTGGCATATAAACTTGTACTACTGTAGTAGGCATGGGCTTTGTGTCTATCTTGGCCACAATAATGCGTTCACTATGCTGTTTGTAGTAGCTAACCCGCACTCCTATTTTTTTATTCATTATTAAACCTACTCCTGCATTACCCCTATTTGATTTTGTATTTATAACCCTGTAATCACCTGACCAAAAGTCTTGTTCCTCCTGCCTCCGAACTTCACTAATTCCCACTATATCTAACTTTAACCTATCCATTTCCCTTTTTAAATTTTCTAACCTACCTGCCTGATTAAGGGATCTGACATTCCACGCTCCGATTGGTAACTTGCTCTAAATGTTCAGAAATTTAAAGCAAGTTGTCAGTCTGTGCACCGCTTTGAACTATCAAGACGTGACTGAATCTTAATGCAGCTTTTTTCAAATAGTACTTCATTATAGACAACTGCGTCATCTGGAAAAAGCCTCATGTTACTATTAATAAGAGGGTTGACTGAAAAGTAATGCATCCACCTTCGTAACTGTTCAACAGTTGGCAGCATTGGTATGCGGCAGGTACTGACTCGTTGCGTAGCCTCTTCCAACTCCAGTTGGCGGGAAGCCTTAGCATTGAACGGTCGGTCAATGCGATGTAAACAACGTGCAGTCATTGAATTCTTGACAGCAGAAGGCCTCACCCCAAAGGAGATTCATCAGAGAATGAAACCAGTTTATGGTGATTGTGTTGACGTGGGTACTGTGCGTCGTTGGGGGAGTAAGTTTAAAGATGTTGAGGCGGGAACATCTGACCTGCGTGACAAACAAGGAGTTGGACGTCCTGTGACAGCAGCCCCGGAGTTTCACAAGCAAAATATTGACAGTTTGATTCAGGATGATCGTCGTATCACTCAGACAGAAATTGCCGGCACAAGCGACATTTGACAAGAACGTGTAGCCATGATTTTTCCAGCTGAGGGCTGCGTCTTTCATTTCTTTTTCTGAGGCGAATCTTTTTGTCGATATTCCATAGACTGATGTTTCGTCTCCGGGTCGTAATGGTGTACCCACTTTTCGTCTCCCGTCACCATTGAATGCAGAAAGGCGTCACCATCATTCTCGTAATGCTAGAGGAGCTCCTGGCAAATTTCAAGTCTGTGCGCTTTCATCTCAGGAGTCAGCATCTGGGGTACCCATCGTACATAGATCTTCCGATAGCCAAGCAAAGCAATAATGTGACCCACGCGATCTTGTGAAATGCCGATTGTGCTTGCAGTTTCTCTCTGAGTGATACTACGATCGTCCTGAATCAAACTGTCAATATTTTGCCTGTGAAACTCGGTGGTGCTGTCACAGGACGTCCAACTCCTTGTTTGTCACGCAGGTCAGATGTTCCCGCCTCAACATCTTTAAACTTACTCGCCCAACGACGCACAGTACTCACATCAACACAATCACCATAAACTGCTTTCATCTTCTGATGAATCTCCTTTGGAGTGACACCTTCTGCTGTCAAGAATTCAATGACGGCACGTTGTTTAAATCGCATTGACCGAACGTCTGCGCAGGGTTCCATACTTTACACTGTAACTGCACAACCATTCAATACTAAGACTTCCCGCCAACTGGAGATGTAGAGGAGAGGCTACGGAACAAGCCAGCACCTGCCACATACCAATGCTGCCAACTGGTGAAGTATTACGAAGGTGGAGGCATTAATTTTCAGTCAACCCTCGTATTCAGAATGAGATTTTCACTCTGCAGCGGAGTGTGCGCTGATATGAAACTTCCTGGCAGATTAAAACTGTGTGCCGGACCGAGACTCGAACTCGGGACCTTTGCCTTTCGCCCGGCGCACAGTTTTAATCTGCCAAGAAGTTTCATATCAGCGCACACTCCGCTTCAGAGTGAAAATCTCATTCTGGAAACATCCCCCAGGCTGTGGCTAAGCCATGTCTCCGCAATATCCTTTCTTTCAGGAGTGCTAGTTCTGCAAGGTTCGCAGAAGAGCTTCTGTTAAGTTTGGAAGGTAGGAGACGAGGTACTGGCAGAAGTAAAGCTGTGAGGACGGGCAGTGAGTCGTGCTTGGGTAGCTCAGTTGGTAGAGCAGTTTCCCGCGAAAGGCAAAGGTCCCGAGTTCGAATCTCGGCCCGGCACACAGTTTTAATCTGCCAGGAAGTTTAACCCTCGTATTGTCTGCAAGGACATTACTGTACAACAGGAACAGCAAGGGTCCCGTTACAAGCCGGCCGGTGTGGCCGAACGGTTCTAGGCGCTTCAGTCTGGAACCGCACGACCACTACGGTCGCAGGTTCGAATCCTGCCTCGGGCATGGATGTGTGTGATGTCCTTAGGTTAGTTAGGTTTAAGTAGTTCTACGCTCTAGGGGACCGATGACCTCAGATGTTAAGTCCCATAGTAGTCAGAGCCATTTGAAACATTTGGTTCCGTTACACTTCCCTGAGGTACACTCGAAGTTACTTCTACATCTGATCTTCCCAAAACAAAACAAGGTGACTATATGACTATAATATCAATGAATCACAGTTGTAATCGGCCAACTCATACAAATACCTGATGTAACCCTTTGTAGGGACATGAAATGGAATGATCACAAGGGCTCAGTCGCGGGTAAAGCACGTGGTAGACTTAGGTTTACTGGTAGAATACTGAGGAAGTGCAATCAATATACAAACGAGATCGCTTACAAAATCACTCGTGCGACCCGCCTGCGAATATTGCTCAAGTGTGTGGGACTCTACCAAATAGGACTAAGACGGAATATTGAACGTATACATAGAAGGGCAGCACGAATGGTCACAGCTTTGCTTGACCCGAAGGAGAGTGTCACAGAAGCACTGAAGGACGTGAACTGGAAGACTCTTGAAGATAGTCGTAAACTATCCCGAGAAAGTCTATTAACAAAGTTTCAAGAGCTGGCTTCAAATGATGACTCTAGGAATATACTACAGTCCCCTACTTATCGCTCAGACAGGGATCGTTTGTTTGTTTTGTTGTAGGGCGCAAAAAACAACTGGGGTCATACGCGCGCAAGTCAAAAATATAGAACATAAACAGAGAGACGAGAGAAACGACTATAATTATGTCAGTTCCAATGGACACAATAGGAGACAGCTAAAAAAGGCACGTAGAAAAAGGGCTAAAAAACACCATACAAAAATGGTGCTCCAAAACTAAAAATTAAAAGGCCTTCGCCATATTGCTTCGGCGGATAAAAAGTAAAACGTGATCGACAGCCCGCGCGTCATTCGCTAAAACGGCTGATAAATCAGATGGCAAACCCAAACTGGAACGTAAATTGTTAAAAAAAGGGCATTCCAGCAGGAAGTGGCGAACAGTTAAAATTTAGGCGCAAAGCGTACAAAGTGGTGGGGAAGCGCACTGAGCAAATGACGATGGCCAAAAAGGCAGTGCCCAGCTAAAATAATCTCCTCCTGGCGGGAGGGCCGAGAGGAGGTTGTCCAAGGCGCCGGGAGAGACAGCCGAAGCTTATTCCCGTGAAGGTAGGACCATTGGCCATGCCAAAGGGAAACCACCTCCTAACAGACGGCAACGCAGAGATCATTGGAGGGAATATAGGAACTCACGGGCTGAGGTACGAGGACTGCAGCCTTGGCAGCAGCGTCAGCAGCCTCGTTTCCTGGCATACCGACATGATTAGGAACCCACCGAAACATGACAGTGGTTCCACTAAGAGTGAGCAAGTGACAGTTTTCCTGGACCCGCTGCACTAAGGGATGAGCAGTGGACAGAACACACAGACTTCGGAGGGCGGTGAGTGAGTCTGAGCAGAGGACACAATTGGGAAGGCTGTGTCACCGTATGTACTCTGTGGCCTGATACAGGGCGAAGAGCTCGGCTGTAAATACTGAGCAGTGTGCCGGAAGCTGATATCGAAAGACACGGGTGCCAATGACGGAGGCACACCAGACCCCACGGCAGTTCGAGAGCCATCTGTGTATACACAGGTACTATCACGAAGGTCGTGAAACTGAAGACGATAGACCGAGTCTGGAGTAGTGTCCTTAGGAAGAGAATGAAGGCCAAGGTTAACATGGGCCGCTTCACAAAGACAAGGTGGTGAAGGGTTCACACCCACTGGGAAGGTGGCTGGTAGCGTGAAGTTAAGCTGCCGTAGCAAGTGGCGAAAGAGGACTCCAGGATGTGACAAAAAATGTCTCTGAGTACCATGGGATTCAACATCTGTGATCATCAGTCCCCTAAAACTTAGAACTACTTAAATCTAACCAACCTAAAGACATCACACACATTCATGCCCCAGACAGGATTCAAACCTGCAGTCGCGCGGTTCCGGACTGAAGCGCCTAGAATAGCTCGGCCACCGCGGCCAGCAGGAGGTTACAGAGAAGAGGGACGAGCTCCATATGAGCTAACGAATCATCAAAGAAGAGCCATAGGAGGGGTGACCGCGCATACAGACAAATGGCATGCGTACCTGCTGAGGAGAAAATCACGGCGATAGGACATTGGTAGTTTGGCAGCTTCAGCATACAGACTCACAACCGGGCTGGTGTAAAAGGCGCCTGTGGCCAAACAGATGCCACGATGATGGATAGTGTTGAGACGGCGGAAAAGGGATGGGCGTGCAGCAGCATAAACAAACCACCCGTAATCGAGTTTCGAACGGACAAGGAACCGGTACAAACGGAGGAGGGTGGTTCGATTGGCACCCCAAGGAGTACCATTGAGGACATGTAGGACATTGAGGGACTGCGTACAGTGGGCTGCCAGGTAAGAGCATAAGATTAGAATAATTACTGCACACACAGAGACATTCAAACAATCATTCTTCCCGCGCTCCATACGTGAATGGAACAGGAAGACACCCTAATAAGTGGTATAATGGGAGGTGCCCTATGCCACGCACCTCACGGTGGTTTGCAGAGTATAGATGTAGATGTAGATGTAGATTTAGATGTAGAAATCCGAGAAGATTGTCACTAAATTAAAAAGTTGTATTGTTTTGAAAGTGCATTCTTATGTTCAAAATGCTAATAAAATCAGCCTTTCACTAATTTTCTGTTGTATTTATTAATAAATTATGCCTGTTATCCCTGCTCCCTGTTTCTCGAGACTAACATGACCTTCCTCCCCCCCCCCCCCCCTAGCTCGAATCCTTGGTACACCTTTTCATGTGATGCAGATGGAGAAAAACCGTGAGGTTCAGATCGCGATTTTATAAGCTCCACTAATCCTGACAAGGCACACCGAATGAGATAATTCGGCTCAGAAAGTTTTCACAGTAGTCGGTAGCGAACATTTGGCATCCAACAGTCCATTTCAGTAACTATTACATTACTCTCTCTAAAGTTTCAAATCAAAGTGCATGATTTTGCCCCAAATAGAACAGCACTATTTGTGACGAAAGTTAACCCCACGAGAAAGAAGGCGCTTGTTTCTTCCGAGGGTCTTGCCGGCCTTGCACCAGTAAATTTCTGTGGACTACCGGCAATGGCAAGGATCATTTGATGGCTTTTAAATGCCCAACACTCGGCTGCCAACCACCAAAAGCGTTTATGCGTAGGGGAGACTGGGGCCCGCTGAGCAGTGGGGTAAAGTGAGCAGTTGTACTGTCAGAACGCCATCATAGTTTTCTGTTTAGCAAAAGTGACAAAATACAGATTTCAGAGTACTTGACGGCTCAACACAAAAGTTTTATCTCAAGTACAGATAGTGTTGAGGATCAGTGGACAAAGTTCAAAACCATCGTACAATATGCATTACATGAGTATGCGCCAAGCAAGATCGTAAGAGACGGAAAAGAGCCACCGTGGTACAACAACCGAGTTAGAAAACTGTTACAGAAGCAAAGAGAACTTCACAGCAAACATAAACATAGCCAAAGCCCTCCAGACAAACAAAAATTACACGAAGCGAAATGTAGTGCGAGGAGGGCTATGCGAGAGGCGCTCAACGAATTCGAAAGTAAAGTTCTATGTACTGACTTGGCAGAAAATCCTAAGAAATTTTGGTCTTATGTCAAAGCGGTAGGTGGATCAAAACAAAATGTCCAGACACTCTGTGACCAAAATGGTACTGAAACAGAGGATGACAGACTAAAGGCCGAAATACTAAATGTCTTTTTCCAAAGCTGTTTCACAGACGAAGACTGCACTGTAGTTCCTTCTCTAGATTGTCGCACAGATGACAAAATGGTAGATATCGAAATAGATGACAGAGGGATAGAAAAACAATTAAAATCGCTCAAAAGAGGAAAGGCCGCTAGACCTGATGGGATACCAGTTCGATTTTACACAGAGTACGCGAAGGAACTTGCCCCCCTTCTTGAAGCGGTCTACCGTAGGTCCCTAGAAGAGCATAGCGTTCCAAAAGATTGGAAAAGGGCACAGGTCATCCCCGTTTTCAAGAAGGGACGTCGAACAGATGTGCAGAACTATAGACTTATACTCTAACGTCGATCAGTTGTAGAATTTTGGAACACGTATTCTGTTCGATTATAATGACTTTTCTGGAGACTAGAAATCTACTCTGTAGGAATCAGCACGGGTTTCGAAAAAGACAATCGTGTGAAACCCAGCTCGCGCTATTCGTCCACGAGACTCAGAGGGCCATAGACACGGGTTCTCAGGTAGATGTCGTATTTCTTGACTTCCGCAAGGCGTTTGATACAGTTCCCCGCAGTCGTTTAATGAACAAAGTAAGAGCACATGGACTACCGACCAATTGTGTAATTTGATTGAAGAGTTTCTAGATAACAGAACGCAGCATGTCATTCTCAATGGAGAGAAGAGTGATTTCAGGTGTTCCGCAGGGGAGTGTCGTAGGACCGTTGCTGTTCACAGTATATACAAATGACCTTGTGGATAACATCGGAAGTTCACTGAGGCTTTTTGCGGATGATGCAGTAGTATATCGAGAGGTTGTAACAATGGAAAATTGTATTGAAATGGAGGAGGATCTGCAATGAATTGACGCATGGTGCAGGGAATGGCAATTGAATCTCAATGTAGACAAGCGTAATGTGCTGCGAATACATAGAAAGAAAGGTCCTTTATCATTTAGCTACAATATAGCAGGTCAGCAACTGGAAGCAATTAATTCCATAAATTATCTGGAAGTAGGCATTAGGAGAGATTTAAAATGGAATGACCATATAAAATTAATCGTCGGTAAAGCAGATGCCAGACTGAGATTCATTGGAAGAATCCTAAGGAAATGCAGTCCGAAAACAAAGGAAGTAGGTTACAGTACACTTGTTCGCCCACTGCTCGAATACTGCTCACCGGTGTGGGATCCGTACCAGATAGGGTTGATAGAAGAGATAGAGAAGATCCAACGGAAGGCAGCGTGGTTCGTTACAGGATCATTTAGTAATCGCGAAAGCATTACGGAGATGACAGATAAACTCCAGTGGAAGACTCTGCAAGAGAGACGCTCAGTAGCTCGGTACAGCCTTTTGTTGAAGTTTCGAGAGAATGCCTTCACCGAGGAGTCAAGCAGTATATTGCTCCCTCCTACGTATATCTCGCGAAGAGACCATGAGGATAAAATCAGAGAGATTAGAGCCTACAAAGAGGCATACCGACAATCCTTCTTCCCACGAACAATACGAGACTGGAATAGAAGGGAGAACCGATAGAGGTACTCAGGGTACCCTCCGCCACACAACGTCAGGTGGCTTGCGGAGTATGGATGTAGATGTAGATAGTTTTGCACATGCAGCCTACACTCTCTTAGCATCTAGAAGACTGTAAAAACTACGAGTAGATAGCTGGAGTATTGAAATTGGGAGTCTTGTGTTTCATTACCTTCCTCTGCAAATTTGGTCACGTCTGTAGTAATTATTCGTACTTCCTCATTTTAGAGGCGGTAAGCAGTTATCACGGATATTGTCTCTACATACTATATTACATACAGAGTTATAACATCTGTATGTGGCTGAAAAAAATGGTGGCGCAGTGGTTAGCACACTGGACTCGCATTCGGGAGGACGACGGTTCAATCCCGTCTCCGGCCATCCTGATTTAGGTTTTCCGTGATTTCCCTAAATCGCTTCAGGCAAATGCCGGGATGGTTCCTTTGAAAGGGCACGGCCGATTTCCTTCCCAATCCTTCCCTCACCCGAGCTTGCGCTCCGTCTCTAATGACCTCGTTGTCGACGGGACGTTAAAACACTAATATCCTCCTCCTCCTCCAGCTTGCTTGTCGGCCTAAGTGGCCGAGCGGTTCTAGGCGCTACAGTCTGGAACCGAGCGACCGCTACGGTCGCAGGTTCGAATCCTGCCTCGGGCATGGACGTGCGTGCTGCCCTTAGGTTAGTTAGGTTCTAAGTTCTAGGGGACTGATGACCACAGCAGTTTAGTCCCATAGTGCTCAGAGCCATTTGAACAATTTTTTGAACCAGCTTGCTTAATAGCTTGTTCGCCCGTCTTTGGAAGGAAATACGACTCAGATTCTGCGCATCTGGGCTCCGACTGTTTGGTGGTAGGTTTGTGGAGGTATGTGGTGTTAGATGTCTCCGCACAGGTCATGTAATTCGCTGGGCCGCTAATTTGCGTACGCGGTGATGGCGTTCGATAGCGACCCAGCTTTCTTTTTTGGCTACGTCATTGATATGTTTGTTATCGTTCTGTAGTTTCGGGTTGTCATACTACACATTTGTTATAGAACATAAGTCATGTGGTAAGATACCGTCGCAAGTAAATGTGATAGTGAGAGTAGGCGAGATACCACATAGACGTCTCACAGAAATGAAAACAACAAATAAACGGGTGTGAACTATGTTACAACAAAGGAACGCAAGAGTCAAAACTTCAAAACGGAACGCAACTTCAAAAACGTTAAAAACATATACGAGGGCTGGAACTTTAATAGTGGCAACTATTTATTTACAGCTCGTACAAAACAGATACGTGTTTCAAAGTTTTACTGGCCTTCAAAGTAGTCACCAGCATTGTGTATAACCCGTTGCCAGCGATGTGGAAGTCGTAGGATACTCTTAGCAGTGCCAGTTGTGTTGACAGTTCGAGCGGCGCGGTCTATTGCCTGACGAATTTGTAGCAGTTCTGAAGCGAATGCCGTGAAGTGTTTCCTTCAGTTTAGAAATCGAGTTGAACTGACAAAGGCTTAAGTCAGGGGAGTGCAGTAGGCGGTATAGCACTTGGCAGCCCCATCAGTCAGACAAATCAGTAACAGCTTGCACTGTATGTGCTTGAGCACTGTCCTGCAAAATGATGGTCAGGTCCTGCAGAAAGTGTCATCACTTCTGTGTCTGTACTGTTCATTTTTGGAACACAACCTACCACCAGCTTACAGACAGAAGTGATGACACTTTCAAATGGTTCAAATGGCTCTGAGCACTATGGGACTCAACTGCTGTGGTCATAAGTCCCCTAGAACTTAGAACTACTTAAACCTAACTAACCTAAGGACATCACACACATCCATGCCCGAGGCAGGATTCGAACCTGCGACCGTAGCGGTCGTTCGGTTCCAGATTGTAGCGCCTTTAACCGCTCGGCCACTCCGGCCGGCGATGACACTTTCTGCAGGACCTGACCATCATTTTGCAGGACAGTGCTCAAGCACGTACAGTGCTAGCTGTTACTGATTTGCCGGCCGGGGTGGCCGAGCGGTTCTAGGCGTTACAGTCTGGAACCGCGCGGCCGCTACGGTCGCAGATTCGATTGCTGCCTCGGGCATGGATGTGTGTGATGTCCTTAGGTTAGTTAGGTTTAAGTAAGTCCCATAGTGCTCAGAGCCATTTGAACCATTTTTGTTACTGATTTGTTTGACTGATGGGGCTTCTAAGTGCTATACCGCCTACTGCACTCCCCTGACTTAAGCCCTTTTGAGTTAAACTCGATTTCTAAACTGAAGGGAACACTTCACGGCATTCGCTTCAGAGCTGCTACAAATTCGTCGGGCCATAGACCGCGCCGCTCGAACTGTCAACACAAATGGCACTGCTAAGAGTATCCTACGACTTCCACATCGCTGGCAACGGGTTATACACAATGCTGGTGACTATTTTGAAGGCCAGTAAAACTTTGAAACACGTATCTGTTTTGTACGAGCTGTAAATAAATACACTACTGGCCATTAAAATAACTACACCATGAAGATGACTTACTATAGACGCGAAATTTAACCGACAGGAAGAAGAAGCTGTGATATGCAAAATGATTAACTTTTCAGAGCATTCACACATGGTTGACGCCGGTGGCGACACCTACAATGTGCTGACATGAGGAAAGTTTCCAACCGATTTCTCATACACAAACAGCAGTTGACCGGCGTTGCCTGGTGAAACGTTGTTGTGATGCCTCGTGTAAGGAGGAGAAATGCGTACCATCACGTTTCCGATTTTGATAAAGGTCGGATTGTAGCCTATCGCGATTGCGCGTAGCGCGACATTGCTGTTCGCGTTGGTCGAGATCCAATGACTGTTATCAGAATATGGAATCGGTGGGTTCAGGAGGGTAATACGGGACGCCGTGCTGGATCCCAACGGCCTCGTATTACCAGCAGCCAAGATGAAAGGCATCTTATCCGCGTGGCTGTAACGGATCGTGCAGCCACGTCTCGATCCCTGAGTCAACAGATGGGGACATTTGAAAGACAACCATCTGCGCGAACAGTTCGACGAAGTCTGCAGCAGCACGGACTATCAGCTCGGAGACCATGGCTGCGGTTACCCTTGACGCTGCACCACAGACAGGAGCGCCTACGATGGTGTACTCGACGACGAACCTGGGTGCACGAATGGCAGAACGTCATTTTTTTTCGAATGAATCCAGGTTCTGTTTACAGCATCATGATGGTCGCATCCGTGTTTGGCGACATCGCGGTGAACGCACATTGGAAGCGTGTATTCGTCATCGCCATACTGGCCTATCACCCGGCGTGACGGTATGGGGTGCCATTGGTTACACGTCTCGGTCACCTCTTGTTCGCATTGACGGCACTTTGAACAGTGGACGCTACATTTCAGATGTGTTACGACCTGTGGCTCTACCCTTAATTCAATCCCTGCGAAACCCTACTTTTCAGCAGGATAGTGCACGACCGCACGTTGCAGGTCCTGTAGAGGCCTTTCTGGATACAGAAGTGTTCAACTTCTGCCCTGGCCAGCACATTCTCAAGATCTCTCACCAACTGAAAACGTCTGGTCAACGGTGGCCGAGCAACTGGCTCGTCACAATACGCCAGTCACTGCTCTTGATGAACTGTTGTATCGTGTTGAAGCTGCGTGGGCAGCTGTACCTGTACACGCCATCCAAGCTCTGTTTGACTCAATGCCCAGGCGTATCAAGGCCGTTATGACGGCCAGAGGTGATTGTTGTGGGTACTGATTTCTCAGGATCTATGCACCCAAATTGCGTGAAAATGTAATCACATGTCAGTTCTAGTACAATGCATTTGTTCAATGAATAACCGTCTATCATGTGCATTTCTTCTTGGTGCAGCAATTTTAAAATGACCAGCAGTGTAGTTGCCACTATTAAAGTTCCAACCCTCGTATTTTGACAGAGCACAGATAAACTATGTGATTGTGAAACTGTTGCGTCCATTTGTTCCAGCTTATGTGACAAATTATTATGTTTTCATTATTTCCTTGGTAGTGATCATATTCACGTACATACAAACACCTATATCGGGCAAGGAGGCGTGGCTCACTCACGTATCAGTCATACAAATAGGTGCGTCGTCGATAAGAGTTTCCTATCATATGACACACGTACTGTCAGTAATCCCGTGTATGACACACCAGACGTGTGTTCCACCGGAGGATTCGGTAATTTAAGTATGTTTGCCTATCGAAGCCGCGGGCTCCAAACGATAGCTATCGAACGTGCGATGCTAAATCGATCACGCGACTGTGGTAGCGAGCGTTATGATAAATTATTTGTGAGATGCTAGGAAAACCCAAACGATTTATGACAGTAGTGAGTAGACGTTTCTTCGGCCGGTTGCCTCATGTGGAAGAATCAAATTCCATGCTGATGCAATGTAGAAAATCGTTTGAATTTTTGTCGGAAATGTGACACTCTACCCATATTTTTGCGTGACATTGGCTGAGACTACCCAGGTTACGGCAAAAAGGGAATGTTTCCCGCAGCATACACATCAAATGGACTCTTTCATGACGACAACGTCAACGACGAGTGAGGTAAGTAGTTTGCTTTGTAATTATAACTACACTCCTGGAAATTGAAATAAGAACACCGTGAATTCATTGTCCCAGGAAGGGGAAACTTTATTGACACATTCCTTGGGTCAGATACATCACATGATCACACTGACAGAACCACAGGCACATAGACACAGGCAACAGAGCATGCACAATGTCGGCACTAGTACAGTGTATATCCACCTTTCGCAGCAATGCAGGCTGCTATTCTCCCATGGAGACGATCATAGAGATGCTGGATGTAGTCCTGTGGAACGGCTTGCCATGCCATTTCCACCTGGCGCCTCAGTTGGACCAGCGTTCGTGCTGGACGTGCAGACCGCGTGAGACGACGCTTCATCCAGTCCCAAACATGCTCAATGGGGGACAGATCCGGAGATCTTGCTGGCCAGGGTAGTTGACTTACACCTTCTAGAGCACGTTGGGTGGCACGGGATACATGCGGACGTGCATTGTCCTTTTGGAACAGCAAGTTCCCTTGCCGGTCTAGGAATGGTAGAACGATAGGTTCGATGACGGTTTGGATGTACCGTGCACTATTCAGTGTCCCCTCGACGATCACCAGTGGTGTACGGCCAGTGTAGGAGATCGCTCCCCACACCATGATGCCGGGTGTTGGCCCTGTGTGCCTCGGTCGTATGCAGTCCTGATTGTGGCGCTCACCTGCACGGCGCCAAACACGCATACGACCATCATTGGCACCAAGGCAGAAGCGACTCTCATCGCTGAAGACGACACGTCTCCATTCGTCCCTCCATTCACGCCTGTCGCGACACCACTGGAGGCGGGCTGCACGATGTTGGGGCGTGAGCGGAAGACGGCCTAACAGTGTGCGGGACCGTAGCCCAGCTTCATGGAGACGGTTGCGAATGGTCCTCGCCGATACCCCAGGAGCAACAGTGTCCCTAATTTGCTGGGAAGTGGCGGTGCGGTCCCCTACGGCACTGCGTAGGATCCTACGGTCTTGGCGTGCATCCGTGCGTCGCTGCGGTCCGGTCCCAGGTCGACGGGCACGTGCACCTTCCGCCGACCACTGGCGACAACATCGATGTACTGTGGAGACCTCACACCCCACGTGTTGAGCAATTCGGCGGTACGTCCACCCGGCCTCCCGCATGCCCACTATACGCCCTCGCTCAAAGTCCGTCAACTGCACATACGGTTCACGTCCACGCTGTCGCGGCATGCTACCAGTGTTAAAGACTGCGATGGAGCTCCGTATGCCACGGCAAACTGGCTGACACCGACGGCGGCGGTGCACAAATGCTGCGCAGCTAGCGCCATTCGACGGCCAACACCGCGGTTCCTGGTGTGTCCGCTGTGCCGTGCGTGTGATCATTGCTTGTACAGCCCTCTCGCAGTGTCTGGAGCAAGTATGGTGGGTCTGACACACCGGTGTCAATGTGTTCTTTTTTCCATTTCCAGGAGTGTATTTTAGTAACGCTCTTCTTTTGTCATTGCTGTAGTGACCACTATAAACATGCTCTTAACGCCCGCCACCACAGTCGCGTGGTCGATATAGAATCGCGCGTTCGATATCTGCGTCGATAGGCAAACATTCTTAGAAATTACCGAGGTTTCAGTTACCTTCTCGCCTTGTTATCAAGCATTTGCATTTCCCATTCGAAAGCCACTTTCTTTCAGCTCCTAATAGAGTAGTTATGCATAATCAACTGTCATTATAGGTCCCTACCTCCCCTACCTTACTTCACGCTGTTGCAAAAGGACGTTATACCACGACACACAGACACAAATTTGAATAAAGGGAACTGAGAAAATGATAAAATTGGCACAAGGGAGGTTTGAACACTGCTCATACCGTGGCAGTCCTACACCGTAACCACTTAACCACAACGCCATTTGTCTTGTCGGGTGCTGTATGTTGTACTTCTTGTTCTTATATGGTTCACTGTGTTTATTTTGCTTTTATTTTCACAGTCCAGTACATCTTCCTGTTTTCATGCTTGGTCTGTGTTCAGTTTTTGACAGGCCCTCTTAACCACTAAATCTGGGGGTGGAGCGATGTGGAGTTTCCCTTGTAAGCCGGTCGCTGTGGTCGAGCGGTTTTAGGCGCTTCAGTCCGGAACCGCGCTGCTGCTACGGTCGCGGGTTCGAATCCTACCTCGGGCATGGATGTGTGTGATGTCCTTATGTTAGTTCGGTTTAAGTAGTTCTAAGTCTATGGGACTGATGACCTCAGGTGTTAAGTCCCATAGTGCTTAGAGCCATTTTGAACCCTTGTAAGAGGCAACGAGGCTTATTTGTAAGCAAACGAATCTATCACAGAGAAAAAAAAAATACTTTTACATGCAATAGAATACCACCGCAGTTCACGGAATTAATTACATAGCCACGAATTATATTGCGAAGAAACTGAGATAACAGAAAATAAAGTACCAACAGAAAATAGTAACACGCCTGTTAAATAAATTGAAGTGCTGATAACGGCAAGGACCTAAAGCATACCATCGTTGATTTTAAAGTGTGTATGCATGCTCCTGACATCTGTTAATCCTATGGTGAACCAACTTTCTAAGTGTCGGACCCCTCAACTACACTCCTGGAAATGGAAAAAAGAACACATTGACACCGGTGTGTCAGACCCACCATACTTGCTCCGGACACTGCGAGAGGGCTGTACAAGCAATGATCACACGCACGGCACAGCGGACACACCAGGAACCGCGGTGTTGGCCGTCGAATGGCGCTAGCTGCGCAGCATTTGTGCACCGCCGCCGTCAGTGTCAGCCAGTTTGCCGTGGCATACGGAGCCCCATCGCAGTCTTTAACACTGGTAGCATACCGCGACAGCGTGGACGTGAACCGTATGTGCAGTTGACGGACTTTGAGCGAGGGCGTATAGTGGGCATGCGGGAGGCCGGGTGGACGTACCGCCGAATTGCTCAACACGTGGGGCGTGAGGTCTCCACAGTACATCGATGTTGTCGCCAGTGGTCGGCGGAAGGTGCACGTGCCCGTCGACCTGGGACCGGACCGCAGCGACGCACGGATGCACGCCAAGACCGTAGGATCCTACGCAGTGCCGTAGGGGACCGCACCGCCACTTCCCAGCAAATTAGGGACACTGTTGCTCCTGGGGTATCGGCGAGGACCATTCGCAACCGTCTCCATGAAGCTGGGCTACGGTCCCGCACACCGTTAGGCCGTCTTCCGCTCACGCCCCAACATCGTGCAGCCCGCCTCCAGTGGTGTCGCGACAGGCGTGAATGGAGGGACGAATGGAGACGTGTCGTCTTCAGCGATGAGAGTCGCTTCTGCCTTGGTGCCAATGATGGTCGTATGCGTGTTTGGCGCCGTGCAGGTGAGCGCCACAATCAGGACTGCATACGACCGAGGCACACAGGGCCAACACCCGGCATCATGGTGTGGGGAGCGATCTCCTACACTGGCCGTACACCACTGGTGATCGTCGAGGGGACACTGAATAGTGCACGGTACATCCAAACCGTCATCGAACTCATCGTTCTACCATTCCTAGACCGGCAAGGGAACTTGCTGTTCCAACAGGACAGTGCACGTCCGCATGTATCCCGTGCCACCCAACGTGCTCTAGAAGGTGTAAGTCAACTACCCTGGCCAGCAAGATCTCCGGATCTGTCCCCCATTGAGCATGTTTGGGACTGGATGAAGCGTCGTCTCACGCGGTCTGCACGTCCAGCACGAACGCTGGTCCAACTGAGGCGCCAGGTGGAAATGGCATGGCAAGCCGTTCCACAGGACTACATCCAGCATCTCTACGATCGTCTCCATGGGAGAATAGCAGCCTGCATTGCTGCGAAAGGTGGATATACACTGTACTAGTGCCGACATTGTGCATGCTCTGTTACCTGTGTCTATGTGCCTGTGCTTCTGTCAGTGTGATCATGTGATGTATCTGACCCCAGGAATGTGTCAATAAAATTTCCCCTTCCTGGGACAATGAATTCACGGTGTTCTTATTTCAATTTCGAGGAGTGTGTATATATGAAGCTATCTCGCAGGTTTCTCTGATATTCACTTCCATGTTGGCCCAAAGCACAAATTTTCATTGCTGCGGTAACGATTAACAGCTACACTGACGCCCGTTTCTTCATAAACTCAGGAAGTTCTTGGAGAGATGGCCCACCATAAAATCACTTTTCATGGTCGCAGCATTCCAGTTAGTAAAATGGACTTTCAGGATATTACAACCTTTAAAAGTATTACCGATCTCACTACCAAACCGAAAACTGGCGTTCATCGTAACAATGCACCTTTAAGAAATTTTGAAATGATTAAGTTTTCAACAGGTTTCCGTGAACAGTTGTGTAAAGTAACGTATTCTTGATTGGAATCGAGGGAGGCCACCATTTGCTTCAAATCACATCGAGGGAGACTGCAGTTTGCTATTTCTCCACAGTTTGTAGGTGCCTTGCAAATTCTAGTGCACCAATACGTTGGTGGAAGACAAATACCAACCTTGAAACACAAAACACTTAAGAAAATACTATATCAAACTTGAAACACACAGGTTTAACAAAGCTAGTAGACAGTAGTGTTGACGCCAAAAGTGAACAGTTGTATCTGAGCCTCATGCCAGAGAACTTGCTTAATGAAAATGATAACGAGAAATGTGAAGTGTTGGGATAGGTCGCAACTATGTGTGTGGTGCATTAAGTGGCTCTGAGTACTATGGGACTCAACTGCTGTGGTCATAAGTCCCCTAGAACTTAGAACTACTTAAACCTAACTAACCTAAGGACAGCACACAACACCCAGTCAGCACGAGGCAGAGAAAATCCCTGACCCCGCCGGGAATCGAACCCGTGCATTAAGTGTCTGTTACTTAAGTTGTGATTCTGTTTTTACATTAATTACAAACTGCACTACAGTTAAAAAGACACGATATTGTAGATTAGCAGCAACAATGATAATAAACATTAAACGATGCCTATAGCAAATACGGAATGTTAAAGAAAGTCCAATCTATGACACTGGCGATTTCCCAACAGATATCATTTTCACAAATATCTGTTGCTCTCTAAACTTTGCATATTTGCTTAAGGCCTCTTTGGTTCTCAGTGCGTGAATTATTATCATAGTTTATGCTACTAAGTGAAAGAACCACAGACTACCTGTAAAATTCACTGCAGTATCACGCATAGTAAACTCGTAATATTGTGGGATAGCGGTAGTTCTTAATAATAAGTACTGAATATCAGGGAAGGTGGGGATTTTGAACGGGCACAAACTAAAATCTAACACAACGACTGCAAAATGAAATAAATAGCAACACATAGGAAAGCAAAGCAGGACATAAGCGGGAAATACAGAGAAAGCATCACAAAGCTTCTTAAAGAAAAGTCATTACATAAGTAACTAAAAATAATAAATCTTGGAATCGATAACCAGAAGTGAGCTATGTAGGTCAATTCTAGTTGTCGATTCCAAAGTTATTTATCACTTCTTGCAGTAGTAAATCCTAAAGAATTAGGGACTCACGCCTAATGCAAATGACGTAGTAACGGAACGTGCAGTCGACAATTAGTGCGGTATCACAGATGAAAATTTTAAAAGTATGTACAGTTACATGATTTCTGTTTTGGTGTTACTTTCTGTATTACTATTGTTGCTGTAGGTGTGTACTGTGCATTCTTTGAGAATTGCCATCACTCTAATTGTTGATTCCACATTCCGTTATTATTCATGATTTCTATTGGCTGTCATTTCGTCAAGGATTTAAGTTTTTCGTATCACTCGCTATGCCACTGGAAGAACGGGAAACACAACCAACGTTGAAATCGACGACTAACTTGACCTACGGTACATAGAGACAACAAGTAAATAAATAATCCTAAAGGAAATAATAGCAAACATTAAAAATCAAGAAAAATAACGAACCGTGGGAGGAAGAACGAGAATTCACCAATATAACTGTCCTTTTAGGTTGCTGCCTATCTTACGCTCGGCAATTGTGGCACATTCGGAAAAAAACGGTCAAATTTTTGTGAGAAGCAAGATTACATATACAGGGTGTTACAAAAAGATACGGCCAAACTTTCAAGAAACATTCCTCACACACAAAGAAAGAAAATATGTTATGTGGACGAAAGTCAAGAGGGTTGAGGTCAGGAGAGCGTGGAGGCCATGGAATTGGTCCGCCTCTACCAATCCATCGGTCACCGAAACTGTTGTTGAGAAGCGTACGAACACTTCGACTGAAATGTGCAGGAGCTCCATCGTGCATGAACCACATGTTGTGTCGTACTTGTAAAGGCACATGTTCTAGCAGCACAGGTAGAGTATGAAATCATGATAACGTGCTCCATTGAGCGTAGGTGGAAGAACATGGGGCCCAATCAAGACATCACCAACAATGCCTGCCCAAACGTTCACAGAAAATCTGTGTTGATGACGTGATTGCACAATTGCGTGCGGATTCTCGTCAGCCCACACATGTTGATTGTGAAAATTTACAATTTGATCGTCAGAATCGAGGAAGTACAGTACATACTGACGAAACTAAAATGAGCTCTAACATGGAAATTAAGCGTTTCCGGACACATGTCCACATAACATTTTTTCTTTATTTGTGTGTGAGGATTGTTTCCTGAAAGTTTGGCCGTACCTTTTTGTAACACCCTGTATAACTGCAGATCGTCTCACTCGCAGCAATTTCAGGTGTGCCTGTACAACCCCGCCAGCGGAAATCATGCCATATTCGTAAAAAAGTTGTCATATATGTTTACGAGACCTAAGATTATAAATACGATTGATAGTTGATTCACACGCAGCAACTTAAACTGTGCACTTGGGTTCCTGCCTAAACAGAACCTGGGAAATCGCGATGTATTTGTAATAAACAGCATAGTTTACGCCAGTTACTAAGACAACCACAGATAAAATTTAATAATAAGCCACTTACTTCCTTCGCATCGTACAGTCATTGCATCTTTCAGTCGGGATATTGATCAAAGCTGACAGGCGCAATCGGCCACTAGATTCGACTCAAAATAGAACTTAATGCCTGAAATTCATCTCAAAGACTTCAGAAAATTTTATAAAAATATAATACTTCTTACGATGGGGCCACGAAAAACATGTTTCACGCATGGCGACGCATTAAAATTGTCGAACGTTATCTACGCTAGCGAATACGCTTGGCATGGGTATCTTCATAAGACTGTGTATAGCTTGTAGCATTCCGATCTTACTCTCATTACAAGATTTATGAAGCCAATGATTCTCCAACACAAATTGCTTTATACGAACCGTGGCTAACGATCTGGACGCCTGATCTGCAAAATTACATTAGTTCGAATATAACTGCTCTGTCGAAGGGCTCCATATTCATTCAACATACGTGATGTGAGAGTTACTGATAGGCGTCCACAGAATGGTGCAATCGATTTAACGCCTGTGTTTTGGCTGCTAGGGATTGGCGGAAATCATACGCTGGTTCAAGACTTACCGGAGACCGCTATCGTTGCCCGTGCCACTGCCGCATTTGACGGTTTTTTAAGGTTTCGTTGAATGCGGACAGGACCACTCACGTTGCTCGCCATTCGATTCGTCTCGGACTGTTGCTAAGAAACGGCATGGGATGTCGGAGAGACTCCTGTATTGTTGAAAACTACGTCACATAGCGGTTGCTGTTGTTTATTCTTACAAGGGAACCTCCCCATCGCACCCCCCTCACATTTAGTTATAAGTTGGCACAGTGAAAAACTGAACACAGATCAATCGAGAAAACAGTAAGAAGTTGTGTGGAACTATGAAAAAAATAAGCAAAATATACAAACTGAGTAGTCCATGCGCAAGATAGGCAACATCAAGGTTGATCTGAGTTCAGTGGCGCCGTGGTCTCGTGGTTAGCGTGAGCAGCTGCGGATTTAGAAGTCCTAGGTTCAAGCGTTCCTTAGAGTGTAAAATTTTATTTTTTATTTTCAGACAATTATCAAAGTTCAGGCACTCACACATAATCAACTTCACTCTCCAAAATTCCAGGACATGTTCAGATTTGCTTGGACATATGCAGTATTTGACGGTCTACACACGGAAAAATTTGAAAACGTTAGAAACATATGTTTTGACAGAGCACAGGGAAAACTGTGCGCTTGTGAAACTGTTGCATTCATTTGTAGCAGTTTATGTGACAAACTCTTATGTTTTCATCACTTTTTTGGAAGTGTTTATCACATACACAAGAAAACCTAAATCGGGCAAGGTAGAAGAATCTTTTCACCCATTCACCAAGTGTACAAGTTAGGTGGGTCGACAACATATTCCTGTCATGTGACGCACATGCTCTCACCAGTGTCGTATAGAATATATCAGACGTGTTTTCCTGTGAAGGAATCGGTTGTCCTATCACCTTACGATTAAATGTTTTCGGTTCCCATTGGAGAGGCACGTGCTTTCGTCCACTAATCGCACGGTTTTGCGGTGCGGTCGCAAAACACAAACACTAAACTTATTACACTGAACAGAGACGTCAATGAACGAATGGACAGATTATAACTTTAAAAAACTTTTCACTTGAGGCGAGACTTGAACCAAGCACCTCTCGTTCTGCAGCTGCGCACGCTAACCACGGGACCACGGCGCTCCTGAGTATAGATTATCCTTGATGTTGCCTATCTTCGCATGCACTACTCAGTTTGTATATTTTGCTTATTTTTTCGTAGTTCCACACAACTTCTTCCTGTTTTCTCGATTGATCTGTGTTCTGTTTTTCAAGGCCTATCCACTGTGCCAACTTATAACTAAATCTGAGGGGGGTGCGATGGGGAGGTTCCCTTGTTAGAGGGTATGCGGACAAATTACTGCCAATTAATTAAAGGAACTGCTCACCGATCATAACAGGGGCGTAAATGCGCTGTGGTGTACGGGGCAATTCCCCCGAGTCAAAACACCCTCTCAGCCTTACTTCCGACAGTACCTCATCTAATAAACTAAACTGGTGGTATACCTGCCTAAAAAGACGCAATCTCAGCAGTAAGGGATGCAATCATTTCGTTCGAATAGCTTACCGCTTTCTTGTAAAAACTTGAAATGCGTGATCGCGAGCGCGATCGCGAACAGGAAAAACGCGAAATTAAAACTGAACTAGGCACAATTACATCCGAGCTAATTACAATGAAGGCAGCTTACGCTCCAATTTTAAATCAAGTCACGAAACTTGAAACTGATGTGAGCGAGTTGAAAACCTCTCAAGATGAAGTAAAGACGAATGTGGAAACTTTAACTTCTACAGTCGCCAACATTATGCTCAACAACCAGAAAATCCTGGACGAACAATTAGAAAATCACAGAAAACAATTAAATAAAGGCATATCCAATTGGATAGCGGACAAGGAATCTGAAATTGACTCAAAAATAAATGTATCAGTCAACAATCTTTTCAGCGCGCACGCGCAGAGATGTGTTCTGGCGCGGAAGCAAATTACGACGAAGTGCGTAATGTACGAGGGCGAGTCAAATGAAAACCTTAAATTTTTTTTTAAATATCATATATTGTCCGGAAGTGTTACAAAGCTGTATCACTTTTCAACATAATCTCCCCCACGCTCAGTGCAAGTCCTCCAGCGCTTACAAAGTGCACAAATTCCATCAGAAAAAAATTCTTTTGGTAGTTCGCACAACCACTCACGCACCGCGTGGCGTACCTCTTCATCAGAACGGAACTTCTTTCCTCCCATTTCGTCTTTGAGCGGTCCAAACATATGGAAATCACTTGGGATAAGGTCTGGTGAGTATGGTGGATGAGGAAGACACTCAAAATGCAGATCTGTGTTGCAACTGTTGTACGGGCAGTGTGGGGCCTTGCATTGTCATGTTGAAAAAGGACACCTGCTGACAGCAATCCACGTCGCTTTGATTTGATTGCAGGCCGCAGATGATTTTTTAGGAGATCTGTGTATGATGCACTGGTGACAGTGGTCCCTCTAGGCATGTAATGCTCCAAAATGACGCCTTTTTCGTCCCAAAAGAGAGTCAGCATAACCTTCCCTGCTGATGGTTCTGTTCGAAACTTCTTTGGTCTTGATGATAAGGAATGGCGCCATTCCTTGCTCGCACTCATCGTTTCCGGTTGGTGGAAGTGAACCCATGTTTCGTCCCCAGTAACGATTCTTGCAAGGAAACCATCACCTTCTCGTCCAAAGCGCCGAAGTTGTTCACAAACATCAACACGCCATTCTCTCGTTTCAGGAGTCAGCTGCCGTGGCACTCATGCTGCAGACACTTTGTGAAACTGGAGCACTTAATGCACAATGTGGTGTGCTGACCCATGACTAATCTGTAAACATGCTGCAATGTCATTCAGTGTCACTCGGCGGTTTTCCTTCACTATGGCTTCAACTGCTGCCATGTTCTGTGGAGTCACAACTCGTTGTGCCTGACCTGGACGAGGAGCATCTTCCACTCAAGTCACACCATTTGCGAACTTCCTACTCCATTCGTAGACTTGATGCTGTGACAAACATGCATCACCGTACTGAACCTTCATTCGTCGACGAAGTTCAATAGGTTTCACACCTTCACTACGCAAAACCGGATAACAGAACGTTGTTCTTCCCTGGTGCAAGTCGCAAGTGGGGCGACCGTCTTTATACTGATACTGCGACGGTACGTGTGCATCTGCACCACAGTACAACTGTGTCTGCACTATGCTGCCACCTACAGGTCATTATGCACGCTGTTTGTAGCACGCTTACCAACTTACAGGATAACGGCACGAAATTTCGATTTGTTATTACAAATGGCTCAAATGGCTCTGAGCACTATGGGACTTCACTTCCTTGGTCATCAGTCTCCTAGAACTTAGAACTACTTAAACCTAACTAACCTAAGGAGATCACACACATCCATGCCCGAGGCAGGATTCGAACCTGCGACCGTAGCGGTCGCGCTGTTCCAGACTGTAGCGCCTAGAGCCTCTCGGCCACTCCGGTCGGCTTGTTATTACAAATTCAAGGTTTTCATTTGACTCACCCTCGTACATTCCGATAAAAAAGAAACCGACGAAGAAAATCCTTTGTGGAAGCATGAGATAAACATCCGCATAAAGAACCTGGAAAGGGTTATGTCAAGTGATACCAGATAGGAAAATAATTTTCCATCACATTGTGAAAATCCTATCATTGACATTAAACCAACTTACGGGAATGAAAAAATATTTCAACCACCCGATATAACGCCGTCCAAGCTAAACACGTAAATGAACTGTCAGTTAGCACCACTAAGATAGAAGAAAGTTTGTTGAAACATCGTCATTTCCAAACCTTTTCCGAAGGCAAGAAGTCAGTCCACCCCATTGTCTTCACACGAGCGTTCAAGAACATCTTACCACGATGTTGGACGGAGTATCAGAAGATACAGTTCGTTACGTCGCGCATCACAGATGATGCAGCTTTATGGGCGAGCGAAACATCAGACGTATGTGACACATTAGCAGATTTTGAAAGAGCGCTTCTTTCTAAATACTGGTCCGCAGGTATTCAGGAGCGATTGCGCAAAGAATTGTACAACCCGCGAAAGGGAAGCTTGCGGAAGTATGTCGACCGATATATTGCGAAGATGAGGTATCGGTCGGAGCCAATTTCTCACAAAGAAGTGCTCCGCATACTGAAGGCAAAACTTCCTATCCATCTAAGAGAAAAGTTGATTAATGTACTGAATGAGGACTTGGAACAGTTTCTGTCCGTGATCCACTAATTCGATCTCATCCAAGAAGACACAAAAGTGAACGTCGCTGCCTATAGCCAAAATAATCACTCATCAAATGAACCATTAAACTTGGCCATTAAAATTGCTACACCACGAAGATGACATGCTACAGACGCGAAATTTAACCGACAGGAAGCAGATGCTGTAATATGCAAATGATTAGATTTTCAGAGCATTCACACAAGGTTGGCGCCGGTGGCGACACCTACAACGTGTTGACATGAGGAAAGTTTCCAACCGATTTCTCATACACAAACAGCAGTTGACCGGCATGTCCTGGTGAAACGTTGTTGTGATGCCTCGTGTAAGGAGGAGAAATGCGTACCATCACGTTTCCGACTTTGATAAAGGTCGGGTTGCAGCCTATCGCGATTGCGGTTTATCGTATCGCGACATTGCTGCTCCCGTTGGTCGAGATCCAATGACTGTTAGAATATGGAATCGGTGGGTTCAGGAGGGTAATACGGAACGCCGTGCTGGATCCCAACGGCCTCGTATCACTAGCAGTCGAGATGACATGCATCTTATCGGCATGGCTGTAACGGATCGTGCAGCCACGTCTGAGTCAACAGATGGGGACGTTTCCAAGACAACAACCATCTGCACGAACAGTTCGACGACGATTGCAGCAGCGTGGACTATCAGCTAGGAGACCACGGCTGCGGTTACCCTTGACGCTGCATCACAGACAGGAGCTCCTGCGATGGTGTACTCAATAACGAACCTGGGTGCACGAATGGCAAAACGTCATTTTTTGGGATGAATCCAGGTTCTGGTTACAGCATGATGGTCGCATCCGTGTTTGGCGACATCGCGGTGAACGTACATTGGAAGCGTGTATCCGTCATCGCCATACTGGCGTATCACCCGGCGTGATGGTACGGGGTGCCATTGGTTACACGTCTCGGTCACCCCTTGCTCGCATTGACGGCACTTTGAACAGTGGACGTTACATGTCAGATGTGTTACGACCCGTGACTCTACCCTTCGTTCGATCCCTGCGAAACCCTACATTTCAGTAGGCTAATGCACGACCGCATGTTGCAGGTCCTGTACGGGCCTTTCTGGATACAGAAAATGTTCGACTGCTGCCCTGGCCGGCACATTCTCCAGATCTCTCACCAATTGAAAACGTCTGGTCAATGGTGGTCGAGCAACTGGCTCGTGACAATACGCCAGTCACGAATCTTGATGAACTGTGGTACCGTGTTGAAGCCGCGTGTGTAGCTAGCTGTTCCTGTACACGCCATCCAAGCTCTGTTTGACTCAATGCCCAGGCGTATCAAGGCCGCCATTACGGCCAGAGAAGGTTGTTCTGGGTACCGATTTCTCAGAATCTATGCACCCAAATTGCGTGAAAATGTAATCACATGTCAGTTCTAGTATAATATATTTGTCCAATGCATACCCGTTTATCATCTGTTGGTGTAGCAATTGTAATGGCCGGTAGTGTAAGTGGACTCGCCGGCCGGTGTGGCCGAGCGGTTCTAGGCGCTTCAGTCTGGAACCGCGTGACCGCTACGGTCGCAGGTTCGAATCCTGCCTCGGGCATGGATGTGTGTGATGTCCTTAGGTTAGTTAGGTTTAAATAGTTCTAAGTTCTAGCGGACTGATGACCTAAGTCCCATAGTGCTCAGAGCCATTCGAACCACTTTGTGTAAGTGGAATCATAACAACGGTAATCCGAGAAATGGTTCCAATACAAAACGGAAGGATGGTAACGGGCACGGTTACAATGATTCCAACCACGATAGGAAACCATCAAGGAGAAAGCAATCGGGAAATTCCTGGAATAATAGCATAAAGTACCGATTCAGCAAGGTGCAAATGACAGGATCAAAAGTAGTCAGCGAAATACTAATCATGGAAATGTTCGTCCTAATCAGCAGCCAATTTTATGGTTTGGGAATCCAACGCAAAACATGATGCAAGCCATGCCCGTTATTCCAAACCCGAACAGTTGCAATAACAGTGACAACAGCTGCCCTACAACGAATCGAGTACGCGAAGTCGTAGAGCAAGATACCACTCCACAACAGTTAAACTACACTCCTGGAAATGGAAAAAAGAAAACATTGACACCGGTGTGTCAGACCCACCATACTTGCTCCGGACACTGCGAGAGGGCTGTACAAGCAATGATCACACGCACGGCACAGCGGACACACCAGGAACCGCGGTGTTGGCCGTCGAATGGCGCTAGCTGCGCAGCATTTGTGCACCGCCGCCGTCAGTGTCAGCCAGTTTGCCGTGGCATACGGAGCTCCATCGCAGTCTTTAACACTGGTAGCATGCCGCGACAGCGTGGACGTGAACCGTATGTGCAGTTGACGGACTTTGAGCGAGGGCGTATAGTGGGCATGCGGGAGGCCGGGTGGACGTACCGCCGAATTGCTCAACACGTGGGGCGTGAGGTCTCCACAGTACATCGATGTTGTCGCCAGTGGTCGGCGGAAGGTGCACGTGCCCGTCGACCTGGGACCGGACCGCAGCGACGCACGGATGCACGCCAAGACCGTAGGATCCTACGCAGTGCCGTAGGGGACCGCACCGCCACTTCCCAGCAAATTAGGGACACTGTTGCTCCTGGGGTATCGGCGAGGACCATTCGCAACCGTCTCCATGAAGCTGGGCTACGGTCCCGCACACCATTAGGCCGTCTTCCGCTCACGCCCCAACATCGTGCAGCCCGCCTCCAGTGGTGTCGCGACAGGCGTCAATGGAGGGACGAATGGAGACGTGTCGTCTTCAGCGATGAGAGTCGCTTCTGCCTTGGTGCCAATGATGGTCGTATGCGTGTTTGGCGCCGTGCAGGTGAGCGCCACAATCAGGACTGCATACGACCGAGGCACACAGGGCCAACACCCGGCATCATGGTGTGGGGAGCGATCTCCTACACTGGCCGTACACCACTGGTGATCGTCGAGGGGACACTGAATAGTGCACGGTACATCCAAACCGTCATCGAACCCATCGTTCTACCATTCCTAGACCGGCAAGGGAACTTGCTGTTCCAACAGGACAATGCACGTCCGCATGTATCCCGTGCCACCCAACGTGCTCTAGAAGGTGTAAGTCAACTACCCTGGCCAGCAAGATCTCCGGATCTGTCCCCCATTGAGCATGTTTGGGACTGGATAAAGCGTCGTCTCACGCGGTCTGCACGTCCAGCACGAACGCTGGTCCAACTGAGGCGCCAGGTGGAAATGGCATGGCAAGCCGTTCCACAGGACTACATCCAGCATCTCTACGATCGTCTCCATGGGAGAATAGCAGCCTGCATTGCTGCGAAAGGTGGATATACACTGTACTAGTGCCGACATTATGCATTCTCTGTTGCCTGTGTCTATGTGCCTGTGGTTCTGTCAGTGTGATCATGTGATGTATCTGACCCCAGGAATGTGTCAATAAAGTTTCCCCTTCCTGGGACAATGAATTCACGGTGTTCTTATTTCAATTTCCAGGAGTGTAGACACAGGACAACACCGACTCAAAGGAAGGCCTCGGCGCTTGTTCGTGACGTCACGTCAGCTAGGCACGGCGAACGCCAGGTCTGTTGCAGGCGTCCTCGTAATGGTGGTGTCTCCCTCTCTGACACAGGAAAATGTGAAACTATTGGCGGTAGTTGACCGACACACATTGTTCTGAGAGATTTCTGCGATCAATTAATTGTGCAATTCATTACACTTCTTAACAAATAGTGTAGTCCTGAACTTAAATTTCCACCTGTTTTAAGGATTGATATACAAAAACAACTTCACGGTGCAGCAGCAACAGAATTCGTGCTTCTTTACCTTATTTGTAAATCTGAAGAAGTTACGTTTGTACTGGGTTGCTTTTACAAGAAACTGTGAACATATTGGTGCTCTTCTTTAGGTATCGGTTGACTGTGGGGTGAGGAGCACTCAATGTTAATGAAATATCTTGCGATTGTACGCGTTGGGGGAGGCGGTGGGGGACAGTAGAAGAGGCAAAAGAGAGATACTTGTTTTATCAAGTAACATTTTTCTATCTTATAAAGTTTCTCCTTTCAGTTGCAAGAGGGGAATATTTATCTTTTCTAATGTGCAAGTTTAAAAAGTTTAAGCTCAGCAGTATTTTCGATCTATGAAGCTATTTTGTTTCCTGTTTATAATTCCTTTCGTTGAAAACGACTGTAATCTAATGACTGGCAACAGTTGGACATTTACACATGTAAATTAGTTCACGTTTCCAGTGACGATGTCAATCGAAAATAAATATATAAATAAAAGAAACGAGTTCATTGTAAGGGGGTTGGGGTAAGTTTCGATAAAAAAATGGATCAAGTAAATATAGTTACTCGAATGTAAAATTTCCGAAGCTTGCAATGGGGCAAAGCGTCTTCTTATATTGATCTACGTTTGTTTCGACAGGATTCAGTAATACAGAACTACGATCTTCATTTGCAGCTTCACGATAGTAAGAAAATCTTTCATCTAAATAAAACTGCAGAATCCGAAACAATACCAAACGTTTTGTCCAAAAATAAGAGATTTATAGTGATAAGCACCGCCAGGCGTTCTTGCCTGCAACAGACCTGGCGTTCGCCGTGCCTAGCTGACGTGACGTCACCGACAAGCGCCGAGGCCTTCCTTTGAGTCGGTGTTGCACAGGAGCGCCGGCCTCTGTGGCCGAGCGGTTCTAGGCGCTTCAGTCTGGAACCGCGCGACCGCTACGGTCGCAGGTTCGAATACTGCCTCGGGCATGGATGTGTGTGATGTCCTTAGCTTAGTTAGGTTCAAGCAGTTCTAAGTTCTAGGGGACTGATGATCTCAGTTGTTAAGTCCCATAGTGCTCAGAGCCATTTGAACCATTTTTGATCCTCTGCTGCCTTCACTATTTCATCCCTCAAAGCTACCCATTCTTCTTCTACCGTATTTCTATGGAGTACTATATCACCTATAGTAGAAAACAGTGATAAATGGTGTATTTGTGTACCTAGCAGCCAACTAACAGACTTAATTGGGTAGACTCACAGTGTTTGGGGACACTACGGTTCTGAAAAGAGCACAAGAAAGTTACAAGATTACTGTTATTTTCCTAATCTAAATCGTATTGTTCTCGACACGTTGAAAAGATGTACAATATGTCAAAAGTGTAAACCAACCAACTACAGCAACCAAATATTTTTGTAATCCGTTCTGCCTAGCAAACCATTGCAAACCATCTCACTGGACGTAACTGGTACATTACCAATCAGCAGAGGAGGTGTAAAGTAATTAGTAGCGTTGTACAATATCTTTACGAAATATTTGAGAATGTATCCTGTGAGAGCAGCAACTTCAAAAACCATCAGTTTAAAATTAGCCACTGACTACATTCCAAACGTCGGTAAACCTGAAACCATCACTTCCGACAATGCAGCTTATTTCACTTTATTTTAGACTCAGGAGCAACAACCAGAGTCATGAATTACGCACTATACAACGAAGTAAATCGCATAATGAGACTTTCTGTTCTGCCTGTGCAAAACTGCTGCGTTTATGGTGCATTAGGCGCATTTTCACAGTGTATGAAGCAACAGGTGCAGGCCGATTTGATACCAGAAGACGAGCACATACAATGCCACTTCTTACTCATAAAAAATTTGTCGGTTTCCTGCATTTTTGGCTGGGATTTTCTGCGTAGTAGGAACGCAATGATCGACCTACAGGCGGGAAAATGTGTAGTTACAAATGATGGTAAAGGAATTTACTGCAGCTCATTAAAACTCCGACTGTGCACAACAGATACTGTCGTAACGTTGTCGTAAAATTAGTAGGTCCACGCATACTACAAATTGCGGAACAATTTTAGAAGGCAGAATTCCTGCACTCAAATGATTCAGAAGCAGCCATAAGCAGTAATCTTGCGACTATCAAAGCTAAAGTATGAGAATCGTTCTATCTGGAAAACATACAGAAGGAAGAACTGGTGAATCTCATTCAGGAGTACACTTAAGTTTTTGCCAATAAACTCGGCGTAATAAAAAACTTTGAGTATGACATGGAAGTTGCCCACATGAGACTTTTTCAGAACATCGTTCGCCGTACCATGGACTAAAAAGGAGGCTGTAAAGGCGGAAATTCGTCAAATGTTAGAGTGGGGAATCATACAGCAGTCCCATTTTAGCGGTTTCTAAACCAGGGGGGAGGGGGGGGATTAAGATTAGTATTAGATGCACGCAACATCAACAAAATTATAATACCTATACAAACTAGGCCTGAAAACTCGGAAGAATTGCTTCAACATTTTCATTGAGCTAAATATTTGTCTAGTATTGACCTCCGATCCTCCTATTGGCAAATTTTACTCAGTGAAAGGTCGGGGAAGTATACTGCATTTATATTTGCTGGACATAGTTATCAATTTCGAGTGGTTCCATTCGGTTTGAATGTCAGCGCTGGAGTATTTATTTCCGCTCTGGACAAAGTTTTTGTACTAGCTCTGTTAGATAAAGTCACAACGTATATGGATGATTTGTTAATTGCTACAACTACATGGGAAGAACATGTTGATCTAGAGAATGAGATTTTCACTCTGCAGCGTAGTGTGCGCTGATATGAAACTTCCTGGCAGATTAAAACTGTGTGCCGGACCGAGACTCGAACTCGGGACCTTTGCCTATCACGGGCAAGTGCTCTACCATCAGCAAAGGTCCCGACTTCGAGTCTCGGTACTGCGTAGAATTTTCATAAAGTTTGCCAACGCGGGAGTAACAGTGAACCTCGCTAAGTCTAAATTTGGACGTTTGGAGTTGAAATTTCTCTGGCATATCATCTCGCCCGACGGAATTGTTCTCGAGCCGGGAAAGGTCGATGCAATTGAACAATTTGCTGTACCCACGACCAAGAAACAGTTAAAGCCTTTTCTCGGCCTTGTCTCATTTTTCAGACATTTTGTGCCAAGCCAGTTTCTCAATGATGAAAATTTTTTGTCTCTACTACGCAAGAATAACACTTGGGTGTGGAGTGAATCATGTTAGAAAGCAATCAAGAAAATAAAGTCCGCCCTGGTAAATGCAAACTTGTTGCACCACCCAGACATGTTGCAAGACTTGTATTGCTATTGATGCCTCATTTTTTGGATTGGGCTCTTGTTTGTTCCAAACCATTAGTTCTGGAAATAAATCGGAAATCAAGATAATTGGTTTTGCAAGCAGGACACTAGCAGCTTGTGGAAGGTCATAGACTGTAACGAAATTGCAAGATCTGGCAGTAGTATTGGATCTTAGAAAGTTCGATTACTATGTATCTGGAAAGTGTGTGAGGATCTATTGTGACCATCAGGCGTTCGACTTTTTATTGTCATGCAAACTGCTACACGCGAGACTTGCGCGCTGGGCTTTAGTATTGCAAGAATACTGCCTTGAAATAATACATGTTAAAGGACGGGATAACGTCATAGCGGATGCGTTATCGCGTTTACCACAAGGCCTAACCGACTTCTCAAACTGTATAGTAAAGGCACAGGAATATAAAATTCTACTGCTTGATACTAAACAGTACTGAAACAAATTTTTGAAACTCTGAAAAAATATCCGTCAGTTACAGGATTCCGACCCACATTGGGTAGAAATTTTAAAAGTTTTTAAACAAAATACACATAATGGTTTTACTAAGCATTACTCAGTAAAGGATGGAATACTATATCACCGTATAGTGGAAAACAGTGATAAATGGTGTATTTGTGTACCTAGCAACCACCTAAACGACTTAATTTGGTATACTCAGTGTTTGGGGACACTATGGTTATGGAAACTCCACAAGAAAGTTACAAGATTACCGTTATTTTCCTAATCTAAATCGTATTGTTCTCGACAGTTTTAAAAGGTGTACAATATGTCAAAAGTGTAAACCAACCAACTACAGCTACCACAAGTTTTAGCAATCCATTCTGCCTACCAAACCACTGCAAACCATCTCACTGGAGGTAACTGGTATATTAGCAACCAGAATAGGAGGTGTAAAGTACTTCGTAGCATTGTACAATATTTTTACGAAATATCTGAGAATGTATCCTACGAGAGCAGCAACTTCAAAAACCATCAGCCATTAGCCACTGACTACATTCCAAACGTCGGTAAACCTGAAACCATCATTTCTGACAATGCATCTTGTTGTTGTCGTTGTTGTTGTGGTCTTCAGTCCTGAGACTGGTTTGATGCAGCTCTCCATGCTACTCCATCCTGTACAAGGTTCTTCATCTCCGAGCAACTACTGCAGCCTACATACTTCTGAATCTGCTGAGTGTCTTCATCTCTTGGTCTCCCTCTACGATTTTTACCCTCCACGCTGCCCTCCAATACTAAATTGGTGATCCCTTGATGCCTCAGAACATGTCCTACCAACCGATCCCTTCTTCTAGTCAAGTTGTGCCACAAACTTCTCTTCTCCCCAATCCTGTTCAATACCTCCTCATTAGTTATGTGATCTACCTATCTAATCTTCGCCGGCCGTAGTGGCCGAGCGGTTCTAGGCGCTGCAGGCTGGAACCGCGGGACCGCTACGGTCGCAGGTTCGAATCCTGCCTCGGGCATGGATGTGTGTGATGTCCTTAGGTTAGTTAGGTTTAACTAGTTCTAAGTTCTAGGAGACTGATGACCTCAGAAGTTAAGTCCCATAGTGCTCAGAGACATTTGAGCCATCTAATCTTTGGCATCCTTCTGTAGCACCACATTTCAAAAGCTTCTGTTCTCTTCTTGTTTAAATTATTTATCGTCCACGTTTCACTTCCATACATGGTTACACTCCATACAAATACTTTCAGAAACGTTTTCCTGACGCTTAAATCTATACTAGATGTTAACAAATTTCTCTTCTTCAGAAACGCTTTCCTTGCCAATGCCAGTCTGCATTTTATATCCTCTTTACTTCGACCATCATCAGTTATTTTGCTCCCCAAATAGCAAAACTCCTTTACTACTTTAAGTGTCTCATTTCCTAATCTAATTCCCTCAGCACCACCCGACTTAATTCGACTACATTCCATTATCCTCGTTTTGCTTTTGTTGATGTTCATCTTATACCCTCCTTTCAAGACACTATCCATTCCGTTCAGCTGCTCTTCCAAGTCCTTTGCTGCCTCTGACAGAATTACCAAGTCATCGGCGAACCTCAAAGTTTTTATTTCTTCTTCATGGATTTTAATAGCTACTCCGAACTTTTCTCTTGTTTCCTTTATTGCTTGCTCAATGTACAGATTGAATAACATCAGGGATAGGCTACAACCCTGTCTCAATCCCTTCCCAACCACTGCTTTCCTTTCGTGTCCCTCGACTCTTATAACTGTCATCTGGTTTCTGTACAAATTGTAAATACCCTTTCGCTCCCTGCATTTCACCCCTGCCACCTTCAGATTTTGAAAGAGAGTATTCCAGTCAACATTGTCAAAAGCTTTCTGTATCTAAGTCTACAAATGCTAGAAACGTAGGTTTGCCTTTCCTTAATCTCTCTTCTAAGATAAGTCGTTGGCCTCAGGTGTTCCAATATTTCTACGGAATCCAAACTGATCTTCCCCGATGTCGGCTTCTACTAGTTTTTCCATTCGTCTGTAAACAATTCGCGTTAGTATTTTGCAGCCGTGACGTATTAAACTGATAGTTGTGTAATTTTCGCATCTGTCAACACCTGCTTTATTTGGGATTGGAATTATTATATTCTTCTTGAAGTCTGAGGGCATTTCGCCTGTCTTATACATCTTGCTCACCAGATGGTAGAGTTTTGTCATGACTGGCTCTCCCAAGGCCGTCAGTAGTTCTAATGGAATGTTGTATACTCCCGCAGCCTTGTTTCGACTCAGGCCTTTCAGTGCTCTGTCAAACTCTTCACGCAGTATCATATCTCCAATTTCATCTTCATCTACATCCTCTTCCATTTCCATAATATTGTCCTAAAGTACATCGCTCTTGTATAGACCATCTATATACTCCTTCCACCTTTCCGCTTTCCCTTCTTTGCTTAGAACTGGGTTTCCATCTGAGCTCTCGATATTCATACAAGTGGTTCTCTTTTCTCCAAAGGTCTCTTTAATTTTTCTGTAGGCAGTATCTATCTTACCCCTCGTGAGATAAGCCTCTACATCCTTACATTTGTCCTCTAGCCATCCCTGCTTAGCGATTTTGCACTTCCTGTCGATCTCATTTTTGAGAATTTTGTATTCCTTTTTGCCTGCTTCATTTACTGCATTTTTATATTTTCTCCTTTCATCAATTAAGTTCACTATTTCTTCTGTTACCCAAGGATTTCTACTAGCCCTCGTCGTTTTACCTACTTTAACCTCTGTTGCCTTCACTATTTCATCCATCAAAGCTACCCATTCTTCTTCTACTGTATTTCTTTCCCCCATTCGTGTCAGTTGTTCCCTTATGCTCTCCCTGAAACTCTGTACAAATTCTGGTTTAGTCAGTTTATCCATGTCCCATCTCCTTAAATCCCCACCTTTTTTCAGTTTCTTCAGTTTTAATCTACAGTTCATAACCAATAGATTGTGGTCAGGGTCCACTTCTGCCCCTGGAAATGCCTTACAATTAAAACCTGGTTTCTAAATATCTGTCTTACCATTATATAATCTATCTGAAACCTGTCAGTATCTCCAGGCTTCTTCCATGTATACAACCTTCTTTTCTGATTCTTGAACCAAGTGTGAGCTATGATTAAGTTATGCTCTGTGCAAAATTCTACCAGGCGGCTTCCTCTTTCATTTCTTCTCCTCAATCCATATTCACCTACCAAGTGTCCTTCTCTCCCTTTGCCTACTGCCGAATTCCAGTCACCCATGGCTATTAAATTTTCGTCTCCCTTCACTATGTGAATGATTTATTTTATCTCATCATACATTTCATCAATTTCTTCATCATCTGCAGAGCTAGTTGGCATTAAACTTGTACTACTGTAGTAGGCGTGGGCTTCGTGTCTATCTTGGCCACAATAATGCGTTCACTATGCTGTTTGTAGTAGCTTACCCGCACGCCTATTTTTTTTATTCATTATTAAACCTACTCCTGCATTACCTCTATCTGATTTTGTATTTATAACCCTGTATTCGCCTGACCAAAAGTCTTGTTCCTCCTGTCACCGAACTTCACTAATTTCCACTATATCTAACTTCAACCTATCCATTTCCCTTTTTAAATTTTCTAACCTACTTACCCGATTAAGGGATCTGACATTCCACGCTCCGATCCGTAGAACGCCAGTTTTCTTTCTCCTGATAACAACGTCCTCTTGAGTAGTCCCCGCCCGGAGATCCGAATGGGAGACTATTTTACCTCCGGAATATTTTACCCAAGAGGACGCCATCATCATTTAACCATACAGTAAAGCTGCATGCCCTCGGGAAAAATTACGGCTGTGGTTTCCCCTTGCTTTCAGCCGTTTGCAGTACCAGTACAGCAAGGCCGTTTTGGTTAGTGTTACAAGGCCAGATCAGTCAATCATCCAGACTGTTGCCCCTGCAACTACTGAAAAGGCTGCTGCCCCTATTCAGGAACCACACGTTTTGTCTGGCCTCTCAACAGATACCCCTCCGTTGTAGTTGCACCTACGGTACGGCTATGCCGGCCGCGGTGGTCTAGCAGTTCTAGGCGTTCAGTCCGGAACCGCGCGACTGCTACGGTCGCAGGTTCGAATCCTGCCTCTGGCATGGATGTGTGTGATGTTCTTAGGTTAGTTAGGTTTAAGTAGTTCTAAGTTCTAGGGGACTGATGACCACAGATGTTAAGTCCCATAGTGCTCAGAGCCATTTGAACCATTTACGGTACGGCTATCTATATCGCTGAGGCACGCAAGCCTCCCCACCGACGGCATGGTCCATGGTTCATGCATCTTATTCCACTACATTTTATTTGAGAAATTTCCTGCAAGAAAATGAAATCAATCACTCACTAGTATCTTTCTACCACCCCCAGTCGAATCCGGCATAAAGTGTTTTCCGTGAATTTAATAGATACATAAGGACATACATTCCTCAACAGCAAACCAAGTGGACAGATCACGTGAAACCATTTCAGAAAATTTATAATCACATCCCACATTCTTCCACACATTTCACGCCACGCGAACTGATGTTTGACAAGCCACAGGAAGAAGTTTCGATCAAACCTTTACCAAGAATAGCTCGCACTACATTGTCTCATGACGAAAAAGTTAAGGAAGCCTTGCAAAACTTACTGAAACATGCAGCGAAACGCAAGAAACACCACGACGCATGTGTGCAAAATGTTACTTTTCAAATTGGTAAGAAGGTATTAGTACAAAACCAGCATAAGTCATCACATCTTAAAAGACTGAACAAGAAGTGGCAAAGACTTTTTATTGGACCCTATATAATAAGTGAGATGCCTCACGAAGGTAGCTATTTGTTAAAAGTGCCATTTACAAATAAAGTTAAACGGTTATATTAGCACATGGACCTGAGAAAGTACTATGAATGATAATGTGTACATAGGAAAACAAATACTTCCTACACTTCGTGAAGTGAACTTTATTACTGAAATATGATTCATTTTTATGATGTGTACATAGTGTACAAAGCTAACGACCTGTATGTTACTAATGCATTCTATTTTTCAGTACTTAAAATAAGTTTGTATTTTTTGAATAGAGTGAAATATTTACTACTTAGAGAAGTGATTAATTATTTAACCAGCCGAGTCATTTTATTCAATTTCTTGACGAGATTTGCATGGGCATTACTTGTCTGTTTTTCATAAAGATAAACTTAGAAGTTAAAGAAAGAAATGCAGAGATCTTTTGCTTTTCTTTTAAAATCAATTGTTAGTAGTTAAAGAGCTTTGATGGTTCTGATGAACGTTTTCGTTTTCTATAGTCATTTAAAAGTAGATTCTCAATTTATGATGATGTATGGTTCTAAGTATGTTTCATATTTGTCTTAGCGTAGGAAAGCCCCTACGAAGAATCAAAGGAAATGACTTCCTTTTTACTTATCAAAATATACATGCTTCATATGTGTACGTGATAGCCAATTGGCTTTCCCTTTCTTTATTTTAGCTTTCCACCAGTAGGTATAAAGCCGCGAGATTTTTTCCTCTCTTGGCTGAACAACAGAAACTTCGGCCGGCCGAGGTGACCGAGCGCTTCTAGGCGCTACAGTCAGGAACCGCGTGACCGCTACCGTCGCAGGTTCGAATCCTGCCTCGGGCATGGATGTGTGTAATGTCCTTAGGTTAGTTAGGTTTAAGTAGTTCTAAGTTCTAGGCGACTGATGACTTCAGAAGTTAAGTCCCATAGTCCTCAGAGGCATTTGAACCATTTAGAAACTTCATTTGTGTGAGTGACGTTATGCTTTCTCGAGTAAATATGTAAATGACTGTAATCCCCAAATGATTGAATTTTGTATACCTCTTGTGTGAAATTCAAATTCTGGACAGTAATGATGGTCTAATGATCAGCATTTGTTACTGTGAAACTTAATGATGAGACCTCCATTTTGTGCACAGCAGGGAACTTTCACGTGGAATGTGTTAACTAAACTTTCAGTGGAGCTTATATGGGACAATTCACGGTGAATGCGTCAATAGAGACTTCAACCATAAAGCATGTTGACGTATTTTCCTATGGACAAGCGTTGTGATTCTCTGAGAACTTTACAATAAGGCAAAGTATATCAAAACTACCAGCGTATTGTGTTATAAAACTTTTAGACTTCCAAGTTAATTATGTAAGTGCAGACCAGATATGGCTCAAATGGCTCAAAATGGTTCAAATGGCTCTGAGCACTATGGGACTTAACTTCTAAGGTCATCAGTCCCCTACAATTGAGAACTACTTAAACCTAACTAACCTAAGGACATCACACACAACCATGCCCGAGGCAGGATTCGAACCTGCGACCGTAGCGGTTACGCGGTTCCAGACTGTAGCGCCTTTAACCGCTTGGCCACACCGGCCGGCAGATATGGCTCAAATTCAAAGATACAGCAGTAGATAGATTCATACCGCATAAGTTAATAAAGACGGGACTGATCGACCATGGTACCAAAAACACGTCTGAACACTGTTGAGGAAGCAATGAAAAAAGTATGCCAAATTCAGAAGAACGCAAAATCCCCAAGACTGGCTAAGTTTCACGGAAGCTCGAAATTTAGTGCGGACGTCAATGCGAGATGCTTTTAATAGTTTCCACAATGAAACATTGTGTCAAAATATGATAGAAAATCTAAAGAGATTCTGGTCGTATGTAAAGTACACAGTCAATGCCGTCACTGCGCTATAGCGGTGGAAATGTTACCGATGATGGAGCCACTAAAGCAGAGTTACTAAATACAGTTTTCCGTAATTCCTTCACGAAAGAAGATGAAATAAATATTCCAGAATTCGAAACCAGAACAGCTGTTAGCATGAGTGACATAAAAGTAGATCTATTAGGTGTTGAGAAACAAATCACTGAAGATAGGCAAGTCTTCCGGTCCAGATGGTATACCAATCAGGTTCCTGTCAGAGTATGCAGGCACAATAGCGCCTTTCTCAGCAATCATATACAACCGCTCACTTGACGAAAGGTCTGCTCCTGAAGACTGGAAAGTAGCACAGGTCACACCAAAATTCAAGAAATGAAATAGGAGTAACGCATCGAATTACAGACCCATATCACTGACCTCAATTTGCAGCAGGATTTTGGAGCATATACTGTACTCGAACATCATGAATCACCTTGAAGGAAATGACTTATTGATACATAACCAACACGGATTCAGTAAATATCGTTCTTGTGCAACACAGCTAGCTCTTTATTCCCATGAAGTAATGTGTGCTGTCGACAAGGGATCTCAGATCGATTCCATATTCCTAGATTTCCAGAAGGCTTTTGATACCGTTCTGCACAAGCGACTATTAATCAAATTGCGTGCATATAGATTATCGTCTCAGTTGTGTGACTGGATTCGTGATTTCCTCTCAGAGAGGTCACAGTTCGTAGTAATACAAGATAAATCATTGAGTAGATCAGATGTTATATCTGGCGTTCCGCAAAGTACTGTCATAGGCCCTCTGCTGTTCCTGATTTACATAAATGATCTAGGTGATAATCTGAGCAGCCCCCTTAGATTGTTTGCAGATGACACTCTAATTTACTGTCTAGTAAAATCATCAGACGATCCATTTCAATTACAAAATGATCTAGAGAGAATTTCTGTATGGTGTGAAAAGTGGCAATTGGCACTAAACAAAGAAAAGTGCGAGGTCATCCACATGGGTACTAAAAGAAATCCGATAAATTTTGGGTATACAACAAATCGCACAAATCTAAGGGCTGTCAATTCGACTAAATAACAAGGATTTACAATTACGAGCAACTTAAATTTGAAAGACTACATAGAGAATATTGTAGGGAAGGCGAAACGAAGACTGCGCTATGTTGGCAGATCACTTGAGAAGATGCGAAAAACACACTAAAGAGAGCCTACATTGCACTTGTCCGTCCTCTGCTGGAATCCTTACCAGGTAGGATTGACGGAGGACGTCGAAAAAGTGCAAAGAAGGGCAGCTCGTTTCGTGTTATCGCGCAATAGGGGTGAGAGTGTCACTGATATGATAACACGAGTTGGGGCGGCAGTCACTGAAACAAAGGCGGTTTTCGGTCGCAGGTTCGAATCCTGCTTCGGGAATGGATGTGTGTCATGTCCTTAGGTTAGTTAGGTTTAAGTAGTTCTAAGTTCTAGGGGACTTTTGGCCTCAGATGTTGAGTCTCATAGTGCTCAGTCATTTTGAACCAAAGGCCGTTTTCTTTGCGGCGAGATCTATTTGCGATATTTCAATCATCAACTTTCTCTTCTGAATGCGAAAATATTTTGTTGGCACCCGCCTACGTAGGGAGAAATGATCATCATAATAAAATATGAGAAATCAGAGCTCGAATGGAAAGATTTAGGTGTTCCATTTTCCCACGCGCCATTCGAGAGTGGAATGGTAGAGAAGTAGTATGAAAATGGTTCGATGAATCCTCTGCCACTTAAGTGTGAATTGCAGAGTAACCATGTAGACGTAGTTTGTAGAATATAATAACAATATTAAGAAACAGAGCATGTGAACAGTGTAATCACGCTTGGTTTTGTGTGGTGACATTTATTCATACATTGCTACGTGTTAATTGTGTGAAGTGCTTGTTTCAGTGAGCAAAGACTGTTTGAAAACCGGATATTGATCTCTGAACCATGTACGTTATTGTGTCGAACCGAAGACAAGTATGATCGTAGGACATAATCCGTACCGGAACCTTAATTTCGATCTACCTGTGTAAGCCTGTGTTTCGTAAGTGCATCGGAACATTGAGTCGATGTTTTTGCTTCGGCATGAACATTCACATATCAGCCCAGCCGCAGTCTGCGCCGAGAGGACCGTTATTGACAAATTACCGCAGCGGCGCGCGGCGCAAACCAATATTCGCCGAACGGCTTGTAGTGCAGTCCCGTGCGTAACGTCTCTCTCTCTCGCGCCCCGCGAGGATGGCAAAGTTCAGGACTCTTGATTTGTCTAACCACCTGACTTACCTTACAGGGCACAAACATAAGAAAATACAGTTCTTATAATATGTACCCGACCTACTTCATGTACATCGCCACTGAGCTGCCATCCCTCCTTGCTTGGCCGCGATGCATAGAAGTGCAAGAGTTCCGGTCCATTCCGAAGGAAGGAAGGTAGCAGCCGGGAGCCGAGGGTGAATTGTAGCCGATTCATCACCACCTATCCAGTGTCCAGGGGGCAAATCCATCTTTAGTACCTTCATATGTAGGCCTTAAGCACGCTTCACAACCTTTGTATCAGCACTGCATTCAACATCCTACAGTCAACAAACGCCATGACGACGTCGAGTATGCTTTGCATTATACAGAGTCATTCTAAAATTAAAACCACATCTAACTAAAAAGCTGTCTATAAAGTAAACTAACAGCTAACGCAAATTATGCAGTACCACGCGCAGTAAAATTCACGAACGCATTTATTTGACAAAAAATATTTTCTGTAACAAGTATCTTATATAACAGTAACACCGAGTCTAATAATGTTTTTGCATCGTATAAAATACCAGAAATACTTAAATTTTCTTTTTTAAGCCGTAATAAACTGTCACATGTATTACTACACTACGGGCCATTAAAATTGCTACACCAAGAAGAAATGCAGATGATAAACGGGTATTCATTGGACAAATATGTTATACTAGAACTGATATGTGATTACATTTTCACGCAATTTGGGTGCATAGATCCTGAGAAACCAGTGCCCACAACAACCACCTCTGGCCATAATAACTGCCTTGATACGCCTGGGCATTGAGTCAATCAGAGCTTGCATGGCGTGTACACGCACAGCTGCCCATGCAGCTTCAACACGGTACCACAGTTCATCAAGAGTAGTGACTGGCGTATTGTGACGAGCCAGCTGCTCGGCCACCATTGACCAGACGTTTTCAATTGGTGACAGATCTGCAGAAAGTGCGGGCCAGGGCAGCAGTCGAACATTTTCTGTATCCAGAAAGGCCCGTACAGGACCTGCAACGTGCGGTCTTGCATTATCCTGCTGACATGTAGGGTTGCGCAGGGATCGAATGAAGGGTAGAGCCACGGGTCGTACCACATCTCAAATGTAACGTCTGCTGTTCAAAGTGCCGTCAATGCGAACAAGAGGTGACCGAGACGTGTAACCAATGGCACCCCATACCATCACGCCGGGTGACACGCCAGTATGGCGATGACGAATAAATGCTTCCAATGTGCGTTCACCACGATGTCGCCAAACACGGATGCGATCATCATGATGCTGTAAACACAACCTGGATTCATCCGAAAAAATGACGTTTTGCCATTCGTGCACCCAGGTTCGTCGCTGAGTACACCATCGCAGGCGCTCCTGTCTGTGATGCAACGTCAAGTGGGTAACCGCAGCCATGGTCTCGATCTTATAGTCGATGCTGCTGCAAACGTCGTCGAATTGTTCGTGCAGATGGTTGTTGTCTTGCAAACGTCCCCATCTGTTGACTCATGGATCGAGACGTGGCTGCACCATCAGTTACAGCCATGCGGATAAGACGCCTGTCATCTCGACTGCTAGTGATACGAGGCCGTTGGGACCCAGCACGGCGTTCCGTATTACCCTTCTAAACCCCCCGATTCCATATTCTGCTAACAGTCGTTGGATCTCGACTAATGCGAGCAGCAATGTCACGATACGATAAACCGCAATCGCGATACGCTACAATCCGACTTTTATGAAAGTCGGAAACGTGATGGTACGCATTTCTCCTCCTTACACGAGGCATCACAACAACGTTTCACCAGGCAACGCCGGTCAACTGCTGTTTGTGTATGAGAAATCGGTTGGAAACTTTCCTCATGTCAGCACGATGTAGGTGTCGCCACCGGCGCCAACCTTGTGTGAATGTTCTGAAAAGCTAATCATTTGCATACCACAGCATCTTCTTCCTGTCGGTTAAATTTAGCGTCTGTAGCACGTCATCTTCGTGTGTAGCAATTTTAATGGCCAGTAGTGTATTTAACAGTACTAAATTGAAATAGAAATTTACATGAGTTATCTTAAAATTTAACTGAGATATTAGTGAGTATAAAATGTATTTAACATCTTATACAGTTTTATCGTAATGAAATATTTAAAGATTTTCTTTTTTGCTATAACAATTCGCTATCCTAATGTGAAGCGTATATGATTCGTCTATAAGATATAAAATCCTTGAATTATTTAACTCACTCGTATTTACAGCTTCAACCAAACTAAGAATGTTGTATCATACAGCAATAGGAAAATATTTAGATTTTTTTGAGAAAGCATAATGTTGCATATGACACCTACGCTTCCGAAATATTATATAACTATTATAAACTATCGTACTAGAGAAACTGTTGATTTTTTTTAAATAACTAAGTAAATTATTGGATTATGTAATTTTTTAACCAAAATGGAATCCATAATGAGAAATGTAAACGATCTTTGTGAGATGTGTGTTCCTAGGCGCACGGGGACGATTTTTTTTTTCTCTAATATCCGGTTTTGTTTTTGCCGGTTCCCCCTCTGCCAAGTAGGTGAGCCCATCATGATAACAAAGCCGGCAAGTTAATATGAGGACACACATAGTAGGAATGAGCAGCCAATGAAGGCTCTTATGTGTAAGTGACTAAAGACATGTAAACACGAAGAAGATTTGTAATCGTCTATACTAGGACATGTGATTTTAAAATTTCAATTACAATTATAATTTTAAAATACCAGTCCGGGTGGCGAAGTGAAAAAACGCTTCCCGTGACTCGGTAGAGATAATTAATTATTTATGTCAAAGGAAAGACATACCAGGTGATCAAAACGTCAGTATAAATTTGAAAACTTAATAAACCACGGAATAATGTAGATAGAGATGTAAAAATTGATACACATGCTGGGAATGACGTAGGGTTTTATTAGAACAAAAAAAAGTTCACAAAATGTCCGATAGATGGCGCTGGACAGCAAAACGTCAGTGACTGCGCATGACAATCGTGTATAAAAGGAGCTATAATGAGAGAGAGAATCAGATCAGCATGTTGACGTTACCTGAAAAGGCGCTTTTAGTGAAGCTGTATTATCAGAATGGGGAATGTGCTAGTTCAGCGCTACGATCCTATCGCCGTAGGAAGGGGATTCGAACGGGTAAAGTTTCGTTGAGAAATGCAGCTGTGGCGAGAATGATATCGAAGCTCGAAGCCTCGGGTTGTTTAGACGATAAACCCCGTAGTGGCCGACCGAGCACAGGGCGTAATGCTGCTGAGGCAGTTCAGGAAGAAATGGAGACTGTAGCGGGTTCGTCTATGCACGGGGAAGTCAGCGCTCGTGCAGTCGCGCGTCGCACCGGCATTCCATACACTACTGTTTGGTTGGCACTTAGGCGTACCCTCCGATGCTATCCGTACAAAATCCATCGGCATCAAGAACTGTTACCTGGCGATTTAGTGAAGCGGAGGGTATTTCCGGTGTGGGCGTTTCAAAAGATGGCGGAAGATAACGATTGGTTGAGTAACGTGTTGTGGACTGACGAAGCTCATTTCACGCTCCGAGGGTCTGTCAACGCCCACAACTGCAGAATTTGGGCTACCGAAAATCCTAGAACTGTCGTGAAAACTCCATTGCACGACTAGAAAGTCACGGTATGGGTTGGATTTACCACATCTACCGTTATCGGGCCTTTTCTCTTCGAAGAAATGCGTGATTCTGGTTTTGTAACTGCTACCGTGACGGGTGAGAGGTACGCTGATATGTTACAGAATCGCATCATCCCCAGCCTGGCTGATAAACACCTGCTGGAACGTACGATGTTTATGCAGTATGGCGCTCCACCGCATATTGCTAGACGCGTGAAAGATCTCTTGCGCGCGTCGTTTGGTGATGATCGTGTGCTCAGCCGCCACTTTCGTCATGCTTGGCCTCCCAGGTCCCCAGACCTCAGTCCGTGCGATTATTGGCTTTGGGGTTACCTGAAGTCGCAAGTGTATCGTGATCGACCGACATCTCTAGGGATGCTGAAAGACAACATCCGACGCCAATGCCTCACCATAACTCCGGACATGCTTTACAGTGCTGTTCACAACATTATTCCTCGACTACGGCTATTGTTGAGGAATGATGGTGGACATATTGAGCATTTCCTGTAAAGAACACCATCTTTGCTTTCTCTTACTTTGTTATGCTAATTATTGCTATTCTGATCAGATGAAGTGCCATCTGTCGGACATTTTTTGAACTTTGTTTTTTTTTTTTGGTTCTAATAAAACCCCATGTCATTCCAAGCATGTGTGTCAATTTGTACCCCTCTATCTACATTATTCCATGATTTATTCAGTTTTCAATTTTGTACTGACTTTTTGATCACCCGGTATTTTGGTAAACTGCAGCGGTCATGTAACGCTAATTGTCTGAGTGTTAATGACAAGATTACTGTGATCGGTGCGGCATTAACATCTCTGTTACTGTTATAAATTACGACGCGTGACCAATTTTGCTCTCTCTATTGTTCTAGCCCTTTTCTGTTAGCCTCTCGAACTATCAGATTCTATCTTGCCACACATTTTAGCTCTATTTCTTAATATTGTAATTATTATTTTTATCTTATGACGTATTATTCATCGCAGTTACCGCGATATTATTATTACCCACAATGATTTGCTCTGCTGATGAGCATTCTAATTTCTAAACATGAAATATTAAACTTTATTGCTGGTATCGATAACTAATTTTGTCCGTAAGTTGGCAAATTCCATTGTGTTTTCTTTACAGAAGATGTTCCATGATACTTGTAAATGTACGAAATAATTTTTCTAAATAATATCCTGAATTGTTGTAAAAAAAGGGTTTTCACAAAATTATTTAGTAGTTAGATTTCCAGATTCTCATATATTCTATATTTCATCATTAGTCAACCCCACTTCTGGACACTAATAAGAAAAAATACTTTTCTTTGCAAAGTTTTACCCTTATCTTTAAAAGCAAGCCATCATACAAACCAAAAACAATATATTTACCGCTAAATGACTTCTTCCAGAACTTTGTTACAAAAACTACAAAAGGTACATCTCATGTCGTTAACTTATAAAAGTTACTATTTACTCTCAATAGAAGTCATCTCAGTTATAAAATATTCTCTCTGTTTAACAAGATTTAACATTCTATCAAGTAATATATATAGAAAGTTATATTTTACGTTCCAGGACAACTTCCCATTTGTATCCTTTCTCCTCCACATTTGATCTTACAGTATCTATCCAGCGTTTTCTTGCTCTTCCCCGTGGTCTTCTTCCTACTAGGTTCAGGTTGAAATGAATTTTGGCAGGTATTTGGCTGCTCATTCACATTATGTGCCCATACCATTGAAGTCTGCGTTTCTTCATGACACTGATAACAAGAACCTCAACACCGGCTACTTTTCTATTCACCTCATTCCTGAGTTTGTCTTTTCTAGTTGTTTGGTTCATAGTTCTAATGAATCTAATTTCTGTTGCCTTAATTCCGCTGAGGTTTTTACTTAGTAGGGTACGTGTTTCTATACCATATATTAGAGCTGGTATGAAGTAGGTGAAGGACATTGTCGCTATTGCTTTTCGTGTCATTTTACCATCTCAAAGAAGATTTCTGATTTTACTGTAAAAATTGGGTGCTTTCTGTGTCCTACTGAGTACTTCCTGCTTAATGGTGTTGTCTTTCGAGATCTTGCTTCCTAGGTACTTGACTCCTTCTAGAAATGTATATGAGGTTGTTCATTGCCTGTTGATGGTCATCTCCACTGTCCTTGTTTTACTTATTATGGAAATAAACAAAGTAGACTAATTTCCATCATCGACTACTACTTATTGCAGATACTGCTCCAATAGTAAATACAGCAGCATCATGTATTGAACAGAAACCTGAACATGGGCTTTCCATGACAGCTTAGCAGCCATCCAAACTCTTAGGAATTTGTAGTGTTCCGACTCACTTATCATATGCCCATTCTGTGTAATCAGAACGACAGTCTTAATCAAACTGTGTGATAGAAACTGTAAAAGCTGAGGCTTATTGTGATTTAGCATCAATTTTGTTTCTACAAACTATGAACTTACGTCTTGAGCTGCAACGTTTGATACCGTGCCTAAGTTGCACTCAACATCCTTCACTAAGAAGTTAGTGTCATCAGTAAATAGAAATGCTTCATAATTACCTGCCACAAAACAGACATACCATTTACACATATAATAAATGGGAACGAGCCCAGTAAACACCCCTGAGCCCTCCCCCCACCCCCATCTGCCCCTTATATAACGATTCCCCAGTCAGAACCCATGTCATGTTGTTGTTGTGGTCTTCAGTCCAGAGACTGGTTTGATGCAGCTCTCCATGCTACACTATCCTGTGCAAGCTTCTTCATTTGCAAGTACCTAGTGCAACCTACATCCTTCTGAATCTGCTTAGTGTATTCATCTCTTGGTCTCCCTCTACGATTTTTAACCTTTACGCTGCCTTCCAATACTAAATTGGTGATCCCTTGATGCCTTAGAAGAATGTCCTACCAACGGATCCCTTCTTCTAGTCAAGTTGTGCCACAATTTCCTCTTCTCCCCAATTCTATTCAGTACATCCTCATTAGTTACGCGATCTACCTATCTAATCTTCAGCATTCTTCTGTAGCACCACATTTCGAAAGCTTCTATTCTCTTCTAGTCCAAACTATTTGTCGTCCATGTTTCACTTCTATACATGGATACACTCCATACAAATACTTTCAGGAAAGGCTTCCTGACACTTAAATCTATACTCGATGTTAACAAATTTTTCTGCTTCAGAAACGTTTTCCTTGCCATTGCCAGTCTACATTTTATATCCTCTCTACTTCGACCATCATTAGTTATTTTGCTACCCCAATAAAAAAACTTATCTACTACTTTAAGTGTCTCATTTCCTAATGTAATTTCCTCAGCAGCACCTGATTTAACTCAACAACATACCAGTATCCTCGATTTGCTTTTGTTGATGTTCATCTTATATCCTCCTTTGAAGACACTGCCCATTCCGTTCAACTGCTCTTCCAGGTCATACTCGTTCTTATTACTGTGGGTATATGATCTTTCGCTGTATATTAAGATTTGAGTGGAACCAGTTGTGTGTTATCATCTTATTCCATAATGGCATAACTTCTGCAGTAACATTTTGTGACATAAATAAAAAAAGACGCCTGGTGTTGGCGAATTTTTGTTTAGTCCTGTACACTGCGCCACAGAGAAAAAAGAATATAGCATTTTCAGTTGTTAAAGCTCTCCTAAAACAAAGCTGATCGCTTGACAGCAAGTTATGTGAGCTAAAATGATCAATTAAGCTTTTTTTTCATGAATTTGGCCAGCTATGGACCGCATACAACTTAAGACTTATGGTGTTTCTTTTTTATCCTTTCTTCTCAGTACTTTTTCATCTTCTCTCCAACCGTTCGTCTCTGCTCATCTGTCCGCACTCTCTTGGGTCGACGTTTTGGTTCATCAACTTCATAGTTTGCGTTTTTTATCAGTAGCCTGAAGCGATTCCTGTCACGTATTCTTTCTTTACTGCTTCTATCCATCCTACAGTTTTTTTCAGCTTACTAACGTAATTACAAATTTTATTTGTAATCCGTGTTTCTTCCATTCTTTTCAACTGTTCATAAAATTTCAGCCGTCTCTTCTTCATTGTATCTGTGATCTTTTCTGTATTTTTGTATAAATCATCATTTCTCCTTTTAATCCACCTATTTTCATTGTTTTTCTCAGAACCTAGAATTTTTCTTAGTGTTTTTCTCTCTTTTTTCTAGTTCTCTTAATTCGCCTTTCTTATTCAATTTTAGGCACTCTGAGTCATATGTTGCTTGTGTCCTAATAACAGAATTATAATGCCTAATCTTCACCTGTATGGATATTGATTTCATATTGTGATAGTTTTCTGTTAATCAATACGCAAATTTCAACTTTTTTTTATTCTTTCTTTATTTGTTGTGTTATCCAAAACCATTGGTTTGGTGTCACTCCCCCAGGTATTTGAATTTATCAACTCTTTTAATTTTTCCATACTTTGTTTTCATAAACTTTTCTGTATTATGTTTGTGATCTATATACTCGATTATTTCATAGGACATTTTTAGACCAGTCTTTTCAGCAATCTCGTGTAACAGATCAAGCATAACTATTGCGTCTGTTCGGTTTTCAGTTATCAATGCCATATCATCTGCAAAGGCTAAACATTTCACATCAAATTTGTACTTTCCTTGGCCCATGCTTATACCCCTTGTGCCTCTGTTTTTAATGTGCTTTCCCACGTTTTTACTATTTTATCTAAAACCAAGTTAAAGAGAATTGGGGAAAGTCCATCTGCTTGTAGAACTCCCGTTTCGATTTTGAATGGTTCCGAAATTTCACCTTGATGTACCTGTGAGCGTTTGTTCAACAAGTCTTCTGGTGTTTTCGTCTATCCCTGATCCATAAAGTATCTGGAATAGTGTTTGTCTGTCTACTGAGTCGTAGGCCTTCTTGAAGTCTATGAAAGTAACTACTGTTATTTTATTTTGTATTCTACTCACTCTCAAAATTGTTTTTAAATTAAGAATCTGTTCTGCACATGATTTACCTTTTCTAAATCCTGTTTGATAATCTCCTATATTAGGTCCTGTTTGTTACTCTTGTAACATTGTAGCTTTAATTTGCTATGAAAGCGGTGCTGATTGACAATAAAAGCGGGTTAAAAGCTGTGAGCTGTCAGGGGAAGTTAACCTTGCATTACTGAGCAACTGTTTCACCAGGTATCCAGTCTAGCTTGCCAAATTCCCAACCAGACTAACGTTAATTATAATCTTGTAATAGTCATACGACAACCGGTGATATATATATATAAGAGAATTTAAATAAAAAGAAATAAATCAGTTTATATTTGGAAATTTATTTTAACATTGATCATTGAAATTTCAGCATATTAAACGTGAGTCATAACTAAGCTGGTGCCTTATTTAGGACTGTGAAAATGTGAGTTTGTAATCTTACGGAACACATCAAATATGGAGCCAAGATTGGGAGACTGCATACAACACTGCATTCATAAAATAACACACGAAGAACGTTGAAACATATGCAAGAGGAAATTAACCACAACCAACCGATTCAATTTTTCCCAAAGAAGTTACGTTCGTAGCGCAATCCTGTCCGTCATGTAATTTCCACACACTGGTATACTAAATTCATACTAACTCTCTGTGAAATCTACCCGAAAAGAATAGCTGAGGGCTACTTTGATGATTACACCACATGCTTCACGTGGTCAACTTGGTTTACACAAAGAGTGTAAATCCACAATAATTTTGATAATTAAAATAAATTAGATCGAAAAGCAATTTACAAAAGAAAAACCTCGAACTGGTTACTATCGTCTTACTATTAACCTGATGGGTCAAACAATTGTATAAGCACGTGGTACTGATCTCATAAAGTACACCCCACGTGGGTTGAACATAAAGAAAAGTTGCTATATTGAAAAATATTGTCAAGACGAGACGTTATAATCTCACGCACATTCGCATTTAAGATTGATGATCTTAGTTAGAGTTACTGATCAACACGTGGTTCCACTTTACTCACAAAGTAGTGACAAAGCAACTACCGGAATATATTCTGAACTTCACACTCCAATTACACTGCATTGCGATTTAAGATAATATTAGATATTTTAGAGCTAAACCTGAAATAAAGGTGATTAAATTTTCAGTTAGGCTGAACTTAAGAAATCCATTGTCCTACGGACTTAGCAGACACGCGCTTAGCCGGAGATCTTACCACTTCAGACGCTCGCCGCTGACAGACTGACGTGGTTCCTTCCTGAGGGTGCCTCACAAATACAAACGGAAGTGCCCAGAGAGGCAGCTTCCTATACCAACATGACAAGGGACGGACAGGACCATACTAAGGATAGAAACCTCTTTGCTTTTAGAAAGCGTAGCTACCTGTTCTGACGTTGGTCCTACTGCTCTCTAGCAGACAGGCTTGTCTGCTACCTTCAAGCATGCAACTAGAAACACATTTGCTCATTCATCCTCTCACACAGAAGGGAAGGGGGATGACAGTATCTTATCGTATACAGTATATAAAAGTAAGCGGATGTAGGTTCCGTATGAGACTGTGTGACATTAATTACATATAAACTGTGCTTTAAAGTGTAGTAGTGTGACAGATCGTTCTTGTTTATGCGTAAAAGTAACACGTTTCACTGCTCAGTCTCCTCCCACATAGTCAGAAGCACCACAGTAAAATTAGAAGAGGAATTTATGCCGTAAATGACAACATATTTAAGAAATTAACATGAAAGGAATCCAACAGATACCTTTCACTCTATTCTATTTAAAAGTGCTTTAGACAGTATTTTGTATGATACTGATAACAAGGATATGCCCCTGAAGTTGTTGGTGTCTGTTTTATCTCCTTTTTTTATGGAGAGGATGGATCAATGGTTTTCGGTGACTTCAGCAAACAGCAATGGCATAGAAATAGGTCTAGAATTGTCTACATTACCCCTTCTCCTTTTTCATAAAGTGGTTTCACTTTTGAGTCCTTTAATCTTTCAGGAAATTGACCATTCCTAAAGGAAAAATTACAAATATGGTTTAAACGCTGGGATAATATATGCATCACAGTGCCTTAGTATGCTGCTACGTGCCCTCAGTCACCAGCGATTTAATTGTTGACTCAGTCATCCCTTTGTCTTTGTCATGGAAGTGTGTTTCAGAGACCAGTCGTGGAAAGCCACTTTCTATCAGAGTTACGTCATTCCCCTCAGAAAGTAAATTTTTATTTACGAGGGCAGTTCAATAAGTAATGCACCACATTTTTTTTCTGAAACAGGGGTTGCTTTACTCAGCATTGAAATACACCAGGTTATTCCCCAATCTTTTAGCTACACAACACTATTTTTCAACGTAATCTCCATTCAATGCTACGGCCTTACGCCACCTTGAAATGAGGGCCTGTATGCCTGCACGGTACCATTCCACTGGTCGATGTCGGAGCCAACGTCGTACTGCATCAATAACTTCTTCATCATCCGCGTAGTGCCTCCAACGGATTGCGTCCTTCATTGGGCCAAACATATGGAAATCCGACGGTGCGAGATCGGGGCTGTAGGGTGCATGAGGAAGAACAGTCCACTGAAGTTTTGTGAGCTCCTCTCGGGTGCGAAGACTTGTGTGAGGTCTTGCGTTGTCATGAAGAAGGAGAAGTTCGTTCAGATTTTTGTGCCTACGAACACGCTGAAGTCGTTTCTTCAATTTCTGAAGAGTAGCACAATACACTTCAGAGTTGATCGTTTGACCGTGGGGAAGGACATCGAACAGAATAACCCCTTCAGCATCCCAGAAGACTGTAACCATGACTTTACCGGCTGAGGGTATGGCTTTAAACTTTTTCTTGGTAGGGGAGCGGGTGTGGCGCCACTCCATTGATTGCCGTTTTGTTTCAGGTTCGAAGTGATGAACCCATGTTTCATCGCCTGTAACAATCTTTGACAAGAAATTGTCACCCTCAGCCACATGACGAGCAAGCAATTCCGCACAGATGGTTCTCCTTTGCTCTTTATGGTGTTCGGTTAGACAACGAGGGACCCAGCGGGAACAAACCTTTGAATATCCCAACTGGTGAACAATTGTGGCAGCACTACCAACAGAGATGTCAAGTTGAGCACTGAGTTGTTTGATGGTGATCCGTCGATCATCTCGAACGAGTGTGTTCGCACGCTCCGCCATTGCAGGAGTCACAGCTGTGCACGGCCGGCCCGCACGCGGGAGATCAGACAGTCTTGCTTGACCTTGCGGCGATGATGACACACGCTTTGCCCAACGACTCACCGTGCTTTTGTCCACTGCCAGATCACCGTAGACATTCTGCAAGCGCCTATGAACATCTGAGATGCCCTGGTTTTCCGCCAAAAGAAACTCGAACACTGCCCGTTGTTTGCAACGCACATCCGTTACAGATGCCATTTTAACAGCTCCGTACAGCGCTGCCACCTGTCGGAAGTCAATGAAACTATACGAGACGAAGCGGGATTGTTTGAAAATATTCCACAAGAAATTTCCGGTTTTTTCAACCAAAATTGGCCGAGAAAAAAAATGTGTTGCATTACTTATTGAACTGCCCTCGTAATTCACGTTGCTATGTTGGTCATATGCGGTTTTAACTTTATCCTGAGAATTAGGTATTCTATTTGCATATCACGCTTTTTGCCTTCCAAAGCAAATAAGGGAAAGCAGAAAGGTGGAAGTAGTATATGGACGGTTTATACAAGGGCGATGTACTTGAGGGAAATATTATGGAAATGGAAGAGGACGTAGATGAAAATGAAATGGGATTTGTGATACTGAGTGAAGAATTTGACAGAGCACTGACAGACCTAACTCGAAACAAGGCACGGGAGCAGACAACATTCCATTAGAACTACTGACAGCCTTGGGAGAGCCAGCCCTGACAAAACTCTGCTATCTGGTGAGCAAGATGTATGAGACAGGCAAAATACCCTCAGACTTTAAGAAAAATACAGTAAGTCCAATTCCGAAGAAAGAAGGTGTTGATAGGTGTGAAAATTACCGAACTGCGAGTTTAATAACTCACGGTTGCAAAATACTAACACGAATTCTTTACAGACGAATGGAACAACTGGTAGAAGCCAGCCTCAGGGAATATCAGTTTGGATTCCGTAGAAATATTGGAACACCTGAGGCAATACTGACCCTACAACTTATCTTAGAAAATAGATTAAGGGGAGGCAGACTACGTTTCTAGCATTTGTAGACTTAGAGAAAGCCTTTGACAATGTTGACTGGAATAATCTCTTTCAAAATCTGAAGGTGGCAGGGGTAGAATACAGGGAGCGAAAGGCTATTTACATTTTGTTCAGAAACCAGATGACAGTTATAAGAGTCGAGGGGCATTAGAGGGAAGCAGGGGTTGAGAAGGGAGTGAGACAGGGTTGTAGCCTCTCCCCGATGTTATTCAATCTGTATATTGAGCAAGCAGTAAGGGAAACAAAAGAAAAATTCGGAGTAGGTACTAAAACCCATGGAGAAGAAATAAAAAGTTTAAGGTTCGCCGATGACATTGTAATTCTGTGAGAGACAGCAAAGGACTTGGAAGATCCGTTGAACGGAATGGATAGGGTCTTGAAAGGAGGATATAAGATGAACATCAACAAAAGCAAAACGAGGATAATGGAATGTAGTCGAATTAAGTCGGGTGATGCTGAGGGAATTAGACTAGGAAATGAGACACTTAAAGTAGTAAAGGAGTTTTGCTATTTGGGGAGCAAAAAACTGATGATGGTCGAAGTAGAGAGGATATAAAATGTAGACTGGCTGTGGCAAGGAAATCGTTTCTGAAGAAGAGAAATTTGTTAACATCGAGTATAGAATTAAGTGTCAGGAAGTCTTTTCTGAAAGTATTTGTATGGAATGCAACCATGTATCGAAGTGAAGCATGGACAATAAATAGTTTAGAGAAGAAGAGAATATAAGCTTTCGAAACGTGGTGCTACAGAAGAATGCTGAAGATTAGATGGGTAGATCACGTAACTAATGTGGAGGTACTGAATAGATTCGGGAAGAAGAGGAATTTGTCGCAGAGCTTGCCTATAAGAAGGGATCGGTTGGTAGGACACGTTATGAGGGATCAAGGGATCTCCAATTTAGTATTGGAGGGCAGCGTAGAGGGAGATCAAGAGATGAATACACTAAGCAGATTCAGAAGGATGTAGGTTGCAGTAGTTATTCGGAGATGAAGAGGCTTGTGCAGGAAGGAGTAGCATGGACAGCTTCATCAGACCAGTCTCTGGACTGAAGACCACCACAACAACAACACTTTTAAGCACTTGACAGTTCTGTTTGTAATGGGCTTCTGCATCTCGATTGTGACTATTTGTGACGTTATAAATTTCCACTAGTCAGTCACCTAGGTTGCCTGTTAGTGCTACAACACTGTTTTCAACGTTCTAATGGAAAGCAACTTTCAAACAGCACGAGAAATGTGTTAAGGGAAGCGTTATATTTATCAGTCGTCTATAAACGACCTGCCACTCTTGTTCTTTAATGAGGTTCGAAAAAGTCTCTGTTGCCGCCGGATTCCCTTATCTAAATAGTCTGCAATTACATTTAACATTTACGTATGCATAAATTTCTTTTATTATTAAAATTTGTGCATCATGTTTTGAAAGGCCATTCACGCTTTCACTAAGAGAATACCTCTCTAGCAAGGAAGAACGGACCAAAAGGTTGTGTGTCATTCTGAAGGTGGGCCTTTTATTACAGAGACTTCCCTTAAGCAGAGATACCTATCAGCTGACCTCAATCCAATAAAGGCGCAGCTCTAACACCAACTACTATAAGAGTTTGCCCATAAGTGATCCCACTCTGCCCCACTACACTGTCAGGTATACGCTTGGCCAAACTCCACATCCCATAAGTATCGAGACGCAGCCTGTGCCTAGTAAAACCAGATCTATCGACAGATTCAACTGGCACCATTGTTTTGAAAATCTTTCAGCGGCTAAGATACCAGAATAATTTGCCTCTTACATCCACGTCAGAGACCGAGCTCGAACGTCAGTTAGTTGGAAATATACACTCCTGGAAATGGAAAAAAGAACACATTGACACCGGTGTGTCAGACCCACCATACTTGCTCCGGACACTGCGAGAGGGCTGTACAAGCAATGATCACACGCACGGCACAGCGGACACACCAGGAACCGCGGTGTTGGCCGTCGAATGGCGCTAGCTGCGCAGCATTTGTGCACCGCCGCCGTCAGTGTCAGCCAGTTTGCCGTGGCATACGGAGCTCCATCGCAGTCTTTAACACTGGTAGCATGCCGCGACAGCGTGGACGTGAACCGTATGTGCAGTTGACGGACTTTGAGCGAGGGCGTATAGTGGGCATGCGGGAGGCCGGGTGAACGTACCGCCGAATTGCTCAACACGTGGGGCGTGAGGTCTCCCCAGTACATCGATGTTGTCGCCAGTGGTCGGCGGAAGGTGCACGTGCCCGTCGACCTGGGACCGGACCGCAGCGACGCACGGATGCACGCCAAGACCGTAGGATCCTACGCAGTGCCGTAGGGGACCGCACCGCCACTTCCCAGCAAATTAGGGACACTGTTGCTCCTGGGGTATCGGCGAGGACCATTCGCAACCGTCTCCATGAAGCTGGGCTACGGTCCCGCACACCGTTAGGCCGCCTTCCGCTCACGCCCCAACATCGTGCAGCCCGCCTCCAGTGGTGTCGCGACATGCGTGAATGGAGGGACGAATGGAGACGTGTCGTCTTCAGCGATGAGAGTCGCTTCTGCCTTGGTGCCAATGATGGTCGTATGCGTGTTTGGCGCCGTGCAGGTGAGCGCCACAATCAGGACTGCATACGACCGAGGCACACAGGGCCAACACCCGGCATCATGGTGTGGGGAGCGATCTCCTACACTGGCCGTACACCACTGGTGATTGTCGAGGGGACACTGAATAGTGCATGGTACATCCAAACCGTCATCGAACCCATCGTTCTACCATTCCTAGACCGGCAAGGGAACTTGCTGTTCCAACAGGACAATGCACGTCCGCATGTATCCCGTGCCACCCAACGTGCTCTAGAAGGTGTAAGTCAACTACCCTGGCCAGCAAGATCTCCGGATCAGTCCCCCATTGAGCATGTTTGGGACTGGATGAAGCGTCGTCTCACGCGGTCTGCACGTCCAGCACGAACGCTGGTCCAACTGAGGCGCCAGGTGGAAATGGCATGGCAAGCCGTTCCACAGGACTACATCCAGCATCTCTACGATCGTCTCCATGGGAGAATAGCAGCCTGCATTGCTGCGAAAGGTGGATATACACTGTACTAGTGCCGACATTGTGCATGCTCTGTTGCCTGTGTCTATGTGCCTGTGGTTCTGTCAGTGTGATCATGTGATGTATCTGACCCCAGGAATGTGTCAATAAAGTTTCCTCTTCCTGGGACAATGAATTCACGGTGTTCTTATTTCAATTTCCAGGAGTGTAGAAAGAAAGACGTCAAGATGTGAGCCAGTGTTTCGGCCAACACTATGACGGCGCATTTATCGTGGGTGGTGTATAAAAAAGAGTCGAGCCACAGTTTGAATATAGTCCTTAAGAATACTGGGGAGTTTAAAGAGGTTAAGCAAACAGCAGCCTCGTATTCCGAAAGCGTTGAGAATATCTTCAAAGTTTTTGGCCTAAGCGTGATACTGAAGCGAGAAACAATGTGTGGGCGACGTTGCGTTTAGTTGGCGATAGGGTCGACATGTAGGAGGCACGTAGGGTAGGGGACAGAGGGGTCCTCAAGACTGCACGTAGTTACCCCCTGCAACTGATGCAAATGTTACATCAACATCTACAGCTATATGGATACTCTGCAAACCACACTCAAGTGCCTGGAAGAGGGGTCACTGAACCACCTTCACATTCATTCTCTATTATTCCAATGTCGAGCAGCACACAGAAGAAACTAATACGTATCTATGAACTAGTTTGATTTTAGGTCGTGTACTCATCATTGCGGTTGATATAATTAAAAGAATATTTAACCCTGTATTATGTTTCAACACATAGTTTAGTTTATTCTCGAAAAATCAAAGCATCTTTACAAAACTCAAATAAGTAGTAACATAATTACAATAATGAAATGAATCTTACTGAACACGCTACATGCTTTCTGTGCAACTTTACACAAACTACTGACTGACTCTGCCAATATGGCTGCCCCTGTATATACAGGGTTATTACAAATGATTGAAGCGATTTCACAGCTCTACAATAACTTTATTATTTGAGATATTTTCACAATGATTTGCACACACATACAAAAACTCAAAAACTTTTTTTAGGCATTCACAAATGTTCGATATGTGCCCCTTTAGTGATTCGGCAGACATCAAGCCGATAATCAAGTTCCTCCCACACTCGGCGCAGCATGTCCCCATCAATGAGTTCGAAAGCATCGTTGATGCGAGCTCGCAGTTCTGGCACGTTTCTTGGTAGAGGAGGTTTAAACACTGAATCTTTCACATAACGCCACAGAAAGAAATCGCATGGGGTTAAGTCGGGAGAGCATGGAGGCCATGACACGAATTGCTGATCATGATCTCCACCACGACTGATCTATCGGTTTTCCAATCTCCTGTTTAAGAAATGCCGAACATCATGATGGAAGTGCGGTGGAGCACCATCCTGTTGAAAGATGACGTCGGCGCTGTCGGTCTCCAGTTGTGGCATGAGCCAATTTCCCAGCATGTCCAGATGCACACGTCCTGTAACGTTTCTTTTTCGCAGAAGAAAAAGGGACCATAAACTTTAAACCATGAGATTGCACAAAACACATTAACTTTTGGTGAATTGCGAATTTGCTGCATGAATGCGTGAGGATTCTCTACCGCCCAGATTCGCACATTGTGTCTGTTCACTTCACCATTAAGAAAAAATGTTGCTTCATCACTGAAAACAAGTTTCGCACTAAACGCATCCTCTTCCATGAGCTGTTGCAACCGCGCCGAAAATTCAAAGCGTTTGAATTTGCATCGGGTGTCAGGACTTGTAGCAATTGTAAACGGTAAGGCTTCTGCTTTAGCCTTTTCCGTAAGATTTTCCAAACCGTCGGCTGCGGTACGTTTAGCTCCCTGCTTGCTTTATTCGTCGACTTCCGCGGGCTATGCGTGAAACTTGCCCGCACGCGTTCAACCGTTTCTTCGCTCACTGCAGGGCGACCCGTTGATTTCCCCTTACAGAGGCATCCAGAAGCTTTAAACTGCGCATACCATCGCCGAATGGAGTTAGCAGTTGGTGGATCTTTGTTGAACTTCGTCCTGAAGTGTCGTTGCACTGTTATGACTGACTGATGTGAGTGCATTTCAAGCACGACATACGCTTTCTCGGCTCCTGTCGCCATTTTGTCTCACTGCGCTCTCGAGCGCTTTGGCGGCAGAAACCTGAAGTGCGGCTTCAGCCGAACAAAACTTTATGAGTTTTTCTACGTATCTGTAGTGTGTCGTGACCATATGTCAATGAATGGAGCTACAGTGAATTTATGAAATCGCTTCAATCATTTGTAATAGCCCTGTATAAATCCGAACAATCCTCAGTATTGTTATAAAGGGTTTTTAATAAAATTACAATTAAAACTTTCATCCTAAAACCAACGACATATTTCAATAATTACCTTGACTCTTGTATATTAAACACATGAGTGATTTCTAGAGTGTAGCCTAATTTAAGCGTGTATAAATGCTTAGGTATCAAACGTTAACAATACTCTTGTTATATTTACTGATTACAGAAGATTAATACCATATAAAATGTTCCTACCAATTAACGGACTTCTACACATTAGTGTAATTAATATTCCATAATTATTTACTTCTTAACTTTACCACAAGTACATAACTGCATACACCTCTACGTCAGAAATTACTGTTTATGGTTAAAATTTACGTGTTGAAATAGGTTTCAATTAGACTGTTACGTCTCAAAACGAACACTTACATCTTTTCGTGCGAGCTCTGATTTCCCTTATTTTACGATGGTGATCGTTCCTCCCTATGTAGGTCGGCGTCAACAAAATACTGGGTGATCAAAAAGTCAGTATACATTTGAAAACTGAATAAATCACAGAATAATGTATATAGAGAGGTACAAATTGACACACATGCTTGGAATGACATGGGGTTTTACTAGAACCAAAAAAATACAAACGTTCAAAAATTGTCCGACAGATGGCGCTTCATCTGATCAGAATAGCAATAATTAGCATAACAAAGTAAGACAAAGCAAAGATGATGTTCTTTACAGGAAATGCTCAATATATCCACCATAATTCCTCTTCAATAGCTGTAGTCGAGGAATAATGTTGTGAACAGCACTGTAAAGCATATCCGGAGTTATGGTGAGGCATTGGCGTCGGATGTTGTCTTTCAGCATCCCTAGAGATGTCGGTCGATCACGATACACTTGCAACTTCAGGTAACCCCAAAGCCAATAATCGCACGGACTGAGGTCTGGGGACCTGGGAGGCCAAGCATGACGAAAGTGGCGGCTGAGCACACGAGCATCACCAAACGACGCGCGCAAGAGATCTTTCACACGTGTAGCAATACTTTTTTTTTTTTGTTCTAATAAAACCCCATGTCATTCTAAGCATGTGTGTCAAATTTTATCTCTGTATCTACATTATTCCGTAGTTTATTAAGTTTTCAAATTTATACTGACTTTTTGATCACCCGTTATTTTCGCATTCGGAGGAGAAAGTCGGTGATTTTAATTTCGCGAGAAGACTCCGTGCAACGAAAAACGCCTTTGTCTTAATGATGTCCACCTCAAATCTTGCATCATTTCAGTGACACTCTCTCCCCTATTTCGCGATAACACGAAACGTGCTGCCCTTCTTTGAACTTTCTCGATTTACTCTACAGGGTGTTTCAAAAAGAAGTTTACAACTTTAGAAATTGATACAAATTAATTCTTAGTACCTACAGCTGTGATTGTAGTGTCAATTTGTAGGGAAATACATAAAATTTTGTCTCGCGTAGTTCGATAGTGTCGAATGGCTGGAGGCAGTTGCGTTAAAGATGACTGTCTTCACTGGACCCGAACGCGTTAGCCGTGTGTTTTGCTTTGAAGAATCGAAGTCGGCGACATCGTTTCAGCGTAATTTCTGTACCGAGTACGCTAAAGTTCCGCCTAGTAGGCCTACAATTTATGAGTGACATAAAATTTTTGTAGAAACAGGGTGCTCGGTAAGACATGGGAAATCATCAGGTCGTCCAAAGCACATCTGAAGACGTCGTTGAGCGAGTGTGATAACGTTTTGTCAACGGCCCTACGAACTCGACTCGGCGTGCAGCGAGTTTGGGAGGAAATTGACTTCCGATGGGATGTGAGCAGGATGACCAACGGAAGCCACATACAACATCTTTAGTTTAAGTTAAAAAAAAACTTGAATATCTTCTTTCAATAAATTTATTTGAGTTTTTGAAGTTGTAAAGTCCTTTTTGAAACACCCTGTATTAATCCGATCTGGTAAGAATTCTGCACCGCGCAGCAGTACTCAAAAACAGGTCGGACCAGCGTAGTGTAGGCAGTCTCCTTAGTAGACCTGTTACGTTTTCTAAGTGTTATGCCAATAAAATGCAGTCTTTGGTTTGCCTTACCCACAACATTTTCTGTGTGTTCTTTCCAATTTAAGTTCAAAAAATGGTTCAAATGGCTCTGAGCACTATGGGACTCAACTGCTGAGGTCATTAGTCCCCTAGAACTTAGAACTAGTTAAACCTAACTAACCTAAGGACATCACAAACATCCATGCCCGAGGCAGGATTCGAACCTGCAACCGTAGCGGTCTTGCGGTTCCAGACTGCAGCGCCTTTAACCGCACGGCCACTTCGGCCGGCTTCCAATTTAAGTTGTTTATAATTGTAATTCTTAGGTATCTAGCTGAATTTACGGCCTTTAGTTTGACTGATTTATCGTGTAAGCGAAGTTTAACGGATTCCTTTTAGCATTCATGTGGATGACCTCAGACTTTCTCGAAATGCTTGTCTTTTTCACTATCTGTCTTGTTGTGACACCACCCATAACAGCATAGTGTTTGCTGTTAAGGGTTTCTTTTCACATTTCAGAATTTACATAGTTTTTTACAACGATATGAAACTGTGCTAGTTTTCCAATTAACAGTAATAATAATAATAATAATAATAATAATGACATCATACTCACCAATAAAAAGAAGAAATTAACACAACTAGTCGAAATATCCATACCCAATACAACAAATATACAGGAGAAAAAATTGAAAAATACATCCAACTGGCTGAGGAAGTCAAAGACATGTGGCATCAGGATAAAGTTGACATTGTACCAATTATACTATCAACTACAGGAGTCATACCACACAATATCCACCGGGACATCAAAGCAATACAGCTACATCCAAACGTCTATATACAACTACAGAAATCTGTAATTATTGATACATGTTCAATTACCCGAAAGTTCCTAAATGCAATGTAACATACACCGCACAGTTAAAAGGAAGTCACGCTTGATCAAGGTCCGCGTCACTTTCCATTTTTAACCAGACATAACGTCTGAGAAAGGAAAGATAATAATAATAATAATAATAATAATAATAATAATAATAATGCTCACGATCGGAACTCTTGGTTTACAGACTACCAACCATCATTTCCAATATATGGGAAAACAGCGTCATACCAACATTGGAAAACTGCCTTGATCCAGCCACTACACAAATGGATGGGTGATACAGACCCAAACAGTTACTGAGGTGTTGCACTTCTACCGTTTTTTTCACGTGTCTTGCTTTCCAGAGTTGAGCAACAGCCAGCCATTTGCATTAGGCAGGCTTCCAACATGGCCGACCATGTGCATAGCTGATATGGAACCTCAATACGACACTGCAACACCTAAAGTTCTTATATATATACTAAAATTTTGTGTTTCAGATACTCTGTTGATGGAAGGAACTGACCCTCTATAAAATGGCAACTCCTCAGGAGAAGGCACCATGTGTGTCCTGGTTTACTGAGGCAAAATCGGATGTTCAGACTCAACGAAACTTCAGAACGAAGTATGGAGGAGATCCACCATCGCGCCCTTCAATCCGTGCATGGAACAAAAAATTTATGGAGACAGGGGCAGTGTTGGACAAAGGGAGGAGCAGGAGTCTGACAAAATCCGAGGAAAACATAGATCGCGTTTTAAACGTCTTCACTCGTTCACCTGCGAAGTCCATTCGCACTGCTGCGGCTTTCATATAACTGTTCTCCACCTCTAGTTGGACTGCCCAATTTTCGCCGCTCTGCGTCGGGCTTTTAACCTCCCAGCATCCTACCTACGGCATTGGGCAACAATGCCTCAACGGCCGATTTAGTTTTACGTTTAATTCGTGACGGGGGTGTTCATGGTACCACCTAAGATTGGGCGCCTGACCTGCTCTCCCAGGCCTCCACCCTCCCTCCATTTTATGTCTTCGTCGCTGTTACTTTATCGGTTTTCCTCTCACCTTGTCTTTTAGATTGGCGATTTTAGTAAGTTGCAGAGTGGCTGGCTCATCCTTTTTTATCCTTGTGATCAGCAAGCCCAAGCCATTTGCTACGTGATTTTACTGCCTTCCTCTACCTTTCCTTTTAGTGTATGTCTCCCCCTTTGGTTCGCTTCCTTAATTTTCTCATTCGGTGCGGTACCCCGTTAGTTGTACCCCCTTTTAATTCCCCCAACTCCTTTGTTTTCAATTGTTTTACCTTGAGACATGTTTCCTTCAGGAAAAAGGGGCTAATTACTCTGTGGTTTGGTCCCTTTATATCTCAAACCAATCAACTAACCCATCCAAATTCAGCTTTCTAGTGTTGTGAGTTTGTCATTCCTGGATTTTCCATTTTTAACACATTTTTTTTTGCAATTCTTAGCAACATTAAAACAATGTTTATCATCAGCGTACTTTGCACTCCGAGATTGAGATTAGTAAATCATATAGGACAAAAGTATTGTAAAAAATTGAATCATTGGAATACGCTGCTGAGACGTAACACTTAGGAAGAAATGGTGTAGAACAGCCAGAGAAAAGCCGGCCGTTGTGACCGAGCGGTTCTAGGCGCTTCAGTTCGGAACCGCGCTGCTGCTGCGGTCGCAGGTTCGAATCCTGCCTCGGGCGTGGATGTGTGTGATGTCCTTAGGTTAGTTAGGTTTAAGTAGTTCTAAGTCTAGGGGACTGATGACCTCCCATACTGCTCAGAGCCATTTGAACCAGCCAGAGAAAGAAGAGAGAAAAATATTGAGGAAAATACTAGGCCCTATAGGCCACGGCTACAGGAGAGTGTTTTTCACGCTCGTCTGTGACGTAATTCACGCAACAGGCAAAACTGGCCAGTGCTGGCCATAGGTCGCTTTTCGCACCCTGTGTGAAGCCCAGGCAAATCCCACCAGTAGTGCGTCAGCGCAAGCTGCGGAAACGTCTCCTTGAACTGTGAGTGGAATTTCATTGAACAACAATGCGGTTCTTGCATTATGTGCTGTGATAGTTGTCCACAGGCGCCGGAAACGACGAAATGAGAAAAAGACTGAATTCATTCGATGTTAAGCGAGAGACCAACAAAGGGAAAGTTTTTAGTTCCACACAGAAAATCGAAGGAAAATCCAGATAAATTTTTCGAATACTATAGGGTGTCTGTTAACTCATTTTAGATGCTTTTGAGCATGGTCGGAGACGGAGTTGCTAAAAAGAACACTGGAAAAAACATTTTGTCTATGGAGTGCGTGATTGATTCTTTAGTAATTTTATTTTGTTTATTTATAGATGCAATCACATGTTTATGACATAGTCATAACCGGTTTCGGCCATATAACGACCATCTTCAGATTCTAAAGGCGGCATACATTGAACACAGGTTCATGCGTTGTTTATTTATAGATGCAATCACATGTTTATGACATAGTCATAACCGGTTTCGGCCATATAACGACCATCTTCAGATTCTAAAGGCGGCATACATTGAACACAGGTTCATGCGTTGACAACGCATGAACCTGTGTTCAGAGTATGCCGCCTTTAGAATCTGAAGATGGTCATTGAATGGCCGAAACCGTTTATGACTGCGTCATAAACATAATGATTGCGTCTGTAAATAAATGATAAAAAAATTTACAAAAGGAACACTGAGGGAAGATATTAGTGTTGAAGAAAAACTCGCAATTGCTTAAAGATACATTTTATTTTTTATTTTCTAATCTTTGTCTCTATAACTACTAAAAATTATTTTAATTTATTTTTATAATGTTAAAAATGCATGAACCCAAAGAAGCTATGGAATGTAATTAAAGCTCAAAAAATGTAACAAAACATTCTTCTTCAACTTGTGGGCACTACATAATATTTTAAAAGCTGTATAAATTTAAACTGGAAGTGAAGTTTCTCCTGCAATTTCAGTATCCTAATCACAGGAAGCTGCGACATGAGAAACACATCCGCGTCAGGCACACGGAGTGTAGGCTGTGTCAAATGATCTTTTAACACTTTGCCGGCCGCGGTGGCCGAGCGGTTCTAGGTGCTTCAGTCCGGAACCGCGCTACTGCTACGGTCGCAGGTTCGAATCCTGCCTCGCGCATGGGTGTGTGTGATGTCCTTACGTTAGTTAGGTTTAAGCAGTTTAAGTAGTTCTAAGTTCTAGGGGACTGATGACCTCAGATGTTAAGTCCCATAGTGCTCAGAGCCATTTTTTAACACTTTTCCTATATTTTTGCCTGAGCGTACTTCATGCAGATGAGTATTAAATTGTCACAGTAATCTGATCACTTACAACGGTGTTCCTACTCCCACAAGTTCTGAAAAAATAACGCTTTTTACATAATTTAACGGAATATTATTTCATTACTGCGTGAACTGAAACAGCGGCTACAGTCTCAACCAGCGGAGTTGTGCATCCAACGACAATAATGTGTAATTCTCACTTACGTCCTTCGTTCTTTCTATTTATATTCTGCACAACGTGTTTCTGGGAGCGATTCTTATTTTCAGTCTGTTTTTCTGTGTGTTATGCGAGTTATTCATGATGATTCGCATGTGTGAAATTTCTGTTGTCTTTACTGTGATTTATAAAAACACGCGCAATTTTTAATTGGACTTTACATTCAGGTCGATTATCAATTAAAAATTGCACGTGCTTTTATTCATTCCAGTAAAGACAACAGAACAATCAGCACATCACACATGTAAAACATCACGAATAAATGGCATAGCATACAGAAAGCACACTTTAAAATGGGACTGATTTCCCTAAACGCTTCGTGCCAAAAATAAGTAAAAAGAAAATCCGCAGGCTTTCACCAACCATTTCTAATGGATCTAATCAAATTCGACCGGTATCTAGAGCATGAGCATTCGATGAGTCCTCTACATTTTGAACTAATTCTCGGCCGATCTACAGTTGCTGGCATTATTAGAGACACATGCACGGTCATTTGGCTGATGCTAAAAGAGAAAAACGTGAAACCGCCGACCACAGGAGAGTGGAAGAATGTTAGCGACCAGCATGAGAAGACAGCAGACGTCCCTCTCTGAATGGGATCCATAAATGGACAACACGTCACAATCGTTAAACCGTACAGATCAGGCAGCGAATATTGCAGTTACAAAAAGTACTTTCCTATTGTACTGTTGGCCATAGCAAACAGCAATTACTGTTCCAGATTCATAAACGTTAGTCATCTGGTCATCAAGGAGACTCTGATATATTGAAAGCTACTACATTAGGTAAAAAAATTTACAATCAAACCTTGATTTTGCCAGCTGCTTCACCACTTCTGAATTATCGCTGTGGACGAAAACACCTTACGTGTTTGTAGCTGATGAGGTTTTCGCAATGAGTAACTTAATGAGACCATATCCCAGAAAAATACTGACTAACAAACAAAAAGTCTTCAATTACAGACTGTCACGACCACGTCGCTATGCAGAATGTGTTTTGGCATTTTACTTAATAAGTGGAGACTTCTTCATCGCCCAATCGGCATTAATGTGAATGTGGTGGATATTGTCATCCAAGCATGTTGCTCACTTCGCAACATGACGCCTACAATTTCGATGACGCACTGGCATGCAGTATGGGAATTATTTCTGCACATGGGACAAAAGGGAATGATAGCGGCAAAAGTATCAGAGATCATTTTGCTAATTACTTCTGTTATGACGGCAAGGATATGTAACATGGCAAGGTCGTTGCACTAACATCCTCGAATGAAGAGTTAGTTTTATTGGTCTAACGATTGACTCGTTGGCAATTTATTCATTCGGTGTTCTACGTTTATAGATACCAATAAAACATTAACTGACAGTATTCGCCAAGATCTGCTTGTCGTCCAGGCCATCCCACTTTTGACCGAGCGAGGTGGCGCAGTGGTTAGCACACTGGACTCGCATTCGTGAGGACGACGGTTCAATCCCGCGTCCGGTCATCCTGATTTAGGTTTTCCGTGATTTCCCTAAATCGCTTCAGGCAAATGCCGGGATGGTTCCTTTGACAGGGCACGGCCAACTTCCTTCCCCATCCTTCCCTAATCCAATGAGACCGATGACCTCTACATCTACATCTACATATATACTCCGCTGGCCACCAAGCGGTGTGTGGCGGAGGGCACAATTCGCGCCAAAGTCATATTTCCCCCCCTCTGTCCCACTCGCGGATCGCGCGGGGGAAAAACAACTGTCTGAACGCCTCAGTACGAGCTCTTACTTCCCTTATCTTTGAAACGTGATCATTGCGCGATTTGAAAGTCGGTGGTAATAATATATGCTCTACATCCCCGGTGAAGATCGGATTTCGGAATTTAGTGAGCAGCCCCTTCTGTTTAGCGCGCCGTCTATCTGCAAGTGTGTCCCATTTCAAACTTTCTGTGGGATTTGTAACGCTCTCGCGATGGCTAAATGTACCAGTCACGAATCTTGCCGCTCTTCTTTGGATCTTCTCAATCTCTTGAATCAGACCCGGCTGGTAAGGGTCCCATACAGACAAACAATAAGACTGAACGAACTAACGTATTGTAAGCTATTTCCCTTGTTGAAGGACTGCATCGCTTCAGGATTCTACCAATAAACCGCAATCTAGACATCGCCTTGCCCGTTACTTGTGTAATCTGATCATTCCATTTGAGATCATTTCGAATAGGTAGGTAGGTAGGTTTGGGGAAGGGGACCAGACAGCGTGGTCATCGGTCTCATCGGATTAGGGAAGGATGGGGAAGGAAGTCGGCCGTGCCCTTTCAGAGGAACCATCCCGGCATTTGACTGGAGAGATTTAGGGAAATCACGAGGAGATCACGAATGTAAAATTAGAGAGATTAGAGCGCGCACGGAGGCTTTCAGACAGTCGTTCTTCCCGCGAACCATACGCGACTGGAACAGGAAAGGGAGGTAATGACAGCGGCACGTAAAGTGCCCTCCTCCACACACCGTTGGGTGGCTTGCGGAGTATAAATGTAGATGTAGATGTAGAAAACCTAAATCAGGATGGCCGGTCGCGGGATATTTCGAATAGTCACACACAGGTACTTAATGGATGTTAGCGCTTCCAAAGACAGGGCATTTATTTTGTACTCGTACATTAATGGGGATTTTCGCCTTGTTATACGCAGTAGGTTACACTCACTGATATTGAGAGATAACTGCCAGTCATTACACCACGCATTTATTTTCTGCAAATCCTCATTAATTTGTTCACAACTTTCGTGTGATACTACTTTCCTGTAGACTACAGCATCATCGGCAAACCGTCTAATGCCGCTGTCAATATCATCAACCAGATCGTTTATATAAATCGTGAAATGCACAGAACCTATTACGCTGCCCTGCGGAACACCTGAAGTTACGCTTTTTTCTGTTGAAGTCACCCCGTTCAGGACGACATACTGCTCCCTGTCTGTTCGAAAACTTTCTATCCAACCGCATATGTCATCGGATAGACCGTAAGCGCGCACTTTTTGTAGCAAGCGACAGTGCGGATCTGAGTCGAACGCCTTTCGAAAGTCGAGAAATATGGCATCCACCTGGGAGCCGGTATCTAGAGCCTATTCTATATCATGCACAAAGAGGGCCAGCTGTGTCTCGCATGACCGCTGTTTCCTAAAACGGTGCTGGTTTCTGCAGATGAGCTTCTCAGAGTCTAGAAAGGTCATTATGTCTGAACACAATATAAGTTCCATGATTCTACAACAAATCGATGTCAGTGAAAATGGCTGTTTGGTCTCTTCTCCCAAATCAATCCAATCCATCCCACTTTTGAGTCAAAACACAATGACTCCCTTTTTTTCTCTGTTTTCATTCTCTTCGTCCCATTTGTCGTACAGACGTGGGTGCTCCTGCACTTCCATAATAATTAAATCGCTATCCAGACGATCCTTTTTGAACGTCATAAAGCACAACAAGGCGGCTACAATGACAGTCTGGAAACTGAAACAGCGAACTACAGAGCCCGTCTTCACAGTGTTAAATTTGCACTAAACGCGTCACACTGTACCAGATACAGTAATTAGTAACTAATGGAAATAATGAAGAAACGCACACGAACAGAATGTAGGTGAACCGCCGATTGCTTACTGCACTTGCTATACAGGCAACAGACTCTTGGCCCTCGCACTGCATACCGGGATCCTAGGGACACCAGAGTAATTTTTATTGTGTATTGCAAACAGTATGTTGGCTACAATTTATTGAAACTTAGTGTATATTAGGTTGGCAACACTGCTTACATGTATGCGATAACTCAAACATTTGCATTGTTGTTGCGGCAATGTCAAGCTGTAAAGATTGTTGAATGTCCATGGCGTCTTGGTTACCCCAGTGTTCATTCCGTGTAGGTCATGTATGCAGATTGAAAAATAAGGGACTGCGGAGAGTCGTATTCCACTAATGAACTTTAAGTTCTTTTTTTTCTTTTTCGGTATGCATAGTCCTATATTATGGAAAGGCATCAATGGAGCTGTTCGGCCGTTGTGGCCGTGCGGTTCTAGGCGCTTCAGTCTGGAACCGCGTGACCGCTACGGTCGCAGGTTCGAATCCTGCCTCGGGCATGGATGTATGTGATGTCCTTAGGTTAGCTAGGTTTAAGTAGTTCTACGTTCTAGGGGACTGATGACCATATATGTTAAGTCCCATAGTGCTCAGAGCCATTTGAACCATTTGAATGGAGCTGTTGCCACAGTCACATTCTGATTCTTGACATTACTAGTCACTGCACCAAAATAAAAATTGCTATGTTAGGTTTTAAATGTAGATCTCCAAAGTTCTCACAGCTTTCGACAAAGTGATTTCCCCCACCTTTTCACCCATGTGACAAGTGACTTTGCAGTTTCCGATCGTATCACCGCTTATAGACACAACCACGTTTGTTTTAGGAAATGGTTTATCTACATCTACGTCTACGTGATTTCTCTGCTATTCACAATAAAGTGCCTGGCAGAGGGTTCAATGGACCATCTCCAAGCTGTCTCTCTACCGTTTCACTCTCTAACGGCGCGCGGGAAAACGAGCACTTAAATTTTTCTGTGCGAGCTCTGATTTCTCTTATTTTATCGTGACGATCATTTCTCTCTATGTAGGTGGGTGCCAACAGAATGTTTTCGCAATCGGAGGAGAAAACAGGTGATTGAAATTTCATGAGAAGATCCTGTTGCAACGAAAAGCGCCTTTGTTTTAATGATTGCCGCTCTAATACACGAATCATGTCTGTGGCACTATCTCCCCTACTTCGCGATAATACAAAACGCACTGACCTTCTTTGTACTTTTTCGATGTCATCCGTCAGTCCTACCTGATGTGGATCCCACACCGCACAGCAATACTCCAGAATAAGGTGGACAAGCATGGTGTTAGCAGTCTCTTTAGTAGACCTGTTGCACCTTCCAAGTGTTCTGCCAATGAATCGCAGTCTTTGGTTTGCTCTACCCACACTGTTATCTATGTGTTCGTTCCAATTTAGTGTATCTGTAATTGTAATCCCTAAGTAGTTAGTTGAATTTACAGCATTCAGATTTGTGTCACTTATCGCGTAATCGAAGTTTAGCGGATTTCTTTTAGTAGTCACGTGAATAACTTCACACTTGTCTTTATTCAAGGTCAACTGACACTTTTCGCACCATACACATATCATATCTAAATCATTTTGCAATTCGTTTTGGTCATCGAGTGACTTTACAAGGCGTTAAATGACAGCATCATCTGCAAACAATCTTAGACTGCTGCTGAGATCTTCTCCTATGTCGTTAATATAGATCAGGAACAATAGAGGGCCTATAACACTTCCTTGCGGAACGCCGGATATTACTTTTGTTTTACTGGATGACTTTCCGTCTGTTACTACAAACTGTGATCTTTCTGGCAGGAAACCACGAATCCAGTCGCACAACTGAGGCGATATTCCATAGACACACAGTTTGGCTAGAAGACACTTGTAAGGAGTGGTGTCGAAAGCCTTCTGGAAATCTAAAAATATGGGATCAATTTGGTACCCCCTGTCGATAGCACTCATGAGTATAAAGAGCTAGTTCTGTTTCGCAAGAACGACTTTTTCTGAATTCGTGCTAAGTGTCAGCCGCGCGGGATTAGCCGTGCGGTCTAGGGCGCTGCAGTCGTGGACTGTGCGGCTGGTCCCGGCGGAGGTTCGAGTCCTCCCTCGGGCATGGGTGTGTGTGTTTGTCCTTAGAATAATTTAGGTTAAGTAGTGTTGTGAATTGGCAGGAGCCAATTCACGGAGTTTGGAGGAAGCCGAAAGGCACGCGTTTAAGCTCACGCAAACTGGCGTGAGGTCTGGAACAGGACAATGTAATTAATATAGCCAATAAGGTACGTTGCTGCTGGAATACTTAACTTTAATCCATAATTGGTGTACATCGCTCTTGACGGTACATGTTTTACAATCTCAATATTAACTGGTAATGGCGCCTTGCTAGGTCGTAGCAAATGACGTAGCTGAAGGCTATGCTAACCATCGTCTCGGCAAATGAGAGCGTATTTGTCAGTGAACCATTCCTAGCAACGTCGGCTGTACAACTGGGCGAGTGCTAGGACGTCTCTCTAGACCTGCCGTGTGGCGGCGCTCGGTCTGCAATCACTGACAGTGGCGACACGCGGGTCCGACGTATACTAACGGACCGCGACCGATTTAAAGGCTACCACCTAGCAAGTGTGGTGTCTGGCGGTGACATCGCAAGTAGTGTGTAAGCTTAGGGACTGATGACCTTAGCAGTAAAGTCCCATAAGATTTCACACACATTTGAACATTTTCGTGCTAAGTGTCAATAAATTGCTTTCTTCGAGGTACTTCATAATGTTCGAATACAGTACATGTACCAAAACAGTACTGCAAATCGTCGTTAGTGATCTGGAGTTGTAATTCAGCGGATTATTCCTACTTCTCTTTTTGGTTATTCGTGTGACTTGAGCAATTTTCCAGTCTTTATTTACGGATCTTTCTGTGAGCGAGCGGTTGTATATAATTGCTAAATATGGAGCTATTCTATCAGCATACTCTGAGAGGAACCTGACTGGTATACAATCTGGACCGGAGCCTTGTCTTTATTACGTCGTTTAAGCTGCTATGCGGCACCGAGGATATCTGTTTCTATGTTTCTCATCTTGGCAGTTGTTCTTGATTGGAATTCAGGAATATGTACTTCGTCTTCTTATGTGAAGGAGTTTCGGAAAGCTGTGTTTAGTAACTCTGCTTTACCGGCGCTGTCATCTGTGACGTCAGCGTCGGTATCGCGCAGTGAAGGTATTGATTGCGTCTTGCCACTGGGTTGCTTTACGTGTGACCAGAGTCTCTTTGGGTTTTGTGCCATATTTCGAGACGGGGTTTCGTTGTGGAAATTACTGAAAGCATCTCGCATTGAAGTACGCGCTATATTTCGAACTTCTGCAAAACTTTGGGGATTTTGCGTTCTGTTAAATTTGGCATGCTTTTTTCGTTGCTTCTGGAACAGCGATCTGAGCCATTTTGTGTACTCTGGGGGATCAGTTCCATCACTTATTAATTTATGTAGTAATACGAGGTGCGGCTAGAAAAAAACCGCACTGATGCTGGAAAAAACATTTATTTACAATTATTTACAATTTCATGTTATCTCCTTCAATGTACTCTCCTCCTCGGTCTCTACACCGCTCCATACGAATTTTCCACTGTTCATACCAATGCTGCAGATCATTTTCGGTAAGTCCATACATTACTTCCGTCGCTTTTTCTTTTACTGCTTCAACAGTCTCAAATCTAGTTCCTTTCAAAGCTGACTTGACTTTAGGGAAAAGAAAAAAGTCACAGGGGGCCAAATCAGGTGAGTAGGGTGGATGATCTAAGATGGGAATGTTGCGTTTTGCCGAAAGAATGTTGTGTTTTGCCAAAAACGTCTTCACTGACATCGTTTGGGAGTTTTCAACATCCCCTCAAATTCGTGCATGTTGCTGTGACATTGCTCATTGAACGTCACAAAATGCATCCATGCACTCGCAGATGTTAGACCGATAAACAAATCCAGTAGTCCAACGAAGAATAGAACGGTCTGTAATTCCATGTCCTTGGGTTTAATCTTCAGACGGTTTCATCTACCTCATCATAACAGTCCTTGGGACCGCATGCCCTGAAAGGATTTGTTCAGTGCTATTTTCTACACTGCTCTTTCAAACCGCTTCCAGACTTGAAAAATCCAATACACTCCAAAAATAACATCATGCAATCCTCGAAACCTAATAATTACATTCCCTAACTTGGGAAACGTCCCAGTTGCAAGTATATTTCGTTCTTGCTGCTCTAACGGTACAAAGGTAGTTTTCTGTTTTTGAGAGGGGCTATTTCCTCAGTTGTTTACAAAGAGGTCATCACTGTGTCATGATGAGTATGTGCTGCGTTGATGAACAGCGGACATAATACCTATGACGTTTCAGCAGTTTCATGTGATGTTATCTGTTCCGTGAATCCATTCCATTCAGGATGTGGAGAAAATTTATCATTTTTCATATATCCAAACGTAGGTGACTGGTGACACGAAAATATCCTCCGGGTGGATCTCAACAACGTTCCAAACTCGGATTTTTTTTTTTTTTTTTTTTTTTTTAGCCGGCCGAAGTGGCCGTGCCGTTAAAGGCGCTGCAGTCTGGAACCGCAAGACCGCTACGGTCGCAGGTTCGAATCCTGCCTCGGGCATGGATGTTTGTCATGTCCTTAGGTTAGTTAGGTTTAACTAGTTCTAAGTTCTAGGGGACTAATGACCTCAGCAGTTGAGTCCCATAGTGCTCAGAGCCATTTTCGGATTTTTTGCAAACCGCTATTCCGCACTGAATGGTAACATTTCAAAGGAGCAGAACCAAATTTCGCCAGAATTTGCTTGAAGATAAAACGCTGGACAAGTTCAGTGTTTCTATAGCGTTCTACTGGTGTAATAGGGGATGCAGCCTCATTCCCTTCCATTGCGTTAAACGTTTCACATCCGTAGAAGTTGTCTATATTGAAATCAGCGTTGTCAAATACGAATTGCTTAACAGCGATATCTTGAATGGAATTTCCGGATGAAGTATGGTAGTATGTTTAAGTCGACTTATCTCGTATAGGAACATGAAAACCCAAGAGCTGCGAGAGTATCAGTGAGTTTTTTTAAGCCAAAGCTTTTGCACGTACAGCCACCTACACTAGTATGACGTGATGAAACGAAACGCCGCTGAAATCAAGGCTTGCGATAAGCCAATACATTTCCTTTTGCCTCGTCCTGTGTTGTCATTGTTGCCTTTGTCTACCACTAAAACTCTGATGGTGTAAATGGCATCACCGAGTTCACATCCTGAAGAAAATCATCTGGTGGGCAGAGTTTTCCAAGGGTGACCACAAGGACCCAATACTTTTCCTAATAATATCTACAGCAGCTCTTAGAATCCGACAACAGGGCTCCATGATGTTGGAACTCCCTAGACCACTCGTTAGTCATTATTTTGTATCCAGCAGTTTTGAAACAAATTCCCCGTTTGAACAAAGAGGATGTCGTCTTCATAGTAATTTTAAACTTATGGTCTGACAGGTTTTATGTTAGGCCGAAGTCTCCTATTTTATCCGCTGGCTCTTCCAGTAAAGACTGACATTCGTTTGAATTAAACAATATTGACGATATTCAGCCCAGTTGGCAATCGTGTGATTATTGCCACAACATCTTTTGGGACAACAGTATCCCATTTTCAAGTGCTAAAAACAAGAAAACCAAGTAAAACTTCCGTCTCCTTCTTGTACCGAGAGATATAATAGAATTTCAGACGTCCTCAGTAATAACCTAACTTCAAAAAAAAAAAATTTCTATTAGGCCCTGTCACAACCTAAAAAGAAGCTACACACGCACATTGTCAATTCAAAGCAAAAAAAGATAAAAGATCACAAGCCAGTGCATCTACCGTTCGCGAGGTGCAGTTGCAAACGGAAAGCCGCTGCCATCACCTACCAGCGATGATATTTACTTAAAGCTTAATGTTCAGCACCAACGATATCACTGTCTGTCATAAAATCTTTGAGCTTGAGTTAAGAGGATCCGTGCCCCACAATTTCACCCATACTTACACCTCAAGCGTCCCACTGGTGGTCTGTTTCCCGCAGTTTCACCTTTAATTACACGTTATACACGCCACTCTACAGGGTGATTCAAAAAGAATACCACAACTTTAAAAATGTGTATTTAATGAAAGAAACATAATATAACCTTCTGTTATACATCATTACAAAGAGTATTTTTCACTCAAAAACAAGTTCAGAGATGTTCAATATGGCCTCCTCCAGACACTCGAGCAATATCAACCCGATTCTCCAACTCGTTCCACACTCTCTGTAGCATATCAGGCGTAACAGTTTGGATAGCTGCTGTTATTTCTCGTTTCAAATCATCAATGGTGGCTGGGAGAGGTGGCCGAAACACCATATCCTTAACATACCCCCATAAGAAAAAATCGCAGGGGGTAAGATCAGGGCTTCTTGGAGGCCAGTGATGAAGTGCTCTGTCATGGGCTGCCTGGCGGCCGATCCATCGCCTCGGGTAGTTCAGGTTTCATAACTAACCTTTTTCGTAGGACTCTCCATACAGTTGATTGTGGAATTTGCAGCTCTCTGCTAGCTCTGCGAGTCGATTTTCCTGAGCTGCGAACAAATGCTTGCTGGATGCGTGCTACATTTTCATCACTCGTTCTCGGCTGTCCAGAACTTTTCCCTTTGCACAAACACACATTCTCTGTAAACTGTTTATACCAACGTTTAATACACCACCTATCAGGAGGTTTAACACCATACTTCGTTCGAAATGCACGCTGAACAACTGTCGTCGATTCACTTCTGCCGTACTCAATAACACAAAAAGCTTTCTGTTGAGCGGTCGCCATCTTAGCATCAACTGACGCTGACGCCTAGTCAACAGCGCCTCAAGCGAACAAATGTACAACTAAATGAAACTTTATAGCTCCCTTAATTCGCCGAAAGATAGTGCTTAGCTCTGCCTTTTGTCGTTGCAGAGTTTTAAATTCCTAAAGTAGTGGTATTCTTTTTGAATCACCCTGTATTTTATGATCCTTTTTCTTTAAAAAATGTACAGTGGCCCATGACGCAACACTTAGCAGATGTGTTAGTATATCCGAACAGTGCTGAATAGCGGAATGATCCTTCATGTTCGATCATTTTTCTGAGTTTCGGAGAAAGTAATTGGCCATAATACACTGAAGAGCCAAAGAAACTAGTACACCTGCCTAACATCGTTTAAGCCGTCCGCGAGCACGCAGAAGTGCCACAACACGATGTGGCATGGACTCGACCTGAGGACTGGAAGGAATGGAGACAACTGACTCCGTGAGTCCTGCAGGGCTGTCCTCAAATCCGTAAGAGTACGAGAACATGTTTTTTTCTCGAGTATCATGTCGTTTTTGGAAACCCAGAATCTACTATGTAGGAATCAACATGGATTCCGGAAACAGCGATCGTGTGAGACCCAACTCGCTTTATTTGTTCATGAGACCCAGAAAATATTAGATACAGGCTCCCAGGTAGATGCTATTTTTCTTGACTTCCGGAAGGCGTTCGATACAGTTCCGCACTGTCGCCTGATAAACAAAGTAAGAGCCTACGGAATATCAGACCAGCTGTGTGGCTGGATTGAAGAGTTATTAGCAAACAGAACACAGCATGTTGTTATCAATGGAGAGACGTCTATAGACGTTAAAGAACCTCTGGCGTGCCACAGGGGAGTGTTATGGGACCATTGCTTTTCACAATATATATAAATGACCTAGTAGATAGTGCCGGAAGTTCCATGCGGCTTTTCGCGGATGATGCTGTAGTATACAGAGAAGTTGCAGCATTAGAAAATTGTAGCGAAATGCAGGAAGATCTGCAGCGGATAGGCACTTGGTGCAGGGAGTGGCAACTGACCCTTAACATAGACAAATGTAATGTATTGCGAATACATAGAAAGAAGGATCTTTTATTGTATGATTATATGATAGCGGAACAAACACTGGTAGCAGTTACTTCTGTAAAATATCTGGGAGTATGCGTGCGGAACGATTTGAAGTGGAATGATCATTTAGAATTAATTGTTGGTAAGGCGGGTGCCAGGTTGAGATACATTGGGAGAGTCCTTAGAAAATGTAGTCCATCAACAAAGGAGGTGGCTTACAAAACACTCGTTCGACCTATACTTGAGTATTGCTCATCACTGTGGGATCCGTACCACGTCGGGTTGACGGAGGAGATAGAGAAGATCCAAAGAAGAGCGGCGCGTTTCGTCACAGGGTTATTTGGTAACCGTGATAGCGTTACGGAGATGTTTAGCGAACTCAAGTGGCAGACTCTGCAAGAGAGGCGCTCTGCATCGCGGTGTAGCTTGCTCGCTAGGTTTCGAGAGAGTGCGTTTCTGGATGAGGTATCGAATATATTGCTTCCCCCTACTTATACCTCCCGAGGAGATCACGAATGTAAAATTAGAGAGATTAGAGCGCGCACGGAGGCTTTCAGACAGTCGTTCTTCCCGCGAACCATACGCGACTGGAACAGGAAAGGGAGGTAATGACAGTGGCACGTAAAGTGCCCTCCGCCACACACCGTTGGGTGGCTTGCGGAGTATAAATGTAGATGTAGATGTAGGGTGGAGGAAATCTCTTTTGAACAACAGGTTGCATGGCGTCCCAGATATGCTCAATAATGTTCATCTCTGTGGAGTTTGGTAGCTAGCGGAAGCGTTTAAACTCAGAACAGTGTTTCTGGAGCCACTCTGTAGCAGTTCTGGACATGTGGGGTGTCGCATTGTCCTGCTGGAATTGCCCAAGCACTTCGGGATAGAAAATGGACACGAATGAATGTAGGTGCTTGCTTGGACAAGTAAAACATACTTATATGGTGCACCACGCAGTAGCAAACCATTTAGCATTTCTTCCCTATCGGGACTATCGACAGCCGCCTTGAAGTCGACACAGAGGCTATGAAGCTCAATATTATACTCATACGACTTTGCATTTATTGCGTTAGTGCGAATTTCTGATCTGTTGTTGGCCTATTAGGCCGAAATCTACACTGATATTCTCCCGGAATCTCTTCTGCTTATGGGAGAAACCTGTTGCACATAACACACTAAACAGAATCTTAGCCGCGCGGAATTAGCCGAACGGTCTCAGACGCTGCCGTCATGGACTGTGCGGCTCGCCCCGGCGGAGGTTCGAGTCCTCCCTCGGGCATGGGTGTGTGTGTTTGTCCTTAGGATAATTTAGGTTAAGTAGTTTGTTCCGGGAAAATCAGGAATACAGAAATACAGGTCGCTGAGGAATGAAATAAATAGGAAGTGCAGGGAAGCTAAGACGAAATGGCTACAGGAAAAATGTGAAGACATCGAAAAAGATATGATTGTCGGAAGGACAGACTCAGCATACAGGAAAGTCAAAACAACCTTTGGTGATATTAAAAGCAACGGTGGTAGCATTAAGAGTGCAACGGGAATTCCACTGTTAAATGCAGAGGGGAGAGCAGATAGGTGCAAAGAATACATTGAAAGCCTCTATGAGGGTGAAGATTTGTCTGATGTGATAGAAGAAGAAACAGGAGTCGATTTAGAAGAGATAGGGGATCCAGTATTAGAATCGGAATTTAAAAGAGCTTTGGACGACTTACGGTCAAATAAGGCAGAAGGGATAGATAACATTCCATCAGAATTTCTAAAATCATTGGGGGAAGTGGCAACAAAACGACTATTCACGTTGGTGTGTAGAATATATGAGTCTGGCGATTTACCATCTGACTTTCGGAAAAGCATCATCCACACAATTCCGAAGACGGCAAGAGCTGACAAGTGCGAGAATTATCGCACAATCAGCTTAATAGCTCATGCATCGAAGCTGCTTACAAGAATAATATACAGAAGAATGGAAAAGAAAATTGAGAATGCGCTAGGTGACGATCAGTTTGGCTTTAGGAAAAGTAAAGGAACGAGAGAGGCAATTCTGATGTTACGGCTAATAATGGAAGCAAGGCTAAAGAAAAATCAAGACACTTTCATAGGATTTGTCGACCTGGAAAAAGCGTTCGACAATGTAAAATGGTGCAAGCTGTTCGAGATTCTGAAAAAAGTAGGGGTAAGCTATAGGGAGAGACGGGTCATATACAATATGTACAACAACCAAGAGGGAATAATAAGAGTGGACGATGAAGAACGAAGTGCTCGTATTAAGAAGGGTGTAAGACAAGGCTGTAGCCTTTCGCCCCTACTCTTCAATTTGTACATCGAGGAAGCAATGATGGAAACAAAAGAAAGGTTCAGGAGTGGAATTAAAATGCAAGGTGAAAGCATATCAATGATACGATTCGCTGATGACATTGCTATCCTGAGTGAAAGTGAAGAAGAATTAAATGATCTGCTGAACGGAATGAACAGTCTAATGAGTACACAGTATGGTTTGAGAGTAAATCGGAAAAAGACGAAGGTAATGAGAAGTAGTAGAAATGAGAACAGCGAGAAACTTAACATCAGGATTGATGGTCACGAAGTCAATGAAGTTAAGGAATTCTGCTACCTAGGCAGTAAAATAACCAATGACGGACGGAGCAAGGAGGACATCAAAAGCAGACTCGCTATGGCAAAAAAAGGCATTTCTGGCCAAGAGAAGTCTACTAATATCAAATACCGGTCTTAATTCGAGGAAGAAATTTCTGAGGATGTACGTCTGGAGTACAGCATTGTATGGTGGTGAAACATGGACTGTGGAAAAACCCGAACAGAAGAGAATCGAAGCATTTGAGATGTGGTGCTATAGACGAATGTTGAAAATAAGGTGGACTGATAAGGTAAGGAATGAGGAGGTTCTACGCAGAATCGGAGAGGAAAGGAATATGTGGAAAACACTGATAAGGAGAAGGGACAGGATGATAGGACATCTGCTAAGACATGAGGGAATGACTTCAATGGTACTAGAGGAAGCTGTAGAGGGCAAAAACTGTAGAGGAAGACAGAGATTGGAATATGTCAAGCAAATAATTGAGGACGTAGGTTGCAAGTGCTACTCTGAGATGAAGAGGTTAGCACAGGAAAGGAATTCGTGGCGGCCCGCATCAAACCAGTCAGTAGACTGATGACCAAAAAAGTTTGTAAGCTTAGGGACTGATGACCTTAGCAGTTAATTCCCGTAAGATTTCACACACATTTGAAGAGAATCTTAGAGGTTACGTTCAACAGGGTAATTCCTTGGTAATTCAAAGAAGTCTAGTCTTCTTTCTTATGGACTGGTACGATTGACTTTAACATCCTTTCTTCTGAGGTTCTTTCCTGCTTCCACATCAACTTCATAAGTTTGTGGATACGCTTATGGACACCGATTCCCCTGTTTTTCAAAGCTGTGCTGTTATTCCATCAGTTCTGAAGCTTTGTAGGTTTTTTAGACGCTGCACTGCCTTCTGTATGTCCTCCAGTGTGGCTTTTTCCGTCTCAGGACCTGCAATGTAACAGAGCGGCTGCAGACTCCCGGTGGGATTGCCCTTCAGAATTCCCTTGAAGTATTCTTTCCATCATTCCAGGACATCTTGGTCATCTGTTAGTAAATTTCTGTCTTTGACAGTGGCGCTACTCCACTTTCATGCACTGGCGAGAAACTGGACTAGGCAGCGTCTTTCAGGTGTAGAAACACGGCTACCAACTTTCGTTTGTTCACCCAACTTCTCGGTGTTGCTATAATTTTCCGACAGTGTATATATGGGCTAGAGTGATTTACAGAAGGAAGCGTTTGTAATTTATAGAAGCCCTTCCTTTCTCATTTTTATCAATTTTTATGTTACTTACACCGCAAATAAACTGAAATAATGCCCCGTGTATTGTAATTGTTAATATTTTCGTAGAAGGCGTCAAAAGGAAAGGGGGAAAAAATGGGATTGCAAACATATTTCCAAGAAAGGATTGTCCACGAGGATTCAGCAAATAACTGTCCAAGAAGGGACTGTAGTTAAAGCTTCATATTCCTTCAGTTTCATTTTTACTTGCGAGCAGCCGTCAGCAACTGCACGCGAAAGATGGGTAAAATGGCCGTTCGGCCATAGGGGATAACGACTAGTCTATTGCTACCTCTCGAACGTGTAATGCCCATTTTTCGAGAATATTATGGAAACGCAGTGAAACTTTAAAACAACAGTATTTCTAAAAATACGGCGTTTTTAACGCGTGAAAGGTGTCGAGAAAATTACTACTTCCCCTGTTTTTATGATGAATATCACCCCAGCATGTGTAAACCATCAGCTGTAAAATAATACAGTACAACTATCTAATAATAAAAGTATGAAATTTTATATATGTTCTCGTGTACCAGTTACAGTCCGTATCTGGACATTTATCTGCAATCCCAAAGTTTCCTTTGCCTTTCCTTTTCATGCTTTTTATGAAAATATTATTAAATACAGTACACTGAGCAATATTTCGGTTTATCTGTGGTTTAAGTAACGTAAAAGTTTAAAATAAAAAAATAAAAACGTTTCCACATATCGACTCGACCCACGAATCTCGGATTATCATTCAGTGCTCTTTCTGCTCCGCTCACGGCTGTCTGGAATCTACGCTACTGACTAACTCATGGCCCGGCCGACGAGCGAGCGAAGAAGCATTTTTTCTGAACGCTTCGCAATCAACAGCTGTCTCTTCTTTGGAACAAATCGGTGATGGCTACACTCTGTTCATCACAAGAATAAACCAGATGTAAACATTACGTCATGTATTGTTCCTCGTTCGCTTGAATCTCATTGGGTTTCGTTTCACGAGTAACGGAAGCCAAGCTGTGAGCAGTACAGTCAAGTACGATCGTAAGGATACGTTTTATGCTGTGTTACACGCACACAAGCTGAGCGATAATGCGGGACAAAGCTTTACCGGCGCATTAAACTTGGACGGCACTGGCCAACCAGCGGTCCAACTAACCTGCAATGGTATCAGCAGTTGCAGTTTACACGTAAAATGAATTTTATCCATAGTGGATGCTGTCGAACTCCGTGACTGTTCCTTTATGGGTTGTAGAAAAATATCCGCTACCAGTCGCAATAAAAGGTTGTTTATTCGTCACACGACCGGCTTCGGGCTTGCGCCCATCTTCAGATGTTTATACATTCGTTTACATGCTTGTACTGTTGGAGATCACTGTATAAATACAAAAAATTATTTGCTGGTGACTACACAAATACAAGTGGGACAATTGTAAGGGAGAATTGTCCCACTTGTATTTGTGTATTGTTGTTGTTGTGGTCTTCAGTCCTGAGATTGGTTTGATGCAGCTCTCCATTCTACCCTATCCTGTGCAAGCTTCTTCATCTCCCAGTACCTACTGCAACCTACATCCTTCTGAATCTGCTTAGTGTATTGATCTCTTGGTCTCCCTCTACGATTTTAACCCTCCACGCTACCCTCCAATGCTAAATTTGTGATCCCTTGATGCCTCAAAACATGTCCTACCAACCATGTCAAACTCTTCACGCAGTATCTTATCTCCCATTTCATCTTCATCTACATCCTCTTCCATTTCCATAATATTGTCCTCAAGTACATCGCCCTTGTATAAACCCTCTATATATTCCTTCCACCTTTCTGCCTTCCCTTCTTTGCTTAGAACTGGGTTGCCATCTGAGCTCTTGATATTCATACAAGTGGTTCTCTTCTCTCCAAAGGTCTCTTTAATTTTCCTGTAGGCAGTATCTATCTTACCCCTAGTGAGATAAGCCTCTACATCCTTACATTTGTCCTCTAGCCATCCCTGCTTAGCCATTTTGCACTTCCTGTCGATCTCATTTTTGAGACGTTTGTATTCCTTTTTGCCTGCTTCATTTACTGCATTTTTATATTTTCTCCTTTCATCAATTAAATTCAATATTTCTTCTGTTACCGAAGGATTTCTATTAGCCCTCGTCTTTTTACCTACTTGATCCTCTGCTGCCTTCACTACTTCATCCCTCAGAGCTACCCATTCTTCTTCTACTGTATTTCTTTCCCCCATTCCTGTCAATTGTTCCCTTATGCTCTCCCTGAAACTCTGTACAACCTCTGGTTCTTTCAGTTTATCCAGGTCCCATCTCCTTAAATTCCCGCCTTTTTGCAGTTTCTTCAGTTTCAATCTGCAGTTCATAACCAATAGATTGTGGTCAGAATCCACATCTGCCCCTGGAAATGTCTTACAATTTAAAACCTGGTTCCTAAATCTCTGTCTTACCATTATGTAATCTATCTGATACCTTTTAGTATCTCCAGTATTTGTGTAGTCACCAGCAAATAATTTTTTGTATTTATACAGTGATCTCCAACAGTACAAACATGTAAACGAATGTATAAATACCTGAAGATGGGCGCAAGCCCGAAACCGGTCGTGTGACGAATAAACAACCTTTTGTTGTGACTGGTAGCGGATATTTTTCTACAACCCATTACACGTAAAAAGCGACGGGCAAAGAAACAACATAGCTTCGAAAGTCATTTAACTTTGAAACAAAATGAAAAGATATTTGGTGAAACTCCAGCACTACCGTGCGCTTCTTAGGTGACCCGAGGGAAAGCATAAAATGGTCTCGTTCTCTCCTGACATAGTATTGTAATTACAAACAGGGGTGATGAAAATTCCTAGCTTAAGCACAGAGTAATTTTTCTGAGCGAGCTATGTGTGATGCACTAGGATACTGCAGCGATTTCACCGTATTGTTGAATACTGAAGCCAGTGAAGGTATTTCTGCACACAGTGGCTGCGCAGTTAGAGGCAAGTCACTGATTGTGCGGTCACTCCCGCAGGAGGTTCGAGTCCTCCCTCGGGCATGTGTGTTTGTGTTGTTCTTAGTACAAGTTAGTTTAAGTAGTGTGCAAGTCTAGGGACCGATGACCTCAGCAGTTTGGTCCCTTAGGAATTCACACACATTTGAACATTTTTGAAGTATTAATTACAGTCAGTCGTCTGGTAATCTCTTAGCTCTTTCCTTATCCGAATGCGAGAAATAAATTTCTGTTCTAGATCTGCAATCTGCTACGTTGATAACGAGTCGATCAACAACAGAATCCACGAAGCCACCCACGCGCCGCATTTTCTCCTCTTCTTCTATGACGTGCCGTTCAATATCCCGTCAGCATTCGGCAGTGACGTGTGAAAAAGCCGCGTGCGTTATAGCGCGCGTCATTTACGACGGCGGCCGAGTTATGGTTCGTTCTGCGCATCTGACGACACAAAACACAGTCAGGCAATGAACAGAGAACGACGTTGCCAGAGCTCGACTGCAGTGCAGAGCGCGGACGAGTGTTTCCAGTTTTAGAAACGTTCAGTGATAAATAAAGTAATTCAACAAAAGCAATACCTTGATAGAAGACTTTCTTTTATAGCACTTTTGGAAAAAGGATTCTTTATACAAATTGCTTCATATTTTATTAATTAATCAAACCAAACAAGCAATAAGCCTCCTAATTCAGGCGATAGCAAGGAAAGGTGTTTGTATCATTCTCACGAACCGCTTTTTCGCAATAAAGAACAGCGATAATTGATTATTTCCTATTGTACTTTGACAAAACGTGAGTAATTCATAGTCATACCAGCAGTGTGTGTCGGTACTTTGCGTGCTATTTTAGAGTCCTCCAGCAGTTCTGTTCAAAGAAGGGCTATGTTAGCGTAATGGTTAAGGTGTTGGGCTGCTAAGCGAAAACCTTGTTTGGTGCTTATATTTTCTTTATTTAAAAACAATATCGAAGTGTGTTACTTCATGAATTTTATTCGTTTGAATGTAATTTTTTGAAATTTCTAGTGCTTTGTCTCTTCATTATAATCGTAATAAGTTTTCGGTTTTTCTAATTTTGTCCTCCAATATTTCTTTTCGCAGGAATTAAAAACAATGAAACGCACACATACAGTAGTCATGTTATCTGTTTTGTTTGTATACCTTCTCGTCCGCAGTCGCTGTTTTACTATTCATACTGAGATAATTTCTTTTGCAACAGTATTAAAAGTATTATTTAGAGCGGAATTTCGGCTTGTACGTTGCCAAGCTACTTGATTGTCTGACGCAATTCTTTACTTCACTGCGTTGGCAACATCATCATATTCAATGTTTTCGTCGACTGATCTATGTTTTGGCAAGTATTTGCTGTCCGTTGTGACAAACACAAATTGTTTGCACATTGCGCCTCACTTACAATATATTTTAGTTTCTATGTTTTATTACGTCCACAATTCAGTTTTGTGTACTTCGCCAATTTTGTTTTAATTAGAACTTTTTAGAAAAATCTGAAATGACTCTGGTATAAATAAAACTTTTATTACAGTCGCGAAAGACGGAATATTTCTCAATATTACATACCACACCTATCTGGTACTTAAATTAAATGAGATATTGTTATACAGTAAATTTTATATGAAATTTAGGTATCTTGTCCACATTTCATTCTCAACATTGTAGCAACTAAAATCGACCATACGGAAAGCATACGCTATGGACTTTTACCTCTGCAAACTCTTCAAAATTTCGTGCAATGGTTTACTACATTTAATGCTGCATAATAACTGCGTTGAACATCGAAACAAAATTAAGTAATTTATGGGGGGAAGGTATCAGTCAAGAAGCTGTATAAAAATCAAATTTTTGGGCCAAATAGTTTTTGTGAAATCGAATGATAAGTGTGTCAAAGCAGTCGGAACACCATGTGTCTGCACAAGCGAGCAGTGCAGTGATGACAAAATCGCGCACAGCGCGGAATGCGGGGAACACGTCTCTGTAGCAGCAAAAGGGTTCGTGGTAGCTTTACTTCATAAACTTCGCGCTCCCCCTAAACGCAAGTTTGTAAAGTATACTATACTATGGAGCTGGTTCTCTTGGCGCGTGCGTCGTTCGCAACTGGCAACGCAGCAATCTCCCGCGTCTGGGCGGGCATGCGCGAGCCGCCAAGATAAAAGAACTGAACTATAGTTCCAGTACGTTTTGAAGCTTAGCAGTCGTGTTATTTCTCGGGCCAAATCCTTAATTTGGTACTAGATCAGTTCTGTTAGGTTCATATTATAATGGCACAGTGGAAAACGTAAAAATTTATATGGTGTGTTCGATGCTGCGAAAATGTTTGTTTTTCGTGATTCTACGACACATATGTACATTTGTGGTATAAAATAGTGGACATAGTCCAAATAAGGAGTATTTGCTTTTTCATTTTTGCCTTAAAAATTAAACTGTTATGTTTTCTCAATTTAAGCAATCTTTACTAACAGTCTTTCATAAAATATCGATAACTGAGAATTTATATCTGAAATGAAAATAGGAATTTCGCGAGCAATATGTAGCCAAAAACAAGAAAACCTGCATTGTTCATAAAAAATGATGATGAATTTCACAATTACGAGATGTAGGTGTTTGAAATTGAACGAGGAAAAAAAACTGACACAGGCGAGGCTTGAACCACAAATTGAAATCATTTGCCGAATTACTACGTTCTAACAAAGAGATAGAGGGGCTGGCCAGTACTTACCTCAGCTCAGTACAGCCGATAGATACACATAAAACAGAACTGAAAATTTATATTCCTAGCTTTCGGAACTTTGTTCCTTCATCAGGGAGGAGAGAGGGGAAAAAAGGGAAGAAGGGAAAGTGGATTCAGTTACTCACAACCCAGGTTATGAAGCAACAGGGAAAGGTAAACAGGGAGGGTAGCAAGGATGGAGGCATGGTTGTCAGAGGGAAGCCAAAGATATTCTACTGTAAGTACTGTGCCAGCTTCAAACCAAAGAGGATGCATACAGAAGTAAAGAGGTATATAGTATAAAGATAAACACAACTATGTAGGATGAAAAGATGCGTGAATGGCTAAAGAGGAAAGGGAAAGAGGAGAAGACTGAAGAGTGAATGGGAGTGAGGTTGTTTAACGTAGGTTCAGTCCAGGGGGATGGCGGGATGAAAGGATGTGTTGGAGTGCAAGTTCCCATCTCCGCAGTTCAGAGGGACTGGTGCTGGGCGGGAGAAACCAAATGGCACATACGGTGTAGCAGGTTCCTAGGTCCCTAGAATTATGCTGGAGGGCATGCTCCGCTACTGGGTATTGGGCATCTCCTAGGCGGCCAGTTCGTCTGTGTCCGTTCATGCGCTCAGCCAGTTTAGTTGTTGTCATGCCGATGTAAAAGGCTGTGCAGTGCAGGCATGTCAGTTGATAAATGACATGTGTAGTTTCACACGTAGCCCTGCCTTGAATTGTGTATGTTTTACCAGTAGCGGGGCTGGAGTAGGTGGTTGTGGGGGGATGCATGGGGCAGGTTTTGCAGCGGGGCCGGTTACAGGGGTAGGAACCGCTGGGTAGAGAAGGTAGTCTGGGAATATTGTAGGGTTTAACAAGGATGTTACGGAGGTTAGGGGGGCGACGAAAGGCAACTCTGGGTGGTGTGGGGAGAATTTTGTCAAGGGATGATCTCATTTCAGGGGTTGACTTGAGAAAGTCATATACCTGGCGGAGTAATTTGTTGATGTTTTCGAGGCCAGGATAATATTGGGTGACAAGGGGGATGCTTCTGTGTGGTCTGGGGGTAGGAACATTGTCGTTGGACGGGGAGGAATGTATTGCTCGGGAAATCTGTTTGTGGACAAGGTCTGCAGGATAGTTGCGGGAGAGGAAAGCACTGGTCAGGTTATTGGTGTAATTGTTGAGGGATTCGTCACTGGAGCAGATACGTTTGCCACGAATACCTAGCCTGTAGGGAAGGGAGCGTTTGATGTGGAAAGGATGGCAGCTATCAAAGTGAAGGTACTGTTGTTTGTTTGTGGGTTTGATATGGACAGAGGTGTGAATGTGAGCTTCAACAAGATGAAGGTCAACATCCAGGAAGGTGGCTTGGGTTTTGGAGAAGGACCAGGTGAAATTCAGATTCGAAAAGGAGTTGAGGTTATGGAGGAAATTAAGGAGTGTTTCTTCACCATGAGTCCAGACCACAAAGATGTCATCTATAAACCTATACCAGGCCAGGGGAAGCAGCTGTTGGGTCTTCAGGAAAGCCTTCTCCATGCGGCCCATGAAGAGGTTCGCATAGGAGGGAGCCATCCTGGTTCCCATGGCCGTTCCCCTGATTTGTTTGTAGGTCTGGCCTTCAAAAGTGAAGTAATTATGGGTGAGGCTGAAGTTGGTAAGTGTGATAAGGAACGAGGTTTTTGGAAGATCTTCGGGTGGGCGTTGGGAGAGGTAGTGCTCAAGGGCAGAGAGACCATGGGTATGTGGGATGTTTGTGTAAAGGGATGTAGCATCTATGGTGACAAGAAAGGTTTCAGGTGGGAGAGGAGTGGGAATGGATTTGAGGCGTTCTAGGAAGTGGTTTGTGTCTTTGATGTAGGATGGGAGTCTGCGGGTGATAGGTTGTAGGTGCTGGTCTACCAGAGCTGAGATACGTTCGGTTGGGGATTTGAAGCCTGCTACAATGGGACGGCCAAGATGGTTCTCTTTGTGGATTTTGGGTAATAGGTAGAAGGTAGGGGTACGTGGCTCAGGTGGAGTGAGTAAGTCTATGGAAGCCGTTGTGAGGCCTTATGAGGGACCTTGGATTTTTAGGATTTTTTGCAGCTCAGCCTGGATAGAGGGAATGGGATCCTGGGTAATAGCTTTGTAGGTTGAGGTGTCAGAGAGTTGACGCAGTCCTTCTGCCACATACTCCACACGGTCAAGTACGACAGTTGTGGAGCCTTTATCCGCCGGGAGGATGACAATAGAGCGGTCTATTTTCAGCTCCTTAATGGCACGGAATTCAGCGGGGGTGATGTTGGGGGTTGTCGGGATGTGCTTCAAGAGGGACTGGGAGGCAACACTGGATGTGAGGAATTCCTGAAATGTCTGCAGGGGATGGTTTTGGGGGAGGGGAGGAGGATCCCTTTGAGAAGGCAGTCGGAACTGTTCTAGACAGGGTTCAACACAGGGTCTAGTATTTGGGGGCTGTGTTTGGGTAGTGAAGTGATATTTCCAGTTGAGGTTCCGGGTGAATGAGAGGAGATCTTTAACCAGGGCAGTGTGGTTGAATTTAGGTGTGGGGCTAAAGGTTAAGCCTTTTGATAGAACAGATGTATCTGGAGGAGAGAGGGATCTGGATGAGAGGTTTAGGACTGAATTGAGACTGGTGATATGTGGCATTTGACTGTGGTTATAGCTGAGATTTGGCCTGTGTGGGGTATGTGCTGGGATGGGGAGATTGAGTAGGGTGGCTAGGCTAGGTTTGTTGGCTATGAGGGGGGTTTGTTGAAGGTTCTGTCGTGGTTGGTGTTTGTGAGGGATAGGGAGAGGGACCCCACTTCTTAGGTGCTGTACTAGCACTGTGGATAGTTTTTTCAAGTGGTGTGTGGCATGGAACTCAAGTTTGCAGCTGGCTTCTAGGATGATGTTCCTCAGTGTGTTCTCCAAGCAAGGGTTTGAGAGGTGGAGGACTTTGAAGAGAGATAGGAGCTGTTGGGAGTGGTGGTTACATGAAGTAGTGTAGAGATTCAGGACAAGTTGGGTAAGGGCTAAGGATTGAAGGTTCTGGAAGTCCAGGAGAGACTGGTGGAAGGAGGAATTGCACCCGGAGATGGGAACTTTTAAGGTAAGCCCTTTAGGAGTAATTCCAAAGGTTAAGCAGGACTGGAGGAAAAGTATGTGGGATTGCAGTTTGGCTATGGTGAATGCATGTTTCCGGAATGAATGTAAATAATGTGGTATAGGATTAGGGTAACTGGTGGGTAGGGAAATTAAATAACTAAAGTTGAAATAGTAATCATAAGAAGGAGTAAAACACGGAGGGAAGGACGAGAAGGAAAGAAATTGTGTTGGCTTCGGTCAAGAATACCATCATAACGACAGCGAGAGCGGTGTGCTGACCCCACGCCCCTCCTATCCGCATCCTCCCCTAAGGACGACACGGCGGTCGGATGGTCCGGGTAGGCCACTCGAGGCCTGAAGACGGAGTGCTTTTTCTTTTCTAAGACAAACGAACGGTAGCTTGTAGCTACTTTGTGTCTCCAAATGGACAAGTCTGTGAATCAGGCAATGCATTGTATTATTTTCTGCCAAACCTAAGCTAAATACTCAGTAATGCGTATAGACTCAAAGGCATAAATCCCCCGGGCGAAGGGACAAGAGATTACGTGAATATTGTTGAAGGGCACTAAAAAAACCTGAAGTCTCGCCTTTCCCTAGTAGTCAAGGTTTTTACATTGAACATTGCAAAATGGAGAGAGAAGATTGTCTCCTTTTATCTAGCGGCGCTATTTCAGGAAAGTGACAATTAATTGGCCATAATTACGTTTAAGTCGCTGAGAACGTGTGTTACATGGACTCGGCTCCCCAGCTTTCCGGAAAACGTGTGCGTCGTTTCTCGACCTGTGCTAATCACGTGTATCGGTTTCGCAGTGAGACTACGGAGATGTGTAAAGCTGAACGTGTGTGCACTTGGAATCGCCTCCTTCCGTCTGTTAGCTATACATCGATAATCCTAATTACGCATCATTTGGAGTACGTATCTGGCTGCCACCTGCAGTGACGAAACTTGTTACTTTTTCATAACGTATTCCCGACTCTCGCAAAAGATTTGGTATTCATAAGTATCGAATGGTTGCTTGAAGGCTTGTCATGAGGGTCGACTGTAAACGGCGGTTGCAGAAGGTTTGTGGTGTACTTATGATTGTTCAAAAATGGCTCTGAGCACTATGGGACTTAACTTCTGAGGTCGTCAGTCCCCTAGAACTTAGAACTACTTAAACCTAATTAACCTAAGGACATCACACACATCCATGCCCGAGGCAGGATCCAACTTGCGACCGTAGAGGTCGCGCGGTTCCAGACTATAGCGCCTAGAACCGCTCGGCCACTCCGGCCGGCTTTGTGATTGTAATCAGATATTATGCCTTATGTTGTAATGTGTCAAGCAGATAAAGTGCGCACTTCAAAATACACTGAAGCGCCAAAGAAACTGGTATAGGGATGCGTATTCAAATACAGAGATATGCAGACAGGCAGAATGCTGCGTTGCGGCGGGCAACATCTATATATGAGAAGTGTGTGGCGCAGTTGTTAGATGGGTTACTGCTACTACAATGGCAGTTATCTAGATTTAAGTGAGTCTGAACGTGGTGTTATAGTCGGCGCACGAGCGATGGGACACAGCATCTCCGAGGTAGCGATGAAGCGGGGATTTTGCCGTACGACCATTTCACGAGTGTACCGTGAATATCAGGAATCCGCAAAACATCAAATCTCCGACATCGCTGCTGCCGGAAACAGACCCTGCAAGAACGGGACCGAGAGAATCTTTCAACTTGACAGAAGTGCAACCCTTCCGAAAATTGCTGCAGATATCAATGCTGGACCATCAACAATTGTCAGCGTGCGAACCGTGGAACGAAACATCATCAATTTTGGCTTTCGGAGCCGAAGGCCCACTCGTGTACCCTTGATGACTGCACGACACAAAGCTTTACGCCTTGCCTGGGCCCGTCAACACTGACATTGGACAGTTAATGACTGGAAACATGTTTCCTGGTCGGATGAGTGTCGTTTCAAATTGTATCGAGCGGATGGACAGGTACGGGTATGGGGACAACATCGTGAATCCATCGACCCTGTATGTCAGCAGGGGACTGTTCAAGCTGGTGGAGGCTCTGTAATGGTGTGGGGCGTGTGCAGTTGCAGTGATGTGGGATCCCTGATACGTCTAGATACGACTGCAGTGGAAGCGGATGGAGAACTTGGTAAACGGTCCAGGATTATTGGAGGAATCAGGCAAGGGAATGCCTTCTCTACAGTGCTTTTTAATCTGACACTTGAAGTACTCATTCAAAAGTTTCGAATATCCGGTTACATAAGCGCAAAGTCAATCCAGATACGTGAATGTGTTGACGATCTAGCATTTATTAGTTGAAGAGGAGCTTGACTAAAGAGAACAGTAGGTGATCTGAAAGAAGCCAGGCTACCTAGAGGCCTTGCTATTAATGAAAAGATGACAACATGCATGAATTTCACCAGGAAGTGAAATAACTTGGATAATGTATCACCAGCTGGTTCCAATTTTGAACATGTGCAGAATGTTTTATTATCTGGCCTCTGATATTAACAGGACAAATTCCATCTCAACTGAAAGAAAACGGTGAATCCTAGGCGGTAATAGGTACTTCCACACCTTTAAGAAATAGTTGGCCTCTAGGTTATTAAATAGACCACTGAAACTTCAAAAGTATAAGGTCACTATCAGGCCGGTTGTGACGTGCACGTGAGAAACGTGGACACTAACAAGCGCTGATGGGAACCAGCCCAGGATTCTTGAGCGCAGCGTTTTGCACGAGGTCTATGGGGCATCTACGTCTACAGCCACATGGATACTCTGCAAACCACAAGTGCCTGGCAGACGGTTCATCGAACCACCTTCACAATAATTCTCTATTATTCCAATCCCGTACAGCGCGCGGAAAAAAAACACCTACATCTTTCCGTGCGAGTTCTAATTTCCCTTATTTCATCATGGTGACCGTTTCTCCCTATGTAGATCGGCGTCAACAAAATATTTTCGCATTCGGAGGAGAAAGTTGAAATTTGGTGAGAAGTATCCGCCGCAAGTTTTAATGATGTCCACCCCAAATGCTGTATCATTTCACTGACTCTCTCTCCTCTATTCCGCGGTAATACAAAACGTGCCTGCCCTTCGTTGAACTTTTTCGATGTACTCTGTCAGTCGCATCTCGTAAGGATCCCACACCGCGCAGCAATACTCTAAAAGAGGACGGACAATTGTAGGGTAGGCAGTCTCTTTGGTACATCTACACTCCTGGAAATGGAAAAAAGAACGCACTGACACCGGTGTGTCAGACCCACCATACTTGCTCCGGACACTGCGAGAGGGCTGTACAAGCAATGATCACACGCACGGCACAGCGGACACACCAGGAACCGCGGTGTTAGCCGTCGAATGGCGCTAGCTGCGCAGCATTTGTGCACCGCCGCCGTCAGTGTCAGCCAGTTTGCCGTGGCATACGGAGCTCCATCGCAGTCTTTAACACTGGTAGCATGCCGCGACAGCGTGGACGTGAAACGTATGTGCAGTTGACGGACTTTGAGCGAGGGCGTATAGTGGGCATGCGGGAGGCCGGGTGGACGTACCGCCGAATTGCTCAACACGTGGGGCGTGAGGTCTCCACAGTACATCGATGTTGTCGCCAGTGGTCGGCAGAAGGTGCACGTGCCCGTCGACCTGGGACCGGACCGCAGCGACGCACGGATGCACGCCAAGACCGTAGGATCCTACGCAGTGCCGTAGGGGACCGCACCGCCACTTCCCAGCAAATTAGGGACACTGTTACTCCTGGGGTATCGGCGAGGACCATTCGCAACCGTCTCCATGAAGCTGGGCTACGGTCCCGCACACCGTTAGGCCGTCTCCCGCTCACGCCCCAACATCGTGCAGCCCGCCTCCAGTGGTGTCGCGACAGGCGTCAATGGAGGGACGAATGGAGACGTGTCGTCTTCAGCGATGAGAGTCGCTTCTGGCTTGGTGCCAATGATGGTCGTATGCGTGTTTGGCGCCGTGCAGGTGAGCGCCACAATCAGGACTGCATACGACCGAGGCACACAGGGCCAACACCCGGCATCATGGTGTGGGGAGCGATCTCCTACACTGGCCGTACACCACTGGTGATCGTCGAGGGGACACAGAATAGTGCACGGTACATCCAAACCGTCATCGAACCCATCGTTCTACCATTCCTAGACCGGCAAGGGAACTTGCTGTTCCAACAGGACAATGCACGTCCGCATGTATCCCGTGCCACCCAACGTGCTCTAGAAGGTGTAAGTCAACTACCCTGGCCAGCAAGATCTCCGGATCTGTCCCCCATTGAGCATGTTTGGGACTGGATGAAGCGTCGTCTCACGCGGTCTGCACGTCCAGCACGAACGCTGGTCCAACTGAGGCGCCAGGTGGAAATGGGATGGCAAGCCGTTCCACAGGACTACATCCAGCATCTCTACGATCGTCTCCATGGGAGAATAGCAGCCTGCATTGCTGCGAAAGGTGGATATACACTGTACTAGTGTCGACATTGTGCATGCTCTGTTGCCTGTGTCTATGTGCCTGTGGTTCTGTCAGTGTGATCATGTGATGTATCTGACCCCAGGAATGTGTCAATAAAGTTTCCCCTTCCTGGGACAATGAATTCACGGTGTTCTTATTTCAACTTCCAGGAGTGTATTACATTTTCTAAGTGTCTTGCCAATAAAACGCAGTTCTTCGTTAGCCTTCCCCACAACATTTTCTGTGTGTTCCTTCCAATTTAAATTGTTCGTAATTGTAATTCCTAGGTATTTAGTTGAATTTACGGCCTTTATTTATCGTGTAATCGAAGTTTAACGGATTTCTTTTAACACTCGTGTGGATGACTCACGCTTTTCGTTATTTAGCGTCAGTTGCAAATTTCTACACCATGCAGATATCTTTTTTAAATCGTTTTGCAATTTGTTTTGCTCTTCTGATGATTTTACTAGTCGATAAACGACACCGTCATCTGCAAATAACCCTGACGGCTGCTCAGATTGTCTCCTAAATTGTTTGCATAGATAAGGAACGGCAAAGGGTCTATAACACTATCTTGGGGAACGCCAGAAATCACTTCTCTTTTACTCGATGACTTTCAGTTACTACGAACTGTGACCTCTCTGACAGGAAATCACGAAGCCAGTGACATAACTGATACGATATTCCATGAGCACGCAATTTTACTACAAGCCTCGTGTGTGGTACAGTGTCAAAAACATTCCGGAAATGCAGAAATACGGAATCAATTTGAAAGCCCTTGTCAATAGCACTCAACACTTCGTTTGAGTGAAGAGCTAGTTGTGTTTCACAAGAACGATATTTTCTAAATCCGGATTGACTGTGTGTCAATAGACCGTTCTCTTCGAGATAATGCATAATATTCGAATACAATATACGTTCCAAAATCTTGCTGCATATCGACGTTAATGATTTGGGCCTGTGGATTACTCCTACTACCTTTCTTGACGTATGACGAGATAAAAGAAATTATTCAGGTAGTGAAGGGAGACGAAAATTTAATAGTCATGGGTGACTGGAATTCGTCAGTAGGAAAAGGGAGAGAAGGAAACATAGTAGGTGAATATGGATTGGGGGGAAGAAATGAAAGAGGAAGCCGCCTTGTAGAATTTTGCACAGAGCATAACCTAATCATAGCTAACACTTGGTTCAAAAATCATAAAAGAAGGTTGTATACCTGGAAGAATCCTGGAGATACTAAAAGGTATCAGATAGATTATATAATGGTAAGACAGAGATTTAGGAACAGGGTTTTAAATTGTAAGACATTTCCAGGGGCAGATGTGGATTCTGACCACAATCTGTTGGTTATGATCTGCGGATTGAAACTGAAGAAACTGCAAAAAGGTGGCAATTTAAGGAGATGGGACCTGGATAAACTGAAAGGACGAGAGGTTGTAGAGAGTTTCAGGGAGAGCATAAGGCAATAATTGACAGGAATGGGGGAAAAAAAAACAGTAGAAGAAGAATGGGCAGCTCTGAGGGATGAAGTAGTGAAGGCAGCAGAGGATCAAGTAGGTAAAAAGACGAGGGCTAATAGAAATCCTTGGGTAACAGAAGAAATATTGAATTTAATTGATGAAAGGAGAAAATATAAAAATGCAGTAAATGAAGCAGGCAAAAAGGAATACAAACGTCTCAAAAATGAAATCGACAGGAAGTGCAAAATGGCTAAGCAGGGATGGCTAGAGGACAAATGTAAGGATGTAGAGGCTTATCTCACTAGGGGTAAGATAGATACTGCCTACAGGAAAATAAAAGAGACCTTTGGAGAGAAGAGAACCACTTGTATGAATATCAAGAGCTCAGATGGCAACCCAGTTCTAAGCAAAGAAGGGAAGGCAGAAAGGTGGAAGGAGTATATAGAGGGTTTATACAAGGGCGAAGTACTTGAGGACAATATTATGGAAATGGAAGAGGATGTAGATGAAGACGAAATGGGAGATAAGATACTGCGTGAAGAGTTTGACAGAGCACGGAAAGACCTGAGTCGAAACAAGGCCCCGGGAGTTGACAACATTCCATTAGAACTACTGATGGCCTTGGGAGAGCCAGTCATGACAAAACTCTACCATCTGGTGAGCAAGATGTATGAGACAGGCGAAATACCCTCAGACTTCAAGAAGAATATAATAATTCCAATCCCAAAGAAAGCAGGTGTTGACAGATGTGAAAATTACCGAACTATCAGTTTAATAAGTCACAGCTGCAAAATACTAACGCGAATTCTTTACAGACGAATTGAAAAACTGGTAGAAGCGGACCTCGGGGAAGATCAGTTTGGATTCCGTAGAAATGTTGGAACACGTGAGGCAATACTAACCTTACGACTTATCTTAGAAGAAAGATTAAGAAAAGGGAAACCTACGTTTCTAGCATTTGTAGACTTAGAGAAAGCTTTTGACAATGTTAACTGGAATACTCTCTTTCAAATTCTGAAGGTGGCAGGGGTAAAATACAGGGAGCGAAAGGCTATTTACAATTTGTACAGAAACCAGATGGCAGTTGTAAGAGTCGAGGGGCATGAAATGGAAGCAGTGGTTGGGAAAGGAGTGAGACAGGGTTGTAGCCTCTCCCCGATGTTATTCAATCTGTATATTGAGCAAGCAGTAAAGGAAACAAAAGAAAAATTCGGAGTAGGCATTAAAATTCATGGAGAAGAAGTAAAAACTTTGAGGTTCGCCGATGACATTGTAATTCTGTCAGAGACAGCAAAAGACTTGGAAGAGCAGTTGAATGGAATGGACAGTGTCTTGAAAGGAGGATATAAGATGAACATCAACAAAAGCAAAACGAGGATAATGGAATGTAGTCGAATTAAGTCGGGTGATGCTGAGGGAACTAGATTAGGAAATGAGACACTTAAAGTAGTAACGGAGTTTTGCTATTTGTGGAGCAAAATAACTGATGATGGTCGAAGTAGAGAGGATATAAAATGTAGACTGGCAATGGCAGGGAAAGAGTTTCTGAACAAGAAAAATTTGTTAACATCGAGTATAGATTTAAGTGTCTGGAAGTCGTTTCTGAAAGTATTTGTATGGAGTGTAGCCATGTATGGAAGTGAAACATGGACGATAACTAGTGTGGACAAGAAGAGAATAGAAGCTTTCGAAATGTGGTGCTACAGAACAATGCTGAAGATAAGGTGGGTAGATCACGTAACTAATGGGGAGGTATTGAATAGGATTGGGGAGAAGAGAAGTTTGTGGCAAAACTTGACTAGAAGAAGGGATCGGTTGGTAGGACATGTTTTGATTCATCAAGGGATCACAAATTTAGCATTGGAGGGCAGCGTGGAGGGTAAAAATCGTAGAGGGAGACCAAGAGATGAATACACTAAGCAGATTCAGAAGGAATGTATGTTGCAGTAGGTACTGGGAGATGAAGAAGCTTGCACAGGATAGAGTAGCATGGAGAGCTGCATCAAACCAGTCTCAGGACTGAAGACCACAACAACAACAACAACCTTTCTTGAATATTGATGTGACATGTGCAACTTTCCAGTCTTTGGGTACGGATCTTTCGTCGGGCGGACGGTTGTACATGATTGTCAAGTATGGAGCTATTGTATCAGCATACTCTGAAAGGAACCTAACTGGTATACAGTCTGGACCGGAAGACTTGCTTTGTCAGGCGATTTAAGTTGCTTCACTTCTCCGAGGATATTTACTTCTACGTTACTCATGTTGGCAGCTGTTCTTGATTCGAATTCTGGAATAACTTCGAATTCTTTGGCGGAGGCATTTCGGAAGGCTGTGTTTAGTAACTCTGCTTTGGCAGCACTGTCTTCGATAGTATCTCCATTGCTATCGCCCAGAGAAGGCCCGATTGTGTCTTGCCGCTAGCTTCACATACGACCAGGTTTCGAGACAAATTTTCGTAGTGGATACTATTATAGGCATCTCGCTTTGAAGTCCGGCGCTAAATTTCGAGCTTCTGTAAAAGGTAGCCCATCTTTGGGATTTTGCGTACTTTTAAATTTGGCTAGCTTTTTTCGCTGTTTCTGCAATAGTGTTCTGACCCGTTTCGTGTACCAAGGAGGATCAGCTCCGTCGTTTGTTAGTTTATCTGGTATAAATTCCTCATTTGCTGCCGATTCTATTTCTTTGAATTCAACCCACATCTGGTCTAGACTTACATTATTAATTTGAAACGAGTGGAGATTGTCTCTCAGGAAGGCGTCAAGTGAATTTTTATCTGGTTTTTGAATAGGTATATTTTTCGTCTATTTTTGGAGGATTTTGGGGACCTACAATATTCAGTCTAGCTACGAGAGCCCTGTGTTCACTAATCGCTGTATCCGTTTTGATGCTTGTGATTAGCTCAGGATTATTTGTTGCTAAGAGGTCAAGTGTGTTTTCACAACCGTTTACTATTCGCGTGAGTTCATGAACTAACTGCTCGAAATAAGTTTCAGAGAATGCGTTTAGCACAATTTCGGATGATGCTTTAGGGGTACCTCCAGAATTAAACATGTATTTTCGCCGACATATCGAGGGTAAATTAATGTCACCACCAACTATTTATTATTGTATGAGTCGGGTACATGTTTGAAATTACACTCAAGTTTTCTTTGAACCTTTCGGCAATTGTATCATCTGAATAGGGAGATCGGTAGAATGATCCAATCATTATTTTATTCCGGTTGCCAAGAATGACCTCTGCCCATATTACATAACTCACAGGAACTATCTACAGGACTATTACAAACGATTGAAGCGATTTCATAAATTCACCGTAGCTCCATTCATTGACATATGGTCACGACACACTACAGATACGTAGAAAAACTCATAAAGTTTTGTTCGGCTGCAGCCGCACTTTAGGTTTCTGCCGCCAGAGCGCTCGAGAGCGCAGTGAGACAAAATGGCGACAGGAGCCGAGAAAGCGTATGTCGTGCTTGAAATGCACTCACATCAGTCAGTCATAACAGTGCAACGACACTTCAGGACGAAGTTCAACAAAGATCCACCAACTGCTAACTCCATTCGGCGATGGTATGCGCAGTTTAAAGCTTCTGGATGCCTCTGTAAGGGGAAATCAGCGGGTCGCCCTGCAGTGAGCGAAGAAACGGTTGAACGCGTGCGGGCAAGTTTCACGCGTAGCCCGCGGAAGTCGACGAATAAAGCAAGCAGGGAGCTAAACGTACGACAGCCGACGGTTTGGAAAATCTTATGGAAAAGGCTAAAGCAGAAGCCTTACCGTTTACAATTGCTACAAGCCCTGACACCCGATGTCAAATTCAAACGCTTTGAATTTTCGGCGCGGTTGCAACAGCTCATGGAAGAGGATGCGTTTAGTGCGAAACTTGTTTTCAGTGATGAAGCAACATTTTTTCTTAATGGTGAAGTGAACAGACACAATGTGCGAATCTGGGCGGTAGAGAATCCTCACGCATTCGTGCAGCAAATTCGCAATTCACCAAAAGTTAACGTGTTTTGTGCAATCTCACGGTTTAAAGTTTACGGCCCCTTTTTCTTCTGCGGAAAAAACGTTACAGGACACGTGTATCTGGACATGCTGGAAAATTGGCTCATGCCACAACTGGAGACCGACAGCGCCGACTTCATCTTTTAACAGGATGGTGCTCCACTGCACTTCCATTATGATGTTCGGCATTTCTTAAACAGGAGATTGGAAAACCGATGGATCGGTCGTGGTGGAGATCATGATCAGCAATTCGTGTCATGGCCTCCACGCTCTCCCGACTTAACCCCATGCGATTTCTTTCTGTGGGGTTATGTGAAAGATTCAGTGTATAAACCTCCTCTACCAAGAAATGTGCCAGAACTGTGAGCTCGCATCAACGATGCTTTCGAACTCATTGATGGGGACATGCTGCGCCGAGTGTGGGAGGAACTTGATTATCGGCTTGATGTCAGCCGAATCACTAAAGGGGCATATATCGAACATTTGTGAATGCCTAAAAAAACTTTTTGAGTTTTTGTATGTGTGTGCAAAGCATTGTGAAAATATCTCAAATAATAAAGTTATTGTAGAGCTGTGAAATCGCTTCAATCATTTGTAATAACCCTGCACTTCAATTTCGCGACAAGATAACTACTTCTAACAGCAACAAACTCCCCACTGGAGGCCGGCCTGTGTGACCGAGCGGTTCTAGGCGCTACAGTCTGGAACCGCGCGACCGCTACGGTCGCAGGTTCGAATCCTGCCTCGGGCATGGATGTGTGTGATGTCCTTAGGTTAGTTAGGTTTAAGTAGTTCTAAGTTCTGGGGTACTGATGACCTCAGAAGTTTAGTCCCATAGTGCTCAGAGCCGTTTGAACCATTTTTTGACATTCAAGAAATGTTCAAAAGAAAACATTAACTTGCACCATCAACGCCGAATGAAAAATGGCGCGCCACAGTGATCACAAACGTTCACACCATCAAGATCGAAGGCGAACTCCTTGGAAGTTGAGCCACGGCTGGCACATGCTATGAGTTGAATTAAACATTGGTTGCTATTCTGTGTTTCGCGATTATGCTGTTATCCTCTCTTTCCGTGGGTATCAGCAGCAGTGCGTATCGATATTTGCACCTTGGACTATCTTTGGCTTGGCGCTTATAGTTTCCGGCTGGGCTGTGTGCGGGCAGTTGCTCGATTGGTGTGGAGCAATGAGGAAATCTCCACGGCACGTGGTTTGCCCGGGCCCGCTGGTGGTCTCTATGCGGTATCGGAGTGTGTGGGGCTGTTCACATTGCTACGAGGTTCGTGGCTCACCGATCCTGGACGTGAAGATTGAGTTTTGACTTAATCTACCAGCAAGTCACGACTGTTCACACGGTGTCGTTTGGAGTTCATTGTCGGCTGTTGGGATACTCCCGCGAGCAACAACTTTTTTTCAAGTTGGTAAATTTTAGCCACCCTCCGGTGCAGTTTAACTGTACTTGCTTATTCGAATTGAAGTGCACCAGCGGAATCTTCTGCCTTGTGGCCATTAACATTCCCCTTACCTGCCTTGGCCGCTGACGTAAATTCAGGCAGTGTATTTTCCTTATTGTGTTGTTGCTGTCCAGCACGGTGTGTAGTTTGACAGCTCATCAGCTCATATATAATTGGTTGTGGCCACCAATACCGTCTACCTTGTTCCATTGAACTCCCTGTTGTGTGCTGGTCGGGTGAAGCGGATGTTGGGTTGTCGTTGGATCAACAATGGTTGGGCCGAGTGCCTGTCTCATCTAAGCAAGCGTTAGTGTTTTGAATTCCAGGCCAACCCTCAGAACTTCTGAGCTCCCTTGGGTGTACTGCCTTTTCTTGTTTGTTCTTGTTGTTTGTGCTTGTATGGCTTCTAGCCGAGTTTTGGATTAAGGTTGTTTTGCTCTTAAGGCGTCAGACGGTTTGGGCCTTCAGCCGATTTTGAATTTAAGTTGTTTGCTCTTAAAGTGTCACATTCTTTGGGCCTTCAGTCTAATTAAGGAACTGTTTTAAGATAAGGCTTTGCCTTTTAAATTTCGGATTTTGGTTGAGCTTTAAGTTATTGGCTTTCAGCCATTTCTAAATTAAAGTGGTCTTGCCCTTAAGGCATGAAATTGTACGGTGCATTCAGCCGCTAATTAAGTTACCAAACTAAAGCTGTGTTTTTTTTTAATTTCTTGGCTTTTGTAATGTTTGATCAAATAAAAGGTTTTACGTTCGAGTGTTACTGACAGCCACTTATTTTGGCCCCTTTCCACAACTTAGACTGCCTGTCCTGTCCTGTGGGTTTAGCAGGGCGTCTCAGACGGTTTTTTGTGAAGCAATACAGGGGAGATTATAATTAAACTATCAAACCGCTGTAGAAGTAACATCACTTGTCAGAATACCGTCAAATTGCAACGGAATATTATCGGAGAGGGGTAAAAAGTATGGCAGAAGAAAAGTAAATAGTTGCAAAATGTATCAATAGATGGCGCTGTAATCATCATAATTTAATAGTGGTCGACTACAAATGACAAATTAATCATACAACAATGTCTAAGGTGTAAGTTTGACGTCAAACAAAGTGTGCTTTTCAGTCGGCATAAGTGTACAGGTGTGACACTGTTAGTTACGTAAGCCCATCCACCACGGCAAGATCATATCACATCAAATGGGAAGGATCGGTTTTCAATTGTCCTGAGGCCAAAAACCGCATAAGTATGAATCACATCCAGAATGAGATTTTCACTCTGTGGCGGAGTGTGCGCTGATACTAAACTTTCTGGAAGATCAGAACTGTGTGCCGCACCGAGACTCGAGCTCGGGACCTTTGCCTTTCGCGGACAAGTGCTCTACCATCCGAGCTACCTAAGCACGACTAACGACCCGTCCTCACAGAAGGTCCCGAGTTCGAGTCTCGGTCCGGAACACAGTTTTAATCTGCCAGGAAGTTTCATGAATCACATCGGTTTTTTATTGTCCTGGGGCCAAAAACCGCCAAAAAAGCATCAATCAAAATCATATCAGATTATTAATTTCCGTGTAACTGGTGCAAAACATGTACAATATGCTGTCCACCGTTTTCTGCAACAAGTTGAATCAAAAAAAGGCATGTTCCACAACTGACAGAAATGTCTTCAGGGTCACGCCCAGAATATGTTGTGCAATGTGTTTCTTCAATGCAGCTAAGTTTGCAATCTGAACACTGAACACACCTTTCAGGTAGCCCCACAGTCAGAAGTCACACGGATTAAGATCAGGTGATCGGGACGGCCAAGCTGTAGGGAAATGGCGCCTGAAAATTCTAGTATTTCCGAAATGGCGCTTCAGCAGCTGCTTAATTGGATTTGCAATGAGCGGAGTTGCGCCATCTCGCATAAAAATGATCCCATCCACACATCGACGCTGTTGGAGAGTTGGAATGACGTGGTTGCGCAAAAGACACTCCTAGCGCTTACCAGTGTCGGTACAGGTAACAGAACCGGAAACACGTGTCTATTCGAAAAACTATGGCCCTATGATAAATGACGCCGTAAACCCGCACCTCACAGTGACCTTTTCATGGTGAAGTGGTACTGGCTGATTTGCCTGTGGATTTTCCGTTGCCCATATTCGACAGTTCTGTGTGTTGACGTATCGTATCAGACGGAAATGGGCTTCGTCTGTCCACAACATCTTCCACGGCCAATCATTGTCCACTTCCATGCGAGCAAGAAATTCTAAGGCAAAGGTCTCTGTTGCTGGCAGGTCAACAGGAAGCAACTCGTGCTCACGGGTACTTTTGAGTGGATAGCAAAGAAGGATGTTTCGTAGGATTTTACGCGCCGTGCTCAGGAGTATGTCGAATGTTCGGGCAATTCTCCGTGCACTACACGTTTGCACGCAACTACTACTTCTACATCTACATTTATACTCCGCAAGCCACCCAACGGTGTGTGGCGGAGGGCACTTTACGTGCCACTGTCATTACCTCCCTTTCCTGTTCCAGTCGCGTATGGTTCGCGGGAAGAACGACTGTCTGAAAGCCTCCGTGCGCGCTCTAATCTCTCTAATTTTACATTCGTGATCTCCTCGGGAGGTATAAGTAGGGAGAAGCAATATATTCGATACCTCATCCAGAAACGCACCCTCTCGAAACCTGGACAGCAAGCTACACCGCGATGCAGAGCGCCTCTCTTGCAGAGTCTGCCACTTGAGTTTGCTAAACATCTCCGTAACGCTATCACGGTTACCAAATAACCGTGTGATGAAACGCGCCGCTCTACTTTGGATCTTCTCTATCTCCTCCGTCAACCCGATCTGGTACGGATCCCACAGTGATGAGCAATACTCAAGTATAGGTCGAACGAGTGTTTTGTAAGCCACCTCCTTTGTTGATGGACTACATTTTCTAAGGACTCTCCCAGTGAATCTCAACCTGGTACCCGCCTTACCAACAATTAATTTTATATGATCATTCCACTTCAAATCGTTCCGCACGCATACTCCCAGATATTTTACAGAAGTAATTGCTACTAGTGTTTGTTCCGCTATCATATAATCATACAATAGAGGATCCTTCTTTCTATGTATTCGCAATACATTACATTTGTCTATGTTAAGGGTCAGTTGCCACTCCCTGCACCAAGTGCCTATCCGCTGCAGGTCTTCCTGCATTTCGCTACAATTTTCTAATGCTGCAACTTCTCTGTATACTACAGCATCATCCGCGAAAAGCCGCATGGAACTTCCGACACTATCTACTAGGTCATTTATATATATTGTGAAAAGCAATGGTCCCATAACAATCCCCTGTGGCACGCCAGAGGTTACTTTAACGTCTGTAGACGTCTCTCCATTGATAACAACATGCTGTGTTCTGTCTGCTAAAAACTCTTCAATCCAGCCACACAGCTGGTCTGATATTCCGTAGGCTCTTACTTTGTTTATCAGGCGACAGTGCGGAACTGTATCGAACGCCTTCCGGAAGTCAAGAAAAATAGCATCTACCTGGGAGCCTGTATCCAATATTTTCTGGGTCTCATGAACAAATAAAGCGAGTTGGGTCTCACACGATCGCTGTTTCCGGAATCCATGTTGATTCCTACATAGTAGATTCTGGGTTTCCAAAAATGACATGATCCTCGAGCAAAAAACATGTTCTAAAATTCTACAACAGATCGACGTCAGAGATATAGGTCTATAGTTTTGCGCATCTGCTCGACGACCCTTCTTGAAGACTAGGACTACCTGTGCTCTTTTCCAATCATTTGGAACCTTCCGTTCCTCTAGAGACTTGCTGTACACGGCTGTTAGAAGGGGGGCAAGTTCTTTCGCGTACTCTGTGTAGAATCGAATTGGTATCCCGTCAGGTCCAGTGGACTTTCCTCTGTTGAGTGATTCCAGTTGCTTTTCTATTCCTTGGACACTTATTTCGATGTCAGCCATTTTTTCGTTTGTGCGAGGATTTAGAGAAGGAACTGCAGTGCGGTCTTCCTCTGTGAAACAGCTTTGGAAAAAGGTGTTTAGTATTTCAGCTTTACGCGTGTCATCCTCTGTTTCAATGCCATCATCATCTCCTCCTGCATTGCTGTGGCCACTGCTTCTACTGACGTCGACTCAATTCGTTTCATCCCTCTACCAGGTTGCACACCAAAAGAACCCGGCTTTTCGAATTTCCGAATCATTTTCTCCAGACCCACGGCAGTCATCGGACCGACGCCTTTTTTCAAACCCTTCAGTGTCCAGAACTTCTGCACAGCGGCGTGTGCACAGTCACCATTCTTGTAATACAGCTTTACAAGCAGAGCGCGACCCTGCATTGAGACAGTCATGGCGAACGCTGCAGACGCGAAAGGAGGAAAAGCCGTGTACCCGACATGTTTATACCTCCGACCATAGATACTAGTAGACTGGCCTTGCTATACAGAAGCTATAGGGCTGGCGTGGCTCCAACATAAACCACGTGACTGTTGGCAAAACGTGGCGGGATTTCAAATCAGCGGTCTACCATCATATGTTTGTATCATATTTTACCCACATTCCTCAGTTGACTGCCAAACGCTTCCAACAAAAATTACTTTTTTATTTGCGAAAAATTATGTCAGAACTACATTTGACCTGGATTTGTTGACAGTACCATTTATAAAATCTAACAAATACATCGAAAGCCCCTCTGGTGGGCAGCGGGACGAAATTACTATAAACTATCAATTAAAGTAAAATGTCGTTAAAATTCTTTTAAACAGTAAGAGTGGGCTCGTGTCAAAACTTTAAATATTGAATTCGCCGCGTTTTGAGCTCTGGTCACTTATAAAAGAAAATGGGATATGGGAATTATGTCAACTATAGGAGTCAAAATTGTCGACTTTAGGAGCAGGTCCATTTTAGAGTATTAATTTTTAGTTGCACTTCAAAGGTTCAGTTCCTACTATTTTTACAAAAGTTTAAACTATCAGTTTAAAAAAACGACATTTTAGATGAAAGGTGGGACTTTGAAGTTTCAGAAAATAATTTTGGAGCCTACATTTATTTAATAGTATTAGAAGGTAGAAAAAAATTTTCTTCATGTGTCGACTATACCTTATTATAATCTCACTTGCATAAAAAAAAATGTGCGTATGTGCAGATGGCTTAAAGTTTTTCCGTTTCAGGGCCTGTATCCAAATCTGCCTTCGGTTTTTATCCCTAGGGAACCTATGAGTAGGAACGAGAAACAGTTATACTTACTTCTGTAACCGAATTATCACAGACACTTTCCAAAATGTAATATGAGTCTGACTTAACAGACATCACTTTCAACGCTTTAATTTACCTGATACTCTATTTCAAGTGTAAAAAACATATAAAAGTCACTTCAACAGATTTCAATAAACGCATCTGCACTATCATAGAAACACACGTGAAATGTAATGCCATTTCCCCCGACAAAACGCTGAGTACAGCCATAAGCGCAACGCGAAACAACCATGTTTTGCCAACATTCACGTGACTTTAGCCCAGAGATGTTGGAGCCACGAAAATGACGTCAGGGCCAGTCTATTATATTTATGGTCGAAGGTTTATACCAGCTTCAGTGGGTCGTGCGCATGACAGGTGTTTCCATTTTCGTATTGCGACACATACAGCGCCATCTATCGATCAACTTGCACACTATTTTTTTCTTCTGCCATACGTTTTCCCCCTTCTCCGATAATATTCCGTTGCAATTTGACGTCATTCTGACCAGTGGTGTTATTTCTACAGCGCTCTGAAAGTTTAACTTTATATACACTCCTGGAAATGGAAAAAAGAACACATTGACACCGGTGTGTCAGACCCACCATACTTGCTCCGGACACTGCGAGAGGGCTGTACAAGCAATGATCACACGCAAGGCACAGCGGACACACCAGGAACCGCGGTGTTGGCCGTCGAATGGCGCTAGCTGCGCAGCATTTGTGCACCGCCGCCGTCAGTGTCAGCCAGTTTGCCGTGGCATACGGAGCTCCATCGCAGTCTTTAACACTGGTAGCATGCCGCGACAGCGTGGACGTGTACCGTATGTGCAGTTGACGGACTTTGAGCGAGGGCGTATATTGGGCATGCGGGAGGCCGGGTGGACGTACCGCCGAATTGCTCAACACGTGGGGCGTGAGGTCTCCACAGTACATCGATGTTGTCGCCAGTGGTCGGCGGAAGGTGCACGTGCCCGTCGACCTGGGACCGGACCGCAGCGACGCACGGATGCACGCCAAGACCGTAGGATCCTACGCAGTGCCGTAGGGGACCGCACCGCCACTTCCCAGCAAATTAGGGACACTGTTGCTCCTGGGGTATCGGCGAGGACCATTCGCAACCGTCTCCATGAAGCTGGGCTACGGTCCCGCACACCGTTAGGCCGCCTTCCGCTCACGCCCCAACATCGTGCAGCCCGCCTCCAGTGGTGTCGCGACAGGCGTGAATGGAGGGACGAATGGAGACGTGTCGTCTTCAGCGATGAGAGTCGCTTCTGCCTTGGTGCCAATGATGGTCGTATGCGTATTTGGCGCCGTGCAGGTGAGCGCCACAATCAGGACTGCATACGACCGAGGCACACAGGGCCAACACCCGGCATCATGGTGTGGGGAGCGATCTCCTACACTGGCCGTACACCACTGGTGATCGTCGAGGGGACACTGAATAGTGCACGGTACATCCAAACCGTCATCGAACCCATCTTTCTACCATTCCTAGACCGGCAAGGGAACTTGCTGTTCCAACAGGACAATGCACGTCCGCATGTATCCCGTGCCACCCAACGTGCTCTAGAAGGTGTAAGTCAACTACCCTGGCCAGCAAGATCTCCGGATCTGTCCCCCATTGAGCATGTTTGGGACTGGATGAAGCGTCGTCTCACGCGGTCTGCACGAACGCTGGTCCAACTGAGGCGCCAGGTGGAAATGGCATGGCAAGCCGTTCCACAGGACTACATCCAGCATCTCTACGATCGTCTCCATGGGAGAATAGCAGCCTGCATTGCTGCGAAAGGTGGATATACACTGTACTAGTGCCGACATTGTGCATGCTCTGTTGCCTGTGTCTATGTGCCTGTGGTTCTGTCAGTGTGATCATGTGATGTATCTGACCCCAGGAATGTGTCAATAAAGTTTCCCCTTCCTGGGACAATGAATTCACGGTGTTCTTATTTCAATTTCCAGGAGTGTATAATCACCCTGTATTTCAAAGGTGTGTTCTTGTTGCAGCACCTCGTGCGGGCCACAGCGGGTGTTGTGCATGTCTGATGCCGCATGTTCGGAGCAGCATGCTAAGTCACGATGAATGTAGGTAGCAGGAATGCTGTGTCTCAAGACTTGGAGCGACGATCCAAGATGCTACTCCAGGCGTGTGTAAAAATTAGTGCCCAGCGGAAAATAATAAACACTAAAATGATGATTTGGTCCTGTCTGACTACCCCCTGAACAGATCTTAGGATCTGTTAATGCTCTTTTTTACATATCTAAACATAAATGAATGATGAAAGCAACTAATACTACTAAATGATAAAAATTGTTGTTCAATATATATTTATTATAGATTAAAATCAACCCTTTAAGTAAATTGTCCATATTTCCTAACTAAAATTTTTAATCAGTTGCGCAACTGTGCTCCTTATTATGACTGCGCGGTCTAATATCACTAACGCGAAATGACTGACATTATCTACGTACCAAACACTAGAAGACACTACTTTCAAACATGATCTACGGTGGTGTGGCACCTCAGTGGAAATAAACTAACGCGATCACAGCTGTTTAGCTTTTGTAGCCCTAATAAGCCGAAGCAATTTGCGATATCACCGTATGTACTGCGTCCGGTGCGTCGAAGCGATGGTTCTCGTTCTCGAAACTTCCTGGCAGATTAAAACTGTGTGCCGGACCGAGATTCGAACTTGGGATCTCTACCAACTGAGCTACCCAAGCACGACTCACGCCCCGTCTTCACAGTTTTACTACTGCCAGTACCTCGCCTCCTACCTTCCAAACTTTACAGAAGCTCTCCTGTGAACCTTGTAGAACTAACACTTCTGAAAGAAAGGATATTGCGGAGACATGACTTAGCCATTCTGGAAACACCCCCCGGGTTGTGGCTAAGCCATGTCTCCGCAATATCCTTTTTTTCAGGAGTGCTAGTTCTGCAAGGTTCGCAGGAGAGCTTCTGTAAAGTTTGGAAGGTAGGAGACGAGGTACTGGCAGTAGTAAAGCTGTGAAGACGGGGCGTGAGTCGTGCTCGGGTAGCTCAGTTGGTAGAGCACTTGCCCGCGATAGGCAAAGGTCTCGAGTTCGAGTCTCGGTCCGGCACACAGTTTTAATCTGCATGGAAATTTCATATGAGCGCACACTCCGCTGCAGAGTGAAAATCTCATTCTGGAAACATCCCCCAGGCTGTGGCTAAGCCAAGTCTCCACAATATCCTTTCTTTCAGGAGTGCTAGTTCTGCAAGGTTCGCAGGAGAGCTTCTGTAAAGTTTGGAAGGTAGGAGACGAGATACTGGCAGAAGTAAAGCTGTGAGGACGGGGCGTGACTCGTGCTTGGGTAGCTCAGTTGGTAGAGCACTTGCCCGCGAAAGGCGAAGGTCCCGAGTTCGAGTCTCGGTCCGGCACACAGTTTTAATCTGCCAGGAAGTTTCATATCAGCGCACTCTCCACTGCAGAGTGAAAATTCTCATTATGTTATGTTCTTTCAAACACTGGGGAAGAACTCCAGTCACAAAATAAACTCTTTCAAACACTAGGACGGCAGAAGGCGGTCCTCTGACTAATATACTCTAATACTGCCTTCTCCGTTTTCTACAGACGAGAAACAGGAACTCCCAGCCATAAGGACGGAGTTCAGATAACGTGTCAACGTAAGTATAGGCAGGAGAAGTGCTCTCAATTACTCAATGCTGCGTACTCAACGACGACTTCCAACCTGGAGGTGAAGTCCAGAATCGTATAGGGTCGCAACAGTACAGTGCCTAACTGTTCTAACTATAAATTCTCCTGAGAGCAAAGACAGCAAGTCCGTCTCTACCAACAAATCTGATACCGAGCGACCGTCACACACCGGCGCTCACAACGGAAGACCTCGTCTCCCCAGCAAGGCTCAGCTCCCCACCATCGTAATTCGGAAAACGAATCATATTCCCGAAACCACGAAATATTCTCCCTCTCTACAGATTCTTCCGAACGCCGACCAACCATATTTCAGTCTTTTGTCATCCAACGCGGAAAGTTTGCAAGGAAAAACCTGTACTCGTACAATGGTACGCTTCTGAGTAAAAATCCTTGGAAATAACCCAGCCTGCGTCGTTTCCGAGGTGTCGCTTCTTCGTTCCTTTCAGCTGCGTCCAAGATCTGTAGAGTTCCCGGTTATCCCTCCAATCCTGCTACAATAGCGACCGGCCGTCACCCTACTGGGCTCCAGAACTCAGGTGCCACGACGTCTGTCTAGCTACTTCCTGTGTTTAAGCAGGAGCAACACCTGTGCGGGCCTTACACCCAGAGCTTGAGTTCTGCCTGCTGTTTCATCTCCACTGGCGTTCCAACCTCTACTAGTATAGGCAATCATTCATTACGCCTTCTGTTAATAAAGACACTCCGTCACCTTTCATGCAATAAGCGTTAACAATTACTTACAAGGCGTACGTGACAATGTCAGTCTCCTTTAAATATTCATATATATGAATATTAAGAGTGCAACGGGAATTCCACTGCTAAATGCAGAGGAGACAGCAGATAGGTGGAAAAAATACATTGAAAGCCTCTATGAGGGTGAATATTTGTCTGATGTGATAGAAGAAGAAAGAGGAGTCGATTTAGAAGAGATAGGGGATCCAGTATTAGAATCGGAATTTAAAATACCTTTGGAGGACTTACGGTTAAATAAGGCAGAAGGGATAGATAACACTCCATCAGAATTTCTAAAATCATTGGGGGAAGTGGCAACAAAACGACTATTCACCTTGGTGTGTAGAATATATGAGTCTGGCGATATACCATCTGACTTTCGGAAAAGCATCATCCACACAATTCCGAAGACGGCAAGAGCTGACAAGTGCGAGAATTATCGCACAATCAGCTTAACAGCTCATGCATCGAAGCTGCTTACAAGAATAATATACAGAAGAATGGAAAAGAAAATTGAGAATGCGCTAGGTGACGATCAGTTTGGCTTTAGGAAAAGTAAAGGGACGAGAGAGGCAATTCTGACGTTACGGCTAATAATGGAAGCAAGGCTAAAGAAAAATCAAGACACTTTCATAGGATTTGTCGACCTGGAAAAAGCGTTCGACAATATAAAATGGTGCAAGGTGTTCGAGATTCTGAAAAAAGTAGGGGTAAGCTATAGGGAAAGACGGGTCATATACAATATGTACAACAACCAAGAGGGAATAATAAGAGTGGACGATCAAGAACGAAGTGCTCGTATTAAGAAGGGTGTAAGACAAGGCTGTAGCCTTTCGCCCCTACTCTTCAATTTGTACATCGAGGAAGCAATGATGGAAACAAAAGAAAGGTTCAGGAGTGGAATTAAAATACAAGGTGAAAGGATATCAATGATACGATTCGCTGATGACATTGCTATCCTGAGTGTAAGTGAAGAAGAATTAAATGATCTGCTGAACGGAATGAACAGTCTAATGAGTACACAGTACGGTTTGAGAGTAAATCGGAGAAAGACGAAGGTAATGAGAAGTAGTAGAAATGAGAACAGCGAGAAACTTAACATCAGGATTGATGGTCACGAAGTCAACGAAGTTAAGGAATTCTGCTAGCTAGGCAGTAAAATAACCAATGAGGGACGGAGCAAGGAGGACATCAAAAGCAGACTCGCTGTGGCAAAAAAGGCATTTCTGGCCAAGAGAAGTCTACTAGTATCAAATTCCGGCCTTAATTTGAGGAAGAAATTTCTGAGGATGTACGTCTGGAGTACAGCATTGTATGGTAGTGAAACATGGACTGTGGGAAAACCGGAACAGAAGAGAATCGAAGCATTTGAGATGTGGTGCTATAGACGAATGTTGAAAATTAGGTGGACTGATAAGGTAAGGATTGAGGAGGTTCTCCGCAGAATCGGAGAGGAAAGGAATATGTGGAAAACACTGATAAGGGGAAGGGACAGGATGATAGGACATCTGCTAAGACATGAGGGAATGACTTCCATGGTACTAGAGGGAGCTGTAAAGGGCAAAAACTGTAGAGGAAGACAGAGATTGGGATACGTCAAGCAAATAACTGAGGACGTAGGTTGCAAATGCTACTCTGTGATGAAGAGGTTAGCACAGGAAAGGAATTCGTGGCGGGCCGCATCAAACCAATCAGTAGACTGATGACTAAAAAAAAATATATGTATATATATGATGTACAACCTATCAAATAATACCTAATTGTGGTTGTTGTTCACGGCAAAGTATGTGGATGAGTGCTTGTAAGGTGCGAAATTATAGCCACCTTACAACGTGTTTCCTGAGCTTAACTATAAAGCTGTAGTGATCCTGACCGAGCGTCTGTGGTGGTGGTGCTTCGACAAATTGTTCAGGTGTTTCACCGCACACTGGTCCCGCAGATGAAACGTCTAAGTCGGGTTTGCACGCCGTCCGGCGACCCGGTAAAACCGTTGCAACGCACTACTCCAGTGTGATCCGTGGCACATGATAGCCGCCTCGAATGTGTGATACCAGCACTCGACTGAACCATTACTGGTCAGATGGTAACTGGTAGTCTGGTGGTGCACTGTGATGCAGAACTTGGCTAATTGAGAAAATAGTTCCGAATCGAACTTGCTGCCGCGGCCTGTTATCACATGTAGTGGGAGAGCCAAAGCGAGAAATCCAGCTTGAGGCAAACATGGAAGCTGTTATTTCTGCGCTTCAGTCTGGAACCGCGCGACCGCTACGGTCGCAGGTTCGAATCCTGCCTCGGGCGTGGATGTGTGTGATGTCCTTAGGTTAGTTAGGTTTAAGTAGTTCTAAGTTCTACGGGACTGATGAGCACAGATGTTAAGTCCCATAGTGCTCAGAGCCATTTGAACCATTTGTTAGTTCTGCTGTTATGTTGTCTATCGGAATTGCCCGGGCCGGCGAGTCAGCCGATCAATCATTGTTACAATGTATCTCCGTCTATTGGAAAGAGGTCTGCCCCGATAGCTCAGTGGTGTCCGCAGCTCGTGGCCTCGGGGTCGCGTTCTCGCTTCCCAAGCACAGGGTCCCGGGTTCGATTCCCGGCGGGGTCAGGGATTTTCACCTGCCTCGAGATGACTGGGTGTTTGTGTTGTCCTCATCATTTCATCATCATTCATGAAAGCGACGAGATTGCGCTGAGCAAACGTTGGGAATTTGTATGGGCGCTGATAACCGCCCAGTTGAGCGCCCCACAAACCAATCATCATCATCATCATCTATTCTTGCCTAAACTGTTAATCATTCATGCTTCACGTCCATAAAAGGCTACCTACAGAAAAGACTTCCTAACATTTAAATCTATAATCAACATTACCAAATATTTAGCGTTGCCACCTACCACGCAGGGGGCCCGGGTTCGATTCCCGGCAGGGGACTGGCTGTTGTGTGTCCATCATCATTTTCATCTAGCTGGCACGGTAGCTCAGCGTGTTCGGCCAGAGGTTTAGCTGCCCTCTCTAATAAAAAAAACTGAGTTAATCGATCAACGACGAACTGCAACGGTTGTCTTACGACGTCCACCCCAAGCAGATACAATGAACGAAAACGAACAAAATGGGATTTGAAAAAAAAAAAAAATGAAAAAGTGGTCAACGTGACGGAGTGCCGTCCTACGGGTCTGGGTTAGAGTCACGGCTGGGTCGGAGATTTTCTCCGCTCAGGGGCTGGGTATTGTGTTGTGTTCATCATCATTTCATTCCCATCCGGTGCGACGGTCGCCCAATATGACGTCGAATGTAATAAGAGCTGCACCAAGGCAGTCGGACCTGCCCCGCAAGGAGCCTCCCGGCCAATGAAGCCAAACGCTCATTTCCATTTTATTGGAAAGGGGCACTGGGCTCACGATGTCCATGTAGGGGATCTCAAGTTGATTCCGTATTTCTAGATTTCCGGAAAGCTTTTGACACCGTTCCTCACAAGCGACTTCTAATCAAGCTGCGGGCCTATGAGGAATCGTCTCAGTTGTGAGACTGGATTCGTGATTTCCTGTCAGGAAGGTCGCAGTTCGTAGTAATAGACGGCAAATCATCGAGTAAAACTGAAGTGATATCAGGTGTTCCCCAGGGAAGCGTCCTGGGACCTCTGCTGTTCCTGATCTATACAAATGACCTGGGTGACAATCTGAGCAGTTCTCTTGGGTTGTTCGCAGATGATGCTGTAATTTACCGTCTAGTAAGGTCATCCGAAGACCAGCATCAGTTACAAAGCGATTTAGAAAAGATTGCTGTATGGTGTGGCAGGTGGCAGTTGAAGCTAAATAACGAAAAGTGTGGGGTGATCCACATGAGTTCCAAAAGAAATCCGTTGGAATTCGATTACTCGATAAATAGTACAATTCTCAAGGCTGTCAATTCAACTAAGTACCTGGGTGTAAAAATTACGAACAACTTCAGTTGGAAAGACCACATAGACAATATTGTGGGGAAGGAGAACCAAAGGTTGCGTTTCATTGGCAGGACACTTAGAAGATGCAACAAGTCCACTAAAGAGACAGCTTACACTACACTCGTTCGTCCTCTGTTAGAATATGGCTGTGCGGTGTGGAATCCTTACCAGGTGGGATTGACGGAGGACATCGAAAGGGTGCAAAAAAGGGCAGCTCGTTTTGTATTATGACGTAATAGGGGAGAGAGTGTGACAGATATGATACGCGAGTTGGGATTGAAGTCATTAAAGCAAAGACGTTTTTCGTTGCGGCGAGATCTATTTACGAAATTTCAGTCACCAACTTTCTCTTCCGAATGCGGAAATATTTTGTTGAGCCCAACCTAAATAGATAGGAATGATCATCAAAATAAAATAAGAGAAATCAGAGCTCGAACAGAAAGGTTTAGGTGTTCACTTTTTCCGCGCGGTGTTCGGGAGTGGAATGGTAGAGAGATAGTATGATTGCGGTTCGATGAACCCTCTGCCAAGCACTTAAATGTGAATTGCAGAGTAATCATGTAGATGTAGATACAGGTGTGTGTGAATCTCACGTAGGTCACTGGCAAGTTTCCAACTGGCGCGTGAACAGTACGATGGATCTTGCTTTGTTGATATTTTATGCTAGTACGTGCTCATTCTCGGCAGTCGTTTTGCACTCTGGACTGCACAAATCGGTGCGAGACGAAGCGAACTGTTCCACTGACACCGGGATGATTTAAATTGCGTATTTTGTCGAAAGCTGGTTTACGAAACCTTGCCGACAAGAATGGTCTCGGTTTTCCGGTCGAGAGATCGCAATAAAGCTTGACGTCGGAACCTGGTTCATCTACTAACTTCAGCTCTATTGTTACCGCTGGATCGTCGAGTCAGCCGAAAAGTTCTCGATCTGTTTTTTGTGCCTCGGCAAGTTCTGTGAAATATAATACGCTCGAGTTGTTCGGAATGATTTAAATTGCGTAATTTGTCGAAAGCTGGTTTACGAAACCTTGCCGACAAGAATGGTCTCGGTTTTCTGGTCGAGAGATCGCAATAAAGCTTGACGTCGGAACCTGGTACATCTACTAACTTTATTATTACCGCTGGATCGTCGAGTCAGTCGAAAAGTTCTCGATCTGTTTTTTGTTCGTCGGCAAGTTCTGTGAAATATAATACACTCGAGTTGTTCGGAATGGCAGAGACACGGTACAGGTAACCCGCTGCGGTGTTGTCGATTCCGGATACGTGCCTGATGTCAGTACTAAAACTAAACTCCTCCCGACAGGCAATGAAGGCCCAACAGTACCGACCGGCCGCCGTGTCATCCTCAGCCCATAGGCGTCACAGGATGCGGATATGGAGGGGTATATGGTCTGCACAGTGCTCTCCTGGCCGTATCTCAGTTTCCGAGACCGGAGCCGCTATTTCTCAATCAAGTAGCTCCTCAGTTTGCCTCACAAGGGCTGAATGCGCCCCGCTTGCCAACAGCGCTCGGCAGGCGGACGGTCACCCATCCAAGTGTTAGCCCAACCCGACTAGCGCTTAAATTCGGTGATCTGACGGGAACCAGTGTTACCACTGTGGCAATGAACTGTTGTTATTGTGTCTGAACGCATACGTCTACGGCTTATGATCAGTGAAGATAGTGATTTCTCTCGCTTCCAGTTGATGTTGAAAATATTTTACTGACTCTTACGTAGCTAACACTTGGTTCAAGAATCATAAAAGAATGTTGTATACATGGAAGAAGCCTGGAGATACTGACAAGTTTCAGATAGATTATATAATGGTAAGAGAGAGATTTTGGAACCAGGTTTTAAATTGTAAGACATTTTACAGGGGTAGATGTGGACTCTGACCACAATCTATTAGTTATGAACTGTAGATTAAAACTAAAGAAACTGCAAAAAGGTTGGAATTTAAGGAGATAGGACCTGGATAAACTGACAGAACCAGAGGTTCTAGAGAATTTCAGGGAGAGCGTTAGGGAACGATTGACAAGAATGGGGGAAAGAAATACGGTAGAAGAGGAATGGGTAGCTTTGAGATATGAAATAGTGAAGGCAGCAGAGGATCTAGTAGGTAAAAAGACGAGGGCTAATAGAAATCCTTGGGTAACAGAAGAGATATTGAATTTAATTGATGAGGGGAGAAAATACAAAAATACAGTAAATGAAGCAGGCAAAAAGGAATATAAACGTCTCAAAAATGAGATCGTCAGGAAGTGCAAAATCGCTAAGCTGGGATGGCTAGAGGACAAATGTAAGGATGTAGAGGCTTATCTCACTGGGGGTAAGATAGATACTGCCTACAGGAAAATTAAAGAGACCTTTGGAGAAAAGAGAGCCACTTGTATGAATATCAAGAGCTCAGATGGAAACCCAGTTCTAAGGAAAGAAGGGAAAGCAGAAAGGTGGAAGGAGTATGTAGAGGGTCTATACAAGGACGATGTACTTGAGGACAATATTATAGAATTGGAAGAGGATTAGATGAAGATGAAATGGGAGATATGATACTGCGTGAAGAGTTTAACAGAGCACTGAAAGACGTAAGTAGCAACAAGGCCCCAGAAGTAGACAGCATTCCTTTAGAGCTACTGATAGCCTTGGGAGAGCCAGTCCTGACAAAACTCTACCATCTGGTTAGTAAGACGTATGAGACAGGCGAAATGACCTCAGACTTCAAGAAGATAATAATTCCAATCCCAAAGTAAGCAGGGGATGACAGATGTGAAAATTACCGAACAATCAGTTTAATAAGCCACGGCTGCAAAATACTAACACGAGTTCTTTACAGACGAATGGAAAAACTGGTAGAAGCCGACATCGGGGAAGATCAGTTTGGATTCCGTGGACTGAAGACCACAACAACATACATCGCGAGGTGTTCAAGATCGTATGCACTCCACAGACATAGAGATGCCGACAGCTTGTGTGAGTAAAGTGCCAAAGGCCGCCCCACGCGCCTTTCTGTAGTTGTTGCAGCACGACTGCGATCGCTGTCTGGCCCGCACCCATTACTAATGCAAGCGCTGGATCTGTTATGTCGAATCGGCGAAGTTTCCTCGATTTGCAGACCGACCAGTGCTGCAGTGAGTGGTTCTGGTACTTCAGCGGAGTTTGGCAGATGTCGATGGTAGAAACTGAGCATACCAAGAAACTGACGTAGCTCATGAGCTGTTCGCGGGCGTCTAATCTCCAGTATGACTTCAACTTTTTCTGGTCGGGGAAGTGAGCCTTTAGACGAGATTCAGTGTCCTAAAAAAATCAATCTGCGACTGCCCAAACACACATTTGGTTGTATTTAACACTACCTCGTATTTGTTGTGCCGCTCTAAAACTCGTAACAGATGATCTTCATGTCGTTCTGCAGTTGATGAAGAAATTGAAAAGTCATCTAGATATGCTAAACAGCAAGACAGTCCAGTACGTGTGGAGTGCACATGTGGGAATTCCCTCCCTAAGCCCGACAAGACGCCTCCTAAGACGCGACAAGGTAGCAGTAGGCAAAATGCAACAGGGAATGACAGTATTAATGTGGTAATACTAAACTGCAGGAGCGTCTATAGAAAGGTCCCAGAACTGCTCTCATTAATAAACGGCCACAATGCCCACATAGTACTAGGGACGGAAAGTTGGCTGAAACCAGATGTAAACAGTAATGAAATCCTAAACTCAGATTGGAATGTATACCGCAGAGACAGGCTGGACAGTGAAGGAGGAGGCGTGTTTGTAGCGATAAAAAGTGCAATAGTATCGAAGGAAATTGACGGAGATCCGAAATATGAAACAATTTGGGTGAAGGTTACGGTTAAAGCAGGCTCAAACATGGTAATTGGATGTCTCTATAGCCCCTCTGGCTCAGCAGCTGTTGTGGCAGAACTCCTGAAGGAAAATTTGGAAAACATTTCGAGTAGATTTCCCGACCATGTTATAGTTTTGGGTGGAGATTTTAATTTACCAGATATAGACTGGGAGACTCAAACGTTTATCACTGGTGGCAGGGACAAAGAATCCAGCGAAATTTTTTAAAGTGCATTATCTGAACACTACCTTGAGCAGTTAAACAGAGAACCGACTCGTGGCGACAACATATTTGACCTTCTGGTGACAAACAGACCCGAACTATTTGAAACAGTTAACGCAGAACAGGGAATCAGCGATCATAAAACGGTTACAGCATCGGTGATTTCAGCCGTAAATAGAAATATTAAAAAAAGTAGGGAGATTTTTCTGTTTAGCAAAAGTGACCAAAAGTAGATTTCAGAGTACCTGGCGGCTCAACACAAAAGTTTTATCTCAAGTACAGATAGTGTTGAGGATCAGTGGACAAAGTTCAAAACCATCGTAGAATATGCGTTACATGAGTATGTGCCAAGCAAGATCGTAAGAGACGGAAAAGAGCAACCGTGGTACAACAACCGAGTTAGAAAACTGCTACGGAAGCAAAGGGAACTTCACATCAAACATAAACATAGCCAAAGCCTTGCAGACAAACAAAAATTACGCGAAGCGAAATGTAGTGTGAGGAGGGCTATGCGAGAGGCATTTAACGGATTGGAAAGCAAAGTTCTATGTACTGACTTGGCAGAAAATCCTAAGAAATTTTGGTCTTATGTCAAAGCGGTAGGTGGATGAAAACAAAATCTCCAGACACTCTGTGACCAAAATGGTACTAAAACAGAGGATGACAGACTAAAGGCCGAAATACCAAATGTCTTTTTCCAAAGCTGTTAAACACAGGAAGACTGCACTGTAGTTCCTTTTCTAGATTGTCGCACAGAAGACAGAATGGTAGATATCGAAACAGATGACAGAGGGATAGAAAAACAATTAAAATCGCTCAAAAGAGGAAAGGCCGCTAGACCTGATGGGATACCAGTTCGATTTTACACAGAGTACGCGAAGGAATCAAGAGATTATAGCCCACACAGAGGCATACGGACAATCCTTCTTTCCACGGACAAATGCGAGACTGAAATAGAAGGGATTACTGATAGAGATACTCAAGGTACCCTCCGCCACACACCGTCAGGTGGCTTGCGGAGTATGGATCTACAGATGTACTGTCGTTAAAACGTTGCTAAGTTTGTGCAACGTTCCTCAAGTCAAATGTCATGTACCTGCTTTCAAATAAGCCAAGACATTTTCCATTTTCGGAATGTCTTCCTCTGCAACTGGTATCTGGGAACATGCGTTAGTGCAGTCGAGTACAGTAAAAATCGTCGTGCCTTGTCGCGCGTAAATGTAGTCGCGCAGTATAGGCACAGTGTATCTATCTGGTACTGTCTGGGCACTGAGAGTGCAGTGATATGCATATGAGCGTCAGGCGCCGCTTTTCTTAGTCAAGAGGTGTAGAGGGGAAGACCTAGGACTTCTAGATGGTCTTATGACTCCTTCTCTCTGCATAATGTGGAATTCTGATTTTGCGATAGCTTTCCGTAGAAATGTTGGAACACGCGAAGCAATACTGACCCTACGACTTATCTTAGAAGATAGATTAAGAAAAGGCAAACCCACATTTCTAGCATTTGTAGACTTAGAGAAAGCTTTTGACAATATTGACTGGACTCTCTTTAAAATTCTGAAGGTGGCAGGGATAAAATACAGGGAGAGAAAGGCTATTTACAATTTGTACAGAAACCAGATGACAGTTATAAGACGGGAGGACGACGGTTCAATCCCGCGTCCGGCCATTCTGATTTAGGTTTTCCGTGATTTCCCTAAATCGCTCCAGGTAAATGCCGGGATGGTTCCTCTGAAAGGGCACGGCCGACTTCCTTCCCAATCCTTCCCTCATCCGATGAGACCGATGACCACGCTGTCTGGTCTCCTTCCCCAAACCAACCAACCAACAGTTATAAGAGTCGAGGGGCATGAAAGGGAAGCAGTGGTTGGGAAGGGAGTGAGACAGGGTTGTAGCCTCTTCCCAATGTTATTTAATCTGTATATTGAGCAAACAGTGAAGGAAACAAAAGAAAAATTCGGAGTAGGTATTAAAATCCATGGAGAAGAAATAAAAACCTTGAGGTTCGCCGATGACATTGTGATTCTGTCAGAGACAGCAAAGGACCTGGAAGAGCAGTTGAATGAAGTGGACAGTGTCTTGAAAGGAGGATATAAGATGAACATCAACAAAAGCAAAACGAGGATAATGGAATGTAGTCGTAAAATCGGGTGATGCTCAGGGAATTAGATTAGGAAATGAGACGCTTAAAGTAGTAAATGAGTTTTGCTATATGGGGAGCAAAATAAGTGATGATGGACGAAGTAGAGAGGATATAAAATGTAGACTGGCAATGGGAAGGAAAGCGTTTCTGAAGAAGAGAAATTTGTTAACATCTGGTATAGATTTAAGTGTCAGTAAGTCGTTTCTGGAAGTATTTGTATGCAGTGTATGGAAGTAAAACGTGGACGATAAATAGTTTAGACAAGAAGAGAATAGAAGCTTTCGAAATGTGGTGCTACAGAAGAATTTTGAAGATTAGATGGGTAGATCACATAACTAATGAGGAGGTATTGAACAGAATTGGGGAGGAGTTTGTGGTGCAACTTGACTAGAAGAAGGGATCGGTTGGTAGGACATGTTCTGAGGCATCAAGGGATCACCAATTTAGCATGGGAGGGCAGCGTGGAGGGTAAAAATCGTAGAGGGAGACCAAGAGATGAATACGCTAAGCATATTCAGAAGGATGTAGGTTGCAGTAGGTACTGGGAGATGAAGAAACTTGCACAGGATAGAGTAGCATGGAGAGCTGCATCAAACAAGTCTCAGGACTGAAGACCACAACAACAACATGGTTTTTACGAAATACAGCGTATGTAGTGCAATCAATTGCAGTAGTAATAGGAAGAAGACACCACATTTGTCATTCTTCAGGTTTCCTATGGACCCTGAGAGGTATGAAAGATCACATTAGAGCGCTCTTTATTTGCGATTTTTTTCTAAACTTTATTGAATTACTAAATTTGTTTTTCTTTTTTAGGAACAAGAAATTGTTAATAAACAGTAGAAGACAGGACCCGCTGCAAAAACATGTCCTGCATTTGCACAATAACGTGAAGTTTTGTGTGTTACATTTCGAGTCAAACCAGTTCATCAGCGCGGAAAAGAAGAGATTGGTATGGAATGCAGTTCCTACGTTATTTAACATGCCGAATAAGCCACAACTAGGGACGATGAAGAGAAAATTGCCATACAAACGTGAAAGTGTTACTGCCAAAACAATAAAATTGTCTCCTGACACAGAAGAAACAGCTACCACAAGTGTTCCTACACGAGAGACATATATATAATCACTAACAACGGAATCTGCAACACAGACATATTTTGAAGATGAAATGCTTAGATTACGTGAAATTATTCGCGTGTTGGAAAATCGTTTGAAATGTAAAAACGTGCAAATCATTAGACTTCGTACAAAAATTACTACGTGACAAAGAAAGTGCCCATCGTAAGAATAAACTGTAACCACAACGTCACAGGACACAAGTACAAAAGGACAAGCTCATTTTAAAAAGTATTGGTTCCAAGTACTTGAAAAAAGATGGGATATACAGTGTGTATTCTCTTACTTACAGTGCAATAAGTGCGATTGTATGCTACTTCTTAAATATTTCTTCAGGAATATGTTGCAGCACATGTCACTTCATTCAATAGTTCGTGCTATGTTTACTTATATTTCACGATCATTTATGTCTCTCGCTGTTCTCCTGACGCAAAAATATGCTAACTATTTTGTAAATTACATACAAAACGGATTAAAAACAAACATTATTTTTACGTTGCATCTGCTGTCAGTGGAAGGCGAGCTTTCTGGCCGCTAGGGGCGCTAGTGTCACTTTAACTGCCAAATGGTAACAACTTTCACAGCAGTGAGTGTCGCGACTGTATATATTAGACTGTGTTAATACCGCCGCAGACCTCCCCCAACCGCCGAGGACATCATCCGTTTCACCACCATTGTGCTCCAAAACATCCACCCCTTCCAGCGCTCACACACTCTTTCCCAAATCGCCCTCGCTGCCCGTTCCACCTTCCATCTTACCACCTATGCCACATACTCCCACAACCAGGCCCACTTCACCTTCACCCCCCTCACCACCCTCGTCTAACTCTCCCCTCCCATGGTACATGAACCCTACCGTCTCTTGTACCACAACATTCGCTCCCTGCCCACCCACAAACTCCTCGTCCTCCACACCCTCCGTCAGCACCACGTGGATGCCTTCGTCCTAAATGAAACCTTCCTTCAACCCCGTATCTCCGTCTCCACGGCTCCTTACACCCTCCACCGCACCGATAACCCGTACCCTCTGGCGCATGGTGGAGTTGCTATAGGCCACCTCAAGCACCTCCCTGTCCGGCCCCAACCTCTCCTTAACAATCCTGCTGAGCACGTCACCCTCAGCCTCTTGTTCCCCACCCTTACCATCACCTGTGCCACCATTTATGTCCGCCCTCGCACCCCCATCCCGTGCGATTTCCTGGCCCACATTGACCGCACCTTGTCCACCTACGTGATTGCCGCCGACCTCAATATCCACAGCCGTGATCGTGCCGACCTCCAGCGGTGGCATCAGTTTCTCACAGCTCTCCAGGGAGACCTGGTTCCCCTGCCTCAGCACACCCGACCCGAATCCAACACCACTCCTGATGTGGTCCTTGCCTCTCCCAACCTCCATGGGCGCATCACCACAGAAGTCCTTGAACTCATTGGCAGTGACCATGCTCCTGCTCTCCTCACTATCTCTAATGGTCGCCATCCCCGCAACGCCCCTCGCCCTGACGTCCCTCCTAATCTTGTCCATGATTACTCCCATGCCAACTGGGATGCCTACCGGGACTCCATTCACACCCGGGTTGACGGCCACGCCCTTACCCTCCAGTCTCCTGATGACATCTCTCGCACTGCTGCCTTCCTGCATCAGACCTTGTCTGACGCTGTCGCCACCCATATCCCCACCAAAGCCAACCACCCTCATCGCCCTGCCCTGCCTCCACAGGCCGTCCTTCTCCTTTGAGAGTCCCGCCGCCTCTACCGCTCTTTTCTCCGGGATACACTTACCCGCCACCGGCAATTACAATGACACATCCGCAACCTGCTTACTGTGAAGAAACACCGTGCCTGGCGCCAGACATGTACACAACTCAATACCACACTCCCCATAAACTCTTCCAAGTATTGGTTTGCTTTCCACCGCCTTACTGGGAACCGCCCCACCCCCCAGTACCCTATCCTCCTTAATGACCATCCCTTTCCTGACAACCTCAGTAAGGCCACCCACTTTGCCTCTCACCTCTCCGATGTTTTTTCCATCCCAGATGATCCCCACTTTGACTATTCCCTCTTCCCTGACGTCATGGACCGTACGAATACCTCTGTTCCTCCCCTTGCTCCTAGCTTCCAGTACTTGGGCCACACACCACCATCTGAACTTAACACTCCCATCGCTACTCAGGACATCAGCCTCACACTCCGCACTAAACACAACACTGCTCCCGGCCACGACTGCGTTACCTACCGCCACCTCAAACACTGCCCTCCCTCCTTCCTTTCAATCCTTGCCACCCTCTACAATGTCATCCTTACCACTGGCTTCTATCCTGACCTGTGGAAAACCTCCCATATCCTGATGTTCTCCAAACCCAACAAGCCTCCATCTGATGCCTCTTCCTATCATCCTATCTGTCTCACATCGGTGTTCAGCAAGCTCTTGGAATCCATCCTTTCCCAGCGCATCCATCACCACCTCTGCCAAAACCACCTCCTCCCAAACACCCAATGTGGCTTTCGACCTTCCTTCTCTGCTGATGACCAACTCCTCTGCCTCACTCATCTCCTCTCCCTCCAGCTTAACTTCTGTCGCTCCGCCATTTTTGTCTCCCTTGACCTCGAAAATGCCTACGACTGTGTCTGGCATCTCAGTCTCCTGTTTAAACTCCAAACCTACGCCCTTCCTATCAACTACATCCGTCTGGTGGCCTCCTTCCTCTCCCACCGCCCCTCCTATGTTACCATCCATAATGCCAATTCCCACACCTTCTACCCCTTTGCAGGTGTGCCCCAGGGCTCTGTCCTCTCCCCTCTCCTCTACCTCCTGTACACGGCAGATATGCCCCAACCCCCCCCCCCCTCCAGTACACCTCTTGCAATATGCTGATGACACCACATTCCTCGCCCTCGCTCCTACCCTCCAACGGTCCCAACGCCTTCTCCAGAATCACCTTGACCTTTTTGCTGCATGGTGTAACCAATGGCTCCTGAAACTCAATCCTTCCAAGACCCAGGCAATCATCGTAGGTCGTACCACTCGCTCCTTCCGGCTCCTGGATTTCTCCCTTACTGTCTGCGCCTGTCCTGTCCGCCTCACCCCTACCCTCACCTACCTTGGCCTCACCATTGACCGTCACCTCACCTGGATCCCTCATCTCCGCTCCATCCAATCCAAAGCCCACAACCGCCTCCGACTCCTCAAACTCCTCTCTGGCTGAACATGGGTGTTGCACCCCTCTACCATCCTCCACAACTACAAATCCTTAATCTGTCCCATCCTCTGTTATGCCAGTCCTGCCTGGATATCTGCCCCCCCCCAAATTCTATAAGTCCCTCCAGATCCTTGAGCGTCATGCACTCCGCCTCACCTTCCGTATACGCCTCCCGTCCCCCATGCGGATCCTCTATGATCTCATTCCTTTCCCCCATCTGCTCCTATTCCTTGAACATATCCACATCCTCTATACCTCCTGCCGACTTGAACCCCCTCAGCCCCTGGTTGCTCCTCTCCTCTCCCATCCCCGCCCCCTGCCACGTCTTCACCGTTGTGTGCCCCCTACCCTCCATCTCTACACCCTACATTTCCTTTCCCAAGGTGGCTTCCATCAACTCCCCCCCCGGATGATGCCCTCTCTCCCTCCATTTATCCCTCCTATCAACTCTGATCCTCACTCCCCCTCCTTTCCTCTGTCCTTTCCCTGGGCTCCCTCTTACCCCCCTTCCGTCCTGTTTTCTCCCCACTAAACCTCTCCCTACCTCCCTTCTCCCCCCGAATCCTTTTGTATTCCCCTCCTCTGCTTACCCCACTCCCTGTCATGTCTGCCCAGCGCCCCCCACCCCTCTTATGGGTCCTCATCCTCCATCAGCCCCTTTCCTGGCTCCCCCCCCCTTTTTTATTTTCCCATCATCTGTCCAGTCCCCCCCCCCCCCCACCTGCTCTCGGCTGTGGTACGTCACATTTGCCAACTTTTTAGTGCAGTGTTCCAGTGACTGTTCAGTGTTGTTCGTCTTTCTCGTATTGCGAACAGAAACCATGCTGTCGCTGGGTGTGAATTTTATGTCTTTTGCGAACAGAAACCAGACTGTCGCCGTGTTTTTTTTTTTAATTGTCTGTCTATTGTTTTACCTGTCTGCTTTGTATGTATTTTCTTAGCGTCATCATCCCTCTGTTCTTTAAGTTCCACGATTACTTTTCGCCATGTTACTCTTTAAGTCTCCGATTTTATCGCCTGTTTTTATTATTTATTCTCTTCATCTTTCTAACAAAGTCTGTAGGCTGAAAAGCGGCATACTAAGCTGCTGCCAGCCCGCCCCCTTCGGGGGGAATTGAAATTCAATAAAGGAAAAAAAAAAAAAATACCGCCGCAGAGGAAGCTGGCTTCGACTTGCGCAAACCAAAGCGCCTGGGGTGTGCGGCAAGAACGGGGGTGAGCGCACTGCGACGAATTATTTCTTCTGACGATCTGTAATGTCGAATCGAGTGCAGTTGGTCTGCAGCTCGTGATCTCGCGGTAGCGTTCTTGCTTTCCGAGAACGGGGTCCCGGGTTCGATTCCCGGCGGAGCCAGGGATTTTCACCTGCCTCGAGATGACTGGGTGCTGAAGGCAATGGCAAACAACCTCCACTAGACTTTGCCTAGTACGGCGGTGCGGTTCTCCTTCCGCTACGATCTGTCAAGGAGTATGGGACTCCATCATCATCAATGTAGTTGCACCTCTCAGCGTTTTTCACGCTTTAATCACGTAGGGGCCGCACCTTTGCCTTTACTGACTTATCAGTGTCGATCGGTATGTTAATAGCTTGGGAGTGCAAGAAATTGTCACTTCGGGCTTCCAGAACAAAACTTTATTTGCGTCCGCCGGAGGAATGAGGCGGCGCAGAGGAATTAGCGTATACAGATCGGATAAATACACACGTAGATGAAGGTACCTCCGAGATGTTACTTTTACTAGGTGAAACTAACAGAGAATAATAACTGACAGCAAATAACAACAGATATCAAAACAATATGTACGCTTCGTGACGATTGCGAAATATTCACTGTCGATTGCAGCGCCCCTGGCGACTGGCACGGGAAGCCAACTGACAGCCTCGACGTAAACAAAACAATGCTCGCTCGCAATACACGCGACACTGACGCAAAGTGAACGTTGTCGCTACATATGCATTGTTGAAGGATATCGATGTTTTTGGACATTTGCTGTTGATGCACCGACCTTCGAAACATCGATGGTAAACTCTACGTTTACGGACGAAATCTCGATTTTTCGGAACATCGATATATCGCTTGCTTCCCTGTGAAATGTCAATACTTGGACGCGCCCATCGAGCGACAGGGTAACAGGTAGGCATACGTTGTTAGTGTGTTAAAATACGCGCACGAAATGCATTCACTTTGTCCACCGGGTAACCTTTTTAGTTCAATATTGCTTACTGTATAAATTTCTAGCACATCAACTATGTCCAGATAATGTCCTTAGTGGATTATGTGCAAATTTTTTTTACGACGTTTCTCGTTGTTAGTAATGCTATAATTTCCAATTTGCATGTGAAAACAAAACGATTCCTTGTTACTTACGTATGTATGCTCATTAATGTGTCAGAAACTTTATTCCTGCTTGGCCTGTTTAATGCTTTCCACGGCTATCTCACGTAATTACGTACACACCGGCAGTGGTAAATTTATTATTTATAGTTCATATGTCGTGGCAGAGCGGAAACCATGAATTTTCTGCTGTTATAAACGCAATTTTTAACACATTTTTCGAAATATTTGCTCAGTTTTATCGTATGTAGTTCAATTAGATTTCATGCGAGGATGTTTTACGTTGTCTTTTCTTTTATACTTGTTTGTTGTGTATAAGTCCTACCATGTTCGGTTGAAAACCATTTACGTTGTCGTTCATTAGTGCGAGAGACTCGTTCCAACATTTGAACCGTTGGAAGTTGGCCGGCCGGTGTGGCCGAGCGGTTCTAGGCGCTTCAGTCTGGAACCGCGCGACTGCTACGGTCGCAGGTTCGAATCCTGCCACGGGCATGGATGTGTGTGATGTCCTTAGGTTAGTTAGGTTTAAGTAGTTTGAAGTTCTAGGGGACTGATGACCTCAAATGTTAAGTCCCATACTGTTCAGAGCCATTTGAACCATTTTGTTGGAAGCTGTAAAGTAATTACATATAGTACAAGGATATAACATCTTTGTCTTGCCTGTGCCTTGTCAGTATCTGCATACAAGAATGTCACATGCAAGACAGTAGAATAGTCATTTACTGTAACTATTACCATAAGAATATATAGGGATTATATGTGAGAAGACAGATGGGAAGTTTAATTTTTATACAAAGTGGCTTCTGTATAGTAATTCATATAGTCGGTGAGTGACGAAAGTGCACTTATGGTGTTCGCGACTTTCGTGTTGCCTGTTGCTGTTAGTAACAGTTCGGATGATGAATTATGGGTAGTAACACACAACAAACCATGGACCATTTGTAGGTAGACAGTGACATTCAAGTTAGTAATATCTTACAGTTCATTGGTTCTGGGATGTCATTTTTCCTTTGAATATCCATTGGCTTCACAGACTTGCTGGCAGGATTATTACATTCCATCTTAACCTATCCTAAGGCCATGCTACAGGCCAGTATGTTAGCAAATCTAGCTTCCTTCCATTCACAATCATTGGTTTCGTCAAGTGGCAATCAGTATGGAGAACAAATATAATTAATCTCTATCTTTTGCCAAAAGAAATCTTTACTCCACCCTGTTTCTTGGCTACCACATGCTATCGCCTGATCAGTTGTGACCAATGTGACGGAGTTGCTAATACCAGCATAAGAGCTGCTGATATGCCAAGTGCACTTTGGCCAAGGATTCTGCATTCCTTCCAACTGAACAATGGTATTCATTGCCATCAAACTCAAATAACATAATCTACTTAACAAACCATTAGCTCAGCAAAGTTCACAATAGTTAGAGCTATAAACGGAACTTGCTTTGTAATAAATTGCCAATGTGTACAAAAAAAAGTCTCCTTTAGGAACAGTGCCAAAAGAAATATTTAAGTTAGAAGTTGAATTACAGCAAATACAACTACGCTACCTTGTTAACACAATCTGAAGCTATTCCTGCTTCCAGTAGATCAGGAGGATAGCTATTACTTTGAAAAATATTTCAGCTTCCCCTTTTACAACAAATACCTGCTGGATATCCTCCATCAGCAGCTCAATACTCATTTGTCCACAATAGCTTTCTCAGAGAAGACTGCTAACCTAATCTACAACAGCAATGTTCTGTCTCCTATAAAACATCATCAGTTATCTAGCCATACCGTGAATACTGATAGCTACTTACTGTGAAACCGATGGAACTTTCAATACCTACGCAAAATAATAAAACAGTTTGTAGAAGGAATAGCCTATACGGTATGTTTTTAATTATCTTGGGAGTTGGTAGTAATTCACAACTTTCCACTTAGCATTTTAGGAAATCTAATTAATTAACCCAACATTAAAGCACATATCTTCACTTCAAGCCCAGGCAGGGATGCAAAGTCTACACACAAATTCCATGTGCATATTATATTAAATATAACAGTTAAACTGTGAATGAGTTCTGTCATTAGCAGCAGAAAATATTAAGGTCTTTACAGGTTCAAACAGACTTTTCTGACGTCTGGAACCTCGCAACCACTACGGTCGCAGGTTCGAATCCTGCCTTGGGCATGGATGTGTGTGATGTCATGAGATTAGTTAGGTTTAAGTAGTTCTAAGTTCTAGGGGACTGATGACCTCAGAAGTTAAGTCCCATAGTGCTCAGAGCTATTTGAACCAGACTTTTCTGGAAAATACGGAATTCTCAGGGAAATTGAATGTACAGGAAAAGTCAGAAAATTTTCAAGGAAGCCTGAAAGCCTCATGGAATTCAGAGACATTCGTGATGGAGTTGAACTGTTAGTCGATGGAAAGGAATGTTGCATATCACTCCTGAGATTCTGCTTTGGAAGCAACTGGTCATGATTTCAAATAATAAAAGTAAATATAGTGTGAAGGACATTTGGTTTGAAACATGTTGTTGCTATTATACGGACACTATATCCTGGCAGTTTTAGATGGGAGTGTTGCGAATTAAGGTTGTGTAAGATCGGGTCTGGTGGATTTTATTTTTTATAGTGAAGAGACTAATCCTATTGCATAAAGGGATCCAAGTGCGACTGTGACCACAACAAAAGGAATCACAATCCCTATGACCGTTACGTCAGTTCTACTTTTGTGGAAGCTCAGAACACTGAAATAGGGTGGCAGCCTTTCAAGAGGGAGACAGGGTTTACAAAATATAGCTTAACTGGGAATAATCGCTAATAAGTGAGGTAATAAATCAAAGCACTTCCAACTGCAGTTGCATAAACTAGTAAAGGAAAACTCACTCTCGCCTGCAGCAAATATAACTTAATGGAAACCTTGTAATTTCAACTTCGATGAGCCAAAGTCATCACCCTGTTAAGAAATCGGAAACCTTCAAAAAGGCATCTGAAAGACACGTGGCTTTCCACTGCACACCACACACTAGTAACTCACATCTCCTGAATAAATATTTAAGAAATGTAAATGCTCCTGCTTTCAGTGAAGACAAAAATTTACTTGTACATAGCAGTCTTCCCAATAAATAAGAGATTTTAATGCAAATAGTAAAAGTTTGAGGAGGAAACTTCAAAGAATCAAGTGTAAAGATGATGGCTGATTGTAGTCGTACATTGTTCTTGTTTACTGGAGAAGAAATGTGTGAAATCTTATGGGACTTAACTGCTAAGGTCATCAGTCCCTAAGCTTACACACTACATAACCTGAATTACCCTAAGGACAAACACACACTCCCATGCCCGAGGAATGACTCGAACCTCCGCCGGGACCAGCCGCACAGTCCATGGCTGCAGAGCCTTAGACTGCTTACTGGAGAAATCTGTCTCACTTTTTTATATTTTTACGTCAATATGGAATTTATTTTTCTCAAATATTTTTTATAGCCAAGTTTCATTTTTTTTTCATTTACAAACAATTTTCACTAGCAACACCTCACAGCATCTTTTTAACTCATAGTAACTGGGTCATTCCACGTCATAGGGACCAATATTAAGAAGTGTCCCCACTTGACCCTCTCCAAATCTAATAAAATTTGGTATGAAGGATGGGACCTGGATAAACTGATTAAACCAGAGGTTGTACAGAGTTTCAGGGATAGCATTGGGGAACAATTGACAAGAATGGGGGAAAGAAATACAGTAGAAGAAGAATGGGTAGCTTTGAGGGATGAAGTAGTGAAGGCAGCATAGGATCAAGTAGGTAAAAAGACGAGGGCAAGTAGAAATACTTGGGTGACAGAAGGAATATTGAATTTAATTGGTGAAAGAAGAAAATATAAAAAAGCGGTAAATGTAGCAGGCGAAAAGGAATACGAATGTCTCAAAAATGAGATCGACAGGAAGTGCAAAATGGCTAAACAGGCATGCAGGGAAGCAGTGGTTGGGAAGAGAGTGAGACAGGGTTGTAGCCTCTCCCCAATGTTATTCAATCTGTATATTGAGCATGTAATAAAGGAAACAAAAGAAAAATTTGGAGTAGGTATTAAAATCTATGGAAAAGAAATAAAAACTTTGAAGTTCGCCGATGACATTGCAATTCTGTCAGAGACAGAAAAGGACTTGGAAGAGTAGTTGAACGGAATGGATAGTGTGTTGAAAGGAGGGTATAAGATGAACATCAACAAGAGCAAAACGAGGATAATGGAATGTAGTCGAATTAAGTCGGGTGATGCTGAGGGAGTTAGATTGGGAAATGAAACACTTAAAGTAGTAAAGGAGTTTTGCTATTTGGGGAGCAAAATAACTGATGATGGTCGAAGTAGAGAGGATATAAAATGTAGACTGGCAATTGGAAAGAAAGTGTTTCTGAAGAAGAGAAATTTGTTAACATCGAGTATAGATTTAAGTGCCAGGAAGTAGTTTCTGAAAGTATTTGTATGGAGTGTAGCCATGTATGGAAGTGAAACTTGGACGATAAATAGCTTAGACAAGAAGAGAATAGAAGCTTTCGAAATGTGGTGCTGAAGGTTAGATAGGTAGATCATATAACTAATGAGGAGGTATTGAATAGAATTGGGGAGAAGAGGAGCTTGTGGCACAACTTGACTAGAAGAAGGGATCGGTTGGAAGGGCATGTTCTGAGGCATCAAGGGATCACCAATTTAGTATTGGATGGCAGCGTGGAGGGTAAAAATCGTAGAGGGAGACCAAGAGATGAACACACTAAGCACATTCATAAGGATGTATGTTGCAGTAGGTACTGGGAGATGAAGAAGCTTGCACAGGATAGAGTAGCATGGAGAGCTGCATCAAACCAGTCTCAGGACTGAAGACTGCAACAACAACAATCTGCAGTGGCTGAATTTGTAGGGGCTTTTAAAGAGAGGCTACTCATCTATGCTTCACATATGAAGGTGCAAATGTGCCAAGTTTGCTAGGTTTTTTTTATTAGTTCTAGCAGACATTTAGTCATTTGCTTTAATATACATAGACAACTTTTTATGCTGAATCACACAATGGCAAAAGTTAGGGATCTAGCCACACCTAAATATAGATACAAGCCTCTAAAGTGGCTAAAAAATTCATTGCGCTGTTCTGAGAGACAAGGTTTGACTGACCACTGCTACTTTTTATATGAACCAATCACACCAGAACTTCAGAGGGTTATTCATACCTATGATGTCTATATGTGGATCAAATTTAATTAACATTGGATTCCTAGATGAAAAGATGTGCATTTGCAAAGTTGGCCAAAAATTTCTACATTCAAATTTTAGGGTATTGGAGGGGGGGTGGCAATATCTCAATTGTTTCTGGATTTGCATATTGATGAGTAAGAATACCTTCAAAAGTAGAGAAAAGGATTATTGATAAAGACAAAAAATCAATACAATTTGAATTAATATATCAAAAAAATGTGTAATTGCAGTATCTTTTAATAGTAAGATTTGCCTGTGGTTTAGGTAATGTGACCATGCTAATAAGTGTTTTTACATTATTTTCCAGTATAGAATATAAATATACTAAAACCTCAGAAAATGGTCTTCAGAGTATAAAATCCAGAAGATCATAATGGAATGCCATCTTGCTATAGAACATTTTAACCTTACAATGCATGGTGGTGCATATATGCACCATCAGTCAGTTTCAATCATCATTATAAAGAAGCAGTGGTCTTTTTAAGGCTCTATTCGTGCAGTATTGATACATTGCTGAATCTCCACTTTCAATTGTTGCCTTTGTTATTGGCAATTTTCACAGTCTCAGTCTTCTGTGTAGTGTAATCTTCGATGTTGACATTGTACAATCTTAGTGTTGAGTACTGAGTGTTTGGATAATAAATAATCATTGTTGTAGCTGAAGGTATGCACCGAAACAATATACTTTGATATGCTAATTTGTATATTTTATATATAAATAAGTCTGAATCTGCTATTCTTCAAACCAGGATATCCATGAGCTTTCAAAATTGCTTGTTATAGGTTAATAAACTATTGTATAAAATGAATGAAGAGATGCTTGCACCTTGCTACTTTGGTGGATCAGATGGAGCTGATTGTCATGGGTCATTATCAGGGAAGTCAACTAAGATCAGTTAAGGAATTTTCACCAGTGGACTATGAGCTTGTACAATGTAGGTTTGGGCTTGATTTTACTGAAGATGCCCAAATTTGCCCATACCATAATGCCTGTTGATGACAAAATTTCTGTTCCTGTAGAAGACTTGCTGCAACCTGTCTAGTAAAGAAAAACATGTAATAAAGAAGGCTTTAACACCAATAACCATTGCAATGTCTGATAGACAGAAGTTACTAACAGATGAAGTTTTTAAACTTGGCCAGAAAATTTGTGCCAAATGTAGACAAGAAACGGCCCAGAAAGAATCTTCCCACCAGGTTAAGCAAGAATCACCATTCGCTGAAGACATGATTGTTGTTGACGCTTGCTTTACTGCTAACACTTCATCACCACCACTTGGAGAGTCACCATTTAAACTTCAATAGATCAGCAAAAGGGATTCAGCGGGGTACATAAAGCGCAAAGTTCTGAAAGCCCCAGGCAGCATTACTAAGGTAATTGCCACAGCTGCTGGTGTGAGCTAAGTAGATATTGTGCACATACAAACAGGAGAGTGCAAAAAATGTGAAGATATGGACATCTTAATTGAAGAACTTAAGATTACGTTTCAGATTTCAAGCAAATGCAGTAAAGTCCAAATTTTGACCCTAGCCCCAAATAGCTGGACTATTGAAAAAAGATCGAAAGAATTTGCTGTTTCAACTAAACTGGTGAAGAAGGCGAGAAAACTAAAGATGAAAGATGGGAGTTTGGTAACACCTGCAATCAGAAAAAGAGAAAAAGCTCAGTGTTGAAGTAAAACAAAATGTCCTCACTTTTTTCTCGTTTATGTCCTGACAAAAAGGATTGTCTTGCAGTCAGAATAAATGGGGAAGAGATTCACAAGCAGAAATGCCTGCTCCTTTGTAACCTGAAAGAAATGTTCGTTGCTTATTGTAAACAATATGGAAATCAAGTAAGCTTCTCAAAATTTTGTGAACTCAGGCCGAAATGGCGTACTACAGTCGGTGCTTCTGCATCACTTTCCATATGTGCATGTGCAATTCATTAAAATGCCAAATTAATGTTGGCTTGAACAACGTCCATCCAAGTTGACTACAAGGGTTTGATGAAAAAACTGTATGCAGTGTGGAATCAAGATTGTATGCAGCATTGTTAGGAATGTCCAAGAAAAAGGCAACTAGAAGCTTTTCTTGAAGGTGCTTTTAAAGACTATGATCCTGAAGAAACAATGGAGTACAAGCATGGGGTCCATACTGACAGAGCTACATTAGAAACATGTCAGAGAACTGTTGAAGATTTCATGGAGGCACTAATTTTGAAATTACTGGGTTAAGAAGCCATCACTTCATGTCAAAACACCAAAGTGTATACCTTGTTGTTGTTGTTGTTGTTGTTGTTGTGGTCTTCAGTCCTGAGACTGGTTTGATGCAGCTCTCCATGCTACTCTATGCTGTGCAAGCTTCATCTCCCAGTACCTACTGCAGCCTACATCCTTCTGAATCTGCTCAGTGTATTCATCTCTTTGTCTCCCTCTACGATTTTTACCCTCCACTCTGCCCTCCAATACCAAATTAGTGATCCCTTGATGCCTCAGAACATGTCCTACCAACCGATCCCTTCTTCTAGTCAAGTTGTGCCACAAACTCCTCCCCAATTCTATTCAATACCTCCTCATTAGCTATGTGATCTACCCATCCAAACTTCAGCATTCTTCTGTAGCACCACATTTCTAAAGCTTCTTATTCTCTTCTTGTCCAAACTATTTATCGTCCATGTTTCACTTCCATACATGGCTACACTCCATACAAATACCTTCAGAAAAGACTTCATGACACTTGATGTTAACAAATTTTTCTTGTTCAGAAACGCTTTCCTTGCCAATGCCAGTCTACATTTTATATTCTCTCTACTTCGACCATCATCAGTTATTTTGCTCCCCAAATAGCAAAACTCCTTTGCTACTTTAAGTGTCTCATTTCCTAATCTAATTCCCTCAGCATCACCCGACTTAATTCGACTACATTCCATTATCCTCATTTTGCTTTTGTTGATGTTCATCTTATATCCTCCTTTCAAGACACTGTCCATTCCGCTCAACTACTCTTCCAAGTCCTTTGCTGTCTCTGGCTGAATTACAATGTCATCGGCGAACCTTAAAGTTTTTCTTATCCATGGATTTGAATACCTACTCTGAATTTTTCTTTTGTTTCTTTTACTGCTTGCTCAATATACAGATTGAATAACATCGGGGAGAGGCTACAACCCTGTCTCACTCCCTTCCCAACCACTGTTTCCCTTTCATGTCCCTCGACTCTTATAACTGCCATCTGGTTTCTGTACAAATTGTAAATAGCCTTTCGCTCCCTGTATTTTACACCTGCCACCTTCAGAATTTGAAAGATAGTATTCCAGTCAACATTGTCAAAAGCTTTCTCTAAGTCTACAAATGCTAGAAACGTAGGTTTGCCTTTTCTTAATCTAGCTTCTAAAATAAGTTGTAGGGTCAGTATTTCCTCACGTATTCCCATATTTCTACGGAATCCAAACTGGTCTTCCCCGAGATCAGCTTCTACCAGTTTTTCCATTCGTCTGTAAAGAATTCGCGTTAGTCTTTTGGAGCCGTGACTTATTAAACTGATAGTTCGGTAATTTTCACATCTGTCAACGCCTGCTTTCTTTGGGATTGGGTGTATACCTTAAGCAGCTAAAAATAAATCTTGCAGAAAATGAATTAATTATGTTGATGGATTTTGCTGAGAATTATTCATGTGTTGTTCAAGATGCTGTGCAAGGATTTCATTGGGAGGATAGTCAGGCCACATTACATCCACTTACTGCATGTTTTGGTGGCAAAGAATGCATTTGTGTGATCAGCAACTGTCTCCGTCATGATACCACTGCTGTTCATGCCTTTCATATAAAGTTAATAGCACATTTAAAGACAAAGATTGCAAACATTAAGAACATTTATTACTTTAGTGATGGTTCAGCTGCTCAGTATAAGAATTTCAAAAATTTCATCAGTTTATGTCTGCATGAAAAGGATTTTGGCATCACTGCTGAATGGAATTTTTTTGGAACAAGCCACGGTAAATCACCTTGTGATGCCTCACCATCATCATCAGGAAGACAGAACAGTTATCCACAATCTGCCTTTGACAAAATTGTAGAACTGTTTAACCAAAAATGGAACTGAACCTTAGTATTTTTGTTTTAAATGTACTGTGTTGGGTATTATATTGTTTTATGGCATGTATTAAATTAAAGTTTGTAACTGATTTATATACTGGAATAAAAAAAAATTAATTTTGGGACTTAATCAGCAAAATATTTCACTTTCCAATCTCCTCAGAGTGCTAAAATAATTTTTGAAACATATTCTTACTTGTCAAAATGCAAGATCCAGAAATTAAACAATATAGCTTGGAAAGCTTAAAGCATGTTCATCCAGCTGTTACAAGAAAAAAGGAATTGAACAAGACAAAGTTGAAATATTTCTCCCCCCCCCCCCCCCCCCCCCCCCCGCTAAAATGTGCATGTAGAATATTTTGGCCAGCTTTGAAAAAGCTTACCTTTTTGCCTAGGCATCCAATGTTAATTAAATTTGATCAGTATATAGAAATCTCAGGTAGGAATAATCCTCTGAAATTTTGGTGTGATTGGTTCATATGAAAAGTAGCAGTGGTCGGTCAAACCTTGGCTCTCAGAATGGCACGACAAATTTTTTAGCCACTTAAGAGGCTTGTATCTATGTTTAGGTGTGGCTGAATCCCTAATTTTTCCTATGATGTGATTCAGCATAAAAAGTTGTCTCTCTCTCTCTCTCTCTCTCTCTCTCTCTCTCTCTCTCTATATATATATATATATATATATATATATATATATATATATATATATATATATATATATATATATATATATAAAAAAACAAAGATGAGGTGACTTACCGAACAAAAGCGCTGGCAGGTCGATAGACACACAAACAAACACAAACATACACACAAAATTCAAGCTTTCGCAACAAACTGTTGCCTCATCAGGAAAGAGGGAAGGAGAGGAGAAGACGAAAGGAAGTGGGTTTTAAGGGAGAGGGTAAGGAGCCATTCCAATCCCGGGAGCGGAAAGACTTACCTTAGGGGGGAAAAAAGGACAGGTATACACTCGCACACACGCACATATCCATCCACACATACAGACACAAGCAGACATATTTAAAGACATTTTTCCCACGTGGAATGTTTCCTTCCATTTTTTATATATCCACGTGATTTACCAACTGACCTGCCTACACTGTGATGCATTCTATGTGGGAATGACCAGCAACAAACTGTCCATTCGCATGAATGGACACAGGCAGACAGTGTTTGTTGGTAATGAGGATCACCCTGTGGCTAAACATGCCTTGGTGCACAGCCAGCACATCTTGGCACAGTGTTACACCGTCCGGGTTATCTGGATACTTCCCACCAACACCAACCTATCCGAACTCCGGAGATGGGAACTTGCCCTTCAGTATATCCTCTCTTCTCGTCATCCGCCAGGCCTCAATCTCCGCTAATTTCAAGTTGCCGCCACTCATACCTCACCTGTCTTTCAACAACTTCTTTGCCTCTACACTTCTGCCTCGACTGACATCTCTGCCCAAACTCTTTGTCTTTAAATATGTCTGCTTGTGTCTGTATGTGTGGATGGATATGTGCGTGTGTGCGAGTGTATACCTGTCCTTTTTTCCCCCTAAGGTAAGTCTTTCCGCTCCCGGGATTGGAATGACTCCTTACCCTCTCCCTTAAAACCCACTTCCTTTCGTCTTCCCCTCTCCTTCCCTCTTTCCTGATGAGGCAACAGTTTGTTGCGAAAGCTTGAATTTTGTGTGTGTGTTTGTGTTTGTTTGTGTGTCTATATATATATATGGAAGGAAACATTCCACGTGGGAAAAATTATGTATAAAAACAAAGATGAGGTGACACAAACACACACACAAAATTCAAGCTTTCGCAACAAACTGTTGCCTCATCAGGAAAGAGGGAAGGAGAGGGGAAGACGAAAGGAAGTGGGTTTTAAGGGAGAGGGTAAGAAGTCATTCCAATCCCGGGAGCGGAAAGACTTACCTTAGGGGGAAAAAAGGACAGGTATACACTCGCACACACGCACATATCCATCCACACATACAGACACAAGCAGACAATTTTGTGTGTATGTATGCGTCTGTTTGTGTTTCTATCGACCTGCTAGCGCTTTCGTATGGTAAGTCACATCATCTTTAATGACAAATGCTTTCTAGAACTTTTAAAAAAGCCTTGCAAACTTGGCACATCTGAACCTCTGTATGTGATGCAAAGTTGAGTAGCCTCTCTTTAAAAGCCCCTAACACTTCAACCATTGAAGATACTGGACTGAAATTTGGTGTACAACAACCGAAGACCACATAGAATCTTCACACCAAATTTCATTAGATGTGCAGGTGGTTGATTAGGGACACCTGGTCCCCTTGACGTGGAATGACCCAGCTACTACCACTACTAACTTGGCAACTAACTGCATTGATCTAAGTCTGCTCCTTATGTAGACAAATTCCCTGCAGTAGTAGGTACTGTAATGCCCGAGTTTCTTCATTTCACGAAGAAAATGCCATTTCAGCTTCTATTGAAGAATAGCGTTGCGGTAACTGTTCACATATTGAACACTGTACTACATTAATTTTTAAGACTTCATTGTAAATTCTCTTAAATTATTTTCTACATTAGGTTATATATAGCTTCAAATTTTGTTAAACAAAGATTAGTGTGGTGTCACCGCCAGACACTACACTTGCTAGGTGGTAGCCTTTAAATCGGCCGCGGTCCGTTAGTATACGTCGGACCTGCGTGTCGCCACTATCAGAGATTGCAGACCGAGCGCCGCCACACGGCAGGTCTAGAGAGATTTCGTAGCACTCACCCCAGTTGTACAGCCGACTTTGCTAGCGATGGTTGACTGACAAAATACGCTCTCATTTGCCGAGACAATAGTTAGCATAGCCTTCAGCTACGTCATTTGCTACGACCCAGCAAGGCGCCATTACCAGTTACTATTGATGCTGTAAAACATGTACTGTCAAGAGCGATGTTCACCATTTATGGATTAAAGTTAAGTATTCCACAGCTACGTCCTTTTTTGCTAGTCTCATTTCCTAGACCTGTTCCAGACCTCACGCCAGCCTGCGTGAGCTAAAACGCGTGCCTTTCGGCTTCCTCTCATAGTGGGTTGGCTATCTTGCCAATCCACAATAATTAGTATAATATAGAAACTAACACACGATAATAAATATCTACAACACAGTGCAGTAGCATGTGGAGGAGCTATGGCTCAAATTTAAAAGCATAGTTGAGCACGTGCTGGATTATAGATATGTGCCCAGTGGAACAGTTTATAATGCAAAGAACCCTAAGTGGTATGCAGTCACTGAAAAAGAAAGTTCTAAAGAGACAGAAGCTATTGTTTAACAGGTGTAAAATGAAGCATAGAACTGTAGATAGAGGTGAGCGGTATGAAATGCAATTGGCTGTCAAGTCAGCAATGGACGAAGCCTTCAGTGACTACTGTAGCAGAATATTGTCAGATGATCTTTCACGAAACGTGAAGAAATTCTGGTCGTATGTAAAGGCTGTTAGTGGTACCAAATTAAGAGTCCAGTCACTTGCGAATGAGACAGGAGCTTAAATTAAGGGCAGCAAAGCAAAAAAATTAAATTCTTAACACTGTTTTCAAATGTTCTTTACAAAGAAAAACCCAAGGAAATGCCCCATTTAATCCCCGTGCCAATGAAAAAATGAATGAAATCAGTATTAGTGTCATTGTTGTTGGGAAACAGCTGAAATCATTAAAACTGAACACATCTCCAGGGTCCGATGGAATCCCCCATCAGATTCTGTACTGAATTTTTGCCTCAGTTAACCTCTCTTCTAACTATAATCTATCGTAGAGCCCTCAAACAAAAAACTGTGCACAGTAGTTGGAAGAAAGCACAGGTCACACCTGGCTTCGAAAAGGGTAGTAGAAATGATCCACAAAACAAAACCATCCATTATCTTTGACATTGTTTTTTGGTGTACAATCGTAGAAGATACTCTAAAATCAAACAAAAGGGTCAATCCATCCATATGAAGTGGTCCAGTGATGGTTGCTTGACCATTTTTAAATATTTTAATTTTTTTACATGTGATTGCCCTATATTTAAGATGTTCAAAACAGTTTTTTTTTTTTTTTAAATAATTTATCTTGCACCTTTACTGGATGGCAGCCATTTTTATTTATAGGCGCGCAACGATTGTTCTGTCTGGAGACATTAGCGAAAATTTGAATATCTCTGCACTGGATTAAGTTTCAACATTGAAATTGACATGATTGTTTTTAGAAAAGTGTCCTCTACAACATTGTCTATTATACAAAACACCCTAAATTCAAAAATAACTAGTAAAAATGACCTCCAAAGTTTGGTATAAAAATTTTCAAAAATCCACTTTTTAGGCCCAAAAATAACGAACAAGGAGTGATTCATGAGTGTCTATTTTTTTTTCCCTATAGTTAGGTATCGTAAACTACTAGCCTCATGTAGAGCAATAACACTTATAAATGTTTCCTTAATTTTTTATGAATTTTTTAAATTTGAAAATTTTAATTTTTTGTAAAGTTTTGGGTTAGTTATCTCAGGTGGGACAGAATATAAAAATATGATTTTTGCACAGTTTGTACACCTATATGATAGCAACATACTGTAAAAATTTCAACATTAATATCTATTGATATTGTTCACAAAGATATGAATTTTTGAAAATGAGGAAATAATTCACATTACTCTACAACCAATCTTATGTCTGTTGCCTATTTAAATGGTTTATTGTTTCATTGTAATGCAATTTGTGACACATTTAGTTAACACTATCACCCAATATTCATTTAGTTTATTTATTTTTAATAATGCAATATTAAACAACAGGAGCTTTCGCTTTTGTTGTATGGCAATAAAAATGTCCATTTACGTAGGTTTATTGTCAATAAAGAAGTACATTATTGCTGGGTGTGGCATTGTTGTAGTCAGTCTGTTCTGAAACCTCTGTTAGAGTGGATGTACATACTTCAAGATTGTAGATTGTGTTGTGTGCTTTGTTCTGTGTGCAATTTGTAATTAATTTTGAGAGATTAATTGGAATGCAATAACATGTATGAACAGTGCTCTGTTGAACAGAGTGCTAGTGAAGTGTGTCACAAAACAGTTTACAGTTCAGTTTCAAGAAACTTGAAAAATGTCAATGACTTTGATGAAGTTAGACAAACTTTGTTTAAATTTTGAGTAAGTTCTTCTGTAACATCAGTATGTGAGTATCATGAGAAGAAATGTCCGGCCCCAGTAGCTGAGTGGTCAGCGTGACGGAGTGTCAATCCTAAGGTCCCGGGTTAGATTCCCGGCTGGGTCGGAGATTTTCTCCGCTCAGGGACTGGGTGTTGTGTTGTCCTAATCATCATCATTTCATCCCCATCGACGCGCAGGTCGCCGAAGTGGCGTCAACTTGAAAGACCTGCACCAGGCGAACGGTTTACCTGACGGGAGGCCCCAACCACACGACATTTCATTTCATTTCATGAGAAGAAATATATTCTGAAGTGCTGTGATCCACTTAAAGTTCATAAAATGCCTATTACTAAAGGTGTGAGGGAAATAAAACTAGAACATTTGTCCTTGTTATGTGAGAGTGAAACAGCTTCCCAAGTGAAATGTAATGTGATTCCTGGAAATTCCTTGTGCCCAAATTGTTACTCAAAAATATTTGTTGTGAATCCAGAACCAGAATCATGAGACCATGTTAATGACATTTATATTCCTAATGAGGAAGCTGTTAGCATATTGGTTTTGTTTGTTCTAAGTTAGACATATCTCCTGCTTCGAAAATAATAAAATTAAGTAGCAGAAAAAGAAAAGCAGCTATTGAAAATTAAGTACAACAAATTTCACACAAAATTAGAAGAGACTTCGAATCATGCTTTAATAATACAGATACCAACATTATTTCTAAAGAAGAAGAAAACCTACCACCAGCATCATCTGACACTGGATGTTTGAGCTTAATAGAGAAATTAAAAATTAAATGTTCAGTGACATCTAAAGAGGAAAAAGCTATAATTTTAAGTTTGCTCCCTGAGTCATGGTCAAGAGAAAAAATGGTTTATGAATTCAGAATTTCTCATCGTTTTCTTAAGCTAACCCAAAAAATAGTGAAAGAACAAGGCATTCTTACAGTTTTAGGGAAGAAGAAAGGAGTAGGTATAAGTGAAAAAACAATTAAAAAGATCTAGCAGTTTTTTTGAAGATAATGAAAACAGTAGAATGAGCTCAGGTTGCAAAGATAACAAAAGAGTTGTAATAAATGGAGTTAAAGTAACAAAACAGAAATAACTAGTGGTGTCAAATTGAAATGAACTTTATGTAGCTTTCAAAAATTCTCATACTGAAAGCAAAATTGGAAGATCAAAATTTTGTGATGTCTGCCCTAAGTGGTGGATTTTGGCTGGATGTCAAACTGATGTTTGCGGGTGCAAAATTCAGTGATCTTAATTACAAAAAGTTACTAGATTTAATGGTCTGTGATACTAACAGTTATGACTGTATGAGTTTGTGTAATAAATGCCCTGGTAAGGAAACCATTATTAAATTGTTTCACGAATATAATGAGGAAATGCCAGACAGTATTACCTTCAAACAGTGGGTCACAAGTGACAGGGCAGAAATGATAACAGTGGTTAAATCTCAGGAAGAGTACTTGGAATCTTTAATTGATAACTTACAAAAACTCTGTCACCACTATGTTTCTAAAATCTAAAGTAAGTTTTTGAAGGACAAAAAAGCACAACTTTGTGAATGCATAGTGTTAGCTGATTTAGCTGAAAATTTCTGACCAGGCAACAGTGCATCCATTTATTCTCTACTTTAAAAATGAGAAAGATGAAGTTTGCAGTCCTTAGATTTGCATTCTAAGCGACTACTTGGAGCACCACACTTTGGTTGTACACGTGTTTCAAAAGTATGTAATAAATTACATAAAAGAAAATTTTCCCAAGGTTGAGAAGTGGTAGTCAGTATAAGAACAAAAATAATTTTTCAAATCTGTGCAACCATAAAGTAGACTTTGGGTTGGAGGCAGAATGGCACTTTTTTTGCGTATTGCCATGGTAAAAATGCATGTGATGGAGTAGGAGGTAAAACAAAATGTGAAGTAAGTAAAGCCAGCCTAAAAGACCAACCACAGACCAAATTCTCACAGTAAAGGACATGTATGTCTTTTGCAAGGATAATATTAAAGGCATTACCTATTTTCTGATCAAGAAAGAAGTAGTGGTTCTGCATATGAAAACAGCACTTCAAACCAGATTTAAAAACTGTATAACAATAAGAGGAACAAGGCATTTCCACAAATTCCTTGGCATTGCAGGACAATTAGTTCGACGCTGTGTAACGTCAGAAACTGAAATTCATGAGGATCATTGTGTCAGTAAAATTACATCTCTGTCTTTAATGTTGAATGACATAGTGGCATGTTTGTATGATGGACAGTAGTGGCTTGTAGAGGTTGAAAGAATAAGTTTGGAAAACAGCGATGTTTTTCTGCATTTTTACCACCCTGCTGACCCAAGAACATCATTCAAGAAAGCTATTAGTGACAAATTCTGGATACCAATGAAAAATGTTTTAAGGAAACTTTTAGTGCTTGAACTTACCACAGCAACTGGGAGGTCTTATTCTATATCACAGAAGCTGTCTGAAGAAATAAGTGTCTTTAAGGATGTTAATTGAAAATATTTAAGTATGTCAAAATAATATAAATGTTAATTTCAGTGATGTTTCCACTTTAAGAATATAATTCGGTACCTTACTTCAATAATAATTGATTACATCCCATCAACATCACACATGAATAGGCAACAGCCATAAGATCAGTTGTAGAGTAATGTGAATTATCTCCTCATTTTCAAAAATTCATATCTTTGTTCACAGTCAGATATCAATGTTGAAATTTTTAAATTATGTTGCTATCATATAGATGTACAAACTGTGCAAAAATCATATTTTTATGTTCAGTCCCACCTGAGGTAGCTAACCCAAAACTTTACAAAAAATGAAAATTTTCAAATTTCAAAAATTCTTGCTGTATATGAGGCTAGTAGTGTATGATATCTAACTATAGGAAAAAATAGACTCTCATAAATCACTCCTTGTTTGTTATTTTGGGGCCTAAAAAGTGGATTTTTGAAAATTTGAATACCAAATTGTGGAGGTCATTTTGACTGGTTATTTTTGAATTTAGTGTGTTTAGTGTAATAGACAATGTTGTAGAGAACACTTTTCTAAAAACAATCATGTCAATTGCAATGTTGTAACTTCACCCACTGCAGAGATATTCAAATTTTTGATAATGTCTCTAAACTGAAACATCGTTGCACGCTTATGAATGAAAATGGCTGCCATTCAGTAAAGGCGAAAGGTAAAATTTTTTTAAAAACAGTTTTAAACTTCTCAATTATAGGGTAAACACATATAAAAAATTGAAGTATTTAAAATGGTCAAGCAACCACTTCATTTGGATTGACTCATAATGAGATATCTTGAACAGAATGATCTCCTCCATCCCAACCAGCAGGGATTCTGAAAATATCAATCATATGAAACCTAACCTCACTTTTCTCACATGGCATACTGAAAGCATTGGATCGAGGCAGTGTTTCTAGATTTCTGAAAAGCATTTGGCTCAGTACCACACCTACATTTATTGTGAAAAGTACGATCATATGGGGTATCCTGTGAAATTTGTGACTGTATTGAGGACTTTTTGGCAGGGAGGATGCAGCCTGTTATGTTGGATGGAGAGTGATCGTCAGACGTAGAACTAGCTCCTGGTGTGCCCCAGGGAAGTGTGTTGGAACCCTTGCTCCTCATGTTGTATATTAATGACCTTGCAGACAACATTGCAGATTATGCAATTATCTATGATGATGTACTGTCTGAAGCTGCACAAATATTCAGTCAGATCATGCTAAGATTTCAATGTGGTGCAAAGATTGGCAGCTTGCTTTAAATGTTCAGAAATGTAAAACTGTGCACTTCACAAAATGAAAAAAAAAAAAACCTATTTATTACAATATCAATGAGTCACAGTTGGAATTGGCCAGCTTTAAAAAAAACCTGGGTGTAACACTTTGTAGGGATATGAGATGGACTGATCACATAGGTTCATCTATGGATAAAGCAGGTGGTCTACATTGGTTTATCGGTAGAATGTTGGGGAAGTGCAATCAGTGTACAAAGGAGGGTGCGTACTAATAACTCATATGACCCATTCTAGAATATTGTTAGTGTGTGTGGGACTCATACCAAATTGGACTAACATGGGATATTGAACATACACAGAGAAAGGTGGCACGAATGATCAAAGGTTTGTTTGATCCTTGGGAGAGTGTCACAGAGATGAATAAATGGAACTGGCAGCCTGTTGTACACACATGTAAGCAATCCTGAGAAAGTCTACTAACACAGTTTCAAGCACTGGCTTTAAATTATGACTCTAGGATTTTACAACACCACCCTATCTATTGGTCACACAGGGATCCAGAGGACAAGACTACAATAATTACAGCATGGACAGAGGCATTCAGTCAGTCATTCTTCTTGTGCTCCATATGTGGGTGGAACAGGAAGAAATTCGAATAACTGGTACAATGGGATGCCTCCTCTGCCGTGCAGCTCACCATGGTTTGTAGAGTATAGATGTAAATGTAGATAACAAAACTCATAATGTATTGAGTTGTTAGGTAAATAAGTGTATCGTATACTTCTGTAGAGCACTTTAGTCTATTACATTACAGTAGGCATTGTCTGCATGGACACGGTGACAGTTGGGGATTAATGTGCAGGTGAACAGCCACAGGTTGTGGGATCTGTCCTGTCACTAAATGTAGCTTTGAGACTAGTTGTGCGAGTAGCCAGTGATGCTGGCAGCTAGATCACAGATGCTTCCAGGTGGTGGTCAATCACTTTGGTGAATGGTCGAATGATAACTTCATTTGTACTCTGACTGGAAGAACAACATAATACTTCCAGTTTCGTAGAATCGAGATAAATATAGGCCAGCATATGCTAAAAAATTGATGGTAACTTAAAAGACAACCGTTTAAGTAGTCAACATGTAGAATATGTGTTACATTTTTAAAGTAATTGACATGATCCTGGGACATTCCATGGTGACTCACGTTACATTTCGAAATCAATATTTTATTTTGTTGACTTCTTATCAATCTGTAAACCCATATTTTCTTTTGTAAATCATCATCATAAATTGTGTTATTCTGACAAAGATTTTGAAGTGTTACTTAAGTAGGGAAGAGCATTAAAATTAAAGAACAAGAATGTAATTTATGTTGTGACTTATGTTACAAATTTGGGAAATCCTATTCCTAATGTGCATTTTAGGTCAAAATTGTCCTCAAACTATTAGGAGTATGGATCTGGTTTTTATTACAGAAAATGCATATTAGGTTGGCATTCAAATGGCAGAGGTACAGATTTTTAAAAATATTTGTACCATGTGAAATATTGTAATATATTGAAAAAGGCGCATGACTGAATGTTATGTGACTCGTGCTACTTGATACTTTTTGTTGGAAAAACTGTTTTCCTGCAAGTGGAGAAATGAAAATATGACCTTATGTGCCAAGTAAGGTAAACTTCACATTAACATTTCACTTTACAAACACTATGAAAAATTATAAGAGCATCACATCTGGGAAAATGAACTGTAAATGCAGTTAAGTCAGAGAACTGAAAATATCCTCTTGCATTGACGTAAAGTGGATTAATTTTCTTAGTTATTTCATCTCATTTTACAAGCCATTTCCAATAGTGACCAGCACACTCCATTGCATTGATTAGTTAAGAATTTCTAAAAACTGCACGTACTTCTCCAGCATTGAATTTACTGTCATATCCTACTTTGTACCTGTCTCAAATATTCACACTTTATATAGTTTCTTCAGTATGATGATCTGCAGCAGCGAAATTCTTTGGAGACAGCTGATATGTTTGTAGTTCTCCTTTCTTGCGGTGAAAGCAGTGAATGCTTTTTGTGTTTGGTACTGATGGTGCTGAAGAAAATATTTGAGCCAGATTAAGTTTCACATTGATTCCCTGAATTTCATCAATAGACACATGAAAAACCTGCATAGTTGAGGTACTTGCAACTACCAGAGTGAAAGTTGATGCATCACCTACTATGAATGGTTTGCTTTTTTACTGCATTCCCCACTAGCTGTTCTGCAACTGCACCAATTCCATTTACAGCTTTTTTACCATGGGATATAGCAAATAAGTTCCAATAGATTTCCACATTATGAAATGTTTGAATTTGAGGTACAGCAGCAGTAATATATTTGGTTTTTAAATTGTGAGGCAGGTCCATCTGACCAGATTGAAGCTACCGTCACATTTTCAGGTATAGTTGACAGTACCTTGCTAATGTAAGCAATTGCCACACTCGAGCCATGGCTTTATCCAGAATACTAAGTGACTTATACGGTGACAAACTTGTTTTACTAGGTTGCTGATCTTTCATCTTATGTAGCCTATGTTTCGTGACTCTCTCCCTATTTTTAGCTCTTTTTTTTCTTCTAGTAATAGTCCTTACTCAACTGTAGAAACTTTTGTTTCTGCTTCTGCTGGCCTTTTCGAGCTTCTTCCAGATGATTTGTCTTAAATTCTTCATATTTTCCTTCACTCTTTAATTTTTCCCTCCTCCGACTCTGTCCTTCTCCTGCTGCTAAGGACATCCTCTTCTTCTAATCTTAAAATAATACAACTGTAACTCAGATTATGTGACTTGTTACACATTTAATTTGCTGTTTTTACAATATTGGTTTAAATTGGGAAATTTTTAGTAGTGATATTAGTTACACATTCACACTAAGTAAATTACTAATATCTCTCTTGGTATAAAAACTTAGTTACTTGAAAGTGACTCACGTTACATGAAAGTTCATGCTGTTGTACTATGTTGTTTACGCCAACCTATAATTTACCTACTTCAGTTTTATACTCTTTAGGTAATACATTAGGGTATGTAACAGTAACATAAATAATGATATGCTGATTCTTACCTGCCAATTAGTTGAAATGAAGATCCAAAATTTCCAATAACTCACACTCACATCACATGAAAAACATATGGCGTTATAAAAATGACTACAAATTATGGAGGGAAAGCAATAATGGGCCACAAACTTGTTGCCATACAGTAAGAAGTCCAGCCTTTTCAAAACATATAAAAAGTACCAAATTTTAAACTTTTAAATATTGTTAGTGTGTCCTACTTTACGTGGAATATCCCTCCTCATGATTATAAGAGATGGCAGTTATGATCTCTGGAATATGGAAATAGCCAACTAAGTAACTGTTAAATCAGATGCAGAATAAGCAGCAACTGGGAAATAGATGTGTGCAGAGCCGGTACTCATTACATATAGATGACCAGATTGCAGTCCATGTACAGTGGGCTTTTCAGTCTTGGGGTTGCAACCCCATGGTTATAAGGCAAACATTTTTGGTGGGAGCATAATAATATGGAGAAACTCCTTTTTGTAATTTATAATCGTAATTTTCACTTTGGACAACAGGGTTAATATTGTTTGTTCTGCAGTAAAAGCTGAACCGCAACCACTTGCTGGCTAGTCATTATAGATTTTTTTAGCTTACTGCTAATAGTCAGTTGTCAGCGACGATAAGCATTCGGATTCATTTTTGTGACATTTTGCCACTGTTGCCAGTCAGTGTGTATTACGGGAACTCTCACCGCCTTTAAAAATTGCTCTCACAAACTAGCTGTGTCGAAGTTTGTGATTTTGTGTGTGCGTGCTTCTGCACAGGCGATTAGTAACAGTTCAGTGCTCTGTCGAGCTACTCGGCTTCAGTGCCAGTGTTTATCTATTGAGCAGTTTAATGCACGGTGTATGGAATAGTGTTTCATGTAGTTGAATGTTTGTTACACACTTCAGTGTATGAAGTTAGAAATGAATAGGTGATTTGTGAAGAGTTATGGGCTGAAACTGTTTCATCTCAAAGAATAATTCAGAAATATTAGCAACAAATAAGTGGGTTAACCTGTCAGAGACTGAAAAACAGCTACACTTAAAGCAATTGTCAGAATAAGCTGTCATCGCCTTAACGGTAAATTTGTCATATCCATTGCCTTAATTATAAGTTTGCCTTATCCTTTGCCTTAATGGTAAATTTGCCACACCCTTAGCCTTAATGCTAAATTTATCTTTCTTATGATCTTCAGTAACATGTCTTTTTGTATCTTCGATTGTGTGAGATAAATTAACAGCTTACAGTGTAAGATTTATTACCTACTTGTTTTTGTTTGCATTGCCGATGTTTTAATTCGGTATGTTAATTGTCGTTCTTTAACTATTTATTAATCTGTTTCAAGTATTTTTTTCTCAGATATTGTTCATGACAAAGTGTTTAACAGATCAGGCTTTCAGAAAAGAGGGCCATTGGTATTGCGTTCAAATATCTTCAAAAACTGCTATTAGTTGACCACAGTATTATTGCACTTAGAAGTGAGGGCACTTCACTCGGCTTATCGTGAGTTTTTATTGTGATATTCCAGCAGGACATGCTAAAGCACTCAAAGTGGCAGACTGTTTTAGCAAGTTCCCATTTGAAGTTCCTATGAACTCTACCACATCACACAGCACCATTCAAGCATTGTCCTCCATATTTTGCATCGGAGGTTTGCCAGAAGTACTTGGGTCGGGCAAAGGACTGCAGTTCACCTCACGTGATTTTGGACAGTTTTGTGAACAGAATGGTATTTGCCACATCAATAGTGATCTATTTCACCCACAGTCCAGTGGAGAAGCAGAAAACTTTGTACGCACTTTCAAGCAACAGATGGCCAAACAGTTGTCTTGAAATATATAACGGTACTAGCATTTACCTTAGCCTCCACTGTACGAGTTTACTGTAATGTCTCCGCATGTTTCCAGTAACAGCCACGGGAGGCCGAGTGCAATAATGTCGTGGTCAGGTAGTATATATATGTTGTTTTTGTGTATTGTTACTACTAATACAATAATGGAAGATCCTCTATGAAATACAAATTATTTTAGGAGTACAAGAACAACTAGCCATATAGTCGAAGTGCTGAGTCGTCAGTAGGGATGTACAGAAGAGTGGGAACTTTCCCTAGCTTTCAGATAAATCTTTCTTAAGCGAGAGGTCTCATGTGCAGTGCACGATGGCGTGCAGATGTTCATTGACAGGAGCAGATAGGACTGAAGAAGGGGAGACTGTATGGGAATGACACATGGATGGGAGATGAGTAAAGCTATGTTCTTGGTATAGTGTGGAAAAGTGGTTGTGGAGCAAACAGGTGTTGAATTGAAGGGCATGTTGCAAGGACAGCTAAGATGTATTCTTCATAGAAGTTGGTGTTGTGGGGAAGGATCCACATGGCACGGGTTGTGAAGCAGCCCTTTAAATCCACCATCTTGAGCTTAGAAGTGTTTTCTGTCACTGACGGTCAACTCCTGTTTACACCATTTCTTATGGTGGGTAACGGATAGCCATCCTCAAATAAAATGCTGTCCAGAAATTACACCAGAGTTGGTGCTGGCCGGAAGGCTGTACCCTTACGCCTCTGCAACAGGTTTGAGGTACTGCCCACTGCTGAAAGTACTTGTGAGCCAGCAAGGGCAGCCTCACCTGTTGCTGCAGTGGCCAGTCTTCCTGAGAGGTCTGGACAAGTGCAGAGGGTAGGATTGCTTGTCAGAATGAGATTTTCACTCTGCAGCGGAGTGTGTGCTGATATGAAACTTCCTGGCAGATTAAAACTCTGTGCCCGACCGAGACTCGAACTCGGGACCTTTGCCTTTCGCGAGTTCGAGTCTCGGTCGGGCACACAGTTTTAATCTGCCAGGAAGTTTCAGGATTGCTTGTCATTGGGAGCTCCAATGTTAGGCGGGTGATGGAGCCGCTTACGGACATGGCAGCTAAGGACGGGAAGAAAGCTAATGTGCACTCCGTGTGCATACCAGGGGAGTCATCAAAGATGTGAAAAGGGTCCTTCCGGGTGCCATGAAGGGTACAGGGTGCAGCCAACTGCAGGTGGTGGCTCATGTTGGCAGTAATGACGTGTGTCGCTATGGATCGGAAGAGATTCTCTCCGGTTTCCAGCGGCTATCTAAGTTGGTGAACACTGCCAGTCTTGCTAGCGAGATGAAGGCAGAGCTCTCCATCTGCAGCATAATCGACAGGACCGATTGCGGACCTTTGGTACAGAGGCGAGTGGAGGGTCTGAATCGGAGGCTTAGACAGTTCTGCGACTGTGTAGGCTGCAGATTCCTCGACTTGCACCATAGGGTGATGGGGTTTCGGGTTCTGCTAAATAGGTCTGGTGTCCACTACACACAGGTGGTAGCTACACAGGTAGCAGGGCCTGTGTGCCGTGGACTGGGCAGTTTTTTTAGGTTAGACAGACTCGGGAAAGATAAAAAAAAAGGCTCCAGTCTCAAAGGGTACAGAGCAAAGAAATGACTAGAATCGACCAAGCAACAGTCGGTATTGTAGTTGTAAATTGTCTTAGCTGTGTAAGAAAAGTAACAGAGCTTCAAGCGCTGATAGAAAGCACTGAAGCTGAAATCGTTATAGGAACATAAAGTTGGCTAAAGCCGGAGATAAATTTGTCGAAATTCTTGCAGAGGTGCAAACCGTGTTCAGAAAGGATAGATTAAATACCGTATTTACTCGAATCTAAGCCGCATTTTTTTCCGGTTTTTGTAATCCAAAAAACCGCCTGCGGCTTAGAATCGAGTGCAAAGTAAATGGAAGTTCTGAAAAATGTTGGTAGATGCCGCCAGAACTAAAAAGGCCGGTATTACACTATCAAATTTCTTTGTCAAAGATTTGATCAAAGATGTGATCCAATATTCTGTCCAATATATTTGACAAAGATCTTTGACGTAGCGCTACAAGGGGTATTACACTGTCATCAAATTTTTCGTCAAAGTTCAAGATGGCTGACAACAACTTGTTATTAACCGCAGCAGTTCTACGTACTACAATTGCATTGTGTGCACATGCGGAAAAGAAGTGGGGGGAGAAAATGGAACCATACATACGAGGTTGACAGTCTTAAAAGTCTTGGGATTACAACTTGATAATAAATTCAGTTGGGAGGAGCACACCACAGAACTGCAGAAACGCCTTAACAAATCTGTATTTGCAATTCGAGTGTTAGCAGACATAGGCAACATAAAAATGAAAAAGCTTGCATACTTTCATTCCATAATGTCATATGGGATGATATTTTGGGGTAAATCTTGAAGTCAAACAAAAGTTTTCATGGTCCAAAAGCGTGTAATACGTATTATTTGTGGAGTAAATTCACGGACCTCCTGCAGAAACCTCTTCAAAGAACTGGGTACTTCAGATTCTTGCATTGGTACTGGGGGAAAATAAGAAAGAAAATTAAACTGTTGGCGGGCCAGAAGTACAGTGAGACTGTCGTTTGGACGTACGAGATTTGCAGGTTAGCTTTTTTTGTTTTGTATTTCATGCCTAGATACTTCCGTAGAGATATTGTTGCATGTGGATCATTATATGTAATGATTATTACAATACATGCAACGATATATTTGTACAGTTATCTAGGCATGAGAAACAAACAAAAAAAAACTATAACTCTCGTAGGCCCAAATGACAGTCTCACTATACTTCCGGCTCGCAGGTTAACTACTGCCTCTCAGTATATTTACTTCTTAATAAAATTTGTCGTAAATAATATATCTCTTATTCCAACAAACAACTCAGTTCATACATACAATACCAGGAACAAAAATGATCTGCACAAGGACTTAAAAACACTTACTTTAGTTCAAAAAGGGGTCCACTACTCAGGAACACTCATCTTCAATAATTTGCCAGGAAACATAAAAAATTTAGTTAGAAATAAAGATCAGTTTAAAAGGAGCCTGAAAGACTTACTACTGGCCAACTCCTTTTACTCCATTGGCGAAATTTTTAATAGAAACAAACGATGTATTTATTCATACTATTAGTATTTTTATTTCAGCTTAAAAAAAATCGACATGTTCCACATCCACGAGGATCTCCTCAGCACGGATCTATGGAACGAAAAACTAATCTAATCTGGGTGAAGCCGTGGGTTTTACGACGACACGATAAAAGCATTCAACAAAACTTGTTACGTGAGCTTACAGTGGAAGACGTCAAGTCGTACATCAATTACTTGAGAATGGATGAGCATACATTTCTGTATGTGCTCAATGAAGTGTATCCTCATATCACAAAGCACAATTTTCACTTAAGAACTGCTACATCTTCAGAAGACAGGCTCACTATAACACTCCGATTCCTTGCTACAGGAGAGGGTTATGTTATGTTATGTTAGGTTAGGTTAGGTCAGGTTAGGTCTCCAATCTTCTTAATCTATTTTTTATTCAGGGTGCCTCACGTTGTAAAGCGCCTCATAAGCTTCAGACATCTCTATTAATTCTGTAGTTGTCGGCTCACACCAATTGTATTTACCGGCAATGGTTATAAAAACACTACAGACGACAGAACGCTGCAGCGATGCTAGCGCTCCGCGTGGTAACATATCGCATTGCAGTGAACAGAAGACAAGCGATTTCTTTGATCAAATATACGGCCTCGGCCTAGATTTGATCAAATATTGGACGACATTTGTCAAAGATCCCTATTACACTATCAAATATCTTTGACAAAGATATTGGACAAAGAAATTTGATAGTGTAATACCGGCCTAACTTCTGCCGTCGAATATATATGTAGCGCTACACAGGCATACTTTGCAGGCACAAAGATAAATACTGGCGCCAAAACCTCTGCGTCAGTAAATAATTTTTTTTAAAAAAAAGGTGTAAGACGAGCTTTTTTCTCCGCCCCGAGTTTCGAGCACTGCATTTTCATACATTATCCAACGAAGTAAATACAAATTCTGTGTTGTTTATCTTCGAATGTAGCAGCATTTCAATGTACTACGAAAATCCGACTGGCAAGACAATTTGGGATTTTTTTTTTTCAATATGGCCAACTCTACGTTCTGAATTTTTTCCTACGTGTGAGAAGAGATAGTTGCTAATAGGAACTTTTATGAATTGCGAATCACATGCAGTATTTTCTTCAACATAAGAATAATACGGATATAAACATTTTGCCATGTATTCTTTCGTGTTTGCTGCTATCTCATTTAAATCCTGTCTACCTAATAACCTACGAAACTAGTGTGAGACAGAAGCAAATCCGGAAGAATATACATATCATGTCATGTTTATATTTGTATTATTCTGATGCCTAATAGTGATACAGTCAGAAATGAAGCACGGCAATTGACTAGATTTTTAAATCTAAGATGACCAATTTCTGTGCAGAATGTGATGTACAAAAGAGGTGTCTGCAAAGATTTTCAAACGGAGAAAAATTTTAGCTAAACTGTCGTTCAGAACATCTATCATACACAGTCTATTATTTGGTTCTTGTTGATCATTATCAAAGAAAGCAGCAGTATAATTAACAACAAATAGCAGTCTCTTGCCATTGTTTCGCTAATGAGACAATTCCTTTCTTTTTTTAATTGTAAGCGGCGGTAGCGCGCACGTAAGCAAGCCATGCCGCGAGCGGCGACAGGTCGTAAACACTTACTATCAGAATGCGACAAACAATACATGACACTGTACAATAATGCATTTTCAGCCTAGAGTGACATAAACACCTATAACAAAGAGAACGGCACTTATCAGATCAAAGAAAAATAAGCAACCCATTCAAACCAGACGAAGCACGCCTGACTCATAGCAATGGCTACCTGGTAAAGCTTAACTGCTAAGCTTACGACTCGAACCAAACTACTGTAGCTGTATCGTCATTTATTCTACCTAAATTGTGCCTCATATTACAATAGACCAACTTCGTTTCGATTTGGAGGTGCGGCCTAAAACTTTTCTCTCCCCTTGAATTTCGAGTCTCAAATTTCAGGTGCGGCTAAGATTCGGGAAATTTTTTTTCGCTTGATTTCGAGTCTCATTTTTCAGGTGCGGCTTAGATTCGAGTGCGGCTTAGAGTCGAGTAAATACGGTAAAGTAGGTGGTGGTGTGTTTGTGTCTGTTGGTAGTAGTTTATCTTGTAGTGAAGTTGAAATAGATAGTTTCTGCAAATTACTATGGGTAGAGGTTATACTCAACAGCTGTATCAAAATAATAATTGGCTCCTTCTACCAACCCCCCGATCGGATGATATAATAGCCGAAGAGTTCAAAGAAAACTTGAATCTCATCAAAAATAAGTGCCCCACTCATACAGTTATAATTCATGGAGACTTCAATCTACCCTTGATTTGTTGGCGAAAATACATGTTCGAAGCCGGTGGAAGACAGAAAACATCTTCGGAAATTGTACTAAATGCTTTCTCTGAGAATTACTTTGAACAATTAGTTCATGAGCCCACATGAATTGTAAATGGTTTTGAAAACGCACTTGATCTAATAGAGAGCGTCATGACAGATACAGGGATTAGTGAACACAAGGTCACTGTAGCGAGGCTCAAAACCATATCAACCAAAACCACAAATAAAGGCAGAATATATCTATTTAAATCAGCAGATAAAAATTTGCTTGGTGCCTTCCTAAGAGATAATCTCTATTTCTTCCAAGCTAATTATGTATGTGTAGACCAGATATGGCTCAAATTGAAAGATACAGTATTGACAGCTATAGGTAGATTCATGCCGCATAAGTTAATAAGAGATGGGACTGATCCACCATGGTACAGAAAACACATCAGAACACTGTTGCAGAAGCAACGAAAAAATCATACCAAATTCAGAACAACGCAAAATCCCCAAGACTGGCTAAGTTTCGCAGAAGCTCGAGATTTAGTGCGGACATAAATGAGAGATGCTTTTAATAGTTTCCACAATGAAACATTGTCTCAAAATATGGTTGAAAACCCAAAAGTAAAGTACACTAGTGGCAAAAAACAGTAAATACCGTCACTGTGGGATAGCGATGGAAATGTTACCGATGATGGTGCCACTAAAGTGGAGTTACTTAATACAGTTTTCCGTAATTCCTTCATGAAAGAAGTCAAAGTAAATATTCCACAATTCAAAACCAGAACAGCTGTTAGAATGTGTGACATAAAAGTAGATTCTTAGGTGTTGCGAAACAACTTAAATCACTTAAGAAAGGCAAGTCTTCCAGTCCAGATGGTATACCAATCAGGTTCCTTTCAGAGTATGTCGACACAATAGTGCCTTTCTTAGCAATCGTATGCAACCACTCACTTGACGAAAGGTCTGTTCCCAAAGACTGGAAAGTAGGACAGATCACACCAATATTGAAGAAGGGAAATAGGAGTAACCCACCGAATTACAGACCCATATCACTGACCTCAATTTGCAGTAGGATTTTGGAGAATATACTGTACTCGAACATTATGAATCACCTTGATGGAAATGACTTATTGATACATAACCAACACGGATTCAAAAAATATCGTCCTTGTGCAACAGAGCTAGCTCTTTATTCCTATGAAGTAATGAGTGATGTCGACAAGGGATCTCAGATCGATTCCATATTCCTAGATTTCCAGAAGGCTTTCGATACCGTTCCTCACAAGGGACTATTAATCAAATTCTGTGCATATGGAGTATCATCTCAGTTGTGTGACTGGATTCATGATTTACTCTGAGAGGCCACAGTTCGTAGTGATAGATGGTAAATCATCGAATAGAACAGAAGTGATATCTGGCATTCTGCGAGGTAGTGTCATAGGTACTCTGCTGTTCCTGATCTACACAAATGATCTAGGTGATAATCTGAGCAGCCCCCTTGGATTGTTTGCAGATGACGCTGTAATTTACCGTCTAGTAAAATCATCAGACGATCAATTCCAATTACAAAATGATCTAGAGAGAATTTCTGTATGGTGTGAAAAGTGGCAGTTGGCACCAAACAAAAGAAAAGTGCAAGGTCATCCACATGGGTACTAAAAGAAATCCAATAAATTTTGGGTATACAATAAATCACACAAAAATAAGGGCTGTCAATTCGACTGAATACCTAGGAATTACAATTACGAACAACTTAAATTGGAAAAACCACATAGATAATATTATGGGGAAGGCGAATCAAAGACTGCGCTTTGTTGGCAGGACACTTAGAAGATGTGACAAACCCACTAAAGATACAACCTACATTACACTTGTCTGTCCTCTGCTGGAATATTGCTGTGTGGTATTTTTTCTATGGTGTCCTTACCAGATAGGATTGACGGAGGATATCGAAAAAGTGCAAAGAAGGGCAGCTCATTTCGTGTTATTGGGCAATAGGGGTGAGAGTGTCGCTGATATGATATGCGAGTTGGGGTGCCAGTCACTGAAACAAAGGTGGTTTTATTTGCAGCGAGATGTATTTATGAAATTTCAATCACCAACTTTCTTTTTGGAATGCGAAAATATTTTGTTGACACCCACTTACGTAGGGAGAAATGATCATCATAATAAAATAAGAGAAATCGGAGCTCAAATGGAAACATTTAGGTGTTCCTTTTTCCCACATTTCATTTGAGAGTGAAGTGGTAGAGTAGTAGTATGAAAATGGTTCGATGGACCCTCTGCCAGGCAAGTGTGAACTGCAGAGTAACCATGTAAATGTAGAGTTGGTATTCACCCATTATCCTGCCTCTGACAGGATAAGATAAGGCCATGATGGGGCTGGAGGGTTTGAAAAATGGGAATGTGGGAGGAAATTGTTCTGCGGCGATAGGGTAGTTGTATGGCACTGGGATATTCTTTTGGGCATTTGCAATCTTTTTTCCACGTCCTCGACACCTTCTTTCCCGACTGCTTCGTGCAATTCTCTTCAACCTAGTGGGCCACCTTTCAGTATGTTGACCTCCAATGGCTCCACCCAACCTCTGGCCATATCTAGCCCATTAGCTGTCGACAGCATGTGGTTTTTGATGTGCTATGTGTACCACACCAGAGAGTCACTCCCTTACAGTCCGGCTTTGGTGTGAGTGATGTGTGCAACACCTTGCTCAGCATGCTGTAGGTCTTACTAAGGCATTCAAAGACAGACATTACCTTGCCCCCCCCCCCCCCCTCCCCTACCCAATTTGAAAATGTGCCCCCCCCCCCCCCCCACGTCGTCTGTTGTCTGTGTAGAGCTGTACCAAGGGAAGCCAGGAGAAGATGTTGACTGGTGGCCCGTATCCTGTTTCTATAACATAAACTGCACACACAAATTAACTGGGTTCTTTATTCATAAGAATAGAAAATTACTTGGCTCTAGACCAGGGCTTCACAACATTCGTGCTCGCGGAGCAAGCTGTGAGCAGCAAGGCGCGAGCACGGAGCAGCGCGAGCACGCTACCCCCACTACCACGCTACCCCCACTACCGGACCAGAGCGGAGAGTGGGGAGAGTCATGTGGGGTACACAACAGCTGCCACCAGTCGATGTAAATCTGCGGCCACCTGCAGGGATATCACTCACGAATTACTACTGCGACAAATGAAACAAATAAAGGAGAATGTACACGTGCCACATAATTTTATTAGCTTAGTGTATGCCTCTACATTCGCATTAATTTGTGAACTGTTACACAATAAAAGGTGTCACTGAAGTGTGGGATTCTCGGTTATCTTGTAGTTTTTGCCCTTTACAATTGCGTCTATGTTTGGAGTAATTGTTCTTGTGCATTTTAGGCGCAGCATGCAGTTTAAATTTCAATCAGACAATGCATTTCTCAGGCGCGTCTTGTTACATTTCATTGCAGAGAACAGTTGTTCACAAACATACGTGGAACCGAACATTGATATTATTGTACCCGCCAGTTTGTGCAAACGAGGAAATCTATCCTGAGGGAAGTGTCTGTAGAATTCCAAAATGTTTTTCTTGTTCTGAAATTTGTCTCTGTATTCTCTGTCACACTGCAGGTCAATAATTTCTTGCTGCAGCTCAGGACGAATCTCTTAAATATTTGCTGAATATGGAGAGAACAGATCAAAATCACTGTCTAGTGCTGTCAGATCTTGAAAGCGCTGATCAACTAAACTGTGTGAATAACGTTCAGTCTTTGTGAACATCTTGCGTGGATGATAATGTAGGAAAATGAGCTAGGTTTCCTGTTTCCAGCTGACTCACCCAAAGTGTCAATTTCATTTTAAAAGTTCCTATTCGATCTATGAAATGCGTAATTAGCAGATCTTTACCTTGTAGTAAAATGTTCAAAGCATTCAGATGGCTAGTTAAAGCTGCTAAGAACGCGAGATCACATTCAAACGTGCACTCGCATTTCCCCTCCCTACCTTCTCCGCGACCTTGCACCTGCTCGCGAGCACGTGCCTGAGGAGACGCGAGTACTCACGCTCAAAACCGGCCAGTTGTTAAGCCCTGCTCTAGACAGTCGTTGTGTTGCAAGCTCTCTGTAGTAGTCCATGTTAGCCTCACTGCTGACGAAGTACAAAGTCCACTATGTACACTATTCTGGTTGCTATGTGCTGCCTGATTCTACAACTCGACTGGGCTGCAACTGATGACAGATTAAGATTGTGCCGCCTCCTTGCCCTAGTGCTGTGCAGTGACATTCTAACAAACTATGTCTCACTACAAAAGTTGTGTGAACTTTCAGTTACACACATGTACCTCAGTAACTTTACATAAGTGTGCCACGTATAAACATTTAGCCTCACCACACCTTTTTTAAATTTAGCAAGCACTTCACTGCTTACAATGGACAGGAAATACCAGTGCTTGGACAGTGTAGTTTGCCTGAGACTTAGAAATCTCACACCAGAACAGTGAATTTTACTGCTAAATCTACAGAGCAAGAACCAAATCGTGTTGCCAACTTTTTGTTAAGGAAACTACAATAAACCACCATCGGTACCACACTCTTCAAAACTAAAAAAAAAAAAAAAATATAAATAAATTAAAAAAAAAATAAGGATCCCTTCTATGGATCAAGCAGATAACAACTAATTCCTATAATCAGAGTTCCCGTCGACTCTATACCTGTACAACTGTTCCACGTCAAAGTCGGCTGTTAGCAGCTGGTAGATAGCCTAACATGACAGAAGAGACTTACCACAATTTTTGCTTACGCCAGCACATTCTTCCACACTGAATTGCTGCACTGTTGTCGTGTAGTGAGGTTGCAAACAACAACGGGGAGGGAGGCAGGATGCTAGATGTAGAGATGAGCCAGGAGCCGTGACTGTGAAGGATGGCGAACTCCCGACTATACCCTGCCATCTGTGTTGTGAGGAAACATGAACATCTTCCGGAAAACAGGTGCCGGGGGACATGTCCAGGTATGAGGGTTTGTCCTGGGGCGATGATGGTCTACTGTACCTTCCTTCATCGTTGGCGTTGTCGTTGTTGCCGTGAGGCACCGTTATACCAAGTGGAAAGACGCATCGATCTTAGAGCATGAGATATTGTAACCTTAAGTCATTGACAACACACAACAGTCACGGTAGCACCTGATTCCAGTAGTTAGGATCTACAAACTACCCACTCTTGACCAGGTCCCCAAAACATAACTCATAACGAGATCCCTTCGAAGCAAATTGTCATAAAGATCATCTATAAAGGCTTCGTACAATGATAAGAAATGTTACAGTTTATGGAATAATAACAGATACGACCAAACTGTCTAGTTTCTTCTGTTTTATTTAACGTAACTTTGTTCACAGTTTTATTTTGCATTCACCACTCATTCACACTCTGATGTGGAGTATATGCGAGTGTCTGAACCCTAACTCCCAAGTTCCATCGAATCCCTTTGATGAACAGTTTTGGTTGCTCGTCACCAACAGTCAATGATAATGATACAGTATTTTGTAATTGACTCTTCTAGTTTAGCCACCGCTCTTCACAAATGGTTGTTAGGCATAAGACAATTACACACTTTTCTCTCCGATCCGCTGTTATTAAGAGTTCGCGTAAAAGTTAACGTTTTTCTCCTTTTCATAAATTGGAGCCCGCTCTCTGTGATATAATTAAAAAAAAACAAAACGGTCTCAACACCGCGTCCCTCGTGAGATGCGTATAGATTTATCCTGGAATTGGCCACTCTGTACTCAATTTAATGACCACACTTCGCTATCCATGATTTCGTGTAACTAATTGTCCTTTTGTTACTCTGATCATATACCGTAGTTATTTAAAACTCGCCCTTATATTTTTTCACAATGCACAATTAGCACTTCTTTACTTGTTTATTTCTAAGAGTAAACGAAAAAATGACGCCGTATCATCGGCTTCGTCGATATGAAGCAAACACCTCAATATGCCCAATTTTACCTCTTCTTATAGGATCGGCTACCTTACTCATTAATTTACTACATATTATTTCCAATAACACTAGACAGGTATCAAAGTTATATTTTAATTGTATTCAAAAGCATGTTATTATTATTATGACCGACCAAATCATAACAAATCGCACGGCGTGTGTTTTTAACGATAGCTTCACACTCGCCGAGCCTTTATTCATGCAATATTATATATAAATATACAGACAGGACCGAAAGATCGACCTCTCCACTGTAACCAATAGAGGCAAATACGCTATTCAAGTTCCATTACGTCTATCTTGACTCGTATTGTTACAACGGTCACAGTGTGGCCACGTCCATTGGGTTGGTGAAGAGATGATAGGGGCGAGAGCGTATCATCCATTCACTTCTCCTGGGGTGCCCTGGTGGCACCAGCGGGCAGCTGCAAAGGCCACGCAGTCCCGTGAACAAGGAAAGCTGGGGAAAGAAAAGCAGCAGAATCACGGGGCAAATGACATGCGCGAATTTGGTTCTGGTGACAGTGCTGAAAAGCATCAGGACCTGCAATCAAATACATAGAAGACCCAATGCATTCTTGGATCATGCCTCTTTCCCAGTGCCCCCAGTTGTCATAAACCCTGAAAAGAACAAGATCACATGGTGCAAAGTGTTACAGTGGACTATTGGCAGGGCCGGATGCTGCGGTGGTTGTAGCAAGTGTAGCAGTGTCTGATGGTGGTGGCCATGCAGAAGTTCTGCTAGTGCTGGTACATTTTGTGGGTGAGAGCCATAGGAGGCGAGAAAGAGTTGCAGCGTCTATTCCTGTGTGTGGGAGATGCGAAGCTTGGCCACCTGTTGCTTCAAAGTGCGTACAAAGCATTCTGTTTCTCCATTGGACTGTGGGAGAAACAGCAGTTTTTTGAGATGATGAATGCCATTCTGTTCACAAAACCGCCAGCCAATGTGGCCGAGCAGTTCTAGGCACTTCAGTCTGGATCCGTGTGACCGCTACGGTCGCAGGTTCGAATCCTGCCTCGGGCATGGTTGTGTATGATGTCCTTAGGTTAGTTAGGTTTAAGTAGTTCTAAGTTCTAGGGGTCTGATGACCATAGCTGTTAAGTCCCATAGTGCTCAGAGTCATTTGAACCATTTTGTTCACAAAACCGTCCAAAAGTACGTGAGGTGAACTGCAGTCCATTGTCCGACACAAGTACTTCTGGCAAACCTTCGATGTAAAATATGGAGGACAATGCTTGAATGGTGCTGTGTGATGTGGTAGAGTTTGTAGGAACCGTCAAAAGGGAACTTGCTAAAAGAGTCTACCACTATGAGCCAAGGGGTCCCAAAATGGTCCTTAAAGCCAGTGTGTACTCGTTGCCATAGCAATTGAGTCTTAGGCCAAGTTGAGAATGTCTGTGATGGAGCGGATGGCTCTCTGCGCATGCGTGACACTTTGGTGCCATCTGTTATATGTGGGCGCCCATGCCCTGCCAGTTACAATGCTGGCACACTAAATGTTTAGTGTGAACAATTCGCAACTGTCCTTGGTGGGGCAATAATCAACACTTTGGGAATAAGCCCACATGATTGTCTACTGTCATTTTGAATTAGAATCACACCCTGAAAGATTATGCTAACGGCCAAAATATCAGCTGGGTACTGTTCAATGAACAAAGCCAAGATGTGCGAATGTAATGCAACAAAATCTTGAGATCTGGGTCTGCTTCTGTGGTCTGTGCAATTTTTCTGTAGTGCAAGGGAAAAGATTCCAGCAATTCAGAATCCTTCACATTCGATTTGGTAGCAAGATGCGGTAGACGCATCAAAATCAGAGTCTGGACCAATTGGAAGGTGAGATAGGGCATCTGCATTGCCATAGGTCTCTACACAATTTCATACACATACTGCAAAAGCAACAAAGCCCAAAGTTGCTGTTTTTGAGCAGTGCGTGTAGGAACCGGCTTTGACAGATGAAACAGGGACTGCAAAGGCTTGTGAACTGTCACAAAATAGAACTTGTGACAATGCAAATAGTGATGGAATTTTGCCATACCATACACAGTAGCAAGAGCCTCTTTATCTGTTTGAGAATAATTGCAGTGGGCTTGAGTTAACAAGTTTGAGGCAAAAGGAATATATCTGTGTTTTGCATCAATTCTGTGCGAAAGCACAGTGCCGACTCCGTAAGAAAGGGTCTTGACAGTTTTTAGTCCAAACAAAAGGTACATTTTTGCGACCCAAGCGATGCAGTGGAGCCGCGATCTGAGCTACATTTCGTATAAACCGAATGTAGTGTTACCTTGCCCAGTACTGGCTGCAGTTCAGACACATTGCGAGAAACAGTCTGGTCATGGATTGCAAGCAAATGAGGTTGGACGGGGTGCACACCCTGATTGTTTATCGCATGACCTAAACAACATGTAGTTCAGTTTGAAAAAAGCCACACTTTTCAAGACAACACTTGAGTCCTGCTTCTGGCAACACTCGAAAATGAGTATACAAATTGGCAGTGTGTTCCTCTGGTGTACGACCTGAGACGACAGTAACATCAAGGTGGTTTGAACAAAATGGCACTTTTGCAGTCAGCTGTTCCAAGTAACGTTGAAAAATGTCAGGTGTGGAAGCACTGCTGAAGGGCAAATGCAAATACTTGAACAGAACTAAGTGTGTATTTACAACAAACACTTTCTGCAGTTCTTCATCCAATGGAATTTGCAAGCAGCATCACACAAATCTATCTTAGAAAAGTAATGTTCTGCACCAAGCTTGTCCATGAGTTCCTCAGGGCAAGGTGACGAATAAGTGTCAGCTAGTGTCTGTGGATGGTAGACTTTGAAGTCAACACAAATGCGAATGTGGCCAGAAGGCTTACGCAACAAAACTAGTGGACTTGCCCTTTGACTAGCTTGAATGGGGCCAATTATACCATTATCCTGCAATTCTTTCAGTTCACTGGCTACTTTGTCTCATAAAGCAATTGGAACAGGGCGGGCCCAGAAAAAATTAGGCTGTGCATTGTCTTTCAATGTAATACATGCTGAGAAGGTATTAGCTTTTCCCATTCCTTCTGAAAATAGTTCAGGAAATTCTTTAAGCAAGCTATTGACACTGTCTTTTGGATCTCAAGCTGGTATGGGAAGTACATTGTCGTGGATGCCAAGTCCAAACAAATTAAAGGCATCTAATCCGAAAATGTTCTGACTGTCTCTTGCTTTCAACACAGTAAATGCTGCAGTCACTACAGATGCCTACTGTAGCGGCAACACTGCAGACAGACCAGTGATGCGGGTTGCCGACTCCGCTGTGAAGTCTGGCCGACACGAGTGTTTACACTCAAGTACCGCAGTTAACAACTAACACGTAGGTGTGGCGAACATCCGTCAGAGGGCATCAACTAACAGCAGAGGAAGGGGGCGCAGTGAACAACGAACCATTTCCTGGTGTTCACGTGTGTGCAAATAGTCCCGGAAATATGCTTCCACCCAGGGCTAGATAAGCCCGTACTGGCCGTTCGGCAGGCAGTTCTCGACTCACCGAGTGCAGAGAAGATCTCCGGGTCCAGCAGTGTGCCACCTCAACCGTCCTCTCTTCTGCAACAATTGTGATACGTCGCTTCTGTGGTGTCACCGCCAGACACCACACTTGCTAGGTGGTAGCCTTTAAATCGGCCGCGGTCCGTTAGTATACGTCAGACCCGCGTGTCGCCACTATCAGTGATTGCAGACCGAGCGCCGTCACACGGCAGGTCTAGAGAGACTTCCTAGCACTCGTCCCAGTTGTACAGCCGACTTTGCTAGCGATGGTTCACTGACAAAATACGCTCTCATTTGCCAAGACGATAGTTAGCATAGTCCTCAGCTACGTCATTTGCTACGACCTAGCAAAATGCCATTACCAGTTACTATTGATGCTGTAAAACATGTACCGTCAAGAGCGATGTTCACCATTTACGGATTAAAGTTAAGTATTCCCACAGCCACATCCTTTTTTACTAAAGTCTAACTTCCTTGTCCTGTTCCAGACCTCACGCCAGCCTGCGTGAGCTAAAACGCGTGCCTTTCGGCTTCCTCTCATAGTGGGTTGGCTCTCTTGCCAATCCACAACAGCTTCCATCGTGTTAGGCTGTCTACCAGCTACTAACAGCTGACTTTGACGTGGAACAGTTGTACGGGTATAGAGTCGAAGGGAACTCTGATTATAGGAACTTGTTGTTATTTCCTTGATCCGAAGAAAGAATCCTTATTGTTTTTTTTTTAGTTTTGGAGAGTGTGGTACTGATGGTGGCTTATTGCGGTTTCCTTAATAAAAAGTTGGCAATACGATTTGGTTCTCACTCTGTAGATTTAGCAGTAAAATTCACTGGTCTGGTGTGAGATTTGTAAGTCTCAGGCAAACCACACTGTCCAAGCACTGGTATTTCCTGTCCGTTGTAAGCAGTGAGGTGCTTGCTAGATTTAGAAAGGTGTGGTGAGCCTAACTGTTCATACGTGGCACACTTATGTAAAGTTACTGAGATACCTGTGTGTAACTGAATGTTCACACGACATTCGTAGTGAGACAAAGTTTGTTAGAATGTCGTTGCACAGCACTAGGGCGAAAAGGAAGCACAACCTTAATCTGTCATAGATTTAGAAAACACAATGTTCATTGCATGTGCACGAACCTGTTTTTCTGGAAGTGGTCAAAATTGGCATTTTTGTGCCATTGCAAACAAACTGCTTGGACGTGGCCTTTTTTTCCACAAGTGTAAAACATTGCACTACGTGATGGGCAATCCTGTCTTTTATGGCGAGCAAGACATCTAGTGTAAGACTTCAGTAAGTTCACAGGTCTGCTTACCTGCCTGCTTGTCTGTGTACATGGTTGTTGTTGTGGCTGCTCGGGGCAGTTGCGAACTAGGGGCGAACTCGCCCCTACAAATCGGGGCCCGGTCAAACTTATCAGTCGCTACAGCACCGAAATCATATTGCTCTAAGATTCGCAACTCTTGAGAAAGTGATGGGTCAGAGTATTTCAAGATCTCTTCCTGTATTCTACTATCTGGGACATTGAAACTTATAGCATCTTTAATCATTAAGGCACTGTAAAAGTTGCCAGAAGTACATATAAATTTACACTTCCTAGTCATGCCCGTTAATTATGTATACCACTGACTGTACATCTGTTCAAAACTCTGAAAATGGTATTCCACCACCCACCCAACATATGCAGTATTCTACTGCACCCAATGACAGACCTACCGCCAACCGCACACCTCATGTAGCATACCTATGTGGGAGACCCAGCTGCAAGACCTTTCCAATACACCCACTCTTCACGTCCGACTCAAGTCCCGTCATGGGCTTGTCGTACCACAGACAGGGGGAGCTGCAGAAAGTCACTTGGTATACCAGCTGTGATGCCATTTATGCACAGCTTTTTATGTGGACATAACAAGCAACCAGCTGTCAACCCTAACGAAAGGTCACGTTCAAAACTGGACAAGAGTACTGTAGACTACCTGGCAGCAGAATATGGTGCAGAACACAATGTGGTGGTTTTAAATGGCTGCTTCATAACGTGTGCCGTGCGGGAACTCCCCCACAGCACCATCTTGTATGAAGTATGTAGGTAGGAGTTGTCCTTACAAGACGTCCTTTGGCCCCTTAAATCCTTCTGGCTAGTCTTTGCTAGCCCATTGCCCCACACCAACCTTTGCTCTTTACAACAGGACTGTGACTTCACTCATCCTGCACCCACACCCCCCACCCTTGCAGTCTTCCATTCCTCTGCTCTATCTCCCCTCCCAATGAACACATCACCATCGTTGTGCACTGGACACAACTCCCCCTGCAGCCAATTGCTCTACCTCCCCTCCCAATGAACTTCTTGTCTACAAGAATTTGTCCTAAAGGTAAGCAAAGTTATCACTTCTGCTCGCATCACCTTGACTTGTAAAGTTATTTACTACGGTTTGTTTGGTGCATAAGTTTGTAGCATTTTGTTTTGTGTGTTGGTATTACAGCTGCTGTGGCTTTATTATTGGTTGTGATTTGTTATTTGGAATTAACTGTTGCTATTTGAGTTTACATATTGTCATTTGGAGATAGTGAGTGGAGCTCTGGACACTAGAAAATCGAATGCCAAGTTGAGAAATCAGAACATTTCCGACATGTTCTTCTGTTTGAGATCAGTAGAAGCAGCCAGAAACGTATGCACCTAGTATGCGGATAATGCCACTGGATACAGCACAGCAAGAAAATGGTTTTCTCATTTTAAGGAGGATTGTTTTGATAATAGTCACTCTCCACATTTGGGAAGACCAGTGAAGGCCATTTAAACACATTAACCCACAATGATCCGTGTCATTGTACTCGAAAAACTGGCAGATGTGGTGAATTGTGATCATTCTACTATCGTATGACATTTGCATCTGATTGGGAATGTCCAGAAATCGGCTGTACGGGTACCGCATGGTCGAAGTTAAAATCACAAAAATCAGCAGGTGCCCATATGTGCATCTGTGCTTGCTCATCATCAATTAGCTCGTGAACGACACTGACCATTCCCATCCTCTACCATTACTGCTGGTGAGAAAGTCTGTTTGAGCCCAAACAAAACAACTACTCCCCATACAAAGGCATGCGTGCATCCTTGAAAGATAATATTGCGCATCTATTGGAACAGCGACGGTGTGGTGTACTACTAACTGCTTCCCCGAGGTGTGATCATCACTGCTGACATTTATTGTCAACAACTGAGACATATTGTAGAATGGTGACCGGGAAGACTGCGTGAAAAATGCTCCTCTGCGACAGTGCCTGCCCACATTCTGTTAGACCAGGGCTTCACAACATACGTGCTCGCTGAGCAAGCTGTGAGCATCAAGGCGCGAGCACGCTACTCCCACTACCGGACCAGAGCGGAGAGTGGGAAAAGTCAGGTGGGGCACACAACAGCTGCCCCCAGTCAATGTAAATCTGCGGCCACCTGCAGGGATATCACTCACGAATTACTACTGCGACAAATGAAACAAATAAAGGAGAATGTACATGTGCCACATAATTTTATTAGCTTAGTGTATGCCTCTACATTCGCATTAATTTGTGAACTGTTACACAATAAAAGGTGTCACTGAAGTGTGGGATTCTCGGTTATCTTGTAGTTTTTGCCCTTTACAATTGCGTCTATGTTCGGAGTAATTGTTCTTGTGCATTTTAGGCGCAGCGTGCAGTTTAAATTTCGATCAGACAATGCATTTCTCAGGCGCGTCTTGTTACATTTCATTGCAGAGAACAGTTGTTCACAAATATACGTGGAACCGAACATTGATATTATTGTAGCCGCCAGTTTGTGCAAACGAGGAAATCTATCCTGAGGGAAGTGTCTGTAGAATTCCAAAATGTTTTTCTTGTTTTGAAATTTGTCTCTGTATTCTCTGTCAAGAATTTCTTGCTGGGGCTCAGGACGAATCTCTTAAATATTCGCTGAATATGGAGAGAACAGATCAAAATCACTGTCTAGTGCTGTCAGATCTTGAAAGCGCTGATCAACCAAACTATGTGAATAACGTTCACAGTCTTTGTGAACATCTTGCATGGATGATAATTTAGGAAAATGAGCTAGGTTTCCTGTTTCCAGCTGACTCACCCAAAGTGTCAATTTCATTTTAAAAGTTCCTATTCGATCTATGAAATGAATAATTAGCAGATCTTTACCTTGTAGTAAAATGTTCAAAGCATTCAGATGGCTAGTTAAATCTGCTAAGAACGCGAGATCACATTCAAACGTGCGCGCGCATTTCGCCTCCCTCCCTCCCTACTCCGCGACCGTGCACCTGCTCGCGAGCACGTGCCTGAGCAGACGCGAGTACTCACGCTCAAAACCGGCCAGTTGTTAAGCCCTGTGCTAGACTGACAAAACATGCTAACAGGAGTTGGGTTGGGAAGTCATTCTGCAGCCACATTATTCCTCCACCTTGCCTCAGATTTTCACCTTTTCCATTCTCTATCGAACAACCTTCGAGGAATTTCCTTTCTGGATGAAAATGCCCTCTGAACGTTGAACAACAAGTTCTTTGCCTCAAAACCGTATAATTTCTACAGTTGCAGAATTGGAGAGTTACACCAGCCTTGGCAGATTGTTGTAAATAGTGAAGGAGAATATATCATTGGTGACTTGTGTCTCTTATGTGTATGTGTTACGTTTATCAAACTTACGGAAAAATGCAACAAACTTATGCACCAACACAATACTAATTACCTTTATGACAGTCAATAGGGGCAGCAGAGAAAAGTGGCTGTATAAAACAGAATGCTGATGGAAAAAAATTTGAGAAGCCCTGCTGTAGGGTATCATTTGTGACGTAGTATTTCAATATAAACAATGGAAATTAGAGGTAGGAATATCAACAATGGTAGAAAAGTTTACATTGAGTTTCAGGCAGACAAAATAAAGACAGTTTCATGTAAACTTTCAGATAAAGCCTTCTTCATAAAAGAGAAATTCAGACACATTCACAAACGCAAGCACACCTCACACACGCGTGACCGCTGCTGCGGCCGGAGGTTGTCATTGTGTGTGAGGTGTCCTTCCTCGGATGAATGTGTGTGTATCTCTCTTTCTGAAGAAGGATTTTGCCAAAAGCTTACGCGGAACAGTCTTGTCGTGCTTGTCTTCAACTGTGAGCAGCAATCTATCCATTTATAATATTGTTAATGTTTCAATGTCATATTTTAACGCAATGTCGATCTATTATTGTTAATGAGAAATCTGTGATTGGGAAGAGTGAATAATATTGGTTTCAGCGGCAGGAAGCACACTCTTAATCTGAGACTTCCGTAACACCCAATTGTGCGCCACTGTCGGCACGGGAGGAATGGCAGAGGGCAGACGCAAGTGGGGCGAGCCGTCAACGAAGGTCCGTCGCAACAGTGAGATGGCCGAGAAAAATGATTCGGCTGATGGAGGGACGCATTTTCACCACCTCCCAGATGAAGTTATGATCAGTATATTTTCCTCCTTGAGCTTCAGCGACCTCGTGGACATCGTGCAGAATGTTTGTGTGCGCTGGAGGAGGCTGTCGCAAGACCCGATGCTCTGGCTCGACAAAGAGTACGTCGTCACAGCGAGGTAAGCGACAGTGGCTGTTACTGCTATTCGGGGTGACTAGTCTGAACACTGCAACAGCTCTTTCGTTTTATTCAATTTGCATTTTTGTTCTGATGACTTAACAACCATTAGTAATATTCTATTTGTATTTTAACTATGTTACATCTTCTATTATCCCTATTTTTATTCCCGTGTCCAAACGACCAATGGTAGTTTCCAATTTGCTTTTTAATTCCGATAAGACCTCCTTTTTACACTTTTCAGCAGACTTATCCAAAAAATTGTAAAATTAAGGGAAACATAGGACACACAACAGTCAAAAATAAGTAAATTACTCTTCTTACTGTCATTATCTTTATATCATTCAAACTATGAAATAACAATTTAAATTTTGCTTATTTAAAAAAAATCTAAAATAAGGGGTTGTGTTTCTTTCTTATGGAGCATCTTGAGGGGGAGGAATATTGACATCAGGTCTAAAACGTATCTATGAATAAGTTTGACTTTTATATTGGGGTTTGTGTGCTCATCGTTGCAGACGATCTGTCGCAGCCGAAGTCCTGGATAACAGCTCGTGTAAAATTTAACTATAAAGTGAAATGAATATTTAATCCAGTATAATGTTTCAGCTGAATATTTATTATGGTCTCAAAGTAAATAAAAGCATCTTGACAAATCTGAAATAAACAGTAACATACTTACAATAATTAAATGAATCTTGCTCAGCAAGCTACAAGTCTTCTGTCCAAATATACACAAAGTACTGACTCACTATGCCAATATGGCTACCACTATATATATATAATCTAAACAATCCTGAACAATCCTCGGCATTGTTTAAAATGATTTTTTGATTAAGTAACAATTAAAATTAACATATAAAAACTGAAAATACATATATAAACGATATAAACGTATGTTTGCTCCAGAACAGCAAGTACAATTCTGTATTAGTTTGTGTTCGTTATTTTATTCCAGTATAACTTGTCGAATATGAAATTACAATAATGCATTTTCATATTTTATTAATTACTAGAGGCTCCCTTTATGGAAAATGTTCCCTTCATTTACAGGGCTTCTATACTTTAAGATAATTGGGATGTAATAGTTAGTTTTGTAGCTATAATTTTTTCAGACAAATTACATATTTTGTTCACATGTGCGATCCTGAATTAGACTGGAAAATGTTTGTTTTAAGTGGGTCTTAATGAGCTGTTACGTTTCAGCACCCTCCAAAAGGATTTGTGAAACTGAAAGTTGAACGAAACATTTTCTGATAGATCTGTGTAACAGTACACATTTTGCAGTAAACTGGAGGAACAGGCATTCTATTTATGGTATGGGATAAGTCCTGTGTTTGATTAAATGTGTAAATTAAATATGAAACATTATGCAAAAATTATTACTCAATAGTACAAGGAAAGAAGAAGTTATTTCTTAACTGTATGAACATTGAGAATTCAGTACACTGACTGTTTTGTAGATAGTCTAGGTGTTGCAGTATGCAGACTGCTTTGTTGAATGAAATGTCTGACCAATGCCCAATCTTACTATTTTTCATTTGTCAAGACACTTCCAACACCTCCTTCCCACCTTTACAATCATTACATTAATAATGTATTTTTTCAGGAATATACGCGCAACGAAGTTGTGGCTTTTCCCTTCACAGTAAGTGCTAGCATATAACGGAATGATACGTAAGAGTATACAAAAACTTGAATAAGTGACTAATACATCATATTGGTTGTGTTTTATAAGTGATTGAAACATCACCAACAATTATGTGGTTGAGCCTTATACACAGGTATGTGCTCACCACTTGGGTGTGAATACACAATAAATGAATCATAAGTGAGTGGTACATCATGACAAAACATGGTTAGGCATTATACATTGGTAAGTGTTCACCACATAGGAGTGCATACACAATAAATCCTTCTTTCCACGAACAATAAGAGACTGGAATAGAAGGGAGAACCAATAGGTACTCAAGGTACCCTCCGCCACACACCGTCAGGTGGCTTACGAAGTATAGATGTAGATAAATGAATCATAAATTACTGGTACATCATGACAAAAATATGAATAGGCTTTATACATTGGTAAGTTGGTTTGAGTATATCCATACGAGAAAGAGCTGGTATGTTGATAGACACAATAAAATAAAAAAAAAAAAAAAAAAAAACACACACGCACACACACACAAATTTAAAGATTTCGCAACCCACGGTTGCTTCATCAGGAAAGAGGGAAGGAGAGGGAAAGATGTGGGGGGTAAGGAGTCATTCCAATCCCGGAAGCGGAAAGACTTACCTTAGGGGGGGGGGAGGGGGGGGGGGAAGGGACAGGTATACACTTACATGCGCATGCGCACGCAGGCACGTGCACGCACACGCACAGAGAGAGAGAGAGACACACACACACACGCGCACGGCACACGCACACAAACAAACACACACACACACAGAGAGAGAGAGAGAGAGAGAGAGAGAGAGAGAGAGAGAGAGAGAGAGAGAGAGAGAGGGGGGGGGGGAGGGAGGGGGAGGGGATGAACCCTATGAAATCCCCAAACCACCTTCCCTACCCTCTGTCTCCAACCTTGTAACCACCCCCAGTGTAAAACCCGTTCCATGCACCACCCCACCACCACCTACTCCAGTCCTGTAACCCGGAAGATGTACACGATCAAAGGCAGAGCCACGTGTGAAAGCACTCACGTGACTTACCAACTGAGCTGCCTACACTGTGAAGCCTTCTACGTGGGAATGACCAGCAACAAACTGTCCATTCGCCATTCGCATGAACGGACACAGGCAGACAGTGTTTGTTGGTAATGAGGATCACCCTGTGGCTAACACATGCCGTAGCGCATGGCCAGCACATCTTGGCACAGTGTTACACCATCCGGGTTACCTGGATACTTCCCACTGACACCAACCTATCAGAACTCCGGAGATGGGAACTTGCCCTTCAATATATCCTCTCTTCCAGTTACCCACCAGGCCTCAACCTCCGTTAATTTCAAGCTGTAACCCCTCGCACATCATCTGTCATTCTACAACATCTTTGGCTCTGTACTTCCGCCCCGACTGACAACTCTGTCCAATCTCTTTGCATTTACATATGTCTGCTTGTGTCTGTATATGTGTGGATGGATATGTGAGTGTGTGCGCGAGTGTATACCTGTCATGTTTTCCCCCTAAGGTAAGTCTTTCCGCTCCCAGGATTGGAATGACTCCTTTCCCTCTCCCTTAAAACCCACATCCTTTCGTCTTTCCATCTCCTTCCCTCTTTCCTGATAAAGCAACCGTTGGTTGCGGAAGCTTGAATTTTGTGTGTATGTTAGTGTGTCTATCGACCTGCCAGCGCTTTTGTTTGACAAGCACATCATCTTTGTTTTTAGATATATTTTTCCCACGTGGAGTGTTCTATAGGGGACAAAAAGGACAGGTATACACTCGCACGCGCACACACACATATCCATGCACACATATACAGACACAAGCAGACATATTTAAGGGCAAAGAATTCTTTGCCTTTAAATATGTCTGCTTGTGTCTGTATATGTGTGTGTGTGTGTGTGTGTGTGTGTGTGTGTGTGCGCAAGTGTATACCTGTCCTTTTTTCCCCCTAAGGTAAGTCTTTCCGCTCCCGGGATTGGAATGACTTCTTACCCTCTCCCTTAAAACCCACATCCTTTCATCTTTCCCTCTCCTTCCCTCTTTCCTAACGAAGCAACCGTTGGTTGCGAAAGCTAGAATTTTGTGTGTATGTTTGTGCTTGTTTGTGTGTCTATCGACCAGCCAGCGCTTTTGTTTGGTAAGTCTCATCATCTTTCTTTTTAGATATATTCTTTCCACGTGGAATGTTTCCCTCTATTTCTGCACTATTGAAGATATTGAAGGAAAAAAAAAAAAAAAAGAATTTATTCCCGGGAGCGGAAAGACTTACCTTAGGGGGAAAAAAGGACGGGTATACACTCGTGCGCACACACACACACACACACACACACACACACACAAGCAGACATATTTAAAGACCTTTAAATATGTCTGCTTGTGTCTGTATATGTGTGTGTGTGTGTGTGTGTGTGTGTGTGTGTGTGTGTGTGTGTGTGTGTGTGTGTGCGCGAGTGTATACCCGTCCTTTTTTCTCCCTAAGGTAAGTCTTTCCGCTCCCGGGAATAAATTCTGTTTTTTTTTTTTTTTTTTTTTTTTTTTTTTTTCTTCAATATCTTCAATAGTGCAGAAATACTAGCTTGTTTCCCCGATCCTCCTGTATAATAGGCTTTAGTGAACAACAACAAGTGGTACCACAGTAAATTAGAAGGATCTCAGCAATAGAGGCATATGCATGTGGACAGAGGGAAGGATAGCTTGGTACTCTGATGAGAAGTAAGAAATTAAATAGAAGATTTGGAGTGTTGGAGCTGAAGAAGAAAAGATGACAGACCCCAAAGACAGGAAAACCCTCTACCCTCCACCCCCCCTCCCCCACCCCCAACCCCCCCTGCCCCAGGACCCCTACTGTTCCAGTACTTCACTGTGGTGCCAGAGGGATAAGTGTGTTCGGCATTCCGTACAGAACGGGCTTGCCACAGCTTCACCTTCCCAGTCCCTGAAAATTAACCCCAACACTCCCTATCGACTGACCGACAAAGGTTAACAATTAGCATTCTGCAATACAAAGTAATTGACATATTTAACACTGTATTGATTAATTGAAGTAACAAATGCGAGATACAACCGGCTGACTTACAAGCAGACCCCCTAATTTGATTAAACACAGATAATTATATAAATATGAAAATATAGAAACCTGTGATGTATCTTAGACATAAACATGGAAAAACTAAAGCAAGGTACAGAATTACTGTGTTCCTCTGATATCTGTTGCTGCTCAAACATAAGGTAGTACATAAACATGAAAATATAGAAATAAGATGCACAAATATCATATTGAATTACTGCATATCCCATGTTGATAAATAAACAAAGTGAGGTGCCTCTTTGGGCAGATCATCCAAGTGTTATAATGCTCATATTATAAGTGCTTTCTCATGCATCAATATATTTGCTAAACACCATAAAGTCAAGTCTGAAAATGACCAAAAAAAGTCACATTTTCAAAATTAAACAGCAGGCAGGTCTGAGATATAAAATTTAATTTTCTGGATTCTCGTCCAAACATCATATATGTTCTCTTCTCAACTGACAATGCATATGAAGGTCCAAGGACTATTTCATTAAGTACATGTAAGAAAATTATTTCAAGTGGCAGCTCATATAAACAACAGAAGTAAGTTTGAGAATATTTTGAAAATGAGCAATCACAGAGAATTAGGTTGCATGTAACATTATATCATGGTATAATATATGTTAATACATCGCTAGTTCTAATTTTGTGCCTGTAAGTTGTAGATCTAATTAAAGTAAATATATTTCTTTTGAAGGGAAAAGAGTATTGATAATGAGTGGTTACTGAGTACCATGTTGCACGTGACAGTATATCATTGTGTTAAGTAGAGGTAGAAGATATTTCAAGCAGCAGTGCATATGAATAAACACTCGTAAGTTTGAGAATACATTGACAATAGGTGATTATAAATAATTTTATTACATGTAACAGTATATCATTGTATTAAGTGTAGATAGACCAGATTACACAGTTGATTATAGTGTGCATCGTATCATGTAAAGGTAGTTGCCAAGCAATTTACAAGAAACAGTAATTGTTAGGCTTTCAGACATCTATTTTCATGGAAAAAGTATGTCAGTTTTCAACTGTTGAAATGCATGTAGACATCATGGCTGTACCACTTGTAGGACCAAACGTCCTTATTTCTTTACAAGTCAAACACAGACTTTAGACCAACTGAACTGACATGAACATTTCAGGTCAGGAAACCACAAGGGTGGACAGAGGGATTTGCCCACAATAACTGTCAAAGGCACCTTGTTCTCATAGCTTTAAAGTTGTCATCCCAAATTTTTCAGCATCTTCTTGTAGAAACTATGAGCCACCATACATACCCACATGCAACCATAGAATCAGATTTACATTGGCATATTAAGTACCAGCAGGTTACTTCCAGAATATATATACTGCTCAACCAGCAACAAACTGTCCATTCGCATGAATGGACACAGGCAGACAGTGTTTGTTGGTAATGAGGATCACCCTGTGGCTAAACACGCCTCGGTGCATGGCCAGCACATCTTGGCACAGTGTTACACCGTCCGGGTTATCTGGATACTTCCCACCGACACCAACCTATCAGAATTCCGGAGATGGGAACTTGCCCTTCAATATATTCTCTCTTCCCGTTACCCACCAGGCCTCAACCTCCGCTAATTTCAAGTTGTCGCCCCTCACACCTCACCTGTCATTCTACAACATCTTTGGCTCTGTACTTCCGCCTCGATTGACATCTCTGCCCAACCTCTTTGCATTTACATATGTCTGCGTGCGTGCGTGCGTGTGCGTGTGCGTGTGCGTGTGCGTGTGCGTGTGCGTGTGCGTGTGCGTGTGCGTGTGCGTGTGCGTGTGCGTGTGCGTGTGCGTGTGTGTGTGTGTGTGTGTGTGGGGGGGGGGGGGTGAGATCGGCCGGGGGGGGGGGGGGGTCGGGTCGCGCGCGTGCACGTGTATACCTGTCCTTTTTCTCCCCCTAGGTAAATCTTTCCGCTCCCGGGATTGGGATGACTCCTTACACTCTCCCTTAAAATCCACATCCTTTCGTCTTTCCCTCTCTTTCCCTCTTTCCTGATGAAGAACCGTGGGTTGCGAAAGATTGAATATTTGTGTGTGTGTTTTTTATTTTATTGTGTCTATCAACATACCAGCGCTTTCTCGTTTGGTAAGTTAAAGCATCTTTGTATATATATACACTCCTGGAAATTGAAATAAGAACACCGTGAATTCATTGTCCCAGGAAGGCGAAACTTTATTGACACATTCCTGGGGTCAGATACATCACATGATCACACTGACAGAACCACAGGCACATAGACACAGGCAACAGAGCATGCACAATGTCGGCACTAGTACAGTGTATATCCACTTTCGCAGCAATGCAGGCTGCTATTCTCCCATGGAGACGATCGTAGAGATGCTGGATGTAGTCCTGTGGAACGGCTTGCCATGCCATTTCCACCTGGCGCCTCAGTTGGACCAGCGTTCGTGCTGGACGTGCAGACCGCGTGAGACGACGCTTCAACCAGTCCCAAACATGCTCAATGGGGGACAGATCCGGAGATCTTGCTGGCCAGGGTAGTTGACTTACACCTTCTAGAGCACGTTGGGTGGCACGGGATACATGCGGACGTGCATTGTCCTGTTGGAACAGCAAGTTCCCTTGCCGGTCTAGGAATGGTAGAACGATGGGTTCGATGACGGTTTGGATGTACCGCGCACTATTCAGTGTCCCCTCGACGATCACCAGTGGTGTACGGCCAGTGTAGGAGATCGCTCTCCACACCATGATGCCGGGTGTTGGCCCTGTGTGCCTCGGTCGTATGCAGTCCTGATTGTGGCGCTCACCTGCACGGCGCCAAACACGCATACGACCATCATTGGCACCAAGGCAGAAGCGACTCTCATCGCAGAAGACGACACGTCTCCATTCGTCCCTCCATTCACGCCTGTCGCAACACCACTGGAGGCGGGCTGCACGATGTTGGGGCGTGAGCGGAAGACGGCCTAACGGTGTGCGGGACCGTAGCCCAGCTTCATGGAGACGGTTGCGAATGGTCCTCGCCGATACCCCAGGAGCAACAGTGTCCCTAATTTGCTGGGAAGTGGCGGTGCGGTCCCCTACGGCACTGCGTAGGATCCTACGGTCTTGGCGTGCATCCGTGCGTCGCTGCGGTCCGGTCCCAGGTCGACGGGCACGTGCACCTTCCGCCGACCACTGGCGACAACATCGATGTACTGTGGAGACCTCACACCCCACGTGTTGAGCAATTCGGCGGTACGTCCAACCGGCCTCCCGCATGCCCACTATACGCCCTCACTCAAAGTCCGTCAGCTGCACATACGGTTCACGTCCACGCTGTCGCGGCATGCTACCAGTGTTAAAGACTGCGATGGAGCTCCGTATGCCACGGCAAACTGGCTGACACTGACGGCGGCGGTGCACAAATGCCGCGCAGCTAGCGCCATTCGACGGCCAACACCGCGGTTCCTGGTGTGTCCGCTGTGCCGTGCGTGTGATCATTGCTTGTACAGCCCTCTCGCAGCGTCCGGAGCAAGTATGGTGCGTCTGACACACCGGTGTCAATGTGTTCTTTTTTCCATTTCCAGGAGTGTATGTGTGTGTGATATATATATGGTTATAATAAAAGGAAACATTCCACGTAGGAAATATATGTCTAAAAACAAAGATGATGTGACTTACCAAATGAAAGTGCTGGCAGGTCGACAGACACACAAACAAACACAAACATACACACAAAATTCAAGCTTTCCCAACAAACTGTTGCCTCAACAGGAGAGAGGAAAGGAGAGGGAAAGACGAAAGGATGTGGGTTTTAAGGGAGAGGGTAAGGAGTCAATCCAATCCCGGGAGCGGAAAGACTTGCCTTAGGGGGGAAAAAAAGGAAAAAAGAACGGGTATACACACTCGCGCGCGCGCCCACACACACACACACACACACACACACACACACACACACACACACATATCCATCCACACATATACAGACACAAGCATGATGTTGAGAAAGTGGTTGGTGTCTTTGATGAAGGATGGGAGACTGCACGTAATGGGTTGAAGTTGTTGATCTACGTAGGCAGAGATACGTTCTGTGGGGGCTTTGTCTTTCCGCCGCCCACCTAACCTTCGTAACCTCTTAGTTCATCCCTATGAAATCCCCAAACCACCTTCCCTACCCTCTGGCTCCTACCCTTGTAACCGTCCCCGGTGTAAAACCTGTCCCATGCACCCTCCCACTACCACCTACTTCAGTCCTGTAACCCGGAAGGTGTACACGATCAAAGGCAGAGCCACGTGTGAAAGCACCCACGTGATCTACCAACTGACCTGCCTACACTGTGACGCATTCTATGTGGGAATGACCAGCAACAAACTGTCCATTCGCATGAATGGACACAGGCAGACAGTGTTTGTTGGTAATGAGGATCACCCTGTGGCTAAACATGCCTTGGTGCACGGCCATCACATCTTGGCACAGTGTTACACCGTCCGGGTTATCTGGATACTTCCCACTAACACCAACCTATCCGAACTCCGGAGATGGGAACTTGCTCTTCAATATATCCTCTCTTCCCGTTATCCACCAGGCCTCAATCTCCGCTAATATCAAGTTGCTGCCACTCATACCTAAATTGTCATTCAACAACATCTTTGCCTCTGCACTTCTGCCTCGACTGACATCTCTGCCCAAACTCTTTGTCTTTAAATATGTCTGCTTGTGTCTGTGTGTGTGTGTGTGTGTGTGTGTGTGTGTGTGTATACCCGTCCTTTTTCCCCCCTAAGGTGGGTCTTTCCGCTCCCGGGATTGGAGTGACTCCTTGCCCTCTCCCTTAAAACCCGCATCCTTTCGTCTTTCCCTCTCCTTCCCTCTTTCCTGGTGGGGCGGCGGTTTGTTGCGAAAGCTTGAATTTTGTGTGTGTGTTTGTGTTTGTTTGTGTGTCTGTCAACCTGCCAGCGCTTTCATTTGGTGGGTCGCATCATCTTTGTTTTTAGATATATATTTCCTACGTGGAATGTTTCCCTCTATTATATATATATATATATATATATATATATATATATATATATATATATATATATATATATATATATATAAGATGATGTGGCTTGCCGGGCGGGAGTGCTGGCGGGTCGACAGACACACAAACAAGCACAAACATGCACACGGGGTTCAGGCTTTCGCAACAGACTGTTGCCTCGTCGGGGGGGAGTGAGGGGGAGGGAGGGACGAGGGGATGTGGGTTTTGGGGGAGGGGGTGGGGAGTCGTTCCGGTCCCGGGAGCGGAAGGACTTGCCTTAGGGGGGAAAAAAGGAGAAAAGGACGGGTATACACTCGCGCGCGCCCACACACACACACACACACACACACACACACACACACACACACACATATGTCCGTCCACACATGTACAGACACAAGCAGACGTGAAATACGTCTGCTTGTGTCTGTGTATGTGTGGATGGATATGTGTGTGTGTGCGAGTGTATACCCGTCCTTTTTTCCTTTTTTTCCCCCCTAAGGTAAGTCTTTCCGCTCCCGGGATTGGAATGACTCCTTACCCTCTCCCTTAAAACCCACATCCTTTCGTTTTTCCCTCTCCTTCCCTCTTTCCAGATGAAGCAACAATGTGTATGTGTATGTGCGGATGGATATGTGTGTGTGTGTGTGTGTGTGTGTGTGTGTGTGTGTGTGTGTGTGGGCGCGCGCGCGCGCGAGTGTATACCTGTCCTTTTTCCCCCTAAGGTAAGTCTTTCCGCTCCCGGGATTGGAATGACTCCTTACCCTCTCCAAATCCTTTCGTCTTTCCCTCTCCTTCCTCTTTCCTGACGAGGCAACCGTTGGTTGCGAAAGCTAGAATTTTGTGTGTATGTTTGTGTTTGTTTGTGTGTCTATTGACCTGCCAGCGCTTTTGTTTGGTAAGTCTCATCATCTTTGTTTTTAGATATATTTTTCCCACGTGGAATGTTTCCCTCTATTATATAATATATATCCCCTGGTAACCAGCGATCAACAACAGTGCATTATAATGCACATAACAAGAAATCAAAAATAATTAAGAGCTTCTTTTGAATGAATTTCCTAAGAAAGAATAGTAAACAACTAATGAACGGAAAATATAATTTACTGTTGGAAGTCTGAAACAGAAAGAAAGAAGAAGACAGTGGCAGCAGAAAGTGCACCGTTACTATAAGCAACGGGTGCATAGAATTAGTTAAAAACTTGACAAAACCGTTTCGACTGGATAATGCATACGGCGGACGCCAGTCCAGTGGGAGTTATCAACACAGAGAAGCGAGCAGTTATGTGAGTACGGAGTGTAGTATTGTCCGGCCAGTGGCAGTGCACAGCAACAGGGGAAGACGTCGATTTCAGCTTCGGCACTGGTTTCGGCAGTTCACAGTTCTACGGAAGGGTAAGCCGTGAACATTTAAAAAGTAGAAAGAGTTCTGGGAGTATATGGTTTATTGTTAGTATTGTCGATTGGTAATAATTAGTGCCGATCACAAGAAAGATGGCAATGCAAAAGGAGTTAAGATCGATGCTAGAAGGAATAATTAAAGAACAAGCAGAGAAGGATAAGGAAGGACAGAAAGGGGTACAAGTAGAATTAATTAAGCCCATTAAGCAACGGATTACTTAATCAGTAAATGACCTATCAAGCCATAAAATACGAGAGGTTAACGCTTACGTAGAATGTAACTTTAACACGCAAGATAATAATCAAAACATTAAAATAATGGAAATAAAGTAAATGAATTATGAGACTCAGTGCCAGTAGAGGTACAACAAGTAGCTAAACAAATGTTAGCAGATGATTTACAAGAAAGTGCACATGGAATAACAGTCTGACAGTGGACAGGCTATGTAGCTAATGTGAATTCCTGATTCCAAGCAGTACGAGCTAGTATTTCATATGCAAATAAGCGTATCAGGTCCATACAGAAAAATGCTGTAATAAGGACACCTGATGCTACAAAACATTTGGAAAAACGTTTACAATTACTCGTAGAACTAGAAGTAAAAGACAGAGCAGAAACACATAATGACAAAATCACTTCTGGGGAAGGTGCAATTAACAGTAAACAAGAACTTTATAGAATATGGGAAGCAATAGACAATAAAAAAAGAAATTAGAAAACAGTAAACCCGAAACTATGACAGGAGTTGTTAAAGATGTAATAGAGGATTTATATATGCGAAATGGGTTTAATTTAGCAAAGCAATTTCCAGAGTATAAACCAGATGGTGATGTACACCCAATTTATTTTTTAAGAGTGTTTGCTAGATCTTTACCTAAAAAGTGGGATGACTTAACAAAAATCTATTTCACATTAGGATATTTAATGGGAGATGCTGTGGAATGAGGAAATGATCGTGCAGAAGAATTTGTGTCTTGGAAAGATTTCGAGGAATGCTTTAAGAGGAAGTACTGGTCATAAAGTACTCAGGACAAATTAATCTTAAAGTTATTAGACCCTAATCCACACTATAATACATGGGGCACATATAAAAAGTACATAGAATGGCAATTGACAAAATTGACTTACTTAGATGATCCAATAGATTGAAATGAACTTAGACTTTTACCATACCACACTCGGCAAGGGATATTGTATAGAGGGTGGAAAACTGAACGAGTTATTAATATTTCTTGAAGGTTTAGACAGTCTGAATATTGAAAGAAATGAAAATTATTCAGCGTGTGACCAAAATACGGGGAACAGGAATAACAAATCCTTTCCTAATTTCTTACCACCATTGAAGGAATCCAATTATTGTAGAGTAAGCAGTAATGAAACTGTTTACAGGATGGATAACAGACTAAATCACAATAACCCTAGAGGGGGTAGAAATCAGACTGATAACATAAACTCGCAGATGTTCACACCTCACAACTGACAAATATGCAATGAAATAATGACCCGTAAGCAATTCAGCATATTATTGAAGTAAGTTCCAACCAGTATCCGGTCATAGTGACAGATAACGAGAACAATCCTGGGTCAAGGGGCAAACTCCAGGATGACGCAGAACAGTACTCGGCTCATATATAAGTAAAATGATCGCTTATAGTAAAATGTCACCTATTAACAATTGTTTATTAGCAGAAGAGGAAAATTTAAAAAGGTGCAATACAAACCAATTGAAATCAGAAGAATAGAAAATAGAGGAGTAAAAATTTACATTGATTCAGGAAGTGAAGTATCAATAATTACAAAGGAATTGCTATTAAGTGGAAGAATAAAGGAATTTCCTAAGTTACCTGTTATGGGAGTACATATTGTAGGTATTACAGGTACTAAGAGCAATGTAGCGAAATGGGAAACAGGGATTGCCTTTGGAATACATCAGTTGGAGTTTGAACAAACCATGTTAATAGTCCCTAAAATAAATATGCAAGTATTACTAGGAGTAGACAGGTTAATGAAATATGCAGTGGTAATTGATTTAGAGTGGTTCTTTTAAGTGCAATCTTGATAACTATAATAAAAGAGATGTTAGTTAAGACAGATCACAGTCAAGTACTAATTGGGAGTAATTTATGGTTAATAACGAATACAAGTTCAATGGAGAAGGTTGTAAGGAATCAACAACTAACTGCAAATGAAGCTGATTTGTATGCAAAGGCTTATGAAGCAAAACTGTTAACACTTACTCAAAAGGAGGAGCTATTTCGAATATTGTTCAGATATTCGGATGAATTTTCAGACAATATAGGAGATTGTGTGTGTAGTTTTAAGATTAAAAACAAAGGTATCTTTTTTCCCTGAAGACCCTACCCTGTACCTATCAATATAAAACAGGACTTGCAGGAAGTTTTTTCCAAAATATGCAGGCCCATTTAAGATCATGGATAGTCCACACCCGAAAGCATACTATTTAATTGAACCACACACTGGTCAGGCGAAAGGTTTATGTAGTGCCGACAAACTAAAGAAATATAATCAAACTTTGCTAATAATACTTGGACATGTAGTGTCGTCAATAAATGAATTAAGATATGGAGAAGGTAGTAAGCAAAAGACTTAACACCTGAAATAGAGTACAGACAGGGAAGTCAAAAAGGAACCTCAAAGTAATATGGTAGAAAGTAGAAGGAAAAGTAATAGAAGATATAAATGTATATGAAATGTGGAGTGTACTCTCTAATTAGGAATGATGAAAAAAAGGCAGATAGGTGGACCCAAGAGAGGCTGACCTATACTTTGCCAGAAAGGGCACCAAGAAAGGGATTGACTGTACCTCAGCAGAATAGGAATTAATATGGGGCACTACTAAACTGAAGGAAATAGAAACATTTTACTGTACTAAGATCCAGAAGTGGTCTTTGGTGGAAGTGAGGATAAGTTTTGTTAAAAGGATAATCCATAGATTATTCTTAAAATTGGTTAGAGGTGAAATGATTTGAGTGCAGTGGTGGAGACAATTTACACCTCAACATAACTGTGCGCAAAAGCTTTGGAATAAAAGTCCGAACTCTTGGAAGGTGGGATATTAAGGAAGTTAAGTTCTCTAAAAAGAGAAGACTTAGATGTCAATATAATGGAAAATCATAAAGTTTATAATCAGTATAATAATGAAAGGTGAGTTAGTTATGTAAAGAAGGTTAATATTGCGGTACCATATTTAAAGAGGAATAATATTATGATATCTAAGTATATCAGAATAAATGTCTCACAATTATCCAGTATATAGATAGTAAAATTCTCTAAAATAGAAAATGAAAATGGTTAACCAATTATGAGGTCAAGAGGATCACAAATAAAAGGAACTTAAGAACAACATTAATGACAAGTAATATGTTTGTATTACTATGTACATTCCTCAGATACTTCAGGTGATCTAGAAAAAGACAGCCATAGTATTAAAGAAAGTAAGAAGGTATGAGAAATAATATGACAAGTATGAAGAAAATGAATGAATCCTGCCAAACAGGAACAAAGTAGTTAAGTAATTAACTGAACATAGTCACGAGTGATGATTAACGATTATAGAAAGTTATATTGGAGAGATTATGTAAAGTCAGATGTAAGAGTAGAATAATAATAATAATAATAATAATAATAATAATAATAATAATAATAGAATTGTTAGTAAAAATGTGTATGTAACTAGAGACTTAAGCACAAGATCTCTTGTGTGAGTGGTGCTATATGTAGTGTTTCAGGATAGTTGTAAACATCCCAACATACCATTGGAAAGCAGTCCACAAGAGATGCTCGTGGGTAAATTGAATAAGGATAAATGTAGTGGGAAAGGGAAACTTCCTTTCTTGTATGCAGCGAATGTGGAGCAGTGGTAGAGCTGGCAAGAAGGGGACCAGTAAAAATGGTATCACAACCACTTGTCATTCGGGAGTCATTTGTGCCAGAGTGCAGCAAGTGCCTGAATCTGAGAGCCACGGAGTAAATGACACACCCTCAAGGCCATAATGAATAATTGAAGAGTGTTAGTTGATTTTTCTGGTTTTTATCTCAGATGCTACAGTATATGTGTACAGACGTTTGAATGTACTCGAGAGAGTAGTATTACCGTAACAATTTTTAGTTGTGTTGTTAAAAGTAATAGTGAAAGTGCTGGACAAAATATACCCCTGTTTGTGAGAAATGTGGCTATTTATTTAGTAGTGCAGTAGAGAGAACTTACAGAAGCATTCTAGTAATCTTCACTGCAGCTGGACTGACAGGGAGGTGGCTTCACGGAAGGATCCAGACCATCAAAAAAATTACTCTGAGAAGAGAGGATAAAAATACTACTACCTTCATCTGGTGACGAATTGGGGTCGGCAAAATATTGCCGTCATATCAGCTACGCAAGTGCTGGTATAAGACGCACCACAAATCTTACAAAATAAACAACAGCAGGAAAAAAAAGAAAAATACACCCCAAGCTGCTGTCCAAATTACCAGCAATGTGAACCAGATGCACTCGTGTTGTGCACCCAGTGGCACACTGCAGCATCACCGCAGGTGCCAGAACCTTGTGACAATGACAAAAGGAATCTGGCAATATTTTCTCTCTCTCTCTCTCTCTCTCTCTCTCTGTGTGTGTGTGTGTGTGTGTGTGTGTGTGTATAGAGAGAGTAGGGAAGGCGTACATTCTGAGTTTGAGCATGGGCAGATTCTCATTTCGGAAACTGCACTACTTGTTGAGTGTTGGAAGAGTGCTATGGTGAGTGATTTCAATACATGGCGAAAACGAGGCAAAACCACATCCAGAATTGTGGGGTTGCGTAGCCACCCTTCATTACAGATGTCAGAGATCGTAAGGTGGGCAGAGTACAAGGTGGTGAACTGTGGTGGTACTAACATCAGATTTCAAAGCTGGATGGAGTAAAAGTGTGTGTGAACACACATTGCACCGAACATTCCGAAAGATGGGCCTCCGCAGCCGACGACCTGAGCGTGTGCCAATTGCCAACTATGACTAAATGGGTTCATGACCATTAGCACTGGACATCGGCACAGTGGCAGAGCATTGCACGGTCTGGTGAATCCCAATACCTTCTTCATCGTGCTGATGGGAGGGCGCTAATCCACCATCTATCAGGGTGACAGCTCCTTCGTACCTGTACTGTGGGATGGAGACGAGCTGGTGGTGACTGCATTAAGGCACATTTACACTGAGTTTGCAGCACACCATTGTCCGCAGCGCACCATTGTCCGCAGCGCACCATTGTCCGCAGCGCACCATTGTCCGCAGCGCACCATTGTCCGCAGCGCACCATTGTCCGCAGCGCACCATTGTCCGCAGCGCACCATTGTCCGCAGCGCACCATTGTCCGCAGCGCACCATTGTCCGCAGCGCACCATTGTCCGCAGCGCACCATTGTCCGCAGCGCACCATTGTCCGCAGCGCACCATTGTCCGCAGCGCACCATTGTCCGCAGCGCACCATTGTCCGCAGCGCACCATTGTCCGCAGCGCACCATTGTCCGCAGCGCACCATTGTCCGCAGCGCACCATTGTCCGCAGCGCACCATTGTCCGCAGCGCACCATTGTCCGCAGCGCACCATTGTCCGCAGCGCACCATTGTCCGCAGCGCACCATTGTCCGCAGCGCACCATTGTCCGCAGCGCACCATTGTCCGCAGCGCACCATTGTCCGCAGCGCACCATTGTCCGCAGCGCACCATTGTCCGCAGCGCACCATTGTCCGCAGCGCACCATTGTCCGCAGCGCACCATTGTCCGCAGCGCACCATTGTCCGCAGCGCACCATTGTCCGCAGCGCACCATTGTCCGCAGCGCACCATTGTCCGCAGCGCACCATTGTCCGCAGCGCACCATTGTCCGCAGCGCACCATTGTCCGCAGCGCACCATTGTCCGCAGCGCACCATTGTCCGCAGCGCACCATTGTCCGCAGCGCACCATTGTCCGCAGCGCACCATTGTCCGCAGCGCACCATTGTCCGCAGCGCACCATTGTCCGCAGCGCACCATTGTCCGCAGCGCACCATTGTCCGCAGCGCACCATTGTCCGCAGCGCACCATTGTCCGCAGCGCACCATTGTCCGCAGCGCACCATTGTCCGCAGCGCACCATTGTCCGCAGCGCACCATTGTCCGCAGCACAACATTGTTCAGGAGTAGTAATGGACTACCGATGTTCGCAACACAAAATCAGTGTTCCACGGCTGTGTCGGTAGAGATCAAAGAAACATTGTTCGTGGCCTGCTACCTTAAATTCGCGTACGCAGCGCTAGTGTTCGTTTGCTCTGAGTGAGTGCTCTGCTGTTTGTTTTGCTGGAGTATAGTGGTCCATTTATTTTATGTCCCTTCATTTTTATTTGAAATGGAGTGATCACAAGACAAAATTTTCCAGCTGATGTCGCTCTGAGGCAGAGGAGTACCCGTGGAATGTACGTTGTGCAGGTTACAAAAATACTAAAATCAAACATGATTCCTTACAAAAAGTTTCTGTGGCGCTCGGCACCAGCAGCAGTGATGTGGACAAGAAAATTAAATCTCACTTGTCTCAGTACCGATGAGAGAAAAGAAAAATGGAGGAAAGTAAAAAATCTGGATGTGGTACTAACATTTTACGAAATGAAGTGGTTTGGATTTAAATATCTACGTTTCCTGGATGATATGGAACTATTTGGAACATGGCTGGCTTTGATAGGAGTATCCTGATGACAGAAAACGAAGAGTAACAGCAAGTCTTTGGTTCACAGGGATTGCTTTTCTGAAATTTGTGACTTTCTTTGAAACAATTGGTCCTATAATATTCAACTACATTTCAAAATCTGACGGAGACATCCTACTGAAGTTGTGAAAGCCAAAACCGTCTTCCAAATTCAGTTCACAAAGCACGTCATTCCTGGCACATCTTGTATAGTATGTTTTGGTCCAACGACGATGACTAAGTCATTTTCTTCATCTGTTTATTTCGTTAAGTATTATTAATGCAGCACCAAATGTCATTAATTCTTCCTCTTCACTTGACATAGCGTATCTCTTGATGTGAATACACAAAGTAACCCATCAGTTCACCACAGCAGACTATGCGAATACGTAGAAATGTTGGTCACTAGTATGAACGGGAATGCGAACAACGAACAATGTTGCCAACATGTTGAGGGAACAAGTTGCACACAATGTTCCGAACAAAAACATGTTCCGAGTTCAATGTAAATGCGCCTTTATGCTCTGGGGAATGTTTGCATGAGTAACTGTGTGTTTAGTGGGGCTAATGCAAGGCACTGTGATGCCCACGGAGTATCATAGACTGGTTGCAGACCATGTATACCCCTTCTTGATGATCACCTCTCTCTAAGGCAGTGTCATTTTTCAGCAAGATAACGCACTGTGTCACAAGGCCAGAAGCGTGATGGAGTGGTTCGAGGAACACAGAGGCGAGTTCCAATTGTTGTACAGGCCCCCCAACTCGACAGATCTGAACTCGATCGAACACATTTGGGACGTGATTGAATGTGATGTCAGAGCTCATCGCCCCACTTTCCCGGAGTCTACAGGAATTAGGTGATTGATGTGGTGCCAACTCCCTCCAATGACCTACCGAGGCCTCATTGCTTCCACACGGTGATGCGTCGGTGTTGTTATTGGTGCCAAAGGTGGACATACTGGCTATTAGCTAACTGGATATAATTTTCTGACTGATCTGTATATGTATCTAAGGATGTAGAATGCATCTTGCCAGTTTGACACCTGTTGCCCACACTGTCCATGTAGTTGCAATTTTATTGGTCAACAGTGTGGTTTAGGTACTTGAAAATTACTACGTAGCCGAAAGTACGCCAGTGAAAAAGGAAAATAAAATGGTATATTAATCGAAGTTGTGACATCCACTGCCGCAATCACTGTCATTGAAGAAAAATTTTGAGCAGGTCTGACTACAGCATACTTCATTCTCTGCGGAATCAATCTTTGGTTGGGGTGGCAATTTTTCCAGAAAACCATGGAATTACATTTTACCTGGATACCTCAGGGAATTTCATAAAATTGCAGGTAATTTTGTGCTTTTAACCTATCGTTGTAACCTAATTTTATCGGGCTTTATACACTACTGCCCATTAAAATTGCTGCACCACGAAGATGACGTGCTACAGACATGAAATTTGACCGACAGGAAGAAGATGCTGTGATATGCAAATGATTACCATTTCAGAGCATTCACATAGGGTTGGCACCAGTGGTGACACCTACAACGTGCTGACGTGAGGAAAGTTGCTAACCGATTTCTCACACACAACAGCAGTTGACCGGTGTTGCCTGGTGAAACGTTGTTGTGATGCCTCGTGTAAGGAGGAGAAATGCGTACAATCACGTTTCCGACTTTGATAAAGGTTGGATTGTAGCCTATCGGGATTGCGGTTTATCGTATCACAACATTGCTGCTCGCGTTGGTCGAGATTCAATGACTGTTAGTAGAATATGGAATCGGTGGGTTCAGGAGGGTAATACAGAACACACGTGCTAGATCCCAATGGCCTCATACCACTAGCTGTCGAGATGACAGGCATCTTATCCGCATGGCTGTAATGGATCGTTCAGCCACGTCTCGATCCCTGAGTCAACAGATGGGGACGTTTGCAGGACAACAACCATCTGCACATACAGTTAGTCCGTACTGCTGCGAACATTGTCTATCAGCTCGGAGACCATGACTGCGGTTACCCTTGACGCTGCATCACAGACAGAGCGCCTGCGATGGTGTACTCAACGACGAACCTGGGTGCAGGAATGGCAAAACGTCATTTTTTCCAATGAATCCAGGTTCTGTTTACAGCATCATGGTGGTCACATCCGTGTTTGGCGACATCGCGATGAACGCACATTGTAAGCATGTATTCATCATTGTGATACTGGCGTATCACCCGTCATGATGGTATGAGGTGCATTGATGGTACTTTGAACAGTGGACGTTACATTTCAGATGTATTATGACCCGTGGCTCTACCCTTCATTCGATCCCTGCGAAACCCTACATTTCAGCAGGATAATGCACAACCGCATGTTGCAGGTCCTGTATGGGCCTTTCTGGATACAGAAAATGTTTGACTGCTGCACTGGCCAGCACATTCTCCAGATCCCTCACCAATTGAAAACGTCTGGTCAATGGTGACCGAGCAACTGGCGCGTCACAATACGCCAGTCACTACTCTTGATGAACTGTGGTATCGTGTTGAAGTTGCATGGGCAGCTGTACCTGTACACGCCATCTAAGCTCTGTTTAACTCAATGCCCATGCATATCAAAGCCGTTATTACGGCCGGAGGTGGTTGTTCTGGGTACTGATTTCTCAGGGTCTATGCACCCAAATTGCATGAAAATGTAATCACATGTCAGTTCTGGTATGATATATTTGTCCAATAAATATCCGTTTATCATCTGCATTTCTTCTTGGTGTAACAATTCTAATGGCCAGTAGTGTTAATCACGTATTTGTAAATACTTATATTTCCAACTGTGTTAAGTGTACAAAATTATTCAATATAAATTAGGTAAGTTTAAGAACCACAATTGAACTGTTGCTTATTGGCTAGTATGTCTCAGTAGTGAGGAAAAAGTTGTTATTGTGGTACCCCCAGCCATGTTAACCTGTAGGGAGCATCTTATGACATGTTCCCCCCCTTACCTTGAAATTTTTTTTTTTTCTACTCATAACCAAGTGTTGTGTGTGAGAGCTAGGACACTGCTAATTTCATTACAGCATGCCTTAAATAGCTTTCTGGAAATACTGTCAATACCTGAAAAATTGTTAATCTTCAAAAGTATAAATGACATTTTCTTATTTCTCTAAGGATTATTGAGGAACTCCTGTCTAATGAAAAGGTACAGATGAGCTGTTTATGTTAGGTTAAATTAGATTACATTCAGTTTTCATTCCATGGACCCAAAATTAGATTATTCTCATGGGTGTGGAACAATTTAGAAAGTAGAACATAAAAAACATAGTACATTTGAATATAGTACTCACTGCCCTGATAAGTGTCAAGAGATAGTCAAAATAGGTGAATGCATTACATAAACTGGAACTGCTAACTTTTACAGAATTAATCCACTGTCACAATGAAACACAGTTATGCAATTTTAATAAATTCATCATACACACAATACCTAATCTTGACTATTGTGACCAAGTGCTGTCAAAACTGAAATATAAGTCATTTTTATTTAAGCTGGTCTAAAATTCCCTGCTAAGATATTCATCTGTAGAATAGGAGAACTTGCCTATTAGAAACACTCTCAAACGGTTTAAACTGTGCTTTATCAGAAATAAAGTTTTAATGGTCACTGGCAATTTATTGAAAATGTGTGTTCTTGAATACTGAATCACTTTTAGGACCAAGGTGACCGATTATAGGTCTTTATGTAGGTTGTTCTTATTCCTAGTATTGATACTTTATGTTGAGCTATTCGTTGGAAATAGAGATAAGCTATATTACTTGCAACATATATACCGAGAAGCAGTGGTTAAAATTCCAAGTTCCTTGAACAGGTTTCTTCATGATGATCTTGAATTGACACCAAAAATGGAGTCGTATTACATGCTTTGGAATGCTAAAAACTTTTGCTCGGTTTGATGGGTTATCCCAGAATATGATCCTATATGACATAATAGAATGAAAGTAAGCAAAGTGTGCAAGGTTTTTATATTTATATCTCCTACATGTGACATCATTCCTCACTGCAAATACAGACTTGTTTAGGTGTTTCAGCAATTCTGTGGCATGTCCTGCCCAGCAGAATTTGTTATTGAGTTGTAATCCCAGTAATTTAACTCTATCAACCTCTTCGATCTGCACGTCTTCATATGGTATATACATGCTGGAAGGAAATCTCTTACGGGTTCTGAACTGCATATAGTGAATCTTTTCAAAGTTTAATGACACTGAATTAGCTTCAAACTATTTATTGATGTCAGTGAAAATTTGATTAGTAGCCATTTCTAAATCGTACTATACTTTCTACTTACTGCAATGTTTGTATTATCAGCAAACAAAACAAACTTAGCATCTGGCAATGTAATAGACAAGAGGTCATTAATGTACACAAGAAAAAGCAATGGACTCAAGATGGAACCTTGAGGAACACCGCATGTAATTATTTCCCACTCAGATGAAGACTGACTGTCTACTGCACAGATATTTCGCAATGATGCCCTTTGTTTTCTGTTAGATAAGACTCGAACCATTTCAAAGCACTGCCAGTGACACCATAATATTCTTATTTATTGTGTTTTAATATACTTATTACACCATCTAACAAAGCACTGCAACCTGTTTGAGAAGTGACAGTCAAAAAAGATTGCTAAAAGTTCCAGCTTTTCTTGAATTACCATTGTTCAGAACATTCCTTTTGATATTGCTGCTGTGTACCTTTTTGACATTCCAGATTGATTTTGTTGTTGGAGCTGTTAATTTCTGACATTATCCACAAACTTTTTGATTTCTTGTTTAACACTCCTCGTTTCAAAGTTTAAGATTGACACAGAATTTAGCTATAATTACAGCTTACTCAAATGGATTGAGTTTATTGTCATGTATTCAGAGTTATTCAAGAGCCAGGAATGAAACATATTTAGTACTGAATTTCAAGAATTGATGGTCCATTTATTGCAGCTGTTCCATATTTTGCAGAAACCTTTGGATTTCTATTTTTTTGCGTACTACATGTGGAATATATGTTGATAGCCAAATTCAGTAATTCTTCCCTTTTTTACAACTGTTTGCACTGCATCATGATCCTGACAATCAGTTACCTCAATGACTACTAATTCTTACAACCTCCATATTAATAACTCCCTCCTCAGCACTAAGCTATCTCACACGGAGTAAGAATCGCTGTAAGCTCACTCGATGTCCCACGTGACAGCTGCTAGCCAGCTACCTTTTCCTTCATAGAACCACCGCTGTTTTGCTTGTAATATTCTTCGAATGCTGCCCGCGAGCCTCTCGTAAGACTTTTCCGCCTCTGACATCGTGCCCCAGAAGCACAGCCAGCGCCCTTTTGTCGCTACTCGCTTTTGTTCTTTCAGCTGCTGTCGTATATGGCACTGCTGTGAACTGAGGAAGCAGTCGATGCTTTGATATGTGCATATAGAAAGGAACCGTGTCTATATATAGAAAAAAGCATGAACCTTTATTTTAAATATTTTTGCGGAGAAGCTTTCACAAGTTTTGCAAAGCAAGCAAGGACTGTTATACAAAAATGCACAGTTTGCAGAATCAGTTGAGTGTCAATCTCAGGAAAGTGAAATCTTCAAAGGACATCCAGCTTGTACAGTTTCCACATCCTTTCCTTTCGTTACCACTCTGACGGTCATCATCGTGCCACTTACTGCCTTGACCTCCTTTTCAACCTTCCTCTCAGAACTACTGCCACTCCTTGTCTTCCATCTGCCTTATTCCCATTCCAGTACAACTTGTATGCAGTCTTGAGTTCTCTGCCTCCTTTACCCTTCCACCTTGTTTCTGGCAGTCCTAGAATATCTTGTCCCCTCCCATTCATCAAATCCACCACTTTCTCCATCTTCCCCGGCAGTGAGTATGTTCTGTGTACCAAATCTTAATGATTGGGAATAGCTGGTTTGTTTTCCATTCTTTCTGAGGCATATTTGAAAGCACATATTTTATTCACTACTGGCTTGCAGGGACTGTTGTAACTGGATACGTTGACAGTTTTTCTCCCTGGCTTTCTGGTCCACGGGAGATACTTTATTTCCCTCCTGCCCTTCTACGGGCAGGAGATGCTGACGAGCATTCCCAGATCTGCACCTAGTCGTGTGCTCTCTAGGGTTAATATACCCCTGAGAGTGAAAAACTTGAGCATCGATTTCGAAGTAATATTAAAATCCCTGTGCCACAGGAACGAAAACCGAGTGAGGTGGACCATCAATAAGTTGAGATGGTTTGCAACATTGTGTTACAACTAAAAGGTTATGACTATCCTTTGTGTGTGTCGTGTGACTTATTCTGTATGTGGGATAAAACTGCCTGACAGCTTCTAACAATACCACCACTTGCAAAGTAGGTTAGAAATCAGATTAATAATTTTGCTCACGCAGCATATGTTCGCTTGATTGGGCAACAACAAAGTTATTGACTGTGGATGGTATCGTCAGAATGGAAATAATGAAGTCACTGTAAAAAAGTCATTAATTTTGCACTTATCTCGAATGGATTCCCACTTAGATTTCGTCGAAGTTGTTATGGCTCATCTTGTTGATTCTAGGATGATTCCACTTTGACTGCTAGAAGGTCCAGATCTGTATTTTAGCAATATTTGAAGACCTAACAGATGAGTGTTTCAGGAAATTCTTAATGATCAAACAGTCCCAGATCAGAACAATGGTATGGTAGTAATAATTTTTGACTTGGTGTTCACGATCCACATTTTTATTAAACTTCTTGTAAATTCACGTATACTTCTTAATTGTCACATCATCAAGAAAACAGTTTTGTATCAATCTTCATATATTTAATTTCCACTTTAACCAAACACAAGACTTGACTGTTTTTTTACAAAGCGAAAAAAGACTTAATTTCTGCAAAGTGAAACAAAGACTACTCTCCGTGTGCATTTGCGCCAAAACGGTTACAAGTAAGTCAAAGGTTATTACAGTCTCACAGAAATGAATACACACGAGAACCATATCACTGCAATATATCAATACATCGGAGTACCTATACATTAATAAAACCAAATGTGAATATTGTCACAAAAATATGTCTGTTACTTCACAGAAAAGTAGTACGATATTACTGGTATCGAGAACTGGGGTTGGAGTGTCATAATGGTACTTTATTTAAGTGACCATTATAAGCTGATGTTAGAATGTAAGAGTCTGAATTGTTACCGGTATTACAAAATGTGTGTCTGTCACGCCTGCAGCCCAGTGAAAGAGTGGAGCTGCTCTGGAGTAGTCTGCACAGAGTGCGTCAACTGCAAATTTGAAGGGAAGGATGAAGAGATTCTGCGGGCAGCGCCAACCATGCCACAGCTGCGAACATTGACACTGATGCGCGGCGTTAAACCCTATATCCTGCAAAAGGTTTGCGCAAGTTGTCCTAACCTCACGAGCCTACAGATTGATAGCCGACAGGAGATGACTTACTCAGTAAGTTTGACCTTTCTTTCAAGTTTGATTATAATTGTTTCACTGTAAATTTTGTGTATTTAATAATTTTATAGAATTGAAATCTTCAGCCTGTATAAATCTGACAGTTTTTCCTTTCTTATGCTGTAATTGTTAGACAAAAGTGTATATTCTAACAGAGCCAGCTAGTTTTGGCCTGTATGCCCATTTTTTCAGTGATCAGCTAATGCGTCCACGAACAGCAGATAAATAGTTCTTTTATGAAGTTGTTGTCCTTCTGCCATTGTTCAAAACGGCACATTTGTGTATTGGTTGATTATTTTCAAGCCATTGTTGTTTGCCCCCAACACAGATATATATATATATATATATATATATATATATATATATATATATATATATATATATATATATATATATATATATATTACAGGGTGTTACAAAAAGGTACGGCCAAACTTTCAGGAAACATTCCTCACACACAAATAAAGAAGTGGACATGTGTCCGGAAACAATTTCCATGTTAGAGATCATTTTAGTTTTGTCAGTATGTACTGTACTTCCTCGATTCACCGCCAGTTGGCCCAATTGAAGGAAGGTAATGTTGACTTCGGTTCTTGTGTTGACATGCGACTCATTGCTTTACAGTACTAGCATCAAGCACATCAGTACGTAGCATCAACAGGTTAGTGTCTTGATTGGGCCCCATGTTCTTCCACCTACACTCAATGGAGCACGTTATCATGATTTCATACGGGATACTCTACCTGTGCTGCTAGAACATGTGCCTTTACAGGTACGACACAACATGTGGTTCATGCACGATAGAGCTCCTGCACATTTCAGTCGAAGTGTTTGTACGCTTCTCAACAACAGATTCGGTGACCGATGGATTGGTAGAGGCGGACCAATTCCACGGCCACCACGCTCTCCTGACCTCAACCCTCTTCACTTTCATTTGTGGGGCATTTGAAAGCTCTTGTCTACGCAACCCCGGTACCAAATGTAGAGACTCTTCGTGCTCGTATTGTGGACGGCTGTGATACAATACGCCATTCTCCAGGGCTGCATCAGCGCATCAGGGATTCCATGGGACGGAGGGTGGATGCAGGTATCCACGCTAACGGAGGACATTTTGAACATTTCCTGTAACAAAGTGTTTGAAGTCACGCTGGTACGATGTGTTGCTGTGTGTTTCCATCCCATGATTAATGTGATTTGAAGAGAAGTAATAAAATGAGCTCTAACATGAAAAGTAAGCGTATCTGGACACATGTCCACATAGCATATTTTCTTTCTTTGTGTGTGAGGAATGTTTCCTGAAAGTTTGGCCGTACCTTTTTGTAACACCCTATATATACACTCCTGGAAATGGAAAAAAGAACACATTGACACCAGTGTGTCAGACCCACCATACTTGCTCCGGACACTGCGAGGGGGCTGTACAAGCAATGATCACACGCACGGCACAGCGGACACACCAGGAACCGCGGTGTTGGCCGTCGAATGGCGCTAGCTGCGCAGCATTTGTGCACCGCCGCCGTCAGTGTCAGCCGGTTTGCCGTGGCATACGGAGCTCCATCGCAGTCTTTAACACTGGTAGCATGCCGCGACAGCGTGGACGTGAACCGTATGTGCAGTTGACGGACTTTGAGCGAGGGCGTATAGTGGGCATGCGGGAGGCCGGGTGGACGTACCGCCGAATTGCTCAACACGTGGGGCATGAGGTCTCCACAGTACATCGACGTTGTCGCCAGTGGTCGGCGGAAAGTGCACGTGCCTGTCGACCTGGGACCGGACCGCAGCGACGCACGGATGCACGCCAAGACCGTAGGATCCTACGCAGTGCCGTAGGGGACCGCACCGCCACTTCCCAGCAAATTAGGGACACTGTTGCTCCTGGGGTATCGGCGAGGACCATTCGCAACCGTCTCCATGAAGCTGGGCTACGGTCCCGCACACCGTTAGGCCATCTTCCGCTCATGCCCCAACATCGTGCAGCCCGCCTCCAGTGGTGTCGCGACAGGCGTGAATGGAGGGACGAATGGAGACGTGTCGTCTTCAGCGATGAGAGTCGCTTCTGCCTTGGTGCCAATGATGGTCGTATGCATGTTTGGCGCCGTGTAGGTGAGCGCCACAATCAGGACTGCATACGACCGAGGCACACAGGGCCAACACCCGGCATCATGGTGTGGGGAGCGATCTCCTACACTGGCCGTACACCACTGGTGATCGTCGAGGGGACACTGAATAGTGCACGGTACATCCAATCCGTCATCGAACCCATCGTTCTACCATTCCTAGACCGGCAAGGGAACTTGCTGTTCCAACAGGACAATGCACGTCCGCATGTATCCCGTGCCACCCAATGTGCTCTAGAAGGTGTAAGTCAACTACCCTGGCCAGCAAGATCTCCGGATCTGTCCCCTATTGAGCATGTTTGGGACTGGATGAAGCGTCGTCTCACGCGGTCTGCACGTCCAGCACGAACGCTGGTCCAACTGAGGCGCCAGGTGGAAATGGCATGGCAAGCCGTTCCACAGGACTACATCCAGCATCTCTACGATCGTCTCCATGGGAGAATAGCAGCCTGCATTGCTGCGAAAGGTGGATATACACTGTACTAGTGCCGACATTGTGCATGCTCTGTTGCCTGTGTCTATGTGCCTGTGGTTCTGTCAGTGTGATCATGTAATGTATCTGACCCCAGGAATGTGTCCATAAAGTTTCCCCTTCCTGGGACAATGAATTCACGGTGTTCTTATTTCAATTTCCAGGAGTGTGTGTGTGTGTGTGTGTGTGTGTGTGTGTGTGTGTGTGTGTGTTTGTGTGTTTGTGTGTTTGTTTGTTTGTTTTTAGCACTGATCCAGTCCTGAAAATGCTTCTCCCTCAAGGTAGTCATCGCCCGACACGAACAACACAAATGGTTCCGACACGAACTTCAGTTCACTATAACTGGTATAATGGGGCTCTCACTGCCTTATGTCTTCTACTGGAGAGTTCTGACATCTACCAGCAAGCAATACAACTACTAGGAAATGTATTTGCTGAATGCACCTCACTATTAAGTTGTTATGTTTCTGGTACATTCCGGAGGTAGTGTTCAGAATCGTAGCAACAAATATGGCTAATTTACTTCACAATCCTGAAACAATATTGGAGATATGGGACAAAAGTGTGATTGATAAAAGTGATTTTAGAAATGACAGCAGTAACAAAACTGACAGTAGTCAACTGTTTCATTCTGTACAATTTGGATGTTACTTCTAACTACCAAATCAGTTGAGCCGCAGGAGATAGAGGAGTGGCATTTCTGAAAGTTCTAGACATCCATGTAAGCACACGGGCCATGAATTAACGAGCCGAGTGTCAGCGGAAATATAAAGGGAAGAAATTAGGAAATTTGTGGTAAGTCGTACAGGACCAAACTGCTGAGGTCATCGGTCCCTAGATTTACACACTACTTAAGCTAACTTCCGCTAAGGACACCACACACACACACACACACACACACACACACACACACACACACACACACACACGCCCGAGGGAGGACTTGAGCCTCCGAGGGGAGGCAGGGGGGGGGGGGGGTTACATGGAGACTGTGACGAGACGCCTCAGACTGCGCGGCTACCCCGCATGGCAAATATAAAGAAATGCAGCCTGAGCAGAGTATGAGGTGACCCCCTTCCTCTCAGTCCAACATATTTTTTCCATGTGCAGGATGGATCCAACTGATGGGCCACCAGTTTGCTGACTCGTGTTGTAGAGCACATTGGTGTTGTATTTTGGAGCTTGTGTTAACTTGATGTGACTATCAGACAAGATTAATAATATATGGGTGTGGTGTGCATACTGTAAGACCTCTGGTACACACACACCATCAGATTATTTGACTTGTCGCTCTAACGAAGTAGGCGAGTGTCAGCAATATGTCTCGTGGTCTTATTGTGGCGTGTTTATCTTCTGCCGTTAGGTCAGACGATAGAAATGTCACTTGCACACTTAGGGTAGCAGATTGACGGTGACCAACTTTAAACAGCACTTGATTAATTTTCACACACATTTATTAAAATAATAAAAATCATAGACATTACGTAACTTGATTCTGGATGCTGTTTACAATTGACAATCTGAAGTTCCTTTGGTCTTGGTACGTTAATCTTATTCTCACAGATCTCTGATACTTGACAAAGTGTCTAGTCGTTTATCTTCATTGCTATGTACAGGAATATGGTAATCTTATTAGGTGCAGACTGAAACTTGACTATAGACTGGTACAGACCAATGCAGACTGACTAATTGGAGGTCTGTACACTCGTTATAATACCTTGAGCGTTCAGGTATCACTGCGCGAGTGTGATCCATGAGGAGAAAAGGTTCTATGTTAGCAGCAATCTCATTGGCTGCATTACATATTAATACGCGGATCGGCAGAAGCAGAATTTGGTCCATCTCTAAGACAGCGCCATCTCGTAGTGCGGAGACAGACGAGCGCTGCGCCTGCGCTGTTGTGCTTACCGGGGCGCGCTCTAGTGGGAAAGTTGTGTATGCGCTGACTGCGCGGAACTATGTACACAACAGTGGGAAAAAGTTGAAAAACTACCAGTAACATTTCACGTAACAAACTACATACATTGAAAAACTGAAACCCTGAAGTGTACGAGGGGCAGTCAATAAGTGATGCGACACGATTTTTTTTATCGGCCAATTCCAGTTAAAAAATGTGGAATTTGTTGTGGGACATCGTGGAATATTTCCGCTTCAGCCCCTGTAGTTTTGTGATGTTCTGATAGGTGACAGCACTATACGTAGCCTGTAAAATGGCACCTGTAATAGAGGTGCAGTAAGAGTAGAGACCTGTCATAGAGTTCCTTTTGGCAGAAAACTAGAGCATTGCAGATATTCGTAGGTGCTTGCAGAATGTCTGCAGGGACTCGACGGTGAGTTGCTGCGAGAGGCATCTATCCTCATCGCAGCCAGGTCACAAAACCCTGTCTGATCTCCGGCGTGCTGGCCGGCCACACACACCCTGATTCCTGCGGTGTCAGAGTGTGCAGACACTGTCATTCGAGGTGATTGATGGATCACACCTGAACACCTCCCTGCACAACTGCACTTTGCTGTGTCTAGTGCCGACACGGTTGTCCACCAGTCGCAGTATTTGAAGGTGTGTGGCCGCTGGATTCCTTAGCCACCCTACAGCTCAGATCTCGCGTCTTCAGACTTCCACCTGTTTGGCTCGACGAAGGACGCTTTCTGTGGGAAGCAATACTCGGACGAGGGGAGCTTATCGATGCGGCGAGACATCGGCTCTCACATCGAGCGATAGAGTGGCCCAGCCAGTAAGGTGGCGTAAGGCTGTCCATTGAACAGAGATTGTGTCAAAAAATAAGATTCTGTAGCGAAAACAGTGGGGAATAATATGGTGTATTGGAATCTTGAATAAAATCAACCTACTTTAAGAAACAAAAATTGTTGAACTAATTATTATTGAATGCCCCTCATGCATTGGAAAACAAACCCTGAAATGTATTTTGAAAGCAGGGCTGTGCCAAGAGTTAAAATGAATAATAGCTGAACAACAAACAGAAGAAATTATAAGAATTCTAATCTCTCTATGTTATTTGTTCTCCAAGTGCGGAGAAATATTCTTGCATACCGAATCGGTTTAGTACTAACTAGAGAAGTTGGAATGCATTAACAGATAATGATACCTCACTCACCACAGTCTTTAAAAGATGAGTGCAGCAACCCTTCCTTCTCAATTTTTTTTTTTCACCCTGTACTGTCACTGTACTTGTAATATTTGCACTGAATAATCTCTCTTACTCAGTATGAAATTATGCCAAGGCTAACCATAAACTAAACAACAAAACAAATTACACATACATTGTAACACTAAACATGTCACATTTTGTCTTTCATTTCACGTATTTCGTCATTTATGCCCTACTCTGCAGCTCGTGGTCCAGTTGCTAGCGTTGCTGCCTGTGGATCACGGGTTCCCGGGTTCGATTCCCGGCCGGGATGGGGGATTTTCTCTGCCTGGGGACTGGGTATTCGTGTTGTCCTCATCATTTCATCCTCCCCTTCATCATCTTTCATGAAAGTGGCTCAATTGTACTGTGTGTAAAACTGGGACTGTGGAAAAATTGGGACTTTGTACAGGTGCTGATGATCACACAGTTGAGCGCCCCACAAACCAATCATCATCATTATTTATGCCCTATACTTCTTCAGTGGGCAGTACTTTTTGAAGTATTCATCCAGATGGATTTCTGGTTTTCTGGAACACGTGTTGCAGTAATGGACAGTTTCTCTTGTACAATATTTTACCTTCCTGTTATTGCAAACAGCACATCCCTTACTTATAAAATATTCTCGATATTCTTGCCGCGTCAGTTCTATATAAAATCTCGAGCTTTCGACGATTACCTCCATCGTCATCGTCAGGAGCTGACTGTCTCCACTGCTGCTATGGTAGCCTCTATATAGCCTGAAGACGGCTTCTGATTGGTCGGCTTATGATTGGTCAGCGATTACGTGCTGCTGTCTCAGACGATGTCACTGTGTGGGCCGGTGGTGCCACCGCTTCCGTTTGAACGTAAACCTTGGAAGGAACGTCTCTGCTGCTTCTCTGCATCAAGCGCCCGTATCCACGCACAGCTCAAATGGTATCTGCTATCGCGGTTAAAGTTGTTTTGGCTCATTCTTATTTCAACAGCCTCCTTAATAACAGAATCCCAGTACGTGGAGGCATGGGACAGAATTTTAGTTTCATCGAACAATATTTTGTGTTTGTTCGTGAGGCTGTGCTCCGCAATTGCCGATTTCTCCAGCTCTCTATTTTTAATATGGCGTTGGTGTTCTGCACAGCGGTCGGAAACGGTACGAATAGTCTGACCTATATAATTGCTTCCACACTCACAGGGTATATTATAAACTCCAGGGACCCTGAGGCCGAGATGTCCTTAACAGGGCGCATCATCTCCTTAATTTTCTTAGGAGGACGAAAAATCGGTCTTATACCACGTCTACGCAGGACTCTTCCTATTTTGCTGGAAATTGCGCCACAAAAAGGAAGAACCGCAATCGGTGTTTCATCCTGTGAGGTTGCAGCATTTTCACGTTTCCTTCTTTTGGAGAACGCTGCCTTTATATCGCGTGCACCATAGCCGTTCTTTCGGAACACGTTCTTCAGGTGATTAATCTCGGACCTTAAGTGGTGCTCATCAGAAACAGTTTTGGCTCTATATACCAACGTGTTCAAAACGGCTCTCTTCTGAGCGGGATGATGGAAACTCTGTGCGTTCAGGTATAAATCGGTATGCGTCGGCTTACGGTATACAGAGGGGCCAAGACGCCCGTCCGTCTGTCGTCGTACTAAAACGTCTAAGATCGGCAGTCTCCCTTCCTTCTCCATCTCAACAGTGAACTGGATGTTCGAATGGATGCTGTTCACGTGTTCCATGAATTCTTTGAGAGCTTCTTCGCCGTGTGGCCAGATCATAAATGTATTGTCAACGTAACGATAAAATAAGGATGGACGGAGGGGATCCGAATTTAGTGCACGTTCTTCAAAATACTCCATAAAAAAGTTAGCCAGTGATGGAAACAACGGAGAGCCCATCGCCATACCGTCTGTCATTTCATAAAATTTATTACCATACAAGAAGTAGGTGGTCGTCATCACGTGCCGGAACAACTTTATAGTTTCAGGAGGAAAAAGATCCGCCAGCATTTTCAAAGTGTCCTCCACAGGAACTTTTGTGAACAGCAACACCACATCCAGGCTGACTAAAATGTCATTTGGACCAACTATAATATACCGAGAATATTTTATACGTAAGTGCCGCCGCGAAAAACATCGTTCCCACATCCCTTACTGTCGATCTTTTCGTTGGGGCAAATGAAGTGTGGCTGCTTCGACCGTCTCTCCTCGTCATCGAAAGTGAATGGTCTTTCCCTCTTCCATTTTTGTTCTGTACATTTCCAACCAGAGCTTTCAGAAATGCCACTCCTATATGTCTAGCGGCTCAGTTGGGTTGGTGGTTGGAAGTAACATCCAAATTGTACACAATGAAGCAGTTGACAACTGTCACTGTTTTGTTACTGCTGTCATTGCTAAAATCACTCGTATCATTCACACTTTTGTCTAGTATCTCCACTATTTCTTTAGGATTGTGAAGTAAACTAGCCATTCTCGTTGCTACGATTCTGAATACTCGGAACGAATCGGGAACGTGACAGCCACTTAATAGTGGTGTGCATTCGCTAGATGCATTTCCTTGTAGTTACATCGCTTGCCGGTAGATGTCAGAACTCTTCAGTACAAGACATAAGGCAGTGAAAGCCCCAGTATACCAGTTACAATGAACTGGAGTTCACGTCGGGCGACGGCCGTCGTGCGAGTCTAATCGATTGTTTACATTGTCGGGCCTGCCGCCTGGTTGAGAGCTGAGGGTTAACAATTACATTAAGTAAACTCCACTATTGCTTTAGGATTATGAAGAAAATTTGGCATTTTCATTGCTACGATTCTGAACACTGCCCCTGGAACGAACTAGAAACGAGAGAACAAATTTATTGTGGTACACATTAGTAAATGTTTCCTTGTAGTTTTTGCTGTGGAAAGTTTAACTGGCTTCCCAACAGAAGTGCTGCAATTTTTTCTTCCCACAGCTTATGAAGTACGTATTCGAGAAGTGTCCGAAGATACAGAAGCTGACACTGGGGAGCAGCCTCCTGTCGGATGGACAGTACGTGCAACTGCTGTCCAACCTGCACCATCTGAGCAGTGTGACCAGCCTGGGGCTACGCCCGGACCTCCACAGCCTGGGAATGCGCACGACCTTCAGCCCTACGGGATTCGTAAAGCTGCGCGTCCTGGCCAATTCCTGTCCCCAGCTGCAGGAGATACACATCGACTCGAGCTGTTACACTGTGTTCGACTTGGAATACTTCCTGAAGGTGAAGAGGCACATCCTCACTTCTGCCACACTGCCCTGGATGATGGAGGAAGTTCAGGAAACGAGGTGAGCACGTGGAGGGGCGCATAATTTTGTAGCATATTTAGTTCACTTAACTCTTCTAATACCTGAAATACTGAAGCAAGTATGTCTTTTAAACCCTTTCACTGCTGCGGGAACGTATATGCGTCGTGCTGAGCCGTTCCCCCGAGTGTTGCAGACACGTACGTGCTCTGTGCTGGAGTTTTCCTACAGTGTCACAGACATCTGTACGCGTCCCGAGTTGCCGACCTCTCACTGCTGTGGGAGAGTTACTTCTGTATCTCGCCAAATAAGAGTTTCGAGTATTAAACCCACAACCTATGTGCCTTGTTGTGTGCTATTGCTTGCAAAAATCTCATTTTGATACCTCAAATCTCGTACAAGCATTAGATGAGTATGTGCCGAGCAAGATCGTAAGAGATGGAAAAGAGCCATCGTGGTACAACAATCGAGCTAGAAAACTGCTGCGGAAGCAAAGGGAACTTCAAAGCAAACACAAACATAGCCAAAGCCCTGCAGACAAACAAAAATTACGTGAAGTGAAATGTAGTGTGAGGAGGGCTATGCGAGAGTCGTTCATTGAATTCGAAAGTAAAGTTCTATGTACTGACTTGGCAGAAAATCCTAAGAAATTCTGGTCTTACGTCAAAGCGGTAGGTGGAACAAAACAAAATGTCCAGACACTCTGTGACCAAAATGGTACTGAAACAGAGGATGACAGACTAAAGGCCGAAATACTAAATGTCTTTTTCCAAAGCTGTTTCACAGAGGAAGACCGCACTGTAATTCCTTATCTAGATTGTCGCACAGATGACAGAATGGTAGATATCGAAATAGACGACAGAGGGATGGAGAAACATGATGTTAAAATCGCTCAAAAGAGGAAAGGCTGCTGGACCTGATGGGATACCAGTTCGATTATACACAGAGTACGCGAAAGAACTTGCCCCCCTTCTTGCGCGAAGGAACTTGCCCCCCTTCTTGCGCGAAGGAACTTGCCCCTCTTCTTGCAGCGGTGTACCGTAGGTCTCTAGAAGAGCGTAGCGTTCCAAAGGATTGGAAAAGGGCACAGGTCATCCCCGTTTTCAAGAAGGGACGTCAAACAGATGTGCAGAACTATAGACCTATATCTCTAATGTCGATCAGTTGTAGAATTTTGGAACACATATTATGTTAGAGTATAATGACTTTTCTGGAGACTAGAAATTTACTTTGGAGGAATCAGCATGGGTTTCGAAAAAGACGATATTGTGAAACCCAGCTCGCGCTATTCGTCCACGAGACTCGGAGGGCCATAGACACGGTTTCCCAGGTTGATGCTGTGTTTATTGACTTCTGCAAGGCGTTCGATACAGTTCCCCACAGTTGTTTAATAAACAAAGTAAGAGCATAAGGACTATCAGACCGATTGTGAGATTGGATTGAAGAGTTCCTAGATGGCAGAACACAGCATGTCATTCTCAGTGGAGTGAAGTCTTCCGAAGTAAGAGTGATTTCAGGTGTGCCGCAGGGGAGTGTTGTAGGACCGTTGCTATTCACAATATACATAAATGACCTTGTGGATAACTACGGAAGTTCACTGAGGTTTTTTGCAGATGATGCTGTGGTATATCGAGAGGTTGTAACAATGGAAAATTGTACTGAAATGCAGGAGGATCTGCAACGAATTGACGCATGGTGCAGGGAATGGCAATTGAATCTCAAAGTAGAAAAGTGTAATGTGCTGCGAATACATAGAAAGAAAGATCCTTTATCATTTAGCTATAATATAGCAGGTCAGCAACTGGAAGAATTTAATTCTATAAATTAAATGGGAGTACGCATTAGGAGTGATTTAAAATGGAATGATCATATAAAGTTGATCGTCGGTAAAGCAGATGCCAGACTGGGATTCATTGGAAAAATCCTAAGGGAATGCAATCCGAAAACAAAGGAAGTAGGTTACAGTACACTTGTTCGCCCACTGCTTGAATATTGCTCACCAGTGTGGGATCCGTACCAGATGGGGCTGGTAGAAGAGAGAGAGAAGATCCAACGGAGAACAATGCACTTCATTACTGGATCATTTAGTAATCGCAAAAGTGTTATGGAGATGATAGATAAACTCCAGTGGAAGACTCTGCAAGAGAGATGCTCAGTAGCTCGGTACGGGCTTTTGTTGAAGTTTCGAGAACATACCTTCACCGAGGCTTAAAACAGTATATTGCTCCCTCCTACGTATATCTCGCGAAGAGGCCAAGAGGATAAAAGCAGAGAGATTAGAGCCCACACAGAAGCATACCGACAATCTTTCTTTCCACGAACAATACGAAACTGGAATGGAAGGGAGAACCGATAGAGGTACTCAAGGTACCCTCCGCCACACACGATCAGGTGGCTTGCAGAGTATGGATGTAGATGTAGACGTAGACGTATGTGCCTTGTTGTGTGCTATCGTTTGCAAAAATCTCATTCTGATATCTCAAATCGCGTACAACATATGACTAGTGTTACGACCGCACTATCTGACACCCTGTGGAGAAACTTCCTGGCAGATTAAAACTGTGTGCCAGGCCGAGACTTGAACTCGGGACCTTTGCCTTTCGCGGGCAAGTGCTCTACCAACTGAGATACCCAAGCACAACTCACGCCCCGTCCTCACAGCTTTACTTCTGCCAGTACCTCGTCTCCTACCTTCCCGAGTTTGAGTCTCGGTCCAGCACACAGTTTTAATCTGCCAGGAAGTTTCATATCAGTGCACACTGCAGAATGAAAATCTCATTCTTACCCTTGCGGAGAGTTTACAAACTTAGTCATTTTGGAAATGGTTCCACTCTTGGTCCAGAAGCCAATGGACTGCTTTTGGACGTATGGTAAATCGCTTCGTTTCTGCATTAAGATGACGAATGCTCCATTTTCTGTATCCCCTGACATCTTTATGTACCCTCCACTACTACAGTGCGCGTCATTTACGACGGCGGCCGAGTTTAGGTTCGTTCTGCGCATCTGAAGTCACAGAACACAGTCAGCCAATGAACAGAGAACGACGTTGCCAGAGCTCGACTGCAGTGCAGAGCACGGACGAGTGACTTCAGTTTTAGAAACGTTCAGTCATAAATAAAGTAATTGAACAAAAGCAATGTCTTGATACCAGACTTTTTTTCTACAAAAGTTTGGAAAAAGCATTCTTTATACCAGTTGCTTCATATTCTATTATTTAATTAAACCAAACAAGCAATAAGCCTCCTAATTCAGGCGATAGCAAGGAAAGGTGTTTGTATCATTCTCACAAAGCGCTTTTTCTTGATAAAGAACAGCAGTAATTGTTTATTTCCTATTGTACTTCGACGAAACGTGAGTAATTCATAGAGTCCTCCAGGAGTTCTGTTGAATGATGAGCTGTGTTAGCATAATGGTTAAGGTGTTTGGCTGCATAACGAAAGGTTCTGAGTTCAAACCTTGTTTGGTGCTTAATATTTTCTTTATTTAAAAACAATATCGAAGTGTCTTACTTCATGAATTTTATTCGTTTGAATGTAATTTTTTGAAATTTCTAGTGCTTTTTCTCTTCATTATAATCATAATAAGTTTTCAGTTTTTCTAATTTTGGGGTCAAATAGTTTTTATGAAATCGAATGATCAAGTGTGTCAAAGCAGTCGGAACACCGTGTGTCTGCACAGGCGAGCAGTGCAATTATGACAAAATCGCACACAGCGCAGAATGCGGGGAGCATGTCTCTGTAGCAGCGAAAGGGTTAATGCAGCCGTGGTGGCTTTACTTCATAAACTGCACGCTCCCCCCTAAACGTAAGTTTGCAAACTGTACTATACTATACTATGGCGCTGCTTCTCTTGGCACGTGTGTCATTTGCAACTGGCAATGCAGCAGTCTCTCACGTCTGGGTGGGCGTGCGCGAGCCGCCAAGATAAAAGAATTGAATTATAGTACTGCTTCCCATTTGTGAATGGTTGTTGTGATGTCGAATGTAGGTGATAATCGCATAGAGTTATTCGTCTGTAGGTCTCACGGACGTTTCGTCACCATTCTTTGTAGAGTGGTATCACCTCTACTGGCTTCCATAACTAAGGTACCACCCTTGTCTTCTAGAGCCCCAGTTGTAGCTTTAATCCTGTATACTGAAGAAGTAGTATGTTGACTGCACATCCTGCAGATTTTCTGTTTTTCATCTGTTTCAGGGCCTCTCCCGTATCTTGCCTAGTGTTTTGTCATTTCCTCGATACACAAATTAGTCTCTGTCATCCTCTGAATTCGCTATTTCTTCTTCTTTATAGTGTCCCTCAGTCCAGAGTTCTCGGTAGTATTATACTGTAGTCTCCATATCTTTGACATTTATGTGTGTAAATGAAATAAAGAAATGAACTGTGTGGTCTGCCCACAGGTGTACTGTGCAGCTGCTGAGAAAGTATAACACTTCACTTAAAAAACTGCGGCTGGTCAATTTTAATGTGACAAACGAGTTGGATGCCGAGCGTCACGAAACCGCGGCGTTTCGAGCCCTCGGTGAGCTACACACTCTGGAGGAGCTGTGCATTGAGCGCCTCTTCCCACGTGTACCACTTACAGTATCTTACGCATTTCAGTAAGTCACTTGTCATTATTACTGTTTTAGATATCAACATTGTTAAGTTTGGCACTGTTATAGTTTATATTCCCAAAATTTCTGTCTCTGAGGTGACCAGAGGTGGATACGAGGAATGTTTTCTGCGTACGTGTCATACTCTGAAAAGCAAACAATGGAAACTCCAGGTAGGAATACCAGCATTGTAGGAGAAGATAGATTGCTACTTGCTGTAAAGAAGACATGCCAAGTTGCAGACAAACACGATTGAAAGACACAAACATATAGCTTTTGGCCAAATACTTCATCAGTAAACACTCTCACTCACACTCACTCTCTCTTTTCCTCTCCCCCCCGCACACGACAGCCAAATCCAGCATCTTGGGCCGGAATGCAACATCACGTGGGTTGCAAGCAGCAATCTGGAGGGGATTGGGATAGCAGTGCACAAGTGGGGGGGAAAGACGAACACTGTCTGGTGGAGTGTGCCAGAACTAGATTGTAAACAGGCGCAGTGTCAGTAGATTGTGGGACAGGGAGGTTGGGCAGAATACGAACAAAAAAGGAGAGTGGTGTAGAAAGACGGGCAGATGCATTGGCAGAGGGGAGCAAATAAACAGGGTGGGAAACGAGAATGGGGAGGAAATGATAGGACAGACAAGGTGGAAACTGTTGGGTGGAGGGTGTGGGGACAGTATGTTACCTTAGTTTGAGGCTGGGATACATGAAAGAGTGGATAATGTGTTGTAAAGCTAATTCCCATAGGCGCAGTTCAGAAAAGCTGATGGTGGAAGGGAGGATCCACATGGCTCCGGTAATGAAGCAGCAATTGAAATCGAGTGTGTCGTGTTCAGCTGCACGTTGTGCCACACGGTGGCCACTGTTTGGCAGTGGCCGTTCATCCTGGTGGTCAGCTGGTCGGTAGTCATACCAGCATAAAAAGCTGTGCAGTGACTGCAGCAGAGCTGGTAAATGACATGGCTGCTTTCACAGGTGGCCCGGACCCTGATGGTGTAGGATAAAGCTGTAACAGGACTGGAGTAGGAAGTGCTCGGTGGGTGGATTGGGCAGTTTTTGCACCCGATTCTTCCACAGGGATACGACCCTTGTGGCAGGGGGTTGGGATTGGGTGTGGCATAGGTATGCACTATGATGTTGTGGAGATTGGGTGGGTGATGGAACACCACTTTGTGAGGGATGGAAAGTATCTCGGGTAGGATGTCCCTCATTTCAGTGCAAGACAATATGTAATCGAAGCCCTGTCGAAGCGTGCACAGTTCACCTGTTTCAGTCCAGGGTGATATTGGGTGACGAAGGGGACAGTCCTTTGTGGCTGGTTCTTGGGGGTGGTGGAAGCATTGGGGTTGTGAGGGGAAATGACACTGGGTATCTGTTGGCAGACTACATCTGGGGGATAGTGCCTGTGTGTGAAAGCCTTGGTGAGACCCTCAACATACTGAGCATGGGAGTTTTTGTCACTACCGATACGCTGTCACTGCGTAGCCAGGCTATATGGGAGGAATTTTTTGGTATGGAAGGGATGACAGCTGTCAGAATGCGAGTTCTGTGGTGGGTGGTGGGTTTAATGTGGACAGATGTGCAGATGGAGCCCTCAGAGAGGAGTGGTCAGCATCTATGATCGCAGCATGCTAGGTTGATAGCGGACTACATGAAGTGGATGGGAGAGGTGTTGAGATTGTGAAGGAACAAAAATAGGGTGTTTTGGCCCTGGGTCCAGGTCATGGAGATATCAATAATAAACCTGAATTAGATAGGGCTTTGGTCTATAAGGGTACTAGGAAGGTCTCCACTAGATGGCCCATAGGAAGGTGCCACGCAGGTGCCCATGGCTGTGCCACAGATTTGTTTATATACCTTCCCTTCAAATGAGAAATAGTTGTGGGTTAGGATAAAGTTAATAAGATGTATGAGGAATGAGATAGTGGGTTCGGAGTTTGTACGATGTTGGGAAAGGTAGTGCTCAGTAGCGGTAAGACCATGGATGTAAGGTATGTCGGTGTATAGGGAGGTGGTGTCAACAGTGACGAGTAGGGATCCAGGAAGTAAAGGGATGGGGATGGTGGAGAGTCGGTGAAGGAAATGGTTGGTGTCTTTGATGCGGGAGGCTAGATTACGGACATGACGGTCAATTAGTGCTGAAATTATTCGCTTGGGGGCACAATAACCAGCCAGAATGGGGCATCCAGGATTGTTGGGTTTGTGGATTTTGGGAGCATGTAGAAGGTGGGTGTGTGGGATGTCGTAGGGGCGAGGAGGAAATGGATTCGTGGGACATTTTCTGGGAAGACGTTCAAGCCTTAGCTCTTTCCCAGAACATCACCCACATGGCACCCTCCTGTGCCAAACTTTTTAAGGGCCATCTAGAGGAGACCTTCCTAGCCTCCCTAAACACCAAACCCCTAGTCTAGTTCAGGTTCATTGGTGATATCTTCATGATTGGCCCAAAACAGCTTATCTTTGCTCCTTCACAACCTTAACACCTTCTCTCCCATCCACTTCATGTGATCCTCCTCAACCCAGTGTGCCACCTTCTGAGATGTTCATCTCCTCCTCTCTGATGACCCCATCTGCACCTCTGGCCACATTAAACCCACCAACCAACAACAGTACCTGTATTTTGACAGCCGTCATCCCTCCCACTCCAAAAAATTCCTCCCATATAGCCTCACTACCTGAGGAATGCATTTCTGTAGTGCCAAAACTCCCATGCTCATTATGCTGAGGGTCTCACCAAGGCTTTCACAGACAGGCACTATCACCCAGGTGTAGTCTGCAAACAGATACCCTGTGCCATTTCCCATCACAACCCCAATCCTCCCACCACCCCCAAGAACCAGCTACAAACGACTATCCCTTTCGTCACCCAATATCACCCTGGACTGAAATAGGTGAACTGCACCCTTCGACAGGGCTTAGATTACCTGTCACCGTGCTCTGAAATGAGGAACGTTCTACCCGAAATACTCTCCACCCCTCCTAAAGTAGTGTTCTGTCACCCACCCAACCTTGACAACATCCCAGTCCATCCCTACGCTGCTCCCAATCCCAACCCCTTGCCACAAGGATAATGTCCCTGTGGAAGACTCAGGTGCAAAACCTGTCCAATCCACCCACCAAGCACTTTCTATTCCATTCCTGCCACAGCTTTGTCCTACTCCATCAGGGTCCGGGCCACCTGTGAATGCAACCACATCATTTACCAGCTTTGCTGCAGTCACTGCACAGCTTTTTATATTGGTATGACTACCGACCAGCTGACCACCAGGATGAACGGCCACTGCCAAACTGTGGCCACCGTGTGGCACAACGTGCAGCTGAACACGACACACTTGATTTCAATTGCTGCTTCACTACCAGAGCTGAACTGTGAATTTACTTTCAAAATCTTTTCTTAAAGAATTTACTTTATTTACTAGCCAAGAACATTAACACATTTAATCACACTAGATGAGAGTGGAAGTATTTGCCAGGGAGTAACTGATGAAAATGAAATTACATTTAACAAATGGGAATTTTATTCATAAAAGCCTTTTCAATGTTATTTAGAGGCAGAAACAACAATATTGACAGTATGAGCCTTCGGGCTGAGAACCTTGCCGCTCCCCTTCAACACGGCCGTAGTCACGACCGCTCACAACAACCTCTGAAAGACTACACTGGTACAAATCTGCAACACACCAGATTACTTTAAACTAAAAATTTTAACAACTCACACAACACACAAACTATGCCACCGAAAGTGCAATTTGTTTTTAAAAGGACTCTTACGTTGTAAGGGTGGCAACTTTACAAAAAATGACTATTTAAATAAAACCCATGAAATGAACAATGTGCTCTACATTACACATATACCACCTCACAAGATGATAGGCAAGATAATAACGTATTTCAGGAATTCAGCCTTTACTCCTTAATTCTATAAATTTGTTAACACCGAATCTGACAAACATGACAGAGGCAGCTTGTAACGTATGGCTGACCGACAGACAGACAGACAGACAGACAGACAGACAGACAGACACTAACTGCCTAATAAATGCGGACGAGAGACAGACGAGCAAGCTGGGGACAAAAGACTGACCAAGAAAACAAGTAGAATTTAATAAGTGAAATGAAACAACATATCTCAAATCACTTAACTTCTAATAAACTGCAATGTCTGGCAAAGACCTGGCGCAGCACCCACAAAACGCTCTCTGAACCGTTCGCTGCCAGCCGCTTCAACGGGCGCAGGAAGGCGTGCCGATCTCCCGTCTCACGGCATCGCAGCTCGCACCGGCCAGACCGACGTCGTGGGCCGACCCCTGCCGCTCCCGTGACGGTTGCGAAGCCACTCGTCCCGCTACACGGCACGGCCCACTGGACTGACGTGGCGACCTCACACGCACCAACGCCCAAGACGGACAAGTCATCCCGCGTCTCAGCGCACGACCGACCAACTGATCGATCCAACTGCCAACGAACACTGCCCGGACTAACTCGAGCAGACCAGCGGCCCAACACTTGCACTCCGGACGACGGACAGACACTGACTGCCCCACACTGACCTGGCTGACCAACTGATCAGACTCGCCCCGACTGCCAGACTGAACGACTGCCGAGCTCGTAGCGCCCCTTAAATGCACATGAACAGGCAACTTTTCCCCTTTCCCACCAGAGGGAGACACCACAGCGGCGCCACCACCAGAAACGGAAGGCGACTGCTTTACACTACGCACTGCGGTGTGTTCTTCAAAACAGCAAATTTTACCACAGCTCAGGAGCCATCTTGTTCGTTCCCTCCACCACCAGCTTTTCTGAATTGCACAGATGGGATTTATCCTACCAACACATTCTCCACTCGTGTAATTATCCCGGCCTCAACCAAAGGTAACAAACAGTCCCCACACCCTCCACCCAACAGTTTCCACACTACCATCTTCTCCCCATTCTCGTCTCCCAGCCTGTTTATCTGCAGCCCTCTGCCAATGCATCCACCTGTATTTCCCTGCTCTTCTTCTTGTTTTTTTTTTCCTCCCTCCTACCCCACAACATCGTGACACTGCACCTGTTTGCACACTCCACCAGATAGTGTTAGCCTCTCTCCCCACCTGAGCACTGCACCCCCTCCCCCTTGCCTGCCTGCCTGCCCCCCCCCCCCTCCTTGCCCGAAGATCTTGCATTCTGGCCCAAGATGCTGGAGTTGGCGCGTGTGTGTGTGTGTGTGTGTGTGTGTGTGTGTGTGTGTGTGTGTGTGTGTACTGACGAAGGCTGTGGCTGAAAGCTATAAGTGAGTGTGTTTTAATTGTATCTGTCTGCAACCTGAAGTGTCTTCTTTATGGTAAGTAATATTCTGACCAGCATTTGATACTTTACCACACTAATATATAGTAATGAAAGGACAATCATATAGATATAAGATGAAATTTGTGACAAGATTGAGGATGTAGCATGTCATCTAAGACAGATAGGCATTGAGAGGTGAAGTAACTCGAGGCATGCCCCAGGGAAGTGTGCTGGGACCTTTGCTGTTCACGGTGTGTGTGAATGACCTGGGAGAAATATTAATAGTAACCTCAGAATTTTTGCACATCTTGCATTTATCTGTAACAAGGTATTGCCTGTTAAAGCTAAACAAATATTGAGTCAGCTTTTGATAAGATTTCAAAGTGGTGTGAAGACAGGAAACTTGCTTCAAATGTGAGAAATCTAAAATTGTCCTCTTCAGAAAACAAAAAGTGTAGCATCCTATGACCGTAATAGTGAGTCACAACTGGGTTGAAATGTATTTAAATGCTAATATTTACATAGGCTCAGTTGTAGCTGAAACAAGTGACAGAGTTCAATTCACAAGTCAGATAATAGAAAAATGCAACAAGCCTACAAAGCAGACTGGTTACAATATACTCTTGCCACCCATCGTAGAATATTGCTCAAATGTGTGGGATCCATACAATGTAGTACTGTCAATCGATATTGAACCTTTACAGAGAAGATCGGCCAAGCGGAATTGACAGTGTCTCGAAAGTAGATTGTAATATGAAGATTGACAAAAGTAAAATGAGCGAAATGGAATGTAGTCGAATTAAGTTGGGCAAAGCTGAGGGAATTAAATGAGCAAATGAGACACTAGAAGTAGTTGTTTTGCTATTGGGGCAGTGAAATAACTTACAATGGTTAGTTGAAGTAGAGGATATAAAATGTGGACTGGCAATGACAAGGAAAGGTGTTTCTCAAGAACATAAATTTGTTGACATTGAATACGAATTTAAGTGTTTGGAAGTCTCTTCTCAGGCATCTGCCTGGAGTGTAGCCTCATATGGAAGTGAAACGCAGATGGTAAATAGTTCAGGTGAGACGAGAATAGAGGCTTTCGAAATTTGGTGCTACAGAAGAATGCCGAAGACTAGATGGATAGATTATGTAACTAATGAGGGGGTACTGAATAGAATTGGAAAGAAAATAAATTTATGACATAACTTGCCAAAAGGAAGAGATTGTTTGGTAGGACATATTGTCCCTCTGTATAACTGTAGAGGGAACCCAACAGATGAGTACAGGAGCAAATTCAGAAGAATGTAGGTTGCAGTAGTTACTAGGAAATGAAGAGGCTTGCACAGGATAGAGTAGCATGGAGAGCTGCATCAAACCAGTGACGAGGACAATGACAATAACAACAACGCATATCGTCACAAGTTTGCGTGATCTGGGAAGAAGTGCAACAGAAATGCTCATAAACCTGAACTGGTGGACACTTGAAGGTAGGTCTCAACTATTACACAAAATTAGATTGATTACTGTGTATTTAAGCATTACTTTTTCGTGTGCTGCTTATGCGAATGAAATTGGTAGAAGCCCTAATAAGTGGAAAAATGAAAGTACTCTCTGCTGCACATTTATGTTGTTTGTACCGTATACCAGGTGTACCGCTATGAAATGAGCGTTAAGATACAAATGTGTCAATAGGGAACATTTGTTGTGAACGAGCCTTAATTTGTTTTTGTTTGGTTGGTATGACATCTGTCAAAGATATTTAGTATACATCAAGTCATGGAACAAACATCATCATATGTTTTCATCGTGTTAACAGCGTTCAATTTTGTACCAGAAAGTAATGATTTGCGGAAATCATTAATTTTTTTTCATTTGAAGAAAAGTGCTGCAGAGTCGCATTGAATGCTTGTCGAGGCATATGGTGATCATGCTTTATCAGAAGCAACATGCAAAAGATGGTTTAAACTGTTCAGAAATAATGATTTTGATGTAAGAAATGAAGAACGTGGAAGACCACCGAAAAAGTTCAAAGACACCAAATTGCAAGCAATATTGGACTTTGAGTCAGAAGCAAATGGCAACAGTGCTAAATGTTGCACAACAATTAATTTCTGAACGTTTGAAAGCTATGGGAAAGATCCAAAAGTGTGGAAAATGGGTGCCACATGATTTGAATGAAAGACAGATGGAAAACCGAAAAAACATCTGTCAAATTTTGCTTCAAAGACATGAAAGAAAATCAGTTTTGCATCAAATTGTTACTGGCGATGAAAAATGGATTTATTTTAAGAATCCTAAACGGGGAAAAATCGTGGATTAATCCGGGACAACCATAAACATTGACTGCAAAACCAGACAGTCGGCAAGAAGACAGTGCTCTGTGTTTGGTGGGATCCGAAAGGTGTGGTGTATTATGAGGTTCTAAAACCCAGTGAAACTATGAATACTAATCGCTACAGACAACAAATGATCAATTTGAACTATGCATTGATCGTAAAAAAGACCAGAATGGGCCAGAAGACATGGCAAAGTAAATTTTTTTACATGACAGTGCACCTTTCACACAAAGCAAAACTGGTTCAGGATACAATCAAAACACTTGGCTGGGAGCTGCTACCCCACCCTGCCGTATTCACCAGACTTGGCCCCTTCCGACTATCATTTGTTTTCATCAATGGGACACGTATTGGCTGAGGAACACTTCGATTCCTACGAAGAAGTTGAAAATTGGGTGTCTGATTGGTTTGCTTCAAAAAATGAATATTTCTATTGGCGTGGTGTCCACAAATTGCCAGAAGGGTGGTCAAAATGTATAGAAAGCAATGATCAGTACTTTGAATAAAATATTTTTACTTTTCAATTCAAAATTAGTGTTTCATTTTCAGAAAAAAAAACGCTCATTTCATACCGGTACACCTGGCAGATATAGATGTAATTTTTGATTTAAATATGGCAGCTGTGATCCTGTGTTCAGTGATCCACGGGTGCATTCTGTTACCTTTCACCGACTGGCTACTGGTAGTGACATGACAGAAGCATTTGTCGTTGCACTTTTTTTGTGTTTATTGAAAGTGCCACAATTAATTGAAAATCCTGCCATGTGTGAGCAGTGCACAGTGATCCAGTCTCCATGTGCATATTGCATGAAGCTTTCAATTTTCATTGACAACTTAGAGGTGTTTATGAAGGAAACAGTATGAGTGGTGGAATGGGAAGAAAAGGGTTAGAACATTTGGAGATAGTCATACTAATGTTCATGAAGAAGTACATTGTAGGCCACCACTGGAAGCCAGGAGGATTGGATTGAGTAACTAATAAAATAATACTGAATCACATTAGGGATAAAAGTGCTTTATGGCACAACTTGACTAAAATAAGGGATATGCTGTTAGTACACAACCTGTGGGATCAAGGAATACTACTGGAAGATTACATAATGTCAGAGATCTGGAGAAAGCACTGCAGTGAGGAGTGATGAAGTGCTTTTGCTAATATCTTCGTGACTGCGTTACATATAACATCGCCAGTTTTAGGACCAGGATTATGTGAGATGTATTTGGAGACAGGAAGAACAGTGAGTGTGAATTACAATTGTCGGCGGTGCGTCATTATGTTATGTGCTTCATTGTTGGAGTCAAAATTGTGAAATGTTGGCTTTGGTTGCGTAAATGATAAACGGATAATATTTCTACAGTTTTGCACAGTTTTTTTGTGTGAAATAATATACTCAAAAATGGCTGAGGGCTTGCTGTGTTAAGAGTGCCATAATTGTTGAAAGGTCAAGAAGTAGGAGTAAATTATGTATTTTTAGATTGGTAACAATGAACACTCACATTCACTTGTGATGGAGAATTCATATTTGATTATGTTGAATTCAAATTCTGTGATGAATGATTCAGCTGTTTGACAGTGTAAAGAATGGAAGCATTTGGAGTGTATCAATTATGACGGTGTAGAATAGTATAGGGTGTCCCATGAAGACTGCATTTTTTAATTTAATAATAAAACACGCAATTTATTTGAAGATTACTGGTAGTATTATGTCAATATGAAACACACAGACTACAATTATACTTGAAACAAAATGTCAGGCAAATATCCACGGCTACATCTACTCTGTTGGCAAAATTTTCAATGACTCTGGAGCAAAGTTCTGCTCGAATTTGACCTATGACACGTTTAATCCCTGCCTCGGGTAGAGGGATGGTTTGTGGATTGTTTACGTAAGTACAAGATTTGACACACCGCTGCAAAAAAGTCACACAGTGTCAAATCAGATGATCTCAGTAGTCAGTTCTGATCGCCATCTCAAGAGATAAGATGAGCGGAGAATCTTTCTCTCGGCAACCTCGTTATTTCCCTGGCAGTGTAGTAGGCTACCCCATCCTGTTTGAACCACATGTTATCCGTATTCAGTTTTTGCATTTGCAGCCATAAAAACTGTTTTATCACGTGGCAGTAATGATCACCTGTCACTGTCTTAAAAAAAATTTTTCCTAATTAATCCGCCACCCCATAACCGGTACCAAACGGTGACATGCTCCAGATAAAGAGACTTCTCGCAGACCATGCTAGGAATCTCTGTGCCCTAAATCCAGCAATTTTGTTTATTCACATAACCATTAACCTGGAAGTGTGCCTCATCACTGAATATTATTTTTGTAACAAAAATTGCTATTGAATTCTTGTTTTGTAACTATCCAGTCGGAAAATGTTCGTTACTTCAAACGGCCCATCGGTTACAGCTCTCGTGTTAGTTGGGTTGTAGAAGGATGCAAATGCAGGTGTTTTGTTAAAATTTGATGCAAACTGCTTCTCGGAACGGCTGACCCTCGAGAATGGCTCGTAGTGATGCTCTCACTGACGACAGTGATTTTATCTACTGAACGATGGGACTGAGGACGTGGACTTGGTCGTCTAGGTGACTTGATGTTCTGTCAATCCTGTATGTTCAGATTTCCTCACCAGTCTGTGCACTGTTGACACATAGGTGCATTTTGCCTACCAAAAATTACACAGTCTTCAGACTGTCTCTGCATAGCATTCACCGAACTCAACATGCACATTCAAACTCCTGATATGTCGGTCCGTCGTGTATCGCTCCATTTTAGCTGACACCAATAAGCGCAAATGCCAACTCACCGTGACGATAGGTAATTGCAGTACTGAAAGGGCTGCTCAATTTATAAATTGCATTCGTTATGGGACACCCTTTCTCTTTCTGTGGACATCAGTGGAGTACGTAGTCCTACCCGAAACTCCATTATACATCTTTCTTTTTTGGTATTCCAGGCCCGGATGTCTGACACAGCTCCGACGGCTGCAGCTGCCGTTTGCCAGTGACCTCGAGGACGACACGGTGCTTGCCATTTCAGAGGGCTGTCCTAATCTGCGCGAACTGAGGTTGAGGTTTTCACTGAGAATTACCGACAGAGCTCTGGCTATGATCAACCGTCTGGAACACTTGGAAATGTGAGTAGTATATCTGACTGGTGAATGTTAGGTCCCACGGGTGTTAAGTCAAGTTACACAGTGACAGGCAGAGGCAGTCACGACAGGCTCCTTCTGTAGAGTAAATTAACAGGAATCTGCTCGCTCTGAGTTTACTACACGTTTGCTCGCCGTACTTCCGCTCGGCAGTCAGCAGGGTGTTTACAATTCGTGTTTTTCAATTTGGTCTTTAACATTACATTCAGCAGACAGACCATTTGTGTCACACTCTAAGCGTAACTTGGCAATCCGGTGATGATCGACAGGTGAAACTGGTCCTAACATGACAAAAGCGTAGTAGTGCAGCTGAGGTAGTTTTCATGTATTGTAGCGTGCACACGAATAATGCTGTATGGCAAATTTTGAAATTTTATAGAATTGTGGAGAATAATGTAGCATACATCACCTGCTGTAATAGTTGATCGATTTACCGTCTGAGGGCAGCACTAAACAGTTTTCGCTCCTCTGTGTGAACAGTGCTGTATGTTATGAGAATGGCTGAGCATAGTGAGGTGACACTTACTGTCAGTGGTTTGAAATCTGCAAATAATGCGTGGAAAAGGAAAATTAACATCAGTAATTGGCAGGATATTAGGACCACTAGGCTTTGTGATGCCAGATTGCAAAATAAATTGTGAAAAGGAAAGTTAGTTCCTGTGAAACAGCCTCTGACGCATGTGAGTGGAATAATGCTGTATGGGTTTTGTAAAAAGATGTATTTATACAGGGTGTTACAAAAAAGTATGGCCAAACTTACAGGAAACATTCCTCACACACAAAGAAAGAAAATATGTTATGTGGACATGTGTCCAGAAATGCTTACTTTCCATGTTAGAGCTCATTTTATTACTTCTCTTCAAATCACATTAATCATGGAATGGAAACACACAGCAACAGAATGTACCAGCGTGACTTCAAACACTTTGTTACAGGAAATGTTCGAAATGTCCTCTGTTAATGAGGATACATGCGTCCACCCTCTGTCGCATGGAATCCCTGATGCGCTGATGCACCCCTGGAGAATGGCATATTGTATCACAGCCGTCCACAATACGAGCACGAAGAGTCTCTACATTTGGTACCGGGGTTGCGTAGACATGAGCTTTCAAATGTCCCCATAAATGAAAGTCAAGAGGGTTGAGGTCAGGAGAGCGTGGAGGCCGTGGATTTGGTCCATCTCTACCAATCCATCGGTCATCGAATCTGTTGTTGGGAAGCGTACGAACACTTCGACTGAAATGTGCAGGAGCTCCATCATGCATGAACCACATGTTGTGTCGTACTTGTAAAGGCACATGTTCTAGCAGCACAGGTAGAGTATCTCGTATGAAATCGTGATAACATGCTCCATTGAGCGTAGGTGGAAGAACATGGGGCCCAATCAAGACATCACCAACAATGCCTGCCCAAACGTTCACAGAAAATATCTGTTGATGACGTGATTGTACAATTGCATGCGGATTCTCGTCAGCCCACACATGTTGATTGTGAAAATTTACAATTTGATCACGTTACTGACTAAAGTAAAATGAGCTCTAGCATGAAAATTAAGCATTTCGGGACACATGTCCACATAACATCTTTTCTTTATTTGTGTGTGAGGAATGTTTCCTGAAAGTTTGGCCGTACCTTTTTGTAACACCCTGTATAGAGTAACATATGTGACCTGTGGAGTACATGGCTCTGGCAACATACATTATTTGAATTTTCCGAAAACATTACAGTAAGAATATGTAACATGAATAAAATTAACTACAGTTCTGTAGTTATCATCAATGAAAAAGTATAATGCTCAATCTGAGCACTGCTATTTTATTAAAAGAGAATGTGAAATATTGGAATCCAGTTGAATGATATTGTCTGCATATTCAGGCTCGTGTATGCAATCCAGAAGTATCCTCAAAAGAAAGATGTGAGAACATAGACTGAAAATTAAGTTAAAGCTGTCGAAAGAATATCATGTCATGATATGAGTCCATTTACTGGATAAAATCTGTGGAAATACATGTGCCAGCCCGATGAAAGAAAGACAGAAGATACTTCATGGAAAGGAGCTGCTTTCAAATACAAAGTCCTGTCAAAAGAAGTGTGTCAAAGAACATTGCTTGAAATATTCTGCATTATCCAACAATGAATACAAGCTCTTCAACATAAACTAAAAGGTGGGATGGTCACGGAAAACATTTTATCAAATGATGACAGAGCTCTGATTCAGGAACACATTGCAAGTTTCCTAAAGCACACGAGCTATTACAGCAGGAATAAATCCTCAAAAGAAGGTCTGCACCCCAATCTCAACCTGTGCAGAATGTATTGATTGTATACCAAAAAGTTTCCTGATAAATCAATAAGCAGGTCATACTAACAGTGTGTTTTTCACGCAGATTTTAATTTGTGTTTTTGGAACACCTAGGTCAGATATTTACAGACAGTGAGATTTGTTGTTTCACAAAATGATTGCAGCTTTAGATGAAATAGAACTACACAACATCGAACTTGAGTCAGTTACATCACGCGAAAGCAGACCGAGCACACGAAACGCTAAAAACAGATATGAAAATGGCTAAAAGGAACAACAGTGTACGTGGAATGTGTGTTGACCTACAAAAAGGTTTACTTTGGCTAACATTGACACATTCTAAGGTATTCTACCAAAAGACAGCTGTCATGGCATAATTTTACAGTTTGTGACGTCAGTACTGAAAACATCACAGTAAATTTGTGGGATGAATCCACCGCATGGAAAGGTTCGGCCAAAATAGTTCCTTTTTTGCTTAAGTCTGTGGTGAACAATTCCAATATACTTGAAGAAGGGAGGTATGGAGCACAAAGTGACTGTACAGTCTGGTTGCTGTACCAGACAGAACAATAACTGGAGAGTTTTAGCACTACATTTCTATCTGACCAGCACAAAAAATTTTGCATCACCCTGGTTCCCAGAACTCCTGAAGATAGACGTTGACTGTGGATATTGTATCACAGACACAGTACCTGTGACTCTTCAGAGATGTCATTAAAACCGCCCAAAGATGTAAACAACCATGCATGAGCAGCGCCTATTAGACGGAGGGGGGCGACAGCCGATCACTTCCAGTCATTCCACCAGGAAGGAGGTACACAGCTCACGTTGTCTGTAGTTCAACCATGCCTAAACGGTCAGTACCTTGGTTCGAAAGCGTCCACATTGTTACTTTGTGCCAGGAAGGGCTCTCAACAAGGGAAGTGTCCAGGTGTCTCTGAGTGAACCCAAGTGATATTGTTTGGACATGGAGGAGATACACTGAGACAGGAACCGTCAATGATATGCCTCACTCTGGCCGCCCAAGGGCTACTACTGCAGTGGATGACTGCTATGTACCGACTATGGCTCAGACGAACCCTGACAGCAACGCCACCGTGTTGAATAATGCTTTTCGTGCAGTGACAGGATGTTGTGTTAAGACTCAAAATGTGTACAGTAGGCTGCACAATGCGCAACTGCACTCCCAACGCCCACAGTGAGGTCCATCTTTGTGACCATGACATCATGCGTCGCAGTAAAGATGGGCCCACCAACGTGCCGAATGGACCGCTCGGGATTAGCATCATGTTCTCTTCAGAGATGAGTGTCACATATGCCTTCAACCAGATAATCATCAGGGACGTGTTTGGAGGTGACCTGGTCAGGCTGAACACATGAGACACACTGTCCAGCGAGTGCAGCAAGGTGGAGGAGGTTCCCTGCTGTTTTGGGATGGCATTATGTGCGGCCGACGTACACTGCTGGTGGACATGGAAGTGCCCGTGAATGCCATCCTCCGACCGATAATGCAACCGTGTCGGCAGCATATTGGTGAGGCATTGGTCTTCATGGACAATAATTTGCACCTCCATTGGTGCACATCTTGTGAATAACTTCCTTCAGGATAATGACATCACCCGACTAGAGTGGCCGGCATGTTCTCCAGACGTGAACCCTATCCAACCACTATGAGGGATCTACGCCGAATTGCCATTGAGGGGAGGGACAATCTGGACCAACAGTGCCTTGATGAACTTCTGAATAGTATGCCATGACAAACACAAGCATGCATCAGTGCAAGAGGGCGTGCTACTTGGTATTAGAGGTACAACAATCTGGACCACCGCCTCAAGGTCTCGCTGTAGGGTGGTACAACATGCAATGTGTGGTTTTCGTGAGCAATAAAATGGACGGAAATGATTATGTTGATCTCAATTCCAATTTTATGTACGGGTTCCGGAAGTCTTGGAACCGAGGCGAGGCAAAACTTATTTTGATGCATGTACTTTACAGGAATAATCAGAAGTTATGTTCAAGTCACAGTTTCCTACGTAACGACTGGAACATCGCAATGATCAAGAGAAGAAAGAAAGTGTTAAGAGTTATGGTTCCTTCTGGATAGAAGTATGTCATTGCCGAATCCTTTGTCAGTCCTTAAAAACTGCCCATCGAGGAAATGATGCTGGAAGACATCGAGGGCATAGGATCCATCGAGTTGGTTTTAAGAAAGCCATATGGTTTGAAAAGTTGTGATGTACTCAGGTCAAAGCTGTGTAGTGACGATCCTGTAACATGTAAGGGTGCGTCAGGGACACACGTGCTGTTCTAAAATGTGGTTTTGAACTTCAACTAAAAATATTTTCCATTGCCTTCTGGTTTCCAACTGCTCTACAGTGGGGCACTGAAACTTCATAAAGAGAAGAATGAGTTTTATGTAACAGATGTGTGTCTCAACTTAATAAAAGCTCGTTTTCTCTTACTTTTTTGAGGACCAAAGAAATCAGTTTACAATAAGTATTATTTTATGTCTTGTTATAATTTTCTTTCTTACAACTTTTAGATTCTAGACAACTTCACCATTGCAGTAGAATACAGAATGATCTGCCCATTCATTGCTATACAGTATTTTTCCCATTTTAATGCGTACTTATTCTCAAAAAACAAGTGTGCTTAGTGCAATTTTAAAAAGCACAATGAAGTATTTTCAAGAGTCTGTATGTACAAACAATACATATCTGCTATAAAATTATTGTTTTGCAGTAATTCTGTGGAATTAATTTTTGTCAATTTCCTAAAAACTGCAAAATGTGCCATACAGCATTATTCGTGCACACACTTCCATTATTAATGTATGTTAATTTGTTCTGTTTTATATTACATAGGATGGAATGAAACAAGCTGATAAGTTGAGACCAGGACAGAGGACTTCAAATTCAGAAAATTTTCCCCGAGAACTACAGGTCAGAAATGCACTGTTGTAGACTTAAAACTGTAAAAGTGACAGGCAGTGAGTGAAGAGTGTATGTGATTTTGTCTAGGAAACTGATGTATTTAGGTGTGTCTGTCTAGCAGTGCAGTTTTGTCGTACCTTTTTCGTTTATCGTATACAAAAGTTTTAGTAATTGGTAATATTAGTAACGGATGTATTAGAATAAAGAATATTTTCGAAAGAAAATCTGTAAAGAAATGACAAGGTATAAAAATTATTATGAGTTAACATCATAGTAGTAATTCGGAAGCCTCAGACCCGTGTGTGGCATTACAGTGTCACATTATTAAATAAAGTGGTGTATCGTATAGTAAAGTAAGTTGTGTATTTTGTTGACTTCAAACTGAGTTTCATTGCAAATGTCATTGCAACACACACGTCAGTTTGGAACTATTTTTGGGAATGTAGTAATTAGTAAACTAACATGTGCAAAGCAGTTTTCTGTAACTGTAATTTCGCCACTGAGTATCCACCAGCTGACAGGGTGTCGCTCTGCACACCACGGTTTGGAGACCACCAGTTCTTCTGGACTGGACAGTCACAGCTCTTACAATGTGTAATTAACTTTTTGGTACCTTTATGTTTTGTTTTTTGCAGATTGGAGCTTTCTGGGTGCCAAAGGTTGGGTGGAGCTTGCATGGCTTTTATATCACAGCTACCAGCTCTGCACACATTGGTCCTCCGGGCACTCGATGACTTGTCTGTGCTGCAACCGAGCCTTCGCAGGATCTTGGACATGAAGGAACTGCGGTGCCTGGATATTGTGCACAGCTCCAATATCGGAGCTGTGCCGTTCCGTGAATTTCCTGGCAGACTGAAGAAGCTCAGGTGGGTAGTACTGCTGCATCTGTCCTCTGCACGAATAAAGCACTAATCAGTGTGTATATTTTGCACCTATCCCTGTGTGAAAACACAGTGGCGATTTACAATTATTGAAGTATACGGACAAAAAAAAAATTAGTTACAAACTACTCCGTGCACACACATCACTACAGATATTCCGATTTAGGTTATGACACAGTCGATATGCCTGCCATCATTGGCAATGATGTGGCATAAACAAATAGCAAGATTCTGCATGACCCACTCGAGTGTTAGAACATTGATGCCCTCATGATCTCCTGAATGGCTGTTTTCAGCTCAGTAATGGTTTTGGGGTTATTGCTGTACACCTTCTCTTTAATATAGCCCCGCAAAAAGGAGTCGCGCACGTTCAGATCTGGAGAATTTGGCGGCCAATCCAGGCCAGTGTCAGTGGCCTCTGGGTACCTCAGAGCCAGAATACGGTTTCCAAAGTACTTCCCCAGGACATCACTCTCCTGCTTTGATGGGGTCAACCTCAGTCTTGCACGAACCACATCTTGTCAAAATGAGGGTCACTTTGGATAATGAGGAAGAAATCGTCTTCCAAAACCTTCACTACCGTTTGATACTCACTGAGCCGTCAAAGAATATTGCACCGATCGACTGGAAGTTCCACATCACACAATCACCCGTCGAAGGTGAAGACACTTCTCGATTGCGAAATGTGGATTCTCGGTGCCCCAAATGCACCAATTTTGCTCATTGACGAACCCGTCCAAATGAAAGTGGGCTTCTTCGGTAAACCAAACCGTGCATCGGCATTAAGGGTGCAGATCACCAGCTCCCATTGACCATCGTGTGCATTTGTCCTTACACCATCTACATACATTACACGATATGTCAGTGGCAGTAGAATCGTTCTACACTTTTTTGCAACTACCATTCTCTAAACTCTTAAGTGATTCGAGAAAAGAATGTCATCTTTGCTCCATGAGAAAAGAATGTCATCTTTGCTCCATGAGAAAAGAATGTCATCTTTGCTCCATGAGAAAAGAATGTCATCTTTGCTCCATGGGTTGTGCTTCAAGTTGACAGAGCATTGCCACAATAGTCACCTGTTAATCAAACGTACTGGTAAAAAATCTTGCAGCGTGCCACTGAATTCTAAGAATGTACATACCAAAAAGAATCAGATAGCATATAATTTTCTGCTACATGGGAAGTCAGACATCATATGGAGGCTTACCGACGATTGTTCTCCTACCCAGCAATTGACAGAGGGACAGGAATACAGGGAAATTATGGGAATGCAAGCATATGATGCAGACGATAGTGGTGACATGTGGAACTTCGAATCGGTCCGGAGAGTGTGCTCGGGTGGCAGAGGCGACAGCTAGCATCGAGTGGAAGGTCCAGTTGTCACCAGTGCGTAGCCCGATAAAAATTTAGCCGTATCCTCAACTGTGAATATGATTCCCAGATTTGGTGCAGCTTTCGATCGCTGCATTGCCCATTCCCTCAGACATGTCTTAAGAACACTGCAAAGTATTTTAGAACAACACAGCCAGTGCAGTTTAGTATGAGACATTAAGGCTTCCGCTTACATGGTCAACTAATGTTTTATCCAAAATGACAAACTAAGAATTTATAGAACTTCATGCATAATACTATTGGCTGGTCTGTGTGCTTCTGAAGTTACGGAGACTTCAGTTCACCAGTTTCAGATATCCTGATAAATTTCCTTGGCACCCCCTTTACAACACAACAGTGAAAGTTGGTGTTGTGTACTCGATGTGAGTATTACAATAAATAAGTTGTAACAAATTATAGAAATTCAAGTGTTGTTTTAATATGCCTTTTTCTCTCTCCTCGATTAACAGGGAGCTACATGTGGCATATGAGGGAGGAAATGCTTTCTCTGAGCTGCTACGTAACATGCCTCGGCTCAAACTCATTACTACTTTTCGACTGACACACGAGTATTCAACAGACAATGGAAGAAGTTTTGTTCGCAACTTTGTTGCTTAGCTGATCTATAATTATGTCTTTGATGTCTCTTGGTATTTATTCTCTGAATGTCCATCTGCTGTTAATGGACTTGATGCACCTTAAGTTAAATAAAGTACATAACACTATAGTAAACTTGATTTGCAATGTCTTTGTATTTGTTGCCACCCAATGTTCCCCTCTTTCATCACCTTTGCAGCAAGCGGGATCTTCAATATTTGATACAGGTCAGTAAGCTACCTCACATAAAGTATGACAAAGTTCACCTCTTCTATGCGTGACATCCCAGCTAGGGCCTCACTCGCATAGGTTTATATGTTCAGACTGTTGGATGCTGACTGACCCGCATAATTACTGTTTAAATACCAAACAGGAATTGCCAAATAATATTTTTATATTTGGATTACATAGCTTGGACTGAGTAAGGTTTCACGTAATGCCTCTTTGTAGATGTGCGTGTTACAGGAGTCGTCAAATGATAAAATATAAGCATATTACATGCTGCCTATAAAATAAAAAATAAAAAATCGCTATTGTGTAAATTTTTTTTTAAGTGAGCTTAGCTAATCTCTGTGTAGTTGGAAAATGGCAAAATTATTGGTACTACTTTTACGGAAAAACAGTTCATTGTGAAAGGGATTCCCAAAAGTAAAAATTTTTTTAACAGGTTGATTTTTTTTCCCCACAATGCACAAACTCTAAGGTTTGATCGATGAGAGGATACAGAGCAAACAAGGCCTAATGAAGTTATGTCTGGAAATGCATGGTTTCTATGCTAGAGACTTATACTACTAACAATCATACTTTGTGACGGAGGCTGTGGTCTAATACGCATTATACTACGCAGCCGCAGTTAGTGTATGTGCTGAAAACTGTTTCCGTTTGCCTCAATGCATGCGTGTACATACCGTAGCATGTTCTGTCTCACACGTTCACATTGGCCAGGCCTCATCCGAACGGTGTCAAAAGCACCACGAATACACTGCTCCCAGTGTCTCCACATGTGGAATGGCCTCCGCATACATGATACTTTTGAGATGGCCCCATAACCAGAAATTGTACGGGTTGAGATCTGATGAACGAGCAGGCCGTGCAACTGGCTCCCCTCGTCCAATCCAACAAACAGGGAAGGCGCGATTGAGATGCGTCCAAATATTAACGGCGAAGTGGGCTCGAGCACCACCGTGTAGCAGCCATATAACCCTCTGAATCACTAACGGCAGTCACCGGCAAGAAATGCTGACGGTTCCGGACTGTTAGGTGACATGGAAGGAAGACTGGTCCCTAAATACGGTCACCAATTATCGTGGCCCACAACATTCTGGCTGCACCGATGTTGTCGATTCGCGGTCTCTGCATACTACCCCACAGCTGACTGTTGTGAGAGTTGAAGATACCACTCCGCATAAAGGTGGCTTCACCTGGGAATAGGATGGATGGCACAAATCCCGGAGTCGTGTTTCCCTGTTAAAGAAACCAGTGACAAAACTGCTCCCGATGTGGAAAGTCTGTCGATAGTAAGCCCTGCACGTGCTGTAACTGATAAGGGTAGTAACAATTGTCATGGAGAATGTTCCACAGGGTCATCTGCCTTACCCTGTACCAGCAGGCCAACTGACTGGTACTGTCACAGTGGGTGCCTTCCACAGTGTTAATCACGTTTTCCTCAAAGTCTGGTGTCTGGACATTTCAGGTACGTCCATGATTTCCTGCTTCCTGAAAAGACCCTGTCTCAGACAAACAGCAAACCACGGTTGCAAACATTGACTGCTGTGGTTGTTTTCGGTGGAGATAGGTCTCCTGATACAACCTTGCTGCCAGATGCTGCCCACTGCCATTTGCCTTCCCGTAAATAAAAACTGTGTCAACAAGCTCCTCGATTCGAATATCGAACCACTGCGTACAACGCTGTACCGCATCCACTACGAGGTGAGTCAGCAAGAGAAGTGAATCAGACACATCATTACCAATTACTATGGCAGGAGAGAGTGCTGGGGCACGACATACGAGCAACAGTACCATCTTCTAGGAGGAAAACATGCATACTGTAACTGTGACTGCATGGTACAGCGCATATCAGACCACAGTCTCTGTAACAATGTACGATTGAATAAATTGTCTCTATTGTGGAAACTGTGCATTTCTGGACAAAAGGTCATTAGACCTTTTTTGTTCCGTATCCCCTCATCGATCAATGCCTAGAATTTGTATACAGTAGAAAATATTCTTGTGTGTAGTAAATAACAAATATTTCTTTAAAGAAAATATTTCCAGCTGAACTAACAAAACATTGGCATCAATAGCCAGAAAATTACACACAGAATAATAAATTCGTATGAAATACTTCTTAAAGGGAAATTATTTGGGAAGGGAGTAAGACAGGGTTGTAGCCTCTCCCCGATGTTTTTCAATCTGTATATTGAGCAAGCAGTAAAGGAAACAAAAGAAAAATTCGGAGTAGGTATTAAAATCCATGGAGAAGAAATAAAAACTTTGAGGTTCGCCGATGACATTGTAATTCTGTCAGAGACAGCAAAGGACTTGGAAGAGCAGTTGAACGGAATGGATGGTGTCTTGAAGGGAGGATATAAGATGAACATCAACAAAAGCAAAACAAGGATAATGGAATGTAGTCGAATTAAGTCGGGTGATGTTGAGGGTATTACATTAGGAAATGAGACACTTAAAGTAGTAAAGGAGTTTTGCTATTTGGGGAGCAAAATAACTGATGATGGTCGAAGTAGAGAGGATATAAAATGTAGACTGGCAATGGCAAGGAAAGCATTTCTGAAGAAGAGAAATTTGTTAACATCGAGTATAGATTTAAGTGTCAGGAAGTCATTTCTGAAAGTATTTGTATGGAGTGTAGCCATGTATGGAAGTGAAACATGGACGGTAAATAGTTTGGATAAGAAGAGAGTAGAAGCTTTCGAAATGTGGTGCTACAGAAGAATGCTGAAGATTAGATGGGTAGATCACATAACTAATGAGGAGGTACTGAATAGGATTGGGGAGAAGAGGAGTTTGTGGCACAACTTGACCAGAAGAAGGGATCGGTTGGTAGGACATGTTCTGAGGCATCAAGGGATCACCAATTTAGTATTGGAGGGCAGCGTGGAGGGTAAAAATCGTAGGGGGAGACCAAGAGATGAATACACTAAGCAGATTCAGAAGGATGATGTAGGTTGCAGTAGGTACTGGGAGATGAAGAAGCTTGCACAGGATAGAGTAGCATGGAGAGCTGCATCAAACCAGTCTCAGGACTGAAGACCACAACAACAACAACAACTTCTTAAAGGATGGATTGCTACTCAATGTACAGATGATCCGTTGAGGTGCACACAGATACAATGAAAAGACTGTTTGACATTGTAGCTTCCAGTCAAATCCTTCTTCAGCAAAAAAAGAAAACACACAAGCACATATCATGTACATATGACTGTTCCCACCAGCAGCTCTGACCAGACTGATACCGCCAGGTGACTAGGATGGGGAAGAGGGAGGAATAGCAGGGTACAGGTTGGGGGAGAGATGAGGTCTCCAGCACCTGGATGAGCATTCCAGACACTACCTCTGTAAGTTATCCAACCTGCTGACATCCTACAGCCACCTCGGAGCACCACTATCCGGCCCCTATCCCACCCACAGTGTCCCTGTTGGTCGATCCCTCTTAGCACCCAGACCCTACCTAGTGGGCCTTTTCAACCTGCCACAGCTCCTAAAACTTCCAGCCAACGTTCCAGTTCCAGAGCTTAAACTATCCCACAACACTGTCAACAACCTTTTCACCAAAATTCTCAGTTCCACGAAGTTTCAGTTCTATCCAAGGGCCACCTCTTTTGCTCTACACTCAAGTTTAACCACATTCGACTTTCAAAGACCTACTCTTCTTCTCCCAATCCCTGCAATGGAAAAACCTACTTGCCATCAATGCCTCCAACCAAAGCCAATATAATTCCCAGTTCATACTACCATCCAGACCTGATCCTCCCCACCTAACCACCCCCTGGTCACATTCAGGAATTCCTTATCTCCAACTTGGCCTCACCATCCTTCCCCAGGGCCCTTCCTACGTACACAATCCTTTCCGCAGAGGTAAAGACGGCCATACAAGTCACAAAAACAGATCCTCACCTAGTCATCTTCCCTGTAGATGAAGCCTGTGCCACTGTTCATGAGTCACAATGGCTTTCTGGTGGAAGGCCTCTGCTGATTGACCTATAAAATCTGCCAGAGTGGCCCATCCCAGAAGCACAACATAACCTCCAATCCCTACTTAAAGCCGTAGGCACTTGCTGGAATCCATTTGCCTCCTCACTCCTATGACACTGCGCGCACACACACACACACACACACACACACACACACACACACACACACACACACACACACCTTCTACATCATCATCATCTTGGACAGTTTCCAGCCACTGGCTGGGTCTGTCAGGAACACAAGCCTCTCCATCGTGTTCTGCCTTTCCACCATTCCCCCTCTTCCACCTTCATCCAGTTCTCTCCTCTTCTCGCCACACATTCCTTCACTCCCTTCACTCATCTATCTCTTGGTCTTCCCCTGGGCCTCTTCCCCTCCAGTTGCAGATCAAACATCCTCTTTGGAATTCTTCCCTCATCCATTCTCTTCATGTGTCTTGATTTTTCTATCCTGTCCTGTACTGGTTCCTCCTTTAGTCTTTCCCTCACATACTCATTTCGCAATCTGTCTCATCTTGTTACACTCAACCTGCTCCTCTGGAACTTCATTTCACTAGCTTGTATTCTACTTTTGTCGCTTTTGTGCATTACCCATGTCTCACTTCCGTATGCCAATATCGGGACAAAGTAGGTTCGGTATATAATTCCCTTGGATTTCTGTGGCACCTCCTTGCTCCAAATAAGCCCCCTAATGCATTTGAAGAACCGCCCTGCTTTTCTGCACCTTTCATTTATTTCCATTGTGTTTTCCCCCTTACTTTCAATCATGCTTCCCAGGTACTTGAAGTTCTCTACCACTTGTAGTTTTTCCCCTCCACAAGTTATATCCACATTTGGCCTATTCCACACCTTCTACATGCTCCCCAAAATTCACAAACCCAACAATCCTGGGTGCTGCACTCTAGCTGGTTAATGTGCCCCCGTAGGATGAATTTTGGCACACATTACACAAAATATTCAACCATTTGCCCTTAATATAGCCTCCCATGTCAAAGATACCAATCGGTTCCTTCACTAACTCTGCACCATCCCCACCTCTTTACCTTCTGGATTCCTGCGTATCTCTGTTGATGCCATGTCCCTATACATCAACAGCCTCAAGCCCATGGTCTTGCTGCAATTTTGACACTTCCTTCCACAATGTGTTTCAAATCCCAAACTCTCTACCTCATACACCTAAATTTGTCCTATCATACAACTACATCTCCTTCGAAGGGAAGGTATACATCTTATCTCTGATGGCTCCATCTCCCCACAGTACTTGCATTTTGACAGTTGCCATCCCTTCCACACCATAAAATCCCTCCCATATAGGCTTGTCTGGGCTCTGATTATCTAGCATTGTGCCCTGAAATGAGGAACATCCTTCCCACCCCTCCTAAAGCTGTGTTCCATTGCCCACCCCACCTCCACAGGAGTTCGCTTTCGTATCTTGCTCAGACAGTTTAACTTCATGCTATCTGCTGCTTTCCTGGTTGGTGTCAACCCTTCAGCACCTTGGCTTCACACTGTGGCCCGTGTTCACCTTGGACTTTATTTGCTTCTAAGGATACCAATCAAACCTCACTCTATCACCTTCAGTTTCACAACCTTCGCACAGAACTTCGCGATAGTACCTTTGTGTACACTGATTGTGGTGTCAGGTGTGCCTTTGTCATTGGCACCGATGTTTCCTGGTATCAGTGTATATAACACTGCTTAGTCTTTAGCAGCAGCACTCTTCACCATGTATCAGGCCACACACTACATCTGGTGCCACAGGCTTTTCAATTGCGTAATATATAAGAAACTACCAACCTCGATTGCGCTAATGAAACCAACCTTTACCTAGGCTTCAGCCCAAGTAATTGAGCCTTCTTCAGAAGATATACCTGAATCTATAATATGTCTAAAAGGGCATGGTCTAGAAATAAAACTAAAACAGACTGAATAGTCGTCAACAGTACTTATGTACTGCATTTTTAAAATGTGACTGCATAATGCGGTGGATTTTCATGATTTATCCACGCATCCAGGACTGCGATGCTCCTCGGCAGGCCAGAGGCCACAGGTGATAGATTTCAGGAATTGCGACTGCCTCACCACAAGTACATTGTACAGTGCGGTGTTTTATAGACATTTTATTTATCCTAGTACATTTTTGCACCTCGAAAGTAGTTCATATATTGGAAAGTATGGACGATAAGAAGAAGAAAATTATGGCAGTCGCTGGCAGTTTGTACGCTATGTACTCATATTTCTTTAAAGAAAAATCAAACAATACCTGTAAAATAATAAACATAACACAGTGGGTAATAACTGACAATAACGGATATAGTAGAACCAACATTTTATTTTTATTAAAAGTGAAATTCCTCCAGCTGTACTTAAGATTTTGTATTTACTTCACTACTAGTTTCGATGTTGCGTCAACACCATCTTCAGGCCCATACACTTTGGTGAAATCAGTTGTGTGTGGCTCAGTTTAAAAGTCCGTGGTGAGACCAACACGTGCTCCACATGGATGGCGGGCAGGAAGTGCTATGGTTGACCAAGATGCACATCATATGTGAGTCATTAACTGTAATCTCAGTTCTCAACCCTGTAACAGTGCTGAGGGGTGGAAACATGCATCTAACTAATATGTAACAGGTGTTGGATTGCAACGGTGTGGAACTTGGATGAAATTTCATCACAACACATAGCAATTCAAAATTTCAGTGCATCTGACCACATCACAGAACTTACAGCAAAGCAATACAACACATACGAAGAAGAGCAGAAAGTTGCTCATCCCACAAGATTGTGGATTACGGACCAGTCACACGACAGTCAACATCTAAGGTCCATTACGAGAAAGCACTTCCACTACGGAAACTTCCCTATCACAGGATATGTGCTGTCCGTGAGACTTGTAATGATCCTGGACAAGGTCTTGCACTCACTTTGGTATACGACACAGTACCAAAATATTACATGTGTGATATATTGGGTTAGCCTTTTGCTGTTTATATGAAAGGGGGTATTGAATAGAATTGGAGAAAAGAGAAATTTGTGGCACAACTTGACTATAAGAAGGGACTAGTTGGTAGGGCATATTCTGAGGCATCAAGGGATCCCCAATTTAGTATTGGAGGGCAGCGTGGAGGTAAAAATCGCAGAGGGAGACCAAGAGATGAATACACTACACAGATTCAGAAGGATGATGTAGGTTGCAGTAGGCACTGGGAGATAAAGAACCTTGCACAGGATAGAGTAGCGTGGAGAGCTGCATCAAATCAGTCTCTGGACTGAAGACAACAACAACAACAACATGAAAGGACCAGTATAAAATCCTTCTGAAAACAATGTAAGTTATGGTTCTTCATGAAAGTTTTATTTGCTTTCGCTATTGTTTATGTATTACATTTTTTTTAGATATTTTGTTATATTTGTAAGTAATATTATTGGCTGTTTAAACATTTGAAAATGATCAACCAGAAATAAATGTCATGTATTTGAAATTCTTACATCCTCATAATATGTTTGCATTGAATGAAACTACTAAAATTAAAGTAAGAACTGTTATTTATAGATAACACAAATATAAAATTATCATTATGAAAAACTTTGACCCTAACAGAAATAGAGTACATTAATTATGATGTAAATTTTAATTGGAATTATATAAACAAAAGTTACTGGTTGGAAAAATCCCTCAATGACGTATGAGGTTTCTTTTTGTTAAGTTCCATCCTTGTGCAAAGCCTTTTAACAGCAGAGTTCTAGGTTGGACTTTGTTTGTCTACTGTGGAAGTGTTGCAAAAGTACTGTGTGTCCATTGTATTGGATTGACGCTAAAACACATAACAAGGGATGAAACATATCGAAGAATATTTCAAATGTCCTCTGATCTTTCAATTAGTAATGTGTATGGGATTAATCAGAACCCCGATATCCATTTTGCAAGCACGAATCGTCAATTAGACAACTGCGCCAAAAACAGTTATGATGATTGGTAGAAACGGAACAACAGATAAGATGAAGGAATACTCATGTATTGTAACAACGTAGAAAAAGATAGGCTGCTACTTACTGTATAGAAGACACATTGAGTTGCAGACAGGCACAATTAAAAGACACCACTTGCAAAAAGCTTTTGGCCACGGCCTTCATCAGCAAAAGAGGAACAGAGAAACACACCATTCGTACACTCGGGCAACCACATATCACACTCACAACTGCCAACTCCAGCAGCTCAGGCCAGAGTGCAACCATTAAACGGGATGGTAGCAGCAATGGGGAAGGGGAAGGGATAGTAGTGTACAGGGGTGGGGGTGGAGGGGCAGAGGAACAGTGACTGGCAGAGTGTGCAGGGACTAGAATGCCAACAGCAGCAGTGTCAGGAGGGGGTGGACCGGGGAGGTGAGGAAAAAATGAGCAAAAAAAAAGAGAGGAGTGGGGAAAGATGGGTGGGTGTGTTGACAGTGGGTGGCAACCAAAGAGGCTGGGAGATGAGAATTGGGAGGACAGAGGAGGTGGAAACTGTTGGGTGGAAGGTGTGGGGACAGTATGTTAGTGTAGGTTGAGACCGGGTTAATTACGGGAGTAGAGAATGTGTTGTAAGGGCCTTAAGTGCGCCAGTTAACTGTTAAAATGTCAAGAACAGTTAAGTTTGTAAACGAGAATGAATGGAAACACAAGCTGAAATTCGTTGCCTTTTTCTACATGTGGCAACGCTTCTAGCTTATCTATATATCTGCATCTATACTCTGCAAACCACTGTGGACATGTGGCACAGCGTACGTCACATTTTATTAGTTGTTAGGGTTTCTTCTTGCTCCATTCACATATGAAGCCCAGGGAGAATGATTCTCTGAATGCCTCGGTGCATGCCGTAATTGTTCTAATCTTATCCTCACGATCCTTTTGTGAGCAATACATAGGGGGTTGTAGTATATTCCTAGAGTCATCATTTCAATCTGGTTCTTTAAACTTTGTCAGTAGATTTTCTCAGGATAGTTTACGTCTGCCCTCAAGAGTCTTCCTATTCGAGTCCTTCAGTATCTTTGCAACAATCTTCCACAGATTAAACAAACCTGCGAACATTCGCGCTGCCCTATTCTGTATACGTTCAGTATCCCCTATTAGTCCTATCTGATTTTTAAGCACTTTCCTTTGTAGACTGATTGCACTTTCCCATTACACTACCAATAAACTGAAGTCTACAACCTGCGTTACCCACAACAAAGCCTACGTGATCATTCCATCTCATATCCCTACAAAGTGTTACAGCCAGATATTTGAACGAGTTGGCCGATTCCAACAGTGATTCATTGATAGTATAGTCATAGGATACCACGTTTTTCCATTTTGTGAAGTGCACAGTTCTACATTTCCAGACGTTTAAAGCAAGTTGCCAATCTTTGCAACACTTTTAAATCTTATCAAGATGTGACTGAATATTTATGCAGCTTCCTTCAGATAGTACTTCATTATAGATAACTGCAACATCTGCAAAAATTCTAATTTTACTATTAGTATTGTCTGCAAGGTCATAATGTACGACATGAAGAGCAAAGGTCCCAACACACTTCGCTGGGGCACACTGGCCGTTACTTCTACATCTGACAATGGCTCTCCATCCAAGATAGCATGCTGCATCCTCCCTACCAAAAAGTCCTCAATCGAGCCACTAATTTCACTTTATACCACATATGATCATATATTTGACAATAATCATAGGTGTAGTACTGAGTCAAATGCATTTTGGAAATCAAGAAATACTACATCTACCAGGTTGCCTTGATCCAAAACTTTTAGTATGTCATGTGAGAAAAGTGAGAGTCTGGTTTCACATTGATCGATGTTTTCAGAATCCATAGTGGTTAGCCTGGAGGATGTCTTTTGTTAGAGATACCTTGTTTTATCTGAGCTCAGAATATGTTATAAGATTCCACAACAAAAACTGATGTCATTGATACTGGAAAGCAGTTTTGTGGATCTGTAGACGGGTGTGGCCCTTGCTTTTCCCAAGAACTCTGCACAGTTTTTTGTTCAAGGACTCTACGACAGATTACAGTTAGAAGAGGGTCAAATTCAGTATAGAATCTGATTCCATCGGGCCTGAAGTCTTGTTTAGATTTAATGATCTCAGCAGTTTCTCAACTCTAATACTTATCACTGGATAATAGCTTAGAAAGTCAAAACTGCTTGTGAAATAATAAAAGCTATTTAATATATAATAGACAGAGTCTCAAAATGCCACATTCACTTAAATTTTGCCTTCTGGAAACCAATGAATAATCAGAAGAAAATGCTTACAAATTGCTTCAAAAAAAAATTATGTAATTTTTGCTTCTCTTTTAGAGATTATCCCCAATCTTTACTAACATGTACTGGAAGTCAAAACCACCTCTCATTTGCAGAGACATAATAGGTTCTCTAGGAGATACAGCACTGATTTCTTAATTTTAATACATTTTCAGAAAAGCCTTGTGAATTAGTTGAAGTATATAAAGCAAAGCACAAAGTCAAAATATCTCTGTTCTGAAACTAGTTTTTTTTATTGTGGTACTTTGAATAGCTTCCGCAACAAAACTCTGTCTCAAAATCCAGCAGAAAACTCAAAGAGATTCTGGCCATATGTAAAGTACACCAGCAGAAAGATGTAATCAATACCTTCACTGCATGATGACAATAGTGGTGTTATTGATGACAGTGCCACTAAAGCAGGGTTGCTAAACATGGTTTTGCAAAATTTCTTCACAAAAGAAGGCGAAGTAAATACTCCTGAATTTGAATCGAAACCAACTGCCAGCATGAATAACTTAGAAGTTGATATCCTCAATGTAGCAAAGCAGCTTAAATCACATAATAAAGGCAAGGCCTCCAGTCCAGCACAACTTCTCACTTGCAGAAAGATCTGTATCCAACGATACAGCAGTTGAGCAAGTCACAGCAATACCCAAGAAAGGAAATAGGAGTAATCCACAGAATTACAGACCAATATCACAAATGTCAATTTGCAGTAGGATTTTAGTACATATACAGTGCTCAAACATTATGAATCACCCTCAAGAAAATGATTAAGTGAAAAATAGCCAACACGGATTTAGAAAAATATCAGTCTTATGAAACACAACTAGCTCTTTACTCACATGAAGTAATGAATGCTACGGACAGGGTATGTCAAACTGATTCCATATATTTAGATTTCCAGAAGGCTTTTGATACCAATCCTCACAAGTGACTTGTAATTAAATTGCATGCCTATGGAATATCATTTCAGGTGAGTCACTGAATATATGATTTCCTGTGGGGAAGGTTACAGTCTGAAATAACCAATGGAAAGTTACGTAAACAGAAGTAATATCTGCCATTCCCCAAGTAAGTGTTATAAGGCTCTCTGTTGCCACTGATCTACATAAAGAATTTAAGAGATAACTTGAGCAGTCCTCTTAGATTTTTTGACAGCAATACTGTAATTTACCACCATATAAAATCATCAGATGATCAAAACAAATTGCAGAATGATTTGGGCAGGATATCTATATGGCAGAAAAAATGGCAACAGACTGCAAATAACAAATGGTATGAAGTCATTTTCATGAGTACTAAAAGAAAGCCACTACATTTCAGTTACATGATAGATCATACAGATCTAAAGGCTGTAAACTCAAATAAATACTGAGCGATTACAATTACAACTAAGCTAAATTCGAACAATCACAAGGAAAATGCTGTAGGGAAAGTAAACCAAAGACTGTGATTCATCGGCAGAAATTTAGAAAATAAAGCAGTTCTACTAAAGAGACTGCCTACACTATGCTTGTCCACGCTCTTCTGGAGTATTGCTGCATGGTGTGCTATCCACATCAGATAGGACTGATGGAGAACATCGAAAATATTCAGAGAAGTGCAGCAGCTCATTTTGTACTATCGCAAAATAGTGAGGAGAATGCCATGGACATGATACACGAACTGGGATGGCAGTCAGTAAAACAAAGGTGTTTTTTTTCTGCAGCAGGACCTTCTCATGAAATTTCAGTCACCATCTTTTTCCTCAGGGTATGAAAATATTTTGCTGGTGCTCACTTACATAGGGAGAAATGATCATTCCATTAAAGTAAGAGAAATCAGAACTTGCTTGGAAAGATTTAATTGTTCATTTCCGTGGACTGCTCAAGAGTGGAGCCGTAGAGAAGTAGCTTAAATGTGGTTTGATGAACCCTCTGCCCAGCACTTAATTGTGAATTGCAGAGTGATCATATATATTTACATGTAAAGAAAATGGATAAAGATACATTGATACATACCTAGACAGAACCCATTGTCAGTTTCATAATTCTTTGATTAGACGGAATCATTTGATAAACATCAGAATGACATTTTTTCATTTCTATTTTGGCATTTTGCTATCAGTTTTTTTTTTCTTTTTTTTTTTTTTTAATTTTTTAATCCTCCCACTTCTGTTCAACCTGGTCCAGTCAGTATATTATAAACACAATACACATGCAAACAGACATGGCAGCTTGCAAGGGACTCTGAATGTCATTTAGATGCACTGAATTATCCATATAATTGGCCATCAGGTAAGAAGTTTTGGACTTACATCAAATAAGTAAGTGGATCGAAATCATCTAGTCAGTCACCCAGGGACCATGTTATACACTCCTGGAAATTGAAATAATAACACCGTGAATTCATTGTCCCAGGAAGGGGAAACTTTAATGACACATTCCTGGGATCAGATACATCACATGATCACACTGACAGAACCACAGGCACATAGACACAGGCAACAGAGCATGCACAATGTCGGCACTAGTACAGTGTATATCCACCTTTCGCAGCAATGCAGGCTGCTATTCTCCCATGGAGACGATCGTAGAGATGCTGGATGTAGTCCTGTGGAACGGCTTGCCATTCCATTTCCACCTGGCGCCTCAGTTGGACCAGCGTTCGTGCTGGACGTGCAGACCGCGTGAGACGACGCTTCATCCAGTCCCAAACATGCTCAATGGGGGACAGATCCGGAGATCTTGCTGGCCAGGGTAGTTGACTTACACCTTCTAGAGCACGTTGGGTGGCACGGGATACATGCGGACGTGCATTGTCCTGTTGGAACAGCAAGTTCCCTTGCCGGTCTAGGAATGGTAGAACGATGGGTTCGATGACGGTTTGAATGTACCGTGCACTATTCAGTGTCCCCTCGACGATCACCAGTGGTGTATGGCCAGTGTAGGAGATCGCTCCCCACACCATGATGCCGGGTGTTGGCCCTGTGTGCCTCGGTCGTATGCAGTCCTGATTGTGGCGCTCACCTGCACGGCGCCAAACACGCATACGACCATCATTGGCACCAAGGCAGAAGCGACTCTCATCGCTGAAGACGACACGTCTCCATTCGTCCCTCCATTCACGCCTGTCGCGACACCACTGGAGGCGGGCTGCACGATGTTGGGGCGTGAGCGGAAGACGGCCTAACGGTGTGCGGGACCGTAGCCCAGCTTCATGGAGACGGTTGCGAATGGTCCTCGCCGATACCCCAGGAGCAACAGTGTCCCTAATTTGCTGGGAAGTGGCGGTGTGGTCCCCTACGGCACTGCGTAGGATCCTACGGTCTTGGCGTACATCCGTGCGTCGCTGCGGTCTGGTCCCAGGTCGACGGGCACGTGCACCTTCCGCTGACCACTGGCGACAACATCGATGTACTGTGGAGACCTCACGCCCCACGTGTTGAGCAATTCGGCGGTACGTCCACCCAGCCTCCCGCATGCCCACTATACGCCCTCGCTCAAAGTCCGTCAACTGCACATACGGTTCACGTCCACGCTATCGCGGCATGCTACCAGTGTTAAAGACTGCGATGGAGCTCCGTATGCCACGGCAAACTGGCTGAGACTGACGGCGGCGGTGCACAAATGCTGCGCAGCTAGCGCCATTAGACGGCCAACACCGCGGTTCCTGGTGTGTCCGCTGTGCCGTGCGTGTGATCATTGCTTGTACAGCCCTCTCGCAGTGTCCGGAGCAAGTATGGTGGGTCTGACACACCGGTGTCAATGTGTTCTTTTTTCCATTTCCAGGAGTGTATTTCTGGCTTTATAGTCATCATTTCATCTACAAGAAGCCTTATTAGAGCAGTTGAGAAGGCAGCAGTGGGAAGATGATGCAACGTTGTGTGAGACACTGGTGAAAAGTGGTTTATTGGGTATGTGTATCATGAGAACGACCGCCCAAATTGTAATCCTTCTCCACTATTGGCTACTGTGTTCGGAAGTAGCACGCCAAAATGATAATCTGAACAGTTAATTTACTTGCATTTCATATAAAAGCTTGTCTCAATAGCAGGCTATCATTCCATTACTTCAAAAGTGTTAATTACCAGCATAATAATAAACAATTGCTAAAGAAAAAGGTAGACAAAGCACTTCAGAGATCTTCGGATTGCACCTAATCTGGATGGTGGGCAAAGTGGTTCGACTGTCAACTCAGAGCTCCATTGGCAATCTCGTAGGATAGAACTATTGTGTGCCACATTCAGCACTGGTTAAGAACTTAATTAGTAATCTATGGTTTTTGGACATAAGAACTAATCTGTTAACAATTACACTAGCATGCAGTGAAAGTGCGAAGAATGAAACTTATTTGTGATTCATAAAGTGGACTATAAGTACAGTTTCTCATATTCTGCTAATTAAAAGAAAGTGATATCTCATTTAAACAAACTAATTCAAAATTTATATATAAAAACAAAGATGAGGTGACTTACTGAATGAAAGCGCTGTCAGGTCGATAGACACACAAACAAACACAAACATACACACAAAATTCAAGCTTTCGCAACAAACTGTTGCCTCATCAGGAAAGAGGGAAGGAGAGGGGAAGACGAAAGGAAGTGGGTTTTAAGGGAGAGGGTAAGGAGTCATTCCAATCCCGGGAGCGGAAAGACTTACCTTAGGGGGAAAAAAGGACAGGTATACACTCGCACACACGCACATATCCATCCACACATACAGACACAAGCAGACATATTTAAAGACAAAGAGTTTGGGCAGAGATGTCAGTCGAGGCAGAAGTGCAGAGGCAAAGAAGTTGTTGAAAGACAGGTCAGGTATGAGTGGCGGCAACTTGAAATTAGCGGAGATTGAGGCCTGGCGGATGACGAGAAGAGAGGATATACTGAAGGGCAAGTTCCCATCTCCGGAGTTCAGATAGGTTGGTGTTGGTGGGAAGTATCCAGATAACCCGGACGGTGTAACACTGTGCCAAGATGTGCTGGCTGTGCACCAACGGATGTTTAGCCACAGGGTGATCCTCATTACCAACAAACACTGTCTGCCTGTGTCCATTCATGCGAATGGACAGTTTGTTGCTGGTCATTCCCACATAGAATGCATCACAGTGTAGGCAGGTCAGTTGGTAAATCACGTGGGTGCTTTCACACGTGACTCTGCCTTTGATCGTGTACACCTTCCGGGTTACAGGACTGGAGTAGGTGGTGGTGGGAGGGTGCATTGGACAGGTTTTGCATTGGGGGTGGTTACAAGGATAGGAGCCAGAGGGTAGGGAAGGTGGTTTGGGGATTTCATAGGGATGAACTAACAGGTTACGAAGGTTAGGTGGACGGCGGAAAGACACTCTTGGCGGAGTGGGGAGGATTTCATGAAGGATGGATCTCATTTCAGGGCAGGATTTGAGGAAGTCGTATCCCTGCTGGAGAGCCACATTCAGAGTCTGATCCAGTCCCGGAAAGTATCCTGTCACAAATGGGGCACTTTAGTGGTTCTTCTGTGGAAGGTTTTGGGTTTGAGAGGATGAGGAAGTGGCTCTGGTTATTTGCTTCTGTACCAGGTCGGGAGGGTAGTTGCGGGATGCGAAAGCTGTTGTCAGGTTGTTGGTGTAATGGTTCAGGGATTCCGGACTGGAGCAGATTCGTTTGCCACGAAGACCTAGGCTGTAGGGAAGGGACCGTTTGATGTGGAATGGGTGGCAGCTGTCATAATGGAGGTACTGTTGCTTGTTGGTGGGTTTGATGTGGACGGACGTGTGAAGTTGGCCATTGGACAGGTGGAGGTCAACGTCAAGGAAAGTGGCATGGGATTTGGAGTAGGACCAGGTGAATCTGATGGAACCAAAGGAGTTGAGGTTGGAGAGGAAATTCTGGAGTTCTTCTTCACTGTGAGTCCAGATCATGAAGATGTCATCAATAAATCTGAACCAAACTTTGGGTTGGCAGACTTGGGTAACCAAGAAGGCTTCCTCTAAGTGACCCATGAATAGGTTGGCGTACGAGGGGGCCATCCTGGTACCCATGGCTGTTCCCTTTAATTGTTGGTATGTCTGGCCTTCAAAAGTGAAGAAGTTGTGGGTCAGGATGAAACTGGCTAACGTAATGAGGAAAGAGGTTTTAGGTAGGGTGGCAGGTGATCGGCGTGAAAGGAAATGCTCCATCGCAGCGAGGCCCTGGACGTGGGGAATATTTGTGTATAAGGACGTGGCATCAATGGTTACAAGGATGGTTTCCGGGGATAACAGATTGGGTAAGGATTCCAGGCATTCAAGGAAGTGGTTGGTGTCTTTGATGAAGGATGGGAGACTGCATGTAATGGGTTGAAGGTGTTGATCTAAGTAGGCAGAGATACGTTCTGTGGGGGCTTGGTAACCAGCTACAATGGGGCGGCCGGGATGATTGGGTTTGTGGATTTTAGAAAGAAGGTAGAAGGTAGGGGTGCGGGGTGTCGGTGGGGTCAGGAGGTTGATGGAGTCAGGTGAAAGGTTTTGCAGGGGGCCTAAGGTTCTGAGGATTCCTTGAAGCTCCGCCTGGACATCGGGAATGGGGTTACCTTGGCAAACTTTGTATGTGGTGTTGTCTGAAAGCTGACGTAGTCCCTCAGCCACATACTCCCGACGATCAAGTACCACGGTCGTGGAACCCTTGTCCGCCGGAAGAATGACGATGGATCGGTCAGCCCTCAGATCACGGATAGCCTGGGCTTCAGCAGTGGTGATGTTGGGTGTAGGATTAAGGTTTTTTAAGAAGGATTGAGATGCAAGGCTGGAAGTCAGAAATTCCTGGAAGGTTTGGAGAGGGTGATTTTGAGGAAGAGGAGGTGGGTCCCGCTGTGACGGAGGACGGAACTGTTCCAGGCAGGGTTCAATTTGGATGGTGTCTTGAGGAGTCGGATCATTAGGAGTAGGATTAGGATCATTTTTCTTTGTGGCAAAGTGATACTTCCAGCAGAGAGTACGAGTGTAGGACAGTAAATCTTTGACGAGGGCTGTTTGGTTGAATCTGGGAGTGGGGCTGAAGGTGAGGCCTTTGGATAGGACAGAGGTTTCGGATTGGGAGAGAGGTTTGGAGGAAAGGTTAACTACTGAATTAGGGTGTTGTGGTTCCAGATTGTGTTGATCGGAATTTTGAGGTTTTGGAGGGAGTGGAGCTGGAAGTGGGAGATTGAGTAGATGGGAGAGACTGGGTTTGTGTGCAATGAGAGGAGGTTGAGGTTTGCTGGAAAGGTTGTGAAGGGTGAATGAGTTGCCTTTCCGGAGGTGGGAAACCGGGAGATTGGATAGTTTTTGAGGTGGAGGGTGGCATGCTGTTCTAATTTACGGTTGGCCTGTAGGAGGATGCTCTGAACAGCCGGTGTGGATGTGGGAGAGTAAAGATTAAGGACTTTTATTAAGGATAGGAGTTGACGGGTGTGTTCATTGGCTGAGTTGATGTGTAGGTGAACGATTAGGTGGGTGAGGGCAATGGATTGTTCAGTTTGGAACTGGTATAGGGACTGATGGAAGGAAGGGTTGCAGCCAGAGATGGGAACTTTAAGTGTGAGGCCTTTGGGGGTGATGCCAAATGTCAGACAAGCCTGAGAAAATAGAATATGGGAGCGTAATCTGGCTAGGGCGAAGGCATGTTTGCGGAGTTTGCAATACCTGTTCCTCACTAATTGTTTATTGCAGCCTCAAGATAATGGAGTCATTACCTAAGTGCTGTTATCCGAGCAGGGCACAGCAACTATACAAGACTGGAAGTTGGTGAGCGTTATTCAGAACTTATGCATTCCACTCAATGTGGAGGAAGCAACTAGGCAACTCATGTGTACTGCAATCTTAGTATAAATAATATCAGTGACACCGTTATCTGTGGTAACACAGAGAAGGTATGAAGGAAAGAAATTTTGAGGAAAGGGATTCATCACACACGTAAATTCCTCTCGCTATCTCACTCTCTTTCACTTGTCATAACCATACTGGCAGTGAAATGGAAGATGACGGAAGACCAAAATGCTGAATTTGGTCTTTTGAAACTGTTTCACTACAGAATATCACAATACAGTAGCTGCTTTCAATCACTGCACGCAAACTGCAACAGCAGATATTGAGGTAAGTGATCACGGAAGAGAAAAGCACTGTGATCATTTAGTATTAGAAAGGCATGTGAACCAGATGAGATATCTTGTGAGATTCTACAGAGATTAACTGAAAACACATGTACCATTTCTAGCAGCAACTTATTGTAGTTCTCAAGCAAAGAAGGGTAATTAGTGTCTGGACAAAAAAGTGCAGGTCATTCCTATTTCCTAAAGGGTTTTAGGACAGAGGTACATATTTATAGACCTATAACATTAACATCAATCTGTTGAAGATGCTTTTTGCTAATGTAATATGAAATTTTTGGAGAACAAATATCTTCCCTATAGAAATCAACACGGATTCTGCAGACAAGAGATCTTGCGATACTCAGCTTGCTCTGTTCCACCACGAGACCCACTGCAGTGTAGATATTGGCAGATGCCCAAGACAGATTCATACGAAGAATCTTAAGGAAATATAGTTCATCCAAGAGAGAAGTGGCCTACAAGGCACATGTTCAACCAACTCTGCAGTATTGCTCATTAGTCTAGGTCTCTTACCATGTTGATTTAACAGAAGAGATAGGGTAGATCCAACAAAGAGGGGCACGCTTCATCACGGGATTGTTCAATCGGCACGAGAGCATTAAGGGGCTCTTACACACTGAGATACTTGCGCCGACTTGTCTATGCGGGCAGTGTTTGCCCAGACAAATAGTTGCATGTGAATGAATCAATAATTGAAAAATTTGTCAGTGTTCGGCCTGTGCGAAGCATGGTGGCCCTCGAATTGACACAGACCAGATGTGCAGACCAGTTGAAATGCTTCAGTACTTCATACACAGTGAGGTAACAAAAGTCATGGAGTACCTCGTAATATCATGTCAAATCTACTTTTGTCCAGCATAGTGCAGCAACTCCATGTGGTGTGGACTCAGCAAGTCGTTAGAAGTCCCCTGCAGAAATATTGAGGCATGCTGCCTCCTCAGTCATCCATAATTGCATCAGTGTTGCCGTTGCAGGGTGTTGCGCACAAACTGACCTCTCGATTTTGTTCCATAAACATTAGTAGGCATTCATGTCAAGTGATCTGAGCAAATGAAGTAATGAATCATAATCATTTCCAGCCAATGATCTGTTCAGCTGGACCAGGGATCCAGTCCATTCCATGTAAACACAGCCCACACTGTTATGGAGCCATGACCAGCTTGCTCTGTGCCTTGTTGATAGTTTGGGTCCATGGCTTTGTGGGGTCTGTGCCACACTTGAACCCTACTGTCAGCTCTGTCCAACTGAAATTGGGACACATCTGAAAAGGGCACAATTTTTCAGTAGTCTTGGGTCCAACCAATACGGGCATGAGGCCTGGAGAAGCATTGCAGGTGATGATGTGCTGTTAGCAAAGGCACTCACATTAGATGTCTGCGGCCATTACCCCAACAATACTAAATTTTGCCACACTGTTCTGACAGGTATGTTCGTTACAGGTCCCACATTGATTTCTGTGATTATTTCATGCAGTGTTGCTCATCCGTTAATAGTTACAACTCTACACAAACGCCACTGCTCTCGGTGAAAGCTGTTGGGCACTGTGTTGTCCATTGCGAGAAGTAATGCCTAAAATTTGGTGTTCTCATCACACTCTTGATGCCGTGAATCTCAGAATATTAAATTCCCTAACAATTTTCAAAATGCAATGTCCCAAGAGTCTAGCTCCAACTACAATTATGCATTCAGAGTCTGTTAATTCCCACTGTGGAGTCATAATCACGCCAGAAACCTTTTGCTCGTGATCATTGAGTACAAGTGACATCCCTTCAATGCACGGCTCTTTTATAAACCTCGTGTACATGATACAACTGCCATGTGTATATGTGCGTACTGCGAGTCCGTGACACTTGGCACCTCACTGTATGGCTCGACTTGTTTCCCTAACTATGTGGATCTACAATGAAGGTAACAAAACAGAACAAAATTTAAGATTAGCATAGCTTCCGGCTGTTGCTGATTACCTCAGTATTGTTATAAGTCTTTCATAAGCACTTACCGATTTTCTCATTTCTCATTATACTAATATTTAGATACTGTAAATACACGGTATTTATCCACTACAATTTGTGATGGCATATCTGTGAGTACAAACAAAAATCTTACAAGGGAACCTCCCCATCGCACTCCCCTCAGATTTAGTTATAAGTGGGCACGGTGGATAGGCCTTGAAAAACTGAACACAGGTCAATCGAGAAAACAGGAAGAAGTTGTGTGGAACTATGAAAAAATAAGCAAAATATAGAAACTGAGTAGTCCATGCAGACGATAGGCAACAACAAGGATGATGTGACTTCAGGAGCACCGTGGTCTCGTGGTTAGCGTGAGCACCTGTGGAACGAGAGGTCCTCGGTTCAACTCTACCCTCGAGTGAAAAGTTTAATCTTTTGTTTTCAGACAATTATTAAAGTTCAGGCACTCACACATCAATTTCGCTCTCCAAAATTCCAGGACATGTTCAGATTTGCTTGGACACACACAGGATTTGACAGTCTACACAAGGAAAAATTTGAAAATGTTAAAAACGTATGTTTTGACAGAGCACAGGGAAAACTATACGACTGTGAAACTGTTGCATTCATTTGTTGCAGTTTGTGTGACAAACTCTTATGTTTTCATCACTTTTTTGGGAGTGACTATCACAACCACAAGAAAACCTAAATCGGGCAAGGCAGAAGAATCTTTTTACCCATTCGCCAAGTGTGCAAGTTAGGTGGGTCAACAACATATTCCTGTCATGTGACGCACATGCCGTCACCAGTGTCGTATAGAATATATCAGACGTGTTTTCCTGTGGAGGAATCGGTTGACCTATGACCTTGCGATCAAATGTTTTCGGATCCTATTGCTGGTGGTGGTTGTTGGGATGTTTAAGGGGGACTAAACAGCTAAGGTCATCAGTCCCCCATTCCAAAAACAGGCGAGACATTAAGGCGCGGAGCAGATAAAACCCCAAGGGGAAGGAGACGCCCCCCCCCCCCCCCAGGCACTAAAGAACACAAATTAGGCAACAAACACTACAGAAAAGAAGAGTACAGACGAACACCAGACAGAAAGAAGCAGAAGAAAAGAAGATGGCCGGAGACTGGTTGACTGACCACAAGAACAAAAAAAAGGGAAAGAGTCAACCATCCGACGACACACCAAAACAGCAACAAATATGGAGACACGCGAGGACAAAAGACACAGAAAGGGAAAGGCGCAGGACCCCCCCTAAATGGATCCATAAAAAGGACTAGCACAGATAAAATGTAAAACATTGTCAGCCATGGAGGCATCGTCGCATAAAATCAAAGGCAAGGTGCCCGGGAGATTAAAAGACTGCCGGAGGGGGCGCAGTCGGGGACACTCCAATAAAATGTGGGCGACCGTCAGCCTGGACCCACACCGACACAGGGGGGGATCCTCCTGACGCAAAAGATGGCCGTGCGTCAGGTATGTATGGCCGATGCGGAGCCGACACAGGATAACAGAGTCCCTGCGAGAAGACCGCAGGGAGGAGCGCCACACATCGGTCGTCTCCTTGACAGCCCGCAGTTTATTAGGCGCTGTCATGCCTCGCCACTCAGCAGACCACATCCCAAGCACCTTACGGCGCAGCACCAGCTGCTGATCGTGAGCCGTGAGGCCGATCTCCAAAGCTGGGGCGTCGATCGCCCCTTTGGCCAGCCTGTCAACACGTTCGTTCCCCGGGATGCCAACATGACCTGGCGTCCAAACCAAGACCACCGAATGACCAGAACGGGCAATGGCGGAAACAGTTTCCTGAATAGAGGACACCAGAGGAGAAGAAGGATAGCAGCGGTCGATGGCCTGAAGGCTGCTCAGGGAGTCACTGCAGATGACGATGGACCTACCTGAGCAGAAACGCATATGCTCAAGAGCGCGCAATATGGCCACCAGCTCTGCAGTAAAAATACTGCAGCCAGCCGGCAAGGAGTGCTGCTCAACATGGGCAGCGTGAGCAAAAGCGTAGGCAGTGCGACCATCAACCAGGGAACCATCAGTGTAGACAGTCTCACAGTCCAAAAATGAGGCGAGGAGTGCAAGAAAACGGCGACGGAGGGCCACAGGTGGAACCGAGTCCTTGGGTCCCTGTGCCAAGTCCAGACGGACGGACGGCCGGGACAAACACCAGGGAGGTGTAGGTGCACGGACCCGGAAGGGAGGCAGAAGAGGGAATGAGCCCAGTTCCGACAGCAGGGACTGGACGCGGACAGCTATGGAAAGCCCAGACCTAGGTCGCCGTTCGGGCAGATGGAGGACCACGGCAGGGAAGAGCAGGCGATGATTGGGATGGCCAGGCGAGCAATGCACGTGGACAGCATAGTTGGCGAGCAGTCGATGGCGGCGAATCCGCAGCGGGGGAATCCCGGCCTCCACCAGTAGACTATCCACGGGGCTTGTACGGAAAGCGCTGTTGCAAGCCAAACCCCACAGTGGTGTATGGGGTCTAACAACTTCAACACTGAGGGTGATGCAGACCCATAGGCCAGGCTCCCATAATCAAGCCGGGACTGCACAAGGGCTCTGTACAATCGCAGCAGCGTGCAGCGATCTGCACCCCAAGACATGTGGCTAAGGCAGCGGAGGGCGTTGAGGTGCCGCCAGCACTTTTGCTTCAGCTGAGTAATATGAGGAACCCATATGAGCCGGGCATCAAACACGAGTCCCAAGAAGCGGCAAGTGTCCACCATGCCAAGCAGGTGGCCGTCAAGGTAAAGTTCAGGATGAGGGTGGACCGTCCAACGCCTGCAGAAGTGCATAACTCGAGTCTTGGCTGCAGAGAACTGAAAACCATGAGTCAGAGCCCATGATGCTGCCTTGCAAACGGCGACTTGCAGCCGGCGTTCGGCGACTCCCATAGTCGTGGAGCTAAATGAGATGCAGAAGTCGTCGGCATACAAAGAAGGAGACACCGACGACCCCACAGCTGCAGCCAGACCATTAATGGCCACTAGAAATAAGGAGACGCTCAACACCGAGCCCTGCGGGACCCCATTTTCCTGTATATAAGATGAACTAGAGGCGGCACCGACTTGCACCTGGAAAGAGCGGCGCAATAAAAAGGTTTGAAGAAAAGCCGGGAGCTGACCACGAAGACCCCACTCATGCAACGTGGCGAGGATGTGATGCCTCCATGTGGTGTCATACGCCTTCCGCAGATCGAAAAATACAGCAACGAGATGCTGACGTCGGGCAATAGCAGATTCCAGCCGCACCAAATTGTCCATGGCAGACCGGCCCCGACAGAAGCCACCCTGGGATGGAGCGAGGAGACCGCGCGACTCAAGAACCCAACACAAACGCCGCCCCACCATATGTTCGAGCAATTTGCACAAAACGTTGGTGAGGGTAATGGGACGATAGCTGTCCACCGCCAGTGGGTCCGCACCGGGCTTCAAGATGGGGACAATAAGACCCTCTCGCCATTGCGGTTAAAGATGGTGAGGATGTGTCTCTGGCAGTCCCTGGAGAGATGCTTCAGCATCTGTGCGTGGATGCAGTCCGGTCCTGGTGCTGTATCAGGGCAATCGGCGAGGGCAGCGAGGAATTCCCTCTCGCTGAAAGGAGCATTGTATTTTTCAGAACGACGCGTGCGGAACGATAACGGCGTCTGCTCGGCTCGCTCCTTGAGAGAGCGAAAGGCGGGGGGATAAGATGCAGTCACAGAGCTCTGAGCAAAGTGCGCGGCAAGCCGTTCAGCAATGGCGGCAGCGTCCGTGCAGACATCGCCGTCCAAGGAGAGCCCAGGGACACCCATAGGGGTCTGGTATCCATAAATCCGCCGGATCCGGGACCACACGAGCGAAGGGGAGACATGGTAACCCAAGGATGAGACATAACTCTCCCAGCACTCCTGCTTACGCCGTGCAATAAGACGACGGGCCAAGGCACGGAGCCTCTTAAAGGCGATGAGGGTCTCGAGACACGGGTGTCGCCTATGACGCTGGAGAGCCCGCCGATGGTCGCGAATAGCCTCAGCAATCTCCAGCGACCACCAGGGTACAGCCTTCCTCCGAGGGAGACCAGAAGAACAGGGGATGGCAGCCTCGGCCGCTGAAATGATGGACGTGGTTAAAACACGGACCACCTCGTCAATGTCACCCTGTGGGGGAGACTCAACGGTTGCAGCGGAAGTAAAAGCCGGCCAGTCAGCCCTGTGGAGAGCCCAGCAGGGCAGGCGCCCAGAAGAATGACACTGGGGCAGTGACAAATACACTCCAGGAATTGGAAAAAAGAACAATTTGACACCGGTGTGTCAGACCCACCATACTTACTCTGGACACTGTGAGAGGGCTGTACAAGCAATGATCACACGCACGGCACAGCGGAGACACCAGGAACCGCGGTGTTGGCTGTCGAATGGCGCTAGCTGCGCAGCATTTGTGCACCGCCGCCATCAGTGTCAGCCAGTTTGCCATGGCATACGGAGCTCCATCGCAGTCTTTAACACTGGTAGCATGCCGCGACAGCGTGGACGTGAACCGTATGTGCAGTTGACGGACTTTGAGCGAGGGCGTATAGTGGGCATGCGGGAGGCCGGGTGGACGTACCGCCGAATTGCTCAACACGTGGGGCGTGAGGTCTCCACAGTACATCGATGTTGTCGCCAGTGGTCGGCGGAAGGTGCACGTGCCCGTCGACCTGGGACCGGACCGCAGCGACGCACGGATGCACGCCAAGACCGTAGGATCCTACGCAGTGCCGTAGGGGACCGCACCGCCACTTCCCAGTAAATTAGGGACACTGTTGCTCCTGGGGTATCGGCGAGGACCATTCGCAACCGTCTCCATGAAGCTGGGCTACGGTCCCGCACACCGTTAGGCCGTCTTCCGCTCACGCCCCAACATCGTGCAGCCCGCCTCCAGTGGTGTCGCGACAGGCGTGAATGGAGGGACGAATGGAGACGTGTCGTCTTCAGCGATGAGAGTCGCTTCTGGCTTGGTGCCAATGATGGTCGTATGCGTGTTTGGTGCCGTGCAGGTGAGCGCCACAATCAGGACTGCATACGACCGAGGCACACAGGGCCAACACCCGGCATCATGGTGTGGGGAGCGATCTCATACACTGGCCGTATACCACTGGTGATCGTCGAGGGGACACTGAATAGTGCACGGTACATCCAAACCATCATCGAACCCATCGTTCTACCATTCCTAGACCGGCAAGGGAACTTGCTGTTCCAACAGGACAATGCACGTCCGCATGTATCCCGTGCCACCCAACGTGCTCTAGAAGGTGTAAGTCAACTACCCTGGCCAGCAAGATCTCCGGATCTGTCCCCCATTGAGCATGTTTGGGACTGGATGAAGCGTCGTCTCACGCGGTCTGCACGTCCATCACGAACGCTGGTCCAACTGAGGCGCCAGGTGGAAATGGCATGGCAAGCCGTTCCACAGGACTACATCCAGCATCTCTATGATCGTCTCCATGGGAGAATAGCAGCCTGCATTGCTGCGAAAGGTGGATATACACTGTACTAGTGCCGACACTGTGCATGCTCTGTTGCCTGTGTCTATGTGCCTGTGGTTCTGTCAGTGTGATCATGTGATGTATCTGACCCCAGGAATGTGTCAATAAAGTTTCCCCTTCCTGGGACAATGAATTCACGGTGTTCTTATTTCAATTTCCAGGAGTGTAGATGGGAAAATGGTCACTACCACACAGGTCAGGATGCACTCTCCAGTGGAGGGATGGGACAAGTCCAGGGCTGCAAATAGAGAGATCGATGGCCGAGAACGAGCCATGGGCCACACTGAAATGCGTGGGAGCACCGGTGTTCAAGAGGCTAAGGTCGAGCTGAGCCAACACATGCTCCACGACCCGACCGCGGTCATCGGAGACAGTCCCACCCCAGAGAGGGTTGTGGGCATTGAAATCGCCCAGAAGCAGCAAAGGTGGCGGGAGTGGAGCCAGCAGCGCAGCCAAGACATGGAGGGGGAGCTCCCCATCCAGAGGAATGTAAACAGAGCAAACAGTAATAGCCGGCGAGAGCTCAACCCTGGCAGTGACTGCCTCTAAAGGCGTCAGAAGGGGCACTGGCGAGCTACAAACAGAGTGGTGAACAAAGAGGCAAACCCCACCTGACGCTCGTTGACAGGCAGCGCGGATCTTACAGTATCCCCGATAACCGCGAAGGGGGGGGGGGGGGGGGTCCGGGGGTCCGCATTGCTGGAAACCAAGTTTCCTGCAGAGCAATGCAGAGAACAGGGGAAACACTCAGAAGCATCCGGAGCTCAAGCAGGTGGCGGAAATAACCGCCGCAGTTCCACTGGAGAATGGAAGCAGGAAGGGACTGGGAGGGCATGAATGCGACTAAGAGGCAGACAGCGCCTCAGAGACAACTGCCGCCACCAGGGGGAGAGTCAGCTGAGTCCATAGGAGAGGCCCCCAAGGGTTCCGTGAGGGCGAGATCCGCTGCAGAGGCGAGGATCTCCACCTCATCCCCGGAGCCAGGACTATGTACAGCAGGCGGTACTGAAACCGCCGGAACGTCCTCCTTCTTGGACACATTCCGTTCCTTCTTCTCACGTCGGCCCTTAGGGTGAGAGGGCTGGGAGAGCTTCTCTGAAGGAGCGTCGGAGGCTGACGACGACGCAGAAGCCCTACGACCAGCAGGTGGCGGAACCTTCAGCCACTGGCTGACATCCGGCTGGGTAGGAGAAGAAACGAAGGAAGGGAGAGCCCCGAGGGGCCCCTTCCGCGAGACAGGAACCGGCAGAGGCAACGCCGGCGGAGAAGGAGGGGGAGGGATCGAGCCCCCCGGTTTTGGAGGAGATGTCACTCCCGAAGTAAGCGTGGGGGGAGCGACAGAAGAGGGTTTGCCCCCAACTGCTTAGGGGGCAACAGAGGAAGGCTTGCCCCCAGGCACGAGGGGGGCAGACAGAGATACACGGCCCCGAGGGCCCACTGAAGGCGGCACAGATGGAGCAACAACCGTCGCTCGCGTGGGCGACGATAACGTGGCTGCAGCATAAGATGTTCGAATGGAAGCAGGATACAACCTTTCATATTTCAGTTTTGCCTCTCGATAAGTAAGCCGGTCCAGAGTCTCAAATTCCATGATCTTCCGCTCCTTATGAAGAACGGGGCAATCCGGCGAGCATAGAGAGTGGTGCTCCCCACAGTTGACACATACAGGCGGAGGTGCACATGGAGAATCGGGATGAGAGGGGCGTCCGCAATCTCGACATGTAGCGCTGGATGGGCAACGGGAGGACATATGCCCAAACTTCCAGCACTGGAAGCACCGCATCGGGGGAGGGACGTATGGCTTGATGTCGCAACGGTAAACCATCACCTTGACCTTCTCGGGCAAGACATCACCCTCGAAGGCCAAGATAAAGGCACCGGTGGGCACCCTGTTAGTCTTGGGTCCTCTATGTACACGACGGACAAAATGTACACCACGTTATTCCAAGTCGGCTCTCAGCTCATCATCGGATTGTAACAAGAGGTCACGATGGTAAATAATCCCCTGGACCATATTTAAGCTATTGTGGGGAGTGACGGTAACAGGAACGTCTCCCAGCTTATCACACAAGAGCAACGCTCATGACAGGGCTGGGGAGGACGTCTTGAGGAGGATGGACCCATTCCTCATTTTAGACAACCCCGCCACTTCCCCAAACTTATCCTCCAGGTGTTCCACAAAAAACAGAGGCTTCGTCGTAAGAAAGGAGTCACCATCAGTCCTGCTGCAGACAAGGTATTGCGGTACGTAAGGCTCCCGCTTGGCACTAGATCGGCGTCCCTCCCATGGCGCAGCCAACGAGGGGAACGTCTGAGGGTCATATTGCGCAGCATCAAAGTCTACTCTACCTCGCTTAGAGACGCTGGTGGCCGTGCGACCACCAGCTTGGTGTGATTTATTGCGCTTCATTGCGCCACATCCGCCCAGATGCCACCTACTCCGAACGAGGGCTCTCCCCAAGGGCGCCACCCAGCCAAAGCAACGGGTACCTGGCCGATATCCCGTTGCCCGGAGTCCCCGTGCCCCAGACAAGATGGGCACATACTCCTTGGCATGCATGTGGAGGAAACAGCTCTGGCATCTGTAGTGCGATCCCTGCGTGGTCAGGGGGCTACCACCAAGAGGGTACATGACGACCCCACCACAACGGAATGGCTACTGTGCTGGATTTTAGGTGTTGAAAGGGTCCACAGTTGTCGTGGGCGCTAAGAAGAAGAGTGCGCACAAGGCGAGAAGGAGATAACCCAGAAGATGTTGGGCGTAGTCCCCCCCCACACGACAATAGGTAACATGCAAGATGGTGGAGCATGATGGACCAATAGAAAAACACCACGTAAGGTGTCCTTCCCCAAATGGCACGCACTAACAACGGAAATTTGGAAAAAAAAAAAGGAGGTCAAACCCAAGAGGGGACCATCACAGAAGGCCGAAACGTTTGAGACTCCTTTTAGTCGCCTCTTATGACAGGCAGGAATACCGCGGGCCTATTCTTACCCCCGAACCCGCAGGGGGAGTTCCTATTGGAGAGGCACGTCCTTTCGTCTACTAATCGCACGGTTTTGCGGTGCGGTCACAAAACACAGACACTAAACTTATTACAGTGAACAGAAACGACAATGAACGAACGGACAGATCATAACTTTGCGAAAATAAAGAAATTAAAATTTTCACTCGAGGGAAGACTTGAACCACGCACCTCTCGTTCCACATCTACTCATGCTGACCACGGGACCACGGCACTCCCGAGCTAAGAGTGTCCTTGATGTTACCTATCTTGCGCATGGACTACTCAGTTTGTATATTTTGCTTGTTTTTCATAGTTCCACACAACTTCTTCCTGTTTTCTCAACTGATCTGTGTTCAGTTTTTCATGGCCTATCTACTTTGCCAACTTATAACTAAATCTGAGGGTAGTGCGATGAGGAGGTTCCCTTGTTAGTATAAAGTACACCGATTTAAAAACAAAAAATGTACAGACCTGGATCTCAATCTGGTTTCACTAGTGTCAGCAAATATTGATGTTATTGTTATCTCTTTGTACTATTCACCAGATGGTAACTTTGAAAACTTCATTGCACAGATGGAGAATTGTTTATCTTACCTTACACACCTTAAATCTAAACCTGTATTGTGGGCTGTTTGCAGCAAACAAATTCTCAACTAAGGGTGATGCTCATCTAGACACAGTTATCAACAACCTTAATATTTGGGATTACAATATGAACGTGGTTGAACCAATGATTGCAGATCACAGTGTGTTAGTAATAGATCTTAGCACGAAGAGAGAGAGTAAATTGCAATCAAGCGCATAATGATCAAGCTACACATTCAGTAAAAGGGTTATTAAGATCTCAAAGAAGTGCTGTCTGGTGTGAATTGGCAGCAAAAATTTCAGTAACAGGAGCCAGTGCCACATCTGAATGTCTGTTCCAAACCTTGAAAACAAAATTTGATGACAGGTTCCCAAAAATCATCAAGAAGTATCCTACAGGCAAATGACAAGGAAGGGAAAAACCTATTACAGGGAAGATGCAGTACACACCCTAAGCTATACAAATTAAAAGGTACCATATTAATGTTCAGGGACCATATGAAGACAGATTTAGATTTTCCAACTAGAGATCTGCTTCATTGTAACTACTTAAGAGACAAGAAGATTGACAAAAACGGTGTTGAGGATATTAAACAGTGCGTGCAAAACAGCTTGTAATCTGGTAAATGAGCACTGGAAGAAGCCTACTTCAGTCATAAATTCCTATAGTCCTGGTGCCTTCTATCAGTACTTTGTAAGGATAGTAAGAAATATTTTAAATGAAATTCCAGACTCAAGCTTAGATTCCTCAGCTCATATAAAAAATGTAAGCTGTTGCACTATTAAAAACTAGAAGGGCTTGCACCCTAAGCACACTGGACAAATAGTGAATACATACAAACATTCAGAGAGTGTAGATACCTGTGACATGTCCTGCACAGTCCTGAAGAAGATTACTCTGTGGCTTGCTGAACCACTAGCCGCAGTAATCAATAAATGTTTATCCTTTATTGACCATATAGCAGAGACGCCGAGTCGCAGATAGGCACAACAAAAAGACTCTCCCAATTATAGTTACCAGACATTAAGGCCTTCGTCAACAAAACACACACACACACACCGACACACACACACACACACACACACACACACACACACACACACACACACACACACACACAGACACCATAATCCCTACCCTAGCTAAAGTTATGGAGTCTGTAATGAAACACCAGCTACCATATTACTTCGAAGATGATAAACTCTTTCAGGACACAAAGCACGGCAGTGTATTATTTGAAACTTCCTGGCAGATTAAAACTGTGTGCCCAACCGAGACTCGAACTCGGGACCTTTGCCTTTCGCGGGCAAGTGCTCTACCATCTGAGCTACCGAAGCACGACTCACGCCCGGTCCTCACAGCTTTACTTCTACCAGTATCTCATCTCCTACCTTCCAAACTTTGTTTGCAAGGTTCACAGGAGAGCTTCTGTAAAGTTTGGAAGGTAGGGGACGAGATACTGGCAGAAGTAAAGCTGTGAGGACCGGGCGTGAGTCGTGCTTCGGTAGCTCAGACGGTAGAGCACTTGCCCGCGAAAGGCAAAGGTCCCAAGTTCGAGTCTCGGTCGGGCACACAGTTTTTATCTGCCAGGAAGTTTCATATCAGCACATACTCTGCTGCAGAGTGAAAATCTCATTCTGGGGTGTATTATTTCATTCTGCTTAAAAATTAAATGACTTTCAAAGCTGTATTGCTTCTCTGGCCGTCTCTTTTTACGTGTAAACTGCAGCTGGCCACGTCACTGCAGGCTAGTTGTACCAGCTGACCGGCCAGTGCTGTCAAAGTTAAAATGAGCTGGTAAATCTGTTGTCTCATAGTGTAGTGTATGGAATATGGATTGGGGCTAAGAAATGAAAGAGGAAGCCGCCTGGTAGCATTTTGCACAGAGCATAACTTAATCATAGCTAACACTTCGTTTAAGAATCATGAAAGAAGGTTGTATACATGGAAGAACCCTGGAGATACTAGAAGGTTTCAGATAGATTATATAATGGTCAGACAGAGATTTAGGAACCAGGTTTTAAATTGTAAGACATTTCCAGGGGCAAATGTGGACTCTGACCACAATCTATTGGTTATGAACTGTAGATTAAAAATGAAGAAACTGCAAAAAGGTGAGAATTTGAGGAGATGGGACCTGGATAAACTGAAAGAACCAGAGGTTGTACAGAGTTTCAGGGAAAGCATACGGGAACAATTGACAAGAATGGGGAAAAGAAATACAGTAGAAGAAGAATGGGTAGCTTTGAGGAATGAAATAGTGAAGGCAACAGAGGATCAAGTAGGTAAAAAGACGAGGGCTACTAGAAATCCTTGGGAGACAGAAGAGATACTGAATTTAATTGATGAAAGGAGAAAATACAAAAATGCAGTAAGTGAAGCAGGCAAAAAGTAATACAAACATCTCAAAAATGAGATCGACAAGAAGTGCAAAATGGCTCAGCAGGGATGGCTAGAGGACAAATGTAAGGATGTAGAGGCTTATCTCACAAGGGGTAAGATAGATACTGCCTACAGGAAAATTAAAGAGACCTTTTGAGAAAAGAGAACTACTTGCATGAATATCAAGAGCTCAGATGGCATCCCAGTTCTAAGCAAAGAAGGGAAGGCAGAAAGGTGGAAGGAGTATATAGAGGGTCTATACAGGGGCGATGTTCTTGAGGACAATATTATAGAAATGGAAGAAGATGTAGATGACGATGAAATGGGAGGTATGATATTGCGTGAAGAGTTAGACAGAGCACTAAAAGACCTAAGTCAAAACAAGGCCCCGGGAGTAGACAACATTCCATTAGAACTCTACCATCTGGTGAGCAAGATGTATGAGACAGGCGAAATTCTGTCAGACTTCAAGAAGGATATAATAATTCCAATGCCAAAGAAAGCAGGTGTTGACAGATGTGAAAATTACCAAACTATCCGTTTAATAACTCACAGCTGCAAAATACTAATGCGAATTCTTTACAGACACATAGAAAAACTGGTAGAAGCCAAACTCGGGGAAGATCAGTTTGGAATCCGTAGAAATGTTGGAACACGTGAGGCAATACTGACCCTATGACTATCTTAGAAGAAAGATTAAGGAAAGGAAAACCTACGTTTCTGGCATTTGTAGACTTAGAGAAAGCTTTTGACAATGCTGACTGGAATACTCTCTTTCAGATTCTGAAGGTGGCAGGGGTAAAATACAGGGAGTGAAAGGCTATTTACAATCTGTACAGAAAGCAGATGGCATTTATAAGGGTCGAGGGACATGAAAGGGAACCAGTGGTTGGGAAGGGAGTGAGACAGGGTTGTAGCCTCTCCCCGATGCTATTCAATCTGTATATTGAGCAAGCAGTAAAGGAAACAAAAGAAAAGTTCGGAGTAGGTATTAAAATACATGGAGAAGAAATAAAAACTTTGAAGTTCGCCGATGACATTGTAATTTTGTCAGAGACAGCAAAGGACCTGGAACAGCAGTTGAACGGAATGGACAGTGTCTTGAAAGGAGGGTATAAGATGAGCACCAACAAAAGCAAAATGAGGATAATGGAATGTAGTCAAATTAAGTCAGGTGATGTTTATGGAATAAGATTTGGAAATGAGACACTTAAAGTAGTAAAAGAGTTTTGCTGTTTGGGGAGCAAAATAACTGATGATGGTCGAAGTAGACAGGATATAAAATGTAGACTGGCAATGGCAAGGAAAGCGTTTCTGAAGAAGAGAAATTTGTTAACATCGAGTATAGATTTAAGTGTCAGGAATCATTTCTGAAAGTATTTGTATGGAGTGTAGCCTTGTATGGTAGTGAAACATGGACGATAAATAGTTTAGACAAGAAGAGAATAGAAGCTTTCAAAATGTGGTGCTACAGAAGAATGTTGAAGATTAGATGGGTAGATCACATAACTAATGAGGAGGTACTGAATAGAATTGGGGAGAATAGGAGTTTGTGGCACAACTCTAGAAGTAGGGATCGGTTGGTAGGACATGTTCTGAGGCATCGAGGGATCACCAATTTAGTATTGGAGGGCAGCGTGGAGGGTAAAAATCATAGAGGGAGACCAAGAGATGAATACACTAAGCAGATTTAGAAGGATGTAGGTTGCAGTAGGTACTGGGAGATGAAGAAGCTTGCACAGGATAGAGCAGCATGGAGAGCTGCATCAAACCAGTCTCAGGACTGAAGACCACAACAACAACAACCCAAAATTTTCACTTCATTTCTACCAAATTGTGATTTTCATAGTTTAATTGTAATGCCTTGCAAATTTAGTCTATGAATAAATTCGTCCAGAGATTGAATGTGTTCACTCTGCAATGTAGATACAACTACAATGCCATCAACATAAATTAAAACTTTTCTTCTGTGTTAAGATTATTTGATTTAGTAATATTACTAACTACATCATCTTAGGTTATTTATAAATCATTATCATGAAATCCTTTAATTGTACTCACATGGTCAACTTCTGTTGTAAGCATTACACCCAATTTTTGTGTAGGTAACAATTCAGAACATACGTTAACTACACTACTGGCCATTAAAATTGCTACACCAAGAAGAAATGCAGATAATAAACTGGTGTTCATTGGACAAATATATTATACTAGAACTGACATGTGATTACATTTTCACGCAATTTGAGTGCATAGATCCTGAGAAATCAGTACCCAGAACAACCACCTCTGCCTGTAATAATGGCCTTGATACACCTGGGCATTCAGTCAAACAGAGCTTGGATGAAATATACAGGTACAGCTGCCCATACAGCTTCAACATGATACCACAGTTCATCAAGAGTAGTCACTGGCGTATTGTGACAAGCCAGTTGCTCGGCCACCATTGACCAGACGTTTTCAATTCATGAGAGATCTGGAGAATGTGCTGGCCAGGGCAGCAGTCGAACATTTTCTGTATCCAGAACGGCCCGTACAGGACCTACAACATGCGGTCGTCCATTAACCTGCTGAAATGTAGGGTTTCGCAGGGATCAAATGAAGGCTAGAGCCATGGGTCTTAACACATCTGCAATGTAACGTCCACTGTTGAAAGTGCTGTCAATGTGAACAAGAGGTGACTGAGACATGTAACCAATGGCACCCCATACCATCACGCTGGATGATACGCCAGTATGGTGATGACGAATACACCCTTCCAATGTGCGTTCACCACGATGTTGCCAAACATGGATGCGACCATCATGATGCTGTAAACAGAACCTAGATTCATCCGAAAAAATGACGTTTTGCCATTCGTGCACCCAGGTTCATAGTCATTGAGTACACCATTGCAGGCACTCCTGCCTGTAATGCAGCATCAAGTGTAACCGCAGCCATGGTGAGCTGATAGTCCATGCTGCTGCAAACGTCGTCAAGCTGTTCGTGCAGATGGTTGTCGTCTTGCAAACGTCCCCATCTGTTGACTCAGGCATCGAGACATGGCTGCACAATCCGTTAGAGCCAAGGGGATAAGATGCCTGTCATCTCGACTGCTAGTGATACGAGGCCGTTGGGATCCAGCACAGCATTCTGTATTACCCTCCTGAACCCACCGATTCCATATTCTGCTATCAGTCATTGGATCAAGACCAATGCGAGCAGCAATGTCATGATACACTAAACCGCAATCGTGATAGGCTACAATCCGACCTTTATCAAAGTCGGAAACATGATGGTACGCATTTTTCCTCCTTACACGAGGCATCACAACAACATTTCACCATACAACGCCGGTCAACTGCTATTTATGTATGAGAAATCGGTTGTAAACTTTCCTCATGTCAGCACGTTGGAGGTGTCGCCACCGGCGCCAACTTTGTGTGAATGCTCTGAAAAGCTAATCATTTGCATATCACATCTTCCTCCTGTCGGTAAAATTTCGCGTCTGTAGCACGTCATATTCGTTGTGTAGCAATTTTAATGGCCAGTAGTGTATGTTTTCATCTGCTCTATATGGAAATCTCACTGAAGCATTTTGAAAATCTGATGTTACTTTGTGCTCTGCTAACCAATCTATTCCTAAAATCACAGGTACATAGAAACCTACAACAACAAAGATTTGGAACTGAATGTTATATTTGTTTATCAAAAATGCAATGAATAGTTCTTTACTTACCAGTTTACTTGTAGATCCTGTTGTTTCTATGACCTTGACTCTGGTTGCTGGAAGTCATGGAAAAAGATGAAACATGTTGTTTTGTTCTATGAATTTGCAATCTAATACTGAAACAGCCAGATTCTAAAATTACCCATACTTGCATCTGTTTGATACAATCTTTGATGGACTGTATATTTCCCTATAATAGCCCCACTCTTAAACTTATTCCATCACCAATCTAATTAAATTACAAATGATGATGTTGAATGCCCTATTTTGATGTCCTCTCTTATTATTCCTATTATTATATCTTCGTCCTAATCTATTACGATCCTGACCACCATTTCCTCTATTGTGATGGCTATAGGTGGTACTGTCTTGGTCACTTTTTCTATTACTATTAGCCAACCTTTCTGATTATTGCTCCATGGTGTCTATGTGTTCCAAATATTCTAATAAACTATTAATTTTACTCCAGTCTCTGTCTCTTGCCCTCCACGATCAGCAACTGAGAACCACTTGTAACAAATGTTCCTCCGTTTTGGCCTGTCAAAGTATGTTACTTTATTAATATGCCACTCTATGAAGTTTCTGTAGCCCTACCAATAATTATTGCTGTAAGGCTCGGAACATAAAAGTTCTGGACGTAGCTTCTTTTGAGCCCCATCGCCCCAGTATTTTGATTTAAAAGCTCTTTTGAACTCTTCATACTTTTGAAAATCCCCACTGTGCTGTGTGAGTTATCAAAAATTTTATTTTATTGGAGTCTGTTCCATATTTGTGAAAGATTTTAGAAATAAAACAAGATGCATATCTCCTGATGCTGCAATTTTGGAAATTTATGATTAAGTCTAGTTGTTGATCTATCACCTGTGAGTATGGTAACTGACTCTGTATACTGTCTCTTCAGTCTCAGAAGGGTCGTTAGGTTCGATGTTTATCTTGTTTCGAAGATTCCATTCTAATTCAAGTTTCTGGAAGCTAGGTTTTATTTCGCTACTGATTGCCGAAATTGCAACTATATCCGTACCTGTAAACTTGTGTAATATGGTTTTAGTTTCTAATAATTCTTTCTCTAAAATCTGAACTTTGAATTAAATTATCTTGTTCAGATTTTATCAGATGTACACATTCTGTTTTATCATCTGGCGTTTCTTTGACGATTTGTAGTTGTTCACACAACACACATTTTTTAAAAGTTAATAAAAATCAGAAAAGAAATTATTAAAGTGTATTACAATTTAGAATTCCTGAAAGATCAAAATGTTAATCTATATGTTCACAATCACTATTTACAGGACATTAACACCACCACCAAAGGAACTTGGAAGATACACAAAGGCATTTTTTTAATAAGAATAGCAAATTAAATTAATGGTTACTATGTATACCTACAGAAAATATGATGTAACTACCATGCAATGTGCATGAAGGTTATGCACACTTTGGATCGAAATAGTGTATCATGCCCCACATGACAATGTATTATTATTTTTACCCTCAAGTGAGCACATGTATGTATAAAGTGCACCACCCACAATTCACTTTGTCTTGCACCAATCCATTGTTGTTTCACAGTTGCGAGGCTGTATCCGTACCTTAATTATTGCGTCAGGTAACACATTGATAAGTTGTGTTGTCATATGTCCAAGTGAGCAGTAGTAATATAAAAGAAACAACAAGCTAGACAAGAAACAAATTACAATCAGTGCAAGAAACACGTGCCAGATTCCAAGCTAGCAGCACACTCCCACAAAGAGGCAGTTGTCTATGAAATAGCAATCAAATAAGAGGTTGGCTGGGATATGATGCAACTGTGCTGTTTAATGCTTTGAAGATTCATTACTGTGCAATAACACTTGTACATGACAACAGAGTGACAGAATGAAAGTTTATTTTGTTATTGTTTAACTGAACAGTGATTTATCTCATAAAATGTAAGGTTTTTTAATTGTTATCTGGTTAACCCTTGTGTACACATTGGGTTATCTGGATTGCCCTTAGAACTGTAACATCCAATATTTCAGGTGTATTGAAACTAATGTAGACAAGTCCAGATTATTTCTCATTTGCATCTTTATACATTTCATAATAAAATCAAAATGTAAATACTTTCAAAAAAGAGCAATTAAATGGGACTGAACATAAAGCACACTCTAGTCCACATTCAGGTTGCCCAGGAATCACATATCTCCATTACAACAGATGTGAAGTTCACAAATGAAGTACTCTATTTTATATAATGTATTAATAGTTTTAACATTTATTAGATAACCAAGTAATAATGCAACAGATGTAGTAATCAATATGTGCAAAATATATCAATTGTTATACATATGTGACAGAGTAAATTACATAATTTTATATAGCTGCTAAAGTTTGCTCTTCATTACCATGGAACTCTCAAGTCCACAACCTGTGCACAGATACATCAGTTACACAATAGAAGCATAAAACTGCTCTTGCATTTTTCTCACAATTGTCAGAATAGTGCACTTTACTACTTGCAAATTACATTGTTTTAATGGCCTACTAAAGGCGTACAAATTTTGAAGTAAATCTGTAATCCCAACGTCGTGGCGTCCCCTTGTCAATATAGAATTGCCGATTTCCTTACGGGCCATGGTGGATCTCAATAGAAGAAATCACTGTCACTAATGAGCAAAATCCGAGTGCATCATGAAAATACCCCCAGGTTCAGTAAAAGGTAGTGCAACTGAATAAAAAGGAAAATCCACTTAAGACGAATTCCATGTCCAGAGGACTTTCACATAATCATCATTTCCATCTGAAAGACAATTTGGCAGTGGTATGTTCTGTGGTCAAACAGAACAAATGCGTGATATTGCTAAGCCTCTGCACCAGAGCACCACTGTAGATGAAAGATGTAAAGACGAGCGAGAGGAAGTATTATTCTATAATGAACATAAATCGTGGGTTGTTCTCCTGACCAGAGGGGACTTAAATAAACTTAGAAGGGACAGTCACGAAGACAGTATTTAGTCTTCCACACAAATGTATTGAATGTAGTAGCAGTTAATATTTTCTGATTATTTTCGTAGTGATATTCCTATTACATGGAAGACAGATCTGCATAAAACAAACCTTCTCTGACATGCAGGGGAGAATCAAGAAGCCACACCACCAAACTGAAGTTCTGCAAACCACAACACACTGTGGAATTATTCACCGACAGACAAAGATTGAGGAAACAGGAAGGTACTGTAAAGAAGAAGCTTCATGCATTTACACCAGTTAGAAACAAAAGTGGTCAACTATTCTGCAAGTGCAGAAAAAAATGTATGCAAAGAATACAGTGAAATTATTTGTGAAGAGTACAATTTTTAATTAGCAAATATTCTGGTGTGGATCAGTAAAATTGACACTTACATCACTGAACATTGGTAAATTATAACTTATAATATTGTATTTCATATTATACTAAAATAAAGGTCACAGCATCAAAATAAATGCTTTCTTATTCATTCCGTGTCATAATACTCTCTCACAGACCCCTCTCACGGATTTTTGATAGTCCAGCCACTCACGCATCCGAGGGTTTAATGTGGGAATGCAAGACACCCCCTTTGAGGAACCATAAAAACCTGTTCAACTGAACTGTCAGCATTTGATAGCATGAAGGATAAGGAATTCTTAATGTCTTGCCTTCACCCAAGTCAATCTGAAGGGGTGTTCCTCGAAAATTGAAATGTGGTACAGGGCTAACCACATTTAAAAGTAGCTTAAAATAGAGATAAAAGAGGGATGGGATGCTCTGGGCAGGTGGCAGAGGAGGCAGGACCAAGTGCCTGCTGGACGCAGCGTATGGAGGATAGGGTGGGAGGGGGGAATCCTGACCCCACACCCTCCCCTCCGAGACCAGTTTGAAAATGTTTGACTGCTGAATATGAACTACATTTTTGGAGCAAACTGTCCATATGACATCTGCCAACATTAAAGAATTTATTTATTTTTATTTATTTATTGTTCTGTGGGACCAAATTAAGGAGAAGTCTCCATGGTCATGGAACGAGTCAATACATGAAATTATAACACGATAGTAGAAACAGGTAAAATCAAATATAAGAAACATATTCAGGTGACAAGTCATAAGTTTAAATAAAGAAAATCAACAATGTAACACTGGAATTTGCTTAATTTTTCAGCTCTTCCAGGAGCTCCTCGACAGAATAGAAGGAGTGAGCCATGAGGAAATTCTTCAGTTTAGACTTAAAAGTGTTTGGGCTACTGCTAAGATTTTTGAGTTCTTGTGGTAGCTTATTGAAAATGGATGCAGCAGAATACTGCACTCCTTTCTGCACAAGAGTCAAGGAAGTGCATTCCACATGCAGATTTGATTTCTGCCTAGTATCAACTGAGTGAAAGCTGCTAACTCTTGGGAATAAGCTAATATTGCTAACAACAAACAACATTAAAGAAAATATATATTGTGAGGACAATGTCAGAATTCCCAGACTATTGAATAGGGGTCGACAAGAGGTTCTCGAACTTACACCACATATAGCTCGAACAGCCCATTTTTGAGTCAAAAATACCCTTTTTGAATCAGAAGAATTACCCGAAAAAATAATACCATAAGCGTATGAAAATATGCGAAGTAGACTACTTTTTGTGTTGAACTGTCACTTATTTCAGACACTGTTCTAATGGTAAATAAAGCAGCATTTAGTTTCTGAACAAGATCCTGAATATGGTCTTTCCACAACAGCTTACTATCTATCCGAATGCCTAGGAACTTTAACTGTTCCATCTCGCTTATAATTTGCCCATTCTGTCTGCTCAAAATATCGGTTCTTGTTGAATTGTGAGTTAGAAACTGTAAAAACTGAGTCTTACTGTGATTTAGCATCAAATTATTTTCCACAAGCCATTAAATTATTTCATGAACTACATTATTTGATACTGTTTCAATATTACACACAAGATCCTTCACTACCAAGCAGGTGTCATCACCTGTAATACTGGAAGGCATATAATTTATATAAATAAGAAACAGCAGTGGCCCCAGCACCGACCCTTGGGGAACGCCCCACTTAACAGTGCCCCATTGGGACTGAACATCACTACCACTCTCAATATTGCGGAGAATTACCCTCTGCTTTCTGTTCTTAAAGTAAGAGGCGAACCAATTGTAAGCTACTCCCCTTACTCCATAATGGTCCAACTTCTGCAGTAATATTTTGTGGTCAACACAGTCAAAAGCCTTCGTTAAATGAAAGAAAACACCTAGCGTTCGCAACCTTTTATTTTATCCGTCCAAAACCTCACAGAGAAAAGAGAATATAGCATTTTCAGTTGTTAAACCATTTCTAAAACCGAACTGAACATTTGACAGCAAATTATGTGAATTTAAATGCTCCAGTAACCTTGTGTATACAACCTTCTCGATAACTTTAGCAAACACCGATGGCATAGAAATAGGTCTAAAATTGTCAGCATTATCAATGTCTCCCTTTTAATAAAGTGGCTTCACTACTGAGTACTTTAATCGGTCAGGAAACTGACCACTCCTAAAGGAAAAGTTACAGATATGGCTAAGTACTGGGTTAACATACATAGAACAATACTTCAGTATTCAGCTAGATACCCCATCATATCCATAAGAGTTCTTGGTCTTTAGTGATTTAATTATTAACTCAATCTCCCTCTTGTCAGTATCATGGAGGAGCATTTCAGGTAACAGTCTCAGAACACTTTTTTCTAAGAGCGTTATATGATTCCCTGTTGAGACTAAGTTTCTATTTAGTTCACCTGGTATATTCAGAAAGTGATTATTAAATACTGTACATATATGCGACTTATCAGTAACACGGACATTCCCACTACGCACTGATTCTATACCCTCTACCCGTCTCTGCAGACCAGCCACTTCCTTTATGACTGACCATATGGTTTTAATTTTATTCTGAGACTTAGCTATTCTATCCATATACTGAATACTTTTTGCCTTCCTAATACCATTTTTAAGCATCGTACAATACTGTTTGTAATGGGCTGCTGTATTTAGATTTTGACTGTTTCTAACGTTTTGATGTAGTTGTCACTTTGTTCTACAAAATATTCTTATCTCTCTAGTCAGCCACCCAGGCTGCCTGTTTGTGCTATTACCCTGTTTTGAACGTTCTAATGGAAAGCAGCTTTCAAAGAGCATGAGAAAAGTCTTGATGAAAGCATTATATTTATCATCTACTGTATCAGCACTATAAATATCTTGCCACTCTTGTTCCTTGATAAGGTTTACAAAGGCCTCTACAGTAACTGGATCAGCTTTCCTAAACAGTCGATAACTATATTTAACACGTGTTGCAGCACAAAAATCTTTTAGAGTTAAAATTTGTGCATCATGATCTGAAAGGCCATTCACCTTTTTGCTAACAGAACGCCCTTCTAGTAATGATGATTGAACAAAAATGTTGTCTATGGTTGTTCTACTGTTCCCTTGCACTCTCGTTGGAAAGAATACGGTTTGCATAAGATCATATGAATTAAGGAGGTCTACCAGCATCCTTTTCCTTGCTCAATTGCTTATACAATTAATATTGAAGTCACCACATATAACTAACTTTTTGTATTTCCTATAAAGTGAACCAAGAACCTCCTCTAGCTTTAGCAAAAATGTTGTGAAATCGGAGTCTGGGGATCTATAAATAACAACAGTTTGAAGTTTAGTTCCACTAAATTTAACCACACCTGCACAACATTCAAACACCTTCTCAGTGCAGTACTTTGAAACATCAATTGACTCAAATGGGATGCCGTTTTTCACATACATGGCTACTCCCCCACACCACAAAGAGCTCCCAGAAAAGCTGCCAGCCAACCTGTATCCTGGAAAAGGAAGCCTCTGAATTATTTCCTTATTTAAGAGGTGTTCAGATATAACAATAATTTCAGAGTCAACATCTATAAGCAGTTCACTTAACTTTGTCTCTAATACCTTGTATATTTTGATGAAATATACTAATTCCCTCATTACTTGGATACCTAAGCTTTGTCGAAAGTGGTTCCTTTGGGAGAGAGACTTCGCTTTAGCAGGAATACCTACCAGCTGACTTCAGTCTAGAAAAGGTGCAGCTCTAACACCCACTACTACAGGAATTTTCCCATGAGTGATCCCACCACCCCCACCTATGCTGTCACCTATAAGCTTTGCCAATCTCCCCTTCCCATACGTGTTGAGGTGCAGGCCATGTCTAGTGAAACCCGTCCTGCTGATAGACTCCACCGACACCACTGAAATGTGACTCATGCTTTCTGTCATCAGCGCACCCCCAAGTCTCATGTTATTACGCCTGACGGCTGTATTAAGATGAGGCCGACGGTGACGCTGAAACAGTGCCACGAAATGCACAGTCATGTTGCCAGTCTGAGTGGCTATCTTTTCCAGGTCACCATCTATGTCATACTCCGCCATCCCTATCTGTATACGAATCCCGCTCCAGCTACTGCCGGGTCTGGGTGCTGACGAATCCTCTCCATTTGGCTCGGTCCTCCCACCACTTTTCTTCCTCCACTTGCTGCCAGGTCACACCTCTCCTTTCAACAGATATTCTCACTCCCATTTTCCACCATGTTCTTGGGTGCCCTCTAGGTCTTTTCCCATCCATCTTTAGTTCTTCCATAATTTTGGGGAGTCTCTGCCCATGCATCCTCTTAACATGGCCATACCATCTTAATCTCTTTCTTTCAATTTCTTCTCTCATGCTTTTTTGTTTGAGGTCCTTTCTAATCTCTACATTCCTTACTCTGTCCATTCTTGTTTTTCCCTTAACTGCTCTGAGAAATTTCATTTCCCCTGCATGCAGTCTGCTCCAGTCCCTTTCTGTCATTGTCCATGTTTCTCCACCATAGGTGACAATAGGGATGTAATAATTCTTATACATAAGGAGTTTTGCTCTTTCTGAAACTTCATTATGCCAAATCAGATGTTTTATTGTTTGTTAGAAATTGCCTCCCTTCTGTAACCTCCTATTAATTTCGTTAGTTATTCTTCCATCCCTAGATATTTCACTCCCTAAATAAGTGAAACTTTCTACCACTTTGAGGGGTTCTCCATTCAAGGTAATATTTCCATTGATTCCTTTCTCCCTTCCAAATACCATTACTTCACTCTTATCTTTATTTATTTTTAATCCATACCTTTTCATTATTTCCTTCCACGCATCAAGCTGTAACTGTACATCTACCTCTTTATCACCCCATATTACCATATCATCTGCAAAAATCATCTTTTTGTATTTTTCTTTTACTATATCTTTAACTGCCCTATTCATTCCCTCCATCACAACATTAAAAAGTGCAGGAGATAGAATACTTCCTTGCTTAAGTCCTTGTCTTATTTCGAAGTATTCAGAGTTCCCCAATGGTGTTCTAATTCTACAATTGTGGCCTCTGTACATTGTCTTTATAACATTAATGTATCCATCTTCTATATCTATCTTCTTCAATTCGTCTCAGAGTCTTTCCCTGTTAACTGAGTCATATGCCTTTTCTATGTCTATAAAAACCATTATCACCCTCTTGTTATACTCCCAACTTTTTTCCATCAGGTGACGGATAGAAAATATCAGGTCGATCGTGCTCCTTCCTTTCCTAAACCCACACTGTTCTTCGCTCAGCTCCTTTTCTATCTTTTCACTTATTCGATTTAGTAAAATTCTTTCAAAAATCTTGGCTGTATGACTCATGAGGGTTATTTCTCTGTAGTTTTTACACAGTCTTTTATTGCCTTTCTTGAAGATGGAAACAATGTCTCCTTTTCTCCAGTCGTCAGGTATTTTACTATTTCTCCACACGCTTGATAGTACTCTATACAGCCACTGCATTCCCACTGGACCTGCTGCTCCTATCATGTCCACTGATACTTCATCAGGTCCTGGGGCTTTCCCCCCATTCATCTTCTTCACAGCTTTTCCATTTCTTCCCATGTAATTTGTCCTAATTCTGCTTCCCAACTTCTCTCAATTTCTTCATTATTTGTTGTTTCCTCATGTACCTGCTCCTCAGCATTTAACAGCTTCTTAAAATGTTCTTTCCAGAGATCGTTTATATTCCCTGGATCTTCAATAATGGCACCGTCCTCTGTTTCCATCTTTACTGGTACTTCAGAAGCCTTCCTTTTATTTTTCATCATTTTATAGAACATTTTCTTATTGCTCTTCACATCTTCTTCAAGTTTTTTTGTAAACTCTTCCCATGCCTTTTTCTTTGCTGTTTCCACTATTTCTTTGCACTTCTTCTTTTCCTCTATATATCTTTTATGGTCTTCGTCATTTTTAGTTTTCCACCATTTTCTCCATGCTCCATTTTTTTCTTCTAACTGCTTGGATTGTGGAATCATCCCACCAACTTGTCTATCTTTTTTTTTTCCTTTCCAGATGTTCTGCCACATACTTTTTGTGCTGCTTCGATTAAAGTGTCTTTGAATAAACTCCATTTTTTTTCTACATCGCAGAAAACTTCTTTTGGAAATTTTTGTGTTATTAATTCTCTGTACTTCTCAGCACATTCACTCTCCTTCAATTTCCAATCCCGTATCCTCATTACTTTCTTCTGTTTTCTATTTTTCACACACTGATTCATTTTCCATTGTCCCACCAGTAATCTATGGTCTCCATCTGCACTCACACTTGGAATTACCTTCACATTTGTTACTTTCTCTCCCCATTCCCTATCTACTAGAATATAATCAATTATACTCTTCGTTCTTCCATCCCAACTGTATCTGGTGATAACATGACTTTCTCTCTTCATAAACCAGCTGTTTGCTATTTTCATTCCATTCCTCTGGCACAAATCCAGGAGTCTTTCCCCTTCTTCATTTCTGCCTCCATATCCAAAACATCCCAATACTTGCTCAAATCCCTTTCTGTCTTTGCCTACCTGTGCATTAAAATCTCCCATCACTATATTAGCACTCTCTATATGGTTTTCTAACACATTTTCAAAGTCCATCTTCTCTTCTTCGCTACATCCCACTTGAGGTGCATAAATCTGGATTACTTTCAGTGTTTCTTTTTGGAATCTCAGGTTTAAGATTATGATCCTGTCTGATATATATCTCACGTTTTCCATACAGCTTTGTACATTCTTATTCACCATCACTGCCACACCATTTCTTCCATACCTGTTATTCCCACTCCAGTACAGTTTTCCTCCTCCTCTCAAATTCTTCTCACCTTTTCCCTTCCACTTTGTTTCGCTTAATCCCAATATATCCAACTTCCTCTCTGTTAATACATCTGTCATTTCTTCCATTTTTCCATTGAGGGTTAATATATTAAGGGTGCCAATATTTAGGTTATTTTTTAGTCCAGTTGGTTTCATCTTCTTGTACTGATGAATATCATCAGGTCTCCCATCATTTTCACCAGTACTTGAAGAAGCAGTGGGGTCAAATCCTGAGTGGTTCGTTCCGAGGCTCGTCTGTGTTTCGAAAGCAACATATGAAGACTTTCCTACTGGCTTGCTAGGCCTAACGCAAGGAAGGATTTTCTGTTGGGGTTGTCTCCCTTAGCCTTTGGAGTTTCTCCTCCACCACAAGGCAGTGGTTCCCTTCTCATTTGATCCCCAGAAAGGAGGGTTGCCTCATCTACCAGCTACGCCGTTCCGAAGTCTTCCTTCTCCGCCGTGGCTGCCATTAAGATCTTCACTCGTAACCCTGGGCACGGGTTCCGTGTTATACCCCATGGGATTGGGTCCCTGCCTGAACTCAGCCATCCTAGCACTCCGGCCTACTGAAGTGTAGGATGCCCACCCCCACGACGTGGACGCGCCAGGCAGGAATTACGCCAGTGGAGGAATAGGGAAGGGCACCCTACCTCCCTGTAGCCAGGTTAATGATTGTGTATGGTGCCACAATCAAAGGGCCCCATCCCTATCAATACAGGGTTATTACAAATGATTGAAGCGATTTCACAGCTCTACAATAACTTTATTATTTGAGATATTTTCACAATGCTTTGCACACACATAAAAAAACTCAAAAAGTTTTTTTTAGGCATTCACAAATGTTTGATATGTGCCCCTTTAGTGATTCGGCAGACATCAAGCCGATAATCAAGTTCCTCCCACACTCGGCGCAGCATGTCCCCATCAATGAGTTCGAAAGCATCGTTGATGCGAGCTCGCAGTTCTGGCATGTTTCTTGGTAGAGGAGGTTTAAATACTGAATCTTTCACATAACCCCACAGAAAGAAATCGCATGGGGTTAAGTCGGGAGAGCGTGGAGGCCATGACATGAATTGCTGATCATGATCTCCACCACGACCGATCCATCGGTTTTCCAATCTCCTGTTTAAGAAATACCAAACATCGTGATGGAAGTGTGGTGGAGCACCATCCTGTTGAAAGATGAAGTCGGTGCTGTCGGTGTCCAGTTGTGGCATGAGCCAATTTTCCAGCATGTCCAGATCCACGTGTCCTGAAGAAAAAGGGGCCATAAACTTTAAACCATGAGATTGCACAAAACACGTTAACTTTTGGTGAATTGCGAATTTGGTGCACGAATGCGTGAGGATTCTCTACCACCCAGATTCGCACATTGTGTCTGTTCACTTCACCATTAAGAAAAAATGTTGCCTTATCACTGAAAACAAGTTTCGCACTGAACGCATCCTCTTCCATGAGCTGTTGCAACCGCGCCGAAAATTCAAAGTGTTTGACTTTGTCATCGGGTGTCAGGGCTTGTAGCAAATGTAAACGGTAAGGCTTCTGCTATAGCCTTTTCCTTAAGATTTTCCAAACCGTCGGCTGTGGTACGTTTAGCTCCCTGCTTGCTTTATTCGTCGACTTCCGCGGGCTACGCGTGAAACTTGCCCGCACGCGTTCGACCGTTTCTTCGCTCACTGCAGGCCGACCCGTTGATTTCCCCTTACAGAGGCATCCAGAAGCTTTAAACTGCGCATACCATCGCCGAATGGAGTTAGCAGTTGGTGGATCTATGTTGAACTTCGTCCTGAAGTGTCGTTGCACTGTTATGACTGACTGATGTGAGTGCATTTCAAGCACGACATACGCTTTCTCGGCTCCTGTCGCCATTTTGTCTCACTGCGCTCTCGAGCGCTCTGGCGGCAGAAACCTGAAGTGCAGCTTCAGCCGAACAAAACTTTATGAGTTTTTCTATGTATCTGTAGTGTGTCGTGACCATATGTCAATGAATGGAGCTACAGTGAATTTATGAAATCGCTTCAATCATTTGTAATAGCCCTGTACTATTACCAGCCTCACCCACAATCACTATCTGATCCTCTTTAGTAAAATCCCTACATAACCTCCCTACGTTAACAGTCACCTGAGCCAATCCTGCATTAGGCTTCACAATGCTGGTGACCTGGTACTCACTCCCCAACACTTCCTGTAACTGCTGGCCTACACCTCTGCCATGAGCACTACCTAACAGCAGAACCTCCTTCTTTCCCTTCGACTTTGCAACTGTCCTAGCCACCATAACTGCTGAGGTCTGCTGCATACTTCCTACATCTACAGCTACTAGAGATTCCTCTCCACTAGACTCTGACAGTTGGTCATATCTATTGCAAACACCAATAGTAAAACTATCTGAAAATCTCCTTCTCCTAGCAGATCTTTTGCCAACAGCCAGCTCCCATTCCCCAACCCCCTTCTCCCTCCTCATCCTATCTAGCTCCTCCTGTGTGTTTTTGAACTGCACCTGAAGGGCACAGATCTTACGTTCCTGCTCCTCTATCAACTTACTCTTGCTACATAACCTGCAGTTCCAGGAGAGGATCTCACCAGAATGCCCACTGGCTTCCCCACTGCGTTCCCACCAGTGAAAAGACTTCATACAAGTCTCTCACCGCAATCCACTACTCACGAACCTACGGCAAAGCCCACACTTCTCACTCGTGGTAAAATTTTACAGTTATTGAAACAAGAAAACTACTTTATCTAAGTTCCGCTACTACAATAAGATGATGTTAAAAAACTGACTGCAATAATCACAAACTTACTCTACAAGGGAAGTAACTACTATTATTAACAGTATTAATCAACAACAAATGAGAATATAACAAAAGACTAACACAGAAAGAAAATCAGACGTCTAATGACACAGTAACGAGACTGAAAACAATTCACAAAAAGTTCTTCTGAAATTATTTCACCAAAAAAACACCAAGAACACTGGTTGAAGACTACTAAGTTCCTAAATAAACCACTATACACAAACAATTAATTAGTACTTAGCTTTCAATGCGTCGCTACAGCTGCAACTGGTCAGCGCGGAATGTAAACACAGGTAAGAAGTTAAGTTGCTTGATACAAAACACTCACAAATGTCAGGTCACAACACAAGAAAGGCAGAGGTGAATGAAGAAACCACTAGTAAGTCACTTATATGGTAAATATTATCACAAAAACCATTAAAATATGTATCTGAAACCTAAAAATATATAAAAACTTAGAGAGCGATCTCACATGCAGTCACGTGCTTATGACGTCACTTAATTACAACTTCAATATGTTCATTCTACGTACTCCGATCATTATGCTGTTTTCAATATTCTTATTATAATAAAATCATGCCTAAACTAATATTTCGACAGCTTAAATTTCTGAATTATTATTCTCAGTTGTTTAAATAGTTAATTATCAGACTGAGTGTGCACATTGTTATGACAACATACTGCCACATCTCTGGTTGACACCAAAACTAAATAATTGTAAGATATTGCACATGAGTGTAAGAAGAGATATATTAGGGTTTGATTATGCTATTAGTGATACATAACTAGAAACACTAATAACCACATAATACCTAGGAGTAGCTGTCCAGAATGACAAAGTGCAATGACCACATAGAGCTAATTGGTGCAAAGGCCGAGATTCTTTAGAAGAATCTTAAAGTCAATGTACATAACACCTGAAAGAAGTCACTTATTAAACACTCTGTCGTCAACTTCTGTGGCATTACTTGTCAGTCTATAAAGCTTACCAGATTGGATTAAAGTAAGAGAAGTAACCAATGGAACAGTGGACTCCACCATACAAGGAAATATGGGAACAGAAATTCCAGTTTTGGATAACTATAAACAATTATAAGGAAAGTATGAGTGCAAAAACTTGACTTTTTATTTTTGGCAACACCTAGTAGGCACTCCATACAGAATATTATCATAAATGCATATTCTGTCAGTCATTTCATTTTCATCGGTGCAATAGCCCCAATGTTGCTATCTGCAACTTGTGAACAAAAGTTATAATTCATCCCTCATTTTACCGCCATCATCATCATCATCATCATCATCATCATCATGATAACCATCATAATCATAATCATCATCATCATCATCCATTATAGTCATCATCATCGTCATCATCATTGCCACCATTACCATAATGATAATCACCACCAACATAATACTCATCAACACCACCTCTATCTATGTCACCTATGTCTGTATATCGGAAAGTTTCGAAGACCTTGAGATGAGGCATTTTATGTTGCAGTTCAGTGACAACATTTTCACCTTGACTGTCATATGTCACACGTAGCTCCCTGGAGATGCAGAAAAAAAAGTTTATTAGAATGACACATGTATTTCTGTAATTTCAAAGAATGGAAAATCCAGGATGGAATGTAACAGTACAAGAGAAGGAAAGTTGCTACTCACCATATAGTGGAAATGCTGACACACACACACACACACACACACACACACACACACACACACACAGTCTCAGAGAACTGTGTGGTTTCAGTTCTCTGAGACTGCAGACGTGTGTGGAAGTTGCGTTTGCGCGCGCGCGCGCGTGTGTGTGTGTGTGTGTGTGTGTGTGTCTACTGCTGACAAAGGCCTTTATGGCCGAAAGCTACAATTGTGCGAATCTTTTTGTTGTGCCTATCGACTCAGCATCTCCATTACATGGTGTGTAGCAGCTTTTCTTCTCTGGTAATTTCTGTAATTTGTTGCACATTGTTCCTTATAACATCACATGCCAAGTACATTTATGAACTATTTGCTGCTCTGTTAGAAATGGGATGTCAAGAAAATAATCAGGATATTTGGAATTGGGCAGAAGTAAATTCTCCTTAACACTAATATTTGAATTGAACAGGTTTGAAATTTTCGGACTCACAAACAGACAATACTGTTCTACATAAAGTTATGTAAATGGTTCTGCATAAAGTTAGAGAAACAGTGCTTCATAAAGTTAGATTAATGACTAGTTTGACATACTGGATATTATTCTTCATTGCAATGTTCTTGTCGAAATGATTTTGCAGTTTGCTTTGATCTTCTGATAACTTCAATAGGTGTTACACAATAGTGCCATCTGAAAATAGCCTCAGAGGGGTGCTGATGTCCGTGTTAGTAAATGGCTAGAACTGCCACTCTGTCCAGTTGCAGGCTGCCTATCTAATGACTCCCAGGGGCAACCAAAATTTGATTTTCACACTATATATAATTATTGTCTGAACTTAAAAATTTAAATTGCTGTCATAAATTACTAGATGGTGTAATCTCACATCAAATGTTTAACACAATAAGCCAAATATGAAAGCATTAAGACAGCGCAACTTGTGGCATGCAAATTGCTCTGACTATGTTCGCCCAGTTTAGTGACTTTCAACAAACTTTACACATAATTTTAAACCATTTTAAAACCTCTTTTCATTGATGCTACCTCCTCAAAATAATGAAAGGAAGAAACTTCATTGCCTGCTACATTTTCACTGCTTATGCAATAAAACTTCACCACCAGGCACAATATTTTAATTTATTTCGTGTTTACTATTAACTTAATTCACAATACATTTTGGTGGCAAAGAGAAGCAGTGGTCGAGAAGGGAGTGAGACAAGGTTGTAGCCTATCTCTGATGTTATTGACTTTTTCCACTGAGCAAGCAGTAGAGGAAACAAAAGAAAAATTTGGTGTTGAAATTAAAGTCCAGGAAGAAGAAATAAAAACTTTGAGGTTTGCCGATGACATTGTTAAATTTTGTCAGAGACAGCAAAGGGATTCGAGAAGCAGCTGAATGGAAAGGACAGTGTCTTGAAAGAATGATATAAGATGAACACCAACAAAAGCAAAACAAGGGTAATATAATATAGTGGAATTAAATCAAGTGCTGCTGATGGAATTACACTCATGCTCATAAATTAAGGCTAATGCTAATACATGGTGAAACAATGCTCTGGTGGGCAGTTTGCAGGTTTAAATCATCTCAGGGTATGACCATGCGGAGCATTTGACCTGCAGTCATCACATGGTGGCACTGGCAGAAGTCCACACACGCAGGTGTGTGTTGGTGCATGTCAGAGTACGGTGCAGCGAGTGAGTGTGCAGACGTTTTCAGATGTGCTAATGGTGACTGTGTGTTGAAAATGGCTCAAAGAACACACATTGATGACGTTATGAGGGGTAGAATACTAGGGCGACTGGAGGGCTGATCAAACACAGCAGGTCGTAGCACGGGCCCTCCGTGTGCCACGAAGTGTGATCTCAAGATTATGGCAACGATTCCAGCAGACAGGAAACATGTCCACATGCTACAGTACGGGACTTCCACAGTGTACAACCTCACAAGAAGACTGATATCTCACCATCAGTGCCTGCAGACGGCCACGGAGTACTGCAGGTAGCCTTGCTCAGGACCTTACCGCAGCCACTGGAACGGTTGTCTCCAGACACACAGTCTATAGACGACTGAACAGACACGGTTTATTCACCCAGAGACCTGCAACTTGCATTCCACTGACTCCTGGTCACAGGAGAGCCTGTGAAGCCTGGTGTGAAGAAATCAGTACATGGTCGTTGGAACAGTGGTCCCAGGTTATGTCCACGGACGAGTCCAAGTATAGTCTAAACAGTGATTCTCGCCACATTTTCATCTGGTGTGAACCAGGAACCAGATACCAGCCCCTTAATGTCCTTGAAAGGGACCTGGATGGAGGTCACGGTTTGATGGTGTGGGGTGGGATTATGATTGGTGCACGTACACCCCTGCATGTCTTTGACAGAGGAACTGTAACAGGTCAGGTGTGTCGGGACGTCATTTTGCACCAGTATGTCCGCCTTTTCAGGGGTGCATGAGTACTACCTTCCTCCTAAAGGATGATAACGCACGGCCCCACCGAGCTGCCATCGTGGAGGAGTACCTTGAAGCAGAAGGTATCAGGCGATTGGAGTGGCCTGCCTGTTCTCCAGACCTAAACCCCATCGAGCACGTCTGGGATGCTCTCGGTCGACGTATCACTGCACGTCTTCAAACCCCTACGACACTTTAGGAGCTCTGACAGGCACTGGTGCAAGAATGGGAGGCTATACACCAGCAGCTGCTCGACCACCTGATCCAGAGTATGCCAACCTGTTGTGCGTCCTGTGTATGTGTGCACAGTGATCATATCGCATATTGATGTCGGGGTACATGCACAGGAAACAGTGGCGTTTTGTAGCACATGTGTTTTGGGACGGTTTCCTCAACTTATCACCAATACCGTGGACTTACAGATCTGTGTCATTTGTGTTCCTTAAGCTCTTAGTGGCACCACATTCTGCAATAATCCTTAATTTATGAGCATGAGTGTAGATTAGGAAATGAGGCAGTTAAAGTAATAGATGAGTTTTGCTAGTTGGGTGATCAAAATAACTGATGATGGCCGAAGTACAGAGGATATAAAATGTAGACTGGCAATGGTAAGAAAAACATTTCTGAAGAAGAGAAATTTGCTAACATCAAGTATAGATTTAAGTGTGAGGAAGTCTTTTCTGAAAGTATTTGTATGGAGTGTAGCCACGTATGGATGTGAAACATGGATGATAAATAGTTTAGACAAGAAGAAAATAGAAGCTTTTGAAATGTGGTGCAACAGAAGGATGCTGAAGATTAGATGGGCAGATCACGTAGCTAGTAACAAGGTACTGAACAGAATTTGAGAGGAAAGAAAATTGTGGCACAAACTGACTAGAAGAAGGGATCGGTTGATAGGATACATTCTAAGACATCAGGAGATCATCAGTTTAGTATTTGAAGGAAACGTAGGGGTAAAAATCATGGAGGGAGATCAAGAGATAAATACAGTAAGCAGATTCAGAAGAATGTAGGTTTCAGCAGTTATTAGGAGATGAAGGGGCTTGCACAGGATGGAGTAGCATGGACTGAAGGCCAGAGCAGCAACAACAACAACAACAACAACAACAACAACAACAACCCACATATGCCAGTCAATGTGCCTTGAAAATTATATCACTGTAGGATGCACAATTCATCATAAATGCTGAGATTTGTGGAAAACTATTGTCTCATAAAATGGAGCCTCTTCAAGTTTTACATCCTTATGCCACATACTTCACACGTTAGCACATTTACAAAGCAATTTGATACATGGAAGTTTGATTCTTTAAAAAAAATAAAGTGTGGCAGTGGGGGTGGGGGACGATGGTTACCAGATGTTTTCTAAATTGTTTATATAAATCAGCAGCAGCAGAGACCACTTCTTTGGGGAACAACACATACCACTTCTGTTCACGCAATGATGTCCTGTCAATTACTACGGTGTTTTTTTTTGTTTTAGGGCGCACAACTTCAACTGTCATTAGCGCCCAGACTACGTTAGGAATGCACCGCTAGTCACAAGTTTAAAACAGCAACGAAACGGAAAACACGATAAAAGACAGACTGACAGGCATAGGATTAAAAAAACAGCATAATCAAATGTCCTTAGAGAGGGTTGTCAAGTTGATAAAATGAAGAACGCGAGCAGCTGCTTGTGGGTCATCCGCTAAAATGGCATCTAGAGTACATGGCAGGCCAAGATCAAGACGCAGTGTGTTACAATCCGGACAGGACGTTAAAATGTGGCGGACCGTCAGCAATTGCCCACATGGGCAGAACGGCACCGGCGCAGCCGTCAGTAGATGGCGATGGCTGAACCGGCAGTGTCCAATTCGTAACCGAGCCAAAACTACCTCCTCCCACCGAGAAGGGCGTGAGGAGGACATCCAAGCCGCGGGAAGAGGTTTCAAGGCCTGAAGCTTGTTGTCTGTAAGTGCAGCCCATTCAGCACGCCACAGCGATAAAATGCGCCGACAAATGACCCTGCTACAATCTGACGAAGGGACACATCAAGAAGCTGTCCGAGGCTGGAGGACCGCAGCCTTGGCCACAGCATCTGCAGCTTCGTTCCCAGGGATACCGACATGGCCAGGAACCCACATAAAGCTAACTGGAGAACCGACGTCCACCACCTGCTGAAGAGAGCGTTGGATCCGGTGCACGAAAGGGTGAACCGGGTATGGATCACTGAGGCTCTGGATGGCGCTCAGGGAATCGGAGCAGATGATATAAGCAGAACGTCGGTGGCGGCAGATGTAAAGAACAGCCTGGTAGAGGGCAAGGAGCTCAGCTGTGAAGACCGAACAATGGCCATGGAGCCAGTATTTGAAACTTTGTGCCCCGACAATAAAAGAACACCCGACCCCGTCATTGGGCTTAGAGCCATCTGTATAAATGAAGATCATATTAATGAACTTCGAACGAAGTTCGACAAAACGGGAGTGGTAGACCGAACCGGGGGTAACCTCCTTTGGGAGCGAGCTGAGGTCAAGGTGAATGCGAACCTGAGCCTGGAGCCAAGGTGGCGTGTGGCTCTCGCCCACTCGAAAGGTTGCAGGGAGTGAAAAATTAAGGTGTTGAAGGAGGCGACGAAAGCGAACTCCAGGGGGTAGCAGGGCAGAGACATACAACCCGTATTGACGGTCGAGAGAGTCATCAAACAAGGAACGATAAGACGGGTGGTCGGGCATTGACAGTAGCCGACAGGCATACCGACAAAGCAGTATATCGCGCCGGTAGGTTAGTGGCAATTCACCAGCGTCAGCATGAAGACTCTCAACGGGACTAGTATAGAACGCTCCGATCGCAAGTCGTAAACCCCGATGTTGTATGGAGTTGAGGCGGTGTAAGATGGATGTCCGTGCAGAGGAGTATACAAAGCTCCCATAATCCAGCTTGGAGCGGACGATCGACCGATATAGGCGAAGTAGGACGGTTCGATCCGCTCCCCACGACATACCACTGAGAACACGGAGGACATTTACAGAACGGGTACAACGGGCAGCCAAATATGACACATGTGGAGACCATCTAAGTTTCCTGTCAAATGTAAGACCTAAAAATTTTGTTGTCTCCACGATTGGGAGAGCAACAGGACCGAGTCGTAAGGACGGTGGGAGAAACTCTTTGTAGCGCCAGAAGTTAATACAGACCGTCTTCTCGGCAGAAAAACGGAAGCCATTGGCGACACTCCAGGAGTAAAGACGGTCAAGAGAACGCTGAAGACAGCGCTCCAGGAAACATGTACGCTGCGCGCTGCAATAGATGGTAAAATCGTCCAGGAAAAGGGAGCTTGATATATCAGCTGGGAGGCAATCCATTATTGGATTGATCGCTATGGCGAAGAGAGCGACACTCAAAACTGAGCCCTGTGGCACCCCATTCTCCTGGCGAAAGGTGTCTGACAGGACAGAACCCACACGTACCCCGAACTGTCGATCCATTAAAAAGGAACGAATAAAAAGAGGGAGGCGACCGCGAAGGCCCCATGGTGCGGAGAATGCCCGCCCTCCAACAGGTGTCGTAAGCCTTCTCCAAATCAAAGAACACAGCCGCGGTCGGGCGCTTCCGCAAGAAGTTATTCATAATGAAGGTCGACAAGGTAACCAGATGGTCAACAGCAGAGTGGCACCTACGAAATCCACATTGTGCATTGGTAAGTAGGCGTCGAGACTCGAGCAGCCAGACCAAACGAGAGTTAACCATTCGCTCCATCACTTTACAGACACAGCTGGTAAGCGAGATGGGTCGATAACTGGAAGGCAAGTGCTTGTCCTTCCCTGGCTTAGGGATCGGGACAACAATAGACTCGCGCCAGCATGCGGGAACATGTCCCTCAATCCAGATGCGATTGTAAGTACGAAGAAGAAAACCTTTACCCGCAGGAGAAAGGTTCTTCAGCATCTGAATATGAATAGAATCAGGCCCTGGAGCGGAGGACCGTGACCGGCCAAGTGCGTTTTCGAGTTCCCGCATGGTGAATGGGGCATTAGAACTATCACGATTCGAGGAGCAGAAGTTAGGTGGCCTAGCCTCCTCTGCCTGTTTGCGGGGGAGGAAGGCAGCGTGGTAATGAGCGGAGCTTGAAGCCTCTGCGAAAAAGCGGCCAAAGGAATTGGAGACATCCTCAGGGGCCACAAGGACGTCATTCGCGACCGTCAAGCCAAAAACTGGTGAGAGAACCTTAGAGCCAGATAGCCGGCGCAGGCTACCCCAGACAACAGAAGAAGGAGTAAAACTGTTGAAGGTGCTTGTGAAAGCAGCCCAGCTGGCTTTCTTGCTTTCTTTAATAATACGACGACACTGTGCACGTAATCGTTTATAATTGATACAATTCGCCACTGTAGGGTGGCGTTTAAAGGTGCGTAAAGCACGTCGACGAGCAAGTAAAGCGTCTCTACATGCTGCGGTCCACCAGGGGACCGGTACGCGACATGGAGAAGATGTAGGGTGAGGGATGGAATATTCAGCAGCAGTGAGAATGACGTCCGTGAGGTGTGCGACCTGACGATCGCAGCTTGTGAAGGTTTGATTCTGAAAGGTCGCCCTGGAAGAGAAGAGCCCCCAGTCTGCTTTGGAGATGGTCCAACTAGATGAGCACGGAGAGGGGGTATGCTGCAGGAGATGGATAACACACGGGAAGTGGTCGCTCGAATATGTATCAGAAAGTGCATTCCACTCAAACCGGCGTGCAAGTTGGGTAGTACATATAGAGAGGTCTAAATGGGAACAGGTGTGAGATGTGTCCGAAAGAAAAGTAGGGGCGCCAGTATTGAGGCAGACAAGATTGAGCTGGTTGAAAAGGTCTGCTAACAGGGAGCCCCTCGGGCAGGATGCTGGAGAGCCCCAAAGGGGATGGTGGGCATTGAAGTCTCCAGTTAACAAAAATGGTGCAGGTAGCTGAGCAATAATTTGCATCATGTCTGCCCTGGTAACGGGAGATGATGATGGAGTGTAAACGGTACAAATGGGGAGAGTAATTCGGATGGCAACCGCCTGCAGGCCGGTGTGCAACGTTATGGGATCGTAGTAAATATCATCCCGGACCAGCAACATAACCCCTCCATGAGTCGGGATACCTACCACAGAGGGTAGGTCAAAACACACAGAGGTGTAGTGTGCCAAGGCAATTTGATCGCATGGGCGTAGCTTCGTTTCCTGGAGGGCTACGACGAGCGGACGGTGCAAGCGGAGCAGCAACTTCAAGTCCTCTCGGTTGGAGCGAATGCTGCGAATATTCCAGTGAATAAGTGCCATCTAAGAAGAAAAGGAAGATGAAAGAAGGGGTCACCTCGAAGGCCGCGGAGGGCCTGGCTTCGAGCGAGCACTGCCGCCGCTATCAGTAGGCGGACAGTCTTCGTCCACTGGGTCTATAGGTTCATCGGCCATCTTGGGAAGATGGCCGGGAGGGGGAGCTTCCTCCGCCGGTGAACGGCCAGATGTTCGGCTACCAGCGGTGCGGCCAGGCAAAACAGATGACGGCCTGGGGCGGCAACCGCTGGGTGACGCAGGAGAAGAAATGTGCCGTGGCGGAGAAAGAGAACTGTGCTTCCTATGAGCCTTCTTGGAAGGTCGTTTGGTGGAAGTACCGGTCGATGGCTGGGAGGTCTAGGTACGTAGGAAGTCTGCACGGGACGGTTCCTTCTTGAAGGCCCATGCATCTGACTTCTGGGTCTTCGTCTTAGCAGAAGCTGATGAAGGGGCTGGTGTCTGTGGGGTGATGGGAGGAAGAGGAGATGTTGACCGCGCGATCTTAGCACTGGCCGAACGGACGACCGTGGTGCTGAAGGTCAGATCGCATGTCTGGGTTGCCACCTCCCTGGTAGTCCGAGAAGAGGCGGGGGACAGTACTGTATTTCCCCGCTGGGAGCAGCGTGGGCTTCCTAACTAGCCAATAGCTTGCGAGCAGCCGAGGTGGACACTTTCTCTTTGACCCGAATTTCTTGGATACAGCGTTCTTCCTTATAGACAGGACAGTCGCGGGAGGATGCTGCATGGTCACCCTGACAGTTCACACAACGAGGAGATGGAGGTGGACAGTCACCCTCATGGGCATCCCTGCCACAAGTGACACATTTAGCTGCATTGGAACAAGACTGTCGAGTGTGATTGAAACGCTGACACTGGTAGCAGCGCGAAGGTGTTGGGACATAGGGGTGAACAGAAATAACCTCGTAGCCCGCTTTGATGCATGATGGCAGCTTAACACTATCAAAGGTCAAGAAAGTGTCCGGGTCGGTACAAGGTCATTGTTGACCTTTTTCATGACCCTATGGACAGCCGTCACGCCCCGCTCAGCGAGGAAAGACAATCTCCTCGTCAGTCAATCCATCGAGGGATCTAGTATAGACCACACCACGAGACGAATTCAAAGTTCGGTGAGCCTCCACCCGGACAGGGAACGTGTACAGGAGTGTGGCTCGAAGCAGTTTCTGTGCCTGAAAGGCGCTCTCAGTTTCGAGTAACAAGGTACCATTACGCAACCTCATACAAGACTTAACAGTACCAGCTATGGCATCTACGCCCTTCTGGATAACGAAAGGGTTGACAGAGGAAAAATCCTTTCCGTCCTCAGATCCAGAAATGACGAGGAACTGTGGGGGTAGGCAGTAGTACTTTTGTCACTGGGGGCTGGTCATGTTTCCGTTTGTGGGCAGAAGTCGAGAGAGAAGAAGAGAAATCCATTGCGGAGGAATCCCCCACGATTGCCAGCGTCTCCGATGGCGCGCTCCTTCCTTATGGGGACCCTCTCAGAGGGCACTCCCGCCTTAGGTGAACGTTTACACCTCAGGTCACACCTCCCGAGAAACAGATGGAGGGACCAATCGGCATGGTCAGAAGGTATCAGCTCAGGCAATCACCCCTCCCTGGGCCTGGCCTTTACCAGGGGGTACGTGCGTGCCTTACTTGTCTACCCAAGGCGGGGAAATACGCGTTACCTCGTCACCGGCTACGCGTGCGAATGTGTGGGTCGGCCTTCAGGCGCACACAGGGAGGAAGGAAAAAGAGGAAAAGGAAGAGAGAACAGACTGACTGAAACGCCGAAGCGGAGACCAGAGAAGGCAAGGAGAAGAAGTCAAGGAGAAGAAGGCAAGAAGAAGAAAGCAAGGAGAAGAAGGCAAGGGAAAGAAGGCAAGGGAAAGAAGGCAAGGGAAAGAAGGCAAGGGAAAGAGTAAGGAAGACAGTGAGATGGAGAAGAACAAAGAAAGGAACCAACCAAAGAAGGAACAAACGAGAAGTAAAAACCCAAATAGAGCACAAATATAGGTCATGGAACCGTCCGTCTCCGGATGCAGGTGCTAACTACCCCCTTGAGGGGGATGGACTCCTTTTAGTCGCCTCTTACGACAGGCAGGAAAACCTCGGTCCTATTCCAACCCCCGGACCCGCAGGGGGGAATTACTACTGTGACCTTCCCGACAGATAATCCAGTTACAGAACTGAGTCGATAATCCGCAGACACACAATTCGATTAGAAGCCACTCGTGAGGAACTGTGTCGAGTATTATGAAATTCTAGAAGTATGGAATCAACCTGAGATCCTGTCGATAGCACTCATTACTTCACTTGAACTAAGAGGGAGAGTCACAGAAACAGAAGCACAATGTCAAACAGCCAAGACTGCTATTGTACAGCATTTATTCTGATACCCGGTTCCAGCAATTTATGTTGCCATCTTCTGCAGTACTTTTCACTGATTCTTGATCCAATGCATATTATACCATGCCACATATTCAGTAATCTAGATTGCCCCCTACCTTGACAATTTCAAGCACAGACAGTGAGACTGTTGTATTTCATATTTTCTGAATCAATTTTGCTAAAATTCAGTTCTTTTAAAATTCAATTTTTTAAGGTTTTTGAGATAAGATGCCACCACATTTCAATATAGGATCATGCACCAACTATACAAATTCACAGTGGAACAGAGAACAGACGGAGCAGTACCACCCACCTGAGCTTCAATAGCTTGCCAGGAAACTCACTGAATGGCACAGCTTCGATGTTGTCGCTCTGCAAGATATCGAGGAATCGCAACTCCCCCACGTCGACAATGTCCCGGAGGCTCGGCAGTAGCTTTTTCAGGTCTCTCACGTGCTGAAGAACCAATGTGTGTAGAGCTGGCAGCTCTGCTATGTGAGCAATGGCAGTTCCACCCAGCCCATTGCACCCGGAAAGCTCCAATCTGCATAACACATATGAAGCTACAAAACAGATCTCTACATATTGTAAGAGTCATCAATGTCCAGTTCAGAACAGTGGAATTCTCCAAACTCTGATAGGCAGACTGCACACCCTGTCAGTTGGTACATACCTGATGGCTGGACTAATGGAAAACAGTAGTAGTAGTAGTAGTAGTAGTAGTAGTAACAACAATTACAAAGGGCATTCAAAAAGGTTTGCACAGTCATCTCTAATTTTGTTTAGTTTTTGCAGGAGAAAAATGAAGTTTTTTGTGGACATACTTGGAACATTTAGCTATAAGTTGGTATATAAAAGTATTTTCTTTAATATAATAGGGGAAAACATTCCACGTGGGAAAAATAAATCTAAAAACAAAGATGATGTGACTTACCAAACGAAAGCGCTGGCAGGTCAATAGACACACAAACAAACACAAACATACACACAAAATTCAAGCTTTCGCAACAAACTGTTGCCTCATCAGGAAAGAGGGAAGGAGAGGGAAAGACGAAAGAATCCAGCACTTTCGTTTGGTAAGTCACATCATCTTTGTTTTTAGATATATAAAGTATTTTCTTTTATTTACAGGAGAGCCATAATGGACTGTGAAGTAGATGTCAGGTTGCGACAATGGTCGGTGATGGAGTTCCTCTTCAAGACCAACGATAACTCTGCCACATCGATTCACAGGAAGTTGCTCCCTGTTTATGGGGAGGACACAGTGGATCGTAGCAGTATCCAGTGGTGGTTGCAGAGGTTTAAAGAAGGTGATTTCTCTCTACTGGACAATCCACGATGCAGTAGACCATAGACAGCAGTGAGTGATGTGAATAAGGAGACCATTGATCAAACTATACAAAATGACAGATGTGTGACAACACAACAGCTTGCTGAAATGACTCGTTTGTCCTTGGGTAGTGTGGTATCATTGGTACAGTCACTAGAGTACAGCAAAATCTGTGCATGTTGGGTGCCTAGATTACTAACAAGAGAAATGAAAACTATGAGGAAAGATGCGTACGAGGGTCTCATGAAGACCTTTACTGAAGAGTAGAAAGTGTTTTGACGGCGCCATTACCCAGAATGAAACATGGTTGTTTTTGTCTGAACCTGAGAGTAAAACCCAATCCACGGAGTGGTGTCATCCGGGTACCTCTCTGAAGAAGAAACCAAGACTTTCAAGAACAGCAGGCTGAAAGGTGATGGCCTTCTTCTTCTTCTGGGATCAGTGTGGTGTCACTTTCATTGACTTTTTGGAGCCTGGCTCCACAATTAGCCGGGACCGTTACTGTTTCTCATTGGACAAGCTGCATCATACCATCAAGACCCACAGACCACAGCTTCAGGGTCAGCTCATCAGACTACACCATGACAATGGCATACCCCATACAGCCCTTATGACGCAGGAGAAAATCTGGAAAATGGGTTGGAAAATTGTTCCACATCTTCTCTACAGTCCGGACTTGGCTCCGTCTGCTTTTTATCTCTTTGATCGTCTGAAGACCCATCTGCACAGTAAAACATTTGATAGTGAGAAAGACTTTTTTCCTGTGTCAAGTGATGATGTAAAAGTCAGTCCCCAGAATTTTATCAAAGTGCATCACAGTTCAAATGGTTCAAATGGCTCTGAACACTATGGGACTCAACTGCTGAGGTCATTAGTCCCCTAGAACTTAGAACTAGTTAAACCTAACTAACCTAAGGACATCACAAACATCCATGCCCGAGGCAGGATTCGAACCTGCGACCGTAGCGGTCTTGCGGTTCCAGACTGCAGCGCCTTTAACCGCACGGCCACTTCGGCCGGCTGCTTCACAGTTGACGGAGGCTACAATGAGTGGGCTCAAGTATAGCTAAATGTTCCAAGCATGTTCACAAAAAATTTCATTCTCCTCCTCCAAAAAATAAAAAAATAGTGACAACTATGCAAAACTTTTTGAATGCCCTTTTATATTATTATTTTTATAATAATTATTATTATTTGCAAGGCAAGTTTGTAATGAAATTAGACAATGTCAGAAGCTCATTTTATAGGAGCACAATACACAACTTTACCAAACAACACAACTTACCTACACTAATGTTACACATATGATTTAGAGGGTGTGGGTTTTGTTAATTACTACTAATAAGTCATCCATACTAATTACACACGTATCCCCATCAAATTCACCTGTGCCATTAATTCAGTACTACACTGAGGCGACAAAAGTTGTGGGGTAATTCCTAACGTAATATCAGACCAGCTTTTACCGTGAGGTGGTGGACTGGTTCGCACACTGGACTCGCATTCTGGAGGACAACAGTTCAAAACCGCATCTGGCCATCCCAATTTAGGTTTCCTGTGATTCCCCTAAATCGCTTCAGGCAAATGCTGGGATGCTTCCTTCGAAACGGCACAGTGAACTACCTTCCCCATCTTTCCCTAACCTGACAGGACCACTGGTGTTGCTGTTTGGTCCCCTCCCCCAAATCAACCAACCAACCACCTTTTGCCCAGCATAGTGCAGCAGCTCATTGTGGCATGGACTCAAGTCACTGAAAGTCTGCAGCCGAAACACTGAGCTATGCTCCCTCTATAGTCATCCATGTTAGCAAAAGTGTTGCCGGTGCATGATGTTGTGCACGAACTGACCTCTCAATTGTATCTCATAAATGATTGATGGGATTCGCGTCGGGTGATCTGGGTGGCCGAACCATTTGCTCAAATTGTCCAAAATGTTCTTCAAACTGATCTCTAACCACTGTGGCCCTGTGACACAGCGCACCATCTTCTGCATAAATTCCACTGTCGTTTGGGGATGTGAAGTCCACGAATGGCTGCAACTGTCTCCAACTAGCTGAACATAACCATTTCCAGTCAATCTACATCTACGTGATTACTCTGCTATTCACAATAAAGTGCCTGGCAGAGGGTTCAATGAACCACCTTCATGCTGTCTCTCTACCGTTCCACTCTCGAATGGCACGCAGGAAAAACGAGCACTTAAATTTTTCCGGGCGAACCCTGATTTCTCTTATTTTATCATGATGATTATTTCTATCTATGTAGCTGGGTGCCAACAGAATGTTTTCGCAGTCGGACGAGAAAACTGGTGATTCAAATTTCGTGAGAAGATCCCGAAAAATGCCTTTGTTTTAATGATTACCACTCCAATTCACGTATCCTGTCTGTGACACTATCTCCACTATTTCGCGATAGTACAAAACGAGCTGCCCTTCTTTGTACTTTTTTGATGTCATTTTTCAGTTCCACCTGATGCGGATCCCACACCGCACAGCAGTACTCCAGAATAGGGCGGACAAGTGTAGTGTAAGCAGTCTCTTTGGTAAACCTGTTGCACCTTCTAAGTGTTCTGCCAATGAATTGCAGTCTTTGCTTTGCTCTACCCACAATATTATCTATGTGATCGTTCCAGTTTAGGTTATTTGTAATTGTAATCCCTAAGTATTTAGTTGAATTTACAGCCTTCAGATCTGTGTGACTTATCGCGTAATCGAAATTTAGCTGATTTCTTTTAGTACTCATGTGAATAACTTCACACTTTTCTTTATTCAGGGTCAATTTCCACTTTTCGCACCATTCAGATATCTTATATAAATAATTCTGCAAGTCGTTTTGATCATCTGATGACTTTACAAGATGGTAAATGACAGGTCATCTGCAAACAATCTAAGATGTCTACTCAGATTGTCTCCTATGTCATTAATATAGATCTGGAACAATAGAGGGCCCATAACACTTCCTTGGGGAATGCCGGTTATTACTTGTGTTTTACTCAAATGAACGGTTCAGTTGAATCAGAGGACCAAATCCGTTCCAGTAACACACGATTATGGAGCCACCACTGGCTTGCACAGTGCCTTTTTGAGAATTTGGATCCACGGCTTTTTAGTGTCTGCACCACATTCAAGCCCTACCATCAGTTTTTACCAATTGAAATCGAGACTCATCTGACCGGGCCAGAGCTTTCCAGCTGTCCATACACTTACGTCGGTCATCCACTGCCTCAGCCCATTAATGCCAAATTTTGCCACACTGTCCTAACGGATACATTCACCATACGTCCCACATTGATTTCTGTGGTTACTTCACACTGTGTCGCACATCTGTTATCACTGACTGCACGGTGAGGCACCTTTTACTTGAGTGCCCTTATTTTAATCCGCTACGTGCCCATTTACAGCTGTCACCTGATATGTCTTCCCTTTCAGCAGATGACACGCGCTCAGCCGATCAAGTCCTCGAGTTTATCAGTGTCAGTGAGATGATGTCAGTCATTTGAAGCTCTTTTTTGGGAAAACAAACCCTCTCCAATGGTAGTTTTCTAAGATTTCATTCTGTTTTTAGTTTCCTTCCTTTTCGAGTTTCGCTCCTATTGCTGTTGATTTAACATTCGGTTTTTTTACCCTTCCCTAAGCCACAGAATGGGCGCTTATGACCAGAGAAGTTTTGTGCCCTAAAACTATTTTAAAAAATTCTATGCAAATGTCACTGCCCTCGGTTGTTAAGTGAAGGCAAAGTGAAGGTGAAGGTGAAGTTAAGTGAAGTGAGGTTATTAAGTGAAGGTTCACAATATATATAAATGACCTAGTAGATAGTGTCGGAAGTCCCACGCGGCTTTTCGCGGATGATGCTGTAGTATACAGAGAAGTTGCAGCATTAGAAAATTGTAGCGAAATGCAGGAAGATCTGCAGCGGATAGGCACTTGGTGCAGGGAGTGGCAACTGACCCTTAACATAGACAAATGTAATGTATTGCGAATACATAGAAAGAAGGATCCTTTATTGTATGATTATATGACAGCGGAACAAACACTGGTAGCAGTTACTTCTGTAAAATATCTGGGAGTATGCGTAAGGAACGATTTGAAGTGGAATGATCATATAAAATTAATTATTGGTAAGGCGGGTACCAGGTTGAGATTCATTGGGAGAGTCCTTAGAAAATGTAGTCCATCAAGAAAGGAGGTGGCTTACAAAACACTCGTTCGACCTATACTTGAGTATTGCTCAACAGTGTGGGATCCGTACCAGATCGGGTTGATGGAGGAGATAGAGAAGATCCAAAGAAGAGCGGCGCGTTTTCTCACAGAGTTATTTGGTAACCGTGATTGCGTTACGGAGATGTTTAGCAAACTCAAGTGGCAGACTCTGCAAGAGAGGCGCTCTGCATCGCGGTGTAGCTTGCTCGCCAGGTTTCGAGAGGGTGCGTTTCTGGATGAGGTATCGAATATATTGCTTCCCCCTACTTATACCTCCCGAGGAGATCACGAATGTAAAATCAGGGAGATTCGAGGGCGCACGGAGGCTTTCTGGCAGTCGTTCCTCCCGCAAACCATACACGACTGGAACAGGCACGTAAAGTGCCCCCCGCCACACACCGTTGGGTGGCTTGCGGAGTATAAATGTAGATGTAGATGTAGATGAAGGCCATCACTTTAGCTTTTTGAAAATACTACACACACAGTGTTCTCAGAAAATCATAGTTGAAGAGATGGAGTGGAAATTCGGGTGGAAGTACAGTACGTGACAGTCAGGACCTAGGCTGTGGAAGGTGTCAGACCGAGTTGTCGGTCGAGGGCCACAATAGGGGATGGAGCGAGGATTCTGCCCCGATCACCTCACTGCTGGTTCCAGCCGGTGAGCATTCCACAGGTCTGGCACAGAAGGGATTGTTAATGTAGATTTTCTGTGTCCGCAGCAAGTGCTTTCCAATGGCAGCAGTCACCGTCCAATTTGCATTTCGTGTTACTTTCCAGCTTTGCAGCTGACAATCACTGTCAACGAATTAGTTTCAGACAGATTGTAGTAGTATAATTAATGACGGAATTGGAGTTAATTTTCCATGCACTCTCCGGGTTTGATAGCCATATGTCATTACACACAATTTATTTAATTATACAATAACTTGGATGTAATCTAAGATCTTTAAATCAATTCATGTCCAATGCCATTCCCTTTTGGTGTAGTAAATTTATAGTTACAGTCATTTGTTATTCCAGTAGATATTTTTACCTTGTTCATATCAGTGATTTATGTTGGACTTTATGGGATTTATTTTGGACAGTTGTAATCATGACAACTTCAGCTTCACTGCTAAAGGCCACAATCACATGAGTAAACTTTCTGTTCCATATCATTCTACAGTAGCATAACTTAATGGTGGTTCTGTGCTGTAGGATATTCTGAACCAGAAGCGAGAGGCTACAGGTGGGGTAGGGAAAAGGAAGGGGATGGCCATCTTGTGTTGGTATCTGAATGGGAAGCTTCTCCTTTCGGAGAAGGCCACAGTTTCACAAGTGACTAGAATATGAAAACACAAAATACCACTGCACGGCACTGTAAAAGGGATTACATATCATAGTGTCACTGGTAACCTGGCTTATTACGAGGGTAATCCCAAAAGTAAGGTCTCCTATTTTTTTTTACAAGTACATAGACCTGATTATTTCGATAATGAACAATGAACATTTAGCTATTTTTCGACATAATCACCATTTCTGTCGATGCATTTTTGTAGACACTGTGGCAGTTTTTGTATGCCCATGTCATACAAGCTCACCTCCATGCTGTTCAGAAAGTTATGAACCTCTTCTTTCACCTCGTCACCACCCAAGTTTCGTCACCCGTGACAACTGAGTCCAGAAAGTTTTCCTGTTTGGCTGCAAGGCGGTGAGAAATGCACAGGAAGCATCAACTCGTTGCCGCATGTGGTCCTCAGCACGCGTGACACCCATCTTGTGCACACCTTCCGGTGGTTCAATGTTTCTGATAAAATTCTGTGACCGGTGCTTCGGTAAACCTCAGGAACCAACGTGCAGAGATCATCCAGGGTGATCCGCCGATCTTCACGCATGCTTTGCTCAACCTTCAACACTGTCTCCTCAGAAATGTATGGTCTCCCACTATTTTGTTCGTCATGAATTTCGGTCCGACCAGCTGCAAACTCTCTACAGCACTTAGGAACATTTTTGACATCCATGCACAACTCACCATACACTTCCGTCAATTGGCAATAGATTTCAATCGGTGCAGTGCCCTATGCATTCAAAAACCGAATAACTGTGCGCAATTTGCACTTGGCGGTAACATTCAACGGGAGCCCCATTCTCAATGACTGCCAAGCCAAGACTGAGCACCTCAGAGCGGCGTGCACATGTTTACACACAGAGCATGAAGCACTCTTCATAACAGTGTAACCAACTGCCACACAAACAGAGTTCTGTACTTATAAAAAAGTAGGAGACCTTACTTTTGGATTTACCCTCATAGTTGTGTCAATATTTGCAACGCGACATTCGTCATCGGCTGTCCCGGTAAACTCCTGTGTAGCACAATGCACTGCAGGTGGACTAGACAGACCCACTGTAGTCTAAAATTCTGGGTACCTGTTCGACAGTAAATGAATTACCAGGATGGAACGTGTATGAAGAGGGATGCAATTCACTTGCACAACTTGCCGATTGGAAGTGGGAGGCTCTGTCTTGTTCACTAAGTATTTGCTAATTGCAGACTGTGAATTTGGCTGGTCCCTCTCCTCACATACCCCAGCTGGTGACTATGCCAAAACTACTACAGAAGAAGATTATATTACATTAGTATTGGGCCCTAGCCAGAGATGTTTTGTGGCACATAAAATGGTTTGAGTTTAATGACCTGTGTACCACACTTTCAGATACTATAATTTGTTTTGACCTATCAGGGTGATCCAAGAGATGGCTCCCTACAGATTTCCTTGACTTTGAACAATGCTTGCAGACAGCACCTCACTGGGTTAATTGGTTTCACTCAAGCAATCAAAGTTTAGTTTAAGATCAGTACAGGGTAATCAGTCTAATTTGGTTGCTACTGCATACATCACATTTTACTACAGCCATCACGTGCATTGGGTGTTAGTGTTTCCCATGCCATGCCATGCCATTCCATTCCATATGTTACTTGGAAATAGTTGTGTTTATACTGCTTATGGGTTATGCACACTTCTTTTTCAACCCTCCGACAGTCGCGCATGTATCTGTGAGATATATGACCTACTTTTTCTCTAATATTACCGCAATGAACAGTGTTAACGGTTTGCTGGCCCACGACATCTTGTGTCATACCTTTCTTATTGCTTCACAGGAATTTCAGTCTTATCCTGATACTGACAAGGTCATAAATGAGTCAGGTGTGGGAACGTGTACTCTCAGATACAGCGCGCCTACTCGGGTAACGCTTTGTCGCCGCTAATGACTGCAGCTGTTGCATTGTTTGCAGCGTACGCAAGTCGGCAGTTGCGCTGTTGTCTTCTAAATGAAGCAACGTTTCGTTGTAGCTACGTGTACTGTCTTTCAAAATGAGTAAACGATATGATCTAGAAAATCCTAACGATTTGGAAGAAGTGCATCGCCTTCTTCTCGACGACGAGGTATCCATTGAAGATGAAGATGATCTTGCAGAAACTGATTCAGAAACCGAAGATATACTCGAAACACGATCTGTAGACTCAGACACAGATCATGAATTTGATGAAGAGGAAAATAATGAAGCGCAGGAAACTGATGAACATTACTATTTTGGTGAGTAGAAAAGACAATAAATATGCTTTCAGATGTAATAACAGTATCTAATAATGGTGTAATGTACTTATTTTTTTATTTTAGGTAAGGATGGAACTACATGGAGGAAAGTGCCTTGGAAAGCAACACAGACATGGCCTCATAATATACTAACCAAACTGCCTTGGGTAGTTGGAGACGCAAAGAAAATGGTAACTGAAATTAACTGCTGGAGCCTATTCAACAGTAATGATATCCTAGATCTTATTGTGGTCAACACTAACAGGCGTATAGCTGATCTAAAAGGAAACTTTGGTCGCAAGAGTGACTGCAAGGACACAGACGCAATCAAAATAAAAGCCTTTCTTGGCTTGTTATACCTTGCAGGTGTGTTCCATGGTGGGCGACAGAATGTTCACGACTTCTGTACAGCAGATGACCTTGGTCTGAATATTTTTAGAATGACCATGTCTGAAAAACGTTTCCTGTTCCTAATAAGATGTGTTTGTTTTGATGATGGAGCCACAAGACAAGAACGGCGCAAGACAGACAAATTAGCAGCCATGTGTTTGAATAACTGCAAGATACGTTACTCGCTCGGTCAGAATGTCACAGTTGATGAGCAGCCACCAGCATTTCGAGGCCGGTGTGGATTTCGCCAGTTCGTACCATCCAAACCATCTAAATATGGCATCAAATTTTTCTGCCTATGTGATGTCAAGCTTTATTATACTTAAAACATGGAAATATATTGTGGATTACAACAAGAAGGACCCTTTCAGAATAGTAACTCCGCCAAAGAAGTAGTTCTGAGACTTGCCGAACCAATATATGGGACGGGTAGAAACATTACAGCAGATAACTGGTTCACTAGTTTGGAGTTAGTAAGAGAACTGCATAAAAGGAGACTGTCGTTTGTAGGCACAATTAGCAAAAACAAGTAGGAACTGCCATCGAATTTCGTAGCACCGAAAAGTAGACAGCAATATGATAGCGTATTTGGCTACAGCAAGAATGAAACCCTTGTGTCGTATGTCCCGAAAAAAGGGAAAACTGTAGTCCTCCTTTCAAGTATACATGTATCGTCAAGTGAGGTTTCAGAAGGTTTAGAGAAAAAACCAGCAATTATTCTACACTATAATGACACAAAATCTGGAGTTGATGTAGTTGACAAACTCCGTGCTACCTACAATGTAGCTAGGTCAACAAGAAGATGGCTTATGGTGATTTTTTTCCACCTGTTGAACACTGCAGGCATCAACTCAAGAGTAATTTTCTTGGCCAACAAGAATAAAAAATACTCAAATCGGCGCGAGTAGCTCAAAACTTTGGCTCTGACTCTACTGCGAGATCATCTCAAAAGAAGAGCTCTTATTATGACTCTACCTGATGATACAGTCAATGCTAGTAAAGTACAAACCTAAAGGAAAAGAGCAAGAAAACGCTGAACAATTCTTGGAATCAGAAAACAAGAAAAGAAAAAGGTGCCAGTCATGCTACAGGGAGACAAAAAAGATTGGTCTCAGCAAGTATACATGTGAAAAATGCGGTACACATCTTTGTTTGCAAAAGCACGTGAAAATAATTTGTGAACAATGTCTTTCTATAGAGAGCAATCAGTAAAAAGAGACATGCTTTGATTGGTTTAATAATTTATTTGTATCTATAATAAAATCAATTTTTAAAAGAATTTCATGTACTTCTCCATTACAAAATGTCAAATATTTCTGTTAATTTGAAAGTGTAATGAGCCTGATGTTCATTTCTGTATTTGTAAAATCTGTAACAATAAAGGTAACTCCAATTTATAACAAAAACAAAAGAAAAAGAACCTGTAAACAAACAAAAAACCACAAAAATCGTCGCATGTATCCACGAGATACATCGCGACTAGTGGCGGCATGAAAGTTGACGTGCCTGCTGGAGGGTTAAAAAAAAGTTATTACTTTGTATTTGTTGCCCTGTGTGGAGATGATGCAGTTATCTATAACTAAGTATAGTCTGAAAGAACCTGCATAAATATTCAGTCAGATCTCAATGTAATTTCAAAGTGATGCAGGGATTAGCAACCTGCTTTAAATGTTCAGCAATGTAAAATTTTTCACTTTGCAAAATGAAACAAACTTAGTATACTATGACTATAATATCAATGAGTCACTGGTGGAATTGGCCAACTCTTTAACACTTCATAGGGATATGAAATGAAATGATCACATAGGGTCAGTTGTGACTAACAATGGTCATAGAATTCAGTTTACTGGTAGAATACAGGGGAAGTGCAATCAGTCAACAATGGAGGTTGCTTAAAAATCACATGCACGACCAGTTCCAGAATACTGCTCAAGCTTGTGGGACCCATACCACATAGTACCAACAAAGTTTCAAGAAGTGGCTTTAAACGACGATTCACGGAATATACCACAATCCCCTATGTATCGCTTACACAGTGAATAGTGAGGATAAGATTAGAATAATTACTGCAAGCACAGAGGCATGCAAACAATCATTCTTTCCACACTCCATTCGTGAATGGAATGGGAAAAAATCCCAATAACTGGTACAATGGGTTGTACTCTCTGCTACGAACTTCACAGTTGGTTGCACAGTATAGATGTATCTATACATGTAGTGGCCCTGTGCAAGTTTTTATCTCTGAGCATGGAATATTGTTTTTATTGAAAATTAATATAACTCTAAAGGTTGTTCACATCTTAATGTGACTGTAAAAAAAAAAAATTAATGTGCACATCCCCTTCAGAGGATGTTACTTACACATACTGTCATTATTGATATCTTTGCTAGATATTAATGGCAGTTTTTGAGATGACCAATATTACCCATTACTTAATATGATGGTGAAGAAACTCTCTATGTAACAGATGGCCAGTTAACTATAGATGAGTGCACATAGATATATTTATGAGAAGCAACTTTATTAGGAAGGAGTGAAGACAGCTGCTAATTTATTGTATTAATGAAAACAGCTGTGGCAGTCTGTGTAATTTATGTATGAATATTTTCCTGTGTCATGAAATGTCAAATATTGGCAGGGATACGAAAAAAATCATTTTAATTTTTGCCACATTCGGTGTTGTTCTTTCCAGAGTCCGGTTGCGTTGTTTGCCATTCTCTGTGCTACTTTTTGCCAAATTCATAGTGACTTTTTGGAAAATTCGACGCTCTTTTTCTGCCTAATTTATTTTCTTGTTACTTGCACTGTTGTCTTTTTTGCCAATTTCCATGTTTCTTGCCTCATCCATGTTTTTTTTCCGATTTTGGTGTCATCTTTTGTGGATTTTGGTGTCTTTTGTGCCAAATTCAGTACTATTTTTTTGCAAGATCCAGTGTTTCATTTCATAAATTAGGTGCAATGTTTGGGTCAAATTTGGTGTTTTTTGCCAATATCACTTTTTCTTTTTGCCAATTTCAGTGCTATTTTTGATGTCACATCATACTTTGTTACACATAACATTAACGGTCATTTCAAGGCTATACACAAAGCTCAAACTTGAGGATAAAAAGAAGGCAAAATGCAATTTCAACATTCAATAATTTTGAGTTGTGAATATTGGTGAATCGTCATCCTCAGATTTATAACATTTTTATAAGCAAAAAATTAAAAATTTCATGACATTTCCCAAATTTACATTATTGTTTTTACTAAATTTACCTGTCCCTAAATATTGGCCGTCAGGATGTGCGATATTAAGGTAATATATGTTAACAGGGCATTCTGTGCATTAATCACTCATTTTATTGCTCCCACTACCTATCAGTGTAACAGAGCTTCCTTCTTGGTACACCCTCATGGCCTTTTTAATTTTTTTTTCCTTGTGCAACAGGGAACTACTATCTCTGACACACTGTAAACAATCTGTGGTTTTATCATTCTTTTCTATTTCCATTTTCTTCCTTCCTGCTCATCTCCTAATGTCACCCTATTATTTCTTGCTCCTCTTCCAATCGATCCAGTAGACCTCCACATTGACTGATTCTGCACTATTGTCTTATGTTTCCAAGGCACGTCACTGCCACATTTGACAAGAACATTGAGAGGATATTGCTTGATGTTAGGGAGACTGACATTTCTTAAATTCCAGATAATCATTACCATACAGGGTGAGTCAGGAGGTTTTCCAGAGGGTATTCCTTAGGTTATTTGAAACAAAAACTGTAAACAAAGTAATGGGATCAGATCCATAATTACGGAGCTACAGTAATTGAAAAAAATCGGGAAAATGGCAGAAAACTTTTATTGTAGGATTTCACTAACAAAAATGCACATAATAATTAATTTAAACAATTCTGTAGCAGTCTCTTGCATTCAGAGTGGATTTAAAGCAAGTGTTCAAAATTTCCTCCCTGCATTTGAAGACAAAGATTTGTAATGGAGTGAACCATTCGAGTGGCATTTCGTTATTTCACATGCTTGGTCCTTATTGACGTTGCTGCATCGAAAATACGTTGTACCAATTCTTCTCGTGTTTGCACCTTAACTTCGTACACGATGTCTTTCATCCACCCCCAGATGCAGTAATGTAGGGGTGTTAAATCTGGGGATCTGGCAGGCCAGTTGATAGGGGCCCCGCGACCTGTCCATCGATGTGGGAATTGCTGATTAAGATAAGCTGTTACCACATGGTGGAAATGTGCAGGTGCCCCGTCATGTTGGACGTACATGTGGCGTCATGTTTACAGAGGAACATCTTCACGAAGCTGCAGCAAGTCTTCTTGTAAAGTTACCGCACATCTTACCATTTAAATTTCCCAGGAGAATAAACGGCCCCAGTAACTGGTCACACACAAAACCACACCAGAAATTGACACAGAATCTGCATTGAAACTGAGATACTACCGTGGCATGGGGATTTTCGTCTGCCCAGACATGCATGTTATGCATATTGTTGATGCCATCTCCTGTAAATGTCGACTGAACATTATGGAGTGATAGAGCTGCTGATTTCCATCTAACCAGTGACAAATGTGCAAACAGTTGGCATAATCGTGGCTCTAAATGGCGAATGTTCTGCACATGAAAAGGATACAGTCCATTCTCGTGAAGAATCCAACATACCTTAGATTGTGAAATGTTTAGTAGGGTAGCTAGGGGTCTTGTACTTGAACGAGGACTGCGCTCTACTGAATTAAGGATGTTTTCCTCTTCTTGAACATGTCTTTCAGAGTGAATACGAATACTGTGAAGAGCACCAGTCTCTAGCAATGTTTGATATGTTCCAGTAAATGTTTTGGCACTCGGAATCCTACAATTAGGATACCGAAGGTGATATTCAGCAACAGCGGTTTTCCCATTACCATCAAAGAAATACCACAAAGATAAGATAAGAGAGATTAGGGCTCGTACAGAGGCATATAGGCAGTCATTTTTCCCTCGTTCTGTTTGGGAGTGGAACAGGGAGAGAAGATGGTAGTTGTGGTACGAGGTACCCTCTGCCATGCACCGTATGGTGGATTGCAGAGTATGTATGTAGATGCAGATGTAGAATGCTGACAAATGGAGTCCGCTTGCTTCATGACAACGCTCGGCCTCACACAGCGCTCCGCCATACAGTCCAGACCTTGCGCCCACCGACTTCCATGTCTCCCGTTACCTAAAGGCACATCTTGGTGGAAAATCATTCCGCGACGATGAAGAGATCAAAGATGAAGTTGAAATGTGGTTCCGACAACAGGCAACAACCTTCTATGACTGTGGGATACAAAAGCTTGTGCACCGACTTAACAAATGTTTGGATAACGGGGGTGATTATGTCGAAAAATGACAAATAATCTAATTAATAAGATGTAACTGACATTTTCTAAATAAATGTTCTATTTAAGGACTGCGAGCCATTGTATCTTTACTTTTTGAAATGCCCTTGTATATTTATGTGTGCAGCACAGAAACATGAATCACAAAACAGCATTCACACCAGCTTTTGAGCACTTGCTCTCTTTCTAGCAATAGTACACACATTCATGGACACAGACACCCAAACGTACATTCCCATTGCCACAGCAAGACTGACTACTGAAAGCAGGTGTCTGAGCTGATGGTGGCAATGGAGGCTGTGGATGGGGGGAGGATATGGAAGGACACAAGGATGGATTAGGGGGAAAGAGGCTGGTCTTTGGACAGATGACTCCACACAGCTACACAAGAAGACGAAAATAGTACAGAGGGTGCAGCAAACTGAGATGAAGGAAGGAAAAGGAAAAGGGGGGAGGGAAGAAGGAAAAGAGGAGGGGTAGACAGAGAGGTGAAAATGAATAATAAAGAGGGAGAAAGAGAAGGGGGAGGTGGGGATATATGTGAGAGAGACAAAGAGAGAGAATGCTCACATGGAGGGGGGTACCAAGTGGTGGGAGAATGCAGTGCATGATCTGGACAGAGGAGAGGTGAGGGCACAACAGAGAATGGAAAAGGCAAGGCAAGCTGAGGTAGTGGGTAGAGGTTAGCAGAGGCTAAGGCCAGGGCGATCGCGATATTGTAGAATGTGTCAGAGAGAATTCCCATCTGTGCCGTTCAAAGAAACTTGTGCTGGAAGGGAGTATCCAAATGACCCACACAGTAAAGCAGCTATCAAAGTGATTTGTGGTGTGGCGTGCAGTGTGTTTGGAAACTGGATGGTCTAGAATGAGATTTTCACTCTTTTGCAATGGAGTGTGTGCTGATATGAAACTTCCTGGTAGATTAAAACTGTGTGCTGGACTGAGATTCGAACTCCAGGACCTTTGGCTTTTGCGGGCAAGTGCTCCACCACCTACCCGCGAAAGGCAAAGATCACGAGTTGAAGGCTTGGATGGTCTAGTTTGTGGTTTGCCACAGTTTGGTGGTGACCATTCACGCAAGTAGACAAATGGTTAGTTGTCATGACCACATAAAACACTGTACACAAATTGCGGCATAGCTGATATGTAACGTGGCAACTTTCACAAGTGGCCCTGCCTTTTACTGGGTAGGAGATGCTTGTGATTGGATTGTGATCGGAGGTGGTAGGTACATGTATGGGACAGGTCTTGCAACGGGGCCAACCACAAGCAAATGCTCTGTGGGGTGCAGCATTTGGAGGAAGATTTGATGAGGGATGGACACGGATATTCTGTAGATAGGGTGGGCGATGGAACATTACTCTGGGCTATGTGGGCAGGCTATAGTGAAAGATATCCCTCATCTCAAAGCACAATAAGAGGTAGTCGAAGCCCTGACTGAGGATGCGGTTGAGCTTTTCGAGGTCAGGGACACTAGGTGATAAGAGGAGCACTGGTCGGTGGGCGGTTAACAGATTTACTGTCATCAGAGAAGCACATGGCACAGGAGGTTTGTTTATGGATGAACTGGATAGGATATAGTCTGTCAGTGAATGCTCTGGTAATGTTACGGGTATATTTCGACAACCCTCGCTTTCCGTGCAGATGTGGGGTCCACAGATAGCGATTCTGTAAGGAAGAGACATCTTGGGTGACAGTTACCAAAGTGCTGTTAGTGATTGGTGCACTCAATATGAACAGACATTTATGGAACACCTGAGATCCACATTTAGGAAGGTGGCTTCTTGAGTTCTGAAGGGTCGGGTGAAGTAAGTTTGGGAATTTGTGTCACGGCTATAGAGCAAAGAGCAAAGGCTGTCCCTACAATGAGTCCAAACCGTAAGAATGTCATCACTGAACTGAATCGGACATGTTTCAGGTGCCGAGTAGACAGGAAGGATGGCTGCAGTGGGCCCATAAATAACTTGGCACAGGACGGTGCCATGAGAGTACCTGTGGCAGTCTTTTAAAATGAAATAGTTGTGTCAGGGTGTGTGCGACGGGCTCACAGGTGCATGAAAGAAGTGGTTAGGTACTGGCCCCTGGCCTAGCTTGCATTTATAGTAAATATCTCACTCAGCACAAAACCCCAAGTGACTGGAGAAAGTGCAGGTCACTCCAGTATATAAGAAAGGTTAAAGAATGGACCCTACAGACCAATATCCTTAACTAATGTTTGCTGCAGAATCCTTGAACATACATTCAGTTTGAATATAATAAACTTTCTTGGGACCTAGAAGGTAATGTTCACGAATCATTATGGTTTTACAAGGCATCGCTTGTGTGAAACTCTGCTTGCCCTTTTCTCATGTGATATACTGCGAACTATGGATGAAGGGCAACAGGTTGATTCCATATTTCTAGATTTTCGGAAATTGCTTGACACGGTGCCCCACTGCAGGCTTTTAACGAAAGTACGAGCATATGGAATACATTCACACATACATGAGTGACTAAAAGACTTCTTAAGTAATAGAACCCAGTATGTTGCCCTCGAGTGCAAGTGTTCGTCGGCGACGAGGGTATCATCAGGAGTGCCCCAGGCAAGTGTGATAGGACCACTATATACATAAATGATTTGATGGACAGGCTAGGCAACAATCTGCAGTTGTTTGCCAATAATGCTGTGGTGTACAGTAAGGCATCGAACTTGAGTGGCTGTAGGAAGACACAAGACAACTTACACAAAATTTCGTCTGTGGGATTAATGGTACCTAGCCTTAAATGTGCAAAAACCTAAGTTAATGTGGATGAGGAGGAAGATCAAATCTGAAATGTTCAGATACAATATTACCAGTATCCTGCTCGACACAGTCATGTCATTTAAATACAGGTATCTGAGTGTAATGTTGTAAAGCGATATGAGGTGGAACGAGGATGTGAGAACTCTGGTAGGGAAGGAAATAGTCAGTTTTGGTTTATTGCAAGAATTTTAGGAAATAAAGGTTCACCTGTGAAGGAGACCACGTATAGGGCACTGGTGTGACCTGTTCTTGAGTACTGCTTGAATGTTTGGGATCTGTACCAGTTCAGATTGACGGAAGAGATCCAAGAAATTCAGAGGCGGGCTGCTAGATTTGTTACCAGTAGGTTCACACAACATGGAACATGGAAGTGTTATGGAGATGCTTTGGGAACTTACATGAGAATCCCTGGAGGAAAGGCGATGTGCTTTTTGAGAAACACTACTGAGAAAATTTAAAGAACTGGCATTTGAAGCTGACAGCCAAACAATCCTACTGCTGCCAACATACGTCGCACGTAAGGACCACGAAGATAAGATACGAGAAATTACGGCTCACACGGAGACATACAGGCAGTAGTTTTTCCCTCACTCTATTTGCAAGTGAAACAGGAAAGGAAATGATTACTAATGGTGCAGTGTACCCTCTGCCACACACGGCACGGTGGCTTGCGGAGTACCGTCAAACGGGGTGATTTGGGACGGTTTTGTGGTTATTTTGATTGTAATTTTCGTATATATTGTTAGAATAAATTGGAAATGGTAGGGTATATGTGTAAAAAATAAAATATCCCAGAACCAGAAAGTGTATGTGTAAGTATATTTATCTGAGGCAGTTAAATAAAGTGTCCGATGTCACCCCATCGATTGGGGTGATTTCGGACACGTGTTTTTTAAATCTCTGTCCAAAGTTACAGTATATAGAGGGCAAATTCGGACAGTTACTGCCTTTTTTAAAAATTCTACATGCTTTTTATTCAATTTTGGTGACATTTTACACATTTTAAGGCAGCCCTTTGTTACGAATAAGTGATATGGAATGATATAATGAATTTTATATATTACAGATAAATTTTTATTTCGCAAGAATTTAAATAAACAGTCTCTTTGTTCACTTCTGCACAAGCTCATTTAATACTTTCGCTTAAGCGAACGGAAAGATCTTCTGACTGTCATTTGAGGAATAAACGCACCCATTCTTCTCCTGGCAAATTATTATGAAATTTCTTCTCTTTTCGGCTAGATTTATCAAGGTAACCTTTACCTTAATATCTAACATCCAGTTTAGTGAAGGGAAATTCCCAATGTGCAGCCCTTCAGATACCTTGCTTCAACATTTCTTCTTCTTCTTCTTCTTCTTCTTCTTCTTTATTTAGCACTGGCTGTCCTCCCATTTTTTTCGGATGTGCTTCCTGCACTTCATTTTGTAGTGTTGATTTAAGTATACCATACAAATCACACGCTTTTCTGTACAATAATTTACCACTCTGAATATCACGAACAGCTTTATCTAAAAGTTCTGGGTCATAATTAGACCATACTGTAGTACCTCTCCTGCTCTTATACATTCTTGGCACTGTCCGAAATCACCCCACACAGTACACAGTTTTACAAAAACCGTCTATTTTATAACCTCGCACGAGAAACTCGACATACTTGTACAGGAATTGTCTCAATGCTGTTAGCTACTGGGAGTGTCAACAGTTACAGTTACTATAACTTCCCACTCAGTGCAACAATAGGAAGTTTCCACTTTATGATAATGCTTGGATTTTTAACACTGAGACTGTTCGTCAATTATTCACCTAGGGAAACAATTGATGCAAAATAAAAGTTGTTGAAAGCGATAAATGCAATCCTGCGCTTAAAATAACTGGCACACGGACGTTAAAATAGGTAACACTTTGTTTCTGTGCAGTAACAAAGAGAAAATAAGCCATACTGTCCGAAATCGCCCCAGTGTCCAAAATCACCCTGTTTAACGGTATATATATAGATGTAGATATCAGGAACATTTAGGTAAAGGACGTGTTCCTAGCTGCAAGGTGATGAGTACAGAGGATGTCGGTGTACGAAGACATTGCATCCACTTTGGCCAACGAGTCTGGAGGTAGCAGGACCAGAATTATGGAAAGGTGGTGAAAGAAGTGAGCTGTGTCTTGAATGTAGGATGGGAGCTTACAGACAATGGTTTGAAACTGTTGGGTCATCAAAGGCAGGGGTTCATTCTGTGGGAGCATTGTACCCAATTACAATGGAATGGGCTGTAGGGAGACCTTCAGGGCTGGATTTGTAAAGTTTGGTGAGTAGATAAAAGGTAGGGGGGGGGGGGGGGGGGGACGTGTTGCTGATGAGAGGAGCATTGGATTCAGGTGCCAAGTTTTGGGATGGATCTAACACCTTGAAGAGTTGCTTGAGGTCATGTTGGTTTTCTGGGATGGGATCACAGTTGGTTTGTATGCAGAGATGTCAGAAAGTTGGTGGAGAACTGCTGCCAAAAAGTTGGTGGAGAACTGCTGCCAAAAAGTTGGTGGAGAACTGCTGCCAAAAAGTTGGTGGAGAACTCCTGCCAAAAAGTTGGTGGAGAACTGCTGCCAAAAAGTTGGTGGAGAACTGCTGCCAAAAAGTTGGTGGAGAACTGCTGCCAAAAAGTTTGTGGAGAACTCCTGCCAAAAAGTTGGTGGAGAACTCCTGCCAAAAAGTTGGTGGAGAACTCCTGCCGAAAAGTTGGTGGAGAACTCCTGCCGAAAAGTTTGTGGAGAACTGCTGCCGAAAAGTTGGTGGAGAACTGCTACCAAAAAGTTGGTGGAGAACTCCTGCCGAAAAGTTGGTGGAGAACTCCTGCCGAAAAGTTGGTGGAGAACTGCTGCCGAAAAGTTGGTGGAGAACTGCTGCCGAAAAGTTTGTGGAGAACTGCTGACGAAAAGTTGGTGGAGAACTCCTGCCGAAAAGTTGGTGGAGAACTGCTGCCGAAAAGTTGGTGGAGAACTGCTGCCGAAAAGTTGGTGGAGAACTGCTGCCGAAAAGTTTGTGGAGAACTCCTGCCAAAAAGTTGGTGGAGAACTCCTGCCAAAAAGTTGGTGGAGAACTCCTGCCAAAAAGTTGGTGGAGAACTCCTGCCAAAAAGTTTGTGGAGAACTCCTGCCAAAAAGTTGGTGGAGAACTCCTGCCAAAAAGTTTGTGGAGAACTGCTGCCAAAAAGTTTGTGGAGAACTGCTGCCAAAAAGTTTGTGGAGAACTGCTGCCAAAAAGTTGGTGGAGAACTGCTGCCAAAAAGTTGGTGGAGAACTCCTGCCAAAAAGTTGGTGGAGAACTCCTGCCAAAAAGTTGGTGGAGAACTCCTGCCAAAAAGTTGGTGGAGAACTCCTGCCAAAAAGTTGGTGGAGAACTCCTGCCAAAAAGTTGGTGGAGAACTGCTGCCGAAAAGTTGGTGGAGAACTCCTGCCGAAAAGTTGGTGGAGAACTGCTGCCGAAAAGTTGGTGGAGAACTGCTGCCGAAAAGTTGGTGGAGAACTCCTGCCGAAAAGTTGGTGGAGAACTGCTGCCAAAAAGTTGGTGGAGAACTCCTGCCAAAAAGTTGGTGGAGAACTCCTGCCAAAAAGTTGGTGGAGAACTCCTGCCAAAAAGTTGGTGGAGAACTGCTGCCAAAAAGTTTGTGGAGAACTCCTGCCAAAAAGTTTGTGGAGAACTGCTGCCAAAAAGTTGGTGGAGAACTCCTGCCAAAAAGTTGGTGGAGAACTCCTGCCAAAAAGTTGGTGGAGAACTCCTGCCAAAAAGTTGGTGGAGAACTCCTGCCAAAAAGTTGGTGGAGAACTCCTGCCGAAAAGTTGGTGGAGAACTGCTGCCGAAAAGTTGGTGGAGAACTGCTGCCGAAAAGTTGGTGGAGAACTCCTGCCGAAAAGTTGGTGGAGAACTGCTGCCGAAAAGTTGGTGGAGAACTGCTGCCGAAAAGTTGGTGGAGAACTCCTGCCGAAAAGTTGGTGGAGAACTGCTGCCGAAAAGTTGGTGGAGAACTGCTGCCGAAAAGTTGGTGGAGAACTCCTGCCAAAAAGTTGGTGGAGAACTCCTGCCAAAAAGTTGGTGGAGAACTCCTGCCAAAAAGTTGGTGGAGAACTCCTGCCAAAAAGTTGGTGGAGAACTCCTGCCAAAAAGTTGGTGGAGAACTGCTGCCGAAAAGTTGGTGGAGAACTGCTGCCGAAAAGTTGGTGGAGAACTGCTGCCGAAAAGTTGGTGGAGAACTGCTGCCGAAAAGTTGGTGGAGAACTGCTGCCGAAAAGTTGGTGGAGAACTCCTGCCGAAAAGTTGGTGGAGAACTCCTGCCGAAAAGTTGGTGGAGAACTGCTGCCGAAAAGTTGGTGGAGAACTGCTGCCGAAAAGTTGGTGGAGAACTGCTGCCGAAAAGTTGGTGGAGAACTGCTGCCGAAAAGTTGGTGGAGAACTCCTGCCGAAAAGTTGGTGGAGAACTCCTGCCAAAAAGTTGGTGGAGAACTGCTGCCAAAAAGTTGGTGGAGAACTGCTGCCGAAAAGTTGGTGGAGAACTCTTGCCGAAAAGTTGGTGGAGAACTCCTGCCGAAAAGTTGGTGGAGAACTCCTGCCGAAAAGTTGGTGGAGAACTCCTGCCAAAAAGTTGGTGGAGAACTCCTGCCACATAATGTAATAACCTTGTGCCAAATTGTGTGTGATATAACTTAGAACAAATTCTTATTATTATCGCTGTGAGCATATCATTCTTGGGATACTCTACAGAAGGTGCCTTCCACAGCTGCTTCTGCCTCATTACTGCATAACTTTATTGTTTTCACATCTGTCAACATTATCCTTCACTGCAGAAGTTTACACAACGTAATTTGCGGAAGAATTGATGAATGACAGTGCTAATGGAGGGACGTGGGAAAGATACTGAGCCAAAAATTAAGTGTAGTGACTCATATGATTTTGATCACATATTGACATATTACAGGACAGAATTACCAGCTAGTATCTACCTTTAAGAAGTGAAATGAGTAGTACTGCTAACAGACACATGTAAAAGAAAGACTGAGAGACTTGCTAGCTTTTGGAGCTAAGAGTTCCTTTGTCAGAGATGAGATATTGGTAGGTTGGTAAAGGTTACAGAGGAAAGGCTGGCCTGTAAGACCCCACGATGCAAGAGCTCTCGAATATGAAAGGAAAGGTTTGTTCTATAGCGGAGGTTGTTGTGCTGATTATCATTCAATGTCTGTGTGAATGTATATAACGTTTTAGTGCCTTTCATGTAAATTTTTATGATGCACTAGTTTTATTTCTTCAGTAAAAAGACACTTAAACACAAAGACACAGAACACTTGCAATTAACACTGGTTATATGAAAAATTGTGTTGAATGGAGTAAAAAAGTGTGTTGGCCAGCAGTGGCAGAGGCGATAAAATGGATAGACTGTAATGAAGTTATAACAGTATAAGCTGCATGACTTGATAGTTCGATACTGCGAACTGAAATTGTATGGGAGTATGCATGAAGCATTCGGCTCCGAACTTTGTCATAATCCTACTCCAATTATGATTACACAGACAATGATTTAATTTACAGACTACCATGTTGACAGACACTGCCCACAGTATCAAAGTAAGACCAGAACTGAGAAGCATTGTGTGAGAACTTTCTACTATACCCCTGGTTTCACATTCAGCTGCAGCATTCTGTTCTGATGTATGTGGCAAACTGATTTCACAGATAATAACTGCCTTCTTGAAATGATTATGAAGTAGACTATTAACAAACGCTGTTCGATTGTCAATACTAGTAAATTTACGTCTACTCCTTAATAAATCAAAGTCTCTAAAATGTTATGAATATAATAGAGGGAAACATTCCACGTGGGAAAAATATAACTAAAAATAAAGATGCTGTAACTTACCAAATGAAAGCGTTGGTATGTTGATAGGAGACAATAAAAAACACACACAAACACACACACAAATTTTGAGCTTTCGCAACCCAAGGTTGCTTCATCAGGAAAGAGGGAAGGAGAGGGAAAGACGAAAGGATGTGGGTTTTAAGGGAGAGAGTAAACAGTCATTCCAATCCCGGGAGGGGAAAGACATACCTTATACACTCGCACACATGTAACGCCGGAAATGCATATCCTCCTATTTCCATCTATTGTACTATTTTTTTCCTTGTTTTGTTACCTCAAGATATGACATTTCTGTCTCTTTATATATTGTAATTGTTTTACTGTTTGTATATATATATATTTAAGCACTTATGTCGATGTATAATTGGTTTGTTTCGTAAATATTATTTGTATTTTTACGCTGGGTCTTGCCTAGGGAAAACTGCTATCGAACGATTACATCGATAGGTCGTGTGAAGAATCAAAGTGTGTAGGATCTTTGGTAGTGTTAACTCTGCCGCGTGGAGCGCGGGCAGAGCAAGAGGGAGTCTGGCTGGAGCAGCGAGTGGAGCAGGTGTGTTGTGTGTAGCTCCCGCGAGTTGCAGCGCTTTCGGGGTTTGGCAGCATGTAATTGCGCTCGACTTGCGATAATAGTTTCTGACATGGTGTCGCGGACGGGAAGCATTAGCTGGCGCACATCAAGAGCCCATTTCGTCTGGTGACCGTGTTGAGAAGAAGGCGCGCCAACATCCAGCTTCTGCAACAGCGACGCCCGACAATGAGTGACTGTCGCCACCTCCTCGATCGATGGCTTCAAACCTTCAATCAACCAACAAGGAAGACTGGAAGCACGTAAAGTTTTAGAACTGTATGGCAGACCTCAGCTTTTCAAATTGTTCCATTTGCCTCGCAAAATTACAGCAACTTAGCATGAACCTTTGTTGCTCATTGTCCCAATTGCATTACCAAGCAGCGTCCCTTCCTTTTCCGAAATCAACCCGAGTGTCGTTGAAATTCAGATGCCAGCATTAAAGTACAATCATTCCATTTCACTGCTTTAATTTCAAAGTTCAGTTTAAGTATTCATAGCTGGCTACAATATTTAGATTACGCAAGCACAAATTAAGAGTGCGAGTTTAGTTACCGTATTTTAGCTTACCTGTGACTGCAGCTCAGCTTGGTACGTACTAAATCTTACTATTGTTAATTGTTCAGAATCATTTAATTCAAGTTCAAAGCTAAATCTCTTATTTCTAAATTGCGTAGATTCAAGTAGCTTTTGAAATGATTGTTGAGGTAGTCCAAGACTAACCGTATTTTACTGAATTTCGATGTGCTTAAGAAAGAAAGCTTCTTATTAATTTCAGTCACTAAATTAACTTTCAGTTTTCCGGTTTTATTAATTCTTTTCCTAAATTAAGTCAGAGTGCAGCGAAAGTTATTACTTCTGACAAACTTTCAGTTTTCACACTACACGTATCAACCTTCAGTTGCCACGCTTCTAGTGCTAATTATATGTGTAATTACCTTTCTTTTTCAGTTACTATAGTAATTGTCCTTAGGACTGGCGACCGTAATTTCCCCCAAATTTCAAATATCTAAATACCGCTAGTTAATTGTTAATGTAACGGCCGCACATTTACTTTCTTTATTAACTTTACCCCTTTTCAAAATTAATTTCCACCAGTTTCATTTGCATTTTTCCTTTCATTTAGATGTCACACACACACACACACACACACACACACACACACACACACACACTCTCTCTCTCTCTCTTCTTTCCCCCTAAGGTAATTCTTTCCGTTCCCGGGATTGAAATGACTCCTTACCTTCTCCCTTAAAACCCACATCCATTTGTCTTTCCCTCTCCTTCCCTCTTTCCTGATGAAGCAACCTTGGGTTGCGAAAGCTCAAAATTTGTGTGTGTGTGTTTGTGTGTATTTTATTGTCTCCTCTCAACATACCAATGCTTTCGTTTGGTAAGTTACAGCATCTATTTTTTAGATATATTTTTCTCTAAAATGTTACATGCACGCATTCAGGCATTCAGTGAATGATGATTACTCACATTTCTAAATGTTTCAGGAGGTAGATCTCGCTGAGTGCTTCGTCGGTAATAAGTGCTGACTTACTTAACCTCAGTTCACACAGATTAGGACAGCCCTGTGAAATGGTAAGCACTGTCTCATTCTGGAGGTTGTCGGCACCTTGCAACTGCAGCCGTCGGAGCTGTGTTAGACATCCGGGCCTGCAATTATAAAGAAGAAAGGTATGTAACAGAGTTTTGAGTAAGAGTGTATAATTAAGTAAACATATCTAAAAACACAGATGATGTGACTTACCGAACGAAAGTGCTGGCAGGTCGATAGACACACAAACATACACATGAAATTCAAGCTTTTGCAACAAACTGTTGCCTCATCAGGAAAGAGGGAAGGAGAGGGAAAGACGAAAGGATGTGGGTTTTAAGGGAGAGGGTGAGGAGTCATTCCAATCCTGGGAGTGGAAAGACTTACCTTAGGGGGAAAAAAGGACAGGTATACACTCGCACACATACATATCCATCCGCACATACACAGACACAAGCAGACATTTTTTTCCGCTTTCAACAATACTGCTGCTACAAAATCCACCATTTCCAGTTCACAAACAGTTCCTTTCAGCTATTAAACAGCCATTTCGGCTAGTTCCAATAACTTTCACTTTTTTTCACTTTTTTTCCCATTTCCGTTTTTCCCACATCACTTGTCTTTTTTAGCCGCTTCCCACAGGTTTTAACATCATTATTTCTTCGTCAGACAATTGTTAGCCTCATTTTCACAAACTGCCACCACAAAACCACTCCTTTTAATACATTTACAGCCTTTACAAATGTCTGCTTGTGTCTGTGTATGTGAGGATGGATATGTGTGTGTGTGCAAGTGTATACCTGTCCTTTTTTCCCCCTAAGGTAAGTCTTTGCACTCCCGGGATTGGAATGACTCCTTACCCTCTCCCTTAAAACCCACATCCTTTCATCTTTCCCTCTCCTTCCCTCTTTCCTGATGAGGCAACAGTTTGTTGCGAAAGCTTGAATTTCGTGTGTATGTTTGTGTTTGTTTGTGTGTCTATCGACCTGCTAGTACTTTCGTTCGGTAAGTCACATCATCTGTGTTTTTAGACATATTTTTCCCACGTGGAATGTTTCCCTCTATTATATTCATTTCATTAATTAAGTAAACAGATGCGCCTATGTAATCATTTATAGAAATCTAATTATTTATATGTCACTCTGTCACTTGAGCTCCTACATTTTAATCATTGTGATAATAGATGTATTTTTACTCTTAAGATATTTGGACATTAAGAATAAGAGTATTAACTGCATACTTTTACCAGCACAGATACATAACAGAACAAATTTAGTCATGCAAGTGTACACACTTGAAGGTTTCCATCAGTGACCACAGAGATAACATACCGCAGCCCCATAAAACATACAGTCTTGTGCAACCATTCTTTACATCAACTAACAACAAAATCTTTCATTAGTATCTGAATTCAACACATTTGAATTTTAATTTACATTCTCCAGTACTTTTTTGATTATTTCTTCCCTTTGAACAATTATGTCACTGTTAACACATCCAGCAGTCATTTTTGAGAGTAATTTTTGAGAGTGCAGTTTCACACACAGGAATGAACAAAATTGCAGAAATATTATAGCCATTTCCGTCCACGCAAATGAAGTTCACAGTTCACAGTTTTTCAATCAATGTAACAGATGACATAGTGAAACACAACTCAAAATTTTAATTAACACTAATCGTTTGTTCCTGTTGGCATCTGAAGATTTCTCACATAATCCTTATCGTAAAACCAGCGTCACTATGTGACATGATAAAATTAGCAACAGTGTTACATTACCACTTTACATATTCTTTTCTTCAATTGGCCAACCACTTATGTTGTTTCTGTAGCATATTAAAATATGTGCAAAAAACAATTCAACTGACAACAATTAATTGTGGATCACAAAGTGCATTGTTCATTACCGAAATTGTTCGTTCTTCAAAAACCAATTTATGCTGTACTTTAACTCGGAAAAATCCCATATACCACAATACATAATGAATTTCTTCACACTGAAACTGTATGTATTCTGCAACCGAGTAGCAAATAATTAAACTGAATATAATTTTGAAATACGTGATATTATGCTCATCATGCACAGAATGTGAACAATTACAATTCACAAAACGTTGTCATCAGGCAAAGAATTATTTGGAGTGTTGGATACAGCGACACCAGTTGTTGTTGCATGAATATATGGCCATAGTGTAGAATACTTTTAAAAAATGACATCAAATAGTAAGTAATATAGGGTTCTTACACAGTCACAATCAAACTTAATCCTCACCCTGGGCAAATGCATTTTTTCGTGGAATCAAGTTTTCTGAAGAGTAATGAGCAATGTCCTCTTTTCAGACAGTTTTTCTGGTCTAGAAGATTTTTTTCTGTCTTTTTTTTTTATTTTACATCTGCTACTTACTCTTCTGTTCCTGTTAGAGACCATTCTTCATTGGTGATGAGGAGAACATATCATCAGATGTTTTGGTCCTCCACTTCCTCCTGTCAACTGATGATAATTTTGGCAGAGGATGGAAGTCAGACATGGGCACGTGCATTTGCACACTTGTAACATTCTCTTCTAGAACTCCCAGAGAAGTTTCTGGCTAGATTTTATTTGCTGGAACACTGTCTCAGATAATGATGTTATCCTTGATGATCTGCACTGCAGCTTATTCTCTTGATGTTACATGAGGAGGAGCAAAATCCTCCGCCAAAAAAACTCAGCATCCTGTGGGCATATTCCTGTAATTTCTTCTGCCTTCTTCACTGTTGCTTTTGCCACGTCTGAATAAACTACCACAGTGGTGAGTTCTGTTTCCCGAAAGTTCACAAGCTGACAGATGTGCCGTTAAATCTGGCCACACAACAGACAGCTGCTTTCAGATGGGCGAGCAATTAATACCATGTAGACTTAACAGCTAATGTGAGAAACTAAACTGCCACAACTGTTTGTTAATAACTGATTAACCTTCTAAGTGACATTGGTTTCTAAGTTGCTAGGCTTGACATACGAGTGGACAAGTGAGTAATGGTGTGAATATTTGCCAATGGCCTTCAAGGTACTCATCTTAAGAGCTGATTTTGTGTTTAGCTAGCATTTGTTGCTTGTGCATTTACTCCAGTGAAATCTGCTGCTATAAATGAACAGTAACCTCGATCGGTCCTTAAGAAGTCTTCTGCGAGAAGCACAATTATACCTTTCAATAATATTCTAAACGTCCACTTCTGCAGACACACACACACACACACACACACACACACACACACACACACACACACACCCCTCTCTCTCTCTCTCTCTCTCTCTCTCTGCTCGATAATGTTGAACTGAGAATATTCTGCATATTTTGTCATTTTCTCTCTCCTGACAGACAGCAGGTCTATGGTGTGCCCCACATGGGAATTCAACTCTCTTGTCAAATGGAGGTACAAGGGTTAGAACTTTAATAGTACGAACACTGCTGTAGAGGTGCAATACTAGACTAGACATGAAAGAATCAAATTATGTTGCAAATACCACACGTTAGTTACATACACCGACCTCACCTCAGCACGAAGGGACTCATCCGATCACCACTAAGCACGTGTGCATTTACAAGAAGAATGGAGCCTCATTTAGTGAAAGGTTTGACGTAGTGGCGTCACTACGTTTTCAAAACAAAAACAACTGAACTGGACACAAACTGATTGTGCTAGAGGACGTACAGCATGACAGTTTCACTAAAGTCCTCCAGAGTCTTGCGAGGCATCCGCATCCCTTTACAGAAGTCTGGGTGAAAGGTTCCAGTGGGGTAGGCTAAAAACGTGGCAGACATTCATCAGCCAGGTTGTACCCATGCAAGAGAAGTACCGTCTATTCTTACCGCATTGCTCGTCAGTAGTCGACACCGAGCAATCTGTGAGCTGGCCCGAGAGATAGGATTAATACATACGACAGTGTTTCACATTCTTAAACAGTGCCTAGGCACAAGGAAAGTTCGATCACAGTGGATCCCACACGATTTGACGGAAATCCAGAAATGGCTGCTGTTACACTTAGCCAGCCACTGGCTACTTCTGGCACAATGCCTGCATCCTAGGAGTTTGCTTACCCTCAGTTCTCAAGCGTTTCTCTGTTGAGATTATTTACAAATTCATGCGGCATACCATGTCATAGATGCGGTATCCCTTACGAACAATTTGCTTGCACAACAATCATTGCAGGTGCCACCGACCACATTCCCGAGCAGCGTGCAACTCGACAAACAGTGGTTCTGCTACTGTGGGACCAGTCTGCTCCGTGAGTCAAGTGATCACCATTCTCCCATGGGTATCCTGTAATTGGCATACAGAAATCCTCCAGCAGGCAGCTGTACACTGTGCTCAGTTCTGAGCCAGGAGATGGCTGCACTTCACAGCCCACCAGTTGGAACTTCACCAAAACCGGTCCAGACGCTCGCACCTACATTGCCATCACCGCAGTGTGCCCCTCTGAATGGTGCCGACATCGACCCGCCCCGACATCCACCCGCCCCGACATCCACCCGCCCCGACATCCACCCGCCCCGACATCCACCCGCCCCGACATCCACCCGCCCCGACATCCACCCGCCCCGACATCCACCCGCCCCGACATCCACCCGCCCCGACATCCACCCGCCCCGACATCCACCCGCCCCGACATCCACCCGCCCCGACATCCACCCGCCCCAACATCGACCCGCCCTGACATCAAGCCGTCTCCGTGCTGCAGTGCCTCCACTGCAAGCTATCACTGCACTGTGCCGCCTCCCTGCCTTGCAGTGTCCACACCATTCCATTTATGCGCCACGTCGTCTCTGCATCGAGTCATCTAGGTATCGAACCAGCTTCTCGTCCTGCCATCTCGGCACCACGGCACCGTAATGCCACTCGTCGCACTACACTGCGATCCCGACGTGGCAGAATGTGTTGCACTACAGACATTGCTCAGATATGAACTGGGAACTGGTTATACATTAGCGGATTTGTTTATGCTATTCTTAATGACATTGGATGGTCTTCAGGTTCTTATACAGAACTACACATGCCGTTAATAGTTGTGTTCCTTACTTCAACTGTGGCAGTCCTCGGTAATTGTGCACCATCCTTGCTACAGTGTCTGGATGTGAAATCTGTGAAGAGATGCTGCTTATACCCTACTGAAATGCTACAAACATGAAGGAGAGGTCCCAGAATGAGATTTTCACTCTGCAGCGGAGTGTGCACTGATATGAAACTTCCTGACAGATTAAGACTGTGTGCCGGACCGAGACTCGAACTCAGCACCTTTGCCTTTCACAAGGTTCGCAGGAGAGCTTCTGTGAAGTTTGGTAGATAGGAGACGAGGTACTGGGAGAATTGAAGCTGTCAGGATGCGGGTCATGAGTTGTGCTCGGGTAGCTCAGTTGGTAGAACACTTGCCCACGAAAAACAAAGGTCCTGAGTTCCAGTTTCGGTCCAGCACACAGTTTTAATCTGCCAGGGAGTTTGATGAAGGAGAGACTTTCTTACTTCCAATCATTGCACTGAATGAGACATGGGCCACACCTTACAAGCTGCATCTGAAAACAGAACAAATCAATAGTGTCATTGCAGGTCATCACGACAATCAGCCGTTTGTCAGAATCTCGGCAATGTGAACATTACGGTGGATTTCGTGTGGGACTGTGACAGTTTAATCCTGATGTATACCATAATTTTTGGAAGACAACCCGTGACCAGCTCTCAGAAAAGTGGTGATCCTTTCTGTAGAACTCATCCAGTAAATATGAGACCAATTTGTTTGATCGGTGGTGCCAGGAAGTCCTCTGACAACAGATGTACTCCCTGAACTTCAGCCATTGTGACTTCAACTTGATTCCTAAGATGAAGGAACCGCTTCATGGCATTAACTTCAGAACTGTTATAGAGACTCATCAGACACAGGCTGCACCATTCAAACGGTCAACACAAGTAATGTGGCTAAAATTATACCACAATCATAACATCGCTAACAACAGCATCTACACAATTCTGTTGACTATTCTGAAGACTGTAAAACTTTGAGACACGTTATCTTTTCTCTATTAGTTGTTAACAAAAAAACTGTCTAGAGTAGCATGGAGAGCTGCATCAAGCCAGTCTTTGGGCTAAAGACAACAACAACAACAACAACAACAACAACAACAGCAACAGCAACGACAAAAACTATCACCATTAAAGTTCCTGCCTTCATACGTGGACTGCTAACTGCATTCTCTTCCTTCTCTTTTCTTCCTTTTGTTTTCTTTGTTCTTGATGTATGAGGCCTGTTCAAAAAATTCCAGAACATTTGTAATTTAGTGCCAATGGTGTGTTGGAGCAAAATGTGGTTAGCATCCCTGCACATGCTTATGTTTAATGTGTAACTGCCAGAAGTTTCATTGTTGTATGTCAGTTATAGTTCAGTGCTGTGGTGAGTAGAATGTTGAGTCACGCAGTTTGAGAATTTCAAGATGGCAGAGTTAGAGGAGCAACGTACCCGTATCCAATTTTGTATGAAACTCAAGAAAACCCTTACAGAGACACACCTGATGACGCAGAAAGCCTACAGTGATGAGTACTTAAGTCATATTCGGTCTTACGAATGGTTCACGCAGTTTAAAAATGGGCAGACGGAAATTAAAGACGACACTCATTGAGGATGCCCTTTGACACCAACCGCTGATGCTCATGTCAGAAATGTCAACAAAATTGTGCACGCAAATCGAAGATTGCAGAAGAATTTAACATTTCAGCTTGATTGTCTAATAAAATCCTGACACAGCATCTTGGAATGCATCATGTTGCCACCAAGTTCGTCCCACAGCTCACGAGTTGAGACCAGAAATCCCTTTGCCTCACAATGTGTGAAGAGCTTTTGGATTACACAAATGAGAATGAGTTGTTCCTTAAGATAATCATAACTGGTGATGGGATGTGGGTCTGGGATTATGATGTTGAGACAGAGTTCAACCTTCACAATGGGTCAGGAAAGGTTCACCCATGAAGAAGAAGAAGGGAAAAAAAGTGAGAGAAAGAAAGAAAGAAAACTCATCAGGTGAGATCAAATATCAAACTCCTGCTTTGAAGGATAAGTTCATCACGAATTCATGCCTCAGTGACAAACTTAATCGATGGTACTATCAGGATGTGTTGTGACGCCTGCAAGAACATGCGAGAAGGAAATAGCCTGAAATGTGGCGGGACAATTCGTGGCCCTCGCATCGCAATAACACAGCCACGCATTTGTCCCTGTTGGTGCGTGCCTATTGCACAAACAGCAAAACCGTTGTCCTGCCTCATCTTCCGTACTCTCCAGACCTGGCCCCTGTGGGCATTTTTGTTTATTTCCAAAGTTCAAAACGTGTTGAAAGGACAAACATTTGAAACAATAGACAAGATAAAAGAATATTCACAGACAGCGAATGATCTGTTGCATATTAAAGTGATGTCTGAAATTTGGTATTCTCGGCACATTCTTGACTCTTTGGATCGCGGAATATTGAATTCCCTAACAATTTCCAAAAAGGAATGTCCCACAAGTCTAACTCCAACTACCATTCTGCACTAAAAGTCTTAATTCCCATCGTGCGACCGTAGTCACATCAGATTTCACACAAATCACCTGAGTACATATGACAGCTCCACCAATGCACTGCCCTTTTATATCTTGCGTATGCGATACTGCCACCATCTATATATTTTATTTTTTTTATTTACACATCAAGTTCCGGTAGGACCAAATTGAGGAGCAAATCTCCAAGGTCATGGAACGAGTCAGTACGCGAAATTACTACATTTTGTAGACTGGCAAGACAGCCAATCCACTAGGACGGGAGGCCGAAGGGCACGCGTTTAAGCTCACGCAGGATGGCGTGAGGTCTGGAACAGGACCAGGTCTTTATAGTAGCAAAAATAGTACATAGCTTCTGGAATACTTAACTTTAATCCATAATTGGTGAATATCGGTCTGACGGTACATGCATCACAAGATAAATAACAATTGATAATGGCGCCTTGCTAGGTCGTAGCAAATGACGTAGCTGAAGGCTATGCTAACTATCGTCTCGGCAAATGAGAGCGTCATTTGTCAGTGAACCATCGCTAGCAAAGTCGGCTGTACAACTGGGGCGAGTGCCAGGAAATCTCTCTAGACCTGCCGTGTGGCGGCGATCGGTCTGCAATCACTGACAGTGGCGACACGCGGGTCCGACGTATACTACCGGACCGCGGCCGATTTAAAGTCTGCCACCTAGCAAGTGTGGTGTCTGGCGGTGACACCACACTACATAAAAGTAATAAAAGATAAGAATAAAATGTTTATCAACCCCAAAAAGTCAGTCCATAAGTTTAAGTAAACGCAATCAACAATACAACAAGAATCAGCTTCATTTTTCAAGTAACTCCTCGACAGCATGGAAGGAGTGACCCATGAGGAAACTCTTCAGTTTCAATTTGATAGTGCATGGATGACTACTAAGATTTTGGAATTTGAGTGATAGCTTATTGAAAATGGAAGCAACAGTTTACTGCACACCTTTCTGCACAAGAGTTGAGGAAGTCTGATCCAAATGCAAAATGGCTCTAAGCACTATGGGACTTAACATCTATGGTCATCAGTCCTCTAGAACTTAGAACTACTTAAACCTAACTAAACTAAGGACAGCACACAACATCCAGTCATCACGAGGCAGAGAAAATCCCTGACCCCGCCGGGAATCGAACCCGGCAACAATCCAAATGCAGGTTTGATTTCTGCCAAGTATTAACTGAGTGAAAGCTGCTTATTCTTGGGAATAAGATAATATTGTTAACAAGAAATGACACCCATTTCTGAGCCAAAAAAATATCCTTTTAGAATGGGAAGAGTTATCCCAAAATATAATACCATATGACATAGCAAAGTAGACTAATTTTCATGTTGAACAATCACTCACTTCAGATACCGTTCGAATAGTAAAACTGACCGCATTAAGTTTTTGAATGAGATCCTGAATGTGGGCTTTCCACGATAATTTACTATCTATCTGAATATCTAGAAATTTGAACTGTTCAGTTTCACTAATCATATGCCCATTTTGTGAAAGTAAAATGTCAGGTTTCGTTGAATTGTGTGTTAGAAACTATAAAAACTGAGTCTTACCGTGGTTTAGTGTCAGTTTATTTTCTACAAGCCATAAACTTATGTCATGAACTGCACTATTCGAAACCTAGCCAATGTTGCACACAACATCCTTTACTACCAAGCTAGTGTCATCAGCAAACAGAAATATTTTAGAGCTACCCGTAATACGAGAGGGCATATCATTTATGTAAATACGGAGCAGGAATGGCCCCAACCACTGATCCCCCCCCCCCCCCTACCCCTGACCAACCCGACTCAGACCCCACATTACAGCCATTCTCAACATTGTGAATAATGATCTTTTGCTGTCTGTTGTGAAAGTAAGAGGTGAACCAATTGTGAGCTACTCCCCGTATTCCGTAATGGTGCAACTTATGGTGCAATATTACGTGGTCAATACAATCAAATGCCTTAGTTAAATCAAAAAACATGCCTAGCGTTCAAAACCTTTTGTTTAACCCAGCCAGTACCTCACAGAAGGAAGAGAATATAGCAACTTCTAAAGCCAAACTGTACATTTGATAGCAAATCGTGTGATATACAATGATTAATTACACTTACATACACAGCCTTTTCAATAACTTTAGCAAACACTGATGGCATAGAAATACGTCTAAAATTATCTACATTATCCCTTTCTCCCTTTTTATAAAGTGACTTTCCTACTGAGTACTTTAATCATTCAGGAAACTGACCATTCCTAAAGGAAAAATTACAAATATGGCTAAATACAGGGCTAACATGTGCAGCACGGTACTGTAACATTCTGCTAGGCACTCCACAGTAACCATGAGAGTCCTTAGTCTTCAGTGATTTAATCATTGATTCAATCTTCCCCTTGTCTGTATCACAGAGGAGTATTTCAGACATGAATCTCGGAAAGGCATTTGCCAAGAAAGTTATAATATTTCCCTGTAGAAACTAAATTTTTATTTAATTCACCAGCAGTGCTCAGAAAATGATTGTTAAGTACTTTACATATATCTGATTTATCAGTAACAGAAATATTTTTACTACAAACTGACTTTATATCATCGACCTTGTGGTGCTGACCAGACACTTCCTTCACAACTGACCATATGGTTTTAATTTTGTCCAGTGAATTAGCTATTCCATTTGCATACCACATACTCTTTGCCTTCCTAATAACATTTTTAAGCATCTTGCAGTACTGTTTGTAATGGGCTACTGTAGTTTGATTGTGACCATTTCTAACATTTTGACATAATTCCCACTTGATTCTACATTATACATCCAGGCTGCCTTTTACTGCAAGTACCCCATTCAGAACATTCTAATGGAAAGCAACTGTCAAAGAGCATGAGAAGTGTATTACGGAAAGCATTATATTTGTCGTCTATGTTATCAGCACTATATACATCCTGCCACTCTTGTTCCTTGACGAGGTTTAAAAAACTCTCTACTGCTGTCGGATTAACTTTCCTACATAGTTTGTAATTATATGTGACATTTGTTTGAGCACAAAAGCCTTTTAGTGTTAAAATTTGTGCATCATGGTCTGAAAGGCCATTCACTCTTACTATGAGAATACCCACCTAGTAATGAAGAATGAATAAAAATATTGTCTATGGCTGTGCTACTGTTCCCCTGCAACCTAGTTAGAAAAAACACAGTCTGCATCAGATCATACGAATTTAGGTGAGCTACCAACATCTTTTCTTTGCACCATGAAGTCAGCACATATAACTAATATCTGGTACTTCCCATAAAGTGAATCAAGAACCCACTCTAGCTTGAGCAGAAATACTCTGAAGTCAGAGTTAGGGGACCTATAAACAACAACAATTAGAAGTTTAGTTCCACTAATTTCAACTACCCCTGCACAACATTCAAGTACCTATTCAGTGCATTGCTGTGATATGTCTATGGCCTCAAATAAAATACTGTTTTTTACGTACAGGTACATGGCCACTCCCCCACCCACAAAACAGCCAGCTAATCTGTATCCTGGTAAAGGAGGCCAATGAATTGTCAAATTGTTTGAGTGGTGCTCTGATATACCAATAATTTCAGAGTCAACATCTATAAGCAGTTCACTAACTTCATGTCTAATACTTCTTACATTTTGATGAAATATACTAATTCCTTTTCTACTTGGAAATATTACATCCATTGAAGGTAGCCCTTAGTTAGAGGGACTTCCTTTAAGCAGGTATACCTATCAGCTGACTTCAGTCTAAAAAAGGTGCAGCTTAAACATCAACTACTACAGGAGTAATTCCACCACCACCCACTACACTGTCACAGTCTATAAGCATTGCCAGCCTCCCCTTCCCAAACCTACTGAGGTGCAGGCCATGCCTAGTGAAACCCCATCTACTGATAGACTCAACTGGCGCCACTGCAATGTGACCCATGCCCTCTGCCATCAGTACCCTCTCCAGCCCCACGTTAAAGTGCCTAACAGCGACATTAAGATGAGGCCGATAATGACACAAACAGTTGCACGAAACGTACATTAGTTATATATGACGGTAGTATCTGTTCCCGAAAGAACAGTTAACGTGGATGACCATGCAGCTTTGCTAGAAATGAAATGATAATTAAATGGATACCCTAGCTGCAAACAGGCGTTTATGTACTTCATTGGGGACATGTTGAAAATGTGTGTCCCGACCGGGACTCAAACCCGGGATCTACTGCTTACATGGCAGACGCTCTATCCATCTGAGCCACTGCGGGCACAGAGGATAGTGTGTCTGCAAGGACTTAACCCTTGCATGCTCCCCGTGAGATCCACGGCTTCCCGGCCATTGACCTTCTTGTGTGAACGCACACGCTATGCCCAAACTCGTACGGGACTTGGTAGATTAATCTGCCACGAGTAATGAGTATGATGGGCAAACATCCATTAGGCACACTACGAATGTAGTGGTGTGGACATGTTGGGAATGTGGATCTCACGGGGAGCGTGCAAGGGTTAAGTCCCTGCAGACGCACTATCCTCTGTGCCCTCGGTGGCTCAGATGGATAGAGCATCTGCCATGTAAGCAGGAGATCCCGGGTTCGAGTCCCGGTCGGGACACACATTTTCAACATGTCCCCAATGAAGTACATAAACGCCTGTTTGCAGCTAGGGTATCCATTTAATTATCATTTCACGTACATTAGTGCCAACAGTTTGAGTAGCTATCTTTACCAGGTCACCACCTACATCATATTCCCCATCCCTATCAAGACTGTTCCCTGCTCCACCCACTATCACTACCTGATCCTCCTCCACAAAATTGCTACATAACTCCCCTATGTTGTCACTCACCTGAGCCAACCCTGCACTAGGCATCATAATGCTGGTGACCTGGTACTCACTCCCCAACACTTCCTGGAACTATTTGCCCACACGTCTACCATGTGAACTACCTAGCAGCAGAACCTTCTCCTTTCTGTTAGGCTTTGCAACTGACCTAGGCCTCCTAACTGCTGAGGACTGCTGCATGTTCCCTACATGTACAGCTAAAAGAGGCTCCTCTCCACTCAACCCTATCAGTTGGTCAATAGCATATACGCAAGGTGTAACTGTCTGAACACCACCTGTTCCTAGCTGCCTTCTTGCCAACTGCCAGTTCCCATTCCTCGCCACCATTTACCCTCCTCGACCTATCTGGTTACTCCTTTGCCCATTGTAACTGCACCTGAAGGGCACAGATCTTATGCTCCTGCTCCTCTATCAACTTATTTCTACCACAGATTCTCCATTCCCAGGAGAGGATCTCGCTAGAATGTGCGTATCACTATCCTGTGACTTTTGTCACTTCAGTGCTGCCAACCTTGGGAAGATCAGTTTGGATTCCATAGAAACACTGGAACACGTGAGGCAATACTGACCTTACGACTTATCTTAGAAGAAAGATTAAGGAAAGGCAAACCTACGTTTCTAGCATTTGTAGACTTAGAGAAAGCTTTTGACAATGTTGACTGGAATACTCTCTTTCAAATTCTAAAGGTGGCAGGGGTAAAATACAGGGAGCGAAAGGCTATTTACAATTTGTACAGAAAGCAGATGGCAGTTATAAGAGTCGAGGGACATGAAAGGGAAGCAGTGGTTGGGAAGGGAGTAAGACAGGGTTGTAGCGTCTCCCCGATGTTGTTCAATCTGTATATTGAGCAAGCAGTAAAGGAAACAAAAGAAAAATTCGGAGTAGGTATTAAAATTCATGGAGAAGAAATAAAAACTTTGAGGTTCGCCGATGACATTGTAATTCTGTCAGAGATAGCAAAGGACTTGGAAGAGCAGTTGAATGGAATGGACAGTGTCTTGAAAGGAGGATATAAGATGAACATCAACAAAAGCAAAACGAGGATAATGGAATGTAGTCTAATTAAGTCGGGTGATGCTGAGGGAATTAGATTAGGAAATGAGGCACTTAAAGTAGTAAAGGAGTTTTGCTATTTGGGGAGCAAAATAACTGATGATGGTCGAAGTAGAGAGGATATAAAATGTAGGCTGGCAATGGCAAGGAAAGCGTTTCTGAAGAAGAGAAATTTGTTAACATCCAGTATTGATTTAAGTGTCAGGAAGTCATTTCTGAAAGTATTCGTATGGAGTGTAGCCATGTATGGAAGTGAAACATGGACAATAAATAGTTTGGACAAGAAGGGAATAGAAGCTTTCGAAATGTGGTGCTACAGAAGAATGCTGAAGATTAGATGGGTAGATCACATAACTAATGAGGAAGTATTGAATAGGATTGGGGAGAAGAGAAGTTTGTGGCACAACTTGACCAGAAGAAGGGATCGGTTGGTAGGACATGTTCTGAGGCATCAAGGGATCACCAATTTAGTATTGGAGGGCAGCGTGGAGGGTAAAAATCGTAGAGGGAGACCAAGAGATGAATACACTAAGCAGATTCAGAAGGATGTAGGTTGCAGTAGGTACTAGGAGATGAAAAAGCTTGCACAGGATAGAGTAGCATGGAGAGCTGCATCAAACCAGTCTCAGGACTGAAGACCACAACAACAACAACAACAACAACTGCATTACGTGCAAAATGTGTGAGATTACTATTAATATTGTCTATGAAGTCATTGTCCGCTGCTCGTGGTCTCGCGGTAGCTTTCTCGCTTCCCGAGCACGGGGTCCCGGATTCGATTCCCGGCGGGGTCATGGATTTTTCCTGCTTCAAGATGACTGGGCGTCGTCGTCGTCGTCATCATCGTCATCATCACGTTCGGAGGAAGGCAATGGCAAACCACCTCCGCTAGGACCTTGCCTAGTAAAGCGGTGTGGGCCTCCCACATCGTCCCCTATGGTCCGTCACGGAGTATGGGACTTCATCATCATCATCATCATCATCATCATGAAGTCATTAATACACAATATGAACAGCAACTGTCCCAACACACTACCGTGCCATGCCTGAAGTCACTTCTATCTCTCTCAATGTCTATCTGCCTAAGCTAACATGTTGCAAACTCAATCTGGTCACAAATTCTGTTGATATCCCATGTGATAGTACCTTCATTAACAAGTGTAGGTGCGGTACAGAGTCAAATGCTTTTCGGAATACGATACATACATAGAAAACACTCCATGCTTCCATATCTGGTCATCTCTGAGCATGTAATTCTGTGAATATATACAGCAACAGTGCTAAATACTTAACGAGATTCATGACAAGTAGCTTACTTAAATGCAAGAGACATCACTTGAGGTGCGTGTGGAGACACCCGTTCAGCACGCAGCTCTTGAAGATTGTGTAGCTCACCGAGAGCTTCGAACACCTCAGCCTCCATCTCAGGTGGCACGTTGTAATGGAGTAGCCGCAGTTTCCTAAGTGAAGTGTTATGCTGTTTCAGCACAGTCACAACACACCTGTTGGCAAATGACATTTTATTTTTTAAACAATGGAAAATCCAGAATGGAATGTAACAATATTATGTAAAGGATAGTTGCTACTCACCACACACACACACACACACACACACACACACACACACACACACACACACACACTAGCTTCAGCTGCCAGAGGCTGTGGTCATGTGTGTGAGAGTTATCTTTGCGTGAGTGGTTTGTTGCACTTGTGTGTGTGTGTGTGTGTGTGTGTGTGTGTGTGTGTGTGTGTGTGTGTGTGTGTGTGTGTTTTTTTTCTGTCTGTTGTCTATTTTTGACAAAGGCCTTGTTGGCTGAAAGCTCATTTTGTGACAGTCTTTTTGCTGTGCCTCTCTGCAACTCAGCATCTCCGCTATATGGTGTGTAGCAACTATCCTTTTCATAATGTTATTTCATTTTTTAAATTTTATTTACATGTATTCATCTGCATGTACATGATTACTCTGCAATTCACAATTAAGTGCCTGGGATAGGGTTCATCAAACCACCTTCATGACAACGCTCTACTGTGCCACTCCCAAAAAGACCATGGAACAAATGAACACTTAAATCTTTATGTGTGAGCTCCAATTTCTGTCATTTTATTATTATAATTCCTCCCTATATACGTGGGCGCCAACAAAATATTTTGGTGATTAAAATTTCATGAAAGACCCTGCTCCAGCAAAAATCATCTCTGCTTTAATGATTGCCACCCCAGTTCGCATCTCATATCTGTGGCACTTTCTCCCCTATTTTGCAGTGATACAAAACAAGCTGCCCTTCACTGAACTTTTTCGATGTCCTCCATCAATCCTATCTGATGCCGATTCCACAAGCGGGGCTGACAAGCATACTGTAAGCACTCTTTATTAGACCTGCTACATTCCCTAAGGCTATGTCCTACGTAACTGACAGAAGCGACCGACAGTACATGACAAAACACAACCACAGGTATAGTTACGGAAGTGTCCTACGTGAGCAACATCTGTGTCGCTGCCTTTCTCCCGCTGCAACTGGCGACATTTGAATTCAAACATGTTTGAATCTTGTTGCTGCAGCACGCACGACAGAGAGCAACAGCCATGTGTCTTCTTGGCAAAGCAGTGGAGCGGACACAATGGCAGCTATGAAATACTTCCGATTTTAAGAAAATACTCAGTGAAAAAATTTGATTCTTCCGCATCTTACAGATTGATATCTTTAAATGATAAAGGTCTGAATTTGTTTTTGTCATAGTTACTGAGTTGCACGAAACTGAGTACATGACTGCACGAAATTTTTAAGACTTTGCAGAGGTAAAATCACATTGCATTGCAGAGGTAAAATCACATTGCGTAGACTTTCCGTACAGTTCACTTAAGGCCATACATTATTGCGTATGAAATGTAACCAATATATCTAAACTTGTATTTAAAGTCGAGACTGGAATGGTATCTCTTTTCATTCTTGAGATATTGGTTGTTATATCTGCGCATGGGTTGCTCACGGTGCGTCCATACCTTTCCTCCGCTTCGGGATTCAAGTCGTCGTAAAAACTGTCGTATCTCATAAACAGTTCAATATATCGAAATGATGATTGTTGGAAATGACAGCACACAGAAAGGACTAGTTTATCGTACAAATAACACTCGATACATTTTTGCAAATGCGTGAGCAGAGTGAAAACAAGACCCCCTATAAATTACAACATGAGGTTTTGTCCAAATTTTCATAGCCGAACGAAGAGACAGAAACAGGTAAACGAGGTTTCGGAGTGACCAGCATGAGGTCTAGTTTTTCATGAAAATATTTAACTGCTTCAAAGTAATCAGGGTAATTAACAACACCTTAATTAGTGAGTTGACGAAAAATTGAAATATTTTACGAAAAGCTGCTGTCAAGTTATGTAAATGAAGTGTCAAAAATTTCATCTGTTCAAGGCCTAGCTATTTTGCACATAAAAGGATACATTGGTGTTGTATTTAAATGTCAAAAAGGCTTCCTTCGAATCAGTACGTTAGGAAGGCAAACAAGAAGTCAGTAGGGCTGAATAAAACTTGAAAATAAAAAATTGAAAGAAATTGTCATATTTTATGAAATGATTTGTGTAAAAGAAATAAGTAGATCGGCGAAACGTTCTATGTGCCTTTGAATGATACTCAAAACCATGAACAGAAAACGAGGTGCACCAAACATTTCCTTAATACTTTTTAGTTCATACATTTAGACAAATGTTTGACTTTAGTTTCAAAAATTTTGTATGTTTTACTTTTACAGACTATGTAGATGAATAAAGACGCTTGGTCTTAACACTGACTCCTGATGAACTACGTTTGAAACATCAAATATCGGTAAAATTTCATGGTTCATTGTAATTTATTAGGAATTAAATTTATTTGATATACTGGGATAGGTGTGTATACACTTAAAAGATCAAGTTCTCTGGCAAGAGCTTAAAAATATACTTAGTGATGCAGTGTAAATAGTATAAATAGTATACAGTTAAAACATAAGAAGAGCCTGGAACCGAACCTGGGACATTTCCAAAGCACATAATCACAAACTGTAATGCTACCACTACACCACAGCTAGCTATTGATTCCGATTAGCAATCAGTGCATTTATTCATGCACTTAGGGCAGTTAGTGATGTAGTCAGTCATTCTTCTGCCTTTACTGGCTGTTAAAAGTTCTTGATCATGTAAAAAAACATTGGAAACGGAAATGAGCGTTTGGCGTCATTGGCCAGAAGGCCCCTTACGGGGCAGGTCAGGTAGCCTTGGTGCAGGTCTTATTACATTCGACACCACACTGGGTGACCTGCATGCCGGGTGGGGATGAAATGATGATCAAGACAACACAACACCCAGTCCCTGAGCGGATAAAACCTCCGACCCAGCTGGGAATCAAACCCGGGCCCATAGGACGGCAAACCGTCACGCTAACCACTCAGCTATCAGGGTGAACATGTAAAAAAACATTTGTATTTAATTTATTGATAAGATAGTCAAACGCTCTTCTGCTCATTCATGTGTATTCAAAGAATGTGTATGGTGATCTTCGTAGTTGATGATATAAATTATGACATTCTCCATGAAGATTCCTCCGTTTGTAAATTTCATGCACAGCATTCCTTTTCACTTTATTTTTGTAAGTAAAGCTAATTTTGTAGCCTTAGTCTCCAGCTACAGTATTCGACAGTCCAGCAGCGCCGTTTTACAGAAACAGCTGGTTGGCTCTAAGCCGCCATCTTGCAGTGAAACATGGCCGCTCGCAGCAGCTTGTCACTGGAGAGTCACATATCCAGAAGTCGCTCGCTGTCGGTTGCTTCTATCGCTCAACCAGTAAATCACAGTCTTTAGCTTTCTTTCCCCTCAACATTATTATGTCATCATTCCAATTTAAATTATTCGTAATTGTTATCCCTATGTATTTAGTTTAATTTAAATCCTATAGACTTGTGTGATTATTGTGCAACTGAAATCCGTGGATTCATTTCACACTTTCCATTATTCATAGTCAACTGCCACTTCTCGCACCATATACATATCTTGCCTAAATCATTTTGCATTTTGTTCTGATCACCCAAGGACTTTCCAAAATGGTAAATGACAGCATCACCTGCAAACAGATTGCACAGGAACAACAGAGGGTGAAAAGACTTCCTTGGGAAATTCCAGATATTACTTCTGTTTTAGTCTATAACTTTCAGCCAATTATGATGAACTGTAACATTTCTGAAACGAAATCATCAATCTAGTCACATAACTGAGATGACACTCCTTAGGCACACAATTTGATTAGAAGTCACTTGTGAAGAAATTTAAAAAAATATGGAACATCCCCGGAATGAAGAGCTAGTTGTATTTCACAAGAATGATATTTTCTGTAGCTGTGTTGGCTGTCTGCCAATAAATCTTTTTCTTTGAGGTGATCCATAATGTTCTTGGAAAAAGGCACAGGTCACACTTGTCTATAAGAAGGGTAGAAGAAGTGGTCTACCAAACTACCATGTAATATACTGGAGATCAATTTGCAGTATAATCTTAGAACACATTCTGAGCTCAAACATGATGAAGTATCTTGAACAGAATGACCCCTTTAACGCCAACCAGCATGGAATCCAAGCAAATTGATCCTGTGAAACCCAACTCGCACTGTTCTCACGTGACGTACTGAAAGCTTTGGATCAAGGCAATTGCATGGATGCTGCATTTCTTGACTTCTGAAGAGCATTTTACTCAATACCATTCTTCACTTGTTGTTAAAAGTGTGATCATATAGGGTGCCAAGTGAAATTTGTGATTAAATTGAGGACTTTTTGGTAGGTGGTATGCAGCATGTTATCTTGGATGGAGAGTCATTATCAGATGAAGTAACTTCAAGTGCAACCCTGGGAAGTGTGTTGGGATCCTTATTGTTCATGGTGTATATTAATGGCCTCGCAGACAATACTAATATTGACCCCACTGTTTTTGCAGATGGTGCAGTTGTTTATAATGAAGTACTGTCTGAAAGAAGCTGCATAAATATTCGGTCATATATTGACAAGGCTTCAAAGTGGTGCAGAGATCAGCAACTCGCTTTAAATGTAAAATTCTGCCCTTCACAAAATGGAAATTGTAGGATCGTATGACTATGATATCAGTGAGTCACTGATGGAATCAGCCAACTCATACAAATAAATTTCATGTGGATCCAAGCTGATCAAAGAATCCCACAGAACATCTGTTTTTCACAAACTGCGAATTTACAAAATTTTACAAATTTTCCTCAAAATATGAAACTATTTATTTTTAAGCAAAATTGCAAAATAATCATCAAAATTGTGGAATCACATCATTTGAAGTTAACTGCGGAAATTGATTTGAGTTATATCAATGAGAACTGATTCTACATCACTTTAATATATAGTGATATACCTGAGCAGCCATCAGGTTGTTTGCTGATGATACCGTCATTTAATGTCTAGTAAAGTCATCAGAAGAACAAAACAAATTGCAGGACGATTTAGAAAAAACAAACTGTATGGTGCAAAAATTGGCAACTGACTAAGTAATGAAAAGTATGAGGTCATCCACGTGAGTGATAAAAGGAATCTGTTAAACTTGGGTTACATGACAGATCAGTCGAATCTAAAGGCTCTAAATTGAGCTAAATACCTAGGAATTACTATTACAGACAACTTAAATTGAAAAGAACACATAGAAAATGTATTAGGGAAGGTGAACCAAAGACTGTATTTTTTGGCGTAACACTTACAAGATGCAACATATCTACTAAAGGGACTGCCTACACTAAGCTTGTCTATCCTGTTTTGGAGTACCTTTGCGTGGTGTGGGATCCTTACTGGATAGGATTAAAGGAGTACATCAAGATAGTTCAAAGAAGAGCAGCACGCGTTATGTTATCACGAAACAGGAGAGAGTGTCACTGACATGATACAGGATTTGGAGTAGACATAATTAAAACAAAGGCATTTTTCGTTGCGGTGGAATCTTCTCTTGAAATTTCAATCACCAACTTTCTCCTCCGAATAAGAAAATATTTTGTTAACACTGATCTACACCGGTAGAAATGATCATCATGATAAAATAAGGGTAATAGAAGGTAACACAGAAAGATATCGATGCCTGTTTTTTACGCACACTGTTCGAGATTGAAATAATAAGATAATTATTGTGAAGATAGTTCAGTGAACCCTATGTCAGGCACTTAAGTGTGATTTGCAGATTACCCATGTAGATTTTATTGAGTTGAACAGTTCATAAGGTGAGGGACCCTCCATGGTATACAGTACAAAACAGAGGTTACTGCATAATAGGTGTAAAACAAAGTGTAAAGTCGTAGATAGAGACAACCTAAAGAAATTCTGGTTGTATGTAAAGGCTGTTAGTGGCACCAGAGTTAGTGTCCGGTCCATAGTGAATGAGACAGGAAATGAAATTGAGGGTAGTAAAGCAAAAGATGAAATGCGTAACTCCATTTTCAACTGTTCCTTTACCAAGGAAAATCCAGGAGCATTGTCCCAATTTAATCTTTGTATCACTGAAAACAAAGATGAATCAAATAAGTATTAGTGTCAGTGGTGTTGAGAAACAGCTGAAATTGTTAAAATTGAACAAAGCTCCAGGACTCGCTGGAATCCCTGTCAGATTCTATACTGAATTTGTGATTGGGTTAGCCTCTCTCCTAACTATCATCTATCATAGATCCCTCGAACAAAAAACTGTGCACAGTTCTTCACATCACACCCATCTACAAGAAAGGCAGAAGAAGTGATCCACAAAACTACTACCCAATATCCTTGACATCAATTTGTTGTAGAATCTTAGAACATATACTGAGCTTAAACATAATGAGTTATCTTGAACAGAATGGCCTCCTCAATGTCAAACAGCAGGAATTCTGAAAACATCGAGGATGTAAAACCCAACTGGCACTTTTCTCACATAACAAATCATAAGTTTTGGATCAAAGCAATATTTCTTGATTTCCAAGAAGCATTTAACTCAGAGCCACATGTACTCATATTGTCAAAAGTACGATCATATGGGGTATCAAGTGAAATTTGTGACTGGATTGAGTACTTTTTGATAGGGAGGATGCAGCATGTTATCTCGGATGGGGAGTTGTCAGCAGATGTACAAGTAATTGCTGATGGTGCTCCTGGGAACTGTGTTGGGACCCTTGCTGTTCATGTTGTATATTAATGACCTGACAGACAATATTAATAATAAAAGCAGCCTTTTTGCACATGATGCAGTTAGCTACAATGAACCACTACTTGAAAGAAGCTGTGTAAGTATTCAGTCAGATCTTCATAAGATTTCAAAATGGTGCAGGGATTGGCAACTTGCTTTAAATGTTCAGAAACGTAAAAGAAAAAAACTAAATGTACTGTGACTGTAATATCAATGAGTCACTGTTGGAATCTGCCAACTCATTCAAATACCTGAGTGGAACATTTTGTAGGGATATGAAATGGAATGATCACACAGGTTCAGTCATGGGTAAAGCAGGTGGTTGACTGTTCTATTCTACTGGGTAAGTACAATGAATCTACAGAAGAGATTGCTTACAAATTACTCGTGCAGCCGTTTCTAGAATATTGCTCAAGTGTGTGGGACCCATACCAGTTAGGAATAATGGGGGATATTGAATGTATATAGAGAAAGGTGGCCCAAATGGTCAGAGGTTTGTTAGATCCACGGGACACTGTCACAGAGATACTGAAGGAAATGTACTGGAAGACTCGAAGAGAGACGTAAACTACCCCAAGAAAGTCTATTGATGAAGTTTCAAGACCTGGCTTTAAGTGATGACGGCAACTTCTTATGTATCACTCACATAGGAATCATGAGGATAAGATTAAAATAATTATTGCAAGCACAGAGGCATTTAAACAATCATTCTGCTGGACTCCATACATGGGTGGAACAGGAAGAAACCCTAATAACTGGTACAACGGGAAATACCCCTGTCACGGTGGTCTGCAGAGTATACCATATTTATTCAAATCTAAGCCACACTCAAATCTAAGCCACACCTGAAAAATAAGACTCAAAATGAAGAATAAAAAAATTTCCCGAATCTAAGCCGCATCTGAAATTTGAGATTCGAATTTCAAGGGGAGAGAAAAGTTTTAGACCGCACCTCCAAATCGAAAGAAAGTTGTTCCATTGTAACATTGGACACAATTTAGGTCGACTGGATGAAGATACAGCTACAGTAGTTCAGTTCAAGTAGTAAGCTTAGCAGTTAAGCTTTACCAGCTAGCCATTGCAACGCATCAGGCGCTCCGTCTGTATTTATACGGGTACTCTTCCTTTATAACGTGCTTTGTCTGGTTTGAATCAATCGCTTTTTTTGCTTTGATTTGATAAGTGCCGTTCTCTTTGTTATAGGTGTTTACATCACTTTAAGCTGAAAATGCATTATTTGTTGCATTCTGATAATGAGTGTTTACAACTTGTCACCGCTCATGGCACGGCTTGCTTTTGTGCGCACTACTGCCGCTTACAATAAAAAGAAGAGAGGAATTGTCTCATTCATTTAAAATCACTTCTAGTGCATGATATTGGCCACACTTTGGGGCACTAAATGCTTTCCTGCTACTTCAACATTTAAATAATTTGTCTCTCTGCAGTCACCATTGCCTGACGTTGCTCTCATCAATGCCATATCACAGACCTGCAGTACGATTAGAAATTTGTTCCACAAGATAAATAACTCCCTTCTTGAATTTGGCACTATAATGAAAGCGCTTCATTAGGGTTCACTAACACCAACAAGCACAACACAAAATTCCACAAAGCAATAGGTGCCTCTATGTGAAATCTGAATGAGCCTCAGCGTATCAACTCGTGCAACAATCCAAAAGCCTTGTGGATTGTTGGCATTTTTGTGTAAAGATATTTATTTTTGCTGCTAAGAATATTTATAAAGCTGCTACATTCAAAGATGAACAATACAGAATTTCTATTTACTTCATTGGATAATGTATGAAAATGCAGTAGTTGAAACTAGGAGCAGAGAAAAAAGCTTGCCTTCTACTTTCTTTTTTAATTTATTTACTGACGCAGAGGTTTTGGTGCCAGTATTTATCTTTTGTGCCTGCAAAGCATGCCTGTGTAGTCCTACATATATTTGATGGCAGAAGTTAGTTGTGGTGCCGCCTACCAACATTTTTCAGAACTTCCGCTTACTTTGCATTCGATTCTAAGCTGCAGGTGGTTTTTTTGCATTACAAAAACTGTAAAAAAAAGGTTTGTGTAATATTATACATTTTTCAAGGGGAAGAAATATGAATTTAACTTATATTGGTGCAGTGTAGTGACATCTTCAAGAAATGACTTATCTACTGGAACTTTGTTCCTTCTCTCTCCTGTTTTAGTTCGAAAATTTTGGCCTTCCTTTCCTCAGTATCCAAAGTCATTGTAAACTTCTGATGCAGGGGTTGAAATTGCCACTGCACATTGTACTTCTTCCACTCCAATAAAGTAGCATTACAAGACAGACATCAAGGGCCAGTTTGCATTTCAATAAAAAAAAGTAAATTTCTTCCCACTGTGGGTCAAAAGTGTAGGGAATCGACCAGTTTTGGGTTTTGCTCATCTTAACTCCTCCTCAGTCATTTTCATCTTGCTTTTGCCCTACTACGAATGCCAGAGAGACTTTGACTTCAACATCGACAACATTGATGACACGAAGTAAACGGGCCCGTCTCTGGCCATGCACATCTGTAACAAACAGGTGATGTTAGCAGAGAGGTGGAGTGTAGAACTGCAGGCTGACAGTGGCCGCGGGCAGGCAGTGTGGGCACTCTCTGGCACCCACGCCCACATTAGTGCATTTGTCCATCCCCGTTCTGGGCCGTGTCACATGTAACAATGGCAACTATTCAGTAAATAAGAGTTTGCAATCAAGTTTCTGTCAAATTCTCAAGCTTTCGCTCGACCCGCGCTCTACTGACGTCTGATGGTACCATCTCTGAGATGCGTTTTGCCGCCGTAATTTACTCACATGATGGAAATTACAATCAGTTTACCACAATACATTTTGTTAACTTAATTTTTCATTAATTTCCTTTGCTGTTTTATCTGAATGTAGAAATCTGAACTAAACTGGCCAAGACATTTTTGAGATTTTTGGTAACAACTTTTCCCTTTCATATATTGCATACATGTAGGATGAGTCAGATTATGAGATGTTGTGTAGACAGTGATCTTCCTCTTGTCTTGAAGGTAAAGTGTGCAAAATTTCATCAATATCAGTATGAAACTATGTTGTTGTTGTGGTCTTCAGTCCTGAGACTGGTTTGATGCAGCTTTCCATGCTACTCTATCCTGTGCAAGCTTCTTCATCTCCCAGTAACTACTGCAACCTACATCCTTCTGAATCTGCTTAGTGTATTCATCTTTTGGTCACCCTCTACGACTATTACCCTCCACAGTGCCCTCCAATACTAAATTGGTGATCCTTTGATGCCTCAGAATACGTCCTACCAAGCGATCCCTTCTCCTAATCAAGTTGTGCCACAAATTTCTCTTCTCCCCAGTTCTATTCAATATCCCCTCATTAGTTATGTGATCTACCCATCTAATCTTCAAGATTCTTCTGTAGCACCACATTTCGAAAGCTTCTATTTTCTTCTTGTCTAAACTATTTATCATCCACGTTTCACTTCCATACATGGCTACACTCCATACAAATACTTTCAGAAATGACTTCTTGACACTTAAATCTATACTCAACGTTAACAAATTTCTCTTCTTCAGAAACGCTTTCCTTGCCATTGCCGTCTACATTTTACATCCTCTCTACTTCGACCATCATCAGTTATTTTGCTCCCCAAATAGCAAAACTCATCCATTACTTTAAGTGTCTCATTTCCTAATCTAATTCTCTCAGTCTCACCCGATTTAATTCAACTACATTCCATTATCCTCATTTTGCTTTTGTTGATGTTCATCTTATAACCTTCTTTCAAGACACTGTCCATTCCGTTCAGCTGCTCTTCCAGGTCCTATGCTGTCTCTGACAGAATTACAATGTCATCAGAAAACCTCAAAGTTTTTATTTCTTCTCCATGCATTTTAATTCTTACTCCAAATTTTTCTTTTGTTTCCTTTACTGCTTGCTCAATATACAGATTGAATAACGTCAGGGAGAGGCTACAACCCTGTCTCACTCCCTTCCCAACCACTGCTTCCCTTTCATGCCCCTCGACTCTTACAACTGCCATCTGCTTTCTGTACAAATTGTAAATAGCCTTTCGATCCCTGTATTTTACCCCTGCCACCTTCAGAATTTGAAAGAGAGTATTCCAGACAACATTGTCAAAAGCTTTCTCTAAGTCTAAAAATGCTAGAAATGTAGGTTTGCCTTTCCTTAATCTATCTTTTAAGACAAGTCGTAGGGTTAGTATTGCCTCACATGTTCCATCATTTCTACAGAATCCAAACTGTTCTTCCCCGAGGTCAGCTTCTATCAGGTTTCCATTCGTCTGGAAACTATAGAGTTGTACATATCACAAAAACAAATAAACGGTCAGTCTTCTTCCCACAAATAAATTTTAAAATTTGTGATTTATAAAACTCAATAAGCGTAAATTGCAGTTCTAGGTTAAAAACACAGAATTGTCTGAGATTTTATGAAATTCCCTGAGATTTCCCCAATTAGTCCAGGTTTTCCTGAAGAATCTTTACCCTGCAGCAGCGCCTCGCCTTACGACAATCGGATCTTTGGCTGCTTCGGTGGTGGTATGTCCACACATTTCCACAGCTCGTTCTGCTCCTTTGTCTCAGGGTTACTGTAAAAACAAATTAGGACAATTAGATATAAATCATGCAGCGAGGGCACTGGTACGCTGCTTGTCTATGTCCCTTTTCTGACCTACCATACTGGTGCACCCTCCCCCCCCCCCCCCCCCTTTTCACCTTTGCCCACCCGCACCCTCACTATAGGTGCACTCTCTCTCACTATCTACATCTACATCTACATTTATACACTGCAAGCCACCCAATGGTGTGTGGCGGAGGGCACTTTACGTGCCACTGTCATTACCTCCCTTTCCTGTTCCAGTCGCGTATGGTTCGCGGGAAGAACGACTGTCTGAAAGCCTCCCTGCACACTCTAATCTCTCTAATTTTACATTTGTGATCTCCTCGGGAGGTATAAGTAGGGGGAAGCAATATATTTTATGCCTTGTCCAGAAATGCACCCTCTCGAAACCTGGCGAGCAAGCTACACCGCAATGCAGAGCGCCTCTCTTGCAGAGTCTGCCACTTAAGTTTGTTAAACATCTCCGTAACGCTATCATGGTTACCAAATAACCCTGTGACGAAACGCGCCGAATGAACACTTCCCGATCTTTCCGACGTATACTCTATCCACTATTACTTCCAAAGGATTTCCAGTGTGTTTCTTTTACGTTTATGTGTGTATCGATAGTCAAACACCTTTTGCCTTCTGAAGTTGAACAGTGAACTGTGTTTGATATCGAGAATAGTGAATTTGGTAATGGAGGAGAGCACTGAGGGTGAAAATTATAGAGGTTGACCAACACTTGACTATTGTAAGTGGATTCGACACATGTGGACCACCACATTGGGATCACAGATTTACTTCAAACTTTGTACACCTTTAGTAGGCCATTAAAACAAAATAATGTACAAGTTGTAAGGTGTGAGAAAATCGTGAAAGAAATTTTACGCATCTACTACATGGTTTATGAAGCTGTGCGTAGGTGCCAGCATTAGCGCTAAAAGTGATCTGCTGGTTACAGTCGGAGTCTCTTAAGACTAACGTGTGCGAGGCGATGCTTTATCTCCCACTCAAACCTTCATATCCGTAGCACAAGTGTAAATTCTGTGATATTCAAAAAATTTGCACTTACACTATTCATTCTTGCTGTATTAGCAACGTCTCACTGGTAAGTGTCAAATGGGGGCTTCATGTGTATCCGAAGCATCGAGGTGCAAAGTATTTCCGGGTACCTTACCAGATTGCATGTATAAAGTATTTTGCAAATCACAGGCATAAATTTTCAGGAAAATGAATAGTTTCTTCATTTACATGTCAACAATTGTCAATATGTTTGTTCTAATAATTGAATTTAATTAAAATCAGCAAGTAGTCAAATAACATGAAAGTCACTGAAACTTCATGCAAATAAATGTAGTTTTTTTAATTATGTTACCTCTCAAATGTCAAACTAAATAATATGACCAGTAATGATGGGAGCAGAAGAAAAGAATTAAAATTTGTGCCACAGTCGGGACTTGAACCCATGTCTTCTTGCTTACTAGGCAGAAATGCTAACCACTGCACCACCGCGGCACTATAGTCAACATTGCTGCACAAACTACCCACGTCAAATGCCCTCCCCAACACAAACTTCAGTTCCTATCTTCAGCTTATTTTCCCCCTACATTGTCACTGTTGCCAGAGCTCTCTGGCACTGGAATAGCAACCCAGTGTTGGACGTAACAGGGAAGCCCTGTACCATAGGTGATCTTATAGGTCTTATAATTAAATACTCCCTGAGACATTTAAGTCTCATCTTTATCTACAGTAATGATGGAAGCAGAAGAAATAAATTAAAATTTGTTAAAATTTCTGCCTAGTAAGCAAGAAGACCTGGGTTCGAGTCCCGGCTGTAGAAAAAATTTTAATTAATTTCTTCCACTTCCATCATTATCATAGATTAGACTTAAATGTCTTGCGGAAAATTCAATTACAATATGATCAGTGGTGAAAAAAATATAGATTACAAATTAAATTTGAGTGGGAGTCCAACCGTCACCCCACATACATTCATCTTACAAAGCTCAAATGCTAATCACTTGACCACCACAAACTACAACATTCTGTGCCTAGCACAGATACACACATTACATAATGGGCATGTAAAACTTCTGTTATGACTTTCTCAGAACTGCCAGAGTATTGCACCTTACTACTTGCAAATTATGTTGTTTTAATGGCCTACTAAAGGTGTACAAAATTTGAAGTAAATCTGTGATCCCAATGTGGTGCCCCCCTCTTGTCAGTAATTAAGCAGAGATGAACAGACACTCACAGAATCCACTACCGTAGGAAGTTGCATCTAACAAATCTTTAGAGTGAAGACTTTGACGACAGTTTTTGACACATAATGATAGAATATATGTAGCCCTATAAACATTCCACAGCAAAATATCATTCATTCAAATAATGTCGCAGAATAATGAATAAATCACAAGAAAATAAAACAATTCTTTTAAAAACCTTAGCATGAACTGAGAGTCTGAGGAATAGAAAAAAATTAGAAAATGATAAAAATGCGTAAATGATATAGCTTTGAAGAGTCCATGACACCCTTCAACTGTGGGAAAAGGAAAATCTTAAGAGAGTATATGGAATAACGTTTACATAAAACTGTATTACATCTTTATAAAATGCATTGGAAGCCTAAAATTGTACCAAAAAGATTGGAAAAGGCCATGGTGTTAGTAAACACTGCACTGTTTTCTGTTATTTATTGCAGTGGGGTTTGATGTATTTTATACACTACATTTACTGACAATGGTTGTGAAACTCAGTTTAAGATATATAGAAGTTGAATACTACTTCTAAAGCTAAAATTGCCTCTCTTAGTTCATGCACAAACTGAGGAAACTGAACAAACTATGATTTTCCTTAATGGAATGATAACTATTGTAATGGCACTCAAAAGCTCTTGAAAAAAATAAAACTACAGTGATGTACCGGTTATTAATATTGGCATTGAAACTTTCCAGTAAGACACTTGAGAAATGAGCCAAAAATGAGATGCAAGGTGGCTAGATCCTGCTATTGATAAGCCAGCTGGCATATAAATGCCTTTACCCTGTATCTACATTGTGTAAAGTAGGGCCAACAGGAATTACATTTAGTCTCAGCAGCATAGGCCTACTTTTGTGTTGCATATAACAATGGAGCCTGGCACAAGAGCCCCACTCAGAGTTTACATTGCCGTAATCGATTCCAACTGCCTCACTTTTCAATTGTAGCTCACTTCTCAGATACTTTGGTGAAAAGTTTCAATCCCAACATCAACAAACATTATATCGCCGTACTCATATTTTCGAGATGTTTCGAGTGTCATTAAAAGTGTGTATAATTCCACAAAAAAAACATAGCTGCTTCAACATCTCTGTTATTACAGCAGATTAGTCAACACAGCTAAACTACATGCTCCTCTACGTACGAGCATATGCTGAAGATAGGGCTCAAGTTATCACTGTAGGAAAACAAACAAACAAAAACACACACACACACACACACACACACACACACACACACACACACACACACTGTGTTAGTGTGTGTGTGTGTGTGTGTGTGTGTGTGTGTGTGTGTGTGTGTGTGTAAGAGAGGGGAGGGGGGGACATTCGTTCACACACCAGACTGGAAACCAAAATGATAATGTACTCACCAGTTTTGCCACGCTTCTGACATCCAGCGCAACGTGGCAGAAGTTAAGCTGTGCGTTTTTGCCTTCAGGACATATTCCATGTCCCGTGTATTGTAATAGGGGCAGTCGGTGTGTATCTCCTCTAGCTGCGGACAGGCATCCACCAGATCACGAAGCCTTACAGGTGTCACACTCCACAAGTCCTCGAACACCACCAGACAGGTCAAATGTTCCAAGGTGGACAAGAGTCCCGCAAGTGGCCAGTTACGCAGCATGCTTTCTGGTAGTTTCAGCTTCTGTATCTTTGGGCACTTCTGAAATATATGCTTCATAGTCTGCGGGAAGAACAAATTGCAATACATCTGTTAGGAAGCAAGTCGCACATTCCACAGATTAAATCTCATTACGTAATGTAACTGTTAACCCGGAGGCAGCCGCACCTGTCGCTAATTCCCGTGGTTTCAACTATACTTTTCTTCTCAGGCAATAGCTACAGTTACATATTTTTGGTTCAGTATTTAAAATTGTTTCAATAATCAATATAAATATACTTATAACAGTGATCATAACAACAATAACCAATGTATCAACTTACACTAATACACAAAACGTATGACAAGTTTGAAAATACAGCATTCAAAGGAAAATAAATTTTTCAGAAGCATTTGATTTTGAGACATATGTGAAAGTTACTCCAATGATATCTGTATTACAGATACAGATGGGAAGTTTTATTGGATTGAGATGTAAACTGAGTGAGGATATTGTGTTCTTTCCTAAACAGCAAAGGTGGACTACAGAACAATTTTATCACAGCATCTACCTGCATTAAAAGGCACACACTTGGGTTTTTGCCTGTGCCAGGGGTACCTGCCTCAACCAGTGCTCAATATTTCACGAATGCTGTCTCCAGTGTCTCCCTTTTCCTCACAGGATATGTCACCACTGAGATAAACACTACTGTAGGTGTAAAAATGATTACCTGACAGCTTTACTGCCCCCCTCCCCCCCCCCCCCCCAAAAAAAATCACTTGCCGCCCATCCCATCCCACCCCCACCACCACCCCCACCCCCCAAGAGTTTCTGATCTGATTTTGGTACTCATTCTGAATGTTACTATCACTTTCAGATTCTCTGGGTTCAGAGGAACTATCAGTTATATATATTGTTGGAACATAAGGATGTAATGAAGCAAAATGGGGCATTACATAATGAACAGATAAAAACTAAACTCCGCCCGATCAGGTCATGAAGGCCCAACGGTACCGACCCCTTCAGCCCACAGGTGTCACTGGATGCAAGATAAGGAGAGGCATGTGGTCTGCATTCTCTCAGCTGTATGTCAGATTATGAGGCCAATAATGGACAGACGGATGCCAGTTATTTTGGACATTGTGATACTAATACGTGATATTTTATACATATAAAACTTGTAAATGTATAGTCCTACACTTGTCATATTTATAGAAGTTGATAAGACTGAGACAAAATTAGGCAATTAATATGCAAATTTAATTAACTTATGCAAATATCAGAATGGGTGTGAGACAAGGTGATGATATTTCACCACTGTTATTTAATCTGGTCCTAGAGAAAGCAATCCCAGTAATGAAAAGAGAAAACAAAGAGGTGACACTAAACGGTAGGACAGATTTATTGGGTTACGCAGACGACATCACAGTTCTAGCAGAATCAGAGGAAGAGATGGCAGGAACCGTAGAGGACCTAGCGCAAAATGCAAGTAAGATCGGGTTACAGATTAATGCAGAAAAGACCGCGGCAATGGAGGTATTAAGAGAACCCCTAATGACACCCCATTAAAGGTAGAGATATAGAAATTTGCTAAAGCGAAAAATTGCAAATACCTCGGTACATGGGTGAAAAGGCAAAATAATTTAAAACAGGAAATAAACCAATGTATTGTGAAAGGGTGTAAAACATATTTCAGTCTAAAGTAGACAATGTCATCCAAGAATCTGTCAATTAAGACCAAACCTAAAGCATACAATGCCACGATAGTGCTAGTATTGTTGGTCTTCAAAAGAAAAATTATGAGAAGGATCTTTGGACCTGTCCAGGAAGGGAGCTCATGGAGACATAGAAAAAACCAAGAATCGTATGAGCTGATGAGGCAACCGAACATCGTTCAAAAACTGAAAGCGCCACAATGCTAGATCAGACACCTCTTGGGCAAAAGCCTTACTTATGGGGAGATATGATGGTACCCGTCCGATCGGAAGACCCACTACAGGTTCCTCGATCGCTGATTTGATAGACTGAGAAATAACGCCGAGTTGAACTCGCAAGGGCTTAAGTCACGGAAGTGCAGTAGGTGATATAGCACTTAGCAGCCCCATCAGTCAAACAAATCAGTAACAGCTTGCACTGTACGTGCTTGAGCATTGTCCTACAAAATGATGGTCAGGTCCTGCAGAAAGTGTCATCACTTCTGTCTCTAAGCTGGTCGTAGGTTGTGTTCCAAAAATGAACAGCATATGGACAGAAGTAATGACACTTCTGTCACGGATTGCACGGCCCCTCCTGCCAGAGGTTGCAGTCCTCCCTTGGGCATTGGTGCATGCATTTTTCTTAGCTTAAGCTAGTTTAAGTAGTGTGTAAGTCTAGGGACTGATGACCTCAACAGTTTGGTCCCTTAGGAATTCACACACATTTGAACATTTTTATGACACTTTCTGCAGGACCTGGCCATCATTTTGCAGGACAATGCTCAAGCAAGTACAGTGCAAGCTGTTACTGATTTGTTTGACTGGTGGGGCTGCTAACTGCTATACCACCTACTTCACTCCCCTGGTTTAATCCTTCCTAAGTTCAAATCAATTTCTAAACTGAAGGAAATACTTCACGGCATTCACTTCAGAACTGCTACAAATTGTCAGGCAATAGACCACTGCACAAACTGTCAACACAACTGGCACTGCTAAGAGTATCCTATGACTTCCACATCGCTGCCAATGGGTCATACACAATGCTCGTCACTACTCTGAAGGTCAGTAAAACTTTGAAATACCTATATATTTTGTACCAGCCATAAATAAATAGTTGCCACTATTAAAGTTCCAACCCTCATATGTTGCCTGTGTTACTAGGAAAACAACTTCTCCCCCAATTGCTTCACCTGGTCCTACTCAACTCAACAAGCCACCTTCCTAGATGTTGACCTCCACCTCAAAGGTGGCTACATCAGTACCTCCATCCATATCAAACCTACTAACCACCAGCAATACCTCCACTTCAACAGCTGCCACCCATTTTATATCAAGAAGTCCCTTCCGTACAGCCAGCCACCCGTGGTCGTCGCATCTGCAGTGACGAACAGTCCCTCTCCAAATATACCGAGGGTCTCACTGAAGCCTTCACTGACCGTAATTATCCTCCCCCATCCTTGTACAAAACAAATCTCTCATGCCTTATCTTGCCAGTTTCTCACCACCTCCCAAAGTCGAACAGTCCGGCCACAGAGGAGCATTCCCCTTGTAACTCACTACCACCCGGGACTGGAGCAACTGAATTACATTCTCCGCCAGGGTTTCGATTACCTCTTGTCGTACCCTGAAATGAGGAATGTCCTACCCACTATCCTTCCCACCCATCCACCAAACATACACAATATCCTCATCCATTCTTACACAATCCCTGCTCCCAATCCCTTACCTCATGGCTCATGCCCCTGTAATAGACCGAGATGCAGGACCTGTCCCATACATCCTCCTACCACCACCTACTCCAGTCCAGTCACTAACATTACCTATCACACCAAAGGCAGGGCTACCTGCGAAACCAGTCATGTGATTTACAAACTAAGCTGCAACCACTGTGCTGCATTCTATGCAGGCATGACAACCAACAAGCTGTCTGTCCACATGAATGGCCATCGACAAACTGTGACCAAAAAACAAGTGGACCACCCTGTAGCTGAACACGCTGCCAAACATGATACCCCTCATTTCAATGACTGCTTCACAGCCAGTGCCATTTGGATACTTCCCACCGACACCAGCTTTTCTGAATTGCGCAGGTGGGAACTTTCCCTGCAATACATCCTACATTCCCGTAACCCTCCTGTCCTCAAACTTCATTAGTCACTGTCCTCACCCATCCAGCCCCCTCCCTGTTCCCATTCCAGCACTACACAGCTGTCATTTCACCGCCACACCCAGTCTTCTAATTTCTTTTATTTTTATTTTTATTTTTCTCCTATCCGCTACTTACCCCCTCTCCCCCCTCCATACCTTCTCTCCTACCCTCCGTCTAAACCGCAACACTTCACTTCACTGCCACTCCCACCATACTATCCTCCCCCTCCCTGCACCAGCCTCCTCCTTACCCCCACCCAGTCGCCACTCCCATCATGCACTGGTGCTGCCGCTCGCAGTGTAGTTTCAGCTCTCTGAGACTGCAGACGTGTGTGCAAGTTGCGCTTGCGTGAGTGTGTGTGTCGACTGCTGGCAAAGGCCTTAATGACCGAAAGCTACAATTGTGTGAATCTTTTTATTGTGCCTACCGTGGCTCGGCATCTCTGCTACATGGAGAGTAGCAACTTTCCTTCTCTCATATTATTTTCCTTTACTAGGGTGTAATTGTTGGGTTTTTTTTTTTTTTTTTTGTTTGTGGTTTTAGGGCGCAAAACTTCTATGGTCATTAGCGCCCAGCCCGTGACGTAGAAAACAGGAAAAAAACGAAATTTAAAATCAGCAGCAATGGAAACATAGTCAGAAAATTGGAGAAACTAAAGGCAGAAGGAATGCTTAAAAGTCCACTATAGAAAGGGGTTGGTTGTCCACAAAAAAAAGCTTCAAATGACTGACGTCATTTCACTGTCACTAATAAACTGTAAAACGCGGTCAGCTGAGCGCGTGTCATCTGCTAAAATCGACGATAGATCAGGCGATAGCTGTAGACGGGAGCGTAACGGATTAAAATAGGGGCATTCAATTAAAAGGTGTCTGACCGTCCACAGCTGAGAGCAGTGGGGACAGAGTGGGCGAGGATCACCGCTTAAAAGATGTCGATGACTAAAAAGACAGTGCCCTATCCGGAGTCGAGCTAAAATTACCTCCTCCCGACGACGCGTTCGGGAGGAAGAGGTCCAAGCGCAAGGAACGGCTTTCACTTCCCGCAATTTATTGTGGGGAAGTGTTGACCAATGCGCATGCCATAAATGAGTAACTTGGCGACATAAACCGCTCCGTAGATCGGTAAACGGAAGAGACTGAAGAGCTGGCCGAGGAAGAGAGACTGCAGCCTTGGCCGCTATATCGGCCGCCTCATTTCCACAGATACCAGCGTGTCCCGGGAGCCAGAGGAACGCCACTGAGACGCCCCCCAGGTGGAGCAAGCGCAGACAGTCCTGAATCCGGTGGACCAGAGGGTGCACAGGGTAAAGAGCTTGGAGACTTAGGAGAGAGCTGAGAGAATCTGAGCAGATTACGTACTGTATCCGCTGATGGCGGCGGATGTAGTGGACAGCCTGGAGAACAGCGTAAAGCTCTGCAGTATAAACCGAACACTGGTCGGGAAGCCGAAAGTGATTTGGGGTGTCGCCAACAATATAGGCACTCCCTACACCTAACGATGTTTTCGAGCCATCGGTGTAAATAAATGTGGCTTCCGTCATTTGTGCACATAGAGCAGCAAATGCCCGACGGTAAACAAGTGTAGCGGTACCATCTTTGGGAAATTGACATAGGTCTCTGAGCAAGTCGATCCGGGGACGGTGCCAAGGCGGTGCTGTACCCCAAGTTGTCAAGAAGGTTTTAGGAAAGCGGAAGGAAAGAGAATGGAGCAGTTGACGGAAGCGGACTCCCGGGGGTAGTAGGGAGGAGGAGCGGCCTGAATACCCGACATCAAAGGAGGCGTCGAAAAAAAGGTTATGGGCTGGATTAGCAGGCATGGAAGACAGATGGCTAGCATAACGACTCAGAAGGACTGCCCGCCGATTGGACAGCGGAGGTTCAGCAGTCTCAGCATAAAGGCTTTCCACAGGGCTGGTGTAAAAAGCTCCAGACACTAAACGTAATCCACGGTGGTGGATAGAGTCGAGACGCCGAAGAATAGACGGCCGAGCAGAGGAGTAGACTATGCTTCCATAATCCAATTTCGAGCGCACTAAGGCGCGATAGAGGCGGAGAAGGACCACCCGGTCCGCTCCCCAAGAGGTACCATTCAGGACACGGAGGGTGTTAAGGGAACGCAGACAGCGAGCCGAAAGAGAGGAAACGTGGGAGGACCAGCACAGTTTTCTGTCAAACATAAGACCCAAGAATTTAGCGACGTCGGAAAACGGAAGGTTGACAGGACCTAGATGTAAGGAGGGCGGAAGAAACTCCTTACGTCGCCAAAAATTAACACAAACGGTCTTACTGGGTGAGAAACGGAAGCCGGTTTCGATGCTCCACGAGTAGAGGCGATCGAGACATCCTTGAAGACGTCTTTCAAGAAGGCTGGTCCTTTGAGAACTGTAGTAGATCGCAAAATCGTCCACAAAGAGGGAGCCCGAGACATCAGGAAGGAGACAATCCATAATTGGATTAATGGCGATGGCAAACAGTACAACACTCAGCACGGAGCCCTGGGGTACCCCGTTTTCTTGGGAGAAAGTACGGGAGAGAGTAGTGTTCACCCGCACCCTAAATGTGCGCTCTGCCATAAATTCGCGAAGAAAAAGGGGCAGCCGGCCTCGAAAGCCCCAAGAGAACAGTGTGCGGAGGATGCCTGTCCTCCAACAGGTATCGTACGCTCTCTCCAGATCAAAAAATATTGCTACCGTTTGGCGTTTCCGGAGAAAATTGTTCATGATATAAGTGGAGAGAGCAACAAGATGGTCAACAACAGAACGATGCTTTCGGAATCCGCATTGGGCTGGTGTTAAAAGACTGCGGGACTCCAGCCACCAAGCTAAACGGTAATTCACCATACGCTCCAAAACCTTACAGACACTACTCGTGAGAGAAATGGGGCGATAGCTAGAGGGGAGATGTTTGTCCTTTCCAGGTTTCGGAACGGGAACGACAATAGCTTCCCGCCATCGCCTGGGAAAGGTACTGTCGGTCCAAATTCGATTATAAAGGCGAAGGAGGTGACGCAGGCTATGGGTTGATAAATGCAGCAACATTTGGACATGGATACCATCCGGTCCTGGGGCGGAGGAGCGAGAAGTAGAGAGTGCATGTTGGAGTTCGCGCATGGAGAAAACAGTATTGTAGCTTTCGCGATTTTGAGAGGAGAAAGCAAGATGCCGCACTTCTGCTGCACGTTTCTTCGGGAGAAACGCTGGCGGGTAATTTGAAGAGCTCGAAATCTCAGCAAAGTGCTGACCCAATGAGTTAGAAATTGCGACGGGGTCCACTAAGGTATCATGCGCGACAGTGAGCCCAGAGACCGGGGAGAAACTAGGCGCGCCTGAGAACCGTCGAAGCCGACTCCAAACTTCCGAGGAGGGAGTGAAGTTGTTAAATGAGCTAGTAAAGAATTTCCAGCTTGCCTTCTTGCTATCGCGGATGACGCGACGGCATCGCGCACGGAGCTGCTTATATCGGATACAGTTGGCCAAAGTTGGATGGTGACGGAAAATGCGAAGAGCACGTCGCCGCTCACGTATTGCGTCACGGCAGGCCTCGTTCCACCAAGGAACTGGAGGGCGCCGGGGCAATTCGGAGGTGCGTGGTATTGAACGTTCCGCAGCTGTGAGAATAACGTCGGTAAAATGTGTGACCTCATCGTCGACGCTGGGAAAGCGACGGTCATCGAATGTCGCTAGAGACGAAAAAAGTGTCCAATCGGCTTGGGCAAACTTCCAGCGTCGCGAGCGCATATATGGCAGTTGAGGCTGCAGTCGAAGAACACATGGAAAGTGGTCACTCGAGTGTGTATCATCAAGGGCGAACCATTCGAAGCGCCGAGCTAGCGGAACAGTACCGACCGCAAGGTCCAAATGGGATAAATTTGCCGTGGAGGCAGACAAAAATGTAGGGACCCCAGTGTTGAGGCAGACTAGATCCGCTTGGTGGAAGACGTCTAGCAATAGTGAGCCACGTGGACAAGGATGTGGAGATCCCCAAAGCGGGTGGTGGGCATTGAAGTCCCCAACCAGCAAATAGGGGGGTGGAAGCTGATCAAGAAGATGAAGGAGATCAGCTCGTGCCATTGGTGTAGACGATGGAATGTATACCGTACAAAGAGAGAACGTGTATCCAGAAAGGGAAAGACGGACGGCGGCAGCTTGGAAGGAAGTGTTTAAGGGGATTGGGTGATAATGGAGAGTATCATGGAGCAGAATCATGAGTCCTCCATGGGCTGGAGTGCCTTCAACTGAGGGGAGGTCATATCGGACGGACTGAAAATGAGGGAGAACAAAGCGGTCATGGGGACGCAGCTTTGTTTCCTGAAGACAGAAGATGACCGGCGAGTAGGATCGTAAGAGGATCGACAAGTCCTCCCGATTGGCGCGAATGCCGCGGATATTCCAGTGGATAATGGACATAGGGTGAACAGAAAATGGAGGAACGGCACCAAGGGTGCTGTCAACTCAACGACTGCTCAGAGCTTGCGACCGACAGCATGGAATGGCATTCAGTCGAAGGCAGAAGATCCTGATCCATAGGTTGGTCAGGAGCAGCTCCTGCCACCAACGATCGGCCAGTTGACCGGCCACCAACAGTGCGCCTCGGCGACACAGAAGATGGCCGAGGGCGATTTCCGCCAGGTGGTGCTGTAGATGGGACACGCCTTGGCGGAGAAGGAGAGGAACTGTGTTTCTTCGTAGCCTTCTTGGAGGTATGTTTAGATGAAGGAGGAACCGATGGTTGTGAAGTTGCAGTACGTAAAAACTCTTCACGAGAATGCTCTTTTTTTGTAGACTTGGCGTCTGACTTTTGGGCTCGAGATTTAGCAGAACCCGACGAAGGGTGAGCCATAGAGTGGGCAGGCGAAAGAGGTGAGGTTGAACGGGCGATCTTTGCGCTGGCCGATCTGACGACCGTGGTACTAAATGTGAGGTCGCAAGTCTGCGTGGCCGCCTCCTTTGTTGGCCGAGAAGAAGCAAGGACAGCGCTGTATTTTCCTTTCTGAGGCACGGTGGGCTGTCGACTGGCGAGTAACTTTCGAGCAGCAAAGGTCGACACCTTTTCCTTCACTCTTATTTCCTGGATCAGCTTTTCGTCCTTAAAAACAGGGCAATCTCGAGAGGAAGCAGCGTGGTCACCCATACAGTTGATGCAGCGAGGGGATGGAGGTGGACAAGCACCCTCATGGGCATCCCTGCCACACGTAACACATTTGGCCGGATTGGAACAGGACTGGCTGGTGTGATTAAACCGCTGACATCGATAGCAACGCGTAGGGTTTGGGACATAAGGGCGAACGGAAATTATCTCATACCCTGCTTTGATTTTTGATGGGAGTTGAACTTTGTCAAAAGTCAAGAAGACAGTGCGGGTTGGAATGATGTTCGAGTCAACCCTTTTCATAACCCGATGAACAGCGGTGACGCCCTGGTCAGACAGGTAGTGCTGAATTTCTTCGTCAGACAATCCATCGAGGGAGCGTGTATAAACGACTCCACGCGAGGAATTTAAGGTACGGTGCGGTTCCACCCGGACAGGGAAGGTGTGGAGCAGAGAAGTACGCAGCAATTTTTGAGCCTGGAGGGCACTGTGTGTTTCTAACAACAGGGTACCATTCCGTAATCTGGAACAAGACTTTACAGGACCCGCAATTGCGTCGACACCTTTCTGAATAATGAAAGGGTTGACCGTGGAAAAGTCGTGACCTTCGTCAGACCGAGAAACAACAAGGAACTGTGGCAACGATGGAAGAACCGTCTGTGGCTGAGACTCAGTGAACTTACGTTTGTGAGCAGACATAGTGGAAGGTGAGGAAACCATTGCGGAAGAATCCCCCATGATTACCGGCGTCTCCGATGGCGCGCTCCTCCCTTGTGGGGGCCCTCACCGAGGGCACACCCGCCTTAGGTGATTGTTCACACCTCAGGTCACACCTCCCGACATACGGACGGAGGGACCAATCGGCACTTTCGGAAGGTATCAGCTCGGGTAATCACCCCTCCCTGGGCCTGGCCTTTACCAGGGGGTACGTACGTGTCCTACCTGTCTACCCGGGGCGGGGAATTACGCGTTACCCCGTCACCGGCTACGCATGGAAGTGCGTGGGTCGGCCTTCAGACACGCACAGGGAGGAAGAAAGAGAAAGGGAAAGGAAAGAAGAGGGGGTCTCAAACGCCGCAGCGGAGAAAAGGGTAAAGAGAAGAGGGAAGGAAAGGAGATGGACAAAGGAAGGAAGAAGACATACAAGCAAGGAAGAAGAAGAATGCGGTACATTTACAAGCGTCCGTCTCCGGACGTAGGCGCAAACCATACTCCCAGAGGGGGAGAAAGTGAAGGAAAGAGCAAGAGGTGAGGGGGGGGGGGGGGGGGGTGAAGACAGGGGATGGGGAAGGATGCGGAAAGGGAAGGTATGCAGCCCATAAAGGAAGGAAGGCCACATTAGCTCGGGGCCCCGTGCTCGCTACGCACGTATCCACAAAAGAGTTGTGGATCCCCTGGGGGGGTAATTGTTGGGTGAAGTCCATAAATCTCAGTCAGTTGGCTTCAAGCTTTCTGACTATTTTCGGGTGCACAATAACAGAACATAATTCAAGAAAGTGCATGTCAGGTCCAAATTACATACGTATCGGTTGACAGGTGTATATGCTGACGACTCCAAAGAGGCCAAAACCACCTGTCTCTCATTAGAATGTAAGCTTCTGTCTAATAACTATAGCTTAAGGAACAAAAAATTATGTCACCGATTTTTATAGGCTGTACATGTCAGTTGCGAGCAATTATTAAAAACACATGATTTACACTGAAGCAACTGCAATCAAACTTTAAAGGAAAGTTGAACTTACTAAAAAGTTCACATTCTGATTACATTCAATCTGTAGTCTTGTGAGGTTTGGACAGCTTATGCAGAGCTTGCGCAGTACACGGCCTCTGATGGGACGCATAATCGTCAGTCTGCGCAGCTGCGGCATCGTGCCCACTGACCGCAGGACCTCTTCATCCGTTTGCTGGCACCTGCAGTGGACGCACTCTGAGAAATGGACCCCGCAGCAGTTCCTCCCTCGCTCCATCACATGTCTGTGAGAGAGAGGCAATGAGAAAAATTGATAACTATTCAAACTCTCATACTGAGATATATGAGGGAGGTCCCGTAAGTACCTGACCCAACAAAGGTATCACAAAAAGTTTGGAAAAAGATGTATTTATTTTTCAACAAAATCTCCTTCTCAGTGATGTTCAATAAGTTCGATACCCTTTTTATAATGACAACTGTCTAACTTCTCAAAATAGCCATTAACTGCCAACATCGTGTGTTCATTTGTTGAAAATCTCCAACCATTGAGCCATTTTTTCAAGTTTGAGAACAGAAAATATTCTGACGGGCCTAAATTTGGCGAATAGGGTGCATGAGGTAGCAATTCAAACTTTAATTAATTAATTTTGTCCATTGCAATTTGGATTTGTGAGCTGGTGCATTGTCCTGAAGAAACAACACTTTCTTCTTGGTCAAATGTGGCCATTTTTGCTCGATTTCTTCACCAAAATGTTGCAATAAGTTCGCATAATACTCAGTGTTACAGTTTTTCCTTTTTTGAGGTAGTCAATGAAAACTATCCCACGCGCATCCCAAAAAAACGGACGCCATGACCTTGCCTGCAGATGAAACGGTGTTCACCTTCTTTGGAGTCAGTTCTCCAATTTGTATCCATTGCATCGATTGTTCTTTTGTCTTGGGAGTGAAGTGGTCGTCCCATGTTTCATTCATAGTTATGAAACGGTGCAAAAAAATCACCTCTGTTGCTGCAAAACTTCACTAAACGCTCAACTGAAATACCTTCACAACGCTGTTTTTGCTTGAGTGTGAGCAAACGTGGCACAAACCTTGCACACAGTTTTCTTGTGTCCAGTTTTTCAGATAATATCTGATGTACCGCACTTTTTGAAATGCCTACTATGTTGCTAGCTCCCGCACTTTCAGTCGGTGATTATCCAGTACCACTTTGTGGATTTTCTTGAGCATTTCTGGAGTTGTCACCTCATTTGGTCAATGTTGCGATGCAAGTCTTGGCAGCTCGTACAGCCTTGTTTATACTGAACTACCCAATATTTACTGATGCCAATGAAGGAGCAGACTCTCCCAAAGTAAAATCTAGCTCAGCTTTAATATTGGTTGCACTGAGGCCTTTCAAAAAAAAATGTTGTATCACATAAGGATGACCAATTTTCTCCATTTTCACAATTTCACTCACAACATTCACTATTGATGGCTTCCACACAAATACTAAACAACGTGGTGTCTTCCCACTTGAAACATATGCTTCACAGATCATTTACTTTCTAATCCAGAGATATTTTTCAATAACAATTGCCATCTCTCGGTCAGGCCGTGTACTTATGGGTCCACTCTCATAAATTCCCTGTACATAATGACTCTCACAAGCTATAGAGTGGGAAGTCATATACTTTTAATTACACAGATAGAAAAAAAAATTGCAACACCAAAAGATCATTAATGTACGAGGCGTGTTTTTTAAGTAAGTACCGTTTTGCCACACCACGGCCGCAGCACTGCGGTCGGCGTTCTGCGCATGCGCACTGGGTACCTACATCTGTTGTCTACGCACTGATGCCATTACAGTCTGATTTTTCCTCGTTTACGTTGTGTACCGAGTGTTTAAGATGCCTCCGATAATCGTGAGTCTCGCCAACTGTGAAGTTCGGGCTGTTATAAGATTTCTTAGTGCTAATGGCCTAAAAGCAATAGATATTCATCATGAGATCTGTGCAGTTTATGGAGTAAACATTACGAGTGATGGAATGGTAAGAAAGTGGGTGAGAGCATTTAAAGATGGCCGCACAAATGTGCACGATGAACAACGGAGTGAGCGTCCTTCGGTAGTTAATGAAAGTTTGGTGCAGGAAGTGGACAATAAGGTGAGAGGAAACAGACGCTTTACGATTTCCTCCTTGCGGAATGACTTTCCTAATGTTTCTCGTAGTGTTTTGAATGGCATTGTAACCGAGCACTTGAATTACTGAAAATTGTGCACACGTTGGGTACCGAAAATGTTGACAGATGTGCACAAAACCATACGTTTAGACAATGCATCGACTTTCCTTGAGCGGTACCACAAAGGCGGTGATCATTTCTTAAGCCAAATTGTTACAGGCGATGTAACATGGATGGCCTACGTCACACAAGAATCAAAGCAATAGTCCATGGAATGGCAGTATTCAGATTCACAAATAAAAGTGAAGTTTAAGCAAACAATTTATGCCCGGAAAATCATGTGCACAGTTTTTTGGGACAGAAAAGGAGTATTGCTTGTGGAATTTCTGCCTCATAATGAGACAATCAATGCAACAGCTTACTGTAAGACATTGACAATCTGCGCCATTCAATTCAGAACAAAAGATGTGGCAAGTTGAGCAAGGGCACTGTTTTGCTGCAAGACAATGCCCGTCGGCATGTGGCGAACCAGACCAAAGATCTCATCACATCTCTTCGGTGGGAAACTCTAGTGCAGCCATACACGCAATTGGCATTCGTTTGCAGGAAAATACGGACTGAAATTAAAATCGTTTGTCAAACAGAAGATTGGAAAAGTTTTATATCCAGTAAAACTGGATGCCAAACCAGAAGGTATGTATATTTACGTGCATATGAATATTCAATAATTGATTATAAATTATATGTCGATGTTAATAATAACATTTCTCACCTTCAGCAGAAGTACGATTGGCCTCCTTGGGAACGCCCAAATTGGAATGAAATGCATGAAGGCCAGAAACATTATGCATATGAACAGTGGCTAATGTCACGTGTACGTCGTGGTTTGCCCATAGATCACGAACGTCCATCAACATCTGGCAGTACATCATTAGCACCGAGCTCAGAAAGTGTTCCTGAAATCGACTCTGAAGAGGACATAGAAGATTCTGACGACAACGGAGAGGATCCAAACCCTGTTCGACCATTAGTTCCTTATTCTGACTCTGACACAGAAAACAGTGCATTGAACGAAGAAACAGCTAAACGTACAGCATCGGCCCAAGAAGCAAAGGGTGCAAAGGAGGCTAAAAAAACACTTCCTGGCACAGCAGCTCCCTCAGCTAATGGAATGGGTGATTCTGCCAACACACGTGATGTGCCATTACCTGCACCGTCAATATTAGATACGGGTAACATTACCAGGTATAGAAAAGTACACAGATTTTTTACGTATGGTCTAGCATATAAAGTACTCACGCATGAAAGTGCTGTATTTATGATTACCCCTTTGGCAGAAATTCCTGTTGATCAGCCATTTTTGTACATGACCCCCTCTGAATTTGATTTATTACCACATGGTAGTACAATTGTTCATTGCTCTGCACAAGTGATTGCACGTAATCCCAGGATTGCTTTCCCAACAAATTCAAGTGACTCTGAACTTGCAACTTTAAATCAAAATAAGAATATGATTATGGGGTATGATTATGTGGGTATTAATTTAAAAATACCTGGTGTTAATGTTACGCCTACTGCATTTGGCTCATCAGCTCCTATGGAAACAAGTAGTATAGGTCATAAACGTAATTTTAATCCAATTTGGAAATCGTGGTATGGGTATAAGAACAATGAAGAATCGTTTTTAACTACAGTACCTGCCCATCAATTCGAACAACCCATTAATTTGAAATATTATTATGCCTGTGTGTCTAGTACAAATGCAAAAGGGCTGCATAATTGGGGATGGAAATGTGTTCAACCGTGTGTTTCTGAGGTAGATGCAGATTCTCGTACTGGCAGTGTTATTGTTAACTATGACTATAAACCAACATTAGGTTTTATCAAAATACCAAAAGTTGCAAATGTTGATATATTCCCTATTACAGCTACTGCACCAGGAGTACCTCGACGGTATACAATAACTGGTGATAAGCACTGTAATCCATTTATGGCATGTGACAATTTTTCAAAAACACCTTTGGAACCAGCTCAAATTCAGGAACAATTAATACAAGCTATTACTCCAGTAACGAATGATGATTTCTCTGGATATGATGATTTAATAGAAAAGGCAGATATTGCTTCTGCTGGGTACAATATTAGACTCCATGATACAAATGTCCAACCTAGTCTTCATGTAGGCATAAACCCTACATATGCTTTAAGCACTGGCAGTTTAAATAATGATATTGTTAAATATACTGATACTCAAATGTTGTTTGAAGTTATTGCTGAATGTTCTGTTTATTCAGATGGTTTGGAAACTCATTATCCCAGAGCAAATGTACCAAATGTTCAGGTATCTGATATGATTTATATGTCAAATGTGAGAAGGAACCAGGAATCATCAGTGTACAAGGGACAATATGAAATTAAACAAGCTTGAATATAATATCTTGTATTTATTGTAAAATACATTTGTATTGTACAAATTTTAAATAAATGAATTATTACATTGGAACAGTGTTTCATTTCAATAATCAATATTATACATTTGAAGTAATTGAAAGAAAGCCAAAGGATACGGCTTTTTACAAGTATTTTTTTAATTCTTCAAACTTTCTCCACCTAATTGTACGTACACGAATATCTTTAAAATCTGCGTGAGAACAAATAACTGGTTGTGAATTAGAAATTAACAGTAATGGAGTACGTCTTAATACAGCGTCTCCTTTGTACTTCACTCTGATGTTACATGCAATTCCTTCACACACTTTTTTAAAATCCTCAATTGCACGCTCCTCTAAAGAAATTTCATTTCCAACAATCACACGTCTAATAACAGCATCTTGCAATGCAAACTGATTCGTTCTATTATTACAATGCCCAATGTGCCCAACATTTAAACCAAGTGAAATTATACAATAAAAAAACCAATTTTTGCCACTATTTGGTGGACCAATAAAACATAGTGTGTTTAACTTTTTATTTGGTGCATATATATTTTTACCTTCAAATTCTTGCCATTGATACAATCCTTTCTTATTAAGCCAAGATACAAGATTTGTTAAAAATTTCGTAGCTTCGTCAGTATCATCTTCACATTGAAATAATAAAATTTTATTTAGCCAAGAAAGAGAATCTTGAAGAGTATAATAATATTCCCAAACATGTCGAATGAGAATAAAAAATATTATCTTCAGAACCAGAGCACAATAAATTTTCTATACCATGTAAATCCATTTCATTTATAGTTTTTTTATACAATTCTAAGCCCATATCAAAAAATCGTTTGAATTTAGGGTCAATCAAATTAATAAAATATGGATGAGCAGATAGTATTACATTGACTATATTTTCCGGAGGGATACAATTATAACTTAATAAAAGGGATAGTACCTTTTTCGCTGTTTTTTCAGCATTGCACCCTTTCCCTGTAACGATTGGCTGGCGCTTGCTATGAGGCCATTTACATGCTGCATCACTGGCAAGTCCGCTACCACATTGATTAACATTTCCAGTGTCTTGCCCCTCCAATACTGTGAGGGATTGCTCGACGAAACTGTTCCATTGTATAATTTCAAGCTCACCAGGCAATCGCTTATCGGTTCCTCTAAGCCGAACTTGTCCCCTACTTGGGGGTTTTTGCAAGTAGAGATATAAAAGAACATTGAGCCAGTCGTCTGACATGGCTGCGATTGCTCTAGTGCGTCTTGTTGTTTTCTTAATTTGACTGGCAATAAATCCGTCAGTTTGAAACCTACAGCGGCACCATCTTGATGAGTAGATACAGTCTTGTATGAGGTGGATGTGGTCCCCATCATGTATCCACATGATAATCTGGCCAGGGTAGGTTTGTGCAATGATATTAATTCGTCTACAGAATTCATCAACTTCGTCCTCTCCTCTGAGGACAATAACGTCAGTGTAATACCGTCTTTCAGAGATCTCAGATATTTGGAGAAGCTCTGGAAACCAAAGGACGAGACTAATGAAGAACTTTCGAATTGAGTCAAATAGTTCAAAATGGTAAAGATGTATTCGCCTAAGAGTCCATCTCCCTGTGCCAGCTTGCAATTCAATCTCGTCATTAAGTATATCATTGTCTTCTAGGACGGTGTTGGTATTTCTGCAAACAACAAATCAGCTATATCAGCGTCGTCTTCCTCTGAATCCGATACACCGCTTAACGAGCCACCACAACATACACTTCTGAACAATGGAGTATTTGCACAAAACATGCACCAAAGACTATATTGTTTAACATGTGGTGGACAAGTTACCCCATATGAAAATTATGGTGTCTTAGTTACCATATTAATTTTCATTTCAATAAGAAGTGGTTGCAGTAGCACGTTTTGCCACGAATTGTATGATTTACATAAACAGTTTTCACAAATAGTATATACAAAATGCCTGTAAGTTACTTCGTAAAAAAATGCTTTGATTTTGAATCTACTTTGCCAGAATGTACAAATGTCAAAAGAAGACATTGTGATTAAACCAAGTGTTTCCCATGGAACTGGAATTCCTGCTCTTATTTTTCCACAAGCTTCTAATGCATCATTTACGATCTCACAAATCAGTGGAACATTCTCACTTTTATTAAATATATAACATTCTGGCAACCTATAGGAATTTAACATGAAATTAAATTTCGAAACATGAAATTCCAACAGAATATCTTCCTGTATAGTTTGTATTAAATCTAACTGAAGAACATCCAAGGCATTTTGCAGTCTCCACAAACAGAAATTCGTGCAAGTTTGTACAAAGTTTCCATTGTAATAGAAGTGTACTTACTATTTATGGCAGCTCGTTAGCGACAATAGAAGTTCTCGGAGTCGATTCAGAGGACATAATGTACAGACGACAATACCATGCCCCTTATATACTGGAGTGGTTGCTAACTAACTTCAGTTATCAATACTCATATGTTTGTCACTCCAAAACGAAAACTTTCACACGTGCCAACCTTTTGCTGGTGTGGGTGCTTGCTCAGATAATTGTCCTAAAAGGACAAATTATCTCAGCGAGAAAGGGACCGCCGCCACACTGACCCTGTGGGCCCCGGTGGGTAAATGACCTCGGACGCTCGAAACATGAAGACGAGTCGTCATGTCTTCGTTTCACGAGCGCCCCGATCTTGTGCCCAGTGACTCCCATCTGCTCCTGCACTTGAAGAAACACCTGGGCGGTCAGCGTCTTCAAGACGATGACCAAGTCAAAACAGTGGTGATGCAGTGCTTAACAAGTCAGGCGGCAGACTTCTATGAGGAGGGTATTCAAAAACTGGTACAACATTATGACACGTGCCTCAATATTGACGGAAATTATGTAGAAAAATAGATTAAGGTACAGGCTTTCATGTAAAACTAAAACTATTGAGATATCTTATCATGACTTTTTTAAATTTCAAAACGGAACTTACTTAAAAAACACGCCTTGTAGAGCAATGAAATTTCGGGAATGCATTTTTCTAGCAAATATATGTATGTGATTAACGTTGCAAGCTCACAGGTTAATTCAAGTGCGAGATAAGCCATTGCAAATGGGAAATGCTGGTACATTAATAACCAGTGTAAACGTCAGACTGTCAAATGCAAACATTGAAATTGTATTGTCGTGCATGTGCCGGGTGTCAGTCTGGGCGACGGATTTCCGTGCCTGTTGCAATTGGTCTGTCAGTCAGTTAATCCTGTTTGTGGATAGACTTGTCACCTGATAATGTCCCACAAGTGCTCGATCGGAGACAGATCTGGTGATCTGGCACGCCGAGGGACGCGCCGACACACTACGAGTGTGTTGGATTACAACAGTGGTATGTGGGTGAGCATTACCCTGTCGGAAAATGCCCCTGAAATGCTGTTTACGAGCGGCAGCACAGGTCAAATCATCAAAATGACATACAAATTTGCTGTCACAGTGCACGAGATAACCATAAGAGGTCCCCTGCAGTCGTACAAAATCGCATCTCAGACCGTAGCTCCAGGTGTACGCCCATTGCATCTAGCATGCACACAGGTCGGTTCCAGGTCCTAGGCTGGCCTCCTCGTAACCGAAACACGGCCATCGCTGGCACCGAGGCGGACCCAGCTTTTGTCGGAAAACACAGCAGACCTCCATCCTGCCTCCCAGCGAGCTTTCGCTTGACACCACTGAAGTTGCAAAGTTTGGGGTCAGTGGAACGCACACTACAGGGCTTCTGCCTCACAGCTGGTCCTCAAAGTAACCGATTTGTAATAGTTCGTCGAGTCACTGTAGTGCTGACAGTTGCTCAAATTCCTTCCGCAGATGCACTACGGGTGCACCGGAGCTGCCGTGGTGCGCACAGCCACACAAACGCAACGGTCGGCTACCGCGGCAGAGTTAAGTGTCGCCTGCAACGTAGTACTGGCGCGTCCCGCCAGCTGACGCTAGAGGCGTTCCTGCCAAACAGTCAATCAGCCGTGAACTACACACGTGCACGAGCCTTTTTCCGGTGCGGATGGTCACACTATGATATCACCATCTACCAATCAGAGATCTCCAACGGCCGCCAATCGTCACTCCAGAATCAGCGAAGGAAGACTGGAGCCGGAAGAAAGGGAAGCAGGCGTCTTTCGACCCGCCACGGACTACCGCCCCAAAGATACGTCGATGCAGCCGGAACGTCCAGGTGCCAAGTCTTCGCTACGCCAGCCAACGACCCCGAACTCTGCGCCCATCTACTTCCTTGTCATCCGTCGGAAAGCGGCGAGAGAAAACCCGACAAAGGAACGTAAATTCAGTTCAGTTGCTAATATTTCAATTCAATAAGGTGGCATAGTTCTTTGGCTTGTTATAAAATTTTGGTAGGAGAAGAAGCCTTCAGTTTTTTGAAGGAAGTTTATCTTTTTGTAAAATTCAGTGGTGGCCTTGCTCCACCTAATAAAAATTTTTTGTTCACACAAGTGTGTTAATCTGCGGATATAACAGGAGACGTACCCCAAACACGACGGTCTCCCCTCTCGGTAGTGCCGTGTGGAGCGCAGTCTTCTTGCCCCCGTACGTTCTCATCACCACCACTGCCAGCTATCACATACGATGGGTATGTTCCTGCCAAGACTTTCTGCAGTATCACAAGAGGAATATCCAGCTTCTCGTAGCCCTATTACATGACATCGTTGAAATTCCGTGACGTGCCAATAATGGCATCTGTCAACTTAAAGACAATCTTGACTGGCACGAAATTTTAATAGACATCATCTTTCATATGTAGAAATACACCCAGTACAGAATCAGATACCAATGACGCCACGTCACCACGTGAGCAAAAACCAAATGTGGCAGTCTGTCAACTCAATCAGTGGGCTTGCCCCATTTAGTTATGACTTCTGTGGCAGAGAGATTTTAATGTTAATTTAAAATCAATGCACGAGGTTTCCAACATGTCTGTAGTCCAGTTTAATTTATTTGGCATCTGAAGTCTAAGGTTCAAACTTACAACATCGTCACGACAAGTACTGACTAGGCAAGCCGACACAGCACTCTGCTTTCCACAGTAATAGAAATTCACTTCATGGCATCTATCTGGTAAAAAAAAAGTCACTTAAGAACTATGAAGCTTGCATACAACAGAGCTAAGTGTCTAAAATAATCTAAAAATCTATGCTGCATTTTATTAGGTTGGTGCACATGTTCACAGCATTTTTCAGTAAGTTTAATAATCACAACAGATGAATGTAACTGAGGCTTTAGTCATCAATAATATATTCTCCTTCACTATTTACAGCAGTGTGTCAACACTGGGGTAATTTTTTGGTTCCACAACTGTAGAAATCTCTCGGTGTTGAGGCGAAGAACTCAGCAAGCAATGTTTGGTGTACACTTTCATCCAGAAAGGTCGTTCCTTGATCGAGATCTAGTGAAGACAATGGGTGTGGAGGGACTTCCTAACCCAACTCCTGTACAGTGTTTTCTGTGAGTCTACCAGATTGTGGGTTGGTGTTATCACAGAATAGCATCACTTCACAAAGTCTTCCTTCTCAGATTGTATATGCGAGACATCTCACTTGTTGCATAAAAAGTTCTCTGTTTACTCGCCATGTCAAATTTGGATAAAATCCCAAGCTTTCGATGACTACCTCCGTCATCTTCATTGGGGGTAAAACTGACTTTCGTGGACCGGTGAGACTTCCGCTTTTATAAGCAGTGGACGGCTTCTCATTGGCTGGATGACGTCACGGTGAAAACGGCACGTACGAAGGTGGCGGCCTCTATGTCCACAGATTTTGTTTACGCACTTTATCCAGCGTTGCTTGCAGCGCCATCCATCGCAACAGGCGGAGAACTGCGAGGAATGTGAGAAGTCTCCCTCTGCACTCTTTCTTTATCAACTGCGCGCTTCCATGCATTGCTGAGTGCATAGCCGGAGTCTCTGTTGAAATTATTTTCACAGAGTCTAATTTCAAGTGCTTCCCTGATGACAGAGTCCCAGTCCTTTGAAGCATGAGCCAGTATTCTTGTTTCATCGAATAAAATCTTATGTTTATTTAACGAACTGTGCTCACTCAGCTACCGCAGATTTTTCTAGATACCTCTATTTCAGGTGACGCTGATGTTCCACACAGCGATCAGCAACAGTTCTTATAGACTGGCCCACATAATTTTTGCCACACTCGCAAGGAATGCTGTAAATTCCCGGCACTCTCAGGCCAAGATTATCTTTCACGCGTCACAACATTTCCTTAATCTTCCTGGGTGGCCAGAAGACTGGACTGATTCCCTCCGGCTCAGGACTCTGCCGATCAGACCAGTCTTCCAGCCACGCAGGATGATTAAGGAAATGTTGCGACCCGTGAAAGATAATCTCGGCCTGAGAGTACCGGGAATTTACAGCATTCCTTGCTAGTGTGGCAAAAATTATGCGGGCCAGTCTATAAGAACTGTAGCCGATCGCTGTGTGGAATATCAGCGTCACCTGAAATACAGGTATCTAGAAAAATCAGTGGTGGCTGATCACAGTTTGTTAAATAAACATACGATTTTATTGGATGAAACAAGAGTATTTGCTAACGCTTCAATTTACTGGGACTCTGTCATCAGGGAAGCAGTTGAACTTAGACTCTGTGAAAATATTTCAACAGAGACTCCAGTTATGCACTCAGCAATGCATGGAAGCGCGCAGTTGATAAAGAAAGAGTGCAGAGGGAGACTTCTCACATTCCTCGCAGTTCTCCGTCTGTTGCGATGGATGGCGCTGCAAGCAACGCTGGATAAAGTGCGTAAACAAAATCTATGGACACAGAGGCCGCCACCTTCGTACGCACCATTTTCACCGTGACGTCATCCAGTCAATGAGAAGCCGTCCACTGCTTATAAAAGCGGAAGTCTCACCAGTCCACGACAGTCAGTTTTACCCCCGATGAAGATGACAGAGGTAGTCATCGAAAGCTTGGGATTTTGTCCAAATTTGTCGCGGCAAGTAAACCGAGAGCTTTTTTACGCAAGGACTCCATCACGAAAGACTTCGTAGTCTCACTTGTTGACAATAAATGTCAGCAGTGATGGTTGTAACTCAGGGAAGCAATTCGTAGTGCATCACTCCGTCGCCATTCCACGAGGTGTGTAACATCTTTTGAGGATAAGCGCATGTCTTTGTATGGAGAGTTGCTGCTGCGTTTGGGCTCGACGATTCCTTTCTTTCCCTCGTGTTAGCATAAAGACACCATTTCTCATCACCAGTAAGAACACAGGAGAAGTACAGTCGGTGTTGTTCACGAGCCAGTTGATGACGAGCAACCAGAGATGCACGTATGGCCACTCACTCATTTTTGTGGTTTGGGTTTATAATGTGTGGTATCCGTACACCCTATTTTTGAAACTTTCCCATTACAAGCAGATGTCGCACGATAGTGGAATGAATACAGTCCATCACATTTGCCAGTGCTCGAGTAGACTGACACGGACCATTGAGCATTAATGCATTTAACCCTCGAGCGGGCGCACCGTTTTTCGTTACACGAGCGGGCGCACGGTGCAATTTGTACACAAGAAAAGAATAGCTTTCCTTATGTTACCAAGGTAAGTCATGTATGATCAAAATCACAGTTTAATCTTAGTTTATTTAAACAAGGAGAAAATAAATTTATATGATATGAGCTAAACAACTGTTTTATTAAACAATAACAAAATAAATTTTCACTATAACTCTCCGTTGCCACGGACAGGTGTTAAAGCGACAGTAATGATGCAATTGAAGCATTAAGCAGTGCAGTTGCATCGGATCTCAGCCAGCTGCTTATTCGATCACTAATTATCTCGTAGACCACTGCCTCAATGTGGGATTATGTTGTTAGTTCGTAACTGAGGTCATTTTTTGGAACTGATCGTAAATTTTTCTCATTTAGCTCGCTTTGTATTTTATATTACTGCTGCTCACTTGGACATACGACAACACAATTTATTGCTGTGTTACCTTATGCAGTACTGAAGGAATAGGTATATGTTTGCAGTTGTGAAACAAAAACGGAACCGCACAAAATCATTTTATTTTTGGTTGGCGCACTTTATACACAGGTACGCCCGCTCGAGGGTTAAACAATTTTCATCAAACCTCGAAAGTCTTCCTGAATGTGGAGAGTCAATAATGTCTAAACTATCCTCCTTGCGACAAGAAAACCATTTGCTTGCTGTACCCTGTCCAATGGCATTATCCCCGTTCACGGTGCAAATGGTTGTGGCTGCCTCCATAGCTGTCACCTATCTATTGAACTCAAAAGAATAAGTCAGGAATGTTCTGATATCTTCACTTGGCACTCCATTTTCTAGAGCGCTCTACTCACAATCTCCAAATGACAAAATGACGATGTGTAAACTCAAGTAGAACAGTAAACTACAAATAAAAAATGACAATTGATAAGAGGGTCACTCCAAAAGAAATGTAAACTTTTTTTCAAAATCCATCTTTCATTCTACATGTTTGAAAGTATTACAGTGTGTAGATACATCCTTTAGGAACAATATTTTCATTTCTCCACATAATTTCCATCCCTCCCAACTGTCTTACGCCATCTTGGAACCACCGCCTGTATACTTGCACGGTAAAATTCTGGACCAACCTGTTGGAGCCACTGTTTGGCAGCATGCACAAGGGAGTCATCATCTTCAAACCTTGTTCCATGGAGAGAGTCTTTCAGTTTCCCAAAGACATGACAGTCACACGGAGCCAGGTCAGGACTGTAAGGTGGGTGTTTCAGTGTTGTCCATGTGGTGTTACCGCAAGACACCACACGTGCTAGGTGGTAGCCTTTACATCGACCGCCGTCCGCTGGTATACGTCGGACCCGCGTGTCGTCACTATCAGTGATTGCAGACCGAGCGCTGCCACACGGCAGGTCTAGTCTAGAGACTCCCTAGCACTGGTCCCTGTTGTACAGCTGACTTTGCTAGCGATGGTTCACTGTCTACATACGCTCTCATTTGCAGAGACGACAGTTTAGCTTAGCCTTCAGCTACGTCATTTGCTACGATCTAGCAAGGCGCCATATTCAGTTACTACGTCTTCTGAACAGATAATATTATGAATCGTGTACCATCAAGAGTGACGTTCATCATAATGGATTAAAGTTAAGTATGAAACTAATTATGTCCGCTTTCTGAATTCTAATTCCTTGTCATGTTCCAGACCTCACGTCTGTATAGTCCTTTCCTCCTCACGCCAGCCTGCGTGAGCTAAAACGCGTGCATTTCGGCCTCCACTAGTAACACGGTGTTGGCTCTTCTGCCAACACAACAGGACATCCAAGTTTTGTAATCTCTTCCACGGTTTTTTGACTGACATGTGGCCGTGCATTGTCGTGCAACTGCAAAACATCCTGCTTTTGCCGATGTGGTCGAACAGGACTCAGTCGAGCTTTAAGTATCTTCAGTGTCGTCACATATGCATCAGAATTTACGGTGGTTCCACTTGACACGATGTCCACAAGCAAGAGTCCTTCGGAATCGAAAAACACTGTAGCCATAACTTTTCCAGCAGAAGGTATGGTTTTGAATTTTTTTTTCTTGGGTGAATTTGCACGATGCCACTCCATTGATTGCCTCTTCGTCTCTAGTGAAAAATTGTGGGGCCATGTTTCATCACCTGTCACAATTCTTCCAGGAAGTTCATCACCACCATTCTTGTACTGTTCCAAAAGTTTGCTGCATACCATTTTTCTTGTTTCTTTATGAGCTACTGTCAACATCCTGGGAACCCACCTGGCACAAACCTTTTTAACACCAAAACTTTCAGTATTCTGCAAACACTTCCTTCCCCTATCCCAACGTGGTGTGACAATTCATTCACTGTGATGCATCTGTCAGCAGTCGCTAATTCGTTAACTCTCTGCACATTGTCTGGAGTGTGTGTACGAGGCCTGCTGCTGCAAGGACAATCCTCAATACTGCCGTGCCTGCTTTCATCACGTAACCTGCTTGCCCACCGACTAACTGTACTGCGATCGACAGCAGCATCTCCGTACACCTTTTTCACCCTCTTGTGGATGTTTCCCGCTGTCTCCTTTTTACAGCACAGGAATTCTATGACACCACGTTGCTTCTCACGAATGTCAAGTGTAGCCGCCATCTCAAAGACATGCTGTGACGGTGTCACTCACGGGAACAGGTTGAACTAAGTTTGAAAACAAGCTGGAAGGATGTATCTACACACTGTAAGACTTTCACACATGCAGAATGAAAACTGTATTTTTACAAAAATAGTGTGCATTTCTTTTGGAGTGACCCTCACAAATAAACCCATAGCAACTGGAATATTCAAATGCAAAATAAAACTGCTATGAACTTGTGCACCAACCTAATAAAAAGAATACATATGGAGTATTGGTGAAATTATTAAATTTACAGATTAATAGCTCAAGTGGTTCTGTGGTACCCAGAACAGATCAATGCTGCAATACTGACATTAGTATGCAGTATATCCTCCACAGACAGCAATAAAGACACTTAACTCTGGCATTTGCTCGGTCATAAAGGTGACAGACCATATCCGGATACGTTATTCCACACGCGTTCCCTCTGCTCGCTTAGCTGTGTAAGAGTTGTGGGCGGACAGACATCGTGAATCACCTGTCGTCCCGTTATCCCCTGACAGGTGCTCCTCTAGAGACGAGTCTGGTGGCCGTGCAGGCCCGGGAGGCCGTGGCAGACCTCTCACAGCGTCCCCTCGCAACAGATTGTTGACATCCTGTTGCGAGAGCAGCAGAACCGGTCCGGAAAAATTCTGCAGGTATCGAGGGTCAGTCAGCTGGAAAAATTCTATATAAACTGTGTCCCACGAAATGAGTGAAACAACAAAAGAGAAAGAAAAACTGCATATTAATCTCAAAATGCCGATTATCCACTAATGAACGAGGGCTACTCAGAAAGTAGGGAACGTTTCCGTCTGACGCCGCTAGGCACACCCCAATCGCGTGTATTTTGGTACGTGCATGCTCCACAGCTCAGTCGGCATCCGTTTGTGACAGTGGGAACGTCTCTGTGCGTCTGGTTTTATCAATATTCGAATGTGCGCTGCAATCAAAAATGCCACCAGTTGTGAGGTGCGGTTTGTGGTACAGTTTCTGTTGGCAAAAGACCTAAAACCTACAGAAATTTATCGTGAACTGTGCGAAGAGTATGGAAACAATGTAATGCGTGAATGTTCCGTCCAGAAATGGTGTATTCGGTTTAAAAATGGGCAAACCAACTTTCACTATCAAGAGAAGAGTGGGCTCCCGAGCACTGTGACTGACGATCTTGTCACTAAAGTTGATGAAACGATTTGTGAAAACCATCACTTCACAATAATGGAGCTTTTACTTTCTTTTCCATAAGACTCATGGACTTTGTTGTTCTAAATTGTCAATAAAAAGCTAGGCTACCACAAATTTTGTGCACGATGGGTGCCCAAAATGTTTACAGAGCTTCATAAAGAACAGTGAATGGAGGCAACATTGACATTTCTGGAGGCCTACCACAAACATGGCGATTCATTACTGGACCAAATCATAACCAGTGACGAGACTTGCGTGAAACACATCAATTGCGAGACAAAATTACAGTCCGTGAAGTGGGGGCACACAAGGTCCCGGTCCCGGTCCCAGTCTCAGGCACGAGTTGTACGGGGTGTATGTGGGACACACTGTATATGTATTAAATCTAACTGTGTGCTTGCTTATTTCTTATCCCTTCGTTTGAAGTAATTAAGAACCTAACAGTATGAGACATTTGGTAAAGAGATTCTCTCAGCCACCTGCCTTTCGTTTGTCGTAATGGTGCACAGGCAGCCACTACATAAAGATTGAAAATATTATAAGGATAAGAGATTTTCTAGATATTCCATAGCCAAACTCTGGAAATAGGTAATTTCATTGAATGGAAGTGAAATCTCATACTAATTCTGAATATAAATGAACAAGCTTTATTAGTAGATAAAATGCATGCCGTATTTACTCAAATTTAAGCCGCACTCGAATCTAAGCCGCACTTGAAAAATGACACTCGAAATCGAGGAAAAAAATTTTCCCGAATCTAAGCCGCACCTGAAATCTGATACTCGAAATTCAATGGGAGAGAAAAGTTTTAGGCCGCACCTCTAAACCGAAACAAAGTTGGTCCATTGTAATATGAGACACAATTTAGGTCAAATGAATGACGATACAGCTATAGTAGTTTGGTTCGAGTTGTAAGCTTAGCAGTTAACCTTTACCAGGTAGCCGTTGCTAAGCATCAGGCGCTCCGTCCGTATTTATACGGGTACCCTTCCTTTTGCACGTGCTTCGTCTGGTTTGAATTGATTGCTTATTTTTCTTTGATCTGATAAGTGCCGTTCTCTCTGTTATAGGTGTTTACGTCACTCACAGCTGAAAATGCATTACTGTACTGTGTTGTGCATTGTTTGTCGCATTCTGATAATGAGTGTTTACGACCTGTAGCCGCTCGCGGCATGGCTTGCTTTGGTGCGCGCTACTGCCAAATAATAGACTGCATATGATAGAAGATGTTCTGAACGAGAGTTTAGCGAAAATTTTTCTCCGTTTGAAAAACTTTGCAGACGCCTCTTTAGTACATTACATTCTGCACAGAAATTAGAGTCATCTTAAATTTAAAAATCTAATCAATTGCCGTGCTTCATTTCTGACTGTATCACTATTCAGCATAAGAATAATACGAATATAAACATGACAAGATATGTATATTCTTCCGCGTTTGCTGTTGTCTCACTCTAGTTTTGTAGTTTATTAGGCAGACAGGATTTAAATGAGATAGCAGCAAACACAAAAGAATACATGGCATATTCGTATTATTATAATTATGGTGAAGAGAATACTGCATGTGATTCACAATTCATAAAAGTTCCTATTAGCAACCATCTCTTCTCACAGGTAGGAAAAAATTCAGAACACAGAGTTGGTCATATTGATAAACATCCCAAACAGTCTTGCCAGTCAGATTTTCATAGTGCATTGAAATGCTGCTACATTCGAAGGTGAACAATACGGAATTTGTATTTACTTCGTTGGATAATGTATGAAAATGCAGTGTTCGAAACTCAGGGCGGAGAAAAAAAGCTCGTCTTCCACCTTTTTTAAAAATTTATTTACTGACGCAGAGGTTTTGGTGCCAGTATTTATCTTTGTGCGTGTGAAACGCTACATATATTCGATGACAGAAGTTAGTTGTGGCGGCACCTACCAACATTTTTCAGAACTTCCGCTTTGTACTCAATTCTAAGACACAGGCGGTTTCTTGGATTACAAAAACCAGAAAAAAAGTGCGGCTTAGATTCGAGTAAATACGGTATTTCAACCATCAGCTGTTTTTATTTTACACCCGTACATCTACCGGTTTCAGTCTCAGACCATCTTTACGCATGAAGGGTTAAAATGGTTTAAGCCACCATATTGCATTAGTCACTTAAAATGTGTAGTGCATGCCAAAAATGTAAATATTTGACACAGTACATTAAAAGCAAATGTATTAATTTGCAAGCTTGAGTGTGGGCCATTCCATTTCAGAGATTACTGGATTGTCAAAATTCTGAAACCCACAGTGTCAAGAATGTGTCGAGAATATGACATTCGTCAGAAGCAACGTGGTGTCATACAATTCCTGTGCTGTGAAAATGAGACAGTGGGAAACATCCACAAGAGGTTGAAAAAGGTGTACGGAGATGCTGCTGCCTATCGCAGTACAGTTAGTCGGTGGGCAGCGGGTTACGTGATGAAAGCGGGCACGGCAATATTGAGGATTGTCCTCGCAGCGGCAGGCCTCGTACTGCACATACTCCAGACAATGTGCAGAGAGTTAACGAATTGGTGACTACTGACAGAGGCATCACAGTGAACGAATTGTTACGCTACGTTGGGATAGGGGAAGAAAGTGTTTCCAGAATACTGAAAGTGTTGGCGTTAAAAAATGTTTGTGCCAAGTGGGTTCCCAGGATGTTGACAGTGGCTTACAAAGAAACAAGAAAAACGGTATGCAGCGAACTTCTGGAACAGTACGAGAATGGTGGAGATGAATTTCAAGAATTGTGACAGGTGATGAAACATGGCTCCATCATTTTTCACCAGAGATGAAGAGGCAATCAATCAATAGAGTGGCATCATGCAAATTCACTCAAGGAAAATAAATTCAAAACCACACCTTCTGCTGTAAAAGTTATGGCTACGGTGTTTTTCGATTCCAAAGGACTCTGACTTGTGGACATCGTGTCTAGTGGAACCACCATAAATTCTGATGCATATGTGACTACAATGAAGAAACTTCAAGCTCGACTGAGTCGTGTTCAACCACATCGGCAAAAGCAGGGTGTTTTGCTATTGCATGACGATGCATGGCCACATGTCAGTCAAAAAACTGTGGAAGTGATCACAAAATTCGGATGGACAACACTGAAACACCTGCCTTACAGTCCTGACCTGGCTCCGTGTGACTATCATCTCTTTGGGAAACTGAAAGACTCTCTCTGTGGAACAAGGTTTGAAGATGATGACTCCCTTGTGCACGCTGCCAAACAGTGGCTCCAACAGGTTGGTCCGGAATTTTACCGTGCGAGTATACAGGCACTGGTTCCAAGATGGTGTAATGCAGTTGAGAGGGATGGAAATTATGTGTAGAAATGAAAATATTGTTCCTAAAGGATGTATCTACATACTGTAAAACTTTCAAACATGTAGAATAAAAAAATAGTGTTGATTTCTTTTGGAGTGACCCTCGTATCAATTGTCATGTTTTATTTGTAGTTTCCTGTTGCTACTTGAGTTTACACATCATCATTTTGTCATTTAGGGATAGTGAATGGAGCAGTGGGCGCTAGAAAATGGAGTGCCAAGTGGAGACTTCAGAACATTCCTGACGTATTCTTCTCTTTGACTTCAATAGAGAGGTGACAGCAACGGAAGCAGCCACAATCATTTGCACCGTGCACGGGGATAATGGCATTGGACAGGGTACGGCAAGCAAATGGTTTTCTCGTTGCAAGGAGGATCGTTTGGACATTAGTGACTCTCCACATTCAGGAACACTTTCGAGGTTTGATGAAGATCATTTAACCCTCAAGCGGACGCTAGAATTTGACAGTTTAGGCATTACTTCTCACCGCGGATAACACAGTGGCCGACGGCCTTCACTCGACGATTGAGAGCAGCAGCGTTTGCTGAGAGTTATCGGTACTGACAGACGAGCAACACTGTTTGAAATAACCACAGTAATCAATCTGGGACATATGACGAACACATCTGTTAGGACAGTGCAACAAAATTTGGCTTTAATGGATTATTGCGGCAGACAACCAATACGGGTGCCTTTGCCAATGGCACGACATCGCCTCTCGTGAGATCGTGACCATATCGCTTGAACCCTAGATTGGAAAACCACAACTTGACTAGATAAGTCCCAATTTCAGCTGGTAAGAGGTGATAGTAGGGTTCGCGTGCAGTGCTGATCTCACGAAGCTTTGGATCCAAGCTGTCAACAACGTACTGTACTAAGTATCGAGAGGTTGTAACAATGGAAAATTGTGCTGAGATGCAGGAGGATCTGCAACGAATTGATGCATGGTGCAGGGAATGGCAATTGAATCTCAATGTAGACAAGTGTAATGTGCTGTGAATACATACATTAAGAAGCAAAGATGGATTAAGAGGAAGAAAACTGAAAACTTAAATGAATAGTGCAATTAAGAAATAAGGTGAAAGAGGAATGGGTGTGGAGAAAGCCCAAAGAGATAATAAGAGAGGAAAGAATCAGAGCAAACAAGTAACAACAGTAAATGGCTGGAAGGAGAAAAGGAGAGGGTGATGGTTGTTAACAGAGATTAAGTCCAGGAGGGTGGCAGGATGTGAGATCTCGTAGAAAGACAGATCCTTTATCATTTAGCTACAATATAGAAGGTCAGCAACTGGAAGCAGTTAATTCCATAAATTTTCCGGGAGTAGGCATTAGGAATGATTAAAAATGGAATGACCATATAAAATTAATCGTGGGTAAAGCAGATGCCAGACAGATTCCTTGGAAGAATCCTAAGGAAATGCAGTCCGAAAACAAAGGAAGTAGGTTACGGAACACTTGTTCACCCACCGCTTGAATACTGCTCACCGGTGGGGGATCCGTACCAGATAGGGTTGATAGAAGAGGCACAGAAGATCCAATGGAGAGCAGTAGGCTTCGTTACAGGATCATTTAGTAATCACAAAAGCGTTACGTAGATGATAGATAAACTCCAGTGGAAGACTCTGCAAGATAGACGCTCAGTAGCTTGGTACGGCTTTTGTTGAAGTTTCGAGAACATACCTTCACCGAGGAGTCAAGCAGTATATTGCTCCCTCCTATGTATATCTCATGAAGAGACCATGAGGATAGAATCAGAGAGATTATAGCCCACACAGAGGCATACCATGAGCAATACGAGACTGGAATAGAAGGGAGAACCGATAGAGGTACTCAAGGTTCCCTCCGCCACACACCGTCAGGTGGCTTGGGGAGTATGGATGATGTAGATGTAGATGTCACACACTGTCAGGGGGATTGCGGAGTTTGGATGTAGATGTAGATACAAGCTGCTGGTGGCTCCATAATAGTGGGGGCTGTATTTAAATGGATTACACTGGGTGGGCTCTATGGTCCAGCCGAACTGATCATTGACTGGAAATGGTTATGTTCGCCCACTTGAAGATGGTTTGCAGCCACTCGAGGTCTTTGTGTTGTCAAACAGTGGATTTTTTTTATGGATGACAACACACCATGTCACCGGACAACAATCTTTCACAGTTAGTTTGAAGAACATTCTGGACAGCTCGACAGAACGATTTGGCCAACCAGATCGGCCGACATGAGTCCAATCAAACACGTACGGGACATAACTGAGAACTCAGTTCGTGCACAAAATCCTCCACCAGAGACACTTTCACAATTATAGATGGCAACAGAGGCAGTGTGCCTCAATATTTCCACAGAGGACTTTCAGAAGATTGTCGAGTTCGTGCCACATCGAGTTGCTGCACTACGATGTGCAAAAGGAGATCCGACATAATATTAGGATGTATCCCATGACTTTTGTCCCCTCAGTGTCTGCACAAGTAGTAAAATTTTATTACTAGTTATCCTTCCTATTATTCCAATTTCAATGCCCAGCAGTATACATACGGGGTGTTCAAAAAGTCTCTCTGCAGTCCCGTACGATTGTTAGCCCCGTGTTCCGTATGACTGTTCGCTTGCCTGGGTTACTTCCTTTCAAGTGGACTCTCCCAACATTCCACTGTTTCGTTTATCTCAGCCAGCTTGAGTAGTAGTGTTGGTGTGTGTCGTTACGTGTTGACATGAGCATGGTTAAGTTTAATTCCTTTGTTTAGTTTTTGTCACTGTTAAAATGCTAACCATTAAAGAACGTGTGTTTTTAGTCGAACAAGTGTTCAAAGCTGGTGGTAAATACACAGTTTCAGTTCGCCAAACATTTAATTCAGTTTTCCCAGAGACAACACTCCCACATCATGATACTGTGCGGGATTTGATTAACAAATTTCGAAGTACAGGTTGAGTGACAGATGCACCGAGAAGTGGTCGTCTTAGCGTTTAGTCTGAGGATAAACTACTCTATATTTCCGATAAAATGTCCACGTGTCCGAACAAGTCAGTAAGAAAACTTGCCCAGGAAATTAATGATAGTGTCGGAACAACCCACACAGCTGTAAGGAGAAAATTAGAACTTTTCTCGTACAATGTGACTGTCATGCAAGAACCGAAAAATACTGATCATGGAAAGAGACTGCATTATTGTCCATGGTCCAAAAATTTCATTCAACAAAATGGAAGGGATATTCTTAATGAAACATTTGTCACTGATGAGATGTGGTTTCATTTATCCGGGTACATGAACTCAGAAAATTCTCGTATGTGGAATACTGCAAAACTGTTTTGTATTCATGAGGAACCACTTCATTCTGTAAAAATAGGAGTTTGGAATTCAATTTCTAGACATCGGATTGTGGGTCCCATATTTTTCAATGAAACAATAAATGCACAATGATACTGCAGTGAGTTTCATTTCGGTACACTCTCTGGGGCATACAGCATGCATGGCTAACAATCATACGGCACTGTGGAGAGACGTTTTGAACACGCTATATAACATGTAACAGTTACAACACAAACAGGAAACAACCATTATTATGAAAAGGATAGTTGCTGCTCACCATATAGTGGAGATGCCGTGTCTTAGACAGGAACAACAAATAGACTGTCAGACAAAAGCTTTCGGCCACACAGGCCTTCGTCAGAATTAAGTACAGGCACATGCGCACACATGCAACTCACACGTGTGACCACGGTCTCTGGCTGGCAAGGGCTCGGCAACCAGAGACTGTGGTCACGTGTGTGAGTTGCGTGCGTGTGCACGTGCCACGTGTTTAATTCTGACAAAGGCCTGTTTGGCCGAAAGCTTTTGTCTGACAGTCTATTTGTTGTGCCTGTCTACGATGCAGCATCTCTGCTGTATGGTGAGCAGCAACTCTCTTCTGCATAATATTGTCATTAAACCATCATGGATTTTCCATTGTTAGAATGAAAACTGAAGAAATACAAGATTTGACACAGTTAAAAAGGCACTGGTTGTCCAGTCATCAGAGAAAAAATTTAAATTAAGTAAAATAAAAGAATTTTCAGTATTTAGACTAAAGTCAATTGGAATGGCAACAAAGCTAATTAAAGAATGTGATTCTGAGTTAAGTAACATATTAAGCTATCTGTGTAACCAGTCATTTATCAGTTGAATATTTCCATTCCATAATGTCATATGGGATAATTTTTTGGGGTAATTCATCAAGCCAAGCTAAAGTTTTCTGGGCACAAAAACGTGCAGTAAGAGTTATATGTGGTGTGAACTCAGGAACACCCTGCAGAAACCTGTTTAGGGAACTAGGGACACTAACTACTGCTTCCCAATATATTTATTCTTTAATGAAATTTTTCATTAAAAATATATAGCTTTTTCAAACCAACAGCTCAATTCATGGAATCAATACTAGAAATAAGAATAATCTTCACAAGGATTTAAAGTCACTTAGTCTTGTACAAAAAGATGTGCAATATTCAGGAACGCACATTTTCAATAACTTGCCAGCAGCCATAAAAAGCTTAACAACCAATGAAATTCAGTTTAAGAGAAGCCTAACGGATTTTTTTTTTTTTTTTTTTTTTTTTTTTTGCCAACTCCTTCCACTCCATTGACGAATTTATAACTTCTGCACAATTTCAGTGCAGTAATGTGTTCATTGTAAATAAGTGTGTGTGTGTGTGTGTGCGCGCACGCGCGCGCGCGCGCACCATTTCAGTGCAGTAATGTGGTCACTGTAAATAAGTATTATAGTTGTTGTATTACACGTTTATTACCTCATAAATAAATAAATAAACTTTTTTTAGTACTTTAAACATAGCTGCGCTACAGCAACGGTTCCACGTAAATCAGACTAAGAGCAGCCGACCAGTTGCAAAGGATAAAGTAATCTTTACCTAGGTTTCAATAGATATAAATCTATCTTCTTCAGAAGACGGCCTGGGGACAATGAACATCGTAATATATATTAAGGTATGAAACATGAGTCAAGAATGAAGTTTAACATATATTAGGAAAATATTGTATTACAGGTTGTGAGAAAGGTTCTTGGTACTTACAGTATTATAACAACATGAAGTGATATGTCCTTATCGTTTAGGCAAACATCTGCATAGTTACATTAATCATATAAAATATAGCCCTGAAAACAGGGTTTGTCAGACAAATAAAATAGGTACATAGAAGTTGCAGAGCGCCTAAGCGACTGAGTAAAATCGGCCAGCGTAGTAGCACAGCGGCCAGGGCAGGTGGCGCTCATGTCGCGAACTATGTGCCGATAGGCGTACTGAAGTAACATTTGAAATATCAATATTAAATGCGTTCTTAAATAGAGTGATAATAAATAAAATGGCAAGCATTTGATAACCGGCCATACGCCTAAACAGTTAGAAGACACGGTTATCCTACATAGACAGGTCAAAGGACGGAGACTAGATCTGTGGGATGAGCTATTTATTTTTAAACATCTAGAGCTCAAAGACGGCAATATACTGAATGATCAGTTGAACCTTGCCTGTAAACAATTTTTCGAAGGCTTTAAACCCGTACTGTTTAATATATAACATTAATGATAGTAACCTCAGTAGTCTATTTCCTCAGGAAGCTATAATGCACTTTCAAATCTTTCAGTTTACTACCGTTCATATAATGTGTTCTTCTCACGATGTATGGCTGCCACTACAGGAGCCCTCATGTAATTTTCTCTTATTCTATATTACGTAGTAACTGGATTGTAGACCAGGTCTCATAATTTTCTTAAAAGCCATTACTGATTGTTCTTGATGTTTTGACTTATATATGTTCTATGGGCTTCACTAATATGATAATATAACTTTTATATTTTGGCTATATAGACCACTGCTTGTAACTCACGGCGGAAGCGCCACCTGTCTTTTTGATGTATGTATCTACGTTATTGTTCCTATACCTCCCACAATGTCATAACGGGAGTGTTAAATGCTTGCCATTTTATTTATTATCACTCTATTTAAGAACGCATTTAATATTGATATTTCAAATGTTACTTCAGTACGCCTATCGGCACATAGTTCGCGACATGAGCGCCACCTGCCCTGGCCGCTGTGCTACTACGCTGGCCGATTTTACTCAGTCGCTTAGGCGCTCTGCAACTTCTATGTACCTATTTTATTTGTCTGACAAACCCTGTTTTCAGGGCTATATTTTATATGATTAATGTAACTATGCAGATGTTTGCCTAAACGATAAGGACATATCACTTCATGTTGTTATAATACTGTAAGTACCAAGAACCTTTCTCACAACCTGTAATACAATATTTTCCTAATATATGTTAAACTTCATTCTTGACTCATGTTTCATACCTTAATATATATTACGATGTTCATTGTCCCCAGGCCGTCTTCTGAAGAAGATAGATTTATATCTATTGAAACCTAGGTAAAGATTACTTTATCCTTTGCAACTGGTCGGCTGCTCTTAGTCTGATTTACGTGGAACCGTTGCTGTAGCGCAGCTATGTTTAAAGTACTGAAATTCTTGCCTGCCGAGGTATCAAAAGCTGCATCCAGGTATATGGACATCAAATTAAAAATTGTGAAAGCAGGTATGGCTATTGACTTTAATCACCAGTGCCTAGAGAAAGACATTATCCCTGATTATGTGAAGGCGTACGTAAATTTTAAACAGTGTAACAGAGTGCCTTCTATTAAAAAGAAGCTAGTGCATTTAGTCATTTCCGAGAGCACAGTAAATTTGTACAAGAAAAAAGATGTCCTTAATAGTGAAGCCTACTGTATACATCTATTTTTAACTAAAGCCTTTAAAGATCTTTGTAATTTTCAAATTGACCACCTGTGGAATAGTATTAATGAATGGCTCTCTAATCGTAAAGAAATAATCAAGGCCAGACATGAAAGAAAGCTTTTAAAGTTTAGTAATAGGACCACAAGTAAAAGTGATAATACAGCAGACAACAGTGTTAAGCACCTATTTTACGATAGAGTACTAAATAAAACCAATATTTCTTTTACGCAGGCTGAAAATGACTTGTTGTGTAAAGGCCTTAAATATAACTTGCCTGCTAAACTCGATAAAGATCCAGTTATTTGTAATCTCATTGTAGATCTAAAAATCGGTTTAGAATCTCTGAAATTAGAGAAAACGGAGCAAGTCAAATGTGCCTACGAATGTAACAACATAATAGAAAAAGAAATTAAATTATCTCCTAATAAGCAATCGGGCGAATATAGTATAATAAAAAGCATTAATCATAAACTTAGAGAGCACGACGCCTTAGTCACTAAGAGTGACAAAGGGAACACCGTGGTCGTGGCTTACAAAAATGAATATATAGAGAAGACTGTAAAGTTTTTTGAGGAAAACGACATCACTGAGGTTACTGTAGATCCTACTACTGAACTGCAAAATGAAATCCGGCGTACTTTAACGAATTCCGTCAGCTTGTTTAATAAGTTCCAAAAGAAAGGGCTTATAAATATGAACCCTAAACCACCAGTGCTCAGAAGTCAGTTTAAATTGCATAAACAAAATCACCCGATCCGCCCTATAGTGAATGGTATAGGTAGTCCACATCACACACTTGCTAGGCGCCTCCATTTTAAAATTAAAGATGCTTTCACATTTGAAAATAATTTTTCTGTAAAAAACAGTAAGGAATTAATTAACAATATTCAATCTATAAGTTGTACACCTGACACTAGACTGGTGTCCTTTGACATCGTCAGCCTTTACACAAATGTTCCGGTTGATGAAACCATAGACCTTGTAAAAGAGAATCTTCTGAAACATAAAAAATTAAGTGAAACTCAGATTGCCGAACTCGTTGGTTTGCTTAAGGTCATTTTAAAATATAATTACTTCACATTTAATGGGAAAATGTATGTACAGCCAGATGGTCTAGCAATGGGTAGCCCCCTCGCCGGTATTCTAGCAGAGGTTTTCATTAACGCCCTGGAAACAACGTTTTTCAATTCAAGTTCAGAATTACGCCACAAAATCCGCTATTATGCACGGTATGTTGATGACATTTTCATTGCTTTTGATGGCACTGATCATGAGTTAGAGCATCTCTTTAACATTTTCAACGGTTTACATGAAAAAATTTCCTTCACAAAAGAACTTCAAAATGATAAACGTGAACTTAATTTTCTCGATTTAACAATTTCTATAGAAGATAATTCCTTCCATTTTAATATCTTCCGCAAGGAAACATATTCAGATAATGTCATTCCTTCTGACTCAACCCATCCAAAAGCTCATAAATTGGCATTTTTTCATTCCGCCATTCACCGGATGGTAACCACTCCTTTATCACCTGCAGATCAAAAAAAGGAATTGAATGTCATCAAAGCGATTGCGGTTAATAATGGGTATAACCAGAACATGATCGATCACCTGCTCAATAAGAAAATCTCCCAAAAATGTTCGACTTTGAGAAATATTCTCCCCACGGATACCACTGAAACTAAAAAATTTATTTCCATCCCTTTCCTGGGTAACTTATCGTATAGGATTAAACGTCTTCTAAATAAAAAATATAACTGTAACGTCTCCTTTTCTACAGATAACAGTTTAAAAAGAAATCTTGTACAGTCAGTAGAGATTGCCAGCGATTGGTTTTCTAATTCAGGTGTTTACAAGCTAACCTGTAACAACTGCCCCTCTTATTATATTGGTCAAACCGGCAGAGCTGTGAAAACACGATATAAAGAACATCTTTTAGGTAAAAAAGGAACAAATATCCGCAACTCTACCTTTGCTGAACACCTCTTGATAACCGGCCATACGCCTAAACAGTTAGAAGACACGGTTATCCTACATAGACAGGTCAAAGGACGGAGACTAGATCTGTGGGAAGAGCTATTTATTTTTAAACATCTAGAGCTCAAAGACGGCAATATACTGAATGATCAGTTGAACCTTGCCTGTAAACAATTTTTCGAAGGCTTTAAACCCGTACTGTTTAATATATAACATTAATGATAGTAACCTCAGTAGTCTATTTCCTCAGGAAGCTATAATGCACTTTCAAATCTTTCAGTTTACTACCGTTCATATAATATGTTCTTCTCACGATGTATGGCTGCCACTACAGGAGCCCTCATGTAATTTTCTCTTATTCTATATTACGTAGTAACTGGATTGTAGACCAGGTCTCATAATTTTCTTAAAAGCCATTACTGATTGTTCTTGATGTTTTGACTTATATATGTTCTATGGGCTTCACTAATATGATAATATAACTTTTATATTTTGGCTATATAGACCACTGCTTGTAACTCACGGCGGAAGCGCCACCTGTCTTTTTGATGTATGTATCTACGTTATTGTTCCTATACCTCCCACAATGTCATAACGGGAGTGTTAAGGGGATACGGAATCACCTATCCCCGCAATGTTAATATATGCCTACTATAGGGAACATTTTCTCACAAACTACTGGAGACAGAGAGGTAAAAATTTTACTGTATGTGCATTCATATGTTACAACAATACTGAAACAACAGTTTATTGTCAAAGTATTTTCTTACAGAGATATTGTACATTTATTTTTAAGTAAATTTTTTCCATCGCTTTTTACTAGACTATCACCCCTAAGTCTTTTGTAAATCAAGTAATTAAAAAATCGTTGTTTCAGTATGTAATAGGGACCTATGTCACTACGTCATAAAAATTTCAGGCTTCTAGGTTGACCAGTACCTGAGATAATGTTCCTAGATGAAGTAAAAAGTAAACTTACGGGAAACGGAGAAAGAAGATTAAAACATTCCTGATCCGTAGCTAATACCCCCTTCACTGTCTTCATAATCATCTTCAAGTCTTCTTTTGGCACCCCTCTGCACCTGTCTTGCTTTTTTCACTAATGTCTTGATTATATTATCAGCATGCCTTAGTCTGTGCTGATCTAAAAAGAACATAGCACGTACCGTACGGGAACCAACACACATACCCAACTTTTTAAGGACCTGGCATTTAGTTATATTTCCAAGATTGAAGGTTGCCACAGCATCATACACACCAAAATGTAGTGTATTAATTCCGACAAACACTGTTTTTGGGAGACGATGCCATATCACACTATTCAAGCACTCGTTGGGGTTCTGCGTTTTTCCGTGAAGACATTTCATCAGAAGACTTCTGTCAGCCAGATCTCTGAAAATGGGCTTTATTTCTGCCATGATGGCTGATGGTAGACTGTGGTGGTGAATGTATTTCTCTCCTGTTGTTAGTCCCCTATTGTATTTACACCAGCTGTTTTCACCTTTGGGGCACAAACCATGTTGTGGATGCTCATCCGTGGATGCGGTGTGGAAATATAAAGCCCATATAGCTCTCCTCATTTCTTCAAGATTGCCTGTATTTTGCCTGATTGCAAGGCCATAGCAGTTCTGAATGTGGTCTATTATGGAATCAGTCAATCTTCCTCTGCCATCCAAGGTTTTCCCATCATCTAGTTTTTTCCCTTTCATAACTGATTTTAACCTTCTCAGCCTGGCACCCATTCTCTTCTGCACATGTCCTATACATTCAAGTTTGCTTATATTTACACTGTTCCCATATGGTTTGCTTTCCAAAACTTCTTTGAATGCTTTAGAGTCACCATCTCCCAGATATTTGACATAGCGAACATTATACCACTGTGAAGAGCGATGAAAAATTTTCTTCACCCCAGCAACCTCCATGCCACCACTACTACCATAATAATTAGCAATACAGTCATCACTGTGTTCATTTTTCAGCCTGCCTGTGCACCTACAGTATTTAGACATTATTGCAACATCAATAACCTTGCCAGTATCAACACTAGTTGCTGTTACAACACCATTGTTGGAGGTGTGGCCCCTTTTCTGCCACGTGCCATCAAACGCCACTGTGAGGTCACGACTGCCGTCATTTTCTTCCACTGCTTCTTCCACAGCAACCTGCATTGACTTCTGTGCTACATCTTCAACTGCAGATCCTAGTACATAATTGTAAGCTTCAAACTTTTAAGGTGCACTTGGAAGATTTAGAACATCACATAGCATATCACCAGCTGCTTTGCCCTTACCAATTGCTCGCAATCCATAAACTAACCTACTATTTACACTATAAAGTTCAGTTTTCTTGTATCCATTATTTACAGTTACTGAAACCGAACTTGGAAACTTACAGCTGTATTTACAAACACTGCATATTAAATTAAACTGGGCAGCCAGGCCAACATGGGATTCTACTTTCAGAGAAACGTTTCCATGACATTTTTTGCAGCACAAACTGTTTTCAAGAGCTTCACACAATATATTCGTATCAATGAGTTCAAAAACTTCATTCCCTCTATCAAGTAAATTATATTTCTCTTCCAAATCTCTTAGTTTTTTATGAGAAGCACTGTTTTCATTTGGTGTAAGTTCGTTCGGCAAATCAGTAATAAGTGGATTCACATTTTCCAACAGTGATGATGATGAACTGCTTTGCTTTGCTAATGTATCATTATTTCTTTTCTTTTGCCAGTTCACACGCTTTTTAAATACTTTTGCTTTAGCTCTAGGCATTTTCACTGCGAAAAATGAAGCACTAAATACGAAATAACTCAACAACAACTACTTTCTTATATCACACTGTTTACAAAACAGTCCCGCCACAAAGTCAAAGAGTAACTTGAGGAAACCAGAGAGAAACATTTTCGGGCAACTAGTGTATAAATAGTCGCTGGAAACCGGGATATTTGAATTCATGTCACTTTAAAGGTACCGCCAAAAAGTTCATGGTCAGCCACGAGAGACGTGTATAACTAAAGCGCAATACCCGATCTCACAAATATATAAAAATAAAATAGTTATAATTGTAGTAGAGCTATGTATGATACGTCATTTTAAAGAGGAAACATGGCAGAATATAATACGCCAATAAAAAAAATTCGATTTTTTAACCCAAAATCCGATTCCGTATCCCCATAAATGCTTGCCATTTTATTTATTATCACTCTATTTAAGAACGCATTTAATATTGATATTTCAAATGTTACTTCAGTACGCCTATCGGCACATAGTTCGCGACATGAGCGCCACCTGCCCTGGCCGCTGTGCTACTACGGTGGCCGATTTTACTCAGTCGCTTAGGCGCTCTGCAACTTCTATGTACCTATTTTATTTGTCTGACAAACCCTGTTTTCAGGGCTATATTTTATATGATTAATGTAACTATGCAGATGTTTGCCTAAACGATAAGGACATATCACTTCATGTTGTTATAATACTGTAAGTACCAAGAACCTTTCTCACAACCTGTAATACAATATTTTCCTAATATATGTTAAACTTCATTCTTGACTCATGTTTCATACCTTAATATATATTACGATGTTCATTGTCCCCAGGCCGTCTTCTGAAGAAGATAGATTTATATCTATTGAAACCTAGGTAAAGATTACTTTATCCTTTGCAACTGGTCGGCTGCTCTTAGTCTGATTTACGTGGAACCGTTGCTGTAGCGCAGCTATGTTTAAAGTACTGAAATTCTTGCCTGCCGAGGTATCAAAAGCTGCATCCAGGTATATGGACATCAAATTAAAAATTGTGAAAGCAGGTATGGCTATTGACTTTAATCACCAGTGCCTAGAGAAAGACATTATCCCTGATTATGTGAAGGCGTACGTAAATTTTAAACAGTGTAACAGAGTGCCTTCTATTAAAAAGAAGCTAGTGCATTTAGTCATTTCCGAGAGCACAGTAAATTTGTACAAGAAAAAAGATGTCCTTAATAGTGAAGCCTACTGTATACATCTATTTTTAACTAAAGCCTTTAAAGATCTTTGTAATTTTCAAATTGACCACCTGTGGAATAGTATTAATGAATGGCTCTCTAATCGTAAAGAAATAATCAAGGCCAGACATGAAAGAAAGCTTTTAAAGTTTAGTAATAGGACCACAAGTAAAAGTGATAATACAGCAGACAACAGTGTTAAGCACCTATTTTACGATAGAGTACTAAATAAAACCAATATTTCTTTTACGCAGGCTGAAAATGACTTGTTGTGTAAAGGCCTTAAATATAACTTGCCTGCTAAACTCGATAAAGATCCAGTTATTTGTAATCTCATTGTAGATCTAAAAATCGGTTTAGAATCTCTGAAATTAGAGAAAACGGAGCAAGTCAAATGTGCCTACGAATGTAACAACATAATAGAAAAAGAAATTAAATTATCTCCTAATAAGCAATCGGGCGAATATAGTATAATAAAAAGCATTAATCATAAACTTAGAGAGCACGACGCCTTAGTCACTAAGAGTGACAAAGGGAACACCGTGGTCGTGGCTTACAAAAATGAATATATAGAGAAGACTGTAAAGTTTTTTGAGGAAAACGACATCACTGAGGTTACTGTAGATCCTACTACTGAACTGCAAAATGAAATCCGGCGTACTTTAACGAATTCCGTCAGCTTGTTTAATAAGTTCCAAAAGAAAGGGCTTATAAATATGAACCCTAAACCACCAGTGCTCAGAAGTCAGTTTAAATTGCATAAACAAAATCACCCGATCCGCCCTATAGTGAATGGTATAGGTAGTCCACATCACACACTTGCTAGGCGCCTCCATTTTAAAATTAAAGATGCTTTCACATTTGAAAATAATTTTTCTGTAAAAAACAGTAAGGAATTAACAATATTCAATCTATAAGTTGTACACCTGACACTAGACTGGTGTCCTTTGACATCGTCAGCCTTTACACAAATGTTCCGGTTGATGAAACCATAGACCTTATAAAAGAGAATCTTCTGAAACATAAAAAATTAAGTGAAACTCAGATTGCCGAACTCATTGGTTTGCTTAAGGTCATTTTAAAATATAATTACTTCACATTTAATGGGAAAATGTATGTACAGCCAGATGGTCTAGCAATGGGTAGCCCCCTCGCCGGTATTCTAGCAGAGGTTTTCATTAACGCCCTGGAAACAACGTTTTTCAATTCAAGTTCAGAATTACGCCACAAAATCCGCTATTATGCACGGTATGTTGATGACATTTTCATTGCTTTTGATGGCACTGATCATGAGTTAGAGCATCTCTTTAACATTTTCAACGGTTTACATGAAAAAATTTCCTTCACAAAAGAACTTCAAAATGATAAACGTGAACTTAATTTTCTCGATTTAACAATTTCTATAGAAGATAATTCCTTCCATTTTAATATCTTCCGCAAGGAAACATATTCAGATAATGTCATTCCTTCTGACTCAACCCATCCAAAAGCTCATAAATTGGCATTTTTTCATTCCGCCATTCACCGGATGGTAACCACTCCTTTATCACCTGCAGATCAAAAAAAGGAATTGAATGTCATTAAAGCGATTGCGGTTAATAATGGGTATAACCAGAACATGATCGATCACCTGCTCAATAAGAAAATCTCCCAAAAATGTTCGACTTTGAGAAATATTCTCCCCACGGATACCACTGAAACTAAAAAATTTATTTCCATCCCTTTCCTGGGTAACTTATCGTATAGGATTAAACGTCTTCTAAATAAAAAATATAACTGTAACGTCTCCTTTTCTACAGATAACAGTTTAAAAAGAAATCTTGTACAGTCAGTAGAGATTGCCAGCGATTGGTTTTCTAATTCAGGTGTTTACAAGCTAACCTGTAACAACTGCCCCTCTTATTATATTGGTCAAACCGGCAGAGCTGTGAAAACACGATATAAAGAACATCTTTTAGGTAAAAAAGGAACAAATATCCGCAACTCTACCTTTGCTGAACACCTCTTGATAACCGGCCATACGCCTAAACAGTTAGAAGACACGGTTATCCTACATAGACAGGTCAAAGGACGGAGACTAGATCTGTGGGAAGAGCTATTTATTTTTAAACATCTAGAGCTCAAAGACGGCAATATACTGAATGATCAGTTGAACCTTGCCTGTAAACAATTTTTCGAAGGCTTTAAACCCGTACTGTTTAATATATAACATTAATGATAGTAACCTCAGTAGTCTATTTCCTCAGGAAGCTATAATGCACTTTCAAATCTTTCAGTTTACTACCGTTCATATAATGTGTTCTTCTCACGATGTATGGCTGCCACTACAGGAGCCCTCATGTAATTTTCTCTTATTCTATATTACGTAGTAACTGGATTGTAGACCAGGTCTCATAATTTTCTTAAAAGCCATTACTGATTGTTCTTGATGTTTTGACTTATATATGTTCTATGGGCTTCACTAATATGATAATATAACTTTTATATTTTGGCTATATAGACCACTGCTTGTAACTCACGGCGGAAGCGCCACCTGTCTTTTTGATGTATGTATCTACGTTATTGTTCCTATACCTCCCACAATGTCATAACGGGAGTGTTAAATGCTTGCCATTTTATTTATTATCACTCTATTTAAGAACGCATTTAATATTGATATTTCAAATGTTACTTCAGTACGCCTATCGGCACATAGTTCGCGACATGAGCGCCACCTGCCCTGGCCGCTGTGCTACTACGCTGGCCGATTTTACTCAGTCGCTTAGGCGCTCTGCAACTTCTATGTACCTATTTTATTTGTCTGACAAACCCTGTTTTCAGGGCTATATTTTATATGATTAATGTAACTATGCAGATGTTTGCCTAAACGATAAGGACATATCACTTCATGTTGTTATAATACTGTAAGTACCAAGAACCTTTCTCACAACCTGTAATACAATATTTTCCTAATATATGTTAAACTTCATTCTTGACTCATGTTTCATACCTTAATATATATTACGATGTTCATTGTCCCCAGGCCGTCTTCTGAAGAAGATAGATTTATATCTATTGAAACCTAGGTAAAGATTACTTTATCCTTTGCAACTGGTCGGCTGCTCTTAGTCTGATTTACGTGGAACCGTTGCTGTAGCGCAGCTATGTTTAAAGTACTGAAATTCTTGCCTGCCGAGGTATCAAAAGCTGCATCCAGGTATATGGACATCAAATTAAAAATTGTGAAAGCAGGTATGGCTATTGACTTTAATCACCAGTGCCTAGAGAAAGACATTATCCCTGATTATGTGAAGGCGTACGTAAATTTTAAACAGTGTAACAGAGTGCCTTCTATTAAAAAGAAGCTAGTGCATTTAGTCATTTCCGAGAGCACAGTAAATTTGTACAAGAAAAAAGATGTCCTTAATAGTGAAGCCTACTGTATACATCTATTTTTAACTAAAGCCTTTAAAGATCTTTGTAATTTTCAAATTGACCACCTGTGGAATAGTATTAATGAATGGCTCTCTAATCGTAAAGAAATAATCAAGGCCAGACATGAAAGAAAGCTTTTAAAGTTTAGTAATAGGACCACAAGTAAAAGTGATAATACAGCAGACAACAGTGTTAAGCACCTATTTTACGATAGAGTACTAAATAAAACCAATATTTCTTTTACGCAGGCTGAAAATGACTTGTTGTGTAAAGGCCTTAAATATAACTTGCCTGCTAAACTCGATAAAGATCCAGTTATTTGTAATCTCATTGTAGATCTAAAAATCGGTTTAGAATCTCTGAAATTAGAGAAAACGGAGCAAGTCAAATGTGCCTACGAATGTAACAACATAATAGAAAAAGAAATTAAATTATCTCCTAATAAGCAATCGGGCGAATATAGTATAATAAAAAGCATTAATCATAAACTTAGAGAGCACGACGCCTTAGTCACTAAGAGTGACAAAGGGAACACCGTGGTCGTGGCTTACAAAAATGAATATATAGAGAAGACTGTAAAGTTTTTTGAGGAAAACGACATCACTGAGGTTACTGTAGATCCTACTACTGAACTGCAAAATGAAATCCGGCGTACTTTAACGAATTCCGTCAGCTTGTTTAATAAGTTCCAAAAGAAAGGGCTTATAAATATGAACCCTAAACCACCAGTGCTCAGAAGTCAGTTTAAATTGCATAAACAAAATCACCCGATCCGCCCTATAGTGAATGGTATAGGTAGTCCACATCACACACTTGCTAGGCGCCTCCATTTTAAAATTAAAGATGCTTTCACATTTGAAAATAATTTTTCTGTAAAAAACAGTAAGGAATTAATTAACAATATTCAATCTATAAGTTGTACACCTGACACTAGACTGGTGTCCTTTGACATCGTCAGCCTTTACACAAATGTTCCGGTTGATGAAACCATAGACCTTGTAAAAGAGAATCTTCTGAAACATAAAAAATTAAGTGAAACTCAGATTGCCGAACTCATTGGTTTGCTTAAGGTCATTTTAAAATATAATTACTTCACATTTAATGGGAAAATGTATGTACAGCCAGATGGTCTAGCAATGGGTAGCCCCCTCGCCGGTATTCTAGCAGAGGTTTTCATTAACGCCCTGGAAACAACGTTTTTCAATTCAAGTTCAGAATTACGCCACAAAATCCGCTATTATGCACGGTATGTTGATGACATTTTCATTGCTTTTGATGGCACTGATCATGAGTTAGAGCATCTCTTTAACATTTTCAACGGTTTACATGAAAAAATTTCCTTCACAAAAGAACTTCAAAATGATAAACGTGAACTTAATTTTCTCGATTTAACAATTTCTATAGAAGATAATTCCTTCCATTTTAATATCTTCCGCAAGGAAACATATTCAGATAATGTCATTCCTTCTGACTCAACCCATCCAAAAGCTCATAAATTGGCATTTTTTCATTCCGCCATTCACCGGATGGTAACCACTCCTTTATCACCTGCAGATCAAAAAAAGGAATTGAATGTCATCAAAGCGATTGCGGTTAATAATGGGTATAACCAGAACATGATCGATCACCTGCTCAATAAGAAAATCTCCCAAAAATGTTCGACTTTGAGAAATATTCTCCCCACGGATACCACTGAAACTAAAAAATTTATTTCCATCCCTTTCCTGGGTAACTTATCGTATAGGATTAAACGTCTTCTAAATAAAAAATATAACTGTAACGTCTCCTTTTCTACAGATAACAGTTTAAAAAGAAATCTTGTACAGTCAGTAGAGATTGCCAGCGATTGGTTTTCTAATTCAGGTGTTTACAAGCTAACCTGTAACAACTGCCCCTCTTATTATATTGGTCAAACCGGCAGAGCTGTGAAAACACGATATAAAGAACATCTTTTAGGTAAAAAAGGAACAAATATCCGCAACTCTACCTTTGCTGAACACCTCTTGATAACCGGCCATACGCCTAAACAGTTAGAAGACACGGTTATCCTACATAGACAGGTCAAAGGACGGAGACTAGATCTGTGGGAAGAGCTATTTATTTTTAAACATCTAGAGCTCAAAGACGGCAATATACTGAATGATCAGTTGAACCTTGCCTGTAAACAATTTTTCGAAGGCTTTAAACCCGTACTGTTTAATATATAACATTAATGATAGTAACCTCAGTAGTCTATTTCCTCAGGAAGCTATAATGCACTTTCAAATCTTTCAGTTTACTACCGTTCATATAATGTGTTCTTCTCACGATGTATGGCTGCCACTACAGGAGCCCTCATGTAATTTTCTCTTATTCTATATTACGTAGTAACTGGATTGTAGACCAGGTCTCATAATTTTCTTAAAAGCCATTACTGATTGTTCTTGATGTTTTGACTTATATATGTTCTATGGGCTTCACTAATATGATAATATAACTTTTATATTTTGGCTATATAGACCACTGCTTGTAACTCACGGCGGAAGCGCCACCTGTCTTTTTGATGTATGTATCTACGTTATTGTTCCTATACCTCCCACAATGTCATAACGGGAGTGTTAAATGCTTGCCATTTTATTTATTATCACTCTATTTAAGAACGCATTTAATATTGATATTTCAAATGTTACTTCAGTACGCCTATCGGCACATAGTTCGCGACATGAGCGCCACCTGCCCTGGCCGCTGTGCTACTACGCTGGCCGATTTTACTCAGTCGCTTAGGCGCTCTGCAACTTCTATGTACCTATTTTATTTGTCTGACAAACCCTGTTTTCAGGGCTATATTTTATATGATTAATGTAACTATGCAGATGTTTGCCTAAACGATAAGGACATATCACTTCATGTTGTTATAATACTGTAAGTACCAAGAACCTTTCTCACAACCTGTAATACAATATTTTCCTAATATATGTTAAACTTCATTCTTGACTCATGTTTCATACCTTAATATATATTACGATGTTCATTGTCCCCAGGCCGTCTTCTGAAGAAGATAGATTTATATCTATTGAAACCTAGGTAAAGATTACTTTATCCTTTGCAACTGGTCGGCTGCTCTTAGTCTGATTTACGTGGAACCGTTGCTGTAGCGCAGCTATGTTTAAAGTACTGAAATTCTTGCCTGCCGAGGTATCAAAAGCTGCATCCAGGTATATGGACATCAAATTAAAAATTGTGAAAGCAGGTATGGCTATTGACTTTAATCACCAGTGCCTAGAGAAAGACATTATCCCTGATTATGTGAAGGCGTACGTAAATTTTAAACAGTGTAACAGAGTGCCTTCTATTAAAAAGAAGCTAGTGCATTTAGTCATTTCCGAGAGCACAGTAAATTTGTACAAGAAAAAAGATGTCCTTAATAGTGAAGCCTACTGTATACATCTATTTTTAACTAAAGCCTTTAAAGATCTTTGTAATTTTCAAATTGACCACCTGTGGAATAGTATTAATGAATGGCTCTCTAATCGTAAAGAAATAATCAAGGCCAGACATGAAAGAAAGCTTTTAAAGTTTAGTAATAGGACCACAAGTAAAAGTGATAATACAGCAGACAACAGTGTTAAGCACCTATTTTACGATAGAGTACTAAATAAAACCAATATTTCTTTTACGCAGGCTGAAAATGACTTGTTGTGTAAAGGCCTTAAATATAACTTGCCTGCTAAACTCGATAAAGATCCAGTTATTTGTAATCTCATTGTAGATCTAAAAATCGGTTTAGAATCTCTGAAATTAGAGAAAACGGAGCAAGTCAAATGTGCCTACGAATGTAACAACATAATAGAAAAAGAAATTAAATTATCTCCTAATAAGCAATCGGGCGAATATAGTATAATAAAAAGCATTAATCATAAACTTAGAGAGCACGACGCCTTAGTCACTAAGAGTGACAAAGGGAACACCGTGGTCGTGGCTTACAAAAATGAATATATAGAGAAGACTGTAAAGTTTTTTGAGGAAAACGACATCACTGAGGTTACTGTAGATCCTACTACTGAACTGCAAAATGAAATCCGGCGTACTTTAACGAATTCCGTCAGCTTGTTTAATAAGTTCCAAAAGAAAGGGCTTATAAATATGAACCCTAAACCACCAGTGCTCAGAAGTCAGTTTAAATTGCATAAACAAAATCACCCGATCCGCCCTATAGTGAATGGTATAGGTAGTCCACATCACACACTTGCTAGGCGCCTCCATTTTAAAATTAAAGATGCTTTCACATTTGAAAATAATTTTTCTGTAAAAAACAGTAAGGAATTAATTAACAATATTCAATCTATAAGTTGTACACCTGACACTAGACTGGTGTCCTTTGACATCGTCAGCCTTTACACAAATGTTCCGGTTGATGAAACCATAGACCTTGTAAAAGAGAATCTTCTGAAACATAAAAAATTAAGTGAAACTCAGATTGCCGAACTCGTTGGTTTGCTTAAGGTCATTTTAAAATATAATTACTTCACATTTAATGGGAAAATGTATGTACAGCCAGATGGTCTAGCAATGGGTAGCCCCCTCGCCGGTATTCTAGCAGAGGTTTTCATTAACACCCTGGAAACAACGTTTTTCAATTCAAGTTCAGAATTACGCCACAAAATCCGCTATTATGCACGGTATGTTGATGACATTTTCATTGCTTTTGATGGCACTGATCATGAGTTAGAGCATCTCTTTAACATTTTCAACGGTTTACATGAAAAAATTTCCTTCACAAAAGAACTTCAAAATGATAAACGTGAACTTAATTTTCTCGATTTAACAATTTCTATAGAAGATAATTCCTTCCATTTTAATATCTTCCGCAAGGAAACATATTCAGATAATGTCATTCCTTCTGACTCAACCCATCCAAAAGCTCATAAATTGGCATTTTTTCATTCCGCCATTCACCGGATGGTAACCACTCCTTTATCACCTGCAGATCAAAAAAAGGAATTGAATGTCATCAAAGCGATTGCGGTTAATAATGGGTATAACCAGAACATGATCGATCACCTGCTCAATAAGAAAATCTCCCAAAAATGTTCGACTTTGAGAAATATTCTCCCCACGGATACCACTGAAACTAAAAAATTTATTTCCATCCCTTTCCTGGGTAACTTATCGTATAGGATTAAACGTCTTCTAAATAAAAAATATAACTGTAACGTCTCCTTTTCTACAGATAACAGTTTAAAAAGAAATCTTGTACAGTCAGTAGAGATTGCCAGCGATTGGTTTTCTAATTCAGGTGTTTACAAGCTAACCTGTAACAACTGCCCCTCTTATTATATTGGTCAAACCGGCAGAGCTGTGAAAACACGATATAAAGAACATCTTTTAGGTAAAAAAGGAACAAATATCCGCAACTCTACCTTTGCTGAACACCTCTTGATAACCGGCCATACGCCTAAACAGTTAGAAGACACGGTTATCCTACATAGACAGGTCAAAGGACGGAGACTAGATCTGTGGGAAGAGCTATTTATTTTTAAACATCTAGAGCTCAAAGACGGCAATATACTGAATGATCAGTTGAACCTTGCCTGTAAACAATTTTTCGAAGGCTTTAAACCCGTACTGTTTAATATATAACATTAATGATAGTAACCTCAGTAGTCTATTTCCTCAGGAAGCTATAATGCACTTTCAAATCTTTCAGTTTACTACCGTTCATATAATGTGTTCTTCTCACGATGTATGGCTGCCACTACAGGAGCCCTCATGTAATTTTCTCTTATTCTATATTACGTAGTAACTGGATTGTAGACCAGGTCTCATAATTTTCTTAAAAGCCATTACTGATTGTTCTTGATGTTTTGACTTATATATGTTCTATGGGCTTCACTAATATGATAATATAACTTTTATATTTTGGCTATATAGACCACTGCTTGTAACTCACGGCGGAAGCGCCACCTGTCTTTTTGATGTATGTATCTACGTTATTGTTCCTATACCTCCCACAATGTCATAACGGGAGTGTTAAATGCTTGCCATTTTATTTATTATCACTCTATTTAAGAACGCATTTAATATTGATATTTCAAATGTTACTTCAGTACGCCTATCGGCACATAGTTCGCGACATGAGCGCCACCTGCCCTGGCCGCTGTGCTACTACGCTGGCCGATTTTACTCAGTCGCTTAGGCGCTCTGCAACTTCTATGTACCTATTTTATTTGTCTGACAAACCCTGTTTTCAGGGCTATATTTTATATGATTAATGTAACTATGCAGATGTTTGCCTAAACGATAAGGACATATCACTTCATGTTGTTATAATACTGTAAGTACCAAGAACCTTTCTCACAACCTGTAATACAATATTTTCCTAATATATGTTAAACTTCATTCTTGACTCATGTTTCATACCTTAATATATATTACGATGTTCATTGTCCCCAGGCCGTCTTCTGAAGAAGATAGATTTATATCTATTGAAACCTAGGTAAAGATTACTTTATCCTTTGCAACTGGTCGGCTGCTCTTAGTTTGATTTAAACTTTTTTTATTTTAAATTCAGTGCATTAGTATTTGTAAAATGATCCTTTCATATAGTGTTCATCAAAAAATGACGATCATTCCACTTGGGACCTGTGGAATGGTACAATAGCTTATTTATTTGAGTTGTAAATAGTTGTCATGTATTGTTGTTTCTCTGATATGTTCTACATCCTAGAGGACCTCCTCACTATGGATCAATCTAATCTAATCTAATCTAATCAACAACCACCACTGCTCACCTTCCTATGATGACGTACTCTTTGTCGCGCCATAGTGCCTGGTCGTGTGCCAGTCGCTTCCATCGCCTACAGACATTTTGTAAAATGTCTGTTAGTTCATTAGTGTTGAAGTAGGAAAATATATTGATAACTATTTCATCTGGAAGACTTTCAAAAGGTTTGACCCGTCCATATTTGATTTCTGCCATTCTGCAGTACGGCACGGCTGTTCCGACAGTGGTGTGCAATTTGCTGTGGCTCGAGGAAGGTGCTGCTGGCTGCTGAAATCAAAGTTATTCGTGCTTTCCAATCACAGATTTCTTATTATCAATAATGGGGCAACACTGAAAGTTTGAAACATTACATCACAAAGTATATTCTACAGCAGGGCTTCTCGAACTTCTTAAATCCACAACCCCTTTCGTACAGACACTTTTCTCTGTGACTTCCACTCACAATTGTAGCTGTAATTGGTAGTCCGCGCAACCACCCATGCACCGCGTGGCGTACCTCTCCGTCAGAACGGAACTTCTTTCCTCCCATTGCGTCTGAGTGGCCCAACCATACAGAAATCACTTGGGGCGAGGTCTGGTGAGTATGGTGGATGAGGCAGACACTCAAAATGCAGGTCTGTCGTTGTTGCAAATGCTGTACTGGCAGTGTGGGGCCTTGCATTGTCATGTTGCAAAAGGACACCCGCTGACAGCAATCCACGTCGCTTTGGTTTGATTGCAGGCTGCATATGATTCTTTAGGAGATCTGCGTATGATGCATTTTTGACAGTGGTCTCTCTGGGCATGTAATGCTCCAAAATGACGGCTTTTTCGTCCCAAGAGTGTCAGCATAACCTTCTCTGCTGATGGTTCTGGTCAAAACTTCTTTGGTTTTGGTGATGAGGAATGGCGCCATTCCTTGCTCGCTCTCTTCGTTTGCGGTTGGTGGAAGTAAACCTTGGTTTCGTCCCCAGTAACGATTCTTGCAAGGCAGCCATCACCTTCTCGTTCAAAGCACTGAAGAAGTTCTTCACAAGCATCAACACGTCGTTCTCTCATTTCAGGAGTCAACTGCCGTGGCACCCATCTTGCAGACACTTTGTGAAACTGGAGCACATCATGCACAGTGTGGTGTGCTGACCCATGACTAATCCGTAAACATGCTGTCACTTGGCAGTTTTCCTTCGCTATGGCTTCAACTGGTGCAATGTTCTGTGGAGTCACAACTCGTTGTGCCTGACGTGGATGAGGAGCATCTTCCACTGAAGTCACACTATTTGCAAACTTCCTACTCCATTCGTAGACTTGCTGGTGTGACAAACATGCATCACCGCACTGAACCTTCATTCGTCTTCCCTAGTGCAAGTCGCAAGTGGGGTGGCCAGCTTTATGCTGATACTGCGGCGGTATCTGTGTATCTGCACTATGCTTCCACCTACAGGCCATTCTGCACGTTGTTTGTAGCAAGATTACCAACTTACAGGATGACGGCGCGAAATTTCAATTTGTTATTACAAATTTATAGTTTTCAGTTGACTCACCCTCATAATATCCGTGTTTTGCAACGTGAACACATTACTGAAGTTTTATGTAAATTCAGGAACACGCACTTGTTTGGGACCTGGGATTACCGGGTAGCTCAAAAATAAATTCAGTTTCTCTGAGTATTTCAAGTAGTTGTTGAGGCTGTGGAACTTTCAGTGGTCCGACGCTGTAGTTGCTTGTTCCATAGGTGTAGCAGGTACAGGAAAATGGTGCCTATACTGCAGCAGTGAGGCAACTACTCTACAACTGATCGACGTTAGAGAGCTATAGACCTATACTCTAACATCGATCAGCCGTAGAATTTTGGAACACGTATTATGTTCGAGTGTAATGACTGCTATGGAGACTAGAAATCTACTCTGCAGGAATCAGCATAGGTTTCAAAAAGACAGTCATGTGAAACCTGGCTCGCGCTATTCGTCCGCAATACTCAGAGAGCCATAGACACGGGTTCCCAGGTAGATGCCATGTTTCTTGACTTCCGCAAGGTGTTCTATACAGTTCCCCACAGTCGTTTAATGAACAAAGTAAGAGCATAGAGACTATCAGACCAATTGTGTGATTGGATTGAAGAGTTCCTAGATAACAGAATGCAGGATGTCATTCTCAATGGAGAGAAGTCTTCCGAAGTAAGAGTGATTTCAGGTGTGCCGCAGGGGAGTGTCGTAGGACCGTTGCTATTCACAACATATACAAACGACCTTGTGGATGACATCGCAAGATCACTGAGGCTTTTTGTGGATGATGCTGTAGTATATCGAGAGGTTGTAACAGTGGAAAATTGAACTGAAATGCAGAGCATTTGCAACGAATTGACGCATGGTGCAGGGAATGGCAATTGAACCTCAATTTAGACAAGTGTGATGATGTGCTGCGGATACATAGAAAGAAAGATACCTTATCATTTAGCTACAAAATAGCAGGTCAGCAACTGGACGCAGTTAATTCCGTAAATTATCTGGGAGTAGGCATTGGGAGTGATTTAAAATGGAATGACCATATAAAATTAATCGTCAGTAAAGCAGATTCCAGACAGATTCATTGGAAGAATCCTAAGGAAATGCAGTCCGAAGACAAAGGAAGTAGGTTACAGTACACTTTTTCGCCCACTGCTTGAATAGTGCTCACCGGTGTGGGATCCGTACCAGATAGGATTGATAGAAGAGATAGAGAGGATCCAACGGAGAGCAGCGCACTTCGTTACAGGATCATTTAGTAGTCACAAAAGTGTTATGGAGATGATAGATAAACTCCAGTGGAAGACTCTGCAAGAGAGACGCTCAGTAGCTCGGTACGGGCTTTTGTTGAAGTTTCGAGAACATACCTTCACTGAGGAGTCAAGCAGTATATTGCTCCCTCCTACGTATATCTCGCGAAGAGACTATGAGGATAAAATTGGAGAGATTATGGCCCACACAGAGGCATACCGACAATCTTTCTGTCCACGAACAGTACGAGACTGGAATAGAAGGGAGAACCGATAGAGGTACTCAAGGTACCCTCCACCACACACCGTCAGGTGGCTTGCCGAGTGTGGATGTAGATATTCGTAAAACAATGCAGTCATACAATCATAAACAAATAAAATTAAAGTTTTTGGTTAAATAGTTTAAATACTCGAAACTGGATAAGAGATCGTATTTAAACAAGACGTGCGCCTCAGTATTGCCTAACATCTGCAGGAAGCAGCAATGACGGAAACAAGCGCTCCAAATCTCTAATGCGAAAATATGCAGATAAAGCTTGCATTATTTTTAGAACCACAGGCTACTCTCGATAACAGAGGAGGAAGTTTATGCCGCAGCATGATCCAGATGTGCTGCACTTCAATGTAAATGTGATGTTATGTAGGTATGCTAAGTAAATGTTGTGGCGTTTTCAATGTTTGAAATAGTGGAAAGGCATAAACTGATGGCAAGAGTGCGCCAGATTTATTGGTAGCTACGCGAAATAACGTATACACAGTGTTTCCGTACGGGTGTGCAAACATTTTAAAGGACATAGAGGATGCGCAAATCTCTGACACCGATCTGTTGTTTAATTTTAGAACATGTTTTTTGCTCGCGTATCATGTCATTTCTGGAAACCCAGAATCTACTCTGTAGGAATCAACATGGATTCCGGAAACAGTGATGGTGTGAGACCCAACTCGCTTTATTTGTTCATTTGGCCCAGAAAATATCAGATACAGGCTCACAGGTAGATGGCACTTTCCTTGACTTCCAGAAGGCGTTCGATACAGTTCCGCACTGTCGCCTGATAAAATACGCTCCTACGGAATATCAGACCAGCTGTGTGGCTGGATTGAAGAGTTTTTAGCAAACAGAACACAGCATGTTGTTCTCAATGGAGAGACGTCTAAAGACGTTAAAGTAACCTCTGGCATGCCACAGGGGAGTGTTATGGGACCATTGATTTTCATAATATATATAAATGACCTAGTAGATAGTGTCAGAAGTTCCATGCGGCTTTTCGCGGATGATGCCGTAGTATACAGATATGTTGCAGCATTAGAAAGTTGCAGCGAAATGCAGGAAGACCTGCAGCGGATAGGCCCTTGGTGCAGGGAGTGGCAACTGACCCTTAACATAGACAAATGTAATGTGTTGCGAATACATAGAAAGAAGGATCCTTTATTGTATGATTATATGATAGCGGAACAAATACTGGTAGCAGTTACTTCTGTAAAATATCTGGGAGTATGCGTAAGGAATGATCATATAAAATTAATTGTTGGTAATGCGGGTGACAGGTTGAAATTCATTGGGAGAGTCCTTAGAAAATGTAGTCCATCAACAAAGGAGGTGGCTTACAAAACACTCGTTCGACCTATACTTGAGTATTGCTCATCAGGGTGGGATCCGTACCAGGTCGGGTTGAGAGAGGAGATAGAGAAGATCCAAAGAAGAGCGGCGCATTTCGTCACAGGGTTATTTGGTAAGCGTGATAGCATTATGGAGATGTTTAGCAAACTCTGCATTGCGGTGTAGCTTGCTGTCCAGGTTTCGAGAGGGTGCGTTTCTGGATGAGGTATCGAATATATTGCTTCCCCCTACTTATACCTCTCGAGGAGATCACGAATGTAAAATTTGAGAGATTCGAGCGCGCACGGAGGCTTTCCGGCAGTCGTTCTTCCCGTGAACCACACGCGACTGGAACAGGAAAGGGAGGTTAATGACAGTGGCACGTAAAGTGCCCTCCGCCACACACCGTTGGGTGTCTTGTGGAATAGAAATGTATATGTAGAAGCTCAACTGAACAATTTGAGGTAGGGAATCTCAGGTCGAAGAAGAGAGCTTACGGAGATAATAGGAATAAAATCACACTACTGTGTTCTTTTTTTATACGGATATCTGCAAATGCCATCAGTGACACAATGAACGTACAATTTGTACTGCATCTTACAAAAAGTGCTGAAACTGGCGGCCGTCAACCTCAATGCAAACATGATATCGGCAAACAAGATTCTGATGCACCCTGGTGTGGTCCTCATGTTAGGAAGTGCCTCATTTCTTCTTTCCAGTCAATCACTCTCCCGCGTTCGTCAATCAAGAGAAATACTCGTCTTTGACAGATGATGCCTGTTAGGAAATCGTTCCCTAGTAGCGAGAGCATTGCAACGTACTTCCCCATCACAAGGTACACGTCAGTGAGTTCTGCGAAACTGTAATGGTACTGCTCCATTAAACTGTACTGTGCGTCTCTGAATAGCACTAACTAACGAATGGGTCTGTCCTTGATTCATAGCACGTACTTCCCCATACACAACGAGCACGTCAGTGAGATCTGCGAAGCAGTGTCGATGCTACTCCATCGTATTGTATTGTACATCTCTTATAGCACAGAGTAATGAAGGGGTCTGTCGTGAGTCATAGCACATTGTGTCTTGTGTTAATGTAAACACGATACAACAGAGCCACCTTGTGGACAAAGTGGAGTAAGCAAAACTTGCATCATGTCTTCCTAGTAATTGGGCTCGTCCTCGTTTCCTTGCAAGAAATAAAGGATGTACACGTAAATAAAGAGCACAGCACGTATAAACTTGTACGCATGCTGTAAATGAACTGGAAAACATGTTAGACAAAGCGGTAACGATATAAAGGAGGCACGTGTCACCATTGGTGACCGTGCAGCTCTCTAGAATGAAATTACAATGAAATTACAATGAAATCAATACCATTAGCTGCTGATGGGCGTTGATATACATCAACGGCGACAGTTGAAAATGTAAGCCCCGACTGGGACTCGAATTCGGGATCTCCTGCTTACATGGTAGACGCTCTATCACTGAGCCATCCAGGGCACAGAGGATAGAGCGACTGCAGGGATTTATCACCGGCACGCCCCCCGTGAGACCCACATTCTCAACTTCTAGTCCACACACTACAATCGTAGTGCCCCTGCTGTTATACCCTTTACTCGCGGCAGACAATCCACCGAGTCCCGTAAGGGTTCAGGCAAATAGTGTGCATCTGCACTGAAGGAGGTCATCAGCCTGTTACCCTTAAACGATATGAAGATGGCATCTGTTCTTTCCAACATGTCCGATGCACACGATTTGCCTGAACTTTTACGGGACGACTCGGTGGATTGTCTGCCGCGAGTATTGGGTATAATGACAGGGGCACTGCGAATGTAGTGTGTGGACTATAAGTGGAGAATGTGGGTCTCACGGGGAGCGTACCGGCGATAAATCCCTGCAGTCGCACTATCCTCTGTGCCCTCGGTGGCGCAGATGGATAGAGCGTCTGCCATGTAAGCAGGAGATCCTGGGTTCGAGTCACAGTCGGGGTACACATTTTCAACTGTCCCTGTTGATGGACTGGGTGATCAAAAAGTCAGTATAAATTTGAATAGAGGTAAAAATTGACACACATGCTTGGAATGACATGGGGTTTTATTAGAACAAAAAAAAAAGTATTGCTAGACGCGTGAAAGACCTCTTGCGCGCTTAATTTGGTGATGATCGTGTGCTCAGCCGCCACTTTTGTCATGGTTGGCCTCCATAACTCCGGACATGCTTTACGTTGCCGTTCACAACATTATTCCTCGACTACAGCTATTGTTGAGGAATGATGGTGGACATATTGAGCACGTCCTGTAAAGAACATCATCTTTGCTTTGTCTTACTTTGTTATGCTAATTATTGCTATTCTGTCGGACATTTTCTGAACGTTTGTACTTTTTTTGGTTCTAATAAAACCCCATGTCATTCCAAACGTGTGTCAATTTGTACCTCTCTAACTACATTATTCCGTGATTTATTCAGTTATCAAATTTATACTGACTTTTTGATCACCCGGTATATCAACGCCCATCAGCTGGTAATGGTATTGATTTCATTGTAAAGCGTTAACGAGTTTACTTCCATATCTCCTTAAGCTGGTTTCTCCGACCCGAAGTTCTCTACCTCAAATTGTTCAGTGGGGCATTCTCTATGACTTGTTACATATAGAAACACCCTGTGTGTACTCCACGCGGGCATGGTGTTATTTGCAGTATGTCATACATGGGGAGCTTCTGCATATAAGCCTTTAAAACGTGCGAAGAGTGTTTTGCATCATGGCCGCAGGAGGAGGAAACTTTCGAAGTTTCCTTGTGTCTGCTGATGGTGAAAAGAGCGCACAGGGGCAGTCACTTCCGGAGTGGTGGAAATCGAGAGCAACAATTTATTCCCAGACTATTGCAACTGTCGCGAAAAATTCTACGTACACCTCCCTCTAGCGAGAGGGCACTTGTATTGTATTGTATTGTATTGTATGTATGGGACGTAGAAATGACGGAGAGGCTCCGCCCCCGCTGCAGCCGCAGTGGTCCACTACCCCACGACGACTACCGCAGTCCACTTCACCCCTCCACCACCCCACACCGAACCCAAGGTTATTGTGTGGTTCGGCCCGCGGTGGACACCCCCCCCCCCCCCCTCCCCCCCAGGGAACGTCTCACACCAGACGAGTGTAACCCCTATGTTTGCGTGATAGAGTAATGGTGGTGTATGCGTACGTGGAGAACTTGTTTGCGCAGCAATCACCGACATAGTGTAACTGAGGCGGAATAAGGGGAACCAGCCCACATTCGCCGAGGCAGATGGAAAACCGCCTAAAAACCCTCCACAGACTGGCCGGTTCACCAGACCTCGACACATATCCGCCTGGCGGATTCGTGCCGGGGACCAGGCGATCCTTCCCGCCCGGAAAGCCGTGCATTAGACCGCATGGCCAACCGAGCGGGCCGAGAGGGTACTTAGTGGAGCCGGGCTTTGGCATTACTTAACCCTTCGGTGGGAGCAACTGAAGCAGATAGCCGTAGTTTAGTATCACAGATAGCGTTACAGTTGCGTCCACTTCCAGATATGTATTTGTTGTTCTGAACAGATGTCACAATTGCGCTATTCATGCTTTCAGCAGTTATTGTTGTTTGAAACGTGAGTGTTGCGCTTGCGGTGTGTTTGCCGCTATGCGCCTTGTGATGTAAGTATTCTCTATACTTGTGTTTTTCTTTCATATTAGTATATAATGAATATTCGAATCGAATCAAAGTTCCCATATGCAATTTTCATTACTTTTTACAGTCTTGGATATTGATTTGCACAATATACCACTTTTACAAAAACATGTGTTTCATTAGGTCTCATAAAAGCGTGGAAATGGAGAAAAAGAAGGCATTTGACAGGCACCGTCTAATTGTACGTCGTGAAGACTAGGAGAGAGCACTGAGAGACCTGTCAGAAGAAGAATTACAAGAGTTGTCAGATTCATGTGGATCTCAGTCGGAAGAGGAAGTTATTGAAGAAGAAAACCACAGCAGTGACTCCAATCAATCAACAGAGGAAACAGAAGACCACCTACTTGAAGAGGTGAGACCGAGCGGTTCTAGGCGCTTCAGTCTGGAACCGCGCGACCGCTACGGTCACAGGTTCGAATCCTGTCTCGGGCATGGATGTGTGTGATGTCCTTAGGTTAGTTAGGTTTAAGAAGTTCTAAGTTCTAGGGGACTGATGACCTCCACTGTTAAGTCCTATAGTGCTTAGAGCCATTTGAACCATTTGAAGAGGGGAGACAACAAACAGGATTACCGATTTTACATAGGAAAAGATAAAGAAACTATTTGGATAAGTGGACTGCTTCCTTCTCCTAAAACCAACGCCAAGAACATCCTAAAAGTTCTGCCTGGTCCAAAAGCAAGTGCTGAAATTACGGAAAAAGGAATTGATACATTTTACCTATTTATTACTGATAGGATGATTATTTTTCCTTAGGTTAAAAATGTAAAACTAAGTGTGGTGCAAACACCGCAACGTGTCCACTCGTGGAAGTATGAAAGCTGCGCTCACCTAAGGGTTAATGAAATATCTAGGAAAATGTGACTGATCTGTTTATGATGGACTGCAGTACCACTGGAAGTTTGAGGTATCAACACATACATACATCGCAAGCCAGTGTATGGTGTGTGGCGGAGGTACCACTAATAGTGTTTTCCTTTCCTGTTCCACACGCAAACAGATCGAGCAAAAAGCGACTGTTCATATTCCTCCGTACGAGCTCCAATTTCTCGTATCTTAGCTCCGCGGGCCCTATGCGGGATATATGTTGGTGCCAGTGGGATCATACTGCAGCTGGCTTCAAATGCCGGTTCTCTGATTTGTCTCACTAGTGTTCGTCGATAAGGACGTCGCCGTCCCTCCAAGGATTCACCTTTGAGTTCCTGAAGAATCTCCAAAACACATGCATGTTATTCAAACTTACTGGTAACAAATCTAGTAGCCCACCTCGGAATTTCTTCTACGTCTTCCTTTAATATGACCTGGTGCGGATCCCAAACATTCGACTAGCATTTATAAATGATAGAGCGCAGCAATCAGCTTTTTTTTTTTTTTTTTTTTTTTACTATGCAAACCCTGATTTCAGCTGGTGCCTGGCCATAGTCAATGCTAAAACATCAAGAAGTACATGGTCAGGTGATACAATAAAAATTTACAGCTCATGGCGCAACCTTTATGGCTTATACAGGGTGTCCACAATTAGACTCCAACATTTTAATATCCTATATCTTTCTCATTTCAGATGGTGGACCTGTGAATTCTGAAGGGGCAGACAGAGCAACTCAACAAGTTTGTGGTGTGCAAATTTGATACACCGAGTGGCCATAGTGGAGCTGCAATCAATTGTTTGAGCAAAATGGAGGATATGAAGGATAGTGCGCAAGTGGTCTGGAGGTATGTGGAGACAAAATCGGCGACCCAAGTGGCAAAGAAACTTTCGTCGAGTTTACAACAAAGCGCCCCCATCGTTCAAGACTACAAAGAAGTGGTGTGATCAGTTTTTGGCTACTGGGAGTGTTGCGAAAGGGCACGGTGGTGGTAAGTCTGGGATCAGCGAACATCATGTGGAACAAGTGCGGCGGTCTTTCGAACAAAGTCTACAGAAGTCAGTGCGACAGGCAGCACGAGAACTTCGTATGAAACGTTCAACAGTGCACAAAGTGCTTCATCAGCAATTACATTTGTATGCTTATAAAGTGTAGGTTGTGCAAGAAATCGAGTCTGATGATTGACCAAAGCGAGAAGAATTTGCACGTGTTATTTTAGATCGCATTGCTGCGGACGAGACATTTTTATCACGCGTGATGTTTACTGACGAGGCAACCTTTCACGTGCCAGGGGTTGTCAATTGTCACAATGTGCACATATGGGGGGCCAAAAAACCACATGCACCTAGGAAATACATGCGCGACAGTCCGAAAGTTAATGTGTGGTGTGGTGTGGTTTGATTATAAATCGCATTGTTGGGCCGTTTTTCTTTCAGGAGCCGACTGTGGATGGAGCCATCTACCTGGACATGTTGGAACAATTTGCCTTGCCACAGATAACAGACCTGCAGCCAAATGTGATTCTTCAACAGGACGGTGCACCACCCCATTGAAGCCTTGATGTCCGAGAAAATTTTTAAATGACACATTCCTGCAACAGTGGATTGGCCGTGGAGGTCCAATTCCTTGGCCGCCACGTTTGCCCGATATAACCCCCCCTCGATTTTTTTCTTGTGGGGTTATGTTAAAGACCAGGTATACGCTAGACCAGCAAAGGACATGCAAGACTTGAAACAGCGCATAAGAATTGTCATCAACTGTGTCACAGAACAGATGCTCCGCAACACATGGCACGAAATCGATTACAGACTTGATATTCTTCACGCTACCCGTGGCACCCATGTTCAAGTGTACTGAACACTGAACTGTTCACCTGTGTATGAAAACTTGATGAGCTGCTGTATGATTTCCCTGTATTTGTTCATCAATAAATTGTGTTTCCTCTCAGATTTTATGAGTTCAAATGTTGTAGTCTCATTGTGGACACCATGTATATTAGATTACATGCCACTATTTTTTTAATCTCGATGCGTGTTAGTTCCCTGTTGTTCGGACGTCAGTCACAGTTCTTTGAATACTACTGTATAAAGAAGGTAGGATGTGTTGGAGAACACATCGATTGGTTGTATGGTGCCCTCTATATGAACTACCTATATAACATTTAAAGGAAAGAAAAAAAACTTAAAAGAGAAGAGACAGGCAGTCACCATTCAACAACTGTGGCAACAAATAACGCAGGAGATAAAGAATCTGACAGTGCTCAACAACTGTCTGATAATTTTAATTTATATGAAGGATCAAATTCCCTTCCCTGCAAGGGGACTTTGAGGACGGCACTGGGTGGTAGCCCATTTAGCGCTCAACTTACACAAGAAAAGAGTAATAAACCGAGGGAAAATCTTTCACAAACAAATGTACAGCTAATATATGATCAACACAAAGGTAATAGAGATTGCTGTGATGCAGGAGGCCCATTTTATCTATTTGCTGAGGAATGTGATGGTAATGTGGGTAAATACCACACTATGGCCTAGGGGAAGATGGTATTTCCCTCAGATTCTGAGTATAAGCAGAAAATCACAAATCTCAAGATTGTGGAGAAAAACAGAATTAGGATTGATTTATCAACAAGAGAGGCTGTAAATAAGTTTGTGGAGGACAACCCACTGAACCCAATGAACATGTGTGGTCAAATTTGCATCACAGTTCCTACCAGAATATGTGATGATATATGGCATGAAATGTAATGTTAGATCGTACATATCCCTAGGGAGGCAGTGCTTTAAATGCCTTCAGTGTAGCCATGTAGTAATCAATGTCAGTCAGACTCAATGCAATCAGTGTGGAGGGCATCATGAAACAGCTTAGTAAAGGGAACCACACATCGAGAGATAAGTCTTGGCCAGTATATCTCAAAGAACAAGAAATTAAGAAAGTATCAGCTACATACAATATATCCTTTAAGGAAGCTGAATAATATTTAAACCAAAGATCTTATGCTGCTGCTGTGGTGGTGAACCTTAGTAGGAGTAAACTGGATTGGGAGAAAGAGTTTCCCCCATACAAAGGGATTTTCCCTGCCTCGTGATGACTGGGTGTTGTGTGATGTTCTTAGTTAGGTTTAAGTAGTTCTAAGTTCTAGGGGACTGATGACCATAGATGTTAAGTCCCATACTGCTCAGAGCCATTTGAACCATTTGAACCCCATACAAAATATTTAGCAGAGATTCAAGACAACTGTTCATCACAGTATGCCAAAACAAATAAGAACTACATCAACTTCAAGTCCTCTTTTTGCAAATATAAATTTACCAATATCTCCTATTAAAGAGAAACCCATATGCACCTCAACCATATACTGCCGAACCACAACAGACAATAAGGATAAGAATACAGCAATAATCTAACAGTTGGTGGCTGGTATAACAAATCTAATAATACAGTTTGTCATTAAACAAAGATAGTCTGGATCAGGCTAATATATACAATAAGGTTGCTTCGACAGTATAAAAAAAAATAAATAAAAAAAAAAAAAAAATTAAGCATTAGGAAAGAAACATGTTATACTTACACTCTACTCATATAAATAGAATAATGGATATTAAAGTTCTCCAGTGGAATGCCAGATCCTTATATGCTAATAGAGAGTCGTTCATGCACGAGCTTTATAATTATCGTTGTTATAAGTGAAACTTGGATTAAACTAAATATGACTACTAGACATCGACGATATCAAGTAATAAGATTGGATCTAGAGGGTGGAAATGGTGGAGTAGCTATAGTGACTAGTACAAAACTCAGCTATAAACCCATCACCATGTCACTACCTACTCTTGAAATGATGATTCTCCATCGCATCTGTATAACATCCCCCAACATGTAGGACTTTTGAATAACACATGCACACAATGTTGCAATATATGCCAAAACCCTTCCTAATATGTGGGAACTTCAATGCCCATCACATACACTATGTGATCAAAAATATCCGGACAACTGTCTGAAAATGACTTACAAGTGGGTGGCGCCCTCCATAGGTAATTCTGGAATTCAGTATGTTGTTGGCCCACCCTTAGCCTTGATGACAGCTTCCACTCTCACAGCCATACATTCAATCAGGTGCTGGAAGGTTTCTTGGGGAATGGCAGCCCATGCCTCACAGAGTGCTGCACTGGAGAGAGGTATCGATGTTGGTCGGTGAGGCCTGCCACGAAGTCAGCATTCCAAAACATCCCAAAGGTGTTCTGTAGGATTCAAGTCAGGGCTCTATGCAGGCCAGTCCATTACAGGGATGATGTTGTTGTGCAACCACACTGCCACAGGCCGTGCATTATGAACAGGTGCTTGATCGTGTTGAAAGATGCAATCACCATCCCTGAATTGCTCTTCAACAGTGGGAAGCAAGAAGGTGCTTAAAACATCATTGTAGGCTTGTGCCGTAACAGTGCAACACAGAACAACGAGGGGTGCAAGCCCCCTCCATGTAAAACACCACCACACCATAACACCAATGCCTCCGAATTTTACTGTTGGCACTACACATGCTGACAGATGACGTTCATCGGGCACTTGCCATACCCAAACTTTGCCATCAGGTCGCCACACTGTGTACTGTGATTCATCACTGCACACAACGTTTTTCCACTGTTCAGTAGTCCCCGTTTACGCTCTTTACACCAAGCGAGGGCATATGAGCAGCCGCTCAACCATGAAATCCAAGTTTACTCACTTCCCACCTAACTGTCATAGTACTTGCAGTGGATCCTGATGGAGAATTCCTGTGTGATGCTCTGGATAGCTGTCTGCCTATTACACATTATGAACCTCTTCGACTGTCGGCAGTCTCTGTCAGTCAACAGATGAGGTCGCCTGTAGGCTTTTGAGCTGTATGTGTCGCTTCACACTTCCACTACGCTATCAGATTTGAAACAGTGGACCTAGGGATGTTTAGGAGTGTGGAAATCTCATGTACAGATGTAGGACACAAGTGACACCCAATTACCTGACCACATTCGAAGTCTGTGAGTTCCGCAGAGTGACCCATTCTGCTCTCTCATGATGTCTTATGATTACTGAGATCACTGATATGGAGTACCTGGTAGTAGGTGACAGCAAAATGCACCTAATACGAAAAACACATGTTTTTGGAGGTGTCTGGATACTTTTGATCACATTGTGTAGCATGGGGGTGTCACATGAATGATAAGGCAGGAAATACATAATGCCTTGCAATGATGATTATAACATGATCATATACAATGATGGATCTGTAACATTAAACCAAGAACCATGGTTGAGTGGGTATAACATAAGCTTCTCCCTGTATGAACCATGCCACACAGCATGGTCAGTTCTGCAGGATACCATGGGATCAGATCATTTCTCTGTAACTATAAATACACAGTGTGAGAAAGTAACTGAGCACATATTGCCAACAAATTGACTTGGAACATGAACAAAGCGGATTGGTATAAATATCACCAAATTCTTGAATTAGTAGTAAAATCAATAGAAAAAAAACAACCTGCACACAGGACCTATAGGCAGCTGCAGAACAGCATATACTTTGCAGTGTTATGTGAATATGTTAAACAGCCTAATGCGATCAGGTTTTTGTTCAACAAACAGCAGCTAGAACCAAGAAAATACTGAAATCCATTAAGAAGAACAGTTGGATAAAGTATTGTTGTAGTTTGACCAAGAATACTAAATCATCAGAGATATAGCAGAAGATCACCAGATTTAGGTATATTACCCCTACAGTCAATAACATACAGTAATATGAGTGGATAGAAGAATTCTGTGACCTTATTGCCCCACCAAGTGTTCGTAATATGCTGATCAGGATACAAATGGAAACTGCAGCAACTCAAAATGTGCCAACTACACAATTCTGTATTGATGAGTTGACATCAGTCATCAGAGAGCCCTAACACTACCCCAGGAATGGATCACATCACAATATTCCATGACACAAAACATGCCTGACAGTACTGTAGAATTACTTCTTCAAATCTATAATAGAATTTGGATGCATCAAGAATTGGTTCCAGAATGGAAGTAATACATCATCGTCCCTATACATAAACAAAGTAAAAGCTGCTTCCTACAGACAGATTGTATTATTGTATATTGCTCAAATATTGGAAAAACTAATAAAAAGGCGACTGGAATGGTGGATAGAATCTTCATCCTTACTAGCTGGATCACAATCAGGTTCCAGTAAAGGTAGAAGCTGCACAGACAACATTCCAATATTTGTCACCTCCCTGTTAGTTGGCTTTGGTGAGAGCAAATATACAGCAGCACTATTTTTAGTGCAAAACATATGACAAGTATATTATTAGATAAGTTACCACTTTTAGGAACTCCCCGTCAGTTTGTAGAAAGTATGTCATCATTAATAAGTGAATGAACTGTATATGTTAGAAAGGATAATGAATTCAAGGGCCTGTTCTTGGCGGACAATGGCTACCACAAGGATCGGTATTCAGGCCACTACTATATGCAACATATACCTATCTACTTCTACACAGATACTCTGCAAATCACATTTAAGTGCCTTGCATAGGATTCATCAAACCACCTTCACAGTTTTCTGTTATTCCAACCTCGTATACCATGCGGAAAGAATGAACACCTATATCTTTCCGTACAAGCTCTGATTTCCCTTATTTTATCATTGTGATCGTTCCTTTGTAGGTCAGTGTCAACAAAATATTTTTGCATTCGGAGGAGAAAGTTGGTGATTGGAATTTCGTGAGAAGATTCCGTCGCAATGAAAAACATCTTTCTTTTAATGATTTCCAGCCCAATTCCTGTATCATTTCTGTGACACTCTCTCCCATATTTCACGATAATACAAAACGTGATGCCTTTCTTTGAACTTGGTGGATGTACTCCGTCAGTCCTATCTGGTAAGGATCCCACACCGTGCAGCAGTATTCTAAAAAAGGATGGACAAGCATAGTGTAGGCAGTCTCCTTAGTAGGTCTGTTACATTTTCTAAGTGTCCTGCCAATAAAATGCAGTCTTTGGTTAGCCTTCCCAACAACATTTTCTGTGTGTTCCTTCCATTTTAATGGATATGGAAAGGGCAATAACTCAACCTGCTTGAATTATACAGTTTGCAGATGACATATGTGTATTTACTTGCGATGTTGTATTACAGGAGGCAATGAACGACTTTCCATCATCGACAAAGAACCTGAGTTGGTGGCTTTATGGAAATGGCCTGATGATGGTACCTGAGAAATCTTCAGTAGTCATATTCACCAGTAATGGTTATATGCCAAGAAACTGTTTAACACACATAGACGATAAAGTAATACAAGTTAAAGCATTTATTCAGTTCATAGGAAAGATACTGGACAGCAAGCTTACTTGCACGACACATTAAAACCTTAACAGAAACCCGTGAGCAAATGCTTAATATTAGTCTATCATTTACAACATGGTGGGGAGCACATCCTTTAGTACTGCTGCTCCTATATTGCTCCCTCATTAGATGTTGATTGGATTATGGATGTATCTACTATAAGTACATGACATGCAAAGTGTTAGAGAAACTGGATAGATTGCAGTACCAATGTGTATGCACATGGTTAGGAGCAATAAAATCCGCACCAAGAAATGCACTCCTGGTGAGAGTGCAAGAGATGCCACTCCATGTAAGCAGGAAGATGATCATGGAACGATACATAGCATAGAAATTATCATGCTCACAGCATCTGATCCATCAGATTTTACGACTGCATCATCTTCCTCCAGGAATTGGGGTAGAAGACCTTTTGATTTCATTGTGGCATATAATTATTTGGCAGACTAGTCAAAAGCTATTGCCACAAGTACACAGTGCCCTCCTTACCAGTAAGATTATTTTGTAATCAGGGTTCACATCTCAATCCAAATGATCAAGGCAAAGTCTGACTTCTTGCAGACAATTACAGCATTCCAAAGACAAATGGGAGGAAACAAGACAATGGGTAACCACATATACACAAATCAAAGACAGCAGGAGAGAACATCACAAGATATGTGATATTTAGTCCACATCTGCAGAGAGCCCAAACATTTAAATTACTACTAATTACTTCTAGCTATCTGGCTGAAACAATCACAGTGTTAAAGGCGATACAGCAGTCTGTGAATGAGAAATACACTTCCTATGTAATATTATCAGACTCGAAAAGTGTATTTCAAGCAATATCAAATACAAAAATCTCTAAAACTACCAATGAGTACCTACTACAAGTTTGTTATTGGTATTGTGAATGTCTCAGAAGGCAGAAACGAATTGCCTTTAAGTGTGTGAAAGACCACTGTGGAATCCCAGGCAATGAAAAAGCAGATAAATTAGCGAAGCAGGGTATGAGCAATGGGACAGCACTCGACATACAGCTTCCCTATATGGAATATGGACAAGGGCATTCCAATCTTGGCAGGAAGAATGGACGCAGGGCTTATCTACATCTCTTCCATACACCGCAAGCCACCTGACGGTGTGTGGAAGAGGGTACTTTGAGTATCTCTATCGGTTCTCCCTTCTATTCCAGTCTTGTATTGTTTGTGGAAAGAAAGATTGTCGGTATGCCTCTGTGTGGGCTCTAATCTCCCTGATTTTATCCTCATGGTCTCTTCGCAAGATATACGTTTCATATTGCTTGACTCCTCGAAGATGGTATGTTCTCGAAACTTCAACAAGAGCCCGTACGGAGCTACTGAGTGTCTCTGCTGCAGAGTCTTCCACTGGAGTTTACCTATCATCTCCGTAACGCTTTCACGATTACTAAATGATCCTGTAATGAAGCCCGCTGCTCTCCGTTGGATCTTTTCTTCACCTACCTGGTACGGATCCCACACTGGTGAGCAATATTCACGCAGTGTGCGAACAAGTGTACTGTAACCTACTTCCTTTGTTTTCGGATTGTATTTCCTTAAGATTCTTCCAATGAATCTGTCTGGCATCTGCTTTACCGACGATCAACTTTATACGATCATTCCATTTTAAATCACTCCTAATGTGTACTCCCGGATAATTTATGTAATTAACTGCTTCGAGTTGCTGACCTGCTATATTGTAGCTAAATGATAAGGGATCTTTCTTTCTATGTATTCGCAGCACATTACACTTGTCAACATAGAGCTTCAATTGCCATTCCCTGCACCATGCGTCAATTCGTTGCAGATCTTCCTGCATTTCAGTACAATTTTCCATTTTTACCTCTCGATATACTGCAGCATCATCCACAAAAAGCCTCAGTGAACTTCCGATGTTATCCACAAGGTCATTTATATGTATTGTGGATAGCAACGGTCCTACGACACTCCCCTGCGGCACACCTGAAATCACTCTTACTTCGGAAGACTTCTCTCCATTGAGAATGACAAGCTGCTTATGATACAAAGGAGGCGACTATGCACAAATACAACCACGGATTCTGAAAAGACCTTGGTTTGAATACATTTGTGGACCCCAACAATCAACAGCCACATTAAGTAGAATAAGGCTTAATCATGGGACATTTCCGGGCCATTTATACTGACTGCATATAAACCAAACACCAGCCTGTGACTGTGACAGTACTACATAGGGAGACACAAAGCGTATATTATTTTAATGCAGAAAATATAGTGAGGCGAGTAACAAATTTTCAGCACTTGCTATCAAAAATAAAATTCCACAACTACATCTACATTTATACTCCGCAAGCCACCCAACGCTGTGTGGCGGAGGGCACTTTACGTGCCACTGTCATTACCTCCCTTTCCTGTTCCAGTCGCGTATGGTTCGCGGGAAGAACGACTGTCTGAAAGCCTCCGTGCACACTCGAATCTCTCAAATTTTACATTCGTGATCTCCTCGGGAGGTATAAGTAGGGGGAAGCAATATATTCGATACCTCATCCAGAAACACACCCTCTCGAAACCTGGCGAGCAAGCTACACCGCGATGCAGAGCGCCTCTCTTGCAGAGTCTGCCACTTGAGTTTGTTAAACATCTCCGTAACGCTATCACGGTTACCAAATAACTCTGTGACGAAACACGCCGCTCTTCTTTGGATCTGCTCTATCTCCTCCGTCAACCCGATCTGGTACGGATCCCACACTGATGAGCAATACTCAAGTATAGGTCGAACGAGTGTTTTGTAAGCCACCTCCTTTGTTGATGGACTACATTTTCTAAGGACTCTCCCAATGAATCTCAACCTGGTACCCACCTTACCAACAATTAATTTTATATGATCATTGCACTTCAAATCGTTCTGCACGCATACTCCCAGATATTTTACAGAAGTAACTGCTACCAGTGTTTGTTCCGCTATCATATAATCATACAATAAAGGATCTTTCTTTCTATGTATTCGCAATACATTACATTTGTCTATGTTAAGGGTCAGTTGCCACTCCCTGCACCAAGTGCCTATCCGCTGCAGATCTTCCTGCATTTTGCTACAATTTTCTAATGCTGCATCATCCGCGAAAAGCCGCATGGAACTTCCGACACTATCTACTAGGTCATTTATATACAGGGTGATTAAAAAAGAATACCACAACTTTAGGAATTTAAAACTCTGTAACGACAAAAGGCAGAGCTAAGCACTATCTGTCGGCAAATTAAGGGAGCTATAAAGTTTCATTTAGTTGTACATTTGTTTGCTTGAGGCGCTGTTGACTAGGCGTCAGCGTCAGTTGATGCTAAGATGGCGACCGCTCAACAGAAAGCTTTTTGTGTTATTGAGTACGGCAGAAGTGAATCGACGACAGTTGTTCAGCGTGCATTTCGAACGAAGTATGGTGTTAAACCTCCTGATAGGTGGTGTATTAAACATTGGTATAAACAGTTTACAGAGAATGGGTGTTTGTGCAAAAGGAAAAGTTCTGGACGGCCGAGAAAGAGTGATGAAAATGTAGCACGCATCCAGCAAGCATTTGTTCGCAGCCCAGGAAAATCGACTCGCAGAGCTAGCAGAGAGCTGCAAATTCCACAATCAACTGTATGGAGAGTCCTACGAAAAAGGTTAGTTATGAAACCTGAACGTCAACTACCCGAGGCGATGGATCGGCCGCCAGGCAGCCCGTGACAGAGCACTTCATCACTGGCCTCCAAGAAGCCCTGATCTTACCCCCTGCGATTTTTTCTTATGGGGGTATGTTAAGGATATGGTGTTTTGGCCATCTCTCCCAGCCACCATTGATGATTTGAAACGAGAAATAACAGCAGCTATCCAAACTGTTACGCCTGATATGCTACAGAGAGTGTGGAACGAGTTGGAGTATCGGGTTGATATTGCTCGTGTGTCTGGAGAGGCCCTTTTTAAAAACATCTCTGAACTTGTTTTTGAGTGAAAAAAAAAAACCTTTTTAAATACTCTTTGTAATGATGTATAACAGAAGGTTATATTATGTTTCTTTCATTAAATACACATTTTTAAAGTTGTGGTATTCTTTTTGAATCACCCTGTATATTGTGAAAAGCAATGGTCCCATAACACTCCCCTGTGGCATGCCAGAGGTTACTTTAACGTCTGTAGACGTCTCTCCATTGAGAACAACATGCTGTGTTCTGTTTGCTAAAAACTCTTCAATCCAGCCACACAGCTGGTCTGATATTCCACAGGCTCTTACTTTGTTTATCAGGCAACAGTGCGGAACTGTATCGAACGCCTTCTGGAAGTCAAGAAAAATATCATCTACCTGGGAGCCTGTATCTAATATTTTCTGGGTCTCATGAACAAATAAAGCAAATTGGGTCTCACACCATCGCTGTTTCCGGAATCCATGTTGATTCCTACATAGTAGATTCTGGATTTCCAAAAATGACATGATACTCGAGCAAAAAAAATGTCGGTGAAGTTCTTGCTATCAGAAGCCAACATTAAAACCTACAAGAAGATAATTGAATTTATATGTAATGAAAAGAAAGATATTAAGTTCAGTAGTAAACTATAAGTAACAGGAAAACAAGCTGCACTAAATGAAGCAGATACTGAGTGAACATAAATATTATTACACAGCAATGAATGAATGGTGTCCAGCCGAAGCCAAGGAATGAAACAACAAACATCTTTGACATGACCTTTGTGGAAACTTACTGGTACTCTTGCAGTTTCTCATCTGGTTTTGATGCTTTTCCATTATTAATGGAATTGATGGTAGGTGCTTTTTTTTATTCTGTGACAGTTCTCATTACCCGCCATTTACACGTTTTTAAGATGACTGTCAGGAGAGACCATGTTACACGAGGTTAATGGAGATGTCTGATCCCACCCATCTGCTTTGATCCGTGACGTCATTACAACGCAGAGTTTAGCTTATGAATTGGTTGTGCTTGTAAAAATCATCTTGTTGTGTTACAGCATGGAGTTCAGTTTGTGAGTTGAGTTTGATAGTGTCCTCTGGTGGTGCGTGTGGGTGTAATCCGAGTGTTATGTTGTGTATTGGGTTCATTTGAGCTTTGGTGGTGGCAGTGCACAGCTTTTCTGACAAGGGAACCTCCCCATCGCACCCCCCTCAGATTTAGTTATAAGTTGGCACAGTGGATAGGCCTTGAAAAACTGAACACAGATCAATTGAGAAAACAGGAAGAAGTTGTGTGGAACCGTGAAAAAATAAGCAAAATATACAAACTGAGTAGTTCATGCGTAGATAAGCAACGTCAAGGACACCGGGACCCCAGGAGCGCCATGGTCTCGTGGTAACGTGAGCAGCTGCGGAACGAAAGGTCCTTGGTTCAAATCTTCCATCGAGTGAAAACTTTAATTTTTTATTTTCAGTTTATGTGACAAACTCTTATGTTTTCATAACTTTTTTGGGAGTGATTATCACATCCACAAGAAAACCTAAATCGGGCAAGGTAGAAGAATCTTTTTACCCATTCGCCAAGTGTATAAGTTAGGTGGGTCGACAACATATTCCTGTCATGTGACGCACATGCCGTCACCAGTGTTGTATAGAATATATCAGATGTGTTTTCCTGTGGAGGAATCGGTTGATGTATGACCTTGCGATAAAATGTTTTCGGTTCCGATTGGAGAGGCACGTCCTTTCGTCTACTAATCGCACGGTTTTGCGATGCGGTTGCAAAACACAGACACTAAACTTATTACAGTGAACAGAGATGTCAATGAACGAGCGGACAGATAATAACTATGCTAAAATAAAGAAACTAAAATTTTCACTCGTGGGAAGATTTGAACCAAGGATCTCTCCTTCTGCAGCTGCTCACGCTTCCACGGGACCACGGCACTTCTGAGCTCACGTTTCCCTTGATGTTGCCTATGTAGCCCATGGACTACTCAGTTTGTATATTTTGCTTATTTTTTCACAGTTCCACACAACTTCTTCCTGTTTTCTCAATTGATCTGTGTTCAGTTTATCAAGGCCTATCCACTGTGCCAACTTATAACTAAATCTGAGGGGGGTGCGATGGGGAGGTTCCCTTGTGAGTGCCTTTGACAGAAGAATTGAAATTGATTTCAGTGAGTCATGAATCTTTTTTTTTTTTTTTTTTGTTTTTTTTTTTTTTGTTTTGTTTATGTGACTGTGTTATTGGTTTGCTGTTTGTCATGCAGTAAGGCATTTAACTTATTGTGTGGCTTATTTTGACAGGTATGAATATGACTATAAAATACAATAGCTAAAGGTTGCATGCATAGATGGGCGAGGACATGATATATCTCATCGAGTTTCTCCAGATGTTCGGACTCTTGGCAGAAATTGTGAAATGTAGTGTGTGCAAGGAAAACATGAGGTAGGCGAGAGTTTTGGCATCTCAGACCAGGGACTGTTATATGTGGTGGTGCCGAAAGGATAACCTTTGCCACTCCTTAACACCTGGTTCAAGAAATCTAGGTTGGCCATGAGAGAGATTCTTTTGACGATTTATTATTTTCATTATTGGTCCTCTATTAGTTTTTGCACCCGTGAGTCTGGAGTGAGTGAAAGGAGAGCTTCTGTAAAGTTTGGAAGGTAGGAGACGAGGTAGTGGCACAAGTAAAGCTGTGAGGACGGGGCGTGAGTCGTGCTTGGGTAGCTCAGTTGGTAGAGCACTTGCCCGCGAAAGGCAAAGGTCCCGAGTTCGAGTCTCAGTCCGGCACACAGTTTTAATCTGCCTAGAAGTTTCATATCAGCACACACTCCGCTGCAAAGTGAAAATCTCAATCTGGAGTTAGTAAGATGTACAAGTCAAGTCTGGTTAGTTGAGGGAGGTTTAGTATGTGGGAGTGGGCAGCGGGAGGGGGGCAGGTTGTGGGTAATAGTTATGGATTTTGGTGGGCTGGAAGGGGAGGGTTTGTTTTATGATTATGTTGCAGAGGATCTGTTTTGTTGCAGTTGTCTTTAAGTTGTAATGTGTGACTGAGTTTCATATATGTTGTGGTTTTTATATGTTGGCGAATTTTTTTTTGGGAGGAGGGAGGGGTGTTGTTAGGTTGTGAGTGGTTTGGAAGTTTTTCTTTTGGTTGTGTTTCCTTTGCTTGTGTGTGTGTGTGTGTGTGTGTATATGGGGGGGGGGGGGGGGGGGGGGTTGGCTAACCTAGCCCCAGAATTTGTTCATGATAAGTAGTCATTTATTTGGGTCTACTGTTTGCGAGATGTGAAGTTTTGTTGGGTTTTTGAAGCGTTGCCGGTTTGGTTTTATTTATCGCAGGTGTATGTATTTGTTCTTTGATACTGTCAGCTGTGGCTGATCTGTGTAGGTTAAGTGAAGTGCCAGATTCCAATTTTTCTCGTTGTAGATGTGTTAAGGTATCATCAGATGTAATCAGGGGAAATGTTCTATTCCAATGTGTGTCGTCACAGCTGCATGTAGTTTGGTATTGTCGGTTGTAGTTGAGCTATATAGGTCAAGGGAAGTGTCCAATTCCACCCGACGAAAGGGTGTTGTGGTTTGTGACGTCATTACGGAGCAGAGTTAAAGAGTCGGTTGTGTGTTTTGAGATGTCGTTTTGTTTGTGTGTGTTTATAGATGTCATTTTGTTTGGGACTATTTTTGTAATGTTTTGTGTATTGAATGTGTTTTAATTTACGTAGAAATGTTGGACTTTTGAATTTTTGAGGTGTTTTGGTTTTGTTTTTCGTACTTGTAGGTGTTAGTTTTTCCGTATCAATAGGTGTCCGATTCCTGAGGATTTTATTTTTTAATACTTTTTTTTTATTTTTCGTCAATTTGTGTGTTTTGGGATCGTGGTGTGTCCTTTTTTACTGTTACATTTAGCTTGTACCCTCCCGAAATCCCCCAATTTCCCGTGGCTGCCTCGTTAGTTTGATTGTATTTTTGGAGGGAGATGTTATTGTAGCATTTATACGTATTTTCGTGTTTGTTGCCATGTAGTGACATCATAGGCGCCATATTGGAGACGTTTGGAATAGCCATTTCCGCCACACTGATAACGGCACGGGTCAAAGCAAACTGGTGGTATCGGACACTTTCGTAATACCCCTTATCATCGTCCTAATCACTGAGTATTTGGGGCCGATTACTCAGATGCTCTACAATTTGTATCCTGTCCAAGGACACTACATACAATGTTTCCCGCATCATCACGCTATAAATTTTCCGAAAAACCACAAATTTGAACAAAAAAAAAAATTCAACTACGTAAAGTTAACTGTGAGAATACAGCACAATAGGATGCGATTACTATAAACGCTATGTAGCTCGGCAATTCGAATAGAAATTGTGTAAATTTTTTCCCGAGATATTTGTTCCGGTTTGTAGCATGTGGTGAAAGTGAACTTACGGTGGCACAGTGTTTTTTCGCGTTGCTTCACCTTTCCAACAAAGCTTCTCTTATGTGAATGATTACGTGGAGGGCTGTTTACATTAACAGGACTCTTTCAATCTGTCCTAACACATATGGTCCCTGTTTATTCTTACGATAATAAAGCTAAAGTAAATTAATGTTCAGTGGTTTTCGTGTTATACAGTACAGCGAAAGAAAAGATGAATATTCACTTGTTTTGCATGTAGCCTACTATCACGAATGTACTGGCAACACACACGACTCTAAAAAAATGTTACGATCTTACTATATTTACTTACTTCAGAATGTCCTACACCGTAACGCATTTTAGATGTTTGTGAACAATCAAGACAATGATTCCAGCTGAACATAATAGAACGTATATACAACGAATTGGAATATAAAATAAAAGCAGTAACATACAGAAGTACTCTGTTAAAATTGCGTTTAAAACAGGAAATTTTAAGTTCCGTCTCCAGCAACACATAAAAACTAAATGCATAACGCGTGATAACTGTGAAAAGCGTGATATAGGACAAACGGGAAGAAACTTCTTGAGACGTCACACAGGACAATCATGCAATTACACAGAAGAATCGTACACAAGTAAAAAAGACTTCGTTGGGTTTTCATTTAAAAACATAACACTTCAGACACTGAGAAATCTAATGCTTTTCCACACAACCTACATAGTCTCTGGACGCAGTGGAAGAGCAAGAAATACATTATACAGCTAGCAGAAAACATCAAAATAGAAAAGTAAGCAAATCACACCTGTTGCTGGGCCTCAAAGTGTCAACTGCGAACTGAATATGTTGTAAACAAACAAAGCGTCGAACAGCTAGCCAGTCACACATCTAAATGTTGCCGCCCCCAAGTGTCAACTGTGAACTGAATATGATGTAAACAAAGCAAACGTCGAACAGCTAGCCAGAGCTGCCAACCCTGTCACGCGTATTTCGGCTAACGAACATTAAAAATATGCTACATAGAAATCGAGATAATACGGAAAACTTACATTGAAGTTAGATAGAGGACATATTCTATTTTCAGCATTTGTATTTATCATCAATCCTGTGAATCACATACTGTACAAAAAGTACGCATGGTGTAGCAAAATAAAGAAATACGCAGTGTCAGAACACTGTTTTCCATACAAAAAATTTACGCGGATAGAATGGAAAGAGAAAAATAGCTAATTGATGAATGTCGTAAAACACAGAGTATACAAACAAATCAATATGAGCAACTAAGAAGTATGTAGGTAATGGATTGTCGCTCTAAAATTTGTATAAGTTAGATCATTGATGAAGTACAGTAACACACATAGTATACAAACAATGAATATGAGCAACTAAGAAATATGTAGGCAAATGGACTGCTGCTCAAGGCTTTATATAAATATTCATTGAAATACAGAAATAATGAAAATGACCACTGGAAATACTAACGGAAGAAGAATTATACTTAAAAATACGCAAGACATGAAATTAACCGTTAAGAATGCACAAACAATAAAATTTGTTACTAATAAAAGGTGTACATATATAAATAGTATTAAAATTTTTTGAGAAGTGTAACTGAAACATACTGTAAAATTATAGGTTACTATTTTGCCTACAAATGTTCTACATTCAGTTACATTATTTTCCAAAGAAAGCAGAAGTTTCATGTTCGCCAACTCAGCTTACATTTAGTTGTTAATATTTATTCAATACTTTTTTAATTTCTCATTCCTGTGGATTCTTGCACTGAATGGAAGCAATGCTTTGTTAGAAATGCCTTTGCTAGTTTTTAAATACTGGATCTGGAGCAAGTTTTATATGATCTGGAATCTGATTGTGCAATATGACACTAAGGTGAATTATACTTGTTTGGCATTATGATGTCCTCTGGTGTTATGTGTGTGTATATCCTTGTTTTGGATTAGTTTACTGTTCTTACGAGATATTTCCTGGTGAATAGGACCATTTCTTAGAAGTACAGGCATGGAATGTTTAGAACATGAAGTTTTATAAAGTGACATTTACAGGACTCCATCTTCCTGCCACCACAAATTATCCTAATTGATCTTTTCTGTAGTTTGATTGATTGATTTCTTTATTAATCCATATAACAATTTACATTGTGTGGATTTCGTCAGCAAAATCATATACAATACAATATACCTACAATTATACACATAAAATTAGTATTTACACACATTTTTGAGGTATCTTAAATTAGTTTTATATCCTTGTGTAATTTGTAATTTTCTTTAAGTACTGTACAATTTTTGATTACATATCATAATTATTTCCTCATGTATTACAATGCAGGCTACTTTAATTACACTACATGTTTTAATTCAGATAGTCCGTTACTGCGTAATAACTTTTATTTAATAAAAAAAATTTTATTTTTGTTTTGAACTCTCCGATTGTGTCAATATCTCTTATTTTTTGGGGTAATTTATTATATAATTTAACAGCATTGTACAACAAGCTCTGCTGAGTTTTAACTTTATTTTTCCTCTCTAGATGCAGATTGAATTGGTTTCTAGTTTCATAGCTGTGTACTAATGAATTTTTCATATAGCAGTCAATATTTTTTTTTACATACATAACACTTTGAAAAATGTATTCACAGGGGACAGTTAGGATTTCCAGCTTTTGGAAATGTGCAAGGCAGTGAGCCCTACTGCCACTCTTGGTTATTATACGAATTGCTCTTTTTTGTAATTTGAAAACTATTTGAATATTTTTACTGTTGACTCCCCAAAATATTATTCCATAGGTAATAACAGAGTGGATATAAGAAAAATATACAGATCTGACACATGTAGTATCACAAACTGCAGTCAGAATTCTCAGAGCATAGCATGCTGTAGCGATTCTGTTACTAAGTATTTTAATATGTTCTTCCCACTTTAACTGACTGTCAACATGCATACCAAGAAATTTTGTGTAGTCTACACATTCTATAGTTTCATTGTTTAACTTAAAGTTGTTAAAGTGTGGTTTTTTGCAGACATAGAAGTTAACAGCATTTGTTTTTTTTAAGATTTAGTGTTAGTTTATTATTGGATGCCCACTCACGTACACTGTTTAGTGTTTGTTCGGCTTTTTCTTTTAGTGCATCTGGCGATTTGTCACTGATTAGAACATTTGAGTCATCTGCAAACAATATTGTTTGTCCATGCTTGATGCTCTGTGGGAAGTCGTTTATGTAGATGAGGAATAGTACTGGGCCAAGGACACTACCCTGTGGGACACCTATATTTACATAATTTGGGTCTGAAGTATACTTTACAATATAGTTTGAGCAACTTGAAATATGTGAGATTTCAGTTATCTGTCTTCTATTTTTTAGATATGACTGGAACCACTTTTTCACAAGTCCCCTAATTCCAAGTTCATCTAACTTATTTAACAATATGTTGTGGTCTACTGTATCAAACGCTTTAGTTAGATCAAGAAATATACCTGTTGTGTAGTTCCCTTTATCTAATGCTTCTAGAATGTGTTTTGTGAGGTGTGCTGTTGCTGATTCTGTGCTTTTCCCTGATCGAAATCCAAACTGGTCAACAGACAGTAAGTTGTATTTATTTAAATAATTGATTAGTCTATCTTTCATAATAGTTTCTAATATTTTTGCAAAGCATGATAGTAGAGAAATTGGCCTATAATTTTCAATTATTCCTGCATCACCTTTTTTGAAGAGAGGTAGTAATTTCGCATATTTTAAATAGTCTGGAAAGTAGCCCTGCTTGAAAGATTGATTTATAATATCAACTAAAAGTGGAAGTAGGCTCTTGATACAGTCCTTAATTATAAAAATGGGGACTTCATCCAGACCAGCTGAGTTTTTGTTTTTCAGTTTGCTGACTGTTTTTTAGACTTCTTCCTGTGTTGTAGGGAATAACACCATTGAGTGTGATACACCATTATTTGGCTTTTTGACCTGAGGGGCTGTTAGAAAATTTTCCTGTAATTTTATTCCTATGCTACTAAAATAATCATTTATATAGTTTGCCAAATATATTGGGTCTTTTATTAAAGTCCCTTCCTCTTTGATTTTCAAGTTTGACAGATTCATTTTCCTGGTACCAGTTTCCTGCTTCACAATCTTCCATACTGCCTTATTTTTGTTTTCAGCAGAGTGCACTATTTTGGAGTTATGAGCTCTCTTTACTGCAAACAATATTTTCCTATATGTTTTCCTATATCTTTTATAAAAGAGTGAGAAAGCAGGATTAGTTTGGCTGTGTTTAATGGAGCTCAGGTACTTTAGTGTTTCAGATGATTTTTTGATTCCTTTTGTGACCCACTTGCTTTTTTCTGCTGTTGGTAATGGACATAATACTTTAGGAAATGTTTCTTCAAAATTTAATTTAAACAATGTCATGAAATTTTTGAATTTTTCATTTGCATCTACCTCTGAATATACTGAGTCCCATGTTCGTCCTGCTATCTGTTTGGCAAACTCATGTCTATTTTTTTAGAAAAAATTCGTCTGTAAATATGCATTTTCTTTGTTTCTTCTGGAGCCACTTTTATATTAATGATTTGAGCTGAGTGATCAGATAATCCTAGCTCTGCTACCACCACCTCACAGTTTTCTTTGCCTAAATCTGTTAATACCTGATCAACAGCTGTCTTTGAGTATTTTGTTATTCTGGTTGCACTGTTAACCATTGGAACTAAATTGAAACTTTGAGAAAGACTTTGTAATGAGTCCCATGTAGAATCAGGATTCAGTTTATCCACATTTAGGTCTCCACATATGAGAATGTGGTTCTTTGGAGTGGATATCTTGTCAAGAACATGATTAAGTTTGGAGAAAAAGATATTGAAGTCTCCATTAGGAGATCTGTATATACATAAGATAATCAAATTCCTACACCTGTATTGGTCCCTGATTTCAACTGCTGCCAGTTCAAAATGTTGCTCTTCACTGATTACACATAAATCGCTTCTGGTCTTATACTGATAATTTTGTTTTACATAAATACAACACCCTCCACACTTCATAGAAGTCCTACAGTATGCACACGCTAAATTATAAGACTGCAAGACTAACTGATTAATTTCAGCCTCATTGCACCAATGCTCAGTGAGACAAACAACTGAGCACTCTGTAGACTCCAGCTCCACTTCTAGCTGTTGGGTCTTATTTGCTAGGGAACATATATTTTGGTGAACAACTGTTAAGTAATTTTTTCCACCGCTATTTGCATTCCCACTTTTTTTCGTTTTAATGTCGTTCTGTTTTGGTTCAACTGCTTCCTTATTACGATTACACTCACGTTTTTTGTTTGCATATGTTATTCTTGGATAGTCACCGCCTGCAGACCGTATTAGTTTCACTTATTTTTTATAATTTTACATAAATCCAGGAGCATTTTACTGAAAGTCATTGCACCTAGTCTGTTTAGGTGCAGGCCATCCCTACCCAGACATTTGTCGTCGAGAAATTTATTTGGGTCAACAAACACAACACCAAGTTCGTCGCACTGTTCCCTAATGCCGGTGTTTATTTTGTTTGTATACGCGTTACTCACCGATCTTCTTTGTAGAATTCCGTTGATAACAATTCTGGAGCTTGTAAACAAACCTTTGGCTGACCGAATTACATTACGAATATCATTTATGATTTCTTCTTGTCTGCTGCTTCTAATAGAGTTTGTCCCTACGTGAATTATCACGCCTTTAAAATTTGTGTTGGAATCATTGTTGTTTTGGTTGGATTTTTCCGTGTTCCTAATGTTGTTGAAATGTTTCACAATCTGCTGTGGTCGGATTCCAGGGCGAACATCGACTTTACAGTTCGGAACCACTACATTTTTTAACATGGAATCGCCGATAACAAAGAAATCACTTTTGTCGATCTGTTTTGCTGGATTTCTTTCACATTTATCTTTTTTCTTATACGTCACAGATTTCCACTTATATTTGCTTACAGATTTACCGCACGAATCGTTTTCCGCCACTGTTTTCACTGGGATTTGCATATGCGAGTTTACACAGGTTTGTTTACTTCCCAATAACGGAGTTTGCACGCGCGAGTTTATTGAATTTCCACATGTTTCGCTTTCTGCCATTGTTTTTGCGGGAATATGCACATGTAAGTTTTCAAGGTTTTGTTTTTTGCTCGCGAACGGAGTTTGCACAAAAGAGTCCTCACATTTGTTTGTTTTGTTCTGTAATGGGTTTCCACATACGCAGCTTGCCGATTCACTTTTTAGCTTTGCGTTTTCTTCTTTCAGAGACTGAATCTCTTTTTTGAGAGTTCCGATATCACTTTGTAACACTTTAATTATTTCTTCTTTTGACTTTATGGTACTTACAAGTTCTGATGTTTCCCACTGCAAACAGTCGGTGCATGTCCACGGAACTTCGTCACTAATGAATATGTTTCTCCATTTGAGTTCTAATTGTATTAAACGCCTTCAGTCAAAAGTTGATTTTTTTAAAGGAGGTGGAGCCCCTCCACGCCCACACCGACATGATGGCCAACACAAAAGGTCTACTGCCATCTCTGCATAAGGGTTAGTATTCACTGAAGTGAGGTATCGCAGGATGTGGGTACTGCGATGTTTGCATACGTCTGGTTAGGATTAACCATTAATACGCGCTCATCTGGAGATAGATTGGTCGAAATCTGACGAAGGGTAGCGGTTTGAAGGGCAGAGGAAAAAAAGTGCCAAGGCAAGGGCCAAGGGAAAAAAACCTTTGCGAAAGTTAGGTCGGGCGGCAAGAGCAGTAGCGGTTGTCTTGCTGCCTGCAATAGGTTGTGTAAGGATAGGCTTTGTTAGTAGTGGGTATCATGCATGTCGATACCTTGACGTTGTGCGTTTGTGCTGCTCGGCGGCTGGCGGTGGGTGCTGGTACAGAGTCCTCGTTCAGCGTCAGCAACCTGCAACAGTTAGGTTTGTTATTGATCTTGTGTCCGATAGGTCATATACCGGAGGCACAGTGTGAGGGAATGTTGGCAGATTGTTTGTGCGTCTGTGGGCGACCTCGTCGGTGTCCCTGCTGTGGCCTGTTGGTCGGCACTAATAGCAGCTGGTAGTTGCCAGTCAGTGTTGCTGATATGCAGGGGCTTGCCGACGTTTGTCGCTGTTTGCGTATGTTAGTTGACCATAGGTGGCTATGCCCTAGCTAGCAGTGTCTTTGGCCGCTTGTGTTTCCACCTGTGGTTGTGATCGTAGCTTCCCAGAGTGAGGATGAAAGGATTGTTCGAGTGTCTCGAGTTCCTGTATAGTCGTGTGGCGTGTTTTTTGAATACTTCCTTGAGGGTATCAAGGCGGTATTCATGGTGAAGATCCACGGTGCGTGTGTAACGTGGAGCATTGCTAATGATTCGTAGCACCTTGTTCTGTATGATCTGCAGGCGGCGCAGTCGTGTGGGAGGTGCATATCCCCAGACGGGAGCTGCGTACGTCATCAGAGGTCTAATCAGTGTCATGTATAAGGACCTCGACACCCTCCCATTCAGTGTGCTTTCCCTATTGAGCATTGGGTAGAGCTGTTTGAGCCTCGCGTGTGCTCGGTTGGCAACGTATTCGATGTGGTCCCCCCATGTAAGTTTCCGGTCCAGCCAGACACCAAGGTACCTGACTTTCTCTCGGAAACGTATTGGGCGTGTATGTAGTGTTATTGGTCTACAGTGTTGGTGTTTGCGCAGTAGTTTCGGTCTGCGTGTGAACAGAACTGCTTCGCACTTGTCGACGTTTACTTTAATACGCCATCGCTCCAACCAAGGCTCAGCTGTTCTGAGTGCTGTCTGTATTCGTGAATTGATGTTCGATGGTTTCCAGTCTTGCGCCAGGATGGCTGTGTCATCCGCATAGACGGCTAACGTCGTGTTTTGTGTCGCTGGGAAGTCATTAATGTACAGGTTAAACAAGATGGGCCCTAGGATGCTCCCTTGGGGTACTCCAGCTTGGATACCGTGTTGTGTTGATTGTTTATCCTGCACGTTAGTGTTGAAACATCTGTTCGTGAGGTATGAGTGTATGAGACGTACGAGTCCGTCTGGGAAACCAGCTTCACTTAGTTTGCGTATGAGTCCGTTGTGCCAGAGACGATCGAAAGCCTTTTCGATGTCTAGGAACACGGCCCCTGTGGCTTTGTTCATGTTGTAGCCGTGTGTTATATGTTTGACTACACAGAGGAGTTGTGTTGTCGAGTGGTGATTCCTAAAGCCGAATTGCTCCGGTCTTAGGGTGTCGTTGGCGATGCAATGCCTAGTGATACGTTTCAATATTACCTTCTCAACAATCTTGCTGAGCGAACACAGCAGACTGACGGGTCGGTAATTTTGTGGGAGGGAGTGGTCTTTCCCTGGCTTCCTGAACATCAGGACCTTGGCCGCCTTCCAAAAGTCAGGGAAGTGTTGGTGTGTCAGGATGGCATTCGTTAAGTGTGTGAGGTATTCTACGGCTTTATCCGTGAACTCCTGGGGGACACGGTTTTGAATGCCATCAGGCCCAGGGGCTTTTCTAGCGTTGGTGTGATTTCATTTGTGCTAGTACGTCTTATTTCGCTGTGCGAGGGTTGGGCTACAAGTCGTGTAACCTCCTGGTCCGTTTCAAGTGTGAATGCTGGGTCTGAAGGAACCAGATTCGGCATGAAGGAGATGGTACCGGAGTGGACACTTCAATAATCCCCATGGAGCGATGCTCTGATTGTGTCGAAGGGAAAAAATCACAGCCGTGATACAATCACACTAGGTTACGTGCCATCAGACCTCATCAGTTGATCCAAAATTACCTTGTTGGGCCTGTCTCACCAGATCCGACACTAAGAAATATGTCCTTAGTTTCATCGATGACTTCACACACTTCACACTGACCTACGCACTGGAATCGAAGTCGGAGGTAACTCGCTATTTGAGGAGGCTTCATGCGATGGTCACAGCTCATTTCAACCGAAAGAACAGCAGTCTGCCATGTGACAGTGGTAGTGTATACATGTCGAAAGATTTGAAGCAATTTCGTGAAGAAAAAGTATTATCGTTTGAGTTTACAGTGAGATGTACTCCTAAGTGAAATGGCGTCTTGGAGGGAATTAACAGAACTCTTATTGAGAAAGCTCGCTGTTTGATACTTAAGTGTAAATTAAGCAAGGCATTCTGGCCAGAAGCTGTTCGTACTGCTGTATACCTACTAAACAGAAGTTTTACTGTGGCTTTGGAAGGAAAGGTTCCTGCAGCTTTGTAGCACAATGAGAAACCCAACTTGAGTAAGCTGAGAGTATTGCTTACCTACTGGTACCAAGGGAATTGAGAACAGGGTAGTTTGACAGCAAATCTTTGAAGTGCTACTTTACTGGCTACTGTCCCACGGGTACAGATTTTGGTGTCCAGAGGAAGGAAAAATAGTCTCAGAAAGGAATATTGTTTCCTACAAAGGAAGATTTGACTTTGAATGTATACTGGATTCCGGAATCTGTACAAGAATCATCAGAAAAGAAATACCAAGTCGATAATGAAGGAGAAATCGCCTAAGACGATGTTAAATCAAATGGTGGAGGTTATGAAAGAATTCCTGCACCAGAACTGGCCAGTGAAGAAAGAGGAAACTGAAAACGAAGCAGTTTGACGTTCTACCAGGAAGACAAGAAGAGGAACCTTCCTAAGTACCTAGATGACTATAGTGTTCTTCCACTGAATGCTGAATCTTTTGACGATGATGTACCAAAAAGCCGCAAGGAAATTGTAACTCGTGAAGATAAGGGATACTGGTATAAAGCTATAATGGATGAAACTGACGCTATAAAGGAAAACAAGACTTGGATCTTTGTTAAATTACCCCCTGCCATTGACAGTAAATGGGTATTCAAACTGAAGAAGGATAAGGATGGAAACATCATAAGACACAAGGCTACGCTTATGGCTAAGGGATGTTCACAGTCAAAAGAATCTGACTACGAGGAAACATATGCGCCAGTGGCTTGACTTGCAACTGTTGGAATAATACTAGTCTTTAAAATCCAACAAGGACTGCTTCTGGAACAATTTGGTGCTGTCAATGCTTTTCTACATCAATTACTCAAAGAGGGAACATACGTGGTTATTCCTGATGAATGGGCTATTGCTGGAGAATTTAAGGTCACAATTGGTTTGGTTTGCAGGTTATGGAAGTCTTTATATGGCTGAAAGCAATCACCACCAGCAGTAAATCATTCTATTCATATGTTTCGTAACTCTATAAGATTCACTCAGTTAAAAGCAGGTAATGTCTTCACCATATAATTTTAAAGGAAATTGTCACTTGCGTTGTGCTCTACACATTCTGATGGCAGGAGATGATAGAGAGGGAATGGATAGAGTGAAATTTAAATTAAAGAAGATGTTTAAAATAGAGCCACAATCGTACTTGGGAATCGAGATTTCGAGGAACAAAGAAGTATTTATCCGAGCCAAACGTAATATTCAAAGATACAGCGATTCAGTATTCAGGATTGTAACCCAGTAAAGACACCTATGGAAGTTCAACTAAAAATCACGGAAGGAAAAAGCATTGATAAGACATTTGGATAGCTGGTTGGATGCTTGGCGTATGCCATAACAACAACAACAAGTCCTGACTTGTGTGCTGTGCTCAACTTCTCTGGGAGATACCAAAACAGTCCATCGGAAGAAATCTGGGGATGTTTGAAAATAGTTATGAGATGTATCACAGGAACCATCGCTATGAAACGACATTACTGAAAAGGTTGTCAAGAAGCCCTTCTGGCGTATGTTGATGCAAACTGGAATAAAAAGGGACTGTAAGATCTACTTCTGATTACCTTTTACCATTGTTTAGAAGTATTGTAATAAATACTGCAATAAAGAGACAGACTACTGTTGCTTTGTCTTCTACAGAGGCAGAATATGTAGCTCTGGCAACAGTCGCTGCTGAGTTATTCTGACTGAAATATTTGCTGCACGACTTTCAAATTCCACACCAACTACCAGGTCGTACATTCGAGGATAATCAGTCCTGTATACGGTTACTGAAGAAATGAGGATGTTGTCAGTTGAGGCACTTTAATGTTAAATATAACTTCGTGCGGCACTTTCACTACCACAAAATACTCACTGCTGAGTATGTATGTTTCGTGGTCCAGGTTGCAGACAGCTTTACCAGACGCTTACTAGCTCGTAGATTTATCACTTTGAGAAGCTTTTTGGGGTTATCTTAATTTTTTTAATGTTAAATGTAAAATCATTGAATTGAGGAGGACTGTTGAGGGTGCAATTTCAGTTATTATATCTAATATTTATGTTAAATAATATCTAACATAAAAACACGTTTACTGACATCGTTATTCCGTGCTCAGTTGTCTTCAGTTACTTTTGAAACACAATAAAACCAACTAATAATAGTCTTTAGCATTTTGTGAGTGTCATTTAAGGGTGAGAAAGTGAAAATTTATCAATTATTTATAAAATTTATAAGCTTGTCACAAAAAAGTTTTTCTAGAATTTTTGAAAAGATATACGAACAAAGGTCGATAATTAAATATTACATCAGGGGAACATTTCTTTAGTTGTGGTGAGACTGTAGCCATTTTGAGAGCATCTGAAAAGGTGGAAGTTTTCAATAAATTGTCGAAGATGACTGATAATGGTTTTACTATGAGGGGAGCACACACTTTTAATATGAATTCAGGTACTCCATCATAGTCACTAAAGGTTTTATTGCTCAACGATTTATTATGTTCATAATTTCATTGGTATTTGTTTCATAAACAAACATTGAAGTGTTAGTGATATGTGGCATACTAATGGAATTTGAGAATGGTACCTTGCAGTTGGCCTGAATGAGATCTTTGGCCAGTGAGATGAAATATTCATTGATTTTGTTTAGAACGCTTTGTGAATCAGTGACCTTAGAATCTTTAAGTGATAGGTTTTGAACTACAAGTTTCTTCTTTAATACCTTTCTACATGGCTTTAATTTTGTTTGAAGAGCTACTCATGAAATTGTCATTCCATAAAAGTTTTGCCTGTCTAATAATTTTAAGATAGATTTCTTTGTAGGTTATACAATAGCTAGAAAAACCTTAAGTTACTACTTTTTTTTTTTTTTTTTTTTTTTTTTTTTTTTTTTTTTTTTTTGCTGCAATATTGTAGAAATCTGTTGCTCTCACTAGAAATTTTGATTCCTTTTGTTACCCATGACTTTCTATTTCTACTGCTTGAAAATTTTTTGTTTCAAGAGGAAAAGCTGTATTAAAATAATAAAGGCAGGTGTTATGAAAGCTTATAACATAGTTCTCCTTGGCTAAAAGGATATTAAAAATCCTAATATTGTCCTCTGAAAAGGTTCTTGTTTGAGGTTGATTTTACTTTTCCAAATGTCAGTGACCAGTAGCAGAGCATAATGGTCAGCGTATGCTTCACTCAGTGCTTTGCTGGTGAATATGGAGCTAGTATCAGTTATCAAGATGTGGTCGATTACTGAAACTGTGTGCTCAATTAACCTTGTTGGAGAGTTTATTGTGGGGATCAAATTGTATGTTTTGCTCAAGTTTATCAAGCATATGTACCATTACCGTTTTTTTGAAAAACCAGTCTTAAAATCACTGCAAAGTATTATTTTCATATTTAATGAGATGACATTATTCAATAGGAATTCTCATTTGGTTATTAATATGCGAATATTACTACTTGGTGCTCTATATATGTTTATGACTATATATTTACGTTCAGGCAGCTTAATCACATTAAGTTCAAAGTCGTTATCTACTGATAGTGCAAAGTGCTTATTTAGGCCTACCTCATAGAATTTTAGCTGGTCCTTTACAATGATGGCAATACCACCATGTGCAGAGAATTGCCTAAAATAGTAGCTTGTTACTGAGTACCTTGGTATAGAGGTTGACTGAATTTTTGCTTTACACAGCCAGTCTTCAGTAATACATATTACATCTGGATTTAATTGAGACTGAAGGAACACTGACAGCATTAGAATTTTATTTCTGATCGATGGGACATTATGATGTAATACAACAAATGGTGGGCTTTGTGACATTTCAGTTGAAGATATAATTAATTATTTTTCTAAAGGCATTTCTGACTAAGCACTTATCCTAAAAACTTTCTAGAGTTTTTTTTGTGTAGATTCTTGTAGGCAATTTTCAGTAAACGAAAAGGTTTTTAGTGGTTGACACTTCTGCTTCAGCTGACACTTCCATTGTTTATGGTCTAAATTATTTTGTAATTTGTGTTTGTCTGGCTATTTTGAAACTTCAGGTTGTTTTCTTTAGAATTTGATTTCGTAGTTTCTTTGCTAGTTGGTCTTTTCCCAAGATTTTTAAATGTAGCCCATGAGCTCTATGAAATCTTCTTCCTAAATTATATGTATCAATCAGCTCTACAGTATAAAGCTAGAACATATTTCTGAGATTATTTTGCTTCTAACGCAAATTTCTTAGTTGACACAGGACCAGGAAAGCAAATCATAATGATGAGGAATGTTAACAATGAGTACATTTATGTGTAACTTATTACCCAGTCACACATACACACATATACCGGTACACACGCACACACACACACACAGAGAGAGATATATATATATATATATATATATATATATATATATATATATATATATATATATATATATATATATATATATATATATATATATATATATATATATATATATAAGCCAATGCGAGGTATCAGAATGTACCCATGGATCACCAACCGCAGCACTTTAACTGTCATATTTATATTTACAATTCCACTTACATCTACTCAGAAAACAACAGAAGTATATGCCAGAGGATACTTCCATTTTACCACTTATTAGGGCTGCTTCTTGTTCCATCCAAATACAAAGGACTGCATAAATCTCTCTGTGCACACAGTAATTAGTCTGTTTTGTCTTCGTAAAAACAATATACAGGGTGGTCCATTGATAGTGACCAGGTCAAATATCTCACGAAATAAGCATCAAACGATGCTACAAAGAATGAAACTCGTCTAGCTGGAAGGGGGAAACCAAATGGCGCAACGGTAGGCCCACTAGATGGCGCTGCCATAGCTCAAACGGACATTAAGTGCGTTTCTTTAAAATAGGAACCCCTATTTTTTTATTACGTATTCGTGAAGTACGTGAAGAAATATGAATGTTTTAGTTGTACAACTTTTTCACTTTGTGATAGATGGCGCTGTAATAGTCACAAACATATGGCTCACAATTTTAGACGAACAGTTGGTAACAGGTAGTTTCGAGACACTTAAAGTGACACACCTAAAGCGAGACACTTAAAGTAGTAAAGGAGTTTTGCTATTTGGGGAGCAAAATAACTGATGATGGTCAAAGAAGAGAGGATATAAAATGTAGACTGACAATGGCAAGCAAAGCGTTTCTGAAGAAGAGAAATTTGTTAACATCGAGTATTGATTTAAGTGTCAGGAAGTCGTTTCTGAAAGTATTTGTATGGAGTGTAGCCATGTATGGAAGTGAAACATGGACGATAAATAGTTTGGACAAGAAGAGAATAGAAGCTTTCGAAATGTGGTGCTACAGAAGAATGCTGAAGATTAGATGGGTAGATCACATAACTAATGAGGAGGTATTGAATAGAATTGGGGAGTAGAGAAATTTATGACACAACTTGACTAGAAGAAGAGATCAGTTGGTAGGACGTGTTCTGAGGCATCAAGGGATCACCAATTTAGTATTGGAGGGCAGCGTGGAGGGTAAAAATCGTAGAGGGAGATCAAGAGATGAATACACTATGCAGATTCAGAAGGATGTAGGCTGCAGTAGGTACTGGGAGATGAAGCAGCTTGCGCAGGATAGAGTAGCATGGAGAGCTGCATCAAACCAGTCTCAGGACTGAAGACCACAACAACAACAACAGCAAAAAAGCTAGCTGATTTTCATTTACTACTTCTCTTAATGTCTCCACTCGTTCTTCCGTCGTGTGGACGAGTCGCTGAGAGTCCATTCCCCAATTTCCGGCCTGATAGTAGCAGATGATGTCATTGTGGACTCCATTGCTATTTCCAAAAACTTGGGCCGCTATTTTGCGGAGATTTCGAGCTTCAACCGCTATCACCTTGCCGTCCTCCACCGGAAACGAGCGGAGGAGGTTCGGGCTATACCCTTCTCTTCCCAGAATCGTGAGTACTACAATGCCGCCTTTACTAAGAGGCAGCTAGATCGTGCTCTCAGATCATCCCGATCTTCCACCCCAGGGCCAGAGGCTGTCCACATTCAGATGTTGCTCCATATTTCTCTTGCAGGCGAGCACTTTCTGCTTAATACGTACAACCGCATCTGGACAGAGGGTACGTTTCCAAGACGCTGGCGTGAAGCTACTGTGATTCCCATACCCATCCCCAAGCCTGGTAAGGACGAGCACCTTCCTTTTAGCTACCAACCCGTTTCTCTCACCAGCTGTGTTTGCACAGTGATGGAACGTATGATTCATGCCGGGCTGGTATAGTGGCTAGAGTCTAGCAATGTATTTACCACTGCACAATGTGGATATCGAGCGCGCCATTCTGCAGTTGACCGTTTCGTCACTTTGTCAACCCATGTCATGAACGATTTTTCTGCGGAAATACCACTCTGTGGCCGTGTTTTTCGATCTGGAGAAAGCGTACGACACCTGCTGTAGGATTGGTATCCTCTGTACTCTCTACATGTGGAGTTTCCAAGGCCACCTGCCCCCTTTCTGTCAGGAATTTTTGAAAGACCGAGTTCTGTGTGGGTTCTGCCACGTTGCACACTTTTATCCAGGGAAACAGAGTACGTCAGGGCTCTGTCCTGTGTGTCGTCCCTTTTCCTATAGCCATTAACCCTTTTATGGCCCACTGGCTTCCGTTTCGTTGACGATTTTGCGATCTGTTGCAGTTCTCCACAGATTTGTTTCCTCCAGCAGCGTCTTCAGATTTGTCTCAATCGTTTTTACTCGTGGAACATTGACAATGGCTTTCACTTTTCCACTGAGAAAACCGTTGGTATGAATTTTTGGCGGCGCAGTCTGTTTCTTCCACCATCTTTACATCTTGGGCCCGTTGCTCTTCCATTCGCTGACTACGAAATTCCTTGGTGGTCATTCTTGATAGAATACTTACTTCGTCCTCCGACGTGTCCTACCTTGCCACCTGCTCCCCTTGGTACCTCAATGTCCTATGTGCCCTCAGTAGTACTTCCTGGGAAGTGAATCAAACCATCTTCCTCCGTTTGTACCGGTCCCTTGTCAGTTCGAAACTAGACTATGGGTGTTTTGCTTATGTATCTGCACATCCGTCCGTCTTACGCCATCTAAATACAATCCATCATTATGGAATCCATTTGGCCACTGGTGCCTTTTACACTAGTCCATCTGAGAGTTTATGCAGAAGCTGCCAAACTATCACTGTCATACCAATGTGATGACTTCCTCAGCAGAGACACATGCCGTTTGTACGCCATGCCTAGCCACCGACTGTATATCTTCTTCTTTGATGACTCCTTTGACTGCCAGTATTGGGCACAGCCTTCTTCTCTGTTACCTCCTGGAGTTCGCTTTTGGCTACTGCTCTGGTAGCTTAACTTCATGCTACCTGCCACTTCCACTTGGTGGAGCCCTCCACTACCTTGGCTTCTGATGGCTATCGATCTTCCACCTAATCGAGTCCATCAACATGAGGTGGCAAATATGAGGCAGGGAGGTGGAAACATGGGTTCTACTATGCCAAGACTGCTACAACAGGACAACACAATTAATTAGCAGGAGTACAAAATAAGAATGCATTTATTACGTAACTTTGCTGTAGTAAATGATCAGTTGGTTGACAATTATAGAAGATGTGACTAGACTAAGCGTCGATAGAATGACATAATCTAAGAGTCACAAATCTTTCAGTGACGAATTAATCGCTCGTAATCTTGAATCAGCTTTACTGTATGATTACATGATGATGGCGTCCTCTTGGGTAAAATATTCCGGAGGTAAAATAGTCCCCCATTCGGATCTCCGGGCGGGGACTACTCAAGAGGATGTCATTATCAGGAGAAAGAAAACTGGCGTTCTACGGATCGGAGCGTGGAATGTCAGATCCCTTAATCGGGCAGGTAGGTTAGAAAATTTAAAAAGGGAAATGGATAGGTTGAAGTTAGATATAGTGGGAATTAGTGAAGTTCGGTGGCAGGAGGAACAAGAGTTCTGGTCAGGTGACTACAGGGTTATAAACACAAAATCAAATAGGGGTAATGCAGGAGTAGGTTTAATAATGAATAGGAAAATAGGAATGCGGGTAAGCTACTGCAAACAGCATAGTGAACGCATTATTGTGGCCAAGATAGATACGAAGCCCACACCTACTACAGTAGTACAAGTTTATATGCCAACTAGCTCTGCAGATGACGAAGAAATTGAAGAAATGTATGATGAAATAAAAGAAATTATCCAGATTGTGAAGGGAGACGAAAATTTAATAGTCATGGGTGACTGGAATTTGAGTGTAGGAAAAGGGAGAGAAGGAAACATAGTAGGTGAATATGGATTGGGGGACAGAAATGAAAGAGGAAGCCGCCTGGTAGAATTTTGCACAGAGCACAACATAATCATAACTAACACTTGGTTTAAGAATCATGAAAGAAGGTTGTATACCTGGAAGAACCCTGGAGATACTAAAAGGTATCAGATAGATTATATAATGGTAAGACAGAGATTTAGGAACCAGGTTTTAAATTGTAAGACATTTCCAGGGGCAGATGTGGACTCTGACCACAATCTATTGGTTATGACCTGTAGATTAAAAATGAAGAAACTGCAAAAAGGTGGGAATTTAAGGAGATGAGACCTGGATAAACTAAAAGAACCAGAGGTTGTACAGAGATTCAGGGAGAGCATAAGGGAGCAATTGACAGGAATGGGGGAAATAAATACAGTAGAAGAAGAATGGGTAGCTTTGAGGGATGAAGTAGTGAAGGCAGCAGAGGATCAAGTAGGTAAAAAGACGAGGGCTAGTAGAAATCCTTGGGTAACAGAAGAAATATTGAATTTAATTGATGAAAGGAGAAAATATAAAAATGCAGTAAGTGAAACAGGCAAAAAGGAATACAAACGTCTCAAAAATGAGATCGACAGGAAGTGCAAAATGGCTAAGCAGGGATGGCTAGAGGACAAATGTAAGGATGTAGAGGCCTATCTCACTAGGGGTAAGATAGATACCGCCTACAGGAAAATTAAAGAGACCTTTGGAGATAAGAGAACGACTTGTATGAATATCAAGAGCTCAGATGGAAACCCAGTTCTAAGCAAAGAAGGGAAAGCAGAAAGGTGGAAGGAGTATATAGAGGGTCTATACAAGGGCGATGTACTTGAGGACAATATTATGGAAATGGAAGAGGATGTAGATGAAGATGAAATGGGAGATACGATACTGCGTGAAGAGTTTGTCAGAGCACTGAAAGACCTGAGTCGAAACAAGGCCCCCGGAGTAGACAATATTCCATTGGAACTACTGACGGCCGTGGGAGAGCCAGTCCTGACAAAACTCTACCATCTGGTGAGCAAGATGTATGAAACAGGCGAAATACCCTCAGACTTCAAGAAGAATATAATAATTCCAATCCCAAAGAAAGCAGGTGTTGACAGATGTGAAAATTACCGAACTATCAGCTTAATAAGTCACAGCTGCAAAATACTAACACGAATTCTTTACAGACGAATGGAAAAACTAGTAGAAGCCAACCTCGGGGAAGATCAGTTTGGATTCCGTAGAAACACTGGAACACGTGAGGCAATACTGACCTTACGACTTATCTTAGAAGAAAGATTAAGGAAAGGCAAACCTACGTTTCTAGCATTTGTAGACTTAGAGAAAGCTTTTGACAATGTTGACTGGAATACTCTCTTTCAAATTCTAAAGGTGGCAGGGGTAAAATACAGGGAGCGAAAGGCTATTTACAATTTGTACAGAAACCAGATGGCAGTTATAAGAGTCGAGGGACATGAAAGGGAAGCAGTGGTTGGGAAGGGAGTAAGACAGGGTTGTAGCCTCTCCCCGATGTTGTTCAATCTGTATATTGAGCAAGCAGTAAAGGAAACAAAAGAAAAATTCGGAGTAGGTATTAAAATTCATGGAGAAGAAATAAAAACTTTGAGGTTCGCCGATGACATTGTAATTCTGTCAGAGACAGCAAAGGACTTGGAAGAGCAGTTGAATGGAATGGACAGTGTCTTGAAAGAAGGATATAAGATGAAGATCAACAAAAGCAAAACAAGGATAATGGAATGTAGTCTAATTAAGTCGGGTGATGCTGAGGGAATTAGATTAGGATATGAGGCACTTAAAGTAGTAAAGGAGTTTTGCTATTTGGGGAGCAAAATAACTGATGATGGTCGAAGTAGAGAGGATATAAAATGTAGACTGGCAATGGCAAGGAAAGCGTTTCTGAAGAAGAGAAATTTGTTAACATCCAGTATTGATTTAAGTGTCAGGAAGTCATTTCTGAAAGTATTCGTATGGAGTGTAGCCATGTATGGAAGTGAAACATGGACGATAAATAGTTTGGACAAGAAGAGAATAGAAGCTTTCGAAATGTGGTGCTACAGAAGAATGCTGAAGATTAGATGGGTAGATCACATAACTAATGAGGAAGTATTGAATAGGATTGGGGAGAAGAGAAGTTTGTGGCACAACTTGACCAGAAGAAGGGATCGGTTGGTAGGACATGTTCTGAGGCATCAAGGGATCACCAATTTAGTATTGGAGGGCAGCGTGGAGGGTAAAAATCGTAGAGGGAGACCAAGAGATGAATATACTAAGCAGATTCAGAGGGATGTGGGTTGCGGTGGGTACTGGGAGATGAAAAAGCTTGCACAGGATAGAGTAGCATGGAGAGCTGCATCAAACCAGTCTCAGGACTGAAGACCACAACAACAACAACAACAATCTTGAATGTCGAATCCGGTGAATTTGAAGAGTAACTTGGAACAGAGCTACAAAGACTTGACGCAGCGATGACTGAGCTGCAGACGATGACTAACATCGGCGCTGGCTGACCACTGAGTGCGGCTACAAACTGTAGACTGGCATGACTGGACTACTCTCCTGCTGCACATGAAGTGGTCTAGCAGCGCCTCACGGCGAGCTTAAGTACTGCAACTGGCTGTGTACTCTTTGGTCATCACAGCCGTTCTTCTGTTCCGTTTATCAAGAGAATCGCATCCAGCGGATCGATATCTCAGGTGATGGTATGGTCGTATGACTGACGACATCACAACTTCATTGGCGGCCCATGTTTGTCTTGGACTTCATTCGTTTCGTCTCTATTGCTGCAAGTTTCTCGGCCTTAGCATGAAACTTTGTGATAGTACCTTTCTGCACACTAATGGCTGTCGGACTGACTGTGGTGTCAGGCGTGCCTTTGTAATTGGCACCAACCATTTTCGGTATCAGCTTCCAGAACACTGGTCAGTATTTACAGCAGAGCTCGCCCAGTATCAGGCCATGCAGCACATCTGGCGACACAGGCTTTTCAATTGCATCGTCTGCTTCAACTCTCTCAGCGCCCTTCAGAGCCTTTGCGTGATGTACACAGTCCATTGCTTAGTGCAATGTGTCCAAGAAACCTTCCATTTGCTCACTCTTGAGGGATCCATTATGATGTTTATGTGGATCTCTGGTCACATCGGTCTGATAGGAAATGAAGCTGCTGATACTGCTGCCAAGGCTGCACTATTCCTACCTCGGCCCACTGGTCCTTTCATTCTTTCCGATGATTTCTGTGTTGCTGTCTGTCAGCAGGTGGTGTCACTTTGCCATCACTACTGGTCTTTCCTTCACGGGAACAATCTCTGGAGTACTATACCTTTCCCAGCAGTTTGGCCAACATCCTCACAAGATCATTTTAGCTAGGTTGTGTATTGGTCACTGTCGCTTTACCCATCGCGATTTGTTAAGTGGTGATCTCCCACCACTTTGTGCTCATTCTCATCAGCCTTTGACAGTATACTCCCACGTCAGAACCGTAAAACATGAAAAGGAATTAAAAACGACTACACATTAAGCCCAATCGACGGAACGAAAGACAGCTACAAACAGGGACTTGAAGAACCTTCAGTGAAGTACACCATAGAGAAACGGAGGCCCAGAACTAAAGATTAAATCTCCTTTGCCATATTACTACGACAGCTAAAAAGTAGAACACAGTCGACATCCTGCGTGTCGTTCCCTAAAACGGCTAATAACTCAGACTGCAAACATAAGTGACAACATAAGTGGTTAAAAAAAGGGCATTCCATCAGGAAATGGTGAAGCGTCAGACATTGAGAGCAATGAACACATAGTAGAAGGGAGCACCACTTAACAAATTGCAATGGCTAAAAAGACAGTATCCAATACACAAGCGAGGTAAAATGATCTCGTGGCGAGAGGGCCGAGACGAAGTCATCCAAGATTATGGGAGAGGCTTAGTTCCCAAGAGCTTGTTCCCATGAAGGGAGGACCAGTGGCGATGGCAAAGTTACACCGACTGCTGACACACGGCAACAAAGAGACCATCGGAGGGAATGGGAGAACTAAACTACAGGCCATTAAAATTGCTACACCACGGAGATGACGTGCTACAGACGCGAAATTTAACCGACAGGAAGAAGATGCTGTGATATGCAAATGATTAACTTTTCGAAGCATTCACACAAGGTTGTCGCTGGTGGTGACATGAGGAAAGTTTCCAACGGATTCCTCATACACAAACAGCAGTTGACCGGTGTTGCCTGGTGAAACGTTGTTGTGATGCCTCATGTAAGGAGCAGAAATGCGTACCATCACATTTCCGACTTTGATAAAGGTCGGATTGTAGCCTGTCGCATTTGCGGTTTATCGTATCGCGACATTGCTGCTCGGGTTGGTCGAGATCCAATGACTGTTAGCAGAATATGGATTCGTTGGGTTCAGGAGGGTAATACGGAACGCCGTGCTGGATCCCAATGGACCCGTATCACTAGCAGTCGAGATGACAGGCATCTTATCCGCCTGGCTGTAACGGATCGTGCAGCCACGTCTCGATCCCTGAGTCAACAGATGGGGAAGTTTGCAAGACAACAACCATCTGCACGAACAATTCGACGACGTTTGCAGCAACATGGACTATCAGCTCGGAGATCGTGGCTGCAGTTACCCTTGACACTGCATCTCGGACTGGAGCGCCTGCAATGGTGTACTCAATGACGAACCTGGGTGATCGAATGGCAAAACGTCATTTTTTCGGATGAATCCAGGTTCTGTTTACAGCATCATGATGGTCGCATCCGTGTTTGGTGGCATCACGGTGAACGCACATTGGAAGCGTGTATTCGTCATTGCCATACTGGCGTATCACCTGGCGTGATGGTGTGAGGTGCCATTGGTTACACGTCTCGGTCACCTCTTGTTCGCATTGACGGCAATTTGAACAGTGGACGCTACATTTCAGATGTGTTACGACCTGTGGCTCTACCCTTCATTCGATCCCTGCGAAACCCTACATTTCAGCAGGATAACGCACGACCGCATGTTGCAGGTCCTGTATGGGCCTTTCTGGATACAGAAGATGTTCGACTGCTGCCCTGGCCAGCACATTCTCAAGATCTCTCACCAATTGAAAACGTCTGGTCAATGGTGGCCGAGCAACTGGCTCGTCACACTACGCCAGTCACCACTCTCAATGAACTGTGGTATCATGTTGAAGCTGCATGGACAGCTGTACCTGTACACGCCATCCAAGCTCTGTTTGACTCAATGGCCATATGTATCAAGGCCGTTATTACAGCCAGAGGTGGTTGTTCTGGGTACTGATTTCTCAGGATCTATGCACCCAAATTGCATGAAAATGTAATCACATGTCAATTCTAGTCAAATATATTTGTCCAATGAATACCCGTTTATCATCTGCATTTCTTCTTGGTGTAGCAATTTTAATGGCCAGTAGTGTAGCAGGTCCAGGTGCGGGAACTACCACCATGGCAGCAGCGTCAGCAGTTTTGTTTCCTGTCAGACCGACATGATCAGGAACTCACATAAACAACACAGTGGCTCCATCAATTCTGAGCAACTGGTAGTTTTCCTGGAACCATTGCACAAAGGGATGGATGGTACACAGCACACATAGGCCCCACAGGACACTGAGAGAGTTGGAGCAGATGACGCAATTGGAAAGCCTGTGTCGCCATATGTAACTCGTTGCTTGATAAAGGGCAAAGTGCTCTGCTGTAAATATTGAGCAGTGTTCCAGAAGCCGACACTGAAAATCGTCGGTGCCAATGACGAAGGCACACCCGACACCACGGACAGCCTGAGAGGTATCAGTGCACACAAAGATACTATGGCAAAGTTCCATGTGAAGGTCGTGAAACTTAAGGCAATAGAGTGAGGATGGAGTAGTATCTTTAGGAAGTGAATCAAGGCCAAGGTGAACGCAGGCCACCAACGAAGGTGGTGAAGGATTCACATCCATTGGCAAAGTGGCAGATAGTGCGAAGTTAAGCCACCAGAGAAAGTGGCGAAAGTGAATTCCAGGAGGTTACAGAGAAGCACCCCATACTGGAAATCAAAGGAATTATCAAAGATTGAGGCATAGTATGGCTGGCCAAACATGGCAGGCAAATGGCACGTGTATCTGCTGAGAAGAAAGTCACAGCAGTACGACAGCGGCAGTTTGGCAGCTTCTGCATACAGACTCTCAATTGGGTTAGTGCAAAAGATGCCAGTGGCCAAACGGATGCCACGATGGTGGATAGTGTTGAAAAAGCATGAGGGACAGATGTACAGATGCATAAACGAAACAGCCATAGTCTAGTTTTGAATGGACAAAGGACTGGTACAAACGAAGGAGAGTGGTCCAATTCGCTCCCCAGGAAATACCGCTGAGTACACATAGGACAATGAGGGATCGAGTACAGCGAGTGGTCAGTGGGAGGGCCAAGAAAGTTTTCTATCGAGGATGAGCCCCAAGAATTTCGTAGTTTCAACGAATGGAAGAGCTATAGGCCCAAGATGTAAAGATGGTGGAAGAAACCAATTGCGCTGGCAGAAATTCATACAAACGTTTTTGTCGTGGAAAAGCGAAAGCCATTGTTGATGAGTAAAGACAATCGAGGCATCGCTGAAGACGCCACTCAAGGAGACACGTTTGTGGAGAACTGCAATAGATGGCAAAATCTTCAACGAAAAGGGAGCCGGAGATGCCCAGCAGAAGACAGGCCACTACAAATGGTGACAGCAAAGGGGACGATGCTCAGGATGCAATCCTGAGGCACACCGTTTTCGTGGTTCAAGGTGTCTGACAAGGCACAGCCCAGAAACACCTTGAAAACTCAGTATTTTAAAAATTTTTGAAGGAAACAGGGCATGTGCCCACGGAAGCCACTCGTGTAGAGAGTACACAGAATACCAGTCCTCCAGTAGGCGTTGTAGGCTTTCTCCAAATCGACAACACGGCCACAGTCTGGAATTTCCACAGAAAAACGTTCTTCACATGGGTTGACAAAGTGATGAGATGGTTAACTGCAAAACGGCGCTACTGTGCCGTGGTTTGTAAATTGTGAGACTCTAGCCACCATACCAGCTGGGCACGAGTCATATTTATATATATACTAAGGTGGTATCTGTTCTTTCGGACATGTCCGAAAGAACAGATACCATCTTAGTGTGTATATATATATATATATATATATATATATATATATATATATATATATATATACAGGGTGAGTCACCTAACGTTACCGCTGGATATATTTCTTAAACCACATCAAATACTGACGAACCGATTCCACAGACCGAACGTGAGGAGAGGGGCTAGTGTAATTGTTTAATACAAACCATACAAAAATACACGGAAGTATGTTTTTTAACACAAATCTACGTTTTTTTAAGTGGAACCCCGTTAGTTTTGTTAGCACATCTGAACATATAAACAAATACGTAATCAGTGCCGTTTGTTGCATTGTAAAATGTTAATTACATCCGGAGATATTGTAACCTAAAGTTGACGCTTGAAACCTCCGACGTTCAGTTGCGTGTTTTAACAAACACGGGCCACAGTCGGCGAGCAGCATCTGCAGGGACATGTTTACGATGACGACCGTGTTTACGAGTGTGGCTGTAGTGCAAAGTTGTGGTTTGGTCTAGCTGTCGCAGTGTCCGCATGTAGCGCTTGCCGCTATTGCTATTCTGCATTCGTCTCCGCACGCAGACCAACTGTAGTACACCGTGTTACCAGACGTCTGTGATAGTGTAGTGTTGTAGGAACTGTGGCCATGGTGTATTTGAACTCTGAAAAGGCGTAGATGATACTCATCTATGGCGAGTGACGACGAAATGCAGCTGAAGTCTGCAGGGTGTATGCAGAACGGTACCCGGACAGAGAGCATCCAAGGTGCCGCACATTGCAAAACATCTACCACCAACTGTATGCAACAGGTATGGTCGTAGCACGCAAACGGGTCCGTAACAGGCCCGTCACAGGAGAAACGGGTACAGCTGGTGTGTTAGCTGCTGTGCCATGAACCCACACATGAGTACACGGGACATTGCGAGAGCCGGTGGACTGAGTCAAAGTAGTGTCATGCGCATACTGCATCGTCACCGCTTTCACCCGTTTCATGTGTCGCTACATCAGCAATTACAAGGTGATGACTTTAATTATCGAGTGCAATTTGTCAATGTGCATTAACAGAGAATGCGCTGCAGTTCTACCTGTTTACCGATGAAGCGGGTTTCACAAACCACGGGGCAGTGAATCTACGGAACGTGCATTACTGGTCCGTGGACAATCCTCGCTGACTCAGACAGGTAGAGCGACAGTGACAGCGACCGTGGACTGTAAATGTATGGTGCGGAATCATTGGCGACCACCTCATTGGTCCTCACTTCATTGCAGGGGCCCAAACAGCTGCAACATACATCGAGTTTCCACAGAATGATCTGCCAACGTTGCTCGAAAATGTCCCACTAGAAACGCGTCGACGTATGTGGTATCAGCATGATGGTGCACCTGCACATTCCGCAATTAACTCCAGGCTGACCCTTGACAGGATGTTCGACGGGCGTTTCATAGGACGTGGAGGACACATAAATTGGCCAACCCGTTCTCCTGATCTTACACCTCTGGACTTCTTTCTGTGGGGTACGTTAAAGGAGAATGTGTACCGTGATGTGCCTACAACCCCAGAGGATATGAAACAACGTATTGTGGCAGCCTGCGGCGACATTACACCAGATGTACTGCGGCGTGTACGACATTCATTACGCCAGAGATTGCAATTGTGTGCAGCAAATGATGGCCACCACATTGAACATCTATTGGCCTGACATGTCGGGACACACTCTATTCCACTCCGTAATTGAAAACGGAAACCACATGTGTACGTGTACCACACCCCCCATGGTAATGTACATGTGCGTCAGTGAAAAAGACCAATAAAAAGGTGTTAGCATGTGGACGTAATGTGCTGTTCCAGTCTCTTCTGTACTTAAGGTCCATCACCGTTCCCTTTGGATCCCTACGTAATTTGGTGCTCTTCGATACACACGATCGAACAGCGGAGGAGTGGTACTCAAGCGTCAACTTTAGGTTACAATATCTCCGGATATAATTAACATTTTACAATGCAACAAACGGCACTGATTACGTATTTGTTTATATGTTCAGATGTGCTAACAAAACTAACGGGGTTCCATTTAAAAAAACGTAGGTTTGTGTTAAAAAACATACTTCCGTGCATTTTTTTATGGTTTGTATTAACCAATTACACCAGCCCCTCTCCACACGTTCGGTCTGTGGAACTGATTCGTCAGTATTTGATGTGGTTTACGAAATATATCCAGCGGTAATGTTAGGTGACTCACCCTGTATATATATAGTTAAGGCTCACCGGCCACTTGACCATCTTCTTCTTCTGTGCGAATGCACAAACAGTGCCTGAACTCTTACGGGGATCAGCAATGCGCCGCGAGTAATGAGTATAATGGGCGGGGGCACTACGAATGTAGTGCGGGACAATATGTTGAGAATGTGGGTTTCGCAGGAGCCGTGCCAGAGATAAATCCCTGTAGTCGTGCTATCCTCTGTGTCCTTAGTGGCTCAGATGGATAGAGCGTCTGCCATGTGAGCAGGAGATCCTGGGTTCGAGTCCCGGTCGCGGCACACATTTTCATCTGTCCCTGTTGACGTATGTCAACGCCTGTAAGCAGCTAAGGGTATTCATTTCATTGTAACGAGTCATATTTTCCATCACCTTGCAAACACACCTGGTGGGAGACCTTAACTAGAAGGAAGGTGTTTGTCTTTATGAAGCTTAGGTATGCGTATGACAGTAGCTTCACACCAGCATCTGAAAAACATGCCCTCTGCCCAGATTCAATCGTACACATGAAGGAGAAAGTGCCTGACCGCAAGAGAAAGGTTCTGCAACATCTGAGTGTGAACATCATCTGGCCCTGGGGCAGAGGATTTTGATGAACTCAGAGCACAATCTAGATCTCTTATAGTATAGGCGGAATTGTAGCTTTCATGATTCTGAGCGGAGAAGGGTATCACCTGAGACTCCTCCAGTCATTTCTGATGGAGGAATGCAGGCTAATAGTGGGTGGAGCTCGAAATTTCTGCAAACCATCAGCCCAAGGTGTTGTAAATAGCAGTAGGGTTCACTATCACATCATCTGCTACTGTCAGGCCGGGTTTTGAGAAACGGACTTTGGTCACAGCAAGCCGTCGGATGTTGGACCACATGACGGAAAAGGGAGTGGAACTGTTGAAAGAATTAGGTAAGGAAATGCAGCAAGCATTTTTGCTGCCCTGAAGAATGTGACGAAACTGTGCACACAACTGTTTATAACTGATGCAGTTTGGCACCGTAGGATGATGATTAAAAAAGTGGAGAGCAAGTCTCCGAGTGCGAACTGCGTCACTGCATACCTCAGTCCTCCAAGCGACCGGGACACGGCATGATGAAGAGGAATGGAACGTTCTGCAGTGGCAACGATAACGTTTGTAAGATATTCTACCTCGTCTTCACAATTGGAGGAAATGTGCGTCAAAGGTCGCCGGGGTGGAGCAAAGCCTCCAGTCAGCCTTAGAAAGCTGCCATTTGCGTGTACACAAAGTTGGTGCAGAAGTCAGCAAACAGAGACACACGGAAAATGATCGCTCAAGTATGTGTCAGAGAGGATGGACCACTCGAGATGATAGGCAAGCTGGGCAGTGCAAAAGGATAGGTCCAAAAGGGAATAAGTGTGCGTGGAGTCTGAAAGGAAGGCGGGTGCTCCTGTGTTAAGGGGACCACACCGTGGTTCAGGTCGAAAAAAACCGATTTTCGGTTTTCATCATATTTCGATAGATTAAGATTTTATTTAAATACTCTGAAAAGGATTTTGCTGAAAAAATTTTTTTCTATCATTTACAGAGCATTTTCCTACCACGTGTATTTATGTGCCACGCCAACTTTTCTGTCACCCACTGTCAACTCTAAGCCATATGGAGATGCCATTATTAGCAAAATAGAATGTGTAGAACACATTCAGAAACGTTTGGGAACAGGGCTGAGAAAACTAACTGTTGATATGAGAGGAAAAAAATAGAAGATGGAAAATTGTTGACCAGACAGGGTAGGTTAACTAAAACTGAAATAGAAAACTTGCAGGTATACTACGGGCAGGCAATTAGGAGAAATAAAGAAAATATGGAGGCAATGGAGATAGGTGTTTGGGCCATATTCTTCCATAAGTCCTCTACTGATGATAAGCCATGTCATGGAACGTGTCCATCAGGAGCAAATTCGTGCTGCAAATACCAGGCGATCAAAAAGTCAGTATAAATTTGAAAACTTAATAAACCACGGAATAATGTAGATAGAGAGGTAAAAATTGACACACATGCTTGGAATGACATGGGGTTTTATTAGAACAAAAAAAAAAAAAAATAAATAAAGTTCACAAAATGTCCGACAGATGGCGCTGGACAGCAAAACGTCAGTGACTGCGCATGACAAACGTGTATAAAAGGAGCTGTAATGAGAGAGAGAATCAGATGCGCCAGCAGTCGCAACATGTTGACGTTACCTGAAAAGGCGCTTTTAGTGAAGCTGTATTATCAGAATGGGAAATGTGCTAGTTCAGCGTTAGGATCCTATCCCCATAGGAAGGGGATACGAACGGGTAAAGGTCCGTTGATAAATGCAGCTGTGGCGAGAATGATTTCGAAGTTCGAAGCCACGGGTTGTTTAGACGATACACGCTGTAGTGGCCAACCGAGCACAAGGCGTAATGCTGCTGAGACAGTTCAGGAAGAAATGGAGACTGTAGCAGGTTCGTCTACGCGCGGGGATGACAGCGCTCGAGCAGTCGCATGTTGCACCGGCATTCCATACACTACTGTTTGGTTGGCACTTAGGCGTACCCTCCGATGCTATCCATACAACATCCATCGGCATCATGAACTGTTACCTGGCGATTTAGTGAAGTGGAGGGCATTTGCGGTGTGGCGTTTCAAAAGATGGCGGAAGATGACGATTGATTGAGTAACGTGTTGTGGACCGACAAAGCTCATTTCAAGCTCCGAGGGTCTGTCAACGCCCACAACTGCAGAATTTGGGGTACTGAAAATCCTAGAACTGTCGTGGAAACTCCATTGCACGACGAGAAAGTCACGGTATCGGTTGGATTTACCACGTCTACTGTTATCGGGCCTTTTTCCTTCGAAGAAATGCGTGATTCTGGTTTTGTAACTGCTACGATGACGGGTGAGAGGTACGCCAATATGTTACAGAATCGCATCATCCCCAGCCTGGCTGATAAACACCTGCTGGAACGTACGATGTTTATGCAGGATGGCGCTCCACCCCAAATTGCTAGACGCGTGAAAGATCTCTTGCGCGCGTCGTTTGGTTATGATCGTGTGCTCAGCCGCCACTTTCGTCATGCTTGGCCTCCCAGGTCCCCAGACCTCAGTCCGGGCGATTATTGGCTTTGGGGTTACCTGAAGTCGCAAGTGTATCGCGATCGACCGACATCAGTACAGAAAGTGCCAGGTGGTAGAGTGCAAGGAATTCGACTAGCCAACAACTTGCGAGCGACCGGGTAAGGCACTTTTTCCTTTACCCAGATCCCCTGGACGGCCTGCTCATCAAGATGCGTGGGACAATCTCAGGAGAAGGCAGCATGGTCGCCATTGTAATTGATACAGCTGGGAGGAGGAGGTGAACAGTCATCTTTGTGAGCATCCCTACCACAGGTTACACATTTGGCTGGGTGTCAACAGGAGATTTGAGTGTGGTTGTAATGATGACACTGGTAGCAGTGCATGAGGTTCAGAATGTACAGTCGAACTGTGATAACTTCATAGCGTGCTTCGATCTTTGATGGAAGCACCACGCCACCAAAAGTGAGAAAAAGATCGTGTGTGTGCACCTAGGATGTATCTACCTTTTTCATCACCCAGTGGACAGCAATGACATCCTGATCAGAGAGGTACTTTTGGATTTCAGCCACGATCAGACCTTCAAGCAGCCTGTTGTAAATAACACCACAGGAAGAATTCAGCATTCAATGGTCCTCGAAACGAACAGGATAGCTGTGGAGGAGCAGAGCTGCAAGCAGTTGTTGTGCTTGAGAATATGTATTAGTCTCCAAATGCAAAGTACCTTTGCATCAGTGAGAGTAGGATTTCACAGGTCAAGCAATTGCATCAACAACTTTCTGAATAATAAATGGATTTATCATAGTAAAGGACTGACAGTCTTCAGTACATGAGATCACGAGGAATCGTGGTGCAGCTGGGAGGACCTTCGAATCGTTAGCATCATTCTGTTTACATTTAGTAGATGTTGACTGTGAAGAATATGATTGGCTCATTGTGAGAAAATTCCCCATTATTGCCAGAATCTCTGATTGCGCACTCTGTCCAAATGGGGCCCCCTCCCAGAGGGGGCGCAACTGCCTTGGGCAACTGTTCACACCTCAGCTCACACCTCCCAAACACCTGACAGAGGGAGCAATCAGCAATTTGAAAAGGGGGGTGGCCTACAGGAGCACATGAGGAGGAAGAAGAAAAAAAGGAACCTCAAATGCCGAAGTGGAGGAAGGACAGGAGAACGAAGAAAGAAAAAAGGAACGAAAAACAATGGAGAGACTGTTCTGATATCAGCTACTGAAAATGCAGAATACATTTCCAAAAACATCCTAGACATGTTCCCCAAGAGAGAAGGAAAGAACAGCAAGAGAGCCCCATAATAGACAATCACGAACCCTGGGGGGGAGGAGGGGGGCGGGGGGGGGGGGGGGGGGGGGGGGGGGGACTGTGCCACTGTGCCGCATGTCCTGCACAATTCCAGGCTTATGTTAGGCATTTATCATGGTCAGTCTATATAGGTTTACGTATATCTGTAATCTTATAGGGTCATTGGCCTTCTTTCATGTTCACCCTGTCACACTTGCTACACAATAGTCCAGATTTCTGCAATAAATAAAGAGGAGACTTTGTGGGTGGCACCAACAATCATGTCTTTACTTCATCCACACTTCCTTCAAGTACCTGCGGATACCCCCCACTGGGCACATATTTAGCTTTGTCACTGAGTGTTGAAGGCAGTATTTAGACAGTTTACATCAACCACTGATATTTTCTAAGAACAATCACTGATATGTCTTAAAGGAACCACTTATGCAATACTGTTTCACAAGAAACATGATCACTTCCACAGAATAGGAAACACGAGACTCATACATAGCTTGCAGAACCTTATTGTTGCCAGATTTTACATATTCAATGCTAGCATATTGACAATATTTCCAGCATATGAAGGTGGTATCTGTTCTCTTGGACATGTCTGAAAGAACAGATACCATTGATGGTATTGCATTTCTCCCAGAATGAAATTACAATGATCCAGGCCTTTAGCTGGAGGACAGTTGAAAATGTGTGCCCTGACCACGACTCGAACCTGGGATCTCCTGCTCACATGGCAGATGCTCTATCCGTCGGAGCCACCGAGAACACAGAGGATAGTGCGAGTGCAGGGACTTATCTCTGGCACCTTCCTTGTGAGACCCACATCTCCTGCATATTGTCCACACACTACATTTGTAGTGCCCCTGCCCACTACACTCATTACTCACGGAGTCAATCTACCAGTTCCCGTAAGAGTTCGGGCAATGTGAGTGCATTCACACTGAAGGAGATCATTGGCCGGTAAGCCTTATCGATACAAGGATGGTAGCTATTTTTTCGGCCATGTCTAAAAGAACAGATACTATCTTCACAAAGGGAAAATTTTAGATTGCAAATAGGTTTCAGCGGAAGAATTGTACCTGAATAGTCCAGAAGGTCTCTGCAAATAATTTCCCAAGAAGTCACAGCAATTAAAGCCTGCAGGACTCGGTGTTCCGTTAGTTTCATTTCGACATTTGAGGAGCCCTCAGCAGCTGATGGAATCCCGCAGTGCATGGGGAAATCCTGGGGTGGCTATTTTTATCGTCAGGTACACAATTGACCCAAAACCTTCAAAACTCTTATCTCACCGACAGAGAAAAACTAACCACAACCCCAGAAGACTGCGTCAAAATACGTTCCACTGCACATCGCCACCTTCTTCATTTATATTCGGCAAAATAATGCGTTCAACCGAACTGTGTGATGACGGTGGTGGTAGTGGTGGTGGTGGTGGTGGTGGTGGTGGTGGTGATGATATAGACTAAGTTTCTCTTTGTATATAAACTTTAAAACAGCCATGTAACTGTAAAAATGCGACATTTATATGGTAAGATGCCGAAAAAATTATCGCTTTCACTGTTTTTTTGAATGAATATCAAAATAGCACTTCTAAGTCATCAACTGTAGAACAATAAAAGTATCTAATCTTATATACGAAGTTCTCGAGCACGAATTAGAACCTTTTCATGAAATTTCATTTGCAATCCCAAATTCCCCTATGCGTTTTCAATTCATGACTTACATGAAAGCCGGCCGGAGTGGCCGAGCGGTTCTAGGCGCTACTGTCTGGAACCGGGTGACCGTAATGGTCGCAGGTTCGAATCCTGCCTCGGGCATGGAGGTGTGTGGTGTCCTTAGGTTAGTTAGGTTTAAGTAGTTCTAAGTTCTAGGGGACTGATGACCTCAGAAGTCAAGTCCCATAGTGCTCAGAGCCATTTGAACCATTTTTGAACTTCCACGAAAATATCAATAATACAATATATTTAACATTATTTTCGTTTATTAGCAGTAGATATAAGGTAAAAATCGAATATAAAACAAGTTTCAGCAAAGGTACTACTTATCCTAATTTTCAACTTTCTTCTGTAACACCACGCTTCAATTCGCTTCTGGTTTGGTGTTCTCAGTGTCTATGATTCACTACCATACAATGGTGTTCTCCAAACATGTTTGATACTAGAAGACTTCTCTTGGTCAGGAATGCCCTTTTTGACAGTGCTGCTTTGCTTTTTATGTCCTCCTTGATCCATCCGTCATGGGCTATTTTGCTTCCATGATAGCAGAATTCCTTAATTTTGTGTACTTAGTGGCAAACTTCTTGCTATTCTCATTACTTTTGTTTTTGCCCCCAGCTTATTCTCAATCCATATTCTGTGTTATCAGACTTCATTCCTTTCAAAGGATTCTGTAATTACTCTACAGTTTCCCTAACAGTAGCAATATCAGCAAGAAATCTTATCACTGATATCCTTTCATCCTGAACTTTAATCCCACACTTGAAGCTTTCTTTTATTTTCATCATTGAACAGAAGGGTTAAAGACTACATCCCTATCTTACAACCTTTCCAATCTGAGCACTTCATTCCTGGTTTTCCAGTCTTATTGTTTCCTCTCAATTCTTGTACATATTGTATATTGCCTGACTTTCTCTCTACCTTACTCAAACTTTTACGAGAATTTCGAACATCTTGCTGCATTTTACATTGTCGTTTGCTTACTGTCATTGAAAGAAGACGATGATACAGATGTTAATGTAATGATCAGTCCAGCTGCAGCCACATTTGCTTGTACATTTTGTTAATTAACAAAACATTTTTAACATGCCAATAACTTTTATATGGTGAGAAAGCAATAACGTATTGGAAGTGCTGAAACTTAATACGCAGTTGTGTGACAAGTTTTAATTGAATACTTTTACCTGAAATGTTTGCTATTTGGTCATTGGTGAATAATTCTGAAGTGCAGTAAGAATACTGAGTAAATGAGCAAGCAGCAACACAATATGCTTAGTTACAGTACATATGGTCCCATACAGCAATTTCTGATGCTATGGGTAATATACACAAAGTGTAGTTCAGCGTGCTAAGTATAGCAATGGCATTCACAAGAACTGCTCAAATGCACGACCAATGGCCAGTATGCACGCAGTACATTGTCAGAACATTAACTGGCACAACCATTCAAAAATTTCTGGTATGGCTGCAATGGTGCCAGCAATTCTAGCGATGAACTTTTCTTCTGTTTCTACAACTTTGAGTACATCACGGACTGACACGGGTCCAAACACGTGAACTGAGGATGCTTAAGCAGCCTTCACAAGTAAACGACACCTCACACCTGTGTAAAGGACCTCGGCCAGAAATAAGGGGTGCAGGACAGTCTGTTGTAAAAATTATTTTGTGAACTACACACATCGGGGAAAATCTTCATGTGCTAGTGCTGCCATGAACTGAAGATGGAAAGGATGACACTGCTAGTCGTGTAACACATTTCACACAAGGGTACACCTGACGACAAGGATTTGTACCACACACTATTTGCTCGTAGATTGAACATCTTCGACACGTCGCAGAATCTCGTCTTCTATTTCGGGAGTTCACGCTGTTCTATTATGACCTGTATTGTGCACGGAAAGCGCCCATTTTGGGGATAGCAGGTTATACAGATGTCCAAATGTTTAATGTTGTGGAACCAGTCAGTTGCGAAAGTGCTGTCGATAATCTCTCACTGTGGCTTGTCGATTTCCATTCGCAAACCGTATACCACATGCATGTCAGCCATTTCAGCATACATAAACTGCTCCATGTTCACTGCAATCTGGTAATAATTGCAACTAGGAGGAGGTCACTGCGCCTGTCACAAGGTGGTGATGCTTCCAAATGAATTTGTGTGTTTCCAAGCAGACCTCAGAGCCGACACTCCACAGAGCAATTTCAAATGTCAGTACGCAATCCAATTGGCAACGCTGACAATAACTTACATCAGCTACACTAAAAGTTGACTTCAGAGACCATACATTCCTTGTAGAGATACAAGGTGATTCAAAAAGAATACCACAACTTTAGGAATTTAAAACTCTGCAATGACAAAAGGCAGAGCTAAGCACTATCTGTCGGCGAATTAAGGGAGCTATAAAGTTTCATTTAGTTGTACATTTGTTCGCTTGAGGCGCTGTTGACTAGGCATCAGCGTCAGTTGATGCTAAGATGGCGACCGTTCAACAGAAAGCTTTTTGTGTTATTGAGTACGGCAGAAGTGAATCGACGGCAGTTGTTCAGCGTGCATTTCGAAAGAAGTATGGTGTTAAACCTCCTGATAGGTGGTGTATTAAACGTTGGTATGAACAGTTTACAGAGAATGGGTGTTTGTGCAAAGGGAAAAGTTCTGGACGGCCGAGAACGAGAGATGAAAATGTAGCACGCATCCAGCAAGGATTTGTTCGCAGCCCAGGAAAATCGACTCGCAGAGAGCTGCAAATTCCACAATCAACTGTATGGAGAGTCCTACGAAAAAGGTTAGTTATGAAACCTCATCGTCTGAAATTGGTTCAAGCACTGTCTGCAGCTGATAAGATTAAAAGAATCGATTTCTGTGATTTTATCCTTGCTCAAATGGAAACAGATGAATCTTTCGTTTCAAAGATTGTGTTTAGTGATGAAGCAACTTTCCACACTAACGGGAAAGTCAACCGTCACAATGTCTGTATATGGGGCACTGAGAATCCGCGGGAAACAACTCAGTATGAACGTGACTCGCCTAAGGTGAACGTTTTCTGTGCCATTTCAGCCAATAAAGTTTTTGGTCCCTTTTTCTTCGAAGGTGCTACTGTAACTGGACTACAGTATCTGGAGATGTTAGAGAATTGGCTGTTCCCTCAGCTCGAACAAGAAGCACAACAATTCATATTTCAGCAGGATGGAGTGCCACCACATTGGCACTTATCTGTCCGTAACTACCTGAACGTCAACTACCTGAGGCGATGGATCGGCTGCCAGGCAGCCCGTGACAGAGCACTTCATCACTGGCCTCCAAGAAGCCCTGATCTTACCCCCTGCGATTTTTTCTTATGGGGGTATGTTAAGGATATGGTGTTTCGGCCACCTCTCCCAGCCACCATTGATGATTGGAAACAAGAAATAACAGCAGCTATCCAAACTGTTACGCCTGATATGCTACAGAGAGCGTGGAACGAGTTGGAGTATCGGGTTGATATTGCTCGTGTGTCTGGAGGGGGCCATATTGAACATCTCTGAACTTGTTTTTGAGTGAAAAAAAAACCTTTTTAAATACTCTTTGTAATGATGTATAACAGAAGGTTATATTATGTTTCTTTCATTAAATACACATGTTTAAAGTTGTGGTATTCTTTTTGAATCACCCTGTATATTCCTTTTGATGTTTTCTACCTTGTGTATTAATTTGAACAAATAGTTTCAGAGCACCCTGTATGTTGCAAATACAGTACTGAATTATTAACACAAATGCATATCTAGTTTTACATGACTGTGACAATATGAGACTAAAACAGAATATTTTGAGCATTGTTTAAAGGAAATGTAAGTGTGTTTTAACTACATGAAAGTGGCAAGTATATAGAAATATTTAAAAGCCAAATTATTAATTGAATTCATTTCAATGATAAATTTTAATACACCCAGATTATTTGAAGATGCTGCACTGCAGTCACTGAACATTTCTGCTCCTCACAGTAGTAACACTCTAAAACGTAGGGCTCCTATTCTCTTAAGGATTTTTTAAATACAAAACCTGTACAAATTATCTTTTTTTTTAGAAGTGAATTGATATACTGAGCCACTGGATGAAGCCGAATTATTGCTGAGCATCGAAGGCAAAAGTTTTACAAGGCAAATTTACTTATATGTGCAGGGTCATACTACTTTAGTGGTGTGGGATACTTACCACATAGGATTGGAGAAGAATGTCTTAAAAAGTTTAAAGGGCATCTTGTTTTTCGTTATCACAAAGTAGGAGAGAGATGGATATGGTAACCAAGCTGGAGTGAAAATCATCAAAATAAAATCATGTCATAAAATTTCAAGCAACAACTTTCTCCTCCAAATAAAAAAATATTTTGCCAATACCCATGAGCATTTGAGAAGTTACCACTGTAATAAAATGAGAGAAATCTCAGTTCACATATACCGTATTTACTCGAATGTAAGACGCACTTTTTGTAAACCAAAAAACCTCCTGCGGCTTAGAATCGAGTGCAAAGTAAGCGGAAGTTCTGAAAAATGTTGGTAGGTGCCGCCACAACAAACTTCTGCCATCGAATGTATATGTAGCGCAACACAGGCTTGCTTTGCAGGCACAAAGATAAATACTGGAGCCAAAACCTCTGCATCAGTACATAAATTAATAAAAAAGGTGGAAGACAAGCTTTTTTTCTCCGCCCCGAGTTTCGACCACTGCATTTTCATACTTTATCCAACAAAGTAAATACAAATTCCGTATTGTTCATCTTCGAATGTAGCAGCATTTCAATGTACTGTGAAAATTCGACTGGCAAGACTGTTTGGGGTTTTTGTCAATATGGCCAACTCTACATTCTGAATTTTTTCCTACCTGTGAGAAGAGATGGTTGCTAATAGGAACTTTTATGAATTGTGAATCACATGCAGTATTCTCTTCACCATAAGAATAATACGAATATAAACATTTTGCCATGTGTTCTTTCTTGTTTGCTACTATCTCGTTTAAATCCTGTCTGCGTAATAAACTACGAAACTAGAGTGAGACAACAGCAAATGCGGAAGAAAATGTCATGTTTATATACGTATTATTCTTATACCTAGTAGTGATACAGTCAGAAATGAAGCACGGCAATTGACTAGATTTTTAAATCTAAGATGACTAATTTCTGTGCAGAATGTAAAGTACTAAGGTGTCTGCAAAGATTTTTAAATGGAGAAAAATTTTCGCTAAACTCTCGTTCAGAGCATCTTTTGTCATACGCAGTCTATTATCTGGTTCCTGTTGATCATTTTCAAAGAAAGCAGCAGTGTAAGTAGCAACAAATAGCAGTCTCTTGCCACTGTTTCGCTAATGAGACAATTTTTCTTTTTTTTTTTTTTCTCCATTGTAAGCGGCGGTAGCGCGCACAAAAGCAAGCCACGCCGCGAGCGGCGACAGGCCGTAAACACTCATTATCAGAATGTGACAAATAATGCATGACAGTACAGTAATGCATTTTCAGCTTGGAGTGACGTAAACAACTATAACGAAGAGAACGGCACTTATGAGACCAAAGAAAAATTAGCAATCAATTGAAACCAGACAAGGCACGTGAAAAAGGAATACGGACGGAGCGCCTGACGCATAGCAATGGCTACCTGGTAAAGCTTAACTGCTAAGCTTACGACTCGAACCAAACTACTGTAGCTGTATTGTCATTCATTCGACCTAAATTGTGTCTCATCCTAAAATGGACCAACTTTGTTTCGATTTGGAGGTGCGGCCTAAAACTTTTCTCTCGCCTTGAATTTCGAGTCCCAAATTTCAGGTGCGGCATAGATTCGGGAAAATACGGTAAACATTCAGGTGTTCATCTGTCCCACACGGTATTCAGGGTTTAATGGCTGAGAAAGTCTGAATATGATTCTGTGAAATATTTGCCAGCCACTGGAGTGTGAATTCCGGCTTCAACAGAACTCGATAAATGACAGCAGATATCATCTTAGCAAGCTGTGGGATTCTGTGCATAGCATACTGAAGGTAATGCATCAAGCACAGTGTGAACGCAGTGGTGGAAGTTGAGTCAAGAGCATGAAGCCCCATATCTCCCCCCCCCCCCCCCCCCTTCCCCCTACGCTTGCTACATTTAGTGTGGCGTATATTGATAAAATGAAACCACACCTTTCTTCGGTAGTCACCTGAAAAATGAAAATTTCATTATAGAAAATTTGTGTAGAATTAATTCAACATGGCAGGATATCTGAGAACAACTGCAATTATACATTCACCGAGGATGACCAGAAAGTCCATCAGAAGTAAACAAAACACCAACTTCATTAGAGAAGAAAGCAAGTATTTCATAACTGCGGGAAAAACCCCAGCATTCACTTTCAGTCAAATAGGAAGTCAGAGAAAACCCAAACCATTGCCTGTGAGGAGTCAGAAACACTCCTTATTTATACACGCCCAGTGCCTTTATAAAGCACCACTTCGGCTGCTGCAGCTGGGTCCAAACAAGTTCACTAGTTTAGTGTGAGCAGAGGAGCAATATACAATGAACAACCACAGGCAGATTAAATCAGGCAGAAATTTATTTCCAGAATTAAAATACAAGTACTGTCCACACACTTATTCAAAAATAAGTTCATTTCCAAATACAAATCTCAGTACACACTGCAAAACTTGTTTTACTTATGACACTTACTTTTAAATAACAAATATTTTTGTATACGAACACAGAAAAATAAATCAGTAACACAGCAAAACTTACTCCATATATTATTACAATACTTTACAAAAATAAATTTTTCCAAATATCAAATGTAAGATTAGAAGTAGCCATAACAGCACAAAAGGACACACAATTCTACATATATAAGAATACTGACAATTTCAACACGAGCAAATTCCAATCTATTTGGACAAAATTAAAGGAATAAAATTTTTAAAAATCACAAAGAATGACTAGGAATTAAAAGTCTAGTAAAATTCCTGAAGTTACATTAGACATTAATTGTAAAATCCCTTTATGTCCTACTGGAAAAACAAAACTATGTTCACAAAATTAAAACAGATCCCAATTCTGCATTACTTGCAAATACTTTCAGTCATAAAAAATGAGATTCAAATGTATCATGTGTACTTAATACCTGGTAACACCTTCAAAAAATATTAATTGTACTAACTGACAAAGTTCATTGCATTAATTTTTGTATTGCACTTGTTCTGTGCAGATGCAACTTGTGGCATTCTGTGATAGTAAACTGAAGATTTGAGGAAGCTCGAGTGTGCCATGCTTCAGTTGAATGCTGGAAGAGCCAGCCATACTAAGTTTTTAAGATGTTATATAGTGGCTGTAAAGCCCATTTGACATGATGCAGGAATGAATGACTGTTCATTGGGTTAGAATGTTTGACGTTTTGGACATCAATACGCTCATACAGATATCTTTTGAAAGTAGAAGGTGTACTGAAGAAATAATTTTAAAATACATTTTAAACAAATTCCAGAATAAAAGGGTTTTTTTTCTGCTCCAGTAATTTATGAGAATGGAGCTGGGTAATTTCTCCAAAATATCATTGTTTTCAAAGATGTTACTTGTTGCATTCCCCATAGTTATTTGGACATTCAACATGCCCAGAGAAGCTAAATTTTCACACAAATTTTTCTAATTCATATGTTTAGTACAGCTGTGCTGATTTTCAATTGGACTTCAGCTCTCTCAAACATTTACAAGGTGCTTCTCAGCTATCCATAATAGCTGTGTACTTCTGCATTTTCACTACTCAGCACACAGCTACAAAGTCGTAAAATGTGAGCTGAAGCAGAATTCTCCAACACTGGCCCGAATATACTGGTGATGGCATTTCACACTCGAGATGCAGTTAGTGTTAGGAGCTTTCTCAAAACAAACTCCTTAGTGCCTTACCAGAGTTTATGTACATATCATAGTCTAAAGAGGACACTTTTTTTACTACCAGTGACAAGCCAGAAGAGACTACATACAGAAACTGCTATCTGGTCCCAGCAGTGGAGCTCATAGGTCACTTCTGACAATGATGATCAACAGATTCAAATCCCCAAAGGAGCGGACTCAGTAAATATGTGAAGCATAAATATGAGAGCAACAAATGAAAGGCTCATAATCCAAGAAAGGACACCAACACTGTTTCAGTATGGTATTTTGCAACACAAAACCTTCTGAAATGCTGCAGCAACATTAATAACCACACATTTCACACTTATTTTATTCAATATACTACTGCTTGAAAAGTTACTATAGTAAGGTTCTTTGAGAAGCACAATTTTTCCCTGCAAGTAGTCATAACTGGTGGAAAGCACCACAATAGCTTTTTAAGCAGGAATTACGGAGGCACCCTTCCACAAGTCATCACCTTTGCAATCACTGAGACGGAATGTGTCCGTCAATCTTCCTCAGTGGCAGGAGGGTTCCTTCCTAACTCTTCTCTTCCACACAACTTCATTGTTCTCACTGCCTGTCTTGTATAGCTATTGTCACAACACAAACACAGGGCAGCTAAAGCTCTGTCTGTTGGTTGGGAACCGTCTATTTACTGATAAAAATATACAAAATATTCCAGGAAATTCACCTGTGGTCACAAAAGGTAATATCTTGTATCTCTGTAACCCAAGTGAACAGACTGGCATCAGATCCACAGGCTACGCTCGACTGAGGAATCCACTGCTATATTGTTCATCAAATGAGCCACTGAATCCACCAATAATTTACACTTGAGTAGACACTGAGAGACAAATATGAACCTGTTCTGCTCATAACCCAGACAATATGGCAGTTACCAAACACAATGTTAACCATTTTGTTTTCCTCCATAGTTACACCTGTTAAATTAATATAATAGTCACCATTCATTTACGAGAGACAATATACTTACACCAGCTGCACTACGCAGAACAATATGTTATAATACTGATTTTTGACAAGCAGTTTTACTAGCATTATATACAAAACAATGATATATATAAAATTACAACATTTTCTTTAATCACAACAGTATAAATTATTTCAATATTCAGAAACTTCATATATGTTTTAATTTTGTTCCCATCTCTTGTTATGTATTACAATTAAATGCACAGCAGCAGAAATTCTCATGTTATTGTCACCGCAATTCATCAATACAGTTCATATAAACTTAAGACTCGTGCAACAAAATTTTTCTTTTAGTAAAAGGATGCAGGCTCCTCTGGCTATTGCTACACAACATAAAATACCTGAAACTAGTGCACAGTGCTGCAGCTACCCCTTTCGCTGCTGTGGGCACATACACGTATCCTGCTGTGCCATTCACAGGTGTCACGGACAAGTACAGGCGCACTGCTCAGATTTTGCTACATTGCTACGGACGTCTAAATGCATCCGGAGCTGCTGACCTTTCACTATAGCGGGTGAATTACTTTTGTATTTCAGTGGGTAAACAGGTTTTGAGTATTTATCGTACAACAAATGTGCCTTATTTCCTGCTATCAGTTGCAAGAAATGTTTCGATATCTCACATTGTTTGCGAGATGTGACTGTTATTACACTCACACGATTTGTGATGTGCAAGGACGTGACTGGGCATGTCACGTGCTTCTGTCCTTCAGATATAAAAGCCAATAACTTCAGAATGAAGTGATATATCCTTCAGCTATCAATTTCAAATATAATTTTGATATCTTATCTACATTTCATTCCCACTAATGAATAAGCAAAAATCAACCAAACATAAAGTTTTGATCTCTGCAAAATGTTTAAAATTTCAGGCAAACGTTTTTACTTAATTTGATGCACCACAAATACTGTGGCACATAACGAAAAGAAATCCAGTTCCTCATGAAGAAAAGATACCAGACTGTAAGATGTGCAAAAATAATTTTTTTTCACCTAACAGTTTTCAAAAAGTTGCATGATAAATATTTCATATCAGCTGAAATGCTGTCTCTCAGTACATGCACCAATATTTGGTGAGCGGTTCAACTGTAATAGAAACAGTTTCAGCACGGAATGCTGAGAGCTCACCTGTAGCAGCGAAAGGGTTAATATATTATAGCAGATATTTCAATTCCACTTTCAGAAACACCTTCACAATGGCCTACTGAGTGTTAGCAACGAATGACAAACATTATAATAACCATTTGGACTTGTGTTCATCAAAAGTCACATTATCAGAAACTTTTCAAATTTAATTCTGCCAATGTACAGGGAACACTGTCAGATTGGTAGGCAGGAATTCTCAAAGAAAACATGGCTGTAGTATCACACCTGCCTCCATTCAACTGGACCTCAAAAATGTTTGAACCAATTATGCCTACACACCCAAGCTGGAAATGCTGCCTCCTTTATAAAATGTACTAAACAACTATAAAATATAAGAAACAATATCAAAACAACATTTCAAGAGGAACAGCATACCTAACATGTTGCATAAATAAACAACAATCACCACCACAAATTTCCCAGTACTGTTATTCTCAGGTCTTGTCCGTTTTTCACAAGGACAGTGTGCAAGAAAAGGCTTTTAAGAAGCACACAGATCAGTTTCAAGTTAACACGGTGATGCACAATTACATTAATGCTATACAGTGTTCACAAAATTTGTCCACCAGCAAAATTAAACTTTTGTGAAGACAATATTTTCATGAGCAGGAAACAAATTCAAACGGCTACCTAATTTAACAATGCGAGTCCTTCACATGGAGCTGACATGCAGGGGCCCACATTTCCCAAGACACTTGCTACTCAAACATGGCAAGAAAAAAAGCTACTTTTTTTTAGAAAAATTGAAAACATATGCTCTGGATCATAAGAGCTGGAAGGCAACTTATTTAGGAAGTTCCAGCTATGGATCACCTCACTCACTATTGTCATGGCTGAAACACATTATTTTCCTCCTCGCTGATAGTAGTAGTGCCTACCTCATAAGAACAAAGGCGACAACATTTCTAATTCCTCTCTTTATGAGAAACAGACTTCCACACTACATGGCAGTGCGAGGCAACTAACAAAAACTTGAGTTTGAATTATTCTACTGCACACAGGTGAGAATGACCTCTCACAACAAATAATTAAATTGTAAATTACAATAATAATAATAATAATAATAATAATAATAACCATCATCATCTCTAGATTCCAACTTCACGATGCATAATACCCTGTAACTGAACTACAACCTAATGTACACCATCTTATACACTGCATACAAAATTATTATTACTACCCAACAACACCAACTGTTGACTACTGTGGCGCCACAGTCACATTTATATCCGTGAAAAAGCAAGACAGAAACAGAAATCAACTGTGTTCTGGTACTAGCACAAGTGAAACAGTATACCATGCAACTCCAATAAATGACAACTAAATCAACCACTATGCTAGGTTGCTATGGGTACACAAATGGCTTGAAAATAGATGTGACAATACAGGGCTTTTTACAGTATCAGTTATCACAGGAACAACAATGGCAAGTGTGTGCCTGAATTTATTCATGTTAATTTCAGTTCTGAAACCTGCAAATGTGTGCTTTTGTTGTTTCTTATGTTTCATAAGCAGCTACGCAGCAACGGAAGGAATCTTCCACCTGGGCCGGAATGTTGGAAGTGCCGGACACAGATGTCACAGAGATAAAGGCCGTGTGCAGGAAGAAGATGCCGGAAGCTTCCCTCGGATGCTGTGGACTATGTTTTTAACAATGAAATTATGTTTCATATACGAAAATGTAATGCTGTAATGTCACTTCTATGTTGGAGTCTGATGTTAGCTGCTTTGAAAGAGCCACGCTTGACAACACATATACACTGAAATACTTATGTAGCAGTCATCTGTATATAGTGTTACAAAACAAGATGTTTTGTGTCTTCTAAAAAGAAAAGTGTGACGGAATTATTTTGGGTTATTGATGACTCTGGTATTTATACTGAGATGTGTGTGAAGATCAGTATGACCAAAGATTTTTACTGAATGAAAATTTATATACCTGATGACACTAAAAGAGAGTAGTGATTAATCTCTGCCTTAGGGTTTACAGGAAGTGATATACACTGTGAATTTAGGAATGATTTCCAAAGCAAGGCACCAGGTTGGGATGAAGTAACAGTGGATATGATACGAGCAGCAGAAGTAGGAACCCAGTGGCTATACAGAGTGCTGAGGGTGGTGTGGAAGGAGAACAGAATTCCTGAGGATTGGAAGAAAGGAATTATAGTCCCGATCTTCAAGAAAGGGGATAAAAGGAGATGTGAGAACTACAGAGGAATCACCCTGCTATGCCACTGTGGAAAAATCTATGAAAAGATCCTGGAGAAGAGAATAAGAAGCAGTATTGAAAGTAGACTGCAAGAGGAGCAGTACGGTTTCAGACCGGGAAGATCAACAACGGACCTCATATTTGCGATAAGGCAACTGCAGGAAAGGCACTATGAGTACGGGAAGGACTTAATCATGGCCTTTTTAGATATTGAGAAGGCGTATGACAGTATCTGTAAGGACAAGCTCTGGGATGTGCTGAACGCAAAAGGGATAGATGAAGAGATAACACGAAAAGTCAGAAAAATGTATGAGGGAAGTGAGAGTTGTGTGAAAGTGGGGAGGGAACGTACTGCATGGTGCAAGCTGGAAAATGGGCTGCGACAGGGAAGTGCACTTTCGCCTTTATTGTTTATTATTGTTATGGATGAAATCCTACAGCAAGTGTCAGATGCAATTGGAGATCATAAAATGAAAGCAGTGCTTTTTGCCGATGACCTGATGTTATGGGGAAATTGCGAGAAGGAGGTGCAAGAGCAGTTAGATGCATGGGAGGCAACGGCAGCTCAATATGGAATGCATTTCTCTGCAAAGAAAAGTGAAATAATTGTCACAACAAGGAAGAAGAATAGGCCAAATGTGGATATAACTTGTGGAGGGGAAAAACTACAAGTGGTAGAGAACTTCAAGCACCTGGGAAGCATGATTGAAAGTAAGGGGGGAAACGCAATGGAAATAAATGAAAGGCGCAGAAAAGCAGGGCAGTTCTACAAATGCATTAGGGGGCTTATTTGGAGCAAGGAGGTGCCACAGAAATCCAAGGGAATTATATACCGAACATACTTTGTCCCCATATTGGCATACGGAAGTGAGACATGGGTAATGCACAAAAGCGACAAAAGTAGAATACAGGCTAGTGAAATGAAGTTCCAGAGGAGCAGGTTGAGTGTAACAAGACGAGATAGATTGCAAAATGTGTATGTGAGGGAAAGACTAAAGGAGGAACCAGTACAGGACAGGATAGAAAAATCAAGACTGCAGTGGTATGGACACATGAAGAGAATGGATGAGGGAAGAATTTCAAAGAGGATGTTTGATCTGCAACTGGAGGGGAAGAGGCCCATAGGAAGACCAAGAGATAGATGGGTGAAGGGAGTGAAGGAATGTGTGACGAGAGGAGGAGAGAACTGGACGAAGATGGAAGAGGGGGAATGGTGGAAAGACAGAACACGATGGAGAGGCTTGTGTTCCCGACAGACCCAGCCAGTGGCTGGAAACTGTCCAAGATGATGATGATGATGATGATGATGATGATGATGATGATGATGATGATGATGAGTGATCTGATATGGAATATCAGTGAAACATTATCAGTTTTATTATTCGAGAGGTATCTAAACTGAACACAAACTACATTTTAGTAATTTCCTGTATTTGAGAAATTTAATGTGCTTACCAGAGAGAACGGTGCTTACAGATCTTGGTTTGAACACTCATCCTCGGTTTGCGTAGCAATGTATAAACGAACAGAAGGTCTTTAGTTTCACCTCACATAACTACACCAAAAGATAATTTTTCTGAGGCATTTCTACAATACAGTGCCCACAATTTAACCATTGAAGCGGAGTGAACCTGTCTAAATAATAATCTTACTAGTCTTCAGATTAGGCGAGATCTACGAGGTACATACGATACACTCAGCCAAAAGAGTCTTTAAGCCTTTGATCACTAACATACCTATAGAGAGACTGCAACCTGTCTGACCCGGAGACAATAACGCATCAAGAGTAGTTCTGAAATTGCAACAGAATGTCACAAAAATAGACAGCTGTAAGAAGGAGGTAACATCCGACAAACAACTTATACCAGCTGTGGATCTGTACTTTTGTTAAGAAGAAGTTCCCACCGAGTTGATATCTGATACAGCATTCTTCAACACTCTTCTTTCATTTCGGGCTGGATAATGACATTCATTTCCCCCCATGGTGTACCTTCTCACTTGTGTTTCACACACCATCATCATACATTGATGTCTTGGAAGCAGTTCCACAGTATTTTGCATCCAGTCTACTCTCTTCCTCAGGTTATCAACAAACTTAACATCATCAATATATAATAGAGGGAAACATTCCACGTGGGAAAAATATATCTAAAAACAAAGATGATGTGACTTACCAAACGAAAGTGCTGGCATGTTGATAGAGACACAAACATACACACAAAATTCAAGCTTTCACAACCAATGGTTGCTTCTTCAGGAAAGAGGGAAGGAGAGGGAAAGACGAAAGGATGTGGGTTTTAAGGGAGAGGGTAAGGAGTCATTCCAATCCCAGGAGCGGAAAGACTTACCTTAGGGGGAAAAAAGGACAGGTACACTTGCACACACACGCACACACACATATCATCCGCACATACACAGACACAAGCAGAAATTTGTAAAGGCCAACTTACAAATGTCTGCTTGTGTCTGTGTATGTGCAGATGGATATGTGTGTGTATGCGAGTGTATACCTCTCCTTTTTCTCCCTCTAAGGTAAGTCTTTCTGCTCCCGGGATTGGAATGACTCCTTACCCTCTCCCTTAAGACCCACAACCTTCCGTCTTTCCCTCTCCTTCCCTCTTTCCTGAAGAAGCAACCATTGGTTGCGAAAGCTTGAATTTTGTGTGTATGTTTGTGTGTCTATCAACATGCCAGTGCTTTCGTTTGGTAAGTCACATCATCTTTGTTATATCACTCTTGCCCGAACACATTTTCTGCTGTCACGCCGTATGTTTAAACAACAGTGAACACCACATAGCACACTGATGCACATGTACTTAGCCAAATAAGAGGCTAAGTTAACTGCAATGGCAAAAAGCCCACATTTGGCTTGGTTGCACACATAACAATAATCTTTTGTTTTCAGAACTGTTACATAGTTCCTCCTTCAGGCTAACTGCAGATATAGGAAAGAAAAAAATATGCATGAGCACTGAAGGGAAGCCAGAACAAAATGTGTGCCAAAAACTGTTAAAATGCTGCCAGTATCGACAAATTATGTTCCAAACTATAATACAATATGGACAGATAAAAAAATCTAATCACTAAGGAGCCACAGGAGAACAAACATATAGAACATATTGAAATGTATAAGCATAAGCTTTCAGAGCCAGTGGCTCCTCGTCCTGGCGTAAGGGTTAAAGGGAAAGGGAGAGTGGTGAAGGAAAAGGACTGCTGAGGTTTAGGACATGAGGAGTGTTACAGAAGTCACCCAGAACCCTAGGTCAGGGGTTCAGAGTCTCAACTGCCACTGGCTCTGAAAACTTGCAAATTTCAGTGTCTTTTGTGTGTTTTTTCTCCTGCCGCCGCTTGAGTAAATTCTATGCCAAAGGAGCTCAAGAATTACAATTACAAATTATTACTATGAAGATGACTGTACAACAAACTGCCATTCTTCCTAAGAAACATACTGCCACAAAAAATGAATTAAAAAAGCTGATAAACAAACTATAATATACAGAGATTCAATTTCAGTCAATTTTTAATTGCTGTACACACAGTAACAAAACAAATTGGGACTAATATCATTTGAACGTCTACGCTGGTGTGCAATGAAAGTACATTTACTACCATACAAATTAAATGTGAAGTAAGTCACAAACTATAGTCCACATTGTAATATGCAAGGTAGATTCAGAAAATAAGTTACACTTTCTATTCTGAACAAGAAATTTGTTTGCGCTAAATGTACTGCAGCTCAGTAAGAACTGCAGAAAGCACAAGAATTTTCAACAGTGAATCTGTCTCCTCAAGCAACACTGTAACTTTTTGCAACAGTTTTCCAACTATCAGACAACAGATGATCAACGACTTAACCAAGTAAGCACCACTGCTTGCCGCTGTCCATTATTGTCAACCTGTTATCCATTCATACATTCTTCAAGCTCTGTCATATAAACGGCATCTATATAGCAAAACACGTAGATTATTTAATAACACAATGAAGTATTTCAGTACTGCTCTTTACTTATTAAAACTTCTGAGCTATTGGTAAAGTATGGGGTTAAACAATCTTCAAGCACACCAAGGAAACACATTAATTCCTAAAATCTCTGAAGCGTGCACATCATTCACTAACGACAGGTAGTGCCTCTGTTGTCAGGTATATATCAGAAACACCAAAAGATTTATTAACACCTATTCGGCGTTACACTAGAGGAACATTCACGTGGACAAACTGATAAGTCAGCGGTAATGGAACACACTTTGTAGTGTGAAGAAAATGAAATCAAATTTCGTGAGACTAGCATTCTGAGTTAGGTGACACATTAACACGTGAGCTTGTATTGATGGGCAGTATAAATTTATGGAGAGAAATGGAGTTAAATAAAATAAAATATGGACACAGACTTTGCAGAAAGAGAGGAGTTCTAACAATTTATTACTTGTTGGGTTCAAATTAATGATATGAATATAATAGAGGGAAACATTCCACGTGGGAAAAATATATCTAAAAATAAAGATGCTGTTACTTACCAAACGAAAGCGTTGGTATGTTGATAGGAGACAATAAAAAACACACAAACACACACACAAATTTCAAGCTTTCGCAACCCAAGGTTGCTTCGTCAGGAAAGAGGGTTGCGAAAGCTTGAAATTTGTGTGTGTGTTCGCGTGTTTTTTATTGTCTCCTATCAACATACCAACGCTTTCGTTTGGTAACAGCATCTTTATTTTTTTGATATAATTTATTACTTGTAATTGATAATGGTGTTGTCTACTGGAGACAATCGTACATGTTACTTCATGAACTGTGATGTGGTCTATACAGGTCATTACATTTCTATAAATTCAGGGCCCTCTGAGCTTTCTACATAGTTGTCAGTTTCATCTCTTAATATGTCTTCTGCAGATGGGGACTAAAAATTAGTGAATAGTTTTATGCATCAACTCTGGTCTTTCAGCTCGAAAATTTTAAAAGAAGAAATGTATAGTGTTGACACTTATTTTTCTACGTCCTCCATTGGTAAGGAAGAAAGAAGACTAAATGTGCCATATCAGATGAATGAAACTGTACACAAGTATACCAAATGCAAAAGTCTGCATGAATGCAGGTCTCTATTTCATCGACTAGAGGTGCCCGAATACAAACTTTACTACATTCGAAATTGATTGCGAACATTTTTACATCAATAACACAGCTGAGGTAAAAGTCGTCTAGACATTTCACACCATATTCTGACTATTTGCCGATGGTCTATGCCGTTGTGGTAAATGATCCCATGTCAATTATTTATATGAAACAAATGACAAGCAATACATAGTTATTCCAAAAGATGAACATAAATTAATTTTTATTTCATTCAATATAAATTGTACACAAATAAGCTACACACCATTAGAAGAAAAGGCTGTACAGCTTCAATCATCACTCCTAGAGTACTGATACTTGTGGAAAAGACCACTAGGGTGCTGACGGCAATAGAGTTGCAAAATGGCTATTGTGGAGCTCAATGTTTTCTGCATTCTTGAATTAGGGATAAATGAGTCAGCAAATTCAGTGAAGGGGACAATTTTTCTTTGATTCAACATTGGACCACCAACCACAAAAAGCACATTTTTAAAATATTTTTTATCAACTTTGACAAACTAGGTGTCTCTGCAAAGAATGAAGCTGGGGCCAACTGGATGACATGGGATGAACTGAAGAAATTAAAGTATGACCACCTTATCAGTTAACTTATATATTTTGCATCATACATACATATGAGTACTACATTACAAGGAATATCTCCCTATTACTGGGTGCAACTTCTGTACAAAATATAAGTAGGTTTCCACACCGAAGGCTTTCACCATACGATTTTAAAATTTCACTTATTGTTTGAAGTTTTCCACTAAGGATGGAAGCCTATTAAAAAAAGGAATTTGCAGAGTAGCATGTACCTTTCTGTACGATGTTCCGGACAGTGTTCTCCGAGAGAGAGAGAGAAAGTAGTTCTTTTGAATGAATCCGTACTATTGACCACAAATTCCACAAGGGCACACATGAACAGGGAGGGCAAATTTAGAAGTCACTCAAACACTGACCCAAACAAAGTTTGCAAACAGGCTCTGTATTTTGTCCTGGTATTTCTGCTTTCAGCTAAGAATATCCATTCTGAAAACACATTGTTACCCAAGAGTGGGGTAGCAAAGGAAATAAAACTGAAAATTAGGAATATAGACAAGTGCACAAAAATGGAAACACGAAAACCTACTATCAAAGTAAAGAAGATTAAAACTGTGTGCTAGACCAAGAATCAATCTCAGAGCTAAGTCTTTTGTTGGCAATGCTCTTACTGGCTGAACATCCAAGCCTTAAACTCTGAAACTGACTGAAGCTTTCAGCTCTATCATAAGTTGTTTGAGGATAAGTTAGTGATTAGAATCGTTGTCCCTGAAATTCATGAATCCAAGTTTCAGAGCCAGTTTGGCACATGCAAATCTGTAAGTCAGTTTCACGACGATGCCCACTTTGTAATGAAAATTATGATTCCATACCTGATATTATTATTTCATGATATAAATGTCCACAGCTGCAGCTCATTATTTATTTTGTCATAACATTATTTTAGATGTGAGCTGACCTTTCATTTGATGGTTAATACATGGAAACTTATGAACACATGTAATTCTGTCATTCACTTCCATATTTTGTGATCTCTTTACAATTTTCAAGCCTGGATTATAAGCTCACAACTGGTTATGATGGAATAAATAAGTCAACTGCAGCTGAGAAAAGCATTATTACTTGAACAGTTTCAAAATAGCCTGCATCCTGCTGCAGAGCAAGCTCTGTCTGGAAAGATGACAAGATGTTGCATTTCAGAGTCAGAGACAGTGGATATTATTTTATGGCAAAAATAGCAGCAATCCATTTCTACCTAAGATTGCAAGTGCAGCACTCTGAAGAAAGACTGTCAGCCATTAAAACTTAGTTTGCCAATTCTTTGATAACCTTGTTATAGTACAATGTTACTTTTAAAAGTGTAACTTAATTTCTGAATTGTCAACCTAAGGAGGAAGGTAGTATGTCATAACTTTTTGTACACTGAGCATTTTTTAAAAATAGTAACACACCACACATACTTAATACCTTGTTGCTTACATTGGCTCAAGGTATTATTTTTCCCGGACCAACAGCAGAGGTCTGCAGACACAAAAATAATATTAAGATAAGTTCACCATACAACTGAAAACACACAAGACTAATAATACATCAAACAAACTACATTAAAATGAAAATATAATTTACAGTTTTGCATGAAAAATACTGTCCACTCGTCACTAAAATGGGCTTAATACTAAATGATGCTATGTGTCACACCCATACAAGCATTATCGTAAACAATAAAACAATATAATGTAAATGAATATCAGATCATCCAAAACAGAGGCAAAATTAACACTTAAACTTGTAAAATATGCTCCTGCTACGAAGTCAAAATGTTCTGTAATGAGAAGTGCCTTTCTTTGAGGAGAACTGCTAAAATTTTTAAGAGAATCAGATAAAATATGATTCTTATTTTTTTTGATAAAACGAAGTTGTGATGCCGCACTCAATAGTTAATGATCAATCACGCAATACCCTCGCACAGCAAAGACAAATACATAAAACCTAAAATCTGAAATATTACAATGACTAAATTAAATTAGGTAACACACTGCAATATAGCACTTCTTAACTGCCATCTGATACATTGTCTGACAAACACTACCTATCACCTGGCTGCTACAAACCTCGACATGTCAATCTCCGGCATAAACCAAGCAATATATATATATAAAAAAAAAGTACTTGCCAAGCTCAGTTTTTAAACTACTTATAATTTAACACTACATTTCCTTGGTTTTCTGCAGCATGAACTTAGTCTTCTTTCTCTTCTTTGGCAGATAGGAATAATTTCTGGACATTGCAGGTCAGTTTGTCTGCAAAAATTCAGTGGAAGTGTAATATTAATGCACGTTCAAACGTTCTAAACATAAAAGCAATAGTTATGATGAACACTTACACCTAAGAGACAAGAAGCATTTAAGATAAGTGTCCAAAGTTTAACACCTAGCAAGAAATGAGAGCATATTTCCTCAACAGAGTTACAGTCAATCAGGGTAACTTTGTACAACTTACCACTTTTGTTTCAAATGGCTGCTGCTGCTCCACCTACTTGCATTATTTTGTAATAAAAGTAACTGTTTTATTACCTCTGTGATGTCTAGTTAGCATTTCAGTTGCCTTTCCAACTTCCCACAAGCTCCTAGGCTTGGATTAGCCTTTAATTGTGTTGCCTATGAAAGAGTGTCCGACTATAGTGATTCAAGTTGAACAATCCCAGATTGATACAATTACCTTGATATTTCAAAGTAAACTTACAGTACTGAACAAAGAATTTTCTTTTACTCCTTATTAACACATTACTTACTTTTGGCACAATTTAGATTTACCCAGAGCATTAGATGTAGGAAAAAAAATCTTTCGTTTTTAAGGCTGGTCTAAATTGATCCTGATGCCAAGGTACCATTGTATCGCCATTAAAATTGAAATTTTGCTCTAACAGCGCATAGTTAGTACACATTTTTTCACTTTTCCAAGCACTCAGTAATTATATATGTAAAATGTTACAATGTCTGTTCTAGTGGGTAATTTATTTTATGGCCAATATTTTCAAAAAAATTGTAAAAAGTGCTACGAAGTTACCCTGATTGACTGTACAGAACATGGTAAAAAATGGGTACTTTCTTGTGGAATAAAGAGGCATAGGTTGGGAAAGGGCAGGTCACTCGCATCATAGGACCAGCAGGACGCACCTCCAGTAAGAGCAAGGGGGAGTCATCAGAGAGAGAGAGAGAGAGAGAGAGAGAGAGAGAGAGAGAGAGAGGTGTCTATATATATATATATATATATATATATATATATATATATATATATATATATATATATATATATATATATATATATAAAAGCACTATTCTGAAATTATACATACAAAAACAGCTGAGAAGAGGAATAAATAATGCAGTTAACAAACATGACAATTGGGAAACTTGAGGGGGGGAGTGAGTGTAGGGTGATTCCAATATTTCAATAAAAACCTTGAAAGAGCTATAATATTCCTGAACTTGTATTACTGATTTGTCATGCATTATCCTTGTGCTATGACAAACGACTACAGGTGGCAGCGTAAGGAGCATCAATGCAATGATGGCCGTCCCACTGTCGACTGGTGCCACATTGGAACTGTCACTTGTTATGTTTTTCAAGTAGTGAAGCTGTTAATCAATGGAAATGCCCTGCAGGATGAAAATACAGAATGGTGTTTCATGTATGGCCCTGCACAGCAAGTGTGAGTAATGCGGAAATTCTTAGAGAGACATGACTTCTGTGTACGATGCTTTGCATCTTTGCCGGGCACACCACATAGAGGCTAACAAGAATAAGGTCGCAGTGATAGAGCTTGTGAAGGAAAACAGACTTATTAATGTAAACAGTGTAGTACTTATTAATGTAAACAGTGTAGTCACTCTTATGGATATTGGTGTTTGTTTGACACACAAAATTGTACACAGGGTATAGAAATTTGATAAAGTTTCTGCATAATGCCTGGGAAGAACTTTACTATCATTTCCGGGTTGAAGGTAATGGATATATAGTCATAACTGTCACATGAGATGAACCCTGAGTGCACTATTGGGCAGCGAACACCACCACAGCTCTCTGCCAAGGGGGGGAAAAAATTTCCATACTCTGACATCGGCAGGAAAAGTTGCGCTCAATGGCTTTTGGCATGCAAAATGGGTAAGTCTGGAGCATTACACTGAAAGGAGATTACCAGTGAACAGTAATTCATCCTCAGCTCTGAAAATCACCTTCACCCTGCAATTGGAAGCAAACGACTTTCTTTGTCTGAAACACACCGAAGAGTAAAAAAAAAAACTGCTACCCCTGCCTAACATTGTGTAGGGCCCCCGTGAGAGCACGCAAAACTGTCACAACATGATGTCACACGGACTTGATTAATATGAAGATGATATCTGTTCTTTCGGAGATGTCCGAAACAACAGATACCATCGGTGACCCTGCAGCACTTTAGAATGAAATGATAATTAAATCAAGACCCTACACTGCCGGCAGGCGTTGGTATACATCAACGGGGACAGTTGAAAATGTGTGGCCCGACCGGGAGTCGAACCCGGGTTCTCCTGTTTACATGGCAGACGCTCCATCCATCTGAGCCACCATGGGCACAGAGGATAACGTGACTGCAGGGGTTTATCCCTTGCACACTCCCCGTGAGACCCGCATACCCAATTTAATGTCCACACACTACATTCGTAGTGCCCCTGCCCATTACACTCATTACTCTTACAGAGTCCCGTAAGAGTTCGGGCAATACGTGTGCATCCGCACAGGAGGAGGTCAATGGCTGATTAGCCTTAACTATATGAAGATGGTATCTGTTCTTTTGGTCAGTGTAGCTAGTGAGTGCAGTGCCTTGTGGTATCCATCAGGTTGCTTTGATTCTTTGTAAAAACATTGAATATTTACATTCTGTGATCAGTGTAAAACCAAGAGTAGCTAAACAGGGTGTTTATTTGCATACATAGCTTAATAATGCATGTTGTAAGAAGCAATCTGATGTGGATACCACAAGGCAGTGCACTCACCAGTACTGCATCTAGCTACACTTGGTCCACAGTATAATGTCCTCTTAACACCTCCATCTGATGATGAGCCTGCAGTTGCCTGAAAACATGTTCACGGTTGAATAAATCGTAAAAAAGTGACCGGTTGCATATTTATTACCAGTTAAACACCAATTTAAATCACAATCATAGTGCGTCATCCACAATGGATATACTGGAAGCTATTTTCATTCCTACACTGTCACATTCGAACACGTTTTCCTGTTGGCAAATTTCAAGTTATAACTTGTGCCTTCACCTTCCGACACAGGGCAATATTTCACGTGCTTGTAGCACGACGACATAGATGGATGCGTTAGAAATAAGGTTGTTTCTTGTGTGCTGAAAATTCTTTCCTCCTGGATTTTTGCGAAGCAAAAAATTAGCAAATACAGTGAGGTAACTGTGCAGGGTAGAAAAAGAATCTAATGGTTTTGATGGTTAAGATTAATACCCTTGCAAAAAGCTATTTCGATTCTTGGTTTCTGAAGATTCCTACGTGCCCTGTGACAGGGAATTCAGCATAACTGAAGAGGGAAAAAAGCAGTGTAAGAGTATGGTTCCAGAAGAATTAACTAAAATGATTCACAATGTGATAGTCTTCAATCCCTATAAAGTAATTACAGTAAAACCTGACAACTTTTTTGATTTTTCTGCTGAAGTCGATGTGTGTTTGAGTGTGACTAATCTTGAAATAAGCACCCTCAGCTGGATGAGTCTCAAGAGAGAGTTTCCCAGTCGTTCCGTCAATTCGAAATGTGGAAAGAATATAATATACTCAAAAGTGGTTCTCAATGAGGCAAAAAGAATGACTTATAATCCAGAATGAGATTTTCACTCTGCAGCGGCGTGTGCGCTGATATGAAACTTTCCTGGCAGATTAAAACTGTGCGCCGGACCGAGACTTGTAATCAATTATGGGCTTTCTGGATGAAAAGTATAATGCATATTACCAGGAAATTTGTGCCTAAGAAAAACGAGTTTCACAACTACGTTTGTGTTTCTATTTCGACAATGTATAAACTACTAATTCACAAACCACGCTACGATTTATAGTTAAAATTCAGTTTATAATATATTGAGTGGATTTCTTCAATTTGGAAGTACTTATTTTTAATAAAGTGAGTACTAGAGTCATTTCAAATTTTCTTTCTTCTTTTCCTGAAAAATTTCATTTTTGGTACTTTCTGCCTTTCCCACGTCTATGCTTCACATCTGTATCACCCGTTTTGAATTACAGCACTGACAGACAGTCTCTTACAGTAGAAACCATTTAAAAACATGGGGTAGCTCAGGAAGGAATGGAGAGATGTATCGTGGTTTCTAGACTTTAACAGCCAGAAGCAAACTGAATAAAATCATTTGCAACATCAGTGTATATTATTATAAAAAACCAGAACAACACTACATTTTTTTTTGACCTTCTCTGCAGCAGTGAGAGATGCACAAGTGGTCGGTTAGTGGTTAAGGGACTAAAGTACGAAACATCAGTCCCCGACTCGTGAGGTAGTTTATCTGGAATTAGTGATGTCTGCCAGAAATGTGGTTACATTTCAACAGTAAGTAGGAGCTGTCTAACCGAGACATTAAAAGACTACTGATGCCAGAGCAGAGAAATTATTGAAAGAGAAATAAATATAAATAGGTCTACTAGATACGTAGATCAAAGCAGGAGGGCCTCCTAGGGCTCATCTGCTGCAAGAGAGGCAGCCGACCCCCACCGACCTGATAGAGGGCAGACACAGCTGCAGAGTAAAGAAAGCCTTCTGGGCAGGACAATTGTAACAGTAAAAGTGAGAAGGCCAAAAACGTTACGGACATCAGACAGATTGTCAGTAATGAAATGTGGTGAGAGAAGTAGCCTGACGAGTAGGTGGGTGGGGCCCGGTGAGCGTCCTCTGGCACTCCACATGCGACAGGACCGACCTGGCGCGCAGGTTTAAAGCTGAGATCGCATTAATATTTCGTTATTTACAAATAACCAATTTTGAGACACTTTGCTGTCATCTGCAGGTCCTCGAGACTGTGTTATAAAGTGTATTCATTCTGAGTTGGACCACACGTCAAGCTCTGAGGTCCACCTCAAAATGAACACATTTTGTAACAAAAAAATTTGAAGACCTGAAGACAACAGGAGTCTGTCAAAACTGGTCATTTGTAAATAAAGAAATATTTACGCGATTTTGTCTTCGGAAAGTTTTTACTGAGGAAGATAGGCGGAGATCTCGGCAGAGTGCCTCGAGTCACATTCCAACTGGTAATCTTACCTGACGGCAGGTGTCAGGTGGTCAATGCCCCTCATTTGTAAAAAAAGACAAAGACAATTAGGAAATTTTTGGATAGTAACTGCATAAGTGAACAGGCCTTTGCACCAACAAAACAAGAGGAAAGGTGACAAGCTATGCACTTATAATCACTTGGGATGTTGGGAAAACTAACGAATGGATTAGGTGGCTGGCCCAGAATTATGACCGGAGTGGAAAGGAAATGGAGGTGGATGGGATGCCAGGTTAACGGATGCTTCGAAGACCGCAGAAGTTATTGTTGCATTTCAAGAAATAAACCATGGAGATGAAACCCATTTAGTTTAATTCGAGTGCTGGCTCTGAGCATTATGGGACTTAACTTTTAAGGTCATCAGTCCCCTAGAACTCAGAACTACTTCAACCTAACTAACCTAAGGACATCACACACATCCATGCCTGAGGCAGGATTCGAACCTGCGACCATAGCGGTCACGCGGTTCCAGACTGAAGTGCCTATAAACGCACGGCCACACCGGCCGGCTAATTCAAGTGCTGATCTCAGTTTTCCTCAAATTTTAGTATTTACACAACTTCTAGAATTTCCTCTCTCAAATCACATTCTTGACCACACATCTGGTTTTTTTTTTTTTTTTTTTCTTTACTCATTAACTTTCATCTTTGCACCACTCAGCACTGAAACAGTTAATAAATTTCTTCTGAAATTTGGCACTTCAGGCAGACATTTCACCATTTTACCACACAAATTATCCTCTGCAACAGATTTGGCGGGAAACATAAAACTACCCGCTTCTCACTAGTCGACAGTCGTGGGCACCTCTGAGCACATTTAAGGTGTAACTCTTTCCGCATTACACGTGACGTGGGTACAAAAGACTGGTAGATATTCCGACTTACCGAGGCCACTGAGGAACCAGGCTGGCTTGTCCTGCCACACCACCCCCATGTAGTACACCGGCACACCCGTCACGGTTATCAACACGCCCATACCCACCTCGTACGGGCGCTCGTAGAACGGCACGAAGACGAGGAAAGCGCATATCAGCACAAAAGTTATGGGAATCCATAACGCCACCTGCAACACAGAGCCACATTACAATGCAAATACATCTTGTGACATACGAGAAACATTTTCATTTTTGATGACGACAGAAACAGAAGTAATGAAATAAAATTTGTGCCAAGGCCTGGACTTAAACACAGGTCTCATGTTTGCTACACAGATGTGCTAACCCGTACACTACTGTGGCTACCACATCTGTATGGACTACCTCAGTCCAGTGCCCTCTAACACAAACTTCTTTTCACACCTTCAGACCATTTTCACCTTCTTCAGCTGTCAGTATTGCCGAGGCTCTCCGATATTGGCGACAACGCTGAGACTCTTATACCTCCAGGAAAATGTAATTCCATGAGATAAATACACTGAAGAGCAAAAGAAACCGGTACACCTGCACCTGCCTAATATTGTGTAGGGCCCTCGTGAGGACGCAGAAGTGCCGCAACACGATGTGGCGTGGACTCGATTAATGCCTGAAGTAGTGCTGGAGGGCGCAGACACCATGAATCCTGCAGGGCTGTTCATAAATCTGTAAGAGTATAAGGGGGTGGAGATCTCCTGTAAACAGCACATTGCAAGGCATCCCAGATATGCTCAATGTTCATGTCTTGGGAGGTTGGTGGCCAGCAGAAGTGTTTAAACCAAGAACAGTGTTCTTGGAGCCACTATGTAGCAATTCTGGACGTGTGGGGTATCGCATCATCCTGCTGGAATTGCCCAAGTCTGTAAGAATGCACACTGGACACAAATGGATAAAGGTGATCAGAGAGGATGCTTACATATACATCACCTATCAGAGTCATATCTTGTTGTACGTGGATGCTCATCCCACTCCAACTGCACACGCCCCACACTGTTACAGAGCCTCCACCAGCTTGAACAGTCCCCTGCTGATGATGATGAGCGTTTGGCGTCATTGGCCGGGAGGCCCCTCGCGGGGCAGGTCCGGCCGCCATATCGCAGGTCTTATTACATTCGGCGCCACATTGGGCGACCTGCACGCCGGATGGGGATGAAATGATGATGAACACAACACAACACCCAGTCCCTGAGCGGAGAAAATCTCCGGCCCAGCCGGGAATCGAACCCGGGCCCAGAGGACGGCAATCCGTCACGCTGACCACTCAGCTACTGGGGCGGACAGTCCCCTGCTGACATGGAGAGTTCACACATTTGTGAGGTTGTCTCCATACCCGTACACATCCATCCGCTCGATACAATTTGAAATGCGACTCGTCTGACCAGGCATCATTTTTACAGTCGTCAGTAGTCCAATGTCTCTGTTGACAAGCCCAGGCGAGGTGTAGAGCTCTGTGTCGTGCACTCATCAAGGGTACACGGTAGGCCTTCAGCTCCAAAAGCCCATATCAATGATGTTTCATCAAACGGTTCACACGCTGACACTTTTTGATGGTCCAGCATTGAAATCTGCAGCAATTTGCAAAAGGGTTGCATTCCTGTCACGTCGAACGATTCTCTTCGGTTGGCGTCGGCCCCATTCTTGCAGAATCTTTTTTCGGCTGCAGTGATGTCGGAGATTTGAAGTTTTACCGGATTCCTGATATTCACGGTACACTTGTGAAATGGTCGTACGGGAAAATCCCCACTTCATCATTACCTTGGAGATGCTGTGTCCCATCGCTCGTGTACCGACTATAACACCACGTTCAAACTCACTTGTATCTTGGAAACTAGCCATTGTAGCAGCAGTAACCGATCTAACAACTGTGCCAGACACTTGTCGTCTTAAATAGGTGTTGCCAACTGCATTGCCATCTTCTTTCTGTTTACATATCTCTGTATTTGAATACACATGTCTATACCAGTTTCTTTGTTGCTTCGGTGTAGATCACCTATGCGTGAGAATTCTAAGTGTGGAGAGCAAGATGGCGTCACAAGCAGTCCCTGATAAAAGAATGTTGTTAAGGGGGGGAGGTGACTTTTGTTTCTTGTCAGCTGAGATATACTAGCCATAACCAGTAGTTTCACCACAGTTTTTAAAACACTGATAATTTATATGGAATAATATTCACATAATTAACATACTTTGAAATATTAGTTTTTTAAAATTTGTGATTTATAATAATCAATAAAATTACATAACAAAATTAATTATATAATTACATAACAATGAAGAACACAGAATTCCCCGACATTTTCCTTATTTTTCTAGGTAAAATGTAAGTCCCTGGGAAGTCCAAGTTTTCCAGCTATTCCAGAAGAATCGCCACCCTAGAACTAAAACATTCAGTTAACACACCTTAATTGGTCTGTCCATTTCAGGCCTCTTCCAGCGCAACCACAGTATTCCAGCAACCGATAACATGATGAAGAACGACTCGACGAAGCTCGAGTACGTTATAAGTACGTGAACGTCACTTGTGCACAGCATGATGAGTGAAAGTAGATTCTGTTGGAACAAAACAACAAAATTAAAAGTAAAATGAAACTCTTTCGAGGGTACGTGTGCAGCAGGAGTGGGTCATTTACTACATACCAGGAAGACTAGAGAAGGAGTCGGGGTGAGGCGCTTGATATTGATGTGAGACAGCATGGCTGGGAAGTGGCCGTACCGGGCACCGACAAAGCACATCCTGTTGAAAAATGAGAGCCAGTTCATCAATAACAGTGTGCCACAAACACTGACGACAAGCATTCATTTCACAATAAAAATTGTCACTTTGTGATACATAATGAACATTTCACTATACCCTGATTGGAAGGCTGAGAAATATCTGCATTTTATATGGTGAACTTTCAAAGGTCTAGTTTCTCACACGTTAAAATATCCATATAATTGATAAAAATCTTAGAAACGCACTTTAAAACATTTTTGGAATAACACTGGCAGCAGTATCACCTCATTAACATCTTCCCCTGATGTAAAATTAGTGTCTTTTGAACTGCAGGGCCAAATCCAACTAAATTTGAGTGACCTGGAAGTGTACAAGACTAAAAATTCAAATTTCTTCCGAACAGAATAAAAGGAAAAAGGAGACAACACAGCCATTCAAACTTGAAAGTAAAACACATGCAACCCCATTATGATTAAATATATTAGGCTCTATGATTATAGAACTAATGTGTAGAAAAAATCATTCACGATGCTATTGGAGCGAGAGCACAATCTTCACAGTATGTGAGAATGAATATTTCCTAAAAGTAAAATGGCACGAGTGAAGATAAATGATAAACGATATTTTCCCAGTTATAAGATGAGGTTTTTTCCAAATTCATCATTAAAAAATACAGGGTCATCTTACACTTGCAGATTAAATTATCACTTCTGAGAGCAGCAGTTTTACATTGTGCAATAGATTAATACAGGGGTTGTTCTACACTTCAGGCGGAAGGGTTGACAGGGAAGGAAGAAGGGTGAAGGGAAAGGACTGGAGAGGTCTAGGAAAAGGGGCAGATTTTGGGAAAGTAACACAGAATAATGGGTCAGGGGAGACTTACCATACAAGATGAGAGGAAAAGACTGATTGTCGAGGACTGCACCTGAGAGCTTAAAGGCGGAAGACAGGGTAACATGCAAGACAGAGATTACTACTAAAACATCGTGCACAAGTTAATAAGACTAACTCAAGTGCATTGTACATAATGGAAGTGGGAGGGGGGGTGGTGAAAAATAGACGGGAAAGACAATGGAAGATGTAGAAAACTAAAACACAGTGAAGCAAAGAGTAAATACAGTGAGGAAAAGCTGAGATGTTGTAAGGTGGGTGGCAAGAACCACGGACATGTTGTTGTGCTAGTTCCCACCTGCGGAGTTCTGAGAAACTGGTGTGGCTCTGAGCACTATGGGACTTAACTGCTGAGGCCATCAGTCCCCTAGAACTTAGAACTACTTAAACATAACTAACCTAAGGACATCACACACATCCATGCCCAAGGCAGGATTAGAACCTGCGACCATAGCAGTCGCGCGGTTCCAGACTGTAGCGCCTAGAACCACTCGGCCACCCCGGCCAGCGAAACTTGTGTCTGGGGGAAGAACCCAGATGGTGCTTGAGGTGAAACAGGTGCACACTCTGCAGCTGGATATTGTGTATTGCCAGTATACACCCTCCGCCTATTACCATTCATCCTGATTCATAATTTGGTGGTAGTCAGGCCGAATAGTGTTCACATAACAGCTGATATATGACGTGCCGTTTCGCAGGTGGCTCTTCCTTTGATAGTACATGTTTTGCAAGTTACAGGGCTATTACATGTTGGGGTAGGAGGGTGCGTACAGCAAGTCTTGCATAGGTAGGAGCCATAGGGTAGGGAGACGGGTGCAGAAGGAGCATTGGGTCTGACAACAGTATTGTGGAGATTGGGAGGGTGACGGAAAGCTATTCTAAGTGTGGTGGGCGAAATTTCAGACAGAATGGATCTCATTTCAGGACATGATTTTACGACATCATGGCCCTGTCGAAGTAGCTTATTAACACATTCCAGAACAGGATAATACTGAGTCACAAATAGTGTGCTCCGAAGCACTGCTGATACCCCCACAAAACAGCTTTGGAGCTGAAACTTTTCCATTTCAATGAAAAATCAATCCAAGTCAATTGGCAGACAGCTATTAATTTTGCTCTGGTGTCTGAAATTATCAGAAATTTCATGCAAAACAGTATCTGTTCTTACTGCCCAGGAGAAAATACAATTGCAGACAAGCAACTATTACCGGGCACAACAAAAAGCAGGTTCACTCAATTCAGACCCAACAAATACAGTCCCAAATTCTGGATTCTGCCTACTAGTGATAAAGTATACACGTAATACTTTGCCATAGTATGCAGAAGCGGCATGCAGAGGGAGAAGCAACCACTTAGAGTATATTTACTAAGATGGTCTCTGTTCTTTCGGACATTGGTGACCAAGCAGCTCGTTAGAATTAAATTGCAATGAAATGAACACCCTTAGTAAATATATAGTTAAGGCTCACCGGCCACTTGACCATCTTCTTCTTCTGTGCGAATGCACAAACAGTGCCCGAACTCTTACAGGAATCGGCAACGTGCCGCGAGTAAGTCCTAATGAGTATAATGGGCGGGGGCACTATGTATGTAGTGCGGGACAATACATTGAGAATGTGGGTTTCGTGGAGGGCATGCCAGAGATAAATCCCTGCAGTCGCGCTATCCTCTGTGTCCTCGGTGGCTCAGATGGATAGAGCGTCTGCCACGTAAGCAGGAGATCCCAGGTTCGAGTCCCAGTCGGGGCACACATTTTCATCTGTCCCCGTTGACGTATGTCAACGCCTGTAAGCAGCTAAGGGTGTTCATTTCATTGTAATTCACTTAGAGTATGTCGTTGTTCATCTTGTGGACCCATTTCCATTTCCAGTCGAGGAGGAAATGTGATGACAGAAAATTTCTTCACATCTTTTCTACTTGCTAAGAAGTTCAAAGGGTCGAAAAATTCATTATATTGTACAGTGAACAAGATCTGATGAGTTGAGAAATGTCACATGCTGAAACACAATCCACCACTGTCTCGCACCAGATAACAGACTTCACCACGATTGTATACTAGGAAAGAAGAATAAATATGTCATTATTCGGTGTACACTGCATGCTACAAAAGCAATAAAGAAGGAAAGAAGATACCTGAAACCACAACATTCTACAGTGCGATAAAGTAATGGGGGGATTGGTTGATCGAATTACGTGTAAATATACAGTACCCCACACGTCGCATGCACGAGATGATCAATGCATGGCTTCATACATTTGTTTCCATTATTTATGCTTTTCTGTTACTTTGTTGTTTCTGACCCCCTCTAAATCTCTTTTTTCCTCTAGCTCTTATTTGCACTATTCATTTTTGTCTTAAACATTTTCGTTTACACCTCACTATCTCGGGACTGAAGCTGGCACACTGCTTATCAGTGGTGTAATTTATCTCTCTCTCTCTCTCTCTCTCTCTCTCTCTCTCTCTCTGAAGCACACCCCACTTCATCCCCATTTCCACAATAGGTAGGTCTGCATGCCCTGCCCTTCCCTTTCTTCACCAATCTATTCCACAGTCTTCCCTGCAGAAGAAACTAGTTCTAGAAGTTAGGATAATACATATAATTTTATATGTATATCAGCACTACTGAATCAACCTAATGGTGATTACTGGCCAGGAATTCGTGTGTGTGTGTGTGTGTGTGTGTGTGTAACAGAACACATTTTTCGATATTTGCAATCAGCAGAGCACCACACATACAAGGCAATTTGGATGTAGCAGGTTGTATCTATTACGATGCTTATTGCACACATGATGAAAACTGTATCGTGTATTCAAAGTCGGTCATCCTTTATCACACAATACTTCATAAATTTCAAACCTACTGAAATGCAATCATCTCAAAATGTAACTAGGTAGTTTTGTAGCTCCAGTATCTCCGATTACTGGAAAGGTTGTGTTTCACTCAAAATGTTAAATGAAGGTCAGATTTATGAAAATCCCCTCTATTGCACTCACAATTCACCCTATATTTGGGACAGTGTAAGAAGATCCTTGGCAGCTCAGGGTTGTTGCCAGCTTTCAACTGCAGAGCACTAACAGCTGCAGGTGAAAACAGTAGCTGTCTAAAGAGGCATTGCCACAGAGACATTTACAAAATCACATTACTGTATCGGTCAAGTTTAGCCGGTGAAAATTGCTGTGCCTAGCACACTGCAGCTGCCACGCATCAACTTGTGCCGACTCAACTACAGCCTTTGAGCAAGTAACATTGTTTCCTTAGAGTAAGTCCTAAATTTCAGTTTAACACAAAGTTTTATTTGTTATAAATAGTTATGTAGATCTGGAATAGTATCAATTCATCAATATTCGCACATCCTGCAAAAATGGTTACTATTTAAGGTGCAAGCACATTGGTGAAGTTAGAGAGGAGGTATTTTAAATATATTGGAAGTGATATTAAACTAAAACTGTTGTACTAGAAGAATTGCTGGAAGATTGTTGGCAGTAAAATTTAGATTTCTAAAAGAATTAGTCCAGAGGAACTAGAGGAAATTTAACCTTCTGTATGTGAATTTTTAGTCCCATATGACAAAACAGCAATCAACATTTTTTAGAGTTATTTATTATGAATGTAATTTTCATTTTATTATGGAATTTATTTTAAATGTGGTTAAATAAAACAAAAAGTGATACTGCTCTTCACAAAAAATGAAACAATAAATGCACTACTAAACTATCAGATGCACTCACAGGCCAAAAATGAACAGTTTACACCCAAACCTCCATATCAGACGGTCACTGGGAGCAAGCATCATATATCGACATAGTATCGACAAAACTCCAATGTCGTTTGTGCTACATGTTGACATCCAGGAGAAAGTGTGTAAACAGTAAGTAATAGATAACATCTGACACACGGAGCACAGGAAAAGCATAACTGTGAGCATCTGTCACACAGACATTCCATGAGAAAGACAGTAGTGCTTTAGTCTGTTGTATTGAGGGTCCCGGGTTCGAGCCCTGTAGTGGAGCATGTGTGAAACTGTTACAGGGGACACTATGTTCCTCACATGTAAAATGACTCTTAGGGTTTATAGCAATGTTCTTTTGGCAGACTGCTTTTAAAAATCATAACAATTACTATTAACACAGGGAGTGGCACAAATGCTTGATCATTTCCGTTCGTGCGCAATACAGTAGTCGTATGGAGGGCAGCGGAGGAGAGTGCAGCACTTCGAGATTACTCGAGGCAGTTTCAGTTATTGTGGAGCTGTGGTTCAGTAAGCATTGCACATTGTCACTGAGAGGTATTTTAAAAGTGGCGATACTGTTCTGTCATACATCAGTTTCACAGACATTTTCACGTAAGTGGTAGGAGACAACTTCCACTGCGTAACATGATTAAATTGTGTGTCAAGACCTTCAGATCACCTGTTTTAATGTCAAAACAAAAGCCTCAATGATGTCCGAGGTAGGTCAGATCATTGGACAATGTCAAGCCGTGCCGACTAGCCTGCACCGACCCACACGTATATGAGCTACCACTCTTCGAATGTCTGATTGCTTGGCAACAAGAATACTGCATGAAGGACATAAACTTTCACCCACATAAAACTGCAATTGTTCAAAACCTTAAGCCTCACAGGTGCGCTAATTGTCAGAGATTTTCAGAACAAACAATCGCTCTGATGGGCAATGACAAATTCCTCGAGCAAGTAAGGCTTATTTTAATCTCGACAGATATGTTAACAAACACAATTTTTGCTATCGATCGGACATAAACCCACAAGAGTTACACGAATGCTCCGTGCACAGTTCCAAAGTCACAGTACAGTATGGGGTTACCAAAGCGTGTGTTATCGGGCTGTATGTTTCGAGGAAGGAAGGGTGAATAGTTACGGTAAACCAAGAATGCTGAACACTTTCTTAATTCCCAAACTGAAAAGAAACTGTCTCAGTACAAAAAAGATTTTGTTCCGACAAGACGGACTGACGGCCTGTACAGCAAATGATGTTATGGGATAGGATACTCGAGGGGCAAGTTTCGTGGCTGCATAATCTCTCACAATGGCAACACTGCTCAGCCATCTAATTACCATGAACTCAGCATTTGTGACTTTTTTCCTTTGGGGTTAACTCAAATTGTTATTGTTTGCAAACGAAAGCCGTACACTGCAAGACTTGAAAGAAGCTACAGGACAAGTGATTGCATTTATATCAAATCAAATGTCGAGTAAAGTGTTTGACAGCTTTGCTGTGAGACTTGAGGAGCCTATGCTGCAGAATGGCCGCCACTTAAATAATGTTACCTTTAAATAATGCAGCCCGTATTTTTTTGTGCTTTCTGTGTGTGTAAAAGGTTACATGTAAGTTTTATGCAGCCTTTTTTATGAACTGTCATTTTTAGCAATTCATAATAAACGACAAACTTTCAAAAATGTCTAAAAACATTGGAGTTATTTTTATTTGAAAACTGCCCAATATTTCTGCCACTCCCAGTACTTCTGCAAACGTGGTGCAATTGTTTGTTTACTCTCCTCTTCCGACGGTTTATTTTGTGAAACTACTGATGTACTCTGAAGGTTTGCTACTTTCAAATAAATGACACAAAAGCAGACTGCCAACAGAATATTGCTACAAACCCAGAAAGTCCTTTTACATGTCAAGAACACACTGTATAATGGTTTCATACATACTACAATACAAAAATTGGCACAATCAGTGCTCGAACCTGGGAGGTGTGGTAAACTAACGCTCTACCGCCTTCCCCACAGGGGTTCGAGACGATAGGTGCTCGCAGTTGTATTTTTCTGCACTCCTTAGGTCCTTATTGCTTACCATTTACACACTTTCTCCTGGACAACGGCACACGGCACAAACTGTAACAGAGTTTCGGTCGACACTCTGTCGATATACGATATTTGGTACTGACCTGACTGGCATACTTGGGTGTTAGAGACAGGACTGGGTGAGTTGGAAATTCTGGACAAAGCACAGTGCTGACAGTTTCCCCACCTGGAGGACGTCATGATGTGGACGCTGAGGCCCCCGAACGCAGACAGCGCGACCAGCAGGGGCATGCTCCACGACATCGGTCCCAGGACTTTGTCTGCAAACGTGACGGCAATGGCGTCGGAGGAGATCATCGCTATCGGAGTGAGGACTGCGAGGTACGCCACATTGGCGAGCACATAAATGAGCGTCACCAGTGGGATGGATATGTAAATAGCTCGTGGCAAATTACTGAAACAGAAGAGGTAATTTTCAAAGCAAATAATCATAAAGAGAGTGTGTGTGTGTGTGTGTGTGTGTGTGTGTGTGAAATCACACGCCAGCATATTTTAGGAATCCTTGTCCCAATACCAAAAAAACATGGTACATACAAAACTTATTTACTAGGGGGGTCAATTATCATGGTTGTAATACATCAAAATTTGTGAGGGTGGGGAAGTGGACTCTTTTATAATGGATCTTCTGACTGATTTGATGTTCCCCGCTATGATTTCATCTGCTGTGACAATCTTATCACCTTCAAGCAGCCTGGTCATCCTACCCAAAAAATTTCTGCCCTGTAAGAGCCCTGAGAGTTACTCCCTGATGCCTAACACATGTACTATCATCTCACTACTTATTCCAATTGCTGTTTTACACAAATTCCTTTACTCCTCCTGAAACTTATCTTTCTTATCTTTAAGTCCATTGAATTTTCAGCATCATTCTGCAACAACACACTTCCAATGCTGTACTTTTCTTCTTTTCTGGCTTTGCTACAATCAAAGATTCACCTCCATACAATGCCTTACACCAGATGGACATTCCCAGGTTTCTTCCTCATGATGGGAGGTCTCCAAGGGATGGGATCAATTGTTTGAAACTACCTTTATGTGGTTGTTAAGTTAGTGTTACAGGTATCATATCCTGCAGCCATTCACCTCGGTGGGCCCTAGTTTGTGTAAATTGTCACAACAGAATTTCTTCTAATTCTCTAGAGCACTGAAAATAGCAACACTATAAAAATGATGCTGTAGTGTAGGAAATAAATTAAGTAGCTGATACACTGAACGTTGTGCATTCAAATCCTGCCAGGTGCAATCTTTCTCTTTTTTTACATCTTAATTGAAATAATTGATGATTATTTTTATCAGTTAATTGGCATAAATACGATTATTCTTATTTCTGATCCTTTGCCATGTTATTGTCATCATGCTATTACACTGCTAAAGAACAGTGACACTCTAAGACACCAATAATCACAGGGAATGATAGATGACACGAAACACACTACATGGACAATAGAATTGGAGTAGCATATTTATAACGAAAAATGGTACACATTGCAACACATGGGAAAGTGGGTAATAGACATAAATAACGGTCATGTTTGACACAGGTTATGCTCCCAACATAAAGATCAATATCGGACACTCTGCAAGGAATACCCCTCCTCAGGCACTAATGTATATTTTGGACCCGTGCTGGCTACCAAACCATTGAGGAGTCTTTGGGGATTTTGTCTGTCTTCTCTTAAGGTGCATTTTCAGTTCTTGCACAGTTTAGGGAGAGGGTGTTCGTTGAAAAACACGTCTGCCAAGAGCATCTCTGGCATGCTCTAAACAGTTTAGGTCTGGGGAGTAAGTAGGCCATTCCATATAGTCAATATCTTCACTTTCCAGTGTTTCCGACACCCCAGCCATACTATTTTTTTGTTTTGTTTTAGGGCACAAAAACAACTGAAGTAATAAGCATTCATGACATAACCTTCGAACACTAATACAAAAAAGATGTTAAAAGCGACTACACATTGAGCCCAATCGACGGAAGGAAAGAGAGGTAAGAAGAAAAACTTTCTCCAGGAGAGAGGTCCACAAAATACGCTATAGAGACAGCAGAAGTCCCTGAGTCAGAGATAAAATGTCCTTTGCAATACTGCTGCAACAGATAAAAAATAAAATGCGGTCAACAGACCGTGTGTCATTTGTCAAAACGGCTGATAACTTAGACACAAACATACACTATAATGTAAGCGGTTAAAAAAAAGGGCACTCGGTGACAGCAATGAACACAAAGTGGTGGGGATCACTATTTAACAAATGGCAACAGCTAAAAAAACTGTGCCAAGTACGCAACTTAACTAAAATGATCTCACGGCACGAGGGCCGAGAAGAGGTCAGCCAAGCTGCTGGGCGAGGTCTAATTCCCCGGAGCTTGTTCCTGTGAAGAGAAGACCATTGGTGATGCCAAAGTGACACCACCTACCAACAGATGACAACACGGAGATCATCCAAAGGAATGCAAGAGTTAGCAGGTCAAGGCAGAACGACTGCAGCCTCAGCAGCAGCCTCATTTCCTGTCAGACCGATGTGACTGGGAGCCCCATCAGTATGACACGACTGGGAACCCACACAATCATCACAGTGGTTCCCTCAACAGCGATCAAGTGGAAACTTTTTTGGATGGACTGTGTACAGCACGCTAAGTGTCTAAACGGCACCGAGAGAACTGGAGCAGATAACAAAAAGCCTGTGTCACCAGATGCACTTGTTGCCCTGATAGAGGACAAAGTGCACTGCTGTAAAAATCGAGCAGTGTTCTGGAAGCTGATACCGAAACACTTTGGTGCCAATGACGAAGGTGCAACTGACACCAGGGTCGGTCACAGCCACGTCAGTGTATACAAAGGTGCTATCGCTAAGTTGCGTGTAAACACTGAGAAATGTACAGCGACAGATCAAATCCGGATTAGTTTCCTCAGGAAGCGAACGAAATCAGAGACGAGCACGGGCTGTGGCAGGTAGGGTGAAGTTGAGCTGCCGGAGCCATAGCCGAAAGCGAACTCTGGGAGGTAACAGACGAAGGGCACACCGTGTGGTGGTCAAGGGAGTAATCGAAAAAGAGGGCATAGCACAGGTGGCTGGGCACGGTAGACAAACGGCACGCGTATCCGCCGAGGAGAACGCCACACCGGTACAACAGCGGTATGTCGGCAGCTTCTGCGCACAGACACTCGACAGGGATAGTGTAAAAGGCATGTGTGGCCAAATGTATTCCACAATATTGGATTGTTTTAAGATCGATGGACGTGCAGGTGAATAAATGAAACAGCCATAGTCTAGTTTCGAACTGACGAGGGATCGGTGCAGACAGAGAAGGGGCTCCGAACTGCTCCCCAGGAAGTATTGCTTAGGACACACAGTACATTGAGGAATCAGGTAAGATTTGTGCGAGGACCAAGAAAGTTTTCTATCAAGCACGAGTCCCAGGAATTTTGTAGTTTCAGTGAGCAGATAACAACAGGCCCAAAATGTAAAGATGGTGGAAGAAACCCATTGCACTGCCAGAAATTCATTCAAACAATTTTGTCAGTGAAAAAGCTAAAGCCGACGTCAGTGCTCCACGAGTAAAGACGATCGAGACATCACTGAAGACACCACTCGAGGAGACAAATCTGTGGAGAACTGCAATAGATGTCAAAGATGTCAACGAAAGGGGAACCAGCCGGAGATACCTGGTAGTACACAGGCCACAATGAGATTAATGACTACAGCAAAGAGGGCAATGCTTATGACATTCTAGAGGCAGCCTGTTCTCCTGAATAAAGGTGTCTGAAAAGGTCAAACCCACACATACCTTGAAAACTCTGTCACTTACAAATTCCCGAAGGAAATGTCGCAAGTGGCCTCGAAAGCCCCAAGTGTATAGAGTACACGGATATCAGTCCTCCAGCAGGTGCCATAGACTTTCTCCAAATCCAAAAACATGGCCACAGTCTGGTATTTATGCAGAAAACTGTTCATAAGGGGTGATAAAATGATGAAACTGTCAACTGCAAAACAGTGCACTTGAAATCCATATAATCCATATTGTGCATTCGTTAGCAGATTGCAAGACACGAGCCACCATACCAGCCGACCATGAATCATATGTTCAATTACCTTGACTGGTGGTGAGGGAATTGGAGTGGCAGTTAGGACGATGTTTGTCTTTACCGGGCTTAGGTAAGGGCATGACAATGGCTTCATGAAAGCACCTGGGAAACGTGCTATCTTCCCAGTTGCAATTGCTACATATGAAGGAGAAAGTGATTGCCCGCAACAGACAGGTTCTGCAACATTTGAATGTGAACTCGTCCAGCTGTGGGGTGGAGGACTGGGATGAAGTGAGGGCACGATCTAACTCCCTCGTAGCAAAGGCAGCATTGTAGCACTCACAATTCTGAAAACAGAAGGGTGTCACCCGAGCCTCATCCACCTGTTTCTGATGGAAAAAGGCAGGGTGATAGTTGCTGGAGCTTGAAATCTCCACAAAAGTGGCCCAAGGTGTTGATAGCAAGAGTCCAAAATGACATCCTTTGCTACAGTTAAGCAGGAAATCAAGGAATGGACCTTGGTCCCATGGAACTTACGGAGGTTGCCCCCACACAACAGAAGAGGGAGTGAAACTGTCAAAAGAACTAGTAAATGAAAGCCAGACAGCTTTTTGCTATCCCGACGAATGTGACACAGTGCATGCAACTGTTTATAACAAATACAGATGACGGTTAAAAATGCAGAGCGCACATTTCCACGAGCGAATTGTATTGTGGCGTGCCCGACTCCACCGAGGCATTGGGACACAGTGCAGTAAAGAAGTGTTGCAAGGAGTGGAAAATTTATAAGATATTCTACCTAGTCATCGCAACTGGGAAAATAATGTTCATCGAAAGTTTCCAGGGACGAGTAAAGCCTACAACCGGCCTTAGAAAACAGGCAATTGGGTTTACACATGGTGTGGTGGAAGTCAGCAAATGGATAGCGCATGGTAAATGAACACTTGAGTACGTGTCAAAGAGAACAGACCACTCGAGACAAGGGGCAAGCTGGGCAGTGGAAGTTCCAATGGAAAAGGTGTGTGTGTGTGTGTGTGTGTGTGTGTGTGTGTGTGTGTGTGTGTGTGTGTGTGTGCACGTGTGTAGAGTCTGAGAAGAAGGTCGGTCCTCCAGTGCTAAGACTGATGAGGTTGAGTTGCCACAGAATCAGCGAAGGGGGGGACCTCTCTGACAGGTTGTCGAAGAGCGCCAGAGGGGAAGGTGTGCATTAAGATCACCAAGCAGCAGAAAGTGATGGAGCAGTTGACCATTAAGCTGGAGGAAGTCTGCACTGGTGACCACGAATGACGGAGGGATGTAGATGTTGCAAAGAGAAAGGTGAAGTGAGGAAGGATAATGGGGACTGCAACAGCTTGCAGTCGAGTGTTTAGTGAGAAGGTTTAGCAATGGACTTCATCCCAGATGAGCAGCCCAACTTCCCCACGAGATGGAATACTGTTCGCAGGGAGGAGGGGGGGCCCCGAGTCAAACTGGACTGGAAGGAAACGCGAGAGGTCAAAGCGGCCTCAGAGATGCAATTTTGTTTCTTGGAGGCAGAAAACAAGCAGATGCTGGGATTCCAAGAGCAGTTGTAATTCCTCCTTGTTGCATATAATGTCACGAACGTACTACTGACCATTGGAGAAGAGTCGTAATGTAAAATGGGGAAGACGGAACAAATGAACAGTAGTCCCCTCAAGGGCTGCCGAGTGCCAGCCTTCAAAGACTCACAGCTACAAGGCGCAGAGGCTGAAGGATACTGTTCCACGAGATCCACAAAGGTGTCGGCAGTCTCCCTCTGTCAGTCTGTGGAGCACAGGGCAGAGAAACAGTTGGCGGTGTGCACCGGTGACATGGAGGTCAGCCGGGTGAGAGTATCGTGCAACGACACCATCGAAGAGGATCACCGAGTCAGTGAAGGAGAAGACTGTTTACCTTTGATTGATTTCTTAGAGGCTTTGGGGATGGCAGACAAAGACTCAGATGAGTGTCAGATCTAGGGACGTAAAACATCTACATCTACATCTACATTTATACTCCGCAAGCCACCCAACGGTGTGTGGCGGAGGGCACTTTACGTGTCACTGTCATTACCTCCCTTTTCTGTTCCAGTCGCGTATGGTTCACGGGAAGAACGACTGCCAGAAAACCTCCGTGCGCGCTCGAATCTAATTTTACGTTCGTGATCTCCTCGGGAGGTATAAGTAGGGGGAAGCAATATATTCGATACCTCATCCAGAAACGCAACCTCTCGAAACCTGGCGAGCAAGCTACACCGTGATGCAGAGCGCCTCTCTTGCAGAGTCTGCCACTCCAGTTTGTTAAACATCTCCGTAACGCTATCACGCTTACCAAATAACCCTGTGACGAAACACGCCGCTCTTCTTCGGATCTTCTCTATCTCCTCCGATCTGGTACAGATCCCACACTGATGAGCAATACTCAAGTATAGGTTGAACGAGTGTTTTGTAAGCCACCTCCTTTGTTGATGGACTACATTTTCTAAGGACTCTCCCAATGAATCTCAACCTGGTACCCGCCTTACCAACAATTAATTTTATATGATCATTCCACTTCAAATCGTTCAGCACGCATACTCCCAGATATTTTACAGAAGTAACTGCTACCAGTGTTTGTTCCGCTATCACATAATCATACAATAAAGGATCCTTCTTTCTATGTATTCGCAATACATTACATTTGTCTATGTTAAGAGTCAGTTGCCACTCCCTGCACCAAGTACCTATCTGCTGCAGATCTTCCTGCATTTCGTTGCAATTTTCTAATGGTGCAACTTTTCTGTATACTACAGCATCATCCGCGAAAAGCCGCATGGAACTTCCGACACTATCTACTAGGCCATTTATATATATATATTGTGAAAAGCAATGGTCCCGTAACACTCCCCTGTGGCACACCAGAGGTTACTTTCACGTCTGTAGACGTCTCTCCATTGATAACAACATGCTGTGTTCTGTTTGCTAAAAACTCTTCAATCCAGCCACACAGCTGGTCTGATATTCCGTAGGCTCTTACTTTGTTTATCAGGGGACAGTGTGGAATTGTATCGAACGCCTTCCGGAAGTCAAGGAAAATAGCATCTACCTGGGAGCCTGTATCTAATATTTTCTGGGTCTCATGAACAAATAAAGCGAGCTGAGCCTCACACGATCGCTGTTTCCGGAATCCATGTTGATTCCTACAGAGTAGATTCTGGGTTTCCAGAAACGACATGATACACGACCAAAAAACATGTTCTAAAATTCTACAACAGATCAACGTCAGAGATATAGGTCTACAGTTTTGCTCATCTGCTCGATGCGAGTATTCCTTTTGCCCTTCCTGGCCTGCTGGGTAATGTAGCAGTTGATTCTGGGGAAAGATTTGGTGGCTCATCCTGCATCTGTAGAAGGAGACATGGATGTTATCGTTATACTGGGAGATTTTACAACTGCAATGCTGAATCGACTGCAGGTCGCAAGTATGTGTGGCCACATTATCCGTGGAGTGGGGCAAAGCAAGATTGGTACTGTAAGTGCTGGATGGTAAAATGCTGGGCTTTCGAATAGCCAACAACTTGTGACAGACAGAGTAAGGTACTTTTTTCTTCATCCAGATCTCCCGGATGGCTCCCAAATCGAGATACGTGGGACATTCACAGGCGAGGCGCCACGGTCACTATTACAACCGATATAGTGGGAAGTAGGAGGTGGGCAATCACTCTCATCAGTATACCTGCCACAAGTAAAACAATTGGCTGTATTTTAAAAGGACATGTGAGTATGGCTGTAACATTGACACCGGTAGCAGCACATTGCGTTTGGAAATCAAGGTCGGACTGTGATAGCTTCATAGCCTGCTTTGATATTCAATGGAAGCAATACTCTATCAAAGAGTGTGTGTATGCACTATGGTTGCATCAAACTTTTTTGTTACCCAATGGACTGCAGTGACACCTCAACTGGAGAGGTAAGTTTGGATGTCTCTCTCTGTCAGAGCATCAAGCAGTCGAGTGTAAATGACACCACATGAAGAATTCAGTCTTTGACGGACCTTGATACGAATGGGACAGCCGTGGAGGAGCGAAGCTGTAAGCAGTTGTTGGGTTTGAAAATCACAATTGGTCTTAAGAGGCAAAGTCCATTATGCAAAAAAGAGAAGGATTCACAAGGCCTGCAACCGATCTCAACACCTTTCTGAATAATAAATGGATTAATCGTAGCAAAGTGCTGGCCACCTCTGGTGCACCATACCACAAGGAACTGAGGTGCAGTTGGGAGAGTCTCTGAACCTTTAGCCTTATTCCGTTTACGTTTAGTAGATGTAGATGAAGACAGTGACTAGCTCATTGCTAAGAAATCGCCCACAACTGCCGGCATCTCTGATGGTGTGCTCCTTCCAACTGAGGAGACCCCTAAGACCAGGGTCATCACCTGCTGCCTCAGATGATTGCTCACACCTCAGGTCGCACCTCCTGAACTCCTGACAGTGGGACCAACCGGCAATTTGGGAAGGTAACAGCTCAGGTAATCACCCCTCCCTGGCCTGGCCTATACCTGGGCGTACTTACGAACCCTAACTGTCACCCCGTGGCTGGGAATTACACGTTACCCAGTCACCTGCTTCGTGTAAAACACACAAGCTGGCACAGATGTGCAGCTCAGGAACAGAAGAGCTGCTGCAAAGGCTGTGGCCCCATAGTAGCTGAGCACGAACTCACGAAAGAGTGGTAAGCCCCCTTGGGAGTCAGTGGTTGTGTGTTGGGCAGTCACTGTCATCCATAAACAGGAAGTTGGAATCTACCACACCCCTAAACCGAAAGAATCAATCCAGATTAACCTCCTTGCAATATTGCAAATTCATGCGTGCACACACAAACACACAAGCGCGCATGTGCCCACACACCACCTGCCCTTCCATTATGGTACAGTTTTAGGTGGCTCGTTGTCCCAGGTTTGATTCCATACCATGTCGGGGATTTTCTCCACTTCAAACAAAGAGTGAGTGAGTGTGTGTGTGTGTGTGTGTGTGTGTGTGTGTGTGTGTGTGTGTGTGTGTGTGTGCGCGCGTTCGTGTTGTCCTAATCCCTATCATCACTTGACCACAACTGTTGTGGTCAAGTCTTTAAAGTAAACACTCCTTAACAAATTCAAAGAATCCAGATATTGATAGCTCAAGTTATGCAAGTGCACATGGGGGCGTTCTTGAGGCGCCGAAACTGGTGGTCTGTATAAAATAACTTCTCAAAGAAAACAGCTGTTTGCAATTTTCCTTGGTACTTATTTGACTGGCCTCTGACCCTTCTCCACAATGGATCAACAGAAGGTCCTCAGTTTTTAGTGATTTTCATACTTTACCTTAATGTCTCACTGTCTTAATTTGATACACACTGACTGAATTTTCCGTTTCATACGCATTTGAAGCTTAGCTTTGAAAACCCTGTTTAGTTTCCCAAAAGCTCTGCAATCCATTTATATCCTTCACTCCCATTCAATTTACTGTCTTTAACTGAACTAAATACAGAAACTCATCAATTTGTTCTACTACTGCATTCTTAACTTTTATTACTTTCTTTGTAGTGTATTGCTTACACATTTATCTTTTTTTTTAGGAAAGGTATACTGCATTATAAGCTAGGTCTACTTACACATAAGGATTCTTCAGCTCTTCTGTCATGAAGTTTAAGTAATTCCTGGAAAAAAAGGAAATCCAATGGTAATTATTCAACATTCAACAGGAAAATATCAACATATCCTATATTACATTCTATCAGCTTGGTACATTTCTTCAAAACAAAACAGAATGTGGGCATTCACCCCCCCTTCTCCCCCACAAATTTATGCAGAGTTTTCCCAAGAACCTTAGTAAACTTTTGTTATTCAATTGCACTCTGCAATTCCGACTTTAATACAAGAGTACAGTAATACCAATGATAATTTGAGTTTGCCTGCAAGAAATGCAAAAACAAATATCTAGCGCATGGTAATCATTAGAAAATTAAAATAAAATATAGAAAATGAACTCATAAACAAATGAAGACATACAAAGGTTCCATCAGCAACCGACAAACTTCATAGTGTTTCGAAATGTGGTTGTTAACACTTGAGAGAAGTTATGACTTAGAACAAAGATATCGATGGAATAACGAAAGAGAGCGAGAAAGCAATGAAAACAGAATTTGGGGGCGGGGGGGGGGGGGGGGGGGGCGTGATGGTGGTGGGGGGAGAGAATATAATGCAAACTGTGTAGTATGACAGACAAAGGAAATGTGAATAGGTTTAACAAACAACGCAAAATGTAGTGTTCCTTGCACAGGAAAAGGGAGTTGCAGAAAAAAAGATGGCCCACATGAGAGTCATCAGCACAATAGGAGATCTAGTGTGTTGTAGAAATCCCATGCAGGCTTTACAAAGTGTTTGAATCTATCTATTTCAGGTATCTATGTCTATTTCAGGTATCTATGCCACATACATACTCCGTTTAAAAGTGGGTTCTACAATCCAACTATGTTGTCCCCTGGGGTATACAAGTTGACTTTTTTTTACAGCATCAACCACCTGACATCCACCACCACTTAACTCCCTACATCACTTAAACACAGTTATTCTGTTTGTAACACCTTCACTGTAAACCGTTTTGATTCGGTACGTGTTATCCCTTCCGTGCGTAGGAAGCGGATTATAGCATGTGGCTCGCATTTGGTGGGATTTCTTACAGACATCTTTCTCACAACTGTACACTACGTCAGTTTGTGTACTACTGTTTTCCTACGGTGCTCACTTTGGTCAGGGAGATCCCCCTTTAACACACAGTGTTGCCAGCTCTCATAAAACCACAGATGGTTATGATTACAGTACACTTGCCTTCTGAACACACCTCATACCAGCATTTATATCTTTCATTGCATCTATTAAAGGGAAAAGTACTTCTCTCCAATTAAATAACAAAAATGCATAACTTCTAGTCGAGCCCAGTACTACTGCTTTTACTGACTCCATACAAAGGTCACAGTGACCACATTAACCAACATCTTAAAAGTAAGCAGCTAATTGACAACCGATCACAATTCAAATGGAACAGAGCATTTACACAAAGCAAATATTGACCGTGTAAATTTAAATCTACCTACCAAACCCACATTCCATAATCAGTATTGAGGTGCTCAAAACGTTTGTCTGGAAAGTGACGTCACCAGTTCTATTACGATGCTACAATTGGTCAGATGACAGTCTCTCCTCCAGCATTAGTCTGTGGTAGTTGTTAGCTCCCCAATGTAACAAACCTCAGTTCCCTCCTACCTCACAGAGAATTGGAATGTGTCTATGTAAAGCCTCATTTAGCAGTCCAGTTCCTGTGGTGACACAGGGTTCCCTCAAACAATGATATATGTGTGATCGAAGTCTGTGCAAATTTTAGGGAGTCCACTGCAGAAATGTTTCAACGGACCGATCAGGCATTTAGGAACAAATGTCTGTCAAAATGGTAGGCGTTTCAGCAATGTGAGACATTCTTTGGAAGGCAAAGTGCTGGATGTGCTCTGCTGTCGACACATGAAGACACTGACTCCAGCCCGTGAAATTTTGAACTCGTCCCATAGTATGAGAGTATGCATGATAGCTCAGACTGGATGTACCCAAAACCACTGTAACTGAGCAATGGCAGATGAAGAAATGTGGGTAGATAATGATGTTCGGTTTGTGGGGCACTCAACTGCGCAGTTATCAGCGCCCGAACAAATTCCCAATCTTTACTCAGTCCAATCTCGGCACTGTCATGAATGATGATGAAATGATGAAGACAACACAAACACCCAGTCCCTGAGTGGAGAAGATCCCCAACCCAGCCGGAAATCGAACCCACGACCCCGTGATCCAGAGGCAGCAACACTAGCCATTAGACCACAAGCTGCGAACAAATGAAAGCAGCACTGGTCCCGAAGAGATTAACCGATGACCATGTGTCCAATTGAATCCTCATTTGTGGAGAACTTAGAATTATGTAGAAATAATGCCACTTTTTTGAACAGTGTTATAACGGGAAATAAGTTAGGCTTTCTGAATACGATCCTGAGACGAAGAGACAGAGCTCTGAGTCGCATACCTCGCAGTCATTGTGTATGAGTAGATCCAAAGTCAAGGCAATGCTCAGTCATTTTTCAATTCCAATGGTATTGTTTCCTCAGCCCCAGGCACCTCCAAAGGATACCACTCCAAAACTGTCCACAGCATGAAAGCTGCTGTTACCTGTGCCCAGAAAGACAGTCCGACTGAGCCTTCCGGGATGCCTACAACTCTTGGAAACCTAGCTGACAAAAAGTCTCAACACAGGAAGATCACACATTGAAGAATTGATTCATTGTACCAAAAAATTAATTTTATGGACTTAGTTATATTACTTTCCAGATAATTCTCACACTGGAGAATTGGTACCGGGAAAAGCCTCAAACACAGATTTGGGAGCATTCCCGAGTGCTTTCTCTGCTGAGCCTCGCTTATCAGGTCCCACTGACTGCCGAAATTTTATTGATGGCATCCATCACATTCCCTCCTGCAATGCGATCAGTGGCAGTAGAAAGTTTGGTGCTTAATGCCTGAATGTTGCTGTTGCTTCACTTCCTGGTTCTGAGAGAACAGGTGACTCAATTTTAATCTGTGGATGCTGACTGATCATCATTTGGTAAATGGAAGTTTGGTCTTACTCGATTGTAGTTTCACTGAACTAATGACAATTTGCATTGACAATAAATTAGAATCTATCACTGTAAAACACTGTGTGAGATTTTCGAAAAATAGTTTCAAATGAAGCAATACTGTGTTGTTTGAGGCTTTCCTCACACAACAACTGCTCCAAAGGTTCTCGAGCATTGTGTCAGGTCATACTGTGCAGTTTAGACAATACTTCAGATGCAATGCCTGAAAATCTTTCACGAAGAAGCTACAGTAGAACCACGCTAATCTGTCCCCTACAGAACAGAGTACGGTCGGAACGCAAGACAGACTACCAGAGGACAGTTTTAATGACCCATAACATCATAATACAGTATAGTACAACTTTTAATTTTCAGCTGGAAATACTATCTGAAATACTGTTAAATGTTAACACAGTACGAAATGAAAACAAAACATTGACACACAAAAAATCTTACATAAAAGTGTCATGTACAGTAGTGCCTGTTCTGTAAAATATGTCTGTATTATTCTGTTACTGTGAGAGTGTGTGTAACAACTGTACATACCTTATTACAGTATTGATATGAAAATAACATATGTCTGCTTGTGTCTGTATATGTGCGGATGTGTGTGTGTGTGTGTGTGTGTGTGTGTGGGGGGGGGGGGGGGGGGGGCGTGCGCGAGCGAGTGTATACCTGTCCCTTTTTCCGCCTAAGGTAAGTCTTTCCGCTCCCGGGATTGAAATGACTCCTTACCCTCTCCCTTAAAACCACATCCTTTCGTCTTTCCCTCTCCTTCCCTCTTTCCTGATGAAGCAACCGTGAGTTGCAAAAGCTTGAATTTTGTGTGTGTGTTTGTGTTTGTTAGTGTGTCTATCAACATACCAATGCTTTTGTTTGGTAAGTTACATCATCTTTGTTTTTAGATATATTATTACAGTATTGCATTGACACACAACTGATTTGCACTCAACTGTTTAACACTTGAGAAATTACAGGGTAAAAAACGGTGGTACGTTCTTACGCAGGATAATAAAAAGTTTGTATTGTTCTTTTGCTTAGCAGACTAAGACAATTATTTTGCCACGATGTTCCGCCATTTCCTAATCCACAAAAAATCTATTCGGGTAGATGTAGAACTTTGTTCAATGGTTTGAAGAGCTATATCAAATCCATTTTTGGCATACGTGTGTGATACTCAGCCACAGGTTCACTGTTGTCATTATCTTTCCCATTCTCATCAGTTGTTCGAATAACAGCATCAATGATTTGGTCGTCAATTCTGCTTCCACCGTGTAGTCAGCGTCGTGTACTGATCCATTCACTCTTATTACTGAGCTCAATATCCAGTTGCAAAGACAGCGTCACACATTTATGTTCAGTTGGTGCCGTAATTTACTTTTACACACTTCAATATGCAAGAACGCTTTCTCTAATTTATAAAACAAATATGTGCATACCATTTATTGATGGAGCTAGAAACAAATTATTTCATACTAAAACTAATCAAACAACCGTACCCACCATCGGCCAACAGCCTACTGATCCGTCGACAAATCCAGATTTGACTTCAGCAGCAGCAGCCCACATATGTAAACAAACACCAGAAATGGGTCGGTCAGATTAAGCGGGGAGTTGGACTACCTGAGGTTGGATTGGCGAGGTTCTACTGTATATCAGCTTTGTATATCGTTAACAAGCTGCTCTCCTTTTCATCACACCAAACTAGAGCATGCAGACACTAGAATAACAGATCAGTGAAAAAGCAGGTTACCCACCATCCAGAGTAGGAAAATATACCAGAATAAATGGACACAGCAATCCTGCCCGGATCCGAGTGGGAACCTTCAAAGGGATTATTGAAATTTTCAGTGTTGCCTGCAAAGAAACAGAAATAAACCTCAAACTGGTTACATCAATTGTTGACATTATTCCATCTTAAAAATATGGAACATTTTTCTTCCCACTTACCCATAAAAAGATATGCCAACCCTGCAATGATAATAAGTACTAGTGCCAAAATCTTAGTGAACATAAACAGGTTTTGCATTCGACTAGTCTTGCGGACATCATAACAGTTCATGAATGTCAGGAAACCTGTAAGTACATAACAATTTATTATTAGCAAAAATTATAGTGAGAAATATTAAATGTTAATTATGACTATCATTCTCTGAGACATAGCTAATCAGGAAACTGATAAACTATGGTCTTACAGAAATTTCTGTACTACACAGGTACAAAATCTCTAATCACAAATTTTTATCCCATAAATGCAGTTCATCCATCTAATGTTCAAAACCAGTAATGAGATAGCTCACTATTTTTGAGTTCAGTGTATGCTTAAATCATGTAATAAACACAAGTCTTCTGATCCAGACTGTATACCAATTAGGTTCCTTCCAAAGTATGCTGATGGAATAGCTCCATACTTAACAATCATATACAACTGCTCACTTGACGAAAAATCTGTACACTAAGACTGGAAAGTTGCATTGTTCACACCAATATTTGAAAAAGGTAGTAGCAGTAAACCATTAAATTATAGGCCCATATCATTAACATTGATATGCAGCAGGATTTTGGAACATATATTGCGTTCGAACATTATGAATTACCTTGAAGGGAACTGTCTACTGACACACAGACAACATAGATCTAGACAACATCGTTCTGGTTTCATGACTTCCTTTCAGAGGGGTCATAGTTAGCAGAAACTGACGGAAAGTCATTAGTAAAACAGAAGGGATTTCTGGCGTTCCCCAAGGTAGTGTTAGATGCCCTTTACTGTTCCTTATCTATATAAGCAATTTAAGAGACAATCTGAGCAGTAGTCTTAGGTTGTTTCCAGATGATGCAGTCATTTATAGACTAATAAAGTCATCAGAAGATCAAAACAAATTGCAAAATGATTTAGAAAAGATATCTGTATGGTGTGGAAATTGACAATTGACTCTAAATAATGAAAAGTGTGAGGTCATCCACACGAATGCTGAAAGAAATTCGTTAAACTTTGGTTACGGAATAAATCAGTCAAGTGTAAAGGCCATAAATTCAATTACAACGAAATTGAAAAGAACACTTAGAAAATGTTGTGGGGAAGGCAAACCACGGACTGGGCTTAGTTGGTAAAACAGACAGAAAATGTAACAGGCATACTAAAGAGACCACCTACACTATGCTTGTCTGCCCTCTTTCAGACTACTGCTGTGTGGTGCGGGAACCTCACCAGATAGGATTAATGGAATACACTTAGAAAATTCAAAGAAGGGCAGCACGTTTTGTATTATCCTGAAATAGAAGAGAGAGTGTCACAGACATGATACAGGATTCGGGGTGGACATCATTAAAACAAAGGTGTTTTTTGTTGGAGTGGAATCCTCTCTCAAAATTTCAGTTACCAACTTTCCCTACATATGGAGAAATGATCATCACAATACAATAAGGGAAATCAGCATTCACACAGAAAGATATAGGTATCAGTTTTTCTGCATGCTGTTCAATAGTGGAATAATTGAGAATTACCGTGAAGGTGGTTTGATGGTCCCTCTGCCAGGCACTTAACTGTGATTTGCAGAGTATCCATGTAGATGTAGACGTAGATGCACGAAAAATCCGTGTCACGGATATAGGATCTCAGTTTTGGGGATCATTTCTGCCACCATTCTTGCTGTCAGGTGTGACCTGTGCTTTCTTCCCATTACTGGATACGGTTTTCTGTTTGAGGTATCTACGGTACATTATAACTATAAGACGGCTAATTCAGCCACAACTTCGTTATAGATTCTGACAGGGATACCACAGCCTCTAATTATTCATATTGTCTAACTGAGCTGTACACCTAGCTTCTTAGCGTGAACACTATTGATCTATGTTAAACAGTAGTATTGTAGCATTAGCTAGACATGAGGTGCCAGCACGTTTTTGAAGAACACTATTCCTCATGTTGAATGTAGCAGCATTTGACAGATGCTGCTTCAAAGTTAAGAGTTCTCTCCATTGTTATTCGAGGTATTTTGGTGTATTGCTGTAATGCAAAACTTGGCCTCTGAATGTGACTTCTGATTTGAAATTTGCCTGCCGGACAGGTGAAATGCAGATAACTTGCTTCACATTCATAGGTGCAACTTTTAATTACCCTTACATGTTTCCTCCAGGTGGAAAGCAATACGAGTAGTCCAAACTGTCTGAAAAGACCCCTCAGTTAAAGGACATACAAGAAGTTTGGATGTCCTTTTCAGGATCCATAAGTTTTTAGAACTGGACATTTAATTTACTCGCAAATCATCAAGCTAAACTCCATCTAATGTACTAAGCCACTCTACTGCTGTGAGAAATCCCATTTCTGGTGCCCAAATTCTACTCTCTTGTTTACATGTCAGCCACAGCTCACTTCCACGCCATAACGCAGAGCTGCCCACGGTCTTATACATCAATTGCATGTGTGTCTTTCTGTTTTGATTTTCAGCCATGTATTTATTTGTCCACATGTGATTTTGCTAGTATGTAGAAGACAATGTGAAAAAAGTGAGGGAGATAGAGGGGGTGGGGGGTGGGGGTGGGGGGGGGTGCAACAGAGTTTTGGAAGTCTAGTACAGCTCCTGCAGGATAGCTCGGGGTCCTGTGCAGAAATGCATTCTCATTCTCAGCACCGTACGAGCTGCCTCCATTCCAAAGGGGCACCCTGCTCAGTTTGCTGTCACCTACTGAATGTATATTTTTATACCCAGGGCGGGTTGTTCATTAGCTACTGTGGTGTAACGTATCACACCTTTAGAGTGACGTGTAACCCTACATCTACCTAGTTAATGAATCACGGTCGCAACAGTTGAAACCATTTACGTACAAAACATTTTGTGCGTAGCCTGGTGCTGGCAGGGCCACACTGCAAAATGAAGACGTGGATGTGCCAGCTTTCTCACACAATTTTGACGAAACTATACAGTAAAAAACAAAAAACATTCTCCCACAGCCTCTGTCATCAGTTTCGTGATGAACTGCCTAACGTTTTATTAAGTCATACGTACTGTGATATTTTGACAGTAAGGAAGCTACTGCACAAAATTCAAATAGCTTTCAGCGAAAAGTAGTGGTCGCTATGAGCTTGCGTTTTGTCTATCTTAGGTCATACACTGATGCGTACAAAATGTAGCTTGTATATAGAACTCTCCTGTAGAGTTTGTGAAGGCTCTCGTAAGAACTTCAGCATACTGGGCATGGTAGTTCTCATCGCTCATATGCCATCCACATGTGGCCAGACTGTGTGGGAGCAATATTTTGGTGTGGGAGGGATAGCAGCTGTCAAAGTGCAGATACTGTTGGCAGTTTTTAGGTTTAATGTGGACAGCGATGTGGATGAGGCCATCAGAGAGGTGAAGTTCAATGTTCAGGAATGTGACATACTGGGTTCAGGATGGACAGGTGAAGAAGATTTCCTATGCCATGTCCTCACACAGCCCCAATCATTCCACCACCCCATCAGCCAATATTGCCCTGGACTGGAACAGCTGAACCGTATCCTTCTGGAGGGCTTTGTTTGTCTACCATCATGACCTGAAATGAGGGACACCCCGACCTAAATCCTTTCGGCCCCTCCTAAAGTGATATTCCATTGCCCACCCAACCTACAAAGCGTTCTCGTCCATCCCTATGCTACTCCCAATCCCAACCCCTCGCCCAGGAATCACATCCTTTTTGAACACCCAGGCGCGAGGTCTGCCCAATCCATAGACCCATCATTCCCACTGTAATGGATCTGGGAGATGTCTTATTTTTTACCGGATTTGTCGATACCAAATTGTAAATGTTTTCGTATATTTTTTGTCAGAATTTTTTATTATAATTTGCCTTATTATATGTTAATTTACTTATATTTTTGAGAGTGAAAGCATATTGATTACTATTAGTAAATGTGTCGAAGAATAGCAAAGAGACTGATTACAAGTGGAAAATTGTGTGTTGTGTAAAATATCTTTGACACTGGAGTCGTCTTTGACTGTACTCAATCGTCAGTTAACTCTTGGTGTGTGTTGACGGAAGAAGAATGTGCAGGTCGCCGTCAAATAATTTTGAATTATGTTACTATTTTTTATATAAACTATAAGAAGAAACTACATTTGAAGAAATGGTATTTGAAACACCAAAAATGAGGCAAACACATTGAACCAGGTCATTTCTGCAGCCGACAAAGATGCATTGTGGAAGCATACTTCATTAGACAACTGAAGCCAAGACCAATATCGCCTTGTAAACATCTAACGGAAAAGGTACTGTCATGAAATATGCCAAATTTAAGTAAATAAAAAGAGTGAGCATATTTCAACTTTGTGTCTCAGCCGGGATACCATATTTCACCACTCCAGTTCTCTCATAGGCTTATCCTACCCCCATAAGAGGCTAGGCCACCTGTGAAAGCAACCATGTCACATACCAGCTCTGCCGCAAACACTGCACAGCTTTTTTTTTATTTCAATGGCTACTTCACAGCCTGGTTCATCTACTATTGGTGATGTTTGTTTATATAATTGCTTAGTTTTATACTTCCAGCCTCTACTGCAGAATCTGAAGAGAAAATCTGACCTGTTTAGTATCCACAGCCATGAAGTAATAAAAAGGTGAGCTAAATAATATCACATCATATTAGAGCTCACGAACAAGTCATCAACACTAGGGAACATTACACTATTGACCCAATTTGTCCCCAATTGTTTGTTTAATAACAGACTGTTTCACAATTGTTGCACTTACTACTGCATTAATATATTAGTGAGATGAAATTGTTTAAACCCTGCTGAGTTTGTGGCAAAAGAATCTAATTTTAATGTGTTAACAAGTCAGGTGAAATTGTTCTTTCTGTTGAAATTTCAGAACAGTCCAGTAATCTACTGCGTTTTTTATAATAAATGGTCAACAAGTCGAATTATTAGTCATACTGGCTTAACCTGACATTTGTAGACAAGATAGCTGTAGCTTACAAGTTCTGCTTGTGAGTGACGTTCAGCTATTTAACTGCACCTCTCCTACCAGGTGGCAGTCACCTGGATGGAACCCCCTCCACCACCTGTTTGCCCTCTCCTACCAAGCTGTCTGGGAGGTACAGTTCAATTCTTTCCTGCGCATTTTACATTGGTAAACACTGGACCAGCTTCAGGCCAGAGATAATGAAGAGTAAAAAAGAATGGGATCAAGAGGAACAGAAATACACTGTTGGGACGATGGAGGTAGACAAAGGTAAAGGAGATGACAGGGCATTAAAGTATTTTCCACAACACACAATTTTTAGGTAGTTTTCATTTTTGGTCAAAAGTGTGATATCATCTATATGTAAGAGACAGTATTTCTATTCAACAGTTTCTATGTAGATGGTTCAACCAAAATTGGCCATCAGGATTAAATAAAAAAGCCACTTGGACTGTTTCAAAATTATATTTACAAATTATACTATTTCAATGGCCAGTGACAATTTGAAAACTGAAAAAGTGATAGGTTGCTTCTTCTCTGTGAAGGTACATTAGTGGGGTTTGTGGAAAATTTTATATTGTTGTAGTTCAGGTCTATGAGTGATTCTGACAACAAAGAAAAAAATGAACAGAAATCTTATAAGAAGTGGTATGAAGACACTCTGCTGTCCAACTTAACTAATTTACTTTGTTCAAATAACTAATGGGGATGCAACCAGGTGATATCTTTGGCAAATGGTGTTATTTAGACAGGTACACAAGACTTTTTTTTATTGCAATGAAAAATGTTTATCATAATTTGATTATTGTTAACAGAGGGTCTACACAGTTATTTCTAGATCACAGGACACTACAAAATGGATAATACAAAAGAGACATTCTTCTACTAGTAGACTGTACAATGGGTGAATTACTGGATCTTCCTGCCAAGAAAAACCACAGCTGCCTCTATAGCACATAAAAAAATAAAGAAAGAAAACAGAGACATGGTTCTGAGACTGCTACCACACCACTGCTATTTTAAATGCATATAGTTTAGATGGGTACGTATTTAGAGCAATGTGGCACAGGACTATACAAAATAAACACTACAACAGAAAACCAGCATGGCACAATTTGTTAAATAAACAAAATAATAATGAAATGTGGCAATATGAACATGTATTGGAACATATATGGAATGATTCATTTTTTAGTTAAATCCAGATAGCTGTTATAGTAGTGACAAACAGTGATTTATAATCAGATACATGTGGCACACAAACACTGATGGAACGGTGTGTTGTATCAAAAGTTAAACTGTTTTCACATATCAAATTTCTTTTTCTCAATTTAATAGGTCACTTGTTACTTCACAGTGTTTACTTTGTGAGTGAATCTTATGGCTTTTTATTCTACTTTAACCATGTGATTATGATATCAATGTATGTATCTAGTTACTACAGCCACTAAGAACCAAGGACAATCTTTCAGTTTTCCACAAGATGAAACAGAGAAGTGCCTAAAAGTAGATGCAGACGTAAACCAGTGGAAAAATGCTCCTATTAAGAGTACAAAAAACTCGAATATGTTCCTGTTTATTAAAAATAATGATTGAAAAAATGGGGTACCCAGCTGCCTCATTCTACCTTCCTCAATTTTCTCAAAAATCTTGGCATGAGAATTTATTCGAACTGTTTCTGACATGTAACTCACCTGAAACTCCCACAAGAAGCCCTAACTCTAACTCACTCACACCCACTACTCCATCACTCGCTCATACCCACCCAGTCCCTCCCCCCCCCCCCCCCCTTTTCAGCCAAACTCATTGTCATTATCTCTTTCTGTCTCTCTGTCACTGTCTCCTGTGTCAAAGCCACACACCGCCACATTCTGTGTTACTACTACAGTCTCCTTTATCACTATCTCCCTCTTGGTCTTTCTTACTGCTACTATCTCATTCCTTCCTTGCTGCTGCTACTACTACTATCTTCTCAGTCACTACCTACCTCTTTCTCATAACACTGTTCTCTCAGTGTCAGCTATGTTCCACTGCCACAGTGTCTCTCCCCCCCCCCCCCCCCACTTTTCTGTCTCTGCCTCTGCCATCGTCTTCTCTCAGCAGAAAAAAGTGTAAATATGTTTGGGAAACTTTTCAAATGTCCTAAGGAAGATATAATGAGGCAGGCTGGTACCCCACTTTTCAGTCAGAGTCTTTTAAATAAACAGGAACATATTTGCATTTTTTGTACTCCGATAAGAGGGGTTTTCCACTGGTTCCTGCCTTTCTCCTGCTGCAACAGGGCTTGTAACCCATATGAGAAGGTATATATTGGTCAGTGAAATTTAGATAGTTTGCTTATGTGACATTGAAATAATGCAAAACTAATTTTAGATCTCAGGCCAGATTTTACATGCAAAAAAATTTTGCACATGCTTCACTACTACAACATAGGATTCCCAGGTGATAACGCAGACACTTTACAGGATCTCTCTCCATGCTATGTCACTTTATATGCTACACTTTTCCCTCATACTATATTTTACGTGCATACTTCACATGTACAATTAACTTTGAACCTCTGTATCTCAGAAATGGATAAATATATGAAGAATATTTTGAAGGTTGTTCAAGATCTTAGGAACACATTGTAAAATTTACAGCCATTTGCTGTGCATAAACATCTCTGAATTCCTGGCTGGGTTTTAGTCTGCTGGTGATGGCAAAGTTGAGGTATTCCAAAGAACTGCACATTAACTAATGGTGCCTCTGTAAGCCCCATCCAGCCCATTGTAGACCACATCAAATGCAAAAAGAACCAACTGATTATTTCCATTTGCCTACGCACGAGAAAGTGTGTAATATTCATACTTTGGCCTTGTGCATTAGGACAGTGACACTAAGACAATCCTTTCTTTGTGTACACAAATGGTTTCCAGCCCAAGGGCTATCTGAAACATGAAGTCCATTTTAGTGCTCTTTCTTTAATTTTAGCTGACACAATTAAATGCCTTGGTTGATGATTACATACATAAGAAAGTATCTTAAAATTTACAGAAAAGTGGCAATATGCACCACGCTATGCAATAAATTTCTTTTGAAATAAAGAATAGGGGCATGGCTCGTATAATGTAACTAAAATGAGTTGCATGTAAAGTACACATGCACTTAAGTAAGTAAATAACTTACATATGGTGACAGCTGCAATCATTCTAACTGCAGCATCAGGTACTGAGCAGTTTGGGAAAAATGGCTGAATGGCGTAACTCGCAAATGTCAGACCCATGATGGCATTCGTTGTAGGCCTGCAATATCACACTAATTTCAATTCTTCTTAAGATCACTATCTAAAAACTAAATCATTAATGCAAAACAATAAAATAACTTCTTTACTTATTAAAGACAGATTAATTTACACGAGGCAGAACTATTGAATACGCAGAGAAAGTAATATTTTATGGGTTAATTTTTTTATGCATACATGATAAATGTCAATCTATTCATTTCTCTGCATAATGTGGTGATGTTAGCATGGTATTCTATCAAAATATAGCACAAACTCTATATTTTCACCTGGCACAAACAGCAGTGAACCAATAATGTAGAAAATACAAAAGAGAACCTTACATCAAATATTCAGTCAATGACTTAAATGACCTGCGGTACTGAAATATTTGTATATACATTCGGAAGTTAGTTTGCTTGATTCCCAGATATGCAAGTACACTAGATAGTTTAGAAAACTGCCTGTATGGGAGGAAGGGGGGAGGGACAGTCCTCTCCTCGCTCTCTTCCACATTCTTGGCTATCTGCTTTCCAGGGTATTAACTGACTGAAAAATATTGCCTTATGCACAAACCACTTTGATTCAACACTGTTTCTCAACTACAAAGAGCAGTACCGTATTTACTCGAATCTAAGCCGCACCTGAAAAATGAGACTCAAAATCAAGGAAAAAAAAATTTCCCGAATCTAAGCCGCACCTAAAATTTGACTCGAAATTCAAGGGGAGTAAAAGTTTTAGGCCGCAACGCCAAATCGAAACAAAGTTGGTCCATTGTAATATGACACACAATTTAGGTCGAATGAATGACAATACAGCTACAGTAGTTTGGTTCGAGTCTTAAGCTTAGCAGTTAAGCTTTACCAGGTAGCCATTGCTATGCGTCAGGCGCTCAGTCCGTATTTATACAGGTACCCTTCCTTTTTCACATGCTTCATCTGGTTTGAATCGATTGCTTATTTCGCTTTGATCTGATAAGTGCCATTCTCTTTGTTAAAGGTGTTTACGTCACTCTAAGCTGAAAATGCATTGCTATACTGTGTCATGCATTGTCTGTCGCATTCTGATAATGAGTGTTTACGGCCTGTCACCGCTTGCGGCATGGCTTGCTTTTGTGCGCACTACCGTCGCTTTAAAAAAAAAAAAAAAAAAACGAGAGAGAGAGAGAGAGAGAGAGAGAGAGAGAGAGAGAGAGAGAGAGAGAGAGAGAGGAATCGTCTCATTAGTGAAACAGTGGCAAGAGACCTATTTGGTGTTACTTACACTGCTGCTTTTTTTGATAAAGATCAACAAGAACCAAATACTAGACTGCGTATGATAGAAGGTGTTCTGAACGAGAGTTTAGCGAAAATTTTTCTCTGTTTGAAAATCTTTGCAGGCGCCTCTTTAGTACATTACATTCTGCACAGAAATTAGAGTCATCTTAGATTTAAAAATTTAGTCAATTGCCGTGCTTCATTTCTGACTATCACTATTAGGCATAAGAATAATACAAATATAAACATGACATGATACGTATATTCTTCCGCGTTTGCTGTTGTCTCACTCTAGTTGTGTAGTTTATTAGGCAGACAGGATTTAAATGAGATAGCAGCAAACATGAAACAATACATGGCAAAATGTTTATATTTGTATTATTCTTATGGTGAAGAGAATACTACATGTGATTCACAGTTCCTATTACCAACCATCTCTTCTCACAGGTAGGAAAAAATTCAGAACGTAGAGTTGGCATTATTGGCAAACATCCCAAACAGTCTTGCCAGTCGGATTTTCATAGTACATTGAAATGCTGCTACATTCTAAGACGAACAATACGGAATTTGTATTTACTTCATTGGATAATGTATGAAAATGCAGTGGTCAAAACTCGGGGCGAAGAAAAAAAAACTCGTCTTCCACCTTTTTTTCTTTCATTTATTTACTGACACAGAGGTTTTGGTGCCAGTATTTATCTTTGTGCCTGTAAAGCATGCCTGTGTAGAGCTACATATATTTGACACCAGAAGTTAGTTGTGGCGGCACCTACCAACATTTTTGAGAACTTCCGCTTGCTTTGCACTCGATTCTAAGTCGCAGGCGGTTTTTTGGATTACAAAAACCGGAAAAAAAGTGTGGCTTTGATTCAAGTAAATATGGTACTTAATTCAGTAGTTAATTAAGTAGTTGCCAATATTATTTCTCGCCCCTGTCAGTGTCTTCAAGTAACACAAAGGAACATATAATTCACAGACAGGGTAGGAAAATAATTAAGAATATCACAAAAGCATATAATCAGGAAGCATGAGTAGGATATTTTAAACATCCAGAGAAACAAAGTCATCTGTACACTTATAATTATGATGGCATATCTAAAACGACCATTACAAAAACTCAAGAAGAGGAAGACTCTGCAAGTCGATCTTCCTTTTGTACTCCCAGTAAAAAAAAAAAAGCATCAACAGTCTGAGTAGTAAAAACTTCACTGTGACAGTTCCAACAAGGATATGTTACGAGACTATGAAATTTCTACGTACAGGGCAAAGAGTCATTATGGCAGCAAGCTCCTGACAGCAACAAGGAAAAAAATTTCCACAAAATATTGAGGAGCATCAAGAACTTTCCATGTCCAGCAAAGAAATATTGTTTATTTGGAGGCATCTTGTGTTAACAGTAATAATATGATTGTTACCACTAATACTGTGTCCTCAGGCTTCCACTCGCTTATGCACATTGCAGGAGAGGATTTTTAGAACTAAAAAAGTCAGTGGAGATTATCACAGGGGGAAAATGGCACCCTCACAATATTCCATCAAAACTGATATGAATAACTTGATGCAAAGTAACAATGTAACTTTGGGGAGAAACGAAAATATAAACATTAACTGCAAAGTAACTTACGGTTCAGGCAATTTTGTTTACCGTGTGGTCAGTTATTCCAATAAACACATTTGCTGAATTGTATGGGATTGCCCTGTTACTAAGGCTACACATGGTTTCAAGAAAAAACAAATATACATTGCCCTGAGATAAAAACAAACTGGTTGGAACACATTTGCACTTTTGTACTAAACAATTGCTAAACGTAAGGAATACTCCCATGTGGTGATATGAACATGAGCAACTGGAGATGGGTTATTGTTGTGAGTGCATTATTTTGGAGCTCAGTGCATTCAAATGTGGGCAAACTGTGGTGCTTGTATGGTGGCTTCATCCATAAACAAGTAGCCAAAAAGCTTGATGTTTCAGAGACATCGTATCAAAAATTAATCCTGCAGAAAAATGTTGTCCACTAAGTTACAATGTGGATGAAAGCATGTGTCGAGTGACTGTGACAGATGATCATTGAATAGGATTTTGAAAACTGCAAGAGTCACTGAAGAACTGAATGTCTCACTCGGGAACAGTGCTGGAATTCCAAAGTCACTCATCAAGGATGTAAATGCCCATAATGGGAAAATGTCATGCCAAAGCCATAAATGTTAGACTGTGGAACAATTTAAGGATAAACTTGGTTGTATGAGTCTTGGTTCACAGTGTTTGCAACTTCTGACCAAGTTTACTAGTCAAGAGTGAAACACGGCAGGGTTCAGTGACCATGTGGACTGACATACTGCGGTATTGTGCGGACCCCATAGTTACTCTGCAAGTTTGTGTTACTGCCAACGATTATGTGATGATTCTGGGTGATTAGGCCCATCCTGCAGCACAATGTTTGTTTCTGCTGGTGATTTTCTCTTTCAATACAAAGATCCCCCACGCACACATCTCACATTGTCCAGGATTGTTTTTGTGGGTGCAAGGATGAACTGACACGCATCACTTAGCTACCACAGTGACTAGATCTCAATATTATTCTGCCTTTGTGGTGTACTTTGGAGACAAGTGGGTAATAGCTATCCACATTCACTGCAGTTACCTGAACTTTCCACTATTTTGCAGGAAGAATGATAAGAGATTCTCTCTAAAACCATAAAAGAAATGTACCTATTCATCTGAGACAACTTGAAGCTGTTTTGAATGCCAATGATTTCCCTACACCGTATTACATATGGTAATGTGTAGCGTTTATCGCATTTTCATATTTTTGTCTTCTTGAGGTCCGAGGATATTTCCTCTGCCTCTAACCCTCCACACCTGGTGGAATAGTTTTCCCATGCTGGCTCTCCCAAGAATATCAATAATTCTGAGGGAATGTCGTCTATTCCAGGGGCCTTGTTTTGACTTATGTCTTTCAGTGCGCTGTCGAATTTTCCTCACAGCATCTCATCATAATCATCTTTTCTCTTTCTACAAGATTGTCATGCCTTATGTAGCCCATCTATACATTCTTCCCATGTTTCAGGCTTCCCTTCTTTGCCATCTGAGCTCATGATATTCATATAGCTGCGTCTCTTTTTTCCAAAAGTCCCTCAGATGAACTTTATAGGAAAATTTATAGTTTTCCTTGTTATATATGCTTTTACAGCCTTCATCTGCTCTCTAGACATTGCTGCTACACCATTTTGCACTTTTTATCAATATCATTTTTTGAGACATTGTGATTCCCTTTCACCTGCTTCATTTGCTGCACTTCTATATTTTCTCCTTTCATCAATTGAATTCAGTATTTCCTGTGTTATCCAGGGACTTCTACTAGGTCTTTTTTTATACTATCCTCTGCTATCTTCCCTATTCAATATCTTACAGCGACCCTTTTGTTTTCTGTTGTATTCTCCCCTCCCCCTCCCCCACAACCCCTTTCAGTCAATCATTGCCTAATGCTCCCTCTGAAACCAACCACCAACTCCTTAATTTCCTACCCTTCTACAATTTATTCCATTTTAGTCCACAGTTCATAACCAATTAATTGTCAAAATCTATATGTGCCTCTGGAAGTGTCTTACAGTTTACTATCTGTGTTTGAAATCTCTATCTTACTACGATGTAATCAACCCGGAACCTTTGCACTGTCCTTACGTATCTTCCACATTATGATGTTTTTTCACAATTCTCAAATCAAGTATTAGTGATGATTAAATTATATTCTCACAAAATTCTACCTGGCAGCTTTCTCCCTCATTCTTTTCTCCCAGCCCGAGTTCTGCTACCACTTTTTTCTTCTCTTAATTTTTCTGTTAATGAATTTCAGTCCCCCATCACAAATTTTTGTCTTCCTTAACTATCTGAATAACTTCTTTCACCTCATCACGTTTCTTCAATCTCTTCATCATCTGTGGAGTTAGTTGGCGTACAAACATTTACTACTGTTTTGGGTGTGGGCTTTGTGTCTACCTTGGCTACAAAAATGCACTCATTATGCTGTTCAGAGTAGCTTACTCGTGTTCCTATTTTCTTATTCATTATTAAACTTACTCATGCATTACCACTACATAATTTTGTATTTATAGCCCTGTATTCACGTGACCAGAAATCCTGTTCCTCCTGCCATTGAACTTCACTAACTCTCACGATATCTAACTTTAACCTGCCTATTTCTATTTTTAAATTTTCTAACCTACGTGCACAGTTACGGGATCTAACATACCACATTCCGATCCACAGAACACCAGTTTTGTTTCTCGTGATAATGACATGCTCCTGTTTGGTTCCTGCCTGAAGATCCGAATGGGGGACTATTTCATTTCCGGAATATTTTACCAAAGGCAATGCCATCATCATTTAACAATACAACAGAGATGAATGTCCTCGGGAAAAATTACGGCTGTAGTTTCCCTTTGCTCTCAGCCATTCAGCACCTGCACAGGAAGGCCACATTAGCTCATGTTATAAGGCCTGATCAATCGATTGTCCAGACTGTTGCCTCTGCGACCTCTGACTCAATCGTGGTTGTACAGACAGTACGAGGTTTGGGGGTCAACATGGGGGGGAGGGGGGGGGGTGGCTGTTGACAACTTAATGGCCTGCTATTTGGAAAGGGGTGCATTTGACATTTTTCGTTGTTTCTAGTGTTTCTGCATCTACACCTGTAAATTTCTCTAGTAGCTATTGCTTTTTCCTTCTTGCTAACTCATTACACATAGTGTTGCTGGAACTAACTTAAAATGCTAGTAAACGGGCACACAAATTTTATCATCAATATTATTACTTACACTAAAATGTCAACTGGTCAATAACTTCACTTACACAAAAATTAAAATTGCATCCCACAGATACAAGAACGCAGGCAGTGGGCCAAATGCTTCATGAATATAAGCATAATCGCCGCCAGACTTGGGGATAGATGTCCCGAGTTCTGCGTAGCAGAGAGCTCCGATCATTGACAGGAGACCACACAGGGTCCAGACGATCAGTGAGCCGCCAACAGAGCCCATGTCCTGGATCACACCCTTCGGGGAGATGAAGATTCCTGCACAGAATGCCACACACACAATTATTGGAGACTTGCACCCTTACAGACTAGACTGATCCAATAACAGCATATTTATAGTGTTAAACAAGTGGGAACATTGTACACAGCGAGCGAAGAAACTAATACAAGTTACCAACCATTTCCCAACATGTAGCATCTATTACGTGGAAGACAAAAACCTGAAAACAGTACTGAGTATTTACTATTCCACAGAAAACAGAATTTCACAGATGGACAGGTAGTGGAAAGAAATGTAAAGACTTTTTTTACTACTGTAGACAAGCTTCAAAGCATTTCAGTGAGAATTATGTTCTCAAAGAGAGAGAGAGAGAGAGAGAGAAAGAAAGAGAGAGAGATAATGTTCAAGAACAGAAGCAGTCACTACTTCCCTACTTTTTTCAATGCTAGTATAGAGAAATACAGCCACCAAAGCATAGTAAATGTTTGCATTTTTACGAGCACTTGGCGTAGAGGGAGTAGAGAGTACGTTGGCTATTATTTGCACATATGGTGTGGTAGCGGAACACACAATGGTAATGGTGGGGGCTCCAGCCTAAACTACCACCGCGCAGCACAGGAGGTGTGGTCTGGAAGGTGAAGCTTACACACACTCTCTTAACTTTGAAGCTACAGCTAGCAAGTCTGCAAATTATTGTATTAACAAGTAATGTCAGTACAACCAATAATTAGACAAATGTACAGATTCATTGTCAACAGTTTCTCACTAGGGTACCAAAAAGAAACAATCTCACGAAGAAAGGATCAATCATTGCCGAACATGTCCGACTGTGTGCTGACAGAACTGAACCTTGTAAAACAAAAAGTCGGTAAAAATAAAGCTTAGAAGACAATGTTCCTTATCAACAATACTAAATAAAACACGTTTCATATGGAAACTGTGTGTTAGTCCTCTGACAACATGTTTCACAATATTATCTACAAATAAAATTTTACTCTACTTCCTCTGTGTCCTTCCGAAGTAGTAAAGCCTTAGGAAGTACAGTGTGCTTATAATTAAACTTTCACTATTTCAGGCAATGCACACAAAAAACTATTTCCTGTGCAGATACCAGGCTTTACAGGAATGATGCTCAGACTGCACACTGTAGGTTTTGCGTTGTCTGTAGTGTTAGTGTCACGACCCGCCTTCAGGTGCCGGTACCGGTGAGGCAATCACTTTATTTGCGAGAGAAACAGGAGTGAAATGACAAGTAGTGGTATAGGGTACCCTTCAACACACGCTATACAGTGGCTTGCGGATTATCTATGTAGATGTAGTTATATGTGGCATAAAAGAATGTGATGAGCACAATATGTAATGGTCAACATAACAAATGTGCCCGATAATGGCTAATAGCCAAAATTAGATAATAGCACGATTTTAATAAATCACAATACAGCCTACAACAGACAATGTATTCTTTTATTAATTTACTAAACACTTCTCTTGGCCTACAAAATTCTCAGTGTTCAAAAGTACAGCTCCACCTAAGACACTATTAACACACGAGCCATAACTTGTCTATGTCATCTTCTCGATCAGAGGTCAGAAACTGGAGAGAATGTTCCTCTGCTCGGCTGTCTCTCCGCCACATCGGTGGCACTGTGAGCGAGAGTGTAGCTCCACCGGTGCCTGTCGTTCATTGGTGCAGATTGCAGTAAGACCTCCGAAACATCTGTGATAGCGACACGAGTTGCCGACTTTAGTACTGAACCACGGTCTTTGGGCAGTACCACACATTTCGTCAACAAACAGTTTGACTCCACTAAGACTATCAGATGATGATGATAGTTGGTTTGTGGGGCGCTCAACTGCGCCGTTATCAGCGCCCGTACTAATTCCCAACCACAAACACCCAGTCATCTCGAGGCAGGTGAAAACCCCGACCACGCCGGGAATCAAACCCGGGACCCCGGGCTTGGGAAGCGTGAACGTGACCACGAGACCACAAGCTGTGGACTCCATTTCAGACTATCAGACTTCCTCAAGTTTTCCCTGACATTTCCAGTAAATCCAATTTCTCTGAGGATACCTTATTTCCCAGGCATTGCTTGACAAGTTTCCACACCATTTAAATATTCCTATTGGCAGTACTCAGAGAATCTCACCTGCTGAAGATCAGTGCTGTCTCCTCTCAATTTAAAAATTACCTGCAGTGATAACAGAGATATGACTGTTGAAAATATGACCTTACCCGAACCAAAAATGATTCCCAGGATGATGGCGACTCCCTCGAGGAGGCCCAGCTGCTTCTTGAGGTGGACGTTTTCGTGGACTTCCAGCTTCTGCCCACCGACAGGTGTCGTGGCACCCACCTCCACGGGGGAGTTCAGCATTGGCGTGGTAGTCATCTTCCCTCACTGGATGGGTTTTCTGCACACAATTTTAAACATCCGTGTAACTTTTGTAGACGTATAGTGCTACAAAGCAATTATTTTGATTGCACCATTACACAGAAATGCAACATGGGCAGTGCATACAAGAACAGGTGGTTTGAAAATGTGCTTCTGCAGAACAGTGCTGATGATGTGGTGGGTATATCAGACAAATAATGACGAGGTCCGTATTTGCCGCTTTGTTGGCAGAGAGCATGTGTAAACTGACTAAATTTATCTACTAAATATATCAACAATGTAGGAAAAGACAGATGGTACTTACTGTCAAGAAGACAACAGTAAGTTGCAGACAGGAAAAATTAAAAGACACTTACATAAATGTTTCATCCACAATCTTCACCAGCAAAGGAGAAACAGAGCACTGTTCATACACACAAGCAAACAAACCTCATGCATACATGACTGCCAACATCAGCATCTTGGGCCCAAGATGCTGGAGTCACTGAGTAAAATAAAATTAACAGTGCCATCTATCACTTCTTTGGTGTGTTACGAATCTAACAGTGCCAGCTATCAGTTCTTTGGTGTACTACACCATCATGATTTAACATCGGAACTACTTAGCTGAACAGACGATTTTAGACAAAATTTTTATTACAATATCTTTTCTTTCTGTGATCCGATTTTTATTTAATACACCATATATGTTGCCCCAAGCTACACTATAGTTACCTGCAAAAACCTCACGAAAATTCATCTAGTAGTTTTGGAGATTAGCGAGTTCAAACAGAGAGACAGAGACAATGGTATTACATTTTTATTATTGATAGATGAGGATAATATATCAGCTAGAGTGTAATAATGGGCCACCACCCTCTTGAAATTTTGGCTATGGTGAGTGACTGGATCTATAGTGTAGCCCAAAATCCAGGTTCGATCAGAAGATGGTAATATGATTGTGAGTTGATGAAGTCAAAAAATGTGTATGCGGGGAGGGGGGGAAGGTCATAGTAACAGAACAATGTGTAGTGTAGTCTAATGAATAAGCAGCCACCTACATCTGCATAGATACTTTGGAAACCAAACTGAAGTGCCTGCAGAGTGTTCATCGGACCACCTTCACAATAATTCTCTATTAACGCACTCTCAAACAGCATGAGGGAAAAGTGAACACCTATATCTTTCTGTGCAAGGTCTGAATTCCCTTATTTTATTGTGATGATCATTTCTGCCTACATTGGCTGGAGTCAACAAAAGATTTTAGCATTCGCAGAAGAAAGTTGCTGATTTTAACTTTGTGAGAAGATCCTGCCACAACAAAAAAACGCCTTTGTTTTAATGATGTCCACCCCAAATCCTACATCATATCTGTGACACACTGTCCTATTTCTCGATAATACAGAATGTGCTGCCCTTCTTTGAAGTATCCTGATGTACTCTATTAACCCTATCTGTTAATGATTCTACACCACGCAGCAGTACTCCACAAGAGGACAGTCTCTTTAGTAGATCTGTTGCATCTTCTAAGTGTTCTGCCAATAAAATGCAGTCTTCAGTTCGTCTTCCCCATTACATTTTTCTGTGTGTTCTTTCGAATTTAAGTTGTTCGTAATTGTCATTCCTAGGTATTTAGTTGCATTTACAGCTTTTACATTTGACTGATTTATTGTGTAAGCAAAGTTTAATGGATACCTTTTAGCACTCATGTGGATGACCTCACACTTTTTTTTATTTAGAGTCAACTGCCAATTTTCACATCATACAGGTATCTTTTGAAATTGGTTCTGATCTTCTGATGACTTTACTAGACAAACAACAGCATTATCTGCAAAAACCTAAGACAGCTGCTCAGATTGTCTTCTAAATCATTTATATACATAATGGACTGCGTAGCACTTACAACACTACCTTGGAGAACACCAGAAATCACTTCTCATTTACTCAGTGACTTTCAGTCAGTTACTACAAACTGTGACCTCTCTGAGTGGAAATCATGAATCCAGTCACATAACTGACACAATATTCCATAAGCAAGCAATTTGTCTATAACTTGCTTATGAAGCATTGTGTCAAAAGCATTCTGAAAATCTAGAAATACAGAATAAATTTGAAATCCCTTATCAATAGCATTTAAAATTTCATGTGAGTAAAGAGCTAGTTGTGTTTCACAAGAATGATGTTTTCTAGATCTATGTTGAGTGTGTGTCAAGTGATTGTTCCTACAAGGTAACTCATAATGCTCGAACACAGTATACCCTGCTGCACATAGATGTTAATGATATGGGCCTGCAATTTAGTGGATTACTCCCACTACCTTTCTTGAATGTTGGTGTGATCTGTGCCTTTGGGTACGGATCTTTCATTCAGTGAGCAGTTATATATGGTAAGTAGGAGCTATTGCATGACCATACTCTGAAAGGAACCTAATTGATGTACAGTCTGGACCAGAGGACTTGCTTTTATTAAGTCATTTAAGTTGCTTCACCACACCGAGAATAACTACTTCTAAATTACTCATGTTGGCAGCTGTTCTTGATTCAAATTCCAGAATATTTACTTCGTCATCTATGGCAAAGGAATTTCGTAAGGCCGTATTTAGTAACTCTGCTTTAGCAGCACTGTCATCGATAGTATTTCCATTGCTATCGCACAGAGAAGGCATAGTTGTGTCACGTCACTAGCACATTTCACATACAACCAGAATCTCTCTGGATTTTCTGCCAGGTTTTGAGACAAAGTTTCATTGTGGAAACTATTATAAGCATGAAACTTCCTGGCAGATTAAAATTCACATTGAAGTCCGCACTAAATTTTGAGCTTCTGTAAAAGATCACCAAACTTGGAGATTTTATATTTGTTTGAATTTTGCATGCTGTCTTTGTTGATTCTACAATAGTGTTCTGACCTGTTGTACGTATCATGGCGTATCAGCCCCAACATTCATTACTTTATTTAGTATAAATCTCTCAATACTAACAATACTATTTCTTTGAATTTAAACCACATTTGGTCTACATTTAAGAGTACATTCTTAATTTCTTGGGAGTGGAGATTGTCTTTCAGGAAGGCAACAAGTAAATTTATATCTGCTGTTTTGAATAAATATATTTTTCATTTATTCTTGGTGGATTGGGAGCCAGGGCATTCAGCCTCGCTACGATAACCCTGTGTTCACTAATCTTTGTTTCCATTTTCATGCTTGTGATTAGCTAAGAATTATTTGTTGCTAAGAGATCAATTGTTTTCACAACCGTTTACTATTCGAGTGGGCTCATGAACTAACAGCAAGAAATAATTTTCAGAGAATGTGTTCAGCACAATTTCTGATGATGCTTACGTGTACCTCCAGATTTAAACATGTATTTTCGCCATCGTATCGAGGGTAAATTGAAGTCACCACCAACTACGACTGTATGAGTTGGGTAGGTATCCGAAGATAGACAAGTTTTCTTTGAACCTTTCAGCAATTGTGGCATCTAAGTTGGGAGGTTGGTAAAAGGAGCCAATTATTATTTTACCCCAGTTGCCAAGAATGACCTCTACCCACACTAACTCTCAGGAATTATCTATTTCAATTTCACTACAAGTTAAACCACTTCTAACAGCAACAACACACCACCATCAGCTGTATTTAGCCTATCCTTTCTGAATACCATTAGGTCCTTTACAAAAATTTCAGCTGAAATTATCCCCAGCTTTAGCCAGCTTCCAGTGCCTATAAAGATTTGAGTGTCAGTGCTTTCTATTAAGACTTGGAGCTCTGGTACTTTCCCAACACAGCTACCACAATTTACAACTATTATACCAATGGTTCCTAGAGCAATGTTCTTACTGTATTTGATCTCCACGCTTTGAGAATGAAGCCCTTTTTGTGTTTCCCCACAACCTTCTAACCTTAAAAAACACCCAGTCCACGTCACAGTCTCCACTACCTGTGTAGCTGCCTACTGAGTGTAATGGACTCCTGACCTATTTAGCGGAACCCAAAATCCCACCATCCTACGATGCAAGTTGAGAAATCTACAGCCTACACGGTCACAGAACTGTCTAAGCCTCTGATTCAGGCCCTCCCCTAGGCTCTGTCCACAACTGGTCCTGTTTACCACATTGAAAATGGTGAACTCTGCTTTCATCTCGCACCTTTACGTCGTCTGATAGCCGCTCGAAACCAAAGGTAATCTCTTCTGATGCAAAGCAACACACATCATTCATACTGACATGAGCCACCCCTACAGTTGGCTGCACCTTGTGCTCTTCATGGCATTCTGAAGGACCCATTACATATCTGCAATGACTCCAACCAGTATGTACATGGAGTGCACAATGGCTTCCTTCCCCTCCTTGGAAGCCATGGTCTAGGAGTCCCTTAATGCCTATGTATATGGTAAATCATCCTCCTTACAAAAAGGAGGATGATTTACCATATACATAGGCATCCCTATCAAGCACAGGCTCTGCTGTACTCAAGTTTTGGCAAATATATTTTATTTCTTTAGGGACAGATGTCATTCCTGTCATCACAGTAACAGGGAAGTCTTGTGTGGCACCTGTCTCTGAATTGTGTAAGTTTTGTTTTGTGTGTGATCGTATTTTAACCATTTGTGTACCATATTGTCTAGGTATAAAATGGTGACCAGCTTCAAATCCACATGCAGGCTGGCAAGTGCCCGAGTCACAGTGATTAACAGTCATTCGATCCAGGTCTACCTCACCTACTCAGTGTGGATCCAATCCAGCTCTACCTCACCTTACCAGATCACAAGCTAGCAGGCTATCCATTATGCTATTATGTACATAGGCAAAATAATGTAAACAGCAGTAGTAATGGGATGGTTGTGTATGACGATCAACAACATAGGTGAGGCACATGTCGCACTGGATCGTGCCTGTTCAGTACAGACTAGGCATCAGTGCAGGTTGTTTACGAATAGTACACGCTTCATATTTGCATTCAGAGGCAGAGGTCCACGTGCAATTAAAGACCTAACACAATTCCAATGAGGGCAGATTGTGGAGCTAACACGAATTGTGTCAAAACAACATAAAACTATAGCGGCTTAAGTGACTGCAGAGCTCAACAGCCATCTTCGAGACCCCATACTATCGACACTGTCCGCTGAGAACTCCATAAAGTGAATATTCGTGGAGGAGCTGCTGTACCGAAACCATTAGTGACGACAACCAATGCAAAGAAGTGTAAAACATGGTGTTGGGAGCATAAAACCTGGACAGCCGATCAGTGGATTTTCTAACATGGGGCTGGGTTTACGTCTGGAGAACGCCAAAAGAAGCCTACAATCCAGATTGCTTGATTCCAATGGTTAAGCATGGAGATGGAGGTGTGGGCAGCCATATCATGGTATTCTGCTGGTCCCACCATTACTCTCAAAGGCCATGTTAAAGCCAACACTTACGTGAACATTTTAGGTGGTCAGTTTCAATCCATGACTCGAATGTTGTTCCCCAACAATGATGCCATATTTCCGGACGATAATGCACCCATTCACACAGCCAGGACAGTAAAATCATGGTATGACAAGCAAGCAACTGAACTGTAGTATATTCCCTGGCCAGCACAGTCCCCGGACTTGGAACATTACTGAACACTTGCGGGCGGCATTGGAGCACAGACTCCAGAGCAGATTTCTGCCATCCTCGTCACTACAGGAGTTAGAAGAGGTTCTGATCGAAGAGTGACATAACATTCCACTGAAGACTATACAATAATTATACAGGGTGATTCAAAAAGAATACCACAACTTTAGGAATTTAAAACTCTGCAACGACAAAAGGCAGAGCTAAGCACTATCTGTCGGCGAATTAAGGGAGCTATAAAGTTTCACTTAGTTGTACATTTGTTCGCTTGAGGCGCTGTTGACTAGGCGTCAGCGTCAGTTGATGCTAAGATGGCGACCGCTCAACAGAAAGCTTTTTGTGTTATTGAGTACGGCAGAAGTGAATCGATGACAGTTGTTCAGTGTGCATTTCGAATGAAGTATGGTGTTAAACCTCCTGATAGGTGGTGTATTAAACGTTGGTATAAACAGTTTACAGAGAATGGGTGTTTGTGCAAAGGGAAAAGTTCTGGACGGCCGAGAACGAGTGATGAAAATGTAGCACGCATCCAGCAAGCATTTGTTCGCAGCCCAGGAAAATCGACTCGCAGAGCTAGCAGAGAGCTGCAAATTCCACAATCAACTGTATGGAGAGTCCTACGAAAAAGGTTAGTTATGAAACCTTATCGTCTGAAATTGGTTCAAGCACTGTCTGGAGCCCGTGACAGAGCACTTCATCACTGGCCTCCAAGAAGCCCTGATCTTACCCCCTGCGATTTTTTCTTATGGGGGTATGTTAAGGATTTGGTGTTTCGGCCACCTCTCCCAGCCACCATGGATGATTTGAAACGAGAAATAACAGCAGCTATCCAAACTGTTACGCCTGATATGCTACAGAGAGTGTGGAACGAGTTGGAGTATCCGGTTGATATTGCTCGAGTGTCTGGAGGGGGCCATATTGAACATCTCTGAACTTGTCTTTGAGTGAAAAAAAAAAAAACCTTTTTAAATACTCTTTGTAATGATGTATAACAGAAGGTTATATTATGTTTCTTTCATTAAATACACATTTTTAAAGTTGTGGTATTCTTTTTGAATCACCCTGTATGCCAGTATTCCAAGAAGAATCGCAGCTGTGTTACAGGCAAATGAGGGTCCAACCCCTTATTCATAAGCCACTCCCAAGTACAGGTGTTCATATTACTTTGCATATCACTTATATATCGGGCATAAACTACAAAAAGTAAGGGAGCACACTATGTAACTTTTACCAATATCTCTATCACCAAATGGATTTACTTAAATTAACAAGAGGGCGACAATTTGCATATATGAGATTATATGACTTTGGCAGAAAGAGAGAGGGAGAGAGGGGGGGGGAGAGAGAGAGAGAGAGAGAGAGAGAGAGAGAGAGAGAGAGAGAGAGAGAGAGAGAGGGGGGGGGGGGCACTGATATGCTATGCTCATTAATAGATGCATGTTCAAAAGACTAATGGAGCTTTTAGAATGACTGCAGAACAGTTCCCATTTGTGATTTTAGGTACTTTCTCGTATAGAAAGTGCCTGAAGGTCTAGATTTTGGCACATTTGGCGTCATTAATGAAGTTGTAATGCCACAGAATACAAGTGTGTCAATCAGTTTTATTTTAAACTTTACACTTTTTAATTGTAGACTTGTGTATTATTGTGATAAAACAATATTCCTTATTAGTTCAGAGATTTGTTTTCTGTTTTCTTATTTGTCTGAGGTAATCCTCGGGCAATGTTTGGCAGTTGGAGCTTGGCAGTAGATGTCCCTACGTCACACCAGGTGCTGCACGGAGCTACCAATGCTGCGCCAATAGCCAAGGAACCCCCTACGTATTGCCCACATAGGGATCGTGAGGAGAAGATTAGATTAGTCACAGCATTTGAGAGCCATTTAAAGAATCATTCTTCCCACTCCCCACATGTGGTGGAATGAGAAGTAGTCTTAATACCCTCTGTACAATGGGATATACCCCATGCCACGCATTCTACAATGGTTGGCAGAGAACAGATGAAGGTATACAATAAACTGTAGAAGTCTTCAACAAAAACTTGAGACAAGAAGGCACACAGTGGTGTTGAAACTATTATTTAATATGAGTTACTGTGAACTTAGCACACAGCTAACAATCATTCACGATTTTCTAAAATTATTCTGAAGAAAAGATAAATTATTAAGTAATCTTTTACGAAGATAGCCGTGTGAAGAATTTAGTATGTTTTCATCATCACAAACTCTTTAAAGTCCAGTTAGTACAATGGGGAACAGATACCTGACAGAGTGTCTAGAATTCATCTGATAAGGATCAATGGGTTTTCAGCATCTTTGCAAACAGTATAAATTAACACTGAAGCTACAGAAACAACTGGCAAGATTACGTATTTAGGAATATGAAGGCAATGATTACATGGACATTAAGAGGAAGAACCAGAAGAGTAAAAACTAGCTGGAAGAAGAAAGGAAGATTTGCCTTTAGTGTCCCGTTGACATCGATGTCATTATAGACGGAGCACACACTCAAGAGTGTTTCAAGAATAGGGAGCCAAATTGGCTGCACCCTTTCAGAGCAACCGTTCTGATTTTTTGCATGGAGCAATTTAGGGCAACTGTGGAAAGCCTAAATCGGGATGGTCAGATGCAGCTTTGAACTGGTGTCCTCCTAAATCCGAGTCCAGTGTGCTTATCACTGCAGCGCCTCCCTCCTCAGTAAAGTGCTTCTGGTAAAATAAATATAGATTTTCGAAATTAAAAATTTGATGTATTTGAAGAGAAAAGTTTATAATCAATGTGTATTAAGGGGACCCGAACGTTGTGGCATGCAGTTTTTACTAGTATTCTGAAACGAAATTTCAATCAAATAATTAGTATATAGTTACCTCTATGTGAAAAAATTTAAAAACTGAAATAAATAGTGGATGAGTATTAATTTTTATCTTACATAATGAATTAAGTGTAATTTTTATTTTATGTACACTGTATTTCCACACTATCCAAAATAAAATGTCAAAACAAATTTTATAGTTTTAATTATTAACCTGTTGACATAGTACACCATGAACATTTGCCAATCTCTTGTTTAGTGTATTTTGAAAAACATGTTTTTAGAAGTCAATTTTTTCTCCTGATAATTTAAGAACATATGACATGCACCACTTAAAATATTTAATGCACTGTTGAATAATGTGGTTCACTGTGTAGGCAAGCATAATATTATCATTCATTCAAAATTTTGTTCTTGTTGCTTCAATTTCGGATGAGATAATTATAACTAAGTACGCAAAAATACTGATTACAGCAACTTGAAACTTAAGATTTGCATGTCAATTGCTTCTCAACAATAACATGTCAAAATATTCCAGCTCCATAACCTTCATTCTGGGTGTTCTTTTCTTTGTCATGCTTTCAGCAGCTTTTTCAGCTTCAGTGACACACTGGCTGTCCACTCGTAGCAGCCCACTTTTCTTGTTGCCCCAGTTTTCTACATCTGCATCGATACTCCATAAGCCTCTGTACAGAGCGTGGCAGAGGGTACTCTGTATCACTAGTAGTCATCTCCTTTCCTATTCCACTTACAAATAAAACAAGTGAAAAATGCTGTCTATGCGCCTCCATATGAGCCCTAATTTTTTGTATCTTATCTTCTCAGCCCTTTCATGTGATGTACATTGGCAGCAGTCAGCTTCTCTAAATTTTCCCAGTAGTGTTCCTTGAAAAGAATATCACCTTCCCTCCAGGTATTCCCATTTGAGATCCCAAAGCATCTCTCTAACACTTACGTGCTGTTCAAACCTACCAGTCACAAATCTAGCAGCGCACTTCTGAATCTCTTCGTTGTCCTCCTTCAATCCGACCTGGTACGGATCTCAAAGACTTGAGTAGTATTCAAGAATAGATCGCCGTCTTCTTTACTGATGAACCACACTTTCCTAAAATTCTCCCAATAAATCAAAGTCGACCAATCGTCTTCCCTATCATAGTTCTCACATGCTTTGCAACATTACACTGAGATATTTAAATTATATGATTGTGTCAAGTAGAACACTAGTAATACTGTAACCGAACATTAGAGGTTTATTCTTCCTACTCATTTGCATTAACCCTTTTTTCCTCATTCAGGGCTATCTGCCATTCATCACACCTACTAGAAACTTTGTCTAAGTCATCTTTTATCTTCCTACTCACTCAACAACAACACCTTGCCATACACCACTGCATCATCAGCAAACAACCACAGATTTAAGTCCAGTTTGTCTGCCAAACCATTTATGTACATACATAACAACAGCAGTCCTATCACACTTCCCTAGGGCACTCCTGAGAATTCCCTTTGTCTCTAATGAACACTCATTAAGGACAACATACTATTACTTATAAAGCCTTCGCATCATTCACATACATGTGAACTTATTCAATATGCTTGTTCCTTTGTTAACAGCCTACAATGGGGCACCGTGTCAAATGCTTTCCGGAGATCTAGAAATATGGAACCTGCCTGTTGCCCTTTTTCCAACAGTTCGCAGGATATCGTGTGAGAAAATGGCAAGCTAAGTTTTGCATGAGCAATGCTTTCTAAAACCGTGCTGATGCTGTCTGCTCACGGTCTTTAATCTGGTTGTTACTCCATCATTAAAACATATTACAGTGTCCACAATACCAATCTGAAAAGCTGACACACACACACAAAAACAGTTTTTGGCAAGTACGAGGGGTGTTTGAAAAGAACGTGCAAAGTCCCAGAGATGGCACCACCATTGCGTACTGAGGTCATGGTTAGTTAGTAGCATCTCTGGAAAGAATGCACACAAAGTTTCAGCCATATTGGTCTATTTCTTTATGTTTGGCACTTGTGTCAATCAAGAAAGTCGAGTGACTGTCATGAAATGGACGAAAATGAATTTCGTGTGGTGATTAAACATTGCTTTATGAAGGGCAAAAATGCCTCAGGAGACTAAAGAGAAGCTAGATAAACATTAGGTGACTCTGCACTTTCGATTAGAACAGTGTATATCTGGTTTCAAAATTTTCGGAGTGGCCATATGGGCACAAGTGATGCTGAATGTTCTGGACACCCTGTGGAGGTTACGACTCCAGAAATCATTGATAAAATCCATGATATGGTGATGGATGACAGAAGAGTTAAGGTGCGTGAGATTGCTAGTGCTATGGGCATCTTGAATGAACGGGTACATAATATTTTGCATAAATATTTGGACATGCGAAAGCTACCCAAAAGATGGGTTCTGTGATTGCTCACGCTTGACCAAAAATGTAATTGTGTGAAGTGTTGCAAGGATGGTTTGCAGCTGTTCAGGAAGAATCCGCAGGACTTTAAGTGTCGTTTCATCACTGTGGATGAAACATGGATACATTACTATACTCCTGGGACCAAACAATAATCTAAACAATGGGTTACCAAGGGAGAATCTCCACCAAAAAAGGCGAAGACCATTCCTTCGACCGGAAGGGTTACAGCGACTGTCTTTTGGGATTCGCAAGGGATAATCCTCAACGACTATCTGGAAAATGGTAATACTATTCATCGTTATTGGACCGTTTGAAGCTGCCAGAAAAATGCGAGCAATTGTACCGCTAAACAGTCCTTTACCATCACGACAATGCACCAGCACACACCTCAGCAGTTGTGGTCGAAAAATTAATGGAAATAGGATTCCAACTCATTTCACATCCCCCCTATTCCCCAGACTTCCTCGGACCACTCTTTGTTTCCCAATTTGAAGAAATGGCTGGTGGGACAAAGATTTTATTCAAACGAGGTGGTGATTGCAGCAACTAATAGATTTTTTGCAGGCTTGGACAATTCCTATTATTCAGAAGGGATCAACAAATTAAAACAGCATTGGACGAAGTGTATAAGTCTAAAATGAGACTATGTCGAAAAATAAAAAAAGTTTACCCCAAACATATAAGTAGTTTTTTGTTTTTGCACGGACTTTTCAAAGGTCCCTTGTATTCCCAAAAGCGATCTACTCAAACCGACACAAAGGCCGCTTGCATTAAGTCCCTGCTCACAGTATAGTCAGTATGTTCGAGGATGTTACATAAAACAGTTGCAATGGAAATAGCGGCATCAAAATTAAATAATGAGACGTTGCAGGCATGGTTTTGTGTTTGACAGTAGAGTGACAGCTACGCATTCACACACTGCATCTACTTTAGAACAGCATTTAAACATGAAAATGATAATGTACTGAACATAAAGTATATACTTTTAGAATCAAAAAGAATCACAGAATTTTATTAAGGAATAGAAAAAAATCAATTTTTTGGGCTCTCATGACGTCAGGTCACCATAACAGCTTAGACTTACAGCTTACAGCAGTGAGGCATTAACGAGAGAGAGAGAGAGAGAGAGAGAGAGAGAGAGAGAGAGAGAGAGAGAGAGAGAGAGAGCGCAAAAAGAAATGGATCAAAGAACATATGTAAGGAGGAGATGTAATTATGGCTGCAATTAAAATGAAATGGAGGAGAGGAGTGTGGTAGCCAGGCCAGTGGTTATGCTGCTGCTTCCACACACTGATGGGACTACAGGTGGGTCCACACGATGCCTCTTTTGTGTTCAACTTTGCGCACGATCATAAATTTCCAACAGTGCACGCCCATTTATGCACGTGTGATCTCCTGGAAATGGAGACCCTGTGTAAAGCGCACTGCTTCCCAACTTCGGTGGGAATCTCTACAGTTTGTAGCAGAAGACAGACAGCAGGATCCGTGTGTGTTTTATAGTACAATGCAGTTGAAGTTATGCCATGAAGTGATTTATGTCTGTCGAATCCAAAGGATGCACACAAATTTGTAAATCAGTACAAAGAAACATCATATGGAATGTTGTTCCTATGGAAGAGAAATTTTAGATGTGGTGTCTTGAGCATCAAGTATTAGATAAAGAACCTCCATTCATATTACTGTAAAGAATAAGGTTCTATTGTTTTGTTTTGCCTTAGGGCGCAAAGACAACTAGGGTCATACGTGCCCTGTCTGAACTGTAGAACACAAAGACAAAGAGAGGAGTTAAAAACCAACTACATGTTAATCCCAATCGACGGAAGAGAAGAAAGTTAAAAACAGGGACGTCAAGAGAGGTCTCTAAAACATGCCACAGAGAACCAGAGGTCATGTAGTAAAAATTAAATGGCCTGCGCTATATTGCTACGATGGATAAAAAGTAAAACACAGATGACAGTTCGCACGTTATTCGCTAAAACGGCTGATACCTCAGACAGCAAACACAACTGATAACATAATTGGTACAAAAAGGGACATTTTGCCAGGAAATGGCGGACTGTCACAGGCTGAGCACAATGAGTAAAAAGTGGTGGGGGAGCACCACTTAACAAATGGTGATGGCTATAAAGACAGTGCCCAAAACATAACCTGTCTAAAATAATCTCCTCATGGTGAGAGAATGTCGTCCGAGCTGCTGAGAGTGGCTTAATAACACGGAGTTTGTTCCCACGAAGGGAGGATCAGTGGTGATCCCAAAGTGACACCACTTGCTGACAGATGGCAACACAGATCGTCAGAGGGAATGTAAGAACTAGCAGGCAGAGGTACGAGGACTGCAGCCTCGGCAGCAGAGTCAGCAGCCTCGTTTTCCGTCAGACCAACATGACCAGGAACGCACATAGACATCACAGTGGCTCTATCAAAAATGAGCATGTGACAGCTTTCCTGGACCTGTTGCACTAAGGAATGGACCGTGTACAGCACACAGAGGCTTTGGAGGGCACTAAGAGAGTCTGAGCAGATGACACAATTGAAAAGCCTGAGTCACCAGATGTACTGTGTGGCCTGATAAAGGGCAAAGAGCTCTGCTGTAAATACTGAGCTGTGTTCCAGAAGCCGACACTGAAAAATGTCGGTGCCAATGACAAAGGCACACCCAACTTCACGGTCAGTCCAAGAGCCATCAGTGTACACAGAGGTACTATCGTGAAGTTCAGTGCGAAGATTGTGAAACTTACAGAGTCAGAGCAACACTAGAACATTGTCCTTAGGCAGTGAATCAAGCCTAAGGTGAACACAGGCTGCCGCACAATGCCAAGGAGGTGAAGGGTTCACAACCATTGGGAAAGCTGCAGGTAGTGTGAAGTTAAGCTGCTGGAGCAAGAGTTGAAAGTGAACTCCAGGATGTAGCAGAGGACAGGGATGCACACAAACTGACAATCAAAGGAGTCACCAAAGTAGGAGGCATTGGATGGTGGCCAGGGATGGCAGATGAACAGCATGCCTATTTGCTGAGCAGAAAGTAACAGTAGTATGACAGTGGTAGCTTGGCAGCTTCTGCATAAAGACTCTCAACCGGGCTAGTGTAAAGGTGCCAGTCACCAAACAGATGCCATAATGGTCATAATGGTGGATAGTATTAAGACTGTGTAAGATGGACTGACAGTCTAGTTTCGAACAGACAAGGGACTGTTACACACGGAGGTGTGTGTGTGTGTGTGTGTGTGTGTGTGTGTGTGTGATGGGCACCCAATGGTGAGGTCATCAGCGTCCTTACACTTACGAAAACATGATGTGATGAACTAAAAGTGCTGTACACGCATGCTCCCGAAATGACCGCACAGTCCCTCTGTATCACACGCAGACTCACATGGACTAAAACCAATCAGGAGGGAAGAGAGCTAATCAAGAAATTAAAACAGAGAGAAAACAAAACACAGAAGAACTAAAAGAAAAGCACAGGGAAATGCGGCTGGCTGACCACTTGCCAGCCACTCGTCTTCCCATCGACACATGGCTTTGTACCTCAACAGCGAGGTGATAGGATGTAAGGGGATAGTACGCCAAAATACCTGACGGTCACATCACGCCTCCTTTACTGCTCGGTCCGCACTTTTGTTCCCCTCAATTCCAATGTGCCCAGGTACCCAGCAGAAAGAACCCTCTTCCCCCCCAGAAACTGCACTGTCTCTCTAAAATGTAGGATGGTGCCCCCCATATTCAAGGCAGGCAAATTAAAATGATGACGAGAACGATCAAAATGAACACGAACACACACACACACACACACACACACACACACACACACACACACACTTATCTGTAGAAAACTGGAATACAATCTTTGCAGCTCACTCCTCTAACCTCCGCACTGTAAGTTGCAACTGATGGCTCGTAGTTGCAACACTGGAAGAGGAACAGAAAACAGCAAAAATCATCTACAAATAAGGAGCTCTGCACAGGACTGCTTACCTAGATGTGATACTGTCGATGGCTATGGCAAAGAAGGGTAATACTTAAAACACTGCCTTAGGAACACCATTCTCCTGTTCAAATCTATCAGACAGTGCATCACCAAATCAGATTCTAAAAAAAGCACTGAGACAGAAAGATCATATGAAGATAGGGAGGTGGCCACAAGAGCCCCAATGAAGCAGCTGTGTGAGAAGACAGTGTCTCCAAGTAGTACTGTATGCATTACTTATATCTAAGAATATGCTGATACAGTGATGTTTACGGAGGAAAGCCTGCTGAATAGCCACCTCTAGGAGGGTCAGATTGCCGACAGTTGACCGAAATCACCGGAATCCACACTGAGAGCAGCTAAGGAGTTGTCTGGTCTCTTAACAGCCAGACCAGACGATGGTTAACCATTCGCTCCAGGGTCTTTCCTACACAGCTCGTAAAGGCGATACTCCGATAACTACTGGGACATGTGCAGTCCTTTCCTGGTTTGAGGAGAGGGATCTGAATTGCCTCCCTCCATGAGTTGAAGAAGTTGCCTGTCTGACATTAGGTTAAAACATTTGAGGAGGATTTCCTTTGATGCCGCTGGCAAATGTCGAAGCATGCAGTATTGGATTTGGTCATGACTGGATGCAGCATGACGAATCTCAGTCGGTACTGACTTGAGCTCCCACATGGAGAAGGGGGAGTCGTAGGCCCCAGAACTGTCAGACCTGAATTCCAATTTTCCCCTCTCTATGGATTCACGATAGTGACGAAATGCCAGATCCTGGCTTGGTTGGTTGGCTTAAAAGAGGGGTAGGGACCAAACAGCTAGGTCATCGGTCCCTTGTTCCGAATAAAACAATGCCATAAGGGTGAGAATAAAACAAACACAACTGACAACACAAAATGGAGAGAAAGGAACAACCACAAGAACGACGGAAGGGCAACAGACACTTAAATGGAAAAAAGGGGAGAAGAAAACCACAGAAACACAACAGATTACCATGGTTGGCTGACCATGAGAATAAAAAGGACAAGCCAGCCACTCTCCAACACACTAAAATGTCCACCCTAAAAGCACTAGAGTGGAGGACACATAGGGACAAAGAACATGCGCTAAAATTTAGATAAAATAATAAAACCCACCATCACAAATAAAACGTAAAACTAAATCAGCCGATGAGGTGTTGTCAGAAAAAATTGGTGGCAACAAGTCTGGTAACCGAAAATTTCGTCGCAGGGCAGTCAAAGTGGGACAGTGCAACAGAATATGGGCCACTGTCAACTGGGTGCCGCATCGACACCAAGGCAGTTCTTCACATCACAGGAGGTAGGTGTGGGTCGCCCCAGTGTGGCCAATGCGGAGCCGGCAGAGAACAACAGAGTCCCTGCAAGAGGCCCTCATGGAGGGCTTCCACACATTCGTAGTCTCCTTAATGGCACGGAATTTGTTGTGCGTACTGACACTAGGCCATTCCCAAAGCCAAAAATCCTGGCGAAGTAAAAACGAACGCAGGTCAGTTATTGGAATGCCGATCTCCATAAGCGGTTTTCACATAGCCTGTTTGGCCAGCCTGTCAGTTAAGTTCGTTTCCTGGGATTCCGGCATGACCTGAGCTCCAGACAAACACCACTGAACGACTGGACCATTCCAGGGCATAGATGGACTCCTGGATGGTTGCTAACATAGGATGACAATGGTGGCACTGGTTGATAGCTTGTAGGCGGCTCAAGCAGTCAGTACACAGAAGAAACGACTCCCTAGGGCATGAGCGGATGTGCTCAAGAGCACAAGATATAGTCACCAGCCCGATCATGAAAACACTGCAGCATCGGGCAAAGAATGCTGTTCAATATGTCATCCACAGACTTACGCGAAGCCGACATGACCGTCAGCCATCGAGCCGTTGGTGTAAACCACTTTGTGGCCTCGGTACATGTCAAGTAATGAGAGGAAGTGGCAGTGGAGAGCCGTGGGGTTAACTGAGTCCTTAGGGCCACGTGAAAGGTCCACGCGAAGCCTCGACCTAAGTGTACACCATGGAAGTGTACGTGAATCGATCTCATGTATAGGTGGTAAAGGCAAGGACTCCAGTTCAGAAAGAAGGGATCGGACACGAACTGCAATTGGAAGCCGTGACCTGGGGTGCCGACACGGGAGATGAAGTGCCATGGATGGAAAAAGGAGACAGTGATTCGGATACGCAGAAGAACTTGTGCAACGTAACTGGCCAGTAGTTCTGCACACTTAACCTGCAATGGAGGGACTCCGGCCTCCACAAAGATGCTTGTTGCCGGACTCGTCCTAAAAGCACCTGTTGCTAGGCGAATACCACAGTGGTGCAATGGATTGAGTAAACGCAATGCTGAGAGTGCCGCTGAACCATAAACCAGACTCCCATAATCAAGGCAGGATTGAACAATGGCTCTGTAGAGCTGCAGCAGCGTAGAGCGATCTGCACTCCAGTTGGTGTTGCTCAGGCAGCAGAGGGCATTAAGATGCACTTCCACTTAAGCTGATGAAGGTGAGTCAATTGGGTGTCGAAAACCAGTCCTAAGAATTGATACGTCTCCACTACAGTGAGCAGATTGTCACTGGGGTAAAGTTCTAGTTCTGGATGAATGGTAAGACACCAACAGAAGTGCATGAAACACGACTTAGGGGCCGAAAACTGGAAGCCGTGGGCTAGAGCCCATGACTGAGCCTTGAGGATGGCTCCCTGTAGCCGCCACTCAGCAACACCAGTAATGGTGGAGCATTACAAAAAGCAGAAGTCGTCTACATACAGAGAAGGTGAGACAGGCAGCCCTAAAGCTAGACCATTAATGGCCACTAAAAATTGAGAGACACTCAATACAGAGCCCTGTGGAACCACATTCCCCTGGATACAGGGGGGAACTGTGGGAGGCACCAACTTGGACACGAAAAGTACAAAGTGACAGGAAATTTTGGATAAAAATCGGGAGCATGCCTCGTAGATCCCACTCGTATAATGCGGTAAGAATATGATGTGGCCAGGTTGTGTCATACTCTTTTCGTAAATCAAAAAAGACGGCAACAAGGTGTTGGCGTCTGGAAGAGGCTGTTCGGACGGCAGACTCAAGGTTATCAGTGGTAGAGCGACCCTCGCGGAAGCCACCCTGACATGGAGCCAGCAGTCCACGTGACTCCAGGACCCAACCCAACCACCTACACACCATATGTTCCAGCAGCTTACAAACAACGTTGGTGAGGCTGATGAGCCGATAGCTATCCACATCAAGCGGATTTTTACCGGGTTCGAGTACCAGAATGATGGTGCTCTCCGCCCATTGCAATGGAAAGATGCCAACGCACCGGATCCGGATGAAGATGTCACTTGTAGTGAAATGAGAGACGTTTAAGCATCTGACTGTGGATCCGATCTGACCCAGGAGCTGTGTCGGGGCAATTGTAATGGCGCTGGGGAGCTCCCACTTTGTAAATTGGGCGTTATAGGATTCACTGTGGTGTGTAGTAAACAAGAGGATTTTCCCTTCTAGCCGGCATTTGAGAGTGCGAAAGGCTGCGGGGTAATTCTCCGACGCAGAGGCTCGAGCAAAGAGCTAGGCAGTTGCGTTTGCGTCGGTAGATACCACGCCATTTATGTTAACACCGGGAACATCTGTTAGGGTCTGGTACCAGAAAACACATTTGTTCTTCGCCCAGACTTGGGAAGGCGATGTGTGGCACCCAACAGTCATGACATATCTCTCTTCCGTTGTCTGATAAGTTGGCAAATGCGGGCACAGAACCGTTTAAAGGCTATGAAGTGTTCCAGGGAAGGGTGTTGCTTATGTCGCTGTAGAGCTCGTCGATGCTCCTTAATTGCTTCATTGACTTCTGGTGACCACCAAGGGACTGCTTTTCACAGAGGGCACCATAAAGAGCAAGGGATCGTGTTTTCTGCCACAGAAAGAATTGTTGTAATCACCTGCTCAACCATCACATCGATGTTACCGTGTGGGGGAGATTCAACGGTGATAGCAGAGGTGATGGTTTCCCAGTACGCCTTGTTTAAAGCCCATCTGGGCATGCGTCTGTGGGCCTGACACCAGGGCAGTGACAGAAAGATGGGGAAATGGTCACTACCGCACAGGTCGTCATGTGCTCTCCAGCGGATAGATGGGAGAAGTCCTGGGCTGCAAATTTATAGATAAATGGCCGAGTAGCTACCACGAGCCACACTGAAATGTGTGGCTGTTCCAGTATTTAAGAGGCAGAGGTCAAACTAAGACAGTAAAGTTTCAATGTCTCTGCCTCAGCCAGTAAGCACGGTGCCACCCCACAAGGGGTTATGGTCATTAAAATTGACCAAAAGTAGGAAAGGTTTAGGGAGTTGATCAATCAGTGCAGTTAACACATTCAGAGATACTGAACCATCTGGAGAAAGATATACATTGCAGACAGTTATTTCATGCATCATCTTCAGTCTGACAGCAACAGCTTCAAGAGGGTTTCGAAGGGGCACAGTTTCACTACAGACTGAGTTTAGGACATAAACACAAACTCCACCCGACACTCCATTTCAGTCACTATGGTTGCTTTAATATCTCTTATACCCGCAGAGGACAGGGGTCTGCACTGCCTGGAACCAAGTTTCCAGGAGGGCAATGAAGATAGCAGATGTAAAGCTTAACAGTTGCCATAAGTCAGCCAGGCAGTGGAAAAAACCGTCGCAATTCCACTGGAGGGTGACATCGTCGTGAGACTGGGAAGGCATGGAACATTCAATGAGGCAGTTCACGCCTCAGGGTCACCTGCTGCCACCAACTTTTTGCCTGATCAGTCTCTAACCATTGTATCTGAGGGTCCGGTGAGCACTAGGTCCTCAGCGGACGCCAGAGAGGAGCAGAAGAAAACTTACGCTCAGAAGTGGAGACTGATATCCCCGATGATTGGGAGAGGAGGGGTGGGGGGGGGGGGGGGTGTTGCTCCGAAGTAGGTGGTGTGGGAACAACAGGGCGGGAAGTGCCCCTCACCGCCAAGTGGGCAGGTGTAGTCTTCTGGTTGTGAGAGGTGACAGGAATGCGAGGAACTGATCGGGCAACAACTGTTCTCTTAGCGGCGGCGTAAGAGGAGGTCGTAGTCACAGGATGTAGGTGCTCAAATTTCCTCTTAGCCTCCGTGTAGGTCAGATGGCCCAGCATCTTATATTCCATGATTTTCCTCTCCTTCTGTAAAAGCCTGCAGTCTGGTGAGCAAGGTTAATGATGTTCTCCACAGTTGACAAGATGGGAGGCGGGGCACATGGAGTACTGGGACTTGATGGACGTTCACAATATCGACATGTGATGCTGGAAGTACAGTGGGAAGACATATGGCCGAACTTCCAGCACTTAAAGCACTGCATTGGGGGAGGGATATATGGCTTGACGTCACAGCAGTAGACTATCACCTTGACCTTCTTAGACAATGTGTCACCCTCAAAGGCCAAGATGAAGGCACTGGTGGTAACCTGATTATACTTTGGACCCAGATGGGCACGCCAAACGGAATGTACACCTCACCGCTCTAAATAGGCACTCAGCTCGTTGCCAGACTGCATAAATAAGGTCCTTGTGAAATATGATACCTTGACCATATTTAAGCTCTTATGGTGTGTGATGGTTACAGAAACATCCCCCAGCTTGTCACAATTGAGTAACGCCCGTGACTGGGCAGAGGATGCTGTTTTGATCAACACTGACCCAGATTTCATTTTGGACAAGCCCTCCACCTCCCCAAACTTGTCCTCAAAATGCTCAACAAAAAACTGAGGCTTCATCACCATGAAAGATTCCCCATCAGCTCTCGAACATATAAGGTACTGGGACGAATAAGCTTCACTGCCATCCTTAGCCTGGAATTCCTCCCATGGTGTGGCCAGGGAGGGGAACGACTTGGGGTCATATTTTTTAGCATTGAAGTTAGACTTTGCCCGCTTAGAGACTGTCATCCGCCCTGATCACACCCAATCCGACCAGAGGAGCTCCCCATGGGTGCCACCCAGCCGCAGCAAAGGCCACCTGGCAGGATAGTCATTGCCAGGAGTCCCAATGCCTCAGGGCAACTGTCATCTACCACTCGACATGCGTGGTGAGTTAACGGCGCAGGCATCAGCAGAGTGATCCCTGTGTGATCAGGGGGCTATAACCAAAAGGGTACATGGCGGCCCCACTGCAACGGACTGGTTGCCGTGCTGGATAACAGATGCAACCAAGCAAACTAGTCCATTATCATAGACAGCGTAGAAAACGATACTGCAAAGTTGATGGAAAAATATGCATGCATGAGGGTGATCTCGCCAAACAGTTGGAGAATGATCAGAAGTGCAGATGCATGTTGACGTAGGATGCGATAGGTCTCAGCACATGATGGACACGATGCACCATGTAAGGCACCCTTCCCCAATTGGCTCGCTCTTTGAGAAAATTTTCAAAAATGGAGGTCAAACCCTACAGGGGATCATCACATAAAGACCGAAGCATGTGAGACTCCCTTTAGTCACCTCTTACAACAGGCAGGAATACCTCGGGCTTATTCTAAGCACCGGACCCATAGGGGGCCTTTTAGTCAGGTTGTGCCACAATATACTCTTCACCCCAACTCTATTCAGTACATCCTCATTACTTACGTGATCTACACATCTAATCTTCAACAGACTTCTGTAGCACCACATTTTGAAAGCTTCTATTCTCTTCTTGTCTAAACTATTTATCGTCCATGTTTCATTTGCATACATGGCTACACTCCATACAAATACTCTCAGAAAAAACTTCCTGACGTCTACATCTATACTCAATTTTTCTATTCTTCAGAAATGATTTCCTTGCCATTGCCAGTCTACATTTTATATCCTCTCTACTTCGACCATCATCAGTTATTTTGCTCCCCAAATAGCAAAACTCATCTACTACTTTAAATGTCTCATTTTCTTATCAATTCCCTCTGCATCACCTGATTTCACTCGACTAGATTCCATCATCCTCGTTTTGCTTTTGTTGATGTTCATCTTATATGCCTCTTTCAAGAAACTGTCCATTCCGATCAACTGCTCTTCCAGGTCCTTTGCTGTCTTTGACAGAATTACGATGTCATTGGCAAACCTCAAAGTCTTTATTTCTTCTTCATGGATTTTCATTCCTGCTCCACATTTTTCTTTTGATTCTTTTACTGCTTGCTCAATATACAGATTGAATAACATCAGGGATAGGCTACAACCCTGTCGCACTCCCTTCTCAACTACTGCTTCCCTTTCATGCCCCTCAACTCTTAGAACTGCCATATGGTTTCTGTGTAAATTGTAAATAGCCTTTCGCTCCCTGCATTTTACCCCTGCCACCTTCAGAATTTGAAAGAGAGTATTCCAGTCAACATTGTCAAAAGCTTTCTCTAAGTCTACAAATGCTAGAAATGTAGGTTTGCCTTTCCTTGATCTACCTTGTAACACAAGTCTTAGGGTCAGTATTGCCTCACGTGTTCCTATATTTCTACGGAATCCAAACTGATCTTCCCCGAGTTCGGCTTCTACCAGTTTTTCCACTCGTCTGTAAAGAATTTGTGTTAGTATTTTGCAGCCATGACTTATTAAACTGATAGTTTGGTAATTTTCACACCTGTCAGCATCTGCTTTTTATGGGATTGGAATTATTACATCTCCCATCCCATCTACATCCACATCCACTTCCCCCACACCACACCCACTAGCCTCTTTAAGTTTCCTGTAGTCAGTATCTATTTTACCCCTAGTGATATATACCTCTATATTCTTACCTTTGTCCTCTAGCCACCCTTACTTAACCATTTTGCACTTCCTGTCGATCTCATTTTTAAGACATTCGTATTCCTTATTGCCTGCTTCATTTACTGCATTTTTATATTTTCTGCTTTCATCAATTAAATTCAATAGCTCTTCTGTTACCCAAGGATTCCTACTAGCCCTTGTCTCTTTACCTACTTGATCCTCTGCAGCCTTTACTATTTCATCTCTCAAAGCTACCCACTCTTCTTCTACTGTATTTCTTTCCTTGTATTTGTCCATTGTTCCCTAATGCTCTCCCTGAAACTCTATAACCTCTGGTTCAGACTCCAATGAATGATGGCCCTTCTGTTATGATGATGATGATGATGATGATGGCATATTTGCCCCTGCTGCAGTTAAATGGAGTGAGGGATGATGTGAAGGAAAAGTGTCAGCTCTACATAGTGCATGAAAGACTACTGCATTTTTCATATTTTAGTTCATGAACTTAATTTTTTTTTACTAACAGAATTCACCTGAATGCACTATAATTAAATGACTCAAAGAGCAGCCCTAACTAATAGCTACTATGTCGTTTGATCATGAAGTCTGACGAACAGAGAAATACAACAGTCTCATGTCTAATTTGGAAGATACGAGCAAAGAATAAAAGGGTGGTGAGCACAGTTGTACAGTCTATCGGAAAAGCTGTTTACCCTTGCCTACCAAAATTGATGTAAAAATGCTAGTGCCAAGTTCACAACAGGCCACACATTTTCTACTGTCAAAGAGATGATCACACCTGCAGTTAAAAACTCTGAAATATACCAGTGTGGACAGCACATCTGGGGTAGGCAAACCTGTAAAGTGAGTATGTGCCCCTTATTGTCGCAGCACCCAGCTAGACAAAAGTGCAGGATGCTTAATGAAATGTTTGCATATACAATATACTTTAATACTGTTCAAGTGAGTGGATCTACAGGTTGAACTACCAGGTAATGTTGATCATGTCCAGAAGAATGAATAATCATTGCTTTGTTTTACTTGTCGGAGATGAGTATAAAAAAGTTGCAGAAAAATTGTAATGGGCAGTATGCATGACTGCTCCTATTAAATCACCAACATCTGAAAAGTCAATGTCAAGAAAGTTTCATGGATAAATTAAGGAAAATATGACATCACTTTTTAAAACTGCTAGTCAGAGCCTAAACATGATGGCCATCTATTAACAACTAGCACATGAGTACATAAACACCATTCAAATTCACTACGAGTGGACCATAAACCTATGAAGAAGGAATCCTGTTCAGCTAAAAGGGATCTGCACACCTATTATGTATCACAATTCCACACAACATATGTTGCTAGTGTGAAAAAAAAAAAAATTCTTGGGGAAATGTGTTAACCTTCAGGTGTCTATTATGAAACATACTGTGCTAATCATGATTACAAAAATACACATTGATCCTAAAAAAAAATACAATAATGAAGACGTATTTTGTACAACTTTGGTGAAAAAAGAAAATAAAAAGCCGATGACAAATTTGTATAGAAAGACGAAAAAAGTCATATTATCCCACTATAGTCTCACATAAATTTCACAGCTTCAATGACAAACATTATCCGAGGAGCAGTTGGAATTAATAAGCCTCCTTGAAACAATTTCACACGAACTGGCACCTCACCTCAATAAAGTATCCGTTTCATAGGAAATTCAGTTTTCGGAACGAACGCAACAGCTTCAAATTAATATTTTACGTATCTTGAAATAATTTAAAAATATTCAAAGTTACTTACTGCTCAGCTATTGCAGGACAAGCAAGTTGTACAGCACTTGGTAGATGTATCAGTGGGAATTCTGAGCGTTTAGATTTGCCGCCTTAAAAGTACGATGACATAATCAGTTACAGCGCTATGCTTTACACCACAATGCACTTGTGCATCACTGCAAATTTGGCGTGTATTGCATCAGCCAAATTTCCAAAACAAATTCTTCGAGACAAGCACACAATTACTAAGAGATGCACGAATTGAGGCCAGTTCGGAAGTGAACATCGAGGGCTTCATATATGGATGAGAAAGGAACAATAGGAACGGCGATTAATAAAAGAAAGGGCATTTTAATTAACACACATAACCTTTCTTGAACCCGCACGCACGTGTTTCAAATTGGAACCGGGACAAAGATGGTATTTGAAAGTTGAGACTTGTGCGGAAATACATCTCCAGCGGCAATGCGTAGAATCTATGGTACAACTCATTCACGATTTGTTGGCGTGTTTATTATCTCTGGCAGTTGACAACACACGAATGTAAATGTGTCACTTTGAAACAGCCGCAAGAATGTGGATTGTCAAAGTTTCTGTATTCTTACTAGCTGTGATTGAGATCGGTTTATCTGCCTCTACGCTGGAATCTGTAAACGACGATGAGCTTTCAAACTTGATTAGGAGCGAAAAATACGTTGTTGTCGTTTTTAGTGAGTACATGTGTGATATCGTGCGGTAAGCCGACAGAACGAAGTTCTGGTTATTTATAACTACGTATTTGTTTTTTAGCGAAGAAAGATTGCGAACCCTGCGATGATCTAGAAAATGAGTTAATAGCACTGCGTGAAGACTTGGTAGACACGCTTAATGCATGGGTCGTAAAAGCAACAAACAGCCAACTTGTCAAGTTGTATAATCCATCCAAAGAGCCGGCCTTGGTGTTTTTCAGGCATGGGGTACCCTTGCTGTACCACGGTAAGTGGCCTAGTTCAAGCATCATAATTATATGAAATGTCAAGAGGATATTTACAATTTTGGGAAGAGGGCTATTTCATACTTTAACATGTAGTAGTCATTCCAGTGTGGACTGTAGTTATTTACATTGTACTAGAATTTATCTCACCATATTAAATTGAAACTCGACGAGGTAAGATAATTCTAGTCTTATTACCACTTTAACCGGCAATGATGACAGATAAATGTGAACTACAAAATAATGTAGCAATTGTGCACTTTTCCTAACAACTAATAGTCACATATGATGGAATCTGTTAAACGTAATCGAAAGTATGTTCCATATACCTGAGTAGAACATCAGAGGCTGAAACTGATCATGTTAAAAACTCTTTCATTTTTAGTCATATCCATAAGATCATTTCCCTATGATTTATTCCATTCCTTCACTAATCTGCTGACGGCTGCCTCTTGACAGCTCTAGTGGCAGGTGCATCGCTGCCAGAAGAAAGTATTTGATCTTTGAATCATTATTCAAGTGTTGGACAGTGGGTAGCACTCAAAGGTCGAAAAACTTAATGAACATTTATTGTATTGCAGGCAAAATATGCCAAACACAATGACTGTTGTTCTCACAGAATAGAGGACAGTAGATGTGTAGCCCGCATACACAGTCCACAGCACTCTTTAAAACTGTGACAGCACACTACTGTCTCTAACCCCTAAGTTTCAAAGTATTATAGAGTAGTTTTACATTAGTGGGCATTGCTCATTGCTCCTCTTTTCTAATTATTGTAACTTATTTCTAAATTTCTTCATTTGCCATACTAATGTTTGCCCAATTATGCAGCTGAATTATAACATCCAGAGTGACAATACTGTATGTTTTTATTTCTTTGCTTAGATGTAGCTGTTTGGTTTCTGCATGCCATAGTATGTGTATCTGTGCACATGACATGTGATTTGCAGAGTATAGATGTACGTGTAATGGGATGTGGGAAACCACCTAAAAACCACATATAGGCTGGTCAGCATAGCAACCCTCATCATTAACCTGCCTGGTGGTTTCGATTTGGCTCGGCACTTCTGCTTAGCGCAGAAGTGGCACTAAAACACACATGGTTATCTGGACTGGTTTTTATTGTTATATAATATTACTATCATTGTCTTAGAATGTTCTTTTTTTATATCCGCTATTTTTTTGGGTCATTTAGCAGAGGCAGACGGATTGACCTCCTCCATGACAACCAGCATGTGTTCTGAAAAATAAGTCGTGCCAAAACAAATCCCTGCTTTACTACCATAACTTCCTAAAAGTCTTGGATAAAAGCTATCAAATAGAAGCAGTATTTTTTTACTTTCAAAAATAGCATTTGACTTGGTAGCACACCAAGACAAAAATATAGTCATACTGGGTAAAGAACAGAATTTGTTAATGGACTTCATTGTGGAGAGGCTTCCACCCTGTTCCATTTAGGTACTGGTGTGTCAACTGTTTCCCCATCACCAGGCTGGCTCACCTCACAGCGTTGTGACTGCTGCCTTATATTTTGTAAGGCGTAACACCCACACTTGCCACACTGCGCGTTTAAAATAAAATATGGTTGATGTGCTACACCTACTTTATCTAGCTTAATCATCACTTACGTCGTATATTACAAACATATATATTTTGTTATTTCGAAGTCAGGTTCAAGTTGTGGACTTAGTTATTCAAGATCTGGTCGTAGTGATGGAATACTTGGAGTTTGGTGATAAAAGAAATGAGTTGAATATACCTTACTTCCTCCAATTCAAAATATGCATATGTCCTTACAATCACAAGTTAATGACAACACACCAAATTGTAACATAATCCCTTTCATTCAGTTGAAATTTTGTTTAAAAACTTCCTACAGGTTACTCGTTATTGGGCATGTTAAGGTAACCAATATTAACACACATCAAATACTTGTAACAAAATGTATATAAAGCATAGCATTCTTCAGCACCTGTGTCACTGCCATGAAATTTAATTAATACACTGCGTTATTACTTACAGTAAGTTTTGGTTGAGAACTTCCAAATTTTTTTGGTAATAAATAGGGTTCTGAAAACTTGAAAGTAGTAGAAGAAAACTTTCAGTTACTTTAATCAACATTATATCTTTGTATCAAACAGTGGAAAATCCAGCATGGAATGTAACAATATTAGAGAAGGAAAATTGCTGCTCACAATATAGTGGAGATGCTGAGTCGCAGACAGGCACAACAAGAAGATTTTCACACTTAAAGCCTTCGGCCAATGGCCTTTGTCAACAATACACACACACATGCACACGCACACTCATGCAAATGCATCTCACATACTCAACTGCAGTCTCAGGCTGCTATGTTTTTGTATAGTATTAATAATCACAGATAATAATAATTGCTGGTTGTTATCAACAATAATTTTCATTTATGCAATTTTGTTGTTATTTCACATCCAGAAATATGCGAACAACATTTAATATATAGAAGTTAATTTTCGTTTAAATTTACTTCCTTCCAAATACAAGGTGCTATCCAAAATTTTCAGAACTGCTGCTGCCATCTGTTGAAAACCTTACCTTGGGGCTAATGGTCACCATCACCCTTGAAGTAGTTCCCATCCGCACGTACACACTGGTACCAGCACTTATGCCACTGGTCAAACGTTTTCTGGAAGTCCTGTTCTTTGAGGGTGTTTATCACCGCCAGCGGTGCTTCTTGAATCCTCTCTAGAGTGTTGAACTGATGGCCTTTCAACTTGAGTTTCAGTTTTTGGACTAGCAAAGTCGCAAGGTGCCAAATCTGGCAAGTACGATGGGTGGGATACAACCACCATGTTGTTTTTTGCCAAAAAGGTCCCAATGAGCAAGGATGTGTGACAGGGCATGTTGTCGTGATGCAGCAGCCAGTTCCCTTGATGCCAAAGTTTGGGCCGTCATCGCCGCACATTTTCACGGAGCCATCGCAAAATGTCACAGTAGTATGTGGAATACACTGTTTGGTTAGGTGGGACGAATTCTTTGTGGACAATCCCCTTGGTATCAAAGAAAACGATGGTCATGCTCTTCACTTTGCTGTTTGCCTGACTCGCTTTTTTGGGTCTTGGAGAGCCCTGGCTCTTCCACTGGGATGATTGTTGCTTTGTCTCTGGTTCATAACTGTAAATCCAGCTCTCGTCACTGGTGATAACCCGTGACAAGAAGGTTGGATCGTCATATGCGGTCTGGTGAAGGTCCGTGCACACTTCAACATGCTGTGCCTTGTGATCGGCAGTCAACATCCTTGGCACAAATTTTGCAACGACACGATGCATGCCCAATTAATCAGTCATTATTCGTTGACATGTCCCATAACCAATACCCACTTCATCTGCAAGGTCTTGAATGGTTTGACGTCGATCCACAAGCAAATCAAATTTGGAAGTTTGGCAACAATGTCTGGTATTGTGCAGCTAACGAGCCTTCCAGTGTGAGGAACATCTTCGACGTCTGTACGGCTGGCCCTGGACCGAGCATGCCACTCAAACACACGCGTATGGCTCATGCTCTGTCCTCCAAACTTTGTTGAATCATTGCAAGGGTCACCGTAGCACTTTTCTCGAGACACAGAATTTGATACACACGCGCTGTTCTGTTCGCAGATTCATTGTAAAATCGCCACACACCAAACACAGAGTATTATGGAAATCACTATGGACACACAAAAGGTCCTCCCACCTGAATGTCACTCCGCACATTGACTCATCAGATATGCAGCTCTCGCCACCTAGAGGTGCTAGCTACTACTCCTACTTTCCAGATGGCAGCACCAGTCCCAAAAATTTTGGATTCCACTTCGTATAAGCGGCAATAAAATAAGTTTCCGTTTGAAGGCCATATGATCCTGAGTCGGCGTATGCCAATCAGGCAAAATTGCTGTGAACTTTGAGGCAATCATCCCACTGACAACCAGGTTCAAGGTACCCGTTTGGGAAAACACTGTGTCCCGCTGCATGAACTAGTCTGGAACTACGTGGTGCACATCCTCGTCTGATAGGAATTGTTGACCCTCCAAGGCCTTTTTTAAGGGACTGATGGCGTGATAATCGCATTGAGAGAGATCAGAACTATAGGGGGGATGCTCAAGAGTCTCCCACATGTCCTACCAGATCAAGCAGTGTCGTATGTCGAACTGTGACCAGCACGGAACTTGGCACACCATCCTGCAATGGTGGTTTTTTGACAAACATGCTGCCTCATACACATTCTTCATTCTCTGATGGATGTCTACTGGCATTTGTCCTTTGGTAGCCAAGAAAAGAATTAAGCATGTTAGTCCTGTTTGGACATGTTGTGTTATAACATCACCAGAGTTCACATTTCTGCATTGGCCGCTTGCATGTCGGAAAGACACAGATGTTGCACTAACCCCTTGCTATATGTCAGTGCTTATATACCTGCATCATAGTTGCAATGCGTTGCGTAAAAGCTGCAGCAATGCCATCAAACAGAAACTTTTTGATAACACCTTATGTAAAAAAAAAGAAGAAAAAAAAAAAAAAAGAACTAGTCGCACATGAAACCAAATTAAAAAATCACATCCGTTCTCATTCCAGTTCTGCACAAGCATTCCATTCCAGCCCAAAAAGCAATTCTCACAGCTCCATACTGACTTCTTGATAGCTAAGGAACAATCAGTCAGTTTTTCCTCGTCTGCTGCTGCCCTTGGTAACAAAAACGGGATTCATTGTCACACAATTCAGGAAATCTTATTCCATTTTCACATCTACTGTTAAACAGACAAATAGTGTCTGGCACAGCATATTAAAAGCAGTGATAGAGATAAAAATATCTGGCAGTACCCTCAATAAAGACGGCGGATCACAGCTAAATACATTTGGGACCTTGACATCAAAAAGTTGAAGCAGGTGCACAACGACAATATTACATTTCACAGCCCTCGACCAGCCTCCAGTTACTTCACAGGCACTAGAGTGTCCCTGTGAAAACGGCAGCAACAGTTGCGTGATAGCCAACACTTGTGAAGCACTTGTCCGAAAACTTGTTAATATTTTACCGCTTAAAGCAGCTGGAAGCTCGAGACTTAATTTTATTAATTTATATCTCTATGAGTCTATGACCCCACAAAATATTGACAATAAACATGGATTCTTTGCTGCTGTTGGATATTACCTGCAATGAAGTGCTGTGTGAAAAAGGCTACACAGCATTCAGTCAGTTTTTGATAAGACTTCAGAATGATGCGGAAGTTGGCAACTTGATTTAAATGTTCAGACATGTAAGTATGTACACTTGACAAAACCCGGAAACATAGTATTGTATCATAAGTCCACATTATCAGTGAATCACAATTGGAATCAGTTAAGTCATACAATTATTATATAATGTTTCCACTTTTAATGCCCTAGAATTACGTCAAATTATAAAAATATCTTCCCAAACCTTGTTTGTACAACAGTTTGATTTGGGTTGTGTTTCCCCAGTATACTAAACCACTGAAATATTGGAGGAAACATTTATATATGAATTGGATAACAATGATCAGGTGTAATTAGTTTAACTAATTTGTTGTTGAAGTCCATTGTAATTTTTTCTTAATGTAGACACAATTGTCTAGAAATTTCTATTGTTTGGAGTAGAACGAATAGGTTCAGTTTCCATTTTTAATATTAATATTTATTATAAATCGTGTGTGTTCCATATGTTTTTCTTCCACTTTACAGTAATCTAACATTTTCTACCACTCAGTGACAAGTATGTCTAAACAAAGTGAACCATCATGTCTCACTAGGTGCCAAGAATGTACTGTGACTTATAAGACAAACACAAAACCACAGATACAAAAACTTACCAAATATACAAATTACTTATTACAAAGGTAATCATTTTCTAAGATAAAACAAAGGAAGAGTCTCAGACACAACGAAAAAGACTACTAAACTACATAAGCTTTCCAACAAGGTCCTTCTTCTGAAATAGAAACCATGCACGTGCCCACTGGGCCCGAGGGCGTGGAGACAATGGCCACGTGAGTGTGAGATCTGCATGTGGAACGTGTGTTCGTTTAATATTTCAGAAGAAGGACTTCGACGAAAGCTTAAATATTTTAGCAGTCTTTTTCATTGTGTCCATCTGTGACTCAACACCTGCGCTACATGGTGAGTAGCAATCTATACTTTACATATTATTATTATTGTTATTTTCAGAAATAGGTTTTTTACATTCACAGAAATTGGTAAGTGACTAATAGTTTGTGTTACAAATGTTTTCTTTTTGCCTTCCACAATACAGAAATAATAATGCTAACAAGAATAATAATTTTAAATGTCTTTCCAAAATTTGAAAAATGTAGTTACCAAAAGTTGAAAAAGTGTCAGTGTCTTGAGTAATCTGGTTCTTCTAATTGTATCAGGTACTCAGAGTGCTTGTATGTATTGAGTACTCAGATTGTTTGTATTTATCATCAGGTACAAAACATAATGAAAATCGGCCACTAATCAGTTTGTATTAAAGTCTGAGTATAACAGCTCCAGGGGATATGAAATGGAATGAGCTCATAGTGCCATTTATAAACAATCCAGGGGACAGACTTTGGCTCATTAGTAGGTTACTGCAAAAATACAGTCCACAAAGGTGATCCCATACAATAATTTTGTATGACACAATCCTAGAATACTGCTACAGTGTGTGGGAAACATACCAAATACCACTAACAGAGGATATTGAACTTATGCAAGGAAGACCAACATGAATGATCAACAGTTTTGTTCAACTCACAGAGAGCATCAGGGAAATCCTGAAAATCCTTAACTGGGAGATGCTTGAAGATAAATGCCAATTACCATTTGAAATCCGAGAACTATTTTTAAGCGAAGAGTCTATGAATATCAGGGGGACCCAAAAGAAATGAGAAATCTGCTCCAGCAGTGGCTAGGACACTAGTTCCAAATTCTTCTGCTAGGTGTGTTCGCTGGACACCATTTTGTATAAGATTCTCCAGTGGCATTATGGTGGAGGCATTGTTGTGGTCTGTGTGATTGTTTTTATAAAAACGCTTTCACTCGTGTGGGAATTATTCAGTGGCAGTGATAACGTTAGATTCCATTTCCTGTTTGGGTAATCAGTCGCAGAAACCATTGCAATGCTTCATATGGCTGATGGGGAGGAAGCTTTGGGCAGGCAATGGTTGAAGTTTTGTTTTCTCATTTTAAAATTGGTCAAATGATAGTTGAAGACAAATTGCAGCTGGGACATCCATCGACTTCCAGAACAGATGAAAACATTGAAAAGTCGGTGATGCGATCATATTTGATTGTGGAGGAACAATTTGTAAATTGGTGGATATGAATGGAATATCGTGAAGATGAAACATATAGCAGCAAACTTTATTCCGTGTGTGCTTTCTGAAAGCGAGAGAAATAGTAGTTTGTACATACACAGGGAATTGAAAGAACTGTCAGAAATTGATCTGGGTTTTGGCACAAAAGTCGACACATACAATGAATTGTGGTCCTGTGGACATGACAGTCAAGTGTGGCACTGTATGTTGTCTTTTATTTATAGAGTGACCTCCTGTTTCAGTGTAAGAAACACTGTATAAAGAAAGATATATAATTTGTTAGCGGTGTGATTTATACTCTCCTGTATCCATTATTTTGCTGTATTGATGATGATTATGGAATGCAATAATGACTTCCCTGAATCTTTTATAGGGGTGGAATGTACGTATTTTGATATGTTAGACAATGTACTTTGTGACACACATTGACTATTTGGCATTTTATGTAACAAATTGTAATTTTAGCCTGTAATTTCACAGGGTTACTTGAGAATGGGTTAAGAATAAAAACCCGAAATTAGTCTTAATCAAGTATAAAAATAGCTATTTTGCAACTTTAACTGTTTGCCACATTGACATAGTAAGGGAAGTTGCTGACCATTCAGCATCCCAGCATGCTGGAAATCCAGTTTTAGATGTATTCCTCGAGTTCAGATCAGGCAAATTTCATGACCGATACATAACTGTGAGTCTACCACCGTGCTCCTCAAACCACAGTAGCATGATTCTGGCCACGTGACTCAGACAGATACTATCTCCCTTGTGGAACACATCAAATGTTAAGACAGTGGTCCACAGTAATGTTCAGGCAGTTGACAGCTGATCTATCAGACCGGGTGAAGCGTATCCATTGATGCGTGGTCCAATTCTGATGATCATATCCCAACTGCAGGTGTAGTTGACAGTGTCATTGGCTCAGCAGTGGACATGTGCTGCAGAGCTCCACTTTCAACAGTGTGTGCTAAACTGTGTGCTCCAAAATGTGTGTACCTGAACTAACATTGTATTTTGTCATCAGATCAGCCACAGTGCCTTACAGAATGGGCAAGTTCCTGACCTCCACATTCTGTTATGAGACACGGATGTTGAAATGTAGCGGAATGTGGATACACAATAGGAATCTACCAATACTGCACTCGACCGCAGTTTACAGTATCAATATGTCATAAGATAGTACTTCTGAAGAACACAATCCGTATCTTACGTATACGTGATTTTCGTAACACCAAATGACTAAAGCATTATGATCATATATTTGCCGTCATTCACAACCAGTTTTATTGCCTATCATATTTTAAAATAATTTTGTCACATAAATACATTGTTTTTCAATGTACTAATTACAGAAATTATGATGTAAATAATGTAATGTAAACATTTCATTTATATAAGCTGGAGGTAAAGAGATTAAGAAGATGACATTTCTGGCAGATTGCGAAGTGTAATTTTTACCACAATTCACGTTAGCAACATAAAAGATGCACACCAACCTATATTTACAGGCGAACAGCTGCCAGCACCCAGTTAAGGGGAATGGGATGCTCAAAACTTTGCTACATAGGGCTCTCACCCTCTCAGCCAATGAATGTCTCAACTAAGAACTTTAACATCTGACAGTGGTTTTCTGGAAGAATTGCTACAAGGAGTGAAAAATTCATAGAGCCCTACACTCTACACCCTCTGTACAGCTGGCGAAACCAGAAGAGGTTTCTCAGGAGGCTGCAGCCATTGCATTTATTCCTTTTTGTGGCACGTTATCTGGGAAGATAGGGCAAATTCTCTGGAAACACCAAGTGAAGACGATCTTCCAGCCACCAGCTAAAATACGGGCATTGCTTGGTAGTGTGAAGACAACCTCAGACTATGGAAATCCACGGTCCATCAGATTCCCTGCTAATGCGGTAAGACATATGTAGGTCAGCCGGAGTGTACTGTCGGAGATCAGTGCCGAGAACACCGACGGGACATCACATTGCAGCAGCCTCATAAGTCAGCAACTGCAGAACATAGCCTCGCAGAATTATGTGGAATGGATTATGGTCATACCAAATTTCTGACACAGATGTCCAACTTCTGGGACTGCGTCATCTAGGAATCTGTCGAGATTCAAGTAAGGGAATCGCCGATAAATCTTGATAGCGGGTATACGCTTACTGAGACACGGGACCCTGCTGCTAGAATGCTTGAGAAGAGGAAAGAAATCCCAGACATTGAACTGAGTTTGGGGACAGGTAGAGGAACATCAGAGGTGCAGCCGGCACGCTCACCTGTGTCGCCGGGAGGACTGAGGGTAGTGATGCCGGGGATGGATGATCGACAGAGTGGCCGATCAGAGGGAGAATAGTGGAGATAAAAGCACAGTGCCAGTCTCCTCTCAGTTACTTTATCAGCGCACCTGATAATGGCGACGTGATTGTTTGCAGAAATATTGTATCTGTTCGACACTGACATCTGACAGTTTCCCCGTGAACTATTGTGACGACCTTAACACTAGAACTACCATGTGGGTTATTTTTGACGCACAGCGGTTTTTTGAAGGCTGTAGCCCCCTACGTATTGTCGGAGGCAAATGCTCCTGTGACTTTTCAGTCATCCCTCTGGCTCATCTAAAAGTATGAAAAATTTACCTGTTATACCAGTAGTATCATGTGGGTCGTTTTTTACCCATACACAATTTAATTTTGTATCAGCAACACCAGATTTCAGACACTAAATAGTTTCTGGGTGTGCCTCGATGTTATTCACGAGATGTTAGAGTGTATTACGATACTTTCGGCCAAAAAGAACGTGAAATACAAAGTATTTGGAGATCGGATGATACTTTATATTGGTGTGGCTTTCTGTTTTCTAAGGACTGGCGACATGCAGCCCTACAGAGTGACACTGTGAAGCTACAGAGTAACATATTGTACAGTGGGGAATCCCCCGTCCCCTTCTACACTGCTATCTGGGCCCTGCTAACAGTTCTCTTGCACAACAGCAGATGTCAGGTGCATCGCCCTTACGGAACGTCATGACTGACGACTTCTTCACCTCCGTGAAACTGGCAGATGAGCTGAAACAAAACGGAACAAGTTTAGTTGGTGCTCTTCAAACATCACTCGAGGAGGTTCTTCTTGCTGCGCAAAATGGAGATGATACATTGTATGTAACACACTTAAGTGTCAGGTGAAAATCTTCTCACGGCATACCGAGGGAAAAAGAAAAAAAAAATCCGTATCCTGAGTAACATGCATGCTGGATGTCTGATGAATGAGAATACTGAGAAGAAACTTCCAGAAACTGTCAAGGTTTATACTGAAACAAAGGATGGAATCTAGTTGGCACTAACAAATGGCCTGTGAGTGTCTTTTAACAATGTTCTTGACCTCATCATGATCAACGCTCACACAATTTTTAAGTTACTTACCTCTAAGAAGATCTCATGTCGAGACTTTAGCCTCAGAGTGGCAGATGAGCTTGCTGCCCTCTACAAACTGCAGACAGGAGCCAGTCTCCCCTTGTAGGCACTCGATACCAGCTCTGTCCGATATGGAAGTAGAAGGTCTTGTCAGATTCAGGTTTCTTGCAAACAACAGAACAACAAAGGGAAATAGAGCATGAGGCCTATGCTTCAAGTGTAACAAATATGTATGCAAAAGCTGCCGAGCAAAAACTCTTGTCGAATGTCTGAATCAAAGTTCAGGCAATTCTGTCAAGTCCTTGTTCTTAAGTTATTTGTTCTTATGTTTTAGCTCCTCAATTGCAGTAAGCAAGAAAACACGCAGAGCATTTTTGTCACCTGCCGCGGTTTAGAATCTTTCACAAATATTTGGCACTTACCTTATTTTTCTATAACAGTAAAAATACTATTAACACTTACATAAACAATATGTTTTGATTTTGTTTCAATATTTTTATAAAGAAAAAAATTATAACATTGTTTTACTTAAATTTGTTTTAACGGTGATTGACGAAAGATTGTGGATCTTCTTCTGTAAAATTTAAAATAAAAAAAAAAGTTTGCATCTGAAAATTTATGTCCGACAGTGTACTATTCGTTTTAGAGACGTATTGTCAACATGAAGACACTCAAAACACCACCTAAATACAAATAAAACAGTGGTTTCCTACTGTGGGGCAAAAATGACCCACACGGTCCTGGTACCACTAGGTGTTCAGTGAAGTCCGGTACTTCTGATGTTAAATACATTGTAATTTTTCTAAAATATTTTGTAAAAGAAAAAGTAGTGTTATTAGAAAGAACCATATTTATTTTGGTGTGCTTTATTTGGAATTTCATTAGAATTATTATCTCAGAAAGTTGTATACATAATTTTGTAACTATGACAATATTATAAGGAGGATCGTTGCACTCACCATATAGCGGAGATGCTGAGCCACAGATAGGCACAACAGAAAGATTGTCAAACAGGCCCTTACCAGAATTACACAACAAACACTAACACATACCACACACACCCACATATGTGCTCACAAACGCAACTCAAACATACATGACCACAGTGTCTGGCTGCCAAGCCCAGACTGCAAGCAGCTTCGCATGATGGGAGAAGCAACCATGTGGTGGGGGTAAGGAGGAGGCTGGGGCACTGAGGGGAAGGATAGCAGGATAGTAGGGGGTGGTGCTGGTAAAGTGCTGCTTGTGGTAGCATACAGGTGCAGTCGGAAAGTTAGACGGAGGGAGGGGTGGGGAGAGGGGCAGCAGGAAAGGAGAGAAGTAAGAAGACTGTGGGTGCACTGGTGAAATAGAGGGCCGTATAGTGCTGGAATAGGGACAGGGAATGTGATGGGTGGGTAAAGGACAATGACTAATGAAGGTTGAGGGCAGGAGGTTTACGGAAATGTAGAATACATTGCAGGGAGAGTTCCCATCTGTGCAGTTCAGAAAAGATAGTGTTGGTGGGATGGCATAAGCTGTGAAGGAGTCAGTGAAATGAAGAATGTTGTGTTGGGTGGTGTGCTCAGCAACTCAGTGGTCCAGCTGTTTCTCAGCCACTATTTGTCAGTGGCCATTCTTGAGGACAGACTGCTTGTCAGTTGTCATTCCCATGTAGAATGTGATCACATGGCTGGTATCATACATAGCCCTGCCTTTGATGGGATAGTTGATGTTTGTGGCCGGACTGGAGCAAATGGTAGTGGGAAGTTGTAGGGATAGGTCTTGTATCTAGGTATATTACAGCGATATGAGCTACAAGGCAATAGGCTGAGATCAGTGATTGTGTGGATAAGGTCTAGGATATTGAGTAGGTTTGGCGGGCAGCCCAATACCACTGTGGCAGGTGTGGGAAGGATAGTGGGTAGGACATTCTACGTTTCAGGGCGTAACGAGAGGTAGTCGAAGCCCTAGCTGAGAATGTAATTCATTTGCTCCAGTCCTGGTTGCTACTGAGTCACAAGGGGAATGCTCCTGTGTGGGTGGTCAGACAGTGTGTCTTTGTGAGGTGATGGGCGACTGGAGAGATAAGGCACAAGAGATCTGCTTTTAAAAAAATCGTGAGGGGGGGTGTTATTTATGGTCTGAGAAGGCCTCAGTGAGACCTAGGAAGCTCGACGCCCTCGTGGCCCAGGCTCTTCCATGGCTCGTGGTAGTTTGGAGCATTTGTTTTATTCCTTGTCCACTTGCCGCTACGTCAAACTTCCGTGGTGATCGTTGGGCAACGTCTTCCACGTTATCTGCAACATAAATAAACTTTCTTCCCACAGTATTTCTGAAAACCCAAAAACAAACTTAAAAAACATAATAATAATAATAATTCTTCTTACAATTATTCGTATAAGTCTTGGTCAATTTAATTAGGGGTGCGACAGGTCTAAGCCTTGTGACACCACAGTGGTTAGAAAGGATTCTTGTAGATTGCCCCTAGGTTGGCATTGGCATAGGATGGTGCTTTGCAGGTGCCCAAAGCCATACCCCAGATTTGTTTGTAGCTGGTGCCATTAAAGGAGAAGTAATTGTGGATGAGGATATAGTTGATCATGGCAACTAGGAAGGAGGTTGTAGGTTTGGATTCTGTTGGATGTTGGAAAAGGTAGTGTTCAATAGCAGCAAAGCTATTGGCGTTAGGGATGTAAATGTAGAGTTGGTGGAGGAAATGGTTGGTATCTGTTACGTAGGAGGGTAGCTTGCGGGAATAGGCCAAAGATATCGGTCTACGAAAGCAGAGTTTCTCTAAGTGGGAGCACAGTAATTGTCCCTAGCCAGAACCCAGTCCCACATATTGCTCCTGCATTTTTGCTTGGCTCATGAAATACCCCCAAATGGTCGTTCCATCACATTAGCCATTTCCAGATGCAACTCCCGCATCCACAATGGCGAAAGCTTTGTTGGACAGTCTTTTTGTTGTGCCCATCTGTGACTCAGCACCTCCACTGTATGATGAATAGAACTATCCTTTTCATAATATTGTCATTATTCCAGCCTGGATTTTCGATTGTTTAATTTTGTAACTAATGCCATATTTGGTTTCATGTAATTAATTAAATTTTAATTGTAAATTGTAAAAAGTCTCAGTTAAGCAGTGACTGCATTAAAAGCTGATTATTGTATAAGTACTTAAGAAACTGTGTTGTAACGGTGGTAAGTTAGTCTTCCGCATAGTTTTCTGATGCCCAGTCTGAAGTAGGTAACATTCCCAAAATGGAAGTTGACATAGTGGAGAGTCTCAGGACAATAGCTAATATGCACTCTGATTATAATGAGTTTATGCCTACTGGCAAAGAAGACAGACAGTTACAAAGTTGAGTGAAGCACCTTGCGTACGGCACTTTATAATTTGGTCGAGTGAGCAGCGGAACATTTAAATGTGAAACACCTTGTCGTCTACTTGTAGCTTCACTGCCCTTGAGCCACTCCCCGTATATCTACACGACAGTAACACCGGCCAACTTCACAGTTTCTGAGATGCTCTTTCCCAGGCACCGGGCCGTAATAATGCGCTCTTTGTCAAAGTCACTGACTTCTGTGGATTTCCCATCTGCAGCCCATATCATCAGAAGTGTGATTCTCCATTCACCTCTGCTGTAATTATATACTTTCCTTATCACGTTGCATGCCTGCGGTGCCCCAGGTAGCATTCAGTATTGTGGTGCACAGCTGTCGTAATTTTTTGGCTCGTTGTTGTATACGTCTAGTGGACCACTGGTCAGATTTCTTCTAAAAATGTCCTGTTAATGTGTGTGCCTGAAGAAACTCCACTCTATGTTTACAGGTCCTTTAAATGATGACAGCATCCTTCAGACGTTCAGCGAAAACAGAGAGCCGGCAGTGAAGGAGCTGACGGACGACACGTTCGAGCACCTGACCCAGGCGGCCAGTGGAGCCACCACAGGGGACTGGTTTGTCATGTTGTGAGTATGCAGGGACCTATTGTGTTGTAAAATCTGTAAACCAGTTGCATGCGTGTGAAGTTAATTGTCAGTCCAATGTGTCTGTACATTCAGTTATTTACCCTTTCTTGCCTCAGACTAGACACGTTACTTTTGATAATGTTTTGTGTACCAAGTAAAGGCCTTCTTGAGAGTGATCAATTTTAGCCTTTGATACTGCCTGTTGACTTTGAGCCATGACATAGTGGTCCTTTGTTGCGGCTGATGTCGTACTTGTGTGGTGTCTGTGTGTAAAATATTGATTTAGTTTCTGGGAGGCACTAATAATGCCTGCAAATGCTATGTTTGTATTAGATGTTAGAGGATGTTTAGAATTATGATGGTGTGGGCACATTATTAAATCTACAAATTTATCTTCTCGTACTGAAGCTGTTGAGCATACACTCCTAATCGATTAGAGCTGGAACATTGTCTTCAGCTGTCCTAATGAATGTAAACATTCCTCACAATTTACATCAGCTTGGAATTTCCAATGAATACACCTTCCTTTGACACTTATTTTTTCTCAGATGAGAGTGAAAATGAAACGTAATGAAATTAATGATATTCAGTGAATAAAGTGTTAATGTCAGTGATTACATAAGGCATAAGTTTGCAAAAGTTCAGCTGCAAATGAGGACTAAATCCTTTAATGTGAGGTGTTAGGAAAGCAGTATTAATAACTGAAAATAGTGTACCAAGATGTTGTTGTTGTTGTTGTTGTTGTTGTCTTCAGTCCTGAGACTGGTTTGATGCAGCTCTCCATGCTACTCTATCCTGTGCAAGCTTCTTCATCTCCCACTATCTACTGCAGCCTACATCCTTCTGAGTCTGCTTAGTGTGTTCATCTCTTGGTCTCTCTCTATGATTTTTACCCTCCACGCTGCCCTCCAATACTAAATTGGTGATCCTTTGATGCCTCAGAACATGTCCTACCAACCGATCCCTTCTTCTTGTCAAGTTGTGCCACAAACCCCTCTTCTCCCCAATTCTATCCAATACCTCCTCATTAGTTATGTGATCTACCCATCTAATCTTCAGCATTCTTCTGTAGCACCACATTTCGAAAGCTTCTATTCTCTTCTTGTCCAAACTATTTATCGTCCATCTTTCACTTCCATACATGGCTACACTCCATACAAATACTTTCAGAAACGACTTCCTGACATTTAAATCTATACTCGATGTTAACAAATTTCTCTTCTTCAGAAACGCTTTCCTTCCCATTGCCAGTCTACATTTTATATCCTCTCTACGTCGACCGTCATCAGTTATTTTGCTCCCTAAATAGCAAAACTCCTTTCTACTTTAAGTGTCTCATTTCCTAATCTAATTCTCTCAGCATCACCCGACTTAATTCGACTACATTCCATTATCCTCATTTTGCTTTTGTTGATGTTCATCTTATATCCTCCTTTCAAGACACTGTCCATTCCGTTCAACTGCTCTTCCAAGTCCTTTGCTGTCTCTGACAGAATTACGATGTCATCGGCGAACCTCAAAGTTTTTATTTCTTCTCCATGGATTTTAATACCTACTCCGAACTTTTCTTTTGTTTTCTTTACTGCTTGCTCAATATACAGATTGAATAGCATCGGGGAGAGGCTACAACCCTGTCTCACTCCCTTCCCAACCACTGCTTCCCTTCCATGTCCATCGACAAGATGTACCAGAATTATTGAGATGGGGACAGACAACACGGTCCAGTGCACTAGAACAAAGTTTTCATAATCATTGTGAGATTCGTCTCAGTACATACCATCTCATGTGTAACTGATATCAACTGTAGAGCAAAATAAAATGGTGGAAAAATACAGGATGGAATAGTGACAATATTGTGAAAATGATAGATTGCTGCTCACCGTACAAACAATGGACATCTTTGTTGATCCATTATGGACCGTGGAACAACGGCGGGCATGAACTTCTTGATGCAATAATTTACCAACAGCCGTACGTATTGTAGAAATTTATTTTATTTTATGAATCTCTATGTGCTACCAGTTTCGGCACTACGTTGATGCCATCTTCAGGCCCCACACGTCATAGTCGTAAAATCGCTATACACGGAAGGAGCCATATAACTGCATCTGTGAATCAAATCATCATGCAGCAGCTCTTGGTGGCCAGGCGACACAGACTGTGTCATTAAAACTCTCCAGTCCTCCAAATGAAGACTCCTGTCTCCTGGGTAATGTACTATTGCAACAGTCACCCAGCCATTGTCATGATCATAATCTGCTGCATTGTTTATAGTAAAATTAAACACAGCCCCCATAAAAACAGAAGGGCCATGTACCATAAAAACAGAAGGGCCATGTAAAGACACTTGTCCATTAACAGGTTGAGTGACTAACTCAACATCACCTCCTGCTTTATAAACAGTCAGACAGGGACATCTTCTCCTCATGTTGTAGCACCGAATTGTACGTGCTGCTGCCCAACGAACGGCGTTGTTTCCTAGTCTGTGTCACCTGGCCACCAAGAGCTGTTGCATGACGATTTGATTCACAGATCCAGTTATATGGCTCCTCCCGTGTATAACGGTTTTATGACTATAACGTGTGGGGCCTGAAGATGACATCAATGTAATGCCGAAACTGGTAGCACATAGAGGTTCATAAAATAAAATAAATTTCTGCAATACATACGGCTGTTGGTAAATTATTGCATCAAGAAAAACAATGAACAATCCATGGTTGACTAATGCCAATGTTATGAAAAGAACTGTGAAAAAATGGTGAGTACCACTCTACCCTTTTCACAACATTGATATCAACTGTAATTAGTTTCCATGAATTTGACTCTCTGTATTCATATTTGGATTTACAGTTTGACTGAATACTTGAAGCCATGATTTCGCTACCATGTTTCATGCATTGTTGTGTTATTTGCCTTTCTGTAATGCTGTTGAGTTATTCAGTTGATGTACATTGATCAAGAGTTGTTTTCAATACCCCAATTGTAGTTGTCTCATTCCAGATTTTTTTAAATGCAAGACATTGTGTTGTGTTTTCCTGATTGTTTTGGTTTTAGTATTTTCATGATTTTGTGATTGTTATTTTTAGGCTGATTTTGGGAGGGGAGAGTTTTACAGAATATGACCCCATGTGTGTACCAGATACTGAATCCGCACATGTTTCTATCCCTCATGGAATTTGATATTTATAATTACAAGTTGTGGTGATTAACCAAGGGCCATTTTTAGCATTTAATGTCAGAAAGAGTTTTGTGTGGTGTGCTGGTTCATTATCTTTCCATGTGCTTCTCATTGTTAATGTATCATGAAGAGATGTAATGTGGAAATAAAATAGTTCCAGACTAATGTCCTTGTAACGTATTTTCCTTTTCTGTATGTGTAAGAAAAGTGTGCTGCAAGTTTGGTAGTGTCATCTTGTTACGCCCTGTGTGAGACACACACACACACACACACACACACACACACACACACACACACACACACGCGTAACTTTTTATTTGTTAAAAAGATTTGTAAACTTATTGCTCCTCCACAACTATTGACTACTGGCCTCATGAAACTAAGACCTACACATTCATGATTAAAACAAAGGCTTTTCTCATTGTGGAGAGACATTTTCATGAAATTTCAATCACCAACAAAATAAGAAAAATTTGAGCTCACAATGAAAGGTTGGAGTGTCCATTTTCCCCACTTGCTATTCGAGAGTAGAATAGTTGACAAATAGTCTGAAAGTAGTTTGATGAATCCTCAGTTAACCACCTGCATGTGAATCACTCACTTTTTTTTGTGAAGAGAATAGAAGATATGTATGAGACAAATTCAGTAATATAACTCTTTTATAAGTCTGGCAAGAACATATGGCGTTTTATTGGAAATTGGGATTTTTCTGCTGTTTTGTAGCTGTTTGAATGGCACACCATCTAGAAGGTGCATCCATTCTTCATTGTTGCCTCGGCAGCTGTAGTTTCTGTGGTTAGTGGCAGGTAGGTACACAATCCCAGTTTTTGTGACTGCACAAAAATCTTTATCCATGTTTTGTCACATGAATACAATATTTTTCCTCCCCCCCCAGGGGGTCCACAACTATTTTGTGGACACGTGCGTAGCGAGCACGGGACCCCGAGCTAATGTGGCCCTCCTTCCTTTCCGGGCTACATACCTTCCCTTCCCTTTCCGCATCCCTCCCCGTCCCCCATCTTCCGCCCCCCCCTCACCTCTGGCTCTTTCCTTCCCTTTCTCCCCCTCTGGGAGTATGGTTTGTGCCTACGTCCGGAGACGGACGCTCGAAACTGTTCTAACTTCCTTGCTTTCTACACTTACAAGTCCTCGTCCTTCCTCTGTCCTTCTCTTTTCCTTCCCTCTTCTCCTTGCCCTTTTCTCCGCTGCGGCGTTTGAGACCCCCCTCTTCTTTCCTTTCCTTTCCCTTTCTCTTTTTTCCTCCCTGTGCGTGTCTGAAGGCCGACCCACGCACTTCCATGCGTAGCCGGTGACGGGGTAACGCGTAATTCCCCGCCCCGGGTAGACAGGTAGGACACGTACGTACCCCCTGGTAACGGCCAGGCCCAGGGAGGGGTGATTACCCGAGCTGATACCTTCCGAAAGTGCCGATTGGTCCCTCCGTCCGTTTGTCGGGAGGTGTGACCTGAGGTGTGAACAATCACCTAAGGCGGGTGTGCCCTCGGTGAGGGCCCCCACAAGGGAGGAGCGCGCCATCGGAGACGCCGGTAATCATGGGGGGATTCTTCCGCAATGGTTTCCTCACCTTCCACTATGTCTGCTCACAAACGTAAGTTCACTGAGTCTCAGCCACAGACGGTTCTTCCATCGTTGCCACAGTTCCTTGTTGTCTCTCGGTCTGACGAAGGTCACGACTTTTCCACGGTCAACCCTTTCATTATTCAGAAAGGTGTCGACGCAATTGCGGGTCCTGTAAAGTCTTGTTCCAGATTACGGAATGGCACCCTGTTGTTAGAAACACACAGTGCCCTCCAGGCTCAAAAATTGCTGCGTACTTCTCTGCTCCACACCTTCCGTGTCCGGGTGGAACCGCACCGTACCTTAAATTCCTCGCGCGGAGTCGTTTATACACGCTCCCTCGATGGATTGTCTGACGAAGAAATTCAGCACTACCTGTCTGACCAGGGCGTCACGGCTGTTCGTCGGGTTATGAAAAGGGTTGACTCGAACATCATTCCAACCCGCACTGTCTTCTTGACATTTGACAAAGCTCAACTCCCATCAAAAATCAAAGCAGGCTATGAGATAATTTCCGTTCGCCCTTATGTCCCAAACCCTACGCGTTGCTATCGCTGTCAGCGGTTCAATCACACCAGCCAGTCCTGTTCCAATCCGGCCAAATGTGTTACGTGTGGCAAGGATGCCCATGAGGGTGCTTGTCTACCTCCATCCCCTCGCTGCATCAACTGTATGGGTGACCACGCTGCTTCCTATCGAGATTGCCCCGTTTTTAAGGACGAAAAGCTCATCCAGGAAATAAGAGTGAAGGAAAAGGTGTCGACCTTTGCTGCTCAAAAATTATTCGCCAGTCGACAGCCCACCGTGCCTCAGAAAGGAAAATACAGCTTTGTCCTTGCTTCTCCTCGGCCAACAAAGGAGGCGGCCACGCAGACTTGCGACCTCACCTTTAGTGCCATGGTCGTCAGATCGGCCAGCGCAAAGATCGCCCATTCAACCTCACCACTTTTGCCTGCCCACTCAATGGCTCACGCTTCGTCGGGTTCTGCTAAATCTCGAGCCCAAAAGTCAGACGCCAAGTCTTCGAAAAAAGAGCATTCTCGTGAAGAGTTTTTACGTACCGCAACTTCACAACCATCGGTTCCTCCTTCATCTAAACATCATACTTCCAAGAAGGCTACGAAGAAACACAGTTCCTCTCCTTCTCCGCCAAGGCATGTCCCATCTACAGCACCACCTGGCGGAAATCGCCCTCGGCCGTCTTCTGTGTCGCCGAGGCGCACTGCTGGTGGCCGGTCAACCGGCTGATCGCTGGTGGCAGGAGCTGCTCCTGACCAACCTATGGATCAGGATCTTCTGCCTTCGACTGAATGCCATTCCATGCTGTCGGTCGCAAGCTCTGAGCAGTCGTTGAGTTGACAGCACCCTTTGTCCCGTTCCTCCATTTCCTGTTCACCCTATGTCCATTATCCACTGGAATATCCGCGGCATTCGAACCAATCGGGATGAATTGTCGATCCTCTTACGATCCTACTCGCCGGTCATCTTCTGTCTTCAGGAAACAAAGCTGCGTCCCCATGACCGCTTTGCTCTCCATCATTTTCAGTCCGTCCGATATGACCTCCCCTCTGTTGAAGGCACTCCAGCCCATGGAGGACTCATGATTCTGCTCCATGATACTCTCCATTATCACCCAATCCATTTAAACACTTCCTTCCAAGCTGTCGCCATCCGTCTTTCCCTTTCTGGATACACGTTCTCTCTTTGTACGGTATACATTCCATCGTCCACACCAATGGCACGAGCTGAGCTCCTTCATCTTCTTGATCAGCTTCCACCCCCCTATTTGCTGGTTGGGGACTTCAATGCCCACCACCCGCTTTGGGGATCTCCGCATCCTTGTCCACGTGGCTCACTATTGCTAGACGTCTTCCACCAAGCGGATCTAGTCTGCCTCAACACTGGGGTCCCCACATTTTTGTCTGCCTCCACGGCAAATTTATCTCATTTGGACCTTGCGGTCGGTACTGTTCCGCTAGCTCGGCGCTTCGAATGGTTCGCCCTTGATGATACACACTTGAGTGACCACTTTCCATGTGTTCTTAGACTGCAGCCTCAACTGCCATATATGCGCTCGCGACGCTGGAAGTTTGCCCAAGCCGATTGGACACTTCATTTGTCTCTAGCGACATTCGATGACCGTCACTTTCCCAGCGTCGACGATGAGGTCACACATGTTACCGACGTTATTCTCACAGCTGCGGAACGTTCAATACCACGCACCTCCGAATTGCCCCGGCGCCCCCCAGTTCCTTGGTGGAACGAGGCATGCCGTGACGCCATACGTGAGCGGCGATGTGCTCTTCGCATTTTCCGTCACCATCCAACTTTGGCCAACTGTATCCGATATAAGCAGCTCCGTGCGCGATGCCGTCGCGTCATCCGCGATAGCAAGAAGGCAAGCTGGAAATTCTTTATTAGCTCATTTAACACCTTCACTCCCTCCTCGGAAGTTTGGAGTCGGCTTCGACGGTTCTCAGGCGCGCCTAGTTTCTCCCCGGTCTCTGGGCTCACTGTCGCGCATGATACCTTAGTGGACCCCGTCGCAATTTCTAACTCATTGGGTCAGCACTTTGCTGAGATTTCGAGCTCTTCAAATTACCCGCCAGCGTTTCTCCCGAAGAAACGTGCAGCGGAAGTGCGACATCTTGCTTTCTCCTCTCAAAATCGCAAAAGCTACAATACTGTTTTCTCCATGCGCGAACTCCAACATGCACTCTCTTCTTCTCGCTCCTCCGCCCCAGGACCGGATGGTATCCATGTCCAAATGTTGCTGCATTTATCAACCCATAGCCTGCGTTACCTCCTTCGCCTTTATAATCGAATTTGGACCGACAGTACCTTTCCCAGGCGATGGCGGGAAGCTATTGTCGTTCCCATTCCGAAACCTGGAAAGTACAAACATCTCCCCTCTAGCTATCGCCCCATTTCTCTCACGAGTAGTGTCTGTAAGGTTTTGGAGCGTATGGTGAATTACCGTTTAGCTTGGTGGCTGGAATCCCGCAGTCTTTTAACACCAGCCCAATGCGGATTCCGAAAGCATCGTTCTGCCGTTGACCATCTTGTTGCTCTCTCCACTTATATCATGAACAATTTTCTCCGGAAACGCCAAACGGTAGCAATATTTTTTGATCTGGAGAGAGCATACGATACCTGTTGGAGGACAGGCATCCTCCGCACTTTGTTCTCTTGGGGCTTTCGAGGCCGGCTGCCCCTTTATCTTCGCGAATTTATGGCAGAGCGCACATTTAGGGTGCGGGTGAACACTACTCTCTCCCGTACTTTCTCCCAAGAAAACGGGGTACCCCAGGGCTCCGTGCTGAGTGTTGTACTGTTTGCCATCGCCATTAATCCAATTATGGATTGTCTCCTTTCTGATGTCTTGGGCTCCCTCTTTGTGGACGATTTTGCGATCTACTACAGCTCTCAACGGACCAGCCTGCTTGAAAGACGTCTTCAAGGATGTCTCGATCGCCTCCACTCGTGGAGCATCGAAACCGGCTTCCGTTTCTCACCCAGTAAGACCGTTTGTGTTAATTTTTGGCGACGTAAGGAGTTTCTTCCGCCCTCCTTACATCTAGGTCCTGTCAACCTTCCGTTTTCCGACGTTGCTAAATTCTTGGGTCTTATGTTTGACAGAAAACTGTGCTGGTCCTCCCACGTTTCCTATCTTTTGGCTCACTGTCTGCGTTCCCTTAACACCCTCCGTGTCCTGAATGGTACCTCCTGGGGAGCGGACCGAGTGGTCCTTCTCCGCCTCTATCGCACCTTAGTGCGCTTGAAATTGGATTATGGAAGCATAGTCTACTCCTCTGCTCGGCCGTCTATTCTTCGGCGTCTCGACTCTATCCACCACCGTGGATTACGTTTAGTGTCTGGAGCTTTTTACACCAGCCCTGTGGAAAGCCTTTATGCTGAGACTGCTGAACCTCCGCTGTCCAATCGGCGGGCAGTCCTTCTGAGTCGTTATGCTAGCCATCTGTCTTCCATGCCTGCTAATCCAGCCCATGACCTTTTTTTCGACGCCTCCTTTGATGTCGGGTATGCAGGCCGCTCCTCCTCCCTACTACCCCCGGGAGTCCGCTTCCGTCAACTGCTCCATTCTCTCTCCTTCCGCTTTCCTAAAACCTTCTTGACAACTTGGGGTACAGCACCGCCTTGGCTCCGTCCCCGGATCGACTTGCTCAGAGACCTATGTAAATTTCCCAAGGATAGTACCCCTACATTTGTCTACCGTCGGGCATTTGCTGCTCTATGTGCACAAATGACGGAAGCCACATTTATTTACACCGACGGCTTGAAAACATCGTTAGGTGTAGGGAGTGCCTATATTGTTGGCAACACCCCAAATCACTTTCGGCTTCCCAACCAGTGTTCGGTTTATACTGCGGAGCTTTACGCTGTTCTCCAGGCTGTCCACTACATCCGCCGCCATCAGCGGATACAGTACATAATCTGCTCAGATTCTCTCAGCTCTCTCCTAAGTCTCCAAGCTCTTTACCCTGTGCACCCTCTGGTCCACCGGATTCAGGACTGTCTGCGCTTGCTCCACCTGGGGGGCATCTCAGTGGCGTTCCTCTGGCTCCCGGGACACGCTGGTATCTGTGGGAATGAGGCGGCCGATATAGCAGCCAAGGCTGCAGTCTCTCTTCCTCGGCCAGCTATTCAGTCTCTTCCATTTACCGATCTACGGAGCGGTTTATGTCGCCAAGTTGCTCATTTATGGCATGCGCATTGGTCAACACTTCCCCATAATAAATTGCGGGAAGTGAAAGCCCTTCCTTGCGCTTGGACCTCTTCCTCCCGAACGCGTCGTCAGGAGGAGGTAATTTTAGCTAGACTCCGGATAGGGCACTGTCTTTTTAGCCATCGACATCTTTTAAGCGGTGATCCTCCCCCACTCTGTCCCCACTGCTCTCAGCTGTGGACGGTCAGACACCTTTTAATTGAATGCCCCTATTTTAATCCGTTACGCTCCCGTCTACAGCTATCGCCTGATCTATCGTCGATTTTAGCAGATGACACGCGCTCAGCTGACCGCGTTCTACAGTTTATTAGTGACAGTGAAATGACGTCAGTCATTTGATATTTTTTTGGGGACAACCAACCCCTTTCTATAGTGGATTTTTAAGCATTCCTTCTGCCTTTAGTTTCTCAAATTTTATGACTTTGTTCCCATTGCTGCTGATTTTAAATTTCGTTTTTTTTCCTGTTCTACGTCACGGGCTGGGCGCTAATGACCATAGAAGTTTTGCGCCCAAAAAAAAAAAAAAAAAGTATTTTTCCTCCAGTTTAAGCATTCGTCCAGTATTACATTAACCTCTCTTATTGAGTAGGAAGCGGTAATCAAGTATGTATATTATTTGGAATAATGTTGTGAAAGAGATTCACAAAATTAAGTGCCGATGAATCGGTGATTAGCTATGAGGACTGCTTGTGAGGTTGTAAAGTTCGGTTTAAGCCCTTCTTGGATGCCCAGTCATAAACAGGTTGGAGACATTCAGCTGATGTGGTTTCTCTTCTATTTTTCAAATACAGTTATATATCATAGATTTATCTGTAAAACTCATCATTTTGTGGTTGTGGTTGTGGTGGTGGTGGTGGTGGTGGTGGTGGTGGTGGTGGTGGTGGTGGTGGTTGGGAGAGGTTGTTAATTATTGAATTATTGAATGGTTGCAAATTAGGTGTATTATGGAGACTTTTCTTGAAGTAGAATACAATTTGAAGAGGAAATCCAATTTAGATTCATATTTTCTTATGCTCTCCAGGAAAAGGCAACTGTGTGGAAGCTGTTGAATGCTTAGGATACGCTAAGACAGTGTTGTGAACACTAAAGTTTCCTGTTGCTTGGTTGCAGAGGCCGCCCCTGAGTCCTTTTGGCATTGGGCTGAATTGGTGTCCACCTGATTAGCAACATACTTTTATAGTACCAGGCACCACAGTTCAGTTTGTTCTAGTTTCTTCTCCAATCTCCACATTGGCAACACTATTTCCACACTATGCTCTGCATGCAGTGTACAATTTCAGAAGTTCTTTCCCCTTTACGGTGAAAATATTTGATATTGGATGACCCCTTGTCTTGAGGAAAGATTACTTTTCCTTTGTGTGTTTAATACTTACACTACCCTTTCACTTCTTCTCAAGAAATTGTTCTGGAGGCTACAATTAGTGGAAAACATTTACTGTGAATATACAGGGTGACATTTATTGAATTATATGAAAAAAACTTAAATTCGTTATGAACTAACAGCGTGAACACACTTTATTCGACATGTAAACATTACTCCAGATATTCGGAATTAGTTTACAGCATGTTCAATATGCTTGCCACCGTTGGCGATGATGTGACGCAGACGAATAGCGAAATTCTGCCCGTCCTGAACAGCTGTTTTCAGTTCAGCAATGGTTTTAGTGTTATTACTGTACACATCATCTTTAATATAGCCCCACAAAAAACAGTCACATTTGTTCAGATCCGGAGAATGTGATAGCCAATCGAGGCTCGTGCCAATGGCCTCTGGGTACTCCAGAGCCAGAATGTGGTCCCAAAAGTACTCCTCCAGGACTCACTCTCCTGCTTCGATGGGGTTGGGCTCTGTCTTGCATGAACCACATCTTGTCAAAACCAGGGTCACTTTGGATGATGGGGATGAAATCATCTTCCAAAACCTTCTCTTACCATTTGGTAGACACCGTGCCATCGAATAATATCCCACCGATTATTCTGTGACTCGACATTGCACACCACATAGTCAAACTGTTGATTGTGGAGAGACTTCTCGATCATGAAATGTGAATTCTCAGTCCCCAAAATGTGCCAATTTTGCTTATTGACGAATCTGTCCAAATGAAAGTGTGCTTCATAGCTAAACCAAACTATAATCACAACAAAGTCCTGTTCATCAATCTTGTGCACAATAGTTTTGGTGAGACACAAGTGCTATTCCATGCCCCTGGGGCTTATTGGCTGATGAGTTTGAGTTTTGTGTGGGAAGAGATGCAGGTCTTCAACAACAATTTGTCAGAGTGTCTCCTGGCTGATTCCCACCTGTCGTGCAGCTCGTGTGATTGATTTCCTGGGGCTGGTTTGAAACACAGTGTGTGTCTTCTCAATGTTTTCAGGCATTTTCACCCTTTTTGGACAACTGGCGTTGCCAATACTGTCATCACAAACAGTACCTGTACCTGTTCTCTCAGATGTGCAAATCAAATTCTTGATTGTTACAACACTTCAGCTTGAACTTGGACACAAACTTCCTTTGAGCTGCAGTTGGAATGTTATTGCTCGCATAGTAGGCCTTCACAAGTGCTATGCACTCAGGCACACTGTATCGTGGCGTTTTCACGTGCAAATGGCCGACAATAACAAGGCGCATGTGCATACTAATTCCCGTCGTGCTCCACAGTTAACTGTGCAGTTTGACTGCCCTAACACAAACTATTGAGAAGTTATGATGATTTTATTTCATTTAGTTCTGTAATTGTGCCGGCTGCGGTGGCCGAGTGGTTCTAGACGCTTCAGTCCAGAACCGCAGGACTGCTACAGTCGCAGGTTCGAATCCTGCCTCGGGCATGGATGTATGTGAGGTCCTTAGGTTAGTTAGGTTTAAGTAGTTCTAAGTCTAGGGGACTGATGATCTCAGATGCCAAGTCCCATAGTGCTCAGAGCCATTTGAACCATTTCAGTAATTGTCACCCTGCAAAATTTTTTATGAAATTGCATAAAATAGAGTGTCATTGTTGGTACCTGTTTAAAAAACCAGGCATATCGGATTGCAACATTTCAAATTGTGTCCTCGCCTGCTCACAGTGAGGGGACGGACTGTGCAGAGTGCGGGCGCCTCATGGCTCGCTGGGAAGCTGTCGGTGCCAAGCTACGTGGCCGCGTCAACGTGGCTCGTGTCGACGTTAACTCGGCAACTGCGAGGCGGTTCTCAGTGTCGCGGGCGCCTACTTTCATACTGTAAGTACGAGATTCCTCTTTGCTACTGAACACTCCAGTAATAATTTGAAAATGCTCATAATTCAGACTACAGATATTCTTGTTGCCATTATGAAAATACTGTGATGAACAATAAACATAAATTAAAGTGTGGACCCAAACTGCAGAGACAAAACTTCAGAGCCTGTTCAAAGACTTTTCTGAGCAGTTTGCTGCCAGGGACTAAGAGTCCGTGGTAGTTCATTACATAGTAATTGCATTTGGTTCAATTTCTTGTCCCCTCTCCCTCCTCCTCCCCCCCCCCCCCCTTTTACCTCTGTATCTGCATTTGCATAGAAAATATCTGCACAATAGTGCAAATGTCAACGATATATTCTCTGTGGCCGCGCCGTTAGAGGTGCGATGTCACTAACTGCGTGGCCCCTCCCCTTGAGCATGAGTGTGCATGTTGTTCTTAGCATAAGTTAGTTTAAGTAGTGTGTAAGTCTAGGGACTGATGACCTAAGCAAATTGATCCCTCAGAAATACACACACACACACACACACATTCTGTGTGTCTTGTGCAGACATAAACTTCATCCATTCACTCATGGTGCACACTGTGCCGACTTTACACTTCACCTCAAACTTACGCTCAGCATTGCTTTCTTGTTGGGTAGGTTTAGTGATAAAGAGTTGGCTGATGACAGCTTGTGTACAGGTTTGTTGACTGCAGTGAAACTGCATCACAGTACTTTCACATATGTCTGAGGGTTGTTGCAATATTATGTTTTGCATTGTAAATTTTCATAATTAAATATTACAGGCTTTTGCACTGTTGTGAAGGTATTTTAACACACACAAAGGCAATTTGGATAATGAATGAATAAGTCGTCATTACACTAGTACTCTGTAACGAGCCACCACAGGACTGATAGAGGTAGCGCAGTGGTTAGCACATTGGACTCGCATAAGAGAGAACGATGGTTTAATCCTGCTTCCACCCATCCTAATGTAGGTTTACAGTGTTTTCCTAAATCACTTCAGGCTACCCTTGTATGGTTCCTTAATAGGGAACGGCTGATTTCCTTTCCCATCTTTCCGTAATCTGATGGGACTGGTGACCTCTTTGTTTGGTCCCCCCCCCCCCCCCCCCCCCCCCCCAGATCAACCAACCGAGCTGCCAGAGGTTGTGGGTTTCTTTCACCAAACTGCTCAGCAAGTGTCACTGAACAACCACAAAAGTATTGCTGGTGGGAAGGCATTATCCCACATTATGAACAATTTTTGGCGAACAAAATAACATTTCTGTCATTAATGGTGCCCGAGAGATTTGTTTGTTAGGAAAACTTTATCATAATTACAATTTTGGATAATCAGTAATGAAATTGCTGGTTTCAGCTGTTACTGATCTACTCTCAGACCTGGAACAAAATTATAAACACAATGGTGGTACAGGAAAGGCATCAAGATAAAAATTACAGAATTAAATGACAATTGCAGAGCATAGTAGAGCAGTGTACTTGGGAAAAAAGAGTTCTTTTCATGTATAGCACTGAAAATAAACAGCCTGTAGTCAGACCAACCTGGATGCACAGAAAATCGCATACCACACTTATTTTGAATCGGTAATAAATCATGGATATCCTAAAACTCCTAAAACTAAATTCAACAGACTAAAGGACAACATTCATCACGACGCAAGGCTTGCTCAAGACAAAATTACACGATACTCAGGAACACAAATTACAGGTGGGTGAAAGAGTTCATGAAAGGAAAACTGCTAATTTAAACAATGTGTCATTGATTATTAGTCTTATAGAGAATGCTGTGATCTTCAGTCCAAAGACAGGTTTGATGCTGCTCTTCACTCTACTATAGCTTCTGAATGCCTGATTTCTGTGTGGTTTTGTCTCGATACTGGCAGAAAATCCAAAGAGATTCTGGTCATATGTGAAGCACACTAGCGGCATGACACAATCAACACCTTCTCTGCACAATAACAATGGCAATACTATCGCTAACAGTGTACCAAAGGAGAGTTACTCAACACAGCCTTCTGAAAGTCCTCCACCAAAGAAGACACTGTACCACACAAATGGCTTGTAGTGAAATTGCGTGCTTAATGGAATATCATCTCAGACATGTTACCGGACCCGTGATTTCCTGTCAGAGAGGTCACACTTCGTATTAAATGACAGAAAGTCATTGAGTAACACAGAAGTGATTTCTTGTATTCTCCAGTATAGTGTTATAAGTCCTTTGCTGTTCCTTATCTATAATAACGATTTTGGAGACAATCTGAGCAGCCGTCTTAAATTGTTTGCAGATGACGCTGTCGTTTATTGACTAGTGAAGTTATCAGTAGATCAGAACAAATTGCAAAATGATTTAGAAAAGATACATGTAAGATGTGAAAATTGGCAATTGACTCTAAATAACGAAAACTGTGAGGTCATCCATATTAGTGCTAAAACGAGTTCATTAAACTTCAGGTACACAATAAGTCAGTCAAATGTAAAGGCCATAAATTCAGCTAAATACCTAGGAATTACAATTACAAACAACTTAAATTGGAAGGAAAACTCAGAAAATGTTGTGGGGAAGGCTAACCAAAGACTGTGTTTTATTGGCAGGACACTTAAAAATGTAACAGATGTACTAAAGAAACTGCCTACACTACACTTGTCTGTCCTTTTCTAGAATACTGCTGTGCAGTGTTGGATCCTTACCTGACAGGATTGATGGAGAACGTTGAGCAAGTTCAAAGAAGGGCTGCACGTTTTGTATTATTGCAAAATAGGGGAGAGAGTGTGACTGAAATGATAAGATTTGGGTGGACATCATTAAAAGAAAGGCATTTTTATTGTGGTGGAATCTTCTCACGAAATTTCAAATTTCAATCACCAACTTTGTCCTCCGAATGTAAAAATATTTTGTTGACGCCAACCAACTTAGGGAGAAATGATCACCGTAATAAAATAAGGGAAGTCAGAGCTTGCACCAAAAGACATAGGTGTTCATTTTTTCCATGCGCTGTATGTGATTGGAATAATAGGAAATTATTGTGAAGGTGGTTTGGTGAACCCCCTGCCTGGCACTTAAATGTGATTTGAGGAGTATCCATGTAGGTGTAGATGCAGAATTACTGCAACCCACATCTGTTGAACCATCTTGCTCACAGTACAGTTTTTATCCCACACACCTCCATTACCAAACTGAAAATTGCTTGATACCTCATTTAGTCAGGGTATATCATAATCTCCCCCCCCCCCCCCCCCCCCAAATCGGATCTGTTCCTCCTCATTAGCGATCGGATCCACCCATGTGATCTTTCCTATTCTTCTGTAGCATTACAATTCAAAATCTTCTATTCTCTTCTGGTCTGAACTCTTTATTGTCCATGTTTCACTTCATATTAGAGTATATTCCAGACAAGTACCTTCAGAAAGCCCGCCTGGTTAGCCGTGCGGTCTAACACATGGCTTTCCGGATTGGGAAGGAGCGCCTGGTCCCCGGCGCGAATCTGCCCGGTGGACTTGTGTCAAGGTCCAGTGAACCAGCCAGTCTGTAGATGGTTTTCAGGCGGTGTCCCATCTGCCTCGGTGAAAGCAGGCTGGTTCCCCTTATTCTGCCTCAGCTACACTATGTCGGCGATTGCTGTGCGAACAAGTTCTCCACGTACGTGTACACCAGCACTCTACCATGCAATCATAGAGGCTACACTCACTTGGTGTGAGACGTTCCCTAGGGGGTGGGGTGGGGGGGTGAGGTGTCCACCGGGGGCCGAACCACACAGTAACCCTGAAAGAGTGGTTCGGTGTGGGGCGGCGGAGGGGTGAAGTGGACTGCGGTAGTCGTCGTGGGGTTGTGGACCACTGCGGCTGCGGCGGGGACGGAGCCTCTCCGTCATTTCTCGCTCCCGGTTAACATACATTACAATACACTGCACAGCAGTATTCTAGAAAATTTTAATGCACAGTTAGGGAAAGAGAGAAAATTTAGAAAAACGGTCGGTGAATTCCCTGCACATAAATGGACCAATCAAAATGGAAAGAGGCTGGTAGAATTTTGCAGAAATTTCAATCTCAAAATTATGTCAAGTCATTTTAAGAAAAAACCTTCAAAACAAAAGACATGGCGATCACCTAACAAGGACATAGGTGAATTCCAAATTGACCATATTGCAATCTCGTATCCATGTCACAAAGAAATTTTAAATGTTCAAGTTCGTAAAGGCGCCAATATTGACTCAGACCATTACTTAACCCGTGTGAAACTGAAGCTAAAACCCCAAAATTTCAACAAAAGGACACCATTAATCCCCAAATTTGACACCAGTAAAATCCAACCATCATTATTAGCAGACGAATTTGACAAAACAAGTGCACAAAGTTGGGAACAACTCAAACACAAGATTATCAAAACAGCTCAAGATCAAATTCCTTTACGAAAACACAAGAAACATGCTTGGTGGAATGAAAACTGTGATCATGCAATCAAAGCCAGACAAGAGACATTTAAAGCATGGAATAGCAACAAGACAGAAGACACATATGATACATTCCTGACAACTAGAAAAGACACTTCAAAACTAATTAGACAAACAAAAAGACAATATGAGAATAGTCAACTCTTAGAAATTGAAGAAGATTTTCAGAAATACAATACCAGAAATTTTTATAAAACTTTTAAAACCAAAATTAAGGGGGTACCAACCCCAGAATCTTTGCTTCAAGAAGGAAAATGGACAGTTGGCTCTTAACAACCAAGAAAATTGCAAAGAACTTTCTAAATATTTTAAGAATCTTCTAAATTGCCCCGAGCCCACAGAAAGATTTCCACCAAAAATTTCCCAACAATGCAATCCAGTTTCACTTGCACCAAATGAAGAGGAAATCATTAAAGAAATTCATAGGTTGAAAAACAACAAAGCATCTGGTGAAGATGGAATTGTTGCAGAACTTTTAAAGGCAGCTGGTCCAAAAACCGTTAAAGAAATTACTTCAATCATGCAAAACATTTGGCAAACTGAAAAAATTCCTGATGAATGGAAAACCGCCTTGATTCACCCACTTCATAAGAAGGGAGACAAAACTGATGTTAATAATTACAGAGGAATTTCTCTTCTTCCAGTCACATACAAAATCCTCTCTCAATGTCTTCTGAACCGAGCACAACAACAACTTGAATGGAAAATTGGCGAATATCAAGCAGGTTTCAGGCCAAATAGATCTTGCCCAGAACAGATTTTAGTCCTCAAACTAATTCTCAGACATCAAAAAATTTACAATAAAAAACTAGTTTGTACCTTTGTAGATTTTAGAAAGGCTTATGACTCAGTGGATCGTGAATCTCTTTTCCAAATTGTGAAAGAACAAGGCCTGGATCCTAAAACCACGGCAATTATCAGAGACACGCTAACTGGTACAAAATCAAAAGTAAAGTTCAGAGGAGAAATTTCAGAATCCTTTGAAATAAAAACAGGCGTGAGGCAAGGTGATGGACTCTCTCCGTTGCTATTTAACTGCGTTCTAGAAAAAGTAATACAAGAGTGGCGTGAACGAAAATTGGAGTTCAAAATTGACCAACCAGTGAAATTAGGACGAACAAATATTCGAATAGACTGTTTGGCCTTTGCAGACGACTTGGTTATTCTAACGCAGGACATCCAAATTGCTCAGAAACAAATAGAAATTCTTAAAGAAACAGCAGAAAGAGTAGGTCTCCAAATCTCATTTGAAAAAACACAGTACATGACTAGCAACAAACTGGCACCCAAACTTTTGGAAACTAAGTATGGAAAAATCAAAAGAGTTTTGCAATTCAAATATTTAGGTGAAACAATCTCAGAGACTGGTCTAGAAAAAATTGGAAATGAAATTCGTTGTCAAAAGATGGAGACAGCTTTTAGACTTACAAAAGACATCTACAACAAAAAATGTCTCTCGAGGTACTCTAAATTGAGACATTACAACACGGTCATAAAACCAGAATGCCTTTATGGGGCTGAAACGCTAATTTTAAACAGAAAAAAGGACATTCAAGAAATCCAAAAAAGAGAAAGAAAAGTAATCAGAAAAATTCTAGGTCCAAAATATACTGAAGAAGGAACATACAGGCTAAGAGCAAATAGTGAAATTCAACAATACACCAGCATATATTCGGATATGAAAAAACGCAGATTAAAATTTTATGGGCATATTAAAAGAATGGATGCTACCAGACTAACTAAACAAGTAGTGGAATTCTACGAAAATCGAAGTAAAGCTAAATTTGAGACAATAAAATGGATTGCTGCTATAAAAGAGGACATGAAAGAGGCAGATATAAAACAAGATGAAATTCAAGACAGAAAATTATTTAGGCAAAAAATTCATGACTGGGTAGTTGGTCAAGCTGAAAAACCAAAGAAAACTGGAACCACATGGTCTGATGAAAGGAAAAGAGCTCATTCCGAGAGAATGAAAACAATTTGGGCAGAGAGAAAGTCTAAAAGAAAATAACTGAATGCCCCGTGATTGTACTTCGCGTGGTCCAGTAGGGCCCAAACGTGAATAATAATAACAATACTTTGAGAAATGACTTTCTAACACTTTAATTCACATTCTTTCTTCAGAAATGCTTTTCTTGCTACAGCTGTCTGCATTTTGTACTATCCCTGCTTTGGGCGTGATCAGCTATTTTGCTGCCCAAATAGCAAACTCGTCTACTACTTTTAGTGTCCTTACTATTCTAATCTTCTGAGCATCATCTGATCTGAGCATCACCTATTTTGACTGCATTCCATCAGTCTTCTTTTACTTCCCTCGATGTTCCTCTTATAACCTGTTTTCAAAATACTGTCAATTCTGTTCACCTGATATTCCATGTCCTTTGCTGTATCTGAAAGAGTTACAGTTTTGTCATTAAAGCTCACATTTTATAAATTATTTTTCTCCAAGTTTTAATTCCTTTTCCATATTTCTGCTCGTTTTCCTTTCACAGCATGGTCAATGTACAAAATAATAACCTTATTACGTAATTATAACAGTTCTTCTGGAAAAAGCATTAATTTTGGATTACTGCTCCATGTCATTAGCTATAATTTTATATAAATGATTAATAATACTAAATTTTTGTGTGTCTCCTGTACCCTAATCATATGATAAGTAAGTGTCACAAGATGAATAAACCAATTGTCACTAATCAACTGGTAAAGGCCAGTAATGTGATGCCAGCCTAGGCATAAAAGAGCTTCATGAACGCAATTTCTCATGGATAGGTGGTGAAACATTGTAAAAGTGTTGTTCTGAAACTGTTTATTCAAAGTACTAATAACAGTTGTGGATATCTTGTGTCCAAGATGGAAAACTAACTGCAAAAAGTAATGTTCAGTTTCCTGTTGATATGTGGTTTGCTATTTTTTTAATTTAGTATATTGTTGTTTACGAGCATTGTATGTCATTTTTGCTTTATTCCATTCCAGGTTCAGGCATGGAAGGCTGTACAGATACAATATCCACAAATATGACATTGACTCGTTTGTGCTGTTCGCCTCAGACTGGTTCAAAAATGTCGCTGCAGAGCCTGTGCCAGTACCAAAGAGTCCATTGTAAGTACACCAAGTGTGACTGGTATATGTTGTACATAGAATTATGGTACACCAACAACTGGGAGGAAATTGTGGTGTGTTCACTTACGTCATAAAAGTATTTGTTTTTATTTCATTGCTCACCAAGGTCCGTAACTTGGCCATGTAACATCTTATTACGTATCCAAAGTTTTTTTAAAATATCAGGATTGCCATAATGTTGAAGTATAAAAGTCTGAAATAAAAGTGATTATTTATATTTGAAATATGGATCATTTTCACTGGGAAATCGTGATTGTAAAAGCAACTGACAAGGGTATCTGATAATGGCCTTCTCAGACTTGCTTTATACTTACCATCTCTGAAGATTATAAGATTTTTTGAGTGCTGTTAATTTTAAAACATTTGTAAAATTTTGAAATGATTTCATTTGTAGTTCATCAGATTGTAATTGCAGTCAGTGGTTTGAATCTCGCTACTCACATAGCTTTTTTATTTTTTTAATTTTGTATTTGTTTACAAATGAAAATGTTAACATATGTTGAATCATAATTTTTAATCAGAATAACATGTTTTTATTTTAATTGCTCTTCACACAAAAATGCAGTTAAAATTTGATACATAAGTGTGAAACATCATATACAAAATTAAGTACTTTTTACTTCTAGGGATTGATTATTATTATAGTCATGCATTTTTTTTCATTTAGGAAAGCTCATTACTCATTTTGATTTATTTTCATATGGCTAGTAATTAAAAATAGAAAGATGTTATTTTTATTTAAAAAGTTTCATTGTTTGTTAATTAACATTTCCATTTGGTGATAAATACTAGTGAGATTCAAACCACAGACCTGATGATCACAATCTCCCTACACTACGTTCTTTTTTTCTTTTAATCAATCACATCATGTTGAGCATAGTTTATGATTACATCTTCACATTGTACATGAAACGAGCACAAAAGATCATAAAAAATGGCAAACACAATGAACAGCCCTACATGAGAACAAACTCCACACATCCCCAACGAAATACCTGCCACGGCAACTTAACCCTGTCTGCACACTCTTCCACAAAACACGCATGTTACATTTAGAGAAATCTACTAATGTTTTGTACTTACAACCACCCGGAAATCTCATATTCTTCAAAGGTGATTTTTTTTTAAAGAATTGTATCATAGTGCTTAAGTAAACTGATGTTCAGGCATTGAGCTTCACATCCAATGAGTATGAAGGAAATTGGTGATTGCAGAGCAGCCCACGTCCCATAAGGTCCTATTATTGGATTGGAAAGTTTCTCTCTCTCTATTATTTTTCAGTCATGCCGAAAACAGAACGTGTAGAGTCTGGCACACCTGTCTTTGAAATGGTCAAGGAAGCATTATCAGAGTGCAACTCGTTTCTCTCCCTTGTGCTTATGGAGTCTTCATTGTTGCAGCTTCTGAGATGGTACCCATGTGGTACCCTCCAGTAGGTGCCATGTTTCTTCACTTCTAGAAACATTTTGACACAGAACCACACTGTCACCTAGTAAACAAAATATGTTCATGCAGAATGTTAAAATAGATATGTGATTTGATTGAAGATGTTGCAGCAGATTGATCTCATTATGTTGTTCTTGTGACAGGGAGGAATTGTTATCAAAAGACATAGGTAGAGTGACAAATTTCCACAGGAAAATTGCTGCTATGTGTTAAATGTGGTGACTGTTTGGCCACTGCATCATGTCGGCATCATATCTCATGTGAAGCTGACTACGAAAGAATAGTTACAACTGTACAAGTGTGCTTATAGAGGTTTATTGGTCAGGTCAACTGATGCCTACTGTGCCCTCCCCCCTCCCCCCCTACCCCCCTGCCATCAAATGAGAAAGGGACAGGTGCAAAAAAGGTAAGTAAACTGTAATTGTTTGTACATTTATCCCACAATAAGACACGATGGTCAGTGCCTTCCTGGAAAAATCTTCAAGTCTCCAAAAATATAGAATTCGCATGGGGAGAGACCGGGACTGTATGGAGGATGTTTATACATTTATTCCACTGTGAGCCAAGGGGGTAAGTGCCTTCACAGGAAAATGTGTGTTGTTGCCTGCAGAAGCCCTTACACATAAGGGCTTTCCAGCATAACTTCTACAGTGTAGACAAAACAACCTCGGCAACATACAGTTTGGCACTATTCTGCAACAGCATTATGCCATAATCAACATTCCTGTGTGTTTGATCTTGATAGGGAGCTTCAGTTTTTACAAAGTTTCCATGTACCGCTGTGTGTTAATTGTGGTGCCACGTTCCAAAAAGTCAGTGCACAATGCTCCTTTGCAGTCAAAGAGAAAGGTCATCGTGCCTGTTGTTTTAACTGCAGGAAGCCCTTACACATCCTCCGTACAGTCCTGATCTCTTCGTGTGTGATTTCCACGGGTTTGGAGCCCCCAAAAAAAACATTCATGGCCACAAATTCGCTTTGTATGATGAGACACAAGTCTGGATATAATTGTGGATCTGTAAGCAACCACAAAAATTTTCTGTGAAGGCACTGACAGTCTTCTCTCACAGAGAGATAAATGTATTAACAGTTATGGCAATTACTTTTCAAATAAACAGTTCACTTACTTTTTTGTGTCCATCTTGTTTCCATTTTACTGCCTCTTACAGAAACAACCGATTGGGTAGCACAGTCATTATCACATTCAGGAGAACGACAGTTCAACTACGCGTCCAGCCATCCTGATAAATTGCTTAAGGCAAATGCTGGGAAGGTTGCTTCAAAAGTGCAGGGCTGCCTTCTCAATCCTTCCCTAATCTGAGCTTGTGCTCTCTCTATAATGATCTCATTGTCAATGAGATGTTAAACACTGAACTGCTACTTCTCCCCCTCCCCCCCCCCCCTCCTCCCCCCTCCCCCGCCCCCTTCCCCCCTTCTTACAGAAACAGAATTAAGAGAATGGAAGGCTTCGAAGACAAAACAGTTCCAAAAACACCGCAGGAGAGAGGAACGAAAATAGTCATCAGATCGAGTACGATTGAAGAAAGCGTAAAGCTAACGTTGTGCCTCGAGTGTTTGCTAGCAGGCCTAATATGAAAGCAGAAGAAGGAAAAGAATCAGCAGTGAGGCTCTCGACAGTGCAGTTGCCGTCTTCTCATGGTCACATTGCAGCAACTGCAACTACGGGGCTCCCTGTCGGTTGAGGAAGATATTGTTTTGCCAAGAATTTGTAAAATCTATATGAAACAGAAAAAGGAACACCTTTCTGTGAGTATATTGAAATAAGCCTAATGAAGTGTAAACATACAAATGTTTACCTGACTTACCTCCTGGGCACCTTAGATGCTGAGCAAAAAAAAAAAAAAAAAAAGGTCTCCAAGTATCCCCAGGCTACATACTTCGATACACCTGTAGCCGCTATTTTTCATTGTGAGCTCGTACTTGCCGGTTGCTTATTTCCAGGGCAGCTGGCGTCTGTCTTCTGTCACCCTTGTGCTCAGTGGCAACTGCCTTCCTTTTGCTCCTCTGCTGCCGCGAGGTCCACAGCGTGCAAATGTACCCTTAGTTCCAGTATGCACCAGCAGGTAGTGCGGCAGTTGCCTTCCCCTCTTAAATATGTTAATAAAACATTAATGTTTGGGGACTGCAACACATAAAAAGCACTAATATTTGACATATGGCGGAAGCATTTAATGGTTACTAATTTTCCTTGGTTAAATTTAACATCAAACAATTTACTTAATAATATGAGAGCTAGCTTCTAGTAGATGTCTTCCTAACTCGCCAGTAATTCATTTAATGAATCTGGTTTTATCTCACAAAATTTTACCTCATTCAGTGTTGTAACTTCGTTGTACACAGTTGGAAAAACTGTATCTGGTGGCTTTAACTGGCAATAATGTGTAGGGTGCCTTTCGTAGGTAACAGGTAGGGAAATAATATCAGAGGCACATTTCATCTTTGCTTCTACATATGGACTAATACAGTATTCGACTCCGAATACTAAATGTGGAAACGTAGGCAGATCCCGAAAGTCTGTGATTGTTGTAATCGAAGATAGCTTGTCTGACAGTGACACATTACTGAACTGTAAAGTAATAGCTTTATCGGTCCATTGTGTTAAATCAGTCTTATTCTAGCATATGTTTTGGTATGTTACATTGCGAGGAAACAAATACTATGTTAGGGCTGCAATAGATTATCACTGATGGATGTGACTGCAAAGAACTGTTACTTTTTCTGCATAAATATTTGGCCAACTGTTGTACTCCAAGCAACAGAAAAAACTAAGTTCTCCCATTTTACCATCTCATTTATGAATAAGCAGAGGGAAAATTTAAACAAGCATGTCTTATGCACCCTTCTCTGTTTCACAGTTTTACTGTAATATTTATGGCAAAGAAAGAAGAAACATTTTCGTCAACCATGGCATACAGCCCGGAAGACTTGATCAGTAACTATGGCATCTGGTCGTGGAAGCCTTGATTGTGTGATTGTTAAAGAAAAAAATCTATGTTTTCTTTTTTTTTCATATCTGTAAGTACTTTTCTCCTAGCCGTGTACATTTGTGTATCCCGTCAAACTGTGTGGGTGGGTGTAGTGACAGAGTGACTTAGGTGAACTATTTTGATTTTGGGAAGAACCAAGTCTGGGGTTTAATGTGAAGAAGAAATGTCTGGAGGAATGAAATGGTTGCATTTAAAGTATTCTGTTAAAAGCACTTTTTTTTTTTTTTTTTTTTTTTTTTTTTTTTAAATAGAGTGAGATCTTATGGACCTCCACTGTTAGCCATTTGCCTCAGACTATGAATGCTAAGAACTGCCATGCTTTCAAGTTACTGACAAGAATAAAATAAAGAGAAATGAAAAAGAAAATTGAAGATTTCTGATATGAAAGTTTGGCTGTAGCATAAGGATAGGTACCTGAGTGGCAGTTTTGACATTGTGTTTGACAAAAGGAATAAAGATTTGAGAAAAATGAAGACACACTTATAGGATTGTTGACCTAGAAAAAATGTTCGATAATAGAAAGTGGTGCAAGATGTTTGAAATTCTCAGAAAAATAGGAGCAAGCTATGGGAAAAGCTGAGCAATATACTATATGTACAAGAACCAGCAGAGAACAATAGGATTGGAAGAGCAAGAATTAATTTTTCAGTTTAAAAAGGGTGTAAGACATGGATGCAGTCTTTTACTCCTGTCAGTCAATCTATAAATCGAAGTAGCAATGACAGAAAAAAAAATAAAAGTTCAAGGGCGGGATTAATTCTCAGTGTGAAACAATATCAATGATATTTACTGATGAAATTGCTATCCTCAGTGAATGTGAAGAAAAATTACAGGATTTGTTGAATGGAATGAACAGCATAATGAATACAAAATATAGATTGAAAGTAAACCAGAAAAAGACAAAGCTAATGAGACGAAACAGAAATGAGGATAGCGAGAAGCTTAACATCAAAATTGCAGACTGTGCAGTAGACAGTGTGAGATTTCTACTACCTTGGAAGTGAAACAACACATGGTAGATGAAGCCAGGATGAAATCAAAATCAAACTAGTGCAGGAAAGAGGGTATTCCAGGCCAAAAGAAATCTGCTAGTATCATATATCAGGCTCAATTTGAGGAAGAAATTACCGAGAATGTATGTGCGGGGCACAGCATTGTACGGTAGTAAATCGCAGACTGTAGGGCAATGGGCAGAGAAGAGAATCGAAGCATGTGAGATTTGGTTCTGTAGAAGGATGTTGAAAATTATGAGTGTCACATGGAAAGAAATGCAAAATGGCTTGATAAACATCCTATTTGTTTTCCACACACCTCATATTTGTACAGTCTGTCAATAAATTATTGAGAGACAAAATGTCATTTTTCAGCATAATCTCTGTCTCTCTCAATTGCTTTAAGCCACTGTGGGACTGAGGTCTGTATACCCACCCAGCAGAAGCTAGTACTGGCACGATTGAGCCACTGTTCAGCAGCCTTCACAAGGGAGTTGTTATCCTCAAATTTAGTTCTGTGAAGTGGTTCTTTCCATTTACTGAAGAAATGGGCTCGATCCAAGGAAGTCGTCCCTAGAATTCATCCCTAGAATTCTTGTACTGTTCGAGACGTTTACTGCGCACTCTCTTCCGCGTTTCTTTGTGGGCATCTACCAGTGTTCTCGGAATCCACTAGGTGCATACATTTTTCGATGTAAACAGTCTCGATGCTCTGCTCACATTCCCTCCTCCGACTCCCACTCCGATTGACAGTTCGTTCACTTTTATTGGTTTGTCAGCCAAAAGCAGAACATGAGTACGCTGCACGTTGTCACGAGTCAGTGCAGTGCTGGGACTGCCTCTGTGCGTGAGGTCCCGAGTATTGGCGTGCCCACTTTTACCAGATAATCTGCTCGCACAATGACTGTAGTGTGATCCCCGTACACCTTCTTCGATCTCTTGTAAATTTTTGTCACTCTCGTTCTCACGACACAGAACTCTTAATACCGTGTTCCTTCAGGTGAACTTTGAGCGTACCAGCCATCTTCACTGAGTGCATTTTCACCTGTGGCCGCAAAAGGGTTAATAGTGAATACCGACATGGCTGGAAGTATATGATAACATACCAGTAAACTACAGGTTGACACACAGGAGATGGACGGTTTTGAACAGCGTAGTACTGAGGACGCGGTGGTGGGAGGTTGTCGTGGTGGGATAGTTCTGATCCACACAACACGCCATTTCATCTACTCAGTTACTATGGAGCAGTGGGAATTGCAATGTCTAGTGTTTGTTCATGACAATTTCGTGAAAAGTAGTGAGTCTATTATCGCTACGCAGCGATTGTTTCGTGTGTGGTTTAATGTTGGTCGACATGGAGCTCTTCCGAGCCGTAACACAATCCTCAGATGGGTGGAAAACTTGAGATCAACTGGAAACATACTGGATAAGAAGCATCCCGGCCCGAGACGCAAAGTAACGACACCAGAAAATGTTGAAAGGGTAAGGCAAGCGGCAGTCAGAAGCCCCGGACGGTCAGCTAGACGTCATGCTAGTGAGTTACGAATCAATCGTGAATCGGTTAGACAAATTTTGCATAAAGAATTAAAATTCCATCCCTACAAAATGCTCATTGTCCAACAACTTAAGGAAACTGATTTTGCTATACGAAAAGACTTCGCTTACAGAATGCAAGTGATTTTGGGATCGAATGAAAATGAAATTTTATTGATGAGTGATGGAGCTCATTTTCATTTAAACGGAACCGTGAATAAGCAAAACCTACATTACTGGGCTCCAGAGCATCCACATCTTATCCACCAGCATCCTCTACACTCAGAAAAAGTAACAATCTGGTGTGCTCTTGGTTCTGTAGGCATTATTGGACCTTATTTTTTTGAAGAGAACAGGCCACAGTTATTGTTAATTCAGTTTGTTACATTCGTATGCTTGAAACATTCTTGAAACCAGAACTAAGAAGAAGACAAATCCCTTTAAAACGCGCTTGATTCCAGCAGGACGAGGCAACATCGCACACCGCAAACACTTCAATGACAGTTCTTGGACGTGTGTTTCCTGGCCGGATTATCTCATGTTTTGGCAATGTTCCTTGGCCTCCCAGGTCTCCCGACTTGTCAGTATGTGACTTTTTTCTGTGGAGGTACCTTAAGAACTGTGTCTATAACCACAAACCATGAAATTTGGACGAGTTGAAGAATGCAATCATTCAAGAAATTGCTGCCATCCCTGCAGAGATTTTAGTCCGTGTGAGGGAGGATTTTGAGAAGAGACTTGAGTCCTGTATTCGAAATGATGGACACCACCTGGACAACATTATTTTTCACAAATAACTTTGTTAACTAAAATGACAAATAAAGAGCTTTGATTTTCTGTAAATAAACATGCATTGATTTTAAAGTTGGCTGAGTATTATTTCATTAAAAACCGCCCATCTCCCGTGTGTCACCCTGTATTATCATATACATTCACCACTGTCACTTTTCACTATTAATTGTGATACATCCTCTATAATGTATGTTGTGGCTTTGGAACTACTTGAATCAAAGGAAATTTACATCATTCATTTTCCCACACTGATGCTCTTTTCTCTTCCCTTGAGAAAATATAACCCTATAAAGTCCATGTATGATGTGGTAACTGTAGATGTCACACAGTAAAAGTAATGTTGACACTAACAACTTAGGTTTTAAACACTGAAGGCAAAAATAAAAATAATAATAATAATGATGATGATGATAATGACGATGATGGTGACAAGAATAATGACAATAATAGTCATCCTTGTCCTTTTCAGACATGAGTATACTGTTACCTGTAACCAAGTTTGCAGATGCAGGACATGTATATTCAGTGCCTTAGGCACATTTATTTCTGTGTTACATCTTTGTCTTAACCTGCTGCCACTCAATGCCTATTTTACTCCATTTTCTACTAATGAGTTTTAACATGCTAGTGCACTTCTGTAAAGAAATCTGCAGCCAGTAACTGGAGGTTAGGCAGTGCTTTTGACCATTTGTAGTCACATCTTCAATAGATTCAGTATTTGTGGGAGAAAAACAATCTGTCATAATGTGGGCATGCTTTTCTTCTGTTTCAGCGATGATCTTGTCGAAAGGATAGCAATAGTTTTTCGTGAGAATCCTCTTTACTGGCAAGCGGGCTTGGGTGTCAGTGTCATCGGCACGATCCTCGTGTTCCTCATTTCCTGCCGGCGAGCGCGCTCGGCTAAAGCGGCACCCACAAAGAAGAAGAAGTAATTTTAGACATTGAACTGTGTTCTGTGTCTTCCTGTGACTGTCTGGACATTGTGTGCCAGTGGCGAATTTTGCCAAGCTGTGACCTCGATAACAGTAGACATCCGGCAGCTGTCGCACGGAAGAGAAACAAGTCTACTGCATCTGGTAGTATGAATTGTTACTATCCATTACAGTTATTCTGTTTTCATAATCTTTTTGAAAAAATAGAATCAGCAGTATTATTACATCATCATATATGCTTCCAATTAAAACTGTCCAAAAATTACAGCCTTTTCCAATATTCATAATTTTTTGTTTGTTAACATTGTACTTAGTTCAGTCAGATGATATAGTGGTATAAGAATAACAAAACTGTTACAATACTGCTGATTCTATTATCAAAATACAAATAAAAAAATACTTTCTCAAATGAACTGCAAAACTAGAGCAAGAGCTTATCAGTTGTCCACCAGAGGGGTATAAAATGGCTCTCTCTTTACAGACGAAAAGACTGGAACAATTTGCCCTATGTGGACATAATTACTACAGAATAGTATATTGCCTTTCCAGATGCGAACACATTTGCTTCCAGATCCTCTGCTGTTGGTCTATCTGACTTTTGCCGGTCACATTTTGCTGAAATTTGTCGGAGAAAGAGTTTTACTTAATTTGGATGTCGAGGCTCCTAATTGGGTTCTTTCAGTTCAAATTTAGTATTGAATTGTGTGTCTCAGATTACTCTTTGGCCGAGTTTTCGAGCCCTCTTCCATGTGTAAAATGAGGCACTGCATTTACTGTTGCTTGAGGTTGGAAGGAGCATTGCTGTAACATGGCAAGACGATCTTGCCATTGTACATACTGACTAATTTTGTAACCTAGTGACCAATAATTGAGTGAACTGAAAGGTAATGAGCAAGCTTTTTCACGAGTCAAGATGTAGAATCTCATTGCTCTGTTGCCGAGTGCTTCCAATGGTCCGTTTTTCCAGAAAAATGGTAGCTTTACTCTACTTAATGCATTTTCCTTAATTCTATAAAGTTGCTGTAATATAATGTGTATTTCTTTCTCACCAATTTATATCCTTTTGTCTTGGGAGGTAACTAAAAAGTGTGTATGGTTGTGCAAACAATTGACAAGTGTTAGCAGATTATATTTAATGGAAGCTTTACAGTACCATTTGGAAAGCTATTTTTTGTGAAATAAATCAGAAGTATTGTGATGGAATGCTCTATAATGAGAAACTTATGTTCACATTCCTTTTTCAATATAATTTTTACTCTAATGTCTTGAACTTAATGTATACAATGATGTAAAATGTGGATTTTTGAGGTTGATTTGTGCATATCATGTAAAGTATTGGCATCCGAACGTCTAATAAGTTTTTTCACATTTGCATAATAAAAGAATGTTAACTTCACAGTAAGTGTTATTGACCCTGTCCTTTCCTTTTTTTAAACAAAAATAAATGCGAACCTTGTGGAGTTGTGTATATTTTTATTTTGTTTCTCATGTCAGCAAATGCGACTTTCATAAATTGTAATTATGCATTGCTGATGAGTAAAACTAATTACATTTTAAAAATTTGGAATGTTGTAAAGGATGACACTATGAATGTCTTGATGTAAGGAACCTGTCACCAGAAATGTGAAATAAAGTTTCTGCAGTACTAGGCACACTCTACGTGTTCATTAAGCAAAATGAAACACCAGAGTACATCTACATCTACATCTACATCCATACTCCGCAAGCCACCTGACGGTGTGTGGTGGAGGGTACCTTGAGTACCTCTATCGGTTCTCCCTTCTATTCCAGTCTCGTATTGTTCGTGGAAAGAAGGACTGTCGGTATGCTTCTGTGGGGGCTCTAATCTCTCTGATTTTATCCTCATGGTCTCTTCTGCGAGATATACGTAGGAGGGAGCAATATACTGCTTGACTCTTCGGTGAAGGTATGTTCTCAAAACTTCAACAAAAGCCCGTACCGAGCTACTGAGCGTCTCACCTGCAGAGTCTTCCACTGCAGTTTATCTATCATCTCCGTGACGCTTTCGCGATTACTAAATGATCCTGTAACAAAGTGCGCTGCTCTCCGTTGGATCTTCTCTCTCTCTTCTATCAACCCTATCTGGTACGGATCCCACACTGCTGAGCAGTATTCAAGCAGTGGGCGAACAAGCATACTGTAACCTACTTCCTTTGTTTTCGGATTGCATTTCCTTAGGATTCTTCCAATGAATCTCATTCTGGCATCTGCTTTACCAACGATCAACTTTATATGATCATTCCATTTTAAATCACTCCTAATGCGTACTCCCAGATAATTTATGGAATTAACTGCTTCCAGTTGCTGACCTGCTATTTTGTAGCTAAATGATAAGGGATCTATGTTTCTTTGTATTCGCAGCACATTACACTTGTCTACATTGAGATTCAATTGCCATTCCCTGCATCATGTGTCAATTTGCTGCAGATCCTCCTGCATTTCAGTACTGTGGTTTGGAAAAGGTTTGTTGATGTAGAGTACCATCAAATACTGTAAACTCTCTCTGTGGCTTCGCTACTGTAGAGTAAGTGTTCAATGTGACAACCGACAACTTTATTACATAATACACAACGATGAACCACGTTTTGTCTGATTCTCTGTAAGATTCGACACTCCCGTCTGATGGCATCAAACACTGTGTGAAGATGCACACAGTAAGCACAGGTAGTGTTCCTACCAGTGTAGAGTACTTGATATAACCTCAGAGGAAAAAGTCGAGAGGGGATAGGTCCGATTACACTCTGCCTGAAGTTGTCTCTGAAATATGTCCCGGCCCGATTACAGAAGTGGAGCTCTTGTCATTTTGAAATCACAAACTTAGTGCACAGTTCGAAGGCAACATCCTCCAGCAGTCCAGGCAAGGCATTGTTCAGGAAGTTCAGACACTGTGCACCTTTCAAGTGATTTGGCAAGCTGTGTGGTGTGGTAAAGTGGTCTCCAAGAATTCCAGTCTAAATATTCACTGAGAATCCCACCTGGTAACTTCTTGTGTGTGTAGTGTGTGGTGGCTGTATAAACTTTATTTGACATTCCCTGATAAAGGCTCCAGATTCATCCTCTACAACCTTCCAAATTTTTAAAATGCCATTCTGTTACACCCTGCAGAGATTGGTGGTAAACACAGCAACCCATGGACCTGTGTCCTCGACATAGAGCAGTAGAGTCTGACCAGTTCTGACCTTCTGATAGCTCGTGCAAATTTTTTCATGTTTCAAATAGAGATAGGCTGTGGAGTAGCAGACGTGCATACAGTGTATGTTGCCTATATGTGTGTGGCCATTAGCAGCCCCTGTTATGTGGCGCAATCCAAAACAAGCAAGTTGTAATTTGGGAAGTGGTGTTTTCATCTATGAGAATGCTCATCCTTGTGTTGAAGCTGGCACAAAACATCTCATCACAGATTTTGACTGGGAAATATTTCATCAGCCAATTTAATACATCTTGTAGTTGAAAGCCTTCCTTGGGGCCAAAGATTGCAGAATGCTGATATTGTAAGACAGGTGGCAGGGGACTGATGACCCTGTAGTTTGGTCCCTTTATCCCTAAACCAACCAACAGGTGGCTGTTAGTCTAAGGCCTGTACTTGAATTTTATTGTTTTGCCCAATAGGCAGATCTCTAAATTGGCTCTGTGTATCTGTATATATTAAAGAGATAGGAATATAATAGAGGGAAACATTCCACGTGGGAAAAATGTATCTAAAAACAAAGATGATGTGACTTACCTAATGAAAGCACTGGCAGGTCGATAGACACACAAACAAACACAAACATACACACAAAATTCTAGCTTTCGCAATCAATGGTTGCTTCATCAGGAAAGAGGGAAGGAGAGGGAAAGACGAAAGGATGTGGGTTTTAAGGGAGAGGGTAAGGAGTCATTCCAATCCCGGGAGCGGAAAGACTTACCTTAGGGGGAAAAAAGGACGGATATACACTCGCACACACACACATATCCATCCGCACATGCACAGACACAAGCAGACATTTGTAAAGGCAAAGAGTTTGGGCAGAGATGTCAGTCGAGGCGGAAGTACATAGGCAAAGATGTTGTTGAATGGCAGGTGAGGTATGAGTGGCAGCAACTTGAAATTAGCGGAGGTTGAGGCCTGGCGGGTAACGAGAAGAGAGGATATACTGAAGGGCAACTTCCCATCTCCGGAACAAACTGTCCATTTGCATGAATGGACACAGGCAGACAGGGTTTGTTGGTAATGAGGATCACCCTGTGGCTAAACATGCCTTGGTGCATGGTCAGCACATCTTGGCACAGTGTTACACCGTCCGGGTTATCTGGATACTTCCCACTAACACCAACCTGTCAGAACTCCAGAGATGGGAACTTGCCCTTCAGTATATCCTCTCTTCTCGTTACCCGCCAGGCCTCAACCTCCGCTAATTTCAAGTTGCCGCCGTTCATACCTCACCTGTCATTCAACAACATCTTTGCCTATGTACTTCCGCCTCGACTGACATCTCTGCCCAAACTCTTTGCCTTTACAAATGTCTGCTTGTGTCTGTGTATGTGGGGATGGATATGTGTGTGTATGCGAGTGTATACCTGTCCTTTTTTCCCCCTAAGGTAAGTCTTTCCACTCCCGGGATTGGAATGACTCCTTACCCTCTCCCTTAAAACCCACATCCTTTCGTCTTTCCCTCTCCTTCCCTCTTTCCTGATGAAGCAACCGTTGGTTGCGAAAGCTAGAATTTTGTTTGTATGTTTGTGTTTGTTTGTGTGTCTATCGACCTGCCAGTGCTTTCATTTGGTAAGTCACATCATCTTTGTTTTTAGATATATTAAAGAGATACTGTAGAAAATTACCAACCACTCTACCCACCCCCTCTTTTTTATTTTACTTCAAGAATGGAGTATCTACAGATAAAGCAAGTTATTTTTTATATGAAGCACTAGCAATGCATAACAATAAATTTGACACAGTAGGTATTTTCTTTGATTTAACAAAAGCTTTTGCTGTGCAGTAATTTTGCATATGTTATGGGGTTAGAGAGGAAACTCTACAATGGTTTCACTTCTTGTCTGGAAAGTGGGAAGCAGAATGTTGCCCTCCATTGTCAACAAACTGTGATGGAGTCTGAATCTGACTGAGGTCAGGGGGAGTGGGGGTGTTCTGGGGGTGCCATAGGGCTCTGCTTTCCGTCGCTTACTTTTCTTGATGTATGTCAACGATCTTACACTAAATGTGACACGATACAAAAATTATTCTTGTTGCAGATAGTGCAAGTGTTATTGTGAAAGATGTGGAACATAATATAAATATTAATTTTGAAGCTAATATGGTAGTCAGCTGGCTTTTTTACAACAGAGTAGCACTTAATTGCAACGAAATGCTTCTCATACTGTTCCTCACACTTAACTCCTGTAAAAGCAGAATATTACTCTCCAATGGTGGGCAAACAGTCAGCGAAGTTGACCATTTTAAATTCTTAGTATTGAGGTTACAGGGAAAACTTCCTTGAAACTATCACATTCAAAATCGTGTGTAGAAACTGAATGCTGACATCTTCACTACAAGAATGAACTCCACACTCTGTGACGCTGAAACACAAAGGCTTCTTGACTTTACTGACTTTCACTCTATTATCTTGGGTAGTGTTGTATTAGGTTGGCACATAAGTATCTACCATTTTTGTTTTGCATGCATATATTGTGAGTGCTTTGGGTTTACGTATTGAGAATAATTTGTTGTTTGTAGTTCACTGTTGTTATCTGAGTTTACATTTCGTTATTTGGAGGTAGTGAGTGGAAAATTTGGAGCGGAAAGTGGGGAAATGGACATATTCTTCTGTTTCAGTTCAACAGAGGGGTGACAGCAGCAAAGGCAGACAGAAGCATTTGTGTTGTGCATGGGGTAATGCCATTGGACAAAGCATGGCAAGAAAATGTTTTTCTCATTTTAATGAGGGTCATTTTGACATTAGTGACTGTCCATATTTGTGAACACTTTTGGGATTTGGTGACGGTCATGTAAACATATTAACCCACAATGATGCACATCAGTGTACTCAAGAACTGCAATCATTCCACCATCATACAACATTTATGTGCAGTGGGAATTGTTCCAAAAATAGAGTGTATGGGTACTGTATGCTCTAAGCCAAAATCAGAAAAATTACAGGATGGCTGTATGTGCATTTCTGCTGCTTCATCAATTGGCTCATGAACATCACGGACCATTTCTATCCTGTACCATTACTAGAGGTGATAAACTGTGTCTTTATGCTAACACAAGGAAAAGAAAGGAATGGTCGAGCGTAAACGAAGCAGCAACTCCCTGTACAAAGGCTTGCACACATCCACAGATGATAATGTAATGCATCTGGTCGAAAAGTGATGTGGTTTATTATGAACTGCTTCCCCAAGGTGTAACCGTAACCGCTGACATTTATTGTCAACAACTGAGGCATCTTCAGACCCAACCCAAGGACAACAATCGGGAAGACTATGTGAAGTGATACTACTCCACAACAACGACTGCCTGCATTCTGCTAGACTAACAAAAGAACGCTATACAGGAGTTGTGTTGGGAAGTCATTCCGCACCCACCTTATTCACGTGATCTTGCACCCTCACTCAGATTTTCAGCTTTTCCAATCTCTATCGAACAGCCTTTGAGGAACTTCCTTTCTGGATGAAAATGCACTCCGAGCGTCACTTGATGAGTTCTTCACCTCAAAACCATGTGATTTCTATAGTCGCAGTATCAGAAAGTTACCCCAGCGTTGACATACTGTTGTAGATAATGAAGGAAAATATATTATTGATGAGTAAAGTATCTGTTATATGTATCTGTTGTGTTTATTAAACTTACAGAAAAATGCTGCGAACTTCTGAGCCGACCTAATATTTTGGGGCTACTGTGTTCACTCACTCAGAATATTATTAGCTCAGAAAGGGATGGTGCAACTGATCAGCAGTGTCAGTTCACAAACTTCATATAGATCATTGTTCAAATCTCTAACCCTGCCACCACTGTAAATACATTCCATTGTGGCATCTCTTGTTGACATTGTTAACACATTCAGAAGAGACTGCAACATCAATTCAGTGAAAGCCAGCCAGAAAAAGGATATGGATATCTACAGGTATATCACTTCCTTAAGGTCCGCAGCTCGTGGTCTTGTGGTAGCGTTCTCGCTTCCCATGCACAGGGTCCCGGGTTCCCGGCGGGTCAGCGATTTTTCTCTGCTTTGAGATGACTGGGTGTTGTGTTGTCTTTCATCATCATTTCATCCTCATTCAGTCGCAAGTCACCGTAGTGGCGTTAAAGAACTTGGGGTGCGGCGGCCGAACTGCCCTGCGAGGGGTCTCCCGGCCACCAATGCCATACGCTCATTATTATTACTATTACTTTCTTAAGCATTGTACAGAAATCTAAACACTGTTCAAGATGTCCCATTTACAAGGTTTGTATAAAGAGTAACAAGACTGAGCTTGTGAATCAAAATTTATTGTAGATATTGCTAGAACCACTTAGTACTCTTCAGTGTATGACCATCGAGAGTCGACAACCCACTGTGTGTGATGTTTCCACGCTTCAAACACTGCCGTGAACGTTGAGACTGGGATGGCCTTCAAAGCCCTCGCCGTGACGGCTTGGACCCCTTCCAGGGTCCTGTGTTGGTGTCCTTTCAGGGAAATTTTTAGTTTGGGGAACAAAATAAGGCTGTCAGAGCCACATCGGGGCTGTACGGGGGCTGGGGAATCGTTGGAATCCCTTTCTTGGCCAGATTGATGGCCATCACAAAGCAGGTGTGACTCGGCACGTTGTTACAATGCAGCTTCCAATCATCGGTGATGGCTGGCCTCACACATGCGACAATTTGCTGTCAGTGGTGGGCTGCATCGGTATGTTCTGTAGCACTGCACGGGACTCCCACCACCACCTACTTGACGAGAAGCTAGCCGCTGTCGTAACAAGTGCAGCAGACTTGTGTACAAATGCTCTTCAGTCAGCTGTTAGCAGCTCTTACGTCAGTACTGTTCTTTCTCCACACGACTCATCTGTTGTACATGTGGTCGACCGGCTACAGTCACACCGAGCAACATTGACAACTGGCGAAGCCACCAGTATACAAGCTGTCAGCTCGACCCGGCAGTTTCGGCTCCAAAATGGTACCGTCGAGAAGAGGCCTCCCATCGGGTGCCGTCGCCTGACACACTGGCCGATCGCTGAGAGTTCCGGTTTTGACTCAGGGTGTCAGTGTGCCTCAGCCAGCCACCTCAGGTCGCACGCAGTGTATGCCATTCTATCCGTAAGTTTACTCACTGCAGAGCCGTCTTGCATCGGCGAGGCTAAATATTGTCAGCCCCTGATATGCTGTGGCACATCCCACTGCTAGCCTTGGCTGACACCTGATCACGGATGTTTACCTCCCATATTGAAAACTGATTAATGAAGAATGTTGTTGTGGAATAAGCATTCCCACCAGACGTCCCAGACATGCACATGCTATTTCTACACTGTGTCCCCCAATCAACCAGACCATATAATTCTCTAATAATAATAATAAATTTTCAGTGATATTACCAACTCTGATGCTGTATGCTCACCAGTTCAGTCTTCTAAAGCTCTCAGCAGCTACCTAGTCTACACAATGGCTAATAAGATTATCCTGCAAAGGCCTTAACATTACAAGAACATTACAAACTATTCCATCAATACTGACTGGGTCAATATCCCCATGCCTTTTCTGAAGAAACACTTTATCATTGCATGTTCTCATTTAATAAGACAATGGGCATTTATTGTGTAAATGTGATAAAAAAACCTGCTTGCAATCTCAAGCAATAATATATTTTTTGCAGCTCAACATGCAACTCTTGTCGTCCATTTTTAGGACAACCTGCAATATTAGCATGTGCAACTAATCGGTCCCGACCACAATAGCATAACTCGTATCTCTGTGCTAGTGTTACATCATTGTTAAAAATTATGGGACCTTCTCACTTTTCAAAACTCTACATCACTTAAAGAACAAGTAATAATCTTTCAAAATTGATTGTGAATGTTAATACTGCCTCCAAAACCCAAAGCCACTTCACCGAAAATTGCCAGTCTCAAAGATACACCACTTCCCTTTTTCTCAGCCTCACTCAGTTAATGATTTTGCTTCTGTTCAAGAATATGATCTAGACCAAATTTAACCCAATGAGCACTTAGTACAAACACTCTCGCAAGAAATAACTTCACAATACAGGGTTTAGATTTCTGTTAATAACATCATCAGTTCAGTTTTTATTCCTTCTTCACAACACATTTGTATTGTCAATGTAATCACAGAAACTGCTCACTCACACGTATGATTGCAACTTAAGGCTGTGAAGACAACCAGGCAACAACTGATACATGTATTAACATCCTACAATGCTTTTCATATTTTTTTCTTTCTCCAGTACAATATCTCTTTTAATAATAACCAAAGATCACTGTCCCAACAATGTCTTTCACCTCGGCACATCCATCAGCTTCGTGCACGATTATCTCGTACAGTTTAGCAAATAGAAGTAGCTCATAAGCCCGTGAAATCTATATCAAAAAATATCCATGTCACAGAATAGTGTCTGGTAAGATGTTCAGGTGACATTGCCAGCACATGAAGAACACAAGTTCTCTAACACCCCAAAAGGGCAACAGTGCAAGGCCTCACTCAGCCTGCACATCAGATGTAGAGGAGAGTGTGCTACGGGTAGTGGACAAAAATCCTGGAGCCAGTGCATGACGATACGAAGCAGCAGACCTGGTGAGTCATCCTATGCTCTGGGTGGTACTTGGCGAACTACACTAACCTCTCGCTAATCCTGCTCTCAGTAGCATGGCATTTCAGACTCTAGTTGCTCAGACAGGAATGGTGTGTGCAATAACAAATCACGGAGTGCAACAGTGTTGTTAGTTAATTACAATGTTAAATGATAATACACATGCTTGAAATAGTGGCTTTTTTTACGATTCAGTATAGTGTTTCTAAAAGGAAACAGTATACCAGACCTCAACCAGAGACGCGAAATCTGAGTGCAATGTTGGATGAGCAACTATTTATGCCCAAACTTTAACAGATGAAGAGATAATGCGTACAGGAAAGTTAAGGTAAAAGTGACAGAGAAGAGGATATAGGAGGAGAGAATTTGAAGATATCTCATACTACTGTTGCTGAAGCTGCAGACACCTTCCTGGAGTACATTACGCAATAGTCAGAGCAGACAGCTGAATGGTTTGTGTTTTGTCCTCTGAACATGACTATCTGACTTGAAGAAGACTGTCCTCATCCGAATTGCAATTGACGAAGCATTTTAGCTGCATGTCTTCAATGGACAACTGTGATGGGTGTTCAATAAGTAATGCTACACATTCTTTTTCTCAGCTATTTTCAGTTCAAAAAATGCGAAGTCTGTTGTGGGACATCCTGGAATATCCCCGCTTCAGTCCTTATGGTTTCGGATTGGTGGCAGTGCTATACGTAGTCTGCAGAATGGTGTCTATAGTGGAGGTGCTTCCAAGTAGAGTGCTGACACTTGAGTTTCTTTTGGCAAAAAACCAGAGCATTGCAGATATTCGTAGCGCTTGCAAAATCACTACAGAGATCCAGCAGTGAACAAAATCACAGTAAGTTGTTTGGCAAGATGTCTGTCATTGTCGCAATAAGGCTGTGCAAACCTGTCCGATATCCCACATGCTGATGAGCCATACGCAGCTGCCACTCCTGTAATGCTGGAATGTGCAGGCCTCTCATTTGAGACGATCGACTGATCGCAATCGAACACCTTGCTGCACTACTGGACATCTCTGTCGGTAGTGCTGACACACTCGTCCACCAGTTAGGGTACTCAAAGGTGTGTGCATGATGGGTTCCTTATTTATTTATTGATCTTGTGAATCTGGGGCAGTACAGTGTACAAAAGATATTGGACCATTCATTAATTACAATACATATTCCTTGATATTTTCTGGCACCTTTTTCACAAAAGATAAAATTATACAATATTTTCTTACTCTACACATTTTATAAAATCAGTCTTAATCAGTGAAGCAGTTTTGTTTTTCTAGATATTCTCTTACTGTATAGTGGTCAACCAAGTAATTCCTCACAGTTGATTTTAACTTCTGTAAGTCCATTATTATTTTTGTGGATTTGGGTAGCGCATTGTAGAATTTGATGCCAGGTTGGAGTATGCCTTTCTGCAGTACTGCTGTGATTGTCTGTTGTACATGTACATCATTTATTTGTCTTGTGTGGTAGCTATGTACAGATTCATTACACGTGATGCTTGGATTGCCACTGTTTAGCTTTTCTTTTATAATAATTACATTTTCAAGTACATAAATACATGAAAGTGTTAATATTTTATTTTTCCTAAATATTGGCTTGCGTGATGATCTTTGGTCTAACCCTTCCATTAATCTAATAATCTTTTTCTGCAATCTAAATGATTTCTGACTAGCTCCACAATTTCCCCAAAACACTACATCATATTTCAATATTGAATAAACATAAGCAAAATATATGGTCCTGAGATTATCATGTGATATACAGTTTCTTATTACTCTCATTACAAAACATGTTTTGCTCAGCTTTTTGTTCACATAGTCCACATGTATATCCCATTTCATGTTTTGTTGAATCCATATACCGAGAAGTATTGTTTTCCCTGTTTTTTCAATTTTTTGTCCACTTATTTCTACAGGTGGATTTGCTGGTGTCCTATTCTGGGTGGTAAAAATATCCATTGCAACTGTTTTTTCCAGATATATCATCAAACTGTTTGCATCAAAGAACTGTACTGTCTTCTCTGTGATGGTCTTAATGTCATTTTTAAAGTTTTCTTTGCTACTTCCTGTAATTAAGATGATGGTGTCATCTGCAATTTGATATAGCTTACTGTTTATAATGTTTATATGTAAATCGTTTACATATAATAAGAAGAGAATTGGAACTCCATGTTTGCCTACTAATAAATCTGACTGATGAGTTTTGACTGTCTCATTTACTTCATGTGTTATCTCTATAAGCTGTTTTCTTTCGCTGAGGTATGATTTAATCCAGTTATGCGCTGCTCCCGCAATACCCCAGTCTGAATCTTACGTAGTAATTTATTGTGATTGATGGTATCAAACGCTTTTGATAAGTCTATGAATATACTTGAGGTATGCTCCTGCCTATCTAGAGCCTTTAGATTTTCATATAGAAAAGGAAAGACCGCTGTTTCAGTAGAGTGCTTTCTCCTAAAACCATGTTGAGATGCTGATAGTATGAGGGTAAGTCAATTATTATCCGCAATTTAGTTATATTTTTGTTTATTTTGGTAGTACTGTCATTTTACATTGATGATGCATGCTTTGTTTATTTGTTGTTATATCTTTGCAATTTTCAAGCAGCTAGGTTAGTTTCGTTATTGCTGCTGTGCTGTTAATCACGGCTGCTCTGCTGTCTATTTGTAGCAAAGAAGAGCAATATTCAGTGATCTGTTTTTTGTGGTCGGAGGGCATATCAGGGGCCAAAGACTTACAGTATAGTACAGGAACAGTGTTTTGCTACACAGGAGTGTCTACAAATGGATTGAAAAATCCTGAAATGGTCGCACAAGTGTTACGCACGATGAAGGAGCCGGAGAACCGTTTGCCACCACAAATGAAGAAATCATTGAGTGTTCACGTGAAATGATTCTCTTAGACAGACGATTAACTATTGACAATGTGGCACATTGTCTGCAAATTAGTCACAGTTTTGCCTATGAAATCATCCACAACAGACTTGGGTTTCATAAAGTTTCTACAAGATTTCTCCTAAAACAACTCACACAGTTGCATAAACAAACATGCTTGGACATATGCAAAAAATATTTGGAGTGCTATGGTAATGAAGGGGACAACTTTTTGGACAGGATGATAACTAGTGATGAAACATGGATCCATTATCACGAGCTGGAGAGTAAACGGCAGAGTATGGACTGGAAACATCCAAATTTGCCATACAAGAAAAAGTTTAAGATCCAAGTGTCCACAGGAAAACTGTTGCTTACAGTTTCTTGGGATGCACAAGGTTCAGTACTGGAACATTATCGGGAAAGAGGCATAACAATAAACAGTGTACATTACAGTGAGATGCTTACTGCCAGGCTAAAGCCTACAATTCAAAGCAAACGCTAAGGATTGCTGTCAAAAAGTGTTGTGTTGTTGCACAACAATTCCCGTCCGCATTCTGCTGCCCACATTGCTAAAACACTCCAGAAACTCGTATTTAAAGTACTGGATCATCCTCCATATAGTCCCGATCTTGCCCCTTCTGACTATCACTTGTTTGGTCCACTCAAACAGGCATTAAGGGGCCGTCGATTTGCCTCGGATAAAGCAGTGAAAGAAGCGGTGCATTCCTGGCTCACAGCTCAGCTGAGAATCTTCTTTTATGAGGGTATCAGGAAGCTGTACAATGATGGACCAAGTGTGTTGAAACTCAAGGAGACTATGTCGAAAAATTATGTTCTTGTAAGTTTCCTATTTGATTACAATAAAATTTTATAACTACTTTGTGGATAATAATTGACTTACCCTTGTATATTATATTTATTTATGAAATTTGATGGTCTATTATAAAAGAGTTTCTCTAGAATTTTAGAAAACACAGGCACTAGAGAAACTGGCCTGTAGTTTGACACCTCTTCCTGGCTTCCTTTTTTGTGTAGTGGTTTAACTTTAGCTATTTTTAAACATGTTGGAAAGTTGCCAGTTGAGAAGACCATAAAGCGTGACAAAGGACAATCTGTGCAGAATTATTTGTGCGTTGTGAGACTGAGTGTGACAATATTGTATCAAAGATTCTCAAAGATGATGGAACATGGGTTCACCATTTCAAACCGGAAACAAAATGCAATCCGTGGAGTGGTGCCATGCCACCTCTCCTCTGAAGAAAATGTTCAAAGCTACAGCATCAGGCAGTTAACTCATGGTGACAATATTCTGGGACTCTGAAGGGGTTATTCTGTATGATGTCGTTCCTCTGGTGCAACGATCAGCTCTGAAATGTACTGTGCTACAGTCAGTAAACTGAATAAATGGCTACAGGGTGTTCATCACCACAAAAATGCAAACAAACTTCTCCTTCTCCATGACAATGCGGCGCCTCACACGGATCTGTGCACCGAGAGTAACTCACAAAACTATATCGGACCGTCCTTCTCCGTTCACCCTGCAGGCCAGATCTCACACCTTCCGACTTCCACCTGTACGGCTCAATGAAGGATGCACTCTGTGGAAAGCAGTATGTGGATGATGGAGAGATTACTGGTGCAGCAAGATGTTGGCTCTGATGTTAACCAGTAGAGTGATACCGTGTGGGTATATGAGCCCTCCTTGTAAAGTGGTGTAAGACCATCACATTGAACAGAGATTATATTGAAAAATACAGTTTTGTAGTGAAAAGAGTGGGAAATATTATGGTGTATGGAATCCTGAATGAAACCTACCTGCTTTGAGGAAAAAAAAAACTGTTTTGCATTACTTATTGACTACCCCTCGTAGTTAGAATGAGACAAATTTTGCTCTGGGTGTGTCATTGTGTGATACTGTACGTATATGGGTCCTATGTGGATTGCACAGAGGAGTGGGCAAGGGTGCCCACACAATAGTTTGTAGCGGAGGGCCATGATGTGAGATTATACAGTATTTTTAATATTTTTGAAGATGAATGGCCACTTATAAGAAGCCATCAAAATTTTCCCGTTAACAATTTACATAATACTGACCTTTAAATCATATAATTTGGCATGGTCCCTACCCCTTGACCCCGGCTATGCATGCCTGTGGGAGTGAGTACAGATCCAGAATGAGAGATCATGTTGTTGTTGTTGTTGTGGTCTTCAGTCCTGAGACTGGTTTGATGCAGCTCTCCATGCTACTCTATCCTGTGCAAGCTTCTTCATCTCCCAGTACCTACTGCAACCTACATCCTTCTGAATCTGTTTAGTGTATTCATCTCTTGGTCTCCCTCTACGATTTTTACCCACCACGCTTCCCTCCAATACTAAATTGGTGATCCCTTGATGTCTCAGAATATGCCCTACCAACCGATCCCTTCTTCTAGTCAAGTTGTGGCACAAACTCCTCTTCTCTCCAATTATATTCAATACCTCCTCATTAGCCATATGATCTACCCATCTAATCTTCAGCATTCTTCTGTAGCACCACATTTCAAAAGCTTCTATTCTCCTCTTGTCTAAACTATTTATCGTCCACATTTCACTTCCATAAAATGCTACACTCCATACAAATACTTTCAGAAACGACTTCCTGACACTTAAATCTATACTGGATGTTAACAAATTTCTCTTCTTCAGAAACGCTTTCCTTGCCATTGCCAGTCTACATTTTATATCCTCTCTACTTCGACCATCATCAGTTATTTACTCCCCAAATAGCAAAACTCATTTACTACTTTAAGCATCTCATTTCCTAATCTAATTCATGGAGCATCACCCGATTTCATTCGACTACATTCCATTATCCTTGTTTTGCTTTTGTTGATGTTCATCTCATATCCTCCTTTCAAGACACTGTCGACTGCATTCAGCTGCTCTTCCAGGTCCTTTGCTGTCTCTGACAGAATTATAATGTCATCGGCGAAAGTCAAAGTTTTTATTTCTTCTCCATGGATTTTAATTTCTACTCCAAATTTTTCTTTTGTTTTCTTCACTGCTTGCTGAATATACAGATTGAATAACATCAGGGATAGGCTACAACCCTGTCGCACTCCCTTTTCGACTACTGCTTCCCTTTCATGCCCCTCAACTCTTAGAACTGCCATATGGTTTCTGGGTAAATTGTAAATAGCCTTTCGCTCCCTGTATTTTACCCCTGCCACCTTCAGAATTTGAAAGAGAGTATTCCAGTCAACATTGTCAAAAGCTATCTGTAAGTCTACAAATGCTAGAAATGTAGGTTTGCCTTTCCTTAATCTATTTTCTAAGATAAGTCGTAGGGTCAGTATTGCCTCACGTGTTCCAACATTTCTATGGAATCCAAACTGATCTTCCCCGAGATTGGCTTCTACCAGTTTTTCCATTCGTCTGTAAAGAATTCATGTTAGTATTTTGCAGCCGTAGCTTATTAATCTGATAGTTTGGTAATTTTCACATCTTTTAACACCTGCTTTCTTAGGGATTGGAATTATTATATTCTTCTTGAAGTCTGAGGGTATTTCGTCTGTCTCATACATCTTGCTCTCCAGATGATAGAGTTCTGTGAAGCCTGGCTCTCCCGAGGCTGTCAGTATTTCTAGTGGAATGTTGTCTATATTTATTTCAATTTTCTCAAGTCGAGATATGTATGGAACAGAATTTATTTTGTGTTTCCTTTGCATGCGCATTTGCTGTGTGTGTCCTGATTTATGTCAGTGTCAGCATTCCATGTGGTCTTTGGAGTTATCTGAAGCCTGCATAATATTATACACAGGTCTTTGGAAAGTTTGAACGAGTCAGGGAAGTGGATGGCCATCCTACACCATGTTTATGCTGTTGCTTGTTGTAGCGGTTATCACTTGCCCTGCAAAACTGAGGCCAATTCAATGTATCCACAGTCAGCTTTGTGGCAACAGGCACCAGAGAGTTAAGTTCCCAAAATCTGGAACTTCAAGGTCTTCAATTACTTTAAGCAAGTTTTTGAAACCAGGATTGCGCTGCTTTCGCATCTCAGCTCAAATTCTATTTATCAACAAGGTTTCAAATAATGGCATTGTGAAGCATTTCATCTCAGAAAGAGGTTCCACAAGAGCAGTAAAATTTACAGTTTCTAGTCAAGTCCTTGACATCAATGATACACTCCTTGTAAGAGTGGTTATGATGATAAAATGTACAAAAAAATTTGAAACAAGCAGCAGCTACATGAATCTGCACTTTGAAGACATAATTCAATTTGCTAAAAATATGGAGGGTGGTTGGGAAGGGAGTGAGACAGGGTTGTAGCCTCTCCCCAATGTTATTCAATCTGTATATTGAGCAAGGAGTAAAGGAAACAAAAGAAAAATTCGGAGTAGGTATTAAAATCCCTGAAGAAGAAATAAAAACTTTGAGGTTTGCCGATGAGATTGTAATTCTGTCAGAGGCAGCAAAGGACTTGAAAGAGGAGTTGAACGGAATGGACAGTGAAGTGAAGGAGTTTTGCTATTTGGGGAGCAAAATAACTGATGATGGTCGAAGTAGAGAGGATATAAAATGTAGACTGGCAATGGCAAGGAAAGCGTTTCTGAAGAAGAGAAATTTGTTAACATCGAGTATAGATTTAAGTGTCAGGAAGTCGTTTCTGAAAGTATTTGTATGGAGTGTAGCCATGTATGGAAGTGAAATGTGGATATAAATAGTTTAGACAAGAAGAGAATAGAAGCTTTTGAAATGTGGTGCTGCAGAAGAATGCTGAAGATTAGATGGGTAGATCACAGAACTATTGAGGAGGTATTGAATAGAATTGGGGAGAAGAGGAGTTTGTGGCACAACTTGAAGAAGGGACCGGTTGGTAGGACATGTTCTGAGGCATCAAGGGATCACAAATTTAGCATTGGAGGGCAGCGCGGAGGATAAAAATCGTAGAAAGAGACCAAGAGATGAATATGCTAAGCAGATTCAGAAGAATGTAGGTTGCTGTAAGTACTGGGAGGTGAAGAAGCTTGCACAGGATAGAGTAGCATGAAGACCTGCATCAAACCAGTCTCAGGACTGAAGACCACAACAACAGCAATAACAACAGTAATGGAGGGTTTGCAACTATAGCTGATGAAACAGCTTGTGACACAGTCGGAAAATATGCACTCCTACCCGTGAAAAACAAGAGTGTCGTGTCTCGCCTTATATTTTAAATGCTCGACAATGGTGCTCAAGCTGCGAGCATTACTCAATCTAGTCCTCCTGTTCTGCATAAAAAAAGTGTAAGGAGGGAGGAGGTGGCATCTGGTCTCTGGCATTCTGTGCTCCAGCCATTAAAATTTACTGTGTTTGTTGTGCATCCATCAATCTGCCAACATTAGTGAGCAAGGAGGTAACTTATTAGCTCTGAAACAGAATAAGTGCAGTGAGGGAATGGTCTCCAGACGTTGCTAGAACATTTATTTATTTCTTCTTTGTTTTTTTGGGTCATCAGTCTTCTGACTGTAACAATATTATGAAAAAGAAAGTTGCTACTCACCATATAGTGAAGACGCTGAGTTGCAGATAGGCACAACAAAAATACTGTCATAAATAAATAAAGCTTTTGGCCATTAAGGTCTTAATGGCTGAAAGCTTTATTTATTTGTGTCAATCTTTTTGTTGTGCCTATCTGCATCCCAGCATCTCCACTATATGGTGAGTAGCAACTCTACTTTTCATAATATTGTTACATTCCATCTGTATTTTCCATTGTTTGACTTCAGTCTTCTGACTTGTTTGATGCGGCACGCCACGAATTCCTATCCTGTACCAACCTCTTTGCCAGAGTAGCACTTGCAACCTACGTCCTCAATTATTTGCTGGATGTATTCCAATCTCTGTCTTCCTCTACAGTTTTTGCCTTCTACAGCTCCCTCTAGTACCATGGAAGTCCAATCATCTTGTTCCTCCTGCTTGTCACTGTTTTCCATGTATTTCTTACCTCTCCAATTCTGAGCAGAACCTCCTCGCTCTTCAAATTATCACTCCACCCAATTTTCAACATTCGTCTATAGCACTACATCTCAAATGATTTGATTCTCTTCTATTCCAGTTTTTCCACGGTCTATATTTCACTACCATACAGTGCTGTGCTTCAAACATTCATTCTCAGAAATTTCTTCTTCAAATTAAGGCCTATGTTTGATACTAGTCGACTTCTCTTGGCCAGGAGGCCTTTTTGCCAGTGCTAGTCTGCTTTTGATGTCCTCATTGCTCTGTTCATCACAGATTATTTTGCTACATAGATAGTATAATTCCTTATAGCAATCTACAGAATTCCTGGATGTGCGGTAACAAAAGTGTTTTTAACCAAATTCGAATGCCTCCTGGAAAAACTCCAGAAAGAAAGTAAGAAAAAAGTTGTTATAGCAGCAGACTTCAACTTAAATGTCTTAGTTGAAAGCAATGATTCCACAAAATTTCGTGACTTAATTCAGAAATCTGGTTTCAAGCTAAATTTTTCTGAAGGCACTAGGGAAAACAGCAGATCAGTGACCTGCATTGATAATATTATTACTAACTACATATTTGACAGTGGAAATAAGCACAAATACTGCTTAGACTTGGGTATTTCAGATCACTCAGCTCTGTTTATTGAGCTCCCAAAAGCAAATAACCTAAAGTCTCCAGAAGTGTGTATAAAAAGGGATCTCAGTAAAAGTAAAATGGATTTATTCCACAGTAAATTAAGTATAATAAGCTGGCCTGTAGACTACAATAGTTCAAGCTCGATTAACTATGACAAATTCTTAAATTGTTTCTTAGAGGTATTTAATGAATCATTTCCTCGTAGATATAAGCAAAAGAAGGTTAATGGTAAACTCAAATGGATTACAACAGGAATAAAGATCTCTAGTGCCAGAAAGAGAGAGCTCCACAATGAGTTAAAATCAAACAGAAATCCAGATTTTGTCATTTATGTCAAACAGTATAAAGCTGTATTTAGGAAAGTTGTAGCGGCAGCTAAAAAAATGGCAAATAATAAATTCATACGAGAACACAGAAATAAGACAAAAGCAGTGTGGTCAGTTGTTCAGTCTGAACTAGGAACCAAAGTAAAAATTCATGAGATTTTGAAAATTAGACATGAAAATGAAATTATAGTAAACCCTGTTCAGATGTCAAGTTGTTTCAATGAATTCTTCCTAAACGTAGTAAGATCGGATGTGGATATGACATTCTATCAGGGCATCACAAATTTGGAAAACAGCCAGAACACATCTTTTAAACAATTTGAAAAAATAACCCAAAGGGATGTGGAAAAGGAAATATTGTCTCTAAAAAACAAAACCTCACATGGGTGGGATGAAATAACAACATCTGTAATCAAGTATGTGTATGATATTATTTCCCAACCACTGTCAACTATTATAAATCAATCTTATGAACAGGGATGCTTTCCAGAGGTATTGAAATATGGTGAGATCAAACCTCTATTCAAGAAAGGATCGACAGAAGATATGGGGAATTACCGCCCTATCTCTCTCTTGCCGGTCTTCTCTAAAGTGTTTGAAAAGATTGCAGCAAAACAAATTAATAACTTTCTTACTGTAAATGATATAATTTTTAAAAACCAGTTTGGATTCCAACAGGGTAAAAGCACTGCGAATGCTATAAATGAGTTTATCCAAAAAATATGCTCCACGTTAGATAAAGGTAGAAAGGTCACAGGTATATTCTGTGATCTGACTAAAGCTTTTGATTCAGTGAACCATGCATTACTCCTCCACAAATTACAGATGTATGGAATCAGAGACACTGCTTTAAAATGGTTTAGCTCTTACCTGTCAGGTAGGAAACAAAGAGTAATTTTAACTTCAAATGGAACCAATTATTCATCAGACTGGAAAACAGTTCCCCAAGGAGTCCCACAAGGTTCGATATTGGGTCCCTATCTGTTTCTTTTTTACGTAAATGACCTACCACTTGCTATTTATGTTCATTCAGTCTTATTTGCTGATGATACATCAGTTCTAATTGAAAATGAGGTATCTGAAAATATTCCAGAAAAAGCCAAAAACACTTTAGAAAAACTTGAATCTTGGTTCTATCAAAATGGACTAAAACTAAGTGTAACTAAAACCAAAATGATGCAATTTGAAGCTAAATCAGTAGAAAGGAGTGAAATAAAGATAACTTGCAATGATCAGGATATCACAGAAGCAAACCACGTGAAGTTCTTAGGCCTAAAACTTGACAAAAATTTAAATTGGAAGGTACACATAGATTACTTAGCAAATCAACTGAACAACTTAGCATTTGCAATGTGTATTTTGTCAGGTGCCACAAACATAGATACCAGAAAGATAGTTTATCACTGCTACTTTGAGTCAGTTATTCGTTATGGCATAATCTTCTGGGGAAATTCAGCAAATGTCACTAGGCTCCTAGTATTACAAAAGAAAGTAATTAGAAACATGTGTGTTGCAAAAAAACGGGAATCCTGTCGACCACTGTTAAAAAATTTAAAAGTACTATCTATCCCCTCACTTTACATATATGAGATGGTGGTGTTCCTATATAGAAATCAACATACACTAGACAATTTCCGTTTTGACCACAACTACAGCACTCGCCACAGAGATAACTTCAAACTTCCAACACATCGTTTAAAACTTTATGCCCAAACGCCAGAGTATATGGGGTTAAAAATTTTCAATAAAATAAAAGGCAGTAATATATTTAAAATGGAGATTGGTTCACTGAAAAGATTGCTCTTTACTCTCCTGGTGGAAAAGTGTTATTATTCTGTCGATGAATTCATTGAGGACAGCTTCACAATCTGAACACAGGGATTGTAATACATTTATTATTTTATGTACATGTGTAGCTGTAACTTAGAAATGTAAAATATAATGTAAACTTTTGTAGTTCTCTTAAAAAAGTGAAAAAAGTTTCTTTTGTAAACCTTGACATGTCTCCTGTACATCAAATCAAATGATTTGAAAATTGTATGTAATGAGATGAATAAACCACATAACATAACATAACATAACAGTCAATCACGATGCTATAATTCTCGCTATTCTCATTTCTGCTACTTCTCATTACTTTTGTCTTTCTTCGATTTACTCTCAGTCCATATTCTGTACTCATTAGACTGTTCATTCCATTCAGCAGATCGTGCAGTTCTTCTTCAGTTTCACTCAGGATGGCAATGTCATCAGTGACTTTTATCATTGATATTCTTTCTCCTCGAATTTTAAATCCGCTGGTGAACCTATCTTTCATTTCCACCATTGCTTCTTCAATGTACATACTGAACAATAGGGTTGAAAGACTACATACCTGTCATACACTCTTTTTAATCTGAGCTCTTTGTTCGTGGTCATCCACTCTTCTTACTCCTCTTGACTCATGCAAATATTGTATGTTGCCCTTCTCTCCCTATAGCTTATCCCTATTTTTCTCAGAATTTCGAACATCCTGCTCATATTTACATGGTCAAATGCTTTTCCCGGGTCAACAAATCCTATAAATGTGTCTTTAGTTTTCTTTAGTCTTGCTTTCATTATCAACCGCAATGGTGCCTTTACTTTTCCTAAAGCCAAACTGATCATCATTTCTTTTCCATTCTTCTGTAGATTAATCTTGTAAGCATCTTGGACGCATGAGCTGTTAAGCTGATCGTGGGATAGTTCTCGCACTTGTCAGCTCTTGCAGTCTTTGGAATTGTGTGGGTGATGTTTTTCCAAAAGTCAGATGGTATGTCATCAGACTCATACATTCAACACAGAAACATGAATTGTTGTTTTGTTGCCACTTCCCCCAATGATTTTAGAAATTATGATGGAATGTTATCTATCCCTTCTGCCTTATTTGATCTTAAGTCCTCCAAAGCTCTCTTAAATTCTGATTCTAATACTGGAGCCCCATCTCTTCTAAATCGACTTCTGTTTCTTCTTCTATAACATTAGGCAAATCTTCCTACTCATAGAGAGCTTGAATGTAATCTTTCGACCTATCTGCTGTTGCCTCTGCATTTAACAATGGAATTCTTGTTGCACTCTTATTGTTACCACCTTCGCTTTTAGTTTCACCGACGGTTGTTTTGTCTTCCCTGTATGCTGAATCAGTCCTTCCGACCATCATTTCTTTTTCGATTTCTTCACTTTTTCATGCAGCCATTTCATCTTAGCTTCCCTGCACTTCCTATTTATTTCATTTCTCAGCGACTTGTATTTCTGAATGTTTTTGTACTTCCTTCTTTTATCGATCAACTGAAGTATTTCTTCTGGTACCCTTGGCTTCTCCGCAGTTATCTTCTTCGTACCTATGTTTTTCTTTCCAACTTCTGTGATTGTTCTTTTTAGAGACGTACAATCCTCTTCAACTGTACTGCCTAAAAAAATTAAAGATACATGAACGATATGATACAAACTTGTTAGGCTCGTGAAATAGATATTAGTTCGATATAAAAATTAAGAAAATCATAACAGCCACAGTAAAAGCAGACTCATTGCCAGTTAAAGTCTGTAGTGTCTGTAGAGGAGGTAGCCAACAAACATAACCAGACATGTACAAAAATTTAACTGATTAATACATTTTTATAACATTTATACTTAATAACTGAAATACATATAACTTTGAAGTGCTGTAGGTTCTTCTGTGGTGTTGAGTTACAAACAACGGGAGTTGTGTTCTTGATAGAAAAAAATTGTCTTGAAGGTTGAAACACTTATATAATTCATTAGATTAGATTAGATTAGATTAGATTAGATTTATTTTCATTCCATTTGATCCATAGTGTGGAGGTCCTCCAGGATGTGGAACATGTCAGAAAAACAATAATACATGGACAAATATTTACAACTAAAACAAATAAGCTAATGTACCATTCCAAAGGTCCCAAGTGGAATGATCGTCATTTTTTAATAAACACTATATGAAAGAGTCATTTTACAAGTACTAATGCACTGAATTTAAAATAAAAAAGTTTTTTTTATTTATTGATAAGGTAATAAATGTGTAATACAACTACTATAATACTTATTTACAATGAACACATTACTGCACTGAAATGGTGCAGAAGTTAGATTGTACTTACACACACACACACACACACACACACACACACACATTTACAATGAACACATTACTGCACTGAAATTGCGTAGAAGTTATATTCCTTTGGTTCTATCAGATTCACCTGGTCCTACTCCAAATCCCATGCCACTTTCCTTGATTTTGACCTCCATCTGTCCAATGGCCAGCTTCACACATCCGTCCACATCAAACCCACCAACAAACAACAGTACCTCCATTATGACAACTGCCACCCATTCCGTATCAAACGGTCCCTTCCCTACAGCTTAGGTCTTCGTGGCAAACGAATCTGTTCCAATCCCGAATCCCTAAGCCATTACACCAACAACCTGAAAACAGCTTTCGCATCCCGCAACTACCCTTCTGACCTGGTACAGAAGCAAATAACCAGAGCCACTTCCTCATCCCCTCAAACCCAAAACCTCCCACAGAAGAACCCAAAAAGTGCCCCACTTGTGACAGGATACTTTCCAGGACTGGATCAGACTCTGAATGTGGCTCTCCAGCAGGGATACGACTTCCTCAAATCCTGCCCTGAAATGAGATCCATCCTTCATGAAATCCTCCCCACTCCACCAAGAGTGTCTTTCCGCCGTCCACCTAACCTCCGTAACCTCTTGGTTCATCCCTTTGAAATCCCCAAACCACCTTCCCTACCCTCTGGCTCCTTCCCTTGTAACCGCCCCCGGTGTAAAACCTGTCCCATGCATCCTCCCACCACCATCTACTCCAGTCCTGTAACCCGGAAGGTGTACACGATCAAAGGCAGAGCCACGTGTGAAAGCACCCACGTGATTTACCAACTGACTTGCCTACACTGTGAAGCCTTCTATGTGGGAATGACCAGCAACAAACTGTCCATTCGCATGAATGGACACAGGCAGACAGTGTTTGTTGGTAATGAAGATCACCCTGTGGCTAAACACACCTCGGTGTACGGCCAGCACATCTTGGCACAGTGTTACACCGTCCGGGTTACCTGGATACTTCCCACTGACACCAACCTATCAGAACTCCGGAGATGGAAACTTGCCCTTCAATATATACTCTCTTCCCGTTACCCACCTGACCTCAACCTCTGCTAATTTCAAGTTGCTGGCCCTCGTACATCACCTGTCACTCAACAACATCTTCGCCCCTGTACTTCCACCTAGACTGACATCTCTGCCCAAGCTCTTTGCCTTTACATATGTCTGCTTGTGTCTGTATATGTGCGGATGGATATGTGTATGTGTGCAAGTGTATACCTGTCCCTTCTTCCCCCTAAGGTAAGTCTTTCCGCTCCCGGGACTGGAATGACTCCTTACCCTCTCCCTTAAAACCCACATCCTTTCGTCTTTCCCTCTCCTTCCCTCTTTCCTGATGAAGCAACCGAGGGTTGCAAAAACTTGAAATTTGTGTGTGTGTTTGTGTGTTTTTTATTGTGTCTATCCACCAGCACTTTCCTGTTTGGTAAGTCACAGCATCTTTTTTAATATATTTTTCCCATGTGGAATGTTTCTTTCTGTTTTATATATAAATAAACAAAGATGCTGTAACTTACCAAACGAAAGCGTTGGTATGTTGATAGAGACAATAACAAACACAAACACACACACAAATTTGAAGCTTTCGCAACCCACGATTGCTTCATCAGGAAAGAGGGAAGGAGAGGGAAAGACGAAAGGATGTGGGTTTTAAGGGAGAGGGTAAGGAGTCATTCCAATCCCAGGAGCGGAAAGACTTACCTTAGGGGGATATAGCATTGTGCTATGTCATTGTAATGTTCTTATTGACATCTCTGACACTAATTTGAATAAGTCTATAGCTGCATTGAATCTGGGGACAAAGCTTTGTCTGCAGCTGCTTGAAAAGATGTGCCAGCCGTTCCGAGTCACAAGCAGTGATGTCACGTCAATTCTGCATCCTCTGTTGGCACCTATGCACGACGTCACACCCCAGAGAACAGTGAGCAAAGTAAGAGTGGGCTTTCCTGGTGGCACATTGGCAGGAGGATCAGAAGTGCCGTCTCTCACATAGTTGTGAGGGGCACACAGTGTGCTGGGTGCTGTCGAAGAAGATGCTGTCGATACCACATAAACCGTATGTATGTATGTGTGTGGTGCAAATCTACTGTTTACATTTAAGTTTTTAATTACTGTTTAAGTGAGACTCATAAGATTCAGTGATGTGAATTTTTATGACCAATATTTGCAGCCTGAAGAGAATAATCAAAAACTTTGCAGAAAGAGGAAACTGGGTCTATTTTGCAATCACACAAAATCTAGTATGGAATGTAACAATATTATGAAAAGTATAGTTGCTACTCACCATATCGCAGAGATGCTGAGTCCCAGATCTACATCTACATCTACATTTATACTCTGCAAGCCACCCAACAGCATGTGGCGGAGGGCACTTTACGTGCCACTGTCATTACCTCCCTTTCCTGTTCCAGGCGCGTATGGTTTGCAGGAAGAACGACTTCCGGAAAACCTCCGTGTGTCCTCGAATCTCTCTAATTTTACATTCGTGATCTCCTCAGGAGGTATAAGTAAGGGGAAGCAATATATTCGATACCTCATCCAGAAACACACCTTCTCGAAACCTGGACAGCAAGCTACACCGCGATGCAGAGCGCCTCTCTTGCAGAGTCTGCCATTTGAGTTTGCTAAACATCTCCATAAGGCTATCATGCTTACCAAATAACCCTGTGACTAAACGCGCCACTCTTCTTTGGATCTTCTCTATCTCCTCCATCAATCCGACCTGGTATGGATCCCACACTGATGACCAATACTCAAGTATAGGTCAAACGAGTGTTGATGGAGTTTGTTGATGGACTACATTTTCTAAGGACTCTCCCAATGAATCTCAACCTGGTACCTGCCTTACCAACAATTAATTTTATATGATCATTCCACTTCAAATCGTTCCGCATGCACACTCCCAGATATTTTACAGAAGTAACTGCTACCGTGTTTGTTCTGCTATCATATAAATATACAATAAATGATCCTTCTTTCTATGTATTTGCAATACATTACATTTGTCTATGTTAAGGGTCAGTTGCCACTCCCTGCACCAAGTGCCTATCCACTGCAGATCTTCCTGCATTTCGCTGCAATTTTCTAATGCTGCAACTTCTCTGTATACTACAGCATCATCTGCCAAAAGCCGCATGGAACTTCCGACACTATCTACTAGGTCATTTATTTACAGGGTGTTTCAAAAATGACCGGTATATTTGAAACGGCAATAAAAACTAAACGAGCAGCGATAGAAATACACTGTTTGTTGCAATATGCTTGGGACAACAGTACATTTTCAGGCGGACAAACTTTCGAAATTACAGTAGTTACAATTTTCAACAACAGATGGCGCTGCAAGTGATGTGAAAGATATAGAAGACAACGCAGTCTGTGGGTGCGCCATTCTGTACGTCGTCTTTCTGCTGTAAGCGTGTGCTGTTCACAACGTGCAAGTGTGCTGTAGACAGCATGGTTTATTCCTTAGAACAGAGGATTTTTCTGCTGTTGGAATTCCACCGCCTAGAACACAGTGTTGTTGCAACAAGACGAAGTTTTCAACGGAGGTTTAATGTAACCAAAGGACCGAAAAGCGATACAATAAAGGATCTGTTTGAAAAATTTCAACGGACTGGGAATGTGACGGATGAACGTGCTGGAAAGGTAGGGTGACCGCGTACGGCAACCACAGAGGGCAACGCGCAGCTAGTGCAGCAGGTGATTCAACAGCGGCCTCGGGTTTCCGTTCGCCGTGTTGCAGCTGCGGTCCAAATGACGCCAACGTCCACGTATCGTCTCATGCGCCAGAGTTTACACCTCTATCCATACAAAATTCAAACGCGGCAACCCCTCAGCGCTGCTACCATTGCTGCACGAGAGACATTCGCTAACGATATAGTGCACAGGATTGATGACGGCGATATGCATGTGGGCAGCATTTGGTTTACTGACGAAGCTTATTTTTACCTGGATGGCTTCGTCAATAAACAGAACCGGCGCATATGGGGAACTGAAAAGCCCCATGTTGCAGTCCCATCGTACCTGCATCCTCAAAAAGTACTAGTCTGGGCCGCCATTTCTTCCAAAGGAATCATTGGCCCATTTTTCAGATCCGAAACGATTACTGCATCACGCTATCTGGACATTCTTCGTGAATTTGTGGCGGTACAAACTGCCTTAGACGACACTGCGAACACCTCGTTGTTTATGCAAGATGGTGCCCGGCCACATCGCACGGCCGACGTCTTTAATTTCCTGAATGAATATTTCGATGATCGTGTGATTGCTTTGGGCTATCCGAAACATACAGGAGGCGGCGTGGATTGGCCTCCCTATTCGCCAGACAGGAACCCCTGTGACTTCTTTCTGTGGGGACACTTGAAAGACCAGGTGTACCGCCAGAATCCAGAAACAATTGAACAGCTGAAGCAGTACATTTCATCTGCATGGTAAGCCTTTCCGCCAGACACGTTGTCAAAGGTTTCGGGTAATTTCATTCAGAGACTACGCCATATTATTGCTACGCATGGTGGATATGTGGAAAATATCGTACTATAGAGTTTCCCAGACCGCAGCGCCATCTGTTGTTGAAAATTGTAACTACTGTAATTTCGAAAGTTTGTCTGCCTGAAAATGTACTGTTGTCCCAAGCATAATGCAACAAACGGTGTATTTCTATCGCTGCTCGTTTAGTTTTTATTGCCGTTTCAAATATACCGGTCATTTTTGAAACACCCTGTAGGTACAACAAATAGACTGCCAGAAAGTTAGCTTTCAGTCAGCAAGGCCTTCATCAGAAATAGGCACCACACACACACACACACACACACACACACACACACACACAAGGCCATGCTGCGAGCAGCAGCACGTGATGGCAGAGGCAACTGGGTGGTGGGGGTAAGGAGGGTGCTGAGGCAGAGAGGGGGAGGGGTAGTAGGGTAGGGGTGGTGGACCATAAAGCGCTGCTTGTGGGACCAGACAGGGACAAGATGGAGAGAGGGCTGGGCAGCTACGTACAGTCAGGAGGTTAGACAGATGGCGAGGGGGGTGGGGGAGTGGGAGGGGGTAGTGGAAAAGGAGAGACATAAAAGGACTGTGGGGGGTGTTGGTGGAAAAGAGAGCTGTGTAGTTCTGGAGTGGGAACAGGGAAGGGACTGGATGGGTAAGCACAATGATTAACCAAGGTTTATGCCATGATGGTGAACCGTGAGTTATTTCCAAAGAATATTCTTCAGAATTTATTTTATTTACTAGCGCTTCATGAAGAACATTAACACGTATAATCACACTATGTAAGCGTGGAAGTAGTTGCCAGGGAGTAACTGATGAAATCATAATCAAATTCCTTCAAACAAATGGGAATTTTATTCACTTTAATAGTGCCTAAAAGTCTTTTTTAAAAGAAACAGATTTAAAATTATGATCAGAATGCACCCTCTAAATATCAAGTTACAATTTATTCAGAGGTAGAAAGAAACAAGTTTTGACTGTATGAGCTTTCGGGCAGAGAACCTTGCCGCTCCCTTCTGACACGGCCGTAGTTACGACCACTCACAACAGCCTCTGATAGACTACACTGGTGCAAATCTGCAACACACCAGATTACTTTAAACTAAAAGTTTTAACAATTCACACAAGAACACAAACTATGCACCCCGTAGGAGGGATGGAAATGGTACAAAACACTAACAATTAAAATATTAACTTTGTCACCGAAGCTACAACCTGATTTTAACTTCTAAGAAAGTCTTACGGTGAAAAAGTGGCAACTTTATATACTAAAATGATCAGTTAAATAAAAGCCCATGAAATGCAATCTTATATTCTACAAGGTTGGCCAAACAAGTTAAGATGCTCTACATTACACAGATACCGCCTCTCAAGATGATAGGCAAGATCAAAACATATTTCAGGAATTAGGCCATTACACTCCAAGCAATAAATTTGTTAACACATCAAATCCGACAAACATGTTGGAGGCAGCTCCGAATGACAGACACTAACTGCCTAACAAATGTGTACGAGAGACAGACGAGCAAGCTGGGGACGAGAGACTGACCAAGAAAACAAGTAGAATTTAACAAGAGTAAGTCACACAACATATCACCAATCACTTAACTTCTAATAATTTCTGGAGAAGATCTGATGCAGCACCCCTAAATCGCTCTCCCGAACCGTCCGCTGACAGCCGCTTCAACGGACGCAGGAAGGTGCGCCAATCTCCCTTCTCACAGCGTCACAGCTAGCATTGGCCAGACTGATGTCGTGGGTTGACTCCTGTTGCTCTCATGTCGACAGCGAAGCCACTACCCCTCGCTATACGGTGCGGCCCGCTAGACTCGCATGGCAACCTGACATGCACCGACGCTCTAGACGGACAAGTCACCTTGTGTCTCAGTGCGCGACCGACCAACCGATCGATCGATCCAACCGCCAATGACCATTGCCTGAGCAAACTCGAACAGACTGCCGGCCTAACATGCAGACTCAGATGCAGGAATTAAGCCCTGACTGGGCGACCACTTGCTGAGTTCTCTTACTGGCGGAGTGGAAAGACTCTCATTTTGCCCGCTTTAAAGGTTGATCCAAATGACAGACATACTAGCACTCCGACCAACAGACAGACACTAACTGCCTAACAAATGTCGATGAGAGTCAGATTAGCAAGCTGGGGACGAGAGACTGACCCCAGACTGACCGACTGGCGAGCTCATTTTCATGTGGTCTTCAGTCCTGAGACTGGTTTGATGCAGCTCTCCATGCTACTCTATCCTGTGCAAGCTTCTTCATCTCCCAGTACCAACTGCAACCTACATCCTTCTGAATCTGCTTAGTGTATTCGTCTCTTGGTCTCCCTCTATGATTTTTACCCTCCAATACTAAACTGGTGATCCCTTCATGCCACAACACATGTCCTACCAACCGATCCCTTCTTCTAGTCAAGTTGTGCCACAAACTTCTCTTCTCCCCCATCCTATTCAATACTTCCTCATTAGTTATGTGATCTACCCATCTAATCTTCAGCATTCTTCTGTAGCACCACATTTCGAAAGCTTCTATTCTCTTCTTGTCTAAACTACTTATCATCCCTGTTTCACTTCCATACAGGGCTACACTCCATACAAATACTTTTAGAAAAGACTTCCTGACACTTAAATCTATACTCGATGTTAACAAATTCCTCTTCTTCAGGAACGCTTTCCTTGCCATTGCCAGTCTACATTTTATATCCTCTCTACTTCGACCATCATCAGTTATTTTGCTCCCCAAATAGCAAAACTCCTTTACTACTTTAAGTGTCTCATTTCCTAATCTAATTCCCTCAGCATCACCCGACTTGATTCGACTACATTCCATTATCCTCGTTTGGCTTTTGTTGATGTTCATCTTATATCCTTCTTTCAAGACACAATCCATTCCATTCAACTGCTCTTCCAAGTCCTTTGCTGTCTTGACAGAATTACAATGTCATCGGCGAACCTCTTTATGTCTTCTCCATGGATTTTAATACCTACTCCGAATTTTTCTTTTGTTTCCTTTATGGCTTGCTCAATATACAGATTGAATAGCATCGGGGAGAGGCTACAACCCTGTCTCACTCCCTTCCCAACCACTGCTTCCCTTTCATACCCCTCGACTCTTATAACTGCCATCTGGTTTCTGTACAAATTGTAAATAGCCTTTTGCTCCCTGTATTTTACCCCTGCCGCCTTCAGAATTTGAAAGAGAGTATTCCAGTCAACATTGTCAAAAGCTTTCTCTAAGTCTACAAATGCTAGAAACGTAGGTTTGCCTTTCCTTAATCTAGCTTCTAAGATCTAGCTTCTAAGATAGCTCATAGTGCCCCTTAAATACACGTAAACAGGCAACCTTTCCCCTTTCCCACCAGAGGGAGACACCAAAGCTGCGATTGCCACAGCGGCGCCACCGTCAGAAACGGAGGGCGACTGCTTCACACTAAGCGCTGCGGCGCGCTCTTCAAAACAGTAATTTTTACCATGGCTCAGAGGGTTACGGAAATGTAGCGTGTATTGCAGGAAGAGTTCTCACTGCTGTAATTCAGACGAGCTGGTGTTGGTGGGAATGATCCAGATGGCACAGACCATGAAGCAGTCATTAAAATGAAGAACATGGTGTTGGGCGGTTTGTTCAGCAGTGGGCTTGTCCAGCTATGAGGTGCTATCCAAAATTTTCGGGACTGGTGCTGCTATCTGTTGAAAACCTTACCTTTGGACTAAAGGTCACCGTCACCCTCGAAGTACTTCCCATCCACACGTACACACCGGCCTCAGCGCCTCAGCCACTGGTCAAACATTTTCTGGAAGCCCTGTTCTTTGAGAGTGTTTATCACTGCCAGCAATGCTTCTTGAATACTCTCTAGAGTGTCGAACCGATAGCCTTTCAACTTTAGTTTCAGTTTTAGGAACAGCACGAAGTCGCAAGGTGCCAAATCTGGCAATTACAGTGGGTGGGAGTACAACCGCCATGTTGTTTTTCGCCAAAACGTTCCTGGTGAGCAAGAACGTGTGACAGGGAGCATTATCGTGATGCAGCAGCCAGTTCCCTTGACACCAAAGTTCAGGCCGCCGTTGCCACACATCTTCATGGAGCCATTGCAAAATGTCACAGTAGTACGTGGAATTCACTGCTTGGTTGGGTGGGACGAATTCTTTGTGCGCAATTCCCTTGGCATCAAAGAAAATGATGATCATGCTCTTCACTTTGCTCTTCGCCTGTCTCGCTTTTTTGGGACTTGGAGTGTCCGGGCTCTTCCACTGGGACAATTGTTGTTTTGTCCCTGGGTCATAGCCATAAATCCAGCTCTCGTCACTGGTGATAACTCATGAAAAGAAGGTTGGATCGTCAGATGCGGTCTGACGAAGGTCCTTGCACACTTCAACACGCTGTGCCTTCTGATCGGCAGTCAACGTCTTTGGCCCAAATTTTGCGGCGACACAATGCATGCCCAATTACTCAGTCATTATTTGTTGACATGTCCAATAACCAATACCCACATCATCCACAAGGTCTTGAATGGTTCGACATCAATCCGCATGAACCAATTGTTTAAGTTTGGCAACAATGTCTGGTATTGTGAAGCTAATGGGCCTTCCAGTGTGAGCGTCATCTTCGACGTCTGTACGGCCGGCACTGAAATGAACATGCCACTCAAACACATGCGTATGGCTCATGTTCTGCCCCCCAAACACTTGTTGAATCATTGCAAGGGTCTCCATAGCACTTTTGCCGAGATTCACACAGAATTTGATACATACAACTGTTCTGTTCGCGGATCCATCGTAAAATCGCCACACACCAAACACAGAGTATTACGGAAATCACTGTGGACATGCAACACGTCCTCCCAGCTGAATGGCACTCTGCACTCTGACTCATCAGATATGCAACTCTTGCTAGCTAGCGGTGCAGAGATCTACTACTCCTACTTTTCAGATGGCAGCACCAGTCCCGAAAATTTTGGATTCCACCTCGTATTTCTCATCCACAGTGACCATTTGTGCAGACAGACGACTTGTTGGTTGTCATGCCCACGTACACAGTTGGTGCAGCTTAGCTTGTAAATCACTTGACTAGTTTCACAGGTAGCTCTGCCTTTGACGGGATAGCTGATGCTCATGGCCGGACTTGAATAGGTTGTGGTGGGAGGATGTACGGGACAGGTCTTGCATCTAGGTCTATTACAGGGATATGAACCATGAGGAAGGGGTTGGGAGCAAGAGTTGTGTAGGGATAGACGAGAATATTGTGTAGGTTTGTTGGCTGGCGGAATGCCACTCTGGGAGGGATGGGAAGGATAATGGGTGGGATATTCCTCATTTCAGGGCACAGTGAGAGGTAGCTGAAACCCTGGAGGAGAATGTGATTCAGTTGCTCAAGTCCTGGGTGGTACAGTGTCACAAGCGGAACGCTCCTCTGTTGCCGGACTGAAGGACTTTTAGAAGTGGTGGGTGACTGGGCATACACTACTGGACATTAAAATTGCTACACCACGAAGATGACGTGCTACAGACGCGAAATGTAACCGATAGAAAGCAGATGCGGTGGTATGCAAATGATTAGCTTTTCAGAGCATTCACACAAGGTTGGCGCCGGTGGCGACACCTGCAACGTGCTGACATGAGGAAAGTTTCCAACTGATTTCTCATACACTAACAGCAGTTGACCAGCGTTGCCTGGTGAAATGTTGTTGTGATGCGTACCATCACGTTTCCGACTTTGATAAAGGTCAGATTGTAGCCTATCGCAATTGCAGTTTATCGTATTGCGACATTGCTGTTCGTGTTGGTTGAGATCCAATGACTGTTGGCAGAATATGGAATCGGTAGGTTCAGGAGGGTAATATGGAACGCTGTGCCGGATCCTAATGGCCTCCTATCACTTGCAGTCGAGATGGAAGGCATCTTATCTGCACAGCCTTAATGGATCGCGCAGCCTCATCTCGATCCCTGAGACAACAGATGGGGACATTTGCAAGACAACAACCATCTGCACGAACAGTTCGACGATGTTTGCAGTAGCACGGACTATCAGCTTGGAGACCACGGCTGTGGTTACCCTTGACGCTGCATCACAGACAGGAGCACCTGCGATGGTGTACTCATTGACAAATTTGGGTGCATGAATGGCAAAATGTCATTTTTTCGGATGAATCCAGGTTCTGTTTACAGCATCATGATGGTCACATCCATGTTTGGCGACATCGCGGTGAACGCACATTGGAAGCATGTATTCGTAATCGCAATACTGGCCTATCACCCAGCGTGATGGTATGGGGTGCCATTGGTTACACATCTCGGTCACCTCTTGTTCGCATTGACGGCACTTTGAACAGTGGACGTTACATTTCAGATTTGTTGCGACCCGTGGTTCTGCCCTTTATTTGATCCCTGCGAAACCCTACATTTCAGCAGGATAATGCACAACCGCATGTTGCAGGTCCTGTAGTGCCTTTCTGGATACAGAAAATGTTCGACTGCTGCCCTGCCAGCACATTATCCAGATCTCTCACCAATTGAAAACATCTGGTCAATGGTGGCCGAGCAACTGGCTCGTCACAATACGCCAGTCACTACTCTTGATGAACTGTGATATCTTGAAGCTGCATGGGCAGCTGTACCTGTACACGCCATCGAAGCTCTGTTTGACTCAATGCCCAGGCGTATCAAGGCCATTATTACGGCCAGTGGTGGTTTTTTTGGGTACTGATTTCTCAGGATCTATGCACCCAAGTTGCATGTAAATGTAATGATCTGCATTTCTTCTTAGTGTAGCAATTTTAATGCATGGGAGAACTCTCTTTGTACAAGATTGGGAGGGTAATTACAGTATGAGGAGGCCTCAGTGAGACTCTCGGTACATTTCAAGAGGGACCAGGTGGATAGGCTGTGTGGAATGAGCAGCAGCTGGCGATGTGGAGGTACTTTTATCCACCGTCTTGGATCCTTCCTGCTTCCATCTATATCAATACAGATAAGTTTTCTTATCCCTAGCCAGAACCCAGTCCCACATACTCTTCCTGTATCTTCTTGTCGTGCCTATCTGCGACTCAGCATCTACGCTTTGAGTAGCAACTACCCTTTTCATAATATTGTTCTAGGTAATAGGTTACTAAGGCCATACATGCTACCACAGGTGTTACACGGTACTCATATTAGGATTTTCTGTTCATTATAATTCCTGCTGACCATTGCAATGTGTGCCATATTCGCAAAGGCTACCTGTGTGGTTAACGCGTGATGGCACGCACCTCATTTTGCAGCAATGTGCATGAAAATCTGATGCTGACTTTCCAGAACCACTGGATTATTGATAGAGGCCAAACACCTCGGCTTGCTCTTTCCCCAGATCTCACTCTTATGGTGACGCTCGAAAGAATTGGACCATACTACTACAGTCAACGATGTACAGGCACTACGGGACTGCATCTTCAGTGCATGCCTGCACGTTCAATAACTACAGGGTTATTACAAATGATTGAAGCGATTTCACAGCTTTACAATAACTTTATTATTTGAGATATTTTCACAATGCTTTGCACACACATACAAAAACTCAAAAAGTTTTTTTAGGCGTTCACAAATGTTCGATATGTGCCCCTTTAGTGATTCGTCAGACATCAAGCCGATAATCAAGTTCCTCCCACACTCGGCGCAGCATGTTCCCATCAATGAGTTCGAAAGCATCGTTGATGCGAGCTCGCAGTTCTGGCACGTTTCTTGGTAGAGGAGGTTTAAACACTGAATCTTTCACATAACCCCACAGAAAGAAATCGCACGGGGTTAAGTCCGGAGAGCGTGGAGGCCGTGACACGAATTGCTGATCGTGATCTCCACCATGACCGATCCATTGGTTTTCCAATCCCCTGTTTAAGAAATGCCGAACATCATGATGGAAGTGCGGTGGAGCACCATCCTGTTGAAAGATGAAGTCAGCGCTGTCGGTCTCCAGTTGTGGCAAGAGCCAGTTTTTCAGCATGTCCAGATACACGTGTCCTGTAACGTTTTTTTCGCAGAAGAAAAAGGGGCCGTAAACTTTAAACCGTGAGATTGCACAAAACACGTTAACTTTTGGTGAATTGCGAATTTGCTGCACGAATGCGTGAGGATTCTCTACCGGCCAGATTCGTACATTGTGCCTGTTCACTTCACCATTAAGAAAAAATGTTGCTTCATCACTGAAAAGAAGTTTCGCACTGAACACATCCTCTTCCATGAGCTGTTGCAACCGCACCGAAAATTCAAAGCGTTTGACTTTGTCATCGGGTGTCAGGGCCTGTAGCAATTGTAAACGGTAAGGTTTCTGCTTTAGCCTTTTCCGTAAGATTTTCCAAACCATCGGCTGTGGTACGTATAGCTCCCTGCTTGCTTTATTCGTCGACTTCCGTGGGCTACGCGTGAAACTTGCCCGCACGCGTTCAACCGTTTCTTCGCTCACTGCAGGCCGACCCGTTGATTTCCCCTTACAGAGGCATCCAGAAGCTTTAAACTGCACGTACCATCGCCGAATGGAGTTAGCAGTTGGTGGATCTTTGTTGAACTTCGTCCTGAAGTGTCGTTGCACTGTTATGACTGACTGGTGTGAGTGCATTTCAAGCACGACATACGCTTTCTCGGCTCCTGTCACCATTTTGTCTCACTGCGCTCTCGAGCGCTCTGGCGGCAGAAACCTGAAGTGCGGCTTCAGCCGAACAAAACTTTACGAGTTTTTCTACGTATGTGTAGTGTGTCGTGACCATATGTCAATTAATGGTGCTACAGTGAATTTATGAAATTGTTTCAATCATTTGTAATAGCCCTGTATAAGTGAGCTTCAAAGATTGGATGATTCCTTAAGCTGAATGGCATTTCTATGGATGACATGCTGAGTAATTCCTATGAACAAGCTAGATCATGTTAAAATCCTGCTATGAACAAGTGTTCAAATCTCATCTGGTATGGTATGCGTTTCTGGACTTGTTTAGTCTGGTTTCAGTGGTTTCTACCATTTCTGAAAACTTCTTTCACATCCTCTATTTCGTCAAATGTCATATGTGGCACATTGGTTCTACACAGCCTGTCATAGTATCAGATACTTTGGACATTAAGACATTGCATTCTCTGAATTTTTTTTGTTATGCTGTTGCCTGAAAACATTCGAGACTCCTGGCTTATGTATTTCCATTTCACTTGTTTCAGCACCTTATGTGTCTGTGCGGGTAGCAGAAGTTGATGTTTTTGAACTGTTTAAACTAATAAAATCTATTTAAACATGGTACAAAATATTATTATAGCCTGTCCTAACCTTGTCTTTGAATGTATTTTCAGAACTGTAATCCTGGCTAAAGGACTACATCGTTGTTATTACTAATACAGCGATGATATTGATCGGGAAACACCGCTGTGGCTTAAAATACGTACTGCATGATCAATAAAAGAACCTGCGTCTTTTCAGAATACGATTTTCGAAGTGTAACCCATTTAAAGAAGTATTGCTTCTCTATGCTAATACCATCTTTGCAATACCTACAGTAATTCCCACAGTAATGCATCGCTTTAATAGTACATCCAACAATTAGAAATTGTGCTGATGCCAAGAAAATTCATCGTCGTTACAAAGATGATACCTTCTTCTCTACATTTTTACTTATCGTATGGAACAAAAACCATTTAATCCAATAAGGCAGGTGGGGCAAATGCACCCCCAAAATGAATAAGTAGCACTTTAAGCACATTTATAACTGTATTACAGCAATTTGGAAACATGTAATTACACTCCTGGAAATGGAAAAAAGAACACATTGACACCGGTGTGTCAGACCCACCATACTTGCTCCGGACACTGCGAGAGGGCTGTACAAGCAATGATCACACGCACGGCACAGCGGACACACCAGGAACCGCGGTGTTGGCCGTCGAATGGCGCTAGCTGCGCAGCATTTGTGCACCGCCGCCGTCAGTGTCAGCCAGTTTGCCGTGGCATACGGAGCTGCATCGCAGTCTTTAACACTGGTAGCATGCCGCGACAGCGTGGACGTCAACCGTATGTGCAGTTGACGGACTTTGAGCGAGGGCGTATAGTGGGCATACGGGAGGCCGGGTGGACGTACCGCCGAATTGCTCAACACGTGGGGCGTGAGATCTCCACAGTACATCGATGTTGTCGCCAGTGGTCGGCGGAAGGTGCACGTGCCCGTCGACCTGGGACCGGACCGCAGCGATGCACGGATGCACGCCAAGACCGTAGGATCCTACGCAGTGCCGTAGGGGACCGCACCGCCACTTCCCAGCAAATTAGGGACACTGTTGCTCCTGGGGTATCGGCGAGGACCATTCGCAACCGTCCCCATGAAGCTGGGCTACAGTAACGCACACCGTTAGGCCGTCTTCCGCTCACGCCCCAACATCGTGCAGCCCGCCTCCAGTGGTGTCGCGACAGGCGTGAATGGAGGGACGAATGGAGACGTGTCGTCTTCAGCGATGAGAGTCGCCTCTGCCTTGGTGCCAATGATGGTCGTATGCGTGTTTGGCGCCATGCAGGTGAGCGCCACAATCAGGACTGCATACGACCGAGGCACACAGGGCCAACACCCGGCATCATGGTGTGGGGAGCGATCTCCTACACTGGCTGTACACCACTGGTGATCGTCGAGGGGGCACTGAATAGTGCACGGTACATCCAAACCGTCATCGAACCCATCGTTCTACCATTCCTAGACCGGCAAGGGAACTTGCTGTTCCAACAGGACAATGCACGTCCGCATGTATCCCGTGCCACCCAATGTGCTCTAGAAGGTGTAAGTCAACTACCCTGGCCAGCAAGATCTCCGGATCTGTCCCCCATTGAGCATGTTTGGGACTGGATGAAGCGTCGTCTCACGCGGTCTGCACGAACGCTGGTCCAACTGAGGCGCCAGGTGGAAACGGCATGGCAAGCCGTTCCACAGGACTACATCCAGCATCTCTACGATCGTCTCCATGGGAGAATAGCAGCCTGCATTGCTGCGAAAGTTGGATATACACTGTACTAGTGCCGACATTGTGCATGCTCTGTTGCCTGTGTCTATGTGCCTGTGGTTCTGTCAGTGTGATCATGTGATGTATCTGACCCCAGGAATGTGTCAATAAAGTTTCCCCTTCCTGGGACAATGAATTCACGGTGTTCTTATTTCAATTTCCAGGAGTGTATTTTTTCACACCCTTTGAAACACGATGAATTAGATTTTAAGGATATAGGTGACATAACTGAATGATTAAATTATCTGCATTTCTTAGCAGATGGTCATCACTCAAACCTTTCTTGACCCCCATAGAGGGACCGCTGCACCTTTGTGTGGTAGTTGGCATACAATATCCACGTGAGACACGAAAGGACAAGAGCGTCTTACTAAAACCTTTATTGGTCTTTGGTTTTGATTTCACATGAATATCGTGGATAATGCAGGTTGAGTGCAATTTTTTGTTATCAAACTACCAATGTATGTTTTATAAGACTCTTTATTTAACTCAAACAATGTTTCAAAATGACAAGATAAGTTAATCAAAATGTGGCAATAAATAGATGGACTCATTTCTCACTGGATATTGTAATCATCAAAAGACACATTGGAACTTATTTCACCTCCATGACCAATGTTTGGGATGGGTAAAACAGATACAATGTTATTTTTGAGAACAACAGACAAATATTCAACAGGAGGGAATATAAATACCGATTTATTTTCAGGAACGAGCTCTTTCTGGTGAACTTCAGGAAAATTTCGTCTTTAGAAATACCACAGACTTGACCTACAATTTTTTTTTTCCTTTGTGCAAAATTTCACCAACACCTAGCCCATTCACATCCACATCTTTCACTTGCTTAGTAAGATGATCAATATCTTCTTAATTTTCAAATTCCTCACAAATATTGCAGGCAACGTCTTCTTTATCATCTTCATAGTAGACATCATCTTCGTCTTCATCAGACGCTGAATCTAGTTCAACTTGACATTTTTTTCTTTTTTGTTAGGTACTTTCTTTTCATACTTTTCTTTCAGGTGCTGGATCACCTCTTTGGTGGTAATAATTTCTGCTCAATCACAAACCTTTCTCTTTGAACTTTTAATGGTCTGAAGTTCGGTTGATTTTTTTCTTAGTATTTTTCAAAATAATGCATTCAAATGAAATTTGTTCTGCTGCTTTATTTATAGATGGATTCGGATTATAGATTTCAGCTTCTGCATCTACAGGTGCCTTATGAGGGCCAATGAATAGTTCTTCAGAAGATTTGAAGCCCTCCGACTCCAAATTTACATTCCTCTTGATTGCGTGATCTATGGATTCAACCTCTGATATTTTTTTCTATATTTGCAAGAAAGCTGAGTCGTAATGTTCCTCTGATATTACTTTGCTGTTAAAAGGCATTATGCCAGCTTTTCTGAAGCCACTTATGATTATGTCTGCACCGGTTTCTAACCACACCTGTACAATTAATTCGGAAAACATCTTCTTAGGAATTTTTATTCCTGCATGCTCCCTCTGCCTTTTGACTAATTTGGTGTCCCAAGCACTTTTAAGAGACCGAAATGCAGATATGTCAAGGTGTTGTGACAGATGAGATGTCTGTGGAGGTAGATTTAAAATCGTCATCTGCTCTTCAGTTGTTAGTGAGCAACCTCTATGGTGATATGGGATGGAATGACCATCATAAATTAGAAGAACTGAAGTTGTTTTAGGTAATTGGTGAAAATGTCAGTTTCCATTCACCCATTTTTGGTGGCAGCATATGCAGCACTTGGATGACCAATTTCCTCTGGTTCAAATGGTTCGAATGGCTCTGAGCACTATGGGACTTAACATCTATGGTCATCAGTCCCCTAGAACTTAGAACTACTTAAACCTAACTAACCTAAGGACAGCACACAACACCCAGCCATCACGAGGCAGAGAAAATCCCCGACCCCGCTGGGAATCGAACCCGGGAACCCGGGCGTGGGAAGCTAGAACGCTACCGCACGACCACGAGATGCGGGCCTTTCCTCTGGTGCAACCCATTTGTTCCATATAATTACTCTTACCCTTGAAGACAATTAAAGGGGGAAACTTTTCCCTAGAAGCACTACAAGCCATTAAAACAGTTGTATTTTCTCGCCCTGGCCCACTTACTGTCTTTGTATATGGTTTGCCAATTCTTCCTACTACTTTTGTTTCTGGAGGGTCTGAGCAAAAGCCAGATTCATATACCAGTAAACTGAATACCAGGTCTGGTTTATCAATAATTTCTAAGCTGCAAAGAGTAGGTTCAAGAAGGATGAAATAATCATGAATGATGACAGGATCTAATACTTTCTTTCGAGCCACTTCTACAGTTTGGGGCTTTTTAATAGAAAGATGTTGGCACTTTCTGAAATTTATGAACCAGTCTTTTTGTGGTCAGCTGTGTTTAAATTGAGTTTTTATTCCAATCTTTGTAACAAATTATCCCACAAGGTCTAGCACCTCACCGCGTGAGAACCCAAAACCCCATTTTTCCATTGTACAAAGTGTATTGACAATATTTGTTTCTATTTCAGAAGATATGTTCAGTGTTTGGCCAAAAGTGGACCTCTTCTACCCTCTTCTCTCTTTCAAACGACCTTTTAGAGTTGTCAAAGGAATGTTGTGCATTCTACTTGCTGTTCTTATTGTCAGAGTTCCAGCTTTTATTTTATTCGAACTGACACGGCTTGAAAACTGAAACGTTTTATTCATGTATGTCATCGCAAAAGACTCAGAGGACATTTATGAAACGTGCAGTAGAAGAAATTGTAAATATTAGTGGAACCAGGGACATTGCTGTTGCACTTGATGGGACATGTCAATGTTGAGGACATCATTCCTTGAATGGTGTTGTAAGTGCTACTTCTCTGGAGAATCGAAAAGTTGTTGATGTTGAGTGCTTATCTAAGTACTGCCACACTGCCATGGTAACACTGAAGGAAATACTGAACATCAGTGTTCTAAGAATTATGATAGTTACAGTGGATGTACGGAGTGTGATGGCAGCTCTAAAAATATTTCAGAGGTCAGTGCCCGTTTATAGCATTAGAAATACAAAGTACATAGGCTTTGAGGACGCTAAAGCTTTCAATAAAATTAATGAGTTCGATGTTTATGGTGTTACCTTGGTAACAAAACTTGAGTTTTGTGGACACGTGCAGAAGAGGATGGGAGCTAGATTGAGGAAGCTACGAAGAAAAATGAAAGGGAAGTTGCTATCTGATGGAAAATCTCCGCCTGGTAGAGGCAGATTGACAGAAACTTAAATAGACCTCCTTCAGAGTTGTTATAGACTGGCCATTAGATGAACTGCACCTATGAATGATATTACTGCAATGAGACAGGCAAAATGGGCCACCTACTTTCATAAGTTGTCCACAGATGACCACCCTGTTCACAGAGTTTGCCCTAAAGGAGCAGATTCTTGGCGTGGTTACCAAAAAGCAAAAGAAAGTGGTCAAATATACCATAATAAGCATTCTCTTCCTGAGCCTGTTATGAATGAAATAAAACCAGTTTTTAGAGACCTGAGTGACCCTGTTTTGCTTAGTAAATGTGTTCATGGGGACACTCAGGGTACAAATGAAAGTTTCAACCATTGCATACGGGAAAGATTACCCAAGGATGTTTTTGTAGGACTAAGTATATTAAACGTTGGTGTACTAGATGCAGTGATATGTTTCAATGATGGAGTGACAGGAAGGTTGGAAGTCCTGAGAAATTTAGGCATAAAATGTGGCTCTCATATGGTAGATCAATTGTTTGCATGTGACAGACAATGGGTGCATGAAGCTGAAAGATTCGCTCTTCAAGTTACCAAAGAAGCAAGAAATGCTAGAAGGAATGCCAAGAGGAAGCTTGAAGATGAAGAAATTCTGCAGGATGAAGACTATGCTTCAGGAATGTTCCGAGGCACAGTTTAATTGGACTCATATCTTCATTCACAATTTCCCGCAAGTTGTATTTTTCAGAATTCAGGTAGAAATATTTCCTAAAGCTTATAAAGCATTGCTCTAATTTTTTTCCTGTAACTTGCAGTAGTCCATACTTATGACGCAGACCTAAGCTTTATTGCAAAATCAACTAAATTATAGAAAAATAACATTTTTATTAGGAAAAAACTATAAAAATTGAAATGTAAGATGTGATATTTTTTCCTTCTAATGTACATAATAGGTGGAATTAATAGGGCTACTACCCCAACCATGATGTCGTGCACATCTGGTAAACATTTGGTCTCCTTCAAATGTATAACATTGCAATTAAATGGTACCTCAATTTGAGGAAGCATTTTGGAAAAAAAATGCATCAATTTCTTTGTAATTTTTTTAATAATCCAAAGCAGGTTCAAAAATATTCAAAATACTTCTAATTTGTTTAGAAAGTGTGCTTCATTATCTGATATCAACAAAAAATTTGTAAAACATAATTTTAAACAGTGCTGGAAAAGTACCCTGCTTCCTTAACAATAATTCCCACAAATGTGACGTGATTTTGACATCACCCGCAATACCTATGACCCCATGATCGGCTATCGACTTTCTGGCAAGGAAGGATACGAATATTATTTTTGCTCCTCGATTCACTCGTAGCATTCTAAGCAGTACTTCTAGGTTCCTGTCTAACCACACCCTCGGAAAACGCCACACATTCGTAAATAAAAAGCGAAATATTTGTGACAGGGAAGAACATGTATGTTCATATTCTTTGTTTCATTTGCAGCAATTTACACTGTCCTCTTAGCTTGCTGTCTAACCACACACTCGAAAGGCGGCACATATTCGATAATAAAGAGCCAAATATTTGTGAGAAGGAAGAATATGAATTGCATTGTTGCTCGTTTCAGTCGCAGCAGTTTAAACTGTCCTCTTAAATTCCTGCCTAACCATATTCGGAAATCGCTAAATATTTATTTCGTCCCTTGTTTTCAGATCAGACTGAATGTAAATAACATCCAGTTATGCTGAACATACTTGTATTACATTCATAATAAAGTATCAGAACATGTTAACAATGATAACATAAAAAATAATTACATGTAGCAGGACAGACACCAACATCTTTCAAGGGTCCGAGAAGCCTGACATTACTCATTACGCTACCACCTAAGCAAATTATATTTAACTCATGTCTTGAGGGCTTGTACCGTTGATAGTAGTGATATGTTCGTGATAAATTTTCAATGCTCTGCATTGAAACGACATACTGCAAATTATAAAAAACTGTGTTTTATTCTTGTATATATATGAGCGAGGTTTCTACGGCTGCCGCCACCTCTCGCATACCAATCTCCATCGTTCACGGTTATTACAGTCTCCTTCATTAAGACCTCTCGCCGCCATTGCTTCGTTGACGTCGTCTTTCCAGCCTCTCGCAGGTCTACCGCGCTTTCTTCTTTTATGTGGAGTCCATTGCCATACACGTTTTGGCCACCTTATGTCTGGCATACTCTGTAAGTGACCATACCAGAGTAGGCGCTTCCTTTCTATGTAGTCTAGGGTTGTGCTTTCGACATTCATATCCTCTCTATCATTTCTAATATGATCAAGCCTGGAATATCCACAACTCCGTCTCCAGAAATCCATCACGACAGCCAGAAGGCGATCTTTCTGACTCTGAGTTAGTTCCCACTACTCTGCACCATATGTTGAGATACTTTCAGTAATTGGTAGATGGTATATTTTGTTCTGCGTGTTATGTTTTTGTTCCAGAGAATACCATTTAGTTGTTTTATGGCTCGCTTGCCTTGGCCAATTTTATTGTTTATATCATCCATACTTCTACCATTGGACGACAGTGTTACTCTCAGGTTCTTAAAATTATGAAACCCTTTAACAGTATCAGCACAGAGTTGTAAGTCGTTAACAGCATTTTGTCCCACTTTCAGATATTCTGTTTTAGATATGTTTATGACAAGACCCCATTTTTAATATTCTTCTTTTAACTTGCGGAACATGTAATTTTCATCTTCCTTATCTCAACGTACTAATACTTGGTCGTCAGCAAAAAATAAAGTGAACAAGACCTCATCGTCTATGGGGATACCCATTCCTCCGCATTTCCTTTTTCATTATTTTAGTGCCTCCTCTAGGTAGATCTTAAAGAGTGTAGGGGCGAGTGTGCATCACTGGCGTAGTCCCTTTGTCACCTCAAACTCTTGAGATAGTTGATTTCTCATTTTCACCATTTCTGTCCAACATTGTTATAGGAGTCTGACAGCTTTCACATATTTCGGTAACACGCCATTATCAATTAGACTTCTCCATAGCTTGTTCTGTGGAATTGTGTCATAAGCTTTCTGGAGGTGTACAAAGACAAGGTGGGTTGTAAGGCCTCTTGCTGTCCTTTTCTCTACTAGGTTTTTGAGGGTAAATACTCCATCAGTACCGGAGCGACCAGAACTGAGTCCATTTTGTTCTTCAGATTCAGTTATTTGTTCTTCTATCCTCTTTTTTAGGATACGGCCATAGATGGCACAATTTCTCCTGTTGCCCTTCTTAAATATTGGTGTAATTGTTACCTTTTTCCACTCCTTTGGGGCTTCGTAACCTCTAAGGCATTTGTCAAAAGTCGCTGCCAATATCTCAAAGAGTTTTGACTGTGCTGCTGTAACCAGTTCTATATAAATTAATCCTGGACCTGGCGACTTTGTGTTTTTCATGGCATTAATCGCATTTTGGACTTCCTTCAGAGTTATTGGTTTTCGTTCTTAATTTGTAAATTATTGACGATAATAACACACTCCTAAGAGAGCACTCTTATATGAAGGCATTAGCCGTCAATAAATTATTACGTGTCATTTTATTACAGCAATAATTATAATAAATAATCCCAAGACTGGCTTGTTTTTGTATGTTTCCGGAACATGTTATGTGATGCCCTTATCGAATGTTAACGAAAGTCGATAGCTGATCATGCGGTCGTCGAGATTGTGGTGATGTTAAAATGACGTCACGTTTGCGGGAATTCGAGGCTTTCGCGAAAGACTCATAGGTCTCGTGCAGTACTTGTTGTGGGACGACCAGTGACGCAATGAGGAAGCGCTATGCGCCGTAAATCCGAGGCCAGCCGGGTGCAACCGATGGGCACCAAGATTTGCTGACCGCGTACACATGGCTTGGCTTGTTTTGCTTTGTTTACATCGTAAACTGTCATCTCTCGCGAGTGTGTACATCGTTGCAACGAGTTTGGTTTGCTTTTTTGACAGCTTTATCCAGAGCAGGTAATAAAATAAGCGTCTGTGGTGAATTAATTTCGTCAATTAAGTAATTTGGGCCTAGCTGGTTCCTTCCTGCTTGTTGTACATGTTTCTAGTTGCTCTACTGTGTCCATATAATTCCTTGTGTGTTGCATGCAACATTTTTAGATTTTCCTCGGTGGTTGAAATGTTATTTTGTTCAATGTGCAAGCAGAAACGCAGTAATGTTTTTTCCATTTATGTATATATGTTCCTTGTAATACTTAAGGAAATGTCTTTCCGTTTACCGTATATAATGTTTTTGACAGCTATCACACGTAATTGGATGCACGGCGGAACTGGTAAACTTGTTTAAAGTTTACACATGGTGGAGACGAAACTTCGGATTATATGTCGACTTAAAGGCATTTTTAACACATTTTTTCGAAGTATTTGCTCAATTTTATGTGCTGTAGGTCTACTACATTTCATACTACCTTATTTTATTTCATTGTAATTTGTTGTGTGTGCTACAACTTGGCTATAATTTATTTATTTATTTATTTTTTTTTTTTGTTGTTGCGTAGGGCCTATATATACATTCTACTATGTATGGATGAAAACCATTCTCGTTATTACTAGTCTAGTAAATCGTATGACAGCATTTCAATGTCGAACATTGTGAAATAATTGCACATAGTCATAACATAACATCTGTTTCGTCTTGTCAATTTTCACACCTGTACTACATGTACTGTAGGTTAAACAGTTGAATAGAATTTTGACTTCTAATGTAGTTCACATAAAACAAGTGAATATCATATTTATTATGTGTTATCATAAAAACTGTACCTTTTAATACATACTGAAACAGTAATTTTAACCTAAACTGGCTTCCATGTAATAATTTTCAGAGTAGAAATTATGGTGAAGGAAGTTTCGTGGCACAGTGAACGTGCATTTACGGTGTTCGCGGCTGTTGCGCTGCATGCTGATGATGTAACGTTGATAGGAAGTCAGCACGGAGAGTCAAGAGTCAAATTTTGGTTGTTATTGAGACAGTAATTTCTTATTGTTATTTAATAAAGTTAGGTAGTATTTAGTTCAGTTAGGTTAGAAGTGAATTGCATCATCAATTTCTGCAAAATTCGGGAACAAAACATAAAAATAGGCTATTACAATGACGAATGTTTATCTTAGGGTTGGTTACAGGTCAATATGTACTGTGTTGAGATTCGTTGGCTTTGCCATCTCGCAGGCCACATTATCACCTACCACCTTAACCTAGGCTTTGGGCTATACCGCTGACAAGTCTATCAGCAAATCTACTTTTCTTTCCTTCAAATTCCTTGCCCTCATCAGTTCAAAACTGATGTGGAAAGCATATTAAATCAATTTGTGTCTTCTGCCTAAACTAATAAGTTCAGTGATTCTCATTGTTTTCACCTAGTCGGCTACAACTAATGTTAGCAAATTATTGACATCACAAAACTTAAAAGCTGCTGACACTGTAAGTGCAATTTAGCCAAAGAGTGTGGTATCTCTTCCAATTAATTTTGCTCCTTGCCATCACATACAAACAACAACATTCAACTAAGAAGCTACGAGCTTAACAAAGCTTAGAATAATTTGAGATGCATACTGAGGTTGCTTCACAATAATCTGCCAACTTCTAAAACTATGAAAGAACATCTCCTTTAGGAAGAGTGTCAAAAAAAGTTATTAATGTCATGAGTGGTATTACAGTAGGTGTAGCATTCTGCCTTCTTAACAATATACTTGCCAAATTTGAACCAGTAGATCAAAAGGAAAGCAATAACTTTGATAAATGTTCCCACTTCTTGTGTTCTATTGAATATTTGCTGTGCATCCTCCATTGGCAGCCCAATACTCGCCTCATCACATGGGAGTTCCTTAAAGAAGATTACTAACCTCATGTACAGTGTTCCACTTGCATTAAACCATCATCCTCGTGTAGCTTTTCAATATGTAGGGATGGGTACCTGCCAAGTGACCAACAGAATTTTTCAATCCCTTGTCATGATAAGTAACCCGTTTATAGAAGGAATGGTTGCTAAGGTAAATTTTCCTATGGACTGGTAGAAGTTTCCCTTGAGGGTATCTCATTAATTATGCCTCCACTTTGAAACCCAGACAAGGCTACAGAGCATCCCTGAAAATCACCACTGTGTATTATAATATGATTGTGAAAATAAGTTAAGCTGAGTCATTTCCATCATTAGAAATGGAAATGTGTCAGGGGCCTTACTTGTTCAGAGAGACTTTCCTGGAAGTAGTGGGAATTTCTGGTAAATTGGTTTGACTGGAAAAGTCAGGTATATGTCGGGGGGGATCCTGATACCCCAAAGAAACTCTTGAGACACTGTTGAGGGAGTTGAACTATTTCTTGACAGAAAAGGATGTTACAAATCGTTCTTTAGATTCTGCTCTGGAAACAATTGGCAGTGTTGTAACGGGGGAGGGGCGAAAATAGTTAAATATAAACCGTAATGTGTTAAAAAAATTAAAGGTAACTTAAGATTAGTGTGACAAATTTTCAATCTGTTGTATTTTTCACTGAGAAAGGGTATTATATTTGTAAAGTAACTGACATATTCCTTATCATAGCAACAAAGTAACTGTTAAATCAGTGTGGAAAGAGGAGTAACCAGGAAATAGTTGGTTACAGAACAGGTACTGATTTTAGAAAGATGATCGGACTGCAACCTGTTGGGCAGGGCTTCTCAAACTTGATTGTGATCCCCGTGGCTGCCACATGAAAGTTTTGTGGTTCACTTAACGATCATGATAAACTGTTTCTCATAAATTTTATTCGTAACTTTCGCTTTTGATGACGGTGTTAAAATTGTGTGTTCTGCAGCAAAAGTCGAACAATAACCAGTTACTGACTACAGCCATTATTTACTGTTTTCTCGTATTTTATTGCTCAGTCAGTCATTAGTGATAAAAAGATTCAATTTTGTCTTTTGTGACACTTGACCACCCTGCTGCCAGTAATTTTTGCAATGTTTAATTGCTGGCATATGGGAAACAACTCCCATCAGGTTACAACAGTTGCACTTGTGGACTAGCTGTGTAGAAGCTTAGAACAGACTTGCAAATGGTTAGTAATAGTATGTAGTTTCGTGTTTGATGATGTAGCAAGTTGGTCAGTTTGTCACAGTATTGGTGTGTTCAAAAACAGTGGAAAATCCAGGATGGAATGATGTTGATATTATGAAAAGGATAGATTGCGACTGATCATATTGTGGAGATGTTGAGTTGCAGACACACATGACAAAGTCAGCTAAACACATGAGCTTACAGCCAAAAGACCTGCTTTTAAAGTAGATAACACCCACACATTTGCGCAGGCAGTGGCTAGAGACAGTTAGTTGTTTTTGTGTGCGTTTTGTCTTCTTTAGGAGAAGGCCTTTCGGCTGAAGCTCTGTTTATATCCCCAGAGGGCTCATGGTTCTTTTGTGAGTTCATACGGGGCTCACGTGGGGTGCCAAGCTATTGTGGCCCATTCTGCCCTCCTGGTCTACATTTCCTTCCTTGTGCCTCTCCCTCCATGTCTGCACTCCTTCCCTTCTGCGTCCTCCTTCCCTTCTCTCAATATTCTTGCTTATGTCAACCTGGCTATCCACTTGGTCTCATGTATTCGTTCTGGTTGTTGTTCCCCTTGGCTTTTCCTTTCTATCATTCCTTTGTGGTCTCCCTTTGGCGTTTGACCTCTACTTCTAAACTCTCTCTCCACAGTGTGAACTGTTTGGGGAAGAACTCCTTCCCTAGCACCTACGGTGCAGATTTTTCTCCCTTCCCTCCCCTCTCCTACTCCTCTTCCTTCTTCGCCCTGCTAGGTCACCAGCACTGGTAGCCAGTTTGTGTCATGAGGCTATCATTATAACCCATTTGGCTGAGCCCCTGACGACACGGGGATCACACTTCTGGCACCTGAGCTGTTTCCTCCCCACGTATGCCTGGGAGTGGTTGGTTGTCATTCCGTAGCATCGGAAGTCCCGGCAACAGCCGCCGTGCCGGACGGCCCATGCTGTGGTGGGGTGGCACTGCCCCGGATCGGAGTGGGTCGTATCGGGGCAGATGCTTTGCGTATGAAACCTATTGAGCTCCAAGAAACAGGTCGTTCTTTAATGGCTGTCTCTTTGGTTGGTAATTGATCATTTAATACTGCTTCTCGTGACCCCGCGGACTTCCCTTCTGTGGCTACACCCTGGGTGGATGTCCAGACTCACTGGCCCGGAGTGGAACATTTTCTCTTCTACCTGGTCTGCACTAGGTCTGCAAGGACATTTTCACCACCACCGAGCCATTATTTTTTCTAGAAAATATCGAAGACAAGTGTGGCAAAGTGGAGTCGCTCAGTAAGATGCGGTCGGGTTCGCTGTTGATCGAAACTACTTCTGCCACCAGTCTGCAGCCCTTTGTGTGTGTGACTATCTTGGCAATATCCTGGTGTCCATTACTCCTCACCAGTCTTTGAGTATGGTTAAGGCAGTAATTTTTCATAGGGATCTCAGCCTTCAAACTGATGAGAAACTCTGGGCCAATCTTGAATGACAGGGCACTCGTTTTTTTTCAGCGTGTTTAGAAATGTCGTAAAGACATTGTTAGTACACAGATGCCCCTCCCACTTTGGAAACAGTTGCCGTCCAGGTCGACTTGGACTCTGTGGTCACAGTTTGCAATTTCTCTACACCTGCTGACCTAACTGCCCTCCTTCAACAACTTCCCCCTCCCTTCCTCCTCAGGGATTTTAGTGTCAATCACCTTTTGTGGGACAGTGGTTTTTCATCAAGTCAGGGGCTCCTCATTGATCACTTTCTTGGGGACTGTGACCTGTGCATTCTTAATGATAGTACCCTACTCATTTTAGTGCTGCTTATGGCACTTTCTTCTGCCATTGATCTTTTGCTCACTTTCCTGCCCTTCTTACTTTTGTTACACTTGTCACCACACAATGACCTCTGTGTAGTGGTCAGTTCCCATTGATTCTCTCATTCCCTTCCCACCTCCTTACGGTCAGGTTACCCCACTGGGCTCTCCATTGTGCCGATTGGCCTCTGTATACCTCCCAGATTGTGTTTACATCTTTATCAGGTTGTATCGATGAAGTCGTTTGTGATCTGTATGATAAGGTAATTTGTGCTCCTGGCATCGCTGTTTCACACTCGACAGGCCCTGTTCGCCATCAGCCAGTTCTGTTACAGAACACGGCTGTTGCCATGCCATCCGTCACCGTTGTCGTGTCTCGCTACATCTTGAGTAACACTCGTACTCCGCCGGTCTTATTAACTTTAAGCATCTCTGCACTAAAGCCCGTTACTTAATAAAACAGAGCAAGCGAGTGTGTTGGGAACACCATATCTCCTCCTGAGGTCTTCGTGTGCTTTCATAATGGCTATGGGGCACACTCTACACCCTCAAAGGTTGTGAGTGGTAGCCTTCTATTCCGGACCTTGGCCTTCCAGGTGGTCTTCGTACGGATCCATTAGTTCTAACGGAACAGCTTGTGACCCATTTCGCGATGGCATCGGCCTTCAATCCAGCTATGTTCCTCATCTGTAAACAGCAGGCTGAATTCTGTTTTATCCCTTGTGAGACGGAATCCGACAGTGTAACTTTTACTAAATGGAAACTTCTTAGCCCCTGAACCTGATTCCATCTGCAACCAGTTGTTTCAATACCTCAATCCTCATGGTGTCTATCTGTATTTGGCTCAAAGGCATTTTCCCCTCTTAATGGAGAGACAGTATTTTTCCCCATCCTTAACCGCCGCGTGGATTTTTTGTCCCTTGATAGTTACTGGCTCATCGATCTGACCAATGTCCCTTGCAAGTTACTCAAATGGATAGTGGCTCGTCAGCTCAGTTGGGTCCTCAAATCTCGGGACCTTTTATCTACCTACCAGTGCAGCTTTTGGGAGGGACACTCTATGATCGCTCATCTGCTTAGATTGGAAACTGCAGATTGGCAGGACTTTTCTCAGGATGACCATCTTTTCGCAGTTTTCTTTGATCTTCGTAAGGCGTACTGTCACATCGTACATATGCTCCACGAGTGTGGTCTTCAGGGCCCCCTCCCGATTATCATTCACCGGTTCTTGTCCGTCCGGTCATGCAGAGTTTGGGTTGTCACCATTCTCAGCTATCTGCAGACCCAGGAGAATTGCGTTCCGCAGAGCTTCGTATTAAGTGTACTTCTTCTCGTCGCTATTAATGGACTTGTGGCCTCGACCAGACCATTGGTCACCCTGTTCTATATGTGGACGATTTCTGTATTTGGGCTAGCTCCCACTTGGTGGCCTCTGCAGAGGGTGCCATCCAGTTTGCTTCCACGTGTACACTCTCACACAGTTTCCAGTTCTCCCCCCTTAAGTTGGGGGTGGTGTCTTTCTGTCCCTGCACAACGGTCTGTCTCGATCTGGAGCTCTACGTCGATGCCCAATGCGTGACTGTGCCCCTACCCCCTCCTCCAGTTCCGTTTCTTGGATCTTCTTTTTGACAATAAGCACACTCGGTTGTCCCGTATCTGCCTACTGAAGACTGGCTGTTTCGGTAAACTCATTGTCCTTCACTTCCATGCCCACACCTCTTGTGGTGCATGGATTGACAAGCACTCTTTCTGACGGTGACTATGCTCTAGAGGATATGGATGTCCAGTCAGAGGAAATGGAGAACAAGGAACCGACTAATATTCTCTCTGACCTCCCCGGTAAATCACTGCCTCCGAGGGAGCGAGAACAGAATAACCATCGCTAACCAATGGCTTCCACAGAGACTTCTGTCTTGCAGTGGAACCTAAATACAAATCGGTCACATTTGGAAGAATTGCAGCTCCCGGTCTGGGAGAAACATTTCTGAATTTGCTTACAAGAAACACATCTTAGTCACCGACACATCTGTATTACGGGGCTACCACTCTTACAGGAAGGACGATACTGCTGGAGGCAGGGCTAAAGGTGGAGTGACCGTTTTCCTCGATGACGGATGCCACTTCTCTCCTGTCCCCTCTTACCGTGACCATGCAAGCAATTGCTGTGAAAGTTCTCACACCATTTAATATCACAGTGTGTTCTTTATACTTGCCCCCTAATAATGCCCTTGATGCAGACACACTGATGAAACTCTTCTGTGCATTCCCACGCCCATTTCTCCGTATGGGGGGACTCGGCTACAACTTGCTCCAGGAGTCAGATGATCATGTGACTCAACCATTCTGAGATTATCTGCCTTCTGAATGTGCCTCAGAAGACACACACTTCCACAGCTACAGGGTCTTTTTTAGCCATTGTCCTTTGTTTTTGTTCTCCAGCTATTGCCGATTCAGTTCAGTGGAAAGTGGCTACAGATTTACAGTCTTGTGACCACTTCGCAGTGTGGATCCGACTGCCGACTAGGACGCTGGTGAAAAGGGGACCGTGCAGATGGATGATAAAAGGGCAAGTTGATTACAGTATAGTCGACAGGCTTATTTTTTAACAGGACTGTGCACAAGAGGTGGTGGCCCATATCACTTGTGAGATACAACGGACTGCCGCAGAGTACATCCCCAGGTCTAGTAACCATCTCAGGTGGCGCCCTGTACTTTGGTGGAATGTTGAGTTTCGATTGGGAATCAGGGCCAGAAGAACAGCTGTGTGGAACTTCACTGTCCAACTGCAGAAAACCTTCATGCCTTCAGATCTGGGAGAGCACATGTGGGGTGAGTGATAAAAGAATGGAAGAGGGCTTCCTGGAGGGAATACATGACTTCCATTAATCAGTCCACTTCCACTGCACAAGTTTTGGAATGAGTAAGATGGATTTCAGGTAAGGGTAGTAAGCGTCCCCTTAAGACCTTGTCAAGTAATGGGGCCTGGCGGACACACCAGAAGACATGGCTCAGATTTTAGCTGAACACTTATTTACTGTTACTACCTCATCCAGACAAGCTCCCGCTTTTCAGGTGTTGTGAAGGACTGCAGAGATGAGGAAGCTCTGTTGTGTCGGTATCTGGGCCGACACCGTGAAGTTGAGATGGCTGAAAAGGCAAGCTAGACTAACGCAGACGGGCGTGAAGTACTGGAACAGGATACGTAATTAATGTTAGGAAGAAAAGTACGGAGCAGGTTTAATACTTAACTTTACTCATTCCTTGTGGTACATCGATCTTGACGATACACAGAAGACTTTAAGTACAATCACTGTATGGCTAATGTCGCCTTGCTAGTTCGTAGCCATTAACTTAGCTGATGGCTATTCTGTCTCTCGGCTAATGAGAGAGAAAGGCTTCGTACATCTGGTCGGTAGCTAGGTTCTCGTACAACTGGGGCGAGTGCTCTCTCGTATCACGAGACCTGCCTTGGTGGTGGCGCTAGGTCTGCGATTACACAGTGGCGACACGCGGGTCCGACATGTACTAAATGGACCGCGGCTGATTTAAGCTACCACCTAGCAAGTGTGGTGTCTGGCGGTGACACCACATTCCTCCCTCGCAAATCAGCGAACGGTCGTGTGATAAGGCTTCCGCCCGCCGTGGGGAGGACCACATGTTGACGTATGCGATGAGGTGTGGAGCCTAACAACAGGCGAGGCTGTGCCACCCGCACCCGGCCATTCGGTCCGAGGGGAGCTAGGAAACGCCTGAAAAACTAGTCCAGGGTGCACGTCAACATGCGGTGTATGCGCCCGTAAAGAGACAGGAGGGACCGAAGGATCAACCTCCATTGCGTCGGGGTAGCCGACGCGCGATGACGTCATGTGGTCCGGAGCGGGCGGGAGTTCCATGGCGGAGGACAGCTGGTCACGGGAAGCGATCGGCGGCGCGTGACCCTGGGAGGCGCTTGGCGGCTGCAACGAAGCGTCGAATGCGGGCGGCGGCGGCGGCGGCTGCTGCTGCTGCTGCGGCGGCGGCGCGTCGCCATGGGGCAAAATGGAAGGCATCGTCGGTAACACCTGGGGATGAGGCGAGCCAGTAGATGGGTCCCCAGGGCGCTGACCGGACGGCACCGTCGCTGAAAGCAGACGGGGAGCGGCAGAACCCGAGCGACGACAGAGGCGCAGCTGATTGAGATGCCAACGCACCTCACCAGAGGCCCCCAAAACCAAATACATCGCGCGGCCGAGGCAGCGAAGAATGCGCCCTGCGAGCCAATGCCGTGAACCTCGATAGTTGCGATAAAATACAACGTCGCCTGGAGCAAAAGCAGGAGTCTGCCGCTGCACAGGAACCTGATGCGGCGGATGCAGCAAAGACATCAAGGTGCGATGAGGACGACCGTGGAGCAACTCAGCCGGCGAGCGACCATCTCGGGGCTGAGAGCGATACGAAGACAAAAAGAGCAACAATGCGTCCTCCCGAGAATGCGACTCTTTCAATTTCAACATCTGTGACTTGAAAGTCCGGACCAATCGTTCAGCGGCACCGTTGGACTGAGGCGAAAACGGCGCGGATGTCAGATGTTGAATACCATTGGCCTGGCAGAATGACTGAAATTCTGCGGACATGAATTGTGGGCCATTGTCGGAAACAATAGTCTGCGGAAGACCTTCAATGCAAAAGATAGCAGACAACGCTTGGATGGTGGCGGAGGACGTCGTGGAAGACATCCGGACAACAAAAGGAAAATTACTGAAGGCATCGACCAGAACCAACCATCGAGCATTCCAGAATGGACCAGCAAAATCAATGTGCAAGCGTTGCCAAGGGGAAGTGGCTTTTGGCCACGCAAAGACTTTCTGCGGCGGTGCGGACTGTTGTTCGGCACACGCCGGGCACGAAGAACACATATTCGTAATTGCAGCATCGATTCCGAACCAAGTACAGTGCTGACGAGCAAGTTGTTTCGTTCGCACTATACCCCAATGTCCTTGGTGAAGAAGCCGTAAAACAGAGGACTGTAACGAACGTGGGACCACGACTCTGGACTGATCATTATCAGAACGCAACAACAAAACACCACGTCGAACAAAAAGTCTCTCCTTCTGAGCAAAAAATCGGCGAACCAACGGATCCTCGATCCGAGACTTTGACAAAGGCCATTGCGTAGTTTTGGCAACAAAACGTAAAACAGTAGCAAGGACAGGGTCAGCAGCTGTGGCTGTAGCGACACGACGAAAATCAATCGGAAACGATTCGACCACTTCATCGGTTTCCGAATCAATGAACATGCAAGCAAGTTCGGAAGAATCGAATGCTTTATCCTCAGCAACAGGCAAACGGGACAACGCATCGGCGTTTCCGTGCTTAGCAGTGGACCGATACAAGATATCGTAGCGGTACTGCGAGAGGAAAATAGACCAGCGAATGAATTTCTGCGCTGTACGTGGAGGTACAGGCTTGGTCGGATGAAAAAGCGATGTCAAAGGTTTGTGGTCTGTGATGATGGTAAAGTGACGACCATACAAGAAATCATGGAACTTAGTAACACCAAACACGAGAGCCAAAGCTTCTTTCTCTATCTGTGAATAATTTCTTTGCGCAGATGAGAGCAATTTGGACGCAAAGGCAATAGGGCGATCATGGGAGCCACCTTTGTGCGCAAGCACAGAACCGATCCCGAAATCCGATGCATCTACCATCAACAAAAGGGGTTTCCGGGGATCGAATGGCGTAAGGCAAGTATTAGAAAGCAACGCCGATTTCAACTGGCGAAAGGCGCGTTCACATTCCGTCGTCCAGACGAACGGAACACCTTTACGGCGTAAGCGATGAAGCGGAGCTGAAATGGAAGAGGCATTGCGCACATATTTATTGTAATAATTAATTTTACCCAACACACTCTGTAGCTGTTTCACATTTTGAGGGGAAGGCAATTCTTGTATGGCACGGAGGTGCTCTGGACTCGGATGTATGCCTTGGGCATTAATGACATGTCCCAGGTATGGTAAGTCACGAGCAAAAAACACACATTTGTCCTTCCTCAAGCGAAGACCATTTTGCCGCAAGACCTGAAATAATGTTCGTAAGTTCGCAAGATGATCTTCTTCTGTCTGTCCGGAGATCACTATATCGTCCAGATAGTTTGCTGCAGTAGGGACCGACGCACAAATAGTTTGTAAATATTGCTGAAACAAGGTAGGGGCGGATGCACACCCGAATGGCAGTCTTTTGAAGCGGTACAATCCAAGATGCGTGTTAACCACCAATACGCGCTGGGATTCGTCGTCCACCGGTATTTGCAAGTACGCATCGGCTAGGTCCAACTTTGAAAAATATTTTCCCGGGCACAGTTTAGCAAAAAGATCTTCCGGGCGGGGCAAAGGAAAAGTAGCAGTCACTAGCTGTGGATTCACTGTGGCCTTGAAGTCCACGCAAAGTCTCAATTTTCCGGAAGGTTTTGGCAAAATTACTAAGGGTGAGGCCCAGAGAGAAGCTTGCACACGTTCAATTACACCCTGTGATTCGAGATCGTGTAACGTTCTTGCGACCTCATCACGCAATGCGTGGGGAACATTGCGCGCCCTGAAAAATTTCGGTTGCGCGTTTACCTTCAGTTCTAAATGTGCTGCATAGTTTTTAGCGCAACCTAAGCCCGGTGCAAAAATGTCTGCAAATTCGTCACACAGCCGAGAAACACTGTCTGTAGGCACAGTCTGATTCACTGATAGCACCCGATTTACAATAGACATGTTAAACAACTGAAACAAATCTAGACCAAACAAGTTCACTGCAGAAGAAGAACGAAGAACGTAAAATGACACAAGTTTTGTTTGTCCCTTGTATGTTGCAAGAAGGCTGCACTGTCCTAACACAAGAATTGTCTGTCCGGAATATGTAGTTAGCTTAACATTTGCGGAACGCAACGGAGGTTTGCCCAGTTGTTTGTACGTGTCGTGATTGAGCAATGAAACTGCAGCTCCGGTATCGAGCTGGAATGGTATCACTTTGCCTTCAAAGTCTAAGTCCACAAAAAGTTTATTGTTCTGCTGACGACAAAAGCGACTGTTTTGTGCAATTTGAATAGACACTGGTACAGAATCACTTGCTAATTGACGTGATTTCCGGCGACGCCGACGCACAGTTTTTGTGGGACGAACACAGTCACTGTTAGAGAAAGTGTCACTGGACGAAGCGGAATTAACGACATGAATGTCCATAGGCGAAGGTCCACGAGCCTGAGTGTCCTTGGTTCGATTCCGGCGCGAAGCAAAGGGCCTGGAATGATTGTGATCGTCTGATCTGAGCTTTGTCTGGCAAACACTTTGAACATGTCCTTTCTTATTGCAGAAAAAGCAAATAGCTTGGCGTGACGGGCAATGTTCACGCGAATGTCTAGTAGCACACCGCGGGCACGATTTCACTACATTTGTGGGCTGGCGCGGCACACGTGGCTTAGCGCGCAGCGGCAGCTGTGCGGACGTGCGCGAGGCCCGGTTACCGGGCCGCGCAGCGCGTCCAGCGGGCCGGTTAATGTTACACACGGCTGGCGAAGTTTCAAAAGATTCCTGAGCACAGTCAAGTGTGTCCTGTCTATCCAATATGTCTATCACTTGTTGAAGGGAGGGATTAACTAGTTTCAAAATTTGCTCCCGTATGCGAACATCAGAAACGTTCTGTGCAATTGCATCACGCACCATTGTATCTGAATAAGAAAGACCACAGTCACATTCAAAGGCACAGTCCCTAGTAAGTCCTTGCAATGTTGCTACCCACTCCCTATTAGTTTGACCGGCCGTACGTTTTGTACGAAAGAACGTATACCGTTTTGCAACCACATTAACTGTTTCTTTGAAATAGGCATCTAATGCAGACAAAATTTCCTCGTAGGACAGAGTTGCTACGTCGCGTCGGGGAAACAATTTCACTATCACACGGTATGTGGACACACCGACACAAGAAAGCAAAAACGGCTGCCGCTCTTTACCTTGAATTCTGTAGGCTGCTAGATGAAAGTTGAACTGGGGAGACCACTCGTGCCAGGTCTCATCGGCTGCCACGTATGGTCGAAAGGGAGGTGCAACAGCGTTTAGTGGCAGCGGTAGCGAAGAAGCGGCGGCGGCCGCATCGGTGTGCAGCGCACGTTGACCCTGGACGAGCTGTCCAAGGGCATCCAGTAACGCCTGCGTCTGCTGATTCTGCAAGCGATAAAATTCGGACAGTCCATCTGGAGAATGTGGCGAAGCCATGACACAATTAAATGTAAGCAATCAGAAAGAACTCTTTTCCCTCGTCGCCAATGTTGTGTCGGTATCTGGGCCGACACCGTGAAGTTGAGATGGCTGAAAAGGCAAGCTAGACTAACGCAGACGGGCGTGAAGTACTGGAACAGGATACGTAATTAATGTTAGGAAGAAAAGTACGGAGCAGGTTTAATACTTAACTTTACTCATTCCTTGTGGTACATCGATCTTGACGATACACAGAAGACTTTAAGTACAATCACTGTATGGCTAATGTCGCCTTGCTAGTTCGTAGCCATTAACTTAGCTGATGGCTATTCTGTCTCTCGGCTAATGAGAGAGAAAGGCTTCGTACATCTGGTCGGTAGCTAGGTTCTCGTACAACTGGGGCGAGTGCTCTCTCGTATCACGAGACCTGCCTTGGTGGTGGCGCTAGGTCTGCGATTACACAGTGGCGACACGCGGGTCCGACATGTACTAAATGGACCGCGGCCGATTTAAGCTACCACCTAGCAAGTGTGGTGTCTGGCGGTGACACCACAAGCTCAGTTTCTTCTTGCATAATGAGGAAGACTAAAACTTTCCATTCTTCATGTGGGAATTTGATTCAGCTTTGTCTGCAGCCAGAGACAGTGCTCCAAGATCTGATGGGATCCATTATGCCATGCTTCGTCAACTGCGCCCTGAAGTGAAAGAACAGCTCCTCTCTTGTTTCAATCGGATCTGGTTTGATGGACAGTACCCCACGACTTGGAAAGAGGCAATATTAATTCCATTCTGGAAACCAGGTGAGGACCGTAGCTCCCCTAATAGTTACTGGAGTGACACCCTTACCGGTTGTAGGGTAAGACTCTTGAACGCGTGTTCATCCGCCTCCTTGTCAGACTGCTCGAATCCCAAAGTCATCTGAAACGCTCCCTGTGTGGTTTCAGGCACTACCATTCCACCCTTGACAACTTAATTCTACTAGAGACGTCAATGCAGGAGTCCTTGTTATGCCAAAACAATTTGATTTGTGTGTTTTTTGACCTTGAATAAGCATATGACACTATTTGAAGGTACAAGATCCTTTGCCAACTTCACAAATGGGGACTATGTGGGTGCCTGCCGCTTCTGATCTAATCCTTTCTCGAGGACCGGCATTTTTGTTATCGCGTTGGTGATGCCATATCTGACTGCTGTGTTCAGGAGAATGGTGTGCCCCAGGGCAGTGTCCTCAGTATCACATTGTTTGCCGTCGCTATCGATGACATTTCCACTGCAGTCAAGAGCCCTGACAAATGCTCTTTGTTTGTGGATGACTTGGCAATCTTCTATGCTTCCTCTGATCTCACAATGACAACGAGGCAGCTACAGCTGACCATGGGGAGCCTGGAAACCTGGGCCCGGACAACTGGTTTTCAGTTCTCACCCGAGAAGACTGCATGCGTCAATTTTAACTCTGCTCGTCAGTTTCAACCAACTATTGCCCACAATATTTTAAGTTTTCAAAACACTGTGCGCTTTTTGGGTTTATCATTTGACTCAAAATTAACTTGGCTCTCACACATGGAAGATCTTGGAACAAAGGGCTTCCAGTCACTGAATATTTTGAAATGCCTTAGTGGAGAAACATGGGTGCTGACAGGTCCCGCCTCCTGCAGTTTGCTGGCCGCGGTTCTAGGTGCGCAGTCTGGAACCGTGCGACTGCCACGGTCGCAGGTTCGAATCCTGCCTCGGGCATGGATGTGTGTGATGTCCTTAGGTTAGTTAGGTTTAAGTAGTTCTAAGTTCTAGGGGACTGATGACCACAGCTGTTAAGTCCCATAGTGCTCAGAGCCATCCTGCAGTTTTATAGGGCATTTGTTTGATCACGCTTAGATTATGGCAGCGTGGTCTACGGATCGGCCCATCCTTCCTACCTTACGATGCTAGGTGCTGTCCACAATCAGGGCATTCAGATATCGATTGGGTCCTTTTGAACCAGCCCAGTTCAATCTGTAAACAGAGGCTGGTGAACCACAACTCTGAATTTGGCGACGTATCTTTTTGGGTCGACAGGTGCTGAAAATCTCAGCTTCATCTCAGTCATTCACATTTAGTTCAGTGGTCCAACCCACCTTTGAACGACTATTCAGGAATGAGCCCCATGTAACTAAACCATTTGGTATACGTGCTACAGACTGTCTCAAAGATCTGGATCTCTTTGGCATCAAAATACACAGCCAGGGATGGAACACATTGCCGCCTTGGTGTCTTCAGAGGCCCAAAGTGATTTTGGCATTGTAGAAGAAAACTTGTACTCCAGATTTTGTTTTTACATTTTAGTTTTTGTCCATTTTAAGTACGTACCACAGTTTTATAATTGCTTGTACAGATGGATCCCAGCAAGAGAATGCTCTCGGTTGTTCTGCTGTTTTCCCTGATAGGATTTTGATGGCACTCAAGGGGGTTCAGAGATCACTGTACAAGGCTCCGTGCAAGGCACCCCACTGTCTTATAAACCTCGTGCAGTCGAGGAGACTCCCACCGTGGGGCACTCTCCTTCCACATCTCCTGGTGAGAAAAACTACTTTGATATTGGCCTTACTGAGTTGGCCCACATTTTTTATTCAGTAATGAGCCACCCTTCCCTCTCCCCGCCCCTTTTGTTCAGGGCATCTGCTCACGGTCATCTGTATTTTGTCGAACTGACCCTGCCCTTTTGGCCCTTCGCACTATGAGGTGCATTCAAGTTCTAAGGCCTCCGATTTTTTTTTTCTCCAGACTGGAAAGAGATAGAAACAGTGCATTGTTTTAAAATGAGGCCGCGTTCATTGTCAATACATCCCAGAGATGGCAGCACCGTATGGCAGATGGAATTTTACCGCCAGCGGTGAGAATGAGAACTGTTTTAAATACTTAAAATGGTGACGTTTTCCTTACTTGAACAGCGTGCAATCATTTGTTTTCTGAATTCGCGTGGTGTGAAACCAATTGAAATTCATCGACAGTTGAAGGAGACATGTGGTGATAGAGTTATGGATGTGTCAAAAGTGTGTTCGTGGGTGCGACAGTTTAATGAAGGCAGAACATCGTGTGACAACAAACCGAAACAACCTCGGGCTCGCACAAGCCGGTCTGACGACATGATCGAGAAAGTGGAGAGAATTGTTTTGGGGGATCGCCGAATGACTGTTGAACAGATTGCCTCCAGAGTTAGCATTTCTGTGCGTTCTGTGCACACAATCCTGCATGACGGCCTGAAAATGCGCAAAGTGTCATCCAGGTGGGTGCCACGAATGCTGACGGATGACCACACGGCTGCCCGTGTGGCATGTTGCCGAGCAATGTTGACGCGCAATGACAGCACGAATGGGACTTTCTTTTCGTCGGTTGTGACAATGGATGAGACGTGGATTCCATTTTTCAATCCAGGAACAAAGTGCCAGTCAGCTCAGATTCACCGCCACCAAAAAAATTTCGGGTAACCGCCAGTGCTGAAAAAGTGATGGTGTCCATGTTCTGGGACAGCGAGGGTGTAATCCTTACCCATTGCGTTCCAAAGGACACTACGGTAACAGGTGCATCCAACGAAAATGTTTTGAAGAACAAATTCCTTCCTGCACTGCAACAAAAACGTCCGGGAAGGGCTGCGCGTGTGCAGTTTCACCGAGACAACGCACCCGCACGTCGAGCTAACATTACGCAACAGTTTCTTCGTGATAACAACTTTGAAGTGATTGCTCATGCTCCCTACTCACCTGACCTGGCTCCTAGTGACTTTTGGCTTTTTCCGACAATGAAAGACACTCTCCGTGGCCGCACATTCACCAGCCGTGCTGCTATTGCCTCAGCGATTTTCCAGTGGTCAAAACAGACTCCTAATGAAGCCTTCGCCGCTGCCATGGAATCATGGCGTCAGTGTTGTGAAAAATGTGTACGTCTGCAGGACGATTACGTTGAGAAGAAACACCAGTTTCATCAATTTCAGGTGAGTAGTTAATTAGAAAAAAAATCGGAGGCCTTAGAACTTGAATGCACCTCGTAAATGTGCCCTCCCACGTTTCTTTTCCCAGGTGTCAGGGGTCATCTCTCGTGCACTCTCATGTCCGTCCTTGTTTTTTTTTCGTATGAAAATTTTGTCCTCATGGAATTAAGTACCTGAATTTCCTTCTGGAATTGCAGTCCCTCGGGTAGCACAAACACTGGTTCAAAAGGCCCTCAGTGTTACCTCCAGGATGGCCAAGTTTTCTCCCCCTTTTCCTTATGTTTTTCCTGTTGCATAGCATGAGATTTTTAAGTTAGTGATGATGATGCAGCCATGTATGTTACTAGAAGTAGAGATTATTTTGTTTTGTTTCCTCTTCTATTCTATTATCTTCGTCTGGTGTCTTTCATGTCGTCACGATCACAGTACGGTGTGGGGATTGGGGGGGTGGGCGGTGGTGCCAGAGTCCCTGTCAGGCAGAGTGCCTCTAGATTGCCTTTCGGTCTCGCGTGCCCTCGTTTCCCACATCCTGTTTCTGACCCTTGGTGCCGCCTCAACATTCCTTCTATCTCTTTGTTTGCCTGCTTTCCTTTCCCATCAGCTTAATCTCTACCATCTTGGATTGTGGGACTGATGACCTTGCTGTTTCCCACCCCCTCCCCTCCCCACGCCTCCCAATCACCAGAAGCAGTGGAATTCCACCCTGCTCTGCTCACTGATTGTGCACAAACATCTTTCCCGCAACCTCCGTGTCCTCTGTTCTGCCTCTCCCTCCCAATAAAAAAATGCTACGCCCTCGTACACTGCGCACAGCTCTGCTACCTGCCGAAAAGACCTCATAGGCCCGCCTGCACGCTCTCGCATCTCTGCAGAGGTACAGCGTCTCGTGTCGACGTGAGGACGAGTGGTCGGAAGTGACAGACAGTGAGCTCAGTCTAGTAAAGCCCACGACACGGTCGTGACGTACCTCTTCCGGCCGCTTCGACGGACTGAGGATCTCCTTACTCGTCTTCACGTAGACTCAGCCCTGTGATGCACAGCTTCTTGCTCCGGGCAGAGGACACTGCGATGTGCAGTGCTCGTGGTGTACAGACCACTATTTGCCACATTTTGTTAGTCTGAATTTTATTTTCCTATCGGAGGGTAGCGACAGATTTGCCGGCAGACCTGACCTCTATTTTAAGTGTCTTTCCAATAAATATGCTTAGAGTTTTAAAGTTTTGTGAAATGCCCAACATATTTTCCCAAGATTTGAGGGAGATGGTCTTAATGTGTTGTCATGGTGACTGGCTTACCCATGGTTCTGTAAGTGGTCAGCTGGGCATATTTGCCTGTGCTGTTGTTGTGGATCCTCTGTTATTTGTGTTTTAATTGCTAGTATAGCACCTTTCACCCTCTCTCCATTTTCTTGAGGTGTGAGACAGAGTGGTTGTGTGAGTGAGGTAGGAGTGGATGCACAAATGCCATTTTGGATGTTTTATTCTCACTGTGTGCAACAATTTTAACCATGTTCATTCCTTTTAAAATGTGCCAGGGTGCTGGTAACCTTGCCATTGAGTGCCTGTAAAGTCAGATTACACGCACGCACCCACATATACGCACGCACATATACGCATGATGTGTGTGTGTGTGTGTGTGTGTGTGTGTGTGTGTGTGTGTGTGTGTGCGTGTGGGGTACTCAATATCTGAAGGATTTGTCTGAAGACTGTCAGTGGAGGCCGCAGAGAGATGTGGCTATTCAAAAGGAGTCAATATGGAATAAGTTAGAGAGGCCCTGTTTTAGTGTATCCTTGTGATGTAATCCTTAAAACTTGTATATTTATGCAATGTTGATCCATTATTGATAATGGTTAAACCGATTGGAAGAGACAATAATTATGGTTTCAGCAACCGGATGCACCTGCAGTAATCTGAGTCTTCTGTAAAGCCGAATTGTCTGTCACTTTGTGGACGGCTGTGCGGCGCGGCGGGAATGGCAGAGGACAGATCCGAACGGGGCGAACCTCCGTCGAAGGTCCAACGTGACGGCGAGAGACCAGAGAGGGAGGTAGCGGTCGATGTGCACGGTATAAATATTAACCGGCTTCCAGATGAAATAATGATCAATATATTTTCCTCCCTCGGCTTTAACGAGCTCATAGACATTGTACAAAATGTTTGCTTGCGTTGGAGGCGACTGGCACATGACCCGACACTCTGGCTTGACAAGGAGTACATCGTCAGGGGAAGGTAAGTGGAGGTGCTGGCAGTTACCGTTCCGGTCGACTTTAGTCTGAATACTGCAAGTTCTCTTTTGTTTTATTAAATTTCAGTTTGTATTCGTACGACTAAATGACCGCTGGTTGTTTTGTATTTTAACTATGTTTCACCTTGTACATATGTTCTACACATTAAAACTGTATCATCAGAAATGATAGCAAATAATGAAATTTTACTTTTTGTGTATGTACGGTACTCGCTTAGCACCCACTCCTTTGCTCGTGTGGACTGTTAAGGTAAGCGCATTTTTTTTCTTATTTAATGGAATGTCTTTGCTGTCACAAATTACATCAGATTCTAAACTTTTCACTCTAATTGAGGCTGTACAAGTGTTATATTTCCTGAATGTATTTCTGACAAGAAATGAGGGGTTTTCCTCAATTGAGCCTTTTGATTTCTTGTGACAATATTTCGTCTCCTAACACATATTTGTTTGTATCCGGCTGAAAAGTGAAACATGAATTTCCATAGACTTAGTGTTAAAATTTTTTTCATTTAAGAAAATATTTTCTAAAAAATTATCTTTTCATTAATTCAACCCCTTTAGGATTGAATTTCCAAAAGCGGTAAAACGTGTTTTTTTTATTTCTAACTATGAAGCCAAATACAAATTTTTATTGATTTATCTTAATCTCCTTGCATAACGAAATATTAAAAAAATTCATCACGTGTTTTGCTCCCTTGGGGGTGGAATTTTGAACAGTCCTCTCGTAAATGACACACACAGAGCAAGGTCCACACATTCTCCAAATTTTAAGTTTATATCCTTAGTGGTTTGGGTTGGGCAGTGATGAGTCAGTGAATCAGCACGGGCCTATTTCACTCCCATAGTAGTTAAATTTTCAAAGACAGTGAAACACGGTGGTTTTTTAACTGAGTAGCCAAATATCAGTTTTCAAAGATTTAGCTATAAAAATGCATTGCTGTTGTAGTCTTCACTCTGAGTACCGGTTTGGTGCAGCTCTCCATGCTACTCTATCTTGTGTGTGTTTCTTCATCTCTGTGTAGCAATACGAGGGGTACCAAATTTGTTACAAAAGTCAGTAAATTACTCAGCGGACAGTATTTTTCAGTAAAGGTATTTCGTTCATTCCAGGCAAGTGTCGATTCGTTAAGTCATCGTCCAGACACAAGTTGACTGTAATCTGAATCTGTTTTAGCAAACTAATAATTTCTCTCAGGCAATAAAATTTTATTGATTATGAAATAAAAGCTCTTGAAGTTTATACAGAATTGGAAATGTTTAATTAGTAATTCCATACCTTAATTTATTTATTTAATATAAAGGTATTTTGAATTTTGTATGCATAAAAAAAGTGTGAATTCATGTGCGGCTTTTACTCGGAGACGAGTTACCAGTTAGAGTGCTAAAAGTGCGCATGTACAGTTCGCTGACCTATGTGGTGAATTTCATTTTGTGATCATGACCCAAATGGAGAGTAAATCCAGTTTCATTTAAACTTTATGTGAGATACACACATCACGTTATTAAAAGAGAGTCGTTTAGCCCATTAGGGAAAACTGAAACCTGCGCACTCGATTTGAAATATGTTACGTGCCAGTGCGTGATCGAGCTGTCCAGTAAATGGTGTACAATAGTTACAAATGTGTTTGGACTTACTGCACAAAGTTGGAAATTAATTTTGAGACAAGTGCCGATTTTGACAATAAATGAACCGAAAGTTTATTCAAAATATCAAGGTCTAGTTTTAATTGAGACATGTATCACCATGTTGATTACGTTGCCTAGCAACAGTGTAAAGCAGCTTAATTCATTAGAACGATTTGTGATCGCATGATAGTATGAGAGTGTTTTTCTTTCCCCATAAGTGCCAATAAACCTGCAGTCTCAAGAGCTAAATTATTAACAGTTGTGTAACTTCATTAATTGTCCTACACCTCTACAGAACTTGTATCGTCTCTTCACAAGAGGTCTCAAGAAACCAGGATAAACAAAAAGAAGAAAAAGACTAAAGAAGAGGCATCAGTATATCCGTATATCTACTGCAACCTACATCTTTCTGAATCTGCTTATTGTATTAACCTCTCTGCTCCCTCTACGATCTTTACCCCCCACACTTCCCTCAAATACTAAACTGATCTCTCAGAATGTGTCCTATCAGCCAATCCCTTCTTTTTGTCAAGTTGTCTCACTAATTCCTGGTCTACCCAATTCCATTCAGTACCACCTCATTAGTTGCACGATTGACCTATCTTATCTTCAGCATTCTTCTGTAGCACCACATTTCGAGAGCTTCTATTATCTTTTTCTCTGAACTGTTTATCGTCCACTTTTCATTTCCACACATGGTTACACTTAAATCTATATTCCGTGTTAACAACATTCTCTTTTTCAGAAATGCATTTCATGCCATTGCCAGTCTTCATTTTATATTCTCTCTGCTTTGACCATCATCAGTTATTTTGCTACCCAAATAGTAAAATTCTCCTACTACTTTGTGTCTCATTTTGTAATCTAATTCCCTGAGCATCGCCTGATTTAATTAGACTACATTCTATTATCCTCGTTTTGCTTTTGTTGACGATCATTGTATATCCTCCTCTCAAGATACTGTCCATTCACTTCAACTGCTCTTTCACGTCCTTTCCTGTCTTTGACAGAATTACAATGTCATGGACACAACTCAAAGTTTTCACTTCTTCTGCCTGAATATTAGTTTGTACTCCAAATTTTTCTTTTGTTTCCTTTACTGAATAACATCGGGGATAGGCTACAACCCTGACTCACTCCCTTCTCAACCACTGCTTCCCTTTGACACACCTGGACTCTTATAACTGCTATCTGGTTCCTGTGCAAATTGTAGATAGCCTTTCGCTCCCTATATTTTACCCCTGCTAACTTCAGAATTTCGACTAGTATTCAAGTAGTGCTCGGGTAGCTCAGTTGGTAAAGCACTTGCCCCCGAAAGGCAAAGGTCCCAAGTTCGAGTCTCGGTCCGGCACACAGTTTTAATCTGCCAGGAAGTTTCTTAGTATTCAAGTAAACATTGTCAAAGGCTTTCTCTAAGTCCACAAATGCTATAAATGTAAGTTTGCCTTTCCGTAACCTGTCTTAAAAGATAAGGGATCATTACCTCATGTTTTCGTTCATTTCTCCAGAATCAAAACCGATTTTCCCTGAGGTTTGCTTCTACCAGTTTCTCCGTTCTTCTGTGGAAAATTTGTGTTAGTATTTCGCAACCATGACGTATTAAATTGATTATTCAGTAATTTGCACACCTGTCAACAACAGCTTGCTTTAGAATAGGAATTATTGCATTCTTATTGAAGTCTGGGGTATTTTGCCTGTCTCATATATCTAGCACACCAGATGGAAGAGTTTTGTCATGCCTGGCTCTCCCAAGGCAATCGGTGGTTATCGAGGAATTCTATCTACTTCCATGGCCTTTTTTTGCCTTAGATATTTCAGAGCTTTGTCAAATTCCTCTTGCAGTATCATATCTCCCATCTTAGTTTCATCTGTGTCCACTTCCCTATGTATAATATTGCTTTAACGTTCATCTTCATTATATATACTCCATCAATCTTGCAGCTTTCCCGTTTTTTCTTAAGTCTTGTTTACCATCTGAGCTTTTGATATTCATGCAGGTGGTCCTCTTTTCCCTGAATGCCTCTTTAATTTTCCTGCAGGCATTATCTGTCTAGTGAAAAACACTTCTGAATCCTTACATGTATTGTCTGGCTATTCCTGCTAGCAATTTTGCACTTCCTGTGAATCTCAATTTTTAAACGTTTGCATTTCCTTTAATCTCCTTCATTTGCTGAATTTTTAAATTCTCTCTTGTCGTCAATTAAATTCAATATCTCTTGGTTATACAAGGATTCCTACTAGGCCCTTTTGCTGTAGCTATTTGAGCCCCTGCTGCCTTCACTATTTTCTCTTAAAACTATGCATTTATAGTCAACCATTGTATATTGCTCCCTCTGAACGTCTCAGCAACCTGTGGTTCTTTCAACTTATCCAGGTTCCTTCTCCTTAATTTCTTACCTTTTACCAATTTATTCAGTTTTAATCTACAATTCATAACCAATAAATTGTGGTCAGAAACTAAATCTGCCCTTGAAATGTCTTAAGAGTTTAAAATCTGGTTTCTAGATCTCTGTCTAGTCGTCATATAATCGATCTGAAACCTTCCAGTGCTCCAGGTGTCTTCCATGTATACAACCTTCTTTTATGATTCTTCAACAAAGTGGTAGCAATGATTAAATTATGCTCTGTGCAAAATTTTACCAGGTGCCTTCTTCTTCCATTCTTTTCTCCTAGTCCATATTCATCTACTTTTCTCCTTCTCTTCGTTTTATGACTATTAAACTCCAGTCCCATATCATGATTAAATTTTCCTGTCCTTTAACTATCTGAATAATTTCTTTTATCTCATTGTATATTTCTTCAATCTCTTCATCTGCAGAGCTAGTTGGCATGCAAACTACTTCTGCTGTGGTAGATGTAGCTTCGTGTCTGTCTCGGCTATGATAATACGTTCACTATGCTGTCCATAGTAGCTTAGCCGCATTCCTATTTTTCTCATTCATTATTAACCTTCTCCTTCTGGTCAGGTGAATACAGGGTTATAAATACAAAATAGAAATGCATACACAATGAAATACAGGGTGAGCACAGTCTTGCCCTGATTATAAAAATTTATAACAGAATAACTGTTTGACATAATAAGTTACATTTGATGCTGTTACATAGGTTAGTGTTACTAGTTTTTTTAAAGACCACTTACGTTAGTAAACCTCAATGTGTGCTCCCTTGGTAGCTCGGAGAATGTCGAGGCGATATTCCAGATCCCGCCAGGTGTTTCGTAACGTGTGTTCTGTCACAGTACCCACAACAGCTTGTATCCTAGCCTTCAGTTTGTCGTCATCAGCAACTGGTGTGACGAAGAGATGCCTTGATATAGCCCCATCAAAACAAAAGTCAAGGGGTGTAATGTCTGAAGAGGGGAGTAATGTCTGGATCGGTGGATTGGAAGGAATGGTCAAACACCCTGGCCACCCCGCTCTCCAAACATTACGCCCCTTAACTTTTTTAATTCTGGGGCTATATCAAGGACAGCGCCTTCGTCACACCAGCTGCTGACGTCGACGAACTGAAGGCTAGGATACAAGCTGCTGTGGGTACTTTGACAGAGCACTCATTACGAAACACCTGGCGGAAAATGGAATACCGCCTCGACATTCTCAGAGCTACCAAGGAAGCACACGTTGAGGTTTACTAACATAAGTGGTCTTAAAAAAAAACTTAATAACACTAACCTATGTAATGGCATCAAATGTAAATTATAATGTCAAACGGTTATTCTGTAATAAATTGTTATTATCAGGGCAAGACTTTGTGCTCACCTAGTATATTCATAAGACACTTAACCCCTGCTTTTACTTGCTTAGGGGTCGTACTTAATAGTGAAACAGTTTTATTTATTTTCAAAAAATCTTTCACTCCCAATAGGGGTAAATTTTTTTTTTTTCAAAACTTCTGAAACACAAATCTCTGACTGAGAAACAAGTGCCTTAAGAGCAACAAATTTTCAGAAAACCTTTCACTACCTATTTCGTCCCCCTTAGGGGTGGAATTTCAAAAACTCCCTTGTCAAATAATGCCTACAATATAAGATCAACATCCTCTTCAAATTTCAAGTTTCTATTCTGTGTGGTTGTGACCGGGTGATGATGATTCAGCGAGTCATTCTATCAGTACATTGCCTTTTGTATATAGAGATAATGGAAAGAATACGTGACGATTAAATTTACCCTTGATGCGGGGCTGTACAGGATGCGACATTTAGTGCGCACAGCAGCCATTATGGCATCAACAACGGCTCTGAACTGGTTCGGCACTGAATCAGCTGAGCTTGAATAAGAGATACGGGTGCATCAGTTGTAGAGACGTGAGCCGGTCGGTGTGGCCGTGCGGTTCTAAGCGCTTCAGTTTGGAACCATGTGACCGCTATGGTCGCAGGTTCGAATCCTGCCTCAGGCCTGGATGTGTGTGATGATGTCCTTAGGTTAGTTATGTTTAAGTAGTTCTAACAAGGGGAAGCCGCCATTTGTGAAATTCAGATTCGGTTCATACTGCGCATAACAAAAGCTCATGGCCAGAGGTGTAATGTGGCAAAGCACCAAGATGCACTTCTCAGCCATTGTTGAGAAAATCGACAGTTAAAAGAAACCGTTGCGATGAAATACTCTCTATGATTAATAATTTTCTATAGCGTTGTGGCGCAGCAGTAAAGGCTCGGGTTTGTAATCCGAAGGTCGCCGGATCGAATCTTGCGCCATGCTACCATTTTTTTTAGTATTTGTTTTTTGTAATTAAAATACGTCTTCCGTTAACTATACGTGGTAAACATAATGAAGACAATTAATAACATTTGTGAAATACAACTTCGTTTGCGGAAAACATAATCATGTTCGAAGTCGCCAGTTTTTCCACGACAAACGACTTTCAACAACTTATTATATGCATAATTGTTGTAACTGATTGCCGGGAATATATATATATATAGTGTGTGTGTGTGTGTGTGTGTGTGTGTGTGTGTGTGTGTGTGTGTGTGTGTGTGTGTGCGCGAGTGTGTGTGTGTGCGAGTGTATACCCGTCCTTTTTTCCCCCTAAGGTAAGTCTTTCCGCTCCCGGGATTGGAATGACTCCTTACTCTCTCCCTTAAAACCCACATCATTTCGACTTTTCCCTCTCCTTCCCTCTTTCCTGATGAGGCAACAGTTTGTTGCGAAAGCTTGAATTTTGTGTCTATGTATGTGCCTGTTTGTGTTTCTATCGACCTGCCAGCGCTTTCGTATAGTAAGTCACATCATCTTTGTTTTTATTTTTTTACATTCCACGTGGAAAAATATATCTAAAAACACAGATGATGTGACTTACCGAACGAAAGTGCTGGCAGGTCGATAGACACACAAACATACACATGAAATTCAAGCTTTGGCAACAAACTGTTGCCTCATCAGGAAAGAGGGAAGGAGAGGGAAAGACGAAAGGATGTGGGTTTTAAGGGAGAGGGTAAGGAGTCATTCCAATCCCGGGAGCGGAAAGACTTACCTTAGGGGGAAAAAAGGACGGGTATACACTCTCTCTCGCGCGCGCGCGCTCTCACACACACATATCCATCCACACATCTACAGACACAAGCACACACATTTAAAGACAAAGAGTTTGGGCAGAGATGTCAGTCGAGGCAGAAGTGCAGAGGCAAAGATGTTGTTGAATGACAGGTGAGGTATGAGTGGCGGCAACTTGAAATTAGCGGAGATTGAGGCCTGGTGGATAACGGGAAGAGAGGATATATTGAAGAGCAAGTTCCCATCTCCGGAGTTCGGATAGGTTGGTGTTAGTGGGAAGTATCCAGATAACCCAGATGGTGTAACACTGTGCCCAGATGTGCTGGCTGTGCACCAAGGCATGTTTAGCCACAGGGTGATCCTCATTACCAACAAACACTGTCTGCCTGTGTCCATTCATGCGAATGGACAGTTTGTTGCTGGTCATTCCCACATAGAATGCATCACAGTGTAGGCAGGTCAGTTGGTAGATCACGTGGGTGCTTTCACACATGGCTGTGCCTTTGATCGTGTATACCTTCCGGATTACAGGACTGGAGTAGGTGGTGGTGGGATGGTGCATGGGACAGGTTTTACACCGGGCGCAGTTACAAGGGTAGGAGCCAGAGGGTAGGGAAGGTGGTTTGGGGATTTCATAGGGATGAACTAAGAGGTTACGAAGGTTGGGTGGACAGCGGAAAGACACTCTTGGTGGAGTGGGGAGGATTTCGTGAAGGATGGATCTCATTTCAGGGCAGGATTTGAGGAAGTCGTATCCCTGCTGGAGAGCCACATTCAGAATCTGATCCAGTCCCGGAAAGTATCCTGTCACAAGTGGGGCACTTTTGTGGTTCTTCTGTGGGAGGTTCTGGGTTTGAGAGGATGAGGAAGTGGCTCTGGTTATTTGCTTCTGTACCAGGTTGGGAGGGTAGTTGCGGGATGCGAAAGCTGTTGTCAGGTTGTTGGTGTAATGCTTCAGGGATTCCGGACTGGAGCAGATTCGTTTGCCACGAAGACCTAGGCTGTAGGGAAGGGACCGTTTGATGTGGAATGGGTGGCAGCTGTCGTAATGGAGGTACTGTTGCTTGTTGGTGGGTTTGATGTGGACGGATGTGTGAAGCTGGCCATTGGACAGGTGGAGGTCAACATCAAGGAAAGTGGCATGGGATTTGGAGTAGGACCAGGTGAATCTGATGGAACCAAAGGAGTTGAGGTTGGAGAGGAAATTCTGGAGTTCTTCTTCACTGTGAGTCCAGATCATGAAGATGTCATCAATAAATCTGTACCAGATTTTGGGTTGGCAGGCCTGGGTAACCAAGAAGGCATCCTCTAAGCGACCCATGAATAGGTTGGCGTACGAAGGGGCCATCCTGGTACCCATGGCTGTTCCCTTTAATTGTTGGTATGTCTGGCCTTCAAAAGTGAAGAAGTTGTGGGTCAGGATGAAGCTGGCTAAGGTAATGAGGAAAGAGGTTTTAGGTAGGGTGGCAGGTGATCGGCGTGAAAGGAAGTGCTCCATCCCAGCGAGGCCCTGGACGTGCAGGATATTTGTGTATAAGGAAGTGGCATCAATGGTTACAAGGATGGTTTCTGGGGGTAACGGATTGGGTAAGGATTCCAGGCGTTCGAGAAAGTGGTTTGTGTCTTTGATGAAGGATGGCAGACTGCACGTAATGGGTTGAAGGTGTTGATCTACGTAGGCAGAGATACGTTCTGTGGGGGCTTGGTAACCAGCTACAGTGGGGCGGCCGGGATGATTGGGTTTGTGAGTTTTAGGAAGAAGGTAGAAGGTAGGGGTGCGGGGTGTCGGTGGGGTCAGGAATGTTTCCCTCTATTATAACCATATATATATAATATATATAAAATTACAAAAAACAAATACTAAAAAAAAAAGTTTCGTGGCGCGAGATTCGATCCAGCGACCTTCGGATTACGAACCCGAGCGCTTACTACTGCGCCACAACGCTGTAGAAAACTATTAATCGTAGAGAGTATTTCACCGCAACGGTTTCTTTTAACTGTCGATTTTCTCGACAACGGCTGAGAAGTGCATCTGGGTGCTTTGCCACATTACACCTCTGGCCATGAGCTTTTATTATGCGCAGTATGAATCGAATCTGAATTTCGCAATTGGCGGCCTGCCCTTGTAAGTTCTAGGGGACTGATGACCTCAGAAGTTAAGTCCCATAGTGCTCAGAGCCATTTGAATCATAGAGACGTGAGTGGTGCAATGCCAGTCCTTCGGCAAGTAATGACCAGATGATTTCAGAGTGTGAGACATGTACGGAACATGCCAGAGAGTCAACAATGAAACACCCTTTGTACTGAGATGGGTCAGAGCAGCATGAGCAACTTACAGCCACCAGTTTTGCTATGTCAGAAATGTGATGGCTAATGCCAAAATTACCAGGTGATTGTGCTTTATGCTCGGCAGGACCCACAGTATCATGCCAGCTACTGGATCTACGTGCAAATGCAAACTGGGAATACACTGAAGTCGCAAAAATTGTGGAATATCACCTAATATCTTGTCTGACAAAGGCACGAGCTCGACAAGTCGGAAGTCCCCTGCAGAAATATTGAGCCGTGCCTTAGCCGTCCGTTGGTGTTGCCAGTGCAGGATTTTGTGCACGAACTGACCTTTAGATTATGTCCCTAAATGTTTGATGGTATTCATTTCGGGTGATTTGGTTGGCCAAATCATACACTCAAATTGTCCTTAATGTTCTTCAAACCAATTGCAAACAACTGTGGCCCGGTGACATAGTGCATTGTCATCCGTAAAAATTGCATAATTGTTTGGGAATGTGAAGTCCATGAATGGCTGCAAACGGCCTCCAGGTAGTCGAACATAACCATGTCCAGTTAATGAACAATTCAGTTGGACCAGATGTCCCAATCCATTCCATGTAAACGCAGCCAACACCATTATGGAGCCACCACCAGCTTGCAACGTGCCTTGTTCACAACCTGCATATATGACTTCGTGGGATCCACACTGCCCTTGAAACCTACAATAAGCGTCTTCTGACTGGTTTGATGTGGCCCACCACGAATTCCCTCATGTGCCAACCTCTTCATCTCAGAATAGCATTTGCAACCTACATCCTCAATTATTTGCTGGATGTATTCCAATCTCTGTCTTCCTCTACAGTTTTTGCCCTCTATAGCTTCCTGTAGTACCATAGATGTCACTTCCCAATGTCTTAACATATGTCCCTTCTGCTTGCCATTGTTTTCCACATATTCCTTTCCTCTCCGATTCTGCGCAGAAGCTCTTCATTTCTTACCTTATCAGTCCACCTAATTTTCAATATTTATCTATAGCACCACATCTCAAATGTTTAGATTCTCTTCTGTTTTGGTTTTTCCACAGTCTATATGTCACTATTATACAATGCTGTGCTCCAAACGTACATTCTCAGAAATTTCTTCTTCAAATTAAGGCCTATGTTTGATACGAGCAGACTTTTCTTGGCCAGGAGTGCTCTATTTGTCAGTGTTAGTCTGCTTTTGATGTCCTCCTTGTTCTGTCTGTCACAGGTTTTTTGCTGTCTAGATAGTAGAATTCCTTAACTTCATCTACTTCATGACCATCAATCCCGGTGTTACATTTCTTGCTGTTCTCATTTCTGCTACTTCTGATTGCTTTTGTCTTCCTTTGATTCTGTACTCATACGATTGTTCATTCCATTCAACAGATCATGTAATTTTTCTTCACTTTCATTGAGGATAGCAATCATCATCATCATCATAAAGATTTCCTTACAGCGAGCCGGGTAGGAACTTTGTGAATGATATGCCTCCTTTGGTTTCTGTCCTGGTGTAGCTTTTCCTTCTCCACTATATTCCATGTTACTCCTCTCCTCTTATCTTTCTTAACCTGGTCTGTCCATCTCTTTCTAGGCCACCCAATTGGTCTTCTTCCTGTTACCTCCATCTCCAAATACTGGTGTGGAGTTAGTCAGGTGCATTTGCTTCACATGACTGAATCACTTCAATCTCAAAGCACTTATTCTCTTATCTGTAGCCAATGTCACTTGCAGGTCTCTCCTTACATAATCATTCCTGTCTCTCTCTCTCTCTCTCTCTCCTAGTCTTTTGTAGAGCTGATCTGAGGAACTTCATTTCACATGTGTGTATTTGACTCTCTTCTCTCTCATTTATGACACAGGCCTCTAGACTATACATTATGATTGGCAGGAGATAAGTTTTATACATGGTCTGTTTGGCTCTACGACGGACTTCCTTGTCCCAGATTAGATTTCGTACTTGGTGGAAGAAGCTAGATCCTTTTGTTATTCTGTTTAAGACTTCTAGTTTGGAACTTCCATCGTGCAATATAATGCTACTCAGATAACTGAAGCTTTTCACGCATTCAACCTTCTCCCCCTTCAGTATGATGTGACAAGGTGTGGGTGTCCTGCTCATCTTCATTGCCACTGTCTTGTTCCTACTCACAGTTAACTTGAAATTTTTAAATTTTGTGTTGCGGCAATCTAGTCTCTTCTGAACCTCCATTTCCGTCTCTCCCCAAATGGCGATGTTATCAGAAAAAAGAAAAGCGTTGAGATCCTCATTTTCTTCTTCCTTGATTTCTTTCATGGTTGTGTCCATAAGTGTAATGAAAAGTAAAGGGGAGAGTGAACTGCCTTGCTGAACACCTCTCTCTGTCTTAAACCATTTTGATCTTCCACCTCCTACTTGTACACTGCTCTCACAACCATCGACAGCATCTGGACTTTTTAAATTAATGAATCAGGAACATTATGTTTTCTCAAGCATTCCCATATTTTATCCGTTGGTACACTGTCATATGCTTTTTCTAAATCCACGAATACTACTATCAAGTCCTTTCCTTTTTCCCAATATTTCTCCATTAACTAACGGAGGGAGAAAATGCAATCTGTTGTTACCGTACTGCAATGTCATCAGCAAATCATATCATTGAAATCCTTTAACGTTGAATTTTAATTCGACTCCTGAACCTTTTATTTCCACCATTGCTTCTTCGATGTACAGGTTGAATAGTAGGGGCGAAAAACTATGTCCGTGTCTTACACGCTCTTTAATCTGAGCACTTTGTTCTTGGTCGTCCACTCTTATAATTCCCTCTTAGCTCTTGTACGTATTTTATATTACCTCTCTCTCCTTATAGATTACCTCTATTTCTCCTAGAATTTTGATCATCTTGCACCATTATAAATTGTCGAATGCTTTTCCAGGTCAACAAATCCTATCTTTAGTCTTGCTTCCATTATCAACCTTAACATCAGGATTGCCTCTCTGGTGCCTTTCCTTTGCTGAAGCCAAACTGATAGTCATTGGATACATCCTCAATTTTCTTTTCCATTCTTCTGTATATTGAATGCATGAGCTGTTATAAGCTAATTGTGAGATAGTTCTTGCACTTGTTAAATCTTGTGGTCTTCGGAATTGTGTGGATGATATTTTTCGAAAGTCAGATTGTATGTTGCCAGACTCATATGTTTTACATACCAACGTGAACAGTGATTTTGTTGCCTCTTCCTCCAATTATTTTAGAAATTCTGATGGAATGTTATCTATCCCTTCTGCCTTATTTGATCTTAAGTCCTCCAAAGTTCTTTTAAATTCTAATACTGGATCCCCTATCTCTTCTAAATTGACTCCTGTTCCTTCTATCACATCAGACAAATCTTCCCCCTCATAGAGGCTTTCAATGTATTCTTTGCACCTATCTGCTCTCTCCTCTGCATTTAACAGTGGAATTCCCGTTGCACTCTTAATGTTATCACCTTTGCTTTTATTGTCACCAAAGGTTGGTTTGACTTTCCGGTTTGCTGATTCAGTCCTAATGACAATCATTTATTTTTCGATTTCTTCACATTTTTCATGCAGCTATTTTGTCTTAGCTTCCCTGCACTTCCTATTTATTTAATTCCTCAGCGATTTGTCGTTTTGTATTCCTGAATTTCCCTGAACATTTTTGTACTAACTTCTTTCATCCATCAGCTGAAGTATTTCTTCTTTACCCATGGTTTATCCGCAGTTACCTTCTGTGTATGTACTTTTCCTTTTTCAACTTTTGTGATTGCTCTTCTTGGAGATGTCCATTCTGCTTCAACTGTACTGCCAACTGAGCTATTCCTTATTTCTATATCTATAGTCTTAGAGAACTTAAAGCATATCTCATCATTCCCCAGTACTTCCTTATCCAACTTCTTTGTGCATTGATTCTTCCTGACTAATGTCTTAAGCTTTGGCCTACTCTTCATCACTTCTACATTGATTTGAGTCTATGTCAGTTCCAGGGTACACCATGCAATCCAGTATCTGATTTCGGAATCTCTGTCCAACCATCAAGCAATCTAACTGAACCCTTCCCATATCACCTGGCCTTTTCCAAGTACACCTTCTCCTCTTGTGATTCTTCAACAGAGTATTTGCTATTACTATCTGCAACTTATTACAGAACTTTCTCCCCTCTCGTTCCTTGTCCCAAGCCCATATTCTCCTGTAACCCTTTCTTCTTCTCCCTCTACAACCACATTCCAGTTCTCCATGACTATTAGATTTTCATCTCTCTTTACATACTGTGTTACCCTTTCAGTATTCTCATATACTTTTTGTATCTCATCATCTTCAGCTTGTTGCATCAGCATGTTTACCTGAACTATCGTTGCCGGTGTGGGTTTGCTGTCAATTCTGATGAGAACAATCCCATCAGTGAACTGTTCACAGTAATACACTGTTTGCCTTCCTGTTCATAACGAATCCTGCCCCCTGTTACACCATTTTATGCTGCTGTTATTATCCTATACTCGTCTGACCAGAAATCCTTGTCGTCTTTCTATTTCAATTTACTGACCCCCTACTATGTCTATATTTAACCTTTGCATTTCCCTTTTCAGATTTTCTAGCTTCCCTACCACATTCAAGCTTCTAATATTCTGTGCCTCAACTTCTCCTTTCTTTGGTTATTCAATATTTTTTTTGTGGTCACCTCCACTTCAGCAATCCCCTCCCAGAGATCTGAATGGGGGACTATTCCGGAACCATTTTGCAAATGGATAGATCATCATGACACTTCTTCAGTAACAGGCCACACATTCTGTGGATACATGTTATGTGTCTTCAATGCAGTGGTCCCACTACCTTCTGCACCATCATTCCGTTGATCTTTGCTGATTCTTCTGCCTATAGGGGCAGAGAGTTCAAGTGAGTGCACTGTACCTCTGTCTGCTCCTCTGCCCTCTTTGACAAGGCCATTGGCAGAATGAGGGTGACTTCTTATGCCAGAAGTCTTCGGCCATGAATGCTGATTAATAATCAAAATTTAACCTCTTCAGTTCCGAAGATAAACAAAGAATGGAAAAATGTTTGTTGCTTTTTTTTTGGTGCATCTGATGTCAAAGTAACACAAAAAAACTAATTTTGAAATTTTATTTTATATAATGTTTGAGTAATTGAATGTACACACGTGTGTACATTGTGTCTCAACAGAGAAAAAAATGCCGATCTCATAGTATTTTCATATTTTTATTACCAATGAAAAATGTACACATTACTTCTCATTTTTATGTACACATTACATTTTATGAACACATTACTTCTCATGTTTATGGAATTTAGCAAAACAATTGTTTTTTAATACGCACAAATAAACTTTGCACTTTTTACACATTATGCGGGAACGTGACTTGCACCCTGGTAACCGACACCTTGAGGCAAAACTACTCTCAATATATTCAGGAAGGTGGTCAACCCTGTCACATTTGCTTCCTCTAGTTGGCTTTGGTACACTTCGTCTTCGTTTTGTGGGCTGATGCTGCTCATCTTCATCAGAACTGCTGACATACTCCTGTGTCACACTCGGAGAAATTTCTTTCGACAGTTCCAGTGAGTCTACAATTTTTGAAGACCTTACCAAGTCGTGGGACAAGTGAATTCTGAAGTTTATGAGAGACATCCACTTTTGTTTTGGTGTCCCTTCTTTTTGACAACACCTTTTGTACATAATCCATGAATTAATTATGGCTAAATCAGTAAAGTGGTTGAATACTCTGACAGTCCACGTTTTTGTTCTGATGTTTGACCTATAGTATGCCATATATCTATCACAAAGATCAATACCACCCATATTGCGATTATAGCTTTTGATGATGATGGCTGGTTGTTTGACACTAACCTTTGCTTTTTCTGTATTACACCATCGTTTGCAGGTACCCTCTGGTTCGCTCCCAATGCATGAGGATAACAAAGTGACGGTTTTATTGTCCTTCCATTTGATGGCACAAATTTCCTGGTCCTCCCTTACGTACTCATCCCATTGCCCCCGCTGCAGCTCCTGATCTCTCTTGAACTTAGAAGCTACTTCTTTTATTCTATTGGCCATCACAGTTCCTGTCTGAAATATATTCCTGTCTAGTAAAAGCTGAACAGATTTTGAACTGGTGAAAAATCTGTCACTGTAAATTACATGATTGTAATCATTGGGTATAGTTCTACCCAGTAGTTTGAGTATACCCGCTCGCTCCCAGGCCATGTTCTTTTTGATCGCTGTCAGGAATGGTTCCTTTGCCAGTGTATATAGCAAAATCGAGGACAAGTCCATCTGATGACGCTAAAATAAAATTTTTGAGGCCAAGTGGATTAGGTTTGGAAGGTACATATGTTCGCATCTTACACCTCCCCGTGAATGGAATCATCTGTTCATCGACAGAAAGGTGTTGAGATCTGGGTAAACTAATACATTTATTTCTAAAAGCATCAATTAAAGGTCTAACCTTCCAAAGTTTGTCATTTACGTCATGATCTTCCAAATTATTTACAAAATGCAGATTATTTCGTAATTTGTAGTATCTATCTCTTGTCATGGTTGATGATACAAGTGGAATATCCAGTTGCATATTCCAGTAAAGTCTTGCCTGGGGCAATTTCAATGTACCCATCAATATCTCAATTCCGACAAGGGACAAAATTTCATTAGTATTTGTATCCAGACTTTTTGAGTTCTTTTGGCAATGATATAAATTAGTTTGTCCTGCAACATTTTTCCATAAATTTTTATCGAAGTACTCGAAGAAAAACTGTGATGGGTTTCTCAGTTCACCATCAGTCTGTTCTTCAAAGTTGTCATCAGAAGGCTGTCGATTACACACCCTGCAAACAAATAGTACCACTGAAAAATACTGTTCTAAATTGTGTCAGATGACACACAGAACTACACCAATGTATTGCTTACTTAGATTGCCTCCATCTTAGTGGACGACAGTGAGAAGATGAAGCTGATGCAGGTGCCTCAGTAGTAACATCCACATTGCATCCTTCAACTTCAAGCACACCAATTCGTTCAGGTGGAGTTGGAGGTTCATCAACAGGATCATCTTCGCCTGACAAGGAACTCGAGTCACTCGTCTCGAGCAGTTTTATAATTTCATCGTCTGTTAGAGCTGAGAAGCGAAAATGAAATAAAGTGAAAGTAACTGTTGATGTAATGGAATAAAGAAATGAAACTGAACCTAATAACAAAATTAAAAAATTTTCACCAGGATTAGAACCCAGGACCTATGTGTTCCGAACCCAACACGCTACCCATTACACCACAACAATCACAATAACTTAGGTGCTCTCCTAGAGTATTAGTAGCTAAACTTTCGACTTTAATTTAGATTACGTTTTAAATTACGATTTCACAATGAAATCAGTCTTAGCGTTAGTACCACTACATTCTGTGAGGTAAGACCTGATGTACACAAATGTGTACACAAATGTGTACTTCTAATCGTGCCAATTCTTCTAGAGTTTGACGCGAGTCTTCACTCGGCAATGTCTCCAGTTCTGTATCTTCTAAAACATTCTCTCTTCCACTACTGTGCTGGTCTATGATGTTAAAATCACCGTTCTTGAAGCGGTGAAACCACTCAAGATATGTTCTTTCACTAGTTAGCGTCCTTACCATACGTACTTGAGACTCGGCTGCTGTTTTCTTCATACTGAAACAAAAGAGTAAAACCTCCCACAAATGATGAGAATTAGGCTCGTAAACTGACATTTTCAATCAAGAACAACTTTATGATGCAGACACAATTCGACTAATGTTTGAATGAGATTATATTGACAGAGGTCCAAGCAAACTGCCTGATGTCTGCGATCTGTTTCTTTCGACTGCTACTTACCGTTGTTGCCACCTATCGGCAAACGGCGGAAGTGAAGTTGTATACCTTGTATTTATCATCATAAACTTTGTCCCCTTCAAAGTAATCTCCCTCAGATATAACACACTTGTGCAAGACATTTTTCCAAAATTGGTAACTCTTCTGGAAGTCGCTTTTTATTGTGGTGTTCAGCTCCTTCAAAGATTCTGTTTTTCTCTCATCTGTGCTGGCAAAATGACGTCTTTCGTGGCTCTCTTCAGCCTGTGGAATAGAAATAAATGACAGCAGTTCACGTCTGGTGAATACCGTTGTCGAGCAACGTCACTGTTTTGTTTGTTGCGAAACAATTGTGAACGACAAGTTTGTTTGTGTGCACATCCTCTGCAGCAATCACAGAAATATTTGTTTTGTAAATAAAAACTTCCTTTCCTTGCTGCATTTTAATTTATTTATCCCAGACATGTTTCGCCTTTATTTGCTCTAAGGCATCTTCACTGGAATCTGGAACGATACAGTTTTGTTTTGATAGGTGGTTTTTGTAGTTTATCAAACAGTTCACATAGTGGTTTTTTGTAAACAATCACATAAAAACGATCATGAAAAAAACACTGAATCAGGATGAAGATAGTGGGAGCATTATCGTGGTTGGTTTCTTCGGGTTACTTCACTCAAATGGTGCTTAACTTCCGGGTAGTATTCCTTATTGACCGTAAGACAGGAATCCGTGATGTGCTATCCCACTGTAATCAGAGAAAAGACTGAGAATAAACTTCACATGTGATGGAACTTGTCAAATTTTTTTTTTTTTTTTTTGTCTTGGCTCATCAGGCAGTTCCCATTGAGATAATTTGGTCTCGGTTTCAATGTCATATCCCGTATACCAACGTTTCATCACGTGTTATAACCTCACTTAGAAGTTGTGGATTGTTGTCGACTTCATTCAGAAATTTGTGAGTGATGTCTGTGTCATGTCGTTTTTGGTCAGAATTCAACAATTTTAGAACAAACTTCGCTGTTACACATTTTGTGTGCAAAACAGACAAAAAAATTGGTTGACAGAATCTGTAGGATGTTTACAACAACCACCACCTCTCTGATGGTGATTCGGTGATTTTCTAGAACCATTTCCTTTACTTCTTCCACACTGATGTGAGTAACGGATCAGCCAGGGCATCCAGCACAGTCGTCATACACTGCAGATTGTGGCTCACCCTGCCGGGCAGATCATTTATGTATATGGAGAATAATTGAGGTTCTGTCACACTTCCCTGGGACGCTACTGATTGCACTTGGAAATAGCTTCACAGTCAAAAGAGCAGCAGTGAAAAAGATAAAACATAACAAAATTGTAATCGTAATTCCTAGCTTTTTTGAAAAGCATTTGATGCGATGCCCCTCTGCCGTCTGTTAATTAAGTCACACGCATACAGAATAGGTTACCAGATATGTGATTGGCTCGAAGACTTCTTAAGTAATGGGGCCATTATGTTGTCCTTGACAGTGAGTGTTCATCAGAAACAAGGGTATCGAAATGATAATTCAGTGGACACCCTAGCTGCAAACTGGCGTAGGTATACTTCATTGGGGACATGTTGAAAATGTGTTCCCCAGAGGATAGTGCGCCTGCAGGGACTTATCCCTTGCACGCTCCCTGTGAGACCCACATTCCCAACTTAATGTCCATACAACTGCATTCATAGTGTGCCTAATAGGTGTTTGCCCATCATTCTGCATGATCGTCGACGATAACTGTTCTTTCGGGAACAGATACTACCGTTATATATAACTAGGGTACTGTCAGTAGTGTTCCAGGGAAGTGGGATAGGATCGCTGTTGTTACCTACATACGAGGTGGAATCCAAAATTTTCAGGACTGGAGCTACCATCTGGAAAGTTGGAGTAGTAGATCTTTGCACCGCTAGGTGGCGAGAGCTGCATATTTGATGAGTTAGTGTGCGGAGTTGCATTCAGCTGGTAGGACGAGTTGCATGTCCACAGTGATTTCTGTAATACTCTGTGTTTGGTGTGTGGTGATTTTACAATGAATCTGTGAACAGAACACGGACCTTCATCAGACCGCAACTGGTGATCCAACATTCTTGTCGTGGGTTATCACCGGCGACGAGAGCTGGATTTACAGTTATGACCCAGAGACAAAGCAACAATCGTCCCAGTGGAAGAGCACGGGCTCTCCAAGACCCAAAAGAGCGAGACAGGTGAAGAGCATGAGCGTCGTTTTCTTTGATACCAAGTGAATTGTGCACAAAGAATTTGTCCTACTCAACTAAACAGTGAATTCCGCTTACTACTGTGATGTTTTGCGACAGTTCCGTGAAAATGTGCAGCAATGACGGCCCGAACTTTGGCATCAAGGGGCTGTCTGCGGCATCACGATAATGTACCCTTTCACATGTCCTTGTCCTTGGCAAAAAACAACATGGCGGTTGTACCCCACCCACCGTGTTCGCCAGATTTGGCACCTTGTGACTTCGCGCTATTCCCAAAACTGAAACTAAAGTTGAAAGGCCGTCGGTTCGACACTCTAGAGTGGATACAAGAAGCATTGCTGGTGGTGATAAACACCCTCAAAGAACAGGACTTCCAGAAAATGTTTGACCAGTGGCAGAAACGCTGGGACCAATGTGTACGTGGGGATGGGAACTACTTCGAGGACGATGGTGACCATTAGTCCAAAGGTAAGGTTTTCAACAGATTGGCAGCACCAGTTCCGAAAATCTTGGGTAGCACCTCTCACATAAATGATTTGTCAGACAGGGTGGGCAGCAATGTGCAGCTGTTTGCTGACGATGCTGTGGTGCACAGGAAGGTGGTGTAGGACATATTACGACGACTAGAATATGGCCTGCTAGGAAGTCATATTCTAGTCGATGTATCGTGTGTCTTATCAGTGGTGTAATGCATCATATTTTCATATCGTCTGATACCAGTTTTGTTTTGCATTTTGTAGCCTTTGACAATGACGGAAAGTCAAATGTGTAAGGTTGTTGAAAAAGAAGTGCGGTCGTCACATGGGAATCCCTGGGGAGAAGGTGATGTACTTTCTCGAGGAACACTATTGAGAAAATTTAGAGAAATGGCATTTAAAGCAGACTGCAGACCAGTTCTTGCCACCGACATACATTTAGCGTAAGGGTCACAAAAATAACCATCTGAATAACCACTTGAATGACCACCTTCTGCAGTGTGGACCACTGTGAGCGTACCGAGCGAGGTGGTGCAGTGGTTAAACACTGGACTCTCATTCGGGAGGATGACAGTTCAATCCCGCGTCCAGCCATCCTGATTTAGGTTTTCCGTGATTTCCCTAAATCGCTCCAGGCAAATGCCAGGATGGTTCCTTTCAAAGGGCACGGCCGACTTCCTTCCCCGTCCTTCCCTAATCCGACGAGACCGATGACCTCTCTGTCTGGTCTCCTTCCCCAAAAACGGCAGTGAGGTTCTGGGAGGTACCAATAGAGATGGAATCTGTGCCGACTCCTGTGCCTAGGTTTCTAGGTCAAGCTGTGCCTAGGTTTCTAGGTCGAGGATCAGTTGCGCAAACAGCCCGAATGAGGTGGTCCCGCACATTTTCGATTGGGTGTAAGTCCGCAGAGTTTGGTAGCTGCGGTGGTACAGTAAAAGTCATCCTGATGTACTTCAAACCCTGCACTTATACTGTGAGCTGTGTGACATGTTGCATCGTCCTGCTGGTAGATGGCATTGAGCCAAGGAAAAACAAATTACATGTAGGGGTGCAATAGAATAGAATATAATCTTTGTCAAATGACATGTTACATACAGTCATTTGATTGAAACACTGGTGACTTGTCAATGAATAATTGTATGCCTACCTAAGTATATCTAACACAAGATACATTAAAATAATGTATATAGATGCTCCAAGGAGCACATTACAACATAAAAAGATAAGTACATGTTAGATTTCTTCCTTTTTCTTAAAATTTCCACAGTGGTTTGAAATCATTCTTTTAAAGTATTTTTCATGTTTGTTTCTGTAGTTCATAAATATGGACATACTTCAAAGACTACATACTTTCATAAAAGTAATACATATGTTTTCATCTAGATGTTTAGATACATAGATCACTTTATACATAGTTTATAAGCATGGACACATATAAAAAGAACTTATACCTCCATTAAAAGGGAACATAAGCATACACATATAACATAATGTAAAAAAAACAGGAAAACAAAACAGATGTAATTTCTCCTACTTGTCTTCTTCGTTTATAAAATCAGCCACGTAGCATTTGCTTTTTAAATATTTTTGAATGTATGCACAGGTGGATTCAGCTTGCAGTCCTTAATCTTTGAACGGATTTTATTGCTAAGCTTCAAAGCCATGTAATATGGAGTATCTTCAAGTAATGTTAGTCTGTGGCAAGGTAACATGTGATCTTGTTTGTGCCTTGTTTCATAAGTATGTATAAATGAATTTCCCTGAAAAAGATGGTTTTTTACACACACAAAGAGAAGTGTTTCATATATAAACATGGAAGGACTTGTCAGTAAGTCAAGGTTTGCAAGTAAAGGTTTGCATGATTCTGTTGTTTGTTCGAGTCCTAGCGCTGATAATTTTTTTTCTGTAGCTTGAACACTCTGAGGAGGCTTCCTTTTTCAACTCTCCAAAAAATTATGCCATATCTTACAACTGATATAAAATATGCATGATGCACAATTTTCCTAACAGCTAAGTCAGTTGCTTTATTCAGAACCCTCGTTGTGTAAACAAAACTATTTAACTGCTTCAGTAAGCAATCCACATGATCAGTCCATGACAAGATTTTGTTTGTGGTCACTCCCAGAAATTTACCAGATATGCTCTCCTTGTTAAAGAGACATTTACTTGTTTTAGTGATTAGTTCATTAATAACATGCACAGTGCTTTAGCCCTTCCTAAGTCCCTACTGATTTTTAAGAATAATATTATGTTTCTTGTTCTATTTTTCTAGTTGGTTACACACTACTCGTCCAAATATTTTTGGAAATAATTGGTAGTATTGATACTGGGTGAAAATTTCCTATCCTCTCTTGTCTGCACTTTTTGTGGCTAGGTCGAACTTCCGCATACTTCAGCCTATCCGGAGAGCAGCCCTCATCAAACGATTGATTTATTATGTGATAGAGTTGGGGCGCAATATTATCACATCCTGCTTTTATTATTTTTGTTGAGACTTCATCCCAGCCCACAGATTTGAGGTTTTTTAGGGATTTTATAATGTTAGCCACCTCTTAGCAGGATGTTGTTGTTGTGGTCTTCAGTCCTGAGACTGGTTTGATGCAGCTCTCCATGCTACTCTATCCTGTGCAAGCTTTTTCATCTCCCAGTACCTACTGCAACCTACATCCTTCTGAATCTGCTTAGTGTATTCATCTCTTGGTCTCCCTCTACGATTTTTACCCTCCACGCTGCCCTCCAATACTAAATTGGTGATCCCTTGATGCCTCAGAACATGTCCTACAAACCGATCCCTTCTTCTGGTCAAGTTGTGCCACAAACTTCTCTTCTCCCCAATCCTATGCAATATTTCCTCATTAGTTACGTGATCTACCCATCTAATCTTCAGCATTCTTCTGTAGCACCACATTTCGAAAGCTTCTATTCTCTTCTTGTCCAAACTATTTATCGTCCATGTTTCACTTCCATACATGGCTACACTCCATACGAATACTTTCAGAAATGACTTCCTGACACTTAAATCAATACTGGATGTTAACAAATTTCTCTTCTTCAGAAACGCTTTCCTTGCCATTGCCATTGCCAGCCTACATTTTATATCCTCTCTACTTCGACCATCATCAGTTATTTTGCTCCCCAAATAGCAAAACTCCTTTACTACTTTAAGTGCCTCATTTCCTAATCTAATTCCCTCAGCATCACCCGACTTAATTAGACTACATTCCATTACCCTTGTTTTGCTTTTGTTGATGTTCATCTTATATCCTCCTTTCAAGACACTGTCCATTCCATTCAACTGCTCTTTCAAGTCCTTTGCTGTCTCTGACAGAATTACAATGTCATCGGCGAACCTCAAAGTTTTTATTTCTTCTCCATGAATTTTAATACCTACTCCGAATTTTTCTTTTGTTTCCTTTACTGCTTGCTCAATATACACATTGAACAACATCGGGGAGAGGCTACAACCCTGTCTTACTCCCTTCCCAACCACTGCTTCCCTTTCATGTCCCTCGACCCTTATAACTGCCATCTGGTTTCTGTACAAATTGTAAATAGCCTTTCGCTCCCTGTATTTTACCCCTGCCACCTTTAGAATTTGAAAGAGAGTATTCCAGTCAACATTGTCAAAAGCTTTCTCTAAGTCTACAAATGCTAGAAACGTAGGTTTGCCTTTCCTTAATCTTTCTTCTAAGATAAGTCGTAAGGTCAGTATTGCTTCACGTGTTCCAGTGTTTCTGCGGAATCCAAACTGATCTTCCCCGAGGTTGGCTTCTACTAGTTTTTCCATTCGTCTGTAAAGAATTCGTGTTAGTATTTTGCAGCTGTGACTTATTAAGCTGATAGTTCGGTAATTTTCACATCTGTCAACACCTGCTTTCTTTGGGATTGGAATTATTATATTCTTCTTGAAGTCTGAGGGTATTTCGCCTGTTTCATACATCTTGCTCACCAGATGGTAGAGTTTTGTCAGGACTGGCTCTCCCACAGCCGTCAGTAGTTCCAATGGAATATTGTCTACTCCGGGGGCCTTGTTTCGACTCAGGTCTTTCAGTGCTCTGTCAAACTCTTCACGCAGTATCATATCTCCCATTTCATCTTCATCTACATCCTCTTCCATTTCCATAATATTGTCCTCAAGTACATTGCCCTTGTATAGACCCTCTATATACTCCTTCCACCTTTCTGCTTTCCCTTCTTTGCTTAGAACTGGGTTTCCATCTGAACTCTTGATATTCATACAAGTCGTTCTCTTATCTCCAAAGGTCTCTTTAATTTTCCTGTAGGCGGTATCTATCTTACCCCTAGTGAGATAGGCCTCTACATCCTTACATTTGTCTTAGCAGGATACATGAGTGAATTTGGATTCTACTGATCTGTCATCTGTGAGTTGTTATTGCATATTGACATTGAACATAGGTGTCAGTCACATTGACGTGACTGGACTTAGAGTATATGGAATGCTCTGTTTTTCTTTGCAACTTCTTCCCTTAAGGTGCATTTACACGGGCCATATTTTATGGCAATATTTGATGACAATAGCAATTGCTTTCAACATTGTTGCAATGTGGCTGCAATACACGTCATTTTGCTGTTAGGCCGGGCAATATTACTGAAGTTACAAGTGGTTGCCAATGTATTGCCGATGGGTTGCTGGTGTTGCCCACTGCGGCTGGGGAATATTTTATATTGCAGTGCAGTGTAAATGCTTTCCCATCGCTTTGACCTCCGTTTCCCACTTCTCTCAGTGCAGTCAAGAGTCAGAGCGAAAACGTAATTGTTTTGTTTATGTTTGAAGGTTTGCTCTTGCACGTATAGTCACATCCTGTTTTGTTAGTTTGTTGTTTTGAGTTTGTTGTGTTAAGCAATGAAGAAAGTGGACATGTGTGATTCATCTTCAACTAAAGCAGTGGGATGTCAAAAGCAATATATTCAGACTGCAATCTGGAAAATAGTTGGCACGGTGTTGTTGGTGAGCTCAGAATTGTGCATGATGAAGCATTCAGAAAATTCTGAATTCTTCAAATGTGTGCCAAATATGAGGCAAAAGAGTGGTCCGCATTTAATGCCAAGAGTTTTATATGCCTGTGTAAACACAAGTGCAGAGGTGAGCAGAAAGTCTGATTTTATGTCAACATAGAGACTGCTACAGTATGCATGTTTAGTAAGCAGTAGATTAACTTCTCTGTACATATCTTGCTAAGCTAACTGATTATGATCACTTGTAAAGTAATTGGTAATATCACCCCTTACTGCTTTGCCTCTTGTCTTTGCATTCCTAGGTATTTATTACAGGAATTATACATTTCATTGTTTTTCCACCAAAATCCTGGATATATTATCCCCTTGTTGATATCTACACTGTCAAAAACCTTTGGAGGTGAATACACCATCTGACTTTGTGGATTGTGATGCAAAAAATTATGTGAATTCAGGACGTTTGTAATTAAAGTTCCAGTTTCAAAAGCTGTAGGAAAAAGAACTGCTGCTTGGAATGCTCTCAAATTTGAGCATCATATGAGTGGTCCATGTTTGAGAGGATGGGGCCTTAATGAAAATTTTACCAATAGATGGCACTGAAGCTTTAGAATATGGACACCGACACATCCACAGCACACGGCTGTTCCTCTGTTTGCATCAGAGATGCCCAATGTGACAGTCTCCGCGTGAAGACTTGAGTGCTGCTGATAAAGCTGTTCTACAAGAATGGTGACTGTGTGCCCAGTAGCCCTGCAGAAGTTCTGGACACTAGGGGGCACGAAAAGTCATTGGTCTGATGTCCGCTAGGGCTCTGGGGAAAATGATTACAAAATCCAAAAACACAACTTCTTTTGAAGTGCAGTGTGGCAGAGAGAGGGAAGCAGTCGATCGGACGTCTATCGAATGTGTGGCCACAGTAGTGCAGGAGGGGTCGAGCGGTGGAGCGTAAATGTGCAGTGGACAAGCAAATGCCTGAACGTTGAACTTGCCTGTGAGCACGGAACATAGAATCCTACGAAACATCCTGCACTGCTATCCGTACACAATCACCCACATTCAGGAATTGCTTTCTGCTGACCTGGCAGCGAGACAGACATTCGCTCTGGGATTTCTCGCTCGGATCGAAGCTGATGGTGAGTGGTGACGGAACATTCTGTCAGGAGTCCATTTCCATATACCAGGAAATGTCGATAGTGCAGGTTGACGGCATCATTTATTGGAGCCAAGCAGGTCCACAACTCTAGACTGACGGACTTGTGCAGTCGTCCAGACTAAGCAGTACAGGTGATGTAATGTGCAACTTGAACTATAATCACCATATTGTAATTTGTGTGTTATTTGTTCTGTAATACTTTTTTAATTTTTTTCTTTCTTCCGTAACGTTTCTCCCTGCATCAGATACTGTTCAAATTTGATTTCATTCTGAACAGGTGTTCCCTTTCTAAAGCATTTTGAAACTGGAACTCTAACTATGGACACCCTGTATGTAGAATCCAAGGCATTTTTTAGCACTATTGTCCACACTTAGATATATAGTTTCATGGAAGATTTCAAAAACTGGCACCATTGATCGAGAAGTATTTTCCAGTACTCTTATTGTGTTTGTGACTGTTTGCCTCCTTTTCCTCTTTAATACCTCCAACCATTCCTGCTAAAAGACGTTGATCGCTATCCAGGGCTTCAGAATGTACTAGTATTAGCTCGATACTTCTGACTGTGTTGTAGTCACATATTGTGTAGTCTACCGTAGTCTTAGTTGACAGTTCACGACTCTACCTGTTATCTTATGACTTTGCTAACTGCTAGTTCATTCCATTTACAGAAGTGTAACTATTTGTACCCTTTTCTGTTCCTCTTCCCTTGCCCATGTGTGCATTTAGGTCTCAGTTATCATTGTCTTCACCTTCTGTTCAGTTAAGTGACTCTGCATTTCATCTTCACAGTCTTCCTTCTCATTAGCAGACCCTCCAATTTGTGATCCATATACAGGGTTATTACAAATGATTGAAGCGATTTCACAGCTCTACAATAACTTTATTATTTGAGATATTTTCACAATGCTGTGCACACACATACAAAAACTCAAAAAGTTTTTTTAGGCATTCACAAATGTTCGATATGTGCCCCTTTAGTGATTCGGCAGACATCAAGTCGATAATTGAGTTCCTCCCACACTCGGCACAGCATGTCCCCATCGATGAGTTCGAAAGCATCGTTGATGCGAGCTCGCAGTTCTGGCACGTTTCTTGGTAGAGGAGGTTTAAACACTGAATCTTTCACATAACCCCACAGAAAGAAATCGCACGGGGTTAAGTCCGGAGAGCGTGGAGGCCGTGACACGAATTGCTGATCGTGATCTCCACCATGACCGATCCATTGGTTTTCCAATCCCCTGTTTAAGAAATGCCGAACATCGTGATGGAAGTGCGGTGGAGCACCATCCTGTTGAAAGATGAAGTCGGCGCTGTCGGTCTCCAGTTGTGGCATGAGCCAATTTTCCAGCATGTCCAGATGCACGTGTCCTGTAACGTTTTTTTCGCAGAAGAAAAAGGGGCCGTAAACTTTAAACCGTGAGATTGCACAAAACACGTTAACTTTTGGTGAATTGCGAATTTGCTGCACGAATACGTGAGGATTCTCTACCGCCCAGATTTGCACAATGTGTCTGTTCACTTCACCATTAAGAAAAAATGTTGCTTCATCACTGAAAACAAGTTTTGCACTGAACGCATCCTCTTCCATGAGCTGTTGCAACCATGCCAAAAATTCAAAGCGTTTGAATTTGACATCGGTTGTCAGGGCTTGTAGCAATTGTAAACGGTAAGGCTTCTGCTTTAGCCTTTTCCGTAAGATTTTCCAAACCGTCGGCTGTGGTACGTTTAGCTCCCTGCTTGCTTTATTCGTCGACTTTCGCGGGCTACGCGTGAAACTTGCCCGCACGCGTTCAACCATTTCTTCGCTCACTGCAGGCCGACCCATTGATTTCCCCTTACAGAGGCATCCAGAAGCTTTAAACTGCGCATACCATCGCCGAATGGAGTTAGCAGTTGGTGGATCTTTGCTGAACTTAGTCCTGAAGTGTGGTTGCACGGTTATCACTGACTGATGTGAGTGCATTTCAAGCACGACATACACTTTCTCGGCTCCTATCGCCATTTTGTCTCACTGCGCTCTCGAGCGCTCTGGCGGCAGAAACCTGAAGCGCGGCTTCAGCCGAACAAAACTTTATGAGTTTTTCTACGTATCTGTAGTGTGTCGTGACCATATGTCAATGAATGGAGCTACAGTGAATTTATGAAGTAGCTTCAATCATTTGTAATAGCCCTGTACTTGCAGAATTTCTCTGTCCCACTTTCCCTCTGACCTCAATCATCCTCTCACTTAGTCCCATCAGGTCGCCTCTCACTACTACTGCCACTCCATGTTTTCCTTCTTCCTCATTATGGCTCCATTACACCATATGTCCACTCCCTACCATTCCAACTGGATTCTGTTAATTGTAGAATACCCAGTCTTCTTGTATTCATCACTCTGTCACATCCTCCACCTTCCCTGCCAGTATCCCTATGTTCAGTGTACCAAGTCTTAGTCACTGGGAATTGATGGTTCTGAAGCTTGCACTGTGCCTGAGTGCATGTATTTTATCTACTACTGGCTTGTTGAGCTTACTGTCTATGGATTTAACGAAGTTTATCCTCCAGTCTTCTTGGGCCATACAAGTATTTTATTTCCCTCCTGCCCATCAACAGCTAGAAGCTGCCACATAAGGCACCCTCTTGAGAGATAAGGCCCCTCTGAGAGTAAAACACTAATACGAAGGCCGAGCGGTTCTAGGCGCTGCAGTCTGGAACCGCGCGATCGCTATGGTCGCAGGTTCGAATACTGCCTCGGGGCATGGATGTGTGTGATGTCCTTAGGTTAGTTAGGTTTAAGTAGTTTTCTTAGTTCTAGGGGACTGATGACCTCAGAAGTTAAGTCCCGTAGTGCTCAAAGCCATTTGAACCATTTTGAACTAGTGGGAAGGCTATACAGAAAGTAACAGATTTTTTGAAATAAAAAAATTTATAATATGAAAAAACCAAATTGCATTATAGTGTCCACCAGAAGAACATATTCTCTCTTTGTGAGGCTCTGTCGAGATATTGATATTGTCTTTAGGTTTGAGTTAAGTGTGTGTTGTAGTATGGTGGTTGGCTAAACAGATGTTAGTACTTTCTTCTCAGTATTGAGAAAACAGGATAGTTCTAGCACGCTTGACATTTGAGCGATGAAAATGTATTGTGAACTGGGTTTTCAAGTGTGATAATGCTGTTGAAGTGCAACATCAGTGGTGGTGGGAGTTTGAAACAGAACTGCCAACCTGTCTAACAATTAACTGTGTCATTGACAAGTCTGAACTGCGTGGAATGATTTGTGATTCTCACAAAGGAAGATCAGGAAGATAGCATACAGCTAAAGTCCTGCATCATCGGTTCCCATGTTTTTGGAAACATTTAATTCTCCACCAAAGTCTGCTGTACAACGTGCACGTGAATTGGGGGTTAGCAGTACAAGGGTACGAAGAATTCTGAAAGCTGCAAAGTGGAAAGGTTACATGTCACGATTACTGCACGTGATTAATGACGACGATCCTGATCTCCGAATGCAATTTTGTGAATGGTATCGGTGAATGGTAACTGATGACGAATAATTTGTGACGAAGATAGGATGGAATGACAAGGCACAATTTAATCTTATTGGAACCATGAATCGGCATAACAGTGTGTACTGGGCACAGGAAAATGTGCAAGTTTGTGTGGATAAAGCGGTAAATTTACCAGAGGGTTCATGTGTGGTGTGGACTATGATCTAGGGGCTTAGTAGGACACCTTTTCTTTGATGCTACTGTTACTGGAGAAATGTGCCTGGAAATGTTGTGCACATCAATTTTGCCATGTATATTGATGTGTTGGTAAATGTGCCAACACCTTGTAGATCGAGGAAGCCTAAAATGCACGCTATCTAACGCAGACGGGCACGAATTCTGGAACAGGATAAGTAGTGAATTCTAATAAGAAAAGTATGCAGCTCCTCGAATACTTAACTTTATTCTATCCTTGTGGTACATTGCTCTTGATAATACAAATAAGACTATCTTCAGATACGGTTAATGGCGCCTTGCTAGGTCGTAGCCATGGACTTAGCTGAAGGCTATTCTAACTGTCTCTCGGCAAATGAGAGAAGGCTTCGTCAGTGTAGTCGCTAGCAAAGTCGTCGTACAACTGGGGGCGAGTGCTCGTCCGTATCTCCAGACCTGCCTTGTGGTGGCGCTCGGTCTGCGATCACACAGTGGCGACACGCGGGTCCGACATGTACTAAATGGACTGCGGCCGATTTTAAGCTACCACCTAGCAAGTGTGGTGTCTGGCGGTGACACCACATATATGTGCACTTTATGGGAGCTGATGAAGAGGTCTTCTACCGCCAGAATGAGGCGCCACCACACTACCACCTAGCCGTACGAGCTATCCCGGAAGATAATTTTCTGGGGCATCAGATTGGACGAAGAGGGCCCATCGAGTTCCCTCCACGGTTGCCAAATCTAATACCTACGGACTTGTACTTGTGGGGGACTGTGAAAGATGATGTCTATTGATGAGATCCGTGCATGCTCGATGGACTTCGCCAGGAGAGTACAGCGACATATGCAGCGATCTCCACTGTAACATTGACTGACATACCGTATTTACTCGAGTCTAAGCCGCACTCGAATCTAAGCCGCACCTGAAAAATGAGACTCAAAATCAAGGAAAAAAAATTTCCCGAATCTAAGCCGCACCTGAAATTTGAGACTAGAAATTCAAGGGGAGAGACAAGTTTTAGGCCGCACCTCCAAATCGAAACAAAGTTGGTCCGCTGTAATATGAGACAATTTAGGTTGAATGAATGACGATACAGCTACAGTAGTTTGGTTAGAGTCGTAAGCTTAGCTGTTAAGCTTTACCAGGTAGCCATTGCTATGCATCAGGCGCTCCATCCGTATTTATACGGGTACCCTTCCTTTTTCACGTGCTTCATCTGGTTTGAATTGATTGCTTATTTTTCTTTGATCTGATAAGCGCAGTTTTCTTTGTTATAGGTGTTTACGTCACTCTACGATGAAAATGCATTACTGTACTGTGACATACATTGTTTGTTGTACTCTGATACTGTGTGTTTACGGCCTGTCGCCGATCGCGGCATGGCTTGCTTTTGTGCGTGCTACCCCCGCTTACAATTAAAGAGAGAGAGAGAGAGAGAGAGAGAGAGAGAGAGAGAGAGAGAGAGGAATCGTCTCATTAGCGAAACAATAGCAAGAGACTGCTACTTGTTGTTACTTACACTGCTGCTTTCTTTGATAATGATCAACAAGAACCAAATAATAGACTGCGTATGATAGAAGATGTTCTGAACGAGAGTTTAGCGAAAATTTTTCTCCGTTTGAAAATCTTTGCAGGCGCCTCTTTAGTACATTACATTCTGCTTAGAAATTAGTCATCTTAGATTTAAAAATCTAGTCAATTGACTCGCTTCATTTCTGACTGTATCACTGTTTAGCATAAGAATAATACGAATATAAACATGACATGATATGTATATTCTTCCGCGTTTGCTGTTGTCTCACTCTAGTTTTGTGGTTTATTACGCAGACAGGATTTAAATGAGATAGCAGCGAACACGAAACAATACATGGCAAAATGTTTATATTCGTATTATTCTTATGGTGACGAGAATACTGCATGTGATTCACAATTTATAAAAGTTCCTATTAGCAACCATCTCTTCTCACAGATAGGAAAAAATTCAGAATGTAGAGTTGGCCATATTGACAAACATTCTAAACATTCTTGCCAGTCGGGTTTTCGTAGTACATTGAAATGCTGCCGCCCTTTTTTTTTTTTTTTTTTTTTTGCTGGCGCAGAGGTTTTGGTGCCAGTATTTATCTTTGTGCCTACAAAGCAGGCCTGTGTAGCGCTACAAATATTCGACGGCAGAACTAAGTTGTGGCGGCACCCACCGACATTTTTAAGAACTTCCGCTTGCTTTGCACTCGATTCTAAGCCGCAGGCGGTTTTTTGGATTACAAAAACCGGAAAAAAAGTGTGGCTTAGATTCGAGGAAATACGGTAGTTGCGGTGACTGTTTGTTGTTCTGTTGTGTGTATAACCACAAGCGGTGAACATTTTGAATATTTAAAGTAACTGTGTGCTAAACTGAACATTGTACAAATGTGCTCAATTATTTTATTTAATAAAATTGCAGCCAAATAGCCATATACAGTTACTTTATATATTTACGTTTTACATTTTTGGATATTCATTTATCGATTTCACTCTTTTATTGCACAGTTCTATGTGATATCGTTCACAGGCTTTGTTACACAGTTCACATACACACGTTGTGGTTGGGTCGTGATAAGTTTTGTTTTTGCGGATTAGATGATGAAAGCCGTGAATAGGAAGTCTAGTTACGACATGTCCTGTTCGAAGTTTGGTGCTGTCCATGAGCAGTTCGTCATTGCTTCGGTGCCATAGAACTTCGACCATATTTTTTTCTCATTTGTCCTCCATGATCTTCAGTTGCTTTCTGGATTCCCTGGTGTGTGGCATCATATATCGAAGTCTAACGTCTTCAATTAGGAATGTCTCTCTCGCTAGCAGGTACCCTAGTCTAGATCTTGTTGTCTTTGAGAGACCTAGTGCTCTTTTTAGATGAGTTGAATTTACCTTTTCTAGTGTTTCTAGATTTTTTTCTATCAGGTGGTCCCATATAACCTTCATCCCATAGGCCAAGATTGGCAAGATTTTTGTGTTGAATAATTTCATGGCTATTTCTAGACTGAGTAGGCGGATGTTTTTGATGTCCTGTATTGCTATTATTGCTTGGGCTGCACGTTCTGTTGTATGTTTTGTGAAGCATTTGGCTGTTGGTTGCAATGTCACTCCTAGCTATTTAAACTGAGATTTTTATTTTTTGTCCTCTGATGCTGATTTCTGCATTCTTGGCTGTTTTGCCTCCATTTCTGAAAATTACCTTTTCTGTCTTTATGTTTATGTGTAGTTTGTGTTCACTGCACCATTTGTCTATTTTCTCAATGATTCTCTGCAGCTTCTGTATATCTGTTGAACCTATGGCTATGTTATCAGCGTATGCATATACATATACATATTCTTCATTTTCTCCAGTTCGGAGTATTTCTTCAGTGGCAAGAATGTACAGCAAAGAGCTCATTGGGTCACCCTGTAAAACTCCATTAGATTTCAGAACGGGGTTCGAAAAAGAGAGGTTGTCTGGTATTGTGATTAAGTTGTATTCGAGGATTGACTTGATTATTCTTGCCCATACGCTATTTTCTCACATTGTGTTTTCCAGTCCTCACCCTATGAGACCTCTTTCCAGTAGGTCAAAGGCTTTGGTAAATTCTATGAACACTGTGTAGAACATTTGTTTCTTTTGTAGTGCTTCGTCTATGTTGTTTAGAAGAAGCCTGACTGCCTAAGTGTTGATCTTCCAGATCTGAAACCCATTTGTCGTTCTGGGAGATGACTGTCCACAGAGGCTTGGATTTTTTGAGAGATTATCTTTGAAAACATTTTGAATTGAGTATTTTCCAGGGCTATGCCTCTGTACTTGTTTGGGTCCATTGGGTCTCCTTTACCTTTGTAGAGAACTTTTATTGTCGAGTGTCTCCATTGTGTCGGAATTCTTCTAAGTTCCAGGCATTTGTTAAATAGTTTGGTCCATACGTGTTGGAGGGCCTCTTTTGCATCTTTTGTGTGTTCATTATATATATTATAGGGTCCTGCTGCTTTCTTGTTCTTCAGTGCTTTTATTTCTTCTTTCACATCTTCTTCATTTAGAGGTTTCCGTATATTGTCTTTTCCCTTAGTTTGATGTTGTTTCTCTTTCTTTGGGGATGTTTTAATTCCTTGTTTGTTCAGTATCTTAATGAAGTGGTCTTCCCATTCCTTGCCCATGTCTATATTTGGTGTAGGAGCCATTTTTCTTGGTCTTGCTGCTATGTATGGGTCTTTCTCTTATTCATCCGCTTCTCTTTTTGCCTTTCTTTCTATGTATTCTTTTTTCTTCTCTTCTATTAGTTTTTTGTAGATTCTCCTCTCTTCTGCGTACAGTTTGTATGTTTCCTCGTCGTGCTGGTTTTTTAATCTGTGGAGCGTTCTTAGAACAGTGTTCCTTTTGCTGTAGCATTTAGCATCGAACCATCTTTTTGCCGTCCTTGTTTATGGGTTTGTTTGTATCACTGAATTTTTTTTGGAGGTCTTCTATTTGGTCTGTTGCTTTTTCGAGGTCTCCTTCCTCTATTAAAGTTTCTATTTGTGTTAATTGTTCTTGCTGGTTTGTTAATTTTTCTATATCAATTTTTCTTTGTGTGATTTGATGAGTCTTTCTTGCTGGCGGTGACGTGACGATATTTATTTTTATCTTCATTGGAATGTGCTTTCGTATAGGAGTAATGGAGTCATGCCATATTGGTTGAATACTTCCTTCTATTTCTCCTCTTGTTAATGTGATATGAATGGTACTTTTCCCACTGTGGCATATGTATGTAATGTATCTGTCTATCGTTACGTAGGGTGAAACCATCTTCTTCCAGGGTTTCAATGTGTGATCAATTATTAAATGTAAAATGCACACGTAAGTAATGCTTTCCGTTCCTTGAAGTGTGTATACATTTTTGTGGCCGACATTGTATACATTTTAAAGGTATAGTCTTAAGCTATATTTCTACATAATTGCTATTGAAATTGAGTCATCATACTGTGACCCAAGTTTTCCAATACCGTCTCTGTATATATCTACTTCCTGCAATTGCAACCACTGGTTTATGCTGGCATGCAGTTCGGTGTCAGTATAGAAGCTTTGTGTAGCGAGCCATGTCTTTGTTGCTGGAAAGAGGTGGTAGTTGTTCAGTGCCAAATCCAGACTGTATGGTGGATGATGAGACGCATCCCATCCAAAACCCCTTACGAGCTCTCAGGTATGGTTAGCCGCAAGTAAACGTGTATCATCGTGGTGGGAAAAAAAGTTTTTGCTAAGTTTTCCCCAATAGTTGCTTTGTATCTCCCACCTTAACTTTGACATTGTTTGACAACACCTCAGAGTTAACTGTTGTGACACATTCAAGAGAATCAATGAGACTCACTCCCTTAGAGGCCTGTAACATAGAAGCTGTGATCTTTCTAGCTGACAGCGTTTGCAACACAACCTCAATTTCTTGGGAGAATTTGTGGCCCTATTCCATTGGCTGCCTTTTTGTTTCACAGTTGACGTGCTTCACACAGCTCGTCCCCAGTTGTGACACATTCAATAATTTTGTTACCATTTTCATCTTAAAGGGAGGTCCGCGCTGCAGCCAGTCTGTTTTTTTTTATGTTTTGTTAAGTTTTTGGGAATGCACTTAGTGCAAAATGTGTGGTAACTGAGCTTCTCTGCCAAAATTTAGTGCAACAGACTCCGTAAAAATTGGAGAAGAGTTGCGAAAGTTGTGTAATCTTGAAATGACAATTTTCATGAATTTTGTTGTCGATTTTCATTGCTAGTTCGTCGGTCACAAGGCTAAGCCCGGTACTGCAGTCCTCATCGTCGACAATGATACTGGTCAATTTCAAATTAATATTAACATTCCCATGCCACAAGAGGCAAAAGTAAGTGGGGCTGCCCATTGATAAAGGTGAAATGGCCTGTGAATTTAGTTTTGAATTCTCTGGTAGTGTGCCATGATATGTACCCACATACAAACACAAAATTAGCCAAAGAACTCAATTTTTCCAGGGAGATAACTAAAAATTTATAACTACCCCTCCTATGTGTTGTATGACTTATTATGTATAAGGGATAGAATTGATCGAACTTACGTTAAGGGAATAAGAATTTAAATTAACAATTTTTTTAAAAATGTCTTTTTTTTTTCTCTCTCTCTCTTTCTCTCGCACAGATCCAGCATACTCCAAGGAAAGAGTTGCTGTGGGGTCATCTGTTCAAAGTGCATCCACTGCAGATGTGAAAGTACTGATGAACAGGTCCTACAGACAGCAGAAATGGTTCCACAGCTGCGTACATTAACGTTGATGCGGAAAATTAAAGTCGACATCTTCCGCAAAATCTGCGCAAACTGGCCGAACCTCACTTGTCTACAGGTTGATTTCAGGCAGGAGATGACTTACTCAGTAAGTTCAACCTTCCTTTCAAGTCCGATAATGATTTTTATATTCTAAATTTTGTGTTTTTACTAATTTTATAGAATTGAGATCTGTCTATATAAATCTGTGATGCACAAGTTTTCTCTTTATTAGGCTGTAATTATTAGACAAAAGTGACGAAATTAAGACAGTACCAAACAGTGGCCAGACCTGAAGCTGTGTATGCTGCAGAAACACTTAATCTAACAAGAAATGGAGATGTTGAGAAACTAGAGGAGCTCTAAAGAAGAATTATAAGGAAAATAATGGGAGCTAAAAGAAACGATAATGTTGAATACAGGTTAAGACCAAACAGAGAGCTATACTTGAAAACTGAAAAACTAGCTGATGTAATGAGGAAGAGAAGACTACAGTTTTTTGGGCATATATTCAGAATGGATAACAGACTAACCAAGTGGATATTCACATTGCTCAATAGCTACAAATCCAAGCCCACATGGTTCATAGAGCCTGAAAAGGACATGGAAAATGCTGGAATTACAATAGACACAATAGAAAGCAGAACATATTTCAGAAGGCAGTTCAAAAGGCAGAATTTCAGGAGAGAAAGAAAACAACTAGATGAAAGTGGACTCGAGAAGAAAAGGAACAACACTCCAAAAGGATGAAGGAAATTTGGAAACTAAGGAAATCTAATACAATGGAGAGTAGCCAAAGTTGATTCATCGTACACTCCAAATGGGTTATTCAAAAGAAGAAGAAGAAGATGATGACAAAAATGAATATTGTAATGTGATTGGCTAGTTCTGTCTTCGGTTGCTATCTTCAAGTGATCAGTTAATGAAAGGTGTCAGATAGATTATATAATGGTAAGACAGAGTCAGGAACCAGGTTTTAAATTGTAAGACATTTCCAGCGGCAGATGTGGACTGTGACCACAATCTATTAATTATGAACTGTAGATTAAAACTGAAGAAACTGCAAAGAGGTGGGAATTTGAGGAGATGGGACTTGGATAAACTGAAACAACCAGAGGTTCTAGTGAGCTTCAGGGAGAGCATTAGGGAACGATTGACAAAAATGGGGGAAAGAAATATAGTAGAAGAAGAATGGGTAGCTTTGAGGAATGAAATAGTGAAGGCAGCAGAGGATCAAGTAGGTAAAAAGACAAGGGCTAGTAGAAATCCTTGGGTAACAGAAGAGATATTGAATTTAATTGATGAAAGGAGAAAATACAAAAATGCAGTAAATGAAGCAGGCAAAAAGGAATACAAACATCTCAAAAATAAGATAGATAGGAAGTGCAAAATGTCTAAGCAGGGATGGCTAGAGGACAAATGTAAGGATGTAGAGGCTTATCTCATGAGGGGTAAGATAGATACTGCCTACAGGAAAATTAGAGAGACCTTTGGAGTAAAGAGAACCACTTGTATGAATATCAAGAGCTCAGATGGAAACCCAGTTCTAAGCAAAGAAGGGGAAGCAGGAAGGTGGAAGGAGTATGTAGAGAGTCTATACAAGGGTGATGTGCTTGAGGACAATATTATGGAAATGGAAGAGGATGTAGATGAAGATGAAATGGGAGATATGATACTGCGTGAAGAGTTTGACAGAGCACTGAAAGACCTGAGTTGAAACAAGGCCCCAGCAGTAGACAACAATCCATTAGAACTACTGATAGCCTTGGGAGAGCCAGGCCTAACAAAACTCTACCATCTGGTGAGCAAGATGTATGAGACAGGCGAAATACCCTCAGACTTCAAGAAGAATATAATAATTCCAATCCTAAAGAAAGCAGGCGTTGAAAGACATGAAAATAACAGAACTATCAGTTTAATAAGCCATGGCTGCGAAACACTAACACAAATTCTTTACAGATGAATGGAAAAACTGGTAGAAGCCGATCTCGGGGAAAGTCAGTTTGGACTCCGTAGAAATGTTGGAACACGTGAGGCAATACTGACCCTACGACTTATCTTAGAAAATAGATTAAGGAAAGACAAACCTATGGTTGTAGCATTTGTTGACTTAGAGAAAGCTTTTGACAATGTTGACTGGAATACTCTCTCTCAAATTCTGAAGGTGGCAGGGGTAAAATGCTGGGAGCGAAAGGCTATTTACAATTTGTACAGAAACCAGATGGCAGCTATAAGAGTTGAGGGGCTTGAAAGGGAAGCAGTGGTTGGGAAGGGAGTGAGACAGGGTTGTAGCCTCTCCCCAATGTTGTTCAATCTGTATATTGAGCAAGCAGTAAAGGAAACAAAAGAAAAAATCGGAGTACGAATTAAAATCCATGGAGAAGAAATAAAAACTTTGATGGTCGCCGATGACATTGTAATTGTCAGAGACAGCAAAGGACCTGGAAGAGCAGGTGAACGGAATGTACAGTGTCTTGAAAGGAGGATGTAAGATGATCAACAAAAGCAAAATGGGTATAATGGAATGTAGTCAAATGAAATTGGGTGATGCTGCAGGAATTAGATTAGGAAATGAGATGCTTAAAGTAGTAAATGAGTTTTGCTATTTGGGGAGCAAAATAACTGATGATGGTTGAAGTAGAGAGGATATAAAATGTAGACTGGCAGTGGCTAGGAACACAGAGGAGGAGCTGTACAGCATAATCGAAAGCTGGTAGGTGTGTTACTACATCTGAAAGGTGATGTCGATTCAAACTCTGCATAAGAGTGCCACTAGTAACACCACTATAACAATGCAAATCAGGTTCGCTTTAAATGCACACTGTAACAGTTGTGAGTGTCAGTTGCTTTGAGGCTAGATGTGGTGAGTTGATGTTAATCAAGAATGCCTTTACGGCGAAAAAAAAACACCATTGTCGACACCTCACCGAGTTTGAACGAGGTCACGTAATAGGGCTACGAGAAGCTGGATGTCCATTCTGTGATACTGCAGAAAGACTTGGCAGGAATTTAACGATTGTACACCATTGCTGGCAGCACTAGTCACGATAGTCTACGGTCAAAAGAAGATGGGACTCCAGACGGCTACTTGGCATTACCGAATCATACGGCCATTGTGTTTGGTGTATGGCTGCATCTGCAGCAGCAGTATGAGCAGCTGTTGTCAAAACAGTGACAGCATGAGAGACAACTTGGTTTTAAAATATGCTTGTGGAGAGACTGGATGTCCGAACATACTGGGAGAATGATCACCCGTAGAAAGGAGGCCAAGGGAAGAGTGAATCAGAGCAGGACCAGGCAACAAGAAGCACGGGCACAAGCTGATTATAGAGCAGCAGATAAGGAAGTGAAAAGGAGTGTGAGAAGAGACCACAGAAGATGGATAGATGAACAGACTGTTAGAGCAAAACAGGCAGTGCAGAGGGGGGTTGTGAAAGAATTACACTACTGGCCATTAAAATTGCTACACATGAAGATGACATGCTACAGACGCGAAATTTAACCGACAGGAAGAAGATGATGTGATATGCAAACGATTAGCTTTTCAGAGCATTCACACAAGGTCGGCGCCGGTGGTGACACCTAGCACGTGCTGAAGTGAGGAAAGTTTACAACCGATTTCTCATACACAAACAGCAGTTGACCGGGTTTTCTTGCTGAAACGTTGTGATGCCACGTGTAAGGATGAGAAAAGTGTATCATCACGTTTCCGGATTGTAGCCTATCGCGATTGCGGTTTATCGTATTGTGACATTGCTGCTCGCGTTGGTCGAGATTCAATGACTGTCAGCAGAATATGGAATCGGTGGGTTCAGGAGGGTAATACGGAACGCCGTGCTGGATCCCAACAGCCTCGTATCACTAGCAATCGAGATGACAGGCATCTTATCCGCATGGCTGTAACGGATCCTGCAGCCACGTCTCTATCCCTGAGTCAACAGATGGGGACGTTTGCAAGACAACAATCATCTGCATGAACAGTTCGATGATGTTTGCAGGAGCATGGAGTATCAGCTCAGAGACCATGGCTGCGGTTACCCTTGATGCTGCATCACAGTCAGGAGTGCCTGTGATGGTGTACTCGACAACGAACCTGGGTGCACGAATGGCAAAATGTCAAATAATATTTTTTTTTTTGCCAGATGAATCCAGGTTCATGTTTACAGCATCATGATGGCCGCATCCGTGTTTGGCAACATCGTGGTGAACGCACATTGGAAGCGTGTATTCGTCATCGCCATACTGGCATATCACTTGACATGATGGTATGGGGTGCTATTGTTTACACGCCTCGGTCACCACTTGTTCGCATTGACGGCACTTTGAACAGTGGACGTTACATTTCAGATGTGTTAAGACCCGTGGCTCTACCCTTCATTCGATCCCTGCAAAACCCTATGTTTCAGTGGGATAATGCACGACTGCATGTTGCAGGTCCTGTATGGGCCTTTCTGGATACAGAAAATGTTCGACTGCTGCCCTGGCCAGCACATTCTCCAGATCTCTCACCAACTGAAAACGTCTGGTCAATGGTGGCCGAGCAACTGGCTCGTCACAATACGCCAGTCACTACTCTTGATGAACTGTGGTATCGTGTTGAAGCTGCATGGGCACCTGTACCTGTACACGCCACCCAAGCTCTGTTTGACTCCAATGCCCAGGCGTATCAAGGCCGTTATTACGGCCAGAGGTGGTTGTTTTGGGTACTGATTTCTCAGGATCTATGCACCCAAACTGCGTGAAAATGTAAGCACATGCCAGTTCTAGTATAATATATTTGTCCAATGAATACCCTTTTATCATCTGCATTTCTTCTTGGTGTAGCAATTTAAATGGCCGGTAGTGTACATGATATCACTTAGATGCTCCAGAGGAACCGACCAGTAAGGAATAAGAAAGGGGAGATACTAACTACACATGAAGAACAATCACGTAGGTGGAAGGAACACTTTAACGAAGTCCTAAATAGAGACCTAGGCAGTGAGGTAGAAGAAAAAGAAGAAAAGAAATACAATGATCCTAGTCCCAGCATTGCTATAAATGCACCCACAAAAGCAAAAATTCGGATAGCAGTGAAGGAGATCAAGAATGGGAAGGCACCAGGACCAGATAATATAACATCTGAGATGCTGAAAACAGGCGTGGGGTCCACTGTCAAGTTATTGTACATCCTCTTAGAGAAGCTTTGGAGGGAGGAGAAACTGCCAACAGATTGGAAACGAGGTGTTATCATGAAAATACCCAAAACAGATGTTACTAACTGCAACTGGTGGGGCATTACCCTACTGTCAGTACAGAGGATCGTTTTAAATCACACTAAGGATTCTGTGGAAGTACAGCTGAGGAGAGAGCAGGCGGGTTTTAGAAAATATTGAAGTTTTGTGGACCTTATCAATACTCTCAGAATTATTCTGGAACAAAGTGTGGAGTGCTACCTTACCTTCATTGACTTTGGAAAGGCTTTCAACACAGATAATCAAAGAGTCATGTAGGATACACTTGCAAATTGTGGCATTCCAATGAAGGTTATTAACATCATCAAGGAAATGTACGAAGACTATGAATGCCAAGTACTACGTAATGGAGAACTAACAGAGCCTTTTCAAGTTAATTTGGGAGTACGACAAGGGTGTATTCTTTTGCCAACTCTATTTCGTTTGGTGTCGGACCATGTGATGAGAGTGATGGGGGGACGGAAGAGACGTGTGCAATGGGGCATGCGGGATAGGCTCGAAGATTAAGATTTCGCAGACGACATCTGCTTAATGGCACAACGATATCGAGACATCGAAGAGAAACTGGCCAGGTTACATAGAGAGGCGGAAGTTGCAGGCCTCAAGATAAATGTTCGCAAAACCAAAGAAATGCGGATAAATTCGACCATTACGAATCGACTGGCCATTAATGGAGAGGACGTAGAACAGGTCCAATCTTTCCTCTATCTTAGAAGTATAGTCAGGACTACAGGAGGTGCTGAGGAGGACGTCAGTAGTTACATCCGCATAGCAAATGGTGCGTTTGTACAACTGTTCCCTGTTTAGAGAAATAGGAACATTTCAAAGAAGACCAATCTCTGGCTTTTTGATAGCAATGTGAAGGCTGTTCTGTTGTATGGTTGCGAATCTTGGAAGGTGACTAACCACATTAAAAACCAGCTCAAAGTTTTTATCAGCTGCTGTCTCTGGTGTATTTTAAATGTGAGACAGCCAGATATAATGACAAATGAAGATCTTTGGAGGGAGACAAATCAGCAACCAGTCAACATACAAATCAAGGAAAGAAAATGGAACTGGATTGGGAATACATTGAGGAAACCAGATGGAGCTGTTGAAAGAGTGGCATCGGATTGGAACCCTCGAGGAGTTAGAAAATGTGGTCATCGCAAACATACCTGGAAAAGGATATAGAGAGAGAAGCTGCAGAGGATGTGAAAACCTGAAGTGAAGTGATTTGCTAGAAATCTTAGCAGATGGAGGAATTTTGTCACAGCACTACATTCCAGAGGAACGACAGGAACTAAGTCAGTTAAGTGTGTCACCTCGCACTGCATCTGCAGCAGCAATATGAGCAGCAATTTGCACCACAGTGACACGACAAGATGTTGCAAATCAATTACTTAGAGGACAGCTTCGAGCCAGATGCCTTGTGGCGTGTCTGCCATCCGTGACCATCTCGCTGATATTCACCGTGTTGCATGTTCCGTTGACTTCCTTTGGGTCCCTGGCCATGTGGGTATCCCGGGTAATGAGCTCGCTGATCGTTTGGCTGGGGGCACAGTCACTTAGCCCCTGTTTTCTGTAACCCCTCCTGCAATGGATTTACGGCTTCACATCAAATCCCACTTCGCCCAATCATGGGCCAACTCTGGGGAGGCTACTTCCCTGTGTAATAAACTTCGTGCGATTAAGGTGACACCAGGCCCGTGGCGTTCTTCCTTTCGCCTCTCCCGAAAGGACTCGACCACACTGTCTCGTCTCTGCATTGGCCATACCAGGCTGACCCGTGGTTTTCTTTTGCGTGATGAGCTACCCACACTTTGTGGTTGTGGAGCCTTCCAGTCAGTAGCCCACATTTTGGTTGAAGTCCTCTTCTTTTGGCTCTGCGTGCTAAGTACAGGCTCCCCCACACTTTACCTTTGATGTTGGCTGACGATTCCCGGATGGTCACCCTGGTTCTTGGTTTTCTCGGGGAACGTGGTTTTTATTCTCAGTTTTAAGGTTTTTAATCTCTCTTTGGTGTTGGGGCAGGGCAGTGAGTGTTGATTCTGGGCTCCCCTCTCTGACAGAGATCCTCTTTTCTTCCCCTTTTACTCTGTTTTTATCATTTCTTTTTTTTTGCGGATTGGTTAGTCTCCTTTTCCCACACGTACTTCTACACTCTAACGGTTGCACCTTTTAAGTCTCAGGTGGTCTTGCCTCTGCTGCTTCAGCATAGCATTGGGTTCACTCTCTTGCTGACTTACCTCATTTTGTTTTTACCATTGACAACATGACTGCCCTTTTACATTTTTTAGCCTTTTCCCTTTTATTATTCTGACTTGTCTGAGATGTCACACTATTGGAATGGACCACATTTGAAACAAGGGACTGATGACCTTGCTGTTTGGTCCCTTAAACACCAACCAACCGTGTAGCGTGCATCCTGCTGATCCTAAACCACCAGCATTTGTGACTTCAGTAATGTCGACAGAGAGCTCATTTGAGGGCAGGGAGTAGTTCTGGTGTGGTTCCTGATGGAAGCTGGCCTTGCCTCTGTGGCAGTGACGGCCACGTGTTGGTTAGGAGCCTGCAACCAAACTGTCTGCGTTTTCGACACACTGGACCTACACCTGGAATTATTGTCTGGGTTGCGAACTAGTATGGCAGCAGGACCATTCTGGTGGTTATCCCTTGCACCCTGACTTATTATTTATTTATTTATTTATCATATGGCTTTACCAGTGCAAGTGCAGTATTGACATCGTAAATTTACATAACATATAAATACAAATATACATATATATTAAAAAAGATGCTGTGACTTACCAAACGAGAAAGCACTGGTAGATAGACACAATAAAAAACACACAAACACATACACAAATTTCAAGCTTTTGCAACCCACGGTTGCTTCATCAGGAAAGAGGGAAGGAGAGGCAAAGACAAAAGGAGAGGGTAAGGAGTCATTCCAATCCCGGGAGCGGAAAGACTTACCTTGGGGGGGGAAGAGACAGGTATACACTCTCTCTCTCTCTCTCTCTCTCTCTCTCTCTCTCTCTCTCTCTCTCTCACACACACACACACACACACACACACACACACACACACACACATGTGTAAAGGCAAAGAATTTGGACAGAGATGTCAGTCGAGGCGGAAGTACAGGGGCAAAGATGTTGTTGAGTGACAAGTGATGTATGAGGGGCGGCAACTTGAAATTAGCGGAGGTTGAGGCCTGGTGGGTAACGGGGAGAGGATATATTGAAGGGCAAGTTCCTATCTCCGGAGCTCTGATAGGTTGGTGTCAGTGGGAATTATCCAGATAACCCGGACGGTGTAACACTGTGCCAAGATGTGCTGGCCGTGCACCAAGGCATGTTTAGTCACAGGGTGATCCTCATTACCAACAAACACTGTCTGCCTTGACTGACATCTCTGCCCAAACTCTTTGCCTTTACATATATATATATATATATATATATATATATATCTGTGTGTGTGTGTGTGTGTGTGTGTGTGTGTGTGTGTGTGTGTGTGTGTGTGTGTGAGGGGAGGGGGGGGGGAGGTGCGAGTGTGTACCTGTCTCTTTTTCCCCCCTAAGGTAAGTCTTTCCGCTCCCGGGATTGGGATGACTCCTTACCCTCTCCCTTAAAACCCACCTCCTTTTGTCTTTCCCTCTCTTTCCCTCTTTCCTGATGAAGCAACCGTGGGTTGCGAATGCTTGAAATTTGTGTATGTGTTTGTGTGGTTTTTGTTTTTTTTTGTGTCTATCTACCAGCGCTTTCTCGTTTGGTAAGTCACAGCATCTTTTTTAATATATTTTTCCCATGTGGAATGTTTCTTTCTATTAGATTCATATCATTAATTTGAACCCAACAAATATACATATACACACATACATAATAATATAAACAGAACAAACACCAGTCATTATTAAATCTGAGCAAAGTTGAAATATAATGACAGCTACAATTCGTCAAAAAGTTATGTCGAAATGTGACAGCCATTTAATGGCAGCAGGGCTGGCCTCCACGAAGTCTCTCCAGTCACCACAGAATCTTCGCAGTGGGCAATCTTGCACTAGATGTTGTAATGTTTGCTCATCAGTTTCACAGTCACACATTGGGTTATCATTGGTGCCCCATTTGTACAGCACGGATTTAGTTCTCGCGTGTCCAGTTCTCGCACGGTTAAGCTGGCACCAGATTTTACGAGGAAGCTGCATTCCTGGGAGTTGTTGGCTGGGGTCCTCTATATTGTGTTGGTTAATGTCACTATTGTTCCACTTGGTATTCCAGGATTTGTGGCAGTCATAAGTATTTCCTTGGGCAAGTGTTCTGTCTTCCCATATTGGCGCTCTCGATTTAAGGCGATATCAACAGCGGTCATCTAGCACTTGGTGTATCGGTAGTACTCTTGCCTGATCTTCGTGATTTATTTTTTGCCATTCCTGATTTGTTGCCTGCTGTCTACGGATTTCAGGCGGAGTGATGTCTGAGAGGACATAAAGCCATTGACTTTAGTGTCCCTGTTATTGTCCTCGTGGCTTCATTGATCTGGGCGTCAATCTTCTTTACATGGGCACCCTTACTCCACACAGGGGCACAGTACTCTGCAACACGTAGTGTATTTGCATCTGCTCCCTGTGTGGTACCTGCTAATCTCTGGATGATGTTATTTCGGGTTTTCAATTTCTGGCTAGACAGTTCCAGGTGTTTCTTGAAGGTAAGTGACCTGTCAAGAGTTATGCCTAAATATTTGGGAAATTTGTTAAGTTTAATTCGTTTTCCACAGAAAGTAATATTTAGTTCTCTGTCTGCTAGTCTGTTATTTAAATGGAAGGCGCAGGTCTCTGTTTTATTTGAGTTTGGGCACAGTCTCTGTTTTTTGTAGTGCTGGTTTAGTACTTCTAGGTCAGCAATTAGAGTTCTTTCACCATCTTGTAGCCATTTGTTTTGAGTAGCTATAGCCATGTCATCAGCATAGCAAAACTTACTTGACTCAGTGTCTATCATGTCACTGATGTAAACATTAAAAAGCAGTGGAGTCAATACAGATCCTTGAGGGAGTCCGTTTTTTATTCTTTTTGACTTGCTGCGTTGTGACCCCAGGTTTACTTTGAAATATCGGACTTTCAGCATTTTTTTCAACAAGTTTGTCAATTTCAAGCATGAAATCGTGTTGGCAAATTTCAGGAAAAGACCATCTATCCATACCATATCATAAGCTGCACTGAGGTCGACAAAGACTGCCCTTCATGAACAGCATTCCAGGGGGTGTTTTCCAGCAGAATAACATGTTTCCACAGCCTGCTATTGTAACCCGTCACGCTGTGCACAGTGTCCACATATTGCCTTGCCTGCTCAATCACCAGTTCTATCTTCAGTCGAGCACCTATGGGACATGATCGGATGACAACTCCAACATCGTCCACAACTGGCATTAACAGCCCCTGTATCGACTGACCGAATGTGGCAGGCATGAACTCCAGCCCACAAACTGACATCTGGCACCTGAATAACACAATGCGCACACATTTGCATGCTTGCATTAAACATTGTGGCACTTATACTGGTTATTGATGTACCAGCATTTCACATTTGCAATCGCTTATTTCATGCTTACATTAGCCTGTGATCGTTTAATGTTACTCTCTTAAATATGTTACCTAGACAGTTGTATTTCCAAAATTTCATTACTCTACATTAACTATGTTTTGGTGTTGCAATTCTGTTCGATCAATGTATATGTATTGCTCACTTCAAAGTTGGCACAGGGGCTGAAATAAACTGATTGTGTGACATTTGTAGACTTTGCTCATTAATTATCCCTTAATAAAAGAAAAAAATCATTTTATTGATTATTTTGTTACACTGACAACAGATGTCAGCTTCATAATTGTCTTCTGTCAGGAATATTTGTTTCCTTCATTTATTATTGCAAGAATTCTCGTAATTCTTTGTATTGGAAATAATTTTCTGATTTAGATAGGTCGTTGTTTAAAACTAGAATCATTGAGCCAAGCTGGAGCACCAGTTGGGTTACAGTGCTGTGGCATTGACTCTGTGAGTATGAGGTGCTGCCCAAAAATCCAAGAATTTCATTGTAAAAATTCGAAAACTATACTAAAGTGCGCGTCATTTATGACGGCGGCTGAGTTTAGGTTCATTCTGCGCATCTGACCTCACAAAACACAGTCAGCCAATGAACAGAGAATCATTGAGCCAAGCTGGAGCACCAGTTGGGTTACAGTGCTGTGGCATTGACTCTGTGAGTATGAGGTGCTGCCCAAAAATCCAAGAATTTCATTGTAAAAATTCGAAAACTATACTAAAGTGCTCGTCATTTATGACGGCGGCTGAGTTTAGGTTCATTCTGCGCATCTGACCTCACAAAACACAGTCAGCCAATGAACAGAGAATGACGTTACCAGAGCTCGACTGCAGTGCAGAGCACGGATGAGTGTCTTCAGTTTTAGAAACGTTCAGTCATAAATAAAGTAATTGAACAAAAGCAATGTCTTGATAGCACACTTTCTTTTATAGAAAGTCTGGAAAAAGCATTCTTTATACCAATTGCTTCATATTCTATTATTAATTAATTAAACCAAACAAGCAATAAGCCTCCTAATTCAGGCGATAGCAAAGAAAAGTGTTTGTATCATTCTCAATAACCACTATTTCACAATAAAGAACAGCGGTAATTGTTTATTTCCTATTGTACTTCGATGAAACGTGAGTAATTCCTAATCATACCAACAGTGTTTGTCGGTATTTTGCGTGATATTTTAAAGTCGTCCGGGACATATATTGAATGACGAGCTGCGTTAGCATAATGGTTAAAGTATATGGCTGCTAAGCAAAAGGTTCAGAGTTCAAATCTTGATCGGTGCTTAATATTTTCTTTATTTAAAAACAATATTGAGGTGTCTTACTTCATGAATATTATTCGCTTGAATGTATTTTTTGAAATTTCTAGTGGCAACTAAAATCGATCATACGGAAAGCATACGCTATGGACTTTCACCTCTGTAAACTCTTCAAAATTTCGTGCAATGGTTTGCTACATCTAATGCTGCGCAATAACTGTGTTGAACATCGAAACAAAATTAAGTCATTTATGGGGGGAAGGTATCAGTAAAGATGTGTAAAAATCAAATTTTTGGGCCAAATAGTATTTGTGAAATTGAATGATAAATTGTGCCAAAGCAGTCGAAACACAATGTGTCTGCACAGGCGAGCAGTGCAATGATGACAAAATCGCGCACATCGTGGAATGCGGGGAGCACGTCTCTGTAGCAGCGAAAGGGTTAATACGACCGTGGTGGCCTTACTTCATAAACTGCGCACTCCCCCCTAAACGTCAGTTTGTGAACTATACTATGGCGCTGCTTCTCTTGGCGCATACAACTGGCAACGCAGCTATCTCCCGCGTCTGGGTGGGCATGTGCGAACCACCAAGATAAAAGAATTAAACTATAACATCCTCTATCACTTTGAGTAGTCACTGTGGACATGCAATGTTTCCGTTTTTGGAAGCAATCTGGAACTCTGCAGCTTGAAGAGTGTTCAGGACCTGTTGCGATTCCGCTCGAATGTCTTTAGTCAAGCCAATGTTGCTCTTTAAATGTGATTTTCGTCTTTGAGAACAGGTGGATGTCGTATGGAGATAGGTATGACGAGCAGGGAGTGGTTCTGCTTTTGGTTAGGAATTCCTTCACAATGAGTGTTGTTGTGGTGGACTGACCAGCCTTTCTTTCAACACAACTCTGGCCATTTGTGGTGAAAAGTCTCCTTCAGTTACCTCAAAACCTCACATTAAAACTGTCCATTGACAGTTTGACCAGGTATAACAAACCTCTTGTGCACTCTTCCCAGAATGTTGAAAAAATTATCCACATCGACTTGACTGTTGCTTCGTTTCAGGGTCATAACTGCAGACCCAAGTTTCACCACCTGTTATAACTCGGGATAAGAAATTTGGACACACTGAAACTCCCTGTTGCAGTTTAGTGAACATCTGAATCCTGAGGTTTCAGCAGTCGATGCTTAGGAGATTAGGGACAAGCTTAGCTGCAATTTGTCTCATGTTCATCTCCTAGGTTTGTTGACGTGTACCGTACCACAGCCTGAGTCTGTTAGAAGCATTACGAATTGTCCGCCTTCAGTCTTTGTGATTCTCACCACCCACTTTCTCATTATTTTGTGCACACTGACGGTCGAACAGAATGTTTGTCATCGACCACAGATTATCGGCCTTTCTCGAAGTGCTTGAATTACTCAGATGTTCTGTCTTGACTCGATGCATTATTACCAAATGCCTGTCAGCATGCAGTGTGTTTCAGCTGCAGTTTTCTTGAACTTAAAACAGCATTTTATGCAAATCCATTGCTTCTTCACGCTGTCCATTTCACAAATTGCAGAAGCCCTGAAACATGCAACTGCATGTGCCAAAGAAGACACAACTTCGTGCTCAGTTGCTAAGAGATGTACCTTGAGACATGTAGCCATAGGTTGGTGTACTGCTACTGGTTATTCTCGGATACTTTGGGTAACACTTCATACGTGCTTTTTTGTGTGCTAACATTTGCAAAAAATCTCATTTCAATACATTGAACTGTTTATGAAATATGACAATTGTTATGATGACATGATTCCTTATGTGTAAGGCTCTAGTTGGCACCCCAAATATGACAGTCAGCTGGATATAAAAAAGAATATATTGAGAATTAAGTGAGATACTGTTGTGGTCTCAATTTTAAATAAAATTTCGATATTTTGTCTAACTTTCATACACACCAGTGTATCAGCCAAACCCAACCATATGCGAAATCTATGAAGTGTGTTTCTACCTTTGCAAACTTAAAATTTTGTGCAGTGCTTTACTTAATTTGATGCAGCACAGTAACTATGATGAATATTGAAAAGAAATAATACTTTACCGAGTGAAGGTGTTTGACTGTAAGATGTGGAAAAATAAAATTTTACTCTGAATAGTTTCCTTAAAATCGAATGATAAGTACGAGGTTTGCCCAGACAGCAATGCACCACATTTTTTTTCCTCCAACAATTCTTTATTGAACACAATGAAAGCTATGCACACAAAAGAATGATGTTATATCCATATGCACTATTTTCCCACATAATCTGCATCTCGTTCTACAGCGTTCCTCCAGCACGAAACAAGGGCACGTGTGCCTTGTCGATGCCAGTCCTTGTCCTGGTGGTGGAGCCAGTGGTCCACTGTGTGAATCACCTCCTCATCATCTTCAAAATGTCTTCCACGAACGTGTCTGTCCTTGTGGATGACGACATCAGCTCGCTGCAAGATGTCAGGCCGTGCACGGTCTCCCCGACTGCTGCAGATCGCGGAGCTCTGTCGAACCACCTTCTGATGACCTCACCCTCCGTGCCTGGTGACTAGCTGTACTTCTAACAACAGATGCTCCACAGAATTTGCACAAGCCTTTGTGAATATTCCCCACAGGTTCTTTCTCTGCAGTGAGAAATTCATTGACAGCATGTTGCTTGTAACGTAAGAGGGGGGACCCGGATTGTCATAAAAAATTTGTTGATGAACCTTTTTACAAAATTACTTCAGTCACCTTCAAAATACTCTCCATTACATGTGATGCACTTGTCAAGTCTCTTTTCCAACTGTTGGAAGCATGTTTGGAACTCTTCAAGTTTGATATTGTCCAGTGCCCTTTGCGAAGCTGTTTTTACCGCCTCCACATCATCATAATGCTCCCCTTTTAGCGTTTTTTTCATTCGTGGAAATAGGAAAAAGTCGCACGTAGCTAGGTCCGGCGAATACAGAGCGCGGGGAACGACAGACCACCTCTGAGATGCCAAATAGTGGGTCACTCGTAAGGCCGTGTGTGCTGGAGTGTTGTCGTGATGCAGAAACCAGTCACCGGACCGCCAAAGTTCCAGGCGTTTCTTCCTCATATCCTCTCGCAGATGCCTTAAAACATCCGAGTAAAACTGCTGGTTAACAGTCTGGCCAGGGGTACGAATTCCCGATACACAATTCCAGGAACATCAAAAAAGACAAAGATCATAGTCTTCACATTTGACCTCACTTGCCTTGCTTTTTTTTTTGGTCTGGGAGAGTTGCGAGTCCTCCACTGGCTTGACGCTTGCTTGGTTTCTGGGTCATACCCGTAACACCAACTCTCATCCCCTGTAATGACTTTGTTCAAGAAGTTTGGATCACGTGCAATCTCTGTTTTCAAGTCCTGACACACATTCGTGCGGATTGTTTTTTGCTCCTGTGTGAGAAGGCGTGGAACAAATTTAGCAGCAACACGTCTCATGCGCAAATCCTCACTCAAAATCCGCTGGCACGAGCTCCAACCGATTCCTGTCTCTGCTGAAATTTGGTCGATCGTTTGGCGACGATCCTCCTTGATCTTTTGGCGCACCTTTTCAATGTTCTCCACATTTCGCTATGTTGAAGGGCGTCCAGAACGAGCTCGGTCTTCAGCACACATCTCACCACATTTAAAGTGCCCAAACCACTCGAAAACCTGTGTGCGGCTCATAGCGTCCTCCTGGAAAGCTTCCTGAAGCATTGGGTGTGTCTCCTTTTGCAGTTTTTTTTTAAAGCAGGAAAACCATCTAGCGTGAGAACCCTGCACTATGTCTACGAGTGGCAGCGCTCTCGGAGTCCGGTTTCTTTTGGGTCCCCCCTCATACATCACCTACAGATGCCGTTTTGAAACTGTCCTGCAGCTACGCCATCTGTGGGAAGTGACGGAAACTTTGCATGCTCACTTGGGAGACTTCAGATAATACGTATGTAATGTTTCACATTTGTAACATTATTTTCATCCGAGGAAAAGAAAAAAATGTGGTGCAGTTACTTTCTGGGCAACCCTCGTACTTCATAGCAGCTGGGAAGCCGTCTCTCAGCACAGGTAGCAGCACTAGGTGAGCAGTAACAGTGATCAGAGCTGCACTCAGTGTGGAATGCAAAGAGCATGTCTATAACAGACAGAAGATTAATTTTTTAATTCATTTAATTTTTTTATTTTTAGCTTTTCCTCATTACAAACTTTTATCCCCAACATAATTTACTCGGAACTTACTATACAAAGAATAAACATTCTTAAACTATATTTTCAAAATATTCCTCCAGGTGTTTCAATCTTGTGTGCCCTCTTCCTCTGCACCCATTCTCCTCATTGTGTGCTGTACATTTTGGAGCCAGGTGGTCATAGGTCGTCTTCTTCTTCTCCCCTCCTGTTCCCACTCCAGTATCAATTTTGATGTTCTGGCTGCCTCCATTCGTCGTATATGCCTGTACCTCTGTAATTTATTCCTATCCATTACATCATACATTCTTTCTTTTATTTCCATTCTCCTTATTATTTCGGTGTTCCTTATCTTCTCTTTCCTGGAGAGTCTTGCTGATCTTCTCCAGAAGTCCATCTCTAGAGCTTGTAATTTTTTAATGTGCTTCATGTTAATTGTCCAGGTCACATACAGAGCCACACTCTCTAATATAGATTTGTATATTAATTTTTTTAGTTCTGCTCATTACATTCGTGCTCTATAAGACTGAGTTAAGCATCCCAATGAGGTTCTGTCCACTACTAATTTTTTTTATTGATTTCAGACTCTGATTTTCCCTTGATTTCTAAAATGGATCCCAAATAACAGAAACTATTTGTCTTTTTGATTTTCTTTCCTTCAATGTATAGCTCATCTGAATCATTAGTCAAGTATTCTGTTTTTTGGTAATTAATCTTCAAACCCCAAGTTTTGTATGCTACTGCTAGTTGATTGCACATATAGTTAGCATCCTCCCCATCTTGTGCTACGACTACTTGATCACTGGCAAACAATAAATGATGTAGGTAAACTCCATCTCTTATTTCTAATCCCATACTATTACATTTAAGAGACCATGTTCTAACACTAATATCTGTAGGTTTTAAATAATGATGGTGACATAGGACAGACCTGTAACAGGCCTTTGTTTGTTCTAAATTTCTATGAAAATTTATTACCAACTTTCACTTGGCAAATGTTAATATAAAAGTGCAAAAAATGAAGAAGGCAAATATAATTACAGGTACGCTGGTGGGGAAAAAATTGAACCAACAAAAGGTAATGAAGAGCAATGAAATTTCGGGAATACATTTGTCTAGGTAACATGTGTCAGTGATTAACACTGCAAGATCACAGATTAATGTAAGCACGGTCGATCAGTACGGGGTCAGTTAATGCCAGTTGTGGACGATGCCGGAGCTTTCGTCTGATGACGTCTCATAGGAAAAACTTCGTGGCAAATTAAAACTGTGTACCGGGGCGAGACTCGAACCCGGGACCTTTGCCTTTCGCGGGCAAGTGCTCTACCAACTGAGCTAACCAAGCACAACTCATGCCCCGTCCTCACAGCTTTACTTCTGCCAGTACCTCGCCTCCTACCTTCCAAACTTCACAGAAGCTCTCCTGCGAACCTTGCAGAACTAGCACTACTGAAAGAGAGGATATTGCGGAGACATGGCATAGCCACAGCCTGGGGGATGTTTCCAGAATGAGATTTGCACTCTGCAGTGGAATGCGCTGATATGAAACTTCCTGGCGGATTAAGTCTGTCTCCGCTGCAGAGTGGAAATCTCATTCTGGAAACATCCCCCAGGCTGTGGCTAAGCCGTGTCTCCGCAATATCCTTTCTTTCAGGAGTGCTAGTTCTGCAAGGTTCGCAGAAGAGCTTCTGTAAAGTTTGGAAGGTAGGAGACGAGGTACTGGCAGAAGTAAAGCTGTGAGGACCGGGCGTGAGTCGTGCTTGGGTAGCTCAGTTGGTAGAGCACTTGCCCGCGAAAGGCAAAGGTCCCGGGTCCGAGTCTTGTCTCGGCACACAGTTTTAATCTACTTGAAAGGGGGATATAAGATGAACATCAACAAAAGCAAAACGAAGGTAATGGAATGTAGTCGAATTAAGTCGGGTGATGCTGAGGGAATTAGATTAGGAAATGAGACACTTAAAGTAGTGAAGGAGTTTTGCTATTTGGGGAGCAAAATAACTGATGATGGTCGAAGTAGAGAGGATATAAAATGTAGACTGGCAATGGCAAGGAAAGCGTTTCTGAAGAAGAGAAATTTGTTAACATAGAGTATAGAATTAAGTGTCAGGAAGTCATTTCTGAAAGCATTTGTATGGAGTGTAGCCATGTATGGAAGTGGAAACATGGACGATAAATAGTTTGGACAAGAAGAGAATAGAAGCATTCGAAATGTGGTGCTACAGAAGAATGCTGAAGATTAGATGGGTAGATCACATAACTAATGAGGAAGTATTGAATAGGATTGGGGAGAAGAGAAGTTTGTGGCACAACTTGACCAGAAGACGGGATCGGTTGGTAGGACATGTTCTGAGGCATCAAGGGATGACAAATTTAGCATTGGAGGGCAGCGTGGAGGGTAAAAATCGTAGAGGGAGACCAAGAGATGAATACACTAAGCAGATTCAGAAGGATGTAGATTGCAGTAGGTACTGGGAGATGAAGAAGTTTGCACAGGATAGAGTAGCATGGAGAGCTGCATCAAACCAGTCTCAGGACTGAAGACCACAACAACAACAGGAAGTTTCGTATCAGCGCACACTCTGCTGCAGAGTGAAAATCTCATTCTGGTTTCGTAGGTGCTCAGTTAGAGAGAGATCTGACGATTGAGCACTCTGAGGCAATAATCTGAAAGGCTGTACATTATGTTGGGTTGCAACAGGTGTGTGTGTGTGTGTGTGTGTGTGTGTGTGTGTGTGTGTGTGTGTTTGTTATCATGTTGTTGGAAAACACCCCCTGGTATGCTGTGTACAGGATGGCGGGCATGGGCAGGCGGTGGGCGTTGTGGAATAATAGGGTAATTTTTAGAGAAAGGCCATTTATTGGCTAAAGCATGATGAAAAGGGGCTACATAGGCCTAGGGAGGTGAGGGTGAGCCAGAGCTTACAATTTGGCGAACATTGTTCGCGAAGCTACCGAAAGTGGCTGTCTGCCGAAACTAAGTCCACAGTGCCGCAGCACCGGGAGAAGCGGGAGATGTTCAGTGATACCGGGCGCGCATCCGACTGGCGGATGAGCAAGAATACAAGAGAGAGAGCCCGGCGACGGGCGGCCGGGTATATTCGACGCACCATGCGGCTTCCTCCGCCCTGATTGGTCAGAACCGAGAAAACCGTGCGGGCGGCATGGAACTTTCCAGTGCGTTGCCTGCTAAGCGACGCCTGGGACGGCGTTACCTCGTAAGCACATGGGAGAGGCGCGTGAACAAGGTGCCCTTCATCGGTGCTGACTTCCTTTTACTAAACCGTGGGACGAAAGAATTTACAGGCAGCTAACACTGCTGGCCGTGGCTTGGCCGCAATGGAAAAATGAAGTTACCGTTTGGGTGCTCATATAATAAAGTAAAATCCCTTATTGTCTGGCTCATCCTTTACATTCCTCCCCCTTCCGTGGGAGCGGAGAACGTATGTGAATTCGCTCAATGTAATTATTATTTGAATGTAAACAAATTTGTCTTGCAAAAGAAAGTGAACATTGGCTCTCACGGAAGACGGCAAGGGTCTTAATCTATTGGAGGGTATAGAGACTCTAAAGACCTCCTAAAGGTCGCAAGGGGACTTACACATGTCAACAATATTGTGTGCATACAAGAATTATCATAAAACATCAAAACATCATAAAACATCAAAACATCATAAAACATCAAAACATCATAAAACATCAAAACATCATAAAACATCAAAACATCATAAAACATCAAAACATCATAAAACATCAAAACATCATAAAATAAAATTAGAACAAAACATGACAGTGTGTGTTAGGTAGACATGTCAAGTGTTCTTGTTGCTAAGTTGACGTAAAAATGTCTTTTTTTTTTTCTTTTGTTAGAATAAGTTGAGTCACTGCGGGGGCGCCTGCCGCGAGGCGGCGTGGCGTGTTGTGCTCAGCGGGCAGCGCGCAGGCTGCCGGCGGGAAGGGGGCGTGGCCGTGGCCAGGTCCGTGCACTGGAACTCAGCGCAGAGAGGGTATGAGGGGAGGTCCACACATTAAACACAGTTGAGAGGGACGTTATCACTAAGGGAACATTTCACTACACTACACTAGTTTTTCCACATTAGTTGACATCTCAGTTTCACTCTTAAAACTAAGGGAGGGCACATGTCTGATAGGTTTTTGTTTTCTACTTTTTGTTTAGTTCGTGGCTGTTTGCCATTAATTTAAGTGTGCCAACAGGCGAACGTAAGAAATTTGTCCTTTTTTCATTTTTTAGCAAATCAGCAAGTGACGTTAGGATGTGATTACTTGATTTATTAGATAAAACTTGAACGTTAGCTGACAAGGGAATCATGAATGAGCTTTCAGGTATAAAAAACATAATTAAAGGAGTGCAAATACTAAGTAATGCGTGGTGGCATGAAAGGTTATAAGTGGTGTTCCAACAGGAACCGTTTGCTAAAGATCTGCGCGGAGGCTACGTCAGAGTGGCAGCTGACTGCAAGGCCAATCTCGCGCTACGTTAGACAGGCGCGCGGCAGATAACTTCCAAGGGCAGCGCCGCGTCAGAGCTGCATGCGGCAGCGGAGAAGCGAAGCCGAGGCGGCTACGAGCGCAAGCAGTGCGCACGTGCGCGGCGCAGGAAGCATGCGTCAGGTTTAAGAGCGAGAGAGAGATGAAGCATACCAACGCTGTTCACTGCGCCGTCTGTACTTTACACTCTATCCACATGTTCTTGGGCTCCTGCGCCAGATGAGCGTATTTATGTGCTTCAAAGTGACGAATATTAATGTTACAAAAAGGGTATAGCATTACTGAATAAATGGGGATATATATGCGTAATCGATATGAGTTATTCACCGATGACCAACAAAATAGAAGTGGTAACTCGTGACATCACGCTAGATGAGTTGTTACAGTGGGTTCTGTTTAAAATTACATTATGCATTAGTAAGTTGGTTCGTAACCAAGTTCCTATGAAATCCATTTGAGCCCAAACATAATTCTTACATAAACATGAAAATATAAAAATGAAGTACACAAATATCATATTAAATTTACTGCACATTCCATATTACTAAGCGAAGAAAGTTAAATGCCTCTTTGGGCTGGCCCTCTACGTGTAATAACATTCACATTATGAGAAGATTCTCATGCATCAATATATTTGCAAAACACCATAAAGTGAGAGCGACAAAGAAAAGTGACACCAGTTTGGTGCAGGTGGGACATAGATTGTGTCGTAGGATGTCAACGCTGTTGCTAACAAGAGGAGAAAAACAAAACTCGACAAGAATCTAGAGATTTCCATAGTGGGAACAGAAAGTGTAAGAATTTGAATTAGAATCAACTAAGTTGAGCGTAATTTCTGAAGGACTTTTCCTTCATGAAGGTATAGTGCACGGCGCATCGTTGACACTACATTATCGCCTACTTAACTGTGTAAATGACAAATCTGCGACTCCAAGATAGCTACTTCATACTTCTTCTTCTTATTCTTCTTCTTCTTCAAACTCGACTTCTCTCACCTAAAACAAAACTTTACTGTGCGACAAAATTCACCGTCTTCATCCTCTCAACATCTTGCGACTAACTTTACTTTGCGACCAAATTCGTCGTCTTCATCCTCTCAACATTTTGCGACTAAACTCGCCGTCTCTGTAACTCCGTAGTGCTGGCCTCCTCGGGCCCAGCTGGTTGCTTAAAACTCCGTCTATCCTTGCTTGTATCGCAGTGTCCTGGGACACGTCATACAGTTAAATGCTACTACTTCAATAGTCGGTATTCCTTCGGAAAATACAACGGGAAAACAAAGAAGGCTCAAGGTTTTGAACAGAGATTTCCGCTTACTGGCGTTTAGCTGCGGGCTAGACGCGGTTCGCGTCTGACGTTGCCTGATCAGCTGTCGTCAGAGAGCACGGAACACTGTTCTCGTGAACTCTTCTTCGAGATGGAAGATCAAAGTCTGGGCTGAATAGTTTTGTGTCTGTTGAAAGTTGACAGATCAAAGTGGGTAGAACGGACTATGCCGTGAAACGGAAAAGTGAAGGAACGACACAGACAGCTAAGGGACCGTGCGGGTGCCAGCCGCGTCACGTAAGATACGTGCCCTTGCTGGTGGTGAATGACTCTTCATGTGTTGTTCTGTTGATAGTAGAAAGTGGTTAGGATGGACAATGCTGCGAAAATGAAAAGTGAAGAAACGGCATAGCCAGCTAGGGTTCCGCGCGATCGCCATTCGCGTCACGCCAGGTACGTGCTCCTGCGGGTGTGTATGACTCTTCATGTGTTGTGTCGAGAGAGGAAAGATGAAAGTGGGTAGGATAGACTATGTCGCAAAACTGAAAAGTGAAGAAACGACACAGACAGCTAAGGGTCCGCGCGGGAGCCAACCGCGTCACGTAAGGTACGTGCCCTTGCGGGTGGAGCATGACTCTTCAAGGGTTGTTCTGTTGATAGTGGAAAGATGAAAGTGGGTAGAACAGACTATGTCGCGTAACGGAAAAGTGAAGAAACGACACAGACAGCTAAGGGACCGCGCGGGTGCCAGCCGCGTCACGTAAGGTACGTGCCCTTGCGGGTGGAACTACTGGCGCAATAGGCCGAGCTTCTCCGGTCGGAATTTCGTGCTGGACCAAATCCGTAGCCGGTAGAAACTGCCTCTCTTCAAATAACCACGAAAATTCCTCTAAAACTAGCTGCAACATCCTTTTCTCCTCACTGTTTAAATAACCGAACTTCTCTGATAACTGACTCTTTAACGTCGACGCGACATATCGCACTTCTCTAACTGAACATTTCTTTCTTCTCCTTCCTTTCTCATCTTTATCTCGCTGCTTCTCACTTCCTCTTATTTCCTCAAAAATTTCCTGTCCACTGGCAACAATATTACCCTTCGGTATCACAACATCTTTTACACCAAAATTATCTATACTTACTGCTATCGCAAAACCATTCTGTCTTCTCTCCGGTCGGCAGCTACTTCTCTTTATATGTATTAACTGACGATCTAAAACACCATTCTGGGTGAGCGGGTCAACCAGAATGTCTGTCTTAGGCTGTTCTTGACTTTTGATATCTATCCAGATAATCTTTCCACTTCTGCCTTTTATCCTCACAGGGTCAGTGGTTTTTATCGCCCACATCTGCGGTTTTATGGGAGACTGTGAACGGCACCTTTCGCAGCTCCCTCGCGTCTGACGGGGGTGCGCACTGCCAAATCGGTGAATTGCTTCGCCGAACTGCACAGTTCGCGTTCGATAATCCACTATCCCCTGATAACGGTGCAGGAAGTCATTCCCTAGTATGATGTCAAATTCACCCTTCTTTAGCCTTACTACCTCCATCCTCTGACTGTATTTACCACCGTCTATTTGCAGATTCACTACACACGAACCTGCAGGGACAATTACTTCCTCTCCAAGGCCACTGATATTGTACCGGGGTGGCCCACTTTTGTGGGCGTGGGTTCGAATCCCACTTCTGACACCAATTGTACAGGATGGCGGGTATGGGCAGGCGGTGGGCGTTGTGGAATAATAGGGTAATTTTTAGAGAAAGGCCATTTATTGGCTAAAGCATGATGGAAAGGGGCTACATAGGCCTAGGGAGGTGAGGGTGAGCCAGAGCTTACAATTTGGCGAACATTGTTCGCGAAGCTACCGAAAGTGGCTGTCTGCCAAAACTAAGTCCACAGTGCCGCAGCACCGGGAGAAGCGGGAGATGTTCAGTGCTACCGGGCGCGCATCCGACTCGCGGATGAGCAAGAATACAAGAGAGAGAGCCCGGCGACGGGCGGCCGGGTATATTCGACGCACCACGCGGCTTCCTCCGCCCTGATTGGTCAGAACCGAGAAAACTGTGCAGGCGGCATGGAACTTTCCAGAGCGTTGCCTGCTAAGCGATGCCTGGGACGGCGTTACCTCGTAAGCACATGGGAGAGGCGCGTGAACAAGGTGCCCTTCATCGGTGCTGACTTCCTTTTACTAAACCGTGGGACGAAAGAATTTACAGGCAGCTAACACTGCCGGCTGTGGCTTGGCCGCAATGGAAAAATGAAGTTACCGTTTAGGTGCTCATATAATAAAGTAAAATCCCTTATTGTCTGGCTCATCCTTTACAGCTGTTGACGAAAAGCAGCACGATAGGTTGACTCCCCAGAGTGACGTACAGGATAACCGTGGGGCTGCACCTGCTGTCTGGGTCTTACTTGTCCTTGCAGTAATAGATTCTAACAATTTGTGTGTCACTGTGGTGCCAACTGCTTCTCATATAGCTGCTGCAGATGCAGTACGAACCGCCAGAGCTGTGTGCTGAACGTGACAGCCTTCCCTCTCGGTAGGGCTCTGTAGCTGTCCAGAGCTGGGTCTGCTCGGGACCGTACACTTGTGTGACCACTGTTGTCAGCGACTGTGTACAGTGGCTATATTCCTGCCAAGTCTCTCTGCAGTATCACAGAAGGAACATTCAGCTTCCTGTAGTGCTATTAAACAATCTCGTTCAAACTCGATGAGATGTTGATAATTGTATCTTTGTCACCTTAAAGGCATTGTTGACAGACACCAACTCATCGTGTCCAATCTCAAAGGCAATCTGATCTCTCAACTGTTATAGCGTGTATTCACAGCAAACCTGATTTGCATTCTGATATTGACGCTACTACCACTGTTCTTGTCTGATGGGTGCAAAATTTTAATAGACATCTTGCAGATGAAGAAACACACCTACCAACTTTGGTTCATTTCGCAAAACTCCTAGGTGTTGTGACTTTTTTCTGTCAGTATAGCTGAGAAATGAAATTTATAAGGAGTTCAAAAGGGGAACCTGTAATGGCTATAAGAGAAATGCCAAATTGTAGAAACCTGTACTACTGTGGGAAAGGTAAATCGTGCATACGAGGCAGGACCCAAAAAGTAACCGGAATCGTAATGCCGCACATCGTGTACTTGTAGTAGCAGCTCTGCTGAGTCATTCTGCCACACGGATGTGTGGTTTCTTTGGCAGTACTTTGAGTGTGCGTACAGTGCGGACGCGACACGAGGAAATGGCTAGTTCTTACGAACAATGTGCGGCAGTGAAGTTTTGTTTCTTGCTCGGCAAGAACGCAGCAGAAACTGTTGTGATGATTCAGACAGCCTACGAAGACCGTGCTCTTAGTAAAATGAAAGTGTACGAATGGTTTTCTCAGTTTAAAAAGGGAGAAATGGTGGGTGAAGATCAGCCCCGTTCTGGTTGGTCGATCTTAAACTGCTGGAAGCGAAGAGAACATTGACAAAATCCATAATCTCGTCAGTGAAGATCGACGCAGGACAATCGACCAACTCGAGAACCTGTCGGGGTTGTCCTGGAGCTCAATTCAGTGCATCTTGACCGTGGATTTGGGGATGCGAGGAGTGGCAGCAAAATTCGAGCCGAAGCTTCTTACCGGAAATTGAAGGGGTAGTTGCGTTCGAGCCTGCCTTGAAATAAAGGACGCGTTCAAAGATGATCCACATTTTTTCAACAAAATCATCACAGGTGATGAGTCATGGTGCTATGGGTACGATCCACAAAGTAAACAGTCATCACAGTGGATGTCACCTGGCTCACATCGACCAAAAAAAGCTCGACAAGTGAAATCGAATGTGAAAATGATGTTGATCTGTTTTTTTCACATCAAAGGGATTTTATACTCTGAATTTGTCCCTGAAAACCAGACAATAAACCAACAATTCTATTTGGAGGTTATGAAACGGCTTCGCAGAAGTTTGTCGCGAAAATGTCCGGCTTTGTGGCATTCTGGCGTGTGGTTCCTGCATCACGACAACGCTCCTGCACACATGGCTCTCAGCGTTCGCCAGTTTTTGGCTTCAACGAAGACGATTACCTTGACGCACGTGCCCTATTCGCCGGATTTAGCATCCTCGGACTACTTCCTATTCCCGAGGATGTAGCGAGACTTGAGAGGGAAGCGTTTTGAGGATGTGGAAGACGTAAAACGCAATGTCATGAAAGTGGTAGCAGGTATCAAAGAGGACGAATTTAAAAGGTGCTTCAAACACTGGAATGAACGTTTGGACAATTGTATTAACGCTAATAGAGAGTACTTGGAAGGAGATTAAGGTTGTATTTGAAAACAATAAAGTATATGCTTTCTTAGAAAGAAATTCCAGTTATTTTTGGGTCCGCCCTCATATATAAAACACACAAGAAATGAAGATGCAACTATACCAGAGAAGGAAAGTTGCTACTTACCATATAGCAGAGATGCTGAGTCGCGATAGGCACAACATATAGATTCACACAATTGTAGCTTTCGGCGATAAAGGCCTTTGTCAGCAGTAGACACACATGCGCACACACACTCACGCAAAGGCAGGGCTACCTGTGAAACCAGTCATGTGATTTACATGCTAAGCTGCAACCACTGTGCTACATTCTATGTAGGTATGACAGCCAACAAGCTGTCTGTCCGCATGAACGGCCACTGACAAACTGTGGCCAAAAAACAAGTGGACCACCCTGTTGCTGAACACGCTGCCAAACATGATATCCCTCATCTCAATGACTGCTTCACAGCCTGTGTCATATGCATCCTTCCCACCGACACCAGCTTTTCTGAATTGCGCAGGTGGGAACTTTCCGTACAGTACATCCAACATTCCCGTAAGGGCCTCAACCTTAGTTAGTCACTGTCGTCACCCATCCAGCCCCCTCCCTGTTCCCAACCCGGTACTAAACAGCCGTCATTTCACTGCCACACTCAGTCTTTTAATTTCTTTTTATTTCTCTCCTTTCTGCTACTTACCTGCTCCCTCTCCACACCTTCTCTCCTGCCCTCTGTCTAAACTGCAACACTTCACTGTCCACCACTCCTACCATACTCTCTCTCCCCTTCCCTACCCCAGCCTCCTCCTTACCCCCACCCAGCAGTACCCCCTGCGGGTTCGGGGGTTAGAATAGGCCCGCGGTATTCCTGCCTGTCGTAAGAGGCGACTAAAAGGAGTCTCAAACGTTTCGGCCTTATGTGATGGTCCCCTGTCGGATTTGACCTCCATATCTCAAAATTTTTCCGAAGAGCGAGCCGATTGGGGAAGGGCGCCTTACTTGGTGCATTGTGTCCGTGTTGTGTTGAGAACTTTCGCCATCTTATTCGTCGTTGCATTGCAGTCCTGCCTGCTCTCCATCTCTTGGGCATCGATGCGCCCCTGCGTGCTCTTTCTGCCAAGCACTGTGCAGGGCCATTTTCTGCACTGACGACGCCCATGGACCACATGTCACCTAACATCCAGCACGGTAGCCAGTCCGTTGTGGTGGGGCCGCCATGTACCCTCTTGGTTGTAGCCCCCTGACATCACAGGGATCGCTCTACTGATGCCTGCGCCGTTCACTCCCCACGTATGCCAAGGAGTAGATGCCCATCTCCCTGGGGCATCAGGACTCCCGGCAATGGCCATCCTGCCAGGTGGCTATTGCTGTGGCTGGGTGGCGCCCGTGGGGAGGGCCCTTGGTCGGAGTAGGTGGCATCAGGGCGGATGACCCGCAATGAAGCGTGGTACATCATCTCTCTCTGGCGGCCAGCCGCCAGCAGTCTCTAAGCATTCTCGGGCTCAATTTAATGCTCAGAAGTACGATCCGAAAACGTTCCCCTCCCTGGCCACGCCGTGGGAAGAGCGTAAGTCTCAGGATGGAGGTAACAGTTATTCACCCCGATTCTTAGTTTGCACGAGAGCTGATGGGGAGTCTTTTCTCTCCACAAAGCCTCAGTTCTTCGTCGAGCATTTAGAGGACAAGTTTGGGGAGGTGGAGGGCTTGTCTAAAATGCGCTCTGGGTCAGTACTGATACAAACGGCATCCTCCGCCCAGTCCCACAGGTTACTTGCTTGTGACAAGTTGGGGGATGTTAACGTTTCTATTACACCACATAAGAGTTTAAATATGGTCCAGGGTGTTATTTTCCATAGGGATCTCCTTTTGCAGTCTGATGACGAGCTGCGCGCCAACTTAGAACGTAGAGGTGTTCATTTCGTCCGGCGCGTTCATCGGGGTCCGAGGGACAATCAGGTTGCTACCGGTGCCTTCATCTTGGCCTTCGAGGGTGATACGTTACCAGAAAAGGTCAAGGTGATGGTCTACCGATGTGACGTCAAACCCTATATCCCTCCCCCGATGCGGTGCTTCAAGTGCTGGAAGTTCGGCCATATGCCTTCCCGCTGCACTTCCAGCCTCACATGTCGAGATTGCGGACGCCCATCTCATCCCGATACTCCATGTGCCCCGCCTCCCATCTGCGTCAACTGCGGGGAGCACCATTCACCTTGCTTGCCTGACTGCAAAGTCTTTCAGAAAGAGCGCAAAATCATGGAATATAAGACCCTGGACCGGCTGACCTATACTGAGGCCAAACGGAAATATGACAGACTCCATCCTGTGAGAATGACATCTTCTTATGCAGCTGCTACAACAACTGTGCTAGCTCCATCAGTTTCGAGACTTCCAGCCAGCTCGATAAGCAGGAAGACTCCTCCTGCCCCCTTGCCCGTGGGGGGCTCTACCCGACAGGTTGCTCCTGCACCACCTACCTCAGGAACAACCTCCTCCCACCCGTCGGGGACGTCCGTCCCCGCTTCTCAGCCGGAGAAGCGTCTAACTTCTTCGACTACTCTCGCCCGTAAGAGTTCCCTTGGGACCCTCCCTTCCCAGGGTTCCACCAGCGGGAAGGATGACGGCCACCAGTGGCATAAGTCCTCACCAGCGGCCGGGTGTAGGGCTTCACGATCCTCCTCTGTCCCGGAGACTGAATCGGTGAAGCCTTCCCAGCCGGTGAAACCCAAGGTTCAGCGAGAGAAGTCCAAGAGAAAGACCTCTAAGGCCAAAGAACTTGCGGTGGCACCAACCCCACCGCACCTTTCGCACTCTGCGTCTGAGGATGAAGTCGAGATTCTAGCGTCCGCTGAGGACCTTGATCTCGCTGGTCCCTCAGACGCCATGGATGCCTCTCGTACGGGTACTGAATCGGTGGCAGTGAGTGAACAAGCGGCGTAAATTGCCTTCCCAGTCCTTTCACGCCTTTCTCAGCCAAGGACAATACCATCCTCCAGTGGAACTGCGGCGGTTTTTTCCACCATTTAGCTGAGCTCGGCCAACTTCTCAGCCTTCGCCCTTTCTTCTGCATTGCTCTCCAGGAAACTTGGTTTCCAGCGATGCGAACCCCCGCCCTCCGTGGCTATCGGGGTTATTACAAGAACCGAGCAGCTTATGAAAGGGTGTCTGGTGGCGTCTGCATATATGTCCTTCACACTCTGCACAGCGAGTCTGTCCCTCTCCAGACGCCTTTAGAGGCTGTCGCTGTACGCGTATGGACGCCACAGGCTATTACCGTCTGCAGTCTTTACATTCCACCGGATGGTGATGTCTCGCAGCATGTCCTGGCTGCACTGGTCGCCCAATTGCCGCCGCCTTTCTTGCTATTGGGCGACTTCAACGCCCATAACCCTCTGTGGGGTGGGTCAGTGGCCACAGGTCGAGGCGCCCTCGTTGAACATTTGTTGTCGCAGCTCGATCTCTCGCTGTTAAATGATGGCGCCTTCACACACTTCAGTGTGGCGCATGGCACCTACTCCGCCATTGACCTTTCCATCTGTAGCCCTAGCCTCTTACCGTCTGTCCAATGGAGTGTGCATGACGACCTGTGTGGTAGTGACCACTTTCCGCTCTTTTTGTCACTACCACAGCGTCACTCTTCTGGGCGCCCTAGAAGATGGGCTATGAATAAGGCTGACTGGGATTTGTTCTCCTCCACTGCCGCTTTTGAGCCTCTCTCTACTGATGACATTGATGCGGTGGTTCAATCTGTCACCACCGGCATCGTTACTGCCGCCGAATCTGCCATTCCCCGTTCTTCTGGGTCCGCTCGGCGGAAGGCTGTGCCTTGGTGGTCGCCTGAGATCGCTGAAGCGATTAAAGATCGCCGGCGGGCGCTCCAGCGTCACAAGTGACATCCCTCCTTAGCCCACCTTATCGCCTTCAAACGGCTGCGTGCGCGGGCCCGCCTCCTTATCCGCCAAGGCAAGAAGGAGTGCTGGGAGCGGTATGTGTCCACCATTGGCCTCCATGTCACTCCCTCGCAGGTCTGGGCCAAGATTCGACGCGTCTACGGCTATCGGACCCCTGCCAGCGTCCCTGCGCTCTCACTGAATGGAGCCGTTTGTACCGACACCGACGTCATTGCAAATCGCTTAGCAGAGCATTTTGCTATGAGTTCCGCTTCTGCGAATTACCCCCAGGCCTTCCGCTCCATTAAAGAGCGGCTGGAACGTCGGAGCCTTTCGTTTCGCAGCACCCACCCGGAATCTTACAATGCTCCATTCAGTGAGTGGGAATTTCGCAGTGCCCTAGCTGCTTGCCCTGATACCGCTCCTGGGCCAGATGGCATCCACTGTCAGATGCTGAAACACCTTTCAGTGGACTGCCAGCGGCGCCTTCTCGATCTTTACAACCGTCTTTGGGTCGAGGGGGAGTTTCCGTCGCAATGGCGGGAAGGCATTGTCATCCCCGTTTTGAAACCTGGGAAGACCCCTCTGGAGGTGGACAGCTACCGTCCCATTAGCCTCACCAACGTTCTTTGTAAGTTGCTTGAACGGATGGTGAGCCGGCGCTTGCATTGGGTACTGGAGTCTCGGGGCCTTCTGGCTCCGTCTCAGGGTGGGTTCCGTAAAGGCCGCTCCGCCACCGCCAATCTGGTGAGTCTGGAGTCGGCCATCCGTACTGCTTTTGCCCGCCGTCAGCACCTGGTCGCTGTCTTTTTCGACATGAGGAAGGCGTACGATACGACATGGCGTCATCACATTCTTTCTACGCTTCATGGATGGGGTCTTCGGGGTCCTCTGCCGATTTTTATCCGCAATTTTCTGTCGTCTCGTACCTTCCGCGTGCAAGTCGCGGCCTCGTATAGTTCCTCCCACGTCCAGGAGAACGGTGTGCCACAGGGCTCTGTTTTAAGTGTCTGTCTGTTTTTAATAGCCATTAACGGGCTTGCTGCGGCCGTGGGAAATTCTGTCTCCGCTTCCCTGTATGCTGATGACTTCTGCCTTTATTACAGCTCTACTGGCATTGCAGCTGTTGAACGTCAGCTACAGGGCGCTATCCGTAAGGCGCAGTCTTGGGCTGTAGCGCATGGGTTTCAGTTTTCGGCAGCCAAGACCTGCGTTATGCATTTCTGCCGGCGCTGAACAGTCCATCCTGAGCCGCGGCTTTATCTTACCGACGAACTCCTTGCTGTGGTGGAGACCCACAGGTTTTTGGGGGTGGTTTTCGATACCCGGTTGACTTGGCTGCCTCATATCCGGCAGCTCAAACAGACGTGTTGGCGGCATCTCAATGCACTGCGATGTTTGAGCCACACCCGCTGGGGATCCGACCGCTCTACCCTGTTACGGCTCTACCAGGCGTTAATCCAGTCCCGTCTGGATTATGGGTGCCTGGCATATGGCTCAGCATCCCCGTCTGCGTTGCGGGTGCTGGACCCAATTCTCCACAGTGGGATATGCCTTGCCACTGGTGCTTTCCGCACCAGCCCTGTGGACAGCTTACTCGTGGAGGCAGGTGTCCCTCCACTGCGGTTCCGACGCCAACGTTTGCTGGCCGCTTATGCTGCCCATGTTCTAAGCTCGCCCGGGCATCCTAACTATCGTCTCCTGTTCCCGCAGTCGATTGTCCATCTGCCGGAACGTCGGCCCCGGTCGGGTTGTCCGATCGCCATACGCATCAAGGAGCTTCTCTCCGGGCTTGGGCTTGTCCCTGTTCCGCCTCTCTGTGGGTGTTCTTTGTCTTTGGAAAAAGGGACCGATGACCATAGCAGTCTGGTCCCTTTAATCCCCCAAACCAACCAACCAACCAACCAACCACCCAGCAGTCGCCACTCCCATCATGCACTCGTGCTGCTTCTCGCAGTGTGGTTTCAGTTCTCTCAGTCTGCAGACGTGTGTGTGTGTGTGTGTGTGTGTGTGTGTGTGTGTGTGCTGCAGATAAAGGCCTTTATGGCCGAAAGCTACAATTGTGTGACTCTTTTTGTTGTGCCTATCACGACTCAGCATCTCCGCTATATGATGAGTACCAACTTTCCTTCTCTGGTATTGTTACATTCCATCCTGGATTTTCCATTGTTTGAAGTAAAGAATACATTTAGAGAGCAGAAGGACAGCTGTGTGAATAACAGAATCCCAGTTAGCAAGCCAGTAGGAAACAAAAGAGAAGGTTGCAAGACGAAAGGCATATGAGAGGACTAAAAAAAGAAAACAGGTGACAGTGTTATGTAAAGGGAAGACCAAGTGGCTGAAGATCAGACAATTGTCAGTTAGTTGTGATACAGTTGGAATGATTTGATAAAGCACTGAAAGACCTAAGTCAGAATAAGGCACCTGGAGAGCATTCACTCAGGATTGAGAGAATTGACTATCACATTTTTTTTTTTACCTGGTTGTACTTTCTGTGGTCTTAGTCTGAAGACCAGTTCGGTGCATTTCTACTCATTAGTTTGTGTGCAAGTCCGTTCATCTCCAGGTAACTGTCGCAACCTACAGCCACTAGTACACGATTACTGTAGGGAATCCGTCTTCTTCCTCAACAGTTTTTGTCCCTCACATCTCCCTCTACTACCAGAGTGATGATGATTCCTTGATGCCTCGGAATGTCTCCTATCAGCCAATCTCCTCTTTTGGTGGAATTGTTTCATAATTTTTTTTGTCCAATCTCATTTAGTACATCTTATTTAGTTTCCAAACAATGGAAAATCCAGGATGGAATGTAACAATACCAGAGAAGGAAAGTTTCTACTCACCATGTAGCAGAGATGACGAGTCGTGATAGGCACAACCAAAAGTGTGGTTTCTGTTCTCTGAGACTGCAGGTGTGTGTGTGTGTGTGTGTGTGTGTGTGTGTGTGTGTGTGAATGAATGAAATTTTAAGAAACCGTGAAACCTTAAAATTACATTGTGAAAAAGCAATGGTCAGAATTTAGAGCAGCTATACTCTTTCTCAGATGGTATTTCTAGCTAGGCATACATGACAAGGATGGAATGCATTTTATTTTATTTTTTACTTGAGCATAGGTACTCTACATACTGACCAGTGCTTTTTCAGAATGTAATTTTACAGTTTCTCAAAATTTCATTTTGATGAATACAACTTTAGCGGGTGTCGAAATCTAGGTCAGTTATAACAAGCAGTTATTTAAAACTGGTTGGCTGTATAACTCATATGTTTGAAAACTAAAGAATACCAGAGAAGGAAAGTTGCTACTCACCAAATAGCGGAGATGCTGAGTCGTGATAGGCATAACAAAAAGATTCACACAATTACAGCTGTCTGCCATTAAGGCCTTTGTCAGCAGTAGACACACGTACATACATACACGCACGCGCGTGTGTATGTGCATGTGCATATGAGTTATACAGCCAACCAGTTTTAAATAACTGCTTGTTATAATTGACCTGAATTTCGACACCCGCTAAACTTGTATTCAGCATGCCCACTGTGATCGTCTGATTTAGCTTCTGTGGACTACTAGCTGTGATTCATATGCAAAGTTTAGCTTCTGAGACTCCTACAGAGGTAGAGGAAGATCTGATGACAGAATTTCTGGCTGCTGCACTAAAAGCTGAAGAGAGACCAAGTGGGATGGAGAGAGTCACCAGAATATGCTTCGTAGGTACAGTGTCTGTGGTCGGCACACCGAGCTGCTGTTTTAATGCATCAGTAATGTTCTGTATGTACAGTATGGTAGATTCTTTTTGTTTTGGAGTAATGTGAACATGTAATGTTTAAATGTTAATACAAGCAAATATGCTTAAATAATAAACTGATGTTTCAGTATGTTTCTTTTGCATTCTTACCTTAGAATTGTACTGCATTGGTTCCTCGAGCATAAGTGAAAGAGTTGAAAATCTGAATTGAAATTGTCATAGAAAATAAATGGTACATTTCCAGGTGTGGGTTCCTACTGAAAATATTATGTACTTACTTCCCTCTAAAAAGTCCTAGAAGTTTGTAACAGGAATTTCCGAACACCTCGTATATTCTTCATGCAGTTGTCAATTTATTTTGCTCCCCAAATGAAAGAACTTGTTTACTTTCTCTGTGTCTCATTTCTTCATCTAATTCATCATTACTAAGTGTGTCTTATCATGTGCCCTCTATACTATGCTGCAAAAGTTGTCTCCATAAGGACACTATTATGGTGTGGCTAACAGCTGTAATTTACTTCGTAGAGCTGGCCATGATGTCTACTCAGTTGATACTGTCGAGTACCTGTTGTCTGTGTGGTCTCGTGTAGGCGATGATTCCTTTGCTGCTGTGGGTGCAAGAAAAGGTTTTGATTATCACTGGACTAACCAAATCTTGATGTGGGATTCCACAGTTTGTTTAAAAACACGTAATTATTCCCATAACTTGAAAATGACCACTCGACCGCAGCAAAACCTCAAGTGGCCGAAGTCACATTGCTGACCAAAAAAATCCTCGAGCCATAGTGACAAAGAACATACAATTTCTATATCAATTATTGATCACAACACCTATCCTAATGTCAAATTGAGCAAATGATTTTTAACACAACTTTAATTAGTGTGTAATATAACGAGGTCCATTTGTCAGTTCTATTACAACCTAAATTACATTAAATTATTCTTGTTTATTTATATTGATACATCTTGCGTATTGTCTCACATGTGATTTTAACAGTGCCAAGGTTTAATTATAATAAACATATGGTTGCTTAATATCCCTACAAGAGTATTATATTGAATTTCCATTCAAAAAATTTCTTATCTGTTGTACCATATTCATTAACTAAGAGTTTTACAGGAGGTTCTAGGTTGTATTTTCAAATCTGTGGAAAGGAAACACTGTCTTGCGGCACTAGTTGTCTTACATTTATAGAATATTGAAAGTTTTGTTTGCATTTTTACAGTTTCTGGTTTCAATTTCTGTATATTTCCTCAACAACCAGCCCTGAGATTTCGCAACAACCAACACCTCTTAGACTTGTTACTGCTACAACAACCGGCTGACATTTGCTGTAACACCTGCCCTAACGTAGAAGTAAAACAGTACTGTATGTTGAATTAACAGTGTTATTGGAGTACATACTTTTAGAAAGTTACAATTAGAACTTGTGTTTCCACAAAATCTTCATAGTGTCAATGAATTTTGCAATAAAAAAGTAAAGATTTGACAGCATGTGTTTGCTTATAACAATTCTATTTGTACAAAATTTTAAAAAATCTAGCAAATTACATGATTATTTTAGTTACTAACCTTTTTATGTTCTGATTCTGAAATTATATTTTTCAATTCAGCAATTTATTCGTACACTACTGGCCATTAAAATTGCTTCACCACGAAGGTGATATGCTACAGACGTGAAATTTAACCCACAGGAAGAAGATGCTGTAATATGCAAATGAATAGCTTTTCAGAGCATTCACACAAGGTTGATGCCGATGGTGACACCTACAACGTGCTGACATGAGGAAAGTTTCCAACCAATTTCTCATACACAAACAGCAGTTGACCAGCGTTGCCTGGTGAAACATTGTTGTGGTGCCTCGTGTAAGGAGAAATGTCTACCATCACGTTTATTACTTTGATAAAGGGCGGATTATAGCCTATTACGATTGCGGTTTATCATATCGCGACATGACTGTTAGCAGAATATGGAATCGGTGGGTTCGGGAGGGTAATACGGAACGCAGTGCTGGATCCCAAGGGCCTCGTATCACTAGCAATCGAGATGACGGGCATCTTAACCGCATGGCTGTAATGGATCATGCAGCCATGTCTCGATCCCTGACTCAACAGATGGGGACGTTTGCAAGACAACAACTATTTGCACGAACAATTCGATGTTTGCAGCAGCACGGACTATCAGCTCGGAGACCATGGCTGCTGTTACCCTTGACACTGCATCACAGACAGTAGCGCCTCTTTTTTTTTTTTTTTTTTTTTTTTTTTTTTTTGCGACATCACGGTGAACGCACATTGGAAGCGTTTATTCGTCATCGAAATACTGGCGTCTCACCTGGCATGATGGTATAGGGTGCCATTGGTTACACGTCTCGGTCACCTCTTGTTCCTGTTGACGGCACTTTGAACAGTGGACGTTACATTTCAGATGTGTTACGACCCGTGGCTCTACCCTTCATTTGATCCCTGCGAAACCCTACATTTCAGCAGGATAATGCACGACCGCATGTTGCAGGTCCTGTACGGGCCTTTCTGGATACAGAGAATGTTCGACTGCTGCCCTGGCCAGCACATTCTCCAGATCTCTCACCAATTGAAAACGTCTGGTCAATGGTGGCCAAGCAACTGGCTCGTCACAATACGCCAGTCACTACTCTTGATGAACTGTGGTATTGTGTTGCAGCTGCATGGGCAGCTGTACCTGTACAAGCCATCCAAGCTCTGTTTGACTCAATGCCCAGGTGTATGAAGGCTGTTTTTAGGGTTGTTCTGGGTACTGATTTCTCAGGATCTATGTACTCAAATTGCGTGAAAATGTAATCACATGTCAGTTACAGTATAATATATTTGTCCAATGAATATCCGTTTATCTTCTGTGCAGGCCGTGGTGGCCGAGCGGTTCTAGGCACTACAGTCTGGAACCGCGCGACTGCTACGGTCGCAGGTTCGAATCCTACCTCGGCCATGGATGTCTGTCGTGTCCTTAGGTTAGTTAGGGTTAAGTAGTTGTGTTCTAGGGCACTGATGACCTTAGAAGTTAAGTCCCATAGTTCTCAGAGCCATTTGAACCACTTTTTTATCATCTGCATTTCTTCTTGGTGTAGCAATTTTAATGGCCAGTAGTGTATATTGTGGTGACAGTGCTAATATGTTGTCTGACTCCTCCTGAAAACTGCCGTCCCGAAATTCCAATAGTAAATGCGGTGCTCTTTGTTGGATCTTCTCTATCTACTCTATCAGTCCTACTTGATAAGGATTCCAGGTAGATGAGCAATACTCAAGAATCAGGCCACAAGTGCCTTATAAGCCACTTCTTTCGTGGATGATGTTAATGATTGAAGCAGAAGAAATGAATTAAAATTTGTGCTGCGACTGGGACTCAAACCCGAGTCATCTTGCTAGCTAGACAGAAATGCTATGCGGATTTTCCATTACGAGGGGCATTTGAAAAGTCCGTGCAAAGTATGAGAGATGGCACCACTGGTATGTATCAAGGTCATGTTTAGTTAGTAGCATCTTTGGAAAGAACGCACACAGTTTCAGCCGTATTGGTCTATTTCTTTGTGTTTGGCATTTGTGTGAATCAAGGAAGTCGAGTGATTGTCAAAAAATGGACGAAAAAGAATATCATGCGCTGATTAAACATTATTTTACGAAAGGCAAAACACCTCAGGAGACTGAAGGGAAGCTTGATGAACATTACAGTAACTCTGCACCTTTGATTAGAAAAGTTTATAAGTGGTTTCAAAATTTTCGGGGTGGTCATATGGGCACAAGTGATGCTGAACGTTCTGGACGCTTTGCAGGGGTTATGACTCCAGAAATCATTGATAAAATCCATGGTATGGTGATAGGTGACAGAAGAGTTATGGTGTGTGAGATTGCTAGTGCTGTGGGCATCTCGATTGAGTGGGTACATAATATTTTCGATAAACATTTGGACATGAGAAAGTTATCTGCAAGATGGGTTGTGTGATTGCTCACACTTGACCAAAAACGGAATTGTGTGAAGTGTTGCAAGGATGGTTTGCATTGCAGTTGTTCAGGAAGAATCTACAGGACTTTAAGCAACCATTTTGTCACTGTGGATGAGACACGGATACATTACTATACTGCTGAGACCAAAGAATAATCTAAACAATGGCACCAACAAAGGCAAAGACCATTCCTTCGGCCGGAAAGGGTATGGCGACTGTCTTTTGAGATTTGCAAGGGATAATGCTCATCAACTATCTGGAAAATGGTAAAACTATTGCAGGTGCACATTATTGGATGTTTGTAAACCAAGCGGCAAGAAAAACGCCGGCGATTGGACTACATAAAAGGCCTTTTCAGTCACGACAATGCGCACCAGCACATACCTCAGCAGTTGGGGTCGCAAAATCAATGGATCAATGGAAATGGGATTCTAACTTGTCTCACATTCCCCTCCCCCCCCCCCCCTCCCCCTCCCTATTCTCCAGACTTGGCTCCCTCAGACTACTGTTTGTTCCTCAATTTGAAGAAATGGCTGATGGGACAAAGATTTTATTCAAACAAGGAGGTGATTGCAGCAACGAATAGCTATTTTGCAGGCTTGGACAATTCCTGTTATTCGGAAGGGATCAACAAATTAGAACAGTGTTGAACGAAGTGTATAAGTCTGAAAGAAGTCTATGTCGAAAAATGAAAAAAAGTTTACCCGAAACACGTAAGTAGTTTTTATTTTTGCACGGACTTTTCAAACACCCCCTTGTACATTCAATGCTATTCCAATGCCGGAGAGCCCTGGCAGTGGTGATAATGTAAGGGAAATAAGCAGAAGATATGAATTGAAGTTCTTGTGTGTGTGTGTGGGGGGGGGGGGGGAGGGGGGGGGCACTCTGCATAGGTAGTTCATGCAGCAATAATGCTGTGGTGGTGTGCTGGTTAGCATTTCTGCCTAGCAAACAAGAAGACCCAGGTTCGAGTTCCGGCTGCAGCACAAATTTTAATTAATTTTTTCTGCTTCAATCATTATCGTAGATAAAGAACAGACTTAAGTATGTCAGGGAAAAATATAATTATAAAATGCAAATTTTCATGTTAGAAGAGTTGGCATTGAAACCATTGGGTTTACTGTAGTGAAATGTAATCTGTGGAAGATGTGACTAGCCTAACAAATGTACCATAATTTGTTCTTTGTACAGCTAATGAAACATATATTTGAGAAGTGTCCAAGAATAAAGAAGCTGAAACTGTGGACAACCATGCTGATTGACCAAAGGTGTATGGAATTGTTGTCCACCTTGGAACATTTGAGCACTCTGCAGGTGCTCCTGGACAAGCTTCATTTGACGCCCGTAAAGCTCCGTCTGTTGTCTGATGCCTGTCCACGACTGAAGGAGATACACATCGACTGGAACTATTTTGCCCCACAGGACTTTGAGTACTTCTTGAAGGCAAACAAGCATACCCTAACTTCCGCCACACTGCTTTGGACAGTGGGAAAAGAGCAGCAGAAGACGTGAGTGCATTACCATTTGGTTTCCCATTCTGACACACACACACACACACACACACACACACACACACACACACACACACACACACAGTTTCTATTTTTGTGTATACGAGGGCAGTTCAATAAGTAATGCAACACATTTTTTTTCTCGGCCAATTTTGGTTGAAAAAACCGGAAATTTCTTGTGGAATATTTTCAAACATTCCCGCTTCGTCTCGTATAGTTTCATTGACTTCCGACAGGTGGCAGCGCTGTACGGAGCTGTTAAAATGGCGTCTGTAACGGATGTGCGTTGCAAACAACGGGCAGTGATCGAGTTTCTTTTGGCGGAAAACCAGGGCATCTCAGATATTCATAGGCGCTTGCAGAATGTCTACGGTGATCTGGCAGTGGACAAAAGCACGGTGAGTCGTTGGGCAAAGCGTGTGTCATCATCGCCGCAAGGCCAAGCAAGACTGTCTGATCTCCCGCGTGCGGGCCGGCCGTGCACAGCTGTGACTCCTGCAATGGCGGAGCGTGCGAACACACTCGTTCGAGATGATCGACGGATCACCATCAAACAACTCAGTGCTCAACTTGACATCTCTGTTGGTAGTGCTGTCACAATTGTTCACCAGTTGGGATATTCAAAGGTTTGTTCCCGCTGGGTGCCTCGTTGTCTAACCGAACACCATAAGGAGCAAAGGAGAACCATCTGTGCGGAATTGCTTGCTCGTCATGTGGCTGAGGGTGACAATTTCTTGTCAACGATTGTTACAGGCGATGAAACATGGGTTCATCACTTCGAACCTGAAACAAAACGGCAATCAATGGAGTGGCGCCACATCCACTCCCCTACCAAGAAAAAGTTTAAAGCCATACCCGCAGCCGGTAAAGTCATGGTTACAGTCTTCTGGGACGCTGAAGGGGTTATTCTGTTCGATGTCCTTCCCCATGGTCAAACGATCAACTCTGAAGTGTATTGTGCTACTCTTCAGAAATTGAAGAAACGACTTCAGCGTGTTCGTAGGCACAAAAATCTGAACGAACTTCTCCTTCTTCATGACAACGCAAGACCTCACACAAGTCTTCGCACCCGAGAGGAGCTCACAAAACTTCAGTGGACTCTTCTTCCTCATGCACCCTACAGCCCCGATCTCGCACCGTCGGATTTCCATATGTTTGGCCCAATGAAGGACGCAATCCGTGGGAGGCACTACGCGGATGATGAAGTAGTTATTGATGCAGTACGACGTTGGCTCCGACATCGACCAGTGGAATGGTACCGTGCAGGCATACAGGCCCTCATTTCAAGGTGGCGTAAGGCCGTAGCATTGAATGGAGATTACGTTGAAAAATAGTGTTGTGTAGCTAAAAGATTGGGGAATAACCTGGTGTATTTCAATGCTGAATAAAACAACGCCTGTTTCAGTAAAAAAATGTGTTGCATTACTTATTGAACTGCCCTCGTATATTGTGAATCACCCATAACTTGAACACTCTTTTATGTTATGATCTGTTCAAGATATCAAAACAGTATTTCTAGCATATGATAGTCTGTAGGTGAACACACAATTTTATTGCATGTTTAGTTTGCTAAACTGCTGTAATAACCAGCGTATTGAAGCAAGTACATTTTTTAATGGAGCAATATTACGTTTTTAACCACATTTGGAAGCCCTTGAAAATGTGAGTGCAACAGTATAGTATTTGTTAATGCTGGCAATGAAATTTTTCACAAAACTATTCAAGAAATGATCTAAAATTGTAAAGCAAGTTTGCCAGAAACAGCTATGGTGATATAAAGCCTACTAACTGGTGCTCTTATGTCAGACTCCACATTACAAGCAGCAGGAGGATGGGCCTGTGCTAGAGAGATAGAATGTTGTTTCAGTGCCACTGTTAAAAACCATTACATCACTGTACCTATATTTTTTTCAATAGCTTTGCACTGTTGTTTAAAAAAAAAAGGTAATTAGAATTTAAAAAATTATAGCTGCTTCAATTACTCTGTTGATACAAGACTTAAAAGTGGGGTATTTTGAGCTCGAATTTTTTGTGGAGTAAGAAAAATTTTTTATGCTTCAATGCTCAAAGATGATTTTTTAATGATTTGAGGCAAGATTTATACAGATACATTTGTTTCCAAGAAGATACTTTTTATACATTTTTGTATACTGTGTCTCAGTTGGCACTGTAACAAAATATATGTAACTAGTATATTAATTGGGAACTCTTTTAAACAGACAGTAGACATAAAATTACCTGTGTTTTTAGTTAACAACATATAAGGAGTTATAATGTTCTTTTTAATTAAAAATGGACGGAAAGAGTTACATGCTTCTGACAAACAAAAATGTAGATTGCTCTTTTTCACATTTTACTCTAGACTGTCGCTTGAATTCTGGGCATTTTAATGAAGAGGCTAATGTTGTGCTCCAGTGTTCTGAATCTCTCCAGGAGGCCTAGTTTCTACTCTTCATCTCTGAAGGTGATGGGTGATGGCTTTTATTACTGGGGATATCCTTCCCACTTAACACCGTAACATCAGGCAGCCTCATATAGAAATGTAGGAGATCCAGTATTTTCTTTGATGTAAGACCAGTTGCTGTGGCACTTGTCCTGTGTTCTGACCAACTCTGTACCACAGCAAAATCAACAGCATGAAAAACTGCCAGTATCCATTTCGTGGATAGTACAAATAGTCTGTAATAAGACATCAGTTGACTGAAAAGATCAATTCAACCCCTGCCACAGATGCACAGTTTTACTGATCAGGTCAGTCGATAGTAACTCATTTATTTTGTTTCTCCTCGCCCAATAAAATTTGAACTTTGAGCAACTGTTTTGTTATCCACCCGTTTTACTGGTGTTGTGTTCCCTGTGCTGCAAATTTCTTCTCAAAACACTCTTTCCTTCTTCATTGCTGTGTTGTCTTGACTTAGAGGAGTTTGACAATGCCAGCAGCACAAATGGTTCCTCATTTCAACACTTGGATAAGCTCGCATGAAGGAAAAAAAATTATCAAAATATATCTTATGCCCCGTTTTTTGCTTCTTTATTACACTACTGGCCATTAAAAGTGCTACACCAAGAAGAAATGCAGATGATAAATGGGTATTCATTGGACAAATATATTATACTAGAACCGACATGTGATTACATTTTCACGCTATTTGGGTGCATACATGCTGAGAAATCAGTACCCAGAATAACCACCTCTGGCCATAATAACGGCCTTGATACGCCTGGGCATTGAGTCAAACAGAGCTTGGATGGGGTGTACAGGTACAGCTGCCAATGCAGCTTCAACACGATACCACAGTTCATAAAGAGTAGTGACTGGCTTATTGTGATGAGCCAGTTGCTCGGCCAGCATTGACCAGATGTTTTCAGTTGGTGAGAGATCTGGAGAACGTGCTGGCCAGGACAGCAGTCGAACACTTTTTTTACCCAGAAAAGCCCGTAGAGGACCTGCAACATGCGGTTGTGCTTTATCCTGCTGAAATGTAGGGTTTTGCAGAGATTGAATGAAGGGTAGAGCCACGGGTCGTAACACATCTGAAATGTAACGTCCACTGTTCAAAGTGCCGTCAATGTGAACAAGAGGTGACCGAGACATGTAATCAGTGGGACCCCACACCATCATGCCGGGTGATACACAAGTATGGTGATGACGAATACACGCTTCCAATGTGCGTTCACCGCGATGTCGCCAAACACTGATGCGACCATCATGATGCTGTAAACAGAACCTGGATTCATCCAAAAAAATGACATTTTGCCATTCGTGCACCCAAGTTCATCGTCGAGTACACCATCGCAGGTGCTCCTGTCTGTGATGCAGCGTCAAGGGTACCCACAGCCGTTGTCTCCGAGCTGATAGTCCATGCTGCTACAAATGTCGTCAAACAGTTAGTGCAGATGGTTGTTGCCTTGCAAACATCCCCATCTGTTGACTACGGTATTGGGACGTGGCTGCACGATCCGTTACAGCCGTGTGGATAAGATGCCTGTCATCTAGACTGCTAGTGATACGAGGCCATTGGGATCCAACACGGCATTCCGTATTACCCTCCCGAACCCACCGATTCCATATTCTGCTAACAGTCATTGCATCTCGACCAACGCGAGCAGCAATGTCATGATACAATAAACCACAGTCGCGATAGGCTACAATCCTTTATCAAAGCTGGAAACGTGATGGTACGCATTTCTCCTCCTAACACGAGGCATCACAACAACGTTTCACCAGGCAACGCCAGTCAACTACTGTTTGTGTATGAGAAATCGGTTGGAAACTTTCCTCATGTCAGCACGTTGTAGGTGTTGCCACTGATGCCAAACTTGTGTGAATTTTCTGAAAAGCTAATCATTTGCATATCACAGCATCTTCTTCCTGTCGGTTAAATTTCGCGTCTGTAGCAAGTCATCTTTGTGGTGTAACAGTTTTCATGGCTGGTAGTGTTATATGTGGTGTCTGTTCTTTTGAACGGGTCCAAAAGAACGCACTCCGTTTTGATGCTGTAGCCTCCATGAATGAAGACACGAGGACATGTCCGAAAGAACAGACACCATATACGTAATTAAGGTGAGGGTGGCCAACGATTCCTTCAGTGTGGATGCTCACCATGCTCAAACTGTTATGGGAACTTGCACCAGTGCCTGTCGGAGCTCCTGAAGTTTGAAGACGTGCAGTGATACGTCGACCAAGAGTATTCCAGACGTGCTCGATGGGATTTAGGTCTGGAGAACAGAAGAGCCACTCCATTCACCTGATATATTCTGTTTCAAGGTACTCCTCCACGATGGCAGGTCGGTGGGGCCGTGCGTTATCATCAGTCAGGAGGAAGGTGGGTCTTTCGAGGTCGGTTACCCCTTTTTCTTCGTGAATTTATGGCGGAGCGCATATTTAGGATGCGGGTGAACACTACTCTCTCCCGTACTTTCTCCCAAGAAAACGGGGTATCTCAGGGCTCCGTGCTGAGTGTTGTACTGTTTGCCATTGCCATCAATCCAATTATGGATTGTCTCCTTCCTGATGTCTCGGGCTCCCTCTTTGTAGACGATTTTGCGATCTACTACAGCTCTCAACGGACCAGCCTCCTTGAACGACTTCTTCAAGGATGTCTCGATCGCCTCCACTCTTGGAGCATCAAAACCGGCTTCCGTTTCTCTCCCAGTAAGACCATTCGTGTTAATTTTTGGCGACGTAAGGAGTTTCTTCCGCCCTCCTTACATCTAGGTCCTGTCAACCTTCCGTTTTCAGACGTTGCTAAATTCTTGGGTCTTATGTTTGACAGAAAACTGTGTTGGTCCTCTCACATTTCCTATCTTTCGGCTCGCTGTCTGCGTTCCCTTAACACCCTCTGTGTCCTGAATGGTACCTCCTGGGGAGCGGACCGAGTGGTCCTTCTCCGCCTCTATCGCGCCTTAGTGCGCTCGAAATTGGACTATGGAAGCATAGTCTACTCCTCTGCTCGGCCGTCTATTCTTCGGCGTCTCGACTCTATCCACCACCGTGGATTACGTTTAGTGTCTGGAGCTTTTTACACTAGCCCTGTGGAAAGCCTTTATGCAGAGACTGCTGAACCTCCGCTGTCCAATCGGCGAGCAGTCCTCCTGAGTCGTTATGCTAGCCATCTGTCTTCCATGCCTGCTAATCCAGCCCATGACATTTTTTTCGACGCCTCCTTTGATGTAAGGTATGCAGGCCGCCCCTCCTCCCTACTACCACCGGGAGTCCGCTTCCGTCAACTGCTCCATTCTCTTTCCTTCCGCTTTCCTAAAACCTTCTTGACAACTTGGGGTACAGCACCGCCTTGGCCCCATGCCCGGATCTGCCTGCTCCGTGACCTTTGTCGATTTCCCAAGGATGGTACCCCTCCACTTGTTTATCGTCGAGCATTTGCTGCTCTATGTGCACAAATGACGGACGCCACATTTATTTACACCGACGGCTCAAAAACATCGTTAGGTCTAGGGAGTGCCTTTATTGTTGGCAACACCCCAAATCACTTTCAGCTTCCCGACCAGTGTTCGGTTTATACTGCGGAGCTTTACGCTGTTCTCCAGGCTGTCCACTACATCCGCCGCCATCAGCGGATACGGTACGTTATCTGCTCAGATTCTCTCAGCTCTCTCCTCAGTCTCCAAGCTCTTTATCCTGTGCACCCTCTGGTCCACCGGATTCAGGACTGTCTTCGCTTGCTCCACCTGGGGGACGTCTCGGTGGCGTTCCTCTGGCTCCCGGGATACGTTGGTATCTGTGGAAATGAGGCGGCCGATATTGCAGCCGAGGCTGCAGTCTCTCTTCTTCGGCCAGCTATTCAATCGGTTCCTTTCGCCGATCTACGGAGCGTTTTATGTTGTCGTGTTGTTCATTTATGGCACGCGCATTGGTCAACACTTCGCCATAATAAATTGCGGGACGTGAAAGCTCTTCCTTGTGCTTGGACCTCTTCCTCCCGAATGCGTCGTCGGGAGGAGGTAATTTTAACTAGACTCCGGATAGGGCACTGTCTTTTTAGCCATCGACATCTTTTAAGCGGCGATCCTCCCCCACTCTGTCCCCACTGCTCTCAGCTGTGGACGGTAAGACACCTTTTAATTGAGTGCCCCTATTTTAATCCGTTACGCTCCCGTCTACAGCTATCGCCTGATCTATCGTCGATTTTAGCAGATGACGCGCGTTCAGCCGACTGCGTTCTCAAGTTTATTAGTGCCAGTGAAATGATGTCAGTCATTTGAAGCTTTTTTTTGGGGACTACCAACCCCTTTCTGCAGTGGATTTTTAAGCCTTCCTTCTGCTTTTAGTTTCTCCAATTTTATGACTTTGTTCCCATTGCTGCTGGTTTTCAATTTCTTTTTTTTACTGTTTCCTAAGTCACGGGCTGGGCGCTAATGACCATAGCAGTTTTGCGCCCTAAAACAAAAAAAAAAAAAAAAAAAAAAAAAAAGAGGAAGGTGGGACTCACTGCACCCCTGAAAAGGCGGACATACTGGTGCAAAATGACGTCCCGATACACCTGACCTGTTACGGTTCCTCTAAGACACGCAGGGGTGTACGTGCACCTGTTATAATCCCACCCATACAATCGAACCACGACCTCTATACAGGTCCCTTTCAAGGACATTAAGGGGTCGGTATCTGGTTCCTGGTTCACGACAGATGAAAACTCGGCGAGAATCACTGTTCAGACTATACCTGGACTTATCCGTGAACATAACCTGCCACCACTGTTCCAATAACCACGTACTGTGTTCTTGACACCAGGCTTTACGGGCTCTCCTGTGACCAGGGGTCAGTGGAATGCACCTTGCAAGTCTCTGGGTGAATAAACCATGCCTGTTCAGTAGTCTGTAAACTGTGTGTCTGGAGACAACTGTTCCAGTGGCTGCGGTAAGGTCCTGAGCAAGGCTACCTGCAGTACTCCGTGGCCGTCTGCGGGCACTGGTGGTGAGATATCGGTCTTCTTGTAGTGTTGTACACTGTGGACGTCCTGTACTGTAGCACCTGGACACGTTTCCTGTCTGCTGGAATCGTTGCCGTAATCTTGAGATCACACTTTGTGGCACACGGAGGACCCGTGCTATGACCTGCTGTTTTTGACCAGCCACTAGTCGCCCCAGTGTTCTACCCATCATAACGTCATCAGTATGTGTTCTTTAGGCCATTTTCAACACACAGTCACCATTAGCACGTCTAAAAATGTCTGCACACTTACTCGCTGCACCTTACTCTGATGTGCACCAACACCCCTCTGCGTATGTGGACAGCTGCCAGCGCCACCGTGCGACGACCGCAGGTCAAATGCACCGCATGGTCATACGCCAAGGAGATTTAAACCTGCATACTGCCCACCAGAGCGTTGTTTCACTATGTATAAGCATTATCCTTATTTTATGAGCATGAGTGTACATCTGCAGTTATGGTCTGGGGTCTGATTTCATATAAAGGTAGGAGCACTCCCGTGGTTATCCTGCGAACCCTGGCTGCAAATCTGTAAGTCTGGTGATCTGACCTGTCATGCTGCCATATGTGAACAGCATTCCAGAGTGTTTATCAACAGGATAACACTCTCCCACATGCCACTGTTGCAACCCAAATTGCTCTACGTAGTGTCGACATGTTACCTCGGCCTGCTCGATCACCAGTTCTGTCTCCAATCGAGCAGGTACGGGACGTCATCGGACGACAATTCCAGTGTCACTCACAAATGGCGTTAACTGTTCCTGCATTGACTGAACAACTGCAACAGACAGGGAACTCCATTACACAAATTGACCTCCAGTATCTGTACAACACAATGCATGCACATTTGCGTGCTTGCATTCAACATTGTGGCAGTTAAATTTTTTGTTAATGTACCAGCATTTCATATTTGCAATGGCTTATCGCGCACCTACATGAACCTGCGGTCTTACAACGTCAATCACTGAAATATGTTATCTAGACAAATGTATTCCCAACATTTTATTATTCTGCAATAATTATTTTTTGGCGGCGCAGTTTTTTCCCCCCATTAGTATAGAATTTGGCTAATGACTCCACTTGCTGGCCTTTCCGATAAAATGTATTTTATATCACTAATTCCACTGATTTTCAAATGGAGTGCAGCAGTCAGTCATTTCCTTTCTAGCTTTATTACAGCAAATCCAGATTTTGGCTAGTAACTGGGCATTATTAATGCAGTATTTTTAAGTTTTAGTACATGCCCAATTACGTCAACACCTGTAGTTCGTGCTCCTGTCCCAGTTCATTCGAGACTACTGTATAAAGATGGTAGGCTTTGCACAGAACACATCGATTGGCTGTATTGTTTAAATTATTACTCAATATTTAAATTTGGACAAAGTGAAGAAGGCATAGCTGAATTAATCTGTGCATAGCTTTTTGATGTTGTCGAAGTTATGGGCGATGTTCCGAGGATGCTGCTGCTCCTTGTGCGAGTTTATACAAATAGGTTTTGGTAAGATGATTGATGCTTGTCTTTAAATAAAAAGTCTTGGCTATGATGCTGTTTTCCACCAGATGGTTTCCTTCCAAATTCTGATACACTTGCACTACGGGTTATAATATTCACATCTATTAGTGACAACAGGTTTTAGAGCGATCCTCAAAACGCAAGCAGTTCCTGACAACCGAGTGCGTTGTTTGCATCGAAGCATCGGAGACCTCGTAAAATCTCCAGTTTCAGGCTGGAGTTGTTGTTGTGGATTTTATTTACAAACTCTTGACACAGGTTAATACTGTTACAAATACTAGAAAAATGTGAAGATTACAGGTTGAGAATAATGCTTACAGTAACTAGTTGTAATTATTTATGGAAATATGATGTTTTATTGTGTTTACAATGGTATACCTAATTTGACTTCAGCATGTTTTCCACTCTGATTTTCAAACAGATGTTTTGCAGTTTTGTGTTTCTCTACAAATAGGTTACATCTGTTTTATGTCCATGTCATAATTTACAAATAATGAAAGTAATTTTGGTGTGAACAGTTTTGTGAATCAATGATGCTTTTGAATTCAAAATTACGATGCAATTTTCATATTTAAGATTTAGCAATTTCCTGTTTGGGATAAAACTAACAAAAACTAGCAGCATTGCAGTCTCTGGGTCACCTTCAACATTCAAAATAACCTTCCTCACATAACAATGAGTCATTTTGTTCCATTAATATTGACTTGCAAGGAATTACTACATTTTTGTGTACCCTTCTGTATGTTTTTAGTACTGCGGATAGTGACACGGGCTGAAATGTTGCTAGATCTGCAGTAAATAGATTACTAGGAACTGATTGCTGTACATTTCTCTGTTTTGAGTTTGTCTAACCTGTCTGATGTAGATGCTTTCCAGGTGTTGAAGTCTTTCTCTTTCATTCTGATGTATTCTTGAAATCTACCTTTGAATGTGCTGCCAGTTTGTCCTATATACCCAGTGGAGTGTGAATTGCCTTTTACTTCATATGGACCGGATTTACTCACCGGATTTAATTTCTCGAATTTCATTCTTAGAAGAATTACTAGTTTATTAGTTATGTGGAACCCAGTACACGTGTTTATTTCATTAAATACTTGTATGATCTTCTTAGATGTGATAGCAACATATGGCAAACTAATGACTTGGTTTCAACCTCTCTTCTTAGTAGGGTAATTTCCTGTTTAACATAACTCCCACTATAAAAGATTTTATTTCCCAGTTGTATATTTGTGACATCAAATGTGCCCTATATTACTTTTTGGTAGTAATGTCTCTCAAAGTGTCCAGATCATTATTTACTACTTCAGCACACCTCGAGTTGTAAGTCTGCTTCTCAAGCAACACAGGTTTTATTAAACACACATTGCAGAACCAGCGACTGTCTGTCAAATAAGCTACCGTGAAAATACTGATATGAAGAATATAATCTGACTACTACATACCATAAAATGTCAGATCAGGTGATAATCAACCATTATCACTACAGTAACACCACTGGAACATGACTAACAAGCAAATAGGTGCTGACAGAACAGTCAGTATTGCAGGGGTGTCCAAACTTTCAGATGTAACCTGATAATTGTACAATGTCCTTGAAAGACATATTACAGGTGGCAGGTGCAGAAAAATAAAAATCGTTTCTTAGTTAATATCAAAGATTCACGTCCATATATTAGAATTTGCATAGTCATTACTTTGTAAAATTTTCAGCTTTGTATCCTTCCATGCCTTGTCACCCAGTTTTGATTATTGTGTCACATATCATCTGAAACTGATGTAATTTATTATTTTTAGATAACAGCTACACGGCCCCCCCCCCCCCCCCCCCCCCCATGAACCATGGACCTTGCCGTTCATGGGGAGGCTTGCATGCCTCAGCGATACAGATAGCCGTACCGTAGGTACAACCACAATGGAGGGGTATCTGTTGAGAGGCCAGAGAAACGTGTGGTTCCTAAACAGGGGCAGCAGGCTTTTCAGTAGTTGCAAGGGCAACAGTCTGGATGATTGACTGATCTGGCCTTGTAACAATAACCAAAACGGCCTTGCTGTGCTGGTACTGCGAACGGCTGAAAGCAAGGGGAAACTACGGCCGTAATTTTTCCCAAGGGCATGCAGCTTTACTGTATGATTAAATGATGATGGCATCCTCTTGGGTAAAATATTCCGGAGGTAAAATAGTCCCCCATTCGGATCTCCGGGTGGGGACTACTCAAGAGGATGTCGTTATCAGGAGAAGAAAACTGGCGTTCTACGAATCGGAGCGTGGAATGTCAGATCCCTTAATCGGGCAGGTAGGTTAGAAAATTTTAAAAGGGAAATGGATAGGTTAAAGTTAGATATAGTGGGAATTAGTGAAGTTCGGTGGCAGGAGGAACAAGACTTCTGGTCAGGCGAGTACAGGGTTATAAATACAAAGTCAAATAGGGGTAATGCAGGAGTAGGTTTAATAATGAATAGGAAAATAGGAATGCGGGTAAGCTACTACAAACAGCATAGTGAACGCATTATTGTGGCCAAGATAGATACGAAGCCCACACCTACTACAGTAGTACAAGTTTATATGCCAACTAGCTCTGCAGATGACGAAGAAATTGAAGAAGTGTATGAAGAAATAAAAGAGATTATTCAGATAGTGAAGGGAGACGAAAATTTAATAGTCATGGGTGACTGGAATTCGAGTGTAGGAAAAGGGAGAGAAGGAAACATAGTAGGTGAATATGGATTGGGGCTAAGAAATGAAAGAGGAAGCCGCCTGGTAAAATTTTGCACAGAGCACAACTTAATCATAGCTAACACTTGCTTTAAGAATCATGATAGAAGGTTGTATACATGGAAGAACCCTGGAGATACTAGAAGGTTTCAGATAGATTATATAATGGTCAGACAGAGATTTAGGAACCAGGTTTTAAATTGTAAGACATTTCCAGGGGCAAATGTGGACTCTGACCACAATCTATTGGTTATGAACTGTAGATTAAAAAAGAAGAAACTGCAAAAAGGTGAGAATTTGAGGAGATGGGACCTGGATAAACTGAAAGAACCAGAGGTTGTAGAGAGTTTCAGGGAAAGCACAAGGGAACAATTGACAAGAATGGGGAAAAGAAATACAGTAGAAGAAGAATGGGTAGCTTTGAGGAATGAAATAGTGAAGGCAGCAGAGGATCAAGTAGGTAAAAAGACGAGGGCTACTAGAAATCCTTGGGAGACAGAAGAGATACTGAATTTAATTGATGAAAGGAGAAAATACAAAAATGCAGTAAGTGAAGCAGGCAAAAAGTAATACAAATGTCTCAAAAATGAGATCGACAGGAAGTGCAAAATGGCTCAGCAGGGATGGCTAGAGGAAAAATGTAAGGATGTAGAGGCTTATCTCACAAGGGGTAAGATAGATACTGCCTACAGGAAAATTAAAGAGACCTTTGAGAAAAGAGAACTACTTGCATGAATATCAAGAGCTCAGATGGAAACCCAGATCTAAGCAAAGAAGGGAAAACAGAAAGGTGGAAGGAATATATAGAGGGTCTATACAGGGGCAATGTTCTTGAGGACAATATTATAGAAATGGAAGAAGATGTAGATGAAGATGAAATGGGAGGTATGATACTGCGTGAAGAGTTAGACAGAGCACTAAAAGACCTAAGTCAAAACAAGGCCCCGGGAATAGACAACATTCCATTAGAACTACTGATAGCCTTGGGAGAGCCAGTCCTGATAAAACTCTACCATCTGGTGAGCAAGATGTATGAGACAGGCGAAATACCCTCAGACTTCAAGAAAAATATAATAATTCCAATCCCAAAGAAAGCAGGTACTGACAGATGTGAAAATTACCGAACAATCAGTTTAATAAGCCACAGCTGCAAAATGCTAACACGAATTCTTTACAGACGAATGGAAGAACTAGTAGAAGCCGACCTTGGGGAAGATCAGTTTGGATTCCGTAGAAATACTGGAACACGTGAGGCAATACTGACCTTACGACTTATCTTAGAAGAAAGATTAAGGAAAGGCAAATGTACGTTTCCAGCATTTGTAGACTTAGAGAAAGCTTTTGACAATGTTGACTGGAATACTCTCTTCCAAATTTTGAAGGTGGCAGGGGTAAAATACAGGGAGAGAAAGGCTATTTACAATTTGTACAGAAACCAGGTGGCAGTTATGAGTCGAGGGACATGAAAGGGAAGCAGTGGTTGGGAAGGGAGTAAGACAGGGTTGTAGCCTATCCCCGATGTTATTCAATCAGTATATTGAACAAGCAGTGAAGGAAACAAAAGAAAGATAGGTATTAAGGTCCATGGAGAAGAAATAAAAACTTTGAGGTTCGCCGATGACATTGTAATTCTGTTGGAGACAGCAAAGGACTTGGAAGAGCAGTTGAATGGAATGGATGGTGTATTGAAGGGAGGATATAAGATGAACATCAAGAAAAGCAAAACGAAGATAATGGAATGTAGTCGAATTAAGTCGGGTGATGTTGAGGGTATTAGATTAGGAAATGAGACACTTAAAGTAGTAAAGGAGTTTTGCTATTTGTGGAGCAAAATAACTGATGATGGTCGAAGTAGAGAGGATATAAAATGTAGACTGGCAATGGCAAGGAAAGCGTTTCTGAAGAAGAGGAATTTGTTAACATCGAGTATAGATTTGAGTGTCAGGAAGTCATTTCTGAAAGTATTTGTATGGAGTGTAGCCATGTATGGAAGTGAAACATGGACGGTAAATAGTTTGGACAAGAAGAGAATAGAAGCTTTCGAAATGTGGTGCTACAGAAGAATGCTGAAGATTAGATGGGTAGATCACATAACTAATGAGGAAGTATTGAATAGGATTGGGGAGAAGAGAAGTTTGTGGCACAACGTGACCAGAAGAATGGATCGGTTGGTAGGACATGTTCTGAGGCATCAAGGGATCACCAATTTAGTATTGGAGGGCAGCGTGGAGGGTAAAAATCGTAGGGGGAGACCAAGAGATGAATACACTAAGCAGATTCAGAAGGATGTAGGTTGCAGTAGGTACTGGGAGATGAAGAAGCTTGCACAGGATAGAGTAGCATGGAGAGCTGCATCAAACCAGTCTCAGGACTGAAGACCACAACGACAACAACAGATAATAGCTGTTATATATTTAGTTTAGACAGTATATTTCAAACTGGAGGTCATTTACTGGGTTCTGAATAATTATTTGCTATCGGCAAAGAGCTGAGTGAAACTGCGTGACGGATTAAAACTGTGGACTGGACTGACACTTGAATTCGGGACCTCTGCCTTTTGCGGGCAAATGCTCCAGTGATGGAGGTACCCAAGCAGGAAACTCAAACCATTCTCACAGCTTTACTTCAGAGCAAGCTGGAAGGTAATAAGAGCAGAGTGAAAATTTCATTCCAAAGAGCAGTGTGTGCAGCCTTTTCAGTAGTTGCAGGGGCAACACTCTGGATGATTGACAATGTGGCTTTGTAAAATCAACCAAAACGGCCTTGCTGTGCTGGTACTGCAAACGGATGAAAGCAAGGGGAAATTACAGCTGTAATTTTTTCTGAGGGTGCATACAGCCCTACTGTATTGTTAAATGGCGATGGCATCCTCATGGGTGAAATATTCCAGAGGTAAGATAGTCCTCCATTCAGATCTCTGGGTGGGGACTACTCAGTCGGACATCATTACCAGGACAAACAGAACTGGCATCCTGTGAATTTGAGTGTGGAATGTCAGATCCCTTATTCAGGCAGGTAGATTAGAAAATTTAAAAAGGGAAATGGATAGGTTAAAGTTATAGTGGAAATTAGTGAAGTTTAGTGGCAGGAGGAACCTGACTTCTGGTCAGGTGAATACAGGGTTATCAATACAAAATCAAGTAGGGGTAATGCAGGAGTAGGTTTAATAATGAACAAAAAAATATGAGCATGGATAAGTTACTACAAACAGAATAGTGAACGTGTTACTGTAGCAAAAACAGACACGAAGCCCATACCTACAACAGTAGTAAAAGTTTATACGCCAACAAGCTCCACAGATGATGATGAAATTGAAGAAACGTATTATGATATAAAAGAAATTATTCAGTAGTCATGGGAGGGGGGGGGGGGGGGGAGACTGGAATTCGATAGTAGGAAAAGGAAGACAAGGAAAAATAGTAGGGAATGAAAAGGGAGGTGACTGGTAGAATTTTGCACAGAGCATGTGTTAATCGTAGCCAACAGTTGGTTAAAAATCATGAAGGAAGAGCCCTGGAGGCACTGTAAGGTTATGTAATAAGACAAATATTTCAGAACCAGATTTTAAATTGTAGGCCAGTTCCAGTGGCAGTTGTGAACTCTGACCACAATCTATTGGTTATGAATTGTAAATTGAAAGTGAAGAAACTGCAGAAAGCAAAAATGTGGGAATTTAAGGAGATGGGACCTGGATAAAATGAAAGAACTAGAGGTTGTAGAGAGTTTGAGAGAGCATTAGGGAACAATTTACAAGAATGGGGGAAAGCACTACAGTAGAAGAATGTGGCTTTAAGAGATAAAAAAGAGAAGGCAGCAGAGGATCAAATAGGTAAAAGAACAGGGCCTAGTAGGAACCCTTGGTTAACAGAAGAGAAATACTGAATTTAATTGATGAAAAGAGAAAATACAAAAATGCAGTAAATGAAGCAAGCAAAAAGGAATACAAATGTCTCAAAAATGAGATCAGCTAGAAGTGCAAAATGGCCAAGGAGGAATGGCTAGAGGACAAATGTAAGGATAGAGAAACATATATTGTTAGGGGAAAGATAATGCCGCCTACAGGAAAATTGGAGAGACCTTTGGAGAAAAGAACCAACTCTATGAATATCAAGAACTCAGATGGTAAACAAGTCTTAAGAAAAGAAGGGAAAGCTGAAAGGTGGAAGGAGCATATAGTGTGTCTATACAAGGGAGATGAATTTTATAGCAATAATGGATGTAACTGAAGATGAGATTGGTGAAGGTTACTGCATGACTGTGTATCATCAAATTATGTGATACAAGCATATTATATCATTGTAAAAGTGCTGTTGGATTTCACAATAAGAGACATACATTTATTATATAATTAATGTATGTGTGTATGGCATGTTGAGGGTTTGCAATATTTATAAATTCTCCTACTCTGATATGTCATTCTCATGTCAATTTTTATATTAATCCTTATATTTTATTCATATATTTATTCTTGAGAAAGATTTGGTGCATTCACTTGGATGATACTGACCATAGAAACATTTGAAACACAGATATTCCAAACACCACAAGCATCACGCAAAGGTCGGTTTGTCACAGTGACATTTCTTCTTATGAATCTCACTCTGTAAGTATCATTATCATTGGTGAAGATTTCGCATGATGGCAATAATTTTGTGGCAGACCGTGTATAAGTGGTCGCTTTCCCGGAAATAGGTGCTTGCAGTTGATTATGAATTGAGATACACTACAGAAATTTACAGAAATTTCACTGAAAAAAATTTCAAATAATTTTCTCATTTTTTAAAAGTCATTAATTTTATATGTAATTAGTAGGCTAATAAAGGTGACATTATATCAATATACATTGGAAAACATTCATGTAGTAATGTTCTACTGACGTAAGCATATAAATGAAAAACAGAAATAAGAGTAATGATGGGGTTTCAAATAAAAAAGCTGAGACCTTAACAACTGTGCCACCATTTCGTCTGAGGATACTGTACAGTACAAGGCACATCAAGTTCCTGGAAAATACCTCGAAAAAGTTTGACTATCAGTTTTTCATAAACAGTTCAGTGTCTTTGGACAAGTTGAGACACTTGTTCACTTATTTTGACCCTTCTTCCACTGAGGAAAGTTTGCGGGTAATCTGGTTGCAGTATTTGCTGTGTTCTCATCGTAAGTATATGTGAATATAGTAAGTGAAAGGGTACACTCGTGATACATTCCTTTGTTGATCTTAATTGGTCCTGTCTTTTCTTTATCAGCATTTTTGTGTGCTGATACAAATTATTTGTTACTCGTATTAAATGTCTCGGATACCTTCATTTTTTGAAGTTGGTGTGAAAGCTTGATTCTGTTCACTCTATCAAAAGCCTTTTCAGTCGGAGTTTCCAGCTTACATTCTCACAATTTTTCAGTTACTGGCACGCAGTACTAACATCGCCACTAGAACACCACCCCTTTCTAAAGCCATTTTCTCATCATCCATTAGAAAGACACAAGTTATCTTGCTCATTCTGTTGTTAATACTTATTGTGTAGAGTTTGTAAGAAGCCTTTAGTACGCTTATTCCTCTATGCATGATGTCTTAAATCTTTTGTGTCAAATTGAAGTCTTTGATAGTGGGTACACAACTGATTATATTGAGATACAGAACCAATAGTCAGAAATGCATATTATTGTGGACATACACAGCGTAGACCGCATAACGACAACATAGCTCATAGTAATTGTTCAAAGTGATGACCTCCAGTCTCTGTGCCTGTATGGCAGCGACGAATGAACTTGTGGTGCACTTTTCCAGAGATCCTGGTTGTCTGTTGTACCTGGGAGACAGGCAGTGTGGATCTTCGGTGTACACTGTTTACCACCTACCACCTGTTCCTGTGTGCAACATTCACCTGGAATCTTTGTGGGAGTATGGTACAAGTGCATGTGCCCTTGCAGTAGGTGCATTGAGATTGATGGTCATCTCTTCTAACTGTATTGTAATTTGCTGTTGTATGGTGTACCCTGTGTACGTCCGTAACACAATAAATATGCATTTCCAACTATTGATTCCCTGTCTCAATATAATTGTTTATGGACACACTATCACCTATTTCAATTTGACCAAAAATGTTTGAGGGAGACTGCAATTCTCATAGACATTTCCTCCTCTTTGCAGAGTGATATCACCTCCACTGGCTTCCATGATTCAGGTACTACTCTTGTCTTTCAGCATCCATTTAAGAGAGGTAAAATCTTCTGTCGTAGCTGTGATCCTCCATATTTGAGGTGTGCTACATCGATTCCAGGGCTGGAAGCTTTCCAGTTTTTCAGAGCCTTCTGTATCTCATCTTGGATGATGTACATTCTCGATACAGAATTTGGTCCCCTTCATCCTCTGAAGTTGCTGTTTCTTCCTCTTCTTTGTCATCTTCTCACTCCACAGTTCTTAGGTGTTTTACGCAAGTTTTATTACAAATAACATTTATGTATGCGTGGAAAGTTTTTAAGAATGAAATGTGTCACATGCCAACAGGTCTGTTGTGCCTCTGCTGAAACAGTGTAGCACTTCACTCAGAAAACTGCGGCTGGTGTGTTTTGACACACCGCGTGCGATGGAGGCTGTGGCATTTGAAGCTCTCGGAGAACTGCACGGTCTGCACGAGCTGTCCATCCAGTATCTGAGTACATATGAACCCCAACTGATCTCTCGTGCATTTCGGTAAGTTACTTGTCACTTGTTAATCCTATTTTAGATTACTTCACCATTCTTAACTACTCAGCACTGCTACAGATTATGCTCAGACAATAAATTTTTGATCGTTCGAACCTGCATCTGATCATCCCAATTGAAATTTTCTGTGATTCCCCTAAACTGCTTCAGGCAGACACTGGGATGGTTCCTTTGAAAGGGTACGGCTAACTTCTTTCCCTAATCTGACGGGACCGATGACCTCGCTGTTTGGTCCCCTCCTCCATATCGACCAATCAGTTTTTGACAAAATATTCCTATATATTGCTATTCCGAATCCCATGCCACTTTCCTCGATGCTGATCTCTTCCTTACTGAAGGCCAGCTGCACAGTTCTGTCCACATCAAACCTACTAACAAACAAGAGTACCCGCATTTTGAAAATTTCCATCCTTTCCATGTCAAACGTTCACTCCAATATAGCATCGACATTCGACGCTAACATATTTGTTCGGATGCAGACTCTGTAGAGCAATACACCACCATTCTCACCTGGATGTAATTACCCCACCGGCCTAGTTAAAAAGCAGATTTCCCAGGCCATCACATACAATTGTGGTGCTGCCGATCCCTCCACAAAACAGCTTCAGAGCACACCATTGGTGTCTCAGTATTATCCTGGTCTGGAATGTATTAATCATCTACTTCGACAAGGCCATGACTTCCTAAAATGATGCCCTGGAAGAGAGATCCATTCTGTCTGAGATTTTGCCCGCCATACCTAGAATAGCTTTCAGTCACCCTCCCAATCTCTGCAATGTGCTTTTCAGACCCTATGCTTCTTCTGCACCCTTCTCCCTACCTTGTGGCTCCTACCCCTCTGACTGTCCCTGCTGGAAGACTTGCCCTGAGCGCCATGGGACTTAACATCTGATGTCATCAGTCCCCTAGAACTCAGAACCACTTAAACCTAAGGGCATCACACACACCCATACATCCATGCCCGAGGTAGGATTCGAACCTGCGACTGTAGTGGTCACGCGGTTCCAAGCTGAAGTGCCTAGAACCGCTTGGCCACAACTGCCGGCCAGCCCTGTAACTGGCAAAACCTACCTAAGGCAGATACATATACGAGCTGTTGTGCAAACACTGTTTGGTCTTTCACATCGGCACGACTACCACCAAATCATCAGGTAGCGCGAATGGGCATTGGCAGAGGGTCTATACTGGCAAGACACAATATCCTGTCGCAGAGCGTGCTTTCGTCACGACAATCGTGACCCCAGTGCTTATTTCACCACACACACCGTCTGAATTCTTCCCCCAGACACCAGTTTCTCAGACCTCTGCTGTGGAAACTAGCACTGCAATATATCCCTGATTCTCAATATCCATTTGGCCTTAATTTATGTCAATTCCTTCCATCTCAGCATTAATTAAATAATGGCGTGTGACTAGGGCCTCCCGCCGGGTAGACGGTTCGCCGGGTGCAGGTCTTTTGATTTGACGCCACTTTGGCGACTTGCGCGTCAATGGTGATGAAATGATGATGATTAGGACAGCACAACACCCAGTCCCTTAGCGGAGAAAATCTCCAACTCAGCCAGGAATCGAACTCGGACCCTTAGGATTGACAGTCCATCGCGCTGACCACTCAGCTATCGAGGGCGGACATCTCGGCATTTATTCACAGCAACTACTCCTTTCTTCACTGTAGTGTTGGCAGAAGAGCCAACACTGTGTTTCTAGAGGAGGCCGAAATGCACGCATTTAATTACACGCTGACTGGCGTGAGGTCTGGAACAGGACAATATCTTGAGAATTGCAAATAAAGTAAGTAGTTGATATAATACTTAACTTTAATCCACAATTGTAGAACATCGCTCTGGATGATACATGCTTCACATAATAAATATCAATTGAATACGGCGCCTTGCTAGGCCGTAGCAAATGTAGCTGAAGGCTATGCTAACTATCGTCTCGGCAAATGAGAGCGTATTTGTCAGTGAACCATTGTTATGAACGTCGGCTGTACAACTGGGGTGAGTGCTAGTAAGTCTCTCTAGACCTGCCGTGTGGTGGCGCTCGGTCTGCTATCACTGACAGTGGCGACACGCGGGTCCGACATATACTACCAGACCGCAGCCGATTTAAGGCTACCACCTAGCAAGTGTGGTGTCTGGCGGTGACACCACATTCACTCCATTTTGGTTTTCTACATCTTTCATTTTCTGATTTGTCTATATTTGGCCATCCCTCCTCCCAACTCTGTTACATACAATGCACATAGCTTTTCACTCTTATCTCGTGCACAATGTTTCAACAGTTATCTGTGTCTTGCATTTACCCTGTCTTCCACCTTTAAGCTCTCAGGTTTTCAAATCTCATATGGTACAGTCCCCAACAATCAGGCTTTCCTTCTCATCCTGTCCGGTAAGTCTCCCCTGACCTTTGGTTCTGGAAGACTTTTCCAAAGTCTTCCCCTTTTCTAGACCTCTCCAGTCCTTTTCCTCCACCCCTCTTTCTTCTCCTTCAACCCTTCTGCCTGATAACGAGCCACTGGCTCTGAAAGATTGCCCATTTATAACCTTCTTTTATTTGTGTGTTCTGCCGACGCTTGGTGAGTAAATTGGATTTCTATGTACGAGGTCATTGGAAAAGCCGTGGCGACTATTTTTTTGTCTCGAAAATGATTAAAAAATTCTGAAATATGCAAATAGAAGGTTAGTTCACGTGCAGAAATTACATGTAGGGACATGCATGAACACTCACACAACTGTAAAGATATAGACGAGAAAAAAGATTAAACAGATGTTGTCCCTTCAGATGTGTTTTACTGTCAGTTGCAACAGTACAAGGCAGGAACATGGACTTGTAACATCTTAGTCCCCCAAAATAGTCTCCTAACGAATCCAGCACGTACTTCCATTGCTGTGGAAGATCCAGATTACCCATGGTCTAACCATGAGTGAATCGTCGGATCTCGTGCTTCAGTGCTGTGGCAATATCTTTACATCTTTGAAGGTGTGTTCTGTGCAATAGTTCTTTCAGTTGTGCTACAAGATCCCAATCGCGAGTTAAGTCTGGCGAATACTGTGGATGCTCCAGTACTTTCGATCGTCATCGCACGAGCAGGTTCTGTGCACGTACTGCCCTGTGGACTCTTGCATCGTTCTGAAGAATTAATGCACTGGGTAGACATTCGTACTGAATAACCTGTCGAGAGGAATTGCTACGAAATTTCTGCCTGCTTGGCAAACCCAGATGACACCATTCCGCAGACTGGCGCTTCAGTTCAGGCTCGTAGGGCGTGGTCCAAAATTCATCTTTAGCGGCGATTCTCGCAAGCCCATTGTCTCCCTCCTCTTTGTAACGTGTCCACTTTTCCTCTTAGTGCATGAGGCACACACTTTGGAGTAACTTTATACACCTGTAGCTCGTCGTGTAAAATCCTGTAGATTGTTGTCTAACCCATACCAGTACGATGCTGTAATTCCACGTAAGAATGCTGTGAGTGTCGGGTAACATCCGTCTCGAATGGCTGCTCAATTTGCACTGTGGTCTCATTTCACACTTCATTCTCTTAGGAACGACTGCCATCTAGCACCACATCACATTACTGTATATTCTTGGGGAGGTCCCTGATGCCATGGAATGCATGTAGTTTGTAATGTACTATTATGTACTGTTGCAATTAACAGTAAAACACATTTGTAAGAACAGTTTTTTTTGCCTTGTTCCTTGTGCTATATTTACATAGTGGTGTGTGTATTTTCCCATCTCCCCATGTGTAATGTTTACGTATGAACTAACCTTCTATTTTCATATTTCAGAATTTCTTAATTCATTACCATTTTAAAGACAAAAAATAGTTGCCATGACATTTTCGATGATCCCCATATCTATTGTATTCTGGAAAGCATTTGACTTTGTACCACTCCACTGCTTGTTAGTGAAATTGCCAATATGTGGGGTATCAAACAAAAGTAACTGGACTTCAGAACACAGTGTGCCAGCTCGGATGGAAAAGCACAGAGGAATGTAGAAGTAAGTTGAGGCATACGCCCAGGAAGTACGTGTGGAACCTTGTTGTTTGTGTTGTGTAACACTGACCTGGCAGACAATATTAATAGTAACCTCAGACTTTTTGTACATGGTGCAGTTATTTGTAACAAAATATTGTCTTTAAAAGTTGCAGAAATGTACAGATTTTGATAAGATTTCAAAGTGATGCAAAGACTGGCAACTTCCTTCAGATGTTCATAAATGTAAAACTGAGCACTTCAGAAAACAAAAAAAGTGTAGTGTTCTATGATTTCACTAGAAATGAGTCACAACTGTATTCACTGTCATTCGCATATCTTGGAGGAACAATTTGCGGAAACATCAGGTAAGCTCATTTGTAACTAAAGCGTGTTGCAGAGTTAGATTTCGGGGTCAGATGTGGTACAAATGCAGCAAGCCTACAAAGCATATCAATTACAAAATACCTGTGTGATGCAGACAAAAATATTACTCAAATATGTTGGTCCCCTACCGAGCAGAACTTGTGCAAGGAAGGGTAGTGTATGTGGTCACAAGTTTGATTGACCTGTGAGAAAAATGCTAATAAACCTTAACTAGCAGACACTTGTAGATAGATGACAATTATCATCCAGAAGTTTCTAGAACTTACATGAAATGAGAAATATACAACAACCATGTAGCTGCGAAGACAAAATTAGAGTAATTGCTGTGTCCACAGAGGTATTTAAGCAGTCAATCTTCATGTGCTCTGTATAGGGATGGAATGGGATGGGATGGGAATACGATCTAATAAGTGGTAAAAGAAAAGTGCCCTCTGCCATACACTCCAGTTGTTTGCAGAGTGTTGATGTAGATTTAAATATGGCAGCTGCAGTGCTATGGTCAGTGATCCACAGGTGCATTCTGATCCCTGGCACCGACTGTATACTGGTAGTAATATGATGGCATTCACCAGTGTGTACCTTTACACTTACCAAAATGGTTCAAGTAATTGAAAATCCCCCCAATTATGAGAAATGCATGATGATTCGATTTGTGTGCAGACAAAGAGAAATGTTTCAAAATTCATTGGCGAATTAGTGTTCTCCGTGGAGGGAGCAGTAGGAGAGGAGAATGGTAAGAAAAAGTTTGAGAATTTAAATATGGTAGTAGTAGTAACATTTGTGTGAAAGTCCAGTGTAAACTACCACTGGAATGCAAGAGGAGAAGACAAAATAACTAACGAAGTAATATGTCCAAAATTGTGAGAAGAGCTTTGTGGTACTACTTTACTAAAATGTGGGAAATGTTGGTAGCAGTCGTCTTGTGGTATTAAGAAATAATAAATTTTGTAAAACGAGAAAGTGTGTGATCAGAAATTGTGAAGGGAGACCAAGGCGCGAATACACTGAGGTGACAAAAGTCATGGGATAATGTCGTGTCTGACCTTTTTTCTGACATAGTGTGGCAACTCAACATAGCACGGACTGGACAACTCGTCGCAAGTCTCGTGAATAATATTGAGCCGCTCTACCTCTCTATCTTTCCGTAATTGCAAAAGTGTTGCCGGTGAAGGAGTCTGTGCACGAACTGACTTCTCAATTATGTCCCATAAATATTCGACAGGATTCGTGTCGGCCCATCTAGGTGTCCAAATAATTTGCTCGAATTGTCCGGAATATTCTTCAAACTAATTGCAAACAATTGCTGTCCGGTGACGTGGCGCATTGTAATCCGTCATAGTTCCATCATTGTTTGGCAACGTGAGGTCCACGATTGGTTGCAAATGGTCTCCGAGTAGCCAAACATAACCATTCCCGGTGAACGATCAGTTCATTCGGACCAGAGGACCCATTCTATTTCACGTAAACGCAGCCCACATCATTGCAGAGCCACTACCAGCTCAAACAGAGCCTCATTGACAATCTGGGTCCACAGCGTGGTAAGATCTGCACCATATTTGCACCCTACCGTCAGCTCTTACCGACAGAAATTGGGACTCCTGTGACCGGGCCACAGTTTCCAAGTCGTTTAGGATCCAACTTATACGGTCACAAGCTAGCAAAGGCACTTGTCAGTTGTCTGCTGCCATAGCCAATTAATATCAAATTTCTCTGCACTGTGCTAACGGATACATTTGTCTTGTGACCCACTCGGATTACGAGGTGCATTCAAGTTCTAAGGCCTCCGATTTTTTTTCTTCGGACTGGAAAGAGATAGAAACATGTGCATTGTTTTAAAATGAGGTCGTGTTCATTATCAATACGTCCCAGAGACGGCAGCACCGTACGGCAGATGGAATTTTACCGCCAGCAGCGAGAATGAGAACTGTTTTAAATACTTAAAATGGCGACGTTTTCCTTACTTGAACAGCGTGCAATCATTTGTTTTCTGAATTCGCGTGGTGTGAAACCAATTGAAATTCATCGACAGTTGAAGGAGACATGTGGTGATGGAGTTATGGATGTGTCGAAAGTGCGTTCGTAGGTGCGACAGTTTAATGAAGGCAGAACATCGTGTGACAACAAACCGAAACAACCTCGGGCTCGCACAAGCCGGTCTGACGACACGATCGAGAAAGTGGAGAGAATTGTTTTGGGGGATCGCCCAATGACTGTTGACAAGATCGCCCCCAGAGTTGGCATTTCTGTGGGTTCTGTGCACACAATCCTGCATGATGACCTGAAAATGCGAAAAGTGTCATCTAGGTGGGTGCCACGAATGCTGACGGACGGCCACACGGCTGCCCGTGTGGCATGTTGCCGAGCAATGTTGACGCGCAACGACAGCACGAATGGGACTTTCTTTTCGTCGGTTGTGACAATGGATGAGACGTGGATGCCATTTTTCAATCCAGAAACAAAGCGCGAGTCAGCTCAATGAAAGCACACAGATTCACCGCCACCAAAAAAATTTCAGGTAACCGCCAGTGCTGAAAAAATGATGGTGTCCATATTCTGGGACGGCGAGGGCGTAATCCTTACCCATTGTGTTCCAAAGGGCACTACGGTAACAGGTGCATCCTACGAAAATGTTTTGAAGAACAAATTCCATCCTGCACTGCAACAAAAACGTCCGGGAAGGACTGCGCGTGTGCTGTTTCACCGAGACAACGCACCTGCACATCGAGCTAACGTTACGCAACAGTTTCTTCGTGATAACAACTTTGAAGCGATTCCTCATGCTCCCTACTCACCTGACCTGGCTCCTAGTGACTTTTGGCTTTTTCCAACAATGAAAGACACTCTCCGTGGCCGCACATTCACCAGCTGTGCTGCTATTGCCTCAGCGATTTTCCAGTGGTCAAAACAGACTCCTAAAGGAGCCTTTGCCGCTGCCATGGAATCATGGCATCAGTGTTGTGAAAACTGTGTACGTCTGCAGGGCGATTACGTCGAGAAGTAATGCAGTTTCATCGATTTCGGGTGAGTAGTTAATTAGAAAAAAAAACGGAGGCCTTAGAACTTGAATGCACCTCGTACTGCTGTTATTTCACGCTGTGTCAGTCATCTGTTAGCACTGACAAATCTGTGCGAGTGCCACTGTTTTCGGTTGTCGAGTGAAGGCCGTCGTCAATCACATTGTCAGTGGTGGGAGGCAATACCTGAAATTTGATATTCTGTGCACGCTCTGGACTCAGTGGCTCTCGGAATATTGAATTCCCTAATGTTTTCTGGAACGGAATATCCCGTGCATCTAGCTTCGACTACCATTCTGCGTTCAGAGTATGTTAATTTCTGTCGTGTGACCATAATCGCATTAGAAATCTTTCACATGAATCACTTGGGTACAAATGACAGCTCCACCGATGCACTGCCCTTTTATGTGCCTCGCATACATGATACTAGAATCATCTGTATATGTGTGTATCACTATTCTGTGACTTTTGTCCCCTCAGTATACAGTGAGCAGTTTCAAGTGTATGTGGGCCACTGTAGCTGTGCAGACATGAAGGGATAGACTAGTGTGGAAAACAGCCTGCAATAAACACTGAGAATGGAGAAACACAGGAAGTAGTGGAGAGGCAAGAGTGCAATAGCAATTGATGTAGAAGAGCTGTAACTTCAATAATTATATAAAGAATTCAACACATTTCATCAGCAGATTGAATGGCATAGTGGTCCAGCCGGAGGACATATTGGTCAGCTTCGATGTGGTATCGCTGTTTACCATGGTTCCACTTAATGATGTATTGGAACAGCTGGATCGAATTTTTCCTGCCGATGCTTCGGAACTGTTTAAGTGTTGTTTGACGACCACATACTTCAAGTGGAATGAACAGTTTTATGAGCAAACGGATGACGTGGCTATGGGAAGCCCCCTAAGTCCCGTAATTGCAAACTTCTTTATGGAGAAATTCAAAGAACAGGCCTTAGGTACTGCCAGCAAAAAACCAAATGTATGGTTCCGATACGTGGATGACACGTTGGTGCTGTGGAGACATGGCAGGGAAGAACTAAGCCGGTCCCACGAACATCTGAATAGTATAAACTCGAGAATTCAGTTTACAATGGAGGAGGAGGTCGACGGCAAATTAAATTTCCTCTATGTGCTTGTTTTTAGAAATGAAAATGGTAGTTTGGGCCACTCAGTATACCGCAAACCCACGCACACGGACCGTTATTTGCACCGGGACTCGAACCACCACCCACAACAGAAGTGGGGTGTTATCAAGATGTTAGCGGACAGAGCTAGAAATACTTGTGAACCTGAGTTGCTCGACGCTGACATGGAACATCTCCACAATCCACTAATGAAGAATGGATATTCGTCCGCTGAAATAAAACGTGCGTTGAGGAAGCCACGAAGAAATCATAGTGAAATACAGACTACTGCAAAATCTAAGGTTTTCCTGCCGTTTGTTAAAAATGTAACGGAAAGAATAGGCAGGATCTTGACGAAGCGAAATATTACCACAATTTACAAGCCCACCAGGAAGATACAGGAATACCTTAAGCCTGCCAAGAACGCTCGCAAACCATTGGAAAAAGCTGGAGTGTATAGGATCCCATGCAGCTGTGGAGATGTTTATGCGGGTACCACTAAAAGAACTGTTTCTACACGTTTGGAGGAGCACAAGGGAAATTGTAGAAGAGGAGAAACGGAACGATCAGCTGTTGCGGAGCATGCTTTCCAGCCAGGGAACCACAATATTCGTTTCGAGGATAAGCAAGTACTAGCAGCCACAAGCAGATATTATGAAAGGCTCTACAGGGAGGCAATCGAAATCACTAAACACCCTAATAATTTCAATCGAAAGGAGGAGGGTGTGAAATTAAACAGTATATGGATGCCGGTGTTAGATGATGTGTACCACCCGTCCACTACTGGGTGATGGCAACGGCGATCGACGACGACGGACAGCGGCCAATTGCACTGACGTTTTCAAAACACGTGACGTCACGCCGCGGCACGGGAGCGCGCGGACACGGAATTTAGCGGCAGTCAGTAGCGAGCCAGTGGGTGTGTTGGACCTTCCATCGAGCTACGGACCCCCTTGAAGATGTCTCCCGCAGTCGAAGACGAAACGTTGGGAATTGACACAGAAGTCATCAACCGACCACAGCATAACAGCCCGGATAATTATAATGGACATGAACAACATTTTATTTACAACTGATACAGAAAGGATACACCTTTCAATGTTTCGCTGTCTGAGTAGTCACCAGCATTGTGTACAACCTGTTGCTAGTCATGTGGAAGTCGTAGGATACCTGTAATTGCTTGACTAATCTCTGGAACAGTTCTGAAGTGAATGCCACGAAATCCTTCAGCCGTCTTAGGAATTGAGTCAGACAGATGGAAAGTATGGTACAGCACTTCCCAGCCTCATCAATAAAACAAATCAGTGTCACCTTGCAGTGTTTGCAAGTGGCAGTGGGCACTGTCCTGCAAATGGTGGCTGGATTCTGCAAACGGTGTTGCTGCTTTGTTGTGATAGCTGGTAAAGAGTTCTGTTCCAAAACAGAACAGTAAAACAGCATACTGACCATATGTGTTGAGGAGCAGTACGTGTTAGGATAACACTGTCACAGTTCCTCACGAAAAGCGATGTAATGTTCGATTACTGAGCTTCTGAGACACTTTAGACTGTCGCAGTGACTTGCAGTGACATCATTCATCTGATCGGTTTCAAGTGTGGTGCTTAAGATTCGGACGGTGCGGCATCTGGCATAACAGTAGCCTGTAGAAAAGCCTGCCTTTCACATCTGTACTTTTCTGTGTGGGTACGAGCAGTGTTATATCGTGACAATTTCTGCATTTGACTGTGTGGAATCTGTCATGATAGAATTTTTCTTGTGCCCGGGAGTTCCTTCAGAATATGAAGACAGTTATATGCACTAATCCTGTCTCCCGGGCCACCTCATGACCCATCTGGTATCGATCAGTGAGCGATAACGTAGTATGAGTGTACCCTACTTCCTTACTGACACGAGAACAACTGGGCTGTCAAGCGTCTGTCACATTTTGGTTTCCCTTATTGAAAGTTTTTAGCCACCTTGTCACTGTTTTGTAAGACAATGCAGATTCCTCGCAAGCCTCTTAGACTTTGATGACGCTGTCAGGCTGTGCATCATGTGGCACATTTAATTTGTAGTCGATTTTGTTGTCATTGTTTCAAAAACAGTGTGACAGCACTATTTCAAACTGGCCACTAAACACAGCTGTATTCTTCTCGTGACTGTGTGTGTGCGCAGTAAGGGAAGGCAGAGATTGTTCATGCTGACTTAAGGTAGGAACTTGTAACTAACCTGTCGTATAACCAACATTATTTGATTCTGTCACATTGTGCTTCTGTGGCAGTGTTGGCCTTATTGAAGTTCTGTCCCTCGTGTGTCAATTTAACAGGAGAGTGCCAGGGACGGAATTGGAGTCCCCGTGTGGGGCACACCATAGACCTGCTGTCTATCAGGAGAGAAGACACACAAAGACAGTGACGAATCTGGCAGTGACACGAGGTATTGTCAGTCTCTCTTTTCTGCATAGAATGCTTAGTGCACCCTTCTTTTCAGCTGCTCTCCTAATTCTTTAACCTAAGTATGACTCTGAACGCCTCCCAGGTAAAGTGCTGTCAGAACTCAGCAAGAAAAGTTATCCTCGAGACACAGATGAATGACTGACATTAGCTGCTAGTGGACATCAATTGAAATCGTTAGGGAATGTCAAAAATACATGCCAGACAGGACTCAAACCTGGATCTCCAGCCCCTAAAACCCCTTTCCCCCCTAAAACCCCTTACCCCCCCTAAGACCCCTTTCCCCCCCTAAAACCCCTTCCCCCCTAAAACCCCTTTCCCCCCCTAAAACCACTTTCCCCCCTAAAACCCCTTTCCCCCCTAAAACCCTTTCCCCCCTAAAACCCCTTTCCCCCCTAAAACCCCTTTCCCCCCTAAAACCCCTTTTCCCCCCCTAAAACCCCTTTCCCCCCCTAAAACCCCTTTCCCCCCCTAAAACCCCTTTCCCCCCCTAAAACCCCTTCCCCCCTAAAACCCCTTTCCCCCCTAAAAACCCTTTCCCCCCCTAAAACCCCTTTCCCCACCTAAAACCCCTTTCCCCACCTAAAACCCCTTTCCCCACCTAAAACCCCTTTCCCCCCCTAAAACCCCTTTCCCCCCCTAAAACCCCTTTCCCCCCCTAAAACCCCTTTCCCCCCCTAAAACCCCTTTCCCCCCCCTAAAACCCCTTTCCCCCCCTAAAACCCCTTTCCCCCCCTAAAACCCCTTTCCCCCCTGAAACCCCTTTCCCCCCTGAAACACCTTTCCCCCCCTGAAACACCTTTCCCCCCCTGAAACATCTTTCCCCCCCTGAAACACCTTTCCCCCCCTGAAACACCTTTCCCCCCCTGAAACACCTTTCCCCCCCTGAAACACCTTTCCCCCCCTGAAACACCTTTCCCCCCCTGAAACACCTTTCCCCCCCTGAAACACCTTTCCCCCCCTGAAACACCTTTCCCCCCCTGAAACACCTTTCCCCCCCTGAAACACCTTTCCCCCCCTGAAACACCTTTCCCCCCCCTGAAACACCTTTCCCCCCCTGAAACACCTTTCCCCCCCTGAAACCCCTTTCCCCCCCTGAAACCCCTTTCCCCCCCTGAAACCCCTTTCCCCCCCTGAAACCCCTTTCCCCCCCCTGAACCCCTTTCCCCCCCCTGAAACCCCTTTCCCCCCCTGAAACCCCTTTCCCCCCCCTGAAACCCCTTTCCCCCCCCTGAAACCCCTTTCCCCCCCCTGAAACCCCTTTCCCCCCCCCCTGAAACCCCTTTCCCCCCCCTGAAACCCCTTTCCCCCCCCTGAAACCCCTTTCCCCCCCCTGAAACCCCTTTCCCCCCCCCTGAAACACCTTTCCCCCCCCTGAAACCCCTTTCCCCCCCTGAAACCCCTTTCCCCCCCTGAAACCCCTTTCCCCCCCTGAAACCCCTTTCCCCCCCTGAAACCCCTTTCCCCCCCTGAAACCCCTTTCCCCCCCTGAAACCCCTTTCCCCCCCTGAAACCCCTTTCCCCCCCTGAAACCCCTTTCCCCCCCTGAAACCCCTTTCCCCCCCTGAAACCCCTTTCCCCCCCTGAAACCCCTTTCCCCCCCTGAAACCCCTTTCCCCCCCTGAAACCCCTTTCCCCCCCTGAAACCCCTTTCCCCCCCTGAAACCCCTTTCCCCCCCTGAAACCCCCTTTCCCCCCCTGAAACCCCTTTCCCCCCCTGAAACCCCTTTCCCCCCCTGAAACCCCTTTCCCCCCTGAAACCCCTTTCCCCCCCTGAAACCCCTTTCCCCCCCTGAAACCCCTTTCCCCCCCTGAAACCCCTTTCCCCCCCTGAAACCCCTTTCCCCCCCTGAAACCCCTTTCCCCCCTGAAACCCCTTTCCCCCCCTGAAACCCCTTTCCCCCCCTGAAACCCCTTTCCCCCCCTGAAACCCCTTTCCCCCCCTGAAACCCCTTTCCCCCCCTGAAACCCCTTTCCTCCCCTGAAACCCCTTTCCCCCCCTGAAACCCCTTTCCCCCCCTGAAACCCCTTTCCCCCCCTGAAACCCCTTTCCCCCCCTGAAACCCCTTTCCCCCCCTGAAACCCCTTTCCCCCCCTGAAACCCCTTTCCCCCCCTGAAACCCCTTTCCCCCCCTGAAACCCCTTTCCCCCCCCTGAAACCCCTTTCCCCCCCTGAAACCCCTTTCCCCCCCTGAAACCCCTTTCCCCCCCTGAAACCCCTTTCCCCCCCGAAACCCCTTTCCCCCCCGAAACCCCTTTCCCCCCCGAAACCCCTTTCCCCCCCGAAACCCCTTTCCCCCCCGAAACCCCTTTCCCCCCCCGAAACCCCTTTCCCCCCCGAAACCCCTTTCCCCCCCCGAAACCCCTTTCCCCCCCCGAAACCCCTTTCCCCCCCGAAACCCCTTTCCCCCCCCGAAACCCCTTTCCCCCCCGAAACCCCTTTCCCCCCCCGAAACCCCTTTCCCCCCCCGAAACCCCTTTCCCCCCCCGAAACCCCTTTCCCCCCCCGAAACCCCTTTCCCCCCCCGAAACCCCTTTCCCCCCCCGAAACCCCTTTCCCCCCCCGAAACCCCTTTCCCCCCCCCGAACCCCTTTCCCCCCCCGAAACCCCTTTCCCCCCCCGAAACCCCTTTCCCCCCCCGAAACCCCTTTCCCCCCCCCGAAACCCCTTTCCCCCCCCGAAACCCCTTTCCCCCCCCGAAACCCCTTTCCCCCCCCGAAACCCCTTTCCCCCCCGAAACCCCTTTCCCCCCCCCTGAAACCCCTTCCCCCCCCCTCTGAAACCCCTTTCCCCCCCTGAAAACCCCTTTCCCCCCTGAAACCCCGTTCCCCCCCTGAAACCCCTTTCCCCCCCCTGAAACCCCTTTCCCCCCCCCCTGAAACCCCTTTCCCCCCCCCCTGAAACCCCTTTCCCCCCCCCGAAAACGCCTTTCCCCCCCCCGAAACGCCTTTCCCCCCCGAAACGCCTTTCCCCCCCCCCGAAACGCCTTTCCCCCCCGAAACGCCTTTCCCCCCCCCGAAACGCCTTTCCCCCCCCCGAAACGCCTTCCCCCCCCCCCGAAACGCCTTTCCCCCCCCCGAAACGCCTTTCCCCCCCCCGAAACGCCTTTCCCCCCACGAAACGCCTTTCCCCCCCACGAAACGCCTTTCCCCCCCGAAACGCCTTTCCCCCCCCCGAAACGCCTTTCCCCCCCCCCGAAACGCCTTTCCCCCCCCCGAAACGCCTTTCCCCCCCCCGAAACGCCTTTCCCCCCCCCCGAAACGCCTTTCCCCCCCCCCCCCCCGAAACGCCTTTCCCCCCCCCCCCCGAAACGCTTTCCCCCCCCCCCCGAAACGCCTTTCCCCCCCCCCGAAACGCCTTTCCCCCCCCGAAACGCCTTTCCCCCCCCCCGAAACGCCTTTCCCCCCCCCGAAACGCCTTTCCCCCCCCCCCGAAACGCCTTTCCCCCCCCCGAAACGCCTTTCCCCCCCCCGAAACGCCTTTCCCCCCCCCGAAACGCCTTTCCCCCCCCCGAAACGCCTTTCCCCCCCCCCGAAACGCCTTTCCCCCCCCCGAAACGCCTTTCCCCCCCCCCCGAAACGCCTTTCCCCCCCCCCCCCCCCGAAACGCCTTTCCCCCCCGAAACGCCTTTCCCCCCCCCCGAAACGCCTTTCCCCCCCCCCCGAAACGCCTTTCCCCCCCCCCGAAACGCCTTTCCCCCCCCCCCGAAACGCCTTTCCCCCCCCCCGAAACGCCTTTCCCCCCCCGAAACGCCTTTCCCCCCCCGAAACGCCTTTCCCCCCCCCGAAACGCCTTTCCCCCCCCCGAAACGCCTTTCCCCCCCCAAACGCCTTTCCCCCCCCCCCGAAACGCCTTTCCCCCCCCCGAAACGCCTTTCCCCCCCCCCCCCGAAACGCCTTCCCCCCCCCCGAAACGCCTTCCCCCCCGAAACGCCTTCCCCCCCCGAAACGCCTTCCCCCCCCGAAACGCCTTCCCCCCCCGAAACGCCTTCCCCCCCCCGAAACGCCTTCCCCCCCCCGAAACGCCTTCCCCCCCCCGAAACGCCTTCCCCCCCCCCCCCGAAACGCCTTCCCCCCCCCCCCGAAACGCCTTCCCCCCCCCCGAAACGCCTTTCCCCCCCCGAAACGCCTTTCCCCCCCGAAACGCCTTTCCCCCCCCGAAACGCCTTTCCCCCCCCCCACGAAACGCCTTTCCCCCCCCCCCCCACGAAACGCCTCCCCCCCCCCCCCCCACGAAACGCCTCCCCCCCCCCCACGAAACGCCTCCCCCGATACCCCACCCCCCCGATACCCCCCCCCCCCCCTTCCCCCGGACCCGCCCCCCCCCCCCCCCCCGGACCCGCCCCCCCCCCCCCCCGAATCCGCCCCCCACCCGAACCCGCCCCCCCCCCCCGAACCCGCCCCCACCCCCCGACACCCCTTCCCCCCCCCGAAACCCCTTCCCCCCCCGAAACGGCTTCCCCCCCCCCGAAACGCCTTCGCCCCCCCCCCCCGAAACACCCCCCCCCCCGAAACCCCCCCCCCCCCCCCCGAAACCCCCCCCCTCCCCCCCGAAACCCCCCCCCCCCCAAAACGCCTTTCCCCCCCAAAACGCCTTTCCCCCCCCCCCCGAAACGCCTTCCCCCCCCCGAAACGCCTTCCTCCCCTAAAAGCCCCTTTCCCCCCTCCCTCCCCCCCCTGTACGTGGCAGTCTGTAGTCCCTGGTCACCCCATGATATGGTGCTCCTCTCTCTCGCAACCATATTGTGCTGTCCCTCCACCTTCTCTGCCCCACTCTAAATTGCTGTTCATGTGAGAGTGCATTCAGTTGGGAGCTGACGGTGGTAGCGCTTGTGTGAGTACGAGCTGTGCTTGTGTAGGCTTTGGTGGAGAGCTATTGTGCGTAACAGTCTTTTCGTCATGCTTGTCTGCAGCTTGATGGATCATCTTTGTGGTGAGTAGCAACGTATCTTTTCTTAATATTGTTAAAATACTGACAACAACTTTAAATAGTGGTTCAAAATTTTTCATGTTTCCTGGTGACACGAGCATTCTGTAATGTAACAGACGAGGGTAATGTTTGCTGCATCCAACTAGTGAAATACTTGATAGAAAGGTAAGGGTGTGGTGGTATTTCCTACCTACAGTTACTAATTAGTCACTATTGTTTATTGTGATAGTTATAACTGTAAGTTATGTACGTAATGTACAACTGTATACCAGAATGGTTGCATGGTGCGAACCAACTGCTGTGGATCTCTCCTTGTTAGGTAAGCAAGCATATTTGTTAGAATTGAAAGCTACATACACACGTCATAATGTAATCAGTTAATGGTACTCCTTCCTTGTCCACATAGTATAAGCTATCTGTCACGTGGAATCATTTAACACTACATGTGTTAACTTGCAAACATTTCGCCAGGAGTACTAACCACTGTGGTGGTTTATTCAGAAGTGCCACCTTCTGGACAGCAGAAGCTAGAATGTGTCCATAGCATCCTAATTTTTATTTGGCAGAGTATGTAGCTCCTTCTCCTGTAATTGCTAGTGATGAAACTGCAATTCAGGTCGTTGAGTATAATAATGTGGGCAAAGACAGATCCAGTGAAGAAAAAGTGGTATCCGCAGCATCTCTGTGTCGACTGCACCTGGCGCTCGACACGCTCCCCACAGCTACGCGGGAGACAGAAATTTCGATCTTCCTGTCGTTCGCTGTCCCTGACGAGGGCCACATGTGTACACACCTACTAGAGGATGCTAAAATGATGAGACCTCACTGTGAACAACTCTGGCCAGTACATCCTTTTAAGCAGCCCAGTTCAGAGTTCGATCTGCAGATTGTGTGCATGTACAGACCTACAAACAGTGATGTGGATGACTGACATGAGGAATATTAGATCAAACTTGTTACGGTGTAAAGTCAAGCACTGGCGCGCCGGTCAGTAACGACACAGAAAGGAAGGCTCTGAGAAGAAGTCAGCCAATCACGCACTGACACTCCTCTCCAGCAAAACAGTGTGACAGCAGCGGCGGCCCCTACGTGAAGAGAGCATAAGTGCCGCGACCGACTGGTGATGGCCCAGTTTAATAGCAGCTTCAAGATTAGGCAGTTCTATAGCAGTGTCGGAGCTTGTCACTTCGCTTATATTTTCTATGTAGCAGAGACTAGAATTGTCTATACTGAAGAGGACTGCTTATTTTGTATGTCACCCTTTACTTGCAACACATCTGTGTAATTGACAAAGTTAAGTATTGGATCTTTCCTTTTTGTAATAAAATTCATTAATACAATTTGTTTGAATGTTTGCCTAGCGAACCCAGCATGAAGCTTCCTAGGCACCACAAAACTGAAGTGAAATGATCGTATGGCATTGATGGCCAGGACTCTCCACATGGGGAAGTTGGGCTGTAGAGTCGCAAGTCCTTCCAGTTGGCACCACGTTGGGAGACTCATGTGTTGATGATGATGATGATGATGATGATGATGATGATGATGATGATGAGTCAGTCCAACACCCAAACCCTGAGCAAAGAGTATCTCCCGCCTGGCCAGAAATAGAACCCGGGCCTGCAGCATGGTTGTCTGATGTGCTGATCATTCAGCTAAGGGACCGGAATACGTTGAACTAGCAAAATGCTACTAAGTATTACTGATATTAAATGACTTCTGTTGTGAATTGGCATTTGATACTATTTGGTTCTATCCAAAACATTACTATCATTCATATATAATGCAGCACAACAGAAGAATATACGGTGTTGTACACTACTGGCCATTAAAATTATTACACCACGAAGATGACGTACTACAGATGCGGAATTTAACCGACAAGAAGAAGATGCTGTGATATGCAAATGATTAGCTTTTCAAAGCATTCACACAAGGTTGGCGACACCTACAACGTGCTGAAATAAGGAAAGTTTCCAACCAATTTCTCATACACAAACAGCAGTTGGCGGCGTTGTCTGGTGAAACGTTATTGTGATGCCTCGTGTAAGAAGGAGAAATGCGTACCATTACATTTCCGACTTCGATAAAGGTTGGATTGTAGCCTATTGCGATTGCGGTTTATCATATCGCGACACTGCTGCTAGTGTTGGTCGAGATCCAATGGCTGTTAGCAGAATATGGACTCTGTGGGTTCAGGAGGGTAATACGGAACGCCGTGCTGGATTTCAATGGCCTCGTATCACTAGCAGTTGAGATGACAGGCATCTTATCTGCATGGCTGTAACGGATCATGCAGCCATGTCTCGATCCCTGAGTCAACAGATGGGGATGTTTGCAAGACAACCACCATCTGCACGAACAGTTCGACGACGTTTGCAGCAGCATGGACTATCAGTTCGGAGACCGTGGCTGCAGTTACCCTTGATGCTGCATCACAGACAGGAGCGCCTGCAATGGTGTACTCAACGACGAACCTGGGTGCACATATGGCAAAAGTCATTTTTTCGGATGAATCCAGGTTCTGTTTAGAGCATCATGATGGTCGCATCCATGTTTGACGACATCGCGGTGAACGCACATTGGAAGCGTGTATTCGTCATCGCCATCAACAAACTGTTGCCTCATCAGGAAAGAGGGAAGGAGAGGGAAAGACGAAAGGATGTGGGTTTTAAGGGAGAGGGTAAGGAGTCATTCCAATCCCGGGAGCGGAAAGACTTACCTTAGGGGGGGAAAAAAGGACGGGTATACAGTCTCTCTTGCGCGCGCGCGCGCGCGCACACACACATCCATCCACACATATACAGACACAAGCAGACCTATGGAGAGATTCATTACGCATTGTGGCAAACGGGATTATTTCGAATGAAGGTCTAGCCTGAATTGCTTTTTGAAGAAGGAATATCATCATAGACAAACACTACATTTTGTGGTCCATCATTAATTGTTGACAGTTAAATCCTTTACTGTGCATATTATAATATGCTTCTCGAAGAACACGTGGTTGAAGAAACAGGTGTGGAGAAGAGTAATTTTGCACCGTCACTAATATCGTCACGGCACTGTTGCATATAACGCGGTCTTAAGAAAAGGATTATGTGATAAGTCTACAGAGATGTGGTCTGATCACCATCATCTAGAAACAGAGGGAGAGTATCACTTAAAATGTTCAGTAGTGTCTCACATTGTCACCTGGTACATCGTTGAACAGATTGAAAAAGTGTGGACTGTGAGCTTTGGTTACATGAGCTGTAAATGATTTACTATTTCTGCAGTTTCATGCATTTATTTGTGTGAAATAATAGCCTAAAAATTATTGATTGGCTGTGTTAATGGTAACCCAACTGGAGAAAGGGATGGTAAAGATGAAGAAATAGGAGCAAATGATGTACATGTAGCGGGCGAAACTGATACCGATGAGCCCTCACATAGAGTTCTGATGGAGAATGTAAACTGAAATTAGTGTATATTGAGTTTGGATACTAAGATGACTGATTCTACTGTTAAACAGCATAAAGAATGGTGGCACGAGGAATTTACTTGTTATAAAGATGTAGAATTTTATCTCTGTGGTCGCTGCTGGGAATTTCAGCTGCGGACTATTGCATAACCTGTGCTAGTAAGAGTATACAGTTAACACATCTGTTCTCTCTCTCTCTCTCTCTCTCTCTCTCTCTCTCTCTCTCTCTCTCTCTCTCTCTCTCTCAACGTACAGGGTGTCCAGAAATGGGCTCCCTGATTTCAAAAATAAATATCTCGAAAACAAAGATCGATAGAGGAATGCAGTAAATGATATGTTTATTGTGAAAGCTGTAAGAAGTTTATACAGCAGTTTGAAATAATAGTTACAAAGGCTGCTAACAGATGGCGCTGTACGCTGTGTACAGCTCATATTAGCATACATAAGTGAAATAATCGTATGAAAACAATCTTTGCAAACAATCACAGCACAATGTTTTCAAAATGTTCACCATTGGCACTACAGAGGGGGCGCAAGCGAAGAATGAAATTCGCCATCACATTTCATAGTGTCTCAACCGAAATGGATTCACATGCCACAGAGATCGCCGATTCAAGCTTGTCCAGTGTGGCGGAATGCTTTGGGTAGACCATGTCTTTCACTGTGCCCCACAAAAAAAAAAGTCACAGGGAGTCAGATCCGGCAAATATGGAGGCCAATCCATGCCTGCACCAGTAAATTTGTGATATTCCAAAGCAATGACTCGATTCTCGAAGTATTCCTCAAGAAAGCGAAACACTTGTTCCGTCCGATGTGGTCAGGCTCCATCTTGCATAAACCATTCAGTACCTGGTCGATCCTCTAACGCTTGCTGTGTGGCGACAAATTGTTCCGAAATTGCAACGTAACGTGCACCAGTGACCGTTTCTCGAATGAAAAAAGGGCCAATAATGCCTCTGCTGCATACTGCAGCGTAACTTTAGGAGAATACAGGGGTTTCGCTTCACACCAATATGGCTTTTGGGAACCCCAAAATCGCCAGTTCTGCTTATTCACGTATCCATTCAGGTGGAAGTGTGCTTCATTTGTAAACCAGATGCAGCCAACATCAAATCATTCACTATCAATCATTGTGAGCATCTGATTAGCAAAGGCAACCCTTTGTTGCACAGCCCGTACGGGTATGGCCTGGTCGTTTGAATTTTGAATGGAAACATGTGTAGGCTCTTCCTCAGTATTTTCTGCATGCTGGAATGCTTCAAACCAGTCTCAGATGCAATTCTACGCACGGATGACATTGGATTTCGCTGAATAATTCCAGAAACTGTGGCGATATTTTCAGGCGTAGCTGCGGTTTGCTTGCGGCCAACATGCCTCACTAGATCATCAGTTACGCTGCCTGTTCGTTGAAATTTTGCGAAGAGCGTACGAATGGTTTTCGCATCGGGTCCTTTTGGAACATTTAATCGTGCTTGAAAACTTCGCATTGTTGCCGTAGGACTCTCTTCTAACCTGTGGTACTCTAGCACCAGAAAAACGCGTTGTTCAATGGAGTACATGGTTTTAATCTCTTCCTTCGGTACGCTAACCTCCTTTCACGTTTCAATAGTGGAACTGATCGCTCTGGGCTTCGGATCACTATTTATGCTAGGCATTACGTATGGCGATTACAGCGCCATCTGTTAGCAGCCTTTGTAACTAATATTTCAAACTGCTATATAAACTTCTTACAGCTTTCACAATAAACATACCGTTTACTGCATTCCTCTATCGATCTTTGTTTTCGAGATATTTAATTTTGTAATCAGGGAGTCCTTTTCTGGACACCCGGTATGTTTTAAGAGTAAAAATGTGCGTACTTTTACAATTACTAATGTGTAGGCTCTTTAATGATAGATTTGTATACATGTAATTGGATTACTATAAAAAAATAATTGGATATCCATATTTTTCCCCTTAATACCTGTCCTTACTTGTAACTCCCTTACATATGTTCCTTCTTTATAATTGCAGGCCTGGATGTCTGACACAGCTGCGACGGTTGCTGATGCAGTATACGACTGACCTTCTGGATGAGACAGTGATTGCCATTTCCCAGGGCTGTCCTAACCTGCGAGAGCTGAGGCTATGCGCCTCGTACAAACTTACCGACGTAGCACTGAGTGAGATACACTGTCTGAGACATTTGGAAATGTTAGTAGTTTTCCTTCATTCATTTTTTTGCACAAAGTGTTCTCTGAATCCTATGGGTGATGGATAACCTTCACAGGTGTGGAAAGACAGAAGTTATACAGAGGCAGCCACTACAGACTCCTTGTGTAGAGAATATGTATAGCAATCTGGCCACATTGATGATTATGGCAGTTTGTTTTTCTTCATCCTATATAATGTAATATAGAACAATCAGATCAAAAGTTCAGACCAGAATAGGGGACATCAAATCTAGCAAAATTTTCTAGAGAACCACAGGTGAGAAATGCAGTGTTGAACATCTGTGGCCGTAGGACGACAGCTGTTCGGTGACAAGTGTGTGCAAGTTTGTCTGGGAAACAAAGATGTTTAGGTGCGCCCGGCAGTGCAGTTTTGCCTGCTTAAGGGGCTGCTGCAGTGTGCATGTCACTTTAACGAATTAATGGCATTACTGTACTTATTTATTGATGGATTTATTTCAGCTTGCAGGATAGGGTTCTTTATGCCCTGTTTTACATATTAGATTTCCTAAGTGACTAAACATTACAATTTGTACGGCACATGAGCAATATATAATTACAATGATAGTAGTTAAAATAATAATGCTGATGACAATTCATATGGCAATGAATATCTGTAGTTTAAGAAGTGTCAGCATTATTAACATGAAGAAATTTCCTCGTTAAATTATTATCAAATGTGAATAGTCGTATTTAACACAGATGTGTGATAACAGTACAGAAGGATCATAGAAAGAAGCTGCATGTCAGAAGGAGAGTGACAAGTAATAGGCCGAGAGAAGTTAATGAGATGGCAAGAAGAAAACAATAATAAAAAAGGGCCGGAAAATCATAATGAGGGAAGCTGCACTAAATCAAACAATGGAAAATCCAGGGTGGAATGTAACAATATTATAAGAAGGAAACAACAAAAAGACTGCCACAAATAAAGCTATCAGCCATTAAGGTCTTCTTCACACACACACACACACACACACACACACACACACACACACACAACTGGAGTTTCAGGCAACTGAAACCACACTGCTACTAAAGCTTTAATGTGTATTGAATACAGACTGGTTTTGGGTAAGACCCAAGTTACAGCATAATTTGCTCCACAGTCATATGACTGAAATTGAGGAGGAAATTGAGAAAGACTTCATGCTGTGCCGAGGCACAGCCAAAACGGTGGACGTATCCAATCTGGTGTTGCGGTTGTGACGTTATTATAGGTGTTTGATATGTGAGGGGAGGTACTAAGGTATCCAGTCACTAAGAAACCGATGAAGTAAACTGAATGTGAAAATACAGTGTGGTCATAGGAGGGGCTGATATGATGAAACAACTAAAAGTTTTAGGTCTTAACTTCTCCCGGCGAATCGATTGTTCAAATAACTTGCGGATTTGCAGCCGGGCGACGTCGTCGAACACTGCCGATATTTTGACAGGAGCACACCCTGCCATTCTCAAGGCACAAATGCAAGGAAGAAGAAATGTGCTAGCAAATTTAATACCTCAGCTCACAGAGGAGAAACAAGGAAGACACCACACACAGAACAAGTGTCAACACAACCAAAGCTAACCAACATCAGAAATATCGATAGTTATTGTTAATCAACAGGTGAGGTAGCACTGATTCTGTCCCTCTGTTTTTTGATGAGAGACAGAGCTGGATTCCAAGCAGCATTTAAACAAAATCCACCATCTCTGTTAATAAGGTTGCTCGATAGTCTGATTTCAACAGCTTCCTTTATAACATTATCCCAATAGCTGGACGTGCAAGCCAGAATCTCCGTGTTGCTGTATTCCATTGGATGACCGGTGTCAAGGCAATGTTCTGCAAAAGCGGATTTGCCCGGCTGTTGTAAGTGTGTGTGACGCTTATGTTCAATACACCGGTCTTCCACAGTCCTCATTGTCTGACCAACATATGACATGCCACAACTGCAAGGAATACGATAGACCCCAGCCTTACGCAAACCGAGATCATCTTTTACAGGCGTCAACAGGGCCTTTTCTTAGAAGGTGGTCAAAAAACACATTTCACATCATATTTCCGCAAAATATGGCCAATCCTGCTGGAAATGCTTCCTGCGTAAGGCAAAAAAGCCGTAGACTTAGGTGCCACTTCGTTGCTATCGTCACTCAAAGCCAATTGTCACCTATTGTGGCCAATTTGTTTATGGAGGACTTTGAGGAACGTGCATTGGAGTCAGGGACCTTGAAACCTGCGTATTTTTTCAGATATGCAGACGATACTTTTGTTGTTTGGCCTCGTGGTAGTGAGAATTTAAACTGGTTTTTGGAACATATGAATTCAATCCACCGGAATATTCAGTTCACTATGGAGGGGGAAAAGAACGGATGCCTTCCCTTCCTTGATGTGTTGGTCAAAAGGAAGACTGATGGTACGTTGGGACATTCTGTTTATAGGAAGCCCACCCACACTGACTTGTACCTGCGAGCTGATAGTTGTCACCATCCAGCTCAGCGTGAAGGAGTACTTCACACCTTGGTTCACAGGCCCCACATTATCTCAGACCCTGAAAGTTTGGTAGCTGAGCTATCACATATCGAAGTCACCTTTCGTCAGAATGGTTATAGTGAGAGGCAGATCAAACGTGCGTTGCGCCATCAGCCTTCTGTGCAACGGATGAGTGACGATAGCAACGAAGTGGCACCTAAGTCTACGGCTTTTTTGCCTTACGCAGGAAGCATTTCCAGCAGGATTGGCCATATTTTGCAGAAATATGATGTGAAATGTGTTTTTTGACCACCTTCTAAGAAAAGGCCCTGTTAACGCCTGTAAAAGATGATCTCGGTTTGCGTAAGGCTGGGGTCTATCGTATTCCTTGCAGTTGTGGCATGTCATATGTTGGTCAGACAATGAGGACTGTGGAAGACCGGTGTATTGAACATAAGCGTCACACATACTTACAACAGCCGGGCAAATCCGCTTTTGCAGAACATTGCCTTGACACCGGCCATCCAATGGAATACAGCAACACGGAGATTCTGGCTTGCACGTCCAGCTATTGGGATAGTGTTATTAAGGAAGCTGTTGAAATCAGACTATCGAGCAACCTTATTAACAGAGATGGTGGATTTTGTTTAAATGCTGCTTGGAATCCAGCTCTGTCTCTCATCAAAAAACAGAGGGACAGAATCAGTGCTACCTCACCTGTTGATTAACAGTAACTATCGATATTTCTGATGTTGGTTAGTTTTGGTTGTGTTGACACTTGTTCTGTGTGGGGTGTCTTCCTTGTTTCTCCTCTGTGAGCTGAGGTATTAAATTTGCTAGCACATTTCTTCTTCCTTGCATTTGTGCCTTGAGAATGGCAGGGTGTGCTTCTGTCGAAATATTAGCGGTGTTCGACGACGTCACCCGGCAGCAAACCCGTAAGTTATTTGAACAACTGAAAGTTTTACATGTACACAGTCTATCCCCATCAATGTGACCACTGCCTGTGTTAAGCAACATCATGCAGTAACCACTCGGAAGTGGAAGGTTGCAGTGCTAGCAGTCGAGGGAGTATAAAGGGTGTCCAGGAAGCAGAAAACAGTGCAGTCGTCGTCCTAATGTGGAGACTGAGCGATTTATCCGACGTCCAAAAGGGCACGATCGTTGGCTTTTGGGCCGAGGGTGGAAACATTTATGAAATGGCAGAGTACGTAAACTGTTCCCGTGCTGCTGTGTATAAAGTATACCGTGCACGACAAAATGGTGCTACCCAAAACTGGCGCCGAGGCAACTGTGGTGTGCCGAGGGGCGTAGATGACAGAGGTGAATGATGGCTGTGGAGATGTGCACAGGCAAGTACCATATTTACTCGAATCTAAGCCGTACTTTTTTTCCGGTTTTTGTGATCCAAAAAACAGCCTGCGGCTTAGAATCGAGTGCAAAGTAAGCGGAAGTTCTGAAAAATGTTGGTAGGTGCCGCCACAACTAAGTTCTGCTGTCGAATATATGTAGCGCTACACAGGCATGCTTTGCAGGCACAAAGATAAATACTGGTGCCAAAACCTCTGCGTCAGTAAATAAATTAAAACAAAAAAGGTGGAAGACTAGCTTTTTTTCTCCGCTCCGAGTTTCAATCACTGCATTTTCATACGTTATCTGACGAAGTAAATACAAATTCCGTATTGTTCATCTTCGAATCTAGCAGCATTTCAATGTACTACAAAAATCCGACTGGCAAAACTGTTTGGGATGTTTGTCAATATGGCCAACTCTACGTTCTGAATTCTTTCCTACCTGTGAGAAGAGATGGTTGCTAATAGGAACTTTTATGAATTGTGAATCACATGCAGTATTCTGTTCACCATAAGAATAATATGAATATAAACATTTTACCATGTATTCTTTCGTGTTTGCTGCTATCTCATTTAAATTCTCTTTGCCTAATAAACCGAAACTAGAGAGAGACAACATCAAACATGGAAAAATATACATATCATGTCATGTTCATATTCGTATTATTCTTATGCTAATACTGACACAGTCAGAAATGAAGCACGGCAATTGACTAGATTTTTAAATCTAAGATGACTCTAATTTCTGTGCAGAATGTAATGTACTAAAGAGGCGTCTGCAAAGATTTTCAAACGGAGAAAAATTTTCGCTAAACTCTCGTTCGGAACATCTTCTATCGTACGCAGTCTATTATTTGGTTCTTGTTGATCATTATCCAATAAAGCAGCAGTGTAAGTAACAACAAATAGCAATCTCTTTTTTTTTTAAAAGCGGCGGTAGCGTGCACAAAAGCAAGATATGCTGCGAGTGGCGACAGACTGTAAACACTCATTATCAGAATGCGACAAACAATGCATGACACTGTACAGTAATGTATTTTCAGCTTAGAGCGATGTTAACACCTATAACAAAGCGAACGGCACTTATCAGATCAAAGAAAAATAAGCAATCGATTCGAACCAGACGTGAAAAAGGAAGGGTACCCGTACGGACGGAGCGCCTGACATAACAATGGCTACCTGGTAAAGCTTAACTGTTAAGGTTATGACTCGCACCAAACTACTGTAGCTGTATCTTCATCCACTTGACCTCAATTGTGCCTCATGTTACAATGAACCAACTTTGTTTCGATTTGGAGGTGTGGTCTAAAACTTTTCTCTCCCCTTAAATTTCGAGTCTCAAATTTCAGGTGCGGCTTAGATTCGAGTGTGGCTAAGATTCGATTAATACGGTAGACGTGTAGCTGTCGAACAACTGACTGCCCGGATGCAACGAGAGGCTATCTACGCACATCGTCTCCTAGACGACCGTTCAGCGATTGCTACCGTGCGTAGGCCTCCGTAGTGGGCACCCGGTTCACGTACCTGTGCCGACTGCAGTTCTTAGACGACGCATTTGTATGCCAATACTGCAACTGGACTTCATTAAGTGGCGACAGATTGCATTTTCAGACAAGTGGTGCCTTATGCTCCATCAGATTGCTGGCCATTGGCCATTGTTGCCTATGGTGTGAAGCTTCTAAAAGTAAACAGCGAACAAGCATTATGATCTGGTGAATGTTTTTGTGGCGTTTCCTGTTTTTGTGGCGTTTCCTGTTTTTGTGGCGTTTCCTGTTTTTGTGGCGTTTCCTGTTTTTGTGGCGTTTCCTGTTTTTGTGGCGTTTCCTGTTTTTGTGGCGTTTCCTGTTTTTGTGGCGTTTCCTGTTTTTGTGGCGTTTCCTGTTTTTGTGGCGTTTCCTGTTTTTGTGGCGTTTCCTGTTTTTGTGGCGTTTCCTGTTTTTGTGGCGTTTCCTGTTTTTGTGGCGTTTCCTGTTTTTGTGGCGTTTCCTGTTTTTGTGGCGTTTCCTGTTTTTGTGGCGTTTCCTGTTTTTGTGGCGTTTCCTGTTTTTGTGGCGTTTCCTGTTTTTGTGGCGTTTCCTGTTTTTGTGGCGTTTCCTGTTTTTGTGGCGTTTCCTGTTTTTGTGGCGTTTCCTGTTTTTGTGGCGTTTCCTGTTTTTGTGGCGTTTCCTGTTTTTGTGGCGTTTCCTGTTTTTGTGGCGTTTCCTGTTTTTGTGGCGTTTCCTGTTTTTGTGGCGTTTCCTGTTTTTGTGGCGTTTCCTGTTTTTGTGGCGTTTCCTGTTTTTGTGGCGTTTCCTGTTTTTGTGGCGTTTCCTGTTTTTGTGGCGTTTCCTGTTTTTGTGGCGTTTCCTGTTTTTGTGGCGTTTCCTGTTTTTGTGGCGTTTCCTGTTTTTGTGGCGTTTCCTGTTTTTGTGGCGTTTCCTGTTTTTGTGGCGTTTCCTGTTTTTGTGGCGTTTCCTGTTTTTGTGGCGTTTCCTGTTTTTGTGGCGTTTCCTGTTTTTGTGGCGTTTCCTGTTTTTGTGGCGTTTCCTGTTTTTGTGGCGTTTCCTGTTTTTGTGGCGTTTCCTGTTTTTGTGGCGTTTCCTGTTTTTGTGGCGTTTCCTGTTTTTGTGGCGTTTCCTGTTTTTGTGGCGTTTCCTGTTTTTGTGGCGTTTCCTGTTTTTGTGGCGTTTCCTGTTTTTGTGGCGTTTCCTGTTTTTGTGGCGTTTCCTGTTTTTGTGGCGTTTCCTGTTTTTGTGGCGTTTCCTGTTTTTGTGGCGTTTCCTGTTTTTGTGGCGTTTCCTGTTTTTGTGGCGTTTCCTGTTTTTGTGGCGTTTCCTGTTTTTGTGGCGTTTCCTGTTTTTGTGGCGTTTCCTGTTTTTGTGGCGTTTCCTGTTTTTGTGGCGTTTCCTGTTTTTGTGGCGTTTCCTGTTTTTGTGGCGTTTCCTGTTTTTGTGGCGTTTCCTGTTTTTGTGGCGTTTCCTGTTTTTGTGGCGTTTCCTGTTTTTGTGGCGTTTCCTGTTTTTGTGGCGTTTCCTGTTTTTGTGGCGTTTCCTGTTTTTGTGGCGTTTCCTGTTTTTGTGGCGTTTCCTGTTTTTGTGGCGTTTCCTGTTTTTGTGGCGTTTCCTGTTTTTGTGGCGTTTCCTGTTTTTGTGGCGTTTCCTGTTTTTGTGGCGTTTCCTGTTTTTGTGGCGTTTCCTGTTTTTGTGGCGTTTCCTGTTTTTGTGGCGTTTCCTGTTTTTGTGGCGTTTCCTGTTTTTGTGGCGTTTCCTGTTTTTGTGGCGTTTCCTGTTTTTGTGGCGTTTCCTGTTTTTGTGGCGTTTCCTGTTTTTGTGGCGTTTCCTGTTTTTGTGGCGTTTCCTGTTTTTGTGGCGTTTCCTGTTTTTGTGGCGTTTCCTGTTTTTGTGGCGTTTCCTGTTTTTGTGGCGTTTCCTGTTTTTGTGGCGTTTCCTGTTTTTGTGGCGTTTCCTGTTTTTGTGGCGTTTCCTGTTTTTGTGGCGTTTCCTGTTTTTGTGGCGTTTCCTGTTTTTGTGGCGTTTCCTGTTTTTGTGGCGTTTCCTGTTTTTGTGGCGTTTCCTGTTTTTGTGGCGTTTCCTGTTTTTGTGGCGTTTCCTGTTTTTGTGGCGTTTCCTGTTTTTGTGGCGTTTCCTGTTTTTGTGGCGTTTCCTGTTTTTGTGGCGTTTCCTGTTTTTGTGGCGTTTCCTGTTTTTGTGGCGTTTCCTGTTTTTGTGGCGTTTCCTGTTTTTGTGGCGTTTCCTGTTTTTGTGGCGTTTCCTGTTTTTGTGGCGTTTCCTGTTTTTGTGGCGTTTCCTGTTTTTGTGGCGTTTCCTGTTTTTGTGGCGTTTCCTGTTTTTGTGGCGTTTCCTGTTTTTGTGGCGTTTCCTGTTTTTGTGGCGTTTCCTGTTTTTGTGGCGTTTCCTGTTTTTGTGGCGTTTCCTGTTTTTGTGGCGTTTCCTGTTTTTGTGGCGTTTCCTGTTTTTGTGGCGTTTCCTGTTTTTGTGGCGTTTCCTGTTTTTGTGGCGTTTCCTGTTTTTGTGGCGTTTCCTGTTTTTGTGGCGTTTCCTGTTTTTGTGGCGTTTCCTGTTTTTGTGGCGTTTCCTGTTTTTGTGGCGTTTCCTGTTTTTGTGGCGTTTCCTGTTTTTGTGGCGTTTCCTGTTTTTGTGGCGTTTCCTGTTTTTGTGGCGTTTCCTGTTTTTGTGGCGTTTCCTGTTTTTGTGGCGTTTCCTGTTTTTGTGGCGTTTCCTGTTTTTGTGGCGTTTCCTGTTTTTGTGGCGTTTCCTGTTTTTGTGGCGTTTCCTGTTTTTGTGGCGTTTCCTGTTTTTGTGGCGTTTCCTGTTTTTGTGGCGTTTCCTGTTTTTGTGGCGTTTCCTGTTTTTGTGGCGTTTCCTGTTTTTGTGGCGTTTCCTGTTTTTGTGGCGTTTCCTGTTTTTGTGGCGTTTCCTGTTTTTGTGGCGTTTCCTGTTTTTGTGGCGTTTCCTGTTTTTGTGGCGTTTCCTGTTTTTGTGGCGTTTCCTGTTTTTGTGGCGTTTCCTGTTTTTGTGGCGTTTCCTGTTTTTGTGGCGTTTCCTGTTTTTGTGGCGTTTCCTGTTTTTGTGGCGTTTCCTGTTTTTGTGGCGTTTCCTGTTTTTGTGGCGTTTCCTGTTTTTGTGGCGTTTCCTGTTTTTGTGGCGTTTCCTGTTTTTGTGGCGTTTCCTGTTTTTGTGGCGTTTCCTGTTTTTGTGGCGTTTCCTGTTTTTGTGGCGTTTCCTGTTTTTGTGGCGTTTCCTGTTTTTGTGGCGTTTCCTGTTTTTGTGGCGTTTCCTGTTTTTGTGGCGTTTCCTGTTTTTGTGGCGTTTCCTGTTTTTGTGGCGTTTCCTGTTTTTGTGGCGTTTCCTGTTTTTGTGGCGTTTCCTGTTTTTGTGGCGTTTCCTGTTTTTGTGGCGTTTCCTGTTTTTGTGGCGTGTCCTGTTTTTGTGGCGTGTCCTGTTTTTGTGGCGTGTCCTGTTTTTGTGGCGTGTCCTGTTTTCGTGGCGTGTCCTGTTTTTTTTTTTCGTGGCGTGTCCTGTTTTTTTTTTTCGTGGCGTGTCCTGTTTTTTTTTTTCGTGGCGTGTCCTGTTTTTTTTTTTCGTGGCGTGTCCTGTTTTTTTTTTCGTGGCGTTTCCTGTTTTTTTTTTTTCGTGGCGTTTCCTGTTTTTTTTTTTTCGTGGCGTTTCCTGTTTTTTTTTTTCGTGGCGTTTCCTGTTTTTTTTTTTCGTGGCGTTTCCTGTTTTTTTTTTCGTGGCGTTTCCTGTTTTTTTTTTCGTGGCGTTTCCTGTTTTTTTTTTCGTGGCGTTTCCTGTTTTTTTTTTTCGTGGCGTTTCCTGTTTTTTTTTTTCGTGGCGTTTCCTGTTTTTTTTTTTCGTGGCGTTTCCTGGTTTTTTTTTTCGTGGCGTTTCCTGTTTTTTTTTTTTCGTGGCGTTTCCTGTTTTTTTTTTTTTTTCGTGGCGTTTCCTGTTTTTTTTTTTTTTCGTGGCGTTTCCTGTTTTGTGGCGTTTCCTGTCTTTTTTTTTTCCGTGGCGTTTCCTGTTTTTTTTTTTTTTCGTGGCGTTTCCTGTTTTGTGGCGTTTCCTGTCTTTTTTTTTTCCGTGGCGTTTCCTGTTTTTTTTTTTTCCCGTGGCGTTTCCTGTTTTTTTTTTTTCCGTGGCGTTTCCTGTTTTTTTTTTTTTCCTCGTGGCGTTTCCTGTTTTTTTTTTTCTCGTGGCGTTTCCTGTTTTTTTTTTTTCTCGTGGCGTTTCCTGTTTTTTTTTTTCTCGTGGCGTTTCCTGTTTTTTTTTTTCTCGTGGCGTTTCCTGTTTTTTTTTTTTCGTGGCGTTTCCTGTTTTTTTTTTTTCGTGGCGTTTCCTGTTTTTTTTTTTTTCGTGGCGTTTCCTGTTTTTTTTTTTCTCGTGGCGTTTCCTGTTTTTTTTTTTTTCGTGGCGCTTCCTGTTTTCTTTTTTTTTCGTGGCGCTTCCTGTTTCCTTTTTTTTTCGTGGCACTTCCTGTTTCCTTTTTTTTTGTGGCGCTTCCTGTTTTCTTTTTTTTTCCTTTTTTTTTTGTGGCGCTTCCTATTTTCTTTTTTTTTCCTTTTTTTTTGTGGCGCTTCCTGTTTTCTTTTTTTTTCCTTTTTTTTTGTGGCGCTTCCTGTTTTCTTTTTTTTTCCTTTTTTTTTGTGGCGCTTCCTGTTTTCTTTTTTTTTCCTTTTTTTTTGTGGCGCTTCCTGTTTTCTTTTTTTTTCCTTTTTTTTTGTGGCGCTTCCTGTTTTCTTTTTTTTTCCTTTTTTTTTGTGGCGCTTCCTGTTTTCTTTTTTTTTCCTTTTTTTTTGTGGCGCTTCCTGTTTTCTTTTTTTTTCCTTTTTTTTTGTGGCGCTTCCTGTTTTCTTTTTTTTTCCTTTTTTTTTGTGGCGCTTCCTGTTTTCTTTTTTTTTCCTTTTTTTTTGTGGCGCTTCCTGTTTTCTTTTTTTTCCTTTTTTTGTGGCGCTTCCTGTTTTTTTTTTTTTTTTTTTTTTTTGTGGCGCTTCCTGTGTGATCTCATTCTGGAAGCCACAATGGATCAACACAAGTATACATGTATCCTTTGGGACCGTGCCCACCCCTGTGTGCAGTTTGCTTTTCCATGTCCCAGTACCATCTACCAACAGAACAATGCAATGTGTCACACAGCTCGCAGTGTACGTTGTTGTCAGAAGAACAGAAGGATGAGTTTACCACGCTCTCCTAAGGATGAGTTTACCATGCTCTCCTGGCTACCAAATCCCCGGATTTAAAGCCGATCAAGAATCTGCGGTACCACCTCGATCGGGCCGTTTGCACGTTGTTGACACGTTTCCCGCATGTCTCGTAACAGTTTGGCCTGCAGGGGATGTTTATTGGGGCGTTTAACATGTGGGCACATTAACGTGACTGGACAGTGTATATTACACCTGTGTTCATTGCTTGCCGAAACCTTATGGAATTTTCATTATACGTGCTTTGTTGAACTTCATCGCAGCAGTAAAGATTTGTTTAATTTGAATGTGGAAATAATTTTCTAAATCATTTGCTTGAGTGTAGACAAGAGAGATTTCCTGCAAGCTGCAACTGTTTGTTCACCTCAAGTTAGATGCTCATCCAAGATTATGCTTTGGCCTTTTACTGTCCTTCGAAAAAGAAATTGGATGTCATTGAGAAATATTGGAAGTTTCACGAAAATGCTAAATTATCAGTTTTCAGTGAGGTATGAGGACGACCTGTGACGTCATAGGGTTAAGTTTATGACTCAGGCACTGCACCCATTGTGGCACTAAATGATGATGTTTGTTCACGCCTACTACAACAGAAGTAGCAGTGTTCTTAGGCCTGGCACCTATGTGTAACTGTATTTCGTCAGACTTTTCGATATGCCCTGTTCATAAAAGTCTGTCTGATTTGGAATACAGCCATCTCTGGACTGCCAATTTTTCTTCGGCATCTGTCGCAAAGCATTGGCTGGCTGTCCAGAAATTTCTTCATGGAATCGTGTGCCTCTATTATGTCGAAGCTGCACAGTTTGTTTACGCAGTGTTGCAGGATTTGACATGCTGCATACAAGAGTGGCCAATCCCAATTTTGTCATGTGCGTAGCAGTCTCAGCAGGTGTCAAACCTACCAGTTACGTACATCCTCTCAGAATAGCACACAACTTTTGTGGATTCAGTTTGTGTGCTAGTATCTACTGGATACTACAGTAGCCTATAAATTTATCTTTCAGAGCTGGTCATGCTATTCTTCACTTTGCTCAGATCCTCTTCCTTGAAAATTTCATGACTTAGCTCAAACAATGTAAAGGATTCATAACAAGAGTTCCATCACTTCAACCATTTGTTGTCAAATTAACCATTAATACAATGTACTTTACTGTAAGCACCAGACTGCTGCTCCTTTCATGTCCATCTATAGTAGAGTAAGTGCAATACATTAAATGTTACATAATGTTCATTGCTAATACAGGCTCTTTTGTTATTCCTTTCTGGGCCACCATAATACTTTTCATCAGTGGCTGCACAGAATAACACATACACAACACCATGTGACATCTGGTCACCACTCGTGCAGCTCCTTCATATATTCTTGGCTCTGCATAAACAGAAGACTAGCAACAGCGTTTTGCTCCACTGTGGCTCAATTATCTTAAAATAATAGTTTTTCTCTCTGTATTCACATGAATATCTTCCACTTCTCAAAGAGTCTAAGAGTATATCATGGCATTTCCTCATGAATATAGAAGGTCTATACAAGGGCGATGTACTTGAGGACAATATTATGGAAATGGAAGAGGATGTAGATGAAGATGAAATGGGAGATACGATACTGCGTGAAGAGTTTGACAGAGCACTGAAAGACCTGAGTCGAAACAAGGCCCCAGGAGTAGACAACATTCCATTGGAACTACTGACGGCCTTGGGAGAGCCAGTCCTGACAAAACTCTACCATCTGGTGAGCAAGATGTATGAAACAGGCGAAATACCCTCAGACTTCAAGAAGAATATAATAATTCCAATCCCAAAGAAAGCAGGTGTTGACAGATGTGAAAATTAACGAACAATCAGTTTAATAAGCCACAGCTGCAAAATACTAACACGAATTCTTTACAGACGAATGGAAAAACTAGTAGAAGCCGACCTCGGGGAAGGTCAGTTTGGATTCCGTAGAAATACTGGAACACGTGAGGCAATACTGACCTTACAACTGATTCCGTAGAAATACTGGAACACGTGAGGCAATACTGACCTTACAACTTATCTTAGAAGAAAGATTAAGGAAAGGCAAACCTACGTTTCAAGCATTTGTAGACTTAGACAAAGCTTTTGACAATGTTGACTGGAATACTCTCTTTCAAATTCTAAAGATGGCAGAGGTAAAATACAGGGAGCGAAAGGCTATTTACAATTTGTACAAAAACCAGATGGCAGTTATAAGAGTCGAGGGGCATGAAAGGGAATCAGTGGTTGGGAAGGGAGTGAGACAGGGTTGTAGCCTCTCCCCGATGTTATTCAATCTGTATATTGAGCAAGCAGTAAAGGAAAGAAAAGAAAAATTCGGAGTAGGTATTAAAATCCATGGAGAAGAAATAAAAACTTTGAGGTTCGCCGATGACATTGTAATTCTGTCAGAGACAGCAAAGGACTTGGAAGAGCAGTTGAATGGAATGGATAGCGTCTTGAAAGGAGGATATAAGATGAACATCAACAAAAGCAAAACGAGGATAATGGAATGTTGTCGAATCAAGTCGGGTGATGCTGAGCGAATTAGATTAGGAAATGAGACACTTAAAGTAGTAAAGGAGTTTTTCTATTTGGGGAGCAAAATTACTGATGATGGTCGAAGTAGAGAGGATATAAAATGTAGACTGTCAATGGCAAGGAAAGCATTTCTGAAGAAGAGAAATTTGTTAACATCGAGTATTGATTTAAGTGTCAGGAAGTCGTTTCTGAAAGTATTTGTATGGAGTGTGGCCTTGTATGGAAGTGAAACATGGATGATAAATAGTTCGGACAGGAAGAGAATAGAAGCCTTTGAAATGTGGTGCTACAGAAGAATGCTGAAGATTAGATGGGTAGAGCACATAGCTAATGAGGAGGTATTGAATAGGATTGGGGAGAAGAGAAGTTTGTGGCACAACTTGACTAGAAAAAGGGATCGGTTGGTAGGACATGTTCTGAGGCATCAAGGGATCACCAATTTAGTATTGGAGGGCAGCGCGGAGGGTAAAAATCGTAGAGGGAGACCAAGAGATGAATACACTAAGCAGATTCAGAAGGATGTAGGTTGCACTAGGTACTGGGAGATGAAGAAGCTTGCACAGGATAGAGTAGCATGGAGAGCTGCATCAAACCAGTCTCAGGACTGAAGACCACAACAACAACATTCCTCATGAAATGTCATGTTACACCACAATATTTTTGTTTTGTTTTGTTTTGTTTTGCATCTTCCTGTATACTTCATATATTTATATCGTAGTTATTTCTGTAGCTGAGCTTTACGCAGTAAACAACACACAAAATTAATGTATAATTTTATCAGCCACAGTAGAAATTTAATTCAGTTGAAACCATTGTCTTCAGCTTTACACTGAGGTGAAGAAGATCACAGGGTAGTGATACGCATGTATTCAGATGGTGATAGTATTGCATACACGAGGTATAAAAGGGCAGTGCATTGGCAAGCTGTCATTTTTCTCAGCTGATTAGTGTGAAAAGGTTTCTGATGTGATTATGGCTGCACTGTGGGAATTAAGACTTTGAATGTAGAATGGTAGTTGAGCCAGACGCATAGCTCTTTCCAGTTCATAAATCATTAGACAGGGTGTATACGACCCGGGACAACTGGGAGATCCGGGAAAAACCCGGGAATTTTTTCATCTGGGAAAAACCGGGAAAAACCCGGGAATTGTTGAGAATTCCGGGAATTTTTCATTGTTTTAGTTTTCAGTTAAATTTTTGTGATTTTGACTGGTGAGAACCAATACTCTAACAAAGGAAATTACTGTATCCCACTAGAGCAGAATAATACTGTTGTAACAAAACATGAACGAGAGAAAAAAAAATGAAAATGACACTTAAGTTGTAAAGGAAATGTCGTCTGCAACAACAAAACAATGCTCATACAAGTGTCTGCCAACAGCAGTGTGTCAAAGGCTTCAGGAAGACTATGCAATGCTTTATAACAACAAATTGTCTCCGATGAACGTGACGTTACAACTGTTTAAATTATATTCATTTGAGCAATTGCGGTTGGGCTCTTGCACATGCGCAGGTGAGTTGCGTATGAGTAGTACCTTCTCCCACTTCTGGTTACAGAAGTATGGTGGGGCGCCACTACTTAATTTTGCCTCGGTTCGGAAATAAAGTAAATCTGGGGCTGATGCACAGAGCAGTCTGAGCTGTGGGGGGGAGATGGGTCGTCTCCACGTGACCTGTGTTTACGTTCAGTGATTTTGTTATTTCCTCATCGTTTATTGTTCTCATGTTAAATGATAACAAAATGGATTTTTGTGGCCGGGAGATATCAAATGAATTAAAATACATGCGCATAATTACGGAAGGCTAAAATATGTTGTTAGTTTCAGACTTTATTCCCACCTTTCTGACAGTCAAGCATTCATCGCCTTACAGAAAAATGAAGTCTAAAGAGATTTGGCTTTTATTAATCTTTTCTGCCGAGGCAGTCAATTTATTTGAAACGAAGCGTTTAATTTCACACTATTGGCTAGTTTCAACTGTTTGCTGCATTTCAAGTGCACATATGGCATTATGCCATAATAAAGTACTGGTACGCCAAGAAAATTTACGTATGAATGTGCATTTTAAGCCGAATTATGCATTTTTTTATGGTTGACGAAATTCTGACGCTCTTAAAGCATCCTCTTTTGTCTCTCTTCTTTTATGACATAATGCAAGATCTTTTAATGTCTTACCTGTACGAACATATGGGCTTCCTGCGTGATTGTAGCTGCGTAAGCCCGGTGATGCCTGTTATCTGGTCCTCTCTTGCAACTGCTGAAATGAACCCTTTTCTAACAGGTCGCGGGAAAATATTGCAAATGGTGGTTTGAAAAGCGTTACATTCGAAGCAGATTTCCTTTTATGCAAGATAAAACTATGTGCGAGATGTACAATGAATTTCTTAAATCACAAAGCGTTTGACTCTCATATAAAAATCAACTGTTTGAGGATGACTATTTTGAAGAATGCAAGCCCAGAAGATCAGACATTTACGTCTTTATTAAAAATTTTACTAGCACAAGTGTGTGATGTATCTTATAAGTGTAACACGCGCAAGAAAGATCAATATTATTCGTGGAAGCTTAGCTTCTCTTCCAGCTTATTAAACTTAGAGACCAATATTACATCTGAATACTATGTATATTAATTTAAGCCATTAACTTTTCTTATTTGTGTGTTCACGCTACTGAAGAGTAATCTTGCTATTGGCTGTCTACATCACGTGTCCTATGCTGTCATCAGCTCGTGAGATGACCTGACATGATCTATGACTGGCAGTTGCGCAATCTTGATTTCAGTGCTTCGGAAAGTGACATGCGGTGTTTGGTGGAATTCAAATTTATACCTTCGTTATACAAAAATATGTAGTGTACATGTTGCTGCATATCAAAGGTCTTTCAAAATGTGTTTTCTCCCCTGAGTTTCATTTTCTAAAGTGCCTGGAAATTCTACGTTGGTATATAAAACCATAAATATTAAAAGGATTGAGTTTTTCAGTGCCGAGGAAGAGTAGACTGTCATTTAACACGGAAAAAGTGTAATTTCACCTGGGGGAAAGTGTGGTTTTAACTGCGAAATCCAGGATTTTTTCCCTTGTCCACGTATACACCCTGTTAGAGAATTCAATACTCTGAGATCTATAGTGTCAAGCATGTGTTGAGAATAACAAATTTCAGGCATTTCCACCGACATCGCAGTGGGCGACGGCCTTAATTTAGACTGAGAACAGTGAGATTCGCGTAGAGTTGTCAGTGCTAACACGCACTCAATACTATGTGAAATAATACCAGAAATCAATGTGGGGTTCGTAATGAATGTATCTGTTAAGACAATGTTGCAAAATTTGGCGTTAATGGGCTACGGCAGCAGATGACAGACGAAAGTGCCTTGGCTGACAGCACGACATTGGCTATAGCACCTCTCCTGGTCTCGTGACCATATCAAATGGACCCTAGATGACTGGAAAACCGTGGTGTGTCAGATAAATATCAATTGCACTCGATAAAAGGTGATGGTAGGGTTTGATGTAGCACAGATCTCATAAAGCCGTGGACCGAAGCTGTCAATAAGGCACTGTGCAAGCTACTGGTGGCTCCATGATGATGATCACTTTATTTACATGGAGTGGACTGGGTCCTCTGGAGCAACCAAACTGATCATTGGCTGGAAATGGTTATGTTCAGCTGTTTGGAGACCATTTGCAGCTATTCACGGACTTCGTGTTCTGAAACTGTGATTAAATTTTTGTGGACATCAATGCACCATCTCACCAGGCAACAATTCTTTGTGATTGCTCTGAAGAGTATTCTGGATGCTCGGTCACCAAGATCACCCAACATGAATCCCATTGAACATTTGAGACGTGGAGAGGTTAATAAGTGCACAAAATCCTGCACCGGCAACACTTTCGCAATTACGGGTGGTTAATAGAGGCAATATTTCCACAGGGGCTTCAAACAATTGGAGTCAGTGCCACGTTGCAATCTACATCTACATCCATACTCCGCAAGCCACCTGACGGTGTGTGGCGGAGGGTACCTTGAGTACCTCTATCGGTTCTCCCTTCTATTCCAGTCTCATATTGTTCGTGGAAAGAAGGATTGTCGGTATGCCTCTATGTGGGCTCTAATTTCTCTGATTTTATCCTCATGGTCTCTTCGCGAGATATACGTAGGAGGGAGCAATATACTGCTTGACTCTTCGGTGAAGGTATGTTCTCGAAACTTTGACAAAAGCCCGTACCGAGCTACTGAGCGTCTCTCCTGCAGAGTCTTCCACTGGAGTTTATCTATCATCTCCGTAACGCTTTTGCGATTACTAAATGATCCTGTAACGAAGTGCGCTGCTCTCCGTTGGATCTTCTCTATATCTTCTATCAACCCTATCTGGTACGGATCCCACACTGCTGAGCAGTATTCAAGCAGTGGGCGAACAAGTGTACTGTAACCTACTTCCTTTGTTTTCGGATTGCATTTCCTTAGGATTCTTCCAATGAATCTCAGTGTGGCATCTGCTTTACCGACGATCAACATTATATGATTATTCCATTTTAAATCACTCCTAATGCCTACTCCCAGATAATTTATGGAATTAACTTCTTCCAGTTACTGATCTGCTATATTGTAGCTAAATGATAAGGGATCTATCTTTCTGTGTATTTGCAGCACATTACACTTGTCTACATTGAGATTGAATTGCCATTCCCTGCACCACGCGTCAATTCGCTGCAGCTCCTCCTGCATTTCAGTACAATTTTCCGTTGTTACAACCTCTCGATACACCACAGCATCATCTGCAAAAAGTCTCAGTGAACTTCCGATGTCATCCAGCAGGTCATTTATGTATATTGTGAATAGCAACGGTCCTATGACACTCCCCTGCGGCACACCTGAAATCACTCTTACTTCGGAAGACTTCTCTCCATTGAGAATGACATGCTGCGTCCTGTTATCTAGGAACTCCTCAATCCAATCACACAATTGGTCTGATAGTCCATATGCTCTTACTTTGTTCATTAAATGACTGTGGGGAACTGTATCGAACACCTTGCGGAAGTCAAGAAACACGGCATCTACCTGTGAACCCGTGTCTATGGCCCTCTGAGTCTCGTGGACGAATAGCGCGAGCTGGGTTTCACATGACTGTCTTTTTCGAAACCCATGCTGATTCCTACAGAGTAGATTTCTAGTCTCCAGAAAAATCATTATGCTTGAACACAATACGCACTGCGCCTGGCAAAGAGTTCCAATGTGCTATGAAAACATATCCAATGACGAAACTTCCTGGCAGATTAAAACTGTGTGCTGGACCGAGACTCGAACTCGGGACCTTTGCCTTTCGTGGGCAAGTGCTCTACCAACTGAGCTACCCAAGCACGACTCACGACCGCGGTCTGTCGCTAGGCCATGTCTCCGCAATGTCCTTTCTTCCAGGAGTGCTAGTTCTGCAAGGTTTGCAGGAGAGCTTCTGTGAAGTTTGGAAGGTGGGTGATGCGGTACTGGTGGAATTAAAGATGTCGGACAGGTCGTGAGTCATGCTTGGGTAGCTCAGTTGGTAGAGCACCTGCCCGCGAAAGGCAAAGGTCCCGAGATCGAGTCTCGGTCCGGCACACAGTTTTAATCTGCCAGGAAGTTTCATATCAGCACACACTCCGCTGTAGAGTGAAAATTTCATTCTATATCTGATGACCTTTGTCATTTCAGTGAGTAATGCGTAACGCCAAATTGTTTCTCCTATAAGATCTCCCATTTTCTACCAGTTGATGCAGCCTTGTATCAGAGGGTGTTTGTGAGTTTGTCAGCAGTTTTACAATCCCCGGGCTGCATCACGAACTCTGCACATATAAATTTGTGTGATGGGATTGCCACCCCAAGGTATCACAACCTGCCGGCCTCTCTGTGTGAATTCTCCCCCTGAGGGAGATAAAATAAGAGGAAAAGTTACATTATATTTTTGCGGCCAGTGTTAATTATAAATGCATATTTTTCCTACTTATCTCTTTTTTATTATTTTTGTTGACAGTCTCATTGTCGTGTTCTGTTTACAAGAACAGGAGTTTTCAAGTTTCGAGACCATTTCATTCACAATCATAGAGTGCTTCTCTCTAGCACTGATTTCACACAGGGCAGTTCATTTTGGTTTATCATTTATGAATATTTCAGTAACCAAAATGTTTAGTTACAAATATATTAGAATAAAGAAAATTTACAGAACGAAATTAAAAAGGAGTGACAAAGTACACAAAATATTCTTGAATTAACATGATTTAGATGCAGGCTCAATTCACATGAGCATTTCATGTGGATATGAATATGTACTTTGTATAAATGACTTCCCAGTATGTAATAAGTAAGAAGATGCAAATAAAATAACTTGTATGTGATGCTTGTTTACCATGTTGTTTTGCAAAGTGGTGTATAATATTGTGTAGTGAAGTGATGTATTGTGTTCACTGCAAAAACAGAGACATTTTCCAGTTTCATTGCTGATTGTTAACACAAAAATTATTATTATTATTATTATTATTGTTTTTTCTTTACTTTCTCAGACGTTAAGTCTGGTTAAAAATTGAAAGTGACGCGGACCTTTATCAAGCGTCATTTCCTTTTAACTGTACGGTATGTGTTACATTGCATTTAGGAACTTTCAGGTAATCGAACATGTATCAATAATTACTGATTTCTGTAGTTGTATACATAAGTTTGGATGTAGCTGTATTGCGTTGATGTACTGGTGGATATTGTGTGGTATGACTCCTGTAGTAATGTCAACTTTATCCTGATGCCACATGTCCTTGACTTCCTCAGCCAGTTGTATGTATTTTTCAATTTTTTCTCCTGTTTTCTTTTGTATATTTGTTGTATTGGGTATGGATATTTCGGTTAGTTGTGTTAATTTCTTCTTTTTATTGGTGAATATGATGTCAGGTTTATTATGTGGTGTTGTTTTATCTGTTATAACGGTTCTGTTCCAGTATAATTTGTATTCATCATTCTCCAGTATATTTTGTGGTACATACTTGTATGTGGGAACGTGTTGTTTTATAAGTTTATGTTGTAAGGCAAGCTGTTGATGTATTATTTTTGCTACATTGTCATGTCTTCTGGGGTATTCTGTATTTGCTAGTATTGTACATCCACTTGTTATGTGATCTACTGTTTCTATTTGTTGTTTGCAAAGTCTGCATTTATCTGTTGTGGTATTGGGGTCTTCAATAATATCCTTGCTGTAATATCTGGTGTATATTGTTTGATCCTGTATTGCAATCATGAATCCTTACGTCTCACTGTATATATTGCCTTTTCTTAGCCATGTGTTGGATGTGTCTTGATTGATGTGTGGCTGTGTTAGATGATAAGGGTGCTTGCCATGAAGTGTTTTCTTTTTCCAATTTGCTTTCTTCGTATCTGTTGATGTTATGTGATCTAAAGGGTTGTAGAAGTGGTTATGAAATTGCAGTGGTGTAGCCGATGTATTTATATGGGTGATTGCTTTGTGTATTTTGCTGGTTTCTGCTCGTTCTAGAAAGAATTTTCTTAAATTGTCTACCTGTCCATAATGTAGGTTTTTGATGTTGATAAATCCCCTTCCTCCTTCCTTTCTGCTTAATGTGAATCTTTCTGTTGCTGAATGTATGTGATGTATTCTATATTTGTGGCATTTTGATCGTGTAAGTGTATTGAGTGCTTCTGGGTCTGTGTTACTCCATTTCACTACTCCAAATGAGTAGGTCAATACTGGTATAGCATAAGTATTTATAGCTTTTGTCTTGTTTCTTGCTGTCAATTCTGTTTTCAGTATTTTTGTTAGTCTTTGTCTATATTTTTCTTTTAGTTCTTCCTTAATATTTGTATTATCTATTCCTATTTTTTGTCTGTATCCTAGATATTTTAGGCATCTGTTTTTTCCATTGCTTCTGTGCAGTGTGGTTACCCATTATGTAATCTTCTTGTTTAGTGTGTTTTCCCTTGACTATGCTATTTTTCTTACATTTGTCTGTTCCAAAAGCCATATTTATATCATTGCTGAATACTTCTGTTATCTTTAGTAATTGGTTGAGTTGTTGATTTGTTGCTGCCAGTAGTTTTAGATCATCCATGTATAGCAAATGTGTGATTTTGTGTGGGTATGTTCCAGTAATATTGTATCCATAATTTGTATTATTTAGCATGTTGGATAGTGGGTTCAGAGCAAGGCAGAACCAGAAAGGACTTAATGGGTCTCCTTGGTATATTCCACACTTAATCTGTATTGGCTGTTATGTGATGATATTTGAATTTATTTGGATATTAAGTGTGGTTTTCCAGTTTTTCATAACTATGTTTAGGAACTGTATCAATTTAGGATCTACTTTGTATATTTCCAATATCTGTAGTAACCATGAGTGGGGTACACTATCAAAAGCTTTTTGGTAATCAATGTATGCGTAGTGTAGCGACTTTTGTTTAATTTTAGCTTGCTATGTCACCTCTGCATCTATTATCAGTTGCTCTTTACATCCTCGTGCTCCTTTGCAACAGCATTTTTGTTCTGTGTTGTATTATTATCATTATTATTATTATTATTATTATTATTATTATTATTATTATTATTATGTTCAACAGCCCCGTTTATTGAGATACTCAACTGCAAATTATTTTTGGTGGGAACTTGTAAATTTACACGTCAAAGACAGCGTTGGCAGTCTAATGAGGCCACTGTGTATATAGTACCCAGCATGGTGTGTGATGATGATTACTTTTCTTTCTTCAGATTGGAGCTTTCCCGGTGCAATGGGCTGAGTGGCACTGCCATGGCTTATATTTCACAGCTACCATCTCTGCACACACTAATTCTTCAATGCACTGAGGACTTGGCTAAACTACAGCCAAGCCTTCGACTCATTGTGGAATTGAAGGAGCTACAGTGTCTCGATATATTGAGGAGCGGCAATATCAAAGCTGTGCCATTTGGTGAATTTCCCAACAGGCTATTGAAGCTCAGGTGAGAAGTATTGCTCAGTCTGTTCCTTGTACCACTCCTGTATCGGTGAATTTACGTATCTTGCATACGACTGTATGTGAAAACAGAGCATCGGCTCGTCTCAGAAACGAGGATAACTAATAATTATGAGGTAACTGAATTCTATGGAGAAGTTAGGGAAATCTGAAAGGTTGGTGGGTCTCTGAGACACCACAGCTGGAGTTGAAATGTTTGTTGATGGAAAGAAATGTTCAGAGTCATTTTGTTACTAGTCAAGATTCTGGTTAGAAACAGTCATTTTTGGATTACTGTAAGGATAGGTGGATGAGAGCATTGAGTTGTAATATTCATTGCTCAAACCTAGCCATTACTAGTGTGGTCACTGACCAAAGAGGATCTGCATTACTACCCATGGGGTCTTGCACTCCAGGTTATAATACTCCCTCTCTCCATAGAGCCAAACTTAATCAAAATTTAATTCATAAGTTGCAATCATCACATTAAATAAAACAGCTGTAGCAAGTCTTTTAAGTTTAGAGCAGTGAAAGAAACATGAATTTCATGCACTTACCTTGAAGATTCAGGCTGACGGCGATTGTCGATAGTCGTTATCCATCATTCTTCTTTGTTGAGAAAGTTCTGTGCTTATGTTTTGGATTTATTCTATATTTTTGAAGTGGAGTGGGAAATTACACATTCCAAATAATTTCGACATGTTGTTGTTGTTGTTGTTGTTGTGGTCTTCAGTCCTGAGGCTGGTTTGATGCAGCTCTCCGTGCTACTCTATCCTCTGCAAGCCTCTTCATCTCCCAGTACCTACTGACCCTACATCCTTCTGAATCTGCTTAGTGTATTCATCTCTTGGTCTCCCTCTACGATTTTTACCCTCCACGCTGCCCTCCAATGCTAAATTTGTGATCCCTTGAAGCCTCAGAACATCTCCTACCTACCCATCCCTCTTTCTAGCCAAGTTCCGCCACAAACTCCTCTTCTCCCCAATTCTATTCAATACCTCCTCATTAGTTATGTGATCTACCCACCTAATCTTCAGCATTATTCTGTAGCACCACATTTCGAAAGCTTCTATTCTCTTCTTGTCTAAACTATTTATCGTCCACGTTTCACTTCCATACATGGCTACACTCCATACAAATACTTTCAGAAATGACTTCCTGACACTTAAATCAATACTGGATGTTAACAACTTTCTCTTCTTCAGAAACGCTTTCCTTGCCATTGACAGTCTACATTTTATATCCTCTCTACTTCAACCATCATCAGTTATTTTGCTCCCCAGATAGCAAAACCCCTTTACTACTTTGTCTCATTTCCTAATCTAATTCACTCAGCATCACCCGACTTAATTCGACTGCATTCCATTATCCTCGTTTTGCTTTTGTTGATGTTCATCTTATATCCTCCTTTCAGGACACTGTCCATTCCGTTCAACTGCTCTTCCAAGTCCTTTGCTGTCTCTGACAGAATTACAATGTCATCGGCGAACCTCAAAGTTTTTATTTCTTCTCCATGGATTTTAATACCTACTCCGAATTTTTATTTTGTTTCCTTTACTGCTTGCTCAATATACAGATTGAATAACATCGGGGAGAGGCTACAACCCTGTCTCACTCCCTTCCCAACCACTGCTTCCCTTTCGTATCCCTCGACTCTTATATCTACCGTCTGGTTTCTGTACAAATTGTAAATAGCCTTTTGCTCCCTGTATTTTACCCCTGCCACCTTCAGAATTTGAAAGAGTATTTCGGTCAACATTGTCAAAAGCTTTCTCTAAGTCTACAAATGCTAGAAATTTAGCTGCATATTTTCTGCATTTATTAGTGATCTTCATTCCCAACAACTGCATATGGTCGCCTTGTGATTAGTTCACTGCTTCTAGATCCTGGCGTCCAGGATTCTATTCCTGGCCTGATCAGAGATTTTCTTCACTCACTGAAGTGTGAGTTGTCCTTATTCTTTCATCTGCTCTTCTTCGACACACAAATAGCTGAAGTAGTGTCAAATATGAGGCCAGGAAAAATAAATCACAACACCCAGAAGGAGTTGTATGACAAACAAAAGTTGATGGGCATGTTTCTACATCTAAAAAGTATGTCCGTTCAAATTTCACAGCAGTTGCAGAAGAGTGCTGCGAATAGTGCCACTATTAGGACACGAATCAGGTTTGCTTTAAATATGTGCTGTAACAGTCAGGAGTGTTAGTTACGTTTGAGATTGGCCATGGTGAGTTGATGTTAGTCAAGATCACCTTTAAGGCAGCAAAGACATCATTATCAGCACCTCACTGAGTTCGAACAAGATCGTGTAATAGGGCTACGAGGAGATGGATGTTCCTTCTCGGTGGCATCAGTGGTCACGAGAATGTACGGTCGCAATAAGACTGGACTCCGGATGGCCACGTGGAACTACAGAGGGGGAAGACCATTGTGTTCGGCATATGGCCCTGGCTGCATCTGCATCTGCTGCAAGAATTTGAGCAGCAGTTGGCATCACACACAGACGCCCTGTAGCACACATTTCACTGATCCCAAACCACCACCATTTGAAACTTCAGTGGTGTCAAGCGAGAGCTCATTGGGCGCCAGGCTGGAGGTCTATCCTGTTTTCTGATGAAAGCTGTTTCTTCCTCGATGCCAGTGATGGCTGTGTGTCGGTTAGAAGGATACCAGTCGAGGGCCTGCAAGCAATCTGTCTGCTTGCGTGACACACTGGACCTACGCCAGGAGTTACGACGTGAAGTGCAGTTTTCTATGACAGCAGGAATACTCTCGTGGTCATCCCACACACCCCGACTGAATTTCTACATCAATCCTCCGATTCGACCTATTGCGGGGTGTATACCACCCGGGACAATCGGGAGATCGGAGAAAAACCTGGGAATTTTTTCATCCAGGAGAAAAGCGGGAGAAACCTGGGAATTTTTTCATTGTTTTAGTTTTCAGTTAAATTTTTGTGATTCTGACTGGTAAGAACCAACACTCCACAAAGGATATTATTGTATCCCGCTTCTGCAGAATAATACCTGAGCAATAAACGAGAGAAAAGAATACAGAAATAAAAATTAAGTCACAAAGGAAATGCAACAACAAAACACAGTACTCGTACAAGCGTCTGCCAACAACAGCCAAGGGTGTCAAAGGCTTTAGGAAGACTATGCAATGCTTCCTAACAACAAACTGCCTCCGATGAGCGTAACGTTGACAGCTGTTTACATCAGATTCGTTTGAGCAGTTGCAGGTGGGCTCTTGAGCATGCACAGTTGAGTCGCGTATGATTAGTACCTTCTCCTGCTTCTGGCTACAGATGTGTGGCTGGGCGCCACTATCTAATATCGTAGATCCGGGGCTGATGCTCAGAGCAGTCTGAGTTGTAGTGGGGAGGTGGCTAGTCTCCATGTGACATGTGTTTACGTTTAGTGATTTTGCTGTTTCTTCATTTATTGCTGTCACATTAAATGAAAACAAAACTGATTTCTGTGACTGGGAGTTATCAAGTGAATTAAAATACGTTCGCATAATTACGGAAGCCTAATATATGTTATTAGTTTCAGGTTTTATTTGCGCCTTTCTTGAAACAAAGTGTTTAATTTCACACTGCTGACTACTTTCAACCCCCCCTCCCAACTGAGTTTCATTTCCTAAAGTGCCTGGAAATTCTACACCGGTGTATAAAACCATAAACATTCAAAGAATTGATTAGTTTTACAGTTCCGAGGAAAACTATACTGTCACTTCACACAGAAAAAGTGTATTTTCACCCAGGAGAAAGTGTATTTTCAACAGGGAAATCCGGGAATTTTTTCCTTGTCCATGTATACACCCTGTATTTGCTGCCATTTGTGAACAGCTCTCCAGGGGTTTTTTTCCAACACGTTAATGCTCATCCACATACCACTGTTGTAATCAGACATGCTCCACAGTGTGCCAAGATATTGCCTTGGAGTGCTCAAACACCATTTCTGTCTCCAATCGAGCAGATACGGGACATAATCGAACGACAGTTTGTGTCAGACAGAAACAGCATTAACTGTTACTGCACTGACTGAGCAAGAGCAATAGACATGGAACTCCATCACACAAATTGACATGCGGCACTTGTACAACACAGTGTATGTGTGTTTGCATTCAACAGTCTAGTGGTTTCACTGGGTATTGATGCACCAACATTTCATATTTGCAATGACTTATTGCCCTTGCATTAACCTGTGATCTTGCAGTGTTAATCACTTAAGTATGTTACCTAGACAAATATAGTCCCAAAATTTTATCACTCAACACTATTTTTTGATGTTGCAATTTTTTTTTCGTTGCTGTAGAAGACTACCAATGTGTTAAATGTTAACGTTTTAAGGACTTGATTGGTTAATTTTACAAGACTTGGTCATAAATATCTATAAAATATTTTCTATTGTAGAATATATGTATGGGTGAGATTAAGATATGTGAACACAAAATAAGCAGTCTCGCATATGCGGATGACTTAGTTGTGATGGCAGATTCGATTGAAAGTTTGCAAAGTAATATTTCAGAGCTAGATCAGAAATGTAAGGATTATGGTATGATGATTAACGAAAGTAATGTCAGTGGGAAAGGGATATAAATGGATTGAGTGCCAAATAGGAGGAACAAAATTAGAACAGGTGGATGGCTTTCAAGTTCTTAGGATGCATATTCTCACAGGATGGCAACATAGTGAAAGAACTGGAAGCGAGGTGTAGCAAAGCTAATGCAGTGAGCGCTCAGCTACGATCTCTTCTCTTCTGCAAGAAGGCAGTCAGTACCAAGACTAAGTTATCTGTGCACCGTTCAATCTTTCGACCAACTTTGCTGTATGGGAGCGAAAGCTGGGTGGATTCAGGTTGTTGTTGTTGTTGTGGTCTTCAGTCCTGAGACTGGTTTGATGCAGCTCTCCATGCCACTCTATCCTGTGCAAGCTTTTTCATCTCCCAGTACCTACTGCAACCTACATCCTTCTGAATCTGCTTAGTGTATTCATCTCTTGGTCTCCCTCTACGATTTTTACCCTCCACGCTGCCCTCCAATACTAAATTGGTGATCCCTTGATGCCTCAGAACATGTCCTACCAACTGATCCCTTCTTCTGGTCAAGTTGTGCCACAAACTTCTCTTCTCCCCAATCCTATTCAATACTTCCTCATTAGTTATGTGATCTACCCATCTAATCTTCTGCATTCTTCTGTAGCACCACATTTCGAAAGCTTCTATTCTCTTCTTGTCCAAACTATTTATTGTCCATGTTTCACTTCCATACATGGCTACACTCCATACGAATACTTTCAGAAATGACTTCCTGACACTTAAATCAATACTGGATGTTAACAAATTTATCTTCTTCAGAAACGCTTTCCTTGCCATTGCCAGCCTACATTTTATATCCTCTCTACTTCGACCATCATCAGTTATTTTGCTCCCCAAATAGCAAAACTCCTTTACTACTTTAAGTGCCTCATTTCCTAATCTAATTCCCTCAGCATCACCCGACTTAATTAGACTACATTCCATTATCCTTGTTTTGCTTTTGTTGATGTTCATCTTATATCCTCCTTTCAAGACACTGTCCATTCCATTCAACTGCTCTTCCAAGTCCTTTGCTGTCTCTGACAGAATCACAATGTCATCGGCGAACCTCAAAGTTTTTATTTCTTCTCCATGAATTTTAATACCTACCCCGAATTTTCCTTTTGTTTCCTTTACTGCTTGCTCAATATACAGATTGAACAACATCGGGGAGAGGCTACAACCCTGTCTTACTCCCTTCCCAACCACTGCTTCCCTTTAATGTCCCTCGACTCTTATAACTGCCATCTGGTTTCTGTACAAATTGTAAATAGCCTTTCGCTCCCTGTATTTTACCCCTGCCACCTTCAGAATTTGAAAGAGAGTATTCCAGTCAACATTGTCAAAAGCTTTCTCTAAGTCTACAAATGCTAGAAACGTAGGTTTGCCTTTCCTTAATCTTTCTTCTAAGATAAGTCGTAAGGTCAGTATTGCCTCACGTGTTCCAGTGTTTCTACGGAATCCAAACTGATCTTCCCCGAGGTTGGCTTCTACTAGTTTTTCCATTCGTCTATAAAGAATTCGTGTTAGTATTTTGCAGCTGTGACTTATTAAGCTGATAGTTCGGTAATTTTCACATCTGTCAACACCTGCTTTCTTTGGGATTGGAATTATTATATTCTTCTTGAAGTCTGAGGGTATTTCGCCTGTTTCATACATCTTGCTCACCAGATGGTAGAGTTTTGTCAGGACTGGCTCTCCCACGGCCGTCAGTAGTTCCAATGGAATATTGTCTACTCCGGGGGCCTTGTTTCGACTCAGGTCTTTCAGTGCTCTGTCAAACTCTTCACGCAGTTTCGTATCTCCCATTTCATCTTCATCTACATCCTCTTCCATTTCCATAATATTGTCCTCAAGTACATCGCCCTTGTATAGACCCTCTATATACTCCTTCCACCTTTCTGCTTTCCCTTCTTTGCTTAGAACTGGGTTTCCATCTGAGCTCTTGATATTCATACCAGTCGTTCTCTTATCTCCAAAGGTCTCTTTAATTTTCCTGTAGGCAGTATCTATCTTACCCCTAGTGAGATAGGCCTCTACATCCTTACATTTGTCCTCTAGCCATCCCTGCTTAGCCATTTTGCACTTCCTGTCGATCTCATTTTTGAGACGTGTGTATTCCTTTTTGCCTGCTTCATTTACTGCATTTTTATATTTTCTCCTTTCATCAATTAAATTCAATATTTCTTCTGTTACCCAAGGATTTCTACTAGCCCTCGTCTTTTTACCTACTTGATCCTCTGCTGCCTTCACTACTTCATCCCTCAAAGCTACCCATTCTTCTTCTACTGTATTTATTTCCCCCATTCCTGTCAATTGCTCCCTTATGCTCTCCCTGAATCTCTGTACAACCTCTGGTTCTTTCAGTTTATCCAGGTCCCATCTCCTTAAATTCCCACCTTTTTGCAGTTTCTTCAGTTTTAATCTACAGGTCATAACCAATAGATTGTGGTCAGAGTCCATATCTGCCCCTGGAAATGTCTTACAATTTAAAACCTGGTTCCTAAATCTCTGTCTTACCATTATATAATCTATCTGATACCTTTTAGTATCTCCAGGGTTCTTCCATGTATACAACCTTCTTTCATGATTCTTAAACCAAGTGTTAGTTATAATTATGTTGTGCTCCGCACAAAATTCTACCAGGCGGCTTCCTCTTTCATTTCTTACCCCCAATCCATATTCACCTACTACGTTTCCTTCTCTCCCTTTTCCTACACTCGAATTCCAGTCACCCATGACTATTAAATTTTCGTCTCCCTTCACAATCTGAATAATTTCTTTTATTTCATCATACATTTCTTCAATTTCTTCGTCATCTGCAGAGCTAGTTGGCATATAAACTTGTACTACTGTAGTTCAGGTTACCTTATCAATAAGGTTGAGGTTATGGATATGAAAGTAGCTAGGATGATTCCAGGTACTAGTAGATGGGAACAATGGCAGGAGGGTGTCCACAATGAGAAAATCAAAGAAAAACTGGGAATGAACTCTATAGATGTAGCAGTCAGGGCGAACAGGCTTAGATGATGGGGTCACATTACACACATGGGAGAAGCAAGGTTACCCAAGAGACTCATGGGTTCAGCAGTAGAGGGTAGGAGTAGTCGGGGTAGACCAAGCAGAAGGTACCTGGTTTCAGTTAAGAATGATTTTGAAGTAATAGGGTTAACATCAGAAGAGGCACCAATTTAGCACTGAATAGGGGACCATGGAGGAATTTTATAAGGGGGACTGTGCTCCAGACTGAACGCTGCCTTTTGTATTAAATCCCGACGCAATTTCTGTGTTTAATCGTCAATGTCAAGGTCCAAGGGATACAGTAAAGCTGCAGTGGTGCATCAGAATCTAATACTGGTCTCCCAGGAAATGCTAATAGCAATGGAAAATCCAGGATGGAATGTAACAATATTACGAACAGGACATTTGTTAATCACCATTTAGCAGAGATGCTGAGTCGCAGATAGGCCCATCAGAAAGACTCTCACAAATAATGTTTTCAGTCAGTAAGGCCTTCATCTACAATATACGCACATGCATGCACAAACAGACCACACATGCCCGAATGCAGTCTCGGGCAACTGAAACCGCACTGCGAGCAGCACCAGTGCGTGATGGGAATGGTGATTGTGTGGAGATGAGGAGGAAGCTGGGGCGGGGAGGGGAGGGATGGTATGGTAGAGGTGGCGGACAGTGAAGTACTGCAGGTTAGATGGTGGGCAGGGGAGGGGAGAAGTGGAGGGGGAGGGGGAGGGGGTGAAAGAAGTAGAGGGAAAGGAGAGAAGTAAGCAGACTGGGTGTGATGGTGGAATGACGGCTGTGTAGTGTTGGAAAGGGAACAGGGAAGGTGCTGGATGGGTGAGGACAATGAGTAATGACGGTTGAGTCCAGGAACATTACAGGAATGTAGGATGTATTGCAGGGAAAGTTCCCACCTGCGCAATTCAGAAAAGCTGGTGTTGGTGGGAAGGATGAAGGATGTCATGTTTGGCAGCGTGTTCAGCAACAGGCTGGTCCACTTGTACCTCAGCCACAGTTTGTCGGTGGCCATTCGTGCAGACAGCTTGTTGGTTGTCATGCCTATATAGAATGCAGCACAGTGGTTGCAGGGCCATGCGAGGGAGCTACGCGGTCTAAGGCACTTGTCACAGTCTGCGCGGCTCCTCTGTTGGAGCTTCGAGTCCTCCCTTGGGCATGGTTTTGTGTGTGTTGTCCTTAGTTGTAAGTTTAAGTTAGACTAAGTAGTGCATAAGGTTAGGGACCGATAACCTCAGTGGTCCCATAAGACTTTACCACGAATTTCCACCACAATGGTTGCAGCTTAGCTTGTAGATCACATGCTGGCCACTGTGGCCGAGCAGTTCTAGGTGCTACAGTCTGGAACTGTGCTGCTGCTATGATCGCAGGTTCGAATCCTGCCTCAGGCATGTATGTGTCTGGTGTCCTTAGGTTAGCTAGGTTTAAGTAGTTCTAAGTCTAGGGGACTGATGACCTCAGATATTAAGTCCCATAGTGCTTAGAGCTATTTGAGCCATTTTTTAAATCAATTCTTTTTTGATTTCTTCACATTTTTATGGAGCTATTTTGTCTTAGCTTCCCTGCATATCCTATTTATCTCAATCCTCAGCAACTTGTGTTCCTGAGTCTCCCGAAACATTTTTGTACTTCCTTCTTTCATTGAACAATTAAAGTATTTCTTCTGTGTCCCATGGTTTCTTTGCAGTTACCTTCTTTGTACCTATGTTTTACTTCCCAACTTCTGTTATCACCATTTTCAGAGATGTCCATTCCCCTTCAACTGTACTGCTTACTGAGCTATTCCTTATTGCTGTATAGCCTTAGAGAACTTCAAGCATATCTCGTCATTCCTTAGTACTTCTGTATCCCACTTCTTTGCTTATTGATTCTTCCAGACTAATGTTTTAAACTTCAGCCTACTCTCCATCACTATTATGTTGTGATCTGAGTCTATATCTGCTCCTGGGTACGCCTTACAATCCAGTATCCGATTTCGGAATCTCTGTCTGACCATGATGTAATCTAACGGAAAACTTCCCATATCATCCAGCCTTTGCCAAGTATACCTCCTCCTCTTTTGATTCTTGAACAGAGTATTCACTATTACTAGGTGAAGTTTATTACAGAACTCAATTAATCTTTATCCTGTCTCATTCCTTGTCCAAAGCCCATACATTTCTGTAACCTTTTCTTCTACTCCTTCCCCTAAAAATGCATTCCAGTCCCCCATGACAATTAGATTTTTATCTCCCTTTACGTACTGTATTACCAATTAAATAGCCACATACACTTTCTCTATCTCTTCAGCTTCAGCTTGTGACATCGGCATGTGTACCTGAACTATCGTTTTCAGTATTGGTTTCCTGTCGACTCTGATAAGAATAACCCTATCACTGAACTGTTCACAGTAACACTTTCTTCCTATTCATAACGAATCCTACTCCTGTTTGCTGCTGTTGATATTACCCTGTACTCATCTGACCAGAACTCCTTGTCTTCTTTCCACTTCACTTCACTAACCCCTACTATATCTAGATTGAGCCTCTGCATTTCCGTTTCAGTTTTCTAGTTTCCCTACCACATTCAAGCTTCTGACATTCCACACCCCAACTCGTAGAACATTATCCTTACATTGATTGTTCAATATTTTTCTTGTGGTAACCTCCCCCTTGGCAGTCTCCTCCCAGAGATCCAAATGGGGGACTATTCTGGAATCTTTTGCCAATGGAGAGAACGTCATGGCACTTCAGTTACAGGCCACAGGTCCTGTGGATACACATTACGTGTCTTTAATGCAGTGGTTTCCATTGCCTTCTGCATCCTCATGCCGTTGATCTTTGTTGACTCTTCTGCCTTCAAGGGCAATTTCCCACCCAAAGGACAAGAGTGCCCTGAACCTCTGTCCGCTCCTCTGCCCTCTTTGACAAGGCCGTTGGCAGAATGGGGTGATTCCTTATGCCGGAAGTCTTCAGACCCCAATGCTGATTATTAACACCAACAATACCTCCACTTCGACAACTGCCACCCATTCCGTACCAAAAAGTCCCATCTGTACAGCCTAGCCACCCGTGGTCGTCGCATCTGCAGTGACGAGCTGCTCGGTATATATCAACAGTCTCACTGCAGCCTTCACAGACTGTAATTATCCTCCCAAACCTTGTATACACACACACACACACACACACACACACACACACACACACACACACACACACACACACATTTTTCAGCATTAATTATGTTGTGCACACGCATTCCATTTAATGGAATGTTTTGTCCTATGATTGTATACTTTCTGACTTATCATTTTTCAGCATTAATTATGTTGTGCACACGCACGAGCATGTGCAACATAATTAATGCTGAAAAATGATAAGTCAGAAAGTATACGATCATAGGAGCAAAACATTCCATTAAATGTAAACAACCCATTTGCGAGACAAGTGTGAATGTTTATTTAGGAGCCACCACTGACGTCATTTATTGTGATGTTTTACTGGTGCACACAAAAAGCAGCCTCTAATGTGATGTATGTGACTGCTAACAGAACAAGAGGATTAAGTAACCCTTTTCATATACCTCCTTCTGTTAGTGACAAACTAAAATGGCTTGGCAGCAGTGATATGCTTGTTCAAGTGTGTGCCTAATCAGTATCAAAAGAAGCATGAACCAAAATATAAGGAAACAATTGCTACATCACAACCACAGAATTAAAGGGATTGTATTGTCACAACAAAGGGAGTTGTGAGGTATTACATCTTCCAGTTACACTGATCAGCTGATGTTCTTATTTGGTATGTCAAACTAAGCATTTATGCAGAACTCTATCGGCTGTGTATGCTTCTGAAGTTCAGACCTGTTCAATGTAAAGTTTATTGTTGATGAGAATTTACTTCCCTCTATTCCAAATAAACCGATAAATTTCCTCGGTATCCCATTTACATCACAGCAGTGAGGATTTCAGTGTATCTGGTGTGTGGCATTATAAGAAATCGGATTATAAGAAACAGTGCATGATGAATTGCAGAAATACAAGTGTCAGTGTGATATCCTTTTTTCTCCATCCACAGGGAACTACGTGTGACATATGAGAGTGAAAATGATTTCACTGAGCTGCAATGTAAAATGCCGAATCTCAAGATCTCCAACACTGCCTGGCTGACAGAGGATGATTTCCCAAAAGACGAAGATGCAGATTACTGTCACCGTGACGGATGATTTATAATCCTTGTTCACAATTTGGTTGCATTACCTGTAATTATGCCCGTGAAGTTTCTGTGTCCTCCTCCTGTTGTTCTCTGACTATTAATGGACATAACAAACATTCGTTAAATAAACAGCAGAACATTGCAGCAACTGGGTATCCAATCTCTTCATATTTATTAAAACCCAATGTTTCCTCTTTTTGATTAGTTTTGTAACATCAAGGAGCTTCAATATTCAATTGAGACCTGTAAGCAGCACCAAATAACAAAATAACAAAGAGTTCACTTCTTTACACCGTTCTGACATACACCGAAGTGCCAAGTAGTGGGTTCCCCCCGGCTGACACCTAACATATAGTGAATGTACATTTTAACTAAATGAATCACACACCTGGTTACAATTTGTCTTACATAGCTCTGACCGTTTAAGGCTAGACCATTTAAGGCTTTTGTGCAATACCTCTTTATAGACAAAAGGCTTTTGTGCAATACCTCTTTAAAGACACACGAAATACACCTATCAAAAAATAATAAAATACCAGACTCTTCCAGATTTTTTTATATTAATATAAAAAACAGGAAATAGAAAGAGCCAAAGATGGACTAGTCGGCTAAGCAAGCTTGTGTACTTAATTGCTGTATAATTAGAAAATGGAAAAATTATCAGTACTACATTATGAGAGAGCATTTCATTATGAAAGAGAATTCCCAAAGTTTGCTAGTAACTTTCCAAAAGCTCAAGCTTTTTACTTGGAATGACCGTCTGCTTAGGTGGATGGTAACGTGCCCACCTTCCATGCAAGCGGGCCCAGGTTTGATTCCCAACCGGGTTGGAGATTATCTCTGCTCAGGGACTTGGCATTGTGTTGTCGTCATCATCATTTCATTCTCATCACTCGCGCGCAAGTCACCCAATGTGGCATCGACTGAAATAAGACTTGCACTTGGGGGTTGAACTTCCCCGGATGGGGGCTCCTGACCAGCGATGCCATATGTGGGTTTTTTTTTTTTTTTTTTTTTTTTTTTTTTTTTTTTTTTTTTTAAATTGGAATAATTGATAGACTAAATAATTATTTTAATGAAAGTATGTATTTTTGGAAGTAGGAAAATGGGGATTACAAAACTATTTTACTGAATTTTGGAAATATACAATTTATATTTGGAGCCTTCTAGAACATGAAAATTTTCATCTGAATGACTTTATATTTAAAAAGTTATCGTGATATTAAAACATTTATTAAGAGAAAAGGGAGTGATTGCTTACACATAAACTATACCATTCTAGAAACTAACAAAATTTCATGTTCCCAAGACTTGAGTGTACATTAAAACTGAATTTTTTTTGTTAAACACAATATTTCCAGCGAACTGATTGTTGTGTAACTGTAAAAACTGTCACTAATTAAGTTTTATGAAATACTGCTTGAATAATAAATAGATAATTTTGTGTAACTATTTTATATGTACTATGAACAAAAAGAGAGAGAGATTAGAAAAGGAAAAGCGTAATGTTGATATCAAGAACATTATAACAAGAAGTTGATGTTTCTTCTATTACAGTTTGCTAAAGATAACTTCGGACCTACTTTGTGGATGGAGTATCTGATAATTGAATGAAAGGCAGGAAATGGTTTTAGCTAAATGTGGTGGCAAAATGATGTCCTTTCACGGTTCTCTTCAGCCTGCGGAATGGAAAGAAGTCTCGGAGGGGACCTCATTTGATGAATATACTGGCTGAGTCAATGTAACTGGTTTGTGTTTTGCCGAAAAATCATGAACAAGCATTGAGGTGTGAGCAGGAGTGTTATCGTGATATAATTTCCACAAGTGTTTTGGCCACAGTTCAGATCGTTTTCTTCAGAATGCTTCACGCAAACAGCTCGTAACGTCCAGAAGTGTTCCTTATTGACCTTACGACCATAAGGCGTGAACCTGTGATGTACTACCCCATCGTAATTGAAGAAAACAGTGAGAAGAACCTTCTAATGTGATCGAACTTGTTGAAATTTTTTTCGGTCTCGGCTCTTCAGGTAGTTTCCGTCAGGATTAGTGGGCCGTGGTTTTGACATCATATCTTATACCCATGTTTTGTCAGCTGTTATAACCTTCTTTAGAAGTTCCAGATTATTGCCGACTTCATTCAGCAATTCCTGAGTGATATCTACGTGACATCGTTTTTAGTCAGAATGTAATAATTTCAGAACAAATTTTGCTGCTATGTGTTTGAGGCCCAAAATGTATGAAAAGTTGCTCAGAATGAGCCAAATGATATGCCAACATCACCATCAGCCTCTCTGATGGTGATTTGGTTATTTTTCCAGAACAGTTTTCTTTACTGCTTGCACATTTCCATTAGTAATTGATGTGCTATGGCATTGAGTGTGGTCCTTGTCTTAAATGTCTCCTCACCCCTCTTTGAAATGAAAGCCATAGTCAGCATTTCAAATGTGGTGCTGCACCATACTCCAAGTTTCATGCAAAATTTAATGCAAATATTTTGCTCCATCTTTTTCCAAAGTAGAAACCTGCGAAGCACTCAAAAACGTGTGTAATCTTTTTGATTGCCGACAATAAACTAAATATTCAAAATAGGTGAAAATGCAAACATACACCAGTAAAAAGTGTATCAACAAGATTTTTTTTAATTAGATGTATAATGCCTGCAAAATTAAAGAAAATCCCGTTAGTTTTTGATCAAACCTTGTATGTGCTCATTCAATTTTACATTGTTCTAGACATCTACGTAATGCTTTTTTTTATTTTCTGGGTCAAATAGCAGCCCTCATCAACTGACAGTCCTCTGCTGGTCATTCTGAATTTCGCTTTAGTCTTCTTGCAGTGTAACCTCTTTGTAGACAACACACTTGTCTACAAACAGACTTTCAGCATTTTTTATATTATCCACTGGATCATATATCCACTTTTTCTTCATTGCTTGGTACGATTCATTGTTTCAGTGACCTACAATAGAGTGCTACTAGTAGGTTAGCAAGTTCTCTCTCATATTGCACGTCTTACATCTGCCCCACATGCCTTTAAACTGTTTATAATGGATTATGGTGAGCAAGATGTATGAAACAGGCGAAATACCCTCAGACTTCAAGAAGAGTATAATAATTCCAATCCCAAAGAAACCAGGTGTTGACAGATGTGAAAATTTCCGAACTATCAGCTTAATAAGTCACAGCTGCAAAATACTAACACGAATTCTTTACAGACGAATGGAAAAACTAGTAGAAGCCAACCTCGGGGAAGATCAGTTTGGATTCCGTAGAAACACTGGAACACGTGAGGCAATACTGACCTTACGACTTATCTTAGAAGAAAGATTAAGGAAAGGCAAACCTACGTTTCTAGCATTTGTAGACTTAGAGAAAGCTTTTGACAATGTTGACTGGAATACTCTCTTTCAAATTCTAAAGGTGGCAGGGGTAAAATACAGGGAGCGAAAGGCTATTTACAATTTGTACAGAAACCAGATGGCAGTTATAAGAGTCGAGGGACATGAAAGGGAAGCAGTGGTTGGGAAGGGAGTAAGACAGGGTTGTAACCTCTCCCCGATGTTGTTCAATCTGTATATTGAGCAAGCAGTAAAGGAAACAAAAGAAAAATTCGGAGTAGGTATTAAAATTCATGGAGAAGAAATAAAAACTTTGAGGTTCGCCGATGACATTGTAATTCTGTCAGAGACAGCAAAGGACTTGGAAGAGCAGTTGAATGGAATGGACAGTGTCTTGAAAGGAGGATATAAGATGAACATCAACAAAAGCAAAACAAGGATAATGGAATGTAGTCTAATTAAGTCGGGTGATGCTGAGGGAATTAGATTAGGAAATGAGGCACTTAAAGTAGTAAAGGAGTTTTGCTATTTGGGGAGCAAAATAACTGATGATGGTCGAAGTAGAGAGGATATAAAATGTAGGCTGGCAATGGCAAGGAAAGCGTTTCTGAAGAAGAGAAATTTGTTAACATCCAGTATAGATTTAAGTGTCAGGAAGTCATTTCTGAAAGTATTCATATGGAGTGTAGCCATGTATGGAAGTGAAACATGGACGATAAATAGTTTGGACAAGAAGAGAATAGAAGCTTTCGAAATGCGGTGCTACAGAAGAATGCTGAAGATTAGATGGGTAGATCACATAACTAATGAGGAAGTATTGAATAGGATTGGGGAGAAGAGAAGTTTGTGGCACAACTTGACCAGAAGAAGGGATCGGTTGGTAGGACATGTTCTGAGGCATCAAGGGATCACCAATTTAGTACTGGAGGGCAGCGTGGAGGGTAAAAATCGTAGAGGGAGACCAAGAAATAAATACACTAAGCAGATTCAGAAGGATGTAGGTTGCAGTAGGTACTGGGAGATGAAAAAGCTTGCACAGGATAGAGTAGCATGGAGAGCTGCATCAAACCAGTCTCAGGACTGAAGACCACAACAACAACAATGGATTATACTGTAGATGATGACAGTATGTGAATGCAGCTTGCCGCTAACTTGGTGTAATGTCTCTCACACATAAACATGTACAGTAAAGTAAGGGCCTCCTGTTTTATCTTTAGGCTGATCCGTGATAAGACAGGTAAACAATTATACTAATGGAGGATTCTGCGTAATTTCTCTAATTTCATTCTCTCTCTCTCTCTCTCTCTCTCTCTCTCTCTCTCTCTCTCTCTCTCTCTCTCTCTCTGTCCTTTATCTATATACAGTTTTAAATATAATATTTCATTACGTGAACTCAGCCCAATAGAATCTCTGGTGGAGCCCTTCGTCTTAATATTCAGTGGCTGGCTTGCTGTAAAAGATCTTTATATCTATTATTATTGTTAAGCGCTGCACTCAGTTGGGAAAATTGATCGTTTGAACAATTCGTTCATTTTACAACAGATTTAGAATTTCAGATGTGTCCGAAGCCTTTTTGGACGATTTTTTAAAATCTCGGTGATTGCAGACTCTCTTCGTCACAACTGAAACTTCCCCACTAATTACAGGGCCAAGACAATCATCAATGATTCAGACAGAGAACTCATTCGTCATTCACTCTAAAATAAAAGGGTCACAAACCTTATTTCTGAGGAAAATTGTATATTCAACCCATCTCCATTACATGTTCCGTTTTCTTTTGATTCCCAGTCTTACTTAATTTGCGTTTACAATTTTTCTCTGTCTTCAAATAACCCGCTAGTGGCACAAACGTTAATAGCTCGCTTTAGCGAGAAGAAGAGCAAATATGTCTCTTTTAGCAACCCGACAATCTTCCAACAGATACTTCCGAAGCTGACCTCGTTACCCGTCTATAATAACCATGGAGAACACATATATGTCTCTCTGTTATTCCAAAGAATAAACGTACTAGAAAAATACCTTGGCGTCGACGAGCTGTTGGCGCATATATTACTAGAAAATCCGATCAGATACTTTTCAAAAGTGAATAAATGTGGATGATTTGATTGACCATTATTCATTATTGCGTGGTAGAGGGTAATTTTCCGTGGGGAGATTACATGTTGACTGGTTTTAATTGATTTTCTATTCTACAAACAGCGCTCAAAAAGTTTTGCACAGTTGGCTCTAATTTTTTTGTTTTTTAAGGAGGAGAATGAAATTTTTTGTGAACATACTTGGAGCATTTAGCTATAAGTTGGTATATAAAATTACAGTAGAGTGTCGATTATCCGAAGTAATTGGGGGACATGGGTGTTCGGAAAACTGGTTTGTTTGGATAATCGAACTGTACATGTTTATTTGCCAAAAAGAAGTACTGTACAGTAAATTTATTCATAAAAACAAGCATCTCTTTTAGTATTACAAAGTAACATACAAAGGCAACTTCAGTAGGAATATATAGTAATAAACTCGTACTTGTCCCTCAGAGAGGACAACAAGTTTACGTTTAAGCATTTTGTATCGTCAAGTTCACTTCTTCACGCAGCAACACACAAGTAGTCATAACATAGAACAGGAGGTGACTGTTTGCACCGTGAGAAGCTCTTCTTGGGGGCGCGCAGTCCTTCAAACTGCGCGGAGCGGCACGCCTCAACTCTAAGCTGGTGCAGCTGTTGCTGTGAACAGCTTTGATACTGCCGCTACTTCTACTGCCAGTGCCAAGCCAAAAGAAGTGTGCTGATTGTTGAAACACAGTGTCTGGCGGCTTGCCGGTCAGCAGCGCCTTGTGAAGGCCCCATTAGGAGCAATGTTCCGCCAGCGGTGGCCCAGTGCGGCGACTACTGTGGGAAACTGGGTTTGAGAGTGAGGGGGATGATGGAAGGTAGGGTGGGAGAGTAACAGGTGCGAGCGAGTACATAGTTCAGTTAAGCGGTCGTTCGGTTGTCCGACGTTCGGATAATTGACGCTCTACGGTATTTTATGTATAACTAAAAACAAAGATGATGTAACTTACCAAACAAGTGTTGGTATGTTGATAGACACACAAACACACACACACAAAATTCAAGCTTTCGCAACCCATGGTTGCTTCATCAGGAAAGAGGGAAGGAGAGGGAAAGACGAAAGGACGTGGGTTTTAAGGGAGAGGGTAAGGAGTCATTCCAATCCTGGGAGCGGAAAGACTTACCTTAGGGGGGGAAAAAGGACAGGTATACACTTGTACACACGCACATATCCATCCGCACATATACAGACACAAGCAGACACATGTAAAGGCGAAGAGTTTAGGCAGAGATGTCAGTCGAGGCGGAAGTACAGAGGCAAAGATGTTGTTGAATGACAGGTGAGGTATGAACAGCGGCAACTTGAATTAGTGGAGGTTGAGACCTGGTGGGTAACGGGAGTTCTGGTAGGTTGGTGTTAGTGGGAAGTATCCAGATAACCCAGATGGTGTAACACTGTGCCAAGATGTACTGGCTGTGCACCAAGGCATGTTTAGCCACAGGGTGATCCTCATTACCAACAAACACTGTCGACCTGTGTCCATTCATGCGAATGGACAGTTTGTTGCTGGTCATTCCCACATAGAAAGCTTCACAGTGTGGGCAGGTCAGTTGGTAAATCACATGGGTGCTTTCACACGTGGCTCTGCCTTTGATCGTGTACACCTTCCGGGTTACAGGACTGGAGTAGGTGGTGGTGGGAGGGTGCATGGGACAGGTTTTACACCGGGGGCGGTTACAAGTGTAGGAGCCAGAGGGTAGGGAAGGTGGTTTGGGGATTTCATAGGGATGAACCAAGAGGTTATGAAGGTTAGGTGGATGGTGGAAAGACACTCTTGGTGGAGTGGGGAGGATTTCATGAAGGATGGATCTCATTTCAGGGCAGGATTTGAGGAAGTTGTATCCTTGCTGGAGAGCCACATTCAGAGTCTGATCCAGTCCCGGAAAGTATCCTGTCACAAGTGGGGCACTTTCGCGATTCTTCTGTGGGAGGTTCTTGGTTTGAGGGGATGAGGAAGTGGCTCTGGTTATTTGCTTCTGTACCAGGTCGGGAGGGTAGCTGCAGGATGCGAAAGCTGTTTTCAGGTTGTTGGTGTAATGGTTCACGGATTCAGGACTGGAGCAGATTCGTTTGCCACGAAGACCTAGGCTGTAGGGAAGGGACCATTTGATATGGAATGGGTGGCAGCTGTCATAATGGAGGTACTGTTGCTTGTTGGTGGGTTTGATGTGGACAGATGTGTGAAGCTGGCCATTGGACAGATGGAGGCCAACGTCAAGGAAAGTGGCATGTGATTTGGAGTAGGACCAGGTGAATCTGATGGAACCAAAGGAGTTGAGGTTGGAGAGGAAATTCTGGAGTTGTTCTTCACTGAGAGTCCAGATCATGAAAATGTCATCAATAAATCTGTACCAACGTTGGGTTGGCAGGCCTGGGTAACCAAGAAGGCTTCCTCTAAGTGACCCATACCGGTATATTTGAAACGGCAATAAAAACTAAACGAGCAGTGATAGAAATACACCGTTTGTTGCAATATGCTTGGGACAACAGTACATTTTCAGGCGGACAAACTTTCGAAATTACAGTAGTTACAATTTTCAACAACAGATGGCGCTGCATGTGATGTGAAAGATATAGAAGACAACGCAGTCTGTGGGTGCGCCATTCTGTACGTCGTCTTTCTGCTGTAAGAGTGTGCTGTTCACAACGTGCAAGTGTGCTGTAGACAACATCGTTTATTCCTTAGAACAGAGGATTTTTCTGGTGTTGGAATGCTACCGCCTAGAACACAGTGTTGTTGCAACAAGACGAAGTTTTCAACGGAGGTTTAATGTAACCAAAGGACTGAAAAGCGATACAATAAAGGATCTGTTTGAAAAATTTCAACGGACTGGGAACGTGACGGATGAACGTGCTGGAAAGGTAGGGCGACCGCGTATGGCAACCACAGAGGGCAACGTGCAGCTAGTGCAGCAGGTGATCCAACAGCGGCCTCGGGTTTCTGTTCGCCATGTTGCAGCTGCGGTCCAAATGACGCCAACGTCCACGTATCGTCTCATACGCCAGAGTTTACACCTCTATCCATACAAAATTCAAACGCGGCAACCCCTCAGCGCCGCTACCATTGCTGCACGAGAGACATTCGCTAACGATATAGTGCACAGGATTCACAGGATTGATGACGGCGATATGCATGTGGGCAGCATTTGGTTTACTGACGAAGCTTATTTTTACCTGGACGGCTTCGTCAATAAACAGAACTGGCGCATATGGGGAACCGAAAAGCCCCATGTTGCAGTCCCATCGTCCCTGCATCCTCAAAAAGTACTGGTCTGGGCCGCCATTTCTTCCAAAGGAATCATTGGCCCATTTTTCAGATCCGAAACGATTACTGCATCATGCTATCTGGACATTCTTCATGAATTTGTGGCGGTACAAACTACCTTAGACGACACTGCGAAAACCTCGTGGTTTATGCAAGATGGTGCCCGACCACATCGCACGGCCGACGTCTTTAATTTCCTGAATGAATATTTCGATGATCGTGTGATTGCTTTGGGCTATCCGAAACATACAGGAGGCGGCGTGGATTGGCCTCCCTATTCGCCAGACATGAACCCCTGTGACTTCTTTCTGTGGGGACACTTGAAAGACCAGGTGTACCGCCAGAATCCAGAAACAATTGAACAGCTGAAGCAGTACATCTCATCTGCATGTGAAGCCATTCCGCCAGACACGTTGTCAAAGGTTTCGGGTAATTTCATTGAGAGACTACGCCATATTATTGCTACGCATGGTGGATATGTGGAAAATATCGTACTATAGAGTTTCACAGACCGCAGCGCCATCTGTTGTTGAAAATTGTAACTGCTGTAATTTCGAAAGTTTGTCTGCCTGAAAATTTACTGTTGTCCCAAGCATATTGCAACAAACGGTGTATTTCTATCGCTGCTCGTTTAGTTTTTATTGCCGTTTCAAATATACCGGTCATTTTTGAAACACCCTGTAGGTTGGCGTACGAGGGGGCCATTTTGGTACCCATGGCTGTTCCCTTTAATTGTTGGTATGTCTGGCCTTCAAAAGTGAAGAAGTTGTGGGTCAGGATGAACCTGGCTAAGGTAATGAGGAAAGAGGTTTTAGGTAGGGTAGCAGGTGATCGGCATGAAAGGAAGTGCTCCATCGCAGCGAGGCCCTGGACGTGCAGAATATTTGTGTATAAGGAAGTGGCATCAATGGTTACAAGGATGGTTTCCAGCGGTAACAGATTGGGTAAGGATTCCAGGCGTTCGAGAAAGTGGTTGGTGTCTTTGATGAAGGATGGGAGACTGCATGTTATGGGTTGAAGGTGTTGATCTACGTAGGCAGAGATACGTTCTGTGGGGGCTTGGTAACAAGCTACAATGGGGCGGCTGGGGTATTTGGGTTTGTGAATTTTAGGAAGTAGGTAGAAGGTAGGGGTGCGGGGTGTCGGTGGGGTGAGGAGATTGATGGAGTCAGGTGAAAGGTTTTGTAGGGGGCCTAAGGTTCTGATGATTCCTTGAAGCTCCGCCTGGACATCAGGAAGTATTTTATTTTAGTTACAGGTGAGCCATAATGGACTGTGAAGTAGATGTCAGGTTGTGACAACGGTCAGTGATGGACTTCCTCTTCAAGACCAGCAATGGCTCTGCCACATAGATTCACAGGAAGTTGCTCACTGTTTATGGGAAGGACACAGTGGGTCACAGCAGTATCCAGCAGTGGTAAGAAGGTGCTTTCTCCGTACTGGACAATCCATGATGCGGTAGACCATCGACAGCAGTGAGTGATGTGAATAAGGAGACCATTGATCAAATCATCCATAATGACGGATGTGTGATAACACAACAGCTTGCTGAAATGACTCATTTGTCATTGGGTAGTGTGGTATCACTGGTACAGCCACTAGGGTATAGTAAAACCTGTCCACATTGGGTGCCTAGACTATTGACGAGAGAAATGAAAACGATGAGGAAGAATGTGTGTGAGGGTCTCGTGAAGACCTTTACTGAAGAGTGGAAACAGTGTTTTGACGGCGTCATTACCCAGGATGAAACATGGTTGTTTTTGTCCGAACCTGTGAGCAAAACCAAATCCATGGAGTGACGTCATCCAGGTTCCCCTCGGAAGAAGACTTTCACGAACAGCAGGCCGAAAGTTGATGGCCTCTTCCTTCTGGGATCAGTGTGGTGTCATTTTCATTGACTCTTTCAAACCTGGCTCCACAATTAACCGGGACCATTACTGTTTGTCGTTGGACAAGCTGCAACGTGCCATCAAGACCCATAGACCACAGCTTCAGGGTCAGCTCAACAGACTACGCCATGACAATGGCAAACCCCATACAGCCCTTATGATGCAGGAGAAAATCAGGAATATGGGTTGGAAAATTGTTCCTCATCCTCCCTACAGTCTGGACTTGGCTGCATCTGATTTTTTATCTGTTTGGTCGTCTGAAGGCCCACCTGTGTGATAAAACATTTGATAGTGAGAAAGACCTTATTTCCTGTGTCAAGCGATGGTGTAAAAGTCGATACCCAGAATTTTACCAAAGTGCATTTACATAATGGAAAGAACATTGGGCCAGATGTGTCACAGCTGATGGAGACTACATTGAGTAGGCTCAATGTGTAGCTAAATGTTCCAGGTATGTTTGCAAAAAATTTCATTCACTCAGCATCTGTCATTCTGGTTTTCATGTGATGATGTAAAAGGAAAACCATATTACAATCTTCTGTAGTGGAACAGTTTGCCGGCCGCTGTGGCCGAGCGGTTGTAGGTGCTTCAGACTGGAACTGCACTGCTGCTACCGTCACAGGTTCGAATCCTGCCTCAAGCATGGATGTGTGTGATGTCCTTAGCTTAGTTAAGTTTAAATAGTTGTAAGTCCAGGGGACTGATGACCTCAGATGCTAAGTCCCATAGTGGTCAGAGCCATTTGGAACATTTTTGTCGCAAGAGGGAGAAAAATTATTGTAATAGGCACTGATTGTAAATAGGTACAATCCATTATAAGACAAAGAGCAATACATTATAAGATGCAGATGAGTAGTGAAATGTCAGTTTTAACATTTACTTAACTTGCGGTACTTTGCCCCTCTGTTGACAGGTAAAAAATAGTTGATGAAATCCAAATTTTGTGATCAACTTTGCCTGAAGGTCATTAAGCATTATTGAAATGTCGGTCAGCAGTCTAACTAAAATAATGTATGCAACACAGTAATATTATATCACTCTTTCAGATATTCACAAACATTAAAATTTATACATCAGATCATCAAAGGTTTCTCACCACAGAAGTATGCTCAAGTTTGCCCCTTACATGACTTCGACCACTCCTTAAATAGATTCACAATAATTTGTAACACATTAATTGGTGAGTGTATGTTCCGTATGAAATTACAGTCAAAGTTTTGTTAATTTGAAAGATTTAGAAATGGCAAATGAATTAAATTTTCCAAATCTTTGCACTGGATAATAATGCTACAAATTCACTTACGCCATGACATGTATAAAAATATCAATTACTAAAACATGGTATATTGAAAGAAGCTAACATGTTTCCAGTGATTTTACAGAGAGTACTTTTCAAAATAATGTTTCTTACACTGCTGGCCATCCAAAATGTAACACCTAAAAGGCCACAAGATATCAAAGCCAAATTGATTTGGGAGATAATGCGTGGTACAAAGATCACATGATTGAAGATACAGCCCCATGTGAAGTGAGGAAGATGATGAAATCAGTATAGCAGTCCATGCTGCTTCCACATATTGCCAAAGTTGATTTGGTGTAGTAGTGGTCGGTTTATCCTGGGCCAGTCATTCTGCAATCATTGACCAGACGTTCTCAATAGGTAAGCAGTTGGGAGTACAGGGAGGCCGAGGCAGCAACGCAATCCGAGGGCCGACGGAAAGTCTCAAAAATTGCATGTTACATGTGATTGTGCATTATTGAGTTGCAGTGAGTCTTTCAGCAAGCTCTGAAGGTAAAGGAGGATGCTTCCACACTTCAGCGACATAACACTGGGTGGTTAGTGTTGTGAGAATATGTACTACAGAATGTGGGAGTGCAGTCCAATACTATCCCAAATCACACTACTGTGTGCACGATCACTACGGCATTGCATAAGGCAACTGTTCTCGACAGTCTCTCACTATGGTGCCTCGAACTCGAATCTGACCATTGTGGAAGTGCAGACAGAATCAGGATTTGTCGGTAAAAACAATGTCGTCCTATTCAGTTGTCCGTATCTGTCATTCATTGCATCAACGGCGGCACAAACGGCTGTGGCATCAACTCGGTCATAAATGCAGTAACGGACGTCTCGCAGAAAGTCCACTCTGCTGTGAACAATGTCGAACAATAAGTGTGGACATGGCTCGTCATGCAACAGGCCGAATTTGTCATGTTACAGTTCGTGATGTGGCAGAGTGGTTCACCACTGCTGTGCACACGATACATCAAATGACACCACACGTAGTGCTGCAACGAGGTGGGTACGATCAGTCCCCTTGGGGCGTCATTCCCTCCCACATACAGCAATTAAAGATCCACACCACTGTCTCTCAGTTCCGTCCCACAAGGTCGCCGATTACTCTGAAGGATAATCCACAATCTCCATAAGCGACTACTCTTCCTCGGTCGAACTCCGAAGTGTGCTGGAGAATACGAAAGCTGCTTACGCAAAACAACCGCACGAAAGAAAAATTCTGGTACATCTGCACAGCTGTCTGTTCGCTCAATATGTAGCATTCGCAGGTGGTGCTATTGGCACCTGTGGTGTGTGCCTGTGCTGAAATGTTAATCGTGTGCTTTTCTTGCCACTGTACGTACATGCTGCAAATTTCACCTGATTAGGATATTTCCTTCAGGGTGTTGCATTTTGGGTGGCCAGCAGTGTAGATTCACAATAATGTACAACACATTATCTCATTGTTGAGCATGTTTTTTTATGAAATTTTGATAAAAATTGTGTTAATTTGGCAGATTTAGTAATGGCAAAACTACTGATGGGCTGCAAAGCTTTGCGCTGGGTAACCAATGCTACAAATTCACTGATGCTATGGTGCATGAATACAGAAGTTAATGTTATAAATAATGACATGCCACAAAAATACGAATTACTATATCATTACAGTAAATTAAAAGATGTTAACATGTTTTCGGCAGTTTTCCATAGAATACTTACTGATTTTGTGGAATCCATTTTGGAAATTAATCAAATCCAAATGTTGAGGGCCTTCTATGAATTAATCACATAAATACATTAATATTCTAACTTAAATTGGTTAAATGTCAGTACAGAAAAAAATACATTAATCTATAAGACTGAAAGTCTTCTATAATGAATGGATTTAAAACATGATACTGGCTTTGTAAATTCTGACCAACCCAAATTGATCATAGTAATGCTAGAGTTAGTGTATTTAATCTGTTGTCCCCCCCCCCCCCTCCCCCCCTGCCCGACCAACCCAAATTGATCATAGTAATGCTAGAGGTAGTGTATTTAATCTGTTGTCCCCCCCCCCCTCCCCCCCTGCCCTTCCAGTGTATTGGGCATAAAACTATGTACAAGACTTCGATGGACAAATTAACAAGAACTTAAGACACACATTTGCAAGATAGTACAACAAAAAATAGTAAAAAAAAAGCTGATTATGATGTTACTTACGCTGGAAAGTGAAATTCCCATTACTAATTTAAATTAACTTATTGTGACTAGTTTTCTTTTTTATGACATTTTCATTATGCAAAACATAAAAGCACTCACTGGTCAGAAGCATAGGGAGAATAATTGTGAACACTGTAAACAACATGGTCTATATAAGTTAAAATTTGCAAGGGGTTCTGATAGAATTATTAAATAAACATTAAAGTATGTGTACTATACGTGTTGAATATATGCAATATCAATCTTCTGAAATTACATTCGGCAAGCTGAAATATAAATATGACTAGTACAATTTTGTACCAGTTTTCAGTGACATTCTAATACACCATTTTTCTTGTAAATGCCTCATAGAAGTTCTTTCTCTTCACGTAGTCTTACAATCATGTTCTCATTTCATGTACAGGATGCTTCACCATCATGTGTTCAGATCTGATCTGTCACAAATTTTATGGATTCAGCTATCTGGTGTCCCTGAAATTATGTGTGGCCCACATTACAAACATGTCTAATCATAGCACAAATAAAAATTAAAGAAATACCTATCAGATAGTTGATGCTCAGGATAAAATTCTTAGTTTCTCATTATTATTAAAAAAAGGAAAAACCTTGTTAGTCTAGTTTCGTGCCAATACATTTTTCTTCAGTAGAAACTCCTTTCTTTGTGCACATTAGTGCAAATGTATATTTCTATAGTTGGTAAAACAAACTCTGATAACAGTGTTGTGAGTGACAAACCAACAAAGAAAATTCATATTTATAACTAATTACAGGACGTGTGTGTGTGTGTGTGAGACATATAGGGAATTTAGGTAAAACATACATAAAAGTTTAATAATTTTTTCATAATGCGGGGCCACAGTCATAATATATTTCTTTACAGTCAGTGTCACCATTAGACTGTTGTTTATTTCCAGTGTTACATTTACACTTACACAATCATGACTTCAGCTTCAAAGTGCTATTATCAAATGTTTTAAGTGTTCTAAATTACCTAAGATGGCATACTGTCATATTAAACTACACTATTAGACACATTGTCTGTTGTTGTTGTGGTCTTCAGTCCTGAGACTGGTTTGATGCAGCTCTCCATGCTACTCTATCCTGTGCAAGCTTCTTCATCTCCCAGTACCTACTGCAACCTACATCCTTCTGAATCTGTTTAGTGTATTCATCTCTCGGTCTCCCTCTACGATTTTTACCCTCCACGCTTCCCTCCAATACTAAATTGGTGATCCCTTGATGCCTCAGAACATGTCCTACCAACCGATGCCTTCTTTTAGTCAAGATGTGCCACAAACTCCTCCCCAATTCTATTCAGTATCTCCTCATTAGTTATATGACCTACCCATCTAATATTCAGCATTCTTCTGTAGCACCACATTTCAAAAGCTTCTATTCTCTTCTTGTCCAAACTAGTTATCGTCCATACATGGCGACGCTCCATACAAATACTTTCAGAAACGACACAGTGTCTAAGAGTCGATATTACTGGCAGAGCCTACTGCTTTGTTTCATTACTGAGTACACATCTGCTGAGGTAACGGAAAACTTTAGACGAAACACTCAGTTCACTTCACATAAGGTCCCCAGTCATACTGTAATCATTGGTGGAAGCTTCAATCATCCAACAACTTATTAGGAAAATTACAGTTTTGTTAGTGATGGACGTAAGATATTCGGTGAAACATTACTTACTGCCTTCTCTGAAAACCAGCTAGAACAGATATTTAGGAACCCTACTCATGGTGGAAATACATTGGATCTAATGGCAATAGATAGACCTGACCTCTTTGAGGGTGTCCATATCAAAACTGGTATCAGTGACAATGGTGCAGTTGTGGCAACAGCTATTATCAAAGTACAAAGGACAATTGAAACAAGCAGAAAGATATATGTGTTCAGTAAACTAGATGAGAAATCAGTAGTGTCATACCTCAGTGAGGAACATGAAACTTTCAGCATAGGGTGGGAGCATGTATTGGAACTGTGGCTCAAGTTTAAAAGGGTAGTTGACTTTGCACTGGATAAATATGTACCCAGTAGAACAGTTCATAATGTGAGGGAACATCTGTGATATACACTCACTGTAAAAAAAAACATAGGTTGTTAGTGGCATCAAAATTAGTGTCCAGTCCCTAGCAGATGAGATAGGAACTGAAATTGAGGGTAGCAATGCGAAAGCTGAACTACTTAACTCCACTTTCAAATATTTGTTTACAAATGAAAACCTAGGAGAATTGCTCCAATTTAATCCTTGTACCGCTAATAGAAAAGATAACAGAAATAAGTATTAGTGTCAGTGGTGTTGAGAAACTGAACAAAGCTCCAGGGCCCAATGGAATCCCTGTTAGATCCTATACCGAATTTGGGGCTGAGTAGCCCCTCTTTTAACTATACTCTGTTGTAGACTCCTCGAACAAAAAATGTGATCAGGTCTTCAAAAAATGCACAGGTCACACCTGTCTACAAGAAGTGTAGTAGGAGTGATACACAAGATTATGGTCCAGTGTCCTTGATATCGATTTCTTGTACAATCTTAGAACATATTCTGAACTGAAACATAACGAGGTTTCTTGAACAGAAAGACCACCTCAGTGTCAACCAGCGTGGAATCCGAAAACATCGATCACGTGAAACCCAACTCTCACATTTCTCACATGACATACAGAAAACTTTGGTCAAGATAGTAAGGTAGATGCCAAATTTCTTGATTTCCGAAAAGTATTTGACTCAGTACCACACCTACATTTATTGCCAAAAGTAATTTGATATAAAGTGAAATTTGTGATTAGATTCAGGAATTCTTGGTAGCATGTTATCTTGGATGGAGAGTCATTGTCAGATGTAGAAGTAACTTCAGTTGTGCCCCAGGGAAGTGTGTTGGGACCCTTGCTGTTGATGTTGTATGTTAATGACTTTTCAGGCAATATTAATAATATTCTGACTTTTTGCAGATGCTGCATTTATCTGTAACGAAGTGCAGTCTGAAAGAAGCTGCATAAATATTCAGTCAGATCTCGATAAGATTTCAAAGTGGTGCAAAGATTTGCAACTTGCTTTAAATGCTCAGAAATGTAAAGTTGTGCACATCACAAAATGAAAAAACGTAGTATTCTATGACTGTAATATAAGTGAGTCACTGCTGGGATCGGCCAGCTCACACCTGTATCTGGGTGTAACGCTTTGTTGGGATATGAAATGAAATGATCACAGGATCACTTGTGGGTAAAGCAGGAGATAGACTTCAGTTTATTGGTAGAATATTGCAGAAGTGCAATCAATCCACATAGGAGATTGCTTACAAGTCACTTGTGTGATCTGGTCTAGAATATTGCGTAAATGTGGGGGACTCACACCATCTAGAACTAACAGGGCATATTGAACATATACACAGGACAACAGCACAAATGGTCACAGGTTTGTTTAATCCATAGGACAATGTCGCAGAGATACTGAAGGAACAGAACTGGCAGACATCTTGAAGATGTACGTAAACTATCTGGAGAAACTCTACTAACAAAGTTTCAAGAACAGGCTTTAAATGACGACTCTAGGAATATGCTACATCTGCCTAAGTATCGCTCACAAAGGAATCGTTTTCACAAAGGAATCGTTCTTGCACTCCACACATGAATGGAACAGGAAGAAACCCTAATAAATGGTACAGTGGGATGTACCCTCTGACATGCACCCCATGGTGGTTTGCTCTGCATAGATGTAGCCATTAAAAGTATTAAGGTAGATAATTTCACAATTTGTTGCAAGCGGTATGTATTGAACGAGTGACCACCGTGGCGCGAGATACCGATTTTGTTTACAATACAGTGTTTTCTAATATCAGTAGTGTTCTAGAGATGAGTAAAATCAGTGCAGTGCTGACTTACCTTGCGAGAGTTAGTTCTAAAACTGTGTACTGTGGGAAATGGTTAGAACTTCGTTTAGTGCAAAATCACAATTTTAAGGAATTGCACCGATTGCAAAGGGGAGCAGTGTGTCAAACTTATGTATAGCTAGTGTGTATCCCAGCTATGGCAAAAAAAGGACTCCACCTGGTTGCATCCCATAAAGGCAATTCTCATTTATGGTAACTTCCATCAGCCACTGCGTTAAGTGTCAACTTAGTTTGTGTGGACAGTATCTGTGTCTCCCACATAACTGTTAGCACAAGACAGAGAGATGCCCGAGCGACGTGGCGCAGTGGTTAGCACACTGGACTCGCATTCGGGAGGACGACGGTTCAATCCTGTCTCCGGCCATCCTGATTTAGGTTTCCCATGATTTCCCTAAATCGTTTCAGGCAAATGCCGGGATGGTTCCTTTGAAAGGGCACGGCCGATTTCCTTCCCAATCCTTACCTAACTCGAGCTTGCGCTCCGTCTCTAATGACCTCGTTGTCGACGGGACGTTAAACACTAACCACCACCACAGAGAGATGCTCTGAAATTGCATCAATAGTACAGTAAGACCTTTGGATTTTTTTCTCAGACTTGGAGTTAAAAATTTTTTCCATGCATTTGTGAACATTTGGCAGTCATACGAACAAGTGTATATAGTGTGATTTGTAGTAAACATTAAATGGTTCTTATCTTTTGGAACTGAAATCTTATTTTTGCATTTAAAATTCCCCTGCCTAAGATACTGATGCCACCACAGTCGCATTTATTTTGATATTTGTTGGATGTAGTCTCCTTTTGTTTATTTGTTGTGTGTGTCTGCTGTTCGCTACACTATGCTTTTATACTAAGATGTAATAAAAGTGGTTTCCTGATATTCCTGCATCTGAACTGGACTTCCATAAACCTTAATAGGTCCAGATTAGTTGCAAAATCTCAGCACAAAGGTTTATTACATTTGGTTTGGTATGCAATTTGAGTTACTTGATGCGTTGTTTTTTTGTACCATGTCAGAATCACAAGAACTACCATGAAATTCGACGGATTGAATTTTCCACCTGTGAAAATTTCGTATTCAGACTTTGTCACCTACAGTATTCAAGATGTAATGGACGGCCAGAGGGCAAAGCCCAAAGATTTGACGATGTCTGCTGAAAAACTCCAGTAAAAGACAATGCTTGTGCCATGTGTTGCATTTTGGCCACATTTTGCAACTTGATTTTTGATTTCTAGCAGAACTGCTCATAAAATGTGGGGAAATTGTGTGCGATTCATAAAGAAACATCCTATGAAACCTGTTGAGCATAGCCATCGTAGCTGAGATACTTTGTAGACTTCCGAAGAAGTTCTGTGCCCTAGTTACAGCCTGGTACAGTGTGGCTGATAAGCAAACAGTTCTGAAACTCCACGAATGGTTCATCTCTGAAGAAAAACAATGAAATGACTTGGAAAAGGCATCTGAAGTCCTGTCATAGCCTTCCTCTCAAGGTGAAAAGAACAACCCAAATCAGGCACATTCAGGATAAGAATTTACTTGTTGCACCTGTAGGAAGGAGGCTGTCTGTTGAGAAGCTGCTGTCCCAATGAAAAAAATAGTGAGCAAAATAGAGGTAATGTAAATGCATTTGGCTGTGTGAATCACAGTATTCTCCTAGATAAACTGAAGTTTTATGGGATTGATGTTATACCCAACCAACAGGTATCATATCTGACCAAAAGAATGCATAGAGTTGTATTTAGTAATTCAACCAGTATGGCTTAGGGATGTAATTCTGACTGGGGATAAATCGAGTATGGGGTTTCCTAAGGCTCAATCTTAGATCCACTATTGTTCCTCTTATATGTAAAAGATCAAGCCTATAATATACAAAAAGCAGAACCAGTTCTTTTTGAGATGTCCCCAGTATAGTAATCAATCCAAGCATACTGAAAGAAACAGAAGAGGTGGTAAACAATGTTCTTGAAAGTACCATGGTTTTCTGTAAATGGTCTCGCCCTCAATTTAAAAAAAAAAAAAACACATCATATTCAGTTCTGCACATCTAGCAATACTACATCAATGGTAAGTGTAACTTGTGGCATGGAAAATATAAATGGGGAACTACAAAATTCTTAGGTGTCCAAATAAATGTTCAGCATGTAGACATATTTATTAATTAATTTGTGATACAAATGTAAATGACTCATTCCACTTTATGATTTATAGTGACAAATAATCCGTAGAACATGAATCTGACAGTCTACTGATGGAGGGTCACGTGAAAAAGTTCCAGTGATAAACTGATTTGCAAGAGTATGCTGAATGCAGACATAAGCAATATCTGGATTACTGGTAGCAGGCACATTACTTGTCAGCAGGAATGGTCCAGTGAAACTTTCGAATATGAAAATATCGAAATTAAAGTCGGGGATAATGCTACATGCCAGGCGAAGGGAATCAGACCAATTAAAATTAAGAATTTCACAAACGGCCATTGGGAAGGTGGACAAATTGGTGGTGTGCAAAAGTCCTGAAAATAAGAAAGAGTTTGTTTCCTGTCATTGTACAGTGAAAAGTTATGGGGTGAGATTTGTAGATAAGATTATAAACATTTCTCGTGGTGGATGTGTTGTAGCGCAAGGAATAAAACAAGAAAACAAGATTTGCAGAACAGTTTTTGTATGCAAAATGTGATGTGAATTTGTCGACCATGAATAACCTCACATCCTGGCACATAAGACTGGGTCATATAGATATAAAATTGACGGTGAATTTGACGAACTGTCTTATCAATGGAGTAAGCATGTCTGATGTGGCTGAAAATGAAGAGCAAATTATTAACATCAACAAACATAAGATCTTACATCAGAATGTGGATATGCCAAAGACAAGAAGGAAGCTTTCATAGTTATAAATGAAGAGTTTGTAAATTATTCCCCAAAAATTGATTTGGAAGCAGCCACAGAAACAGAGCAGCAATACTTTGTGTTGTATACTCGGCTTGTAGAGTTCCACCTGCTCCAACAGTATGGTTATTTCTAACTGCTCTGTTAATAATGAGCATTGGAATCAGTGTTTCCAGACAGAGGATTCGAAATTCCCCCATAGCGGACAAAAATTCCCTTGAATAATACCATTTCAGCAACTCTTCCTCAAATATCATAAACCTACCTGTTCCTTTAAACTATTATTTATTAGCAATGTTGTCAGATGGAAGGTGTGAAATTGTATGTTCAGGGCTGTAAAATTATCATACATATAAAAAGTTACACTGTGTAAACCAAAAATTGTAATTTGTAAATAAAAACATACAGCCCAACTATAAAAATTATAGAGCTGCTGTTTTGATGTTCTGTTGATTTACATTAGTGCAGTAGGTTACAATATCTTCATAAATATAGACAGGAAAGCGATTATTCTATAAAAAAAGTCTAAAATGCTGGCAATGTTACTATCATTAATACAATGAGTAACTTTTTATTTTAATGGCACACAAAGATGAAAACCCACAGAGAGAACTCAGCATATACACTCCTGGAAATTGAAATAAGAACACCGTGAATTCATTGTCCCAGGAAGGGGAAACTTTATTGACACATTCTTGGGGTCAGATACATCACAGGATCACACTGACAGAACCACAGGCACATAGACACAGGCAACAGTGCATGCACAATGTCGGCACTAGTACAGTGTATATCCACCTTTTGCAGCAATGCAGGCTGCTATTCTCCCATGGAGACGATTGTGGAGATGCTGGATGTAGTCCTGTGGAACGGCTTGCCATGCCATTTCCACCTGGCGCCTCAGTTGGACCAGCGTTCGTGCTGGATGTGCAGACCGCGTGAGACGACGCTTCATCCAGTCCCAAACATGCTCAATGGGGGACAGATCCGGAGATCTTGCTGGCCAGGGTAGTTGACTTACACCTTCTAGAGCACGTTGGGTGGCACGGGATACATGCGGACGTGCATTGTCCTGTTGGAACAGCAAGTTCCCTTGCCGGTCTAGGAATGGTAGAACGATGGGTTCGATGAAGGTTTGGATGTACTGTGCACTATTCAGTGTTCCCTCGACGATCACCAGTGGTGTACGGCCAGTGTAGGAGATCGCTCCCCACACCATGATGCCGGGTGTTGGCCCTGTGTGCCTCGGTCGTATGCAGTCCTGATTGTGGCGTTCGCCTGCACGGCGCCAAACACGCATACGACCATCATTGGCACCAAGGCAGAAGCGACTCTCATCGCTGAAGACGACACGTCTCCATTCGTCCCTCCATTCACGCCTGTCGCGACACTACTGGAGGCGGGCTGCACGATGTTGGGGCGTGAGCGGAAGATGGCCTAACGGTGTGCGGGATCGTAGCCCAGCTTCATGGAGACGGTTGCGAATGGTCCTCGCCGATACCCCAGGAGCAACAGTGTCCCTAATTTGCTGGGAAGTGGCGGTGCGGTCCCCTACGGCACTGCGTAGGATCCTACGGTCTTGGCGTGCATCCGTGCGTCGCTGCGGTCCGGTCCCAGGTCGACGGGCACATGCACCTTCCGCCGACCACTGGCAACAACATTGATGTACTGTGGAGACCTCACGCCCCACGTGTTGAGCAATTCGGCGGTACGTCCACCCGGCCTCCCGCATGCCCACTATACGCCCTCGCTCAAAGTCCGTCAACTACACATACGGTTCACGTCCACGCTGTCGCGGCTTGCTACCAGTGTTAAAGACTGCGATGGAGCTCCGTATGCCACGGCAAACTGGCTGACACTGACGGCGGCGGTGCACAAATGCTGCGCAGCTAGCGCCATTCGACGGCCAACACCGCGGTTCCTGGTGTGTCCGCTGTGCCGTGCGTGTGATCATTGCTTGTACAGCCCTCTCGCAGTGTCCGGAGCAAGTATGGTGGGTCTGACACACCGGTGTCAATGTGTTCTTTTTTCCAATTCCAGGAGTGTATAAAAACACCAACTGACAACCAAACCCAACCTTCCATATTTTGTCACTGAGCTAAGTAGTTGCTGATCTCACTCAAATTGTTTACTTATTTATGTGTCCATTGATCAATGTTTAGAGTGGTACTGGGCATGTCAGTACATATTTACAAATTCAGCTACACTGTAAATTACAGTTTGAGCACAGACATTATTATTTTACAACATTCTTTTACAGATATGTAAAATAATTAATGAAAGCACAGATGGAACAAAGCTTTTAATATTAGATTTAATTTACTGCATATAGGCAAACAGTTTCAATTTCTGCTACAGTAGATACAGCACAGTTCTCGAGATATTGCTATAATATAGCAAATTTTCTCTAAATTTTTTGGATTGGTCTGAAATTATTCCCTAACACTGTAAAAAATATGGATTTTGAAAATTGGCAGTGGTTTTATATTTTCTAAACTGCTTGGTAATCTGTTGTATAATAAGCATCCTGCTTCAGTAGGGGTCTCATCAGCCACTGGTAGTTTGGCACCATTGATGTGAAAGTCATCTTTTGCTCTTGTGCTGTAATTGTGTAGTTCTCTGTTTAACATTGATGTACAATTTAACTTGAGGAAGATTATAATTAAATATACGGTACACATAGAGGGTATGGTCAAGCACAGTAATGATAAATGTAGATGAATTAGTCCATAGTACATATTTAACAGTGTGTCTTCACCAACTTATGAGACATTTTCTTCATTAAAAATACTCCGCTGCTTATTTTTGAGTTCATCTTTTTTGTGTGATTTTTCCCAAGTCATAAGCCTGTCTACTGGCAATCCCAGGAACTTGCAACTGTCAACTTCTAAGACTTACTGCTAGCTTCTCTTCATTTGTTGTTCTCTTTGCATGTATTTCTATGTAGTTTATTTCCTTTCCATTTGCAAATATATTGTTTCCACTTAAATATCCATTTCTTCTTTCTGTATCCATGACAGTTCTTCTTTCTACCGAGCGAGGTGGCGCAGTGGTTCGACACTGGACTCGCATTCGGGAGGACGACGGTTCAATCCCGCGTCCGGCCATCCTGATTTAGGTTTTCCGTGATTTCCCTAAATCGCTCCAGGCAAATGCCGGGATGGTTCCTTTCAAAGGGCACGGCCGACTTCCTTCCCCGTCCTTCCCTAATCCGATGAGACCGATGACCTCGCTGTCTGGTCTCCTTCCCCAAACCAACCAATCTTCTTTCTAAATCGTTCATAGGGCTACTACTTAAAATGAGAGATGTATTATCTGCATACTATACATGACTACATCTTATTTTACTGAAAGTGCAATGTCATTTACATACAATATAATCATTAGTGGACCAAATGTTGAGCCTTGTGCAACCCCATACTTTCACACTTTCTCTTCTATAAATGAGATTATTAGGCTGGCTGCATTCCCAGATACCAAATCTGTGCAGTTTACCTAACTGAGTATTATGGCATTCAGAGTTTAAGGCTTTTTGAAATATCTATAAATACGTTACAAACTTTCTTTTGTTCTTCCAAAGCCCAGATTATGCATCTCATGAAACTTACCACAGCTGTTTTTGTAGACTTTTCTTTCCTAAATCCATGCTGTTCTTCATCCAGGATATTTTGTTTTTCTATGAATTAACTCTGTTTGTAACAGATATTGCTTAAATTTTTGATAAGGTGGGTGTAATCAGTGTTGGTCTGCAGTTTCCAGCATCTCCTTTTTCGCTGCCTTTGTAAATTGGCACTACTTTACTCTTTATCAGACTTAGGGGAACTGTCCCTTCTCCATTACCGAGTTCAATAGGAATATCAGATGCTTAACCAGGTACTATGAACAGTGTTTGACTACTTTTGCTAATATTTCATCTGTGCCCTGTGTGTCTGTTTTCCATTGATCTGATTATATCTGTACCTTCTGTTTCATGTGTTGGAAATAGGAATAGACATTCTGTTATTTCTGGTGGAGCTGTACTCTTTTCAGTCTACGCTTCATTTTGTTTCATTGCCTTCTAAACTATATTACAGAATACTGATTTAAAGTGGAACAAACTTCAAGCAGGTCAGTCAGATCTTTTACCTGTGCTGTAAGTACTATGCTCCAGCTTTCTGCTTCATTTAAGTCATTCCTGATTGTATTTATGTGACTGTCTTAGAAATAATTGATGAAGCAACCGTTTGATCTTGCAATCATGTCAGTTCCACTTGCCATATCATCTTTCTGCATTATCCCTTTCCCTGCGCCGCGCCATCCCTGCGCCGCGCCATCCCTGCGCCGCGCCATCCCTGCGCCGCGCCATCCCTGCGCCGCGCCATCCCTGCGCCGCGCCATCCCTGCGCCGCGCCATCCCTGCGCCGCGCCATCCCTGCGCCGCGCCATCCCTGCGCCACTTGCAGCAGGGATGCACACAAAAGCGCCACTCCACCTCCTTCCCCCAGCTGCATTAATTGTTATGAAGACCATGCTGCTTCTTCTCGTTCTTGTCCCGTCTATCAAGACAAGCAGGCTGTTCAGGAGATAAGGATGAAGAAGGAGGTACCTTATCCTGTTACCCAGAAACTGTTGGCCAGCCATAAACAGACTGTGTTAGCCTCTCCCCATCCCACAAAAAACATGGCTACACAAACTTGTGAGTTACAGTTCAGTTCGATGGTGGCAAAGTCACCTCACCTTCGAGCTGACACTCCGTCTCCCACTTCCCGGGCTGTAGATTATGCTACCCGTTCTTCGCCCTCACCGACGAAGACAGTTGCAACGCAGCCAGCAAACCATACATTCAGAAAGTAATATTCCCGGGAAGATATCTTGCGTACCTCGAGTTCGCAGCCGTCTGGCTCTTCTGCCAATCGCCAAAAGCTAAAACAATCATCCAAAGGCAAACAGTCTTCCCCCTCTCCGACGCGTCGGACCTCTTAGACTCATCGGTCCTTTTCAACTCGTCGGTCCTTTTCAACTACCGGCACTGGGGACATTCCATTGATCCCACTGAGTTGATGGACGAAGATCATCCACCTGTGGATTCCAGTGGCTGTCCTCCCTCGACAGCTCGCCCTAAGCAGCCATCAAGGTGAGTGTTTCTTCTTCATTCTCCAATGTTCCTAAATTTTATGGCCCTTTTACAATGGAATATCTGTGGCCTTCGGTATAACAGGGCAGACCTCCAGCTGCTCTTGCGATTGCAATGTACACTTGTAGTCTGTCTCCAAGAAACCAAACTACGTCCTCAAGACCATTTTGCTCTTTCCCATTTTACTTCACTATGGATGGACCTCCCCCTTACAGCAGAGATTCCTGCTCATGGTGGGGTCATGCTGCTTTTACAAGATGATGTTTGTCATCATCGTATTGCCTTGCACACCCACCTGCAAGCAGCTGCTGCCCATGTTTTCCTTCCTGAATTTACCTTTTCCCTCTGCACCATTTATATCCTTTCGTCTTCTGCTGTCACTAGGGCAGACCTGATGCAGCTTGTTGCTCAGCTTCTTCCATCCTTTCTGTTCCTTGGTGACACCAATGCCCACCATCTTCTTTGGGGCTCACCTGTTGCCTGCCTGAGAGGTTCTCTTTTGGCGGATCTTCTTAATCATGTTAATCTTAGGTGCCTTAACACTGGCAAAGCCACATTCCCCTCTGATTCCCACGTAGACCTCTCGATCTGCTCTGCCCAGCTCGCTTGACGTCTCAAGTGGTGTGCTGTTTCTGATACTAGAGTAACCACTTCCCTTATGTGACTCGCCTGTACAATCATAGCCCGCCACATTGATCCCCTCATTGGAAATTCTCTCTTGCTGACTGGAGGCTATATTCCTCCTTGGCAGTCTTTGACGACTGGACGTTTCCCAGCTGCGATGATCAGGTCGAGCACCTCGTGGACGTTATTCTCTCGCCTGCTGAATCCTCTATCTCTCATACCACTACTTCTCCCCATTGGGTCCCAGTCCATTGGTGGACTGTACATTGCGGCAATGCGATTCGTGCCTGATGATGTGCACTTCGTGTCCTACATTAACGAACTGCATCTGCTACAAGCAACTATGTGCACATTGCCGTCGCACTATTAAGGAAAGCAATAAAGCGTCCTGGGTTTCCTTCACCAGCTCGTTCAATAGATTTACTCCATCCTCTCTCATTTGGGGTGGTCTGCGCTGGCTTTCCGGGACTACCACACACTCCTCGATTTTTGGTCTGACTGTGGCGGGAAATGTCGTAGTCGATATTTCCAACGCTTTGGGTTGGTAATTTGCAGAGGTTTCAAGCTCCACCCACTACCATCCTGCCTTCCTTCCTCAGAAATAGGTGGAGGCGGCTCGTCCAATCTCTTTTCTCTCTTTGAATTGGAAATGCTACAATACTCTTTTTAGCAGGAGGGAGCTCGAGTGTGCTCTCTCCTCATTCAGGTCTTCTGCTCCCAAGCCCGATACAGTCCACATCCTCATATTGCAGAATCTTCCTCCTGTGGGAAAATGCTTTCTCCTCGATACCTACAACCGTATTTGGACTGACGGTATATTTCCCACCCTCTGGCGTGAAGCATTTATTATTCCCCTACCTAAGCCTGGTAAAGATACATCTCTTCCTTCCAGCTATCGTCCAATTTCCCTTACCAGCAGCGTTTGTAAGGTGATGGGACGCATGGTCAATGGTCGGTTAGTGTGGTGGCTGGAGTCACACCATCTTCTCACGAATGTTCACTGTGGATTCCGAAAGTGCCGCTCCGCAGTTGATCATCTCATCACCCTGTCGAAGTTCATCATGAATAATTTTCTGCAGAAGCGAAAAACAGTGGCCGTTTTCTTTGATTTGGAGAAAGCCTATGATACCTGTTGGTGGAAGTGCATTCTACATACTAAGCACACATGGGGCCTCCACAGTCATCTTCCCACTTTCATCCGGGAATTTTTAACGGACTGAGTTTTCCAGGTACGTATGGGTTCCTCCTTATCCCACACCTTTTCACAGGAGAACGGGGTGCCTCAGGGCTCCATACTGAGTGTCGTCCTTTTCGCCATAGCCATCAACCCCATTACCGAGTGCCTTCCAGCGGGCATTTCCGGCTCTCTTTTCGTTGATGACTTTGCTATTTATTGCAGCTCCCAGAGGACGTGTCTCCTGCAATGCTGTCTTCAGTGTTGTCTGGACCATTTCTATTTGTGGAGTGTCACAAATGGTTTCCGCTTTTCTGCTACCAAATCCATTTGTGTCAACTTCTGGCAGTACACGTTTCTTCCACCGTCCTTGCGACTGGGTCAAAATGCTCTCCCATTCGTGGATGCAACGAAGTTATTAGGGCTTATGTTCGATAAGAAACTCAGTTGGTCTCCCCACATGTCCTACCTGGCTGCACGCTGCACCCGGTCCCTCAATGTCTTTCGTGTATTGAGTGGTACTTCTTGGGGGGCTGAGTAGACTGTCCTCCTGCGCCTCTATCGATCTCTTGTCCACTCCAAATTGGATTATAGATGCATTGTCTACTCCTCTGCATGGTCTTCTATCTTATGTCGTGTAAATACAATACAGAATTTGGGGATCCGTCTCGCCACTGGTGCCTTCCGTACTAGCCCTGTTGAGAGTCTCTATGCAGAAGCCAGTGAACTGCCACTGTCATACCGGCACAACATCCTAGTCATGTCGGCTTTCTTCCATGCCAGGCCACCCAACTTCTGACCCTTTTTTTTTATGACATTCTTGACCGCCAGTACAAGAGGTACGTTTCTTCTCTGAGGCCTCCCGACATTCGCTTTCGTCTCCTGCTTCAGCAGCTGCAGTTCACTTACTGCCACTTTCCAAATGGGGGAGAGCCCTTCACCACCTTGGCTTCAAACCTAGGTTTGTGTTCATTTTGACCTCAGCTCATTCCCGAAGGATTCGATTCCCAAAGTGACATATCGCTGCAAATTTCTCGAACTTCGCTCACAACTCGCCTATAGCATATTTTTGTACACTGATGATTTGCAGTCTGCCCATGGCATTGGCTGTGCTTTTGTCGTTCAAGCTGATAAGTTTCAATACTGGCTTCTCGACCAGTGCACAATTTTTACAGCAGAGCTTTTTGCCCTCTATCAGGCTGTTCACTACGTCCAGAGGCACCAGGTCACTCGCTGTGTGATCTGCTTTGACTGCCTCAGTGCCCTTCAGAGTCTGGATGATCCCGATCCAGTCCACCCCATCATTCGACGGATCCAGGACTGCCTCCATTTGCTCCCAGATGGGGGAGCCCAAGTGATGTTCATGTGGGTTCCTGGCCATGTTGCTTTGCCTGGGAATGACGCTGCTGATGCTGCCGCCAAGGCTGCTGTCCGTCTTGGTCGGCCCGCCTCTTACTCTGTTCCCTCACAAGATATTTGTACTTTTGTCTATCAGCGTATCACATCACTTTGGTGCTCCCTTCATGGGAACAAACTCAGAGGAGTGAAACCTCTCCCAGCAGCCTGGTTAACTTTCTCCCGGCTCGGCCGCTTTAGTCACCACCCCTTCTTGAGTGGCGACCTTGCGCCCATCTGTCCTTTCTGTAGCCAACCATTAACGGTCAGACAATTCCTGATGCTCCTATTATAGCCACTTACGTCTCAGGGTCGGCCTGCTGCCCACTTTGCTGAACATTTTAGCAGATGTCGTGTGAGCTGTGGCTCGTGTTTTAAGTTTTTTAGAAAACAGTAATATGGCAAAAGAAATTTGATATCTACCTGGTGACTCCTGTTTCTTGTCGACGTCTTTTAGATAGTCTTCCGTAAAGTCTTGATGTTTTAGATTTGTTTTTTCTTTCTTTTTGTATTGGACCCCGCAACGGTTTTTTCCCTAATGCGTTCCCAGCATTCTGTGGTTCTTTACTGGGCACTTATGACCTTAGACGTTTTGCACCCTACCCCCCGCTTTCCCCCCTGCTTCCCCCCTTCTACCCCCCACTTCCCCCCTTCTCCCTCCCACTTCCCCCCTTCTCCCCCCTTCTCCCTCCCACTTCCCCCCTTCTCCCCCCTTCTCCCTCCCACTTCTCCCCTTCTCCCCCCTTCTCCCTCCCACTTCCCCCCTTCTCCCCCTGCTTCCACCCACTTCCCCCCTTCTCCTCCCTGCTTCCACCCACTTCCCCCCTTCTCCCTCCCACTTCCCCCCTTCTCCCTCCCACTTCCCCCCTTCTACCCCCGCTTCCCCCTTCTCCCCCCTTCTCCCCCCTGCTTCCCCCTTCTCCCCCCTGCTTCCCCCCTTCTCCCCCCTGCTTCCCCCCTTCTCACCCTGCTTCCCCCCTTCTCACCCTGCTTCCCCCCTTCTCACCCTGCTTCCCCCCTTCTCACCCTGCTTCCCCCCTTCTCACCCTGCTTCCCCCCTTCTCCCCCTGCTTCCCCCCTTCTCCCCCTGCTTCCCCCCTTCTCCCCCTGCTTCCCCCTTCTCCCCCTGCTTCCCCCCTTCTCCCCCTGCTTCCCCCCTTCTCCCCCTGCTTCCCCCCTTCTCCCCCTGCTTCCCCCCTTCTCCCCCTGCTTCCCCCCTTCTCCCCCTGCTTCCCCCCTTCTCCCCCTGCTTCCCCCCTTCTCCCCCTGCTTCCCCCCTTCTCCCCCTGCTTCCCCCTTCTCCCCCTGCTTCCCCCCTTCTCCCCCTGCTTCCCCCCTTCTCCCCCTGCTTCCCCCCTTCTCCCCCTGCTTCCCCCCTTCTCCCCCTGCTTCCCCCCTTCTCCCCCTGCTTCCCCCCTTCTCCCCCTGCTTCCCCCCTTCTCCCCCTGCTTCCCCCCTTCTCCCCCTGCTTCCCCCCTTCTCCCCCTGCTTCCCCCTTCTCCCCCTGCTTCCCCCCTTCTCCCCCTGCTTCCCCCCTTCTCCCCCTGCTTCCCCCCTTCTCCCCCTGCTTCCCCCCTTCTCCCCCTGCTTCCCCCCTTCTCCCCCCCTGCTTCCCCCCTTCTCCCCCCCTGCTTCCCCCCTTCTCCCCCCCTGCTTCCCCCCTTCTCCCCCCCTGCTTCCCCCCTTCTCCCCCCTGCTTCCCCCCTTCTCCCCCCCTGCTTCCCCCCTTCTCCCCCCTGCTTCCCCCCTTCTCCCCCCTGCTTCCCCCCTTCTCACCCCGCTTCCCCCCTTCTCACCCCGCTTCCCCCCTTCTCCCCCCCTGCTTCCCCCCTTCTCACCCCGCTTCCCCCCTACTCCCCCCGCTTCCCCCCTACTCCCCCCGCTTCCCCCCTACTCCCCCCGCTTCCCCCCTACTCCCCCCGCTTCCCCCCTACTCCCCCCGCTTCCCGCCTACTCCCCCCGCTTCCCCCCTACTTCCCCCGCTTCCCCCCTACTCCCCCCACTTCCCCCCTACTCCCCCCGCTTCCCCCCTACTCCCCCCGCTTCCCCCCTTCTCCCCCGCTTCCCCCCTTCTCCCCCCTTCTCCCCCCGCTTCCCCCCTACTCCCCCCGCTTCCCCCTGCTTCCCCCCCTTCTCCCCCCGCTTCCCCCCTTCTCCACCCGCTTCCCCCCTTCTACCCCCGCTTCCCCCCTTCTCCCTCCGCTTCCCCCTTCTCCCCCCGCTTCTTCCCTTCCCCCTTCTCCCCCGGCTTCTCCCCTTCTCCCCCTGCTTACCTCCTTCTCCCACGCGCTTCCCCTCCCCCCCCCCACCCCTCCACAAAAATCTTCTTGAATATTACATTTCCTATATCTTTCATAAGGATTTTTTAAATCCTCTCTAGCATTAAATAATTACTATTAAAAACAGTCTTGAACACGATTTATTTAACAAGGTGACCGGTTTCGACCACTACTGTGGTCATCTTCAGACCATTGAGTAGGAACCTCTTTCTGTTGGAGAATCTTTAGTAGTGATTCTCCAACAGAAAGAGGTTCCTACTCAATGGTCTGAAGATGACCACAGTAGTGGTCGAAACCGGTCACCTTGTTAAATAAATCGTGTTCAAGACTGTTTTTAATAGTAATTATTTATAAGACATTGATCACTGCTGTTCCCGTAATGCATTCAAAAGTAATTCTCTAGCATTCATGATACTACTGGTGATCCACTTCTAACTATGTATGATATTTACCTTCTGCTGACCTCTGGACAAACTGTTTTTATGTGATGAAAGTTTTTCAGCTTTATCCCACATTACTGCTATATACAGCTTTCCAGTCTTCTGATCTGAGTAACATTTTCAATATGTTGAGTTTTCCAACATTTGTCAGCCAATGCTCAAAAACTATACTTCCATTTTTCAGTGTTATGGAAGCATCCGATTCCGCCTGTCTTGTTTGACCTGTGACATCGTCGAGATGGTGGACACATCCAATACATACAGTATGGTGACCTTAACATCACCACATGTACATACACGAATAGAAATAAGTGACACTGGAATAGTTCAGTCGAGTAATAAAATGAGACTAACTTGACAATCCTGATAAATAGGAGGTTTAGGAGATGGACAAGCTAAATATAAGACAGTACAGAAAAGAGCACATCCCAAAATAAAATATTATCTACAAAATCACAAAAAATTGTCAGAAGACTGCATAATGCAACAAACATGGAAACCACAAGGATCGTACATTTCACTTCACGAAACTCTTGATACCAAAAATCCAAAACACGCAACTCCAAAATGTTGTATGACAAAATTCCCCTCAGCCATATGGCTCAAACAAATCCAGTGATACAAAACCACCACACACACACTGAAAACCCCAAACCCACAGGTTCACTTAACCAGTTAAAATAGAAACAAAAAAGCTGTACACCTAAACAAGCAAATCACAAGTAAAGAATTAAAAACCAAATTTAGAAAAATACTTTCCAACCAAAGCCACCAATGAATACAACTACGTTGGTCACCCCCCCTCCCCCCCATCCTCCACCCCTCTTCAGCATACAGCAAAGGGACAGAATTTACCACAATAACCGTGCACACATTACGATATCAACACAAAACCAAACCAGCCTTCAGAAAACAAAACGAATAATTCATCAAAGACTTAAAGATGAAGGATAACAAAAATAAAACGTAAGTAAAACAATCTCCCTGATGACCAACGTAAATCGCCCTAACCGGGTCCCCCTGTCGGAGAGATTGCCAAATATTGTCATGGCGACACCTTCTAGTGCAAGAAGCCATGACTCTTAGTGAACTCCATACTCACATTGCACATGACACATGACATACTGGGTTCTATTATAAAAGAAGTATTTGAGCCACTCGTATATCTATGAACTTATTGCGTATGCTCATATCTTCATTAACAGCCTGCAATGGTGCACCATGTCAAATGCTTTCCGGAAATCTAGAAATATGGTATCTGGTTGATGCCCTTCAGCCATTGTTTGCAGTGTATCATGTGAGAAAATGGAGAGCTGAGTTTCACACGTGCAATGCTTTCTAAAACAATGCTGATTCATGGGCTTAAGCTTCTCAGTCTGTATATTCGAACTGAGACACCACTGTGGCACGGTTTGGCGGCCATGAGAAATATGGGCTCTGCAACAAGTGCGTGACGTCACACTAGTTGCTTGTCTGCCACACGTGCCAAACGCTCAGTGCCATGCAGGGTCTACAGGAAATCAATATGTAGCTGAAATGGTACCAACTGAAGATCTTAACTTTGTTGTGTGCTATAGGGAGCCTGCATACATTTAAACACACTGTCAAGAATCATCAAGCTGAATTCCTGCAACGACCTAATTGTCGATCGTATCTTCATCCCCCACAACCCAGAGAGAATAACTATTAAATTTTTGTCATATACATCTCTACCAAAAATGAGAAAAACACCATTACATTTCAGTCCATAAAAAGCGTGCAATACTAATCACACCTTAGACAAACACGAAATAATAAATCAACGTAATTCACTGGCAACACAGGACTTTCCTCTAAGAACCACCTCATAGAAAGATTACGGAAAGTCAAATAACTATCACACATAAGACAAACATCTTCTGACATGAACGTCCAACAGTTGAGTGCACCACCAAATACAACAATGAACCACCTAAAAACACGACCACACTCAAAAACACCCAACCCGAGGTCCAAGAGAAAGATGAGCAAAAGTGCATATGGCACAGCACCTGATACCACAGATTGCCAACAGCTGTCTCCGGTGGGGAACGAGAAACTTTTCAGATGAGTTTAATGATTCTTGACTGTGTGTTTAAATGCATACAGGCTCCCAATAGCACACAACAAAGTTAAGATCTTCAGTGGGTACCATTTTAGTTACATATTCAGTTCCTGTGGACTCTGCGAGGTACTGAGCGTTCACCAAGTGTGGCAGACAGGCAACTAGTGTGATGTCACGGGCTTGTTGCAGGGCCCATGTTTCTTGTGGGCGCTGAACTGTGCCACAGTGATCTCTCTGTTCGAATATACAGACTGAGAAGCTTATGTCCATAAATCAGCATTGTTTTAGAAAGTGTTGTGTGACCTCCCCTTCTCTCTTTGCTCCATTTGTTTCGCTGATCTTTCCTCTTCTTTCTTCCTTCTTCGTACCGCAGCTATATCTCAGGGTTTCAATGCAGAAATGTAGTGAGAAGGGCGCACATGTTTGTGGTGGTTCACGATATCGTAGTGCTGTTAGGGAACATCACTCGTGCCTCTGGGTTAAGAAGACTGACGACTGAAGTACTAAAATACTAAAATTTTTCAAAAGAAAAACATGTATGTGCTCTCTTTTCCTTTAAAACTATAAATGGTAGCGTAGCTAGTACTATCTATTGTTCTACTAAACTGAATGAGCGTAACACCATTGATGAAGTTTCAACCTTGAAAGAAGTTAATTAATAACAATTAGCTGAAATAAAAAAACTCATCCAATCCAGAAGTTACTCACACTTAGAGTAATTAGTTTCTGATGTGTGTGTAACGGTCATTAATACTTAAAAGATCGTTTCAATAATGTGGAAAGGCGTCCAACATGATTATGGCTCCCACAATGGGAATTAACAGACTTTGAATGCAGAATAGTAGTCGAGGCTAGACCTGTGCTGCTCCGGCGTAAAGTCGAGCGCCGGCGCGCCGGTCAGGAATGTTAAAGCAGAGAGATCTGTGAAGAAGACATCAGCCAATAGCATGCAGACCGACCCCTCTCTAGGATGACAACGGGACAGCGGAGGCGTCTACACGAAGAGGACATAAGTGCTGTGCTGCCTGGCCACAGCCCACTTGAAGACTACCCGTTGTACGAGCTCTACATCAGCGACTTAGGAACTGTATTATTTCACTTGTATTAGGAATTCTATTTATTGCAGAGATTTTCTTATTTTGTCTGTCACTCATTGCTTGCAACACATCATTGTAAATTCTCAAACCCATTACTGGCCATTGTTCCTTTTTTGGGACGCGTATATTTTACTTATTTCTACGTAAGCAATGGAGCTTTTAGCCTTTATTGTTGCACCTGTAGGTTCAACTAACTGCTATAATTCCTGTAAATGTAAAATAAATAACTTTTTTCTAAGTACTTCACGTCAGGAAAATTATAAACTTGCCGATTTTTTTGGTTCTCGCACTTGGCAGCACTGTAGTGCTGCTGGTAGTTCCTGGACGACAATGGGCCGTGATTTAGTTTTCTGAGTGTGTTTGTTATGAACATATGGATGTCTGTGTAAGATTAAGTATACTTCAGATTTTTTTCAAGTAAGTGCAATATCGATATATTTTATGCATCCCAGTAATGGGACAATGGCATGTTACACTATCATTTATTGTTGATGTGTCCTATTCTTGTATACACGTATTATACAGAGAAGAAGTGCATTGGATAAAATCACCATGCATGGACTTACACTTGAAGAAATTCTAGCAGAACTAGAGAACCATCAAGATGGTGACGATGAAGATGATGACGTAGAATTGGCGATTATTCCACCCGAAGCAGACGTAATAACACATGAAGAAGACATTGATGAAAATGTACTGAACAATGAGTCTGTTGTACAAGATGTGGCTGGTACTTTAGAGCTCATAACCAGCCGAGATGAAGCTAATGCTACTGTTGTACCTCCAGAAGCCGAAAGAAGGTAAGTGGTATAAATGTCAACCAACGTACACAAACACTAGTGAACCAGGGAAGAGCAACAAACATTATGTTGCGGAATGTCTGGCAAATAAGACAGTGCCCCAGGTGTGTGAGAATTTTTTTTTCTGGGAAACTATTGGATACTATTATTGAACAAAGCGAAATCTTTGCTTGCCAACATAACAAAATAAATTTTCTGCTAACCAAAGAAGAACTAAAATCATGTATTGGCATACTGCTTCTGAGTGGTTATCATAGGCTTCCCCTAGAGAATATGTACTGGGAACAGGCTCCTTATGTTGGTGTTCCTTTAGTCTTCAACACCACGTCAAGAAACAGATTTTGGCAAATAGGGAGATTCATTCATCTCAATGACAACTCCAAAATAGACAGAAACGACAGATGTACAAACTGAGGTTGTACTTTGAAATGCTGAAAAAGGAATTTGGTAAATTTGGCGTATTTAATTCAGAACTCTCAATTGATGAAATGATGGTACATTATTATGGCAAACATTCAGCTAAAATGTTTCTGAGAGGAAACCCTATCAAATTTGGATTTAAAATTTGGTGTCTCAAAAGTTCCAATGGCTTTCTTTATAATTTTTCGCCATACTGTGGCAAGACTGACAACAAACAGGAGCCTTTAGGTGCAAGGGTAATAAATGAACTAACCAGCATGATTCCACAATCAGAGTATCCGAATTATAAGCTTTTCTTTGACAAGTTTTTCAGCAGTGTTGACACACTGATCACACTCAGAAAGAGTAAAATGAAAGCTACAGGAACAATAAGAGATCTGAACTAATACATGTCCTTTGATTGACTCGAAAAGAATGGCAAAATAAAAGGAACGTGGATTCTGTGACTACATGTTTGACAAAGAGAACGAAGTTCTGGTTGTGAAATGGAGTGACAACAAACCAGTATGTTTAGCAACAAATTACAGTACTACTACTCCTCAGAGTTCCACTAAAAGATACTCACGAGCAAATAAAAAGGAAATACCTGTTAATGGCACACCTCATTGAATTATACAATGCCCATATGGGTGGCGTAGATCTACTGGACAAGCAGATATCACTTTATAGGACGAGGATAAGGTCAAAGAAATGATGGTGGCCATTATTCACACAGATGACAGATATCTGCGTAGTAAACGCATGGCGTGCATACCAAATTGCTAACTCTAATGAGCTCCTCTCACTTTTGGATGTCCGACGGAGAATAGTGATGTTTTACCTATCAAAGAAAACAGGATCAGTACCAAAACGCGCGCAGAGGACCACAAGGAAGCAAATTGATGGGAGGACTGGTGAGCACAGATGTACGACTAGATTCAAGAAATCATTTCATTGTGCCAGTAAAACACAGAAGAGATGTGCTTAGTGCAAGAAACAAAAACAAAAATTTGTGATAGGTGCTCAAAAAAACGGCTCTGAGCACTATGGGACTTAACATCTGTGGTCATCAGTCCCCTAGAACTTAGAACTACTTAAACCTAACTAACCTAAGGACATCACACACATCCATGCCCGAGGCAGGATTCGAACCTGTGACCGCAGCAGTCGCGTGGTTCCGGACTGAGCGCCTAGAACCGCTAGACCACCGCGGCCGGCTGTGATAGGTGCAATGTTGGTGTACACGACTAGTGTTTTGCTTCATGTAATACTGAATAGACATTCAATAATATTAGAACATTCTTTATTTATTGTTTGTATTGGTTCTCACAATATTATGCATGGAGAATAAGGTTGTGAATTTGGATAGCGTATTTGGCCAATGTCCCAAAAATGGGACGGTCTGTGGTTTTTGTTCTAATAAACTGAAAATTTTCAAAACAACTTCTTATTCAATTAATCACTCAATGTAACGTATTTATGTGTAAAAGTTTGCAAAAAATGGTCCGATAGAGTTTTGGCCAGTAATGGGTTAAGTATTGTCATTTATCTTACTGTAATAATTCATTAATACAATTTGCTTGAATTGTTGCTTAGCGATCCGAGAAGCAGGTTTTCTACACACCCCATATTTGACGAGTAGGCAGGACACAACACTTGCGATGTTCCACTTTGGAAATTGTTCAATATTCTGAGATCAACAGCGTCAAGGGTGTGCCGAGAATAGCAAATTTCACATAAAGACCGAGAGCAGTGGTGATTGTGTAGAGTGGTCAGTGCTAACAGACAAGCGATACTGCACGAAGTAACTGCAGAAATCAATGTAGGACGTACAATGAACTTATCTCTTAGGACCGTGTGGCAAAATTTGGCAGCAGACGACTGATGTGAGTGCCTTTGCTAACAGCACGACTTCGCCTTGAGTGCCTCTCCTGGCTTCGTGGTGATACCAGTTGGGCTCTAGATGACTGGAAAACTGTGGCTTCGTCAGATGAGAGCCAATTTCACTTGCTAAGATGGTAGGGTTCGAGTGTGGTGCGGATCCCCACTAAGCTGGAGACAAGGCACTGTGCAAGCTGGTGGCAGATACGTAATGTTGTAGGCTGTGTTTACATGAAATGGACTAGGTCCTTTGATCCAACTGAAACCGATCATTGACTGGAAGAGGTTACAGTCGACTACTCGGAGACCATTTGCTGTCATTCAACAATGGAATTTTTAAGGATGACAATGCACCGTGTCATTGGACCACAATTGTTCTGGACAGTGAGAGTGAATGATTTGGCCACCTGTATCACCCAACACACACTGATCAGCCAGAACATTACGACTACTGACTGGCTGTTGATATAAACCCATCCAGACCGTAGCAGTGTCACCTGGTGAGAAATGATTGCTAGTCAGACACAAGCATGGTGCATGTAGTATCAGTGAGTGTATCATGATCTGTCTTGAGTTTGACTGAGAGCAGATTTTGATGGCCTGGAGGCTCAGAATGAGCATTTTGGAAGCTGCACAAATTGTCAGGTGTTCAAAGAGTGCTGTGGTGAGTGTCTTCCACTCGTGGCATAACCGAGGTGAAACCACATCTAGATATCATAGGGTTGGGTGGCCACCTCTCATTATAGATGTCGGATGTCGTAGGCTGGACAGACTGGTAAAACAGGAGAAGCAGAAAACTGTGGCGGAACTAACACCAGACTTTAATGCTAGGCAGAGTACAAGTGTGTGTGAACACGCAGTTCACCGAACACTAACGATGGGCCTCAACAGCTGACAACCAGTGCATGTGCCAATGTTAACATCGCAACATCGGCAGCTATGACTGAAATGAGCACATGACCCTCAGTACTGGATGTTGGCGCAGTGGCAGTGCATTGCACAGTCTGATGAATACCGATGCCATTGTCTTCCAGGAGAACAGCTCCTTGATACCTATACTGCGGGACGGCGACAAGTTGGCGGCAGCTCCAATTGCTCTGAGGACCTTCCACGTGAGCATCCACATGTCCAGTGGAGCTTGTGCAAGGCACCATGATGGCTAAGGGGTATCGTACGCAGGTTGCAGACCACAGACACTACTTTGTGACGATTGTGTTTCTGACGGCAGTTGTAATTTTCAGCAAGATAGGGCACCGTGTCACAAAGCCAGGAGTATGATGGAATGGTTTGAGGAACGCACTGGTGAATTCCAGTTGATGTGCTGGTCCCCCAACTCGACAGATCTGAACATGATCAAACACGTCGCACTTCCTCACCCCCCCCCCCCCCCTCCCCTCATCATCTCCCCCCTCTCTCTCATCCCCTCCCCACTCCCCCTAGAATTTGCAGGGATTATGTGACTTGTGTATGCAGATGTGCTGCCAATTCCTTTCAGCGACCTTCCAAGGCCTCATTGCTTCCATGCCACAATGTGTCGCTGCTGTCACCTGTGCCAAAGGTGGACCTACTGGCTATTACGTAGGTGGTCATAACGTTCTGGCTGATCAGCGTAAACCCCATCAGCGTTGGACATTGTCGAAGGTCAGTCTGTGCACAAACTCCTGCACTGACAACACTTTCAGAGTTATGGATGGCAACAGACGCAGCAGGGCTCAATATTTCTGCAGGGAAATTGCAACAACATGTTGGGTCTGTGCCACATTGAGTTGTTGCACTACTTCAGGCAAAAGGTGGTCCAACACGATATTAGGAGGTACGATATGACTTGTGACCTTGGCATAAAATTCTCTATTACTGTCTTGACATTGTGTTTTGGTATTTTGTTCATGCATCTGACAGATTTTTGTAGAACAATGAAAACAGTCAGTTATTGACAAAATTATTTGATCTGGTAGATAAAACATCTACTCGCCAAGCGGCAGCAGAACACCCACATAGAAGATGGTTGCAATTGGCAAGCTTTCGGAGCCAGTGGCTCCTTCAGGCAGAAGGGTTCAAGTGGAAGGAAGTGGGGTGAAAGAAAAGGACTGGAAAGGTCTAGGAAAAGGGATAGATTTCGGGAAAGTCACCCAGAAGTGCGGGTCAGGGGAGGCTTAACTGTGTGGGATGAGAAGGAAAGACTGATGTTTGGGGACTGCATCTGACGAGATCTGAAAATCTGAGTGCTTAAAGGTGGAAGATAGTGTAGTATAGAGTGAGATTACTGCTTAAACGCTGTGCACGAGTTAATAAAGAGTGAAAAGCTAAGAGCATTGTACATAACAGAGGTGGGAGGGGCAGTGAAAACTAGATGGGAAAGACAATGAAAGCTGTAGAAAACTAAAATGATGTGGAGCAAAGAGTAGTTACAGTGAAGAAATTCTAAGACAGAAGAAATTAACGTAAATTAATGCCAGGTGGGTGGCGAGAACCAAGGACATGTTGTAGCGCTAGTTCCCACCTGTGTAGTTCTGAGAAACTGGTGTCTGGGGGAAGAATCCAGGCTTCACCACTGCCTCCCAGACCAAGAATAACCCATAACCTCTAAGAACCAGTCACAACAGTACAGTGTCCTTAACCTCTCATCTAGAGCACTTTCCCCTCCTGAATTGTTGCTTATATTGTGGGTAATGGCCTCACAGAGTTATGCAGTTGTCCTCGGTCGGTGTATTCTTGTACACTTGGCTTTTAAGATAACCCCACAAGAAAAATTTCGGGACTCGGGGGTGGGAGCACAATTTTTTTTTTTAGATTATTTGGTCACCGAACAAATTAGTTAAAAGTTGCATGCAAGCGTCGATCATTTGACACCTTGCTCCATCTTGTCGGAAATAACCTTGTCTAAGATTGATGTCATCTAGCTGCTCCACAAACGTGTTGAAGATGCCCGTACAAAGTGTAGTGTCTGCGATTGTATCAAAGGGAGTGGGGCCAGCAATCCTGGAAGCAATCTCTGGACGGTTAATTAGAAACACCTGAAATCAGTTATGGTAACACATTCTTATTTCACAATCTGTTTCTCGGAACGCTTACACCACATGTACTCTGTACGGTCGCAGTGCCGATTCCTCCGCAGCTCTCCGACGAGCGCCGTACGAAACGCCTCACTCGACAAGACGACTTCCTCGTAGAGTTCTCAGAGTGTCTTTGAACATGATAACTAACCTCTGTGCTAGGTGGTGATATATGTTTACCACTGTCACTGTTTAGTAGGCTACACCCGTTGTCTCCAGCTTCCTTACAATCGATAAAATTGTTGCCTGTGTCGGAACATGGCAGACATTGAATTATCTCCAGAATGCCCATTATGTTGTAACCAGTGAGTCTCTCGTCGTCGTCGTCGTCGTCGTTGTCGTCGTCGTCGTCGTCGTCGTTGTCGTCGTCGGTGGTGGTGGTGGTGGTGGTGGTGGTGGTGGTGATGGTGATGGTTGTTTTGGGTTGTACAAGTGCTTAACAGCAAGGTTATCAGTGGCCTTACAGATGTCAAAAGAAACAAATATGGGCAAGAGGAGTAAAGGCTTTGGCTCACTCACTGACTTCTGGCTCAGTCACATTGGCCCATACAATCACGCTAAATGAGTCTGTTGTGCTTCTGAGTCTTCCTGACCTACTGAGATCATTAAAATCACTTTCCCATTTCTGTGAACTTTTGGAGGGAAATTATAACCCGTTGGTAGTTGAGCTTTAAACGAATCACCCTATACAGGGTGTCCCATGTATCTTGACCACCCTAAATAACTGTTTGTCCAGATTCAAATTGCAAAATGTTTCAAGCAAATTTTCTTTAGCCATCAGAAGGACATCAATCAGCATGCTTGCCTTCGTGGTAGCTTTGTTTTTTTTTTTTTTTTACAAATGTACGAACAGCGGTATGACTTTTTTAAATGGCACCCTGTATTTTTTATTCGGTAATTCATTTCCTCTCCTAAAGAGCAACTCAAAAATGTATCACAGTGTATCATTCACTGAAACACAACGTTATTAATTACGTAACACAACATTGACTTTGAGCCTGGGATCACAAACTCGTCCACATGCTGGAGTTGTCAGAAAACAAATGAAAACCAAGTAAAAACATAACACAAAACTGACTTTGACTCACCTGTTCCATTGCCCAGGAGTAGAACATTGAAAGGTGCTCGAAGTGGTGAACTTCGACACCGATACACTGGTGCACTCGTTGAATGAAAGAATTATTTACTGCTTCCAGTGTTGCCTGCTGCAGAGAATTCCAAGCAAGCACAATACGTTCAGGCATGTCCTCTGGAGTTGTTGGAATATCGCCATAGAAAACGTCTGTAGTGTGTCCCCAAAGAAAAAAGTCCAGAGGATTTATATCAGGAGACCTAGCAGGCCAAGTAACTGTTCCTCCTCGACCAATCCATCTGGCAGGATACCTTCGGTTCAGAACACGACGTGCACGCAAGGCATTATGTGCTGGACATCCATCGTGTTGATACCACAGAAGCATTCTCGTTCTTAGCGGCACTTCATCCAGAAGAGAAGGAAGAGTTCGTCTGAGGAAGTGGGCATACACTGTGCTGTTTAGACCACCATTGACGAAATAAGGGCCAATAATTGTAGTACGAAGCATCCCACACCAGACGTTGACTCTCCACTGACGCTGATGTTCCACATGTCTAAGCCACCGTGGGTTGTCGCTGGAGCAATAATGCATATTCCTTGTATTTACCTGTGCTTTGTTCGAGAAGGAACATTCATCGGTAAATAGAACAAGTTGGGGTTGGCAAGGATTTGCTGCTGTGTCCTCTGAGAGAACTGTACACGAATCTGGGAATCACTCCCATGCAATTCTTGGTGTAGGTGTACATGGCAAGGATGGAACCGGTGACGTGTAAGAATAGGATGTACACTGGTCTTAGGAATACCAGTCTCGTGTTCAAGCTGTCGTGTGCTCACGTATTGATTCATAGCAACGGAAGGGAGAACAGTAACTTCAGCAGCTTCGACTGAGCGAGTGCTTTGACGATTGCGCTGTTGTGGGTTGAAACTTCCCGTTTTCTGAAGCGTCACAGGCAGACGAGACAACATCTGTCGGGAAGGTGGATTCTTGTCAGTATATCGCTCTCTGTACAGTTCCGCTGTGTGCATAGCATTCTGCCTACCTTCAACAACAATAAAAAGAGACATTATGTCGATGCAGTTTGCATAGAGGACAGCCTTGTTGTATGCCTCCTCTACACAATAGTATTTAAAAGGACGAAACCACTGTACTAAATGTATCTGTACATAAGAAAACAGTATTGCAATTACTGTTCTGCTAACGTTACTTACCAATAGATCAATAGCATTTCTACCTTCTCTTCGTTGGAGTACATTCTACTCGCTCAACTCTTCAACTGACGATGGTTGAGGGACAGACACTTCAGTCTGGAACCGCGGTGCTGCTGCAGTCGCAGGTTCGAAACCTGCCTCGGGCATGGATGTGTGTGATGTCCTTAGGGTTAGTTAGGTTTAAGTAGTTCTAAGTCTTGGGGACTGATGACCACAGGTGTTAAGTCAGATAGTGCTTAGAGCCATTTGAACCATTTGAACGGAATGACGGGTGTGCATTCTACTTATGTTTACATTTGTCCTCTGTCAACGCCAGTACATGGATGTGTTCCATTACCCCGAGTAGCTGCACTAAGTGCTGGAAACGTCAACGTCAGTGTTGTGTTATGTAATTAATAACGTTGTGTTTCAGTGAATGGTACGCTGTGATACATTTTTGAATAGGTCTCTAGGAGACGGAATGAATTACGGAATAAAAAATACAGGATGCCATTTCAGAAAGTCATACCACTGTTCATATCTTTGTAAGAAGCAAAGCTACAACGAAGCCAATTATGCTGATGTTCCCCTGGCGGCTAAAGATCATTTGCTTGAAACGTTTTGTGATTTGCGTCTGGACAAACAGTTATTTAGGGTGGTCAAGATACATGGGATACACTGTATATGCAGAACTGGGAGCTCACAAAGAAGACAACATGGTACCAGTCCTGTGTCTAGAGTTGTATTTGGGTGCACTTGTGTGTTCTGTAGGTCGGTATCTCTCTCTCCCTCCCTCCCTCTCCCTCCCTCTCTCCCCTCCCTCCCTCCCCCCCAAACCACTCACTCACACATTCCCCCCCTCTTTCTCTCTCTCTCGCTCTCTCTCCCCCCCCCCCCCCCCTCTCTCTCTCTCTCTCTCTCTCTCTCTCTCTCTCTCTCTCTCTCTCTCTCTCTCTCTCCATCACCCTTCCTCCCTCCCTCCGTCCCTCTCTCCATCTCTCCGTCTCTCTTTCTCTCACTGTCTCTCTCTCTCTGTCTGTCTCTCTCTCTCTCTCTCTCTCTCTCTCTCTCTCTCTCTCTCTCTCTCTCTCTCTCGCTCCATTACCCTTCCTCCCTCCCTCCCTCCCTCCCTCCCTCTCTCCGTCTCTCTCTCTCTCTCTCTCTCTCTCTCTCTCTCTCTCTCTCTCTCTCTCTCTCTCTCTCGCCCCCCTCCTGCCCTCACCCTCGCATTGGAGGAAGCACTGCAGTAAGTGCCTTGCTGATGGCATCATGGAGATGAGGAGACAGGAAGGGTTGGAGGAGGCTGGCTGGCTGGCTACTGGAGGCAGGCAGCGGGTGTACACTGTAGGAGTGCTGCGCTGTCTGCGGGCACCTCAGTCATGTGCAGCACACGGTGGTGTAGGAGGCTGGATGGGGAAGGGGAGGCAGACTGTGCAGATGGGGGTGTGGGTGCAGGACGAGTAAAGTTAGGGTCCTGGTGCAGGGTGGAGTCGGGTGTAGTGCAACAGATTCCAGGGGCGAAGGACGTGTCGCGAGAACAACCTGTATCTCGGTACTTCGGAGAAGCCGGTGTTGTGGGGAAGGATCCAAATGGCACAGGTTGTGAAGCAGCCGTGGAAACCCACCCTGTTGCACTCTACAGTGTATTCTGCCATCGGCTGGTCAGCTGTACACTGAGGTTACAAAAGTGGTGGGGTAACTATATGCACACATACAGATGGCAGTAGTGTTATGTGCACGAGGTACAAAAGGGCAGTGCATCGGAGCAGCTTTCATTTGTAGTCAGGCGATTAATGTGAAAACGTTTGTGATGTACGCAAAATTAAGGCTTTCGTGTGTCCCAGGTTTTCTCCATCCCTTGTGACCAGCACATCTAGAAATGGCAGTTTGTTGTCCTTTTCTACTTCCATGGTAAATTTTATGTTTGTATGGAGGCTGCTCAAGTGTCTTAGGAAGTCAGCGAGCTGTTCTTCACCGTGGCTCTACACGACGAAAGTATCATCGACGTACCTGTACAACACCTTAGGTTTGCAAGTTGCCAAGTCCAGTGCCTGTGCTTCGAATTGTTCCATGAAGAAGTTGGCCACCACTGGACTGACTACCCATGGCGACGCCTTCCAGCTGTTCGTAGAAATCGCCATTCCACGTGAAATAGCTCGTGGTGAGAGATGCATGGAAGAGCTGTGTGATGTCTTGCGGGAAAATGGAGCCGATGTGCTCCAGAGCGTCACTGAGTGGCACAAAGAAACAATATCAAAGCTGACCAGGACGTCGTTTGATGCGAGTTTCAGTTTGTTCAGCTTCTCAATGAAATGCCCTGACTCCTTTATGTATGTGTCGGTCTTCCCCACGTGGCCGGCCGGTGTGGCCATGCGGTCCCATAGTGCTCAGAGCCATTTCCCCACGTGTGGCTGGAGCAGAGAGGCCAAGTATTTTGCCAGTTTATACGTCGGTGAACCAGCAGCGCTAACAATCGGTCTCAGTGGAACGTTGTTCTTATGGATCTTGGGTAATCCATACAGCCGAGGTGGTAGGGCTTCTGTGTTGCGCAGGTTTCTCTGTACGTCCGCCGGCAGAGAAGACGCCTTCATTAATCGATTCGTATTCCGTCTGATACACTGGGTCGGATCTGCGTTTAGTTTCCGGTACGTCGTCAGATCTAATAGGTCTCGGATCTTTTGCTCATAATCTTCGGTCTTCATTACGACGGTTGCATTCCCCTTATCGGCAGGCAGGGATGGAGAAAACCTGGGACACAGCGTGCCTAGAAAATCGACACACACGGACAGATACCTGCATAAACTATCAAACGACCACCCGAGCCAGAAAAGAGGCATGATTAATACCCTCGTTGTTGTTGTTGTTGTGGTCCTCAGTCCTGAGACTGGTTTGATGCAGCTCTCCATGCTACTCTATCCTGTGCAAGCTTCTTCAGCTCCCAGTATCTACTGCAGCCTACGTCCTTCTGAATCTGCTTAGTGTGTTCATCTCTTGGTCTCTCTCTACGATTTTTACCCTCCACGCTGCCCTCCAATACTAAATTGGTGATCCCTTGATGCCTCAGAACATGTCCTACCAACCGATCCCTTCTTCTTGTCAAGTTGTGCCACAAACTCCTCTTCTCCCCAATTCTATTCAATACTTCATCATTAGTTATGTGATCCACCCATCTAATCTTCAGCATTCTTCTGTAGCACCACATTTCGAAAGCTTCTATTGTCTTCTTGTCCAAACTATTTATCGTCCATGTTTCACTTCCATACATGGCTACGCTCCATACAAATACTTTCAGAAATGACTTTCTGACACTTAAATCTATACTCGTTGTTAACAAATTTCTCTTCTTCAGAAATGCTTTCCTTGCCATTGCCAGTCTACGTCCATCATCAGTTATTTTGCTCCCCGTCGTGCGGTAGCGTTCTCGCTTCCCACGCCCGGGTTCTCGGGTTCGATTCCCGGCGGGGTCAGGGATTTTCTCTGCCTCGTGATGACTGGGTGTTGTGTGCTGTCCTTAGGTTAGTTAGGGGACTGATGACCATAGTTGTTAAGTCCCATAGTGCTCAGAGCCATTTGAACCATTTTTTGCTCCCCAAATAGCAAAACTCCTTTACTACTTTAAGTGCCTCATTCCCTAATCTAATTCTCTCAGCATCACACGACTTAATTCGACTACATTCCATTATCCTCGTTTTGCTTTTGTTGATGTTCATCTTATATCCTCCTTTCAAGACACTGTCCATTCCGTTCAACTGCTCTTCCAAGTCCTTTGCTGTCTCTGATAGAATTAAAATGTCATCGGCGAACCTCAAAGTTTTTATTTCTTCTCCATGGATTTTAATACCTACTCCGAATCTTTCCTTTGTTTCATTTACTGCTTGCTCAATATACAGATTGAATAACATCGGGGATAGGCTACAACCCTGTCTCGCTCCCTTCCCAACCACTGCTTCCCTTTCATGCCCCTCAACTCTTATAACTGGCATATGGTTCGCTCCCTGTATTTTACCCCTGCCACCTTTAGAATTTGAAAGAGAGTATTCCAGTCAACATTGTCAAAAGCTTTCTCTACATCTACAAATGCTAGAAACGTAGGTTTGCCTTTCCTTAATCTTTCTTCTAAGATAAGTCGTAAGGTCAGTATTGCCTCACGTGTTCCAACATTTCTACAGAATCCAAACTGATCTTTCCCGAGGTCGGCTTCTACTAGTTTTTCCATTCGTCTGTAAAGAATTCGCGTTAGTATTTTGCAGCCTTGACTTATTAATACCCTAATAGTATTTTGCAGCTGTGACTTATTAATACCCTCTTAATGTCGGGAATATACCGTATACCATGCACATGCGGAAAAGTTTATATCGGAATGACTGGACGATCAATCAACACCAGGATCAAAGAACATAAGCGACATTGCAGGCTGCGGCAGGTGGAAAAATCGGCCGTGGCAGAGCACGCACTGAATGAGACCGACCACGTAATAAAATTCGCCGACACGGAAGTTCTGGCTGTAGAGAAGCACTATCACACGCGCTTGTTCAGAGAAGCTGTAGAAATACTAAAGCACGCGAACAGCTTCAACAAGAAAGAGGAAAGCCTAAGGTAAACGGACTGCAGCAGCCTAAGGTAAACGGACTGCAGCGAACGACCGTCGCAGGTAGCAAGAGGAGAACCGCACCGGAAATGACCGCGGAGAAGCCCTCGGACGTTGGCGCGCCAGGTACGTATAGTCTGCGGCCTCGAGCTCGGCTCCAGTTCACCATCGGCAGTAGAGGGTGAAGCTTTGACAATGCCAGCCACTCGTGCTGGCGAGACGTCAGAAAAATAGTCAGACGAACGTCGGCCGAAGAACCCGAGACAGAAGCCAACAGGCAGTTTGTGATGTATAGCCGCACATTTGGAATTAACAGACTTTGAACGAGGAATAGTGGTTACAGATAGAGGCATGGGACATTCCATTTCAGAAATGATTAGGGAACTCAATAATCAGAGATCCACACTGTCCAGAGTTTACCGAGAATACCAGATTTAGGGCATTATTTCCCACTGTGGGCAACGGATCAAGACCAGTGGCATCTGCATAGAGTTTTCAGTGCTAACAAGGGAACCTCCCCATCGCACCCCCCTCAGATATAGTTATAAGTTGGCACAGTGGATAGGCCTTGAAAAACTGAACACAGATCAATCGAGAAAACAGGAAGAAGTTGTGTGGAACTACGGAAAAAAAGGCAAAATATACAAACTGAGAAGTCTGTGCGCCTGATAGGCAACATCAAGGAATGTAGAACTCGGGAGCGCCGTGGTCCCGTGGTTAGCGTGAGCAACTGCGGATCGTGAGGTCCTTGGTTCAAGTCTTCCCTCGAGTGAAAAGTTTACTTTCTTTATTTTCGCAAAGTTATGATCTGTCCGTTCGTTCATTGACGTCTCTGTTCACTGTAATAAGTTTAGTGTCTGTGTTTTGCGACCGCACCGCAAAATCGTGCGATTAGTAGACGAAAGGACGTGCCTCTCCAATGGGAACCGAAAACATTTGATCGCAAGTCATAGGGAAACAGGAATTTGCTGTCGACCCACCTAACTTGTACACTTGGCGAATAGGTAAAAAGACTCTTCCACTTTGCCCAATTTAGGTTTTCTTGTGGATGTGCTAATCACTCCCAAAAAAGTGATGAAAACATACGAGTTTGTCACATAAACAGTAACAAATGAATGCAACAGTTTCACAGTTGCACAGTTTTCCCAGTGCTCTGTCAAAACATATGTTTTTAACGTTTTCAAATTTTTCCGTGTGTAGACCGTCAAATCCTGCATATGTCCAAGCAAATCTGAACATGTCGTGGAATTTTAGAGAGCGAAGTTGATTGTGTGTGAGTGCCTGAACTTTGATAATTGACACACGATCACGTAAACAATACTGCTCTGTGTACCTGTGCAGCTTCGCAAAATCATAGAATAGTTACCTCGTATCGGACGGACAGATAATAATCGTCTGAAAATAAAAAATTAAAATTTTCACTCGAGGGAAGATTTGAACCAAGAACCTCTCGTTTTGCAGCTGCACACGCTAACCACGGCACCACCGCGCTCCTGCGTTCGCTTTTTCCTTGATGTTGCCTATCTTGCACATGGACTACTCAGTTTGTATATTTTGCTAATTTTTTTCACAGTTCCACACAACTTCTTCCTGTTTTCTCCATTGATCTGTGTTCAGTTTTTCACTGTGCCAACTTATAACTAAATCTGAGGGGGGTGCGATGGGGAGGTTCCCTTGTAAGAGACGAGCAACACTACCTGAAATGACTGCAGAAATCAGCGTGGAGCGCAAAACAGAACACTGCAGTGAAATTTGGCGTTACAGAGCTACGGTGGCAGACAGCGGACTCGAAAGTCTCTGCTGACAGCACATCACGTGCTGCGCCCCTCCTGGGATCGTTACCGTCTCAGTTGGGCCATAAAAACTAAACTAAACTCCTCCTGAAGAGGCCATGAAGGCCCAACTGTACTGACCGGCCGCCGAGTCATCCTCAGCACATAGGCGTCATTGCATGCGGATATGGAGGGGCATGTGTTCAGCACACCAGTCTCCCGGCTGTATGTCGGTTTCTGTGACCGGAGCCGCTGCTTCTCAGTCAAGTAGCTCCTCAGTTTGCCTCGCAAGGGCTGAGTGCACCCGACTTGCCAACAGCGCTCGGCAGACCAGATGGTCACCCATCCAAGTGCTAGCCCAGCCCGACAGCGCTTAACTTCGGTGATCTGACGGGAACTGGTGTTACCACTGTGGCAAGGCCGTTGGCTCAGTTGAGCCCTAAATGGAAAACCGTGGCGCAGGCAAGTGAGTCCCAAGTTCTGTCGTTAAGAGCAGACAGTAGGGTTCAGGTGTGGTGGAGACCCTGTGAAGAGGTCCAAGTACTGAGCCAGAAGGCCAAAGTTTGCACAGTGCTATGTGATCCACACTTAACAAGTGTTTCCGGTTTCCACGAACATCTTTCGTCGGCCTGAGCTATTACAAGTGCAACATGTTATTCTGACATGTTACACTGCACCTTACACAGAGGCCAGTTTTCCCAACTTAAAAGGGAAATATGTCAATGTGAAAAGTGGACAGCAACCCACTTTCAACTGAACTAGCGCCACTGCCTTGGTGTCTCCCTTTAAGAGCAAACGCTTTGCAGTTCTCGGACTCAACTGTCAATGGTTTCATCCCCAAGTCCAGGCTGTCCCATGTAAAATCGATACGCCTCATGCCCGAGATTCAGGTAACAAGGAGGTAAGTAAAGAAGATAGATAGTAGCAACGTTAAAAAACAAGTAGTTATCTGCACTCAACTTTCCGGTAACATGCAGTGTAGCCAACTTGCGAGACAGTGCTGCCATTTCACAAGCAATTCTACTAGAGATGACTAACCGGTACATCGGGCATACCGGTTTTATGTAGGACACCGTGCGTGATGAACAGGGTCACGTTCTTTTTTTTTGTTCCTTGTTTTAAGGGCATCAGAAAACTTGCCTACATTGCTCTTGTTAAAAGCGTGTCGTCCATTTGAAGTCGCTGGTGTAGCTGATGAACCACGTCCTGCCCACTGTACTGGATATTCAATACGAGGTGCATTCAAGTTCTAAGGCCTCCGATTTTTTTTCTCTGCACTGGAAAGAGATAGAAACATGCGCATTGTTATAAAATAAGGCTGCGTTCATTGTCAATACGTCCCAGAGATGGCAGCACCGTAAAGTAGGTGGAATTTTACCGCCAGCGGCGAGAATGAGAACTGTTTTAAATACTTAAAATGGCGACGTTTTCCTTACTTGAACAGCGTGCAATCATTCATTTTCTGAATTTGCGTGGTGTGAAACCAATTGAAATTCATTGACAGTTGAAGGAGACGTGGTGACGGAGTTATGGATGTGTCAAAAGTGCGTTCGTGGGTGCGACAGTTTAATGAAGGCAGAACATCGTGTGACAACAAACCAAAACAACCTCGGGCTCGCACAAGCCGGTCTGATGACACGATCGAGAAAGTGGGGAGAATTGTTTTGGGGGATCGCCAAATGACTGTTGAACAGATCGCCTCCAGAGTTGGCATTTCTGTGGGTTCTGTGCACACAATCCTGCATGACGACCTGAAAATGCGAAAAGTGTCATCCAGGTGGGTGCCACGAATGCTGACGGACGACCACACGGCTGCTCGTGTGGCATGTTGCCAAGCAATGTTGACGCGCAACGACAGCACGAATGGGACTTTCTTTTCGTCGGTTGTGACAATGGATGAGATGTGGATGCCATTTTTCAATCCAGAAACAAAGCGCCAGTCAGCTCAATGGAAGCACACAGATTCACCACCACCAAAAAAATTTCGGGTAACCGCCAGTGCTGAAAAAATGATGGTGTCCATGTTCTGGGACAGCGAGGGCGTAATCCTTACCCATTGCGTTCCAAAGGGCACTGCGGCAACAGGTGCATCCTACGAAAATGTTTTGAAGAACAAATACCTCCCTGCACTGCAACAAAAACGTCCGGGAAGGGCTGCGGGTGTGCTGTTTCACCAAGACAACGCACCCGCACATCGAGCTAACGTTACGCAACAGTTTCTTCGTGATAACAAGTTTGAAGTGATTCCTCATGCTTCCTACTCACCTGACCTGGCTCCTAGTGACTTTTGGCTTTTTCCAACAATGAAAGACACTCTCCGTGGCCGCACATTCACCAGCTGTGCTGCTATTGCCTCAGCGATTTTCCAGTGGTCAAAACAGACATGGAATCATGGCGTCAGCGTTGTGAAAAATGTTTACATCTGCAGGGCGATTACATCGAGAAGTAACGCCAGTTTCATCGATTTCGGGTTAGTAGTTAATTAGAAAAAAAATCGGAGGCCTTAGAACTTGAATGCACCTCTTACCACGAAAACCCAGTCCAAGTAGCAAATTTTTACTTTTTATTCATTCGATGACTAGTTGCGCGCCGAGGCCCATTTTCAAATCATCATAACATGGTCGAAAACGGCATTTTCAAATATGTCAAAAATGTGCAATGAACATTTACAGCACAGTGAAGGCAGTGCAATTCCAGAGACTAGTCATCGCATGAATAAAAAGCAAAAAAAAATTGCAACTTGGACTGGTTTTTCGTTCTACTGATTAACAGAAGATGCTGACCCAAGCTACTGCAGCATGCTGGAAGTTCGTCCTGGAGATTGTTCATTTGGGAATTCGTGCCCTGGAAGGGCATAGTGAGGGGGCGATGCTCTTGCTGTGACCACATACGTCCCATGAGTCCCCTTCCCTTGAGCTAAGGTGCTCACCACGTTTGTAACATGTGTGAATAATTTTCACCGTTCACAGTCCCTTCGGAACAGTCTCGGTCCGAGTAGGTGTGGTGATGCACCCGCCGCCCATATTATCACATGGATCAGGTTCCTTTCTGACACGACTCTGTCCGTTATAATTGACCGGGCTGTTATGCCGTGGTCGGCTAATGAATTTTGTCTCAATTCCGTTGAGGCAGCCACGCAGAAATGATACTGGCGTACAGGCTACTGCAAAATCTAAGGTTTTCCTGCCGTTTGTTAAAAATGTAACGGAAAGAATAGGGAGGATCTTGATGAAGCGAAATATTACCGGAATTTACAAGCCCACCGGGAAGATACAGGAATACCTTAAGCCTGCCAAGGACGCTCGCAAACCTTTGGAAAAAGCTGGAGTATATAGGATCCCATGCAGCTGTGGTGGTGATTATGTGGGTACCACTAAAAGAACTGTTTCTAAACGTTTGGAAGAGCACAAGGTAAATTGTAGAAGAGGAGAAACAGAACGATCAGCTGTCGCGGAGCATGCTTTCCAGCCAGGGAACCATAATATTCGTTTCGAGGAGACGCAAGTACTAGCGGCCACAAGCGGATAGTACGAAAGGCTCTACAGGGAGGCAATCGAAATCGCTAAAAACCCAAATAATTCCAACCCAAAGGAGGAGGGCGTGAAATTAAATGGAATATGGATGCCTATGTTAAAGAAGATGTGTACCACCCGTCCACTACTGGGTGATGGCAACGGCGATCGACGGCGACGGACAGCGGCCAATTGCACTGACGTTTTCAAAACACGTGACGTCACGCCGCGGCGCGGGAGCGCGCGGACACGGAATTTAGCGGCAGTCAGTAGCGAGCCAGTGGGTGTGTTGGACCTTCCATCGACCTACGGACCCCCTTGAAGATGTCTCCCGCAGTCGGAGACGTAACGTGAAAAAAAGAAAAGAAAAGGGAATTGAGACAAAATTCATCAACCGACCACGGCATAACAGCCCGGATAATTAAATGGACATGATATTTCCGGCCGTGAAAGTCTACATTTTAGTATCTGACACGACTGTGTAATGAGGATTCCCTTTGGCGCAAACGGAAATATTTCTAGCAAGGCAGCTGTGACAAATGGCAGATTCACCTGAAAACATAAACGTCGCACGGTTCACTGAATTTTTAACTGAGTTAACAAAGCACGCCACACTGAGACGCGCTCATTCTGGTCTGCATCCGGTAACTCATTAACCGACGTCTTCCGTGCACTCTTGCGTCGTTGCCCTCGATGTACCGAGTTCCGAAGCACGTTTGCATGTTGACCTCACAACACGAGATTGTTCAGTGGAAGCAGAGACTCTGGCATATGTTCCTTCTCGTCTCTTCTTCCTCCCACTCCACAGCTTATCTTTAACAACGCCAAAAGCAAAAGCGTACCTTGCCTTTTGCTGTGGAGTCTTATTACATCTTTCCTGTAATGCTCCTGTAACCTGCCTCATTCTCTGCCCTGTGTGTTGTCCTTCGTCCCACAATTGTCGATATGATGTCGATGTATCGAAATTCTTTTCAGAATATGTCGATGTAACTCTGCGATGTTTTCCTCATAGTTATATCGATACATAGATATCGAAATACCAATTTCGAATGCCGATATTTTTATTTTATATTTTTTTTGTTTTTCGCAATTTTCGATAGATATTTGAGGTTGTTCTTTTTAAATTGTAGAAGAGCATAAATTTACTTTCACTGTGTGGAGGACTCTTACTACTTTTTGAGCTTTCGTCACGTCCAGTCTTTCTCTTTGACTCTATGAAGCAAGTATAGATGGCACAAAGAAGAAGTTCAGTTGCAGTGGGGAAGTGGGAGGGGGGGTGGAGGGGGAGGGGTGTGTGAATGAGATAGTGAGATATCCAATGTGGATAAATAGCTCTACCAGCGGCGATAAAAAAACAATTTTTAATGCAACTGGTGTGCTATTTCTTCACATAGGTACTCTTCAAAAAATGTTGGTAAAACTGATGAACAAAATTCTAAATGACAAGATTGGTAAAAGTTGGGTTGTTTTGAAATTCAGCCATATGCAAACACAATTAGTTTATTTTTACCTACATGTCGCCTTCGTGTGTCAAATTTTTATTTCTGTAAACTTAATAATTTAACTGCTGTAGGCCTAGGAATTACAATATGTGCAATTTGCTTTGTTTTGTTTAGACGTTTACCTCTAAATGAACTGTATTATTATACACCAGTTTTTGCGCTATTTTTCGTCGTTTTTTTGACAGCATGTCATCTGCAAACTAGTCATGAAGAAAATTATTGGTATTTGTGAAGAACTGTTTGTGGGTAGAGGTTATGTGCGTTTCTGTACTTACATTATTCTTCCTGTTGCGTGTCTCTGGTGCCTCCATCAACTGCTGTTCACTGCACTGTTTGCACACAGGTTTTTTTACAAAATTTTCGCTTACTAGTTCATGTCGCATGCACTTTCCCAAAATGTGGTTGAGCAGACACTTGTGACTCTTTACTCACTCAGAGGTGTGATGTCATTGTCGCTGCTCACACTTGTTCATCGGGGGACTGATGACCTTAGCTGTTTAGTCCCCCTTAAACATCCCAACAACCACCACCACCACTTGTTCATCGTTGGTCTTGTGTTTGTTGTGGCGCTAATTTTGAATGTTTCGTCAGTACCGTTCTGGTGTGGCTGCTGGAATAGGGTAGAATGAATGTAATTTGTGTGTGTGTGTGTGTGTGTGTGTGTGTGTGTGTGTGTGTGTGTGTGTGTGCAATGAGAGAGAGAGAGAGAGAGAGAGAGAGAGAGAGAGAGAGAGAGGGGGGGGGGGTGGGGGGAACACATGTCTTCATTTTTTTTTCTCTCGACTGTTTGAGTGTTATGTTTTATGTGGGGAAGCGCCTTTGCATAGTTCATTGAGTGTTCCAAACAACGTTTTGTTGCACTGTTGTATTATTGCTTTTTGTGTGTGGTAGTTCTCCTGCATTGTGAGTTCCTGGCAGAGACTGTTGCTTTATTTGCCAATCTTCAGATAAGTCTCCATGTTTTTTGGGTGGTGGTTTTCTTGTTTAGGTGATCTGCAAAAGTGGAATGTGTTCTGTCGCTTCCTAGGGCTCTGAGGTGTTCGGAGTACATCGTTTTGAAATTTCTGCATGTTTGGCCTACTTAGACCGACTGGCATGAACTACAGGTTAACTGATACATTCGAGCTTTGGACAGTTTGTCTGCAGAGATGTTCTTAATGTGTAGATTTTTATGTACTGTGTTATTTGTATGGATTGATATTTGTGGCCCTTTTTTCTTAAGTATGTTTCCCACCCTGTGGACGTTTTTGTTACTGTATGTTAGTATGTGCCATCAGGGGCGCCGACTTATAAAAAAATATTGGGGGGGGGGGGCATACGGTGGGTCTTGCCCCGGTAAGTTTTCTAAATTTTAGATGAAAAATAGTGAGTTTTAAATTTTTTAAGCATTTTAGAGTCATATGATCAACATTAGAACACCGAAAACTGGACTCTCGATAACTCGACACTAGGGGAAACTCGACAAGCCTCACACATATTTTGGGTCTGAAAAAAGAAACAAAACGAACACACACGGCATTTTCGTAAAAATCTAATTTAATAAATAATAAGGTAATAAATAATAAATAGCTCTGAAACGAGTGAAATTATATTTAAATAAATCCTAAACCATTATTAAAAGAATGAAACATAAAATATTGCTGTCGCACAGTAATAGCACTTTGATTAATAAGTGAAATAAATAATTTAAGCTTACTTTGAATAAGGCTCAGGGTTCATTAAATAAAAGCAATATCTCAAAATTAATGCTTTAATACAGTTAATAAAGTTAATACAGTATGCTTAATACTTTCAGTCAAAAAGTGTGTAAATAGCGAGTTTTAATTGGATCTTACGCCCTAAAAATATTTAAGTATTTGAAAATAACTAATACAGTACTATAGTAATATAGTAATACAGTACTAATATTTAGAAACTGAAAATTTAACATTATGTATGTATTTAATTCTCTATTTTATAAAGATTCTTAATATTGCTCTAAATGCCATTATTAGGGCTAGAGTGTCTTTAGAAAGGTGCAAATGTCGACCGTCTGACTGGATTACTGAATATGAAGTCGTTGATGACTGGTCGGATATTCAGTTCATTCAAAACATCTCGGTGGGCATGATGAACAGTGAAGTTGTCCAATCGCTTCTGTCCCATTGTTGATCGGAGATATGACTTCAGACATCCAAGGACGCTAAATGACCTTTCTGCTGTTGCTGTCGTGATTGGAGAAGCTTAACGCACTTCACTACTTCACATAACATTTCTACAACTGCAGGCTCTTGTGTAATATACTTTCTTACATCAAGCATGTTTTTTAAGACCAGTTGTTTTTTATTAGCGATATCAACTAACATATTCAAGTGTAAATGCGAGGGGTCATTTTTTAAAAACTTAGTTGATTTTTCCAAATTCGTTTCACCTCTGTTTACTAAAAGCAAGCACTCTTGTTCAACTGCAATGACCTGTGTGAGTCCAGTTGAAACAAAACGCTCAGTAATGCAAGATTGCACCGTTTCACAAACTTCAATGTAAATAGCTTTGTAGTATTCCTTTGGGGTTTTGAAAGTGTGTGCTGAGCTGGTTTCGTTGTTTTCATACTTCGATTCCGAGGAAGCGAAGGATCATCAACTTGTGAAGGTTTTTCTTTTAAACACAATTCCCAAAGCATTCAAAACTATAACGTCTTCCATTCAATGTACAAATCAAGCACTCATAAATTTTTTTCCAGATCATCCACTTAGATGAGGGCACTGAATTTTTTCATTGACATCCTCTACTGAGTTCATTGCATGACAATAAAGACGTAAAAAGAAATAAGTCTTGAATTGTAACATTGACTCAAGGTAGCCTGCACATTTGTAACCTGCCTCTGCTTTGTCCTTTGCAGAAAATGTTTCAAAAAACTCTAGAAGTTCTTCAAAGTTTTTCAGTATTCTCAAGATACTATAAGCTCGCGTAGTCCATAGAGTCAGGCAAAGGCGTCGTAGACCAGCTTGGTCGAGTGCGTTTGCAACAGCCGGCCATCCTGTAACTGGGCGGGAGTGAGACTTACTGGCTGCGAACGTCGGTGGTCTCTTGCTACTGTTTACTGCGTTCGTGTGAGCTGACGAAGGTGCGATTCGTGATCATTGCTGGGATCAATAATTCGACAGAAACTACCAAATTGTGTTTCCTGCCAAAGTATGACGAAGAAGCGTACTGCAGTATCAGAAATCGCCCTTCTGCTTTTTCTTTGCACCGCCTTTTTTCCCGCAGCCCCCGGGCTACGTTGCCGTTTGGGATCCGAGTGCAACGTGTGCTTGAGTCCCTCGGTGTGGAGTTTGTACAACCCCAAATCCTGGGTTTTAACCGCCTGCCACCCTGGTTACTGAAGAGGCCCCGTGTGATTTTAGATTTATTGCAGTACAAGAGAGATTGCACTCCTGCCAGCGTTTTTAATGCAGCATTTTCTGCCATTTTGTCTGAGCACCACGACTGTGTAGCTGTTTTTACGGATGGGTCGAAACAAGGGGATTCCGTGGGTTGCTCAGTTGTTTCTCCGGATCGTGTCCTCAAGGTTCGACTGCCTCAGACTTTTACTGTCTTTGATGCAGAATTGTCTGCGATCTTGCGGGCACTGGAGTAGATGAGACTTTCTTCCTCTCCTAAATTTCTTGTCTGTTCCGATTCACTCAGTGCCCTTCACTCATTGCAACGTTTGTCTCCGGCAGACAAAATAGTCCAGACATTCAGGATGCCCTCCTCCGACTACAGCGACTGGGGAAGGTTGTAGCTTTCTGCTGGGTTCCGGGGCATGTCGGCATTGCTGGGAATGAAAGGGCGGATCTCGCAGCCAAGGAGGCGTGTCTCGATCCACAAGTATCTCAGTGTGCTATCCCCCTGCACGCACTCACCTCGCTGTTGAGCTCACGGGTCATGCGTCGGTGGGAGGATGAGTGGCTGGAAGTGACTGACAATAAGCTCCGTATAGTCAAGCCCGCAACGCGTGTGTGGTGTACTTCCTTCCTTCCCCATCGACGGGACGAGGTTCTACTCACGCGGCTTCGAATAGGCCACAGCCCTATGACGCATGGCTTCCTGCTCCGGCGAGAGGTCCCTCCAGTGTGTGGTGCTTGCGGCGTCCAGGTCACTGTGCGCCACGTTTTATTGGATTGCGTTTTATTTTCTGACCAGCGGGTCGCGGCTGACTTGCCAGCGGACCTGCCATCTATTTTAGGCAACACTCGGACCAATGTGGTTAAAGTTTTAAAGTTCTGTGCTATGTCACATGTTTTTACAAAGATTTTAGGGAGAGGATTTTAACTTGTTTACTGTGTGACAAGCTCGCCCATATTTTATGTAAGTGGCATTCTTGTTGCTAAGTTTTCCCTTTCCTTCGGTTTTACTTTCTTATGTAGTCTTTTCCTTCTTTTCCTGCTTTCTTTGAGTGTGTTTTTCAGTTTTCTTAGGTCTGTCCACATTCGTTGCTTTTAATGTGTGTCAGGGCGCTGATGACCTCGATGTTGAGCGCCCATAAGCCCCAACACACACACACACACACACACACACACACACACACACACACACCAGCTTGGTCGTTGGCACTCTCATAGTGTAAGCTTCTGAAAAGACCCATCCTTTTGTTGGAGTCCCTTACGGTGTTTATTAAGTCCTTGGCTAAAGCCATAATATCCCTCATAGACGTAAGATGGCGGAGACGGTCTACAACTGACAAGTTTAAACTGTGAGCAGTGCAGTGCACACAACGTGCTTTTGGTTGTATATCCAAAACTAACTTAGTCCTTTGAATTTACCTCTCACATTCGAGGCACCGTCACAACACTGTCCTCTTAAGTTATCCATTGACAAATCAAGACGAGCAAAAACGTCTTTTAAAATACTAAACGGAGTTTGTGATTCAGTGTCGGGGTCTCGTAAAAGCCAATAAAGTCTCCGTGATGATTAAGGAATCATCGACAGTACGAATAATACAAAATGACACTTGTTCGTAAATCGAAGAATCACTTGTTTCGTCAACCACAATAGCAAAATGTTCAGTCTTCTTGACTGAGGTCAATACCTTTCTCAATACAGACTTTCCTAGTGGATCAATGATCTTGTTTTGAATATCGTGGGACATCCACTTATACCCCGCATAGTGCTGTACCCTTTGTAGGGTGTACCTGGTACCCTGTGTTTGTCTAGAGTTTGTGTTCTTGGTTCTCTGTTGTGGCTGGTGATTTCTTCAGGGTCTGTTCTCTTTTAATTTTTTTTTAAAATTTTGTTGTTCAGTTTGTTTATCATTTGTGTGTTGTACCCATTCTCTCTGGCTGCTTGAATATATCACACACAATACTGTAGATTGACTTCTAACTAGTTCTACATACAAAGCTATCACTGATCACTCTAACTATTTGTGACGATTTTGAAGTAAAGAAGAGCTCCAGTAAAGAACGGAGATGCAGCAGATGCCAAAAAGATTGTTGTTGTTGTGGTCTTCAGTCCTGAGACTGGTTTGATGCAGCTCTCCACGCTACTCTATCTTGTGCAAGCTTCTTCATCTCCCAGTACCTACTGCAACCTACATCCTTCTGAATCTGCTTAGTGTATTCATCTCTTGGTCTCCCTCTACGATTTTTACCCTCCACGCTGCCCTCAAATACTAAATTGGTGATCCCTTGATGCCTCAGAACATGTCATACCAACCGATCCCTTCTTCTGGTCAAGTTGTGCCACAACCTTCTCTTCACCTCAATCCTATTCAATACTTCCTCATTAGTTATGTGATCTACCCATCTAATATTCAGCATTCTTCTGTAGCACCACATTTCGAAAGCTTCTATTCTCTTCTTGTCTAAACTGTTTGTCGTCCACGTTTCACTTCCATACATGGCTACACTCCATACAAATACTTTCATAAACGACCTCCTGACACTTAAATCTATACTCAATGTTAACAAATTTCTCTTCTTCAGGAACGCTTTCCTTGCCATTACCAGTCTCCATTTTATGTCCTCTCTACTTCGACCATCATCAGTTATTTTGCTCCCCAGATAGCAAAACTCCTTAACTACTTTAAGTGTCACATTTCCTAATCTAATTCCCTCAGTATCACCCGATTTAATTTGACTACATTCCATTATACTCGTTTTGCGTTTGTTGTTGTTCATCTTATACCCTCGTTTCAAGACACTATCCATTCCGTTCAGCTGCTTTTCCAGGTCCTTTGCTGTCTCTGACAGAATTACAATGTCACTTTGAGGTTATCTTAGTTATTTATACAGTAAGTATACATGGCAAATTCATATAGTCTAACCAACAAAATAACTGTGCTGCTTTACGTGAATAAAGTAAGACATGGCAATGATAAGGGACAAATGACAAAAATAATAGTTTATTAGACAACTTAGTCTTCTTAGCGCCGGTGATACAAAATGAAACATTGCTTAAAAGGATGGAGTCCCACACTGCATTGTACACAGTGAAATTTTGTGCGTTGGTGCCTTCTCCAAGCGGTCATTTGTCAGGGTTCCTATGCATTTGATTCCATTTGAAGTAAGAGATTCAAGTAGGGGCAAAGAGTTAAAGTAACTATCAATGTGCACTCTGCTCTTCTGAGGGATGTAGCCCACACAAAGCTTTCAACTACAGAATGTCCCAGTGGCTTATGGGGATCTCTTTGACGTGCTTCAACATATGGCTCAAATTTGATGAGATATCCATTAGATATAGCTAAGCACCAACATTTGAAACCATAGCGAACTGGCTTGCCTCTTATGAAATGTTTCATAAAGTGTTGGCCATAATAAGGCTCAGTGGCCTCATCCAAGGAGAAGTTTGACCCTAGAGGCTCTGTGATGTCTTGAATTTTACTTACATGTGAAATTAGTTGCCGAATCTTATAAACTTTATTTTCTTTTTCAATGCTGTCAATATCATTGACGTGGAAGAATCTATGAACTTTGTCAAAAGTGTCAAGAGTATTTCGAAACAAGGGCACAGTTTGCGTCAGATCCGGTCTGCCAGTACATATGTCTATGCATGACCTTACAATATCGAGATAACAGCAAAATAGCGATGTATCTGTAGATGTCGTCATGACTTATTTGTATGTTGTGTTGCTATAGAGCAGCATATTTTGCTGTCTCCCTCGTCAGAATCTCAACCAAATCAGCAACAAAAGCTTTACGAAAAAGATCTACTGCAGTTAAGTTTGATGTGCGGAGATGTTCTATTACATAAGGTGTAGGATCAGGAGGTACCTCAAATTTTTCTGAAGAGTCTAGTCATTATTCTATCCTGTGTCTTGTTTTCCTAACTCGGTACCGCGATCGTGATTTGGAGCAGCAGGGATTTTCCTCTTGAGTGGATAAAGATGTAACATTTTCAACAACGCCGTCGGTATTTACTGACCTTATCTCTGCAGTTTATGCCAGAACCTTCTTCCCTAAACGAGCAATAGTGGTGAGTTGTCCGTCTGCAACATCTTTATCAGCTCCTCATCATCGTTTGTCGTAAGAAGCACAAATTCAAGCTCGTGACATGTATGAAATATGTCAAAGTTTCAACTTTTTCAGTGGTGAATAGGAAATTTAGAAACCTCCTTAGAATCCCTCTCCTTTTCCAAATAATAACTGAAATGAATTGGACCAATTGCGAGAAAATGATCCTTTACCGCCCACCGTATGATATTTAATACTTAAAGACATAAGCCAGTACCGCAACAAAGCAAATAAAGTACTCTTTTTCGATTTGTGCTTATATATTGCTAATAATTGGCAACCAATGCTGTACAGTCGCAATAAAGTCATGAGATGTTCAATTGACTCTTTTATTAGAACGTGTTACGCGTTTAGGGATTACACCCATCTTCAGACATCTGTTACAAAAAAGTACAAAACATAAGTGAACAACACGTTCAACACGTCTCAACGTCGCAGAAAATGAGATCTGGTCATACCACAAGCTTCAACTCCTTCCTAAACAACCAGGCGTACAGCCTTGACAGCTCAAAGAAAGTGTCCAATAACGTGACTGCGAGGCAAGCAGTCTTGAAGCAGAGCATATTGTGACGCTAAACAAGTCGACTAGCAGCGAAGCGCCCTCAGTACGGGGAGCTACATGGTCATGTGCTCCATGCCTTCACATGTAATTTGATAATAATATGCTCAGCATATAAGATCTAACAGGGTGTAATTACGACTAACAATCGGAATAGTACTCCGTACACGTTAACCCTAAAGGATTTTTTTTTTTAAATTTAATACTTCAAAAATTTTTACATAGCCATGCTATGCCTATTGTCCGCCCCTCGTGGTCTCACGGTAGCGTTCTCGCTTCCCGAGCACGGGGTCCTGGGTTCGATTCCCGGCGGGTCAGGAATTTTTCCTGCCTCGAGATGACTGGGTGTTATTGTGTCGTCTTCATCATTATCATTCATCCCCATTACGGTCGGAGGAAGGCAATGGCAAACCAGCTCCACTAGTACCTTGCCTAGTAAGGCGGCGCGGTTCTCCCGCGTCGCTCCCCTACGCTCTGTAAAGAAGTATAGGACTCATCATCATCATCATCATCATCATCATCATCATCATCATCATCACTATGCCTATAGCCAGTAGTCGCACTAAGCACAACTCAAACTGTATGTCAATATAAAATTAATTATAGGGGGGTGGGGGAGTTTATTCATGAATAAACCTTTCAACATCTCAAATCTCTAAAAGAATACCACCAAATTAAATATAACCAACATTATCCGTCACAAACTAAAACCCTGCGATCAGCTCGCGTACGCAAACGTCTTAAGCGCCATCTGTTAAAGCCAACGGCAACCACATCGGCGGTAGCCATCCGCCTATCGAATTGCAGCCAAGTGATATTCATGGGCCATGATTGCCCAAATAGAAGCCCTCAAACAACAAATTACACCCCTCTACTACATGGAAAAAGTTTAGTGGTGAGAGGAAGAGGATTTTCATAAAATCCCAAAACATACACGTGGGTTATACGTCATACATTCCTCATATAACTAGTGGCACGACGATTGCCTGAGTCCTACCTATGCGATCCGGATATGGAGAGCTCTAGATTTTTAAAAAACCAAACATTAAAAGTGTTAAAACCTTAAAGTCTAAAATCAATAAAATAAACGATTGTGTCACCAAGGACCACCCAAAGGCTACGGTGGTGAACAAATCCGTGTATGCCAATCTATCTTTCCCCGTATGATGTTAAACTAGCCAACCACTCAGCAAAAAAACCTATCCAATCATAACGGTACGTGCACAGACCACCACCAGCTCCTACAAAATACACTGTCATACTTGTTATGAGGCGATAATAGACACCAAGTTCAAAATAGTATCCGTTCAAACAAGCCAAGAAACAAGTTATTCCCACCGGAAGCCTGTTCATTAAAGAGTGGGTAGGCAGCGTGCCGTATACGCGCATCTTCAAGGTTACCTAAAATGTTCCCTTTTGGTTCTAAATGCGTAATCCTTAGGCTATCTTCTATCGGGACCAGCTTATGGCCAGTCTCCCTCATATGGCACCCAGCCCACTATTATTACTATAGTTATGTTCTCTAAACCTTGTGGCAAAATCCCTACCCGTCTGGCTAATGTATGTCCAAGCACATCCTTCACACTTAATTTCGTATACACCGGATTGCTTAAACTTACCTGTTTTCCCTTCTTCCTTATGCCGTAATATTCCCCCCAACTTCTTCCTTGCATGGAAGCCTACACGAATGACGTTATTGCGATTGTACAGCATTGGTTGCCAATTATTAACATAAAAATGATCGCAGGCCTCAGAGGGGATTTTATGTCCTGTATATCCTTATATATTGCATTTAAGCATTCAAATTACTAACCCGTAATAATATGAGCGAAATTATGAACCTGAACATCATAATTTTATTATTACTTACCGCCTGTCTATGACGAGAACCAGCAGAAACAATGGCAAAAAAAAAAAAGCTTTCCACCAGGAAATAAACAGTCCTGATCTCCACTGCTACTGTTAGTTTCAACAAACGGCTTTCAAACTAACAATGAAACATAAAAGAAATATTCCAGGTGTTGATAAATCATACGATGGGATATAACTGGTTAAGCAGATTTGGAAGTAAACTTGTCTACCGCTTTGTGTAGCGTTACTGTTTTCCGTTTCATTTATAACTAACAAGCGTACAAGTTTACAAGTGCTGTACTCTTTATTTACATGTACATTCTTTATTTCCTGGAACAAAACCAGGAAGACGAGTTCGATTACGAGGAAGTTATGATGCAGGTTTTGTTTACTTTACTTGTCCATAAGGTGGCTCCGTTGTATCGTATTTACACTGTCCCATAACAGAACGTACTGTGACCCATTCATTACTCAGATCTATTCACAGCCGTACAGTACAATACGACGGGGCAGTACCGGTACATTTTTGCAGAACTCACTGACACGCACCTTGTGTATGGGGAAGTACGTTGCAATGCTCTCGCTGCTGAGAGGCTGTACGGGGAACGACTTCCTAACAGGCATCATCCATCACAACGAATGTTTCTTTCTTTCTATCGACGAATGCGGGAGACCGGTTCATTGGAAAGAAGAAACGAGGGACCTGGCAACGTGAGCACCACTCGCACACACGATTCTGAAGAGAAGGTGCTGGAGCGCGTTGCAGCGGACCCCACTACCAGTGCTGCACGTGAAATGGGCGCTGTACATACTGGCGTGTGGCGAGTACTCCACGAACAACTGCAGCCATATCACCCACAGCAAGTCCATACAATGCTTGTGACTGACTTTCCACCAAGGATCGCACTGTGTCAGGGGTTGCTCCAACAATGGATTGATCCACCAGACTTCCTCCAAATCGTACTGTTTACTGACAAGGCCTCATTTGATCGTGAGGGTATCTCGAAAAGCAGGAATAGCCACGTGTGGGATGAGGAAAACCCTCTCGCTATAGTAGAGTCACACCATCAGCTTCGTTTTCCTGTGAGTATGTGGGCCAGCATTGTAGGTGACAATCTCATTGGGCTATACAGGGTGTTACAAAAAGGTACGGCCAAACTTTCAGGAAACATTCCTCACATACGAATAAAGAAAAGATGTTATGTGGAAATGTGTCCGGAAACGCTTAATTTCCATGTTAGAGCTCATTTTAGTTTCGTCAGTATGTACTGTACTTCCTAGATTCACCGCCAGTTGGCCCAATTGAAGGAAGGTAATGTTGACTTCGGTGCTTGTGCTGACATGCGACTCATTGCTCTACAGTACTAGCATCAAGCACATCAGTGCGTAGCATCAACAGGTTAGTGTTCATCACGAACGTGGTTTGCAGTCAGTGCGATGTTTACAAATGCGGAGTTGGCAGATGCCCATTTGATGTATGGATTAGCACGGGGCAATAGCCGTGGCGCGGTACGTTTTTATGGAGACAGATTTCCAGAACGAAGGTGTCCCGACAGGAAGACGTTCGAAGCAATTGATCGGCGTCTTATGGAGCACGGAACATTCCAGCCTATGACTCGCGACTGGGGAAGACCTAGAACGACGAGGACACCTGCAATGGACGAGGCAATTCTTCGTGCAGTTGACGATAACCCTAATGTCAGATAAGTTGCTGCTGTACAAGGTAACGTTGACCACGTCACTGTATGGAGAGTGCTACGGGAGAACCAGTTGTTTCCGTACCATGTACAGCGTGTGCAGGCACTATCAGCAGCTGATGGCCTCCACGGGTACACTTCTGCGAATGGTTCATCCAACAATGTGCAATGTGTCAATCCTCATTTCAGTGCAAATGTCCTCTTTACGGATGAGGCTTCATTCCCACGTGATCAAATTGTAAATTTTCACAATCAACATGTGTGGGCTGACGAGAATCTGCACGCAATTGTGCAATCACGTCATCAACACAGATTTTCTGTGAACGTTTGGGCAGGCATTGTTGGTGATGTCTTGATTGGGCCCCATGTTCTTCCACCTACGCTCAATGGAGCACGTTATCACGATTTCGTACGGGATACTCTACCTGTGCTGCTAGAACATGTGCCTGTACAAGTACGACACAACATGTGGTACATGCACGATGGAGCTCCTGCACATTTCAGTCGGAGTGTTCGTACGCTTCTCAACAACAGATTCGGTGACCGATGGCTTGGTAGAGGCGGACCAATTCCATGGCCTCCACGCTCTCCTGACCTCAACCCTGTTGACTTTCATTTATGGGGGCATTTGAAAGCTCTTGTCTACGCAACCCCGGTTCCAAATGTAGAGACTCTTCGTGCTCGTATTGTGGACAGCTGTGATACAATACGCCATTCTCCAGGGCTGCATCAGCGCATCAGGGATTCCATGCGACAGAGGGTGGCTGCATGTATCCTCGCTAATGGAGGACATTTTGAACATTTCCTGTAACAAAGTGTTTGAAGTCACGCTGGTACGTTCTGTTGCTGTGTGTTTCCATTCCATGATTAATGTGATTTGAAGAGAAGTAATAAAATGAGCTCTAACACGGAAAGTAAGCGTTTCCGGACACACGTCCACATAACATATTTTCTTTCCTTGTGTGTGAGGAATGTTTCCTGAAAGTGGCCGTACCTTTTTGTAACAACCTGTATACTCTACCTGGCCGTCTGAATGGCCACCTATACTTGAGGTTAATGCAAGGAGTTCCACCTGAGTTGTTCGAGAACGTACCCTTGGTTGTTTGTTAGAGGATGTGGATACAACATGGCAGTCCAGCTTCAGTGTGGATGTCCGCAACCATCTCAGCACTATATTTCCTGGTTGCTGGTTTGAAAGGAAAGGTCTCATTCCATGGCCTGCGAGGTCATCTTACCCGAATCCCCTCGATTATTTCCTATGCGGGTATCTAAAGTCACTTGTGTGTGTAGCTCCCTGTGATGTGAATTGAAACACACCAGGGATATTCGACAGGGCGCATCAGAATCTTTATCACTGATGTCATGCTTGTGCTGAGGTTCGTGGACATTTTGTAACACACAGGAGAAATCTTATGTTGATTGTGTCAATGATGGCATTCGCAATTAAATGTAACTAATATAAATAGAAAAGTACATAGTAGTGTTGTATGAATGCAGAGTCTCGCGGCGATAACATTGAATAAAATGTTCTCGGGTTTCCAACCGCGCCAATTGGTTAAAATGGTTCAAATGGCTCTGAGCACTATGCGACTTAACTTCTGAGGTCATCAGTCGCCTAGAACTTAGAACTAATTAAACCTAACTAACCTAAGGACATCACACACATCCATGTCCGAGGCAGGATTCGAACCTGCGACCGTAGCGGTCGCTCGGCTCCAGACTGTAGCGCCCAGAACCGCACGGCCACTCCGGCCGGCTGATTGGTTAAAACTACACGGGCTTTCGGCCAAGCACTCCTTGGCCATTGTCAAGTGTTATGACTGCCAGTGGGCTGTTGGTGCCCCCTTATATACGCTAGCTGCCGGCTGTGACGTCACTGGTGCCCGTGTCATTGCCATATATGGGCATGTTTTGAGTCGGCGTTGGATGTGCCCTCTTCAACCGCGCGATCGCTGGATCCCACGCAGCGCTGAGCTGCAAGCCACCGTCTCTATTCAGGGTGTTTACGGTAATTTTTATTTCAATAGCTTCCTTTATTAAACTGTCCCAGAAGCCGTTAGTGCGAGCCACGACAGAGGTATCGCCAAATTTTATGTGGTTACCGTTTCTAACGCATGCTCAGCCAACGCAGATTTATCTGGATAGCGTAGGCGATAATACCTCTCATGTTATTTCGTGCGCTGTTCCACAGTGTGCACTGTTTGTCCGATGTACTGGGCACACTCACCAGGTATTTCGTAGACTACAGGTGTTCTGAGACCTACATCGTCTTTAACTGGTCTCAGTAATTGACGGATTTTCGTTGGAGGCCTGAAGATTGATTTGATCTTGTGTCTTTTCAACAGGCGGCTTATCTTGCCCGACGCAGAGCCACAGAATGGCAGCAAAGCAAGTTTCTTTTCCTGCTCTTCGTCGGTGGTCTTATTCTGATATTTGCCAGAAATCACTTCTTTCACTTGATGGCTGCTGTAGCCGTTATACCTGAAAACCTTGCGTAGGTGGCTCAGTTCGTGGGGCAGGTTATCGTCTGATATTACTCTTGCACGATGCACCAATGTTTGCATTACTGTGCGCTTCTGTCCTGGATGATAATGGCTGGTGGCGTGCAGGTACAGGTCTGTGTGGGTGGGTTTTCTGTAGACGCTGTGGCCAAGTCACCCATTTCGTTTACGGTGGACGAGGATATCGAGGAAGTTCAATGCATTATCTTTTTCCACCTCCATGGTGAACTGGATATTACTGTTGATGCTATTGAGGTGTTCCAAAAACTCATCTAATTTCTCGCGTCCGTGTGGCCAAATGACGAACGTGTCGTCAACGTATCGAAAGAAACACTTCGGCTTCAATGGCGCAGTATCTATGGCCATATCCTCAAAATTCTCCATGAAGAGCTTTGCAACAGCTGGAGCCAACGAGCTACCCATTGCTACGCCGTCTGTCTGATCGTAATACTGTCCGTTGTTCACGTAAGTGTGTGCCTAAACAGCTCGACCACGTCACTTACAAAGTACTGGGAAATTAGATCCAAAGAATCTTTGATAGGCACATTCGTAAACAGCGCCACTACATGAAAACTGACCATAATATCGTCCTCACTAAGGCGCAGACGGTTGATTCTGCTGATAAATTCTGCTGAGTTTTTTTATATGATGTTCGCAGTGTCTGACATATGGAGCGAGGAGCTTGGCAAGTACTTCGCCAGCTTGTATGTTGGAGAAACCTGTTGTGGACACAATAAGGCGCAATGGCGTTCCGTCCTTGTGTATCTTCGGTAAACCATAAGCAGTAGGTGGTCTAGGCGCCTATGGGAGAAGATTCTTAACCACAGTCTTCCGCTGAAGACCGCTTAAGAAGTTCTGATGTTTTTCTTACTATTCTTGATGTCCGGTCGCGTGGGAGCTTCCGATAAGTATCTTCGTTCAGTAGCGCACAGATCTTCGTATCATAGTCCTCGAACTTCATAATTACGGCGGCATTGCCCTTGTCAGCGGGAAACACCACAATGCTTTCATCATTACGTAGTGGTCGAAGGACGTTGCGCTCAGCGCTGGTCATGTTGGATGTTGGTAACTTCGCCTTTGTCAGTATACGACTGGTTTCTCGCCGTTTTTCGTCCGCTGTTTCATGTGGGAGCTTGTGGACTGCCTGTTCAACAACGCTTATTATTTCACAGACAGGAATGTCCCGCGGTGAAGGTGCGAAATTAAGTCCTTTCTTAAGTGCCAACATTGCACCCTCATCTGTATCTCTCGCCGACAAGTTGATGACGGTGCGTTCTGAAGATCTGTGGTCCGCACCATGTTGTTGTTGCGGAAGGTGCTTCTCTGTAGTTCGTTTCCGTGCTGACGTCTGTTGAGAAACCGTAGCAGCGTCGACCCATTCCCAGTCCAAAGCTGTGAGCGTTCTCGATAACTGCAGGTGCGAGGCCATAAGAGCACGTCCATTTGCAACCAGCTGTTGCCTTGTGTTGTGAATCCTTTCTCGTGTAGTTTTAACCAGTTGCCGCGGTTGGAAACCCGATAACATTTTATTCTACATAGTAGTGTGATTGTATTCCTATGATCTCCTTAAGCCGGCTTCTCCGACCCCAAGTTTCCTACCTCAAATTCTTCATTGGAGCATCCTCTGTGTCCTGTTAAATTTTTGCACGCTCGTACGGAAACATCCAGTATCCTGAATAATGGGCACACTGAATCTCCTGGAGTGATGTAGAATAGCTCAATTAGGTGAAATATTTCTTTCAGGTGCAACATGTGCAATAAATATGTACAATAAATTTCTTTTTATTTAGAATATTGTAGGTACACTGATAAAATATTTTTAGACACAACATATATATTTAATTTTGGCAGGTACATACAGAATAGGACATCTTAATTTTTGTAGTATATAGTCAATAGATATTCTTTTTACACTGTTGTGCTTAATAATCTATCTCTATATCCATCTTTATCACATTGAATGACAGAAACTTAACAATCAATCACAGTAAATTGTCACAATAGTGTAAGGGAGATGGTCCACAGAAAAATTCTCTGCCTTAAAACGAAACTATATACATATCTTTCACTACGTTAAAGTTCAGGGCATGACAAACACTGTTTTGGGGAAATTACAGCTTTTGGCACTGTCGATTTGGCTTTCATACAAAATCTCTCAGCCCCTCCCCATCACCAGCTATCCTTATATTCCTCCAGAACAGTAAAATTAAGTCGAAGTGTTGTTATTTAATTCTGTTTTGTAATAGTGCTAGTATCATCTATTACCAAAGTTTTTGCCTTGGAACTTAGTGTAGATAGGACCAAAGGTGGTAACTGAGGAATATCAAATTAACAGTCATCAAGGAGCACCAAATTTCCTTTCTGCTATATCTAACACCTCCAATGTATCATCAGTTCATGGTCATATTTTATTTAACATCAAATAGCCTCAAAACACACACACACACACACACACACACACACACACACACACACACAAAGTTTCAGACATTATTATTAAAACAAGAGAGTTGATATTGTTTTTCCTTAATTACAGGTGCCCAGATTAGGTACTAAAGGGGCTTTTTGTATTTGTTATACTCAGATTACTTTCTTTGCGGTTGAGCCGTCAAACGTGTAAAGGCTTGAGGTGTCATTTTGTTTACACTGCGACTCAAGTGTACTACCAGTTTATTGTCTCTGTGTAAATCTTGAGTCAAGTCAGCGTTGTCAATTGGAGTACACAAACACTTGAGAATCACCAGGAACGTGTCTGCTTTTCATCCACTAGATTCTCCCACCAAATATTTGATATCAGGCAGCATTTATGTGTTATAGTGTTGCAAATGTTTCACAATCCACAGTCAAAATTTTGAAATGTGCACGATGTTAATTTTGCAGTGGGTGCAGAAAGGGCAGAGACAAGCCTTTCGACAGTAGTTACTGGGAAAAAACAGTCTGGTGATAGTGTCAAGTGCTGGCTGGGCGATGTTGAATCCTACAAGTTTTCAGACAATCACAGTTGGGAAGTCCAGTGTGTGGAACAACGGCTACGAAATGACAGCCAGTCAGCAATGGAAACAAACAACTTTGTCCGGTAAGCGTATGTTTTTTCGCAACATCCCAGGAATAGTTCAGAGGGTGCGCTAGGCGTGTTTTCCTTGGTGTCAAATCTGTACTGATGCTGGAGGCAGCATTTGATGTGGAATATGTGATCCGAGAAAAAGTGAGTGTTTAAAATTTAATTCGTGCTTTATTAGGCCGCATTTATTGATGTGCTGCCCTTCTTAGAAAGAAAGTTGATTCACCCGACAAAAGTGTTTATTCGACCTTTAATCACCAAAGTCTGATAAAATACGAATTTGTCACGGCAAGTTAACGGGTCAGCTCGTGGTCTTGCGGTAGCGTTCTTGCTTCACGCGCATGGGGTCACGGGTTCGATTCCCGGTGGGGGTGAGAGATTTTCTCTGCCTCGACATGACTGGATTTTGTGTGTCTTTCATTATTATTTCATCATCATTGACTCGCAAGTCGCCCAACTCCCTCGCATGGGTCCTTCCGTCCAACAATGCCATACGATCATTTCAATGGAGCACTTTCCGTGCAAGGACTCATCGCGAAAGATTCCGTAGCCAAACCTTAATTATTGCCCTTTCTGAATTCATTGCTAATGACATTGCACCTCACAGTAGCGGAGAGTGATTTACGTCAAGAATAGTGCACCTAGGAGTGCGTGATGTTCGATGTAGTGACTTCATTTTACAATCAGATGAAGGACAGCCCACCAAAACCCTCAACAAGCAGTCTCCAGTATTTGCAATCGTCTTTCTTCCAATGAGAGATGAAGCTGTGTTTTGTGCAACATTTCTAAATATTTTAGACAATGGAAACTCCGGTAGGAATATCAACACTTACTGTGAAGAAGGCACATGTAAAAGACACATACAGCTTTCAGCCACAGCCTCCATAAGTAAAAGAGCGACATACCTACACCAATCACACACACAAGAAAACACACCTCATAAACACATTCCGGCCAGAGATGCTGGAGTTGGTGGTTATGTGTGCATGACGTGTGCTTGCTTGTCTGTATGATTGGTGTGGGTGTCTCTTTTCCTTATGAAGGCTGAGGCTGACAGCTTTGTGTGTGTTATTTAAGTGTGCCTGTCTGCAACTTAATGTGCCTTTTTTACGGTATTGTATAGTATTGTATGTTAACCGGGCACCTAGAAACGTCGGAGAGGCTCCGTCCCACCGCAGCCGCAGTGGTCTGCAACCCCACGACGACTACCGCAGTCCACTTCACCCTTCCGCCGCCCCACACCGAACCCAGGGTTATTGTCCGGTTCGGCCCCCGGTGGACCCCCCACATGGAACGTCTCACACCAGATGAGTGTAACCCCTATTTTTGCGTGGTCGAGTAATGGTGGCATATGCGTACGTGGAGAATTGTTTGCGCAGCAACTGCCGAGATGGTGTAGCTAAGGCAGAATAAGGGGAACCAAACCCCATTCGCCAAGGCAGATGGAAAACCGCCTAAAACCATCCACAGACTGGCCGGCTCACCGGACCTCGACACAGACCGCTCGGCCAACAGGGCGGGCGTCTTACGGTAAGTAGGAGTCTGTCTTTTCCTACATTGTTGATATTTGTAAATACTTTCTCTTCTACACATGCAATTCTTTGAGTACCATTGATTTCGTCTGAAACGACGACCTTTTTCAATTTTTTAAGCACCAGTGCCTTTAGCAAGGAACCACAAATGCTGTTGCAGAACACTGACTTGCAGTGGTACACTGAGCTACTTCTGCGAATGTAGTGCATTGTAGAGTTAAAAGCAACAGTCAGGCTGGAGATTGTGCTACACAATTAATTGTGATTCTAGGACAATGTGACCATATTGAGGATACCATTGACAGTGAAACTAAGTATGGCTATTTGAGCTTGTGCTATTGCTATGAAACCACAGGGGCAGTACGTAGTTTTGGTACATAGTTTATTAAATTTTAGAGCCATTTTTGCTTGTTGGATTAATTTGTTTTAGGCATGTGGGAGTGTGTCTAACAAAAATGCGAATTTCCTTTTAAATATATCACATGAAACGATGGGTTGTCGAAAATTGTATGTCCTAGTGGTTCCAAAGTGAAACCAGCTTCTTAAAACATTTGATTGTTTACTTTCGGCCAGTATCTTCTTATATTCATTGCTTGCTGTGACAATAAAGCTTAATTTTATGACATTTTAAGATAAACTGTTTTTCTGTACTTGTGCAACTCGAAGGGTTAAGAGCCGTACAATGCATTAAACTTCTTTCAACCAGTCAAAGCTAGGCCAACTTGAATTTTCTATCCGTTGCAGGTTACGTTAGACAGGAATTTTTCTATTATGTTTACGAGAAAGTTTAACTGTCTAATTTTTTAAGACAGTAAGCTGTATTGCAGAAGCATCAACAGCAGTAAGGAACCGACTTAATAGTCAAGCTTTACCCAGTAAACGTGATAGAGAAAATTCGTGTCTAAAGGAACGGGCAAAGGATATGAAATTAAAGTCTGCCAAGCTTTGACGGTTCACGTGGAATCACTCCCTTCCCCTACTTTAATTGGCAACTGCGCTCTTTAGCATAAGAGATGAAATGGAAATGAGCATATGGCATCGTTGGCCAGGAGGCTCCATCCGAGGAAGTTCGGCCGCCAAGTGCAAGTATTATTCCAGTCGCCACATTGGGCGACTTTCGCACCGGTGATGAGGATGGAATGATGACGAGGACAGCACAACACCCAGTCCCCAAGTGTAGAAAAGCTCCAACCCGGCCGGGGATCAAACCCGGGCCCTCTTGCGTGGGAGGCGAGCACGTTATCACCCAGCTTAGCAGGCGGACTAGCATAATAGGTGTTACCTGGGACCAAGTTAGTTTCAATGGGCACACTTCCTCATGCCCGTTGCCGGTCGGCTGTCGTTTTATGGCTGTCAACTCCATAGCGGTGCGTCTTCAGCCAGTGGCCGTCTGGAAGATCTCGGTCGATTCGACGTACCCTGCCGTGCTGTGTTCGTAGTACCAGGTTGTTTTTTTTTCCGCACTGGGTTGGTTGCCTGCACACCGTACTTCGTAGCACTTAAACTCCGCTACTCTGAACCAGTTTTTCCTGCTGTATATAAGCTCACCAGAAAAAAAAATTAGGAGCCCCAGTGTGCAGGCAAGGACAAAGCGTTAAGCCTCTACAGATGGCGCAGCGGTCGAGCCACGTGCTGGGCTGTGCACGCACTGCCTCTGTGTGAGCACAAGGCAGTAGCGATCAGTGAGGCATTCACGTTTCAAGCGTAAACTGTACGTAAGCGTGGGTAAGTGTGAGAACGTGACAGGGTGGGAAGAAGGGCCAGTCGTGTTTGGCCGTATCACTGGCTGTACTGTGTGTGAAGTTGCTGGGTGTGTCGGTGTTCAACGAATCTGCAAGCAGTGGTGCAACACATGTGGCCACAAAACGCGACGTCAGAAGAGGCATATTCCAGGGCTCGTGAATCAAAATCGCTTCCAAATCCGTCAGAATTTCTGCAGGTTGTGAGTGAACGTCCATCCCCACACCAGGTAGCGATGGAAGTTGCGACAGGCACAGCACGCTGTGAACATTTGGAGTGTGTCGCTTGGCAAGGGGCCATTGATCACATAGGTACATAAAGGCAACAGCCATTCGTCGGGCTGAAAGAATACGTCACTCGTTTTCTGAACACTTCCCCACCCTCTAAATCACCCAAGTTGAACCCCATAGGACATTTGTGGGACTTGTTGGACCAATGACATCAGCATCCGCTACAATTTGCCCAAGCAGATCCTGAACCCAGGTGTTGCGTACCTTACAACCTCGTGAACTCTCTCCGTGACCAAATCCAATTGGTCATCGAGTCCAGGGGTGGAATTACACGGTATTAAATCGTGCCCGTAATGATTTCTCTGGAGGTGACTAATTTTTTTGTCCAGTGAGCTCTCTTGTAGAGACAGAAAAACCATTTCAGGCTGACACACGAGGAGCCCCGATAATCGACTGCTGCTCTGAGTACCTTCGACCTCCGTTTCCATCACTCTAAAGGTGGTACACGTGACAAAGTATCCTCAGCGGTGCCACTGCTAACCCTAAACGGAACCTGTGGGCCATCGAGCCTAACATTCGCTCTACTGTACACGTTGCCATCGACAATGACGTATGCTCTCACTGCAGGAGACACAGCAGATGCTTCAGTTTTCACATAATCTGGTCACTGTGCACTTGATTTTGCCATTTCTCCTGCCTTTACCTATCAAATACAAACCACAAAAAGTTTCTTCTGTCATCAGGATATCAGTTGGTTATGCCGCTAGTCGAGTACCGTGAAAGCCAACATCCATCAGTAGCCGCCGCTAACGATGTAGATGAGAAACATAAAGCCACACAGAACCACCTTATTGTAAGTGGCTTTCTTATCCTGCCCAAACGTACACGGAGCTGCAAGTGTTGTAAGTAACCTGTTTATATGTTGGCAGCGCGAAAGACTGCATTAATAACTCTGACAGCGCTGAGCGCCCTCAGTAAGAGATTCTCTGGCTGGTCGGACTCGCAGTTCGAGATGTATATCCAGCAGTGATGGAAGTTGGAGGTCAATAGCCAGCAGTGATGGAGGTTGGATGTCAATAGTTGGCAGTGATGGAGGTATGTTAATTGCTAGCACAAGCACATGATCTGGACGTGTGTCTGTCATGGAAATGTAATATTGTTGACTATTATATAATTTTTGGAACTGGATGTTATGGACGATTACATATATTTTTTAACTGGATGTCACATTAAAAAGTAAAATTTGCTAAATACATTGTTTGCTCTGCAACAAAATCTGGTCTTTGCTAACCACATACCTATTAGTAGTTAGAGCCTACAGTAGTTAGTCTCTTTTATTTAGCTGGCTGTATTGGTGTTCACTCTATCGCTGTTGTTCGTGCAACGAAGATTTTCTGTGAGGTAGGTGACTTATGAAATGTATGGGTTATTATTAGGATTTCTTCTAATTCAGGGCGATTCTTTTGTGTTAATTATTTGAACAGTCAGATTGTGTATAGTTATATATTGTGTGTCATAAATGAATAGAATAACTTTGATCTGCATTTTCAGGGAGAATTCTGTAGGTCAGTGTTGAAATGATAAAAATATAACAAAGTGATTAAGTAAAATGATATTAAGAAGTTTCAGTGTGAATATCTGATTGAAACCTTATACAGTTTCTAATATTTGATTCTACTATATGAGACTCGAAGGAGTCGACATCTCAGGAATTAGGAGACTATAGGTGACAAGTGGGCACGAAGTGGAATGGGTATTTTTGGTAAGTAGCCTTGTTGTGCAAGTGTACCCTGTACATTAAGGCTTCTGGTATCCCAGTTGACATTGTGTAGCAGTTTCATTAGTCCTGTGGACTCAAATGCTGCAATATGTTCCTTACATAGTGTGTCAGTTGCAAACAAAGCAATGCGCAGAACGAGTCATACGCTGCAATGGAATGTCCAGTGGAAGTCCAAAACTCAATTATTGTACATTCCCTTAAAGGAATGCAGTACGGAGTGTTTATGAAGGTGGTCTGGGCAAAGATCCCTATTACTCATTCTGACAGGAGGCGGAGTGGATCCGAAGGTGTTCTGAAGGGAATGGAATGAGGAAAAATGCCATCCCAACCTGGGATGCTCGGTTGCTGCCCGAGTCAAGTGCTCTATTCTCTGCATCGCCATGGTACACAATGTGTCTGCGTTGAAATGAAATGAATGAAAACTTCGTGACATCGCAATACGGTCATTTAAAATTATTTAGTGATTCTCGATTCTGTGGCCGCGATGTTGACGGTACAGTGATAACTCTACTGTGTTGTGTTTACATGTATTCACAGTAAAGCACATCTGCACATATCTATTTGCAAAAAGTATTAGCTTATTAGCTGCTGTAACTGTGGATACGTATGGCAGTAGTGGTGGTGAACATACACTATAGGGTAGTTTTGTATAATGGTGAAGGAGAGGTGCCTTTAGTTTAGGTAACAGAGGGGACACAGAAGTTTGTAACCACTAGTTATAAGACTCTGTGAATAACCGTCGCCTTTGAAGCTTGCCGAAGTGTTAAAATTAGGTACCTGTCTCTGATTCAGATCCAGTGACATCGTATTACCAGTTCAGCTATCCAGACACCACACGTGATCTGATATTGCAGGTCCACTTCTTCCAGTCCCTCTCACCCTTGCCTTTCTTCGCTAATGGGGTCATTAATGGATGGAAAGGTTTTAACTGGTCTGATCTCTAAACCGGTGCATCTGAACTTTTGAGGATTGATGTCCGGTATCACTTCGTACCGTAGCCCACCATTTAACGAGTAAATGGTATTGACGGTTTATCTATCCAATGTGGATCACAGTACAGAATGGGGTACACTTCTAGTTCCGCAATGCTGGGTGCAATCTTGAGGGTGGCTCAGATTTTTATGGTGAGCCCTGACTGTGGAAAGTGTGATTCACAATTCTTCTACAGAATGTCATCGAGGTTAGACACCTAATACTTGCGTCCGTGTTTCCACCCCCAGCCGTCCGACACGCATGCATTGACTTTTACCAACTGTGACATAATTGCGTATACAAACAGTGATCCAATACTGTCAAATGCTTTTTTATTCCAGTCTCTGATCACAATATCAATTCATTCGACGATGACCGGTTTCAGTCTGTAATGACCATCCTCAGATCTACTTTAGGACATGGTGTAAAAAATATTTTAGATCTAAGGATGGTCATTACGCACTGAAACCGGTCATCGTCTAAAGAATTGATATTGTGATCAGAGACTGGAATAAAAAAGCACATGCATTGACTGTCCACGTCACAAGGACTAAACGTGAAACGCGAGGCCAGCACACCGTGGGCTCCAGTGCCACGGCAGTACTGACATTATGCAATCCTTCAGTATCGGCCCATCTCGTGTTCACCAGACTCTGTGGACCTCTGAGGCTGAAATGTTCCCGTCGTTTCTGGATTGTTCGTAAAAGAAGTCCACAATTCGGTGCGTGATCCGCAGTACGACTCGACGGTGAACCTCTCGCGTTCTCCGCTGAGGACCCGGAGCTGCTGCTCACTTTTCCAGTCAGTGCCCTGCACGTGAACGTGCGGCAGCACTCTCTTTCATCGGTGTGAAGTAGCAGGTCTCCTCGACAGTGCTGTGCGAGGCGACTTCTCGTCCTCCTGCGGCACTCCAGGGACCTCGCCGCCGACCTCTCAGTGGATGGGACCGGGGTCCGGGAGTCCCTGCCAGCCGCGCCGCGCCGCCGCACCACCTGCAGTGCCTGCTGGGCCGTCCTCGGCCTACAGGTCGAGGTACATCACCTGCGAGGCGCAGACGGCGCCGCAGAGCGCGAGGAACGAGGCGACGGCCGCCACGGCGGTGGTGGTGCCGGCCGCGCTCACGATGGCGCCCATGCACATGGAGAGCGCGAACTGCGCCAGGAACACCATGGAGCTGACGATGGCCACGTCGGTGCCCAGGCCGCGCACATGGGACCCCGGCAGCGCCTCCCCCGTCGCCGACACCGAGAACTGCAACAGTGGGGCACGTGTGGGTGCGGATCGAGTCGTGTAGTAGACGAGGCAAGTCCTCGACGGTGTGCTTCCAGGTATTCGGCCGAGTCTGTGCGCGATATTTCGACAATTTACCCAGATGTGCCGAGGTGCTAAGTCATTAGGCGTACCCACTACCTGAACTCCGACCAAACTGCGTACTATTCTTAGTGTGCTGACTAGGGCTGTCGATAAAATATCAGTGTGTCGATATTTTTCCAAAGCTATCAGTGCGTATTAGCGATATTTTTTTCACGCGATATATCGATGTATTGATCTCAATGTGTTTTAAAGTAAAAAAGAAACTTGTGGTAAGTTCCTATGGGACCAAACTGCTAAGGTCATTGGTCCCTAGGCTTACGCATTACTTAATCTAACTTAAACTAAGAACAACACACACACACACACACACACACACACACACACACACACACACACACACACACACACACACACACACACACCTACCTGAAGGAGGCTCGAACCTCCAATGGGGATAGCCGTGCGAGCTGTGCTAAAGCTCCTTAGACTGCACGGCTACCCCGTGAGAATATATACCCCCTAAGTACATCTACACCTACAAGGGTCATTCAGTAATTACAGAGACAAATTGGTCTGGCGAAAAAACTTTTAGTAGGGCAACTTTGGTACTTTTATGGCTTTATGTTGGCATCACTGGGATGAGCCCTGATCAGCTGCTGTATCAACATTGATTTGTTTATAACCTCAAAAATTCCTTTCAAGATGGCGAGTCCGCTTGAAACGTCCACATTAGCTGAACAGCGATCTGTTATTCGTGTTTTACTTGCTGAAGGCGAGAAACCAGTCGAATGTCTAGAGTTCATGGTAATCTTGCAACTTTTTACAAGTAGATTTGGAAGTTCAAAAATGGTCGCGACTCTGTGACTGACGAATACCGTCCTGGCCGCCCAGTTGCAGTTCCAACTCCCTCACTTGAAAATCGAATTGATGGCATCATTCGTGCCAACTGCCGTGTGACTGTGGAATTGGTTCAAATGGCTCTGAGCACTATGGGACTTAACATCTGTGGTCATCAGTCCCCTAGAACTGAGAACTACTTAAACCTAACTAACCTAAGGACATCACACACATCCATTCCTGAGGCAGGATTCGAACCTGCGACTTTAGCGGTCGCGCGGTTCCAGACTGTAGCGCCTAGAACCGCTCGGCCACTCCAGCCGGCACTGTGCAAATGATAGTTGATAAGGTTCAAGTTAGTACTGGTACAGTTCGTAATATTATCTGTAACAAGCTGAAGCACCGCAAAACATGTGCAAGATGGCTCCCCAAACCAGTTGACAAGGTACTCACGGAAACAAAGTTGAGAGTGTGCACGGAGCAAAAGGAACATTATGAAAGAGAAGGTGAGCACTTTCTCAACAAAATTTTAACTTGTGATGAAACTTGGGTTCACTATTATGAGCCACAATCAAAAAGACAAAGTATGGAGTGGAAGCACACCAACTCACCTGTCAAGAAAAAATTCAAAACCCAAGCATCAACAGGAAAAGTCATGTTGACGGTGGTTTGGAATGCTAAAGGTCCAGTTTTGTGTGATTATCTCGGAGAGCACCGTACAAATAATAACCGATACTACTCGGATTTGGTTTTAAACAAGATGAAGCCAGCCGTGAGAGAGAGAGATGTCGTGGATCATAGAGGAGAGGTGTGATTCTCCAGCAAGACAACGCAAGTCCTCATATTGCTCAACTAACCCGTCAAACCGTCGACAAAATCGGCTGGGAAGCTCTGCCTCATCCCCGTTCCAATCCTGATATAGCACCTACTGATTTACATTTGTTTGGTGCACTGAAAGGGGCATTACTTGGGACGAGGTTCCAGGACAACAAGGACGTGAAAAAGTTTGCGGCAAATTGGTTCAAACATCAAGATTAAGAGTTCTTTGCAGCCAGAATAAAAAAGTTTGTAGACCGTTGGAACAAGTGCATAAATGTTCAAGGGGATTATGTTGAAAAGTAGAAAAAGTACTGGTTTCTAAAAATGAACGCTTCTTTCTCCAGAGGAATTTGTCTCTTTAATGATTGAATGACCCTTGCACATCTACACGGATACTCTACAAATCACACTTAAGTGCCTGCCAGAGGGTTCATCGAACAACCTTCACAATAATTCTGTATAATTCCAATCTCGAGCAATGCGTGGAGCCACGCGGGGTAGCCGTGCGGTCTAGGCGCCTTGCCACGGTTCGCGCGGCTCCCCCCATCGGAGGTTCGAGTCCTCCCTTAGGCATGGGTGTGTATGTTGCTCTTAGCGTAAGTTAATGTAAGTTAGATTAAGTAGTGTGTAAGCCTAAGGACGGATGGCCTCAGCAATTTAGTCCCATAGCAACTTAGCACAAGAAAATTCTTCATCTCCCAGTACTTACTGCAACCAACATTCTTCTGAATTTGAGTAGTGTATTCATCTCTTGGTCTCCCTCTACGATTTTTACCCTCCACACTGCCCTCCTATACTACATTGATGCCTTAGAACATGTCCTACCTACCGTTCCCTTCTTCTAGTCAAGTTGTGCCTCTAATTCCTCTTCTCCACAATTCTGTTCAGTACCTCCTCATTAGTTACGTCCTCTACCCATCTAATCTTCAGCATTCTTTTGTAGCAAGACATTTCGAAAACTTCTATTCTGTTCCTGTCTAAACTAGTTATCACCGAAGTTTCACTTCCCATGGCTACACTCTATTCAAATACTTTCAGAAAAGACGTTCTGACACTTAAATCTACACTCGAAAATTTCCCTTCTTCAGAAACGCTTTCCTTTTCAGTGCCAGTCTACATTTTATATCCTCTCTACTCCGACCATCATCAGTTATTTTGCTTCCCAAACAGCAAAACTCATCTACTACTTTAAGAGTTTCGTTTCCTAATCTAATTCCTTAATCAGAACCTGATTTAATTCGACTACATTCCATTATCCTTGTTTTGCTTGTGTTGATGTCCATCTTATATCCTCCTTTCGACAAACTGTCCATTCCGTTCAACTGCTCTTCCAGGTCCTTTGCTGTATGTGACAGAACTACAATGTCATCGGCAAACCTCGAAGTTTTTATTTCTTCTCCATGGATTTTAATTCCTACTCCAAATATTTCTTTTGTTTCCTTTACTGCTTGCTCAGTATACAGATTGAATATCATCGGCGATAGGCCGCAACCCTGTCTCAGTCCATTCCCAACCACTGATTTCCTTTATGGCCATCGACTCTCATAACTGGCATCTGTTTTCTGTACAAATTGTAAATAGCCTTTCGCTCCCTGTATTTTACCGCTGCCACCTACAGAATTTGAAAGAGAGTATTCCAGTCAACATTGTCAAAAGCTTTCTCTAAGTCTACAAATGGTTGGAACGTAGGTTTGCCTTTCCTTAATCTATCTTCTACACTACTGGCCATTAAAATTGCTACACCACGAAGATGACGTGCTATAGACGCGAAATTTAACCGACAGGAAAAAGATACTGTGATATGCAAATGATTAGCTTTTCAAAGCATTCACTCAAGGTTGGCGCCGGTGGCGAGACCTACAACGTGCTGACATGGGGAAAGTTTCCAACCGATTTCTCATACACAAACAGCAGTTGACAAGTGTTGCCTGGGAAACGTCGTTGTAATGCCTCGTGTAAGGAGGAGAAATGCGTACCATCACGTTTCCGACTTTGATAAAGGTCGGATTGTAGCCTATCGCGATTGTGGTTTATCGTATTGCGACATTGCTGCTGGCATTGGTCGAGATCCAATGACTGTTAGCAGAATATGGAATCTGTGGTTTCAGGAGGGTAATACGGAACGCCAAGCTGGATCCCAACGGCCTCGTATCACTAGCAGTCGAGATGACAGTCATCTTATCCGCATGGCTATAACGGATCGTGCAGCCACGTCTCGACCCCTGAGTCAACAGATGGAGATGTTTGCAAGACAACAACCATCTGCACGAACAGTTCGACGACGTTTGCAGCAGCACGGACTATCAGCTCGGAGACCGTGGCTGTGGTTACCCTTGACGCTGCATCACACACAGGAGCGCCTGCGATGGTGTACTCAATGACGAACATGGGTGCACGAATGGCAAAACGTCATTTCTTCGGATGAATCCAGGTTCTGTTTACAGCATCATGATGGTCGCAACCGTGTTTGGCGACATTGCGGTGAACGCACTTTGGAAGCGTGTATTCGTCATCGCCATACTGGCGTATCATCCGGCGTGATGGTATGGTGTGCCATTGGTTACACGTCTCGGTCACCTCTTGTCCGCATTGACGGCACTTTGAACAGTGGACATTACATTCCAGATGTGTTACGAGCCGTCGCTCTACCCTTCATTCGATCGCTGTGAACCCCTACATTTCAGCAGGATAATGCACGACCGCATGTTGCAGGTCCTGTACGGGCCTTTGTGGATACAGGAAATGTTCGACTGCTGCTCTGGCCAGCACATTCTCCAGATCTCTCACCAATTGAAAACGTCTGGTCAATAGTGGCCGAGCAACTGGCTCGTCACAATACGCCAGTCACTACTCTTGATGAACTGTAGTATCGTGTTGAAGCTGCATGGACAGCTGTACCTGTACACGCCATCCAAGCTCTGTTTGACTCAATGCCCAGGCGTATCGAGGCCGTTATTACGGCTAGACATGGTTGTTCTGGGTACTGATTTCTCAGGATCTATGCACCCAAATTGCGTGAAAATGTAATCACATGTCAGTTCTAGTATAATATATCTGTCCAATGAATACCCGTTTATCATCTGCATTTCTTCTTGGTGTAGCAATTTTAATGGCCAGTAGTGTATGTCGGGAAAGTTCCGATCTCTCCACTTGTCAGTCCCATTTTCCGGCGTCCACTATCTCCAAATGACAAAATGGCAACGTGTAAACTCAGATAGCAACAGCGAACTACAAATAATAAATACTCGCTAAATAAACCCATGACAACCGAAATAACGACATACAAAACAAAAACGCAACGAATTTATGTACCGACGTAATATAACCACCCTGTATTTAACTTGCAACTTGGTTTTCATAATACTTCTGTGTAATCTGAATTCTCTCGCTGATTGTTGTTGTGTGGTAGATTAAAGCTGTAACAGTAGACATAGTATGGACGAGATTTTCTCGGCTCCTGCGCTTTTAAATGTCTGTTCCTTAGGTGAATGACAATATTGCAACTTGGAACTTTTTTGTTTTTAGAGTAATGTATGTAATTTGAGAAAGAAGATGACAGGACACACTGAATGCTATCATTAGAAATGCAATACTAAAATACAGGGTTATTCTAAATAATGGACCCATGTCCAAAACTTCGTATTTATTTTAGTACAAACCCATAATGAACAAATTTTATACCATGAAAAGAGGAAGTTTCAAAGTTTTTTGTAATCTTTGATATGAACTGAATAATTTGTAATTAATGAAAGCGTATCTGCTGTTACTGAGTGCACAGCAGCAGTGATGCGGTTTCGTAGATCGTCCGGAGTGGTCTGCAGAGGGGGGACATAAACAGCTCCCTTCACATAACCCCATAAGAAATAGTCGCAGGGTGTGAGGAGATCTCGGTGGCCAGAAGTGCGGAGCCTGGTCCTCAAGTCCCCTGCAACCGATCCAGCACTGAGTAAGGGATTTGAAAAACCTCGTGCATCACAGTGCCAATGGGGTGGAGCTCCATCCATTGGAAAATGAAGTCCTGGTAATCTTCCATAACTTGAGGGAACAGCCACTGTTCCAACATGTCCAGGTACGTGATTCCCATAACAGTTTTTTCCGAAAGGAAAAATGTTCTGTAAACCTTTGCACGGGATACGGCACAGACCACGTCGATCTTTGGTGAGTCTGTTTCATGTTGCAATGGTGAATGTGGGTTGTGGAACGTCGCTTCATCGCTGAAAATTACATACTGTAGAAGTGCTAGGACATAACTACAAAATGCGAGACACTTCTCTTTGTCATTGGCGTTGAGAGCCTGCACATGTTGTAGTCGGTAGGGCCTGTACAGCAAATGCCATCTCAGAACTTTGCATACAGTCACTTTGGGTATTCCAAGTTCTTGACTGTCTCTGTTGGTAGACTTACTGGGACTGCACACAAAACCTTCTCGAATCTGTCTGACATCATCCTTTGACACACATGGTCGCCTTGTGCTTTTTCCTTTGCACACACTCCCAGTCTGCTTAAATTGCTTAAGCCGGCAGCTGATGCTTTAACGAGTTGGTCGGATACCGAATTTGGTACGAGATGCCCGTTCCACTGCAACGTGTGACTCACTTTTCGCGAACTCGAGAACACAGAAAACCTTGTCCTTCACAGCCGCCATCTCACTCACGACTGGCACTGAAACGGAATGGCGGCCATACTGCCGTGCGCGAACTCTACTGGCCGCTTCTAAAACCATCACTGCCCACCCGGCGCTGCCCGCCAAAAACTTTGAAACTTCTCCTTTTCATTGGTATGAAGCTTATTCACTCTGGATTTTTACTTGAATACATACGAATTTTTGGAAATGGGTCCATCATTTCGAATAAGCGTGCATATTAAAGTCGTGTCAGAGTGCCGGCTGCAGGGTGAAGCCTGGAGACGGCAGCCCAGAGAGAGCGTGACGTGCGCAGGAGGAGAGCTGCGGCCGTACCGTGCCGGAGGCGTGGTAGTGGGCGACCAGCAGGTAGGGCATGGTGAAGAGCGTCGAGTACATGACGCCGGCCGTCCACGAGAAGAGGATGACGCCCACGCGGCCCTTGGTCAGCGCCATCAGCGCCATGCCGGCGCTGTAGAAGAGCAGCCCGCCCACGTACACCTTGCGCGCCCTGCAGCACGACACGACACCGTACAGCCTGGGCCGCTGTCTCGTACACTAATGGCTTAGCACAAGTCTGACAACACACAAAAAAATCTATTGTTACAACTGAAATTCACTACTCTAACTACCACTTCAGTTTCTTTTTCAGTTACAATTCGATTTCAATTTCTTTCTCTTATACATTTCTTTTTGATAGCGATTAAAATTCTTCTGGCTATTATGCCGCGTCATTGCTAAAACTAACAACAATAATAAACTAAAACCGACGTTTCGGCAAAATTGCAATGGCCTTCCTCAGGGCATGACTGGTTTTGCACGGGGATAGATGTGAGCGTGGGGTTGATCTGTTATTCTGCGCAACGGGTTAATCTGAGATGTACCCTTTACCCTGTGGCTCCTGCAAGATGCAATTTCCACCCCCACACTATTACAGAAGTCAGACAGACACTCCTAACATTCTAAAGAGAAATGCATGAAAAACTTTCAGCAATAAATATCTTCTGGAGTCGTCCGCTGTAAGGAAATCACACAAAAATTCGCAAAATTTCTTACGTAGCTAGTGGGATACTTGGGTACTGGAGTAGCGCTAGTTAGTGTAATAAAAACATGAAACTAATGAAAATTATTCTTTATTTTGCAAAAATTCTGAGAAATCACAACGGCACTTTTAGTTATGAATTGAACAAGTTATATCCTGGTTCTTTTCGGAATGTGAAGTCACCTCTCAAGGATAGGATTCGCTAATGAAATTTCTATACAAAGTTTAAGATAGTTGTTGACTTGGCAGAATGGCTGAGAGGCGTGCCTACTCAACTTGAATAATTATCCTTTAGAATGTTGCTAGGTACGGTCGAGGCTGTCGCGTGTGAAATGCAGTGAAGTGTACTGTTGTGGAGGAAATATGGGGCTCGCAATAGCTGTAGCGCTCAATACCGTAAGCTGCGATGACTGCTGCCTGCGCCGCTCGCTGCTGACAAACAAGATAACTTTCGTTCTATCTGGATTGACCTTCGCCAATCAAACTCTCCCTATGCCTTGATGAAGTCAAGGATTCCTATTCGCCCCTAGTCTAACTATTGGCGTGGTTCACCGGTCAGATAACCAGTCCACCGCGATGCCACTCAAAAATTCGCTCACAGGCGTTTAACTATAACTCTGTCTGTTCACACCGTATGATAAGTGTCTCAGCCAGCACAGTGAACAACGCTTAATTGCAAGGACTCAATACAGAGAGTCGCACTTCGATTCGCTCTCGACAGAGGTGCTCTCCCAGTGCAGTACTGAGGAGAGACTTGTTCCTCGCTCCAAGAGCGACAATGGAACGGCCCCACTCCACGCCAGACGTGAAGGGGTATATGTTTCAGTCTCTTCCATTACTCCTTCAGCGCAAGGTGTCAGAAATATCGTCTGCCAATCAGCATTGCTCTTCTAAAACGGGAAAATGACGTTTCGTTTAAGGCGACCAATCAGGAAATCTGTAGTATCAGCGTTTGGCGTTTGCTGTCTCCCTGTGAAACTCTCTGAAACTGCGGGCTATGTGTAAAGAATGTGTAGGCTGCCCGCTCCCACACAATGTAGCGGAATTTAAGCCGAACATGGGGTCATTCCTCCTTTCTTTTTGTAACACACAATTCGATTTCAATATTTCAATTTGGCTCTGGCTCTGAGCACTATGGAACTTAACATCTGTGGTCATCAGTCCCCTAGAACTTAGAACTAATTAAACCTAACTAACCTAAGGACATCACACACATCCATGCCCGAGGCAGGATTCGAACCTGCGACCGTAGCAGCCGCGCGGTTCCTGACTGAGGGCCTAGAACCGCGAGACCACCGCGGCCGGCAACATTTCAATTTCTTTTTCTTATGTACAATTCAGTTTAATTTTCCTTATACACAGTTCAATTAAAATTCACCCAAAACTTGCACCGCAAGTATTGCGGAAACGGAAAGTGCTATTGGTGTATGGTTCTCACACAATGGAGTGGTAGCCAGTGGCTCACATTCTTAGGCGTTACACAGATTGTAATAATACTGAAAAAGTGCATTTCTTGTGGAAACGCACATTTTTAAATGAATAGATCAATGCCTATTGACACTAACAAACTAAAAGTAGGGTACATTAGAATTTGAGTGGTGTTTGTTGCTGCATTCTAGTGTGAGTCGTTTACGAGACATCGTATTTTGAAAAGTTCCCACGCCGACAATTGTACAATACCTGTGATAGCACACTCTAAAGGACAACACAAGTTATGGGGATTCTGAAGGAGAAGGTTGGTCATCACAGGCTGTGCTCAAAATGACCACCGGCAGCGGCAGTACACGATTCCAGTCTGGTACTGAATGACTGCTGCTCACGTGCCAGCATTTCAGCCGAGATGTCCAAGCAGGCTACAGTAGTATGTCGCTCCTTATCGTTGGCTGTAGTTGGTATGTCATTGTAGGCAGCGTCTTTCAGCATTCCCCACCTCATAAAATTCTACAGGTGTCAAATCCAGGGTACAACCTGGCCGAGGTGCAGGTCCTCTGCGTTCAATGTGATGATTAGGAAACAGTTTGTGAAGATATAATGCAGTACTCCGTGCACTATGGGCTGGATACCTACCACGTTGGTACCATAGGCTCCTTCTAAGCTGCAGAGGAACGTCCTCTAGCATGCGTGGAAGATGCTCTGTTATGAGGCTGTGTTCTGTGTTCCATCCACAAAACACCGGCCTGCGAGCTGATGGTTCACTACCCCACATTACACCTCTACACTCCACAGACACTCACATTCCAGCTGACGAAGTAGTGGGGTTTGTCTCCTGTCTTAATACCCATGTACAGAAGTTAACACGATTCTCATAACTGTTTCCATGCACCTCTTTGTGGGGAGCGATATGATAGGAGTCGAAGTTATGTCAACAGAGGATGTGTGGGACAGTCGCTTGACTCGTGCCGCTTCCTGGTGCGACTGCGCATGGGCTAACGTGCGGATCAACTGCAACAGCAGCAACAACATTAATTACCACTCTTCTGTCCTCGTTTGTTTCCTTCTGTTAAGCTGTGTAGGAGTTACACTACCACTTCTACGTAATTACGAGGTCTATTCAGAAAGTAGGGAATGTTTCCGTCTGACGCCGATAGGCGCGCGCCGATCGCGTATATTTTGGTATGTGCGTGCTCGGCAGCTCAGTCGGCATCCATCCGTGACAGCGGGAACATGTCTGCGCGTCTGGTTTTCTCGGTACTCGAACTTGAAATGTGCCCTGTACTCGAAAATCCCGCCAGCTGTGAAGTGCGGTCTGTGATACGGTTTTGTTGACAAAAAACCTAAAACCTACAGAAATTTGTCGTGAACTGTGCGAGGTGTACGGAAACAACGTAGCGAGTGAATGGTCTGTCCGAAAATGGTGCATTCGGTTTAAAAATGGCCGAACCAACGTTCATGATGAAGAGAAGAGTGGACACCCGAGCATTGTGACTGACGATCTTGTCGCTCAAGTTGATGAAACGATTCGTGAAAACCGTCGCTTCACAATAACGGAGCTTTCGCTTTCTTTTCCTCGAGTTTCACGGACTTTATTGTTTGAAATTGTCACTCAAAAGCTAGGCTAACACAAATTTTGTGTGCGATGGGTGCACAGAATGCTTACAGAGCACCATAAAGAACAGTGAATTGAGGCAACGTTGACATTTCTGGAGGCCTACCACAAGCGTGTTGATTCGTTACTAGATCGAATCGTATCCAGTTACGACACTTGGGTGAAACACGTCAATTTTGAGACAAAATTACAGTCCATGGAGTGGGGGCACACAAAGTCTACTCAAAAACCAATAAAATGTTTGCAAACCTTATCAACAAGGAAGTTGATGGCGACAGTGTTTTGGGATAGGCAAGGTGTGCTTCTTATTGATTTTCTCGAACGTGGAGCAACCATAAATTCTGCCCGGTACTGCCACACTTTGCACAGCCTTAGAAGAGCAGTTCAAAACAAACGCCGAGGAAAGCTGGCGTCCAAAATTTTGTTTTTGCACGACAATGCCTGACCTCACACGGCAAACCGCACTCCTTAATTCATTCAAATGGGAAATTTTTCCTCATCTGTCCTACAGCCTCGATCTTGCACCACGCGACTTCCACTTGTTACCCAAGGTGAAGAACTGTCTTGCAACGCACCGCTTTGATGACGACGCGGAACTTCAAGCGGGTGTGACTCACAGGCTGAAGTCTCAGGCGGCAGAATTTTACAACGAAGGTATTTCAAAGCTTATCGACCGCTATAATAAGTGCCTCAATGTGTTTGGTGACTATGTGGAAAAGTAGTATGCCAGTCGCTCTTTCAGATGTATATAATAAAATGTATTTCTTGTACTTTGTTTGTTTTGATGCCAAAACGTTCCCTACTTTCTGAATAACCCTCGTAGTTGAAGAGGTTGGTAAATAATTACCGAGATGGTTGTTGTGGTGTGACCGCCAGACACCACACTTGCTAGGTGGTAGCCTTTAAATCGGCCGCGGTCCGTTAGTATACGTCGGACCTGCGTGTCGCCACTATCAGTGATTGCAGACCGAGCGCCGCCACACGGTAGGTCTAGAGAGACTTCCTAGCACTCGCCCCAGTTGTACAGCCGACTTTGCTAGCGATGGTTCACTGACAAATTACGTTCTCATTTGCCGAGACGATAGTTAGCATAGCCTTCAGCTACGTCATTTGCTACGACCTAGCAAGGCGCCATTATCATTTGCTATTTATCTTGTGATGCATGTACCGTCAGACCGATGTTCACCAATTATGGATTAAAGTTAAGTATTCCAGCAGCTACGTACATTTTTGGCTATTCTCATTTCCTTGTAATGTTCCAGACCTCACGCCAGCCTGCGTGAGCTTAAACGCGTGCCTTTCGGATTCCTCTCATAGTGACTTGGCTGTCTTGCCAAGTCACAACAGTTGTTGTCTAGTTGTCTATTGGAATATCTTGCCGCACACACCGTACAAGAACGATCTGCATTCCTCCATACACGATCAGCATGCCGGTTTTTCCTGCATTGGTAAACCCCATCGTCCGCTCAAGCCCCACCGCCTGGACTGTCATTCACTGACTGATGAGCAAGTCGCAGTGTACTCAAGGAACACACTGTAAGCAAACACAACAGCGTCGTACCTCGCAACTAGCGCAGGTTGAATGCCAAAAACCAGTGTTGGTATCCACACTATTCAAAATAAGATACCTCGCAAATGACTCTCACTGGAATCCTGTGACAAACACCACTGACATTCTGAATTCCCCTACTATCAGTGTATTAATGTCAACAGCCATTGTGTGCACAAAAAATACACATTGTGAGTATTATTACAATCCGTTTATTGGCTAACAGTACTAGCCCCGACTGATGGTGATGAGGTCCCATACTCCAAGGAGTGTAGGGGACGATGCGGGAGACCCACTCCACCTACAGGGTGTTTCAAAAATGACCGGTATATTTGAAACGGCAATAAAAACTAAACGAGCAGCGATAGAAATACACCGTTTGTTGCAATATGCTTGAGACAACAGTACATTTTCAGGCAGACAAACTTTCGAAATTACAGTAGTTACAATTTTCAACAACAGATGGCGCTGCGGTCTGGGAAACTCTATAGTACGATATTTTCCACATATCCACCATGCGTAGCAATAATATGGCGTAGTCTCTGAATGAAATTACCCGAAACCTTTGACAACGTGTCTGGCGGAATGGCTTCACATGCAGATGAGATGTACTGCTTCAGCTGTTCAATTGTTTCTGGATTCTGGCGGTACACCTGGTCTTTCAAGTGTCCCCACAGAAAGAAGTCACAGGGGTTCATGTCTGGCGAATAGGGAGGCCAATCCACGCCGCCTCCTGTATGTTTCGGATAGCCCAAAGCAATCACACGATCATCGAAATATTCATTCAGGAAATTAAAGACGTCGGCCGTGCGATGTGGCCGGGCACCATCTTGCATAAACCACGAGGTGTTCGCAGTGTCGTCTAAGGCAGTTTGTACCGCCACAAATTCACGAAGAATGTCCAGATAGCGTGATGCAGTAATCGTTTCGGATCTGAAAAATGGGCCAATGATTCCTTTGGAAGAAATGGCGGCCCAGACCAGTACTTTTTGAGGATGCAGGGACGATGGGACTGCAACATGGGGCTTTTCGGTTCCCCATATGCGCCAGTTCTGTTTATTGACGAAGCCGTCCAGATAAAAATAAGCTTCGTCAGTAAACCAAATGCTGCCCACATACATATCGCCGTCATCAATCCTGTGCACTATATCATTAGCGAATGTCTCTCGTGCAGCAATGGTAGCGGCGCTGAGGGGTTGCCGCGTTTGAATTTTGTATGGATAGAGGTGTAAACTCTGGCGCATGAGAGGATACGTGGACGTTGGCGTCATTTGGACCGCAGCCTCAACACGGCGAACGGAAACCCGAGGCCGCTGTCGGATCACCTGCTGCACTAGCTGCGTGTTGCCCTCTGTGGTTGCCGTACGCGGTCGCCCTACCTTTCCAGCACGTTCATCCGTCACGTTCCCAGTCCGTTGAAATTTTTCAAACAGATCCTTTATTGTATCGCTTTTCGGTCTTTTGGTTACATCAAACCTCCGTTGAAAACTTCGTCTTGTTGCATCAACACTGTGTTCTAGGCGGTGGAATTCCAACACCAGAAAAATCCTCTGTTCTAAGGAATAAACCATGTTGTCTACAGCACACTTGCACATTGTGAACAGCACACGCTTACAGCAGAAAGACGACGTACAGAATGACGCACCCACAGACTGCCTTGTCTTCTATATCTTTCACATCACTTGCAGCGCCATCTGTTGTTGAAAATTGTAACTACTGTAATTTCGAAAGTTTGTCCGCCTGAAAATGTACTGTTGTCCCAAGCATATTGCAACAAACGGTGTATTTCTATCGCTGCTCGTTTAGTTTTTATTGCCGTTTCAAATATACCGGTCATTTTTGAAACACCCTGTATTAGGCAAGGTCTTAGCAGAGGTCGTGTGCCAGTGCTTTCCTCCGACCTTAATGGGGATGAATGATGATGATGATGAAGACGACACAACAACACCCAGTCATCTCGAAACAGGGAAAATCCCCGACCCCGCTGGGAGTCGAGCACAGGACCCCGTGCGCAAGAAGCGAGAACGCTACCGCCAGAACACGAGCCGCGGACTAGCACCGACTACCAGTTCATTATGTGGCAAACACACATGAATAGCACGTTCCATTTCCCAATATTTGCGGCGCATGTTTTATGTGATTAATCCTGTATACTAGAAATGCTACTTTATAAGCACTAAAGAAATGTAAGGTTTTATAATTAAATGTTTCCCTGAGACATTTAAGTCTCTTACTATTATCATCTACGACAGTGATCGAAGGAGACGAAATCAATTAAAATTTATGCTACACCCAGGATTCGACCCCGGGTCTTCTTACCTGCGGGGTATATATGCTAACGATTACTCCACCACAGTACGATGGTCAACATTGCTGCACGAACTACCTAAGCGGAGTGGCTTCCCCAACACAAACTTCAATTCATTTCTCCCTTACATATTGTCACTACTGCCAGGACTCTCCGATATTGGCAAGCACCCCAGCATTGGACGTAATGGGACTTCTTTGTACCTTCGATCATTATCGTAAATAATAAAAAGAGACTTAAATGTGTCAGAGAAACATTTAATTATAAGATCTATAAGATCACCAAAAGTACAAGGACATCCTATTATGTCCAATGCCAATATCGGAGAGCCCTGGCAGTAGTGACAATATGTAAGGGAAAAATGAATTGAAGTTTGTGTTGGGGAGGGCAGTCGGCTTAGGTAGTTTGTGCAGCAATGTTGACCGTCGTACTGCTGTGGTGTAGTGGTTAGCAATTCTGTTTTTCAAGCAAGAAGACACGGGCTCGAGTCCCGTCGCAGCACAGACTGTAATTCATTTCGTCTGCTTCGGTCGTTATCGTAAAAGTAAGATTCTTTGAAAAGTTCTTATTTCTGTCCTATTTTCTTTTCCCGTCCAACAATAGGGTATAAACAAGCTTCGGTAGTTCACCATATTCATAAGTTTGGCGACTACTGGATTGGATCTTATATGGGCAGCAAACGAAGGGCATGCGGAAGTGTATCCATAAAACACTGCGTGGGTTAAGCTACCATTTGCAGCAAACCGTGTAGCTGTGTCTAGCAGTTCCTCAGAAATACATTTTTGTGATCTGGTATTGAGTTTATGTCCTCCCTGTGTTTATCATATATGTCTTTGAGACTAGTTACATAATGTCAAACTCCGTTTCAACAGATCTGAATATGCACAGAATAAGAACGAATCTGGTTATCATTGCAAAAAAGCCGTCAGTTTTGACGAAAATGGCCCCGCCCTGAGTCCTGAGCTGTACTATCTGGGACAGCCGGTACATCTACATCTACATCTACACCCATGTTCATCACTTAAGGATAATGCTGATACACGGTGAAGCAACGCTCCGGTGGGCGGTTTGCGGGTTAAAATCACCTCGGGGTATGACCATGCGGTGCACTTGACCTGTGGTCGTCGCACGGTGGCGCTGGCAGCAGTCCACATACGCAGAGGTGTGTTAGTGCATGTCAGACTACGGTGCACCGAGTAAGTGTGTAGACGTTTTCAGACGTGCTAATGTTGACTGTGTGTTGAAAATGGCTCAAAGAACACATATTGATGATGTTATGAGGGGTAGCATACTAAGGCGACGACGTTGGTCGTGCCACAAAGTGTGATCTCAAGATTATGGCAACGATTCCAGCAGACAGGAAACGTGTCCAGGCGCTACAGTATTGGACGTCCACAGTGTACAACACCCCCAGAAGACCGATATCTCACCATCAGTGCCCGCAGACGGCCACGTAGTACTGCAGGTAGCCTTGCTCGGGACCTCACCACAGCCGCTGGAACAGTTGTCTCCAGACAACAGACTTGGTTTATTCACCTGGCGACCTGCAAGGTGCATTCCCTCACCCCTAGTCACAGGAAAGCCTATAAAGCCTGGTGTCAAGAACACAGCACATGGTCATTGGGACAGTGGTTCCAAGTTATGTTCACGGACGAGCGCAGGTATAGTCTGGACAGTGATTCTCGCCGTGTTTTCATCTGGCGTGAATCAGAAACCAGATACCAACCCTTTAATGTCCTTGAAAGGGACGTGTATGAAGGTTGTGGTTTGATGGTGTGGGGTGGGATTATGATTGGTGCACGTACACCCCTGCATGTCTTTGACAGAGGAACTGTAACAGGTCAAGTGCATCGGGACGTCATTTTGCACCAGTATGTCCGCCTTTTCAGGGGTGCAGTCGGTCCCACTTTCCTGGGCTGGTAACGCACGGCCCCACCGAGCTGCCATCATGGAGGAATACCTTGAAACAGAAGATATCAGGCGAATGAAATGGCCTGCTCGTTCTCCAGACCTAAACCACATCGAGCACGTTTGGGATGCTCTCGGTCGACGTATCGCTGCACGTCTTCAAACCACTTCGACACTTCAGGAGCTCCGACAGTCATTGGTGCAAGAAGAGGCTATACCCCAGCAGCTGATCCAGAGTATGCCAACCCGTTGTGCGGCCTGTGTAAGTGTGCCTGGTAATCAGGGTACAGGCGCAGGAAACAGTGGCGTTTTGTAGCACATGTGTTTCTGGACGGTTTTCTCAACTTTTCGCCAATACCGTGGAGTTACAGATCTGTGTCGTGTGTGTTCCCTATGTGCCTATGCTATTAGCGCCAGTTTTGTGTAGTGCCACGTAGTGTGGCAGCACGTTCTGCAATTATCCTTAATTTATGAGCACGAGTGTAGATGCATACACCGCGAGAAACGGCACGGTGCGTGGCGGAGGGTACCCTGTACCACTACTAGTCATTTCCTCTGCTGTTCCACTTGCAAACAGAGCGAGGGAAAAGCGACTGTCTGTACGCCTCCGTACGAGCCCCAATTTTTCGTTACACACCTTCACAGTCCTCACTCCAAATATACGTCGGCGGCAGAGGAATCGTTCTGCAGTCGGCTTCAGCTGCCGATTATCTGAATTTCCGCAGTCGTGTCTCTCTTTCCTCCAGGGATTTCACTTGCGTTCACGAATCGAAACAGGAGACCCAAATATTAATTTTTTCCGTAGATTCGGATACGTGAGTCAACATTTGTAAAACTCTAATTCCTCTCTCTCAAACCCCACCCTATGGGGAGAGAGGGTGAGTTTTAGTTTTAGCGAATCAAAATTTACGAAGTAAATCAGAATTTTTTATTTATCCGTAACCATTTTCCACGCAAAAATGAGAACATGGAGTTTCTTGAATTACAGCGCCAATTAGCAAGAATCAAAACAAATGTTTAAGACAAAATGTGCGTATTTTTATGTAGAATCTGATTCTGCAATAAAAATGGGGGTTCCCGTTTGAAATTTTAAAGTTGCCCCCCGCACCACCTCCAGGGGGCTGGGGTGCGGGCTAATTTTAGCACCGGCAGATGTACCCTTCGAAAATAATCAACTATGGATCCTACACATTTTTTTCGTGTGAAGCTTATTTTTCGAGTTATTCTGGTTTGTCGACTTAACATTTACACCCTGTATACTAAAATTTTGTGTTTCAGATTCTCTGTTGATGGCAGCAACTGAACCTTCATAAAATGGCAACTCCTCAAGAGAAGGCACAATGTGTGTCCTTGTTTATTGAGACAAAGCTGATGTTCAGATTCAACGAAACTTCACAACGAAGTATGGAACAGATCCACCATCGCACCATTCAATCCGTGCATGCCACAAAAAATTTGTGGTGACAGGGACAGTGTTGGATAAAGGGAGGAGCGGGTGACCGAGAGCATCCGAGGAAAACATCGATCCCGTTTTAAATGTGTTCTCTCGTTCACACACGAAGTCCATCCACTCTGCTGCCAGACAGTTGCAGCTACCACGTTCAACTGTGCATAAGGTCCTCCACAGGAACCTACGGTTGTACGCTTACAAAATGCAACTATTACAGACACTTGAGCCAAATGACAAGACAAAACGGACAGAGTTTGCACTCAACATGCTGGAACGCCTTTTGGAGGATGAAGCATTCGTCAAGGGAGTTTGTTTCAGTGAAGAGGCAACTTTTCATGTTTCTGGGACATTAAACAGATATAATGTGAGAATCTGGGAATCTGAACACCCCTATGTGACTAGGGAGCTTCACCGGGATAGTCCAAAAGTGAATGTGTGGTGTGGAATCATGTGCAACCAAGTAACTGATCCATTGTTCTTCAACGAGTCAACAATTACTGCAGATGTTTACCTCGCACTTCTGATCGAATATGTAGCACCACAACTGATTGACTTACAACCAACTATAATTTTCCAGCAAGATGGTGCACCACCACATTGGGGACTGCATGTTCGTCGGTTCCTTAATGAAACATTTCCAGGCAGATTTTTGCAGATGGATTGGGAGGGATGGGCCAGTTCTTGGCCAACGCGTTGGCCAGATATCACCCCCTTGGCCTCTTTTTATGGGTGTATGTAAAAGATATCGTGTATCAAACACAGATACGGGACATTGTTGACTTGAAGCAAAAGATTCGTAATACCATCGCCACCATTGATGAAGCTATGCTACAGCGAACATGGCAAGAAACCGAGTACCGTCTTGGTTTGCTTCGTGCAACTAAATGAGCCCATATAGAGGTCTATTAATCCCTGTCAAAAAACTTCTATAAACACTAATTACAATAAAATAAATGTTAAAATATTTCAACAACTCCTGTTGTAGTAAAATTTTGAAGTTGTAAAGGGACTTTGTGGACATTCTCTATATACAGGGTGTTTCACTAAATGTGTTTACCTCTGTAAGTTACGAAGTAATAGGTGACCAAAATATTTATTGCGGGAGGTCACCATAAGAAACATTACACTGTCTGTGGAGCTGTGAACATAGTTTATTGTGTAATTATCCAAAGAGGTACAGGAAAAAGATACAATTTTTTACATGGAACAATAGTTGTTTCTGGCATGCGCTGGAATCAGTAACAGCAGCTGTGTATACAACAGTTTAAATTACATTCCTATCACTTTTAGTTTGGGAGCTACAACCCTTCAAAGTTTCAGGGGCAGATACCACACGCTGTACATAATACATGGCTGTGTGGTGGGTGATGGAAGTTCTGGCGGCGGGAAGCTGATTTAAATGAGATGTTCAAATGTGTGTCCATGTTCCTGAATGCACAATGCAATGCACCTTCTAAAGGATCTGCAGACGAGATGTAACATAGCCGGTGTCACGGAGCAACATGCGTCCTCGATGCGCCGTATTAGATCATCTGGGGATGTGAGCACAGTGAAACAAACACGATCATTTGGATATCCCCACAAAAAGAAATCTAATGGTGTTAAATCGGGCGACCTTGCTGGCCATGAATGAGGACCAAGGCGAGCCAACCACCTTCCTGCAAACCTGATGTTTGGTTCTTCTACAACAGCATGCGCAGAATGGGCTGGCTGACCATCGTGCTGCATCCACATATTGACTCTCGTGTGTAGACACACATGTTCAAGGAGACCATCCAAACTGTCTACTGTAAACGCGCGATATAACTAACCTGCCGGTGTACCCGGGAAGTAGTGTGGACGGATGATTTCATCCCCAAGGATTCCACACCATACATTACTAGACCACCTACGTTGACGGCCGACAGGTCACACCCACCGAGGATTGTCTGCGGCCCAGTAGTGCACATTACGGCGATTCACTGCACCATAATTTGTGAGCGTGGACTCATCAGAAAACATAACACCTTGTAAAGAGTCCACCGTGAAATTACGCATGGCCCATCCACAGTGTGGTGTCACCGCCAGACACCACACTTGCTAGGTGGTAGCTTTTAAATCGGCCGCGGTCCATTAGTACATGTCGGACCCGCGTGTCGCCACTGTCAGTGATAGCAGACCGAGCGCCACCACACGGCAGGTCTAGAGAGACTGACTAGCACTCGCCCCAGTTGTACGGACGACTTAGCTAGCGATGCAACACTGACGAAGCCTCGTTTATTTGCAGAGAAGATAGTTAGAATAGCCTTCAGCTAAGTCAATGGCTACGACCTAGCAAGGCGCCATTAGCATTATATTGCATGTATCTAAAGAGTCTAACTTGTATCGTCAAGAGCGATAGACAAATGATGGATTAAAGTTAAGTATTGCAGAAGCTACGTACTTTTCTTTATAGCATTCATTACGTATCCTGTTTCAGACCTCACGCCACCCTGCGTGAGCTTATAGCGTGCATTTCGGCCTCCTCAAACGGAAATCGTTCCCATGCACCTCCTGGGTCAGTGACAGGCGGTACGGGTGAGACCTGTGGCCGTGTACTGTACGCCACACAGATGTGAGACTGACACCAGCGACTGCAACAAAGGCTCGTAAGCTGATATGAGGATCGTAGTGTACTACAGCTAAAACAAACACCTCCGTTTCCTCACTTCTTGCAGTTCTTTGGCGCATTACCAAGCTGCCTGTTTCCCGAAGTCGTTGATCGGCACGTAAGAACGTAATGGCTGCCGGAGCTCTTCGCCTAGGATATCTCACGGCGTACGCCATGGCTGCTCCAGTGGCATCGTCTCGGCACTCGCCGAGCATCAGCAACATGTCAACATACTCGTTGTTTGTGTGTGCCATATTCATCCGATGTCAGTAACTATGGTATATTGAGCCCCGTTTGTTTGTGTGGCTCGAACTGTCGGGTATACGGCGGTGTGCGGCGACGGTCGGCAGCCTAACAGCGCATCGAGCAAGCTTCTCCGTGACACCGGCCACGGTACAACTCGGCCGCACCACATTTAGGAGGCGCATTGCGTTATACGCAGCTTGTGTGGTATCTGTCCCTGGAACTTCGAAGGGTTGTAGCTCCCAAACTAAAAGTGATACGAATGTAATTTAAATTTTTGTATACACAGCTCGTGTTACTGATTGCAGTGCATGATAGAAACAACTATTGTTGCATTTAAAAAATTGTATATATTTCCTGTAACTCTTTGGATAATAACACAATAAATTATGTTCATAGCTCTGCAGACAGTGTAATGTTTCTTATGGTGTCCTACTGCAATAAATATTTCCGTCGCCTATTACTTCGTAACTTACAGAGGCAAACATGTTTAGTTCAAAATGGTTCAAATGGTTCTGAGCACTATGGGACTTAACATCTGAGGTAATCAGTCCCCTAGAACTTACAAGGGAACCTCCCCATCGCACCCGCCTCAGATTGAGTTATAAGTTGGCACAGTGGATAGGCCTTGAAATACTGAACACAGATACAAACTGAGAAGGGCATGTGCAACATAGGCAACAGCAAGCAGAATGTGAGCCCAAGAGCGCCGTGGTACCGTGGTTAGCGTGAGCAGTGATGGAACGAGAGGTCCTTGGTTCAAGTCTTCACCCGAGTGAAAAATTTACTTTTTTTATTTTCGCAAATTTATGATCTGTCCGTTCGTTCATTGACGTCTCTGTTCACTGTAATAAGTTTAGTGTCTGTGTTTTGCGACCGCACCGCAAAACCGTGCGATTAGTAGACGAAAGGACGTGCCTCTCCAATGGGAACCGAAAACATTTGATCGCAAGGTCATAGGTCAACCGATTCCTCCACAGGTAAACACGTCTGATATATTCTATACGGCACTGGTGACGGCATGTGCGTCACATGACAGGAATATGTTGTCGACCCACCTAACTTGTACACTTGGTGAATGGGTAAAAAGATTCTTCTACCTTGCCCGATTTAGGTTTTCTTGTGGATGTGATAATCACTCCCTAAAAAGTGATGAAAACATAAGAGTTTGTCAGATAATAAATGTCTGAAGAAATTAAACTTTTCACTCGAGGGAAGGCTTGAACCAAGGACCTCTCGTTCCACAGCTACTCACGCTAACCACGGGACCACGGCGCTCCTGAGCTCAGTCTATCCTTGTTGCTGCCTATCTTGCCACGAACTACTCAGTTTTATATGTTTGCTTATTTTTTCATAGTTCCACTCAACTTCTTCCTGTTTTCTCGATTGATCTGTGTTCAGTTTTTCAAGGCCTATCCACTGTGCCAACTTATAACTAAATCTAAGGGGGGTGCGATGGGGAGGTTCCATTGTTAGAACTACTTAAAGCTAACTAACCTAAGAACATCACACACATCCATGCCCGAGGCAGGATTCGAACCTGCGACCGTAGCGGTCCCGCGGTTCCAGACTGTAGCGCCTAGAACCGCACGGCCACTCCGGCCGGCAAACACGTTTAGTGAAACACCCTGTATATACCTTGTTACATTTTAATAGACATGTTATAAGACTAAACCATTTTAAAGTCGAAAAGTGTAAACAAAAAAAATGTATTAAAAAATTGCGAGAAGAGCTGAGTGTGCGGTGCACTTTGGGAGCCCGGGTCTCACCTGAACCTGTTGATGAGCCTCTCGATGATGAAGGAGTAGCAGGCGCACGACAGCGAGTACATGGACATCCCCCAGCAGCCGAAGCGCACGCCCTCCTCGTACAGCTGGCGCGCCTTCGTGCCGTCCTCCGCCTGCCAACACGAGTCCAGTCTCAGATGTACACCTGCTGTGCGACGCGCTTGGCGATTAGCTAACATTCGTGACGTCATAAGAAAGGCAGCTCGGTCGTGCAGGAACCGATAGATGTCTTCGCTTTCAGGGTATCGTAATCCTGCACGGCTGTAGCCATTCTAACAGGCGAAGTAAGGAAGCAGCTCGTTACATAAGCGGTACTCTCATTGCAACTTTGGAAGCTATTGCCGCTTTTATACGGTCTCGTTCGTCAGTCGTTAGACAGGCGATCATTGTAGGCAAAACCAGCTTCCTTCCGTCTCTTCGACTTCTATATCACCATTTATGGTCGTCCTATCGCCCTCACCCCCACCCTTAAGTACCTTGACCGTCGCCTCTCCTGGACCCCCCATCTCCGGACAATCCAAGCCGAGGCACGCTCCCGACTCCGTCTCCTCAAGCTCCTTTCTGGCCGCACATGGGGTCTGGACCCCTCCACCATCCTCCACACCAATAAATCCCTCATCCGCCCTATCCTCTGCTACGCCCCCCATCCTGGTTCTCCGCCCCTCCTACCTTTTACAAATCCCTTCTAATTCTCGAACGCCATGTGCTCCGCCTCACCTATTGCATCTGTCTCCCCTCCACCACGCTGATCCTCTATGACATTATTCCGTTCCCGCACCCGCTTCCTTTCCTCGAATGGATACGGATCCTCTACACCTCCCGCAAATTCGATCCTCCTCACCCGCTTGTCTCTCCCGTCCTCTCCCACCCCCGCCTGCTGCCACGCCTGCATTCCCACGTCCTACCTGCTCTCCATCTCTCCACTCTCCATACCCTCCCCCAAGGTGGCTTCCACCAACTCCCCTCCTTGATGATGCCCTCCTCCCCTCCATCTACACCTTCTACCTTGATCCTCCTCTACGGCACCCTGTGTTTTCTTCCGAGGGCACCCTCTGTCCCTTCTCTACCCCCTCCCTTCCTCCCTCCCTCCTCCCCCTGGGCTTCCCCTACCCCCCGTACCTTCTTTCCTCCCCCTCCCATCTCCTCTGCCACTGGCATCTACACACTCCTCTCCCTCCTCCACCCCCCCCCCCCCCCCCCCCTTTTGACAGGTCCCCAGACTCATACGCGTCTAGTGAACTTCCGCGTGCCGGAGATCATCGCCTAGTGTTTGTGTGTGTCCCCATGTTCGTGTTCAAGTGTTACTTGTTTGTGCTCCAACATTCACGTGTGCCATCTGTCATCTCTGTGCGTGTCCACGTGTCTGAACATTTTTATTTTGGACTCTGCACCCGTGAACGGCTCCGTGTGTTTTCATTTTGTATGTCTATGTTTGCATATCCACCCTGTCTGTTCTGCGATTGTCGTCTTTTATGCCATTAGTTTTATCTGTGACCGAAGAGCGGCGTAATGTGCCGCTGCTGGCCTACCTGTATCAGCTGGGAAATAAAGAAAAAAAAAATCAGTCATTAGAAACGGAACGCTTATGGGATCATTCGGTTGTCTGCGTGTCCGACACCTAAGACCCCTTTTTCTCGTGAAAGGGTCAACGTATCGAGTTGGAATTTATGTCACACCCTGAGGTCTGTGGCCCCTTAGCAGTTAAGCTTCTAAGTCAATGCAGTCGAAACACACTGCCACATGTGTCACATATGAGGGGAGTTTGAAAACTCCGAGCAAAAATAAAAACTACTTACGTGTTTGGGGTAAACCTTTTTTTATTTTTCAACATAGTCTCCTTTTAGACTTATGCACTTCGACCAATGCGGTTGTAATTTCTTGATCCCTTCTGAATAATAGGAACTGTCCAAGGCTGCAAAGTAACTATTAGTTGCTGCAATCACCTTGTTTGAATAAAATCTTTGTCCCGCCAGCCATTTCTTCAAATTGGGGAACAAATAGTAATCAGAGGGAGCCAAGTCTGGAGAATAGGGGGGATGTGAAACGAGTTGGAATCGTATTTCCATTCATTTTGCGACCACAACTGCTGAGGTGTGTGCTGGTGCATTGTCTTGATGGAAAAGGAATTTTTTGCGGTCTAATCGCCGGCGTTTTTCTTGCAACTCGGTTATCAAACGGTACAATAACGATGAATAGTATGCACCTGTAATAGTTTTACCCTTTTCCAGATAGTTGATGATGATTATCCCTTGCGAATCCCAAAAGACAGTCGCCATAACCTTTCCGGCCGAAGAAATGGTCTTCGCCTTTTTTGGTGCAGATTCTCCCTTGGTAACCCATAGTTTAGATTGCTGCTTGGTCTCAGGAGTATAGTAATGTATCCATGTTTCATCCACAGTGACGAAACGACGCTTAAAGTCCTCTGGATTCTTCCTGAACAGCTGCAAACAATCCTTGCAACACTAAACACGATTCCGTTTTTTGGTCAAGCGTGAGCAATCGCGGAACCCATCTTGCAGATAACTTTGTCATGTCCAAATGTTTATGCAAAATATTATGTACCTGTTCATTCGAGATGCCCACAGCTCTGGCAATCTCATGCACCTTCTGTCATCCATCACCATATCATGGGTTTTATCAATGATTTCTTGAGTCGTAAGCTCCACAGGGCTTCCAGAACGTTCAGAATCACTTGTGCCCATATGGCCACTCCGAAAATTTTGGAACCACTTATATACTAAGATGGTATCTGTTCTTTCGAACTCGCGCCGCGAGTAATGAGTATAATGGGGGTGGGCACTACGAATGTAGTGCGGGACAATACATTGAGAATGTGGGTTTCGCGGGATGCGTGCCAGAGATACGTCCCTGCAGTCGCGCTATCCACTGTGTCCTCGGTGGCTCAGATGGATCGCCGGTACGGTAGCTCAGCGTGTTCAGTCAGAGGGTTAGCAGCCCTCTGTAATAAAAAAAACTGAGCTAATCGATCAACAACGAACATAAAATGGACGTCTTACGACGTCCGCCCCGAGCATCTGCAACAAACGAAAGCGAAAAAAAAAATTAGATTAAAAAAAAAAAAAGTGGATAGAGCGTCTGCCATGTAAGCAGGGGATCCCGGGTTCGAGTCCCGGTCGGGGCACACATTTTCATCTGTCCCCGTTGACGTATGTCAACGCCTGTAAGCAGCTAAGTGTGTTCATTTCATTGTAATTTCCCTTATATACTGTTCTAATCGAAGGTGCAGTGTCACCGTAATATTTATCAAGCTTCTCTTTAGTCTCCTGAGGCGTTTTGCCTTTCATAAAGTAATGTTTAATCACCACACGAAATTCTTTTTCGTCCATTTTTCGACAATCACTCGACTTCCTAGATTGACACGAATGCCAAACACAAAGAAATAGACCAATATGGCTGAAACTTGGTGTGATGACCTTGATACGCGCCGGTGGTGCCATCTCTCGGGCTTTGCACGGACTTTTCAAACGCCCCTTGTATTTCGATACTCGCAAACTGACTGACCGTAACCTACAGGTGAACTACAGAGGGGCGCAAAATAGGTGTTAGAAAGTGTTTGCCTACTGTGGTTCAATAGTATGCCATAGACGAGTCTCATCGTGATATTGTTGTATTGTAGCGCTGAAAATACTACAGCTCGCTGAACAGTGCCTCAGTTCACATTTGAGACAGAGCGAGGCAGCTGGGTCAGTGGTTGGCACTCTGGACTCTCATTCCGGAGGACGGCGGCTCAAACCCACATCCGGCCATCCCGATTTCAGTCCTCCGTGATTTCCCTGAATCGCTTCAGGCAAATGCCGGGACGGTTCCTTTGAAAGGGCGCTGCCTATTTGCTTCACCATCATTCCCTAAGCCCAGCTTGTCGGAGGGACGTTGATTTAGCTGTTAGTATGAATGTGAACGAGGTCACACCGAAGGAAATGATGAATACACAGTAGCTTGCCACATAAGCTAAAAAAAATGAATGCGTCACTTTCACAATCACACAGTTTCTCTGTGCTCTGTCAAAACATACGTGTTTAACGTTTTTGAAGCTGTGTTCCGTTTTGGAAGTCTTGACCCTTAAATTCCTTTGTTGTAACAAAGACCACACCCGTTTATTTGTCGTTTTCATATGTACCAGACGTGTAAGTGGTATCTCATCTGCTCTCACTATTCATCACGTTTACTTACGACGGTAACGTATTCTTACGAAGTGACTCATATTTTATAGTCAATGTGTAGTATGACAATTGCCAAGACTACAGAAAGAGAACAAACATTTCAATGACTGGACAGACCTTGTTCATAATACTGTGGGGACAGGAGGGGGGGGGGGGGGGGGGGGGGGGAAGCACGATGCAGTTTTGAACACGGCCTTGTCCGCTCGGCTGTCCAACGCCATGACTTTTTTTTTTTTTAAATCTCATTTTGTTCGTTCATGTTCGTTTCATTGTTCGGGGCGGTAGTCCCATGACACCCTTGAGGCTCGTTGTTGATCCATTCACTCAGTTTTTTTTTTATTACAGAGGGCTGCTAACCCTCCGACCGAACACGCTGAGCTACAGTGCCGGCGTTAAAATGATGATGAAGGACAAACAACACCCAGTCCACCATCAACCCACGACGCCGTTGCTGTTTCAGGCTGCTCTATATTGCAATCCTTGTTCTTGGACCGTTCACTGTTTATGTTTTGCTTTTTTTTTCACAGTCCAGTACACCTTCTTCCTATTTTCGTGCTCGATCTGTGTTCAGGTTTTGACAGGCATTCCAGTGGGCCGTCTTACCACTAAATCTGAGAGGATGTGATGGGGAATTTCTCTTGTGAGAGCCTTCTTGCAAACAGGGCAGCCGCCATTCTGATCTCTTTATGAAGCTACCGTGCCCTATTTCGTAATTTTCGTAGTTATTCTTGCTTATTACGAAATATGGCGTTTAAATGATAAACTGCATTACCGCCCAATCTCACTTCTGACAGCTTTATCCAAAATCCTTGAAAAAGCTCGTATTCAAGAGTAGCATCACATATTTGTAAAAATGAACCACTAACAAAATGTCAATCCGGTTTTCAGAAAGGCTTTTCAACAGAAAATGCTACATATGCTTTCACTGGTCAAATATTAAAAGCACCCATTGGGATATTTTGTGATCTCTCAAAGGCTTTTGATTGTGTGAATCATGAAATTCTTCTAGATAAGCTTAAGTATTGTGGGTTGAGTGGGACAGTGCACAAATTGTTTAATTCATACATAACTGGAAGAATGCAGAAGGTTGAAACTAACACTACAGACAGTTGGCCAAAACAAACAGAGTCCTCTAACTGGGGAGGTATCAAGAATGGTGTCCCACGGGGTTCAGTCGTGTGTCCCTTATTGTTCTTAATATATATTAACGACTTGCCACTCTATATTCATGAAGATGCAAAGCTAGTTCTTTTTGCTGATGATACAAGTATAGTAATCACACCCAACAAGCAAGAATCAGCTGAGGAAATTGCAAATAATGTCTTTCAGAAAATTATTAATTGATTCTCTGTAAATGGACTCTCATTACATTTTGAGAAAACACACTTTATACAATTCTGTACAGTAAATGGCATAAGACCATTGATAAGTATAGACTATGAACAGAAGTCTGATGCTAAGGCAGAATAATCATAATTTCTGGGTGTGTGCATTGATGAGAAATTGAATTGGAAGAAACACATCAATGATCTGTTGAAACAGTTAGATTCAGATTCTTATGCTATTAGGGTTACTGCAAATTTTGGTGATAAACGTATGAGTAAATTAGCCTACTATACTTATTTTCGTTCACTGCTTTCATATGGCATCATATTTTGGGGCAATTCGTCATTGAGAGAGAAAGTATTCATTGCACAAAAGCGTGTAATCAGAATAATAGCAGGAGGCCACCCAGGATCACCTTTTAGACATTTATTTAAGGAACTTGGGATATCCACAGTACCTTCGCAATGCATATATTGTCTTATGAAATTTGTCATCAATTGTTGTTGTTGTTGTGGTCTTCAGTCCTGAGACTGGTTTGATGCATCTCTCCATTCTACCCAATCCTGTGCAAGCTTCTACATCTCCCAGTACTTACTACAGCCCACATCCTTCTGAATCTGCTTAGTGTATTCATCTCTTGGTCTCCCTCTACGATTTTTACCCTCCACGCTGCCCTCCAATGCTAAATTTGTGATCCCTTGATGCCTCAGGACATGTCCTACCAACCGATCCCTTCTTTTAGTCCAGTTGTGCCACATACTCCTCTTCTCCCCAATTCTATTCAATACTTTATCATTAGTTATGTGGTCTACCCATCTAATCTTCAGCATTCTTCTGTAGCACCACATTTCGAAAGCTTCTATTCTCTTCTCGTCCAAACTATTTATCGTCAATGTTTCACTTCCATACATGGGTACACTCCATACAAATACTTTCAGAAACGACTTCCTGACACTTAAATCTATACTCGATGTTAACAAATTTCTCTTGTTCAGAAACGCATTCCTTGCCATTACCAGTCTACATTTTATATCTCCTCTACTTCGACCATCATCAGTTATTTTGCTCCCCAAATAGCAAAACTCCTTTACTACTTTAAGTGCCTCATTTCCTAATCTAATTCCCTCAGCATCACCCGACTTAATTCGACTAGATTCCATTATCCTCGTTTTGCTTTTGTTGATGTTCATCTTATACCCTCCTTTAAAGACACTGTCCATTCCGTTCAACTGCTCTTCCAAGTCCTTTGCTGTCTCTGACAGAATTACAATGTCATGGGCGAACCTCAAAGTTTTTATTTCTTCTCCATGGATTTTAATACCTACTCCCATTAATAACCCATCCCAATTCAAAAATAACAGCGAAATGCATAACTACAACACTAAAGAAAGGATGATCTTCACTATTTTGTATTAAATCTCGCTTTTTCACAGAAAGAGGTGAATTATGCTGCCACAAAAATCTTTGGCCATTTGACAAATAGTATTAAAATTCTGGCAGGTAGCCAACCAACATTTAAAAGCAAGTTAAAAGAATTTCTGAATGACAACTCCTTCTACTCAATTGATGAATTCTTACGTATGAAATAGTAACTGTAAAAAAAATATTTTTTTTTGTATAAAGAAAAGTTCCACATCATTACGAAATATCGTATTCATGATCTAATGAACAATGATTAATGTATGTATGTAGATTATGTATGTATGTATGTCGATAACTCCAAAACACGTCATTTGAAATGTGATTTATTGCGCTAAAGTATTGGAAAATGTGACATCAGCGGCAAAACATGGTGTAGACGCTCTCTTGGCGTTAGCTCTCGGTATCGTTTAATAGGTGACTGTCAGAAGAAAAGCAGGACGGTATGTAAACTTCTTAGAGAGCCCCGGCGCGAGAATTCTGATCAGCAAGTGTTGCAGCCTTCCTCATTATGGCACTCGCAAGCATTGCCTGTTAAGATACACAGCTACGTCGGAACTTTCACAAAGTACAGCAAATATAATGCCAGTCAGTAATTTAAATTACATTTCTCTACGGCAGAAAATGCCGCATTATCTTTCTCCATTTAAAATGCTACTGATGAGGTGAAGCATTACTGATTTCGTAATTTTTACACTACTGGCCATTAAAATTGCTACAGCACGAAGATGACGTGCTACAGACGCGAAATTTAACCGACAGGAAGAAGATGCTGTGTTATGCAAATCATTAGCTTTTCAGAGCATTCGCACAAGATTGGCGCCGGTGGCGGCACCTACAACGTGCTGACATGAGCAAAGTTTCCAACCGATTTCTCATATACAAACAGCAGTTGACCGGCGTTGCCTGGTGAAACGCTGTTGTGATGCCTCGTGTAAGGAGGAGAAATGCGTACCATCACGTTTCCGACTTCGATAAAGGTCCAATTGTAGCCTATCGCGATTGCGGTTTATCGTATCGCGACATTGCTGCTCGCGTTGGTCGAGATCCAATGACTGTTAGCAGAATATGGAATCGGTGGGTTCAGGAGGGTAATACGGAACACCGTGCTGGATCCCAACGACCTCGTATCACTAGCAGTCGAGATGACAGGCATCTTATCCGCACAGCTGCAACGGATCGTGCAGCCACGTCTCGATCCCTGAGTCAACAGATGGGGACGTTTGCAAGACAACAACCATCTGCACGAACAGTTCGACGACGTTTGCAGCAGCATGGACTATCAGCTCGGAGACCGTGGCTCTTGTCAGCATTGACGGCACTCTGAACAGTGGACGTTACATTTCAGATGTGTTACCACCCGTGGCTCTACCCTTTATTCGATCCCTGCGAAACCCTACATTTCAGAAGGATAATGCACGACCGCATGTTGCAGGTCCTGTACGGGCCTTTCTGGATACAGAAAATGTTCGACTGCTGTCCTGGCCAGCACATTCTCCAGATCTCTCACCAACTGAAAACGTCTGGTCAATGGTGGCCGAGCAACTGCCTCGTCACAATACGCCAGTCACTATTCTTGATGAACTGTGGTATCGTGTTGAAGCTGCATGGGCAGCTGTACCTGTACACGGCATCTAAGCTCTGTTTGACTCAATGCCCAGGCGTATCAAGGCCGTTATTACGGCCAGAGGTGGTTGTTCTGGGTACTGATTTCTCAGGATCTATGAAACCAAATTGCGTAAAAATGTAATCCTATGTCAGTTGTAGTATAACATATTTGTCCAATGAATACCCGTTTATCATCTGCATTTCCTCTTGGTGTAGCAATTTTAATGGCTAGTAGTCTAGGTATTAAAACCCATGGAGAAGAAGTAAAAACTTTGAGGTTCGCCGATGACATTGTAATTCTGTCAGAGACAGTAAAGGACTTGGAAGACCAGTTGAACGGAATGGACAGTGTCTTGAAAGGAGGATATAAGATGAACATCAGCAAAATCAAAACGAGGATAATGGAATGTAGTTGAATTAAGTCGGGTGATGCTGAGGCAATTAGATTAGGGAATGAGACACATAAAGTAGTCAACGAGTTTTGTTATTTGGGGAGCAAAATAACTGATGATGGTCGAAGTAGAGGAGATATAAAATGTAGACTGGTAATGGCAAGGAAAGCGTTTCTGAAGAAGAGAAATTTGTTAACATCGAGTATAGATTTAAGTGCCAGGAAGTCGTTTCTGAAAGTATTTGTATGCAGTGTAGCCATGTATGGAAGTGAAACATGGACGATAAATAGTTTGGACAAGAAGAGAATAGAAGCTTTCGAAATGCGGTGCTACAGAAGACTGCTGAATATTAGATGGGTAGATCACATTACTAATGAGGTAGTACTGAATAAAATTGGGGAGAACAGAAAATTTTGACTACTGGAAGGGATCGGTTGGTAGGACACGTTTTGAGGCATCATGGGATCACAAATTTAGTATTGGAGGGCAGTGCGCAGGGTAAAAATCGTAGAGGGAAACCAAGAGATGAATACACTAAGCAGATTCAGAAGGATGTAGGTTGCAGTAGGTACTGGGAGATGAAGAAACCTGTACAGGATAGAGTAGCATGGAGAGCTGCTCTGGACTGAAGACCAGAACAACAACTACTTGCATATTACGAAAATACGCAGATTAAGCGATACATTACATTGAAGATTTTTGCCAGTTATAAAATTGTGACACTTAATTTCAGAATCGACTGTCATGTTTAAGGTTTCCAGTGTTCCTCAACCTCTAGGTTACTCTAGTGCTACAGAACATATCTTTACATATTTTGTCAAATACTACAGACATTTTTTGGTTTGTTTAAAGTGCTATGGTACAATAATCGAACTATGGTCATTGCCAACAGGACCTTTAGATCAGATCAGACTCCAAATTTTCCAAAAAAATTTAATTTCTTCTTTTGTGCTACCTGAATATTTAGACTTTCCTAAACGAGCTGGTCCCTAATATCTGTAGAAAATCCGTGTGAATACAATTTTAATACTTTTTTAACTTATACTTCACACATCACGATGTCCTCATTGATCTTAATATCTTGTCAGATTTGTGTGGAAATCTCAGAAACTACATGCTCTAGAAGCCTGTTTGTGGCTTTTTATGTTCCCCTTCGATTTGTTTATAGGTTGGATGCACTAATTATTAAATATTCTTTGCTCATGTCTTTGTAAGTCTATGAAAACAAAACAAATATTTTTATATTTGGCAGCTTGCTGTGTTTATAGGGAAACTGTTGTGTGTTGTTACTCTAATTTAAAATGAGTAGACGAAGAAAACAGGTGCTGTAGAACTTCACCAGTTGTGGATAGTAGTGAAATAGAGCAAAATAGTAGTGGTAGTGGTGAGAAGACAGCTTACACTCCTTAGGTAAATATAAATTCGAATATTTTAACATGTGTTGAAAGAGACTATAGCATGCGAGTTATGTGGTGGAGATACCGTGACTTCCGAAGATGTGACTACCAGAAATGGATTAGTCTTTAAACTTAAAATTATATGCACCGATTGTGGTGGTGATAGGTCATTTCTAAATTCTGCCAAATGCTCAAATAATGAACTGTAGGGAGTCAATGTGGGGTCACTGTACGGACGTAGGTGTATCCAGAAAGGTAGCGGTGGTGGTAGGTTACTTTGAGCTCTCCTGAATCCACCAGACCCAGCCACACAATATGAGAAGTGTACCTAAATTATTGGAACTGCGTAGATTCTGTTTCAACAGAATCCATGAAAACTGCAGCTGTAGAAGAAATCAGACTGGGGTGTGACAGATATTAGTACATTTTATGGGTAATGGCCAAAAAGGTGTCTCACTTCCAAAAACAGATTTTCTACTGTAACAAATGTTGATACAGGTAAGGTGTCGGGCTTTGAAGTTCTAACTAAATACGGCCAAGGATGCAACTCAGTAGGTGATAAAGAAGAGGAAAAGAGTGCCCGTAGGCCCTCAGGTATAAAAAATTGTGGGAGGTAGCAGCAGCTACGGCTATTTTTCTTCCCTCACAATCAGAGCGAGACTTTTCGGTGTACGAAATACTTGGGACGTGGAGAGCGTAAGTCTTTCGACAATGTTTTAAAAATCAAACCCTACGATGAGCCTATTACAAAGCTCTAATACGTAGGTCACGTACAGAAAACGAGAGGAGCACACCTTTGTCAGCTGAAAAAGAAAACTTGGTGACACCAACTTATCATACGGAGAAAGTATAAAATATGCTGGACTGCTTACTGATAAAGTTATCGGTGAATTTCAGGAATACTGTGGCAAAGCCACAAGAGAAAACACACATGATTCGGAATGCATAAAAAGAAAAGTCTGGGAAACATCCTATAATAGGCTCTCTGTAGGTAACAACCCTGTAGCTAACTCGTGCCTGCCTGCACCACATACATCATGCAAATATAGGAGAGCAGAGGTAGCAAGCGAACTAGATTAATTCAGACATAAACATTCAGTACCTGAAGCAGTAATGGAGGGTATTCAGCCTATATTCAGATACTCAGCAAATCCCAACTTGATAAAGAAATGCTTCCACGGTATGACACAGAATGTTTAATGAGGCACTTAACGATATTGTGCAAACCTGGGTTACAAAAAATTTTCTTTGTAGGCATAAAAACTTTAGATTATGTTTCTGCGATGCAGTTATGTATTACAATGACGGGGGTTCTGGTAGGATAGAAGTCTTGGAACAGCTGGGAATAAGTATAGGGCAGGCTACGCCAAGAATATTGGAAGCTGTGGACCAATTAAGGGTGCAGAAGGCTGGTCCCGGCGGAGGTTCGAGTCCTCCCTCGGACATGGGTGTGTGTATTTGTCCTTAGGATAATTTAGGTTAAGTTGTGTGTAAGCTTAGGGACTGATGACTTCAACAGTTAAGTCCCATAAGATAAAAAAAAGTTCAGAAGACTGAAATGATCGAGGAGGCAAGAAAGAAGAGAAGAAGGAAGAATTTAGGTGAACAAGAAGGATCAGACTATGAAGCAGGCGGCTTCCGACCAATATTTTCGGAAAAAAGATGTGTTTCCATAGACTTACTACTTTCATTTGAATTTTCTTAAAACTGTTAATTTTCTGACAAAAGCCTCATTCTCTCACGAACCAATAAATATACAAATTGTAAAATTTACTCATGTAGTGGAGGTGATTATATGGATATATAATCGGTGTTTTGAGAGTTATATAACTGATGGTATGCTGTATAAAACACTACTTTTTCGAAGAAACAGGCGTATATATAAAAAATTGTCTCTCAGTTTTCACTATGTATACCTTCCCAATTCTACATCAGTGAAATAAATATGTTCAGATGTTCAACTAGTAAAAATTTGGTAGTGATATTTGGAATAGTTTAGGAAATAATGGGTTAAATGTTGGCAGAGCTCTATGTTGTCGGTATAGTGGTCTGCTTTCACCGTAACGTGTAAATTAGATCATTAGTGCTAACAGGTGTGCCACATATATTCCTTACTGTTATATAACAATATGATACATAGCTAAGATGTGGAAATAATATGGTGGAACTTAACATGAGGGTCCACTATGCACTGCACGAAATGGAATACAAAGGTCAAACTATATGGCTGGCTGTTTTGTTGTAATGATTGGTAAAATACTGGGCTGTGATTGGTATAACAAAATACTCGCGTGTTAGTTTAGAAGCACACTCTGCCTGGCCTGTTTCCAAGAAAGTGTGGTGGCTCAGGGGAGGTGAGGGGAACGCAGAGTAAGAGGGACCACAATGTCAGCCCACCATTGCCACCACTCTACTTGCAGCATACCTGCTTCTGCATCGAAGTGAACGAATGGTTTGAGGTAATTTTGTGTCAAAAGAGTACGTTGCTTTCCTAGACAAATGGAAGAAAACACGAAGCAAATCAGTTCTTTTTCAGACAGTAACAGTTTGAGGAAAGGTGCAACCAACCACTACATCAACAAAAGCGAAACGAGGATAATCGAATGTAGTCGAATTAAATCGACTGATGTTGAGGGAATTAGATCAGGAAATGAGACACTTAAAGCAGTAAATGAGTTTTGCTATTTGGGGAGCAAAATAACTGATGATGGTCGAAGGAGAGAGGATATAAAATATAGACTGACAATGGCAAGGAAAGCGTTTCTGAAGAAGAGAAATTTGTTAACATCGGGAATAGATTTAAATGTCAGGAAGCTGTTTCTGAAAGTATTTGTGTGGAGTGTAGCCATGTATGGAAGTGAAACATGGACGATAAATACTTCAGACAAGAAGAGAATAGAAGCTTTCGAAATGAGGTGCTACAGAAGAATGGTGAAGATTAGATGGGTAGACCACATAACTAATGAGGAGGTATTGAATAGAATTGGAGAGAAGAGGAATTTGTGGCACAACTTGATTAGAAGACGGGATCGGTTGGTAGGACATGTTCTGAGGCATCAGGGGATCACCAAATTAGTACTAGAGGGCAGCGTGGAGGGTAAAAATCGTAGAGGGAGACCAAGAGATAAATTCACTGAGCAGATTCAGAAGGATGCAGGTTGCAGTTGGTACTGGGAGATGAAGAAGCATGCACACGATAGAGTAGCATGGAGAGCTGCATCAAACCAGTCTCAGGACTGAAGACCACAACAACAACAACAACAACAACAACGTCACTGCTTAATCTAAAATATGTACACTGTGCACAAAATTGAAGTAATCCAAGCACAACTTACTAGGAGAGTAGACAGAGTAGAAAACAGATAGAGGTACAGGTAAGTCCCCATACTGAACCCAGTAACGCGAACATAACGGCAAAGGATAGGGTCAGGCTATCGGATGCCGTACCAACCTGAGGGTCGCCGCCAAAGACGGCCTCGCCGACGAAGTCTGTGAAGTAGAGGGAGTAGCAGACGTGGGCCATCCAACAGAAGAGGTTGGTGAGGCAGAGCACGCGCAGGGAGCCGGGCATCCAGACGATGGACATCAGGTACTGTCCCAGCGAGGGCGTCGCGTGTGCTGTCACCAGTGGCGGGCTCACCTCCTGTCAAAACAAAACCGCAATCTTGTCTAGATATAGGGACAGCTGAAGCAGAGTGTAAACACGGAGCCTGGCCTCCATACAGTGGACAGCAGGTACTGCCACAGTAGGGGTGTCATGCTCCATCACCAGGTGTTGGCCCATCTCCAGTCAAAACCACACAGTAAGTCACGTCTAGATCTACAGGTTCACGAGGCAGAGTGTACACTCGGAACCAGGCCTCCACACAATGGATGGCAGGTACTGACGAAGTAAGGATGTCGCATGCTCTGTCACTGGTGGTTGGCCTACCTTCTGTCGATACCAAGCAATACGTCATGTCTAGATGTACAGGTTGGTGAAGCAGAGTATACACAGGGAGCCAGGCGTCCACATGATGGACAGCAGGTACCGCCCCAAGGACAACGCTGCACGCACTGTCATCAGTGCAGGGCCCATTTCCTATCACCAACCCATCATAAGTCGCCATTATACAGGGGCATTTCCACAGATAAATAAGACCGCGACTGGAGAACATAAATTAAATTATACCTGGTGTAGTTGCTACAAAGAAATGAAGAACGAAGCAGAAAGATATGAAGGCTGGAAATGATGCCGACCAGACTGCTGCTAGCCTATCCTGGGATTCAGCACTAAAGGAGGAGAAAAGTTAAGCTATCCACAACGTGGCTTTTGGTTTGAGGACGCAGTGCTTTACTAAGAACAGTCCTGTTTGGATGTCATATGCCCTACCATCCTCTGACTTTTGATCTTATGTACCCCACCAGTTATGGGTAGACCTATAGTTTAACAGAGTCTGAAGAACATAAAATAAGGCATATTTCACTTTAAGAAATCATTGGCAGAAGTGAAAGCAATAAGAGGTAAAAAAGTTAGAATCAAGTGAGGACTGAATCCCGAATCTTTGGATGCAGAGCATGACACCCGGCCATTGTTCGCACATGGGACATTGGCACAATGGAGCGTCATGCTCCACTGGAGGTGTACTCACACCAGACGAAACATCAACAAAATGGTTCAGATGGCTCTGAGCAGTATGGGACTTAACTTCTGAGGTCATCAGTCCCCTAGAACTTAGAACTGCTTAAACCTAACTAACCTAAGGACATCACACACATCCATGCCCGAGGCAGTATTCGAACCTGCGACCGTAGCGGTCGTGCGGCTCCAGACGGTAGAGCCTAGAATCTCTCGGCCACTCCAGCCAGCAAACATCAACACACACCACTTCTCTTACATCAGTATGTCCATACTACAAAAAGCTGGAATACGGTAATATTAAGGAAGAGGTCCGCTTCCACAAGCGAGTGGTCAGCATGAATGACTGTCAGGGGACCCGGTGTGATTTCCGGTATGGGCAGGCATATTTCCTTGGTGGGAGAACTGGTGTGGAGAGCACACTGTCTTGTGAGACCAACTGAATTAGTGACGGTTGCTAGGACGAGAAACCCGACAACGGGGATAGTGGTATGCTGAACATGTGCCCCTCTGTACCATGTGCAATGACACCACGGGCAGAGGATGGCACAGTGGTCAGTCAGGCCTATTTGGTCCCTCTAGGCCCAGAATGGAGAATTATACCATAAACGTTAAGAAGCAGGCAGTATTTTATGTCAGAGTAGCACTTGCACCCAATGTCCTGTATTATTTGCTGGATATATTACACTCCCTGTCATAGTGTCATCCACTACAATTTATACTCTCCACAGGTCTCTCTAGTGCCCTGTAAGTTATTCCCTGATACCTGACTACATGCCCTATCATCCTGTCTCTTTTTCTCTTCAGTGGCTGCGCGGGGTAGCCGCGCTGTGTAAGCGCCTTGTCACCGTTCGTGCGGCTCCCCCCCTCAGAGGTCAGAGGCTCGAGTCCTCCCTCAGGCATGGGTGTCTGTATTTTGTCCTTAGTGTAAGTTAGTTTTAGTTAGATTAAGTAGTGTGTAAGCGTAGGGACCGATGATCTCAGCAGTTTGGTCCCATAGGAATTTACCTCAAATTTCCAATTTCTGGTCAGTGTTTTCCAAATGTTCCTTCTCTAGCCCGTCCTGTAGATGACCTCCTCATTTCTTACAAACTGCCGGAAGAATAAAACTGTACACCTGCACTGACGATGTCGATTTTGATCTGAGGACGGCATATGCCACCTGAAGAATAGTAGATGTACTTACCGTCTCGGCGTCGTCTGCCAAGAGATAGCACAGTAGCATAGCTACCAGAGAGCAGTTTGCATCTATCCTTTAAGAGGGAATGCTGATGGGCAGAAGGCTGAGTGTGGTGCAAATATGTGCAGCAAGCAGGCAGTCGTACCACAGAGACGCACTCACGTTTCCTACAGCTAACTGGGCGAGTTTGAAAACAATCAAATGGTGGCCTTCTGAGTGGCGAGAACTCCTTTCGGAGAATTGTCACACAAATTGAACCTCTAAAATGATGTACTAATTTTTTCTGGCAGTGTATTATTAGTCCATTTAACTTGCAGCCAATGGCGCCAAATCTCACATGCTTTGATCCTTTTGTTTTCCACTTTTCTGATAGTGTTTATTAATGACCAAAGAAAAATTTGAAATGGGTGTTTTCGAAGGATGTGGCATGGTAAATTTTCCACATCACTGAGAGGTGAATGTAAGACGTCCAATGATTTCAAAACATCAGAATTGTGTAAAGACAATCAAGTCCTCATGCATCGTTCGCAAAGTGCTACAGAAGCCAAGGAAATAATAATACGAGCATTGGTACTTTAATAGTGGCAACTATTTATTTACAGCTCGTACATAATAGATACGTGTTTCAAAGTTTTACTGACCTTCAGAGTAGTCACCAGCATTGTGTATAACCCATTGCCAGCGATGTGGAAGTCTTAGGATACTCTTAGCAGTGCCAGTTGCGTTGACAAACAGCCTGCATTGTACCGCAAATGGGAAGTTTGGACAGCCGACGAATGGCGTCGGACTGTATTTGGTGGCGAATCGCGTTCCTGAACTACTCCAAGCTGGCTGCTGTCGGCGTGTGTGGTGCCGGCGTGGGTGGAGCTGCCGCACTTCCAGTGTTCTCGAAAGGCCGTTATTCTAGATGGCTTGGGGAGCCGTCGGGTACCACTTCAGGCTGCAGCCGGTAGTGACTACGGAAACTCTAACGGTACGACAATACACCACGTGTTACCTCTCATGTGAAAGTATTACTGTTCCATAGCACATGCCTCTCGGAGGTGTCTGCATGACATCGAGTCACTCCCCTGGCCGGCAAGATTCCTCGGTTTGTCCCTGACAGACCCAGTGTGGGAGCAGCTGCACCCCAGTGTGGAGGGCCAGCTGCAACAGTCGTGGAAGCAAGCCAGTGTCGGGACAGGTGGCGACAGCCATCCAAATCAAATTAATGAATGGGTCCAGGCCAGAAAGATGGGGAGGGGGGAGGGGTGCAACGTCATACTATTAACTGATGATGATGACTATTATTTTTGGTTTCTGGGCTGCAATTATGAGCGCCTGTACAAATTCCCAACTTTTTCTCAGTCCAGTCTCGCCACTGTCATGAATGATGATGAAATGATGAGGACAACACAAACACCCAGTCGTCTCGAGTAAGCTGAAAATCCCTGACCTGCACTGGGAACCGAACCCGGGACCCCGTGCTCGGGAAGCGAGATCACGGCTGCGAGTGCCTACGAATGTTTATGTTGCTCCGTTTTTCCGCCAAAAGAGTCTAGTGACAGCTATCGGTTCGGGTCACACCTCCGTCACATCCGCCATTTTGAAGGCTACGTATAGCGCTGCCACCTATCGGCACTTTACGAAAGTAAAGGGGTTGAAGCGGAAATATTACACGATGACACACAACAAATTCTGCAGCTTTTCGACCGAAATTGACGAAAAAAGTTGTTGCGTGATATACTGAACGTCCCTGTAAGGGAGTTTACAGTTTACACGTTATGAGAAACAGTGCTGGACCTAAGATTGAGCCTTGCAGAACGCGAAAGTTTCAGCAGCAGCAGGCGGTGTCTGACTGACCTGCGGCTCCGGGGCGCTGAAGGAGGTCTCGGCGGTGGGCGGCGGCTGCAGCCAGCTGCGCTGCTCCTGCTGCGGCGCGGGGGCGGCGGGGGGCGGCGGGCGCGGCGGCGGCAGCGGCTGCGGGGGCGGCGGCTTGTGGTAGCTCTCGTCGTAGCCGAAGTTGACGTAGCCGTTGCCGTGCAGCGGAGAGTCCGTGCCCGCGATGGGGCGGTACTCCGCCCTGTCCGGCGCGCCGTCAACCTGCGTGCCGCACACCCAAGCATGACGCCACTCCGCACTCGCTCCCACCACGCCGCACTACACTCGAGCTTACAGGCACACGGCGCAATTACGTTTAACCCTCTTGCGGACTGTGGGGGATATCTTTCCCACTAAACGTATTTCTTTACAGCGCTTAAGAGAATATGTGTCACCACTTCTGTATGCTTCTGCAACCAAGCGGCAGTGAGCCGCACCAGCTGTAGTTTCTGTTTGTTGTGCCTTGTGCACTGCGGGATGAAGATACAGGGTGATTCACGAAGATATGAAAATACAGGGTGTTTACAAATGAATATCGGGTTTTAAGGCTTTGTAATATTTATTACATTAAACTTACAATTATAAATGATATGTCAAATGAAAGTAAAACTCAAACAGTTTTACCAGGAACGTTATAAATGTTCAATGTGAGCACCATTGTTCACACAGCACACATCAAGTCTATAGCCGAGTTCTTCCCAAATGTTGATAAGAATGTCTTCAGTAATTGTAGCAACAGCTGCTTCAATCCAATTTCTTAATTCAGGCAGGTCTGCTGGTAACAGATGCACGTACACACGATCCTTGATGAAGCCCCAAAGGAAAAAACGTATGGCATTAGGTCGGGTGAACGTGGTAGCCATGCAAAGCAAGCCCTGTCATTGGTCCCATTGGGTACAGTGAAGTTCAAGCAATCACGTACTTCACTATGCTGGTGAGGTGACGCACCATCTTGCTTGAAAATGAAGTTTTCTGGCTCATCTTCTTCCAACTGAGGGCAGAGCCATTGCTGTAGAGTATCAAGGTAAGAAATGCCAGTTACTGTCGGTTCACCGAAAAGGAAAGGCCAATAAACTTTCCTCCAGGATATGGCACAAGAAACAGTCACTTTAGGAGATTCTTGTTGCATTTGTACCACCTCGTGAGGATTTTCTGAGGCCCAGATGTGTACATTGTGAGTGTTAACATGTCCACTAAGGTGAAAGGACGATTCATCACTGAAGACAACATGATCCAGAAAATCTTCGTCGTCAAGAAACAACATTTGGTTTGCAAAGTTGGCACGTAATCCATGGTCTGCCGCCTTTAGAGCCTGTAATAACTGTAAACAGTAAGGATGTAGTTGTACATGTTTTATTAATACTTTCCATACAGTCGACACAGGAACTTGTAATTCACGACTAGCCTTCCGGAGTGATTTCTTTGGGCTACGAGTGAACGACTCTCTCACTCGCTCAACAGTCTCTTCACTAACTCTTGGTCATCCTGTGCTTTTCCATTTACAGCCGGTATCTTCAAATTGATGATACCACCTACGAATGTTATTGTCACTCGGAGGATCACAACCCAACTTCAGCCGGAACGCATGTTGCACAGTACCTACAGATTCGGTCTTTGCAAAGCACAAAATGCTTTCTGTTCACTAGGCACCATCTTCGCTACTACCGCTGTCTAGCGGACTGCGGCGGAAACATTGCGCGCTGCGCATGCGCACTGGTGCCAAACAACTGTTTGAGTTGCTCTTTCATTTGACGTATCATGTATAACTGTAAGTGTAATGCAATAAATATTATAAAGTATTAAAACCCCGATATTTATTTATAAACACCCTGTATTATAATATGTTACCCTACAAGTGAAATCAGAGAAAAAAGTTCAGATAAACATAGGTCTGCAAATGTTAAGTTACGGAGCTATGGCTAATAAAAGATGTTGCCTCAGATTTATCAACTTCGCTAATATGAAGCTATCGCAAAACTGTGTGAGGTTAAAGCAAAGCACGTTTCCATTTATTTGTTGTTATTGATCTGGTGAATCTAATAAAACACGTCCCAGATGTGTATCTGCAGTAGTTTCCGACAACATCCAGAGAAGCTAAGAAGTAATTTCGTAAAATTTTTAATTTATTAACTACTTGGCCCAATTTCTTTTTTTAAAATTCAGACAATTGCGTAAGTTTTCAACAGAACTTGTAGAGAATTTAATTTTGGAAAAATGATGGTAATAACGTTAACTGAAACTGTATGAATGTGTCAGATAATCTGCTTTTATTAATACCACAGCACACGTGACTTCATGTTAAACCAGAAGAAACAAATCTCAGTGTTAACGAAGTTGTACAGTGTACATACAGTTTCACAATACATTCACAATAAATGTTGAAAAAAGTCGGCACCGAGTTCAGTACATTTAGTTGTACGTGTATGAACAGATTTTGTTGCTCATTTCAGTTTCTCAGGGTTGTTCTTAATTTCGTCTATTGCATTCATAACGTGAGCAAGTAATGCCTCACGTATATTGATTTTTCCCTCATAAACTATGTCTTTCATCCATCCCCTTACACAAAAATCCATTGGTGTTAAATCGGGCGATCTGGGTGGCCATAGACATGTAGCACCACGACCAAAACCATATCAGGGGAAAATGTTCATTTAAATATGTAGCAAGGGCGTTGGTGAAATGTGGAGGCGCGCCGTCATGTTGCAAATACATTTGCAATCGGGTAGCAAGTGGAAATCGTGCTTTACTTTAACGTCGCACAGTTTTGCGATTGCTTCATATTAGCGAAGTTGATAAATCTGAGGCAACATCTTTTATTAGCCATAACTCCGTAACTTAACATTTGCAGACCTATGTTTATCTGAACTTTTCTCTCTGTTTTCACTTGTAGGGTAACATATTATAATACAGGGTGTTTATAAATAAATATCGGTGTTTTAACGCTTTATAATATTTATTGCATTACACTTACAGTTATACATGATATGTCAAATGAAAGTTGCTAAATTTCAGGCAAACATTTGTAGACCTAGGTGCATATGAACTTTTTTCTTTAGTTTTACTTGTAGTATAACATATTAAAATATTTGCATATCTTCTTGAATCACCCTGTATATGGCACCAAAAACAGTGCTTTAATGGTTATTGGGAAGTATGATTACCACCAATGTGGTTTATGGAAGGGGCTTAGGAAATATACTTAGCACAAAATTAATCTGTCTTTTATGGTCCTTGGGAAGCGTACTTATCACCAATTTAGGCGTATCCCAAAGGTTCTGGGAATATATTTTACCACCTCTCTCTATGCCTAACATCTTGTGGCAGTACATGCACCATGTCTATGAAAACTGCTACAACAATCAGTTTCTGTTTGTCGTGGGATCACTACTGTTGTCTAAACACATTCTTTCGCTTCTGCAATATAAACTATTGTGGCCTGTATCAGGTCGTACCTTTATTTCGTGATAAGTCACGGCTGCAAAATACTAACGCGAATTCTTTACAGACGAATGGAAAAACTGATAGAAGCGGACCTCGGGGAAGATCAGTTTGGATTCAGTAGAAATATTGGAACACGTGAGGCAATAGTGACCCTAGACTTATCTTAGAAGATAGATTAAGGAAAGGCAAACCTATGTTCCTAGCATTTGTGGACAGAGAGAATGATTTTGACAATGTTGACTGAAATACTCTCTTTAAAATTCTGAAGGTGGCAGGGGTAAAATACAGGGAGCGGAAGGCTATTTGCAATTTGTACAGAAACCAGATGGCAGTTGTAAGAGTCGAGGGGCATGAAAGGGAAGCAGTGGTTGGGAAGGGAGTGAGACAAGGTTGTAGCCCCTCCCCGATGTTATTCAATCTGTATATTGAGCAAGCAGTAAAGGAAACAAAATAAAAATTCAGAGTAGGTATTAAAATCCACGGAGAAGAAATAAAAACTTTGAGGTTTGCCGATGACATTGTAATTCTGTCAGAGAAAGCAAAGGACCTGGAGGAGCAGTTGAACGGAATGGACAGTATCTTGAAAGGAGGATATAAGATGAACATCAACAAAAGCAAAACGAGGATAATGGAATGTAGTCTAACTGAATCAGGTGATGCTGAGGGAATTAGATTAGCAAATGAGACACTTAAAGTAGTAGATGAGTTTTGCTATTTGGGGAGCAAAATAACTGATGACGGTCGAAGTAGAGAGGATGTAAAATGCAGACTGGCAATGGCAAGGAAAGCGTTTCTGAAGAAGAGAAATTTGTTAACATCGAGTATAGATTTAAGTGTCAGGAAGTCGTTTCTGAAAGTATTTGTATGGAGTGTAGCCATGTATGGAAGTGAAACATGGACGATAAATAGTTTGGACAAGAAGAGGACAGGATCTTTCGAAATGTGGTGCTACAGAAGAATGCTGAAGATTAGATGGGTAGATCACATAACTAATGAGGAGGTACTGAATAGAATTGGGAAGAAGAGAAATTTGTGACACGACTTGACTACAAGAGGGGATCGGTTGGTAGGACATGTTCTGAGGCATCAATGGATCACCAATTTAGTATTGGAGGGCAGCGTGGAGGGTAAAAATCGAGAGGGAGACCAAGAGATGAATACACTAAGCAGATTCAGAAGGATGTAGGTTGCAGTAGGTACTGGGAGATGAATTAGCTTGTACAGGATAGAGTAACATAGAGAGGTGCATCAAACCAGTCTCTGGACTGAAGAATACCACCACCACCACAACAACAACAACAACAACAGTACACAAAAGGGAAGTGGGAAATCTATTTACCACCAGTTCTAATTCCTCAGAAAGGTGCCGCGGTGATAAATGTACCACCACAGTTTTTCGCCCTAAATAACAAAAATGAAATTATCAAAGGAAAAATACAGTCAGCTGATCGAATTTGTAATGGGACAGCAAAGTAATTATGTTTTGTTGAGTTTCTACAAAAAATGCGCCCGCGAAAGCGTTAACTTGCACTCAGGTATGAATGTAGTCGACATTTTTTTCTTCCTCAAATTTCGTTAATAACTTTGAGTTTTCAAAACACTAAGAGTTAAACTACTAAAACCTGATGGAAGGGTAAATTGCCTGTCTTCTTTTTAATGGTGACTTCGCGAGAAAGAGGATATTTCTATACGGCTCTGACAAAAGATAACGCTTTATAAAACAGCCAATGCAAACTCGGAAACTTTGCAATATCTTCAGACAACCTGTTTGTATCCCGACCTTTCATAACCACTTGTCTACAGTCAGAAAAGAGCCCTAAATCAATTTTTGAACATGTTTTAATCTTTTTTTCATTAATTCCTCATCTTTATTTAACCTGCTTACAAAATCATAAAACTTGCTACATTCGTATTGGAAAAAAATTGCATAAAGGCAGATAAAACATGGCTTCAGTTCTCAAACACACACACACACACACACACACACACACACACACACACACACACACACACACACACACACACATATATATATATATATATATATATATATATATATATATATATATTCTCAAGTCAATATACCTTTCTCTCAACACATGCCAATCGTACACGGACGAATGACGTATCGTTGTGTGGAAAATTTTAACACACAAGAGACAGTTGACTGTCATAGGCAAAAGGGCATCTTAAATGCCCAGCTTCATACTTATTTCTTACGAAGCTAACTTATTAACCACAAATAAGAGACGCTCTTTTCATATTACCATGTTACAAATCTCATTTCACTTGTTTTAAAATACTTACTAAGTGGATAATTTGTATACAGCATGTCATAGATAAAAATTGTGAACAACACGACAGTCCATTATCTCTGCCCATTGTACAAACTGACTTCTTTTGAAAGAATATACTTTCCGAATCGACAAACACATTTGCCGTTGTCGCCTTGATTATGAATTACCTATTCCAACAACGGACTAACATGTTTACATAAAGTATGAATGGCAATTAAAATCTCAAAATGGCCTTCGTGATTTATCAGGCAAGAAGCGAAGACTACGTTCTAATCTACACATTTCGCATTTATTTACTTCTTTGTATTTCTAATTAAACTTTCCTTCAACAACTGGGAAATGTAAATATTACAGTTGAAAGTTAGAAATTACGAGCAAGTATCCATGGAAATGTATATAGGTGTGTCCATTGATGAGAGATTAAATTGGAAGAAACACATTGATGATCTGCTGAAACGTTTGAGTTCAGCTACTTATGCAATAAGGGTCATTGCAAATTTTGGTGATAAACATCTTAGTAAATTAGCTTACTACGCCTATTTTCACTCATTGCTTGCATATGGCATCATATTTTGGGGTAATTCATCACTGAGGAATAAAGTATTTATTGCACAAAAGCGTGTAATCAGAATAATAGCTGGAGTCCACACAAGATCATCCTGCAGACATTTGTTTAAGGATCTAGGGATATTCACAGTAGCTTCTCAGTATATATACTCTCTTATGAAATTTGTTATTAACAACCAAGCCCAATTCAAAAGTAATAGCAGTGTGCATAACTACAATACTAGGAGAAAGGATGATATTCACTATTCAAGATTAAATCTAACTTTGGCATAGAGAGGGGTGAATTATACTGCCACTAAAGTCTTTGGTCACTTACCAAATAGTATCAAAAGTCTGACAGATAACCAACAAGTGTTTAAGAAGAAATTAAAAGAATTTCTGAATGACAACTCCTTCTACTCCATAGAGCAATTTTTAGATATAAATTAAGAAAAAAAATAAAAAATAAAAAAAATAAAAAAACAAAAAATAAATAAAAAAGTTGTTGTATTAACTTAATTATGTTGTTAAATTAACTTAATTATGTCGTGTATTGGAAAATTTGACTCGTTCCACATCATTACGAAATATCGTATTCATGATCCATGGAACTAGTATTAATCTAATCTAATCTAATCTATACAAGTATGTATCATATATTCATGATTATTATTTCGTGTCATTCGGTTCATTTTTAAAGATGTTTTCTCCACATTCCCACGACAATACTTGTCCCAGCGGCTATACTTATTCCAAATACTGTCATTATTTAAAACTACAGAAGTTTCACACGGGTGTGGTTGTCAATTAAAACATTCGTGTGCTCTTTGCACCAAGCTGCGATAATCTGCCTAGGTTCTTCTCAAAGTCGTCTTGTAAGCGCGGCACAAGCTGAGAGGTGCACAGCTGCAGACGTCTTCCCGCTCGGAAGCTCGCCAGTGAGTGGGTACGACTTGTCTTGGCAATATCGCCTGTGTTCGGCTCCGATCAACATGTGGCAGCGAGATGGGAAGGTAGCCGAATTGCGGACGGCGATCTGCGCAATTGCACATACTCTTTAGTATGCAGTGAAAAGAATGGGTGACCAGGCACTTAGCCATGCGGCCTAGGAAGCCCACAAGTAAAAGCGGACATGGTGTATACAGTAAGATTAGTTTCTACTGACTGTCGCATGGAGTTGGAAGACAGGTCTAGTAAACTGATGTCTACATAAATAAAAATGGAAATATATGAAGACAGTAACTGTTCTTTAAAGAACAGAATACTGTTGATGACCGTGCAGCCTTTCCCTGGAATAAATGATGAAACCCTCAGCTGCCGACAGGTGTTGTTGATATACCTCGACAGTTGGGAATGTGAGTCTCACGGGAAGCGTGCAAGGGATAAGTCCCTGCAGTCGCGCTATTCATCTGTGTCCTCGGTGGCTCAGATGGATAGAGCGTCTGCCATGTAAGCAGGAGATCCCGGGTTCGAGTCCCGGTCGGGGCACACATTTTCAGCTATCCACATCGAGGTATATCAACAACACCTGTCGGCAGCTGAGGGTTTCAGTTAGTCATCATTTAAAAATGGAAATGTTCTTTTGATGAAAATCGTTAATTTCCGTAAGTTTATCACTGACAGCTCTGGAATTTTTGATGTAATGTTGAATTGTAATACAGGTGCGTATTTAGGTACCCAGTTCTATAATTTATGTATAGAGAAAAGGAAAAACACGGCTTTAAAAAATCTCAAAATGTACATTTACGATTTACTTCAAATTTTTATATGTTACCGTAATAAATGTTCAGACAGCTATAGCTGTATAGTTTTTAATATATAAATATGTATATAAAATATGCAGTAGTGAAGCAGAAAGGTTGTATTTATGGCTTATTGGTTTATGATTAAAATACTACTACAGAATCTGATTTGCAACTACAATAAACAATGCTCAAGGTCAAAGAGGGAGGTTGGAAGAGGAGAGTGATAGAAGGATGGCATGAAATAGATGTAGAAAACACGAAGGAGGAGATAGGCAGAGAGAAAGGAGGAGAAGGTGGAGAGAGAGGGGGATGAGAAGATGGAGAGAGAGGGGAAGATGGATAGAGAGGGGAGGAGAAGATAAAGAGATAGGGGAGGAGAAAGAGAGAGAGGGGAGGAAAAGATGGAGAGAGATGAGGAGGAGAATATGGAGAGAGGAGGAGAATATGGAGAGAGATGAGGAGGAGAATATCAAGAGAGAGGAGAGGGGAAGATAGAGAGGGGAGGAGAAAATGCAGAGAGAGTGGAGGAGAAGATGGGAAGGAGAAGATACTGAGGGTGGCAGATAAGATGAAGGGAGAGGGGAGGAGAAGTTAGGGGAGGAGAAGATGGAGAGAGAGGGGTGGAGAATGTGGAAAGAGAGGGGAGGTGAAGATGTTTAGGGAGGGGGAGGAGAAGATACAGAGAGAGGGGAGGAGAATAGATGGGAGGAGAAGACGGACAGTAAGAGGTGGAGGAGATGATGAACAGAGAGAGGTGGAAGGAGATGGACAAGGAAAGAGGGAGGTGGAGATGGAGAGAGGCAGGTGAGAGAAGGAGATTAGGATGTTTATCTAAATTCCCATTCATGTTAGAAAAGTGTGGTTTCTCTTTTTTCTTTCTTTTCCATTTAAGTAAACCACGTGGCTGCATGCAGCCAGTCGTCAAAAAAAAAAAAAAAAAAAAAAAAGAGAATAAAGAAAACTCACCTGGTTAGCGTAGTCCGGCGACACGCTGCCGTAACCGTAGCCATTCACCGACGCCTCCGTGGATATCTTTGTGTACTCGGCGCTGTCCGGCTTCCCCTGCTGGTTCTGCAACACGCGACAACACAAAATTACGGAATGCGGTACAAGGCGGCAAAGCGGTACAACGTTACCGGCACACTCGTGGAACCCACTGTAGCAGCAGAAGGTCACCGACGATGGCGGCCGAGTATAGACTTGTTCTACACACTTACATCACGTATGCCCCCACAGCCAATGAACGTCCAGTATGTTGTGAGCGAACTGCTGTGAATTCTGTCGGGCGCGGCTGTTTAAATTGATACACGTCGATATTTGTTGTAAATTATTTGTCAGCAATTGGCAGCACTGGTGCTTTCTCGCTAGTAGCTTCCATTGTTGTGTGCTTCAGTGTCAACCAGTTCCCGTTACATTTCAACAGGTAATTTCTTTGATTATCAACATAACTCAGTAAGTAGTAGAAAGCTAATTTAGAAAGTAAAATGCACTTATATTCTTGGAGCGTTTAGTTGTCTTTTACAGTTGTCTGAATATCAAGTATCAAATTGATACACTGCGCCTGATTGCGTTTTTTATAGGAATTTTATGATTTTAGGTGGGGTATACTTCATGATGGTAGCCTGCAGCAATCCAAAAGGTGCTATTCGAAGAGCATAATAATGAATTTCAAGAGGATTTTGAAGACGAAGTGTACACAGATTGTGATGGGGTAGTTGAAGTCCAACCGGAAGATTCGGAAACAGAGGAAGACGACAGTGAAGATGACGAGGAGCTACTTGAGGAAAACGACCATTACTGTATTGGAAGGGACAAAGAGACAAAATGGAATAAAGTTCCACCATCGTATAGAGTACGATTCAGGGCTCTCAATATTATTTGGGATTGACCTGGACCTATAGGTGTGGCAAAAGCAGCGAGAACGCGTTTCGAATGCTGGAATTACCTCATAGATGACGAAATTTTGCCTATTATAGTTTTGTGTACAAATCAGTATGTTGAGACCATCATTGCTTCATACCAGCGTGAGAGAGACGTAAAACAAATAGACATTACTGAATTGAAAGCTTTAATCGGCCTCTTACGAGGGTCACTCCAAAAGAAATACACACTATTTTTTTTAAAATCCATCTTTTTTCTACATGTTTGAAAGTTTTACAGTGTGTAGATACATCCTTTAGGAACAAAATTTTCGTTTCTCCACATAATTTCCATCCCTCTCAACTGCCGTACGCCATCTTGGAACCAGCGCCTGTGTACCCGCACGGTAAAATTCTGGACCAACCTTTTGGAGCCACTGTTTGGCAGCGTGCACAAGGGAGTCATCATCTTCAAACCTTGTTCCACGAAAAGAGTCTTTCAGTTTCCCAAAGAGATGACAGTCACATGGAGCCAGGTCAGGACTGTAAGGCGAGTGTTTCAGTGTTGTCCATACGAGTTTTCTGATCGCTTCCATGGTTTTTTGACTGACATGTGGCCGTGCATTGTCGTGCAACAGCAAAACATCCTGTTTTTGCCGATGTGGTCGAACACGACTCAGTCGAGATTGAAGTTTCTTCAGTGTCGTCACATATGCATCAGAATTAATGGTGGTTCCACTTGGCACGATGTCCACAAGCAAAACTCCTTCGGAATCGAAAAACACCGTAGCCACAACTTTTGCAGCAGAAGGTGTGGTTTTGAATGTTTTTTCCTTGGGTGAATTTGCATGATGCCACTCCACTGATTGCCTCTCCGTCCCTGGTGAAAAATGATGGAGCCATGTTTCATCACCTGTCACAATTCTTCCAAGAAATTCGTCTCCGCCATTCTCGTACTGTTCCAAAAGTTCGCTGCATACCGTTTTTCTTGTTTCTTTATGAGCCACTGTCAACATCCTGGCAACCCACCTGGCACAAACCTTTCTTAACGCCAACAGTTTCAGTATTCTGGAAACACTTCCTTCCCCTATCCCAACGTAGCGTAACAAATCCTTCCTTGTGATGCATCTGTCAGCAGTCACCAATTCGTTAACTCTCTGCACATTGTTTGGAGTGTGTGCAGTACAAGGCCTGCTGCTGCGAGTACAATCCTCAATATTGCCGTGCCCGCTTTCATCACGTAACCTGCTTGCCCACCGACTAACTGTACTGCGATCGACAGCAGCATCTCCGTACACCTTTTTCAACCTCTTCTGGATGTTTCCCACTGTCTCGTTGTCACAGCACAGGAATTCTAGGACAGCACATTGCTTCTGACGAACGTCAAGTGTAGCAGCCATCTTGAAGACGTGCTGTGACAGCGCCACTCACGGGAACAGGTTGAACTAAGTTTGAGAACAAGCGGGAAGGATGTATCTACACACTGTAAAACTTTCACACATGCAGAGTGGATACTGTATTTTTACAAAAATAGTGTGCATTTCTTTTGGAGTGACTCTCGTATTTTTAGGTGGAGTGAACAAAAGTGATAGACAAAGTTTAGAGGATCTGTGGGGGTGGCATTGAGAAATTTCGCCTTGTAACGAACATAAAACGTTTCAGATTCATATGCGGAGTCTTATATTTGACAATTGAGCAACTCTCGATTAAAGGAGAAGATTAGACAAGATGGCCGGCCCCTGTAGCCGGGCGGTTCTAGGCGCTTCAGTCCGGAACTGCGCTGCTACTACGGTCGCAGGTTCGAATCCTGCTTCGGGCATGGATGTGTGTGATGTCCTTAGGTTAGTTAGGTTTAAGTAGTTCTAAGTCTAGGGGACTGATGACCTGTTAAGTCCCATAGTGCTCAGAGCCATTTGAACCATTTTTTTTGACAAGATAACAGCGATTCGGGAAATATTTTCAATATTTGTACAGAACTGCCAGTAATCCTATACCCTCGGAGAAAATATTACAGTAGATGAGATACTGGAAGGATCTTTAAAATCAATCAGTTTGCAACTCCTCTTAGCAATGTTTCAATGAAATTTACCAAGAGTAATGACACCATCGACAGACTGACTCTTGTTAGGATCCTGAAGAACAGAGGATTTGACGGTACTACACAAGAACTCGTAAAAGAAATTCTGACAGACACAAAAGCAAGGGTGAGATTCAGAGGGGCACTGTCAGAAGAATTTGAGATCAAGTGTTACAGAGGGAGGTGGATTGTCACCATTGTTGTTCAATATAGCACTGGATGAATTAATCAGGCAGTGGAGGAAATGGGAATACCAAAGACCCATGTGGGGGACAAAAAGGACAACAGGGCTCAAGTGGACTGCCTAGCCTTTGCAAAGACACAACTCGACAACTTAAGTAAGGTAGGCAAAAAGATGGGACTGAAGATCGCCTATAACAAGACAAAGACATTAAATACCACTGCAGACTGGGAAACACCGGAAGGCACTGTGCTAATGGTGGACAAATTTAAATACCTGGGATAATTTATAACAGGAAGGAAGAGGAGCAAGGAGGGAATAACAGAGAGGATAAAGAAGATGAGGTCAGCCTTCTGCATTACGAAAGAGATATACAATAAAAAGAACATATCCACAGAGGCAAAGATAAGCCACTACAAGGCAACAGTGAGAAGTGCAGTATTATATGCTGCTGAGACGATGACACTAGGAAGAAATGGAGGCAGAACAACTAGAGAAAGAAGAGAGAAAAATACTGAGTAACATATTCGGTCCCAAAAGAGGTGGAGAGAGGTGGATGTGAAGACATAGGGAAGAATTGTACATGAACATGAGAACAATATATGGGGAAATCAGACTCAAAAGGGCAAGATTTGCTGGACATGTAGTTAGGATGAGTATGGACAGAATGACGAAGAGAGTGTGGGAAACAATGGAGGACAAGGGGAAAGACAGGAACCAAGTGGGTTGTTGACCATCGGAAGGACTGGTTGGAATTTGGGATCAAGGTCGAAGGAAAGGAAAATTGGAGGAACAAATACACACCAACCAATATGCCGGAGATCAACGACAGAGAAGAATACAGGAAAAGATTAGAATGTCACCAGTGGAGCCGACAGGAGAAAAGGACACTGAAGATCTCGGAAGAAGAGCGGGAGAGAAGAAAGAATGAAGAGGTTCTGGGAGAAGAAGAGGAAAATGCAGTCCACGAAGGTGCTACCCGTGGTCCTATAGAGGCCGTAACGCAAGAAGAAGAAGAAGAAGAAGAAGAAGACGGTTACTTGCTAATTTAATGTCAATGTACAGCTACACTATTGATGACAAACAGCTGGAGACAGCGTCTGCCGTAAAATATCTAGGCGTAACTATCCTGAGCGATCTTAAGTGGAATGACCACATAAAATAGATAGTGGGAAAAGCTGACACCAGGCTCACATTTATCAGAAGAATCTTAAGGAAATGTAACTTATCCACGAAAGAAGTGGCTTATAAGGTGTTTGTTCGCCCGATTCTTGAGTATTATTCATCTATCTGGGATCCCTATCATGCAGGACGGATAGAGGAGATACAAAAGATCCAACGAAGAGTGGCGCGTTTCGTCACAGGATCGTTTAGCTGGCGAGAGAGCGTTACGGGGATGCTAAACAAACTCCACTGACAGACGTTGCAAGAGAGGCGTCGTGCATCAGGAGAGATGTACTATTGAAACTTCGGGACAGAGCTTTTCAGGAATGAAGGAGGAGTCAGAGAACGTATTACTCCCTCCCCCCCCCCCCGCCCCCCCCCCCCCCCCATACATCTCGCGTATTGACCATGAGGAGAAAATTCGAGAAATTAGAGCCAGTACAGAGGCTTGCCGAAACTCATTCTTCCCACGCACTATTCATGATTGGAACAAGGTTGGAGGGATCAGATAGTGGTACCAAAAGTGCCCTCCACCACACACCATTAGATGGCTTGCGGAGTATGATGTAGATGTAGATGTAGAATGACCTCCTTCATAGAACTATCCAAACAGCCAAGAGTGTATGCCAGAATTCCGCATTGCTATATCTCCTAGGATGACCGGTGACAAGACAACGTTCTGCAACGTTGACTTTGCTCAGCTGTTGTCGGTATATGAGACGGCTACGCTCAGTACGCCGGTCCTCCACAATCCTCATAGTATGACCAATATATGACTTTCCACAACTGCAATGAACACGGTAAACACCCACCTTACGGAAACCGAACTGCCTCTTTATGGAACCTAAAGGACCCCAATCTTAGATGATCCATTGGAGATGCAGCTAGCCGCTGCTCTTAGAGCTGGTGTGTCGATGTTCTTCCTCCAGCAGCTGGACTCACCTGTTGGCTGTGCAGCTGCTGACGAGCCTCGTCCGCCTCCAGCACGTCCAGCGGTATCTCCCGGAAGCTGGTCACGGTGTACGTGACGCACGCCACGAAGATGAATGTGATCAGCGTGAAGACTGCCCGCACGTGTCCACCCAGCACGCGGCCTGCCATACAAAACAACACAACACCAACATCTCGTTACACTGAGGGCCCTGTAAACTTCCAGTGTCTAAATCAACCGACAAGAAATGTAAAACGTCAGTTGCCGTGCACAGTGATCAATCGACGTGAGTACATCCCACAAGACTGGCCAGATATTGACTTCACTCTGCATAAGGAGACTGACGGGGCTCCCCCCCCCCCCCCCCCCTTTCCCGAGACACTCGCATACAGACACATACGAGGGTAATCCCAAAAGTAAGGTTTCGAGAGAGCACTTTCCTGGAAGAGTCGGACAACATATTACTCCTCTCCCACCAAACGTCTCGCTTCATGACCACCAGGAGAAAGCCTATACAGAGACGACAATTATTCTTCCCAGAGTGGGAAGGCTCAGTGAGGTGGTACCCCGCCACACATCATTATGTGTGGAAGTAGATGTAGTGCAGAAGGTCTCCTATTTTTTATAAGTACATAGACTTGTTTATTTCTACAATGGTTTCCGTCAGTTTACAGCTTAAACATTTAGTCATTTTTCGACATAATCACCATTTCCGTCGATGTATTTTTGTAGACGCCGTGGCAGTTTTTGTGTGCCATGTCATACCAGCTGTTCAGAAAGTTATGAACCTCTTCTTTCATCTCGTCGTCGGAGCTGAATCGCCTTCCGGCCAAATCTTTTAACATAGGGAACAGGTGAAAGTCACTGAGCGCCAAGTTAGGACTATAGGGTGGGTGATTGGGTGAGAATGTTCCACTGAAACTGTTGCAGGGGAGCAACGGTTTGCCGAGCGATGTGTGGGCGAGCGATGTCATGGAGAATGTGTACGCCCTCGCTCAACATTCCTCTTCTCCGATTCTGAATTGCCCGTTTGAGTATTTTCAGAAATTCACAGTACCTGTTAGCGTTAATTGTGGTCCCAGCGATTCAGCTCCGACGACGAGTTGAAAGAAGAGATTTATAACTTTCTGAACAGCATGGCGGCGAGCTGGTATGACATGGGCATACAAAAACTGCCACAGCGTCTACAAAAATTCATCGACGGAAATGGTGATTATGTCGAAAAATAGCTAAATGTTCAAGCTGTAAACCATTGTAGAAATAAGCAGGTCTATGTACTTATAAAAAATAGGAGACCTTACTTTTGGGATTACCCTTGTACATTATCGCATTCACTGAGCTTTTACGTGGGCAAGTCAATTATTATTCGCAAAGTAGTAATAAAATTTTGTTGTAATCAAATAGAAAACTTAGAAGAACATCATTTTCTGACATAGTCTCCTTGCGTTTCAAAGCACTTGGTCCATCGTTGTACAAACTTCCTGATGCCCTCATAAAAGAAGGTTTTCGGTTGAGCTGCGAGCCAGGAATGCACCGCTTCTTTCACTGCTTCGTTCGAGGCAAATCGACAGCCCCTTAATGCCTGTTTGAGTGGACCAAACAAGTGATAGAAGTGGGCAGGATCGGGACTATATGGAGGATGATCCAGTACTTCAAATCTGAGTTTCTGGAGCGTTTCAGCAGTGTGGGCAGCAGTAGGCGGACGGGCATTGTTGTGCAACAACACAACACCTTTTGACAGCAGTCCTCCACGTTTGCTTCGAACTGCAGGCTTTAGCCTGGCAGTAAGCATCTCACTGTAGCGTACACTGTTTATTGTTGCCCCTTTCCCCATAGTTCCAGTACTGGACCTTGTGCGTCCCAAAAAACCATAAGCATCAGTTTTCCTGCGGACGGTTGGGTCTTTAACTATTTCCTGCACGGCGAATTTCGATGTTTCCATCCCATACTATGCCGTTTACCCTCCGGCTCGTAATGATGCATCCATGTTTCGTCACCAGTAATGATCCTGTCTAAGTTGTCCCCTTCGTTACCATAGAGATCCAAATGTTTTTGCAGATGTCCAACCGCGTTTGGTTATGCAAGTGTGTGAGTTGTTTTGGGATCCATCTTGCAAAAACTTTATGAAACCCAAGTCTTTTTTGGATGATTTCGTAGGCAGAGCGGTGACTAATTTGCAGACGATGTGCCACTTTGTCAATAGTTAATTGTCTGTCTAAGAGAATCATTTCACGTGAACGTTCAATGGCTTCTTTGTTAGTGGTGGAAAACGGTCGTCCGGCTCCTTCATGCATATCACTTGTGCGACAATTTTTCAATCCATTCGTAGACACCCCGTTGTGGCAGAACACTGTTCCCGTACCGTACCGAAAGTCTTCGATGAATTTGCGCCCCTGATACGCCTTCCGACTACAAAAAAGGGATCACTGAACGTTGCTCTTCTTTGGTGCAAATAGGCAGCGGAGCAGCCATGATTAACAGCGCGGCAGCGATAGCGAAACTAACCTAGCAGCTTGAAAATTGCAAAGATATAACAACAAACGAACAAAGCATGCGTCATCAACGCATAACGACAGTATTACCAAAATAAACAAAAATTTAACTAGTGATTATAGCGATTAAAAGTCTTCTGGGTATTGCCACGTCATTGCTAAAAACTAACAACAATAATAAACTAAAACGAACGTTCCGGCCGAATTGAAACGGCCTTCCTCAGAGCACAATTGGTTTTGCATGGGGATAAGTGCTTCTGTTTATTACAGACTATCGATGTCTGATGTCACTGTTGTAAAACTTTTATTTGGCGCTCTAATATGACTGGCTAGTCATGACGTAAGGGAAGATGGAAGGAAAGAGGCTATTCGTGGATGTCCATGTCGTCAACGATTGGTAGCTGTCCGCCAATCAGCGTTATAAATATAACTAAATTGCCGATAATAATTGTCTTACCCTCGTAATTTTGTGAGTGGGACATATTGTCTCAAATTGAAATATTCCAGGTTGGAATTCCCAATGTCGCTCTACTGACTAGCCTAGTATTTGGCGAAGAAGGCCCTGACCCTACATGGTCATTACGCAAACAGTCTGTCAACCGAAAAAAAAAACCACTAAGATATTGACAGTCTTTAAAAATAAGTATCTCAAGCTTTCCCAGCAGACAGTCCTGGTCAGTATTGCAAAATAATGTTAGAAGCTTATGTCTGGAAACAATCGAATCTTGAGATATTGGATAATTAACTTGTGCAGAGAACGGTCAGCACTCATTTGCAACAGTCTCATAGGCAAGCTGAGCTGTTACATTCGTATGGCTTCCACATTTACCTGATATGAGAAAAAGTCAGGCATTCAGTGGAGTGTGAACGACGCAAACAAGGGTCCTATTGCAACAGACTGCAAATGGCAGTCACATTTTAGGAGCACAGTTCATCCACACCCAAATGTGTTCGCCAATTGGACACATACTATATGGAGGGTTTCATAGTGTTTCCTCCTGAAGCAACCTGTGGAACGCGAGACTCCTGCAGTTAGCAGGAAAATGGAAGGAGGTGGCACGCATCTCAAGCTTTCCAGCCACGCTTCACCACACGGGTCGTGGTGGCTGACCGTACGGGGCGCCGCTTGCAGTGTCAGCACACAGGTAGCCCAACTGAACGCCCCGTGCCTCTACAAGGATATACTCGTATCTCCAGACATACACTTGTTGTTGTTGTGGTCTTCAGTCCTGAGACTGGTTTGATGCAGCTCTCCATGCTACTCTATCCTGTGCAAGCTTTTTCATCTCCCAGTACCTACTGCAACCTACATCCTTCTGAATCTGCTTAGTGTATTCATCTCTTGGTCTCCCTCTACGATTTTTACCCTCCACGCTGCCCTCCAATACTAAATTGGTGATCCCTTGATGCCTCAGAACATGTCCTACCAACCGATCCCTTCTTCTGGTCAAGTTGTGCCACAAACTTCTCTTCTCCCCAATCCTATTCAATACTTCCTCATTAGTTATGTGATCTACCCATCTAATCTTCAGCATTCTTCTGTAGCACCACATTTCGAAAGCTTCTATTCTCTTCTTGTCCAAACTATTTATCGTCCATGTTTCACTTCCATACATGGCTACACTCCATACGAATACTTTCAGAAATGACTTCCTGACACTTAAATCAATACTGGATGTTAACAAATTTCTCTTCTTCAGAAACGCTTTCCTTGCCATTGCCAGCCTACATTTTATATCCTCTCTACTTCGACCATCATCAGTTATTTTGCTCCCCAAATAGCAAAACTCCTTTACTACTTTAAGTGTCTCATTTCCTAATCTAATTCCCTCAGCATCACCTGACTTAATTAGACTACATTCCATTATCCTTGTTTTGCTTTTGTTGATGTTCATCTTATATCCTCCTTACAAGACACTGTCCATTCCATTCAACTGCTCTTCCAAGTCCTTTGCTGTCTCTGACAGAATTACAATGTCATCGGCGAACCTCAAAGTTTTTATTTCTTCTCCATGAATTTTAATACCTACTCCGAATTTTTCTTTTGTTTCCTTTACTGCTTGCTCAATATACACATTGAACAACATCGGGGAGAGGCTACAACCCTGTCTTACTCCCTTCCCAACCACTGCTTCCCTTTCATGTCCCTCGACCCTTATAACTGCCATCTGGTTTCTGTACAAATTGTAAATAGCCTTTCGCTCCCTGTATTTTACCCCTGCCACCTTTAGAATTTGAAAGAGAGTATTCCAGTCAACATTGTCAAAAGCTTTCTCTAAGTCTACAAATGCTAGGAACGTAGGTTTGCCTTTCCTTAATCTTTCTTCTAAGATAAGTCGTAAGGTCAGTATTGCTTCACGTGTTCCAGTGTTTCTACGGAATCCAAACTGATCTTCCCCGAGGTTGGCTTCAACTAGTTTTTCCATTCGTCTGTAAAGAATTCGTGTTAGTATTTTGCAGCTGTGACTTATTAAGCTGATAGTTCGGTAATTTTCACATCTGTCAACACCTGCTTTCTTTGGGATTGGAATTATTATATTCTTCTTGAAGTCTGAGGGTATTTCGCCTGTTTCATACATCTTGCTCACCAGATGGTAGAGTTTTGTCAGGACTGGCTCTCCCACGGCCGTCAGTAGTTCCAATGGAATATTGTCTACTCCGGGGGCCTTGTTTCGACTCAGGTCTTTCAGTGCTCTGTCAAACTCTTCACGCAGTATCATATCTCCCATTTCATCTTCATCTACATCCTCTTCCATTTCCATAATATTGTCCTCAAGTACATCACCCTTGTATAGACCCTCTATATACTCCTTCCACCTTTCTGCTTTCCCTTCTTTGCTTAGAACTGGGTTTCCATCTGAACTCTTGATATTCATACAAGTCGTTCTCTTATCTCCAAAGGTCTCTTTAATTTTCCTGTAGGCGGTATCTATCTTACCCCTAGTGAGATAGGCCTCTACATCCTTACATTTGTCCTCTAGCCATCCCTGCTTAGCCAATTTGCACTTCCTGTCGATCTCATTTTTGAGACGTTTGTATTCCTTTTTGCCTGTTTCACTTACTGCATTTTTATATTTTCTCCTTTCATCAATTAAATTCAATATTTCTTCTGTTACCCAAGGATTTCTACTATCCCTCGTCTTTTTACCTACTTGATCCTCTGCTGCCTTCACTACTTCATCCCTCAAAGCTACCCATTCTTCTTCTACTGTATTTATTTCCCCCATTCCTGTCAATTGCTCCCTTATGCTCTCCCTGAATCTCTGTACAACCTCTGGTTCTTTTAGTTTATCCAGGTCCCATCTCCTTAAATTCCCACCTTTTTGCAGTTTCTTCAGTTTTAATCTACAGGTCATAACCAATAGATTGTGGTCAGAGTCCACATCTGCCCCTGGAAATGTCTTACAATTTAAAACCTGGTTCCTAAATCTCTGTCTTACCATTATATAATCTATCTGATACCTTTTAGTATCTCCAGGGTTCTTCCATGTATACAACCTTCTTTCATGATTCTTAAACCAAGTGTTAGTTATGATTATGTTGTACTCTGTGCAAAATTCTACCAGGCGGCTTCCTCTTTCATTTCTGTCCCCCAATCCATATTCACCTACTATGTTTCCTTCTCTCCCTTTTCCCACACTCGAATTCCAGTCACCCATGACTATTAGATTTTCGTCTCCCTTCACAATCTGAATAATTTCTTTTATTTCATCATACATTTCTTCAATTTCTTCGTCATCTGCAGAGCTAGTTGGCATATAAACTTGTACTACTGTAGTAGGTGTGGGCTTCGTATATATCTTGGCCACAATAATGCGTTCACTATGCTGTTTGTAGTAGCTTACCCGCATTCCTATTTTCCTATTCATTATAAAACCTACTCCTGCATTACCCCTATTTGATTTTGTGTTTATAACCCAGACATACACTACTGGGCCGAAACATTATGACCATTTACCTAACAGCACGATGGTCCACCTTTGGGAAGCAACGTAGCAGCAATCCTGCGTGGCGTGTATTTGATAAGCTCTTAATAGGGTTCTGTGGTGTCACCGCCAGACACCACACTTGCTAGGTGGTAGCTTTAAATCGGCCGCGGTCCATTAGTACATGTCGGACCCGCGGGTCGCCACTGTCAGGGATCGCAGACCGAGCGCCACCACAAGGCAGGTCTAGAGATACGGACTAGCACTCGCCCCAGTTGTACGGACGACGTAGCTAGCGATGCACACTGACGAAGCCTCGCTCATTTGCAGAGCAGATAGTTAGAATAGCCTTCAGCTAAGTCAATGGCTACGACCTAGCAAGGCGCCATTAGTAACATTGCATGTATCTAAAGAGTCTCACTTGTATCGCCACAATCTCCAGATGTACCAAAAGGATGGATTAAAGTTAAGTATTCCAGAAGCTACGTACTTTTCTTTATAGCATTCATTACGTATCCTGTTTCAGACCTCACGCCATCCTGCTTTAGCTTAGCGCGTGCCTTTCGGCTTCCTCTCATTGTGTCTAGGCTGTCTTGTCTGGACACAACATTTTTTGGATCCCATCCTCGTCGCCAAAAAATGTTGTGTCCAGACAAGACAGCCTAGACACAATGAGAGGAAGCCGAAAGGCACGCGCTAAGCTAAAGCAGGATGGCGTGAGGTCTGAAACAGGATACGTAATGAATGCTATAAAGAAAAGTACGTAGCTTCTGGAATACTTAACTTTAATCCATCCTTTTGGTACATCTGGAGATTGTGGCGATACAAGTGAGACTCTTTAGATACATGCAATGTTACTAATGGCGCCTTGCTAGGTCGTAGCCATTGACTTAGCTGAAGGCAATTCTAGCTATCTGCTCTGCAAATGAGCGAGGCTTCGTCAGTGTGCATCGCTAGCTACGTCGTCCGTACAACTGGGGCGAGTGCTAGTACGTCTCTCTAGACCTGCCGTGTGGTGGCGCTCGGTCTGCGATCCCTGACAGTGGCGACACGCGGGTCCGACATGTACTAATGGACCGCGGCCGATTTAAAGCTAGCACCTAGCAAGTGTGGTGTCTGGCGGTGACACCACAGGTTCAAACACAAGACGTCTGTAGGTCATGCAATTCCCATACATAACCGGCAGTGCTATGCAGGGTGCTCTAAAACTTCCCTTACAAACTTGTACAGGGGCCTGAGTAGATACACGCATCCAAAAAAGTTTTACATCACCCCAGTTCCCAGAACTCCTGAAGATACACGTTGTCTGTGGATATTGTATCACAGACACAGCCGCTTTGTCTGTTCAGAGATGTCACTAAACCCGCCCAAAGATGTAAGCAATCATGCACGAGCAGCCCCTACTAGACAGAGCGGGTCCGACAGCTGATCAGTTCCAGTCATTCCAGCAGGAAGGAGGTACACGGCTCGTATTGTCTGTAGTTCAACCATGTCTAGACAGTCAGTACCTCGGTTCGATCGCGTGTGTATTGTTACTTTAGGGCTCTCAGCAAGGTAAGTGTCCAGGCGTCATGGAATGAACCAAAACGATGTTGTTCCAACATAGAGGAGATACAGAGAGACAGTAACTGTCCATAACATGCCTTGCACAGGCATCCCTAGGGCTACTACTGCAGTGCATGACCGCTACCTACGGATTACGGATCAGAGGAAGCCTGACAGCAAAGCCGCCATTAATAATGCTCTTCGTGCAGCCACAGGGCGCCGCGTGCACAACAGGCTGCATGATGCTCAGCTTCATTCGCGACATCCACGGCGAGGTCCCTCTTTGCAACCACGACACCATACAGTGCGGTACAGAAGGGCCCAACAACATGCTGAATGGACTGCTCAAAACTGGCATTACGTTCTCTTCACCGATGTCGCATATGCCTTCAACCTGACAATCGTCGGAGACGTGTTAGGAGACAACCCGGTCAGGCTGAACGCCTTAGGTACACTGTTCAGCGAATAAAGCAAGATGGAAGTGTAAGCGTAGGCTTCCGCGGCCGTTGTCTTCTTCAATAAAATTCTTCAGGGTATCAGACCGCATCGTCATAATTTTAAAATGCGCCAACGTTTCGGCCAGCGTTGCAGCTAGCCTTCATCAGGGCCTTACGTTAACTGCTAAATGAACACACTTGGTTCCTTAAATAGCTGCACGAGGAAACCGTGTCGTTACTTGATTGGCTGTAAAAGGAGGAGGAGGAGGGGTGAAAGGTATGCTTTATTGGTGTTTCCTTTATTATCTGTCATTGGCTGAAATAGCTGTTTTCTATTGGTCTTTATATTAATCCACCCCATTGGAGGAGACGGACGAATAGCGAACAGGTGATGGCTGTGACGTCACACTGTTTCCATGCTGTCCAGAAGCCGGATGCGGCGTGCCATTGCTTTGTGTGCTCGCGACCACTACTGCGGCTCTCCGCGTGTCTGCATGGGCCGCCACGGCTCTGCCGCCGCTCCGTAGCCCTGCTATTGCAGGCAGCCAAGACCTCGGAAGCTTGTACCCGTCCTCTCTATTCATGTTGGCGGGTCTTTTGGCTATTTCTATCGCCTCTCTAATCTTTCTTTTGAAAGTGAGAGGCTGTTTCGCCAGGACGCGGGCTTCTTGAAAAAATATTGGTTTCCCGCACTCGTCTCGGTGTTCCGCCACTGCTGACTTAGTGTGTTGTTTCAGGCGGATATATCTTTCATGTTCCGAGAGCCTAGTGCTGATCGGACGTCCCGTCTCACCTATGTAAACTAATCCACACGCACAACCAATTTCATACACGCCAGCTGTGTGTAGTTTGTCAGCTGCATCCTTGGCAGAACCGAGCATGTCTGATATTTTGTTTCTGCTTCGGAAAATTGGTTTGATGTCGGCTTTTCGTAGAATTTTGCCAATACGTTCGGTGACCCCTTGTACATATGGTAACACAGCAATGCTCTGTGCCTCCTTCTCCTCTTTCCTATTAGTCTTCTCCCTTGTCGACATGGTGCTGTCTATCATCTGCTTCCCATAGCCATTAGTTCCGAAGATGGACCTGAGGCGTTCAAGTTCTGTCTTCAGATGTTCTTCGTCGCTTATCCTGTACGCTCTCTTCGTTAGCGTGTGCAGGGCGGACTTCTTCTGCGTGGGGTGATGGTGGGAGGAGGCATGAAGGTACCTGTCCGTATTGGTTGGTTTCCTGTACACTCTGTGGCCAAGATGGAAGTCTCCTACTGTTTTGGGGTGCCATTATGTGGGGCCGACGTATACCGCTGGTAATCATGGAAGGCACCGTAACGGCTGTACGATACGTGAATGTCATCCTCCGACCGACAGTGCAACCATATCGGCAGCATATTGGCGACGCATTCGTCATCATGGACGACAATTCGCGCCTCCATCGTGCACATCCTGTGAACAAATTCCTCCAGTGTAACGACATCGCTCGTCTAGAGTGGCCAGCATATTCTCCAGACATGAACCTTGTCGAAATTGCCTGGGATAGATTGAAAAGGGCTGTTTCTGGACGACGTGACCACTTTGACAGATCTACGCCGAATACCCGTTGAGGAGTGGGATAATCTGGATCAACAGTGCCTTGATGAACTGGTGGATAGTATGGCGCGACTACTACAGGCATGCATCAATGTAAGAGGACGGGCTACTCGGTATTAGAGCTACCGCTGTGTACCGGTGTGTTCACCACCTCTGAAGGTCTCGCTGTACGAAGGTACAACACGCAATGTGTTGTTTTCATGAGCAATAAAAAGGGCGGAAATGATGTTTATGTTGATCTCTATTCCAATTTTCTGTACAGGTTCCGGAACTCTCGGAACCCAGGCGATGCAAAACTTTTTTTAGTGTGTGTGTGTGTGGTATTTCGAATGGGAATCCAAGTCCGGTAACGCACCGTGTTACAACCATTTGGAAGCACGTTGGTAACGCGATTAGAGCACGCAACATATACGGGTAATTCAGAAGCAGCTGTACACAATTCGTGGGTGTAATGTATGCATCAAAATAAGAGTAAAATGTTAAATAAATTTTTGTGTGAAACTGCTTTATTTCGGATTAAAGACGCGTAACATCATTTGCGGTAGACATTATCTATGGGCCAGTACAGGCTTCAGGAGCATCGTCTTCGCCTGCATATCGACTGATGTTGCATTTCGACGGTGCCCCTGCATATTTCAGTCGGCAGCCAAGAGAGTATCCATAAAACTAAGAAACTAAACTCCGCCCAGACAGGCCGTGAAGGCCCAGCGGTACTGCCCGCCCGCCGTGTCATCCTCCAACCTCAGGCATCACTGGATACGGATATTGTGGGGTGGGGTGGGGAAGGGGGGAAGGGGTGTGGGGAGGAGCACGCGGTCAGCACACCGCTCTCCCGGCCGTATGTCAGTTTACGAGACCGGAACCGCTACTTCTCAGTCAAGTAGCTCCTCAGTTTGCCTCACAAGGGCTGAGTGCACCCCGCTTGCCGGCAGCGCCGGGCAGGGCGGATGGTCACCCATCCGGGTGCGATCCCAGCCCGACAGCGCTTAATTTCGGAGATCTGACGGGAAGCGGTGTTACCACTGCGGCAAGGCCGCTGGTTCAGTGTCGCTCATCCCGATTAGTGGACACAGATCGTGCGGGACCAGTTGCTCTGCCCTCGGCTACCACCTCTGGGGCCGTCCCGAGGAGCTCGTCCACGGTGTCGCAGTTGAGCACGTAGTGCAAACTGCAGCAACGAACTGAAAATGGCTGCGCAACTGTCCTGAACGAGATGAACGGAGTCTGAAACATTCCGAAAGCGGAAACAAATCGAGCACGTCACTGTCTTCGCCCACATGGACATTATTTTGAACATGTCCTCGAGTAAACCTACAGTACGTAGTTGCGTTGAATTTCGGGTCACTTCGTGTCGTTACCTTCTGAGAAGAATTAATTTTTTGTTGCACTTGCGATCCGTATGCTACTGGTTAACTGTGGAATAAGCAGTTTCAGACAACACCCACGAAGTATGTACAGTTACTTTTGAACCACTCTGTGGTGTCACCGCAAGGCACCACACTTGCTAGGTTGTAGGCTTCAGATCGGCCGCGGTCCGTCAGTACACACCGGACTGTCGACGCTAGCAGACCGAGCGCCGCCACTCGGCTGGTCTTCACGAGACAAGCTGGCGCACTGGCCAGTTCTACAGCCGACTTTGATAGGAATGGTTCACTCGTTACAGCTTCTGAGATCCCATGTGCAGAGACGCTAGTTAGCATAGCCTTCAGCTAAGTCAGTAGCTACGACCCAGCCAGGCGCCACATACAGTTTATGCACTGACAATTGATCTATATGTGTGAAGCAATCAGAACTGTAAAGGAGTAGTCGCAGTTCAGTCTGTAAATGCACTTGTAAATATTATTGTACAAAGTCAAGATCGACGTTCACCGCTGATGCTGAATTAAAGCTAAGTATTTAATTGTATCCCTGTCTACTAGCTTCTAATCACCTAAGTTGTTCCAGATGCATCCCGTCAAGTACAGTTCATTGATCCTCACGTCAGCCTAATTGATCAACGCGTGCTATAATGGCCGCCCCTTGTGATCAGACTAAGAGTCAAATTGCGTGACTCAGCCGGGTCACCCTTTTTCCATGAGGGCCATAGTTCCGTCTCATACATAACACACTCTATACATAAAAAGCAATGTCCTGACTGAGTGACTGCGTGACTGGCCCACCATCGCCCAGCACATATTGCTGAGAACAGTAACTTGAAGTTTGGAGAAAGTGTGGATCTTATACTGTGGGAATCGTTTAAGAAGGGTTGTCTGAAATTCCACTGCAAATAAGGTAGAAATAGGCGATGAAAAATTTTTTTGAAAGTAGGTCGATATTAAGGAAATTTTGAAGATAGAACTACGAAAACTCGTATTCGGTTTCTCAATCAGAAAAAAAAAACGTGTTTCAGCATTTTTAGAAATTCAACCACTAAGGGGGTAAAACAGAGGGTGAAACTTTTATGAAAATAAATAATTACTAAAGAACTACTAAAGGATTTTTAAGGCTACATCTAGGGTGATTGGTATTTGATTTCTCAATCAAAAATGAAAAAAAAACTTTCAGTGTTTCTGGAAATTCAAACCATAAGAGAGTGCAATAGGGGATGCAAATTTTTAAGAAAATATTTCGTTGCATTAAAAGAATTTTAAAACTAAATTTATGAAAATTGGTATTTCACCTCCAAGTTAGACATAAAGACGTATTTGCTATGTGATGAAAGTTGCAGTGGAAATACACTGAAGAGGCAAAGAAACTGGTACACCTGTCTAATATCGTGTAGGGCCCCCGCGAGCACGCAGAAGGGCCGCAACACGACATGGCGTGGACTCGACTAATGTCTGAAGTAGACCTGGAGGGAACTGACACCATGAATCCTGCCGGGCTGTCCATAAATCTGTAAGAGTACGAGGGGCTGGAGATCTTTTACATCTACATCTACATCCATACTCCGCAAGCCACCAGACGGTGTGTGGCGGAGGGTACCCTGAGTACCTCTATCGGTTCTCCCTTCTATTCCAGTCTCGTATTGTTCGTGGACAGAAGGATTGTCGGTATGCCTCTGTGTGGGCTCTAATCTCTGATTTGATCCTCATGGTCTCTTCGCGAGATATACGTAGGAGGGAGCAATATACTGCTTGACTCTTCGGTGAAGGTATGTTCTAGAAACTTTGACAAAAGCCCGTACCGAGCTACTGAGCGTCTCTCCTGCAGAGTTTTCCACTGGAGTTTATCTATCATCTCCGTAACGCTTTCGCGATTACTAAATGATCCTGTAACGAAGCGCGCTGCTCTCCGTTGGATCTTCTCTATATCTTCTATCAACCGTATCTGGTACGGATCCCACACTGCTGAGCAGTATTCAAGCAGTGGGCGAACAAGCGTACTGTAACCTACTTCCTTTGTTTTCGGATTGCATTTCCTTAGGATTCTTCCAATGAATCTCAGTCTGGCATCTGCTTTACCGACGATCAACATTATATGATCATTCCATTTTAAATCACTCCTAATGCGTACTCCCAGATAATTTATGGTATTAACTGCTTCCAGTTGCTGACCTGCTGTTTTGTAGCTAAATGATAAAGGATCTATCTTTCTGTGTATTCGCAGCACATTACACTTGTCTACATTGAGATTCAATTGCCATTCCCTGCACCATGCGTCAATTCGCTGCAGATCCTCCTGCATTTCAGTACAATTTTCCATTGTTACAACCTCTCGATACACCACAGCATCATCCGCAAAAAGCCTCAGTGAACTTCCGATGTCATCCACAAGGTCATTTATGCATATTGTGAATAGCAACGGTCCTATGACACTCCCCTGCGGCACACCTGAAATCACTCTTACTTCGGAAGACTTCTCTCCATTGAGAATGACATGCAGCGTTCTGTTATCTAGGAACTCCTCAATCCAATCACACAATTGGTCTGAGAGTCCATATGCTCTTACTTTGTTCATTAAACGACTGTGGGAAACTGTATCGAACGCCTTGCGGAAGTCAAGAAACACGGCATCTACCTGTGAACCCGTGTCTACGGCCCTCTGAGTCTCGTGGACGAATAGCGCGAGCTGGGTTTCACATTACCGTCTTTTTCGAAACCCATGCTGATTCCTACAGAGTAGATTTCTTGTCTCCAGAAAAGTCATTATACTCGAACACAATACGTGTTCCAAAATTCTACAACTGATCGACGTTAGAGATATAGGTCTATAGTTCTGCACATCTGCTCGACGTCCCTTCTTGAAAACGGGGATGACCTGTGCCCTTTTCCAATCCTTTGGAACGCTACGCTTTTCTAGAGACCTACGGTACACCGCTGCAAGAAGGGGGGCAAGTTCCTTCGCGTACTCTGTGTAAAATTGAACTGGTATCCCATCAGGTCCAGAGGTCTTTCCTCTTTTGAGCGATTTTAATTGTTTCTCTATCCCTCTGTCGTCTATTTCGATATCTACCATTTTGTCATCTGTGCGACAATCTAGAGACGGAGCTACAGTGCAATCTTCCTCTGTGAAACAACTTTGGAAAAAGACATTTAGTATTTCGGCCTTTAGTCTGTCATCCTCTGTTTCAGTACCATTTTGGTCACAGAGTGCCTGGACATTTTGTTTTGATCCACGTACCGCTTTGACATAAGACCAAAATTTCTTAGGATTTTATGCCAAGTCAGTACATAGAACATTACTTTCGAATTCATTGAACGCCTCTCGCATAGCCCTCCTCACACTACATTTCGCTTCGCGTAATTTTTGTTTGTCTGCAAGGCTTTGGCTATGTTTATGTTTGCTGTGAAGTTCCCTTTGCTTCCGCAGCAGTTTTCTAACTCGGTTGTTGTACCACGGTGGCTCTTTTCCATCTCTTACGATCTTGCTTGGGACATACTCATCTAACGCATTATGTACGACGGTTATGAACTTTGTCCACTGATCCTCAACACTATCTGTACTTGAGACAAAACTTTTGTGTTGAGCCAACAGGTACTCTGAAATCTGCTTTTTGTCACTTTTTCTAAGCAGGAAAATCTTCCTACCCTTTTTAATATTTCTATTTACGGCTGAAATCATCGATGCCGTAACCGCTTTATGATCGCTGATTCCCTGTTCTGCGTTAACTTTTTCAAATAGTTCGGGTCTGTTTGTCACCAGAAGGTCTAATATGTTATCGCCACGAGTCGGTTCTCTGTTTAACTGCTCAAGGTAGTTTTCAGATAAAGCACTTAAAAAAATTTCACTGGATTCTTTGTCCCTGCCACCCGTTATGAACGTCTGAGTCTCCCAGTCTATATCCGGCAAATTAAAATCTCCACCCAGAACTATAACACAGTGGGGAAATCTACTCGAAATATTTTCCAAATTATCCTTCAGGTGCTCAGCCACAACAGCTGCTGAGCCAGGGGGCCTATAGAGACATCCAATTACCATGTCTGAGCCTGCTTTAACCGTGACCTTCACCCAAATCATTTCACATTTCGGATCTCCGTCAATTTCCTTCGATACTATTGCACTTCTTATCGCTATAAACACGCCTCTCCCTTCACTGTCCAGCCTGTCTCTGCGGTATACATTCCAATCTGAGTTTAGGATTTCATTACTGTTTACGTCTGGTTTCAGCCAACTTTCTGTCCCTAGTACTATATGGGCGTTGTGACCGTTTATTAATGAGAGCAGTTCTGGGACCTTTCTGTAGACGCTCCTGCAGTTTACTATTAGCACATTAATATTGTTATTCCCTGTTGCATTTTGCCTACTCCTACCTTGCCGCGTCTCAGGAGGCGTCTTGTCGGGCCTAGGGAGGGAATTCTCTAACCTAAAAAACCCCCATGTGCATTCCACACGTACTCCGCTACCCTTGTAGCCGCTTCCGGTGTGTAGTGCACGCCTGACCTATTCAGGGGGACCCTACATTTCTCCACCCGATAGCGGAGGTCGAGAAATTTGCACCCCAGATCTCCGCAGAATCGTCTGAGCCTCTGGTTTAAGCCTTCCACTCGGCTCCAAACCAGAGGACCGCGATCGGTTCTGGGAACGATACTACAAATAGTTAGCTCTGATTTCACCCCGCGAGCGAGGCTTTCCGTCTTCCCCAATTCCGCCAACCGCCTGTACGAACTGAGGGTGACCTCTGAACCCAGACGGCAGGAGTCATTGGTGCCGACATGAGCAACAATTTGCAGCCGGGTGCACCCAGTGCTCTCTATCGCCGCCGGTAGGGCCTCCTCCACATCTCGGATGAGACCCCACGGCAAGCAGACAGAGTGAACACTGGCCTTCTCCCCCGACCTTCCCGCTATTTCCCTAAGGGGCTCCATCACCCTCCTAACGTTGGAGCTCCCAATAACTAATAAACCCCTCCCCCCGTGTGCCTGCTCGGACCTTGCTGAAGGAGCAGCCACATGTCCACTCACAGGCAGAGCGGGCGATGCCACACGGCCAGCCTCCACATTGACCCTCCGCCTCGTGCGCCGCGAACGCCGCTGAACCCGCCACTCCCCTTGGGGAGAGGGTGGCCCAACCGCGCCCGGTACCCGCGAAGATGTCTCGACAGCAGGGACCGTGGGTGAAGCATGTAACACCTGGGGTGTACCACGCGACGCACCCAACGAGTTAAAATTTCATACAGTGGCTGAGATACTAGTTACAGCGCTCCTAGCGGCAACCAACGCTAACTCGGCCGCCATGTTCTCCTTAGTCAAAACATTAGGAAAGCGTTACTGTTGTTTGTGTTGGAAGTGTGTCAGCTGTTGTGATATTACTGCAATATTTAACTTTTCTAGTTGACTTTTTTGTTACAAAATATAAAGTCAACATGCCTGCAGTGTGTTCAGCGTTCAACTGCACAAATCGCAGCGATAAAACAACAAATATTTCATATTATAAGTAAGTATATTAGTACCGAAATACGACCCACGTTTTTTAATGTTTATTAAAGAGTCATTTGCATTGGAACTGTAATTATGCTTAAGACAAATGCAGTTAGTAATTTATTTATCGTTGATTACAGATTTCCTTTAAAAGATAAGGAAATTACAAAAAGATGGGTTATAAATATGAAGTGAGAAAACTGGTTTCCTACTACAGCCAGTTACCTCTGTTCAGCTCATTTTGAAGAGAAATATATGTACCACACAAATGTCCAGAGGCGCCTTTTGTCAAAACCAGTACCTGCTATCTTTAACTTTCCACCACATTTACAAAAGCAAGATAAAGTATTGCGACCACAACCCAGAAAGTGACCTTTCGACAATTTGCAAGATAGTGCTGTTACAGTGACATCATTAGCACAAAGTAAGTCAATAATTTAATTTTACTCCGTGTTCTTATTACTTTGAATTACATACTTTCTATTATAATCTTATGGTGTAGCTCTGTTATAAACTTATGATGTAACTACATTCTTTCAGTGCCTGTCGGACCGACATCTGTTTCTGCTGACCACAATTACTGTCTACCAAGCCCTAAGAAGTTGAAAACACAATATAACAGAGTACAAGCAGAGAATGTGCGACTAAAGAAGCGGATAAAGCAAATGAAGCAACTTAGTGTACGACACAAAAGAAGAATAGTGCAGTTACAGACTTTAGTTGCTGGTTTGAGAAGAAGGCTATGTAGTTCAGTTTCTGATATGTTAAACAGTGAACATGTAGTTGGTTTGTTGAAGGAGCTATTGGAACTTCAGTGCAGTGCTAAAGTATGCCATTATTCTCAGCAAATAAGGAAATTTGCCCTGACCCTACACTTTTATTCTGCCAAGGCATACAGCTACTTACGAGAATTTGTGAAATTACCCCACCCAAGAATGCTTCGACTTTGTTATTGAATTACTATGCTTGTGTTAACTACTTGTAACACATATTTCAAATAAATTCTCGTTCACAGTGTACTGGTTTTTGAGGCTTTGACTGTTTACTTTGAAATAGCGACAAAAATATCGCATTTCTGCGCCCGTTACTGTTTCTAATAGTTAACCACAGCATGTTTAGAAGTTTCACCGTAATATTCTGGTGGTACCTGCTCTAATTGCATTAATTTATGGGCAACAAGTAACGTTGTAGTGGATGGACAGACTTATTTGAGTTGTCTTGTGTTATCTACATCGAAAAGTTTAGCCATATTTCGACAAAAACATCCCTTTTTGCTGTCAGTGTACACTGAAATCATTGCTGTCTATTGCTTGTTTTAGAAAAATAAAGCTAGTATGGGCTATTTCAAGTAAGTCAAACGCAGTTACAAGGGGGCGGGACACAGCAGACGAATGCCTTGACTAAAGAAAACATGGCGGCCAGAACTTCAATTTGCTTCAAACATGGCGGACCTATAGCCACTCTATGAAATTTTAACTCGTTGGACGCACCAGACTCCCCACTGCCGCTACACTCCGAGGCAGCAGCCTGAAGACGCCTGACCGCCGCCATCAACACGCTCAGCTGTTCGCGAACAGTGGCCAGCTCCTCCTGCGTCCGTACACAGCAGTCACACATCCTATCCATCCTAAGGAATCAATTTACTGAAGAGAGTTAATCATCTTTTAACTAGACTGCTAATTCACTAAAGGCGGCTGATTGTTGACTAAACTGTGGTTGCTAGCCACTTCTTGTAGAAAACAATGAAAATAGCACTACTTGTCTCTGGATTGTACTGAAAACAAACACTAGCACTACTGGCACTATGGTTGACTAAAGGGACTCTCTCTGACTGTATTCAAAACAAACACGAAATCTATGGAACACTATTACTAGCACTCGACAAAGCTTCCTAAAAGCAAAAACACACGGAAGAAGAAGTGACAAGTAAGAAAAATACAGTTAATACTTAAATTAAGGTAGCTCGCTGCACAGCAGACGTGAAGCAGACGACAGTTACGACGACACTCTTTTCTGAACAGCACGTTGCAATGCCCCAGATGTGCTCTATAATTTTCATGTCTAGCGAGTTTGCTGCGTTCTCCGCCACCTGACGGCAACTCCTGGAGACTACTGATGTTGTGACTAGCACTTGCTCACTGCCTTATTTCATTGGATAACACTGCCTAGGAGAATTCCCCCGTCCGAATCTTGGTGATTTTTCGCGCCGCGGTAACTGCAGGCGAAAGATACATGGAAGAGCCGAAGAAACTGGTACGCTTGCCTAATATCTTGTAGAGCCCCCGCGAGCAAGCAGAAGTGCCGCAACACGACGTCGCACGGACTCGGCTAATGTATGAGGTGGTGCTGAATGGAACTGAAATCATGAATCCTGCAGGCCTGTCCATAAATCTACCTCAACAACACGTTGCAAGGCATCTCAGATATGCACAATAATGTTCATGTCTGGGGAGTTTGGTGGCCAGCGGAAGTGCTTAAACTCAGAAGAGTGTTCCTGGAGCCACTCCGTAGCATTTCTAGACATGTGGGGTGTCGCATTGTCCTGCTGGAATTGCCCAAGTCCGTCAGTATGGGCATGAATGGATGCAGGTGATCAAACAGGATGCTTACGTACGTGTCACCTGCCAGAGCTGTATCTAGGTGTATCAGGGCTCCCATATCACTCCAACTGCATACGCCCCACACCATTACAGAGCCTCAACCAGCTTGAACAGACCCTCGCTGATATGCAGGGTCCTTCGATTCATGACATTGTCTCCATACCTCCACACGATGCAATTTGAAACGAGTCACATCCGACCAGGCAACATATTTCCAGTCATCAACAGCCCAATGTCGGTGCTGACAGGCCCAGGCGAAGCGAAAAGCTCTGTGTCGTGCATGAGTGGGCCTTCGGCTCCGTAAGTCCATATCGATGACGTTTTGTCCAATGGCTCGCACGCTGACACTTGATGACCCAGTACTGAAATCTGCAGCAATTTGGTGAAATGCTACGCTTCCTGTCACGTTGAACGATTTTCTTCAGTCGTCGTTGGTGCCGTTCTTACACGGTCTTTTTCCGACAGCAGCGATGTCGGAGATTTGATGTTTTACCGGATTCCTGATATTACGGTACTCTCGTGGAATGGTCGTACGGGAAAATCCCCGCTTCACCGCTGCCTAGGAGATGCTGTGTCACATCAATCGTGCGCCGACTATAATGCCACGTTCAAACTCACTTAAATCTGGATATATCCTGTCATTGTAGCAGCAGGAACCGTTCTAACTGTGCCAGACACTTGTAGTCTTATAAAGGATTTTCCGACCGCAAGCGTCGTATTCTGACACTGTACATATCTCTGTACTTGATACGCGTGCCTATACCAGTTTCTTTGGCGCTTCAGTGTATGTCCACATGAACGCAACAGGCATGGTTAACAAAGACCTCTTGACTGCAGCTACGAGAATCGCTTTCTGGTCAGAAGTACATTCGGAAAAGGACATACTTATATGGCCTTAATTAGAGTGGAAAGCTTAGAAGGCGTTGCAGTTTGTGAACAACATAAAAATTCGATTAAATAAAAACAAAACAAAAGACCTCTTCAGGATATAGAGTCTACGCGGCCGCTAAGCAACATTTGTATATGGCAGTTTAAAATAAAAGCATTACATCTTCTTACAGGCGATGGTATTGGTCACAACCAGAAAAGGTCTTATATGTCAGGAAACCAGTACCTGCTGCGAAATGGGCCATTATACTTACTACCCGTAATGCGAACTTTATTCACAGATGAGGTGGGATTCACGAGAGTTGGTGTAGTAAACTATCACAACAAGCGCGTGTGGGCGGGTGTAATCCTCGAGCAACCGTCGGGCTGAGGTATCTCGATCACTTCAGGATCAGTTTACGGGCAGGAACTGTCTTTGGGCCATACACTTTACCAAACAGACTAAGAAGGCGCTGCGTAAATCCGATTTCTGCTCAATGTATTACACTACTGGCCATTAGAATTGCTACACATGAAGACGACGTGCTACAGATGCGAAATTTAACCGACAGGAAGAAGGTGCTGTGAAACGCAAATGATTAGATTTTCAGAGCATTCACACAAGGTTGGCGCCGGTGGCGACACCTACAACGTGCTGACATGAGGAAAGTTTCCAACCGATTTCTCATATACAAATAGCAGTTGACCGGCGTTGCCTGGTGAAACATTGTTGTGATACCTCGTGTAAGGAGGAGGAATGCGTACCATCACGTTTCCGACTTTGATAAAGGTCGGATTGTAGCCTATTGCGATTGCGGTTTATTGTATGGCGACATTGCTGCTCGCGTTGGTCGTCATCCAATGACTGTTAGCAGAATTTGGAATCGGTGGGTTCAGGAGGGTAATACGGAACGCCGTGCTGGTCCAAACGGCCTCGTTTCACTAGCAGTCGAGATGACAGCCATCTTATCCGCATGGCTGTAACGGATCGTGCAGCCACGTCTCGATCCCTGAGTCAACAGATGGGGACGTTTGCAAGACAACAACCATCGTCACCAACAGTTCGACGACATTTGCAGCAGCATGGACTATCAGCTCGGAGACCACGGCTGCACTTATCCTTGACGCTGCATCACAAACAGGAGCGCCTGCGATTATGTGCTCAACGACGAACCTGGGTGCACGAATGGCAAAACGTCATTTTTTCGGATGAATGCAGGTTATGTTTACAGCATCACAGTGGTCGCATCCGTGTTTGGCGACATCGCGGTGAACGCACATTGGAAGCGTGTATTCGTCACCGCCATACTGGCGTATCAGCCGGCGTGATGGTATGGGGTGCCATTGGTTACACGTCTCGGTCACCTCTTGTTCGCATTGATGGCACTTTGAACAGTGGACGTTACATTTCAGATGTGTTACGACCCGTGGCTCTACCCTTCATTCTATCCCTGCGAAACCCTACATTTCAGCAGGATAATGCACGACCGCATATTACAGGTCCTGTATGGGCCTTTCTGGATACAGAAAATGTTTGACTGCTGCCCTGGCTAGCACATTCTCCAGATCTCTCACTTATTGAAAACGTGTGGGCAATGGTGGCCGAGCAACTGGCCCGTCGCAATACGCCAGTCACTACTTTTGATGAACTGTGGTATCGTGTTGAAGCTGCATTGGCAGCTGTACCTGTACACGCCATCCAATCTCTGTTTGACTCAATGCCCAGGCGTATCAAGGCTGTTATTACGGCCGGAGTTGGTTGTTCTGGGTACTGATTTCTGAGGATCTATGCACTCAAATTGCGTGAACATGTAATCACATGTCAGTTCTAGTATAATATATTTGTCCAATGAATACCCTTTTATCATCTGCATTTCTTCTTGGTGTAGCAATTTAATGGCCAGTAGTGTACCATTCTTATTGGAGCAAGTTACCTTTCCAGAGAAGAAACAACTATTGTTTATGCACGAGATGGCGCCACCGTATTTTCTAGAGATCCAATGTTCCGTGGCCAATGGATTTGTCAAGCAGGTCCAATAGCATGGCCTCCCTGTTCACCTGACCTGAACCCATCGAATTTATGGTTGTGCTGAGATTTGAAGGCACAGGTGAGCGCCCAGCCCGTTGACAATGTACGGATGTTAGGGGAGCCTGTGACCAGTACGGATTGCCCCTGGCTGCCCCTGTACTTTTCCCTTGGTGTCAGGCGGCTACGGAACGTAAACAGAGTACAGGGGGAGAGGTAGAGGAAGAGTCAGAGAGCGGGCTACTCACCGATGAAGGTGGCGTCCCAGTTGATGCCGCCCAGGGCGTAGCCCATGAAGCCGCCCAGGCCGGCCATGATGGTGAACGTGCTGAGTCCCCGTGCGTGGTCCTCTGCAACAGCAAACAATCCTGTTGGAACAACATCCGCAACTATTATAGCAGAGGTTGAAAATACCGCTTCAGTTGAAAATTACTTTATTTTCACACGACCGGTTTCGGACCGCTATAAGCCCATCCTCAGGTGTCGTTTTGCGCTCATAGGCAGCACACGGCGTCTGGTACACCCGGCGCTCGGGGACCACAGCCCAGCTACGACACCTGAGGATGGGCTTATAACAGTCTGAAACTGGTCGTGTGAAAGAAAATAAAGTAATTTGCATCTGAAGCAGTATTTTCAACCTCTGCCTCTGTAACAGGTAAGAGCCGCTCTTTTCAAAAATGGGAGATCGACTACGACCAATCGATCTAGTCCTAATTAGGGCCTTCGCGTATTACTGACGATGACAACACGGAGAGTGCCATCACCAGATTTCCCAGCAAATTTGCTCAATGGAAGAGGAGCCAAAGCACGCGAACACGTGTCTCGGATTACCCGTGAATACTCGACCGTTTCTGAAAAAACCACGGCCAAAATTTCCGAGGCATTTTCTAGGTACTTGTGTACGTCTTACCGCACCGTACCATAGACAAGAAGAGAATCGAAGCTTTCGAAATGTGGTGCTACAGGCTGATGATTAGATGGGTAGATCACATAACCAATGAGGAGGCTCTGAATATAATTGGGGAGTAGAGGAATTTGTGGCACAACTTGACTAGAAGAAGGCATCGGTTGGTGCAACATGTTCTGAGGCATCAAGGGATCACCAATTTAGTATTGGACGGCAGTGTGGAGGGTAAAAAGAGGAGACCAAGAGATGAATACACTAAGCAGATTCAGAAGGATGTAGGTTGCACTAGGTACTCGGAGATGGGGAAGCTTGCGCAGGTCTGAGTAGCATGGAGAGCTGCATCAAACCAGTCTCAGGACTGAAGACCACACCACAACAACAACAATCAGAAAAAATGATAGCACAATTTTGCGCCCAGTGTCCGAAACGCGATTATAGTTTTTCTTCATTTAATGTTTATTGTTTTTATTTATCTACACATGTCCGTAGATGATTATTATTATTATTTGTTTCTTTTCTCAGACGTTATGTCTGGTCAAAAATGGGAAGTGACGCGGACCTTGATCAAGCGTGACTTCCTTTTAACTTTATGATATATGTTATATTGCATTTAGGAACTTTCGGGTAATTGAACATGTATCAATAATTACGAATTTCTGTAGTTGTATATATAATTTTGGATGTAGCTGTATTGCATTGATGTACTTGTGGATATTGTGTGGTATGACTCCTGTAGTTGATAGTGTAATTGGTATAATGTCAACTTTATCCTGATCCCACATGTCCTTGACTTCCTCAGCCAGTTGGATGTATTTTTCAATTTTTACTCCTGTTTTCTTTTGTATATTTGTTGTATTGGGTATGGATATTTCGATTAGTTGTGTTAATTTCTTCTTTTTATTGGTGAGTATGATGTCAGGTTTGTTATGTGGCGTTGTTTTATCTGTTATAATGGTTCTGTTCCAGTATAATTTGTATTCATCATTCTCCAGTACATTTTGTGGTGCATACTTGTATGTGGGAACGTGTTGTTTTATAAGTTTATGTTGTAAGGCAAGCTGTTGATGTATTATTTTTGCGACATTGTCATGTTTTCTGGGGTATTCTGTATTTGCTAGTATTGTACATCCGCTTGTGATGTGATCTACTGTTTCTATTTGTTGTTTACAAAGTCTGCATTTATCCGTTGTGGTATTGGGATCTTTAATAATATGCTTGCTGTAATACCTGGTGTTTATTGTTTGACCCTGTATTGCAATCATGAATCCTTCCGTCTCACTGTATATATTGCCTTTTCTTAGCCATATGTTGGATGCGTTTTGATCGATGTGTGGCTGTGTTAGATGATACGGGTGCTTGCCATGTAGTGTTTTCTTTTTCCAATTTACTTTCTTCGTATCTGTTGACGTTATGTGATCCAAAGGGTTGTAGAAGTTGTTATGAAATTGCAGTGGTGTAGCCGATGTATTTATATGAGTGATTGCTTTGTGTATTTTGCTAGTTTCTGCTCGTTCTAGAAAGAATTTTCGTAAATTGTCTACCTGTCCATAATGTAGGTTTTTTATATCGATAAATCCCCTTCCTCCTTCCTTTCTGCTTAATGTGAATCTTTCTGTTGCTAAATGTATGTGATGTATTCTGTATTTGTGGCATTGTGATCGTGTAAGTGTATTGAGTGCTTCTAGGTCTGTGTTACTCCATTTCACTACTCCAAATGAGTAGGTCAATATTGGTATAGCGTAAGTATTTATAGCTTTTGTCTTGTTTCTTGCTGTCAATTCTGTTTTCAGTATTTTTGTTAGTCTTTGTTTATATTTTTCTTTTAGTACTTCTTTAATATTTGTACTATCTGTTCCTATTTTTTGTCTGTATCCTAGATATTTATAGGCTTCTGTTTTTTTTCCATCGCTTCTATGCAGTCGCTGTGGTTATCCAATATGTAATCTTCTTGTTTAGTGTGTTTTCCCTTGACTATGCTATTTTTCTTACATTTGTCTGTTCCTAAAGCCATATTTATATCATTGCTGAATACTTCTGTTGTCTTTAGTAATTGGTTGAGTTGTTGATTTGTTGCTGCCAGTAGTTTTAGATCATCCATGTATAGCAAATGTGTGATTTTGTGTGGGTATGTTCCAGTAATATTGTATCGATGATTTGTATTATTTAGCATGTTGGATAGTGGGTTCAGAGCAAGGCAGAACCAGAAAGGACTTAAAGAGTCTCCTTGGTATATTCCACGCTTAATCTGTATTGGCTGTGATGTGATATTATTTGAATTTGTTTGGATATTATTATTATTATTATTATTATTATTATTATCACAGGATTAATCAGTACAAAGATTAATTAATAACAACATCTTGTTGTATTCCTGTTATCCTCCGCCAAGCCTCTTTATCCAGCGCATCTTCCTTGTCGACGCTGCGATGTTCTATTACTCCACTTATGTGGTCTTTCCAAGAACGTCGTGGTCTTTCGCCCTTACGTCTGCCGGGTGGTTTCCATTCGTAAACATTCTTTGGCCACCGATGATCTGGCATTCTCATCATATGCCCGTCCCATTTTAACGCTGATATCAAATCCTGGCCGGCTGGTGTGACGGAGCGGTTCTAGGCGCTTCAGTCTGGAACCGCGCGACCGTTACGGTCGCAGGTTCGAATCCTGCCTCGGGCATGGATGTGTGTGATGTCCTTAGGTTAGTTAGGTTTAAGTAGTTCTAAGTTCTAGGGACTGATGCCCTCAGATGTTAAGTCCCATAGTGCTCAGAGCCATTTGAACCATCAAATCCTGGTCCTCCAAGTTCGGGGTTTGGGTTAATGAGCCAGCATCCCATTATCCACAAAAAACTTCAATAAGCTCGAGAATCTAAAGCGGAACCTAGGAAATTGGATAGAAACTCATTACGACAATTATTGGTAAGGAAAAGGACATTGAAAGTTGGTACACGCAATATTCAAAGCCTGACAAATGTCCGTATAAGATAACTACACAAATGTTTCTTATCAGATTATGGCATACAAGGGCGTTACATTAATTCAGAAATTAGTGCTGGATTTCACAGTAAGTGCCATACATATATTACGTATCTGTGTGTGGTATTTTCAGGGTTACAATTCTTTAAAATTCTCATATTTTGATATTTAATTCTGATACCAATTCTTATATTAATTATTACCTTTTACTCATATATGTATTCTTCATAAAAATATGGTGTATTCCCTCGGATGATAGCGATCGTAGAAATAATCGATACACAGATATTCCGAACACAACGAGCATCGCGTTACGACAGCTTTGCTACAGTGACATTTCTTCGTACGAATTTCGCTCGGGAAACAAACGAAGATTTCGAGCGTTGCCTGTAATTCCGCGGCGAACGATGCATAATGGATCATTTTTCAGAAAGCTGGCGCTTGCACTTGATTATGAATCAATATACAGTATAGGACACTTCATTGAAAACAATTTCAAAAATTTTTCTATTTTTGTTTTACATATACATCTATATCTGCATGGATACTCTGCAAATCACATTTAAGTGCCTGACAGAGGGTTCATCGAACCACCTTCACAATACTCTAGTATTCCAATCTCGTATAGCGCGCGGGCAGAATGAACACCTATATGTTCCCGTACGAGCTCTGATTTCCCTTATCTTGGTGATCGTTCCTCCCTATGTAGGTCGGTGTCAGCATAATATTTTCGGACTCCGAGGAAAAAATTGACGATTGTAATTTCGTGAGAAGACTCCGTCGCAACGAAAAACGCCTTTCCTTTAATGATGTCCAGCCCAAATCCTGTACCATTTCTGTGACACTCTCTCACATATTTCACGATAATACAAAACGTGCTGCCTTTCTTTCAATTTTTTCGATGTACTCCGTCAGTCCTATCTGGTAAGGATCCCACACCGCGCAGCAGTATTCTAAAAGAGGACGGACAAGCGTAGTGTACGCAGTCTCCTTAGTAGGTCTGTTACATTTTCTAAGTGTCCTGCCAATAAAACGCAGTCTTTGATTTCACTTCCCCATATTTTCTATGGGTTCCTTCCAATTTAAGTTGTTCGTAATTGTAATGCCTAGGTATTTAGTTGAATTTACGGCTTTTACATTAGACTGATTTATCGTGTAACCGAAGTTTAATGAGTTCCTTTTAGCACTCATGTGGATGACCTCACACTTTTCGTTATTTAGGGTCAACTGCCACTTTTCACACCATTCAGATATTTTTTATAAATCGTTTTGCAGTTTGTTTTGATCTTCTGATGACTTTATTAGTCGATAAACGACAGCGTCATCTGCAAACAACCGAAGACGGCTGTTCAGATTGTCTTCCAAATCGTTTATATAGATAAGGAACAGCAAAGGCCCTATAACACTACCTTGGGGAACGCCAGAAATCACTTCTGTTTTACTCGATGACTTTCCGTCAATTACCACGAACTGTGACCTCTCTGACAGGAAATCACAGATCCAGTCACATAACTGAGACGATATTCCATTAGCGCGCAATTTCACTACGAACCGCTTGTGTGGTACAGTGTCAACAGCCTTCCAGAAATCCAGAAATACGGAATCGATCTGAAATGGCTTGTCAATAGCACTCAACACTTCATGTGAATAAAGAGCTAGTTGTGTTTCACAGGAACGATGTTTTCTAAACCCATGTTGACTATGTATCAATAGACCGTTTTCTTCGAGGTAATTCATAATGTTCGACACAATACATGTTCCAAAATTCTGCTGCATTTCGACGCTAACGATATGGGCCTGTAATTTAGTGGATTATTCCTACTACTTTTCTTAACTGTGCAACCTTCCAGTCTTTAGGTACGGATCTTTCGTATATGATTGTAAAGTATGGAGCTAATGCATCAGCATACTCCGAAAGGAACCTAATTGGTATGCAGTCTGGAACAGAAGACTTGCTTTTATTAAGTTATTTAAGTTGCTTCACTACTCCGAGGATGTTTACTTCTATGTTACTCATGTTGGCAGCTGTTTTCGATTCAAATTCTGTAATATGTACTTCGTCTTTTTTTTTAAGGCATTTCGGAAGGTTGTGTTTCGTAACTCTGCTTTGGCAGCACTGTCTTCAATAGTATCTTCATTGCTATCGCGCGAAGAAGGCACTGATTGTTTCTTGTCGCCAACGTACTTCACATACGAGTAGAATCTCTTTGGATTTCCTGCTAGGTTTCGAGGCAAAGTTTCGTTGTGGAGACTGGTATAAGAATCTCGCATTGAAGTCTGCGCTAAATTTCGGGCTTCTGTATAAGAGCGCATAATCTTGGGGATTTTGCGACTGTTTAAATTTGGCATGTTTGTTCCGTTGTTTCTGCAACAGTGTTATAACCCGTTTTGTGTACCAAGGAGGATCAGCTCCGTTTGTTAATTTATTTGGTATGAATCCGTCAATTGCTGCCGATACTACTTCTTTTAAGACACATCTGGTCTACACTTATATCATTAATTTGGAATGAGTGGAGATTGTCTCTCAGGAAGGCCTCAAGTGAATTTTTATATGCTTTTTTGAATAGGTATATTTTTCGCTTATTTTTCGAGGTTTTGGGGATTACAATATTCAATATTAATTCATTAATCTGACACGAAAGTAGTTGGCGAGTACGGACGTCGTTATATCGATATACAGTGGAAAACATTCGTCTAACGATCTACTACAGATCTGGATATACAAACGAAACACAAAAATAAAAGCAATAATCGTGTTTCGAACACTGGGGGCAAAATTTAGAAGTTTGAAACGCACACAAACTACCTGCAAAACTCTGACCGTGGTTTTCTCAGAAACGGCCGAGTTCCATCTATGAATAAGCCGAGACACGTGCCGGATAATCTGACTCCTCTTCCACTGAGCCAAGTTTCCGGGGAATCGGGTGGTGGCGCTTACCGTGTCCTACTGATGAGTAACCGACTCTTTACTGCCTGAAACCAGCGGCGTAATTGAGTTGGGTCAACCGCGACACTGCATTGCGCTGGGGCCTCCAAGAATAGGGTGCCCCTAGCGTCTGAAAGCAATAAACGAAAAAAAAGCAAGGAATTATTAAAATGGAAAGAAAAAAATTGAAAAATTAGTAAAATCGATCGATCCGATCAAGTTGAAACTTCCCCTTTGAAATGTTATGAATTACTGTGCTAGTAAACTTCTACGTTATTTGATTTTTAAACAGTTGAGAAAAACTCAAGTACCCAGTTTTTTCTTTAATTATTCCGATTATCACTAAACTGACACAATATTTTAGCGCAACGCAATCTCTTTCAATAATAATCCCTACAAAAGAATGGCCCTGACTAACAATAACATATACCTTTCATGAATCATTTACCTCACAAAAATCTTCGTTACTCGAACTACTGGAATACAGCGAGCGCCAATACTGCCAGCTAAATAAAAGATTCTAACTACTGAAGGCACTAACTACTGATAGGCATAGTTAGCAAATGAAAGATTGTAATAGAGAACAAACAATGTATTTACCTTAACAATCTTCAAAAGTCATTATATATATATATATATATATATATATATATATATATATATATACACTCCTGGAAATGGAAAAAAGAACACATTGACACCGGTGTGTCAGACCCACCATACTTGCTCCGGACACTGCGAGAGGGCTGTACAAGCAATGATCACACGCACGGCACAGCGGACACACCAGGAACCGCGGTGTTGGCCGTCGAATGGCGCTAGCTGCGCAGCATTTGTGCACCGCCGCCGTCAGTGTCAGCCAGTTTGCCGTGGCATACGGAGCTCCATCGCAGTCTTTAACACTGGTAGCATGCCGCGACAGCGTGGACGTGAACCGTATGTGCAGTTGACGGACTTTGAGCGAGGGCGTATAGTGGGCATGCAGGAGGCCGGAGGACGTACCGCCGAATTGCTCAACGCGTGGGGCGTGAGGTCTCCACAGTACATCGATGTTGTCGCCAGTGGTCGGCGGAAGGTGCACGTGCCCGTCGACCTGGGACCGGACCGCTGCGACGCACGGATGCACGCCAAGACCGTAGGATCCTACGCAGTGCCGTAGGGGACCGCACCGCCACTTCCCAGCAAATTAGGGACACTGTTGCTCCTGGGGTATCGGCGAGGACCATTCGCAACCGTCTCCATGAAGCTGGGCTACGGTCCCGCACACCGTTAGGCCATCTTCCGCTCACGCCCCAACATCGTGCAGCCCGCCTCCAGTGGTGTCGCGACAGGCGTGAATGGAGGGACGAATGGAGACGTGTCGTCTTCAGCGATGAGAGTCGCTTCTGCCTTGGTGCCAATGATGGTCGTATGCGTGTTTAGCGCCGTGCAGGTGAGCGCCACAATCAGGACTGTATACGACCGAGGCACACAGGGCCAACACCCGGCATCATGGTGTGGGGAGCGATCTCCTACACTGGCCGTACACCACTGGTGATCGTCGAGGCGACACTGAATAGTGCACGGTACATCCAAACCGTCATCGAACCCATCGTTCTACCATTCCTAGACCGGCAAGGGAACTTGCTGTTCCAACAGCACAATGCACGTCCGCATGTATCCCGTGCCACCCAACGTGCTCTAGAAGGTGTAAGTCAACTACCCTGGCCAGCAAGATCTCCGGATCTGTCCCCCATTGAGCATGTTTGGGACTGGATGAAGCGTTGTCTCTCGCGGTCTGCACGTCCAGCACGAACGCTGGTCCAACTGAGGCGCCAGGTGGAAATGGCATGGCAAGCCGTTCCACAGGACTACATCCAGCATCTCTACGATCGTCTCCATGGGAGAATAGCAGCCTGCATTGCTGCGAAAGGTGGATATACACTGTACTAGTGCCGACATTGTGCATGCTCTGTTGCCTGTGTCTATGTGCCTGTGGTTCTGTCAGTGTGATCATGTGATGTATCTGACCCCAGGAATGTGTCAATAAAGTTTCCCCTTCCTGAGACAATGAATTCACGGTGTTCTTATTTCAATTTCCAGGAGTGTAAATTGAAAGAAATTCAGCCCTCGGTCACTATTTTTAACAAATTAACCTGGTTTCGACACTGCTAGGAGTGTCTTCCTCAGAATTTAAATCAAGGAATGCTCTATATTCTATAACATGGTCACAGAATTATGACTAAAAACGTATGATAGGGTATAAGTACGGAATCGTCGTGAAACACTGGCAGTACTTATATGTCATTTATAAAATAATAAATATGCCAAGAGGGCATTTATCTTAAATATCTTTGTGAGTAATGCCCTTTAAGTACCGCCAGTCTTTCACGACGATTCCGTACTTATACTCTATCATACGTTTTTAGTCATAATTCTGTGACCACGTTATAGAATATAGACCATTCTTTGATTTGAATTCTGAGGAAGACACTCCTAGCAGTGTCGAAACTAAGTTAATTTGTTAAAAATAGTGACCGAGGGCTGAATTTCTTTCAATTATATCTATTCACGGTCTCTGAACGTGCAGCCATGTACAAGATTTTTTGACATCTTTTTGAGCAATTTCCTTTTTCTGACGGACACACGTACAAGTCGACCGCTCATATTAATATCTCAAAACTGTGGCATCTCTCTCCCCACATCCACCACCGCTGGCGGCTCACCTCCAACTGCGCAACGCCACGTGCTGTTCACACCCAACTGCCCAACACTAAACAAGCGAATATTCCAACAATGAGTCCAGCCAGCCATTGACTGCACACAGCGCAGTCTGCGATTTTTATACAGAGCGCTACGTGGCGTTACGAACATAAAAACCTAAACAGCCTACTTACAAAGTGAAGTATTTCCCTGTGTTAAAACAAAGTTCGCTCTGCAAATCCTTTGGAGGTGACACTTGTATCTTTTATCGCCTTCACCCAGGTCAAAGAACAGTCTGCAGTGAGATTTGTACACAGTTAATTAGATGTATAGAAGGAAAGGGACAACACGAAGAAATATTGCAGTCAAGGCTGTGATGGAATTGAGGACTTCAAGATGTATTTGCAAAAAATTCAGTCTGGAAGGATCTGCACAAGCTACGAGCCATTTTCTTTTTTAAGTTTCACGGGCTTTATAAATACAATTTTTAAAGTTTTTTTCCTTGTTGGTACACATTTTTACATTTTCAGCTCTTTTGAATATTTAGTCTTTTGTTGACAGTCGAAAAGGTTATACGTGTTTACGAGTGCTCGTCGAATTTTTACTTGCGAAACAGGTGGATCAAAGAATTTGCATTAAATTTTGCTTGAAAAATGGAATAAAGTGCCATAACACAGGCACTGCAATCTCTTATTTATTCGCCGACTCTGGGCAAGCGACTTTCCAGTAAAATGTCTCAGCTGTACGGGAATACACATAATGGATGTGCCAGTACAGATCTTAGGCGTATGTTTGACGACATTTGGAATTTTGGGTCCGCAGCGATTCGTGCTCGGGTAGCCTAATGGTAAGGCGACCGCTCGTGACAAAGGGGAGACACGGGTTCGAATCCCGGTCCGGCACAAATTTTTATTTATTTATTTTTATTTTTATTTTTAAAGGCTCTGAGCACTATGGAACTTAACATCTGAGGTCATCAGTCCCCTAGACTTAGAACTACCTAAACCTAACTAACCTAAGGACATCAAACACATCCATGCCCGAGGCAGGATTCGAACGTGCGACCGTAGCAGCACCGCGGACTGAAGCGCCTAGAACCGCTCGGCCAGAGCGGCCGGCTTTTCATTTTCGTCATTCCATTCTACAGCTGATGGTTGTCCATATTCGCGACTGCGAATACATTTCGTGTATTTCATAACGGCTGTAATTGCCGCACTGTATGTGCGAAGGAAGATTGCATCGTAATTCGGAATAACACAGCCACTGCAATATCCTTGATAGTTTGCCGTACCGTAGCTTAACAAAATTGTCAAATTGTTATCACGCAGTATTTCACTGTCAACGGCCTTGCCGCAGAGGTAACACCGGTTCCCGTCAGATCATCGAAGTTAAGCGCTGTCGCACTTGAATGGGTGACCATCCGGCCTGCCGAGCGCTGTCGGCAAGCGGTGTGCACTCAGCCCTTGTGAGGCAAACGGAGGAGCTACTTGATTGAGAAGTAGCGGCTCCAGTCTCGTAAACTGACATACGGCAGGGAGAGCGGTGTGCTGACCACATGCCCCTCCATATCCGCATCCAGTGACGCCTGTGGACTGAGGATGACACGGCGGCCAGTCGGTACCGATCGATCTTCATGAGCTCTTTGGGGGGAGAGTATTTCACTGAATTTTATTATTCACAATATAATTTACTTATGATAATACTATATTTACTACACATAGAAACATTTATTTAAGGGAATAAGAGTATTCATGATTAACAATACCTGCCAAGCATGTCCACGGCGAAATTCAATAGGCTAGTACTAAAGTCCGTTTATTTTAAGTTTAACATAGCTTATTCACAATAAGTCATTTTCTACTTTTCAACAAACGTTTTAATTCATCAGTAAACACTTCCGGGCTAAATTGCCGTGGTCGATCTGTAGAACTTCTTCTCCCTGACGTTTCGTTCTCAACTACGGAGAACATCACCTCGGAAGATGTTCTCCGTGGTTGAGAACGAAACGTCAGGGACAAGAAGTTCTGCAGATCGACCACGGCAATTTAGCCCGGAAGTGTTTACTGATGAAGACGCCGGCCGTGAAAGCCTACATGGGATGAAACGTTTTAATTTTTCTGAGAACTTAATATATCTAAGCTTATACCTATTCGAAAGTTTCGTGCTGTAGAATGTTCCTATCTGCAAGTGGTCCACCGCCCGAAATTCAGTGGCATAGTTCTGTTGCCAGGTTTTACTGTTTCCAAAAACGTATACTGTTACTTAGATAGCCTGTTAGTTTGTTAATTATCCCAGTTAGAAAATTCCACCTCCTTGAAAATTATGGCGACCTTTGCATGCACATTAAAAATTCCCATTAATGTAACAGTACCTACTGTCGGCTCCTGTTACCGAGCGGTTCTAGGCGCTTCAGTCTGGAACCGCGAGACCGCTACGGTCGCAGGTTCGAATTCTGCTCCGGGCATGGATGTGTGTGATATCCTTAGGTTAGTTATGTTTAAGTAGTTCTAAGTTCTAGGGGACTGGTGACCTCAGATGTCCCATGATGCTTAGAGCCATTTGAACAGTCCTACTATTTTACCTTTACTGAAGGTATTTTAAATCTCTCTTTCCAACAACAAGGAAATGCGTGTTTAATCACGAAATGTGTTTCTTTTAGTGAAATAAAGTATATCTGTGGTCTATAATGAAAGATGGTTATAATCTGACTCGTTTTCTGGGCCGAAACACAGTTGCAAACGGTACATTATTTGCGAGCGTTTCGCTCACGTCAGCTAAAGCGATCTGCGTGCACGTTTTTGAGGCGCTCGTTCCTTCGACGATGTTGATACTACCTTACCCCCACACTGCTTTACACATCTATACATTTCTTGAAGTGAGACAAACCACAGCGTACTACCACTACTGTTCGTTTGTATTTTTCCGACTAAACATTTCTCGCGTGTTGTGTGGAAGGTTACCATCTTTATTTTAGTTTCTTCCTATGATCTAAAAATGTTCTCTTTTTTTACTATTCGCCATACGAGTCTTAGAACGTTTAATTATGTTACTATGTATTTATTTTGTGTAAGAGAAAATGAAAAAGCGGCGATGGAGTTCAAGATATAAAAGATGAAAAGATGGGGGCGGGGCAAAAACGAGTGACAGTGAACGGAGAGAGAAACGAAGAAAAAGGGGTGAGGAGGGCTAGATGAAATGAAAGGGGGGGATGGGGGGAGAGAGAGATGGAGTGAGAGAGAGTTGGGTTTTGGAAAGGAAAACTTTATTCCATTATTTGAGGTTTGACATTATTTCATATAGTGTGTGGTGTCGAATATTTGATCATCGAGTAAATGTTCACTTTGTGTACATCGAAGTTTCCTTGCAAAGGATGTTTACGATGTTCACACCTTTTTATGCTGTCCTTGGCCTATCGTATTCCTGTTCAAGGTGGTCTGCAAATGTTGAATAGTTTCTACCATATTTCGTTTTTTTTTTTTTTTATTTTTTTTTTATTGTCATTTCAGCCTCCAGTGCCCCTATGGGCGGGTGTGTCAGCGGTACAGTCAACTCGCTTGGGAGGTTGGGAGGTAACGGACTAATTGTGGCGCCCAGAAAATTTTCTAAGTTGGCGTGGCCGCACAGGACAAGACATTTTCATTGATTTTGAAACCTTTAGAGGTGAGAAACAAACTGGAAATTTTTAGATATACGAGGGATGTGACCTCTTGCACTGTTTGTTAAAAACTATAATAATAAAATGTAAAACGAAAACACAAAAGCACACATTTAAAAACATTTAAAACTAGATGCCGAAACAATGACATTTAAAAGATGCACTCTGCTTCCACTAAGAACCGTAACGACCTGCCCTGGGATAGGAAGCCTGTTGTTGAAGTGGGAAAGGTTGACCTGTGAGCAAGGTAAGCATGTGATGAAGGGATGGTAGGGATGAAGGACTGACGCACAGCAGCAATGGGGTGGGAGTGGCTGTTGGCTATGGCGGCTCGTAGGTATGCATTCTGGGTATTCACAAATTTTTAAATTGAGATAAATATGAGCGTGTGAAATTAACATCTGCTGTGCAACAGTTATCTTTGTCACCGTATATATATAACTTCGACCACAATCGATAATAGCAATAGTAGTAATAGTAATATTCATAACTGGTCTGAAAAAATGAAGAATTGCTTTTGTGGAATTTTGTTGTTTTGTGCATAATTAAGTACAGTTTATGGCAAGAACTAATAACGTTTAAGTTTTCAGTATTCTTCATTTCGCATTTTTGTGTAAATAGGAGTCTTCGAGCTTTTTTATTTTTTCGGACAAATGCACAAGATTCCTAGCAGAGCTATTAGTTAACGAACTACCTTCAGGGCTGAAAATCAAGCATTGTTACGTTCCACCCGCAGAACAAGACACGCTTATTATACACTTCGCTGTTAAATGTTCGGTAGCAGTCACGCTTATTTGATATCGTCTCTTCCTCAGACAATTGATCTGGTCTGAGAGGCCCTAGTTCCTTTGCGGCTAACTTCTCCTCGTAATTTTCTTTTCTATTGGCATGTAACACAGATTTAACAAAGCTGATTTTGACTCAGAACAGGCTCAAATGGTTCAAATGGCTCTGAGCACTGTGCGACTTAATTTCTGAAGTCATCAGTCGCCTAGAACTTAGAACTAATTAAACCTAACTAACCTAAGGACATCACACACATCCATGCCCGAGGCAGGATTCGAACCTGCGACCGCTGCGGTCGCGCGATTCCAGACTGTAGCGCCTAGAACCGCTCGGCCACTGCGGCCGGTGTAACATTTAATAAACACATGAAGAAGACTAGAGAAGAAATTCGACGAGATAGACGGATTCAAAACATGTTGGTAAGTTCCAAGATGTAGATGCAAGCGATAGAATTAGCGTCGTGAGGGACTAAAAGTTTTGCTACAAAGTGTTAGAGTCGATCAAACATGTTAAGCACTTGCTAAGAACTCTGCTTATGATCTAAATATCGGACACGCTCGTAACTGACGAAACCGGTTTACGCTAAGGCCGTCTATTTCGATAATGCCGCTCCCTAGGTTGTTACCCACTTAAAAAAACATTAAATTGCCACCTATTATACGGGCTTGACACGGCACCTTAGGAACAGGTATACGGTGCTGCTCGTGCTTCAGCCTCATCTGGTTGAGCAAAACATAGGTAACGCACCAGAGATGCCGACTGTAAGGCTTGTGCACGCACCGCCGACTTTATAACTTGCAGTTTAGATACGGTTCAACAGCTGGAGCTACGTACTCCGAGACGCCGTACGTTTCGTGGCGGAGACTACGAGGTACTAGTAATTGTTATTTCCCCTCCGCTTCCACTCGCAAATAGAGCTATGGAAAAACGACTCTCTATAAGCCTCAGTATCAGCCCTAATTTCTCGTACACTATTGAGCCGAGGAAAAATTTACTGTTTTGAAGAGCGCACCGCAGCGCGTAGTGTGAAGCAGTCACTCTCTGTTTCTGGCGGTGGCGCCGCTGTGGCAATCGGAGCTTTGGAGTCTCCCTCTGGTGGGAAAGGGGAAAGGTTGCCTGCTCACGTGCATTTAAGGGACGCTATGAGCTCGCCAGGCGAGGATACGCATCCTCTACACCTCCCGTAAACTCGATCCTCCTCACCCGCTTGTCTCGCCCATCCTCTCCTACCCCCATCCGCTGCCGCGTCTGTATTCCCACATCCCATCTGCTCTCCATCTCTCCACCCTCCTTACCAAGGTGGCTTCCGCCGGCTCCCCCTCCCTGATGATGCCCTCCTCCCCTCCATCTACCCCTCCTACCAACTTTGATCCTCACTACCTCTTCCTGTGTTTGTTCCTTTGGGCACCCTCCCACCCTTCTCTCCCCCTTCCCACCCTCCTCCATTTCGCCCCACTCCTCCCCCGGGCTTCCCCTCCCCCGTCCCTCTACTCCTCCTCCCATCTCCAGTGGCATTGGCTTGTTCTCCCCTTTCCCCCCCTCACCCTTCTACCCCTCTTCCCCTCTTGGCGGACTCGCAGACATTCGTGGGCCGGAGATCATCGCCATCCGTGTCTCGTGTGTGCCGTCACGCTCCATCGTTCATGTGTACCATCAAGGCATGAGTGTTTGTGCGTCGTGTCAACAGTTTGTAGTGTGGATTGTCATCGAGTGTGAACGGCTTCATGTTTTTTATGTTCATGTGTCTACTGTTTTTTTTCCGCACCGATTGTTCCAACTCGTGTGTCTTCTCTGTTTTACCATTGTAATATCTTAGGCTGAAAAGCGGCGTAATGTGCTGCTGCGAGCCTACCTGTTGTTATACGGGTATTAAAATCACAATAAAGAAAAAAAAAAACTCGTCAGGCGGTCAGTCTGGGTCAGTCTTTCGTCCCCATCTTGCTAGTCTGTCTCTCGTCCGCATTTGTTAGGCAGTTAACGTCTGTCGTTCGGAGTGTTAGTGTGTCTCCCGTTCGGATCAACCCGTAAAGCCGGCAAAATGAGAGTCTTTCCACTCTGCCAGTAAGAGAACTCAGCGAGTGGTCGCCTGGTCGTGGCTGAGCTCCTGCATCTGAGTCTGCGCGTTAGGCCGCCAGTCTGCTCGAGTTTGCTCGGGCAATGGTCATTGGCGGTTGGATCGATCGGTTGGATGGTCGCGCACTGACACACGAGATGACTTGTCCCTCTTGAGCGTCGGCGCATGTGAGGTTGCAACATGAGTCCAGTGGGCCGCGGCGTATAGCGAGGAGTAGTGACTTCGCGGTCGACACGAGAGCAACAGGAGTCAACCCACGACATCGGTCTGGCCGGTGCGAGCTGCGACGCCGTGGTGTAACTGGCTCTCCGAGCGCTTCTGGGCCCCTTCAGTTACCATCTTGTGGAGCTCGGCTCGGTTCTTTCCTGGTGCAGGGCTGTCGTTTATCCAGTGGGCGTGTTTCCTCTGCATGGTTGGGTCCGAGCCAGTATTTCCGCCGTCGTGTGTCTGGAAGTGAGTGGGAGACGCACCAGCAGTGCAGTCGCGACGGAGCAGCGGGCAGTCGGTCGGTTGGTGCGGACCAGGGAGGACGGGAGATTGGCGCACCTACCTGCGTCCGTTGAAGCGGCTGGCAGCGGACGGTTCGGGAGAGCGATTTGGGGGTGTTGCGCCAGGTCTTCTCTAGAAATCGCAGTTTATTAGAAGTTAAGTGATTGGTGATATGCTGTGTGATTTACTCTTCTACATCTACATCTACATCTACATGATTACTCTGCAATTCACATTTAAGTGCTTGGCAGAGGGTTCATCGAACCACAATCATACTATCTCTCTACCATTCCACTCCCGGGAAAAACGAACACCTAAACCTTTCTGTTCGAGCTCTGATTTCTCTTATTTTATTTTGGCGATCATTCCTACTTATGTAGGTTGGGCTCAACAAAGTATTTTCGCATTCGGAAGAGAAAGTTGGTGACTGAAATTTCGTTAATAGATCTCGCCGTGACGAAAAACGTCTTTGCTTCAATGACTTCCATCCCAACTCGCGTATCATATCTGCCACACTCTCTCCCCTATTACGTGATAATACAAAACGAGCTGCCCTTTTTTGTACCCTTTCGATGTCCTCCGTCAATCCCACCTGGTGTGGTAAGGATCCCACACCGCGCGGCAATATTCTAACGGAGGACGAACGAGTGTAGTGTAAGCTGTCTGTTTAGTGGACTTGTTGCATCTTCTCCAATGAAACGCAACCTTTGGCTCGCCTTCCCCTCAATATTATCTATGTGGTCTTTCCAACTGAAGTAATTTTAACACCCAGGTACTTAGTTGAATTGACAGCCTTGAGAATTGTACTATTTATCGAGTAATCGAATTCCAACGGATTTCTTTTGGAACGCATGTGGATCACCTCACAATTTTCGTTATTTAGCGTCACCTGCCACCTGCCACACCATACAGCAATCTTTTCTAAATCGCTTTGCAACTGAAACTGGTCTTCGGATGACCTTACTAGACGGTAAATTACAGCATCATCTGCGAACAACCTAAGAGAACTGCTCAGATTGCCACCCAGGTCATTTATATAGATCAGGAACAGCAGAGGTCCCAGGACGCTTCCCTGGGGAACACCTGATATCACTTCAATTTTACTCGATGATTTGCCGTCTATTACTACGAACTGCGACCTTCCTGACAGGAAATCACGAATCCAGTGGCACAACTGAGACGATACCCCATAGGCCCGCAGCTTGATTAGAAGTCGGTTGTGAGGAACGGTGCCAAAAGCTTTCCGGAAATCTAGAAATACGGAATCAACTGGCTCTCGTCCGCATCTGTTAGGCAGTTAGTGTCTGTCGTTCGGACTGTTAGTATGTCTCTCGTTCGGACCAACTCTTAAAGCAGGCAAAATGAGAGTCTTTCCACTCCGCCAGTAAGAGAACTCAGCGAGTGGTCGCCCGGTCGGGGCTGAGCTCCTGCATCTGAGTCTGCGCGTTAGGCCGCCAGTCTGCTCGACTTTGCTCGGGCAATGGTCATTGGCGGTTGGATCGATCGGTTGGACGGTCGCGCACTGACACACAAGATGACTTGTCCCTCTTGAGCGTCGGCGCATGTGAGGTCGCAACATGAGTCCAGTGGGCCGCGCCGTATAGCGAGGGGTAGTGGCTTCGCGGTCGACACGAGAGCAACAGGAGCCAACCCACGACATCGGTCTGGCCGGTTCGAGCTGCGACGCCGTGGTGTAACTGGTTCTCCGAGCGCTTCTGGGCCTCTTCAGTTACCATCTTGTGGAGCTCGGCTCGGTTCTTTCCTGGTGCAGGGATTTCGTTTAGCCAGTGGGCGTGTTTCCTCTGCATGGTTGGGTCCGAGCCAGTATTTCCGCCGTCATGTGTCTGGAAGTAAGTGGGAGACGCACCAGCAGTGCAGTCGCGACGGAGCAGCAGTCACGGACGGAGTAGCGGGCAGTCGGTCGGTTGTTGTGGACCAGAAAAGACGGGAGATCGGCGCGCCTTCCAGCGTCCGTTGAAGCGGCTGGCAGCGGACGGTTCGGGAGAGCGATTTGGGGGTGCTGCGCCAGGTCGTCTCGAGAAATCGCAGTTTATTAGAAGTTAAGTGACTGGTGATATGTTGTGTGATTTACTCTTCTTAAATTTTACTTGTTTTCTTGGTCAGTCTCTCGTCCCCAGCTTGCTCGTATGTCTCTCGTCCGCATTTGTTAGGCAGTTAGTGTCTACATCTACGTCCATACTCCGCAAGCCACCTGACGGTGTGTGGCGGAGGGTACCGTGAGTACCTCTATCGGTTCTCCCTTCTATTCAAGTCTAGTAATGTTCGTGAAAAGAAGAATTGTCGGTATGCTTCTGTGTCGGCTCTAATCTCTCTGATTTTATCCTCATGGTCTCTTCGCGAGATATACGTTGGAGGGAGCAATATACTGCTTGACTCTTCGGTGAAGGTATGTTCTCGAAACTTTAACAAAAGCCCGTACCGAGCTACTGAGCGTCTCTCCTGCAGAGTCTTCCACTGGAGTTTATCTATCATCTCCGTAAAGCTTTCGCGATTACTAAATGATCCTGTAACGAAGCGCGCTGCTCTCCGTTGGATCTTCTCTATCTCTTCTATCAACCCTATCTGGTACGGATCCCACATCGGTGAGCATTATTCAAGCAGTGGGCGAACAAGTGTACTGTAACCTACTTACTGTGTTTGCATTTCCTTAGGGTTCTTCCAATGAATCTCAGTCTGGCATCTGCTTTACCGACAATCAACTTTATATGATCATTCCATTTTAAATAACTCCTAATGCGTACTCCCAGATAATTTATGGAATTAACTGCTTCCAGTTGCTGACCTGCTGTTTTGTAGCTAAATGATGAGGGATCTTCCTTTCAGTGTATTCGCAGCACATTACACTTGTATACATTGAGATTCAATTGCCATTCCCTGCACCATGCGTCAATTCGCTGCAGATCCTCCTGCATTTCAGTACAATTTTCCATTGTTACAACCTCTCAATATACCACAGCATCATCCGCAAAAAGCCTCAGTGAACTTCCGATGTCATCCAAAAGGTCATTTATGTATATTATGAATAGCAACGGTCCTACGAAACTCCCCTGCGGCACACCTGAAATCACTCTTACTTCGGAAGACTTCTTTCCATTGAGAATGACATGCAGCGTTCTGTTATCTAGGAACTCTTCAATCGAATCACACAATTGGTCTGATAGTCCATATGCTCTTACTTTGTTCATTAAACGACTGTGGGGAACTGTATCAAACACCTTGCGGAAGTCAAGAAACACAGCATCTACCTGGGAACCCGTGTATATGGCCCTCTCAGTCTCGTGAACGAACAGCGCGAGCTGGGTTTCACACGACCGTCTTTTTCGAAACCCATGCTGATTCCTACAGAGTAGATTTCTAGTCTCCAGAAAAGTCATTATACTCGAACATAATACGTGTTCCAAAATTCTACAACTGATCGACGTTAGAGATATAGGTCTATAGTTCTGCACATCTGCTCGACGTCCCTTCTTGAAAACGGGGATGACCTGTGCCCTTTTCCAATCCTTTGGAACGCTACGCTTTTCTAGAGACCTACGGTACACCGCTGCAAGAAGGGGGGGGGGGGGGGGGGGGGGGGGCAAGTTCCTTCGCGTACTCTGTGTGAAATCCAACTGGTATCCCATCAGGTGCAGCGGCCTTTCCTCTTTTGAGCGATTTTAATTGTTTCTCTATCCCTCTGTCGTCTATTTCGATATCTACCATTTTGTCATCTGTGCGACAATCTAGGGAGGGAACTACAGTGCAGTCTTCCTCTGTGAAACAGCTTTGGAAGAAGACATTTAGTATTTCGGCCTTTAGTCTGTCATCCTCTGTTTCAGTACCATTTTGGTCACAGAGTGTCTAGACATTTTGTTTTGATCAACCTACCGCTTTGACATAAGACCAAAATTTCTTAGGATTTTCTGCCAAGTCAGTACACAGAACTTTACTTTAGAATTCATTGAACGCCTCTCGCATAACCCTCCTCACACTACATTTCGCTTCGCGTAATTTTTGTTTGTCTACAAGGCTTTCGCTATGTTTATGTTTGCTGTGAAGTTCCCTTTGCTTCCGCAGCAGTTTTCTAACTCGGTTGTTGTACCACGGTGGCACTTTTCCATCTCTTACGATCTTGCTTGGCACATACTCATCTAACGCATATTGTACGATGGTTTTGAACTTTGTCCACTGATCCTCAACACTATCTATACTTGAGACAAAACTTTTGTGTTGAGCGGTCAGGTACTCTGTAATCCGCTTTTTGTCACTTTTGCTAAACAGTCGTCCAGAGCTTTCTGTGTCATGTTTGTCGGATTCGGCGTGTTAAGTAATTTATTGCTTGGAGTGTAACGGCCTAATTCCTGAAATATGTTTTGATCTTGCCTATCGTCTAGAGAGGTGCTATATGTGTACTATAGAGCATGTTAACTCTTTTGGCCAACCTTGTATAATTTTATATGAGATTGCATTTCATGGGCTTTTATTTAAATGGTCATTTTAGGATATAAAGTTGCCACCCTTCCACCGTAAGACTTTTCTTAGAAGTTAAAATCAAGTTGCATCTTCGGTGGCAAAGTTAATCTTTTAATTTTAGTGTTTTGTACCATTTCCATCCCTCCTACGGGGTGCATAGTTTGTGTGCTTGTGTCAATTGTTAAAACTTTTAGTTTAAAATTGTCTGGTGTGTTGCAGATTTGCACCAGTGTAGTTTTGCAGAGGTTGTTGTGAGTCGTCGTGACTACAGCCGTGTCAAAACGGAGCGGCAAGGTTCTCAGCCCGAAAGTTCATACACTCAAAAATTTGTTTCTTTCTGCATCTGAATAAATTGTAACTTGGTATTTAGAGGGTGTTTTCTGATTATAATTTTAAATCTGTTTCTTTTTAAAAATGCTTTAGGCACCATTAAAGTGAATAAATTACCATTTGTTAAAAAGAATTTGGTTATGATTTCATCAGTTACTGCCTGGCAACTACTTCCACGCTTACATAGTGTGATTAAATGTTCTAATGTTCGTGATGAAAAGCTAGCAAATAAAATAAGTTCTTGAGACTATTCTTTGAAAATAAATTCACAGATCACCTATCTTCGTGGTCAGTCCAAAAACAGGTTCTACAAATTTTCTCAGCAGTGGTCCTCAACAAGAACGCCGCCCTCCGTCAAGGGATTTCCATTTGAGCCCACGAAGCATCTCCGTAATATTTGCGTGCTGCCCGCATCTCGTGGTCGTGCGGTAGCGTTCTAGCTTCCCACGCCCGGGTTCCCGGGTTCGATTCCCAGCGGGGTCAGGGATTTTCTCTGCCTCGTGATGGCTGGGTGTTGTGTGCTGTCCTTAGGTTAGTTAGGTTTAAGTAGTTCTAAGTTCTCGGGGACTTATGACCACAGCAGTTGAGTCCCATAGTGCTCAGAGCCATTTGAACCATTTGCGTGCTGATCGAACCTACCGGTAACAAATCTGGCAGCCTGCCTTTGAATTGCTTCGATGTCCTCCTTTAATCCGAGCTGGTGGGGATACCAAACTCTTGAACAATACACAAGAATTGGTCGTACTAGTTTATTACACTAACCCTAAATTCTCCCAATAAAACGGCAGTCGAACATTCGCCTTCTCTATTACCGTACAACGAGGTGGAGCAGAGAAAACGCAAGTTTTTCACTATTTAATAACTGCGACACGGTTTGATAAAAATAATAATAACAAGCATTAAGCGATAGATTTTTTAATGCAGTTCTGAAATATACGTATTTTAATTTGGTTCGAAAAATAAGGTTTTGGAGATAACATCCTTCTAGTTGGATACTAATTTGGATCCCCTCTCGAAAGTTACGCATGGCTCTCTCCAACATTTCATTCGGCACAGCTTCTATTTCCTGACGAATGGAATTTTTTAGGTCATCGATTGTGCAAGTCTTCTTCGTGTAGACTTTTGAGTTTAAATGTCCCCACAAAAAAGAAGTCGCATATCGACAAATCGGGTTAGCGAGGAGGCCAATAAACATCACCGTATCTCGAAATAAGATGTCCTGGGAACATCTGTCGAATCACTTCCATGAATGTTCTCGCCGTGTGAGCTGTGGCACCGTCCTGCTGAAACCATATTTCTCTCTCATGTTCACTTGACGGCTTTCAAATTCTGGACAAAGAAAGTTGTTCAAAACTTTAACGTAGCGAGCTGATGTCACAGTAACTGCAGTTCCTTCATCTTCAAAAAAATAGGGTCCAACAACCCCCATCTTTGAAATGCAGCACCACACTGTTACTACACTACTGGCCATTAAAATTGCTACACCACGAAGATGACGTGCTACAGACGCGAAATTTAACCGACAGGAAGAAGATGCTGTGATATGCAAATGATTAGCTTTTCAGAGCATTCACACAAGTTTGGCGCCGGTGGCGACACCTACAACGTGCTGACATGAGGAAAGTTTCGAACTAACTTCTCATACACAAACAGCAGTTGACCGGCGTTGCCTGGTAAAACGTTGTTGTGATGCCTCGTGTAAGGAGGAGAAATGCGTACCACCACGTTTCCGACTTTGATAAAGGTCGGAATGTAGCCTATCGCGGCTGCGGTTTATCGTATCGCGACATTGCTGCTCGCGTTGGTCGAGATCCAATGACTGTTAGCAGAATGTAGAATCGGTGGGTTCAGGAGGGTAATACGGAACGCCGTGCTGGATCCCAACGGCCTCGTATCACTAGCAGTCGAGATGACTGGCATCTTATCCGCATGGCTGTAACGCATCGTGCAGCCACGTCTCGATCCCTGAGACAACAGATGGGGACGTTTGCAAGACAACAACCATCCGCACGAACAGTTCGACGACGTTTGCAGCAGCACGGACTATCAGCTCGGAGACCACGGCTGCGGTTACCCTTGACGCTGCATCACAGACAGGAGCGCCTGCGATGGTGTACTCGACGACGAATGGCGAAAACGTAATTTTTTCGGATGAATCCAGGCTCTGTTTACAGTATCATGAAAGTCGCATCCGTGTTTGGCGACATCGCGGTGAACGACATTGGAAGCGTGTATTCGTCATCGCCATACTGGCGTATCAACCGGCGTGATGGTATGGGGTGCCATCGGTTACACGTCTTGGTCACCTCTTGTTCGCATTGACGGCACTTTGAACAGTGGACGTTACATTTCAGATGTATTACGACCCGTGGCACTACCCTTCATTCGATCCCTGCGAAACCCTACATTTCAGCAGGATAATGCACGACCGCATGTTGCAGGTCCTGTAAGGGCCTTTCTGGATACAGAAAATGTCCGACTCCTGCCCTGGCCAGCATATTCTCCAGATCTCTCACCAATTGAAAACGTCTGGACAATGGTGGCCGAGCAACTGGCTCGTCACAATACGCCAGTCAATACTCTTGATGAACTGTGGTATCTTTTCGAAGCTGCATGGGCAGCTGTACCTGTACACGCCATACAAGCTCTGTTTGACTCAATGCCCAGGCGTATTACGGCCAGAGGTGGTTGTTCTGGGTAATGATTTCTCAGGATCTATGTACCCAGATTGCGTGAAAATGTAATGACATGTCAGTTCTAGTATAATATATTTCTCCAAAGAATACCCGTTTATCATCCGCATTTCTTCATGGTGTAGCAATTTTAATGGCCAGTAGTGTATTAAACTGTGGAGAGGTCTTCCGTGTAGTTCATGTGGGTTCTCCAGTGCCCAATACCGACAATTCTGAACATTGACGTAACCGTCTATATGAAAAAAGTGCTTTATCACTCATGAAGACTGTAGCATCTGCATCTTTCGTAAAAATTTCGTCCATCCCCTTCACTTGGCTGCCGGACGATCATTATCTTGTACGGGTAAAAAGATCATCACGTAAGATGCTGTGAAGCGAACGACGTGACAGACCCAGCGCTACAGCCTGTCGTCTCGGACTAGCAAGAACTGCCGTTCTCACTCGGACTACACTTTCCGCAGTACGAACTGGAAGACAAGTTAGTTTCTTTCTCATCACAGATACAGTACTTCTAATCATTTGGCTAATTACAAAGTTGTGTAAAGTATCAATGTGAGAATTTGCGGTGCAATATTGAGATTCAATGAAACGACTGTTTTCAAGAGTCACGATCATTCGACTGATGCTAGAGATCAAGAGGCATGTTTTACACGCAGAACTGTAACCATATGCCTCAGGCGAAGAAATATTAATAAGACATTAATCACAATTTTAAATTACCCACAGGCTCACAATATCTAACATCAGTTTTGAAAGCGACGCAATAATTCATTTGAGATGAAAAATTTTACGCATCATTTCACAGTCGTCTTAAATTTCTTAAACATCACATTTATTTTATTTTGATAACATGGCACAATGGAGGTTGGAAGGAGTAGATGATTCAAATATTATTGCTACCCCATTAAGCTACATTACGTGTAATTTAATATACAAAGAATAAACAGCTTTATGTACGAGTTTGTACATAATTAAAGTGGCACTCACCATTGGGCAGCTTAATTCGACTGATACACTCTTACTTTTTGTAACCTCACATCTAGCCGGCCGCTGTGGCCGAGCGGTTCAAGGCTCTTCAGTCCAGAACCACGCTGCTGCTACGGTCGCAGATTCGAATCCTGCCTCGGGCATGGATTTGTGTGATGTCCTTAGGTTGGTTAGGTTTAAGTAGTTCTAACAAGGGAACCTCCCCATCGCACCCTCCTCAGATTTATTTATAAGTTGGCACAGTGGATAGGCCTTGAAAAACTGAACACAGATGAATCGAGAAAACAGGAAGAAGTTGTGTGGAACTATGAAAAAAATAAGCAAAATATACAAATTGAGTAGCCCATGCGCAAGATAATCAACATCAAAGAGAGTGTGAGCTCGGGAGCGCCGTGGTCGCGTGGTTAGTGTGAGCAGGTGCGGAACGAGAGGTCCTTGGTTCAAGTCTTCCCTCGAGTGAATAGCTTAATTTTTTATTTTCAGACAATCATCACCACACGTACTGTTTATCAACAAATGTAGGAAATTATCATACAAATCTTCTACAATCGTTCGATCCCTTAAGGAACTTTCCGATGCCTTTCAGTTCGGAAAATATTCATTGACATTGTTATTGAAGTCGCGAGCTATATTTGCTGGATTCATATTGCCCACGCAATGCATCTCACGTATTTAATGCACTCTCGTCCAAAGTAGCGAACAGTCAACTGCCAGCCAGGGAGCCTCGTTAGCAGGAATACTCTCTCTTCCGTGTAGTCGACTGACGTCACGTGCTTCGATGTTTGTCTAGGTGTAGCGTCATAATAATACGGCGCAGTTACCTCGCATCGGACGGACGGATGGACAGATAATAATTGTCTGAAAATAAAAAATTAAACTTTTCACTCGTGTGAGGACTTGAACCAAGGACCTCTCGCTCCGTAGTTGCTCACGCTAACCACGGGATCACGGCGCTCCTAAATACACACTCTCCTTGATGTTGCCTATCTTGCGCATGGACAACGCAGTTTGTTTATTTTGCTTATTTTTTTCATAGTTCCACACAACTTCTTCCTGTTTTCTCGATTGATCTGTGTTCAGTTTTTCAAGGCTCATCCACTGTGCCAACTTATAACTAAATGTGAGGGGGGTGCGATGGGGATGTTCCCTTGTAAGTGGCTCTGAGCACTATGAGACTTAACATCTGAGGTCATCAGTCCCCTAGAACTTAGAACTACTTAAACCTAACTAATCTAAGGACATCACACACATCCATGCCCACGGCAGGATTCGAACCTGCGACCGTAGCGGTCGCGCGGTTCCAGACTGAAGCGCCTAGAACCGCTCGGCCTCCCTTGTAAGTCTATGGGACTGATGACCTCAGATGTTAAGTTCCATAGTGCTTACAGCCATCTGAACCATTTTTGACGTCACATCCGTCAAACTGATGTAGAGAGGCATGCCCGTGAACAGCTTTCTGAGAGACGGCACATGCAGTTGAGGGTGAACTGATGCTGAGGTAGGCCATTCTGAAGGGCGAAACCCTTATGTTTGTGAATACTTTCCAAAGTTAGTTTGGCATCGCTGAGAAAACGTGGTTGATGCCTGCCGAGACTGCGACTGTGTACGTGAACTGTGTTGACGTGATAAATGTACGGACACTAGTTTTCACTCACTGATTGGTGCAAGGAACACAGTGCCAGGACAGGTGAAGCCCGACACCAGATGCCTGGAATGGACAGTATCCAGCCCCATTAATTCATCGTTAACTCCCGACGATATCCGTAATACGGAATTGTGGGACTCAGATTTCGATATTTTATTGGCTTCGAGTTTATGAAACGGCACGAAGGTAACGCCTTGTTCATATGAAAAGATTTCAGCACAGCCTTCCCTGAACATGACCGCGCCCAGTACGTCTTGAGTGCTGGTGGTAAATAATGGCGCCATTCTTTATTGGCTCTTTTGATTTCATCTCCTGTAACGATTCCCGCAAGGAGACCACGACCCTCTGCTTCGAGGCATCCCAATCACATCTCAGTCGCTCTTCCACCTTGGGAAAATGGTTCAAATGTCTCTTAGCACTATGAGACTTAACATCTGAGGTCATCAGTTCCCTAGACTTAGAACTACTTAAACCTAACTAACCTAAGGACATCACACACGTCCATGCCCGAGGCACGATTCGAACCTGCGACCGTAGCAGCAGCGTGGTTTCGGACTGAAGCGCATAGAACCGCCGTTGCCTGGTGGAACGTTGTTGTGATGCCTCGTGTAAGGAGGAGAAATGCGTACCATCATGTTCCCGACTTTGTAAAGGTCGGAATGTAGCCAATCGCGATTGCGGTGATTCGTATCGCGACATTGCTCCTCGCGTTGGTCGAGATCCAATGACTGTTAGCAGAATATGGAATCGGTTGTTTCAGGAGGGTAGTACGGAACGACGTGCTGGATCCCAACGACCTCATATCACTAGCAGTCGAGATGACAGGCATCTTATCCGCATGGCTGTAACGGTTCGTGCAGCCACGTCTCCATCCCTGAGTCAACAGATGGGAACGTTTGCAAAACAACAATCATTTGCACGAACAGTTCGACGACGTCTGAGGCAGCACGGACTATCAGCTCGGAGACCGTGGCTGCGGTTACCCTTGACGCTGCATCACAGACAGGAGGGCGCCTGCGATGGTGTTCTCGACGACGAACCTGGCTGCACGATTGGCAAAACGTTATTTTTTCGGATGAATCCAGGTTCTGTTTACAGCATCATGATGGTCGCATCCGTGATTTCCGATATCGCGGTGAACGCACATTGGAAGCGTGTATTCATCATCGCCATATTGGTGTATCACGCGGCGTGATGGTATAGGGTGCCATTGGTTACACGTCTCGGTCATCTCTTGTTCGCATTGACGGCACTTTGAACAGTGGACGTTACATTTCAGATGTGTTACGACCCGTGGCTCTACTCTTCATTCGATCCCTGCGATACCCTACATTTCAGTAGGATAATGCACGAGCGCATGTTACAGGTCCTGTACGAGCCTTTCTGGATACAGAAAATGTTCGACTGCTGCCCTGGCCTGCACATTCTCCAAATCTCTCACCAACTGAAAACGTCTGGTCAATTGTGGACAAGCAACTGGTTTGTCACAATACGCCAGTCACTTCTCTTAATGAACTGTGGTATCGTGTTGAAGCTGCATGGGCAGCTGCACCTGTACACGCCATCCAAGCTCTTTTGGACTCAATGCCCAGGTGTTTCAAGGCCGTTATTACGGCCACAGGTGGTTGTTCTGGGTACTGATTTCTCAGGATCTATGCACCCAAATTGCGTGAAAATGTAATCACATGTCAGTACCAATACAATATATTTGTCGAATGAATACCCGTTTATCATCTGCATTTCTTCTTGGTGTAGCAATTTTAATGGCCAGTAGTGTATATCTCGACTCTTAAAATTTCACAAATAGTTAATGGTAAACACGAGCTACCTTTATCACTGTACCGAAACACGGAAGTCACAATATCACTTCATTTTACACATAATGTGTTCGGACACTTTTAGCATGACCGGCTCCTTCGAAAGCTAGTCCATCACTTCCTTTTTCTCTCTCTGCCTCCACAAGTACCTCTATCTCCTGCGTGACGTGGCAAACCGTCTCACTTCTTATTGGCTGTACAGAATTACGGCCAATCAGGACTGACTTTTCTTTATTTCTTTTTGTAACTTCCAAATTATGACAGTTATTGGCTTCAGATCCTGACAGATTGTTCCTTTATACAACAGAAGGTTATATACCTAATATGAAGTTCCTCGGGCTATTTCTAGTTCAGTTATTAATTTTTATAGTTCCAGAGAATGTAACTACTCTGTAAGCGTCTCTGGCCGAGCGCTTCAAGGCGCTACAGTCTGGAACCGTGCGACTACTATGGTCGCAGGTTCGAATCCTGCCTCGGGCATGGATGTGTGTGATGTTCTTAGGTTAGTTAGGTTTAAGTAGTTCTGAGTTCTAGGGGACTGATGACCTCAGAAGTTAAGTCCCATAGTGCTCGGAGCCATTTGAATTTTGTAAGCACCTCTCCGCTACTTTCACACGCTGCAGTCACGCCATATGGTCATGACGCACATGTGCAGGACACAGCTCACGCGTTGCGGGTCGTATAAGATTCTGACTGCTTACACTGGAGCCCAGAGACATTCATACAGGAAAGCTTTAATAGACAAATTGGCGATCGCGCCCTAGCTGCGACGCCTCAACACATTTGAACAAATGGATCACTTTACAGGAGCGCACGAGTTTCCCAATTTGACTGTGTAAGCAATGAGGAGATATGAGAACGCTGTCCCGCACCACACAGTACTGATTTAGACACTTGGGCCAGAGTAGATTGGAAGGTACCTGGTACGGTGACGTCGAGCAGGTAGGCCCTGGCGGGGCTCTGACAGGCATCGGCGTCGAAGTCGAGCAAGACGGTGCCCAGGATGGTGAAGACGACGCCCCAGGGGTGGCTGGACTGCGGCTTGCGTGACACCACCGACGACTCGTTGGCCAGCGCCGCGAGGCTCTCCATGGTGGAGAGTCCGGGCCCCAGGCTGGCGTTGGTAACCTGCCACTCTGAGGGGGTCACCACCTCCAGGGGGGGAGTCGCGTTCAGCGCTCCAGGGGGACTGGGCGACGGTGCGGGCCGGGGGTCGCCCAGCGCGTACCCGATGTCCGCCCCATTGGGCACCAGGATCAGCCCTGTAGGAGCACCACATACCACGTCACAAAGTCATAATGGCAGGAAGCAATGGTGAACCTCTGTCAAGGATGAAGACTGTTTCTACGTGGACCAATGTCCATGGCTAATGTCTTATGCCATTTTCTAGTGATATCTACAAGTAATCACACATATAGCAGCACAAATTACATAACATACTAAAGCTTTCTGTTTCAACCCAACAGTATATTACTACCCACAGTCCCATCACCGACAACACTGCGGCCACCAACACCACCCCCACCACCCCCACTGTCTGTGGTTGTTTCCGCAGGTACAACAACGAGAGTGGACTGATGGAGGGGTTAATCGCCAACATATATAGGACACTGACCTCACTTGTATTTTTTAGAGTACGATTCCATTTGCGAACCGAGCGTACTTGTCTCGATTACATGACTGTTGCCTATCAGTATACAATTCCTGAAACAGACTAGTGCAGGTTGCATAAAACGGATCGGTAGGGGTAGCTGAATCACCTTGTAGGGAAGCAGCTTACTCACGCTGTAGTAAATTCACATCAGTTTCCATTGTGTGCCAGCCAGTCTGCTGTAACTAGCTCTGACGTCATAAATGTTGCGCAATACCTTAAAAACCAAGCAAATGACCTAAAACTTTTCTAGCATGTCAGGAATAATACTAAATTAATGTGTGTTAAATATCAGTTCGATAACTTCAGCCATTTTCGAAATTTGGACGTTTTTCTGAAAAAATCATTGGCGCAACAGAAAAGAGCTAGAGACTTCAAAATTTATATTTAGATTCATCTTTCATAATGATTTAATAAAAACAGTGCTTTGGATTTCACATATTAAGATTTTAGTGGAAATTCATGATTTTGTGGTTTTCGTCTCAAAACTGAAGGAAGCAAGATAGATTAAGTAGGCTAGTAAATAAGGCTAGGATGTTTAGATTTAAATAGGTTGGAGGTCCGCTATGACTATGAAGATGTGTAAAGTTTCCTTTTAGTACCTATAAAATTATAGCGATAGCGGATCTCAAAAGGGCCAGTTCAGAGTTCATCTACTGCGTGCAGTGTAATTTAATTAATCCTCTCGCCCAAAATATTTAACTTAGCCACGTCAAAATTTTATTATCAATACTTACCTGCGTGCTGAATGCACGTTTAAATTAAGAGTTTCATCGGCCATCAGCAAAAGAAGCTATAAATTATTATGTAACTTGAAGTGGTGCGTTACTAGCCCAGCAGCTAGTCGGGAAAGCGGATTTGATCAGGCGTTCCCTTAGCCGTCCGCACGGCGGCTTTATATATAAGAACGCTGCGCGAGGAAGGAAGGCCCCAGTTCTCTCCAGACGCTGAATGACACGCCATCTGTGTCGGGAGTCGCGTCGCATCAGTGTCACTACTACAAACAGCCTCGGGTGCCGTATTAAGTTACTAGAGACACGCGGAACCATGAAAAAATTCCAAGTGAAGTGCTAATTCTGGGAGGATTTTCATTAACTAGCTTCAGTTTGCGTATTGTCGTATTTTCACGTGCAGTCGCGGGACAGACATTCTACCAAATATTTAGCGTGGCGTTTGATGAAATATTTTCATCAAATTATGGCGAGCATTCATTTCAACATTTAATTAGGACATTTATAGTTGCATCAGCGCATTAGACTCTGAACTGCTCTGTTAGTTAGGTTGTAGGGATACTTGTGTTTTTATCAGTGAATTTCAGAATATACTCAACTATTTTGGAAAACCGTTTTGATTAGAAATCCCGGACAATCTCCTAATTCCTCAGAGCTATAAGCTGCAGCTATAATAACATTCTCAGATAAAGTGGGCACTAGGATCTCTAATTACTGGTTCCATGTTTTATTAAATCACTTTGTGGGTGCCAAAAAGTAAATGGAGAGCCAGTGTTGAGAACGGCGAAAGACAGCATTAACAACATTCTAAAAGCCAGAAACTGATTCTACATGCAAGAATTTATACAGTAGATTATTTTCTACAAACATACTATCCGCCGCCCCACATATGGTGCATCGGCCGGGAAATCAACTAAGTGAAAGTGAATTTTAACTATTCGGATTCGCGAGTGAAATGCGACACGCAACTGAGTATAGAACAGTGAATGTGTTACGTGTGCATGTGGACGACGCAATTGGATTAACAACGCATCTGGATTGACGGAGCTGGCACTGAGGCTAGCGGTGCTGCCGGAATCGCGAGAAGCCAGTCTCGCCGCACCGCAGTCGTCCGCTGGAGCAGCCGGCGCAGAGCCTGCAATTGCGGGCCACGCAAACACACAACAGCCGTCGGAGAGCCGTCTGCAGTTCAACGTGCCACGTCGCATCAGGAATCCTGGTACGCCGCGCCGGCAACGCCATACGTCGTGCAGAAGGAACTAAGTTAAGTGAAAAGCTGTTAAAAATTTTACTAACCTGCACTAAAAGACTGTCGGCGATGGAACCGCCAAAAGAAACTGAGGTTAAACTTATATCAGAACCTATGTCTGCTGAGGGAACTGTAAATCCAGACAATGGTTCGAGTGTAAATATGCATGAAAGTAGTAATGTTAAAGTGAAATATGAAGAATTGTCTCCTGACAGTAGTGTGCGAAGGGGCAATGATTCAATAATAGAGACCCCTGTAGTAAAGCAGAAAGTAGAAATTGTAAATTTATTGGATGATAGTTACTCTGATGAATTAAAAATGAAACAGTCTTCAGAGATGGTAGAGTTTAAGAAGGAGAAGTTAGAGATGACTAATCAATCAGAAGTTTCATTTAATTTTGATGATTCGGGTATTGGAGCTAGTTTTTTGTCACCTGAGTGTGATAAAAAGCCAGCCAGTGAGCAACCCAAAGATGCTGGGGCTGTTGATCTAAATGTTATATTACAAGCAATAGCTGCCAGTCAAACAAATTTTAATATGCGGTTTGAGGCAATGGACAATAAATTAGAATCCAATAATGCTGAATTAAAGTCTGAAATTGTGGCCAGCCAAACAAATTTTAATAAACGATTGGAGGTAATGGACGATACCTTCAAGGCTGGTTGCAATAAGTTGAAAGAGGATCTAGACAGTTTGAATTGTAAAATTGATTACAATCATGAAGATATTAAGAAAAAGGTTGCTCAACAGTTTTCTGAAATGTATAAAACAGTAAAATCCGAAGTTGCTGAGGTTCGCAAAGACTTCCAAATGGAAGATGCGAAGCTGGAGCACAAGTTAACAGAAAAGATCGAGGCGGAATCTGAACTGTGCTCAGATAGATTTAAAGATGTTAGTATAAAAGTAAACACATGTCAAGCAGAAGTAAAGGCAATCAAAACTGATACTACTCATATTGTGCAAAGAGTAGATAATGTTGAAATGAGAGTGGAAAATATAAGTACTAACATTGCTAACATTGAGAGTAAAGTAGCTTCAGTAACTTCTGGTAATGGTAATGTACAGCAAGTTGTAGCTGCAAACGCCGCTTTTATCGGGTGTAGGCAGTTCTTGCGGTTCGATCCAGATAAAAATATCCATCCGCTAGATTTCTGGAACGATTTTGAAGATGTGATTCCACCAACTTGGTCTGAACGAGAGAAAATCTCGTTTATTAGAAGTCATTTAGCAGGTGACGCCATGCGTTGGTCAGCTGATGTTATGTTGAAGTGTAAAACATCAGCAGAATTTAAAACAGCTTTTATTAATGAGTATTGGTCTAGTAATAAGCAAAATGAAGTGTTGAGAGAATTTTGGAGTGGAAAACGCTTCAATGCAGGCAAGGAATCAATTAAAGAGTTTGCTAGGTCATGGATTTCACGTTTATCACATTTGGACGAAAAGCTAAAACCTGAAATGATAATACTGGGTCTTGAAGCCAAACTGCCATGGTATTGGCAAACTAGGATTATATCTGCCCCTAGAGACAATCTGGATCGTTTCATTGAGTATTTGGAACGTGTAGAACGTGTTGCTGCCAATGAGGAGCAAGCACGTAATAACCGAAATGCCAATAACAATAATAGTAATTTTAGGAACGAGCAAAGTGGCAATGTAAACATCAGAACAGTAGGTGTTCGCCGTCCTAAGAGAGGTAGGAATTGGGGAAATAATTATCAGAACCAACAATGGCATTCAAATGACAGTAATGTTGTGCCAAACAAAATTATGCATGTAAACCACAGTACGGAAAGCAATGCTATGCCAGTTAACTATAATGAAGATAAAAGAAACAGCAGTAGGCCGAGGCAGGAAAACTAGTTCCTGTCTATGAGGACACTGGCGCTCACCAGGCGGTTACTTTTCCTATGCCAGTAGTTAAGGGAATTGGTAAGACAGATCAGAATACTCAAACTGAACATGTGGATGAAGAGTCGGTAGCACCTAAGGATACAGCAGAAATATTAGATCACTCACAGTATTTGATAGATACCGTGTTAGAGACGCTTTCTAAGTGGGAAGAGAAAGAGAAGGCGCAGCAGTGTAACAGTAGGGAAGAGCTACAAAATATTGAATTGTCAGGTGAAAAAGCAGAAGAAATTCATGCTTATATTTACAATGAGGATGATGTGCTCTTATCTAAAGTGCCTGTGCAGGATGTTGATAATGTACTAATAGATTTAGGACAGGAGATAAGTGGGGATGTAGAGGATAGGCTGTTTGGGGTCAATGAACCCAGTAGCTGTGACCAGTTGTCACTTGAGAAGGAAACCGACGATAATGGTAAAAGTGGTTTAGCTGTAACTAGTGTTATGCCCCGTCTGGAGGCGGAGAATCGCTCAGACTACAGTAATTTGGGTCATATTCAGCAAACTAAATGTAATGAGGTCGTGCGGTGTTTCGATTTGAAATTAATAGACCGACTGGAAAAGGCAGCTGAAAATGTAATTCAGGAAACCCCTACACACTGTGACCTAAATGTAATGAAGACAGATGTCGATCACTTTAGTTGGAGACAAATCCAAAAGGAACTACTAGATGAATGTGAGGAACCACCTGTACAACCTAGAATAAGCCACCCTATAATAATAGTGAATATGTTGGGTATCAATGTACGTTGTCTCTTAGACAGTGGAAGTGAGGTGAGTGCAATATCTCAGTCCTTCTTTGATGCATTACCTGGTAAAGACAAGCTTACAGTAATGAGGGTATCAGGACTAAGAATAATTGGTGCTACTGGCAAGGTGTCAAGAACGGTAAAGCAAGAAGCTTTGCTGCCCTTTAACATTAATGGTAATTTAATTGATCATCCATGTTTAATTGTAAACAATGTCAGTATTGAGGTTTTAATTGGCATAGATTTCTTGTCAAAATATCAGAGTTGACTTTGAAAGAAGCCAGTTAAAAATGGTCTTGCCAATAACCGGAGTAATTATAGTACCTTTTAGTGATAAACATGTAGTAACTGATCATGAAACTTGGGAGCTGCCTATACGAGTTCTGAAAAATAGGAGGTATTGGGACGAGGATGTTAATCTTGGTACAAGAAAGCTAAACACAGAAGAAGAAGAAGAAGCAATTATTTTAGACATGATAGAAGCTAAGTTGCAGGAAATCTATAAGATTTCAGACAATCAAAAGGAAGAACTGAAACAGGTTCTAAAAAGGCATCATAAAGTATTTTCAGATCGACGTGGCGTGGTCATAGGTAGTGAATGAATGCTGTAGGGAGGAGGTTGTTCTGTAACCTCTACACAGTGTGGCAGCTGTGCAGTCCCAGCTGTGTGAGATCTTCTTTCCATTTCTGGTCTCACTCACTCTTCATCTTTCCTGTCCACCTAAAATTTTCTAACTCTTCTTTACAGCATTAAACTAATGAATGCTGTAGGGAGGAGGTTGTTCTGTAACCTCTACACAGTGTGGCAGCTGTGCAGTCCCAGCTGTGTGAGATCTTCATTCCCTTTCAGGTCTCACTCATTCTTCCTCTTTCCTGTCCTCAAAAATTTCGACCTCTTCTTTCCAGACATGAAAATTTTCCGTTATGACTATCAAGCCTTGAGTTATGTAACCATTCTATCTGCCGATTAGTGAAGAAAAATACCTAATGTGACAGACCTAATAGTGACAAACAATAGAGAAGTATGATGTAATTAAGATACAAATGTATTTGAGTAACAATTATGTATAGTACCCTGGTAATGTAGTAACTACTAAGTGTTGTTTTATTGGAAATGGTCCACCAACAGTAATTTAAAAAGATGTATGAATTCATGTACAAGCAGGATCTGAAGTGGTAGTGAAACCTAGTGTATGCTGTAGAGCTAACTAATTAATAATAAAAGAGATTGCTTAGTGTTATGAAAAATATGCAGATAAGTTGTAAGGATGAACTCACCTTGTGTAGCAAGGAAAGGCAGTGTAATAGAATTGAGCAGTGTTTGTGGTTGAGACGTGAAGGACACGTCCCTGAAGTATTTATAAGGTTGGAGCTGGCCGTTAATTTGGTGTAGTGTGTGACAGGACACACCTACACGTATTGAGGTTATGAGTTGGAGGCGTGAATGCGACCATAGGTACCCTTATGTTAGATGAGACAGAGCAGCTCATGGTGTCCTATAGGTTTAAGGAAATTAGCATTACGCTCGTCCATAATTACTTGATGCACTTTAGTGGTAGGTCTGAGAGAGACTACCTGAGGTTTCAGCGTCTGATCGAGTGGAAATGGATTGCCACGTGAGCAAACTAATCAGCTGCAATACACTATGAATATGAAAGAAATGTGCTATCCTATGCTTTAAATATTAATAGAGTGAGTTTTAAATAAGTATATACACTAGCAAAATAAATAAATAACATACTGACAGACATGAAACATTATTTTAGCTCAGCATAAATACACTTCAAAGTAAGTAAGTACCTAATTGCAGATGTGGAACTAACAACAGCAGAGGACCAATAAGTGGATTTAGTAGTCAACTAAACGTAGTGTGTTTTGAACACTCACAACTGTACTATTACCAAAAGTTACTCACATGTACAAAGAAGCTGAGAAAACAACCACTAATCATACTCATACTATCTCTAAGAATAAGGTAATCAAAGATGAGTCAGTTAAGTGCTTAAAATACAAATGTATCAGGAATGTACCGAGCATTGGTTCAGTGTTCCGGCCCAGAAATAATAAATTCAGATTAAATAGGATTTATGATTGTATACCTTAGGAGCATAAATTTTCTCTAGTACATGACTAAAGGCGTTTTGAGCCATTTCTTTAACGATTTTATGACAATTAAGTAACCGCGAGAGTAATACTGAAAAAGTTCTGTTAACTTTGTTCCAATAACATACTGATGGATAAAATGTATATATCCCCATTTCATTGTAACCCACCCTTAGATATTAAGTGAACAGAGTCTGAGGCACTCTTTTTGTTTGTTCTACAGGACAAACCAGATAATGGCAGCCTGGTAGCTGCGTGAAAGCGTGGAGTGACTTGGACACAACTCACAGTGACCCCTCCCCTTTCCCCCATGTAATTTAGAGAGAACGTGAAGGACGCACACCATAGCAACTTCCCCTCCTCTACCCTTGTGAATGGAAGTGTAGCACGCCAGCCAAAGCGGCTACAACCACGTGTGTAAAAATTATTTGTGAACTTTTCTTTCAGGTTTAGAAAAGACTGCTAAGAGATAATCATCTGTTTACGTATCATGTTATTTTCTTTGAATTTGTGTATGTAAAAATGTATTTAATATATTTAATGGATCTAAGATTTTCATAAATTTTCAATTTGTATGTGTGTGTTTGTCTAAGGCAATATGTATGCCAAAATATTTCATTGACTTTGCTTAAAATTTTGAGTAATGACATTGTTTAAAAGGCAGTGAACATGCCTACAATTTAAATAATTAATGTAGGTAATCAGTTTTCTTTAATGTTTCTACAGGTTTATATTTCAATTTTGATTTTTTTTATAGGGAGTTAAACTGTACTCTTGCTTCCCCTTTTGTAATTAAATTTTTTTTCATTCATTAACATTCATAAACATAAAAATTTAAGTAGAGGGTGGTGTAGGGAAGCAGCCTACTCACGCTGTAGTAAATTCACATCAGTTTCCATTGTGTGCCAGCCAGTCTGCTGTAACTAGCTCTGACGTCATAAATGTTGCGCAATACCTTAAAAACCAAGCAAATGACCTAAAACTTTTCTAGCATGTCAGGAATAATACTAAATTAATGTGTGTTAAATATCAGTTCGATAACTTCAGCCATTTTCGAAATTTGGACGTTTTTCTGAAAAAATCATTGGCGCAACAGAAAAGAGCTAGAGACTTCAAAATTTATATTTAGATTCATCTTTCATAATGATTTAATAAAAACAGTGCTTTGGATTTCACATATTAAGATTTTAGTGGAAATTCATGATTTTGTGGTTTTCGTCTCAAAACTGAAGGAAGCAAGATAGATTAAGTAGGCTAGTAAATAAGGCTAGGATGTTTAGATTTAAATAGGTTGGAGGTCCGCTATGACTATGAAGATGTGTAAAGTTTCCTTTTAGTACCTATAAAATTATAGCGATAGGGATCTCAAAAGGGCCAGTTCAGAGCTCATCTACTGCGTGCAGTGTAATTTAATTAATCCTCTCGCCCAAAATATTTAACTTAGCCACGTCAAAATTTTATTATCAATACTTACCTGCGTGCTGAATGCACGTTTAAATTAAGAGTTTCATCGGCCATCAGCAAAAGAAGCTATAAATTATTATGTAACTTGAAGTGGTGTGTTACTAGCCCAGCAGGTAGTCGGGAAAGCGGATTTGATCAGGCGTTCCCTTAGCCGTCAGCACGGCGGCTTTATATATAAGAACGCTGCGCGAGGAAGCAAGGCCCCAGTTCTCTCCAGACGCTGAATGACACGCCATCTGTGTCGGGAGTCGCGTCGCATCAGTGTCACTACTACAAACAGCCTCGGGTGCCGTATTAAGTTACTAGAGACACGCGGAACCATGAAAACATTCCAAGTGAAGTGCTAATTCTGGGAGGATTTTCATTAACTAGCTTCAGTTTGCGTATTGTCGTATTTTCACGTGCAGTCGCAGGACAGACATTCTACCAAATATTTAGTGTGGCGTTTGATGAAATATTTTCATCAAATTATGGCGAGCATTCATTTCAACATTTAATTAGGACATTTGTAGTTGCATCAGCGCATTAGACTCTGAACTGCTCTGTTAGTTAGGTTGTAGGGATACTTGTGTTTTTATCAGTGAATTTCAGAATATACTCAACTATTTTGGAAAACCGTTTTGATTAGAAATCCCGGACAATCTCCTAATTCCTCAGAGCTATAAGCTGCAGCTATAATAACATTCTCAGATAAAGTGGGCACTAGGATCTCTAATTGCTGGTTCCATGTTTTATTAAATCACTTTCTGGGTGCCAAAATGTAAATAGAGAGCCAGTGTTGAGAACGGCGAAAGACAGCATTAACAACATTCTAAAAGCCAGAAACTGATTCTACATGCAAGCATTTATACAGTAGATTATTTTCTACAAACATACTATCCGCCGCCCCACAACCTGTGAACCAGTGTTGCACTCACTCGAATAAAGCTGTATTGATCAGATTTCCTCTAAGTACTCTACCTAATATAATCATACATTTCAGTGAAAGAACACTGAGCCATAGTTGTGTGCGGCTCTTCGAAAAGCGCGCCAGGCGGAGTGCTTTCGCTTTGCGTCTAGTGTTTGCGGTGGCACTTTCGGTTTGGCGCGCTGTTTGGATCGCTACCGCCACCTGGCGTGACGATCGAGGGGTACGTACTGGGCTGGGACTGAGAGAGGTGTTGGCGCCCTCCCCCCCCCCCCCCCCCTGCTGTTGGGGGTCGTCAACTGATGGCCACGTGCCTTGGCTTGTCAGGGGCTGAGTCTGCCTTACCCGCATGCACGTGGCTTATGAAGCTTAGAGGCAGTGGTGCAGGAGATCAGCGCGTCGGGCCGTATGTCTTCTTATCGGCCGTTGAAACCACTGGCAGCAGTTGGCCCTGACGAGCATTTGGAAGGGTGTGTTCCCAGCGCTGTAGTGGAGTGTGAGAAGTTGAGCACAGTTTTTATGCAACAGAAGTTCTAGTGAAGTGAATGAGTTTCTTCACCAGTGGTTTTGTTGAGGTCTTCCCACCACAGTTTTCGTTTGCCTGTCTGCGGGAATGTGGTAATTGCTTCTTGGTCGGGCCGCTTCATTCACACCTCGATTGGGTGATTTAGGGTCGATTTCGCATGTCTCTGTGGTTTGGAGTCTGTGCAGGCACCGCCCTTGCTACATCTTCTGGTTTTGGGTAACTCGGGGAGGTGGTGGCTTGTAATGGAAGTTTTGGGGCTGATCTGCTGTGGCCCTGTAGACCACCAGTAACTGTTCCGACTGTTGTGATTTGGGCCCCTTTACACGTGTCACACCCTGACCGAGCCAAGGAAAATTTTTTTGGGAACTGCCTTTAATGTCAAGGTTTGTGTGCTGGCTTATTCACATTTATCTTATAACAACTGACAGGCGTAATGTAGGTTATTTAACTGGCGAGAGACAACCATTTTAGCTTTAGTACAAACTAGCTACTTAAAGGTGTTTTTTAAGGAATTGTTCTCTTATAACAAGTTTAGAATCTTACTATTGGGAAGTTGTTAACGTCATACCTTGCAATATCCTTTACATAGAGAAAATTTGTCAGCTATTCGAAATTGTTTTTGAAATTGTTTCTTTTTTAAATGCCAGACTTAAAAATTTATTATTGAGAGAGCCTTTAAAATAAAAAGATAACCTTAGCAGTGTGTGTTATTTCACCAGCAGCTCCTGGTCCCTACTTCCACGATAACGTTTTTGGAATAACATGTGTACTTGAGTTGTTGTTTGTGAACCGCCCTTTAATTGATGGTTCAAACACATCCACTTTCTCTCATCTCTGAAGGCTGTATTGAAATACACATAAGTCCAAGTCAGCTGCGTCACCTTAACACTGTATCGAGGTGAACTTCAAACTTAGCGATAGGCAAACAGCCAAATCAGTGGGTCACTGCATATAAATCGGAATTCTGTTCATTTGACTCTCGAAGTGACGTCAGCAGAGCGGTGCAATAGGCAATCGCTTGCAGGAAGAATGGACAGGAGAGTTGGCAACCCTGCACATGGCCCGCACGCTCAGGATGGCCATTCTGCTTCCACTGTTGCACAAACCATGGTTATAAGTTTGCTCGCCAAGAAAGGAAAGAAATCGAGCGACATTCAGAAGAGACTCCAAATACTATTTGTTGTTGCTAATGTGAGTAAAGCCCGAGTTTTAAATTGGTCCAACAGTTTCCAGAAGGGTCGTGATGAAATGGAAAAATCAAAGCCATAATTAGTGTCCAGCGACTAGAGACACTGAAGACAATATTCGAGCCACGTGTGAGTTCACTGAAGGTGACCACCACTTTACTGCTGCCAAGATTGCGTGACAGGTGGGGATAAGTGTCAGCGTGTCCGTACCATTTTATCGGGCTCATTTGGACACTGAAAAATGTCACACGGTGGTCTACATGTGTCCACAATAAGGAACCAAAAAGTGTGTGGAAAGACAATTGTTGACAATCTCTTTGAAGAAGAAACAGCAGACGCTTTTCTGAAATGAAACGTGTGTCCATCACTAACGCCAGAGATGGAGATGGGGGAATGTTGGAAGAGGGAGCTGAAACTAAGACCCGTCTGTGAGGAAAGTTTGAGGAGTCAACAGAGGTATTACTCTGTACCTGCACGGGTCAAGGATGGTGAATGTGCCCTACTACCACAGACTGTCAGCTGATGCCCAGACTGCTTGTTGCAACAACCTATGCTAGCAACCAATCTGCGGTGTCTTCCTCCTGCACAACACGTGACTGCGTAGAGGAGATCCGACTTGTGTAAAGCTCACTAAGTGGCACCAGCAGACCATCCACCCTGACAGTGCAGGCTTGTTCTCGTGTGACCACCACAAGTCCAGACCACTGAAGAAGGCATTAGAAGGAGAACATTTCGAAGACAACACTGTGGACAAAGTACGCAGATGACTACTGGGGCTGCCAATTTCACTCTTCCATTAAGGAATCTGAAAGCTTATTATCCACTGGGCAAAATATACACTATATATATGAAGATAGCAACTGTTCTCGAAAGAACAGATGCCATTGATGACCGTGCAGCTTCTCTAGAATAAATGATAATTAATTGAAACTCTCAGCTGCCAACAACAACAACAGAACAAATTTTGGGAGTGGGTAAAGACAGCGACCAGTGGGTAAGTGAGTGAGGGAGAGGGAGAGAGAGAGAGAGAGAGAGAGAGAGAGAGAGAGAGAGAGAGAGAGAGATGGACTGTGGACCACAACAACAACAAGAACTTTTGGGATTAGGTAAAGACAGCGACCAGTGAGTGAGTGGGTGGAGTAGAGGGACAGAGCGGATACTGACCGAGCAGGACGCCGGCGGCGAGCAGCGCGATGAAGGGCCTGCGCCGGCCCCAGGGCAGGCGGCAGCGGTCGGACAGCGACCCCAACAGCGGCGTCACGAAGAAGCCGACCAGCGGGCTGAGCGCCCAGGCCAGCGTCATCAGGCGGTGCGCCACGCCGATCTGCAGCAGCGTCGGCGACACGAACGCCGTCTCGGCCGCATACGAGAACTCGATGCCCGCCACCGCCGCCGACACGCGCACCAGCTCGCAGAACGTCTTGCGCCTGCAGGCAGAGGCAGCGCAGCGTTAGTCGTCCCACCACGCCCTCCAGACGGGCCGGCAAGAGACTCCCAGAAAGACAGAGATGCAAATGGTTGGACAGAAAACAAGCAGCAAGGCAGTGGACAAGCACAGCCAGAAACAGAAAGGAGTCACTACCTGCACTAAAGAGTAGGCAGGATTCGAAGCTTAACATTAGTCGAGAATTCTGGTAACTAATTTTGGTGCAAATTTGCATATTAATTTAAAGCATGAGGTAAAATGAAAATGAGCATACGGCATAGTACGCCTGGAGGCTGAGGGAAGTTTGACCGCTGAGTGCAAGCCTTATTTGAGTTGACACCACATTGGGTGACTTGCGTGACAGAGATGATGAAGAGGACAACAACATGACACTCAGTCCCAGGGTGGAGAAAATCTGTGACCCGGCCAGGAATCGAACCCGGGCCCACTTGTGTGGGAGGCGAGCACGTTACCGCCCAGCTAAGCAGGTGGACAAGCTATGAGGTGAAGGTGGCTGAGGTACGTGGAGTGGAAGATACGAGCCAGTAATCGTGATGGACTCCGCGAGCATTGATTGTGTGAAACTTGTATACAGGCTGTTTCTGTAAGAGCGTGCAAAAATATAGCAGAACATAGAGGATGCTCCACTGAACACTTTGAGGTACGGAACCTGGGGTGGGAGGAGCCAGCTTAAGGACGTAGTAGGACCAAAACCACATTACTGCGAACTCTTTCATTCACTGCAAATACCATCAGTGACACAATGAATGTACCCGTTCTACTTTATCTTACAAAATGTGCTGAATCTGCCGGCCCCAAATCTCAGTGCAAGTGTGACAGCGGCAAATACGATTCTGATGCAGCCTGACAAATCTCCCTGGTGTCTTTCAAATCATGTGACAGGGAGCTACAATTGTGCCAACTAATTCCATCTCTGTATCCACTGGGGTCTTGCACACGAGTGACTTTAGATATCCCCACAGGAAATAGTCGAGGGGATTCAGATATGGTGGCCTGGCAGGGCACGGAATAGGACCTCCCCTTCCAACCCAGCGACCATAAAATACAACATTGGGACACTTGCAGACTTCCACACTGAAGTGAAACGGTCCACTGTCATGTCGTATCCACATCGTCCCGTGAACAACGAAAGGTATGTTCTCCGACAACTCACATGAACTTGCATGAACCTCAAGTAGAGGTGGCTATGGCCAGGTAGAATATATAGCCCAATGAGATTATCACCTACATATTCACAGGAAAACGTAGTTGATGGTGCGACTCTAGTACAGCGAGAGGGTTTTCCTCAACGCTCACGTGGCTTTTACTGCTGTTCAAAATACCATCATGATCAAATGAGACCTTGTCTGTAAACAGCACGACTTGGAGGAAGTCTGGTCGATGAATCCATTGATGGAGCAACCCCTAACACAATGCAATCCTTGATGGAAGTCAGTCACAAGCATTGTATAGACTCGCTGTGGGTGATAGGTGCAATTGTTGTTCGTGGAGTACTCGCCACACACTAGTATGTGTAGTGCCCATTTCACATGCAGTGGGGTCTGCTGCAATGCGTTCCAGCATCTCCTCTTCAAAATCGGATGTGCGAGTGGTCCTCATGTTGCCAGGTCCCTCGTTTCATCTTTCCAACCAATCAGTCTCCCACAATCCTCGATCGAGAGAAATAAACCCTCGTCATGACGGATGATGCCTGTTGGGTAATCGTTCTCTGTACAACCTTTCAGCAGTGAGAGCATTGCAACATGCATCCCCATACACATTGTGGATGTTAGTGAGTTCTGCGAAACTGTACCGGTGCTGCTTCATTGTACTTTACTGCACGTCTCTGAATACCAATGAGTAATAAATGGGTCTGTCATGATTCATAACACGTTCTGTCAGGGGTTACCTTAGACACAGGTAAAGTACACATAACCTGCATCATGACTCCACAGTAACCAGTCTTGTCCTCCATGTTTCGTTGCAGGAAATAGAGAATGTATACGTAAAGAAACAGCACAGTACCTGTAAACCTGTACATTTGTTAGTTGTAAATAAGCTGGAAAGCAGTAATGTTAGGCAAAGCAGTAGAAAAGTTTACATCCGTATCTCCGTATGGATGCTGGGTACTTTCCTGGCTCAATATTATGTAAAAATCAACACCTATGTCTTTCAGGCACTGTTTGTAAAGTATATGGTTCAGAGATTTTTTGTTGATATCAGATAATGCAGCACACTTTCTAAACAAATCAGAGGTGTTTGGAGTACTTTTGAACCTGCTTAGGGTTATTTTAAAAAACTACAAAGAAATTGATGCAATTTTTTTCCAAAATGCCTCCTCAAATTGAGGTACCATTTAATCCAATGTTATACATTTGAAGAAGACCAAATTTTTAACAGATATGCATGACATGATGGCTGAGGTACTGGACCAAATTAAATTCCATCTATTACGTATATCACAATGATAAAAAATATCACATCTCACATTTTAATTTTTATAATTTTTTTGTAATAAAAATGGTATTTTTTCTATAATTTAGTTGATTCTGCAATAAAGCTTAGGTCTACTACATAGGTATGGGCTATTGCAAGTTACAGAAAAAAATTAGAGCAATGCTTTATAAGCTTTAGGAAATACTTGTACCTAAATTCTGAAAAATACAGCTTATGGGAAATTGTGAAAGACGATATGAATGCCTCAGATCATTCTTGAAGCACAGTCTTCATCCTGCAGCATTTCTTCATCTCCAAGCTTCCTCTTGGCATTCCTTTTAGCACTTCTTGCTTCTTTGGTAACATGAAGAGCGAATTTTTCAGCTTCGTGCACCCATTGTCAGTCACACGCAAGCAATTAATCTTCCATATTAGAGCCACATTTTATGCCTAAATTTGCCAGGACTTTCAACCTTCCTATCACTCCATAATTGAAACATATCACTGCATCTAGTACACCAACTTTTAACGTATTTAGTCCTACAGCTTTACTGTATGATTACATGATGATGGCGTCCTCTTGGGTAAAATATTCCGGAGGTAAAATAGTCCCCCATTCGGATCTCCGGGCGGGGACTACTCAAGAGGATGTCGTTATCAGGAGAAAGAAAACTGGCGTTCTACGGATCGGAGCGTGGAATGTCAGATCCCTTAATCGGGCAGGTAGGTTAGAAAATTTAAAAAGGGAAATGGATAGGTTGAAGTTAGATATAGTGGGAATTAGTGAAGTTCGGTGGCAGGAGGAACAAGACTTCTGGTCAGGTGACTACAGGGTTATAAACACAAAATCAAATAGGGGTAATGCAGGAGTAGGTTTAATAATGAATAGGAAAATAGGAATGCGGGTAAGCTACTACAAACAGCATAGTGAACGCATTATTGTGGCCAAGATAGATACGAAGCCCACGCCTACTACAGTAGTACAAGTTTATATGCCAACTAGCTCTGCAGATGACGAAGAAATTGAAGAAATGTATGATGAAATAAAAGAAATTATTCAGATTGTGAAGGGAGACGAAAATTTAATAGTCATGGGTGACTGGAATTCGAGTGTAGGAAAAGGGAGAGAAGGAAACATAGTAGGTGAATATGGATTGGGGGACAGAAATGAAAGAGGAAGCCGCCTGGTCGAATTTTGCACAGAGCACAACATAATCATAACTAACACTTGGTTTAAGAATCATGAAAGAAGGTTGTATACATGGAAGAACCCTGGAGATACTAAAAGGTATCAGATAGATTATATAATGGTAAGACAGAGATTTAGGAACCAGGTTTTAAATTGTAAGACATTTCCAGGGGCAGATGTGGACTCTGACCACAATCTATTGGTTATGACCTGTAGATTAAAACTGAAGAAACTGCAAAAAGGTGGGAATTTAAGGAGATGGGACCTGGATAAACTAAAAGAACCAGAGGTTGTACAGAGATTCAGGGAGAGCATAAGGGAGCAATTGACAGGAATGGGGGAAATAAATACAGTAGAAGAAGAATGGGTAGCTTTGAGGGATGAAGTAGTGAAGGCAGCAGAGGACCAAGTAGGTAAAAAGACGAGGGCTAGTAGAAATCCTTGGGTAACAGAAGAAATATTGAATTTAATTGATGAAAGGAGAAAATATAAAAATGCAGTAAGTGAAACAGGCAAAAAGGAATACAAACGTCTCAAAAATGAGATCGACAGGAAGTGCAAAATGGCTAAGCAGGGATGGCTAGAGGACAAATGTAAGGATGTAGAGGCCTATCTCACTAGGGGTAAGATAGATACCGCCTACAGGAAAATTAAAGAGACCTTTGGAGATAAGAGAACGACTTGTATGAATATCAAGAGCTCAGATGGAAACCCAGTTCTAAGCAAAGAAGGGAAAGCAGAAAGGTGGAAGGAGTATATAGAGGGTCTATACAAGGGCGATGTACTTGAGGACAATATTATGGAAATGGAAGAGGATGTAGATGAAGATGAAATGGGAGATAAGATACTGCGTGAAGAGTTTGACAGAGCACTGAAAGACCTGAGTCGAAACAAGGCCCCCGGAGCAGACAATATTCCATTGGAACTACTGACGGCCGTGGGAGAGCCAGTCCTGACAAAACTCTACCATCTGGTGAGCAAGATGTATGAAACAGGCGAAATACCCTCAGACTTCAAGAAGAATATAATAATTCCAATCCCAAAGAAAGCAGGTGTTGACAGATGTGAAAATTACCGAACTATCAGCTTAATAAGTCACAGCTGCAAAATACTAACACGAATTCTTTACAGACGAATGGAAAAACTAGTAGAAGCCAACCTCGGGGAAGATCAGTTTGGATTCCGTAGAAACACTGGAACACGTGAGGCAATACTGACCTTACGACTTATCTTAGAAGAAAGATTAAGGAAAGGCAAACCTACGTTTCTAGCATTTGTAGACTTAGAGAAAGCTTTTGACAATGTTGACTGGAATACTCTCTTTCAAATTCTAAAGGTGGCAGTGGTAAAATACAGGGAGCGAAAGGCTATTTACAATTTGTACAGAAACCAGATGGCAGTTATAAGAGTCGAGGGACATGAAAGGGAAGCAGTGGTTGGGAAGGGAGTAAGACAGGGTTGTAGCCTCTCCCCGATGTTGTTCAATTTGTATATTGAGCAAGCAGTAAAGGAAACAAAAGAAAAATTCGGAGTAGGTATTAAAATTCATGGAGAAGAAATAAAAACTTTGAGGTTCGCCGATGACATTGTAATTCTGTCAGAGACAGCAAAGGACTTGGAAGAGCAGTTGAATGGAATGGACAGTGTCTTGAAAGGAGGATATAAGATGAACATCAACAAAAGCAAAACAAGGATAATGGAATGTAGTCTAATTAAGTCGGGTGATGCTGAGGGAATTAGATTAGGAAATGAGGCACTTAAAGTAGTAAAGGAGTTTTGCTATTTGGGGAGCAAAATAACTGATGATGGTCGAAGTAGAGAGGATATAAAATGTAGGCTGGCAATGGCAAGGAAAGCGTTTCTGAAGAAGAGAAATTTGTTAACATCCAGTATAGATTTAAGTGTCAGGAAGTCATTTCTGAAAGTATTCGTATGGAGTGTAGCCATGTATGGAAGTGAAACATGGACGATAAACAGTTTGGACAAAAAGAGAATAGAAGCTTTCGAAATGTGGTGCTACAGAAGAATGCTGAAGATTAGATGGGTAGATCACATAACTAATGAGGAAGTATTGAATAGGATTGGGGAGAAGAGAAGTTTGTGGCACAACTTGACCAGAAGAAGGGATCGGTTGGTAGGACATGTTCTGAGGCATCAAGGGATCACCAATTTAGTATTGGAGGGCAGCGTGGAGGGTAAAAATCGTAGAGGGAGACCAAGAGATGAATACACTAAGCAGATTCAGAAGGATGTAGGTTGCAGTAGGTACTGGGAGATGAAAAAGCTTGCACAGGATAGAGTAGCATGGAGAGCTGCATCAAACCAGTCTCAGGACTGAAGACCACAACAACAACAACAACAGTCCTACAAAAACATTCTTGGGTAATCTTTCCCATACACAATGGTTGAAACTTTCTTTTGTATTCTGAGTGCCCTCATGAAGACATTTACTAAGCAAACCAGGGTGACTCATGTCTCTAAACATTGGTTTTATTTCGTTCATAACAGACTTAGGAAGAGAATGCTTATGTTGGTTTATTTGACCACTTTTTTTTTTGATTTTTGGTAACCACGCCAGGACGCTGCTACTTTAGGGTAAAGTCCGTGAACGGGGTGGTCATCTGTGGACAACTTATGAAAGTAGGTGGCCCATACAGTTTTTATCATTGCTGTAACATCATTCAGAGGTGCAGTTTGTTTAATGGCCAGTCCATGATAACTCTGAAGAAGGTCTATTTCAGTTTCTGTCAATCTGCCTCGACCAGACAATTTCCATCAGATAGCAACTTTCATTTATAATAAAAAACTAAAAACCCGCCTCGATTGCGAAAACAGCACCTAGTGTTAAGTGTTAACCCAGGTTTCAGCGTAGATAACTACACCTTTTCTCTGCCTCGTGATGACTGGGTGTTGTGTGCTGTCCTTAGGTTAGTTAGGTTTAAGTAGTTCTAAGTTCTAGGGGACTGATGACCATAGATGTTAAGTCCCATAGTGCTCAGAGCCATTTGAACCATTTGAACTACACCTTCTTCAGAACAACAATAATACCCACAAGTGTCTAAGAAGACCTTTGTAAATGGCACTGGTGGGTTTTATTGTTGTTCTGAAGAAGGTGTAGTTATCTACGCTGAAACCTGGGTTAACACTTAACACTAGGTGCTTTTTTCGCAATCGAGGCGGGTTTTTAGATTTTAATATATTAACCAACGATTGCTGACACTCTGCGATGTTGAAGGTTCTTTCCTTTCATTTCTCTTTTCAGCTTCCTCAATCTGGCACCCATCCTCTTTTGCACTTGTCCACAACACGCCAGTTTTGTTAGCAAGGAGTCACCATAAACATTGAACTCGTTAATTTTATTGAAAGCTTTAGAGTTCCCATCGCCTAATTTTTAAATTTGGTAGACTATAGGTCATTTTTCATTTGAAACCTTAATATGTATATATCAATGTAATCAGGAAAGACTGTAGAATTTAATAACGTCATTTCAAAAAATTTCGATTTTTCCACCACTTATCAGTACCCTGTATCCTGTATCTGACCCAGGTTCCCCACCTCTGATTGTTCGATGGAGCATTCTAGATTCCCTGTAACATTTTTGCACGCTGTTGCGGAAACACCTGTATACAGGGCACACCAAAATTCTGCTTAGCAACTTCTAGTAGAGGGAACCGAGGAGACAACATTTTGGAACTCATGTCTGGAAACACATCGTTCCCTTGCTACAGGCGTTTGATAACTTGTTTGCTAGCGAGGTACGCAAATGGGTAACCATGCTGGGTGGTTGGATACGCCGGATTTTCTGATGTCATCTGACGTCTGACCTACATATCTGACACGGTTCGAGCCTCAATCACGTGACTCTGAGTGATGGAGCAACGTGGCAGAGTACACGTTTCCAGAATGCACTGACATGATCCTTCAGTACGGCTAAGCTCGCGGTAACGGAAGAGGTGCTCGTCACCTTTAAGACCGTCCTCCATAACGTACGCAACGGCCTTGCCGCAGTGGATACACCGGTTCCCGTGAGATCACCGAAGTTAAGCGCTGTCGGGCGTGGTCGGCACTGGGATGGGTGACCATTCAGCCACCATGCCCTGTTGCCATTTTTCGGGGTGCACTCAGCCTCGTGATGCCAATTGAGGAGCTACTCCACCGAACAGTAGCGGCTCCGGTCAAAGAAAACCATCATAACGACCGGGAGAGCGGTGTGCTGACCACACGCCCTTCTATCCACATCCTCAGTGAGGATGATACGGCGGTCGGATGATCCCGATGGGCCACTTGTGGCCTGAAGACGGAGTGCTCCATAACGTACATCACACCATTTTCGTCACAATTGCACAAAGCCTTCGAGAAATCCGTACCTTCACGGCCAGCAGGAGCGGCTGCGGTGGAGCAAACAGAAGCCGCGCACGTAAATTAATGTAAACAACTGTTTTGTGAAAAATGATTAAGTTTCCTTTCTGTTTGTTTGATTATTAATGAGTGGAATTGTATACAGGCGATGTACTTTCACTCGTAAAAGTGGTCGCGTTACCGACTTGGGTTTCCAATGGTTGTAGCACGGAAAATATACGTTACAGACATGGATTCCCAATCAAAATACTACCTTCTCTCTACAAGTCCTAAAGTTGTATTTGGTTTTTCTGTCAGAAATAAAGAAATGAGTGTTTCAGCACATTTGGAAATTTAATTCCATGGGGGTGAAATAATGGGTGAAAGCTCTTTTTGAAAATATATCGTTATTAAAGAACTACTAAAGTATGTTTAAAGCTACATCTATGAACGTTGGTATCTAACTTCTCGGTTACAAATAAAAGATGTTTTTGAAAATTGAACCCCTAAGAGAGTAAAATAGGGAATGAGATTTTTTACGTAAATATTTTATTATGAAACTATTTTAAAGCTAAATCTATAAAAATTTAAATTTGGCTTCCCAGTTAGAAACAAAAAAACGTTTCACTGTTTTTGAAAATTAGTCCCCAAAGGGGACGAAAATTTTTGTGGAAATATTTCATTGTGCAAGTATTTCTGAAGATAAATCTATAAAAATTTGTGTTTGGCTTCTTTGTTAGAAATAAAACATACACATGTCAATGTTTTTGCAAATTCAACCCCGAAGGGGTAAAAAAGGATCAGACATTCACTGAATCATCACTGTCCAGTCCAAACCGCTAAGAATAGAAACTTGAAAGTTGGAGAGGGTGTGGATCTTATATTGTAGTTATCGTTTAAGAAGCGATTGTCTGAAATTCCACTCCTAAGGGGGTGAAATAGGCGATGAAAGGCTTTTTGAAAGTGTGCCCCTATTAAGGGAATTTAGGAGCTAGAACTAATAAAACTGGTTTCTCAGTCAGAAAATAAAAAATACGTGTTTCAGCAATTTTGGAAATTCAAGCGCTAAGGGGGTAAAATAGTGGCTTATTTTTTTCAATAAATAATTGAAAAGTACAAGTAAGGCTACGTCTATGACAGTTGGTATTTGACTTGTCGATTAGAAACAAAAAAAAATACGTTTTCAGTGTTTCTGGTCATTCAGCCCCTAAGGTAGTGCAACAAGGGATGAAAATTTTTAAGAAAATATTAGGTTACATTAAAAAATTAAAGCTATATATACGAAAGTTACTATTTCACTTCTTGGTTCGATAAAAAGAAATATTCGTCAGGGGTAAAAGTTTCTATAGAACGCTGCGCTGCGTTCGGCAACGCCTGTATAAGACAAGTGTCTGGCACAGTTGTCAGATCGGTTACTGCTGCTACAATGGCAGGTTATCAAGATCCGAGTGAGTTTGAGCGTGGCGTTATAGTCAGCGCACGAACGGTGGAACAGGGGACTGTTCAAGTTGGTGGAGACTCTGTAATGGTGTTTGGCGTGTGGAGTTGGAATCCTCTCTGATCACCTGCATCCATGCATGTCCATTGTGCATTCCGAGGGACTTGCGACATTCCAGATCCAGTAGCGGTACACAGCTGATCTCTTTGTGGCGTTTCTTAGATTACGTTACATACACTTAAAATTGTGTAACGAGTGTATTGGTACATGTACCCACGATGTTTGGCCCTCTTGACCGAGAAGTACTACGAAAGAACATAGCATCTTTGCGGATAAGAATACTGAAGGAAAGGTTCAAGTTACAGGGTGTTTCAAAAATGACCGGTATATTTGAAACGGCAATAAAAACTAAACGAGCAGCGATAGAAATACACCGTTTGTTGCAATATGCTTGGGACAACAGTACATTTTCAGGCAGACAAACTTTCGAAATTACAGTAGTTACAATTTTCAACAACAGATGGCGCTGCGGTCTGGGAAACTCTATAGTACGATATTTTCCACATATCCACCACGCGTAGCAATAATATGGCGTAGTCTCTGAATGAAATTACCCGAAACCTTTGACAACGTGTCTGGCAGAATGGCTTCACATGCAGATGAGATGTACTGCTTCAGCTGTTCAATTGTTTCTGGATTCTGGGGGTATACCTGGTCTTTCAAGTGTCCCCACAGAAAGAAGTCACAGGGGTTCATGTCTGGCGAATAGGGAGGCCAATCCACGCCGCCTCCTGTGTGTTTCGGATAGCCCAAAGCAATCACATGATCATCGAAATATTCATTCAGGAAATTAAAGACGTCGGCCATGCGATGTGGCCGGGCACCATCTTGCATAAACCACGAGGTGTTCACAGTGTCGTCTAAGGCAGTTTGTACCGCCACAAATTCACGAAGAAAGTCCAGATAGCGTGATGCAGTAATCGTTTCGGAACTGAAAAATGGGCCAATGATTCCTTTGGAAGAAATGGCGGCCCAGACCAGTACTTTTTGAGGATGCAGGGACGATGGGACTGCAACATGGGGCTCTTCGGTTCCCCATATGCGCCAGTTCTGTTTATTGACGAGGCGATCCAGGTAAAAATAAGCTCCGTCAGTAAACCAAATGCTGCCCACATGCATATCGCCGTCATCAATCCTGTGCACTATATCGTTAGTGAATGTCTCTCGTGCAGCAATGGTAGCGGCGCTGAGGGGTTGCCACGTTTGAATTTTGTATGGATAGAGGTGTAAACTCTGGCGCATGAGACGATACGTGGACGTTGGCGTCATTTGGAACGCAGCTGCAACACGGCGAACGGAAACCCGAGGCCGCTGTTGGATCACCTGCTGCACTAGCTGCGCGTTGCCCTCTGTGGTTGCCGTACGCGGTCGCCCTACCTTTCCAGCACGTTCATCCGTCACGTTCCCAGTCCGTTGAAATTTTTCAAACAGATCCTTTATTGTATCGCTTTTCGGTCCTTTGGTTACATTAAACCTCCGTTGAAAACTTCGTCTTGTTGCAACAACACTGTGTTCTAGGCGGTGGAATACCAACACCAGAAAAATCCTCTGTTCTAAGGAATAAACCATGTTGTCTACAGCACACTTGCACGTTGTGAACAGCACACGCTTACAGCAGAAAGACGACGTACAGAATGGCGCATCCACAGACTGCGTTGTCTTCTATATCTTTGACATCACTTGCAGCGCCATCTGTTCTTGAAAATTGTAACTACTGTAATTTCGAAAGTTTGTCTGCCTGAAAATGTACTGTTGTCCCAAGCATATTGCAACAAACGGTGTATTTCCATCGCTGCTCGTTTAGTTTTTATTGCCGTTTCAAATATACCAGTCATTTTTGAAATACCCTGTATATACGGAACCAATGGAAAAGAGCTTGCCTAATCCATGCATAGGGGGTGCAGTCCTACCAGCGGATAAATCCTGTTGGAGCACGAAAATGGAGAACATGTTCCTCTTTAAATGGCTCTGACAGAAATGTGGAGAACCGGCTGTCTCAATTCTCATTCCGCCTTCATCACCAAAAATTTTGGCCTGCGGACACATTTGTGCTCTTTGAACACACAAAATTCTAAATCCTTTTCCCCAGTCTCTATTTGCAGTTGTGCCTTCACACTCAGCACCTGCCTCTCACTGCCACGTCTCTCGCCCATTATTTCCCCCATAGATTTACGATACGTCCAACAGCCACTGACTCCTCCCTCACTCCTTTTCTAGTCACTTCCCATCTCCACCCAATCTCGGCAGCTCGAAAAATTCTGGAGGTCCTACCTGTTTTTTCCCTGTACCCATGTGTTTAAAATTTTGGTCCAAATTGCGTCCTTTCCTATACCTATGTGATAAACTTCGCTGATCTGGGACGGTCCCGATTCGCCCCTCTCCTCACATGCCTATGTATGGTCTACACTCATTTCGATTTTTCATTGCCGCTGTCTCCCCTCTTTTTGCTCCCACTGCTTGTATCTCCATCTCTCTCTCTCTCTTCTCTTTTACTGCCACTTTCTCCCACTGACTTCCAGTATCTCCCCCCCCCCCCCCTCTCTCTCTCTCGCTGTCACTGCTATTCTCTCCATCCATCTCTCTTTCTCTTTCACTGCCACTCTGTCTGTCTGATCGTCACCGTCCCTTCTCTCTTTCTCTCCCACTGGTTGTTTCTCCTCTCTCTTCCCCGCCACTTTCTCTCTGCCACCCTCTGTCGGCACACAAAACTGTGAATACGCTTAACACCAAAATCTTTGGTGAACGTGCAGGACTGGGGACTGAGACACGCGGTTCCCCATTTTTCTGCCAGGGTCTTTTACAGACGAACACATTCGCCTTACTATCTCCAACAGGAGCTTTTTTCCACAGGTTCCCATTTTTTCTGTGCTGCAGCAGGGTGTGCTCCTTATATAAAAGCAAAGTTTTCACAATTTATTTTTAGACTTCGTCACATTTACATACTTCAACACATACATTGAAACTCCAAACAAACTGGTATAGGCATGCGAATTCTAATACGTAGCTACGTAAACAGGCAGGATACGGCGCTGCAGTCAGCAACGCCTATATAAGACAACAAGTGTCGCCACAGTTATTAGATCGGTTACTGCTGCTACAAGATTCAAGTGAGTTTGAACGTGGTATCATAGTCGGCGCCCGAAAATAGTGCAAATGGCTCTGGGCACTATGGGACTTAATATCTGAGGGCATCAGTCCACTAGAACTTAGAACTATATAAACGCAACTAAACTAAGGACATCACACACATCCATGCCCGAGGCAGATTCGAACCTGCGACCGTAGCAGACGCTCGGCGCCCGAGTGATGGGTCAACACATCTCCGAGATAGTGATGAAGCGGGGATTTTCCTGTACGATGATTTCACGACTGTAGATCAGAAATCCGGTAAAACATCAAATCTGCGACATTGCTGTGGCCGAAAGAAGATCCCGCAAGAATGGGACCAACGACGACTGAAGAGAATCGTTCAACATGACAGAAGTGCAACCCTTCCGCAAATTGCTGCAGCCTTCACGCATTAAGGCCTACATGTGACATTAATAGACTTCTCTAGTCCAGGAATGCCCTTTTTCCAGTGCTAGTCTGCATCTGATGTCCTCCTCAATCCGTCCATCATTGATTATTTTGCTGCCTAGGTAGCAGAATTCCTTAACTTCATCTACTTCATGACCACCAATCCTGATGCTAAGTTTGTCGGTGTTCTCATTTCTGATATTACACATTACTTTCGTCGTTCTTCGATTTACTCTCAATCCATATTCTGTACTCATTAGACTGTTCGTTCCATTCAGCATATCATGTAATTCTTCTTCACCTTCACTCACGATAGCAATGTCATCAAAGAATCTTATCACCGATATCCTTTCACCTTTAATGCCACTCCTGGACCTTTGTTTTATTTCCATCATTGCTTCTTCGATGTACATATTGAACAATACGAGCGAAAGAGTACATCCGTGTGTTAGATATAGGCAGCCCACAAAGTCGTGGTGGAATTGGCGCTTGTACTGTTAAGGTCTTCTTTTGAGGAAACTGGCTGGATTTGAGGAGCGCGGATGTCTTTAAAAAATGGTTCAAATGGCTCTGAGCACTATGCGACTTAACTTCTTAGGTCATGAGTCGTCTGGAACTTAGAACTAATTAAACCTAACTAACCTAAGGACATCACACACATCCATGCCGGAGGCAGGATTCGAACCTGCGACCGTAGCGGTCGCTCGGCTCCAGACTGTAGCGCCCAGAACCGCACGGCCACTCCAGCCTGCGCGGATGTCTTCCATTGTACTGCATCAGCTGGATCATTCTGGAGACAACGATACACTGAGTACTGCAGTAAATCGGTCATCTTGCCAAAGTAAGATGTTGCAGGCAGAAGAACAGTATCGTTTCCCTTTGTCAGCAGGTAAAATCGCTGTTTCTGTGTCTTCTCTTGAGCAACGGAGAGCTTTCCTCTCTTCAGTGTTGATGTTCTGCTTCGGGGCGGACGTCCTGGTTACGGCCCTGAAAGCCTCTCGGCCTTTTTCTTCAGCAGTCACCCTCGGAAGTTTGCTCAACGATGCTGACTGTGGTGTGCGTACCGTAAGACCTCGTCGCTCTAACGAAGTAGGCGAGTGTCAGCAATATGTCTCGTGGTCTTATCGTGGCGTGTTTATCTTCCGTCGTTAGGTCAGACGATAGAAATGCCACTTGCACGCTTAGAGTAGCAGATTGACGGTGACCAACTTTAAACAGAACTTGATTAATTTTCACACACATTTACTAAAATAATAACAAGCATAAAAATTACTTAACTTGGTTCTGGATGCTATTTACAATTGACAATCTGAAGTTCCTTTGGTATTGGTACGTTAATCTTATTCTCACATATATCACTGATACTTGACAAAAGTGTCTATACATTTATCTTCATGGCTATGTACAAGAATATAGTAATCTTATTAAGCGCAGACTGAATCTTGACTATATACTGGTGCAGGCAAATGTAGAGCTCGTACAGACTGGTACAGACTGGTGCAGACAAATGCAGAGTGACTAATCGGAGATCTGTACACTCGTTATAATACCTCACGCCTTCATGTATCACTGCGTGAGTGTGATCCGCTAGGAGAAAAGGTCCTACGTAAGCAGGAATCTCATTGGCTGCGTTACATATTAATACTCGCATCGGCGGAAGCAGAATTTGGTCCGTCTCTATGGCAGCGCCATCTCGTAGTGCGGAGATGGACGAGCGCTGCGCCTGCGCTGTTGTGCTTAGCGGGGCGCGCTCTATTGGGAACGTTGTGTACGCGCTGACTACGCAGAACTATGTACACAAGACTGACGAAATCCTCGATAGACAAGGTCTTTGGAGTGGCCCCTAAATGTAGTCCCTTCTCCAACACCGATATCGCAGCGTCACTCAATCGTTTATCTGTGAGATTAAACACAGTACATCCAGACGGTTTACATTCTTGCGATGATTGGCGTGTAAGGCGATGGAACTTGGAGGTTTGACTCGCCTCAGCCTGCTGCCTCGTCCAGTGCGAAACCGACCGTGTAGCGTCGTCCACCCGATCCAAAAAATCCGCTGACGCACGCGACGAGATGTCCAGATGTAGTCAAAGCGAACTGCTCGAGACTAAGTCTAATTCTCGTTTGCTGTAACGGATTCTTTCTCTCACCAGAGCCGTGTTGGCTCCTGGCGGCCTGCACAGTCTGTATAATGAGTGAACTCAGGGAATGTCGGTATAGTTTGGGAGTCCTGACATCTCAGTAAAAACGCGAAGGACGACAACAGTCTGTTTCTCTGGTTGCGCAGTTTATCGAACTAGCGCGTTCTGTTAACAGCCTCCTTCCCGTAAAGATACCAGATGTGCTGTTTGTGACTTTCCCGACTTAGTAGTGAAAATGGTTCAAATGGCTCTGAACACTATGGGACTCAACACCTGCGGTCATCAGTCCACTTGAACTTAGAACTGCTTAAACCTAACCAACCTAAGGACTTCACACACATCCATGCCCGAGGCAGCATTCGAACCTGCGACCGTAGCGGTCGCGCGGTTCCAGAATGAAGTGCCTAGAACCGTTCAGCCACACCGGCCGGCACTTAGTAGTAACTTCTTCATTGGTTCACGGGCGTCGCGTTGGGTAATGTTGTGGAAGTTGCACAATATTTCTACGAGACAACTACTCGTTATCTTCAAGTGCTTACTGATTTGTTGCTGCAGTGGCTCGCCGATATTTAAATCTACACTCATGTTCATAAATTAAGGATAATGCTGATACATGGTAAAACAACGCTCTGGTGGGCGGTTTGCGGGTTTATATCCCCTTGGTTTATGACCATGCTATGAATTAGACCTGCGGTCGTCGCACGGTGGCGCTGGCAGCAGTCCACATACGCACAGGTGTGTTGGTGCATGTCAGAGTACAGTGCAGCGAGTAAGTGTGTAGACGTTTTCAGACGTGCTAAAGGTGACTGTGTTTTGGAGATGGCTCAAAGAACACATACTGATGACGTGAGGGGTAGAATACTAGCCGGCCGCGGTGGTCTAGCGGTTCTAGGCGCTCAGTTCGGAACCGCGCGACTGTTACGGTCGCAGGTTCGAATCCTGCCTCGGGCATGGATGTGTGTGATGTCCTTAGGTTAGTTAGGTTTAAGTAGTTCTAAGTTCTAGAGGACTGATGACCACAGATGTTTAGTCCCATAGTGCTCAGAGCCATTTGAACCAATACTAGGGCGACTGGAGACTGGTCAAACACAGCAGGTCGTAGCACGGGCCCTCCATATCCCACAAACTGTAATCTCAAGATTATGGCAACGATTCCAGCAGACAAGAAACGTGTCCAGGCGCTACAGTACGGGACATCCACAGTGTACAACACCACAAGGACACCGATATCTCACCATCAGTGGCCGTAGACGGCCACGGAGAACTGCAGGTAGCGTTGCTCGGGACCTTACCGCAGCCACTGGAACAGTTGTCTCCAGACACACAGTCTACAGACGACTGAACAGACACGGTTTATTCGCCTGGAGACCTACAACGTGCATTCCACCGACCCCTGGTCACAGGAGAGCCCGTACAGCCTGGTGTCAAGAACACAATACACGGTCACTGGAACAGTGGTCCCAGGTTATGTTCATGGACGAGTCCAGGTAAAGTCTGAACAGTGATTTTCATCTGGCGTGAACCAGGAACCAACCCCTTGAAAGGGACCTGTATGGAGGTCGTGGTTTGATGGTGTGGCGTGGGATTATGATTGGTGCACGTACACCTCTGCATGTCTTAGACAGAGGAACTGTAACAGGTCAGATGTATCGGGACGTCATTTTGCACCAGTATGTCCGCCTTTTCGGGGGTGCAGTGGGTCCCACCTTACCCCTGATGGATGATAAAGCACGGTCCCACCGAGCTGCCATCGTGGAGAAGTACCTTGAAACAGATGGAATGGCCTGCCTGTTCTCCAGACCTAAACACCATCGAGCACGTCTGGGATGCTATCGGTCGACGCATCGCCGCATATCTTCAAACCTCTACCACACTTCCAGAGCTCCGACATGCACTGGTGCAAGAATGGGAGGCTATACCCCAGCAGCTGGTCGACCACCTGATCCAGAGTATGCCAACCCGTTGTGAGGCCTGTGTACATGTGCATGGTGATCATATCTCATATTGATGTCGGGGTACATGCGCAGGAAACAGTGGCTATTTGTAGCACATGTGTTTCGGGACGGTTTTCTCAACTTATCACCAATACCGTGGGCTTGCAGATCTGTCTCGTGTGTTTTCCCTACGTGCCTATGCTATTAGCTCCAGTTTTGTGTAGTGACACGTTGTGTGGCACCACATTCTGCAGTTATCCTTAATTTATGAGCATGAGAGATTACACAGATTTTCCGCCAGCCACCATGCGGTGCGTGGCGGAGGGTACCCTGTACATGTCATTCCCCTCCATTTCCAGTCATAAATAGAGAGAAAAGTGACTGTCTGAATGCCTCCGTGTGAGCCCTAAATTCTCGTATCTTATCTTCGTCGTCCTTATGCGCAATGTATGTTGGCGGCAACAGAATCGTTCGGCAGTCAGCTTCAAATGCCGGTTCTCTAAACTTTCTCAATAGAGTTGCTCGAAAAGAAAATCACCTTCCGGACGGATTCCCATTTGAGTACCCAAAGCATCTCCGTAACACGTGTTGTTCGAACCTACCGGTAACAAATCTAGCAGCCCGCTGCTGAATTGCTTCGATGTCTTCCTTCAATGCGACCTGGTGCGGATCCCAAAGCCGGCCGGAGTGGCCGTGCGGTTCTAGGCGCTGCAGTCTGGAGCCGAGCGACCGCTACGGGCGCAGGTTCGAATCCTGCCTCGGGCATGGATGTGTGTGATGTCCTTAGGTTAGTTAGGGTTAATTAGTTGTAAATCCTAGGCGACTGATGACCTCAGAAGTTAATTCGCATAGTGCTCAGAGCCATTTGAACCATTTTTGAACGGATCCCAAACACTCGAGCAGCACTCAAGAATAGGTCGCACCAGCGCCTAAATGCGGTCTCCTCTACAGGTGAACCACTCTTTCCTAAAATTCTCCCAATAAACCAAAGTCTTCTTCTTCTTCAGTCGTGTGGCTAGGGCCTCCCGTCGGGTAGACCTTTCACCTGGTGCAAGTCTTTCGATTTGACGCACTTCGGCGCCTTGCGTGTCAATGGGATGAAATGATGATGATAAGGACAACACAACACCCAGTCCCTGAGCGGATAAAATCTCCGACCCAGCTGGGAATCGAACGAGGGCCGTTAGGCATGACATTCCGTCGCGCTGACCACTCAGCTACCGGGGGAAGACAACCGAAGTCGATTATTCGCCTTCCATACCACAGTTCTCTCATGCTGATTCCATCTCATATCGCTTTGCAGCGTTACGCCCAGATACTTAAATGACTTGACTGTTTCAAGCAGGACACAAGTAATGCTGTATCCGAACATTACAGGTTTTTTCGCCCCACTCGTAAACATTGGACGATCGAACAGTGGAAAAACGTTGTGTGGAGTGAAGAATCACGGTACACAATGTGGCGATCCGATGGCAGGCTGAGGGTATCGGGAATGCCCCGTGAACGTCATCTGCCAGCGGGTGTAGTGCCAACAGTAAAATTCGGGTCTGCAGCTCGTAGTCGTGCGGTAGCGTTCTCGCTTCCCACGCCCGGGTTCCCGGGTTCGATTCCCGGCGGGGTCAGGGACTTTCTCTGCCTCGTGATGAATGGGTGTTGTGTGACGTCCTTAGTTAGGTTTAAGTAGTTCTAGGTTCTAGGCGACTGATGACCATAGATGTTAAGTCCCATAGTGCTCAGAGCCAGTAAAATTCGGGGACGGTTGTGTTACGGTGTGGTCGTGTTTTTCATGGGGGTGGGGGGCTTGCACCTCTTGCTGTGTTACGTGGCACTATCACAGCATCTACATACATACCCCGCAATCCACCATACGGTGCGTGGCGGAGGGTACCTTGTACCACAACTAGCATATTCTCTCCCACTCCCAAACAGAACGAGGGAAAAATGACTGCCTATAAGCCTCTGTACGAGCCCTAATCTCTCTTATCTTATCTTTGCGATCTTTCCGCGAAATGTAAGTCTTTCCGCGAAATGTAAGTTGGCGGCAGTAAAATTTTACTGCAGTCAGCCACAAATGCTGGTTCTCAGTAGCGATTCACGAAAAGAACGCCTCCTTTCCTCCAGAGACTCCCACCCGAGTTCCTGAAGCATTTCCGTAACACTCGCGTGATGACCAAACCTACCAGTAACAAATCTAGCGGCCCGCCTCTGAGTTGCTTCTATGTCCTCCCTCAATCCGACCTGATAGGGATCCCAAACGCTCGAGCAGTACTCAAGAATAGGTCGCACCAGCGTTCTATAAGCGGTCTCCTTTACAGATGAACCACATCTTCCCAAAATTCTACCAATAAACCGAAGACGACTATCCGCCTTCCCCACAACTGCCATTACATGCTTGTCCCACTTCATATCGCTCTGCAATGTTACGCTCAAATATTTAATCGACGTGACTGTGTCAAGCGCTACACTACTAATGGAGTATTCAAACATTACGGGAGTTTTTTCCTATTCATCTGCATTAATTTTCATTTATCTATATTTAGAGTGAGCTGCCATTCTTTACACCAATCACAAATCCTGTCCAAGTCATCTTGTATCCTCCTACAGTCACTCAACGACGACACCTTCCCGTACACCACAGCGTCATCAGCAAACAGCCGCACATTGCTAAGCACCCTATCCAAAAGATCATTTACGTAGATAGAAAACAACAGCGGACCTACCACACTTCCCTGGGGCAATCCAGATGGTACCCTCATCTCCGATGAACACTCACCACTGGCCTACATTGATGTTTTAAGCACCTTCTTTGTCCCCACTGTTGAAGAGCAGTTCGAGGATAGCGACTGCATCTTTCAACACGATCGAGCACCTGTTCGTAATGCACGGCCTGTGGCGGAGTGGTTACACGACAATAACATCCCTGTAATGGACTGACCTGCATAGTGTCTTGACCTGAATCCTAAAGAACACCTTTGGGATGTTTTCGAAGACTTCGTGGCAGGCCTCACCGACTGACATCCTTACCTCTCCTCAGTGCAGCCCTCCGTGAAGAATGGGCTGCCATTCCACAAGAAAGCTTCCAGCACATGATTGAACGTATGCCTGCGAGAGTGGAAGCTGTCATCAAGGCTAATGGTGGGTCAACACCATACTGAATTCCAGCATTGCCGATGGAGGGCACCACGAACTTGTGAGTCATTTTCAGGCAGGTGTCCGGATACTTTTGATCACATAGTGTACTTGGCGCGAAATACAACGAGAACAGTCACCAGGTACTGTCACGCCAGATGCTATATGTTTACGTTAGGACAACGTAGGCGAATTTCAAAACAGAAATCTTACAAAACAGCTGTCATAATAATCAAGAAATTGCTAGTTTGTCTAAAACTGACGTGGTGAGACCGTGGCTGTGTACAATTAATGTAGGTTAGTTCTTACAAAGAAGAAAACAGCAACCAGCCACTATTAATACTGCTATTTATTTAGGTAAATAGCGCCGTTACCGGTTTCGAACTGGCAAGTTCATCATCAGACGGCTGTTCACATGATTTTCAAGATACACTTTACATTATCGTTTGTTTCCGATTTTTATTATTCCACTGTGGCGAAGTATTTCACCAAAAATCTGGGTTGCCAAATCAGTCAAACGAATTGTCCAGAATAATATTCAAACCAGTGGGGAACAACTGCGGCCTGGTGACGTATTTACGTACAAGAAGTCCATTAGTGACTCCAGATGCTCGATGCAAACACAGCCCAAATTTCAGTCATGTTCAAATTATTAGACTAAAGATATACACTACTGGCCATTAAAATTGCTACACCAAGAAGAAATGCAGATGATAAACGGGTATTCATTGGACAAATATATTGATTTAGTACTGACATGTGATTACATTTTCACGCAATTTGGGTGCATAGATCCTGAGAAATCAGTACCCAGAACAACCACCTCTGGCCGTAATAACGGCCTTGATACGCCTGGACATTGAGTGAAACAGAGCTCGGATGGCGTGTACACGTACAGCTGCCCATGCAGCTTCAACACGATACCACAGTTCTTCAAGAGTAGTGACTGGCGTATTGTGACGAGCCAGTTGCTTGGCCACCATTGACCAGACGTTTTCAATTGGTGAGAGATCTGGAGAATGTGCTGGCCAGGGCAGCAGTCGAACATTTTCTGTATCCAGAAAGGCCCGTATAAGACCTGCAACATGCGGTCGTGCATTACCCTGCTGAAATGTAGGGTTTCGTAGGGATCGAATGAAGGGTAGAGCCACGTGTCGTAACCCATCTGAAATGTAACGTCCACTGTTCAAAGTGCCGTCAATGCGAACAAGAGGTGACCGAGACGTGTAACCAATGGCATCCCATACCATGACGCCGGGTGATACGCAAGTATGGCGATGACGAATACACGATTCCAATGTGCGTTCACCGCTCTGTAGCTAAACACGGATGCGACCATCGTGATGCTGTAAACAGAACCTGGATTCATCCGAAAAAATGGCGTTTCGCCATTCGTGCACCCAGATTCGTCGCCGAGTACACCATCGCAGGCGCTCCTGTCTGTAATGCAGCGTCAAGGGTAACCGCAGCCACGGTCTCCGAGCTGATAGCCCATGCTGGTGCAAACGTCGTCGAACTGTTCGTGCAGATGGTTGTTGTCTTGCAAACGTCCCCATCTGCTGACTTAGGAATTGAGACGTGGCTGCATGATCCGTTACAGCCATGCGGATAAGATGCCTGTCATCTCGACTGCTAGTGATACGAGGCCGTTGGGATCCAGCACGGCGTTCCGTATTACCCTCCTGAACCCACCGATTCCATATTCTGCTAACAGTCATTGGATTTCTACCAACGCGAGCAGCAATGTCGCGATACGATAAACCGCAATTGCGATAGGCTACAATCCGATCTTTATCAAAGTCGGAAACATGATGGTACGCATTTCTCCTGCTTACACGAGGCATCACAACAACGTTTCACCAGGAAACGCCGGTTAACTGCTGTTTGTGTATGAGAAATCGGTTGGAAACTTTCCTCATGTCAGCACGTTTTAGGTATCGCCACCGGCGCCAACCTCGTGTGAATGCTCTGACAAGCTAATCATTTGCATATCACAGCATCTTCTTCCTGTCGGTTAAATTTCGTGTATGTAGCACGTCATCTTCGTGCTGTAGCAATGTTAATGACCAGTAGTGTAGATTATATTTGTACATTCAACACTTTGTATGCATGGCTTTGTTCTTAATCAACATTTTTATCCTGTTTGGCATAGTTTTTTATTAACTTTTCCCATGAGATTTTAACACCATTGTCATGGTATTCGATTTCCTCTACTTTCGCCATGAGATCTTGTTTGGTGGTTAGTGTAAAAATCCTTAAACTCTGTTTCACAATAGCGGTATAAATTTTAATTGGGTTCATATCAGGGCTATTCCCTGGCCAGGGCAACACTTTCAGTTGCTGTTCTTCAAAATACTTGGATGCTCTTTTGGCTTTGTGGCACGGTGCCCCATCATGCATAAAAATGGCAGCTTTTTTAGGAAACCACTCATTTATTTGGGGGAGAATAGTTCCTTTTCAAGGATTCCTTTATATTATTCTTGCCTCATTGTCCCTTCAACAATGTTTAATCTGCCAGGACCTTTCCCAGACATCACACTCCAGACCATAACGGAAGTTGGATGCTTCACACACTGCTGCACACACTCAGCTTTGAACTTCTCCAGGTCAGCGACGAATATACTGACTGCTTTCTTCCATCACAGTGAATGCAGGTTCATCAGTGAAGCATTCCTGAAGCATGTGTATAAAATTGCCAGTTAGAAGAGTTGAGAATAGTAGCATAGCAGACCTCAACACTACCAAAATTCAAATGTGCATTTCCTCACTATCAATACATCACAATTTCACGACAAAACTCCTAACTTTAGAGATGAGACCCACTTAATTTACCATATCATTGCATACATCTTGGCCCATTCCTCACTTGTCCACACCTGAAGTTGTTTAACCCACTACAATCTTTTGGTTTTCATGGTAGGTGTGATTTTCTGTTTTTTTTTTCCACATTCAAACAGACTCCTCCTCACTGTCGCAGGACCGAGCGAGGTGGCGCAGTGGTTAGCACACTGGACTCGCTTTCGGGAGGACGACGGTTCAATCCCGTCTTCGGCCATCCTGATTTAGGTTTTCCGTGATTTCCCTAAATCGTTTCAGGCAAATGCCCGGATGGTTCCTTTGAAAGGGCACGGCCGATTTCCTTCCCAATCCTTCCCTAACCCGAGCTTGCGCTCCGTCTCTAATGACCTCGTTGTCGACGGGACGTTAAACACTAACAACCACCACCACCACCACTGTCGCAGGTGAAGCTTCAACATCCAAACCTCTCAGCTGATGGCTCATGTCTGTAGAAATATGTTTACACTCAATTGTTGCCATTTGAAAAGTCTTCTCATTGTTCTAGGACTGATTTTCCTTCTACATCCCCATTTTCCTATCTTGTTTGGGTTGTACTCACCACCTTTATGTACTGTAACTTTGATTTTTCTGACAGTTTTCTGTGATATTCTCATTCTGTCAGCAATTTCTTGCTGTGTATAACGATTTTCAGCAAGAAGTGCTACCACAGCCGAAACTTTCCGAGGTGAAACATCTTTTGTGTTCCCCATAACCTCGGTTTCTTTGTAAACTTCACGATTTATTCCTATAGCTAAAACGTGCGAGTTCACAACCTATATAATATCTTGTTAATGTAGCAAGAAGATGATAGAATAAATAACAAAATGAACTACATCACAGAAACATAAAACATTACTGTAAACACAGTTTCGAAGCATGTACACAGTGGAAAAATGACAGTGATCTGTCGGTTGCTTGGAACGGAATTTTCGTGTCATCAATCAAAAAATTAAAACAAATCAGTTATTACCCTTTTTTCTCCTATTTTTACACCAGAAAACTTACGAGTATCAAAAATAATCGTTTAGTCTAATCTACATCTACATCTACATATATACTCCGCTAACCACTAAGCGGTGTATGGCGGAGAGCAGAATTCGCGTCAAATTCATATTTCCCCCCCCCCCCCCCCTGTTCCACTCGTGGATCGCGCGAGGGAAAAGCGACTGTCTGAACGCCTCAGTAAGAGCTCGTATTTCCCTTATCTTTGAATTGTGATCATGGTGCGATTTGAAAGTTGGTGGTAATAATATAACCTCTACATCCTCGTCGAAGATTGGATTTCGGAATTTAGTGAGCAGCCCCTTCTGTTTAGCGTGTCGTCTATCTGCAAGTGTGTCCCACTTCAAACTTTCTATGAGATTTGTAACGCTCTCGCGATGGCTAACGGTATCAGCCACAAATCTTGCTGCTCTTCTTTGGACCTTCTCAATTTCTTGAATCAGACCCATCTGGTAAGGGTCCCATACAGAAGAACAATAAGACTGGACGAACTAAAGTATTGTAAGCAATTTCGTTTGTTGAAGGACTGCATAGCTTCAGGATTCTACCAATAAACTGCAATCTAGGGTTCGTGTTGCCCGTTACTTGTGTAATCTGATCATTCCATTTGAGATCATTTCAAGTAGTCACACCCAGGTACTTGACCGGTGTTACCACTTCCAAAGACTGTGTATTTATTTTATACTCGTACATTAATGGGGATTTTCGCCTTGTTATGCACAACAGGTTACACTTACTAATGTTGAGAGATAACTGCCAGTCATTACACCACGCATTTATTTTCTGCAAATCCTCATTGATTTGTTCACAACTTTCGCGTGGCACTACTTTCCTGTAGACTACAGCATCATCGGCAAACAGTCAAATGTCGCTGTCAATACCATCAACCAGATCGTTTATGTAAATCGTAAGAAGCAGCGGACCTATTACGCTGTCCTTCATGCGAAAAGAGGGCCAGATGTGTCTCGGATGACCGCTGTTTCCTAAAACCGTGTTGGTTTCTGCAGATGAGCTTCTCAGAGTCTAGAAAGGTCATCATGTCTGAACACAAAATATGTTCCATGATTCTACAACAAGTAGATGTCAGTGAAATAGGCCGGTAATTATGTGCATCCGATTTTGTACCCTTTTAATAGATTGCTATGACCTGGGCCTTCTTCCAGTCCCGTGGAACTTTCCGCTGTCCTAATTATGTCTGATGGATGATGGGAAAGAATGGTGCCATATTTGTAGCATAGTCAACATATGATGTTACGGGGATACCGTCTGGGCCAAATGCATTCCTGGCGTCTAAGGATCTTAACTGTTTTACAATCCCAGGTACACTAAACACTATGTCAGCCATCCTTACGTTTGTTCGATAATTGAAACGGGGCATGGTGCTCCAGTCCTCTTCCGTAAACGAGTTTTTGAAAGCTAGGTTTAGAATTTCGGCCTTCTGTTTATCATCTTGCACTGTCAGCAAGAGAAGGTATTGAATTATTTGTAGCGTTCGTAGATTTTACGTACGACCAAAATTTTTTGGGATTATTTTTAGAATATGCAGATAACATATTGCTTTCAAATTCGTTAAAGGAATCTCTGACCTTTTGACAGCTGCTTTCATTTCGCATAATTTCTGTTTGTCAGTGGGGCAGTGACGACTTTAAAACGACTGTGCAAAATTATCTGCTTTCTCAGCAACTTCTTAATATGTTTGTTGTATCAAGGTGGATCCTTTCCCTCCCCTATATTTTTGCTAGGCACATACTTCTCTAGCAGGTGGTGGACAGTACCTTTAAATTCCAACCAAAGATGCTCAATATCTTTCTGTCCAGCAGTGAATGCTTGGTGCTGACTTATGAAGATATTTATTAATGACACTTTTATTTGCTTTCCCAAACAAGAAAACTCTACGCTAATAACCTGAAAACGTCTGCATTATGGGGCAAACTCCAGCTTGAGGAGTGCCTCGTCGATAGTTTGAGTCCGTGGGTCCGTGAGATGTACGCCACAATCAAACACAACCATCAGCTCTTACCACCTGAAATGGGACTCATGTGACGGGCCACGGTTTTCCGATCGTCTACGGTCCAATCGACATGGTCACGAGACCAGGAGAGGTTCTGCAAGCGCTGTCATGCTCTTAGCAAAGGCACTCGCGTCGGTCGTCTGCTGCCACACAGCGCATTAACGCCAAATTTTGACGCACTGTCCTAAAGCATACGTTCGTCGTACGTCCCACATTGATTTCTGCGGCTATTTCACGCAGTGTTGCTTCTCTGTTGTCACTAACATCTATAAGCAAACGACGCTGCTCTCGGTCGTTAAGGAAAGGCCGTCGCCACTGTGTTGTCCTTGGTGAGAGGCAATGCCTGAAATGTGGTATTTTCGACACATTCTTGGCACTGTGGATCTCGGATTACTTAATTACCAAACGATTTCCGAAGTTGAATGTCCTATGGGTCTAGCTCCCTGTCAAAATAGAAGGGAGAACCGATAGAGGTACTCAAGGTACCCTCCGCCACACACCGTCAGGTGGCTTGCGGAGTATGGATGTAGATGTAGATGTAGATTCCCGTCGTGTGGCCACTGTGTTGTCCGTGGTGAGAGTCAATGCCTGAAATGTGGTATTTTCGACACACTCTTGGCACTGTGGATCTCGGAATACTTAATTACCACAGGATTTCCGAAGTTGAATGTCCTACGGGGTCTAGCTCCCTGTCAAAATAGGACCGATAGAGGTACTCAAGGTACCCTCCGCCACACACCGTCAGGTGGCTTGCGGAGTATGGATGTAGATGTAGATTCGCGTCGTGTGGCCATAACACTGTTGGAAACCTTTTCACATGAACCACCTGGGCATAAATGACATCTCCGCCAATGTACTGCCCTTTGATACCTTGGTTACGCGACGCTACCGCCATCTGTATATGTGGATATCCCTATCCCGTGGCTTTCGCCACCTCTGTGTATGTTAACAAGCAGCGGTTGGGGCAGCGGAAAGAACGGTAACGGTAGGGTCGGGTCCCTACATGGAAACTTTTTCATTATATTTTGTTTTTTCTACCAGGGTCACCCGTGTGAAACTTGCGCAGTTCTCTAGTTTTAATTAACGACGTACCGGTATTGCATGTAATTTTCGACCGCAATATTTACATTTACCTGTTGCTGAAAGAGAATTTAATAAGAAGTACGAATATAAAATACAAATAAGTAAATAAATGCGTAATGTATAGGTTAGGACGTAGTGTTCGCTTCTTACCCGGTGCGTTCAAATGGTTCAAATGGCTCTGAGCACTATGGCACTTAACATCTGAGGTCATCAGTCCCCTAGAACTTAGAACTAATTAAAGCTAACTAACCTAAGGACATCACACACATCCATGCCCGAGGCACGATTCTAACCTTTGACTGTAGCGGTCGCGGGGTTCCACACTGAAGCGCCTAGAACCGCTCGGCCACAGAGGCCGGCACCCGGTGCATCACTAACTGCATTTTGAGAATATAACTGCACATCCAACGTCATGCAACAACGTTAGGCCTTAGTAGTATTAGGTAGATCACAATTCAAGGCGACAATGACAAATATGTTTGTCGTTTCAGAAGGTATATTCCTTTACACAAGTCAACATGTACGATGGGGGATGATGACAGACTACCACAATGGCCACGGTTATTATCCATGACAATGCTGTATACCAATGATCCGGTTAATAAGTACATTAAAACAAATAAAATGATATTTGCAATAAGCTAACATGAAAAGGGAGTCTTTTTCGTGATTAGGCCTAATGTAATAAGTTAGCTTCATAAAAACAGGTATTAAGTAGGTCATCCATGGTGCCCTTTTCCTATGGTAGTCAAAAGTCTCTTTAATAAATGATAATTAATTGAAACCCTCAGCTGCCGACAGGTGTTGTTGATATACCTCGATGGGGACAGCTGAAAATGTGTGCCCCGACCTGGACTCGAACCCGGGATCTCCTGCTTACATGGCAGACGCTCTATCCATCTCTCTTTTATCGTTGTGGTTGGTCGTTGCGGAAGTCACATGACATCTGTTCAAGTTCGTTTGTTGACCCTTCCACTCAGTTTTTTATTACAGAGGCCAACCAGCTCTCTGACCGAACACGCTGAGCTACCGTGCCGGCATCCATCTCAGCCACCGAGGACACAGATGAAAAGCGCGACTGCAGGGACTTATCCTTTGCACGTGAGACCCACATTCCCTACTGTCCACAGCCTACATACGTAATGTACCTAATAGATATTTGCCCATCCACTCATTACTCGCTCACACTAAGGTGACGATTCCCGCAAGAATTCGGGCAACCTGCGCACATTCGCACAGACGAAGGTCAATGGCTGGGTAGCCTTGAACTATATATATGAAGATAGTAACTGTTCTCGAGAGAACAGATACCATTTAAGTCTCTTTTACGTTAAAATTTTTCACAAATAGTAAATTTTAGCGCAAAATCGACATGCAGTGTCAAAAGCCGGTTAAAAAGCCTATATAACGATACCTCATACATGCCTATACGGTTAGTCAGTATTGACAAAAAGGGATGCTGACTTGGGAAGTAATATGTAATAATATTACAAGTTATTTCAATAAGCACGGTCGTAACCGTATTTAAGCTCTTTATTTTAAGCAGCTTAAATACCATCACGACTGTAAGTACTGAAACAAATTGTAATATTATAAAGGTCGCTGTTTCCCTTGAAAATTGTTCTAAAAATTTTTACGTAATAATATGATTTCTACGTTAGTTGTATGGCTAATAAACGAAAATAGTGCTCAATATACTGCATTTATTAATATTTTCGTAAAAGGCAGGGAAAGGCAAAGAAAACTTTCAGACTGCAAATAAGGGATTGTAAGGTGCGCACTAAATTTCTTATACAAGAGGGTGCCCCCATTATTAACGCCTCCGAATTTTTTATGTGAAGGCTCTTGCAGGTTTCTAAATAAAAGGAACGTTATTAATATTCTGTGTCTTTATTCTTAATGTCAACATATTTATTTCTCACCATAGTCACCCTGGAAGCGAAGATGTTTTTCCCAACACGAGGCAAGTTTGTTATTTGACTGTGTTGACGGAGCCGCAACTTCACCTCCGCTTGCAGCACTTCATCACTGTCAAAGTGAAGTCCTCGAAAGCGTTCTTTAACTTTTGGAAACAGATGAAAATAGCGTGGGGCCAAGTCACACTGTAGGCAAGCAGCCGTCTTAGCTCGTCTGCAGATGACGCTGTCGTTTATCGTCTAGTAAAGTCATCAGGAGATCACAACAAATTGCAAAACGATTTGGAAAAGATATCTATGTGGTGCAAAAATTGGCAATTGCCCCTAAATAATCAAAAGTGTGAGGTCATCCACATGGATGCTAAAAGGAATCCGTTATACTTCAGTTACATGATAAGTCACCTCTAAAGACCGTAAATTCAACAAAACACCTGGGAATTACAGATGCGAATGACTTAAATGAGAAAGAACACATAGAAAATGCTGTGGGGAATGCAAACCAAAGACTGCGTTTTATTGGCAGGACACTTAGAAAATGTAACAGATCTCTTTAAGAGACAGCCTACACTACGTTTCTCTCCTTTGGAGTACAGTCAGTTGGGACTGACGGAGTACATCGAGAAAGTAAAGAAGGGCAGCACGTTTTGAATTTTGATTTTATCCATACTGGATGAGAGGTCGTGGTTGTGAATGTCAATGTTAAAAATTACAAAAAGAAACCAGTGAAATGTTTGAAAAAGTTATTTGTTTCACCAGTTAGTTGTTCATTCAGTGTGTTCTGATTATCCACGCTATGTATCGTAATTTCCAGCTGTTCTGGTAGATCCAGCTTTTTGCCTTTGTCCTGTCTATATAAAATTACGAGATCCTGATCTATTCCCAACATGGGGTGTCCCGTTTCCCAAATATGCGTGGCTACAGCTGACTTTTCGAAATTATTAAGCCGGGAAGCATCGCTATGTTCTTTGTAACGTACTTTAAAGGACCTACCAGTTTGGCCTACATAGCTTGCCTTGCACGTGTTACACTGAATATTATAGACCCCAGCTGTCTCATATTTATCGCTTTCCAGCTGCAAATTATTTCTTAGTTTAAACCGCAGCGTATTATTGGTCTAAAAAGCGGTGTCAACTTTAAAAGGTTTGAAAAGTTAGCCACTTTTTGCGAAATATCACCGAAGCATGGTATTGTGACTCTCGTAATATTATTTTTGGTATTCTTCCTTGCATGCGCGCGCTGTTTCTGTCGTATTAATTTATTGACAACGTTTTGGTGATATCTGTTAGTTCTGGCTATTTGTTTCACGATGTTCAGCTCAGTCATTCTGTCCTCGTCATTCATAGGGACTCTAAAGGCTCTATCTATCAAAGATCTAAATGCAGAAAGTTTCTGGCCATTAGGATGGCAGGAAATTTAACATTGACGTTTTGTGTTATTGCGAAATAGGTGAGTGAGTGTCACGAACTTTCTCTACCGACTGCGAAAGTGTTTCGTGACTCCGATCTACATAGGGAGAAACCATTATCATAATAAAATAAAGGATATCAGAGATCGAATGGAAAGATGTAGGTGTTCGTTTTTTCCGAGATTGGAATAATAGAGAATTATTATGAACATGGTTCGATGAAAGCTCTGCCAGACACTTAAGTGTGGTTTGCAGAATATCCATGTATAGGAGATAGGCAAAATAATGTGAACACCTGTACTTACTTGGGAATGGTTTACTAATAAAGGAGTTGCACCCCCATTTGCCCGTAATACAGCTGCAATTCTTCTTGGAATACTGACATATAATGATTGTGAAGTCGCCAGTGGAATGATATGCCACTCTTCGATCAGAACCTCTTCTAACTCCTGTAGTGACGAGGGAGGCGGATATCTACTCCAGAGTCTGCACTCCAATACCGCCCGCAACTGTTCCATAATGTCCATCCGAACAGGCCTCGAAACCCTAATGGTACGGACTGACCGCAATGTTATCCCACGCCGATAGTCGTTACTGGATTCAGAAACATTGGGGCATGTGTCCAGAACACTACTCTCCTGGCCGTTGTCAGTTGTCTTGACCAGAGCCGCTACTTCTCAATCGCACAGCTCCTCAACTGGCCTTCTGAGTGCCGAGTGTGCCCCGCTTGCGAATAGCACTCGGCAGACCCGGACGGCCACCCGTCCGAGTGCTTGCTGAGCCTGACACACTTAACTTCGGTGGTCTGGTGAGAACTGGTGTTCGGACACATTTGAGGTGTACTATTAACCTACCAAGTCTCACCCCAAATTCAAATTTCCGTGTCTGTAAGGTCTCCTTGGTAGAAACATTAGGTGTAAGTCTCCACGTCTGGAAACATTCATAAAATTTAGTGTGGCTCTTTGTCGGATACTCCTCACATTCAGAAAGAAAACATATTTGATCAAACGAATCCATGAATCTATGATTCCAAGAATCATTTCCCAACACAAACTGTTCCCACACGGTTCACATGCAAACATCTTGGGTTCATAGTGTCTGCAACAGCGCCCACACAATACGAAATACACTAACGGAAAAATGATCAGAACACTGAGCGACATAAACGGAAGCTTGTAGGCACGTGTCTACTCAAATTTCGCGGCAGGCGAATAAGAGTAGCGATAGCAGCGCCACTATGGGGATGAAAATCAAGTTTCCTATAATGGTCGTGAGCATAGGTTACCTTTGAGATTGATATGTTGAGTTCATGACAGTCAAGAACGCCTTTAAGGCAACAAAGAAGCCATCATCAATGCCTCACTGAGTTTGAACTAGGTCATGTAACAGGGGTAGGAGAAGTTGGATGTTCCTTGTGCGATATTGCAAAAAGACTTGGCAAGAATGTAGCCACTGTTCAAGACTGCTGGCAGTGATGGTCACGAGAATGTAAGGTAGCAAGAAGACCGGGCTCCGGATGGCCAGGTGGCACTACCGAGAGGGAAGATCACCGTGTTCGCTGTATGGGTTTGGCGCATCTTAGTGCAGCTGCAGCTGAAATCTGAGCAGCAGTTGCCACCATAGTGACACAAAGAACTGTTACAAGTCGGTTACTTCAAGGGCAGCTCCGAGCCAGATGCCCCGTAGTGTGCATTCAATTGACCCCAAACCACCAACATTTGTGACTTCAGCAATGAGAAGCTCATTGGAGGGCAGGTTGGAGGTCTGTTGTGTTTTCTGGTAAAAGCTGGTTCTGCCTCGGTGCCAGTGATGGTCGAGTGTTGGTTAGGAGGAAACCAGTTGAGGGCCCGCAACAAACATGTCTGCATGCTAGACACACTGGACCTACACCAGGAGTTACAGTCAGGGTGCGATTTTGTATGACAGCAGGAGCACTCTCGTGGTTATCCCATGCACCCTGACTGCAAATTTATACCTCTGGTGATTTGACGTGTTATGCAGCACTCGAGAGGGTGGTTTCCAAGAGGATAATGCTCGGTGGTTTCCAGGAGGATAACGCTCGTTGATTTCCAAGAGGATAAGGCTTGCCCACATTCCACTGTTATAGCCCAACATGGTCTGCAGACTATCGACATGTTGGCTTGGACTGCTCGATCACCAATTGTGTCTCCAATCGAGCTCATACAGCACAGCATCAGACATCTCCAGCATTATCCACTAACAGCGTTAATCATCCCTGTGTTGACAGACCAAGTGCAACAGCCCTGGAACTGCATCCCACAGCCTGCCATCCGGCACCTGTACAACATAATATATACGCATTTGGATGCTTGCATTCAACATTCTGGCGGTTTCACATGTTATTAATGTACCAGCATTTCACATTTGCAATGGCTTATCTTGCACTTATTCTTCTTCTTCTTTCGAATTACCCATTTGGAGGGTACGAAAATCAACTTTGGCTAGTCTTCATTGTATTAGGTTACCTTAGTTTCCAAATTTCCTTCATCCTTTTAGAGCATTGTTCCCTTTTCGTATAGTTGCCTTTTGAACTGCCTTTCTGAAATGTGTTCTGTTTCCTATTGTGTCTATTGTAATTCCAGCGCTTTCCATATCCTTTTCAGTCTCTATGAACCATGCAGGCTTGGATTTATAGCTGTTGAGTAATGTGAATATCCGCTTGGTTAGTCTGTTGTTATCCATTCTGAATATATGTCCAAAATACTGTAAGCCGGCCGGAGTGGCCGTGCGGTTCTAGGCGCTACAGTCTTGAGCCGAGCGACCGCTCCAGTCGCAGGTTCGAATCCTGCCTCGGGCATGGCTGTGTGATGTCCTTAGTTAGGTTTAATTAGTTCTACGTTCTAGGCGACTGATGACCTCCGAAGTTAAGTCGCATAGTGCTCAGACCCCTCCAAAATACTGTAGTCTTCCCTTCCCCATTACATCAGTCAGTTTTTCACTTTTCAAGTATAGCTCTCTGTTTGGTCTTAACCTGTGTTCAGCATTACCGTTTCTTTTAGCTCCCAGTATTTTCCTTAAAATTCTTCGTTCGACCTTCTGTAGTTTCTCATCTACATTTCTTGTTAGTTTAAGTGTTTCTGCCACATACAGAGCTTCAGGTCTGGCCAGTGTTTGGTAGTGTCTTAATTTCCTGTTCCAGGACAAGGACTTTTTGTTATAAACGTTTTTGGTAATATGAAACACTCTTTCCATTTTGTGCACTCTAGTTTCTATAGCTGTCTTTTCTTTTGCATTGTATGTAATCCACTCTCCTCGGTATTTAAAGGAATCTGTTTTGTGCACAGGATTATTGTCAACTGCAATAGTCTGAGGAGCATCACAGATGTTTGTCGCGTTTATATTAGCCAGTGATCTTGCAACATTAATCGCTTAATTATGTTACGTAGACAAATGTATTGCCGAAATTTCATTACTCTACATTAATTTTTTTGTGTTGCGATTTTTTTCCCCATCAATGTGCAAGAGTGTCGATGTCAGGCCGCAGAAACGCCCATCCGAACCGAAACAATCTTGCTAGCCCTCGCTAGCCTGAAGTCCCGCGATCTGCCGCCGCTGCTCTGGAAATTTTTTTCTTTCATTCCTCTCCCAGAATGGGGGAGGCGGACATCTGCTCTTTGGCGCCTTATATTGACTTAATTATGCTGTTTTGGCACTTTTTTATTTTGAATAGGGGTAGGATTTTCCTATTACTCTTTCGACTATCTGCTCCTACGTAACTGCTTTCTTTCGGGCGGTAGGGTGGTAAAGATCCTGCCATCTGCCCCAGTGCTGAGGGAAAGCTCCGTAAAGCCTCAGCAAGGATCTGCGTCTTCTCTTGCTTATATCTTCTACGGTTGTTCAGCGTGGGGTTACTTGTTCTGCTCTGTCCCCATATTTTTAAATGTCGTGTTACTCTTTAGGTTCGTCTTCTAGAAGGTGTTTTAGCTTGACGCCTTATATATGGTTCAAATGGCTCTAAGCACTATGAGCTTCGCATTCGGGAGGACGACGGTTCAATCCCGTCTCCGACCATCCTGATTTAGGTTTTCCGTGATTTCCCTAAATCGTTTCAGGCAAATGCCGGGATGGTTCCTTTGAAAGGGTACGGCCGATTTCCTTCCCAATCCTTCCCTAACCCGAGCTTGCGCTCCGTCTCTAATGACCTCGTTGTCGACGGGACGTTAAACACTAACCACCACCACCACCACCACTATGAGCCGGCCGGAGTGGCCGAGCGGTTCTAGGCGCTACAGTCTGGAGCCGCGCGACCGCTTCGGTCGCAGGTTCGAATCCTGCCTCGGGCATGGATGTGTGTGTTGTCGTTAGGTTAGTTAGGTTTAAGTAGTTCTAAGTTCTAGGGGACTTATAACCTCAGCAGTTGAGTCCCATAGTGCTCAGAGCCATTTGAACCATTTTAAGCACTATGAGACTTAACATCTGAGGTCATCAGTCCCCTAGACTTAGAACTACTTAAACCTAACTAACCTAAGGACAACACACACATCCATGCCCGACGCAGGGTTCGAACCTGCGACCGTAGCAGCAGCGCGGTTCCCGCCTGAAGCGCCTAGAACCGCTCGGCCACAGCGGCTGGCACGCCTTATATATCTGTGATGGTAAAATTTGTTGTTTTTGTATCGGTTGCCTTTGTGCAAGTTTTAATGATTGTTGTCGGATAGGGATATTTCGTTTTTGGGTACATGAGAACTGTGTATTGTCTCTGTAGGAGTTCTGGTGTCGCTGTTTTGTTCTGTAATTCGCTGGAGTCAATTTCGGCGGTTAGTTCAAGCCATCTTTTCTTTAACGGTCGTACTTTTATGTTTTTGGCAATGGCCTTGCCGCAGTGGCTACACCGGTTCCCGTGAGATCACCGAAGTTAAGCGCTGTCGGGCGTCGTTGGCACTTGGATGGGTAACCATCCAGGCCGCCATGCGCTGTTGCCATTTTTCGGGGTGCACTCAGCCTCGTGATGCCAATTGAGGAGTTACTCGACTGAATAGTAGCGGCTGCGGTCAAGAATACCATCATAACGACCGGGAGAGCGATGTGCTGACCCCACGCCCCTCCTATCCGTGTTGTATTCTCCAACAGTTTATTGAACGTAACTTCTTCTACAATACAATAGCTGGTTGTACAATAGATGTAGACGTCCGTCGATCTAGCTGGAGTTGTGGTTCCTCTCGGCCGGATGGTACTTTGATCGACAGTGCAATACAACAGCTTCGGTGATATCTTCTCGGAGACTCTGCCATAGCAGTTGCCATTAGCAGTGGACTGCCTTCGACCAGCCGGGCCTATATAGTGAGCTGGAGCCAATAGAAACCTGGCGTAGGCATCCGTGGCCGGATATGTCGCGGCGACCTCTGCAAGGAAAGGTTCCTATTAATCGACTGCAATCTTCGGCGTGTTTACCTGATGTCTTCTCCTGTTTGGCTGTTGGTTTGTTTCCCTCATAGTGTGGCTGTTATGCGGTGCTGCCTGCCATTTAGGGGCACCCGATGGCAGACAGTACAATCCGCATCCTCCCCTGAGGATGACACGGCGGTCGGATGGTCCCGGTAGGCCACTCGTGGCTTGAAGACGGAGTACTTTTACGTTTTGGTAAAGTAATACGTTTCTGGTCCTGGCATCCATCTTTCCCTCAATTTGTAATATTTTTTCTTTTGTTGCCATTATCTTCCCCGCTGATGTCCTGTTTGCCATCCGTACTGGTGCAGCGTACTTTAGTACGGGGCGATCGAAAGACTTGCAGGTGTGAACCACTGAGTGTGTGTTCGCGGCGTTCTTCCTGGCTCTCAGCAGGCGGACAAAGTTGGGTCTGGTTCGAGCTACTGCTGTGACGTGTTGTGTTCTTGAGGAAGGCCACCGGGTGCAGTTGCGATGTGCCGCTGCAGCCAGAACGTGTTTCACGGCCTGCGCACACACACACACACACACACACACACACATACGGGGGGGCGACCGGCCGACCTCCACACAACCAGTCCCGCCTCGCAGCCCTAATCTTTTTACGCCACGCTCCATCTCGTCTCTTTTTGCAGCCGGCCACGACAATAAAGCCGTCGAAAAGATATTTATCGTCTAGAAAGGAACACTTTTCATTATGTGAAGTCGTGCGCGTCTTGTTACACACCCTTTTATTTACGTCGCCCCATTAGCATTCAACAAAGGTCGCTCTCCACTGAGGCCTTCCACTCACGCGACAATTACCCGATAACCACGCACAAAATTACAATCAACGTAACGACGGTTAGTACTCATACTGATGTAAAAGTTGTCACTTCGACCTTACACGTATGCTGTGTCTTGTAAATTATAGATTGCAGCAATGAGTCGTCCTTTTTAAATTTTATTATGCAGATCTAGATTTCGGCTATAAGCTACTCATTCTCAATGTTAAGAATACAAGAAGTACGTAGTCAGATGATGCCATAAAAAAGTTACAAGTAATGGCTTAACTTCAAATGGCTCTGATCATTATGGGACTGAGGTCATAAGTCCCCTAGAACTTAGAACTACTTAAACCTAACTAACCTAAGGACATCACACACAGCCATGCTTCAGGCGGGATTCGAACCTGCGACCGTAGCGGTCGCGCGGTTCCAGACTGAAGCGCCTAGAACTGCTCGGCCACACCGGCTGGCTTAACTCATATGGTTTGTATATTACATACCACTAATGTTGTGTTCAATGCATGTATGTCCCTGTTGATCAGGGTTGCTTTGCATTTACAAGGAAAATTGGTTTTAAGGGATAACGAGGTTAGTACCCTCTGTATCTATAGCGGAATAGCCGAATTGCACCAACCATGCATCTCACTGACATTTGGCGCCATCTATGAACTCTTTAGTAAAAAATATGAACAATATATTTATTATATTTTAATAAATGGAGATATAATATAAAGGTAAGAATACTTCAGCCATATTATGTAAGTTTACACAGAACGTGTCTTCTTGTGTTTCATAAATTTTTAAAAAGTTTTACCCATCTCACGAATTTAGATGTTGTAATAATAATAACGGACTCACAAGGAGTGAATAAAGAAATTTTATTACTTGCCTAGAAATATGAAGTTCGTCGGACTACAATGTAAGAATTATACACTACTGGCCATTAAAACTGATACACAACGAAGATGAAGTGCTACAGACGCGAAATTTAACCGACAGGAAGAAGATGCTGTGATATGCAAATGATTAGCTTTTCAGAGCATTCACAAAAGGTTGGCGCCGCTGGCGACACCTACAACATGCTGACATGAGGAAAGTTTCCAACCGATTTCTCATACACAAACAGAAGTTGACCGGCGTTGCCTGGTGAAACATTGTTGTGATGCCTCGCGTAAGGGGAAGAAATGCGTACCGTCACGTCTCCGACTTTGATAAAGGTCGGATTGTAGCCTATCGCGATTGCGGTTTATCGTATCGCGACATTGCTGCTCGCGTTGGTCGAGATCCAATGACTGTTAGCAGAATATTCGTGTATTCGTCATCGCCATACTGGCGTATCACCCGCGTGATGGTATGGGGTGCCATTGGTTACACGTCTCTGTCACCTCTTGTTCGCACTGATGGCACTTTGAACAGTGGACGTTACATTTCAGACGTGTTACGACCCGTGGCTCTACCCTTCATTCGATCCCTGCGAAACCCTACATTTCAGCAAGATAATGCACGACCGCATGTTGCAGGTCTTATACGGGCCTTTCTGGATACAGAAAATGTTCGACTGCTGCCCTGGCCAGCACATATTCCAGATCTCCCAGCAACTGAAAACGTCTGTTCAATGGTGACGGAGCAACTGTCTCGTCACAATATGCCAGTCACTACTCTTGAAGAACTGCTGTATCGTGTTGAAGCTGCATGGGCAGCTGTACCTGTACATGCCATCCAAGCTCTGTTTGATTCAATGCCCAGGCGTATCAAGGCCGTTATTACGACCAGAGGTGGTTTTTATGGGTACTGATTTCTCAGGATCTGTGCACCCAAATTGCGTGAAAATGTACCACATGTCAGTTCTAGTATAATATATTTGTCCAATGAATACCCGTTTATGATCTGCATTTCTTCTTGGTGTAGCAATTTTAATGGCCAGTACTGTACGATGCGGGCTCCAAATTGAAAGTAACAGCGTATGCAAAACAACGTGAAAACCAAACAGCTGAGCGGCATTTCGGCTCTCCACCAACAGAAAAAAAAAACTTTCAAGTTTGTCGGGCTAGTGAAGGAGAATTGAAATAATGAGGAAGATTAAATATGCAAATAGAGGACGAATACAAAGTGGCCGAATCTAGGAGGCGACGTGTTGAATTGGATTCAAGGACAAATCAAATGGCTCTGAGCACTATGGGAATTAACAGCTATGGTTATCAGCCCCCTAGAACTTAGAACTACTTAAACCTAACTAACCTAAGGACAGCACACAACACCCAGTCATCGATTCAAGGACACCGTCAAAATGGCATTGGAATTAATACAAAAATTATTCAAATACACGGTCGTACGCTAGCGCTGCAATGAAGCTTAAGAACCTTAAAGGTGGAGTTTATGAAGTCTCAGAAAATGCCGCAAGAGTTTGAAGAGAAAATACTCGCTTTATTATTCAACATCGAAAGGAAACCACTGTGGAGCGAAGCCAAATGGCGAATGTGGACGAAACTCCTCTGACCGTTGATGTGCCGAGTAACGGAACTGTTGCCAAGAAAGGTACTAAACCTGTGATTACAACAAGTGGACATGAAAACGGTACTAAAATTACTCCGACGGTCATTTTCGAGTGCAGAACAACGCCAAAAACTTCTAAAATACCTCCAGGTTTTGTTCACGTACACAACAATGGCTGGATGGACGCGGCTGGTATGAAATTGTGGATTAACCGAGTGCGAGAGAGGTGCTTCAGTGAAGAAGAGTTCTTTTCTTGTGCTAGACCAGTTTAGCAGTAAAATTATTTAAATGCAGTCTTGATCGCAGCCGATGTTAACTACTGACGGATTTCGGCCTTTTAATTACGGGCCATCATCAGATCTTGCGCTGTGGATGCGTCAGCTACTGTAACTGTTTAACCGTCATTTGAAAAATTCTGTGAAAGTGAAACTGAGACAGGAAAATACAAAGTTTTCCGTTATTCCCGGAGGATTTACTTCGCAATCGCAACCTCTTGATGTCTCGACAAATAAATCGTTTAAAGTGTATATGAGAGACGAATGGAACAAATGGATGATGGACGAAACCCAACATGAATTCACGCCGAAGGGAGCTTTAAAACGACGTACAATCAAACAAGAGTGTCTGCGAATAAATCATTGGTGGTCTAGAGCGAGAGAGGACATTACTGTTACATGCGTCAAGAAGTGTGGCATAAGTAACGCTCTCGATGGGGCAGGATGATTTTTCCCAAGGTGTACAAACTCCAGGGATTGCTCGTTGAGAGAACATGGAACAAAAAAGTCTAATTAACTTATGTCCGAAAATGCATGGTTTCCATCCTAAAGACCTTCCAATCATACTTTGTTACAGCGACTGTGGTGTAATACACGCTTTACTACGCACCCACAGTTACAGCATGTATTGGTTTCCTCCTTGAGGGTGGTACTGTTGCTAATATATCGTACCCTAGAGCCCTATCCTGCCATAGTAATTGGTAATGTTGTATCCGATTCACTTCTCTTGCTGACTCACCTTGTAGTGGTTATAATACAGCGTTGTGCATAATGGTTCCTAAATCTCTGTCTTACAATTGTACGATACGTGTTTTTTAAGTAAGTACCGTTTTGAAATTAAAAAAAGACATGCTATCTCAATAATTTTATTTTTACATGAAAGCCTGTACCTTAATCTACGCACTGACGCCATTACAGTCTGATTCTTCCTTGTTTACGTTGTGTACTGAGTGTTTAAGATGCCTCGGATACTCGTGAGTCCCGCCTACTGTGAAGTACGGGCTGTTATAAGATTTCTTAGTGCTAAAGGCCTAAAAGTGATCGATATTCATCGTGAGATCTGTGCAGTTTACGGAGAAAACATTATGAGTGATGGAATGTTAAGAAAGTGGGTGAGAGTATTTAAAGATGACCGTACGGATGTGCACGATGAACAACGGAGTGGGCGTCCTTCGGTCGGTAATGAAAGTTTGGTGCAGGAAGTGGACAATAAGGTGAGAGAAAACAGACGCTTTACGATTTCCTCATTGTGGGATGACTTTCCTAATGTTTCTCGTAGTGTTTTGTACGGCATTGTGACCGAGCACTTGAATTACCGAAAATTGTGCGCTCGTTGGGTACCGAAAATGTTGGCGGATGTGAACAAAACCAAACGTTTAGACAGCGCATTGACTTTCCCTGAGCGGTACCACAACCATGGTGATGATTTCTTAAGCCAAACTGTTACGAGTGATGAAACATGGGTGGCCTACGTCACACCAGAATCAAAGGAACAGTCCATGGAAGTTGAGCAAGGGCATCGTTTTGCTGCAAGACAATGCCCGTCCGCATGTGGCGAATCAGACCAAAGATCTCATCACATCTTTTCGATGGGAAACCCTAGATCATCCTCCGTACAGCCCCGATATTGCGCCCAGTGACTACCATCTGTTCCTGCACTTGAAGAAACACCTGGGCGGTCAGCGTCTTCAAGACGATGACGAAGTCAAAACAGTGGCGATGCAGTGCTTAACAAGTCAGGCGGCAGACTTCTATGAGGAGGGTATTCAAAAACTGGTACAACGTTATGACAAGTGCCTCAATATTGACGGAAATTATGTAGAAAAGTAGATAAAGGTAGAGGCTTTCATGTAAAAATAAAATTATTGAGATATCTCAGCACGTCTTTTTTTAATTTCATAACGGTACTTACTTAAAAAACACGCCTCGTATAACCTATCTGAAACCTTCTGGTGTCTTCAGGTCTCTTCCACGTATACAACCTTCTTTCATTATGAGCACGGACAAGCCAATGCCTCACATGACGAACGTCGCTTCAATCGTTACCACACACAGCTGTCATTGCTCTATGGCTTTAGATTGGAGGCACGTTTTCTGCGATTAGAAATTCGTTCAGAGCGCGCCGTTTCTCGCGAACCGACGTAGTTACGTTAGACACGGCCATGTTACGCGCTACAATCCGGAGCCCTCTAGCGGCAGAGATGCCTGCGACTCGAGTCACTGGAGCGGGAAGCGCGACGTCACATGTAATACCTTACCTGACACTGAGAACAGAATAAAAATTACGGAGGCATTACCTTTCTGCACATCCATGTATATCCTCTGTACTTCTGCCCTTAACAGTTATTTTGTTGCCCAAATAGAAAAACTGAACCGTTTCTCTGAGTGTTAGCGATAATTAAATTATGCTCCGTGCAGAATTCTACCAAGGGGCTTCCTCTCTCATTCCTTTCACCCAGCCCATGTCCATATCCACCTACTACTTTTCCTTCCCTTCCTTTCCCTACTGTCAAATTACAGTCCCCCATAAAATTTTCGTCTCACTTAACTATCTGAATAATGAAACTTCCTGGCAGATTAAAACTGTGTGCCCGACCGAGACTCGAACTCGGGACCTTTGCCTTTCGCGGGCAAGTGCTCTACCATCTGAGCTACCGAAGCACGACTCACGCCCGGTACTCACAGCTTTACTTCTGCCAGTATCTCGTCTCCTACCTTCCAAACTTTACAGAAGCTCTTCTGCGAACCTTGCAGAACTAGCACTCCGGAAAGAAAGGATATAGCGGAGACATGGCTTAGCCACAGCCTGGGGGATGTTTCCAGAATGAGATTTTCACTCTGCAGCGGAGTGTGCGCTGATATGAAACTTCCTGGCAGATTAAAACTGTGTGCCCGACCGAGACTCGAACTCGGGACCTTAGCCTTTCGCGGGCAAGTGCTCTATCATCTGAGCTACCGAATATCTGAATAATTTCTTTTATCTCATCATACATTGCTCTCCACTTGCGGAGCTAGTTGGCATATAAGCTTGTACTACTGTCGTGGGTGTGGGCTCCGTGTCTATCTTGGCCACAATAATACGTTCACTATGCTGTTCGTAATAGCTTATCAGCGTTCCTATTTTTTGTTCATTATTAAAGCTACTCCTGCATCATCCCTATTTGATTATGTATTCATAGCCCTATATTCATCTGACTAGAAGTGCTCATGTATACATAAAAATAAATAAATAATATAGGCCGCGCGGGATTAGCCGAACGGTCTGAGGCGCTGCAGTCATGGACTGTGCGGATGGTCCCGGCGGAGGTTCGAGTCCTCCCTCAGGCATGGGTGTGTGTGTTCGTCCTTAGGATAATTTGGGTTAAGTAGTGTGTAAGCTAAGGGACTGATGACGTTAACAGTTAAGTCCGATAAGATTTCATACACATTTGAACATTTGAAATAAAATAAAGTGAAAAAGTAACACAATTGTTGCTCAATGACTGTAAACTAGAGTATCTGTGAACATAGCTGCTGCCGGCCGAAGTGGCCGTGCGGTTAAAGGCGCTGCAGTCTGGAACCGCAAGACCGCTACGGTCGCAGGTTCGAATCCTGCCTCGGGCATGGATGTTTGTGATGTCCTTAGGTTAGTTAGGTTTAACTAGTTCTAAGTTCTAGGGGACTAATGACCTCAGCAGTTGAGTCCCATAGTGCTCAGAGCCATTTGAACCAACATAGCTGCTAAGGTTCAGTGACCGTGTCAGAATTATATTGTAACAAATAAGCCCTCGGTCACAAATATTAAGTCAAAATTGACCTGGTTTCGACGCTATTATGAGCGTCGTCTTCAGAATTTGACTAACTGTACTAAACCATTAGGTATATAGTACATTAATAAAATTAAAGTTTGTACTGACTCGAAAAGATGCAGTACTTACAAGTTACATATTAAAAAAGATCTGAGCCGAAAAGGCGACATCATGAACACTTGTGAGATGGCGAGCCGCTAAGGGCTGCTCGTACCGTGAACAAGGGTTGAAGGGTTGCAACAAGACTAATGTACTATATACCTAATGTTTTAGTACAGTTAGTCTAATTCTGAAGACGACGCTCATAGTAGCGTCGAAACCAGGTCAATTTTGACTTAATATTTGTGACCGAGGGCTTATTTGTTACAATAGAGTATCTGTCTTTGTTTTTGGTTTTCCACATACTCCACTCCCTTCTCCTCAAGGTGTGACGGAATACCGTAGCCAGGTCTCGGGTTGCGCTGCCTGCCCACTCTGCCCCTGGCCCCTTCCTTTACGTCCTAGGTATGGGGAAAAAGAGCTCAGAGCTTATTTCTAGTTAGCGGGAGAATGGGGTTCAAATCCCGGACCGCAATAAATTTTCAACTTTCGCCACTGATTTCAAACAATGCTCGCTCGCAGCCAATCTCTGTAATTCCTTTGCGTCTTAACTCCTAACTTGTTTGTTATTACTAGGCCGGGGCATAAATTAAAATTTCGAGGGTTGTCGATGGCGTTGCATTTCCGTAAGACACGGTAAAGGAGTTGGAGTAAAGGACACTGTGTTGAAAAGAGATTATAAAACTAAAATCGACACCGAGCGAGGTGGCACATTGGTTAGAACATTGAACTCGCTTTTGGGAGGAGGACGGTAAAGTCCCGCGTCCGGCCATCCAGGTTTAGATTTTCTGTGATTTCGCTAAATCGCTCCAGGTCAGTGCCGGGATGGTTCCTGTGGGAGGGCACGGCCGATTTCCTTTCCCATCCTTGACACAATCCGAGCTTGTGCTCCGTCTCTAATGGCCTCGATGTCGACGGAACGTTAGACCCATCAAAAAAGTGAAAAAATACTAACAGAATGTATTCGAAATACATCCGGTAGTGACGAGGGGGATGGGTAATGAAATGACACACTGAAGCAGTGACTGAGTTTTTCTATTTGGGCAACAAAATAACAAGGATATACATAGGTATGCTGAACACTAATGCCTCCAAAATTTTTATCTGTTCTCAATGTCGGGTGAGGTATTACATGTGACGTCGACCTTCCCGGTCCACTTACTCAAGCTGCAGCCCTCTGCCGCTAGAGGGCTCCGGATTGTAGCGTGTAACATGGCGGCGTGTCACGTGACTCTGTCGGTTGATGAGAAACGGCGTGCTGTGAACCAGTTTCCGACCGTAGAAGACGTGCCTCGAATCTAAAGTCATAGAGGAATGACAGCCGTGTACCTGTCATGATTCTAGCGTCATCCGTTATGTACGGCATTGGGCTGTGCGTCCTCGTAATGATTAGCGGTGGTGCTAACCTAGGGTGTCCATTCGTCCCGTTTTTCCCGGGACTGTCCCGTTTTTTTACCAGAATGTCCCGCTGTCCCGAAAGTTTTTTGGGGGACGCTCAAATATCCCGTTTTTTTATGATTCCGCTTGGTTAGAGTATTTTACGCTACTGGTTGTTTGACTTGCTATTAACTGCGCACTTATTTACGCTAGGGACCGTGTGATGACTTTCACTATACCCCAAACATGTACCGAAGTGTCAAAAATCGCAAGTAATTTTACACGCACTAAGGTTACGAATAACAACGAAGATTCTTCTCTTCTAAATCGATCCTCAGAATCCGTCCTTTCGGTCCAGAGATATTCTACACCACTGATACTTGCTCTCTGGCTTTCGTCACCACACTGTTAATGTTTTGCACTATGCAATCACTGTTTCATTATGCCAAAACGAAAGTGTAATTTTAACAGCAATATAAAAAGCGAGTTTCCTTTTATCACTGGTAGTGGAGAAACTGTAGAATGTACGTTGTGCAGATCAAAATTTGCTATTGGTCATGGTGGAAGGTTTGATATGGTGAATCACATTAAGACGAAGAAACATCGCATGAGTGATCAAACGAAAAGAGCAAATAAATGCGTGAGTGACTACTATGTAAACTCAAAATCAGTAACAGAAATGGATAGGCAGCTGGCAGCACAAGAAGCTACGTTTGCATACCACAGTGCAATGCATTACCATAACTCTAAGTCAATGGACTGTACTACAGCAATTGCTAAAAAAGTTTGCAATCCTAAATTCACACGTGGACACATAAAATGTAATGCAATCATTTCAAATGTTATTGCACCGTATGCAGCTCAGCTGGTTTTAAATGAACTGAAAAGTGCTCGATTCATTTCTGTAATGATTGATACATCGAATCATCTGGATTTGAAGTTGGTTCCTCTCCTTATCAGGTATTTTCACCCTGAAAATGGCTTAACTTTGAAAGTGCTCGAATTGGTTAATTTAGCCGGAGAGGAAACTTCAGATTTACTTCAGAATTATGTGCTGGAGGTTTTAAAGAAATAAGATCTTGAGGGAAAGGTGATTGCAGTTTCTGCAGACAACACTATTTTGGTGGTAAGCAGAGGAAAGGAAAAAACAATTTGTTGTATAAACTGCAACAGAACACAGTGAATACTATAGTAGGTTTTGGCCGTCCAGCACATGTCTTGCCCAATTCCTTACGAACTGGCTCATATTGCCTACCCATCGACTACCAATTAATTGTAAACAAAATCTACCAGCATTTCCACATATATACAGTAAGGGTTGAATCTCTGAAGTCATTCTGTAAGTTTACTGAAAATGAATACAAAACTGTACTTGGGCAGAGCAAGACAAGGTGGCTATCTCTGCTACCAGCATTGAAAAGAATTGTAGAGATGTTTCCTGCTTTGAAATCATATTTCATTTCCCTTGATAAGTGTCCTGTTATCCTTAAACAATTCTTTGATAACCCTGTGTCTATTGTTCTTCTACATTTTATTGTTAGTCAGCTAAAACCTTTCTCCACGACAATTAAAGGTATTGAGAAACAAGAGAACACAATAGTGGAAGTTTCTCAAGAAATAAACAAATTATTAGGCAAATTACAATGTAGAAAATATGAAACATTTCTCACATCCTTTGTATATGAGACTCTAAGAAAGCTGGAAGAAGAGGGTGAAATTACTGTAGAACAATTTCATATTTATGCTGACATCTTCTATGACTCTTGCATTGAGTATATTAAAGAATGGTGTTAACGATTTCTCACACCTTTTAAAGCATGTGACTGGTTTAATACTGAAAAGGAGCAGCTACAGTGGAAGGATATTCAGGACTGTTGTGTTTTTGTTAAAAGTATTGTACCAAATTTTCCTGTTGATGAAGACCAACTGTTCGATGAATTTTCATGTGCACAGAACTTCATAAAAAGTGAAGAAGGAGACAAAGAATGTGTTAGTGCAACGTGGTGTAAAATATTTGCTTACTTCAAAAGTAAAAACATGAACGTGAAAAACATGATTCATTTGGTGGAGTTTTGTCTGGCAATTCCTGGGTCAAATGCTGCTGTGGAACGTGTGTTTTCGTTAGAGAACTCTTTGTGGTCAAATGAAAAAAAAAACAGAATGAAAGTTGAAACAGTGAGGGCCTCGCTCATTGTCAAAACACACTTTAATGGTGTATCGTGTACTGACTTTTATGGTACAATTTCAAACGAAAATGCACTTCTTGATAAAGTACATAAAAGTGAAAAGTACGGTGATAGTGTGGCAGAATAATTGTAAAAAGTGATTTGGGATCATCTGTGTGCACGTTGTAAAGGTAATCTTGTATGTGTATTTAGTCAATACAACATTTATGTCTCGTTTTTTTTCTTCATTGTCCCAGGTTTTTCTCTAATTTATTTTAAATGTCCCCTTTTTCAATGAAAATGGAATGGACACCCTATGCTAACCTCGACGCCTGTGGCTGAGCTCGGGGTGGACGACCAGTTACGACAGTCGACGAGACTCATTGGAATCGGGCTGATGAACTCATCGTCAGGGAAAACTGTCGGATAACACAGAGGTAAGCGTGGCGTATGACGAGAGCGTGTGCAGGCCACCACTGCAGAACTGCGGTACGCGCGTCGTGTGCGCCTCGAATGCTCATTCTTGACGTGAAACACAGGAGACTGGACATCTGTGGACAGTTTCATTTGCGTGAGGACGATCAGTGACAAGTGATGAAAGCTGGGCAAGCCATTTTGACCCCGAAAACAACAGAATTTCTCCACAAAAGGATCACCAACGCCAAAAAAGAACGAGAACCTCCCACCAGCTGCCAGTCAAGCTCACAGTCTTCTGAGATGTTCAAGGCATGGAGCATTTGGAACTCGTCCCTAAAGGCACCGTTACAATCTCTGGAAAGCACTGATAGACACTCAGAAACCTGAAAATACGAATCGGGAGAGTTCGCCCACACACACGGAGCGCCCTCTCTTCAGCATGACAATGGCAGAGCGCTGCGACATCTTCAACAATCTGACACCTCGGGTTCCCTGTCATCGATCATCCTCTCGATACAATTCCGCCTTGGCTCCATTCGATTTTCATGTTTCCAAAACTTAAAGAACATCTTCCAGGACTTAGTGATGAAGCGGTACAAGCTGGGGTGAGGTTGTCACACCGTCAACGAATGTCCTACACTAACGGTATCAACCAACTGGCCTCTCGTTGCAGGAAATTTGTTCGTCGCCAGGGTGACTATTTTTCATGCCTAGAAATTTATTACTCAAAACAAAGATGAATGATGCCATTAAAATTTCTTTTATCTAAAGAGTTCTCACACATACTCTAATTATTTATTTATTCCTTTAACTCCTTATGTGGAGCATAGGGCTGCAACAAAGGATCAGCATCTTGTTCTGTCTTCTGCTAGTATCTTCATTTCTTCCCATCCTATTCCTTGCTGATGGCCGTCTGCTTCAACTGACCGTCTCCATGTCGTTTTGGGCCTGCCTTGCGGGATCCAGGCAAGTGCTTCACTAGCAATATATTCATTTGGTCTTCTAAGAGTACGTCCTAACCATCGCCATTTCTTGCTTTGATTTGCTGCTCAATTGGCTTCTGGTTTGTTCTTTCCCAAAGAGTTTCGTTAGAGATGACATTTGGTCACCGTATCCCCAGGATGTTCCTCAGGCATCTGTTGAATGTCTGCAGCTCGTCGATTAACTGTTTTGTCACTTTCCATGTTTCAGATCCATAAAGGAGCACAGATTTTACATTATTTTCAAAGATCCGTAATTTGGTCCTCGGTGATATATACACTCCTGGAAATGGAAAAAAGAACACATTGACACCGGTGTGTCAGACCCACCATACTTGCTCCGGACACTGCGAGAGGGCTGTACAAGCAATGATCACACGCACGGCACAGCGGACACACCAGGAACCGCGGTGTTGGCCGTTGAATGGCGCTAGCTGCCCAGCATCTGTGCACCGCCGCCGTCAGTGTCAGCCAGTTTGCCGTGGCATACGGAGCTCCATCGCAGTCTTTAACACTGGTAGCATGCCGCGACAGCGTTGACGTGAACCGTATGTGCAGTTGACGGACTTTGAGCGAGGGCGTACAGTGGGCATGCGGGAGGCCGGGTGGACGTACCGCCGAATTGCTCAACACGTGGGGCGTGAGGTCTCCACAGTACATCGATGTTGTCGCCAGTGGTCGGCGGAAGGTGCACGTGCCCGTCTACCTGGGACCGGACCGCAGCGACACACGGATGCACGCCAAGACCGTAGAATCCTACGCAGTGCCGTAGGGGACCGCACCGCCACTTCCCAGCAAATTAGGGACACTGTTGCTCCTGGGGTATCGGCGAGGACCATTCGCAACCGTCTCCATGAAGCTGGGCTACGGTCCCGCACACCGTTAGGCCGTCTTCCGCTCACGCCCCAACATCGTGCAGCCCGCCTCCAGTGGTGTCGCGACAGGCGTGAATGGAGGGACGAATGGAGACGTGTCGTCTTCAGCGATGAGAGTCGCTTCTGCCTTGGTGCCAATGATGGTCGTATGCGTGTTTGGCGCCGTGCAGGTGAGCGCCACAATCAGGACTGCATACGACCGAGGCACACAGGGCCAACACCCGGCATCATGGTGTGGGGAGCGATCTCCTACACTGGCCTTACACCACTGGTGATTGTCGAGGGGACACTGAATAGTGCACGGTACATCCAAACCGTCATCGAACCCATCGTTCTACCATTCCTAGACCGGCAAGGGAACTTGCTGTTCCAACAGGACAATGCACGTCCGCATGTATCCCGTGCCACCCAACGTGCTCTAGAAGGTGTAAGTCAACTACCCTGGCCAACAAGATCTCCGGATCTGTCCCCCACTGAGCATGTTTGGGACTGGATGAAGCGTCGTCTCACGCGGTCTGCACGTCCAGCACGAACGCTGGTCCAACTGAGGCGCCAGGTGGAAATGGCATGGCAAGCCGTTCCACAGGACTACATCCAGCATCTCTACGATCGTCTCCATGGGAGAATAGCAGCCTGCATTGCTGCGAAAGGTGGATATACACTGTACTAGTGCCGACATTGTGCATGCTCTGTTGCCTGTGTCTATGTGCCTGTGGTTCTGTCAGTGTGATCATGTGATGTATCTGACCCCAGGAATGTGTCAATAAAGTTTCCCCTTCCTGGGACAATGAATTCACGGTGTTCTTATTTCAATTTCCAGGTGTATATATATATATATATATATATATACAGGGTGAGTCACCTAACGTTACCGCTGGATATATTTCGTAAAGCTAGTGTAATCGGTTAATACAAACCACACAAAAATGCACGGAAGTATGTTTTTTAACACAAACCTACGTTTTTTTAAATGGAACCACGTTAGTTTTGTTAGCACATCTGAACATATAAACAAATACGTAATCAGTGCCGTTTGTTGCATTGTAAAATGTTAATTACATCCGGAGATATTGTAACCTAAAGTTGACGCTTGAGTACCACTCCTCCGCTGTTCGATCGTATGTATCGGAGAGCACTGCAACATACATCGCGTTTCTACAGAATGATCTGCCAACGTTGCTCGTAAATGTCCCACTGGAAACACGTCGACGTATGTGGTATCAGCATGATGGTGCACCTGCACATTCCGCAATTAACACTAGGTTGACCCTTGACAGGATGTTCGACGGGCGTTTCATAGGACGTGGAGGACGCATAAATTGGCCAGCCCGTTTTCCTGATCTTACACATCTGGACTTCTTTCTGTGGGGTACGTTAAAGGAGAATGTGTACTGTGATGTGCCTACAACCCCAGAGGATATGAAACAACGTATTGTGGCAGCCTGCGGCGACATTACACCAGATGTACTGCGGCTTGTACGACATTCATTACGCCAGAGATTGCAATTGTGTGCAGCAAATGATGGCCACCACATTGAACATCTATTGGCCTGACATGTCGGGATACACTCTATTCCACTCCGTATTTGAAAACGGAAACCACGTGTGTACGTGTACCTCACCCCTCATGGTAATGTACATGTGCGTTAGTGAAAAAGACCAATAAAGAGGTGTTAGCATGTGGACGTAATGTGCTGTTCCAGTCTCTTCTGTACCTAAGGTCCACCACCGTTCCTTTTGGATCCCTACGTAAGTCGGTGCTATCCGATACACACGATCGAACAGCGGAGGAGTGATACTCAAGCGTCAACTTTAGGTTACAATATCTCCGGATCTAATTAACATTTTGCAATGCAACAAACGGCACTGGTTACGTATTTGTTTATATGTTCAGATGTGCTAACAAAACAAACGTGGTTCCATTTAAAAAAAACGTAGGTTTGTGTTAAAAAACATACTTCCGTGCATTTTTGTATGGTTTGTATCAAACAATTACACTAGCCCCTCTCCTCACGTTCGGTCTGTGGAATCGGTTCGTCAGTATTTGATGTGGTTTACGAAATATATCCAGCGGTAACGTTAGGTGATTCACCCTATATATATATATATATATATATATATATATATATATATATATATATATATATATATTAATGTCCTCAGTTGCACCGCCGTCTGGTGTAATCGTGCTTCCAAGGTAGCAAAACTTATCCACCTTTTCAATTATCTGGCTCACAAGCTTAAGCTCTGCAGTTCTGTTATCATTTGCCCGCATGTCTTTAGTTTTTTTTGGCGTTAATTTTCAAGCCAATTTCCTTCCCTGCAGATTTCAGATCTTCTAGCTTGTCTTTCATGTCGTTGAGACTGTGAGATAGAAGGCAAAGTTCGCAGTGAACTCCAAATTTTTGTTCTAGTTATACTGTCAAATTCTGATAGACTTGAAAGGCATTATTTTACAGCACTGCCTCGTTAAATGCAAACTCGAACTGCAAGAATAGCATTTCTGAAAAATAGAAATTAGCTACTATCTAGTAGGAGTCTAAGTATTAGGAAGCAGTTTTTGAAGACGTTTAGCTGTACTCTAGCCTCGCACAGGATTGAAACGTGCACAATAAACAGTTCAGACAAAAATATATTGCTAGCTACCCACATGTGATGCTACATAAGAATGCCGAAGATTAAACGGCTACATTAAACAACAGATGAGGAGGTACTATATGAAATTTAGAAGAAATAAATCTATGCAAAAACTTGACTAAAAGACGAAATCGGTACATACTAGGGCAGCATCAAAAAGTATTGAGTTTGGTAATGGAAAGAAATGTGTGTCGGGGGGGGGGGGGGGGGGGATGAGAGTGCGGAGGTTATGGAGTGTTTGCGTCAAACCAGTCTTTCGACTGCAGACCTCGATACCAGTAGCAGGTGGTCCAAATTGCATTCGCAGTTCAGGGGTGCAGTGGACAGCTGATACGGTGCTTCTGAACTCTGGAAAAGACTTCTCATACAGTTCCAGGCCGACGCCTTGTAAAGCAAATAAATCGCAAACTCGCTTCGAAAGGAGCAATTTCCGCTACGTGAAGTCGCGCACGCCTTGTTACACGACTTTATTTACTTCACCTTATTCGCTCTCCACTGAGACCATCCAGCCTCCTAACGATTGCCCACTACCCACACAGAAAATTGCCATTCACGTTTGAGGACTTTATGTAGAAGTAGCCACTCGTAACTTTATTTATTGCTGGTTGCAAGTGGTTCACATTACTCACGTAAGGGGCCATACACACATATTGCCTCACACGTTAAGGGGGAACGGAGGGGGTCGACAAAGTTTGGGGGCGGGGGGGGGGGGGGGGGGATGGCGCATGGTGGTGGAAGGGTTTGACGATTTGTAAGCTTCGCGACGTTACATGTATACAGTTGTACTACAAAACACGACAAAAACTGTATACAGTTTTGTCGTGTTTTGCAGTGCAACTCTAAACTTTAACGGAAAACCTTAAAACGTTAGCAATTCTACCATTATTATTTACCAATATTTGTTTGTATGACTATTCGCCGTACCCACAGCCGCCTTTGACACAAGTCGAAAGGCCGATACAGCCTTTGAAGTTTCGACAAAAACCGCCACCGCTCTCATTTCGTCTTCCTTGACTCGTTTGTATCGTTCAAAATTCAAATGGCTCTAAGCACTATGGGACTTAACATTTGAAGTCATCAGTCCCCTAGAGCTTAGAACTACTTAAACCTAACTAACCTAAGGACATCACACACATCCATGCCCGAGGCAGGATTCGAACCTGCGACCGTAGCACCCGCGTGATTCCGGACTGAAGCGCCTAGAACCGCTCGGCCACCGTGGCCGGCTTTATATCGTTCAGTAGAAACTTTAATTCCGCTAAGTGACAGACGCTTTTTTCTCGGTTCTACAATTTTGTGATTTTCAATTTATTTAACAAATGTAAAATGAGTAAAAAGAGCGATTTAGGTACACTTGTACCGCAAACTATATGAAATATACAGTGCAGCTCGTGCTGATAAAAATAGACAAAATACGCAAGACGAAGTTTCACCTTTCCCAGCGAAGTTTGGTTCAAATGTTTCAAATGGATCTAAGGCCGGTATTACACTATCAAATTTCTTTGTCCAATATCTTTGTCCAAAATCTTTGTCAAAGATATTTGATTGTGTAACAGGGACTTTGTCAAATGTCGTCCAATATTTGATCAAATCTAGGGCCTCGCTGTAGATTTGATCAAAGAAATCGCTTGTCTTCTGTTCACACTTCACTGCAATGTGACATGTTACCACATGGAGCGCTAGCATCGGTGTAGCGTTCTGTCGTCTGTAGTGTTTTTATAGACGTTGCCGGTAAATACGATTGGTGTGTACCGACAACTACAAAATTAATAGAGATGTATGACGCTGATGAGGCGCTTTAGAATGTGAGGCACCCTGAATACAAAAATAGATTAAGAAGATTGGAGACCTAACCTAACACAACCTAACATAACCCTCTCCTGTAGCAAGGAATCGGAGTGTTATAGTGAGGCTGTCTTCTGAAGATGTAGCAGTTCTTAAGTGAATATTGTGCTTTGTGATATGAGGATACACTTCACTTAGCACATACAGAAATGTATGCTCATCCATTCTTAAGTAATTGATGTACGACTTGACGTCATCCACTGTAAGCTCACGTAACGAGTTTTGTTGAATGCTTTTATCGTGTCGTCGTAAAACCCACGGCTTCACCCAGATTAGATTAGTTTTTCGTTCCATTGATCCGTGCTGAGGAGATCCTCGTGGATGTGAAACATGTCAATTTTTTAAAGCTGAAATAACAATACTAATAGTATGAATAAATACATAATTTGTTTCTATTAAAAATTTCGTCAATGGAGTAGAATGAGTTGACCACTAGTAAGTCTTTCAGGCTCCTTTTAAACTGATCTTTATTTCTAACTAAATTCTTTTATGTTTGCTGGCAAATTATTGAAGATGAGTGTTCCTGAGTAGTGGACCCCTTTTTGAACTAAAGTAAGTCCTTTTAAGTCCTTGTGCAGATGATTTTTGCTCCTGGTATTGTATATATGAACTGAGCTGTTTGTTAGAAAAAGAGATATATTATTTAGGACAAATTTCATTAAGGAGTAAATACACTGAGAGGCAGTAGTTAGTATACCCAGTTCTTTGAAGAGGTTTCTGCAGGACGTCCGTGAATTTGCTCCACAAATAATACGCGTTACACGCTTTTGGACTCTGAAAACTTTTGTTTGACTTGAAGATTTACCCTAAAATATTATCCCATATGACATTATGGAATGAAAGTAGGCAAAGTATGCAAGCTTTTTCATTTTTATGTTGCGTATGTCTGGTATTAACACTCGAATTGCAAATACAGATTTGTTAAGGCGTTTCTGCAGTTCTGTGGTGTGCTCCTCCCAACTGAATTTATTATCAAGTTGTAATCCCGGGAATTTAAGACTGTCAACCTCGTATGTATGGTTCCTTTTTTCCCCCCACTTCTTTTCCGCATGTGCACACAATGCAATTGCGGTACGCGCAACTGCTGCGGTTAATAAGTTGTTGTCAGCCATCTTGAACTTTGACGAAAAATTTGATGACAGCGCTACATCAAAGATCTTTGTCAAATATATTTGACGAAATATTTGATCACATCTTTGAGCAAATCTTTGACAAAGAAATTTGATAGTGTAAAACCGGCCTAAGCCTCACCCTCCCCCCCCCCCCTCCCTTTAATCCGACCTCGGTTCGTGGGAGGCTGCATTCAGCGGATCTGTGACAGTGCGAGGGACACGAGATCTTGCCCCATCTTTCGTGGGAACAGTGGTTTCCAAACAGTTGCGCTGTTCCGCAGGACTCAGGTGCTGTATAAGGTCATACGGTGAGTGTAGTGGCTCTTCGTACACAACACGCGGTTTTAATAGTACCCCAAATCCGGCAGTTCTGTGTATTCGCTGTACGCTGTAGATTGAAGTGTGTCTCACCACTTCATAGATGACTTGCCGGTCACGTCGATCCGTGCCAGGAACCGAAGAGAGAATTCAAAACGTTGCTGCAGATCGTCAGCCTTCAGCTATTGTACCAGATGTATCTTGTACGGGTTGCAGTCTAAAATAGACCGCAAAACTTTCCGTACTGTTGACCACGTGATGGACAATTCTCGTGACACTGCACTATCAGTTAACAGCAACGGCGACCTCGTCACCAACTTCCTCCGGGACAGGACGTCTTCCTCTTCCAGTTGCCACACGAAGCTCAACCGTGTTGTCAAATTTCATTATCATCTTGTTTGTACCGTTTAATGGCACAGTATCTTTCTTTTCAGACTTTTCAGATGTTGATAGTGTCTCAATACGGCACCGTAATCGGTGCCGTTCATATGAAACAGTCTCACTAACAGCGGAAGGTCACTCTTCTCTGTAGCCACACTGTTCACCAGCGTTTGGGCTTGTAAATGACTGCGCGGACGTCTAAGCGTCATACAGACAGTGCACAAGGCCAGACTGGCACCTGGTGGCCAAAATTGGAACTAATTCTTTTCAAGATTAAATCGGACCCACTTTTAATGGGAGCTGGAACGATGAAAATAGCAAAATTAACATTTTTGGTTTTTTTTCATTATAAAATTATTTGCAGTTTAAAACAAATCGAGTTTCACTCTTCTAAGTGAATTTTAGGTGCGTTTTTTATAGTTTCAAAGTTGATGCGCCGCGCCGCGTAAATGGCCGTAGCGAGTTCGTGTGTTCTCTCTCACACCACCGCTCCGTGTCTTTAGGCCAGGCCCCCACACCCGCACGACTGGTCGACTGTGAAGAGCGGACTAATTGAATAGCTGGGCGGCGGCCATTAGAGTGGTTAACTGACGCGCGGAGTTCGAATGTTTATACATCGCTTTTGGTTATAAGATGCCTTCCCTTGAGTTAGGTCGCAAACGTAATGCCTCATTTAAATACGTTACTACAGTATACTTTTTGATTTATGAACAAACAGCAACTAGTCACTGTTTATGAATTTATCTTACGTACTACATGTAATCTGCCGTAGCTAAAAGTTATGTACTGGACCCCTAGCATTTTTCGTAGTTCATTTACGATAGATGTACGCAAAATGCATCAAAATACTCCAAGACTTGCCCACTATATTAATAGATATTTTCTGACTCTACCTTGCTTTAGATTTTATGACGAGAAGTGCGTTATATATGGCATAGTGCTTTGGCAACTCACGACCAAATTATCAAGTTTCAACCTAACCTAGACCATGAAAACACTACCGATAAGCCAACTTTCTTCAAAATGATCAGAACATGTAAAATGGTATTCTGTCGGTCGGAAATCTTGCTTCCTGACAGCGTGCAACCATTTTTGTAACAGCTGTGGTTTTGAGAAAGGAAACCTGCAAATAGATGCACAGACATGCTAATACCGTGTTACAAAAACATTTATTAAGCAAGCGCACTGACATACAAAACAACTTAAAATATTCACATACCTGTGAAATGTAATATTCGTTCCTTTCTCGAATTTATTTGTACAATTAATCGCTGCACAGCTCTTCACCATTGTACTTCTTTTGATTGGAATGTACAGACAGTAGAATTACGAGTAACAAATACTGTATGTACGCCCCAACAAATATATAACGTTGAATCAGGGACCTCATAAACAACAATACTACACAGCACATCAGATTACAACCACTATAATGGCGTCCAGCCGAAGGTTCAAATTATCCCGCGACTGCAGCGCCATCAGTGAGTCTAGTTATTTTTTACAAGGTCTTTGCTTTAGGCATGGTTTCTTGGCGGAATTTGCCAGTGTTTTGTTTTCCAACGTTGTAGGCCTTGATCTCTGTGACAAGTGAATGTTCACATCCGTTAACATAAACGGAGCGCCGTGTTTGTTGACTTGTGAGGTTTGCTATGTGCGTGTTGTTTGGCTCAGCAATTTTGCGTATTTGTCGAATTTTTCTCGCATCTGTTTCACGTATTTGGTTAATGGATACAAATACGCCACGTTTCAGCAATGTAGTGTATAAGAAAAGACGCAATGAGTGGAAGAAGAAATCCTTTGTTGTTCTTTCCATTTGCTTCACTAAAGACTCCAAATCTGTGTGAGTGAACTTCTTCCAGCAAGAAACTTTTTGACAGAAAAAAAAAAAGAAAATGGAAGTGACAGTAATGATGTGAATGCAATAATTAACATTTTCTTGCTGTCTAATACTTTAAAACATGGTCGGAACTTTAATAGTGGCAACTACAGGGTGTTTCAAAAATGACCGGTATATTTGAAACGGCAATAAAAACTAAACGAGCAGCGATAGAAATATACCGTTTGTTGCAATATGCTTGGGACAACAGTACATTTTCAGGCACACAAACTTTCGAAATTACAGTAGTTACAATTTTCAACAACAGGTGGCGCTGCGGTCTGGAAAACTCTATAGTACGATATTTTCCACATATCCACCATGCGTAGCAATAATATGGCGTAGTCTCTGAATGAAATTACCCGAAACCTTTGACAACGTGTCTGGCGGAATGGCTTCACATGTAGATGAGATGTACTGCTTCAGCTGTTCAATTGTTTCTGGATTCTGGCGGTACACCTGGTCTTTCAAGTGTCCCCACAGAAAGAAGTCACAGGGGTTCATGTCTGGCGATTAGGGAGGCCAATCCACACCGCCTCCTGTATGTTTCGGATAGCCCAAAGCAATCACACGATCATCGAAATATTCATTCAGGAAATTGAAGACGTCGGCCGTGCGATGTGGCCGGGCACCATCTTGCATAAACCACGAGGTGTTCGCAGTGTCGTCTAAGGCAGTTTGTACCGCCACAAATTCACGAAGAATGTCCAGATAGCGTGATGCAGTAATCGTTTCGGATCTGAAAAATGGGCCAATGATTCCTTTGGAAGAAATGGCGGCCCAGACCAGTACTTTTTGAGGATTCAGGGACGATGGGACTGCAACATGGGGCTTTTCGGTTCCCCATATGCGCCAGTTCTGTTTATTGACGAAGCCGTCCAGGTAAAAATAAGCTTCGTCAGTAAACCAAATGCTGCCCACATGCATATCGCCGTCATCAATCCTGTGCACTATATCGTTAGCGAATGTCTCTCGTGCAGCAATGGTAGCGGCGCTGAGGGGTTGCCGCGTTTGAATTTTGTATGGATAGAGGTGTAAACTCTGGCGCATGAGACGATACGTGGACGTTGGCGTCATTTGGACCGCAGCTGCAACACGGCAAACGGAAACCCGAGGCTGCTGTTGGATCACCTGCTGCACTAGCTGCACGTTGCCCTCTGTGGTTGCCATACGCGGTCGCCGTACCTTTCCAGCACGTTCATCCGTCACGTTCCCAGTCCGTTGAAATTTTTCAAACGGATCCTTTATTGTATCGCTTTTCGGTCCTTTGGTTACATTAAACCTCCGTTGAAAACTTCGTCTTGTTGCAACAACACTGTGTTCTAGGCGGTGGATTTCCAACACCAGAAAAATCCTCTGTTCTAAGGAATAAACCATGTTGTCTACAGCACACTTGCACGTTGTGAACAGCACACGCTTACAGCAGAAAGACGACGCACAGAATGGCGCACCCACAGACTGCGTTGTCTTCTATATCTTTCACATCACTTGCAGCGCCATCTGTTGTTGAAAATTGTAACTACTGTAATTTCGAAAGTTTGTCTGCCTGAAAATGTACTGTTGTCCCAAGCATATTGCAACAAACGGTGTATTTCTATCGCTGCTCGTTTAGTTTTTATTGCCGTTTCAAATATACCGGTCATTTTTGAAATACCCTGTATTTATTTGCAGCTCGTACAATGTAGATACGTGTTTAAAACTTTTACTGACCTCCAAAGTAGTCACCAGCATTGTGTATAGCCCGTTGCCAGTGATGTGGAAGTCGTAGGATACTCTTAGCAGAGCCAGTTGTGTTGATAATTCGAACGGCGCGGTCTGTTCAAAAAAAATGGCTCTGAGCACTATGGGACTCAACTGCTGAGGTCATTAGTCCCCTAGAACTTAGAACTAGTTAAACCTAACTAACCTAAGGACATCACAAACATCCATGCCCGAGGCAGGATTCGAACCTGCGACCATAGCGCCTTTAACCGCACGGCCACTTCGGCCGGCGGCGCGGTCTGTTGCCCGACGAATTTGTAGCAGTTCTGAGGCGAATGCCGTGAAGTGTTTCCCTCAGTTTAGAAATCGACTTGAACTCACGAGTTCTTAAGTCAGGGGAGTGCAGTAGGTGGTATAGCACTTAGCAGCTCCATCAATCAAAAAAAATCAGTGACACCTTGCACTGTACGTGTTTGAGCAATGTCCTGCAAAATGATGGTCAGCTCCTGCAGACAGTGTCATCCCTTCTGCCTCTAAGGTGGTCGTAGGTTGTGTTCCAGAAATTAATAGCATAGAAACAGAAGTTATGACACTATCTGCATGACCTGGCCGTCATTTTGCAGGACAATGCTCAGGCACGTACAGTGCAAGCTGTTACTGATTTGTTTGACTGATGGGGCTGCTAAGTGCTATACCACCTACTGCACTCCCCTGACCTAAGAACTCGTGAGTTCAACTCGATTTCTAAACTGAAGGAAACACTTCACGGCATTCGCTTCAGAACTGCTACAAATTCGTCGGGCAATAGACCGCGCCGTTCGAATTGTCAACCCAACTGGCACTGCTAAGAGTATCCTACGACTTCCACATCGCTGGCAACGAGCTATACACAATGCTGGTGACTATTATGAAGATCAGTTAAACTTTGAAACACGTTTCTATTTTGTACGAGCTGTAAATAAATAGTTGCCACTATTTAAGTTCCAACCCTTGTGTTATGCCAAGTTTGCAAATAAACAGGACTCTAATTGAAAATAATGTCTCGCATTGATTTGGCATGTAAAATGTTATTGAAGTGAGACAAATGTGGTGCAGAGATTTCGTTTTATAATTCTGATAGTATTTCCCGTAGTGATAATAGTGGAAAGAAGGTGCATGACATAAATTTTAGGCTAGTGTATGGCTTTCTTTTCATAGGAAGGAGCGGTGCTGCAGGAACAACGTTATGTGGAATTATGAACTTGCCAAAACCACCAATCAAGTTCGGATTTTATAATGAATTGGCGAGATCTTCTGATGGTCAGCGTCACAGACTGCGTGCGAAGGGCCCCGGGTCCGATTCCCGGCTGGGTCGGGGATTTTCTCCGCTCAGGGCCTGGTTGTTGTGTTGTCTTCAACAACATTTCATCCCCACGCGGCGCGCAGGTCGCCCAATGTGGCGTCGAATGTAATAAGACCTGCACCAAGGCGGCCGGACCTGCCCCGTAAGGGGCCTCCCAGCCAATGACGCCAAACGCTAATTACCATTTTAGAAGCAACAATGAAGGCTCTGACATAATGGAAACTGTAGAGGTTTAGAGTTGCTTTAGATGGATCACGGCAACATAGAGGTCATAAATCTTTAAATGGAGTCGTGACAGCTACCAGTGGAGACAGTTGCTACATCTACATCTATGTATATACTCCGCTAGGCACCAGGCGGCGTGTGGCGGAGGGCACTATTCGCGCCAAAGTCATATTTCCCCCCTCTGTTCCATTCGCGAATCGCGAGGGGGAAAAACGACTGTCTGAACGCCTCAGTACGAGCTCTGATTTCACTTATCTTTGAATGGTGATCATTGCGCGATTTGAAAGTTGGTGCTCTACATCCTTGGCGAAGATCAGATTTTGGAATTTAGTGAGCAGCCCCTTCAGTTTAGCGCGTCGTCTATCTGCAAGTGTGTCCCACTTCAAACTTTCTATGAGATTTGTAAAACTCTCGCGATGGCTAAATGTACCAGTCACGAATCTTGTCGCTCTTCTTTGGACCTTCTCAATCTCTTGAATCAGACCCAACTGGTAAGGGTCCCATACAGACGAACAAAACCCTAAGACTGTAAGAACTAACGTATTGTAAGCAAATTTCCTTTGTTGAAGGACTGCATCGCTTCAGGATTCTACCAATAAACCGCTATCTAGAGTTCGCCTTACCCGTTACTTGTGTTATCTGATCGTTCCATGTGAGATCATTTCGAATAGTCACACCCAGATACTTGACGGATGTTACCGCTTCCGAAGACTGGGCATTTATTTTGTACTCATACATTAATGGGGATTTTCGCCTTGTTATACGCAGTAGGTTACACTTACTAATACTGAGAGATAACTGCCAGTCATTACACCACGCATTTATTTTCTGCAAATCCTCATTGATTTGTTCACAACTTTCGTGTGATACCACTTTCCTGTAGACTACAGTGTCATCGGCAATCTGTCCAATGCCGCTGTCAGTATCATCAACCAGATCGTTTATGTAAATCGCAAAAAGCAGCGGACCTATTACGCTGCCCTGGGGCACACCTGAAGTTACGCTTGTTTCTGTTGAAGTCACCCCGTTCAGGACGACATACTGCTCCCTGTCTGTCAAAAACTTCCTATCCAACCGCATACGTCATCGGATAGACCGTAAGCGCGCACTTTTTGGAGCAAGCGACAGTGCGGAACTGAGTCGAACGCCTTTCGAAAGCCAAGGAATATGGCATCAAACTGGGAGCCGGTATCTAGAGCCTGTTGTATATCACGCGCATGGAGGGCCAGCTGTGTCTCGCATGACCGCTGTTTCCTAAAACCGTGCTGGTTTCTGCTGATGAGCTTCTCAGAGTCTAGAAAGGTCATTATGTCTGAACACAAAATATGTTCCGTGATTCTACAACAAATCGATGTCAGCGCTAAGTTACTGATGTTGCTATTCTCTCCAAATATTGTAGATGTAAGGGCAATACCAAGGAAGCAAATTTTCACGGCACAAGTGGGGCGATGGAAGTAGAGGCCGCGAAAAGAATTTTTTCCAGGTCAGGGGAGTGGTATAATGTAGGATATACTAACTATTTATGGGGTGGTGGTTCTAATGGATGTAGCACTGTAGAGGAACTCGAACCTACTGGCAATGAAATTCACATCAAAAAACAGGAATGCATCGGACAAGGGCACAGGCGCACGGGGACTCACTTGTGCAAACTGAAGCAGAGATTAGGATCCCAGAAGCTTAGTGTTGGTAATACCCTAGGAAGAAGAGGGAGACTGACAGATGAAACAAAGAGAGATTGGAGAGGTATTATGATTGTGCAGCTAGGCAGAACACAGGAGCGCTGAACATATGAGGAAAGCAGTATGGGCATTATTATTTTTTCGTACTGCAAAACAAGTAAGCATCCACAACATGCGCTATGTCCCACAAGTGATGACTCGTGGTGTAAGTACCAATGAGGAAAGGAACATGACCATAAATACTGTGGTGCCACCGCCAGACACCACACTTGCTAGGTGGTAGCCTTTAAATCGGCCGCGGTCCGCTAGTATACTTCGGACCCGCATGTCGCCACTGTCAGTGATTGCAGACCGAGCGCCGCCACACGGCAGATCTAGAGAGACGTCCTGGCACTCACCCCCAGTTATACAGCAGACTTTGCTAGCGATGTTACACTGACAAATTCGCTCTTATTTGCCGAGACGATAGTTAGCATAGCCTTCAGCTACGTCATTTGCTACGACCTAGCAAGGCCCCATTACCAGTTTATATTGAGATTATAATTAATGTATCATCAAGAGCGATGTTCTTCAATTATGGATTAAAGTTAAGTATTACATCAACTACGTACTTTATTTGCTACTATAATTCCCTTAACAGTTCCAGACCTCACGCCAGCCTGCGTGAGCTTTAACGCGTGCATTTCGGCCTCCTCTAGCAACACGGTGTTGGCTCTTCTGCCAACACATCAAATACAATTTTCCAAATGCTGTAATTGATGTAATTAAGCCAATATTCAGAGAATTGTCACAGACGAATTTATTGGAAAAGTGCCTACATGGGAAAACACAAAGTCCCAATGAAAGTACAAACAATTTAATTTGGATTAGGATTCCAAAAACAGTGTTTGTACAGATAAAAACATCGCACTTTGGAATGTATGATACAGCTGCAACATGCAATGCTGGAAACATTACAAAATGTGATGTGCTGAAAGAAATAGGTTTCCAACCAGGGCACAACACCATTTCCTCAATGCACCTAATTGACGAGGAAAGACTAAGAGGTGTAGCAATAAGAGACAAAAGTCTACAACTACAGCAAAAGGGAACGAGAGACCTGCGAAAAGAAAACACAGTAGAAAAAGAAGAGGATGCTGCTGATGCATCATACGGAGCGGGAATGTACACTGCTGGCCATTAAAACTGCTACACCACGAAGATGACGTGCTACAGATGCGAAATTTAACCCACAGGAAGAAGATGCTGTGATATGCAAATGATTAGCTTTCCAGAGCATTCACACAAAGTTGGCGCCGGTGGCGACACCTACGACATGCTGACATGAGGAAAGTTTCCAACCGATTTCTCATACACATACAACAGTTGACCGACGTTGCCTCGTGAAACGTTGTTGTGATGCCTCGTGTAAGGAGGAGAAATGCGTACCATCACGTTTCCGACTTTGATAAAGGTCGGACTGTAGCCTATCGCGATTGTGGTTTATCGTATCGCGACATTGCTGCTCGCGTTAGTCGAGATCCAATGACTGTTAGCAGAATATGGAATCGGTGGGTTCAGGACGGTAATAAGGAATGCCGTGCTGGATCCCAACGGCCTCGTATCACTAGCAGTCGAGATGACAGGCATCTTATCCGCATGGCTGTAACGGATGGTGCAGCCACGTCTCGATCCCTGAGTCAACAGATGGGGACGTTTGCAAGACAACAACCATCTGCACGAACAGTTCGACGACGTTTGCAGCAGCACGGACTATCAGCTCGGAGACCACGGCTGCGGTTACCCGTGACGCTGCATCACAGACAAGAGCGCCTGCGATGGTGTACTCGACGACGAACCTGGCTACACGAATGGCAAAACGTCATTTTTTGCATGAATCCTGGTTCTGTTCACAGCATCAGGATGGTCGTATCCGTGTTTGGCGAAATCCCGGTGAACGCACATTGGAAGCGTGTATTCGTCATCGCCATACTGGCGTATCTCCCGGCGTGATGGTATGGGGTGCCAATGGTTACACGTCTCGGTCACCTCTTGTTCGCATTGACGGCACTTTGAACAGTGGACATTACATTTCAGATGTGTTACGACCCGTGGCTCTATCCTTCATTCGATCCCTGCGAAACCCTACATTTTAGCAGGATAACGCACGACCGCATGTTGCAGGTCCTGTACGTGCCTTTCTGGATACAGCACATTCTCCAGATCTCTCACCAACTGAAAACGTCTGGTCAATGGTGTGCCGAGCAACTGGCTCATCAGAATACGCCAGTCACTACTCTTGATGAACTGTGGTATCGTGTTGAAGCTGCATGGGCAGCTGTACCTGTACACGCCACCCAAGCTCTGTTTGACTCAATGCCCAGGCGTATCAAGGCCGTTATTACGGCCAGAGGTGGTTGTTCTGGGTACTGATTTCTCAGGATCAGTGCACCCAAATTGCGTACAAATGTAGTCGCATGTCAATTCTAGCGTAATATATTTGTCCAATGAATACCCGTTTACCATCTGCATTTCTTCTTGGTGTAGCAATTTTAATGGCCAGTAGTGTGTTTGGTGAAATTAACGTGGAGGAGATAGGACGTTCCGGCTCCCCTTAAGCATCGAGATATCTCCGTACGACAATCACAGCCCGCTCCGGACGTTCGCTTCTAACTACTGTATAACCAGGCGGCAGCGTCGGTCTCTCTGTCTTCCCGTATAGCTGGCTAAAAGGCGCGCCTCGCGACTTTCAGGCGTAGTGTGGGAGCGCAGCGATCACGGCCGCCGCACGGGTCGTACATCATGGAACCCTGTATTTAGCTCGGAGGCCGCAGTGCTCAAGCGGGCCAAATTACCGGGTCCACATAATCGCCGCACCGCCGTTAAGCGGCAAGGGCAGCCTGCTTCTCTGGTCCTGGCCAAGAACAGGGCTGTCCTTCTCCCGGCGTTACTCAACAGCTCGTCGCGGGCGCTACGGAAATCCAAACGTCACAAAAGAACCGAATGTCGCACACCGTGTGTGTAAGAACACTGCAATGTTTCCACGATTCCCTGATACTACGAGGTAGGGTAACAAGTGTCCTTTAAGGGTGCGCGGTATACGCAAAGACTTTACGAACAGCTGTTGTAAGATTCGATGTCTTCCAGGAGACTCCAAACAAGCTCAAAACGGTTCAAATGGCTCTAAGCACTATGAGACTTAACAAAAAAAAAAAAAAAAAAAAGACTCTGAGCACTGTGGGACTTAACATCTGAGCTCATCAGTCCCCTAGAACTTAGAACTACTTAAAACTAACTAACCTAAGGACATCACACACATCCATGCTCGAGGCAGGATTCGAACCTGCGACCGTAGCAGTCGCGCGGTTCCGGACTGAGCGCCTAGAACCGCGAGAGACTTAACATCTGAGGTCATCAGTCCCCTAGAACTTGGAAAATACTTAAACGTAACTAACCTAAGAACATCACACACATCCATGCACGAGGCAGGATTGAGAAGTTTTACACCTAGTTCCACTTATTGAACATTTAACTGTGGTTTATACGTTATTAGTAATCTCTAATGTTTGATGAAATTAAATCACTTCATTTAGATGTCAAAATAGACTACGGGCCATTAAAATTGCTACACAATGAACAAATACATATGATAAACGTGTATTCATTGGACAAATATATTATACTAGAACTGACATGTGATTACATTTTCACGCAATTTGGGTGCATAGATCCTGAGAAATGAGTACACAGAACAACCACCTCTGGCCTTTATAACGGCCTTGTTCCGCCAGGGAATTGAGTCAAATTGAGCTTGGATGGCGTGAACAGGTACAGCTGTCCATGCAGCTTCAACACGATACCACAGTTCATCAGGAGTAGTGAATGGCGTAATGTGACGAGCCAGTTGCTCGGCCACCATTGACCAGACGTTTTCAATTGGTGATAGATCTGGAGAATGTGCTGGCCAGGACACCAGTCGAACATTTTCTGTATCCAGAAAGGCCCGTTCAGGGCCTGCAACATGCGGCCGTGCATTATCCTGCTGAAATGTAGGGTTTCGCTGGGATCGAACGAAGGGTAGAGCCACGGGTCGTAACATATCTGAGATGTATCGTCCACTGTTCAAAGTGCCGTCAGTGCGAACAAGAGGTGACCGAGACGTGTAACCAATGGCACCCCATACCATCACGCCGGGAGATACGCCAGTATGGCAATGACGAATACACTCTTCCAATGTGCGTTCACAGCGATGTCGCCAAACACGGATGCGACCATCGTGATGGTGTAAAAAAGAACCTGGATTCATCCCAAAAAATGACGTTTTACCATTCGTGCACCCAGGTTCGTCGTTGAGTACACCATCGCAAGACGCTCCTGTTCTGATGCAGCGTCAAGGGTAACCGTAGCCGTAGTCCCTGAGCTGATAGTCCATGCTGCTGCAAACGTCGTCGAACTGTTCGTTCAGATGGTTGTCGTCTTGCAAACGTCACCATCTGTTGACTCAGGTATCGAGACGTGGCTGTACGATCCGTTACAGCCATGCGGATAAGATGCCTGTCATCTCGACCGCTAGTGATACGAAGCCGTTGGGATCTAATACGACGTTCCGTATTACCCTCCTGAACCCACCGATTCCATATTCTGCTAACAGTCATTGGATCTCGATCAACGCGAGCAGCAATGTCGCGATACGATAAACCGCAATCGCGATAGGCTACAATCCGACCTTTATGAAAGTCGGAAACGTGATGGTAGGCATTTCTCCTCCTTACACGAGGCATCACAACAACGTTTCACCAGGCAACGCCGGTCAACTGCTGTTTGTGTATGAGAAATCGGTTGGAAACTTTCCTCATGTCAGCACGTTGTAGGTGCCGCCACAGGCGCCGACCCTGTGTGAATGCACTGAAAAGCTAATCCTTTGCATATCACAGCATCTTCTTCCTGTCGGCTAAATTTCGGATCTGTAGCACGTCATCTTCGTGGTGTAGCGATTTTAATGGCCGGTACTATAGTCGTTGCAGCTTTCTGTACCTACTAAACCTGTATCACGTTAACAACTCAAGGGGCGTCCAATAATGGGGACAGGGACTGTAGTTCACAGTACAACATTTTAATGAAGTGTTAATTCGCGTTAGCTGCTCAGAGTTTATCATCATACTTTTGTACTATAAGCTGATCTCGCTTTTTTATCATTACCTAGTGCAACCCGTATCACTATGCGCAGTACGGGTGCCTTCTCTTAGATGGTAGTTTAGACAGAGTATGTACAGAGGTATAGTTATGTTGTTCGTAACGTATGTACGTACTGCATATCTGTCTGGTCGCTGCTGTCTTGTTGTTGTTGTTGTTGTTGTTGTTGTGGGCTTCAGTCCAGAGACTGGTTTGATGCAGCTCTCCATGCTACTCTATCTTGTGCAAGCTCCCTCATCTCCCAGTACCTACTGCAACCTACATCCTTCTGAATTTGCTTAGTGTATTCATCTCTTGGTCTCGCTCTACGAGTTTTACCCTCCACGCTGCCCTCCAATGCTAGATTTGTGATCCCTTGATGCCTCAGAACGTGTCCTACCAACCGGTCCCTTCTTCTTGTCAAGTTGTGCTACAAACTCCTCTTCTCCCCCATCCTACTCAATACTTCATTAGTTATGTGATCTACCCATCTAATCTTCAGCATTCTTCTGTAGCACCACATTTCGAAAGCTTCAATTATCTTCTTGTCCAAACTATTTATCGTCCATGTTTCACTTCCATACATGGCTACACTCCATACAAATACTTTCAGAAACGACATCCTGACACTTAAATCTATACTCGATGTCAACAAATTTCTCTTCTTCAGAAACGCTTTCCTTGCCATTGCCAGTCTACATTTTATATGCTCTCTACTTCGACCATCATCAGTTATTTTGCTCCCCAAAGAGCAAAACTCCTTTACTACTTTAAGTGTCTCATTTCCTAATCTAATTCCCTCAGCATCACCCGACTTAATTCGACTACATACAATTATCCTCGTTTTGCTTTTGTTGATGTTCATCTTATATCCTCCTTTCAAGAAGCTATCCATTCCGTTCAACCACTGCTTGCTCAATATACAGATTGAATAACATTGGGGAGAGGCTACAACCCTGTCTCACTCCCTTCCTAACCGCTGCTTCCCTTTCATGCCCCTCGACTCTTATAACTGCCATCTGGTTTCGTAAGTGGTTCTATATTGACAGCTTTGTAGTTTCATCCACAGATGCTGTAGGTTTACATTTGTTTACGTATATCATCAGGCTGGTGTGACAACGCCCTTGCCGCAGTGGATACACTGGTTCCCACGAGATCACCAAAGGTAATTGCTGTCGGGCGTGGTCGGCACTTGAATGGGTGACCATCCGGGTCGCCATGTGCTGTTGCCATTTTTCGGGGTGCACTCAGCCTCGTCATGCCAATTGAGAAGCTACTCCACCGAATAGTAACGGCTTCGGTCAAGAATACCATCATAACGACCAGGAGAGCGGTGTGCAGACCCCACGCCCCTCCTATCCGCATCCTCTACTGAGGATGACACGGCAGTCGGATGGTCCCGGTAGGCCACTCGTGGCCTGAAGACGGAGTACTTTTACGTTTTGGTAAACTAATTCGTTTCTGGTCCTTGCATTGACGAGATCACCAAAGTTAAGCGCTGTCGGGCGTGGTCGGCACTTGGATGGGTGACCATGCAGGCCGCCATGCGCTGTTGCCATTTTTAGGGGTGCACTCAGCCTCGTGATGCCAATTGAGGAGCTACTCCACCAAATAGTAGCGGCTTCGGTCAAGAATACCATCATAACGACCGGGAGAGTGGTGTGCTGACCCCGCGCCCCTCCTATCCGCATCCTCTACTGAGGATGACACGGCGGTCGGATGGTCCCGGTAGGCCACTCGTGGCCTGAAGACGGTGCTTTTATATCATCAGGTAGGTATGAGTGGAGCTGTCATGACTTGTTAAGGTGCGTCTGCGCCTGTGCGCCTTGCGGTTATTCTTCCCCGCCTCTCACGCCTGCCAGTCTGGTATGGCGTGGAATGGGATGTGAATTTTTTTTTTTTGGGGGGGGGGGGGGTCAGACTCCCGCGCTTCCAGAGGCATGCGCCGCCTTGCCTTAGTATGGCCAAACATTCCATGAATCAGCACGATTTTAGAAAGCATCGCTCGTGAGAAACTCAGCTTGCCCTTTCCTCACATACTGCAACTGTGGATGAAGGGCAACAGGCATGTTGCTTATTTCTAGATCTCCGGAAAGCGTTTGATACGGTGCCCCATTGCAGGCTGTTAACGAAGGAACGAGTGTGGTGTCACCGCCAGACACCACACTTGCTAGGTGGTAGCCTTTAAATCGGCCGCGGTCCGTTAGTATACGTCGGACCCGCGTGTCGCCACTATCAGTGATTGCAGACCGAGCGCCGCCACACGGCAGGTCTAGTCTAGAGAGACTTCCTAGCACTCGCCCCAGTTGGACAGCCGACTTTGCTAGCGATGGTTCACTGACTACATACGCTCTCATTTGCAGAGACGATAGTTTAGCATAGCCTTCAGCCCACGCTCTCGTCGATGGACCTGATGTATTTCTTGGATGTTCACTTAATTTTAGCTTGGACATAAACGACACATTCTCACATGGAAATGGATGGTTCACTGTCGTCATTGTGAGAGGTGGTAGTGGAGTGTCTAGTGTACCTGGACTTGAAAGTTTTAATGATAGAGATGTTATTGCCTATCGTACCTACCATATGTTTGAACTTGCTAATAAAGACTTTGGTAAATCTGCTTATGACTCTACCGCTCCACTTGTATTGTACACACGTAACAAGAAAGGGTGCGAAAAAGGGCAGCTCGTTTTGTATTATCACGTAATAGGGGAGAGAGTGTGGCAGATATGATACGCGAATTGGGATGGAAGTCATTAAAGCAAAGACGTTTTTCGTCGCGGCGAGATCTATTTACGAAATTTCAGTCATCAACTTTCTCTTCCGAATGCGAAAATATTTTGTTGAGCCCAACCTACATAGGTCGAAATGATCATCAAAATAAAATAAGAGAAATCAGAACTCGAACAGAAAGGCTTAGGTGTTCGTTTTTCCCGCGCGCTGTTCTGGAGTGGAATGGTACAGAGACAGTATGATTGTGTTTCGATGTACCCTCTGCCAAGCACTTAAATGTGAATTGCAGACTAGTCATGAAGATGTAGATGTACGTCATTTGTTACGACCTAGCAAGGCGCCATATTCAGTTGCTAACAGATGATATTGTGAATCATGTAGCGCCAAGAGCGACGTTCATCATTAATGGATTAAAGTTAAGTATCAAACTAATTACGTCCGCTTTCTGAATTCTTCCTTGTCATGTTCCAGACCTCACGTCAGCATAGTCCTTCCCTCCTTACTCCAGCCTGCGTAAGCTAAAACGCGTGCATTTCGGCCTCCTCTAGTAACACGGTGTTGGCTCTTCTGCCAACACAACAACGAGTATACGGAATAAGTTCACACATATGTGAGTGGCTCGAAGACTTCCTCAGTAACAGAGCCCAGTAGTGGGGAAGGCAAAACAAACACTGCGCTTTGCTGGTAGAACACTTAGAAGATGCGACAAACCCACCGAAGAGACAGCCTACGTTACACTTGTCCGTCCTCTGCTAGAATATGGTTGCGTGGTGTGGGATCCTTACCAGGTAGGATTGACGGAGGACGTCGAAAAGGTGCAACGAAGGGCAGCCCGTTCCGTGTTATCGCGCAATGGGGTTGAGAGTGTCACTGATATGATACGCGAGTTGGGGTGGCAGTCACTGAAACAAAGGCGGTTTTCTTTGCGGCGAGATCTATTTACGAAACTTCAGTCACCAACTTTCTCTTCCGAATGCGAAAATATTTTGTTGACACCCACCTACATAGGGAGAAATGATCATCATAATAAGAGAAATCAGAGCTCGAACGGAAAGATTTAGGTGTTCCTTTTTCCCACGCGCCGTTCGAGAGTGGAATGGGAGAGAAGTAGTATGAAAATGGTTCGATGGACCCTCTGCCAGGCACTTAAGTGTAAATTGCAGAGTAACCATGTAGATGTAGATGTATGTTGTTCACCTTGAATGCGAGTGTTCATCAGAGGCGAAGGTACAGTGAGCAGTGCCCCAGGAAAGTGTGATAGGACCGCTGTTGTTCCCTATATACGTAAATGAACTGGCAGGCAAGGTAGTTGGCATTCTGAGGTTGTTTGCTGATGATGCTATGGCGTACGGTAAGGTGACGAAGTTGACTGTCTTTAGGAAGATACAAGACGACTTAGACAAAATTTCTAGTTTGTGTGATGAATGGCAGCTAGTTGTAAATGAAAAAAAAGTAAGTTATTGCGGATGGGTAGGAAGAAGAAACCTCTAATGTTCAGATAAAATATTCCTAGCGTCCTGCTTTACACGGTCAAGTCGTTTAAATATCTGGGCGCAATGTTGGAAAGCGATATGTGGTGGAATGATCATGTGGGTAAGGCGAATGGTCGACTTCGATTTGTTGTTGTTGTTGTTGTGGTCTTCAGAAACTGGTTTGATGCAGCTCTCCGCGCTACTCTATCCTGTGCAAGCTCCTTCATCTCCCAGTACCTACTGCAACCTACATCCTTCTGAATCTGCTTAGTGTATTCATCTTTTGGTCTCCCTCTACGAGTTTTACCCTCCACGCTGCCCTCCAGTACTGAATTGGTGATCCCTTGATGCCTCAGAACATGTCCTACCAAGCGATCGCTTATTCTAGTCAAGTTGTGCCACAAATTTCTCTTCTCCCCAATTCTATTCAATACCTCCTCATTAGTTGTGTGATCTACCTATCTAACCTTCAGCATTCTTCTGTAGCACCACATTTCGAAAGCTTCTATTCTCTTTTTGTCTAAACTATTTGTCGTCCACGCTTCACTTCCATACATGGCTACACTCCATGCAAATATTTTCAGAAACGACTTCCTGACACTTAAATCTATACTCGATGTTAACAAGTTTCTCTTCTTCAGAAACGCTTTCCTTGCCATTGCCAGTCTACATTTTTATCCTCTCTACTTCGACCATCATAAATTATTTTTCTCACCAAATAGCAAAACCCCTTTACTACTTTAAGTGTCTCATTTCCTAATCTAATTCCCTCAGCATCACCTGACTTTATTCGACTACATTCCATTATCCTCGTTTTGCTTTTGTTGATGTTCATCTTATACCCCCCTTTCAAGATAGTCCATTCCGTTCAACTGCTCTTCCAGGTCCTTTGCTGTCTCTGACAGAAATACAACGTCGTCGGCGAACCTCAAAGTTTTTATTTCTTCTCCATGGACTTTAATACCTACTCCGAACTTTTCTTTTGTTTCCTTTATTGCTTGCTCAATATACAGATTGAATAACATGAGGATGCAGAAGGCAATGGAAACCACTGCATTAAAGACACGTAACGTGTATCCACAGGACATGTGGCCTGTAATTGAAGAAGTGTCATGATGATCTCTCCATTGGCAAAAGATTCCGGAATAGTCCCCCATTCGGATATCCGGGAGGGGACTGCCAAGGGGGAAGTTACCATGAGAAAAAGATTTAATAATCAACGAAAGGATAACGTTCTACGAGTCGGGGCGTGGAATGTCAGAAGCTTGAACGTGGTAGGGAAACTAGAAAATCTGAAAAGGGAAATGCAAAGGCTCAATCTAGATATAGTAGGGGTCAGTGAAGTGAAGTGGAAGGAAGACAAGGATTTCTGGTCAGATGAGTATCGGGTAATATCAACAGCAGTTGAAAATGGTATAACAGGTGTAGGATTCGTTATGAATATGACGGTAGGGCAGAGGATGTGTTACTGTGAACAGTTCAGTGACCGGGTTCTTCTAATCAGAATCGACAGCAGACCAACACCGATAAAGATAGTTCAGGTATACATGCCGACGTCGCAAGCTGAAGATGAACAGATAGAGAAAGTGTATGAGGATATTGAAAGGGTAATGCAGTATGTAAAGGGGGACGAAAATCTAATAGTCATGGGCGACTGGAATGCAGTTGTAGGGGAAGGAGCAGAAGAAAAGGTTACAGGAGAATATGGGCTTGGGACAAGGAATGAAAGAGGAGAAAGACTAATTGAGTTCTGTAACAAATTTCAGCTAGTAATAGCGAATACCCTGTTCAAGAATCACAAGAGGAGGAGGTATACTTGGAAAAGGCCGGGAGATACGGGAAGATTTCAATTAGATTACATCATGGTCAGACAGAGATTCCGAAATCAGATACTGGATTGTAAGGCGTACCCAGGTGCAGATATAGACTCAGATCACAATGTAGTAGTGATGAAGAGTAGGCTGAAGTTCAAGACATTAGTCAGGAAGAATCGATACGCAAAGAAGTGGGATACGGAAGTACTAAGGAATGACGAGATACGTTCGAAGTTCTCTAACGCTATAGATACAGCAATAAGGAATAGCGCAGTAGGCAGTACAGTTGAAGAGGAATGGACATCTCTAAAAAGGGCCATCACAGAAGTTGGGAAGGAAAACATAGGTACAAAGAAGGTAACTGCGAAGAAACCATGCGTAACAGAAGAAATACTTCAGTTGATTGATGAAAGGAGGAAGTACAAACATGTTCCGGGAAAATCAGGAATACAGAAATACAAGTCGCTGTGTAATGAAATAAATACGAAGTGCAGGGAAGCTAAGACGAAATGGATGCAGGAAAAATGTGAAGACATCGAAAAAGATATGATTGTCGGAAGGACAGACTCAGCATACAGGAAAGTCAAAACAACCTTTGGTGAAATTAAAAGCAACGGTGGGAACATTAAGAGTGCAACGGGAATTCCACTGTTAAATGCAGAGGAGAGAGCAGATAGGTGGAAAGAATACATTGAAAGACTCTATGAGGAAGTAATGATGGAAATAAGGGACAGGTTCAGGAGCGGAATTAAAATACAAGGTGAAAGGATATCAATGATACGATTCGCTGATGACATTGCTATCCTGAGTGAAAGTGAAGAAGAATTATATGATCTGCTGAACGGAATGAACAGTCTAATGAGTACACAGTATGGTTTGAGAGTAAATCGGAGAAAGACGAAGGTAATGAGAAGTAGTAGAAATGAGAACAGCGAGAAAATTAACATGAGGATTGATGGTCACGAAGTCAATGAAGTTAAGGAATTCTGCTACCTAGGTAGTAAAATAACCAATGACGGCCGGAGCAAGGAGGACATCAAAAGCAGACTCGCTACGAAAAAAAAGGCATTTCTGGCCAAGAGAAGTCTACTAATATCAAATACCGGCCTTAATTTGAGGAAGAAATTTCTGAGGGTGTACGTCTGGAGTACAGCATTGTATGGTAGTGAAACATGGACTGTGGGAAAACCGGAACAGAAGAGAATCGAAGCATTTGAGATGTGGTGCTATAGGCGAATGTTGAAAATTAGGTGGACTGATAAGGTAAAGAATGAGGAGGTTCTACGCAGAATCGGAGAGGAAAGGAATATGCGGAAAGCACTGATAAGGAGAAGGGACAGGATGATAGGACATCTGCTAAGACATGAGGGAATGACTTCCATGGTACTAGAGGGAGCTGTAGAGGGCAATAACTGTAGAGGAAGACAGAGATTGGAATACGTCAAGCAAATAATTGAGGACGTAGGTTGCAAGTGCTACTCTGAGATGAAGAGGTTAGCACAGGAAAGTAATTCGTGGCGGGCCGCATCAAACCAGTCAGTAGACTGATGACAAAAAAAAAAAAAAGTCGGGGATATGCTACAACACTGTCTCACTCCCTTCCCAACCACTGCTTCCCTTTCATGTCCTTCGACTCTTATAACTGCCATCTGCTTTCTGTACAAATTGTAAATAGTCTTTCGCTCCCTGTATTTTACCCCTGCCACCTATCGAATTTGAAAGAGAGTATTCCAGTCAACATTGTCCAAAGCTTTCTCTAAGTCTACAAGTGCTAGAAACGTAGGTTTGCCTTTCCATAATCTTTCTTCTAAGATAAGTCGTAGGGTCAGTATTGCCTCACGTGTTCCAACATTTCTACGGAATCCAAACTGATCTTCCCCGAGGTCGGCTTTTATCAGTTTTTCCATTCGTCTGTAGAGAATTCGCGTTAACATAAATTTGAAAACTGAATAAATCGCGCAATAATGTAGATAGAGACGTACAAATTGGCACACATCCTTGGAATGACATGGGGTTTTATTAGAACCGAAAAAACACAAACGTTGAAAAACTCAAATGACAATCCCTGGAGGGAAGGCGACGTTCTTTTCGAGAAATACTATTGAGAAAGTTTGGAGAACCGCCTTTTGAAACTGATTCCCCAACGATTCTACTGCCGGCAAGATACACAGTGCGTGGACCACGAAGGTAAGATGCGATAAATTAGGGCTCCTATGGAGGCACGTACACAGTCGTTCTTGCCTCGCACAATTTCCGAGTGGAACAGGAACGGAAACGACTATTAGTCGTACAGGGTACCCTCCGCCACGCACCGTTCGGTGGCTTGCGGAGTATCTATGCAGCTGTAGATGTATGTGTAGAACAGTAGTTTCTGGTGGAACTGTTTTGATAGAATTATTCGTGCTTGCACCATTGACTGGTCTACTAGCCATTCTGATTGTAGTGTAAAGTGTAAGTGATTCACACTTCATTGGTAAGGGGAGTCGTTCAACGGAAATTTTCTTTTGTATTAGTTAAGTTGTTTTCTTTTACTGTAGTTGTTTTTTTCCGAAACTTCACTTTTGATTTCCTATCAACGAAACTCTGGATGAACGCTGTGACAAGGAAATATTGCATACCGTCCACATATAGCAAAATATGTCGTCAGCATTTTCGAAGGTGCCATAGATAGAAATCAGTTCCGATATTCTGTATTGTGGAAAATGCAAGATTACAAGAGCAGCACTGACAAGATCACATACTTCGCTTTCAAGACGTGTAACAAAAACAAAATTACATTAACGAGGCCAAGTGAATCATATTACCGGAACAACTAAGCCTTTAATGCCAGAAAAATGTTTGAAAATGCCTTCCTGATGCTGTGGAAGCACTGTGATATTTACTACTTAAAACAGCTGTTCTGTGGACACAACAGACATTAAGAACGAGAAACAATTGTAAACAGTAGTCTGCTAATGTTTAGCCACAGTATCTGATTGTTGGCAGAGGTGGTCACGAAAATTTAAGGGCAGGTTTACTATCTTTTGGTTCAAAAAATCGATTTTTTAAAAACTGCATTTTGGCATCCATAAAAGTGTTTGGAATCCACCCCTGGAACGATTTTTCCGAATACGGAACGGAAATGTTTGTTATTCGCGGTTGAACAAAAAAATGCACCGGCCTGAAATCGGCCTTTTTCAAGCACCAGTGTTTTTTTCTTTCGGAGGACGAGTTATTGTACCGGTGCTTGGGAGGAAACACACAAAATTCAAATGAAAGTTTGAACGCGTGCGTATGGAAGTTAGCCCCCAAGCATTAGCATTCTGGTGCGAAGACTGTGGAGATCGTGACTTTCCTGGCAGAGAAGCTTCAACGAAGGGTATTCAGCAATTCTGAAGACCATGACAACGATGGACGTCACCCTGGGACTCTATTCGACGCAGTTCGCCAACATTCGGACGACCACCGGATTCGAGCGGCCGAAAACCGCTTGTCACCGGCCGTACGAGCGGCTCTGGAGCAGCGCAGGATGGCCCAGATCGGGCAGAACGCCCTCTATGAGGCAGAGAAAGCACTACTTTATGGACCCGGAATAGCAGACTGAATGTAAGATGCAGGATATTGCATTTATATTTAGTCAAAACTTCAAACACGTATTTTTTGAAACTGACTTTTTTTATCGCGCGGTATGGTAATTTCAAATCTACTGAACCGATTGGCACGATTCTTTGTTCCGACGAAGCTAACTAAATTGTCTAGGAGTTGTGCCACTTTTATTCCGATCCATCAACTATAAATATTTTTACTTGGCCGACGAAGTCGAAAAATTGATGGAAAAAAAACAATTTTTTTCAAATGGCAGCCAATTTGGTTTCCTATGGCCCAAATAACTTAAGAGAATAATAACTACCACCAGCTGTAGAATGGAATGACGTCATTGAAAATTTGTGCCCGTCCGGCTGTGGTCGCCGCAGTGAATCGTCATCAGAATAACACCGGCTCTGTAATATCGTACACTACTGTCCATTAAAATTGGTACACCAAGAAGAAATACAGATGATAAACGGGTATTCATTGGAAAAATATACTAGAACTGACATGTGATTACATTTTCACGCAATTTGGGTGCGTAGATCCTGAGAAACCAGTACCCAGAATAACCACCTCTGGCCGCAATAAAGGCCTTGATACGCCTGGGCATTGAGTCGGATGGAGTGTACAGGTACAGCTGCCCATGCAGCTTCAACACGATACCACAGTTCATCAAGAGTAGTGACTGGCGTATTGCGACGAGCCAGTAGCTCGGCCACCATTGACCAGACATTTTTAATTGGTGAGAGATCTGGAGACTGTGCTGGCGAGGGCAGAAGTCGAAAATTTTGTGTATCCAGAAAGGCCCGTACAGGACCTGCAACATGCGGTCGTGCATTATCCTGCTGAAATGTAGGGTTTCGCAGGGATCGAATGAGAGTAGATCCACGGGTCGTAACACATCTGAAATGTAACGTCCACTGTTCAAAGTGCCGTCAATGCGAACAAGAGGTGACCGAGACGTGTAATCAATGGCACCCCGTACCATCGCGGCGGATGATACGCCAGTATGACGAGACGAATACACGCTTCCAACGTGCGTTCACCGCGATGTCGCCAAACACGGATGCGACCATCATGATGCTGTAAGCAGAACCTGGATTCATCCGAAAAAATGACGTTGTGCCATTCGTGCACCCAGGTTTGTAGTTGAGTACACCATCGCAGGCGCTCCTGTCTGTGATGCAGCGTCAATGGTAACCGCAGCCACGGTCTCCGAGCTGATAGTCCATGCTGGTGCAAACGTCGTCGAACTGTTCGTGCATATGGTTGTTGTCTTGCAAACGTCTCCATTTGTTGACCCAGGGATCGAGACGTGGCTGCACGATCCGTTACAGCCGTGCGGATAAGATGCCTGTCATCTCGACTGCTAGTGATACGAGGCCGTTGGGATCCAGCACGTCGTTCCGTATTATCCTCCTGAACCCACCGATTCCATACTCTGCTAACAGTCATTGGATCTCGACCAAAGCGAGCAGCAATGTCGCGATACGATAAACTGCAATCGTGATAGGCTACAATCCGACCTTTATCAAAGTCGGAAACGTGATGGTACGCATTTCTCTTCCTTACACGAGGCATCACAACAACGTTTCACCACGCAACGCCGGTCAACTGCTGTTTGTGTATGAGAAATCGGTTGGAAACTTTCCTCGTGTCAGCGCGTTGTAGGTGTCGCCACCGGCGCCAAGCTTGTGTGAATGCTCTGAAAAGCTAATCATTTGCATATCATAGCATCTTCTTCTTGTCAGATAAATTTCGCGTCTGTAGCACGTCATCTTCGTGGTGTAGCAATTGTAATGTCCAGTAGTGTGTTTATCTGCGGATACCGGGTATGCGACCTTCAAGTACAGCCTCTGATGTATACGGGAGAATACATAATGGATTGCGAGTACAGATCATAGACGCATGGTTGACGGCACATGAAGTTTGGGTGTGGCCGTGAGTCGTGCATGAATAGCCAAATGGACGTAATACGGATCGCCAGAGGACGTTTGGTATTTGGTGCGTCAGATATTGGTTTTTATCACACGCAAGACTCCCGACAGGATAATTACCTGAGCACTTCTTTTCCCAAAAAATGTTCAAATGTGTATGAAGTCATGGGACTTAACTGCTAAGGTCATCAGTCCCTAAGCTTACACAAACGAACTCTGTGACGTGGATTAGCAGCTACGCTGTTCACTAGCTATTCGGCAGTGTCGAAAAGACAGTACCCAATTTTTGGTACTACCTCAACGCCGCGCGGGATTAGCCAGGCGGTCTTAGGCGCTGCAGTCATGGACTGTGTGGCTGGGCCCGGCGGAGGTTCGAGTCCTCCCTCGGGCATGGGTGTGTGTGTTTGTCCTAAGGATAATTTAGGTTAAGTAGTGTGTAAGCTTAGGGACTGATGACCTTAGCAGTTAAGTCCCATAAGATTTCACACACATTTGAACATTTTGAAATACCTCAACGAACGACATTGTGCGATCGTGAAGAACCCTAAATACAGACAATATTTTTCTAATTTTCTTTGGAACGTATTCCATAACCCGCCTCGCAGCTGGATTATCCATGACATGAGAAGATAACCTACGAACCTCTTTCCAGTTCCTTTTATTAATGAGATTGAACAAACAACGGAAATACAGCGACGAAACTACAGTCATCGTAAAATCCTCACCGGGCTATAGCATGGAGTCTCCTTACGTCATAACGGTACGACCTTTATTATTCTCGTTATGCTGCCGAAGAGGAACGTAAAAATGAAAAAAGTGGTCAAGGTGACCAGCCGGGGAACTGCTGGCTCCGGTTCGATTGCCACTCCTGCCAACACTCTTTTTCATTTTATTTTCTTCCTCATGTTATTAAACAGTTAACTACAAAATTAAAATAAAATTATAATTTTTTTTTTAAATTGGTTTGCTTATGCGTTGCTATGCTAGTGTTGTATGAAATGGCAGTATTAAATTTACAAAAAAGAAAAAGAAATGCAAAAAATAAGAAAAAATAGTTAGGCGACCGCTCATGATACGCGGGAAATCCGGGGTCCAGCACAGAGTTTCATTGTCGTTTTTCCGTTCTACAGCTGGTGGTAGTCATTATTCGCAATTGCGATTTCATCTGATGTAACGGCTGTGGTCACCGCAGTGGATCAGAATAACACAGACACAGCAATATCGTATACTTACAGGTGTATGAAACGCCAGAATTTTCGAAATCTATTAAAAACTGTGACAAAAATTGAGATAATTGACTATAAAATTTGAGATTTTTTTCTAAACATGAAGTTTAAAATATAACAGCTCATTCATTTCTTTATAAATTAAATATAATTCTAAGGTTTGATGCCAGCCGGGGTGGCCGAGCGGTTGTAGGCGCTTCAGTCTGGAACCGCACGATCGCTGCGGTCGCAGGTTCGAATCCTGCCTCGGGCATGGATGTGTGTGATGTCCTTAGGTTAGTTAGGTTTAAGTAGTTCTAAGTTCTAGGGGACTGATGACCTCAGATGTTAAGTCCTATAGTGCTCAGAGCCATTTGAACCATTTTTTAAAGTTTGATACACCTGTAAGTGTGAGTTTGTATGCTGTGCAAAATTGATTGAAGAATCTCTCTTACTTATGAAGAAAAGTGTACCTACAGCAACAAATGCAGCAAATAGTAAGTGAAAAAAAAGATGAAATTTCGCATGTAAAAAAATTTTTTCTTATGTTTTTGAACTTTCACTGCTATGAGTGTGTATCCTCAATCCTTCCTGGTCATGCTACATCTACATCTACATTTATACCCCGCAAACCACCCAACAGTGTGTGGCGGAGGGCACTTAACGTGCCGCTGTCATTACCACCCTTTCCTGTTCCAGTCGCGTATGGTTCGCGGCAAGAACGACTGCCGGAAAGCCTCCGTGCACGCTCGAATCTCTCTAATTTATCATTCGTGATCTCCTCGGGAGGTATAAGTAGGGGGAAGCAATATATTCGATACCTGATCCAGAAACGCACCCTCTCGAAACCTGGACAGCAAGCTACACCGCAATGCAGAGCGCCTCTCTTGCAGAGTCCGCCATTTGAGTTTGCTAAACATCTCCGTAACGCTATCCCGCTTACCTAATAACCCTGTGACGAAATGCGCCGCTCTTCTTTGGATCTTCTCTATCTCCTCTGTCAACTCGACCTGGTACGGATCCCACACTGATGAGCAATACTCAAGTATAGGTCGAACGAGTGTTTTGTAAGCCACCTCCTTTGTTGATGGACTACATTTTCTAAGGACTCTCCGAATGAATCTCAACCTGGCACCCGACAATTAATTTTATATGATCATTCGACTTCAAATCGTTCCGTACGCATACTTCCAGATATATTACAGAAGTAACTGCTACCAGTGTTTGTTCCGCTACCATATAATTATACAATAAAGGATCCTTCTTTCTATGAATTCGCAATACATTACATTTGTTTAAAGGCTATTTACAATGTGTACAGAAACCAGATGGCAGTTATAAGAGTCGAGGGACACGAAAGGAAGCAGTGGTAGGGAAGGGAGTGAGACAGGGTTGTAGCCTATTCCCGATGTTATTCAATCTGTATACTGAGCAAGCAGTGAAGGAAACAATAGGAAAATTCGGAGTAGGTATTAAAATCCATGGAGAAGAAATTCGCCGATGACTTTGTAAGTCTGTCAGAGACAGCAAAGGACTTGGAAGACCAGCTGAACGGAATGGATAGTGTCTTGAAAGGAGGTTATAAGATGACCATCAATAAAAGCAAAACGAGGTAATGGAATGTAGTCGAATTAAGACGAGTGATGCTGATGGAATTAGATTAGGAAATGAGATACTTAAAGTATGTTTTGCTGTTTGGGGAGCAAAATAACTGATGATGGTCGTAGTAGAGGCGAAATAAAATGTAGACTGGCAATGGCAAGAAAAGCGTTTCTGAAGAAGAGAAATTTGCTAATATCGAGTATAGATTTAAGTGTCGGGAAGTCGTTTCTGAAAGTATTTGTGTGGAGTGTAGGCATGTATGGAAGTGAAACATGGACGATAAATAGTTTGGAGAAGAAGAAAATAGAAGCTTTCGAAATGTGGTGCTACAGAAGAATGCTGAAGATTAGGTGGGTAGATCACATAACTAATGAGGATGTATTGAAGAGGATTGGGGAGAAGAGGAGTTTGTGGCACAAGTTGACTAGAAGAAGGGATCGGTTGGTAGGACATGTTCTGAGGCATCAAGGGATCACCAATTTAGTAATGGAGGCAGAGTGAAGGGTAAAACTCGTAGAGGGAGACCAAGAGATGAATACACTAAGCAGATTCATAAGGATGTAGGCTGCAGTAGGTACTGGGAGATGAAGAAACTTGCACAGGATAGAGTAGCATGGAGAGCTGCATCAAACCAGTCTCAGGACTGAAGATCACAACAACTACATTTGTCTATGTTAAGGGACAGTTGCCATTCCCTGCACCAAGTGCCTATCCGCCGCAGATCTTCCTGCCTTTCGCTGCAATAATGCTGACAATGTTTTGTTAATTTATTTATAAAAGTATCGACAGTTGGAATTAAAATGTCCTGTGGCGTTTCTGCTGCTCCGAGACGGCGCATTTGACGTCCAAACCCCCACTTATTCCGCTATGTTTCCTCGTGTTGCAACTGCAGTTCATGCGGGAGGTACCAACTGCGGACTGACCGTCATAGTGCATTTAAAAACTGCTACGCACTACTTGTGTTCACAGCGTCGATTTTTAATTACCGGTCCATCAGTCTTGCGGGGAGACGGCAATTATCGTGTAGCCAGACACATTCCGGCGCACACGTAGACCTTGTCTCGTCTCGCGATCTTCAGATTGACTTTCGTCCGCTGCGGCCCTGGCTGGTGCGCTCGTTTTCTTCTTGTGGAAATGTCATTTTTTTTCCAACCTCCTGATGGAAACTCGAAGCGCGAGCAATATTTCCGTGAGCGGCCGCTCGCCTTGGTGTGTCGTGAGTCGTAAGTAGCTGCGAGCAAGGCGCCGGCTGTGTAACTAGTTTTCAGACAGGTTTTGGGAGCCAGAATGCGCCGCAACGCTACCTCCAGGCGATGCTTAACGTGTGTGGATCTAGCGAGCTGTTCTGTGGTCGGCCAGCAGCGGATTTAAGGGGAGACTGCAACTTAAAACTTAAAGTTTCAATTTAAAAAGCAAAGTAATTGCTATTTCACATCTTTGGAGTGTCCGCCATAGCTGAGTGGTTAACCGGACAAAAAAAAAAAAAAAAAAAAAAGAATAAGCCGGCACGGTAGCTTAGCGTGTTCGGTCACAGGGTTAGCTGCCCGCTGTAATAAAAAAAACTGAGTTAACCGATCAACAACGAACTTAAACGGATGTCTTACGACGTCCGCCCCGAGCAGATACAACGAACAAAAGCGAACAAAATGAGATTTAACAACAACAAAAAAGTGGTTGAATTAAAAAAAAGTGTGTTCGGTCAGAGAGATGGGTGGCCTCTGTAATAAAAAAAAAACTGAGTGAAAGGATCAACAACGAACTTCATCGGAAGTCATGTAACGTCCGCAACGACCAAACACAACGATCAACAACGAACAAAATGAAAAAAAAAGCGTGTTGGGTCAGACAGTATAGCTACCCTCTGTAATAAAAAAAAATTTGAGTGCACAAAACAACGAACAACTTGAACGAGTGTCATCGGACGTCCGCCACGAACAAATTCAACGAACAGTATAGGACAAAACGAGATTTTTTTTTAAAAAAAAAAGGGTGGTCAGCGTGACGGATTGCCATCCTACGGCCCCGGGTTCGATTTCCGACTGGTTCAAATGGCTCTGAGCACTATGGGACTTAACATCTGTGGTCATCAGTCCCCTAGAACTTAGAACTGCTTAAACCTAACTAACCTAAGGACATCACACACATCCATGCCCGAGGCAGGATTCGAACCTGCGACCGTAGCAGTCGCACGGTTCCGGACTGTGCGCCAAGAACCGCGAGACCACCGCGGCCGGCATTTCCGACTGTGTCGGATATTTTCTCCGCCCAGGGCCTGGGTGTTGTCTTCATCCTTTCATCCCCATCCGGTGCGCAGTTCGCCCAATGTGGCGTCGAATATACACTACTGACCATTAAAATTGCTGCACCACGAAGATGACGTGCTACAGACGAGAAATTTAACCGACAGGAAGAATATGCTGTGATATGGAAATGATTAGCTTTTCAGAGCATTCACACAAGCTTGGCGCCGGTGGCGACACATACAACGTGCTGACATGAGGAAAGTTTCCAACCGATTTCTCATACACAAACAGCAGTTGATCGGCGTTGCCTGGTGAAACGTTGTTGTGATGCCTTGTGTAAGGAGGATAAATGCGTACCATCACGTTTCCGACTTTGATAAAGGTCGGATTGTGGCATATCGCGAATGCAGTTTATCGTATCGCCACATTGCTGCTCGCGTTGGTCGAGATCCAATGACTGTTAACAGAATATGGAATCGGTGGGTTCAGGAGGGCAATACGGAATGCCGTGCTGGATCACAACGGCCTCGTATCACTAGCAGTCGAGATGACAGGCATCTTATCCGCATGGCTGTAACGGATCGTGCAGCCACGTCTCATTCCTGAGTCAACAGATGGGGACGTTTGCAAGACAACAACCATCTGCACGAACAGTTCGACGACATTTGCGGGAGCATGGACTATCTGACTCAACCGTGGCTGCGGTTACCTTGACGCTGCATTACAGACAGGAGCGCCTGCGATGGTGTACTCGACGACGAACCTGGGTGCAGGAACGGCAAAACGTCATTTTTCGGATGAATCCAGTTTCTGTTTACAGCATCGTGATGGACGCATCCGTGTTTGGCGACATCGCGGTGAACGCACATTGGAAGCGTGTGTTCGTCACCGCCATACCGGCGTATCACCCGGCGTGATGGTATGGGGTGCCATTGGTTACATGTCTCGGTCACCTCTTGTTCGCATTGCCGGCACTCTGAAATGTGGACGTTACATTTCAGATGTGTTACGACCCGTGGCTATACCCTTCATTCGATACCTGCGAAACCCTACATATCAGCAGGATAATGCACGACCGCATGTTGTAGGACCTGTACGGGCCTTTCTGGATACAGAAAATATTCGTCTGCTGCTGTGGCCAGCACATTCTCCAGATCTCTTACCAACTGAAAACGTCTGGTCAATGGTGGCCGAGCAACTAGCTCGCCACAATACGCCATTCACTACTCTCGATGAACTGTGGTATCGTGTTGAAGCTGCATGGGCAACTATACCTGTACACGCCATCAAGCTCCGTTTGACTCAATGCCCAGTCGTATCAAGGCCGTCATTACGGCCAGAGGTGTTTGTTCTGGGTACTGATTTCTCAGGATGTATGCACCCAAATTGCGTGAAAATGTAATCAGATGTCAGTTCTAGTATAATATATTTGTCCAGTGAATACCCGTTTATCATCTGCATTTCTTCTTGGTGTAGCAATTGTAATGGCCAGTAGTGTTATAAGATCTGCCCCGCAAGGGGCTTCCCGGCCCATGGTGCCAAATGCTCATTTCCATTTTCCATATTTGGAGTGTTTCCTCTATGATCGCAAAACGATCGGGCTCTATTCGAATTACACTTATTTCTGACAAATATTTGAAATACAGACTGCCCGCTCGGTTGTGGCACCGCCAAAGTGCTCGAGGCAGTACCCGTCTGTCGGGGACTCGCATCCGGCTCTCTGCTAGCAACACGAACTGACGGCGAGACGCGAAATGTGAGTGAAATTTGCACAGTCCACTTTGGTCCAATTGACCCAAAGGAAACAAAAATAGAAGAAAAATATTGATGAGGACCCGCTCACAGTTGGTTCCGTACAGACTTAACTACAGTGGTATCGCCTGTGATCGAATTTCGACCAGTTGAACCAGTGGACCTGATCTGTGATAAAAAGTGTTACGTATCTTAAAACTGGCAACGGCCTTGCCATAGTGGAATCACCGGTTCCTGTCAGATCACTGTCGGGTGTGGCCGGCATTTGGATGGGTGACCACCCGTGCCGCGATGCGCTGTTGCCATTTTTCAGGGTGCACTCAGCTTCGTGGTGCCAACTGCGGAGCTACTCGACAGAATAGTAGCGGCGTCGGTCACAGAAAACCATCATCACGACGGGGAAAGCGCGGTGTGCTGACCGCAAGCCCCTCTTATGCGCGTCCTCAGCTGAGGATGACACGGCGGTCGGGCGGTCTCGATGGGCCACTTGTGGCCTGAAGACGGAGTGGTTATTTCTTAAAACGATACACTCCACTTAAAACCGTGTCGCAGATTACAGCCCCAGAACTTACCATATCGAAACGCTGCATTGCACCTACGAGTGTTTTCGCAATAATTCTTTGATTTCCTTTTCATTTTTCCATCACTTGAAGTGAGTCCTCGATACAGTGCAGTGAAAAATAAATTTTGCGTTATCGGTAGCAAATTAACTTTTCCCTGTAACGTTATTTTAAAAAATAAATTTTGGATACTATGATGTATCATGCAGCGTAACTTGCTGTGACAGTGCGAGAGAGAGACAAATATATTGTTTATTACTCTGTGGCGGACAGCGCTCACATAATTAATCTTAGGATATAGGGTTTTTTGTTCTTGTTAAGAGTAATTTTAGGAGAGGAGAGCTATTCTTGTGATGTAAAAAAATCGACGCCATTGCGAGTTTTTTATTCACATTGTAAAATATAAGTGTATATGGAAGGAAATCAGTTAATAGAACAATAAAATATTGTTCATTTCAAGAAGGTACGTCTTATTATACACCCAGCGATATACTGCTATTGTGATTTACTAATAAACACCAGCTTGAGAACAGTTCCGACGGGAGCGTTCAGTTCTAGTGAAATAGTTCGATGTTTTCTTCGGAAAAGAAGTCACTTCATGCATGGATTATTCAAATCCACAATAGTAACTGGACATTTCTCAGAAGTGAAAGCAATCTGATTGCTATGCAACAGAGCCCCGAAGAATATTTCTCCGTACTTTGATTACCACTTTCAGCTCAACACGGTATCTGCAGCACCTGGAGCAGATTTCTACAACAGCAGAAGCGTGTAATCGCTATCTGTTTCACACATCGCCCTGTGTACGCTGTATGTGTTTACCCACAACAGTGAACATACAGTTACTCACACACATAGAAAGACAATACTAGGTGGTGTGGGGAAACATTTCAGTATAAAGGCCCTGTAGAGCTAAACAGTAATTAGCCTAGTAAGAAAGGAGTATAATACCTAGTAAAAATACTCTGCTTTGTATGGAATACAGTGAATGATGGTGCGTGCATAAAAATATTTATATTGTCTTACCTCTGAAGCAACAACGGAGTAACGCGATATATTCTGGTCTCTCATGAAAAACAAAAATATGCTAGCTACAGGCTCAGCAGTATGAAATGCTGGCCATAATACTTGAAATGTACATGAAATTGTTTTCGATGATAAGTGAGAACATGTAAGAAAATCCAACTTCTATAAAAAATATATGACCTGGACAGGGAGGCGAAACTCATTATGGTGCATTACTATCACTGAGTTCTCTTACCAAAATTATATTGCAAGTTGAGTTTGTCTTTTCAAAAAACATCTGACAACTGAAGTTACATTACTCACAATTGATTCACAAACAATGAAATTTATGCGACTGCAGTGTTTCTCGGCGTATTCCAATGGCCAGAAGAAACTCATCGAAACGTTGCGACAAGACGGCGCCACCACTCGGCTGATAACCCGAGAAGAACTCATGAGTGAGATTTAAACAGCAAGTATTATCTAACCTCACTAATCCAACATAAATGCAAATCATCAAATTACACATAGCTCTGTTAACAAATCTTATAAGCTTTTTGAATGATTTCTTGAAGCCTTCAGCTTCCATTTTCTTTGCCGGCCGAAGTGGCCGTGCGGTTAAAGGCGCTGCAGTCTGGAACCGCAAGACCGCTACGGTCGCAGGTTCGAATCCTGCCTCGGGCATGGATGTTTGTGATGTCCTTAGGTTAGTTAGGTTTAACTAGTTCTAAGTTCTAGGGGACTAATGACCTCAGCAGTTGAGTCCCATAGTGCTCAGAGCCATTTGAACCATCCATTTTCTTTATTTCCTGTACGATTGTACAATATCGGCCTTAGGCCATTTTCAAGTATTTTACGGATGAGTTTTTGCTAACAGATTATGCTATACACGTCGTTGCTCGTGTGATATCGTGTTATGCTCACAAATTAATTCGAGGTGTTCACGCTATTTTAGGAGCACGTTACTTTCGAGCAGTTGTTCAGTAACGTGCTCCTAAAATAGCGTGAACACCTCGAACTAATTTGTGAGCATTACATGATGTCACAGGAGCAACGACGTATATGACATAATCTGTTACCAAAAAATCATCCGTAAAATACTTGAAAATGGCCTAAGGCTGAAATTCTACAATCGTACAGCAAATAAAGAAAATGGTACCTGAAGGTTTCACGAAATCATTCAAAAAATTCATCGCAGCTGCGGACCATATCGCACTGAAAATCTTAGAAGCATTACAAAAGTGTAATATCTAACTAGCATTTTTATCAAAACGGTTTACGTGCAGTCTGCGGTTACTCAACAGTTACAAATTATCAGCCAACTCATCTATACTAACGTGCTGGCAAAACAAAAAGCATAATTTTTTAACATCTTTACCTTGCATGAAGACTTCACCTTCCAGGTTCAATAATATTGACATACCTACATTAATCTAACACTTGGTGGCTTCACACAGCACACCATAAATCGAGAGCAGCACTGTAATAATCTCAGACCAGAAGCTGTATCTCTGGGTCTGCGGTCTTACAAAGACAGCTTATGAAAGACATACATCGTTTATAAGAATACATTCGGGTGTCAGTAGACTCAACCGAGCAACTGCTACGGTCGCAGGTTCGAATCCTGCCTCGGTCATGGATGTGTGTGATGTCCTTAGGTTAGTTAGGTTTAAGTAGTTCTAAGTTCTAGGGGACTGATGACCTCAGATGTTAAGTCCCATAGTGGTCAGAGCCATTTGAACCATTTTTTGTCAGTAGACTCGTTTCATCCCTTACGACAACAGAATGTGAATGCCGTCGTATCGCATAAAGTAATCTCAGTTGTGAAACGATTTGCATTACAAAATCTGCACTGTAAATTCATCAGACTGCAGTTGTCGGTCTCAGAATAATTTGGAACTACGTTCAGTGCACATTTAGATGTATCTTTCAAAATAAGGACAGAACTATCATTATCGACGTCCACATTATTGCTGTTACTTTTTTTACGCAAAAATTGTGCCTTTCTAGCTCTTCCTCTTCCAGTCCGACCCGTTAATGTTCTTCTTTGAAGCAAATACAGTTTATGGGGATTACTGAAGAATGGGATACAACTACTCGGCTCTGACCAGTGACGTCAGGACTTACCAGAGATGATATCTGTTGTGGCGTAACAAGCTAGCTACGCCACACTGAGAAGGGAGCCGAAAGAAAGGCACGCGTACACACACGCCGACTGGCGTCAAGTCTGGAACAGGATAACTATTGAATGGTAGCAAGAAAAGTACGTAGCTGCTTTATACTTAACTTTTAATCTTTGTTGGTTTACAACGTTCTTCTTGAGACATTTATACGATAACTCTCAAACTATGTAAAGCTAATGGCGCCTTGCTAGGTCGTAGCCATGGACTTAGCAGAAGGCTATTCTAACTGTCTCTCGGCAAATGAGAGGAAGGCTTCGTCCGTATTGTCGCTAGCAATGTCGTCGTACAACTGGGGCGAGTGCTAGTCCGTATCTCGAGACCTGCCTTGTGGTGGCGCTCGGTCTGCGATCACACAGTGGCGACACGCGGGTCCGACATGTACTAAATGGACCGCGGCCGATTTAAAGCTACCACCTAGCAAGTGTGGTGTCTGGCGGTGACACCACAATATCTAACAGCAAACACGAATGTTGACAAACAAAGGCATGCAGGACAGACAAAACAGATGGTAGACACATATCGTGCGCATTCGTATTTAGAAAATTATGTGAAGCATACCACTTCTTTGAGTCCTAGTATGCTATTCTTCAGCTGACCTATACAGCACAACTGAAGAATGGGATACTAGTGCAAAGAAGAAAGAAAAAAGGGGGAGAAGTAACGTTAGCATGGAATACCTCAATTGACATACATTATTAGTATCCCGAACTTGAGTTGACCTGTGTAGGTTAACTGCAGTACAGTATACAAATTTAACGTATTTCGACTTTTCCGCCTTCGCTAGCACTAGTAGCCTATTCTTCAGCTGACCTATGTATGTCAACTGAAGTTTTTTTTCTTGCTTGTGCCTTTGTCATGCAGTTTCGCAGGGTCGGCATGATTAGGGTCAGATTTGGCAAGGCTAATTTTAAGGGGTGCCTGGAAACCTCATATCCCCAGGAATGGAATCAGTGTAATAATAAAACAAAAAAAAACGTACGCAATGTCTAGCCCTGTCTGCTAAAAGCACATTTATTTATTTCAGTTTACAATGATGACCCCTCGCCTTACAAGATAACCGATTACCATCTGTTGTTGTTGTTGTGGTCTTCAGTCCTGAGACTGGTTTGATGCAGCTCTCCATGCTACTCTATTCTGTGCAAGCGCCTTCATCTCTGAGTAAGTACTGCAACCTAAATTCTTCTGAATCTGCTTAGTGTATTCATCTCTTGGTCTCCCTCTACGATTTTTACCCTCCACGCTGCCCTCCAGTACTAAATTGGTGATCCCTTGATACCTCAGAACATGTCCTACCAACCGATCCCTTCTTCTTGTCAAGTTGTGCCACAAACTCCTTCCCAATTGTATTCAATACCTCCTCATTAGTTATGTGATCTACCCATGTAATCTTCAACATTCTTCTGAAGCACCACATTTCGAAAGCTTCTATTCTCTTCTTGTCCAAACAAATTTATCGTCCATTTTTCACTTCCATGTATGACTACACTCCATACAAATACTTTCAGAAACGACTTCCTGACACTTAAATCTATACTCTATGTTAACAAATTTCTCTTCTTCAGAAAAGCTTTCCTTGCCATTGCCAGTCTACATTTTATATCCTCTCTTTCGACCATCATCAGTTATTTTGCTCCCCAGATAGCAAAACTCCTTTACTACTTTAAGTGTCTCAGTTCCTATTCTAATTCCTTCAGCATCACTCGAGTTAGCTAGACTACATTCCATTATCCTCGTTTTGCTTTTGTTGATGTTCATCTTATATCCTCCTTTCAAGACACTGTCCATTCCGTTCAACTGCTCTTCCAAGTCCTTTGCTGTCTCTGACACAATTACAATGTCATCGGCGAACCTCAAAGTTTTTACTTCTTCTCCATGGATTTTAATACCTACTCCGAATTTTTCTTTTGTTTCCTTCACTGCTTGCTCAATATACAGATTGAATAACATCGGGGAGAGGCTACAACCCTGTCTCACTCCCTTCCCAACCACTGCTTCCCTTTCATGTCCCTCGACTCTTATAACTGCCATCTGGTTTCTGTACAAATTGTAAATAGCCTTTCGCTCCCTGTATTTTACCGCTGCCAACTTTAGAATTTGAATGAGAGTATTCCAGTCAACATTGTCAAAAGCTTTCTCTAAGTCTACAAATGCTAGAAACGTAGGTTGCCTTTCCTTAATCTTTCTTCTAAGATAAGTCTTAGGGTCAGTATTGCCTCACGTGTTCCAAGATTTCTACGGAATCCAAACTGATCTTTCCAGAGGTCGGCTTCTACCAGTTTTTCCATTCGTCTGTAAAGAATTCGCGTTTGTATTTTGCAGCTGTGACTTATTAAACTGATAGTTCGGTAATTTTCACATCTGTCAACACCTGCTTTCTTTGGGATTGGAATTATTATATTCTTCTTGAAGTCTGAGGGTATTTCGCCTGTCTCATACATCTTGATCACCAGATGGTAGAGTTTTGTCAGGACTGGTTCTCCCAAGGCCGTCAGTAGTTCTAATGGAATGTTGTCTACTCCCGGGCCTTGTTTCGACTCAGATCTTACAGTGCTCTGTGAAACTCTTCACGCAGTATCGTATCTCCCATTTCATATTCATCTACACCCTCTTGCATTTCCATTATATTGTCCTCAAGTACATCACCCTTGTACAGACCCTCTATATACTCCTTGCACCTTTCTGCTTTCCCTTCTTTACTTATCATCTATGCCTCGAAAATAAAGACAATAATATACAGGGTGGTCGGAAATCCCCGTTAGAAACTTCTAGGACATGTAGAGGGTAGTGAATTCAGAACATTTTTAATAGGAACCCATGTTCGGAATCGCATCGTTTCCGTTCTACGACAGTTTCAGTTCAGATGTGTACCTCTGCTTAGGGCAAGAGAAACGTCTCAGAGTTCCCTGTCCTGGTATACAACAGGCTAGACACGATGACGTGTACTACGTCAAACGGTCCCCAGATGGCACTTATTGTCCGCTTTGTTGTGAGACTGAGTCAGTACCTGTGCATCACCGATAGGGGAAACATGGTTCAGTACATGTTTGCGAAATACACAGAGATGCTCCTTGTGTATGGCGAAGCTGGAGGCAACGGAAGAGCTGCTAAAGCGCGCGTCATTTACGACGGCGGCCGAGTTTAGGTGCGTTCTGCGCATCTGACGTCACAAAACACAGTCAGCCAATGAACAGAGAACGACGTTGCCACATCTTGACTGCAGTGCAGAGCATGGACGAGTGTCTTCAGTTTTAGAAACGTTCCGTCATAAATAAAGTAATAGAACAAAAGCAATGTCTTGATAGCAGACTTTCTTTTATAGAAAGTTTGGAAAAAGCATTCTTTATACCAATTGCTTCATATTCTATTAATTAATTAAACCAAACAAGCAATAAGCCTCCTAATTCAGGCGATAGCAAGGAAAGGTGTTTGTATCATTTTCACTAACCTCTTTTTCGCAATAAAGAATAGCGGTAATTGTTTATTTCCTATTGTACTTCGACGAAACGTAACTCATATGTCAACAGTTTTAGTCGGTATTTAGCGTCACATTTTAAAGTCCTCTAGAACACAACTTAATGATAGCCGCATTAGCGTAATGGTTACAGTGTTGGGCTGTTATGCCGAAGGTTCTAAGTTCAAACCTTGTTCGGTGTGTAACATTTTCTTTATTGAAAAACAATATATAAGCGTCTTACTTCGTGAATTTTATTTGTTTGAATGTAATTTTTTGAAATTTCTAGTGGCAACTAAAATCGACCATACGGGAAGTATACGCTATGGACTTTTACCTATGCAAGCTCTTCAAAATTGCATGCAATGGTTTACTACATTTAATGCTGCACGATAACTGCGTTGAACATCGAAACAAAATTAAGTCATTTATGGGGGGAAGGTATCAGTCAAGAAGATGTGTAAAAATCAAATTTTTGGGCCAAATAGTTTTTGTGAAATCGAATGGTAAAGTGTGTCAAAGCAGTCGGAACACCATGTGTCTGCACAGGCGAGCAGTGCAATGATGACAAAATCGCGCACATCGTGGAATGCGGGGAGCACGTCTCTGTGGCAGCGAAAGGGTTAATGCGACCGTGGTGGCCTTACTTCATGTACTGCGCGCTCCCCCCTAAACGTAAGTTTGCAAACTATAGTACAGGGTGATTCAAAAAGAATACCACAACTTTAAAAATGTGTATTTAATGAAAGAAACATAATGTAACCTTCTGTTATACATCATTACAAAGAGTATTTAAAAAGGCTTTTTTTCACTCAAAAACAAGTTCAGAGATGTTCAATATGGCCCCCTCCATACACACGAGCAATATCAACCCGATACTCCAACTCATTCCATACTCTCTGTAGCATATCAGGCGCAACAGTTTGGATAGCTGCTGTTATTTCTCGTTTCAAATCAATGGTGGCTGGGAGAGGTGGCCGAAACACCATATCCTTAACATACCCCCATAAGAAAAAATCGCAGGGGGTAAGATCAGGGCTTCTTGGAGGCCAGTGATGAAGTGCTCTGTCACGGGCTGCCTGGAGGCCGATCCATCGCCTCGGGTAGTTGACGTTCAGGTAGTTACGGACAGATAAGTGCCAATGTGGTTGATTGTGGAATTTGCAGCTCTCTGCAAGCTCTGCGAGTCGATTTTCCTGGGCTGCAAACAAATGCTTGCTGGATGCGTGCTACATTTTCATCACTCGTTCTCGGCCGTCCAGAACTTTTCCCTTTGCACAAACACCCATTCTCTGTAAACTGTTTATACCCACGTTTAATACACCACCTATCAGGAGGTTTAACACCATACTTCGTTCGAAATGCACGCTGAACAACTGTCGTCGATTCACTTCTGCCGTAGTCAATAACACAAAAGCTTTCTGTTGAGCGGTCGCCATCTTAGCATCAACTGACACTGCCGCCTAGTCAACAGCGCCTCAAGCGAACAAATGTACAACTAAATGAAACTTTATAGCTCCCTTAATTCGCCGACAGATAGTGCTTAGCTCTGCCTTTTGTCGTTGCAGAGTTTTAAATTCCTAAAGTTGTGGTATTCTTTTTGAATCACCCTGCAACTGGCAACGCAGCAATCTCCCGCGCCTGGGCCGGCATGCGCGAACCGCCAAGATAAAAGAATTCAACTATAGTCGGGTGCATCACGAACGTTTTCCACACCGTCACACTCCACCGCACAAACTGTTGCCCAAGTTACACAACCGCTACGGGAAACTGGTACCTTCACCGTTAGGAGGCCGACCTCCCGAATTTGAAGGAGGTGTACAGCGCCGCATTGAAGATAGCCGTCAATGAGTTCGCGAACGATTGCGCGGGCGATGGCTGCTAGTCACAGTACCGTCTTCGCCGTCCTGCACGAGCGACAATTACATCCGTAACCACTTACAAAGGGCACACGCTATGGGTCCAGCAGACTTTCCAGAACGCGTCGCCTTCTGCACACGGTTCCTGCACCGTTGCATCGACGCACCCTTGTTTCCACGTCGAGATCTCTTCACAGATGAATGTAGGTTCACAAGGGATTGTCTTCTGAATGCTCGAAATAGCCACGCCTGGGCGGACGAAAACCCTCATGCCACGCATGTTCAGGAATTTCGAGACAGGTTTGGAATTAACATGTGGACAGGTATTCTGGACGGTCATGTGATTGGATCATACCTCCTTCCATCCAAGCTGAATGTCTACCAGAACATGCTTCGGAGGTACAATTTGTGTAGGAACGTTGGTCGTCGCCACATCGAGCCGCTGTTGTAATGCATCGGTACGTCGCGGCTGGTACCGTAGATGATTTGTCCTTGTTGTTGTCGACTAATGTAAACCATAAGGGGTAAATTGTAATGCAAATGTGTAAGTAATAACGGAACGAGTCTTCTTTTCAAATGGATTGCAAACAATTGCACTGGGTCACGCCTAAGTACACTACTGGCCATTAAAATTGCTACACCACGAAGATGACGTGCTACAGACGCGAAATTTAACCGACAGGAAGAAGATGCTACTTATGCAAATGATTAGCTTTTCAGAGCATTCATACAAGGTTGGCGCCGGTGGCGACACCTACAGCGTGCTGACATGAGCAAAGTTTCCAACCGATTCCTCAAACACAAACAGCAGTTGAAACGTTGTTGTGATGCCTTGTGTAAGGAGGAGAAATGAGTACCATCACGTTTCCGACTTTGATAAAGGTCGCATTGTAGCCAATCGCGATTGCGGTTTGTGGTATCGCGACATTGCTGCTCGCGTCGGTCGAGATCCAATGACTGTTAGCAGAATATAGAATCGGTGGCTTCAGGAGGGTAATACGGAATGCCGTGCTGGATCCCAACGGCCTCGTATCACTAGCAGTCGAGATGACAGGCATCTTATCTGCACGGCTGTAACGGATCGTGCAGCCACGTCTCGATCCCTGAGTCAACAGATGGGGACGTTTGCAAGACAACAACCATCTCCACGAACAGTTCGACGACGTTTGCAGCAGCATGGACTACCAGGTCGAAGACCATGGCTGCGGTTACCCTTGACGATGCGCCGGGCGGAGTGGCCGATCGGTTCTAGGCGCTACAGTCTGGAACCACGCGACCGCTACGGTCGCAGTTTCGAGTCGTGCCTCGGGCATGGATGTGTGTGATGTCCTGAGGTTAGTTAGGTTTAAGTAGTTCTAAGTTCTAGGGGACTGATGACCTCAGAATTTAAGTCCCATAGTGCTCAGAGGCATTTGAACCATTTCACTCGGAACCTTACATGTTTCAGACCACCAAGGGACTCTACATGTCAGTATATGACCAATTTCAAGTGAATACGTCTAAACATTCCTGAGAAAAAGGGTTTTTTACAGTCCGACGGACAGAAATTCAACAAAATTATTCCATAAGGGATCCGTTTTTACCGACTGAGGTATGGGACTCTAAAAAATAATACTGTCAGGTTTTGTAAAAGTTGTTTGTCAGTTCAGTACGGGATGTTTGAAGACTGAAGAAAGCTGGAGTCCCAACACTCCGTTTTCCGTCCTCCCAGAAGGAGACCTGCTTATCTAGAGACCAACGACAGGTTACGCGGTGCACAAGATGTTGCCTGGCGAGCGAATAATTCAAGAAAAAGTATACCATGGTGTACAAATTACCACAAGAAGCCTTTTGTGGGAACAGGAAGAGAAAACGTATGGTGCTGGTGAGTTTTAATGGGTATGTGTCTTGTACTAACATTTAGAATAAAATTTTAAAAAACCTATTTTCCCACAAGTTTTTTATGAAGTTCAATGTCCATTTTTTATTTCAAATATTAACCAATCCGGTGTGACCAAGCGGTTGTAGGCGCTTCAATCTGGAGCCGCGCGACCGCTACGGTCGCAGATTCGAATCCTGCCTCTGGCATGGATGTGTCTGATGTCCTTAGGTTAGTTAGGCTTAAGTAGTTCTAAGTTCCAGGAGACTGATGACCTCAGATGTTAAGTCCCATAGTGCTCAGAATCATTTGATTTTTATTAACCAATCTTAATGAAACCGTTGCAGGAAGTAGTCCTGAGATACATCCATACTTCTTCTCATTAATAACAACGGAAATGTGGTTTCTCTATTTTATTACCACGCATATGTACCGATAGTTAAAGAAAACATTAGTTTAAAACTAGAAAAAATACTGAAAGCAAACTAATAACATTTCCCATAAAATTATCATAGGCTTGTGGGCATACCTAGAAAATATGAAAATTGAGGTCAGAGCAGCAAAAGTTTGCTTTCATAAATAGCATTAAAATCAAATTAAAAATTCAAATCTCAAAAAAACGAATGGAATTCTGCACTTCAAAGTTGGGATATTTCTATGTTTTTACGCGATAGGCACCATTTTAAAATACCGCTGAAATCAGCAAAGTAGAAGAAAAGTTGAATTTTTGGGTGGATTCTCCCTTTAATAGTGGTTGATACCACAGGGATGAAACTCATATAGGGATTTCCAGTAACACGACGTTAGTTCGCTGCCACTCGACTTGGAACGCTATAAGGTCCTGTACCATCTCGTTTTCTCTATTGGGTGCTTTAAAGTTGTCCATACTCATTTTTGTTCTGTACTACAGAGAAGCTGGTTTCATCACATTGCGTTTACAATATTGAAACGTGGCACTTAGGGAAAGCAAGAAAGGGTGTTAAAGGGGCCTAATAGTTACCGTTGGTTGCATAGTAAACACATACACTTTATTTAAGGAAACAATTTTAAAAAAATCATTTTAAAAAATTGACTGTAACAGAAGCTATACTGGCTGGTGAAGGCCTTATTAAGAAAGAATTCAAAATTATTTGTCAGCTGAAGGCCACAAGCAATACTTCAGAACAATTAGCGGCTGAAGGCCTGAATTACAAGTGAGGAAGACAACTACACGTTGAAAATACCAGAATAATTTTTAAAATAATCATCAAAAAAGTTGACTGTAACACAAGCTACACTCACAGCTGAAGGCTTTATTAAGAAGAATTCAAATTATTTGTTGGCTGAAGGCCACAAGCAATAGGAATAATATAAACAATATATTATTTTTAAACAATTGACACAATCAGACCAAATAAGGAACGGAGTGATCCACAGACAGTGCTCCAAGGATCGACCTGAGAAAAGCCCTACAGCTGTGTATGCGGAGAGACAGGCAGCCAGGAGCTAAGCTCACCTAACAGGATGGCAACTCAAACTAGGGAGCGTTTAAACGCCGATCAATGTTCTTGCCAAATCCACCTAACGTGTGATAACCAGTACAACACCAGAATGATTCAAGTGAGGACGAAGTGACAGAATCCGGTGTTTAAAACATCGAAAGACAGGAGAAACCACTACAACCAAGGTAGACAAAACAAACCACAGTCCACACCACAATCAAGAAGGCTGTCGAACTACATGTCATGCCGGACAGCATCGGGAAGACGAGGAAAAGTACACTGCCGCAAAAAGACGCTAACCTCCAGGGCAGGTAACTGGGACATTAGCGGCCACTAAGCAGTAAGATACCGCTGGTTGCACTTCATCAATAATAACACCGAATTCAGAAACTAATGACAGGCAATAGACGATGGCTAATAGATTCCGCCAACTCGACACACTCCACTTGTTGCTGTTCGTCTCACGGCGACCCTGCGAGCAGCAACGCACGAACAAACAGTGTGATCACCAAATAGTGGAGGTTTCACTACTGGATTAATGTTCACTCAACTCAACATGCTGGGTTCGGTGGGCAACGAGGTTGTGGCCCTCTCGACTTGTTGTGTACATAGTTCCGTGTAGTCAGCGTGTACACAACTTTCCCACTAGAGCGTGCCCCGCTAAGCACAACAGCGCAGGCACAGCGCTCGTCCGTCTCCGCACTACGAGATGGCGCTGCCTTAGAGACGGACCAAATTCTGCTTCCGCCGATCCGCGTATCAATATGTAACGCAGCCAATGAGGTTGCTGGTAATGTAGAACCTTTTCTCCTCGCAGATCACACTTGCGCAGTCATACCTGAACGCGCGAGGTATTATAACGAGTGTACAGACCTCCGATTAGTTAGTCAGCATCAGTCTGTACCAGTCTGCTTGTTATTATTTTAATAAATGTGTGTGAAAATTAATCAAGTTCTGTTTAAAGTTGGTCACTGTCAATCTGCTACTCTAAGCGTGCAAGTGGCATTTCTATCGTCTGACCTAATAGTAGAAGATAAACACGCCACGATAAGACCACGAGGCATATTGCTGACACTCGCCTACTTCGTTAGAGCGACAAGTCAAATAATCTGATGGTGTGTGAACCGAAGGTCTTACAGTACACACACCACACAACTACAGCCCCTCGATCTGGCAGTGCCTGCATGCCGCCAGCAGTTCCGGCATGTCCTCACACTGCCGGACCTCTCTTCTGCTCAGTCCCAACCGAACTCCCGGCACACCCGAGCCAGAAAGCACTTTATGTCCTTCCAAAGATAGTATGGGTACTAGATATCGCTAAACGCCTCTGCTGCCACTCGCAGACAGACTGTGCTAGCAAACGTAGTGGCGCCAGTAAACACAAGATGAAAACGAGACGCCACTATCCCTATTACACGATGACAACCTACCAACAGCACCAACGCGAGCCACACACAGCTCAAATATATAATTTTATTTCGAGTCATTTTTATTCCCAACATGGGGGCGAAATGCATTTTTCATAGATTTACCTTCAAAAATGAAATATTTCTATAAAACATTCACCCACTATTTCACACCCATAGCAGTTGAATTTCCAAAAAAATGTGAAACACGTACTTTTTATTTCTAACTGGGAAACCACGTTTATAAATTTCATAGTTTTAGCTTTAAAAATGCTTTCGTAATGAAATATTTTCAAGACACATTTCATCCTCTTAGAGGTTGAATTTCCAAAAATCACTGAAGCACATATTACATTTTTTCTTTTTTTTTTTTGTAATCGACATGACGAAATCCAATTTTCATAGCTATAGCTTTAAAAATACTTCAGTAGTTCTTTCATAACGATTTGCTTTAAAGAAAAAACTTTACACTTACTATTTCGCCTCCATAGGGGTTGAATTTCCAAATATGGTGAAACACAGAAAGTTTGGAAGGTAGGAGACGAGGTACTGGCAGAAGTAAAGCTGTGAGGTAGCTTGAGTAGCTCAGTTTGCAGAGCAGTTGCCCGCGAAAGGCAAAGGTCCCGAGTTCGAGTCTCGTTCCGGCACACAGTTTTAATCTGCCAGTAAGTTTCATGGTGAAACACACGTTTCTTTCGTTATCCCCGAGACTCCAAATACCAAGTTTCGTGGGTCTTGCTTCGATATTGCGTTAATAGCGACATATTAAAAAAAAAAAAAAAGAAAAAAACAATCTTCGATCCCTTATTTCACCCCTAGAGATGGAATATCGAAAAAAAATCCCTTCTTAAACAACGCCTACAGTATAAGATCAATACCATCTGCAGATTTCAAGTTTCTATCCTTCGTACTGGTGGGTTGGAGCTGTCAGTGAGTGAACGAGTCGGGCCGGCCGGTGTGGCCGAGCGCTTCTAGGCGCTTCAGTCTGGAATCGTGTGACCGCTACGGTCGCAGGTTCGAATCCTGACTCGGCCATGGATGTGTGTGATGTCCTTAGGTTAGTTAAATTTAAGTAGTACTAAGTTCTAGGGGAGCGATGACCACAGATGTTAAGTCCCGTAGTGCTCAGAGGTACTTGAACCATTTTTTGAGTCAATCGGGACATTGTCGGGTTGCCGTTTGATCTCGTCAGTCCCCTGACATCTGTCGCCTACCACGTCGCACCCAGAGCGAAGTCCTGAGCCGCGGTTTTTTCAACAGCCGACCTCAGTACTGCAGTGAATTCTTGTGGATTTCGAACTGAGCCAATAGGCGACCGCCACACCCCCCACCACCAGCAAGGCCTGTTCCGCGTATTGCTAACAAGGGAACCTCCCCATCGCACCCCCCTCAGATTTAGTTATAAGTTGGCACAGTGGATAAGCCTTGAAAAACTGAACACAGATCAGTCGAGAAAACAGGAAGAAGTTGTGTGAAACTATGAAAAAATAAGCAAAATTTACATAGTCCATGCGAAACATAGGTAACATCAAGGATAATGCGAGCGCAGGAGCGCCGTGGTCCCGTGGTTAGCGTGAGCAGCTGCGGAACGACAGGTCCTTGGTTCAAGTCTTCCCGCGAGTGAAAAGTTTTCATTCTTTATTTTCGCAAATCCGTCCGTTCGTTCATTGGCGTCTCTGTTCACTGTAATAAGTTTAGTGTCTGCGTTTTGCGACCGCACCGCAAAACCGTGCGATTACTAGACGAAACGACGTGCCTGTCCAATGGGAACTGAAAACATTTGGTCGCAAGGTCATAGGTCAACCGATTCCTCCACAGTAAAACACGTCTGTTATATTCTATACGACACTGGTGACGGCATGTGCGTCACATGACACAGGAATATGTTGTCGACCCACCTAACTTGTACAGTTGTCGAATGGGTAAAAAGGTTCTTCTACCTTACCCCATTTAGGTTTTCTTGTGGATGTGATAATGACTCCCAAAAAAGTGATGAAAACATAAGAGTTTGTCACGTAAACTGCAAAAAATGAATGCAACAGTTTCACAGTCGCACAGTTTTCCCCGTGCTCTGTCAAAACATGTTTTTAACGTTTTCAAATTTTTCCGTGTGTAGACCGTCAAATCCGGCATATGCCCAAGCAAATCTGAACATGTCCTGGAATTTTCAGAGCGAAGTTGACTATGTGAGTGCCTGAACTTTGATAACTGTCTGAAAATAAAAAATTAAAATTTTCATTCGAGTGAAGACTTGAACCAAGGACCTCTCGCTCGATAGCTACACACGCTAACCACGGGACCACAGCGCTCCTGAGCTTGCAGAGTCCTGTATATGGTATATCTTGCGCATGGACTACTCAGTTTGTATGTTTTGCTTATTTTTTTCATAGTTCCACACAACTTCTTCCTGTTTTCTCGATTGATCTGTGTTCAGTTTTTCGAGGCCTATCCACTGTGCCAACTTATAACTAAATCTGAGGGGGGTGCGATGGGGAGGTTCCCTTGTAAGAAATAGTACAGGGTGATTCAAAAAGAATACCACAACTTTAGGAATTTAAAACTCTGCAACGACAAAAGGCAGAGCTAAGCACTATCTGTCGGCGAATTAAGGCAGCTATAAAGTTTCATTTAGTTGTACATTTGTTCGCTTGAGGCGTTGTTGACTAGGCGTCAGCGTCAGTTGATGCTAAGATGGCGACCGCCCAATAGAAAGCTTTTTGTGTTATTGAGTACGGCAGAAGTGAATCGACGACAGTTGTTCAGCGTGCATTTCGAACGAAGTATGGTGTTACACTTCCTGATAGGTGATGTATTAAACGTTGGTATAAACAGTTTACAGAGAATGGGTGTTTATGCAAAGGGAAAAGTTCTGGACGGCCGAGAACGAGTGATGAAAATGTAGCACGCATCCAGCAAGCATTTGTTTGCAGCCCAGGAAAATCGACTCGCAGAGCTAGCAGAGAGCTACAAATTCCACAATCAACTGTATGGAGAGTTCTACGAAAAAGGTTAGTTATGAAACCTTATCGTCTGAACGTCAACTACCCGAGGCGCCAGGCAGCCCGTGACAGAGCACTTCATCACTGTCCTCCAAGAAGCCCTGATCTTACCCCCTGCGATTTTTTCTTATGGGGGTATGTTAAGGATATGGTGTTTCGGCCACCTCTCCCAGCCACCATTGATGATTTGAAACGAGAAATAACAGCAGCTATCCAAACTGTTACGCCTGATATGCTACAGAGAGTGTGGAACGAGTTGGAGTATCGCGTTGATATTGCTCGAGTGTCTGGAGGGGGCCATATTGAACATCTCTGAACTTGTTTTTGAGTGAAAAAAACCTTTTTAAATACTCTTTGTAATGATGTATAACAGAAGGTTATATTATGTTTCTTTCATTAAATACACATTTTTAAAGTTGTGGTATTCTTTTTGAATCACCCTGTATTTCATTGCATTTAACTCCATGTAATAGTAGTCCTATCTTTGCTTTTTCTGCGGTTTCTTATTAAACCAGTTCGCTCGCTGTGCTAATTATCCTACTTTCAAATTCAGGACTCACGATTCCGCGCCACGGTCCAGTCCCGAGATTGTGCTGGCCGTCTGGAAATGTCTGGAATGTTGGTCGGAATCTGTGCGCGCCATAACTGGCTACGCGCGCCCCCCGTCTCACGGTACGTCCTAAGAAGACTCAGCCGACAGATTACTTCCTCGAATACATTACTGCTCAAAACTTTTACATCGCCCGTGATAAAAACTACACCTGTTCTGACTGTGATAAGCTTCAGTCAGGCAGAGACGTAGCTGATCGTGAACGCAGCTCGAGGTTGCAGAATTCAGACTGCAGATTTGCTGAGCAGGGACTGAGTGAGTGTTACAGCTACCTGCCAGAGTCCCACGTCCTTCGCTTAGCAAACGAAGGAGAAGAACTCAGTCTGCTGGAAGTCCTGGAAATTAACATACTCCTAGCCCACAGTCCAGATATAATCTTAAATGAGCAGAAACAACGTAATACTTCCCCTCGTCTAAACTGCACATAATGCTCTCAGTTTTTCATTTCTTCCCACACTGTTTGTTCCCTCATATTCCCTCATTTTGCTGTACTCATTGAGTCCTTTTATTTTATTGAAATTTCCTATGAAATCCATACACTCTGCAGTTACAGTTGTTAAGTCTTTCTTCAATTCGTACTTGTATTACTTTCCATGTTCAATACCTCTGGAATTTGTTTCGTCAAGTACTGTTTTTATTTTACTTGGGTCATTTATTTACTCCAAACTGTTATACAGGGTGAAAAGTACTTAAACGGACAAACTCTGGGAGGTTGTAGGGGACATCAAAACAAATACTTTTCCCTAGTGTCATTTTTTCCTATGGGGATTATTTAAACCAGTGGAGGCCGTATTACGATCTACAGTTGTTAGAGGCCGTATTACGCTCTTCAGTTGTAGGCAACTGCTGTCCACCAGTGTAGTAGTGCATTGCCTCTGTTTACTGATGGAGCGACACACCTGGAGTGAGTACACTGATGTGGTTGGTGCGTACTACGTAGCGCACCGCAACGGACCAGCTGCACAGCGGGTTTATCAACAACAATATCCTAATCGCCGTATCCCGTATCATACGTCCTTTGCTGCTGTGTACCAATGTCTGCGTGGGACCGGGACATTTAGCAGATTACCTGGGCGCCGTCGCACGGTAAGAACGCTGCAGTTTGAGGAAGTTGTCTTGCAGCATGTGGAGCGGGATCCTTCAATCAGCACTCGTGCAATTGCACGTAACATGGGGCGAATCAGACGAATGTAAGAGCAGTCCTTCGAGAGCAATTGTTACGTCCATTTCACTTACAGCGTGTCCACAACCTGGAACCAGTTGATTATCCACCCATAGCACAGTTTTCACAGTGGTACCTGGAACAGTGTGAAATGCATCCTACATTTCCAACCTCTGTGTTGTTTACCGATGAATCAACGTTCGGGCGAGATGGAGTCTTCAACATGCACAATTCGCATGTTTGGAGTGAGGATAACCCACATGCCACAGTTACTAGCGCTAATAAAGTGCGGTTCTTCGTTAATGTGTGGGTCGGTGTTGTCGGGGACTGTTTAATTGGGCCGTATCTGCTAGGCCATTAAATGGCAGGCACTATTACAATTTTCTCGCCAGAGCATTGCCAGAATTGCTGGAAGACGTCCCGCTCCCTACAAGACACCGCATGTGGTTCCAACATGACGGGGCGCCGGCACATCTCAGTCGTCGTGTGCATCGATTCCTGGACCGACGGTTCCCAGAAACGTGGACTGGCAGAGGTGATCCTGTACCTTGGCCTGCTCGATCCCCACATATGTCCCCTCTGGACTTTTTTGTGTGGGGAGAGGTGCGCAACCTTGTTTACGCAACTCCTGTTGCATCAGAAGAGGATCTGGTTGCGCGGATAGTAGCAGCAGCGGGAACAATTCAGGATACTCCTGGGATTTTTGCCCATGTCAGACAGAACATGATCCGATGGTGTAACCTTTGTTTACGTGTCAATGGAGACATTTTTGAAGATCTACTGTAATTGAAATTGGGTTGTGTTAATGTGTTGTCTCTTGGTCATAAAAATGGAAAAGTATTTGTTGGTTTAATTAATTTGCCGCCAGAGAAATCTTCCTCTACGTGTTTAAATACTCCTCATAGGAAAAAATGATATTAGGGAAAAATATTTGTTTTGATGTCCCCTACAACCTCCCAGAGTTTATCGGTATAAATACTTTTCACCCTGTATAGCCACGGTTTTTGAGTACAGTGTTAATGTTTTACTCTGTTCCCTCGCTTTATATTTGTATATTATTCAACGTTTTACGTATTCAAATTCAGTATCACCACACTCACAAAGATGGAATCTACTGGATATTCCATCACATTCTTCCATTTTTACTGCTACGGTCACAGGTTCGAATCCTGCCTCTGATATGGATGTGTGTGACGTCCTTAGGTTGGTTAGGTTTAAGTAGTTCTAAGTCTAGGGGACTGATGGCCTCAGATATTAAGTCCCATACTGCTTAGAGCCATTTGAACCATTTGTGCCATTTGAATCTTCCATTTTCCTGCATTTATTCGTTTCTGGTTATCTTATTGATATTGTTCACGTTATTAATATATTATGTGGTTGCAATTGATAATTCTTTGTTGTAATTGGTTTGTGCATCACTGTCCGTGTTCTACATCTCTTCAAGTACCCTTGTAAAGTACTAATTTTATTTTATTTTATTGGTTTTGTTTATTAATATAAACTCTTACGTATACATGCTTTTCGATTTTAATAAGTTTTTTCCTGTATCTCCCTTATATTTATTTATTGTTCAACTTTTTGGTTTTTACATTGCATTACGACCACACCGGCAAAGGTGTCGTTTACTATGTGTTTGTGCTTCAATCTAGATGTATAACATCGTGTCCAACGTCGCTTACAAACAACAGTAGTCAGTAAATGTCTGATGATGGCCTTGTTAGACGAAAACCGGTTAACAGAATAAATTAATGTGTAAGTAGGCTGTTTAGGTTCTTATATTGGTAACGCCACGTAGCGCTCTGTATGAAAATCACTGGCTGTGCTGTGTGCAGTCTGTGGCTAGTTTGCATTGTTGTCTGCCATTGTAGTGTTGGGCAGATGGATGTGAACAGCGCGTAGCGTTGCGCAGTTGGAGGTGAGCCGCCAGCAGTGGTGGATGTGGGGAGAGAGATGGCGGAGTTTTGAAATTTGTAAGATTGGATGTCCTGAACTGCTATGTATATTATGAGTTTTCAACACTATTAAGGTAAATACATTGTTTGTTCTCTATTAAAATCTTTCATTTGCTAAGTATGCCTATCAGTAGTTAGTGCCTTCCGTAGTTTGAATCTTTTGTTTAGCTGGCAGTAGTGGCGCTCGCTGTATTGCAGTAGTTCGAGTAACGAAGTTTTTTGTGAGGTAAGTGATTTGTGAAAGGTATAGGTTAATGTTAGTCAGGGCCATTCTTTTGTAGGGATTTTTGAAAGTCAGATTGCGTTGCGCTAAAAACATTGTGTGTCAGTTTAAGCCCAGTCACTTATATAATTTTTCAAAAGGGGACGTTTCATAAATGCTGTAGAACGAGAGCAACTAGCGCTTTGTATTCATTAAAAATTATGCACTATGTACTTTATTTCGATGTACACACTAATAGGCCAAAAAATAAATTCTCTTGCAAATATTTTAATGTGTTATTCTACAAGTAAAACTAAAGAAAAAAGTTCATATAAACACAGGTCTGTAAATGTTTAGTTATGGAGTTATGGCTAATGAAAGATTTTGCCTGAAATTTATCAACTTGGCTAATATGAAGCCATTGCAAAACCGTACGAGGTTAACGTAAAGCACGATTTCTATTTATTTTGTTCTTATTGGTCTCGTGAATCTAATAAAACATGTGCCAGACGTGTATCTGCAGTAGTTTTCCAGAACATCCACAGAAGCAAAGATTATGATACAAGTAAATTTCTTTACATTTCATTAAGAATGCGGACACATTATTGTCATTGCTGGCAACCGTTAGTGGGTTGTTTCTGTCGATTCTTAACCTTGAAACGAGTTAATTTTCTGTATTGTTCTGTGAAAGAACATAATAACATCAGCGTATTTAAGTGAAATCACATAGTAACTGTTGTAGTTTGTAGATTATTTATGAAATAGGGATGCCTTTAAAATTTATGACACAGGAGTACGCCGATATGATGTTTATTTATGGAAAATGTGGTGGCAATGCGATACGCACAAAGTCAATACACGTGAGGGCTTGCTCGCATTATGAATGCAACGGACGAAATTAAGAACAACCCTGTGAAACTGAAACGAGCGACAAAATGTGCTCACACATGTGCAGCTAAATGCGCCGAACTCAGTGGAGACATTTTTGAACATTTATCGTGAATGTATTGTGAGATTGTTTGTACACTGTACAACTTCGTCAATACTAAGCTTTGTTTTTTTCCGGTTGAACATGAATTCACGTGTGCTGTGGTATCAATAAAAGCAGATTATCTGACACATTTATGCAATTTCAGTTAACATTATTACCATCATTTTTTCAAAAATTAAATTATGTACAACTTCTGTTGAAAACTTCGTGCAATTGTCTGGAATTTAAAAAAAACAAATTGGGGCAAGTAGTTAATAAAATAAAAATTTTACGAAATTACTTCTTTGCTTCTATGGATGTTCTGGAAAACTACTGCAGATACACGTCTGGTACATGTTTTATTAGGTTCACCAGATCAATAACAAGAAAATAAATGAAAATCGTGCTTTACTTTAACCTTGTTCAGTTGTTCGATGGCTTCATATTAGCTAAGTTACTAAATTTTAGGCAAAATCTTTTATTAGCCTAACTCTGTAACTAAACATTTGCAGACCTATGTTTATATGTGCTTTTTTCTTTAGTTTTACTTGTAGAATAACATATTAAAATATTTGCATACCTTCGTGAATCACCCTGGATATAAAAACAAGTATCTTCCGGAAACCAGAGAAAATGCCCCTGACAACTGTTGGGAGGGGCACATGAAAATGGCTCTAAGCATTATGGGACTTAACATCGGAGGTCATCAGTCCCCTAGACTTAGAACCACTTAAACCTAACTAACCTAAGGACATCACACACATCCATGCCCGAGGCGGGGTTCGAACCTGCGACCATAGCAGCCGCGTGGTTGCGGACTGAAGCGCCTGGAACCGCTCGGCCACAGCAGCCGGCAGAGCACATCGTCTGACTAGTTATCCGTCCACGCGTGTTGCAGCAACATATTACTCACAATTAGAATTTTTATTTACTTCACGTAAGGACCACGAAGGTAAGATACGAGAAATTGGGGATCATACAGAGGCATATTGACTGCCATTTTTCTGTCGTTCTATCTGCAAGTGCAACAGGAAGGGAATAGACTAGTATTGGTGCAGGGTACCCTCCACCGCGCACCGTACGGTCGCTTTTTTATTTATTTTATTTATTTATTTATTTAACCTGGCAAGATTAGGGCCATCAGGCTCTCTCTTACATCTAACCAGGCATTCTACTTATTTTACATTCATATGTTTTAGTAGGCATGTTAAACTACATCTAGTACAAAAAGTGAAATAAACAATTTGAAAGGTACACCTGGAAAAATACATACATATAGAGTTTATATTCTTAGGTCACAAGTACTGTTATAATTAGACATTATTGAAGAGACAGATTTTAGATAGGAGTGCTGGCAGCAGGGAGTATGAGGGAGACTCATGGTGAAGGGAGGAGAAGAATAGAGACATGATGAAATATAATTAAGGAAATATAAAGGAAAAGAAGATTGCGTGGCTAATAGAGATAGATGAAGAGGAAGGCATCTCAGGAGCAAGATAGGAGACGCTAGCTTTGCTATTTGATAGATGAGAGGATTGTCCTTGTACATTAATTTTGTGGAGAACTTTGGAGTGGCTATGTAGATGTAGATGCAGACGCAGAAGTATGATGTTACCTGGGGCCTCCAGATCGCGAAACACTTGCATTGGCACCAGTTTGCTTGAACCGCAGCAATTTCTGCACCACTGTACTTTCGTTAATATTATCCTACTAGAACAGCGTTTCTGGTGCAGTGCTACAATTACAGCACGTTTTTTTCCATTTCAGTCTCTTGCTTCCACCCCATTAGGAGGTAATATGGTATGAATCTTGACCAGCTATACAATCACACTCCGACGTGCGCATTGCTTACACTAAACTAATGCGAACTGGTTGCTGCACACACACCTGAGGGATGAGGCCTATACGAGTAGAACCGTCTTACGTAAAGGCACGTCAGTGTTGTGTGGACTCGTCAGGACCCTCGCATGCGATCAACCAGACAAATCCATAACAGAGGCGCCTAGTCGTTCCATGTTTATACTTGTTTTATTACCAGTACAGGGCTATGGTAGAATACTTAAGCCGAAATCGAAAGTTATGACAACAAATCTACACTTGTGATACGTTATCGAAAACTTTTCGCCGGTAATCTACACTCAAGCGCCAAAGAAACTGGCATAGGCATGCTTATTCAAATACAGATGTTTGTGAACAGGCAGAACACGGCGCTGCCGTCCGCAAGGTCTATATAACACAACTATCTGGCGCAATTGTTACATCGGTTACTGCCACTACAATGGCAGGATATCAAGATTTACGTGAGTTCGAATGTCGGCGCACGAGCGATGGGACACAGCATCTCCGAGGTTTTTCGCGTACGACCATTTCACGAGTGTACCGTGAATATCAGGAATCCCGTAAAACATCGAATCTACATCTACATACATACTCCGTAATCCACCATACGGTGCGTGGCGGAGGGTACCTCGCACCACAACTAGCACCTTCTCTCCCTGTTCCACTCCAAAACAGAACGAGGGAAAAATGACTGCGTGTATGTCTCTGTACGAGCCCTAATCACCCTTATCTTTGTGGTCTTTCCGCGAAATATACATTGGCAGCAGTAAAATTGCACTGCAGTCAGCCTCAAATGCTGGTTCTCTAAATTTCCTCAGTAGCGATTCACGAAAAGGACGCCTCCTTTCCTCTAGAGACTCCCACCCGAGTTCCTGAAGCATTTCCGTAACACTCGCGTGATGATCAAACCTACCAGTAACAAATCTAGCAGCCCGCCTCTGAATTGCTTCTATGTCCTCCCTCAATCCGACCTGATAGGGATCCCAAACGCTCGAGCAGTACTCAAGAAAAGGTAGTATTAGTGTTTTATAAACGGTCTCCTTTACAGATGAACCACGTCTTCCCAAAATTCTACCAATGAACCGAAGACGACTATCCGCCTTCCCCACAACTGCCATTACATGCTTGTCCCACTTCATATCGCTCTGCAATGTTACGCCCAAATATTTAATCGACGTGACTGTGTCAAGCGCAACACTACTAATGGAGTATTCAGACTTTACAGGATTCTTTTTACTAGTCATCAGCATTAATTTACATTTATCTATATTTAGAGTTAGCTGCCATTCTTTATACAACTCACAAATCTTGCCCAAGTCATCTTGTATCCTCCTACAGTCACTCAACGACGACACCTCCCCTTACACCACAGCATCATCAGCAAACAGCCGCACATTGCTATCCACCCTATCCAAAAGATCATTCAAGTAGATAGAAAACAACAACAGACCTACCACACTTCCCTGGGGCACTCCACATGGGTTCTATTACCTAAGAAGTTTTCGAGCCACTCACATAATTTGGAACCAATCCCGTATGCTCGTACCTTAGTTAGGAGTCTGCAGTTGGGCACCGAGTCAAACGCTTTCCAGAAGTCAAGGAATATGGCATCCTTCTAATACCCTTCATCCATGGTTCGCAAGATATCATGTGAAAAAAGGGCGAGTTGCGTTTCGCAGGAGCGATGCTTTCTAAAGCCGTGCTGATGCATGGACAGCAACTTCTGTGTCCCAAGAAATTCATTGTATTCGAACTGAAAATATGTTCGAGAATCCTGCAACAAACCGATGTTAAGAATATTGGTCTGTAATTTTGAGGATCCGTCCTTCTACCCTTCTTATATACAGGCGTCACCTGCGCTTTTTTCCAATCGCTCGGGACTTTACGTTGGGGAACAGATTCGCGATAATTGCAAGCTAAGTAAGGAGCCAATGCAGTAGAGTACTCTCTGTAAAACCGAATTGGAATCCCATCAGGACCTGGCGATTTATTTTTTTTCAACCCATTCAGCTGCTTCACAACCACAGGGATGTCTATGTCCTCCATACGGGAATCTGTACGAGACTCAAACGGCGGTATGTTTGTACGATCCTCCTGCGTGAAAGATTTCTCAGATGCTAAATTTAAAATTTCAGCTTTCGCTTTGCTGTCTTCCGTTGCCAGGCCAGACTGATCAGCTTAACGATTTTACGTAAGACCAGAATTTCCTGGGGTTTTCAGCAAGATCTTTTGCTAAGGTATGACGGTGGTAGTGGCTGAATGCTTCGCGCATCGCTCTTTTTACAGCAGCACGAATCTCTACTAACTTTTGCCTGACCTCATTATCCCGATCTTTCTTGTACCGCTAGTGCAACTGCCTTTGCTTCCTGAGCATTCTCCGAATTGCGCTGTTAAACCACGGTGGGTCCTTTCCGTCCGTAACCCACTTTTTCGGCACATACTTGTCCAATGCGTGATTTACAGTGTGTTTAAAATTTGCCCATAATTCTTCCACGTCTCCGACATCGCTGCGGCCGGAAAAAGATCCTGCAACAACGGGACCAACGACGACTGAAGAGAATCGTTCAGAGTGACAGAAGTGCAAACCTTCTGCAAATTTCTGCAGATTTCAATGCTGGGCCATCAACAAGTGCCAGCGTGAGACCCATTCAACGAAACGTCATCGATACGGGCTTTCGGAGCCGAAGGCCCACTCGTCTACCCACGACTGCACGACACAAAGCTTTACGCCTCGCCAGAGTCCGTCAACACCAACACCTGACTATTGATGACTGGGAACATATTGTCTCGTCGGACGAGTCTCGTTTCAAATTGTATCGAGTGGATGTACGTGTACGGGAATGAAGACAACTTCATGGATCCATGAATCCAGCATGTCAACCAGGTACTGTTCAAGCTGGTGGAGACTCTCTAATGGTGTGGGATGTGAGCATTGAAAGTGGTATGGGACCTCTGATAATTCTAGATACGACTCTGATATGTGACATGTACGTAAGCATCCTGTCTGATCACCTGCATCCATTCGTTTCCATTTTGCATTCCGACGGACTTGGGCAATTCCAGCAGGACAATGTGACACCCCACACGTCCAGAATTGCTACAGAGTGGCTGCAGGAACACTCTTCTGAGTTTAAACACTTCCGCTGGCCACCAAACTCCCCAGACATGAACATTGTTGAGCACATCTGGGATGCCTTGCAACTTGTTGTTCCGAAGACATCTCCACTCCCTCGTACTCTTGCGGATTTATGGACAGCCGTGAAGGATTCATGGTGACTGTTCCCTCTGGCATTACTTCAGATATTAGTCGAATCATGCCACGTTTTGTTGCTGCACTTCTGCGTACTCGCGGGGGCTCTGCACGATATTAGGCAGGTGTACCAGTTTCTTTGGCACTTCCATGTATCTTTCTTCTGCAGTTGCCACAGCGGGAAAAAATCAGGAAGATTCAGACAGGGGCATTCTGACAGTTGGTGTCCCCAGCCAGTATTCTCCAATGAAACAAGGCAGTGAACAAGTGATAGTCACAACATCACTACGTTCCACCAGTTGCCGTCAGGTGGCGAAGAACGCACTGTGTGAGAACTGTCACGTCACAAAGGTCGCCGACGTGCAAATGCTCGGATTAACGACGAGGTCCGGTGTGCCGGACAGCCTGGATGTGGTTTTTAGGCGTTTTCCACATCCCACTAGGTGAATACCGGGCTGGTCCCCATGTCCCGCCTCAGTTACACACCTCGCAGACATTTGACACATATTCGCACTATTTCCTGATTTTCACTAGATGCAGACAGCTAGGGTACCCTATTTCCATCCCACGGGGTATGGGGTGGTGGCAAGAGGGGCATCCGGCCACCCCTTAAAATTAGCCATGCCAAATCCGTACTTAACCCTGCCGACCCTGCGCACGGCTGCAGTATTGTCGACAAAATGCAATTTCAATGACCCGTGTAGACGCACCTCTAAGCCGCCCTCACTCAGCAAACGCTGGCGTGGAGCTGTGCGAGTTGACCGACATCACTTCCCGTTATTTTACGGGCGTTGACTGAAAAGTAACGCCTTTATCTTCGTAACTGTTCAACAGCTGGCAGCATTGGTGTGCGGCAGGTACTGACTTGTTCCGCAGCCTTTTCTCTACAGCTCCAGAAAAAGAAATGAAAGACGCAGCCCTCAGCTGGAAAAATCATGGCCACACACTCTTGTCAAATGTCGCTTGTACCGGCAATTTCTCTCTGAGTGATACGATGATCGTCCCGAATCAAACTGTCAGTATTTTGCTTGTGAAACTTGGTGGCCGCTGTCACGCAGGTCAGATGTTACCGCCTCAACAGCTCTTAAACTTACTCGCCCAACGACACACTGTAGTCACATCAACACGATCACCATCAACTGATTTCATTCTCTGATGAATCTCCTTTGGGGTGACAGCTTCTGCTGTCAAGGATTCAATGACTGCACGTTGCTTTAATGGTCTTGACTGACCGACTGCGCAGGGTTCCTTACTTTGCACTGTAACAACACGACCGTTCAATGCTAAGGCTTCCCGCCAACTGGAGCTGCTACGAAGAGGCTACGGAACAAGCCAGTACCTGCCGCACACCAATGCTGCCAACTGTTGAGCAGTTACGGCGGTGGACGCATTACTTTTAAGTCAACCCTCGTACCTTCAGTAGCCGTCACCTCTCGTCCAATACAAAATAAATTCCTCAGTATTTCGGCAACATGTTACGATAGATTGAACCAATGAGACACAAGAACGCCCTCTACGTCAATAGCAGAGCTAGCGAGATGCCATACTGTACCCGTCGTTTTCGCCTGAAGCCCGTATTTGGTGGGTTTTATGTTACAGCTTACACCATATGAGTACGTGCTGTTCCTAAGACTTCCCGAAAGCCCGTCGTTATTCGTACCATTTGTTGTAATAAAACGGCGGGAAACGTCATATTGGTTGTGGAAGAATTTTCATAGATGCTTGTCTGCGTGTTGTGACTCGCCTGTTATGAATGCATGCCATTTGAAGGCAGTGGCACAAATACGTCCGTCCATATGTGACGACCGCAAATTTTGCAGTATGTTAAAATTTTTTTCAGATGATGCTCAAAATGGTGGAACGCAAGAATAATTGTTTACTCAGCAACCGAGACAGTTTTTCTTTCGGAACATTGAATATTTGCTATATATGTGTGGTGTCAGTTCTGTCAGACATGTTAGAGAGAATGGGTACCACACAGACACAAGGTCTTTGGAAATTCCCGTCACAATCTTCTCGGACTTGTTGATGGAAGTGAGTGCATAATATTTTGAATGGGAACCCAAGTCCAGAAACGTACCGTTTCTGTGCTACTACCATTCCGGAAGGAGTATGATAACATCTTGGTAACGAGGCCACTTTCACAGGTAATGACCCGAGTTAAGCACGCATCACCTTTACTACTCTGTTATTTATACCTACCTGTTTTCAAACGGCTGCAAGATCGAAACGGTACGTTTCAAGACGTGGGGTCCTGTTCAAGATAATATGTACTCACTCGCATTTACAAGTCCTAGAAGTTTGTAATGGGAATTTCCGAACACCGTGTATTGTAAATATGTAACCCACCAGGTTAGCCGGGAGCGTTAATGCTCTGCTTCCTGGACTCGGGCAGGAGCGCCGGATTAACGACGAGGGCCGGTGTGCCGGCCAGCCTCGATGTGGTTTTTAGGTGGTTTTCCACATTCTTCTAGGTGAATACTAGGCTGGTCCCCACGTTCTGCCTCACTTCCACGACTCACAGACATTTGCAACTCATCCACACTTTTCCATGTTTTACACTGGACACGGCCAGATGGGGTACCCTGATTCCGTCCCAGGGGTACAGGGTGGTGGCAGGAAGGGCATCCGGCCACCCCTACACATTAACATGCCAAATCCGATTTAACCACGACAACCCCGCGCACAATGCGTGACAAAGGCGCAAACGATAGCGATAGCGATGTATTGTAATTTTGTAATCTTGAGTGCTATGATACACTCAGTGTGGACGCACAATAGACTCGGAGCGTCTTGCGGGCATACAGGAAATACTGCGAGCGAATGATGCAGATGGACAGGGATCACCACCGTACGATTAGTTGAGAAATTGGGTCGGACAGAAAGTCTGCTCGGGTAGCCTAAGTGGTTGAGTCACCACTCGCGAAAAGCGGCAAATTAGGGTTCGAGTCTTAGCCCAGCACAAATTTACAGCTTTCGCCACCGAATTACATCAATGTCCAATCGCGACTGATTCCAAAACGTTGAACATACGTCAGAGTGCGTTGTTCTTGAGACGGTGTGTTATAATTAAATGTCAGTTAATAACATATCAACGATTAAAGCCTTCAAAACATAATAACATTAGATGCAAGGTAACTTCTATTTCAAATCCAGCATGTTATACACAATGTTGGTGACTGCTTTGAAGGTCAGTAAAACTTTGAAACACGTATCCATTTTCTACGAGCTGTAAGTAAACAGTTGCCGTTATTAAAGTTCGAACTCTTGTGTATTACATAAATGAAGAATCAGTTTTCAACACGTTTTTATTAGGTCGGTTTCTAGTCTGCTTGTTCCGTACATATTTCGCAATTGATTTTAAACTAACTTCCACATAAGCTAAAGATCTGAAACTTTCAACATGGCACACAACTAGATGACGCTGCAACATTAACTCGCTTCAGAGCCGGGTGTATAGCGGAGGGTACTTTGTTGTTCCTTCTTCCTGTCTGTACGGTCCAAAGTTTGCAACTGATCGTAAATTAACGTCCTTGTAAGGTAAACACCTGAAATTTTCAACTTAGCGCTATTAACTCGCTTCGTTTTCTGCTGGTGTGGCGGAAATTACTCGGTGCAGCGCTGTTATTTCCCCGTTCTCTTGCTGCAGTCGCGAGTGTTTCGCAGTTACGAGCGACTGCTGTTAACCTGCCGTGTGAGCTCCGTCCTCTCTCATTTTTTTTTTGCATTTGGGGTCTCTCTGGGAGATATACATTGGAGGGAGCAACGTACTGCTTGACTCAGTTCAAGATAAACTGAAATAAACCTCAAATTTACCTCGTGTCTCTGTTGTAATCTCATCAAAATGTTTGAAATCAGTTGAAGAAATTCAAGTACACAAGACTAAAAAGCAGAAAATCATTATTTAAATAAAAATCTTTTTAATGTAATACGCTTTTCACTTGAAAAGAAAATTTGAGTACTTCAGTCAACATGCAAAGGTGGAACAGTGTCGAATGTTTTCATTCAACAACTTCCGCAGACTTCTTTCACTCAAATAAATAAATAACAATCTGACAAGATGACTAACAGAAATGGTATAAGTTTCTATCCTTCAATCTTCAAACAATGTCAACATTTTACAAACGCAAGACAAGTAAACAGAAGACTTGGCGATCACCAGTCAATTTGTGTGGAGAGAAACAGATTGACCATGTAGCAATCTCTAGGAGAGCAGTTAAGGAAATTATGAATGTTAAAGTACAGAGAGGTGCTCAGTTTGACTAAGATCATTACCTATCCAAGATCAAAATTAATTTCATCCCTCTCAAAATGGTTCAAATGGCTCTGAGCACTATGGGACTCAACTTCTGAGGTCATTAGTCCCATAGAACTTAGAACTAGTTAAACCTAACTAACCTAAGGACATCACACAAATCCATGCCCGAGGCAGGATTCGAACCTGCGACCGTAGCGGTCTCGCGGTTCCAGACTGCAGCGCCTAGAACCGCACGGCTACTTCGGCCGGCCATCCCTCTCAATAAGGCCGTGAAAACCGGAAATAAAATTCGTAAATATGACGTCGCGAAGCTCAAAATCAATCAAAACGTATTGGAACAATGCCACCAGCAACTGACATTTGAATCCCATAAACCGGCCTCTGTGGCCGACAGGTTCTAGGCGCTTCAGTCCGGAAACGTGCGACTGCTACGGTCGCAGGTTCGAATCCTGCCTCGGGCATGGATGTGTGCGATGTCCTTAGGTTAGTTAGGTTTAAGTAGTTCCAAGTTCTAAGGGACTGATGACCCTCAGTGCTCAGAGCCATTTGACCCAGTTTTTTAAAAGCCCATAAATGGATGGACATCGCCTCCAAGATCCAAGAGCAGCCAATACTGCAATCCTGACAGCTAAAAAGAGAAAGCGTAGATGGTGGAATGACGCTCGTGATGAGGTGATGGCTCAAAGAACAAATGCATGGAAAAAGTGGAACTCGACAAAGAAACCTGAAGATTTTGATGTATTCCATGAAGTTCGAAAATATGTAGCCAGGACTCTACGAAGGGCTAAGCGATTGTATGAGAAAGAGCAGATAGAACAGATCTATCAGTATTTCCGGAAAAACAATGCCAGAGACTTCTATCACACGTTCAAATGGAATTTGAAAGGATACCAAGCCCCTAGTCTTTGTTTTAGAGACGAAAATGGAAAGCTCGGCCTGACCAACAAAGAAAGCTGCACGATCATGTCTCGTTATTTTGAAAACCTACTTAATTGTGATGAACCGAAAGAAAGATTCCTTGTTTTTGCCCTGATCCACAAACTACCCAACTCATCTCGACCTAGTAAAGAGAAGAGACCGTCAACAACCTTAAGAATAATAAGGCAGCTGAAGAGGATTCAATGGAGGCCGAACTACTGGAGATGGCAAATAATGAAACTCTAGGTGTACTAGTCCAACTTTTTGAGGAGATCTGGGGAACTGGGATGATACCAACAGAATGGCAGTCAGCTTTAATCCATCCTCTACACAAAAAAGGCGATAAAAAGAATGTCAGTAGCTATAAGGGCATCTAATTACGATCTGTTCCATATAAGATTCTCTCCAAAGCGATACAGAACAGAATAGAAAGTCATCTTGACCAACTGATTGGGGAATATCAAGCTGGTTTCCGAATGGGCCGTTCTTGCCCAGAATAGATCTTTAACCTGAAGAACATCATCAAGTAAAAAAAAAAAAAAAATAAATAAAAAAAAATAACACTGGAAGAAATAACCATGTGGTCGTGTTTGTTGATTTTCAGAAGGCGTATGACAGGGATTAATGAATATTTTGGAAGAGTTTGGGGTGGATAATATATCAAGAAAGCTGATCAAAGGAACTCTTACTAACAGAGTGTCAAGAATAAAATTTATGGGTAAGATATCAGAACCCTTTACAATCAGAACAGGCGTAAGATACGGAGATGGACTATTCCTACTCCTTTTCAACTGCGTCTTGGAAAAGGTCATTCGAGGGTGGAGAAAGTTGTTAGCCCAAGAAGAAACAAATGAAGAGCGGTTCAGACTTAGTCTTAAGAACAGAGGAGTGTACATTGACTGCTTGGCCTTTGCGGATGACATGGCCATTTTTGCTAACAACATAAAGTCGGCACTCAACAAGATCAATAGGCTGTCAGAAATAGTTTGAAAAAGTTGGACTCCAGATCTCTATTCAAAAGACTAAATATATGACGAACATCAGCAATATACAGGACAAAGTACAACATGTGGGTGTAGTAGCTGGACTGTGTGAGTGACCTATAAACCTCATCTGGATTAGTGCTACTAATTGAGAAAAAGTAATTATTGATAACATATAATCAGTATTAGAGTCGTAAAAAAATTTTGATAATAGGGATGACATTTTGAAAATAATCCAGATTCGTGACAAACAGAATGCAATCGTTCAGTTTTTACCCCACGGAAAATTTCAAAAATAGTTCAAATGTGTGTGAAATCTTATGGGACTTAACTGCTAAGGTCATCAGTCCCTAAGCTTACACACTACTTAACCTAAATTATCCTAAGGACAGACACACCCATGCCCGAGGGAGGACTCGAACCTCCGCCGGGACCAGCCGCACAGTCCATGACTGCAGCGCCTTAGACCGCTCGGGGAAAATTTCATTTTACCCCTCACGGGGTAATTACCCCTCAGGTGTTCTACGTTCTCTACCAATAAAACGCAATCTTTGGTTCGCCTTCCTCACGACATTTTCTTTGTGTTCTTTCCAGTTTAACTTGTTCGTAACTGCAATTATTTAGTTGATTTGATTGATTTATCGTGGAACCGCAGTTTAACGGATTCCTTGTAGCACTTTTCATTATTTAGCGTCAGTTACCCATTTTCGCACCGTACAGATATGATCTCTAAATCGTTTTGCAAATTGTTTTGATGTTTTGGCGACTTCACTTCGCGATAAATCACAGCATCATATGCGTACAACCTGAGGCGGCTGCTCAGATTGTCTTCTAAATCGTTTTGTATAGAAAAGGAAGAGCAGAGGGCCTATAACACTAACTTGGGGCACGCCAGAATCACTTCTGTTTTACTCAATGACTTTCTACATCTACATCTACATCCATATTCCGCAAGCCACCTGACGGTGTGTGGCGGAGGGTACCTTGAATACCTCTATCGGTTCTCCATTCTGTTCCAGTCTCGCATTGTTCGTGGAAAGAAAGATTGTCGGTATGCTTCTGTGTGGGCTCTAATCTCTCCGATTTTATCCTCATGGTCTCTTCGCGAGATATACGTAGGAGGTAGCAATATACTGCTTGACTCCTCGGTGAAGGTATGTTCTCGAAACTTTAACAAAAGCCCGTGCCGAGCTACTGAGCGTCTCTCCTGCAGTCTTCCACTGGAGTTTATCTATCATCTCCGTAACGCTTTCGCGATTACTAAATGATCCTGTTACCCAAGCGCGCTGCTCTCCGTTGGATCTTCTCTCTCTCTTCTATCAACCCTATCTGGTACGGGTCCCACACTGCTGAGCGGTATTCAAGCAGTGGGGGAACAAGCGTACTGTAACCTACTTCCTTTGTTTTCGGATTGCATTTCCTTAGGATTCTTCCAATGAATCTCAGTCTGGCATCTGCTTTACCGACGATCAACTTTATCTGATCATTCCATTTTAAATCACTCCTAATGCGTACTTCCAGATAATTTATGGAATTAACTGCTTCCAGTTGTTGACCTGCTATTTTGTAGCTAAATGATAAAGGATCTATCTTTCTATGTATTCGCAGCACATTACACTTGTCTACATTAAGATTCAATTGCCATTCCCTGCACCATGCGTCAATTCGCTGCAGATCCTCCTGCATTTCAGTTCAATTTTCCATTGTTACAACCTCGTCCGCAGCTCGTGGTCGTGCGGTAGCGTTCTCGCTTCCCGCGCCCGGGTTCGATTCCCGGCGGCGTCAGGGATTTTCTCTGTCTCGTGATGACTGGGTGTTGTGTGCTATCCTTAGGTTAGTTCGGTTTAAGTAGTTCTAAGTTCTCGGGGACTGATGACCATAGATGTTAAGTCCCATAGTGCTCAGAGCCATTTGAACCATTTTTTTTTTTGTTACAACCTCTCGATATATCACAGCATCATCCGCAAAAAGCCTCAGTAAACTTACGATGTCATCCACAAGGTCATTTATGTATATTGTGAATAGCAACGATCCTACGACACTCCCCTGCGGCACTCCTGAAATCACTCTTACTTCGGAAAACTTCTCTCCATTGAGAATGACATGCTGCGTTCTGTTATCTAGGAACTCTTCAATCGAATCACACAATTGGTCTGATAGTCCATGTGCTCGTACTTTGTTCATTAAACGAATGTGGGGAACTCTATCGAACGCCTTGCGGAAGTCAAGAAACACGTCACCTACCTGGGAACCCGTGTCTATGGCCCTCTGAGTCTCGTGGACGAATAGCGCGAGCTGGGTTTCACACGATCGTCTTTTTCTAAACCCATGCTGATTCCTACAGAGTAGATTTCTAGTCTCCAGAAAAGTCATTATACTCGAACACAATACGTGTTCCAAAATTCTACAACTGATCGACGTTAGAGATATAGGTCTATAGTTCTGCACATCTGTTCGACGTCCCTTCTTGAAAACGAGGATGACTTTCCGTCAACTCCTACGTAGTGTGAACTACTCTCTGACCGGGAAACACGAGTTCAGCCGCATAACTGAGACGAGTATTCCGCAAGCAGGTAATCTGATTAGAAGTCGCTTGTGAGGTCCGGAAGCAGGTGTTTGCGTGTTGCGCTTTAAAAAAAAAAAAAAAAAAAAAAAATCACGTGTGATTTTGCTGTTGACTCGCGTGACTGGCGGGTTGTTGTTATGGAACCGGTTGCATCAGTGTGTTGTATCCTGTATGCGAAGCATATAAACGCTCCCCATTAGCGGTCAGGCGGTATACGCAGGCGGCGCTTGCTGCCCGCTGCACTACACTACGCTAGACTACACATAACGCCGGCTCCCGCCGGCCACGTTCCCATAATGCGGCAGGAGCCGTGTCTAAAGCCGTCGGCACACGGACCGTGCATCCGAACGTTGAGCGTTGAGCGTGACGAGTTTCTGACGTCATAGCGTGGAACAGCACGTTCGGGAGTCTTTCTGAACGTGCAGAGCAATATCTGGCACGTCAGATATTCTGAGCGTGCGTCTGAGCGTTGACCAATGAGATGGCACAACGCCACCTACGTCACACGAGCGTCGTCTCCCTTCAGTACAGAGTTGCGAGGCGCCATATTGGCATTCATTTCAAGCCTATATGTATATACGCCGTTTCTGAGCACCAGTAAACTGAGAATCACTGGACAACCCGTTGTTAGTTGTGTAATTCGTTCCAATAAAATAATGAGAAACATCGTATTCGTGGCAAAAGAATTATTGTAACTTGCGTATTATGAGAGTAGGCTATTTGAAGGCAGCGATGCACTGAAGATCCACCCAAGACGCATTGTTCTTGGTAAAATTTGTTGTAATTAAATTTCAGTTAGTAACATAATTATTTACAATTAACGTTTGTAGCAAGGGGTAATACAAGATGATTAAACACCCCGAGCGCATTGTTTGTCTAGCGTACTGAGTAGTGTATCTGTCCGGCAATGAGATTTTGTTCGGTCGGTGGTTCACGTTTCCTAACATTCGCGTTTTTATTAGGTTCTGATACTTTATTATTAGTTTAATGTAAGTATATGTTATAATATTTGATGTTATGTAAATATAAGTTCACCTTTTTCTGAGGGGTGACTTTGTTCGATTGGCTTGATCTACAGGACAGCTGCGCTTCTTGTATAAAGATATTTCGCTCCTTTTTCTTTTACGCTTCGTAATTCACATGTCGCAAAGATTCTGCTACTGGATAGGAACAATGATCAAGTAAGACTGACCTTGAGGTTTTACTAAAATGTGGGAATGATTAAACAATGTTTATCTTATGCGGAGAAGTATTCCAAATTTTTACCGCACTGTTTGTAACGGAACTCTTATAAGCCTGTGTCCTTATTGATTGGACATGGTATTTCCCTTTTCGTGGACCATGGAGGAAATGTGCGTTTTAATAGAGCTAACGTGGGAATTTTACGCCCGCCCGTTGAATAAACAGTGTGATTTACGAACTAGAAACATCCCTCAACTGCCGCTGGAGTGCGTTGCGATCGCGTATACACGTTGGGGCCCACGTACCGTATGCACAAGTCGCATCGTTCCTGAGCGTTCAGCAGCACGTTGAACTTGCCATGCTCAGCGTTAACGTTCGACAGCACGGGCCGTGTGCCGACGGCTTTACGGCACGTTTTTGCTGTTCCCTACGAGACTACGCACTACTGCTGGAATTCCAGGCCTGTGAACTTGGCCATCCCGCGTGTTAGCCGGCACAGCAAGTGCGCTGGCCGCCTGCAGGGGACGCGGTGGTGGCAACAGCCGAACCAAAACAAACGGTTCATTCGACTGCTGGAAGACAATCGACTCATTCGGTTGTACATTTACGTATCCATTGAATTATTCATGCTTTCATATGAGCCGCTATGGATTGCGTGGTAACAACCAATTTCATTTTAGTGCCTAGGTCTTGCTCTTGTTCCAGCTTTGACATCCTGCCGGTATCTTCTGACAAGGGAACCTCCCCATCGCACCCCCCTCAGATTTAATTATAAGTTGGCACAGTGGATAGGCCTTGAAAAACTGAACACAGTTCACTCGACAAAACAGGAAGAAGTTATGTGGAACTATGAAAAAAATAAGCAAAATATACAAACTGAGTAGTCCATATGCAACATAGGCAACATCAAAGAGCCGGCCGCGGTGGTCTCGCGGTTCTAGGCGCTCAGTCCGGAACCGCGCGACTGCTACGGTCGCAGGTTCGAATCCTGCCTCGGGCATGGATGTGTGTGATGCCCTTAGGTTAGTTAGGTTTAAGTAGTTCTAACTTCTAGGGGACTGATGACCATAGCTGTTAAGTCCCATAGTGCTCAGAGCCATTTGAACCATTTTTGAACATCAAAGATAATATTAGCCTAAGGGCGCCATGGTCCCGTGGTTAGCTTGAGCAGCTGCGGAACGAGAGGTCCTTGGTTCAAGTCTTCCTTCGATTGAAAATTTTACTTTCTTTATTTTCGCAAAGTTATGATCTGTCCGTTCGTTCATTGACGTGTCTGTTCGCTGTCATAAATTTAGTGTCTGTGTTTTGCGACTGCACCGCAAAACCGTGCGATTAGTAGACGAAAGGACGTGCCTCTCCAATGGGAACCGAAAACATTTGATGGCAAGGTCATAGGTCAACCGATTCCTCCACAGGAAAACACGTCTGATATATTCTATACGACACTTGTGCGTCACATGACAGGAATATGTTGTCGACCCACCTAACTTGCACACCTGGCGAATGGGTAAAAAGATTCTTCTACCTTGCCCGATTTAGCTTTTCTTGTGGATGTGATAATCACTCCCAAAAAAGTGACGAAAACGTAAGAGTTTGCCGCATAAACTGCAACAAATGAATGCAACAGTTTCACAGTCGCACAGTTTTCCCTGTGCTCTGTCAAAACATATGTTTTTAACGTTTTCTTCCGTTTGTAGACCGTCAAATCCTGCATATGTCCAAGCAAATCTGAACATGTCCTGGAATTTTGGAGAGCGAAGTTGATTATGAGTGAGTGCCTGAACTTTGATAATTGTTATACGATTACGTGAACAATACTGCAGTGTGTACCTCTGCAGCTTCGCAAAATAATTGTCTGACAATAAAAAACTAAACTTTTCACTTGAGGAAGACTTGAACTGAGGACTTCTCGTTCCGCAGCTGCTCACGCTAACCGCACTTTTTTTTCTATCCATCTTTTTTTTATTAGTCGTAACATTCCACAGTAGTACATAATTTTCAACTGACATTTCAAAGTAACAAAACAAACTAAAATTAATTACAGGTTTCTTGGCATTTAAAAAAAAAAACCACAGGATCACGGCATTGCTAGGCTCACTGGTTCCTTGATGTTGCCTATGTTGCGCATGGACTACTCAGTCTGTATATTTTGCTTATTTTTTTCATAGTTCCACACAACTTCGTCCTGTTTTCTCGAGTGATCTGTGTTCAGTTTTTCAAGGCCTATCCACTGTGCCAACTTATAACTAAATCTGAGGGGGGGTGCGATGGGGAGGTTCCCTTGTGAGCCCACCAAGAAGTGCCTGTTTATGCTCCTCCGACATAAGTTCACTCCGTCTTTTGGACGTTGAGGTCATTTTAAAACCTTGGTAGTTGTTCTCCCATGTTCTAAATTTGTTCCTGTCAGGAATTTCTCTCTCTGAGCTACCAGTCTGCCTAAGATCTTTTTCACATTCTTCGAACCATCTTGGCCTTCTTTTCTTAGATTGGATCAAACTCCACATTCTTTTTGTTAGTCGGTCACCGTCCATCCTTATGAGATGGCCGTAAAATAACAATCGTCTTGCGACCTCCCCTTATCTCTTTGCTCCGTTCCCTTCACTGATCTTTCCTCTTCTTTCTTCCTTCCTCGTACCGTGGCTATATCTCAGGGTTTTCAATGCAGAAATGTAGTAAGAAGGGGTCACGTGTGTGTGTGGTGGTTCAGGATATCGTAGTGCTGTGAGGGAGCGGCACTCGTATCTCTGGTTTGAGAAGACTGATGACTGAGGTATGAACACTTCTCAAAAGAAAAACAAGTATGTGCTCTCTTTTCTTTTAAAACTTGTAATGGTACTTGAATTACGCAACCATTACGGCACCTCACCTGAACCTGTCGATACCAGCAATATTTTACTGTGTTCCTGTAAAGTAGTTAACATACAGGGTGATTCAAAAAGAATACCACAACTTTAAAAATGTGTATTTAATGAAAGAAACATAATATAACCTTCTGTTATACATCATTACAAAGAGTATTTAAAAAGGTTTTTTTTCACTCAAAAACAAGTTCAGAGATGTTCAATATGGCCCCCTCCAGACACTCGAGCAATATCAACCCGATACTCCAACTCGTTCCACACTCTCTGTAGCATATCAGGCGTAACAGTTTGGATAGCTGCTGTTATTTCTCGTTTCAAATCATCAATGGTGGCTGGGAGAGGTGGCCGACACACCATATCCTTAACATACCCCCATAAGACAAAATCGCAGGGGATAAGATCAGGGCTTCTTGGAGGCCAGTGATGAAGTGCTCTGTCAGGGGCTGCCTGGCGGCCGATCCATCGCCTCGGGTAGTTGACGTTCAGGTAGTTACGGACAGATAAGTGCCAATGTGGTGGCGCTCCATCCTGCTGAAATATGAATTGTTGTGCTTCTTGTTCGAGCTGAGGGAACAGCCAATTCTCTAACATCTCACAACATGCGTCCTACATTTTCATCACTCGTTCTCGGCCGTTCAGAACTTTTCCCTTTGCACAAACACCCATTCTCTGCAAACTGTTTATACCAACATTTAATACACCACCTATCAGGAGGTTTAACACCATACTTCGTTCGAAATGCACGCTGAACAACTGTCGTCGATTCACTTCTGCCGTACTCAATAACACAAAAAGCTTTCTGTTGGGCGGTCGCCATCTTAGCATCAACTGACGCTGACGCCTAGTCAACAGCGCCTCAAGCGAACAAATGTACAACAAAATGAAACTTTATAGCTCCCTTAATTCGCCGACGGATAGTGCTTAGCTCTGCCTTTTGTCGTTGCAGAGTTTTAAAATCCTAAAGTTGTGGTATTCTTTTTGAATCACCCTGTATTTCTGAGACAACATTCAGATTTGATTTCATAAATGTAGAGATACTTTGATACATCGATATGTTTATTTTGCAATGATATTATTCTTGTGTGTATTATGATCTTTGACGTACTTGTAACTCTAATTTTTGGGCGCGTAAGCGATTATTAGTTAGTTAGAGAGTCGGACCTTGAGAAAGTCAAGTCTTGGACGTAATGTTGGAAAGACGCATACTGTAATCAGCTTATAAAATGTGAACTTTAACAGTGAGGAAGATGTTTTCAAGTATGTTTTCTATTGTGAAGTGATGTTTCGTGTGTTACGCGCCGACCGAAGTGGCCGCGCGGTTCTGGCGCTGCAGTCTGGAACCGCGAGACCGCTACGGTCTCAGGTTCGAATCCTGCCTCGGGCATGGATGTGTGTGATGTCCTTAGGTTAGTTAGGTTTAACTAGTTCTAAGTTCTCGGGGACTAATGACCTCAGCAGTTGAGTCCCATAGTGCTCAGGGCCATTTTTTTTGTGTTACGCGATATTGCAACAAAAGCAATAAAAGGAAGTGTAGCTTAAATTCGGAGTGCTGGTAATTTTTTTACATCACCATTGTGCTAGATCAAAGGTTTAATCTGCAAGAATGGTTTGTGAAACACATCTATAAAACTTTTGAATATAGCAGAATTAAAACCTAGGCCTCTTTGCATCCGAGCTTGGAATCATCACCATCTAGATTTTCGACGATTGAGCCATGGTTTTACAACGAGACCAGCGTGGGAAACACGAAAAGATGAGTGCCTAGTTTATTCATTATTACATGAAATGCCTTTATTAACTGTGCTCTAATGACACCTTCCACATAATAACTTTGTTGTTGCCCGAAAATGCAGTATTTAGCAGCGTGAGCAACACCACAATCATTATTAAATTTTGACCTTTGTTGTGGTAGGGTTGTTAGAAACTGTAAATAGTAGCGTAGTTAGTACTATCTATCGTTCTACTAAACTGAATGAGCGACACACCACTGACGAAGTTTCAACCTCGAAAGAAATTTATTAATACCAATTAAGTGAAATAAATAAAAAACTCATCCAATCCAGAATTCACTCACAGTTGGAGCAATTAGTTTCTGATGTATGTGTAGTGGCCATTGATACTTAAAAGATCGATTCAGTAATTCTATGACTGTAAATTGGTTATACAGAACTGCAACCAAGTGACTGGTTGCAGTTCTGTATAACCTATTTACATTCAAAATACATTCACGGTTCTAAAATATCCGTAACGGATAAGTATAATTCTATCACTGTCTTTTTTTGAGTTGCTAAGCAACGTATCAACACACAAAGATAGAAAATATGTTATGTGGACATGTGTCCGGAAACGCTTACTTTCCATGTTAGAGCTCATTTTATTACTTCTCTTCAGATCACATTAATCATGGAATGGAAACACACAGCAACAGAACGTACCAGCGTGACTTCAAACACTTTGTTACAGGAAATGTTCAAATTATCCTCCGTTAGCGAGGATACATGCACCCACCCTCCGTCGCATGGAATCCCTGATGCACTGATGCAGCCCTGGAGAATGGCGTATTGTATCACAGCCGTCCACAATACGAACACGAAGAGTCTCTACATTTGGTACCGGGGTTGCGTAGACAAGAGCTTTCAAATGCCCCCATAAATGAAAGTCAAGAGGGTTGAGGTCAGGAGAGCGTGGAGGCCACGGAATTGGTCCGCCTCTACCAATCCATCGGTCACCGAATTTGTTGTTGAGAAGCGTACGAACACTTCGACTGAAATGTGCAGGAGCTCCATCGTGCATGAACCACATGTTGTGTCGTACTTGTAAAGGCACATGTTCTAGCAGCACAGGTAGAGTATCCCGTATGAAATCATGGTAACGTGCTCCATTGAGCGTAGGTGGAAGAACGAAACTAAAATGAGCTCTAACATGGAAATTAAGCGTTTCCGGACACATGCCCACATAATATCTTTTCTTTATTTGTGTGTGAGGAATGTTTCCTGAAAGTTTGGCCGTACCTTTTTGTAACACCCTGTATATGTGAAGTACAGTTTTTCTCTCTCGCATTCCTTTGTTTCTGAATGCTCTTCTCAGCTCTTTCATCTTTGTAATACATGCTCTCTGGCCAATTCTGACGTCATTGGTCAAAGCCGACGGGTTGTATCCCCTGCTAAACTAGACCCATCGGTCGGACAATACTCACGACCATCCCAGTAGAACAAGCCGGCTTTCCTCCCAACCGAAGCTGTGCAGACCAAGTCCTGGCCCTTACAGCACGTATTGGAGCGGGATTCCAAAAGAAAATAAAAACATGTGACCTCATTGACTTGTCAGCAGCCTAAGATACTGCCTGGTGACAAGGTCTAAACTGATGCAAATAATTCCTTGTCAAAAATTGACAAAGCTTATTGGTAATGTTGTGGATTGGCAAGACAGCCAACCCACTATGAGGAAGCCGAAAGGCACGCGTTTAAGCTCACACAGGTGGCGTGAGGTCTGGAACAGGTCAAGGAAAATATACTAGCAAAAAACGTACGTAGCTGCTGGAATACTTAACTTTAATCCATAATTGGTGAACATCGCTCTTGACGGTACATGTTTTACAGCATCGATAGTAACTGGTAATGGCGCCTTGGCCGGCCGCGGTGGTCTCGCGGTTCTAGGCGCGCAGTCCTGAACCGCGCGACTGCTACGGTCGCAGGTTCGAATCCTGCCTCGGGCATGGATGTGTGTGTTGTCCTTAGGTTAGTTAGGTTCTAAGTTCTGTTAAGTCCCATAGTGCTCAGAGCCATTTGAACCAATGGCGCGTTGCTAGGTCGTAGCGAATGACGTAGCTGAAGGCTATGCTAACTATCGTCTCGGCAAATGAGAGCGTATTTTGTCAGTGAATCATCGCTAGCAAAGTCGGCTGTACAACTGGGGCGAGTGCTAGGAAGTCTCTCTAGACTAGACCTGCCGTGTGGCGGCGCTCGGTCTGCAATCACTGATAGTGGCGACACGCGGGTCCGACGTATACTAACGGACCGCGGCCGATTTAAAGGCTACCACCTAGCAAGTGTGGTGTCTGGCGGTGACACCACAGGTAACATGATTGGTAACAGAGGATTCCAGGTCATCATGGGAAACAAAGTCAACAGCCAGAAGTTCCTTCAAAATGGCTTACCTCAATGCTCAGTGTTAATTCCACTGCTTTCCAGCCTGTACATTGCTGACATGCCAGAAACAGCTTGTACGAAATTTGGCTACTCTAAGGACTGAGCCATTGCAACAAGGCACACCGATTTTGATACAATGGAAGAAACCCTGACATCAGATCTGTCTGCCCTGGCAGCATACTTCTGTAAATGGAGGCTTCGACCCAATGCTACGAAGACGTAAGTAACTTGCTTCCATCTCAATAACAGAGAAGCCGACAGGGCTCTAGAAGTATACTTTGACGACACACACCTCAACCACAACAAGGAGCCAAGGTACCTAGAGGTCACTTTCGGCAGAAACTCCTCATCTAAGTTACACCTTACAAAAACAGCTGCCAAGGTGAGAACAAGAAACAACCTCATCCATAAACTCTGCAGAACTACCTGGGGATCAACGGCAACAACTCTGAGGTCGTCTGCGCTGCGCCTGGTACACTCTGCGGCGGAGTACTGTGCAACAGTATGGCTAAACAGTAGCCATGTGAACAAAATCATACAGTAAAGTGTATCACAGTGTCATGAAAGGAGGGTATAAGATGAACATCAACAAAAACAAAACGAGGATAATGGAATGTAGTCGAATTAAGTCGGGTGATGTTGAGGGAATTAGATTAGGAAATGAGACCCTTAAAGTAGTAAAGGAGTTTTGCTATTTGGGGAGCAAAATAACTGATGATGGTCGAAGTAGAGATGATATAAAATGTAGACTGGCAATGCCAAGGAAAGCGTTTCTGAAGAAGAGAAATTTGTTAACATCGAGTATTGATTTAAGTGTCAGGAAGGCGTTTATGAAAGTATTTGTATGGAGCGTAGCCATGTATGGAAGTGAAATGTGGACGATAACTAGTTTGGACAAGAAGAGAATAGAAGCTTCCGAAATGTGGTGCTACAGAAGAATGCTGAAGATTAGATGGGTAGATCATATAACTAATGAGGAGGTATTGAATAGGATTGGGTAGAAGAGAAGTTTGTGGCACAACTTAACTAGAAGAAGGGATCGGTTCGTAGGACACGTTCTGAGGCATCAAGGGATCACCAATTTAGTATTGGAGGGCAGCGTGGAGGGTATTAATCGTAGAGGGAGACCAAGAGATGAATACGCTAAACAGATTCAGAAAGATGTAGGTTGCAGTAGTTACTGGGAGATGAAGAAGCTTGCGCAGGATGGAGTAGCATGGTGAGCTGCATCAAACCAGTCTCAGGACTGAAGACCACAACAACAACAACAACAATAACGTGAACAAAATCGATGTCGAACTTAACAACACCATGTGCATTCTTTCAGGAACCGTTAGGTCTACACCTAACATATGGCAACCTGTCCCGAGTCATATACCACCCCAAAAATGCGACGAGAAGCAGCCTTGGTCAGGTAATACAACAGGATCGAAGCAAACCCTGAACTACTGGTACACATCGATATACCTGATCTGAGTATCAAGCAGCTCCGTTCAACACATCCTCGACAACCTCACTGGGACTGACATCGACTCTTGGAGAAGAGAATGGCTCCAAAATGCCCCAACAATTTGCCACCTAATGCCTTGTATTACTTAGGCAGTTCCTGGGTTTGATCTGCCCCGCAAGATCTGGTCAACCGACTAAGAACTGGGCATGGAAGACGTGCTGACTCACTCTTCAAACACGGACTGCTTTCTTCGCCAGTATGTGCCCGCGGAGCGCCTAAGCAGACCATCCAACACATCAGAGATGAATGCAGTGCCAGAGCAGTCAGTGGGGACTTTGAAGAGTTCCTCATGGCATCCCAAAAATCCATTGAATATATACAAGGACTAGGTGTTTCTCTGTGAATATACACTACTGGCCATTAAAATTTCTACACCAATAGGAAATGCAGATGACAACAGGGTATTCATTGGACAGATATATTATACCAGAACTGGCATGTGATTACCTTTTCACGCAATTTGGTTGCATAGATCCTGAGAATTCAGTACCCAGAACAACCACCTCTGGCCATAATAACGACCTTGATACGCCTGGGCATTGATTCAAACACAGCTTGGGTGGCGCGTACAGGTACAGCTGCCCATGCAGCTTCAACACGATACCACAGTTCATCAAGAGTAGTAACTGGCGTATTTTGACGAGCCAGTTGCTTGGCCACCATTGACCAGACATTTTCAGTGATGAGAGATCTGGAGAATGTGCTGGCCAGGGCAGCAGTCCAACATTTTCTGTATCCAGAAAGGCCCGTACGGGACCTGCAACGTGCGGTCGTTCATTATCCTGTTGAAATGTAGGGTTTCGCAGGGATCGAATGAAGGGTAGAGCCACGGGTCGTAACACATCTGAAATGCAACGTCCACTGTTCAAATTGCCGTCAGTGCGAACAAGAGGTGACCGAGACGGGTAACCAATGGCACCCCATACCATCACGCTGGGTGATACGCCAGTATGGCGATGACGAATACACGCTTACAATGTGCGTTCAACGCGATGTCGCCAAACACGTATGCGACCATCGTGATGCTGTAAACAGAACCTGGATTCATCCGAAAAAAATGAAGTTTTGCCATTCGTGCACCCAGGTTCGTCGCTGAGTACACCATCGCAGGCGCTCCTGTCTGTGATGCAGCGTCAGGGGTAACCCCAGACATGGCCTCCGAGCTGATAGTCCATACTGCTGTAAACGTCGTCGAACTGTTGGTGCAGATGGTTGTTGTCTTGCAAACGTCCCCATCTGTTGACTCAGGGATCGAGACGTGGCTGCACGATCCGTTACAGCCATGCGGATAAGATGCCTGTCATCTCGACTGCTAGTGATACGAGGCCGTTGGGATCCAGCACGGCGTTCCGTATTACCCTCCTGAACCCACCGATTCCATATTCTGCTAACAGTCATTGGGTCTCGACCAACGCTAGCAGCAATGTGGCGCAATCGCGATAGGCTACAATCCGACCTTTATCAAACTCGGAAACGTGATGGTACACATTTCTCCTCCTTACACGAGGCATCACAACAACGTTTCACCAGGCAACGGCGGTCAACTGTTGTTCGTGTATGAGAAATCGGTTGGAAACTTTCCTCATGTCAGCACGTTGTAGGTGTCAAAATGGTTCAAATGGCTCTGAGCACTATGGGACTCAATTGCTGAGGTCATTAGTCCCCTAGAACTAGTTAAACCTAACTAAGGACATCAAAAACATCCATGCCCGAGGCAGGATTCGAACCTGAGACCGTAGCGGTCTTGCGGTTCCAGACTGCAGCGCCTTTAACCGCATGGCCACTGCGGCCGGCTTTGTAGGTGTCGCCACAATGTTCTGAAAAGCTAATCATTTGCATATCACAGCCCCTTCTTCCTGTCGGTTAAATTTCGCGTCAGTAGCACGTCATCTTCGTGGTGTAGCAATTTTCATTTTCAGTAGTGTATATAATGAGTAGCCGCAAGAGAAAGGACCATACAGGAAACTAAGGAGCGGTTCCCATACACCTGTGCACACCTGTGGCGGCGACGGTCCTCATTTCGGAACACGAGAGTGTTCAGCGTACACTCTTCCACTGCTGCGTGAACACCGCGCACTGTCTGACGGTGTGCGGCGGAGGGCACTTCTTGTCCTACTCTCTGGTCCACGCCTCTTCCCTGTTCCGATCGCGAATCACGGAGATACGCGGCAAGTGTAAAAGCCATTCGGCGACAACGTTCGAGCCAGCAGCCTGGTTTATATTCAGCGTAACTCGAATGGCTGGTACCAGCTGACGGTACCATAAACACCATAAAGTAGCACAGAACCACCTCGGTGCGAGAAGGATCTTCCATATGTAGCAACTGAAATGCCTCATTCCACCGCCGGTTCACCCGACGCCTCACACCGTTGCTAATGATCGAAAATCGTCACTCGTCAGCTTCTGCCCAGCTTCTGAAGGTGAGGATCTCCACATGCTGCCGCCAGCAGTGGCTTTCTACGAGATATCCGACTGCAAACGCCCACTGCATGCAGCTCTCTTTTCAAGGTGCTCTCTCAGTCAGAAACTGGTTGAGCTGGACCTGCATTCACCGACAGAGGCAATTCCCAGCCGGTTTGAAACCTGTTGTCACGGACAAGGCGCGAATGTGTTGGTAGCACCCCAAATCGAGCAACTTTTCTGGACTGCAGCTGTGACGTGCTAAGCAAACTGCATCCGATAAGTTAGAGGTTAGAGATTGGTGTGTTCCCTGTCCGGAGAGGTTGTCTCAGAACTGAGACTTCCACCTGCTACAGTTTCAGCACTGCGTATAAACATGAAAAGCAAAACAAGACGGTGATCCAGGAAATGGTAGGAGTTGAGAAGAGAGAAATACCCCCGTGAAAATCTGCTAAAGGGAACATTACGCTGACAACTTGATCGCTACATCATCTTTCTCCGCGTTAACATTCAAATTTTTCCAGTTACTTCGCCCTGGAAAGGAACTGACCGAAAATTTATTCTCTTCTACCTGATCCTCTAATGACAGTTCATTGAAACAGCACAACGTGGGAACATATACGTCGCCCGTGAAAAACCGGAAACTTTGAATTTTATTTTGTTTTATTGCATTCCTACTTACACGTAGTGGGAAGAATATTGATGTTCTTCTTAACTTATTCCTGCGAAATACGTGGATGGGATGACATGGCATGTTTACCATTTTGGTAACTGGCAGTGTTAATTTATATCGTGGTGGAATCTTACTACACGATGAGATAATTGTAAAGTGCGAATGAGCGAGGCGGAATATCAACACAAACAACTTTCGCCGTCTTGTCATATCTGCCATCAACTAAAATTTCTGCCGAACACATCAAACACGCTCTATGTTTGACAAACACGGCTAAAAGCCTCACAAACGGCCAAATATTTCACAAACATTCACTGACTGAAAAAAAAACACTTAAAAATTATTAATGTAAAGTAATTATATTTGGGTATACATTTGTACTCGATTTGACATAAATCCCTGACAGTGGTTGGTGGGTCACCCATTTAAATCTATCCCAGGCGTGTTCGATAGGGTTCATGTCTGGAGAACATGCTGGCCACTCTAGTCGAGCGATGTCGTTATCCTGAAGGAAGCCATTCATGAGATGTGCACGATGGGAACAAGAATTGTCGTCCATGAAGACGAATGCCTCTACAATATGCTGCCGATATAGTTGCACTATCGGTCGGAGGATGGCATTCACGTATCGTGTACAGCCATTACTACGCTTTCCATGACCACCAGCGGCGTACGACGGCCCCACATAATGCCACCCCAAAACAGCAGGGAACCCCCACCTTGCTGTACTCGCTGGACAGTGTGTCTAAGGCGTTCAGCCTGACCGGGTTGCCTGCAAACACGTCTCCGATGATTGGTTGAAGGCATATGCGACACTCATCGGTGAAGAGAACGTGATGCCAATCCTGAGCGGTCCATTCGGCACGTTGTTGGGCCCACCTGTACTGCGCTGCACGGTGTCGTAGCTGCAAAGATGGACCTCGCCGCGGACGTCGGGAGTGAAGTTGCTCATCATGCAGCCTATTGCGCAGAGTTTCAGTCGTAACATGACGTCCTGGCACCATTCCCTTTGGATCTCTACGTAAACCGGTGCTCTCCGATACACGCATCTCGTGGTCGTGCGGTAGCGTTCTCGCTTCCCACGCCCGGGTTCCCGGGTTCGATTCCGGGCGGGGTCAGGGATTTTCTCTGCCTCGTGATGACTGGGTGTTGTGTGCTGTCCTTAGGTTAGTTTGTTTAAGTAGTTCTAAGTTCTAGGGGACTGATGACCATAGATGTTAAGTCCCATAGTGCTCAGAGCCATCTCCGATACACACGATCGAACAGCGGAGGAGTGGTACTCAAGCGTCAACTTTAGGTTACAATATCTCCGGATGTAATTAACATTTTACAATGCAACAAACGGCACTGATTACGTATTTGTTTATATGTTCAGATGTGCTATCAAAACTAACGGGGTTCCATTTAAAAAAACGTAGGTTTGTGTTAAAAAACATACTTACGTGCATTGTTTTATGGTTTGTATTAACCAATTACACTAGCCCCTCTCCTCACGTTCGGTCTGTGGAATCGATTCGTCAGTATTTGATGTGGTTTACGAAATATATGCAGCGGTAACGTTAGGTGACTCACCCTGTATATTGTGAAAAGCAGTGGTCCCATAACACTGCCCTGTGGCACGCCAGAGGTTACTTCAACGTGTGTAGACGTCTCTCCACTAAGAACAACACGCTGTGTTCTGTTTGCTAAAAACTCTTCAATCCAGGCGACAGTGCGGAACTGTATCGAACGCCTTCCGGAAGTCAAGGAAAATGGCATCTACCAGGGAGCCTGTATCTAATATTTTCTGGGTCTCATGAACAAACAAAGCGAGCTGGGTCTCACACGATCGCTGTTTACGGAATCCATGTTGATTCCTACAGAGTAGATTCTGGGTTTCCAGTACTGACATGATACGCGAGCATAAAATACGTTCTAAAATTCTACAATTCCTTGCAGTGACCGATTTGTAACAGTTCGTTGCGTCACTGTTGTGCCGACTGATGCTCAGATTGCTGCTACAGATGCAGTACGATGCACCAGGGCCATCCGCAGAACACGATGGTTTTCCTTCCTGGTAATGCGACACGGTCGGCCGGAGCCCGGTCTTCTTGCGATCCTACATTCCCGTGGGTAGCGCTACCGGCAGTCATGTACAGTGGCTTCATTCCTGCCAAATCTTTCTGCAGTATCGCAGAAGAAACATCCAGCTTCTCGTAGCGCTATTGCACGACCTTGTTCAAACTCAGAGATGTGTTGGTAATGGCGACTTTGTCGCCTTAAACGCATTCTTGAGTAACATCGACTCACCACGTCCAGTCTCAAAGATAGCTAACGCTCACGACCTTTACAGAGAGAAAACAGGGTGGTTCACTGATCGTGACTGGGCCAAATATCTCACGAAATAAGCGTCAAACGTAAAAACTACAAAGGACGAAACTTGTCTAGCTTCAAGGGGGAAACGAAATGGCGCTGTGGTTGGCCCGCTAGATGGCGCTGCCATAGGACAAACGGATATCGATTTTTTAAACAGGAACGCCCATTTATTATTGCATATTCGTGTAGTACGTAAAGAAATATGAATGTTTTAGTTGACCACTTTTTTCGCTTTGTGATAGATGGCGCTGTAATACTCACAAGCATATGGCTCACAATTTTAGACCAACAGTTGGTAACAGGTAGGTTTTTTTAAATTAAAATACAGAACGTAGGTACATTTGAACATTTTACTTCCGTCGTTCCAATGTGATACATGTACCTTTGTGAAGTTGCCATTTCTGATGTTACAGCGTGATTACCTGTAAATACCACATTAATGCAATAAATGCTTAAAATGATGTCCGTCAACCTCAATGCATTCGGCAATATGTGTAACGACATTCCTCTCAACAGCGAGTAGTTCGCCTTCCGTAATGTTCGCACATGCATTGACAATGCGCTGACGCATGTTGTCAGGCGTTGTCGGTGGATCACGATAGCAAATATCCTTCAACTTTCCCCACAGAGAGAAATCCGGGGACGTCAGATCCGGCGAAAGTGCGGGCCACGGTATGGTGCTTCGACGACCAATCCATCTGTCATGAAATATGCTATTCAATGCCGCTTCAACCGCACGCGAGCTATGTGCCGGACATCCATCATGTTGGAAGTACATCGCCATTCTGTCATGCAGTGAAACATCTTGTGGTAACATCGGTAGAACATTACGTAGGAAATCACCATACATTGCACCATTTAGATTGCCAGCGATAAAATGGGGACCAATTAACCTTCCTCCCATAATGCCGCACCATACATTAAGCCGCCAAGATCGCTGATGTTCCACTTGTCGCAGGCATCGTGCATTTTCAGTTGCCGAATGGTGCATATTATGCCGGTTTACGTTACCGCTGTTGGTGAATGACGCTTCGTCGCTAAATAGAACGAGTGCAAAAAATCTGTCATCGTCCCGTAATTTCTCTTGTGCCCAGTGGCAGAACTGTACACGACGTTCAAAGTCGTCGCCATGCAATTCCTGGTGCATAGAAATATGGTACGGGTGTAATCGATGTTGATGTAGCATTCCCAACACCGAAGTTTTTGAGATTCCCGATTCTCGCGCAATTTGTCTGCTACTGATGTGCGGATTAGCCGCGACAGCAGCTAAAACACCTAGTTGGGCATCATCATTTCTTGCAGCTCGTGGCTGACGTTTCACATGTGGCTGAGCACTTACTGTTTCCTTAAATAACGTAACTATTCGGCGAACGGTCCGGACACTTGGATGATGTCGTCCAGGATACAGAGCACAATACATAGCACACCCCCGTTGGGCATTTTGATCACAATAGCCATACATCAACACGATATCGACCTTTTCCGCAAGTCCGCAGCTCGTGGTCGTGCGGTAGAGTTCTCGCTTCCCGCGCCCGGGTTCCCGGGTTCGATTCCCGGCGGGGTCAGGGATTTTCTCTGCCTCGTGATGACTGGGTGTTTTCCTTCGGTTAGTTAGGCTTAAGTAGTTCTAAGTTCTAGGGGACTGATGACCATGGATGTTAAGTCGCATAGTGCTCAGAGCCATTTGAACCATTTGAACTTTTCCGCAATTGGTAAACGGTCCATTTTAACACGGGTAATGTATCACGAACCAAATACCGTCCGGACTGGCGGAATGTTCCGTGATACCACGTACTTATACGTTTGTGACTATTACAGCGCCATCTATCAGGAAGCGAAAAAAGCGGTCCAACTAAAACATTCGTATTTCTTTACGTACTACACGAATATGTAATAAAAGATGGGGGTTCCTATTTTAAAAAACGCAGTTGATATCCGTTTTACCTGTGGCAGCGCCATCTAGCGGTCCAACCATAGCGACATCTGGTATCCCCCTTCAAGTTAGACGAGTTTCGTTCTTTGTATTTTTTTGTTTGATGCTTGTTTCGTGAGATATTTGGCCCGGTCACGATCAATGGACCACGCTGTATGATCAAACCTCACTTTAATCCTCACAGCGCCACTCTTATGCGACTGGTGCCAAATCTGAAATAGAAATGAGCGTATGGCATTGTGGGCCAGGAGTCCCCCATTCGGAGAAGTTCGGCCGCCGAGGGCAAGCACTTATTGATGTCGACGCCACAGTGGGCCACTTGCACGTCGGAGATGGGGATGCCTCAGCCAGGAATCGAACCCGGCCCCTTGGCGTGGCATTCCGCCGCGCTGACCACTCATCGGACGCCATAGACATGAGATGTAGAAACTCGAGTGCCAACTTTCGTTTATTAAAAATGAAATTCCTCCAGCTGTACTTAAAATTCTTTACTTACTTCGCTACTAGTAACTGCCCGCCATGCATGTGGAGCACGTGTTGGTCTCACCGCGTACTTCTAGACTCAGCCACACACAACTGATTTCATCAAAGTCTACGGGCCTGAAGATGGCGTTGACGCAACGTCGAAACTAGTAGCGAGGTAAATAAAAAATCTTAAGTTCAAAATGGTTCTGAGCACTATGGGACTTAACTTCTGAGGTCATCAGTCCCCTAGAACTTAGAACTACTTAAACCTAACTAACCTACGGACATCCATGCCCGAGGCAGGATTCTAACCTGCGACCGTAGCGGTCGCGCGGTTCCAGACTGTAGCGCCTAGAACCGCTCGGCCGCCCCGGCCGGCAAATCTTAAGTACAGCTGGAGGAACTTCATTTTTAATAAAAATTATACCATCCGTGTCCCAACATCATCCAGTTTAAATATGGATGTACGAAGAACTTTCCTTTATGTCGTACAATTCCTTCTCGATGTTGCGAGTTTCTTTCATCAATGTAGTATGGTATTACAAACAGGTTCACAATTCGCGCGGCTGCCCCCGTCGAAGGTTCGAGTTCTTCCTCGGATTTGGCTGTGTGTGTGTGTGTGTGTGTGTGTGTGTGTGTGTGTGTGTGTGTGTGTTGTCCTTAGTTAGATTAAGTAGTGTGTAAATTTAGGGTCCGATAACGTCAGCAGTTTGGTTGTAAAAGATCTTACCAAAAATTTCCAAAATTTTGCAAACTGGTTTATTGTGTGAAACTTCTTGGTAGATTAAAACGGTGTGCCGGACCGAGACTCGAACTCGGGACCTTTGCCTTTCGCGGGCAAGTCCTCTACCAACTGAGTTACCCAAGCACGACTCACGCCCCGTCGTCACAGCTTCACTTCTGCCAGTACCTCGTCTCCTACCTTCCAAACTTTACAGAAGCTCTCCAGCGAACCTGGTTTATTATGTACAGGGGCCTTAACATTGCTACAAGGTAGCCTACGTGACGCACTGTACGGTAGCTCGCGAAATACGAATGTAGAGGTAAAGTCCAGTTCCCTGTTTCGGTAGGCAGGACCAGTTTCCAGTAGCAACCGAAGTCTTTTTTCCCCCACCCCCCCTGGAGACTGGAGATGGTAAGCTTGTCGTTTCCCAGTGTGCCTGAACGGGTCGTGCTGGAAGCCTACGACACCGGCTCAAGGACGGAACGGCAGTTGACTCCGACCACCTGGTGGCAGTGAGATCTTAACACGAAATGAAATGCTAGCACAGCACCACCGCCCGCTAACAGGTCTTTCAACTGGGCACCGCTGCGTGTCCTTAGCACCAACGGCACCAGGTTTCCCCCGAACTGTCACCCATCCGAGTACTGGCCTAGCCCGGCGTCGATTAATCATGGCGGTCGGACGAGAACCGGTGTTAACGACATGGCAAGGCCATCGGCGACACTTCACACAGTATGGTGGGAAGCAGAAATTTGCAGTGGACAGATTGAAACTCGCGGAGGACGGCCAATTAATGGGCTGCACGTATCTACTGAGCCAGGACGGTCCAAAGGTTACAACCTGAAATACGAGGGGCGTTAGAAAAGTTCGTGCAAAGTCCGAGAAATGGCACCTTCAGCGCGTATTGAGGTCATGTTTAGTTAGTACCACCTTTGGGAAGAACGCACACCAAGTTTCGGCCATATCGGTCACGGACAAGGCGTGGATGTGTACGTAGCACCCCCAAATCGAGCAACTTCTCTGGACTGCAGCTGTGACGTGCTAAGCAAACTGCATCCGAAAAGTGAGAGGTTAGAGACACGTGTGATACCTGTCCAGCGAGGTTGTATCAGAACTGAGCCTTCTACTTCCGGTAGTGGTAGAACTGAGCAACACAAGAACTCCTTTAATATGGAATTCGCGACGCGAGGACGATCGTCATCGTGAAGCAGAAGTGCCCTTCGTTTCCACGGACGTTTCGCCTTAACTGCGCTCCATAATTTCACAAACGTTGCTCAGCATCGTTTCCCAATGATAGAGACACCATGAAATCAACAAGCAATGACCTCAGTAATGGAGGAAGAGGGTGAGCATCGTCTTTCCAGCAGACGGCTGGCTCCAGAGCTTCCTGGGACAGGGGAAGGATGGGTGACGCGTTCGACTCCGGTTCCCAGTGATGGCACCACCATTCGATGCCTGCAGCAATGAACGTGAGTCCTTCAATATTAAAATGTCCGCCCTCAGTAGCTGAGTGGTCAGCGCGACAGAATGTCAATCCTAAGGGCCCAGGTTAGATTCCCGGCTGGGTCAGAGATTTCCTCCACTCAGGGACTGGGTGTCGTGTTGTCCTCATCATCATTTAATCCCCATCGGTGCGCAAGTCGCCGAAGTGGCGTCAAATCGAAAGACTTGCACCCGGCGAACGGTCTGCCTGATGGGAGATGCTAGTCACATTTCCATATAACACTGAAATGCACCAGTTGCTTCAGGCAGACAGCCGTCATGTTTATTTTTTGTTCAGGCACTCGGGGTGCCCACTGGCTGCAAACCTAACTCCTCCTGGATACTCTGTCGTATGCTACCGAATCTGATGTCCAAGTCCTCTGCTACAGCACAACCGGTTATATGCATCACCGACCGCCCGCTCGTTGTCGTCCGTAACAGAGGAGGCTGGCATCCTCGCACCGTATTGACACCGGCGCGTAACTTGGCGCACAATTCCACAAGAGTGTTTCTGATGCCCCGTACACATTCTCTGATGGATGTCTAACGGCGTTTGTCCTTCAGCAGCTGAGAAAAGAAAAATAGCATGTTTGTCCCGATTGCATGAGGGGCGTTAGAAAAGTCTGTGCGAAGTCCAAGAGATGGCACCACCAGCACGTATTGAGGTCATGTTTTGTTATTAGCATCTTTGGAAAGAATGCCCACCAAGTTTCAGCCATATTGGTCTATTTCTTTGTGTCTGGCATTCGTGTGAATCAAGGAAGTCGAGTGATTGTCAAAAAAATGGACGAAAAAGAATTTTGTGTGGTGATTAAACATAACTTCATGAAAAGCCAAACGCCTCTGGAGACTAAAGAGAAGCTTGATAAATATTACAGTGACTCTGCACCATCGATTAGAACAGTTTATAAGTGGTTTCAAAATTTTCGGAGTGGCCATATGAGCACAAGTGATGCTGAACGTTCTGGACGCCCTGTCGAGGTTACGGCTCCAGAAGTCATCGATAAAATCCGTGATATGTCGATGGATGACAGAAGAGTTAAGGTGCATGAGATTGCTAGTGCTGTGGGCATCTCGAATGAACGGGTACATAATATTTTGCATAAACATTTGGACATGAGAAAGCTATCCGCAAGTTGGGTTCCGCAATTGCTCATGCTTGACCAAAAATGGAATCGTGTGAAGTGTTGCAAGGATGGTTTGCAGCTGATCTGGAAGAATCCGCAGGACTTTAAGCGTCGTTTCGTCGCTGTGGATAAAACATGGATACATTACTATACTGTTGAGACCAAACAAAAATCAAAACAACGGGTTACCCAGGAAGAATATGCACCAAAAAAGGTGAAGACCATTCCTTCGGCCGGAAAGGTTATGGCGACTGTCTTTTGGGATTCGGAAGGGATAATCCTCATCGACTATCTGGAAAAGGGTAAAACTATTACAGGTGAATATTATTCATCCTTATAGGACCGTTTGATAATCGAGCTGCAAGGAAAACGCCGGCGTTTGGACCGCAAAAAAGTTCTTTTCTATCACGACAATGCACCAGCACACACCTCAGCAGTTGTGGTCGCAAAATTAATGCAAATAGGATTACCAGACTTGGCTCTCTCGGAGTGCTATTTGTTCCCCAATTTGAAGAAATGGCTGGCGGGACAAAGATTTTATTGAAACTAGGAGGTGATTTGCAGCAACTAATACCTATTTTGCAGACTTCGACAACTGCTATTATTCTGAAGGGATCAACAAATTACAATAGCACTGGACGAAGTGTATAAGTCTAAAAGGAGACTATGTCGAAAAATAAAAAAGGTTTACTCCAACCAAGTAAGAAGTTTTTATTTTTGCACGGACTTTTCAAACGCCGCTCGTAATATAGTGGAACGCTGTGTAGGTCGCCACATCGAAGAGTCGGCCCGTGGCGCTCGCAAGGGGATACTGTAAGTGAAAATCGCACCCAGTGAAAATCCCACCCAGCCAGAAATCTCAGAAATTGGCACCCAGTTTTGCTGGGAGCTACCTGCTCAAGGGCAGAGCCCACCTGCGTTCCTGGAAGTTGTCATCCATGGGAAACGATCCCCGTGCGGCACGACCTACCTGCATTCCGGAAGTCCTCGTCCAGTCAAGTGACTGACGGCTTGGCTAGTCACTGTGAGTGTCAGTCTAGCTTTCGGAGTGTTCCGCTTTTTCAGGATGTTTCCTATGCGGTCAGTCACCTTCTTAATGAATGACAGGAAAACTTTCGAAACTTTCTGGCAGATTAAAACTGTGTGTCGGACCGAGACTCGAACTTGGGACCTTTGCCCTTCGTGGGCAAGTACTCTACCAACATTTTTTTTTGGTTGATCTCATTTTTTCATTGTTGTTCGTTGCATTTGTTCGGGGCGGACGCCCTATGACACCTGTTCAAGTTAATCGTAGAGGCATTTATTCAATTTTTTTTATTACAAAAGGCGGCTAACCCTGAGGTACCGTGCCGGTAAGCCAACTGAGCTACCCAAGCACGACTCACGCCCCGTCCTCACAGCTTTACTTCCGCCAGTAGCTCGTCTCCTACCTTCTAAACTTCACAGAAGCTCTCCTGCGAACCTTGCAAAACTAGCACTCCTGGAAAAAAGGATATCTCGGAGACATGGCTTTGCCACAGCATGGGGGATGTTTTCAGAATGACATTTTCACTGTGCAGCTGAGTGTGCGCTGATATGAAACTTCCTGGCAGATTAAAACTGTGTGCCGGACCGAGACTCGAACTCGGGACCTTAGGCTTTCAGGCATTGTCAGCTAGCCATTTTTTGTTGTTTTTTTTGTGGAATAAAAAAAAAGCACGTGTCCCGGGCTCGATTCCCACCGGGGTCAGCGATTTACACCTGTCCCGAGATGACTGGGTTTTGTTGTGTCGTGTTCATCGTCATCATTCATCCCCATTACGGTCGGAGGAAGGCAACGGGAAACCACCTCCACTAGGACTTCGCGCAGTACGGCAGTGAGGGTCTTCCGCATCGTTCCCCTACGCTCTGTCAAAAAGCGTGGGACTTCACTTCCATTCTTTTATGACACTTCACGTGAAATACTGCGACCAATAACTGTTTTGTAGCATTCATCTCGTAGCACCCATGCGCCTATTTTGGGCAGAGATACTTACAGGTAAGAAACCTGATATGGGACTACCTTCATATTCCTACCTGAAATTCCTCCCTCATGTTAATATTCCCTGAAAAGGTCAATTTAGATCGAACTCTCTGGACTTTATATTGTTATGTCTATACCCAGTTACAGTAGACAACTTCCCTTTAAAGTATTAGCAGAAATGAGTTTACTATCTCAGATTAAATTTCACATTAATACGTTACCAAATTTGTATTACCAACAAGGGGAGTAAGCCGTTCGTTGATAATCCAGTCCTCAAATTTCGTGATATGAACTGAGCAGTCGTGTTGCACCACATATTCTTGAAAAATTACTTCTACCCTCTACTCGAGAGCTAGCGTATTCGCTGCGCATTCGCAACTGCGAATCCATTCCGTGTACTGCACAGCGGCTGTAGTCGCCGCAGAGCCCGAATGGGACTTGTCAACGACACAGCGACTGCAGTACCGTACACAGGACAAAGAATGCGAAATGGTTCAAACTGCTCTGAGCACTAAGGGACATATCTTCTGAGGTCATCAGTCCCGTGGAACTTAGAGCTACTTAAACCTAACTAACCTAAGGACAGCACACACATCCATGCCCGAGGCAGAATTCGAACCTGTTTACGGTTACTTTCAGTGTTCTGTTAGGGCATGATTATTACTGCAGTTCGTATAGACGTGTTTATGAATGCTTCTCCTACGAGAGTAAGTCAATTATTATCCGCAAAGTAGTTACAAAATTTTATTGTAATCAAATGGGAAACTTACAACAACAACATCATTTTCCGACATAGTCTCTTGCGTTTCGTCGCACTGGGTCATCGTTCAAATGGCTCTGAGCACTATGGGACCTAACTTCTGACGTCCAAATGGCTCTGAGCACTATGGGACTTAATTTTCTAAGGTCATCAGTCCCCTAGAACTTACAACTACTTAAACCTAACTAACCTAAGGACATCACACACAACCATGCCCGAGGCAGGATTCGAACCTGCGACCGTAGCGGTCACGCGGTTCCAGACTGAAGCGCCTAGAACCGCACGGCCACACCGGCCGGCTAAACTTCTGACGTCATCAGTCCCCTAGACTTAGAACTACTTTAACCTAAGGACATCACATACATCTATGCCGGAGGCAGGATTCGAACCTGCAACCGTAGCGGTCGCGCGGTTCCAGACTGTAGCGCCTAGAACCGCTCGGCCACCCCGTGCAGCAGTCCATCGTTGTATGAGATTCCTGATGCCCTCATAAAAGAAGGTTCTCGGTTGAGAGGCGAGACAGCAATGCACCGCTTCTTTCACTGCTTCGTCCGAGGCAAATGAACGGCCCCTTAATGCCTGTTTGAGTGGACCAAACAAGCGATAGTCAGAAGGGGCAAGATAGGGACTATATGGAGGATAATCGAGTACTTCCAGTTTGAGTTTCTGGAGCGTTTCAGCAGTATGGGCAGCAGTATGCGGACGGGCATTGTCGTGCAACAACACAACACCTTTTGACAGCAATTCTCGGCGTTTGCTTCGAATTGCAGGCTTTCGCCTGGCCAGTAAGCATCTCACTGTAACATACACTGTTTATTGCTAAGCCTCTTTTCTCATAATGTTCCGGTACTGGACCTTGAGCGTCCAAAAAACCGTAAGCATCAGTTTTCCTGTGGATGGTTGGGTCTCGAATTTTTTCTTGCACGGCGAATTTGGACGTTTCCATTCCATACTCTACTCTCTGGCTCGTAATGTTGGATTCATGTTTCGTCACCAGTAATGATCCTGTCTAAGAAGTTGTCCCCTTCGTTACCATAGCGATCCAAATGTTTTTTGCAGATGTCCAAGGGCGTTTGTTCATGCAACTGTGTGAGTTGTTTTGGGACCCATCTCGCGCAAACTTCATGAAAGGCATGTCTGTTGTGTATGACTTCGTAGGCAGAACCGTGAATAATTTGCAGACGATGTGCTACTTCGTCAATAGTTAATTGTCTGTCCGAGAGAATCACTTCACGTGAACGCTCAATGGTTTCCTCGTTTGCGGTGGTAAACGGTTGTCCGGCTCCTTGATCGTGCGTAACACTTGTGCGACCATTTCGGAATTTTTCAGTCCATTCGTAGACACTCCGTTGTGGCAAAACACTGTTCCCGTACTGTACCGAAAGTCTTTGATGAATTTCCGCACCTGATACGCCTTCCGACCACAAAAAACGGGTCATTGAACGCTGCTCTTCTTTGGTGCAAATAGACAGCGGAGCAACCATGATTAACAGCACGGCAGCTTGAAAACTGCAAAGATACGAGCGTAATCCCAAAAGTATGGTCTACTATTTTTTTATAGGTACATAGACCTGTTTATTTCTACAATGGTTTACTTCAGTTTACAGCTTCATCATCTGGCTATTTTTCGACGTAATCACCATTTCCGTCGATGCATTTTTGTGGACGCTGTGGCAGTTTTTGTATGCCCATGTCATACCTGCTCGCCGCCATGCTGTTCAGGAAGTTATGAATCTCTTCTTTCACCGCGTCGTCGGAGTTGAATCGCTTTCCTAGGGAAAAGGTGGTAGCCGGCCTAAGTGGCCGAGCGGTTCTAAACGCTGCAGTCTGGAACCGCAAGACCGCTACGGTCGCAGGTTCGAATCCTGCCTCGGGCATGGATCTGTGTGATGTCCTTAGGTTAGTTAGGTTTAAGTAGTTCTAAGTTATGATAGAAATAAAAGAAAGGTTCAGGAGTGGAATTAAAATACAAGGTGAAAGGATATCAATGATACGATTCGCTGATGAGATCGCTATGCTGAGTGAAAGTGAAGAAGAATTAAATGATCTGCTGAACGGAATGAACAATCTAATGAGTACACAGTATGGTTTGAGAGAAAATCGGAGAAAGACGAAGGTAATGAGTAGTAGTAGAAATGAGAACAGCGAGAAACTTAACATCAGGATTGATGGTCAGGAAGTCAATGAAGTTAAGGAATTCTGCTAACTAGGCAGTAAAATAACCAATGACGGACGGAGCAAGGAGGACATCAAAAGCAGACTCGCTATGGCAAAAAAGGAATTTCTGGCCAAGAGAAGTCTACTAATATCAAATACCGGCTTTAATTTGAGGAAGAAATTTCTGAGGATGTACGTCTGGAGTACAGCATTGTATGGTAGTGAAACATGGACTGTGGGAAAACCGGAAGAGAAGAGAATCGAAGCATTTGAGATGTGGTGCTATAGACCAATGTTGAAAATTAGGTGGACTGATAAGGTAAGGAATGAGGAGGTTCTACGCAGAATCGGAGAGGAAAGGAATGTGTGGAAAACACTGATAAGGAGAAGGGACGGGATGATAGGACATCTGCTAAGACATGAGGGAATGACTTCCATGGTACTAGAGGGAGCTGTAGAGGGCAAAAACTGTAGAGGAAGACAGAGATTGGAATACGTCAAGCAAATAATTGAGGACGTAGGTTGCAAGTGCTACTCTGAGATGAAGAGGTTAGCGCAGGAAAGGAATTCGTGGCGGGCCGCATCAAACCAGTCAGTAGACGATGACCAAAAAAAAAAAAGAGTTCTAAGTTCTAGGGGACTGATGACCATAGATGTTAAGTCCCATAGTGCTCAGAGCCATTTGAACCATTTGAACGAGGTGAAAGAAGAGGTTCATAACTTTCTGAACAGCATGGCGGCGAACTGGTATGACATGGGAGTACAAAAACCGTCACAGCATCAACAAAAATGCATCGACGGAAATGGTGACTATGTAGAAAAATAGCTAAATGTTCAGACTGTAAATTGATGTAAACCATTGTAGAAATAAACAAGTCTATGAACTTATAAAAACTAGGAGACCTTGTATTGTATTGTATGTTAACCGGGGACCTAGAAACGACGGAGAGACTCCGTCCCCGCCGCAGCCGCAGTGGTCCACAAACCCACGACGACTACCGCAGTCCACTTCACCCCTCCGCCACCCCACACCGAACCCCGGGGTATTGTGCGGTTCGGGCCCCGGTGGACCCCCCCTCCCCCCAGGGTACGTCTCACACCAGACGAGTGTAACCCCTACGTTTGCGTGGTAGACTAAAGCCGTCGGCACACGGACCGTGCATCCGAACGTTGAGCGTTGAGCGTGCCGAGTTTCTGACTCATAGAGTGGAACAGCACGTTCGGGAGTCTTTCTGAACGTGCAGAGCAATATCTGGCACGTCAGATATTCTGAGTGTGCGTCTGAGCGTTGACCTATGAGATGGCGCAACGCCACCTACGTCACACGAGCGTCGTCTCCCTTCAGTACAGAGTTGTGAGGCGCCATATTGGCATTCATTTCAAGCCTATATGTATATACGCCGTTTCTGAGCACCAGTAAACTGAGAATCACTGGAAAACCCGTTGTTAGTTGTGTAATTCGTTCCTTTAAAATAATGAGAAACATCATATTCGTGGCAAAAGAATTATTGTAACTTGCGTATTATGAGAGTTGGCTATTTGAAGGCAGCGATGCACTGAAGATCCACCCAAGACGCATTGTTCTTGGTACAGTTTGTTATAATTAAATTTCAATTAGTAACATAATTATTTACAATTAATGTTTGTAGCAAGGGGTAATACATGATGATTAAACACCCCGAGCGCGTTGTTTGTCTAGCGTACTGAGTAGTGTACCTGTCCGGCAATGAGATTTTGTTCGGTCGGTGGTTCACGTTTCCTAACATTCGCGTTTTTATTAGGTTCTGATACTTTATTATTAGTTTAATGTAAGTATATGTTATAATATTTGATGTTATGTAAATATAAGTTCACCTTTTTCTGAGGGGTGACTCTGTTCGATTGGCTTAATCTACAGGACAGCTTGCGCTACTTGTATAAAGATATTTTGCTCCTTTTTCTTTTACGCTTCGTAATTCACATGTTGCAGAGATTCTGCTACTGGGTACGAACAGTGATCAAGTAAGACTGACCTTGGGATTTAAAAAAAAAAGTGGGAATGATGAAATAATGTTTATGTTATGCGGAGAAGTATTCCAGATTTGTACCGCACTGTTTTTAATGGAACTTTTATAAGCCTTGGTACTTATTGATTGGACATGGTACTTTCCTGTTCGTGGAAGAAGGAGGAAATGTGCGTTTTAATAGAGCTACCATGGGAATTTTAAGCGCGCCCGTTTAGTAAATAGAGTGATTTGCGAACTAGAAACATGCCTCACCTCCCGCTGGAGTGCGTTGCGATCGCGTATACCACGTTGGGGCTCACGTACCGCGTGCACGAGTCGCATCGTTCCTGAGCGTTCAGCAGCACGTTGAACTTGGCACGCTCAACGTTAACGTTCGACAGCACGGTCCGTGTGCCGACGGCTTAATGGTGGTGTACGCGTACGTGGAGAACTTGTTTGCGCAGCAATCGCCGACATAGTGTAAGTGAGGCAGAAGAAGGGGAACCAGCCCGCATTCGCCGAGGCAGATGGAAAACCGCCTAAAAACCATCCACAGACTGGCCGGTTCACCGGACCTCGACACAAATCCGCCGGGGGGATTCGTGCCGCTGACCAGGCGCTCCTTCCCGTCCGGAAACAGGAGAGCTTACTTTTGGGATTACCCTCGTTTTTTTTTTTTTGGTCATCAGTCTACTGACTGGTTTGATGCGGCCCGCCGCGAATTCCTTTCCTGTGCTAACCTCTTCATCTCAGAGTAGCACTTGCAACCTACGTCCTCAATTATTTGCTTGACGTACTCCAATCTCTGTCTTCCTCTACAGTTTTTGCCCTCTACAGCTCCCTCTAGTACCATCGAAGTCATTCTCTCATGTCTTAGCAGATGTCCTATCATCCTGTCCCTTCTCATCAGTGTTTTCCTCTCATGTCTTAGCAGATGTCCTATCATCCTGTCCCTTCTCCTTATCAGTGTTTTCCACATATTCCTTTCCTCTCCGATTCTGCGTAGAACCTCCTCATTCCTTACCTTATCAGTCCACCTAATTTTCAACATTCGCCTATAGCAACGCATCTCAAATGCCTCGATTCTCTTCTGTTCCGGTTTTCCCACAGTCCATGTTTCACTACCATACAATGCTGTACTCCAGACGTACATCCTCAGAAATTTCTTCCTCAAATTAAGACCGGTATTTGATATTAGTAGACTTCTCTTGGCCAGAAATGCCTTTTTTGCCATAGCAAGTCTGCTTTTGATGTCCTCCTTGCTCCGTCCGTCATTGGTTATTTTACTGCCTAGTTAGCAGAATTCCTTAACTTCATTGACTTCGTGACCATCAATCCTGATGTTATGTTTCTCGCTGTTCTCATTTCTACTACTTCTCATTACCTTCGTCCTTCTCCGTTTTACTCTCAAACCATACTGTGTACTCATTAGACTGTTCACTCCGTTCAGCAGATCATTTAATTCTTCTTCACTTTCACTCAGGATAGCAATGTCATCAGCGAATCGTATCATTTATATCCTTTCACCTTGTATTTTAATTCCACTCCTGAGCCTTTCTTTTATTTCCAGCATTGCTTCCTCGATGTACAGATTGAAGAGTAGGGGCGAAAGGCTACAGCCTTGTCTTACACCCTTCTTAATACGAGCACTTCGTTCTCGATCGTCCTCTGTTATTATTCCCTCTTGGTTGTTGTACATATTGTATATGACCCGTCTCTCCCTATAGCTTACCCCTACTTTTTTCAGAATCTCGAACAGCTTGCACCATTTTATATTGTCGAACGCTTTTTCCAGATCGACAAATCCTATGAAAGTGTCTTGATTTTTCTTTAGCCTTGCTTCCATTATTAGCCGTAACGTCAGAATTGCCCCTCTCGTCCCTTTACTTTTCCTAAAGCCAAACTGATCGTCACCTAGCGCATTTTCAATTTTCTTTTCCATTCTTCTGTATATTATTCTTGTAAGCAGCTTCGCCGGCCGCGGTGGCCGTGCGGTTCTGGCGCTGCAGTCCGGAACCGCGGGACTGCTACGGTCGCAGGTTCGAATCCTGCCTCGGGCATGGGTGTGTGTGATGTCCTTAGGTTAGTTAGGTTTAAGTAGTTCTAAGTTCTAGGGGACTTATGACCTAAGATGTTGGGTCCCATAGTGCTCAGAGCCATTTGAACCATTTGAAGCAGCTTCGATGCATGAGCTGTTAAGCTGATTGTGCGATAATTCTCGCACTTGTCAGCTCTTGCCGTCTTCGGAATTGTGTGGATGATGCTTTTCCGAATGTCAGATGGTATATCGCCAGACTCATATATTCTACACACCAACGTGAATAGTCGTTCTGTTGCCACTTCCCCCAATGATTTTAGAAATTCTGATGGAATGTTATCTATCCCTTCTGCCTTATTTGACCGTAAGTCCTCCAAAGGTCTTTTAAATTGCGATTCTAATACTGGATCCCCTATCTCTTCTAAATCGACTCCTGTTTCTTCTTCTATCACATCACACAAACCTTCACCCTCATAGAGACTTTCAATGTATTCTTTCCACCTATCTGTTCTCTCCTCTGCATTTGACAGTGGAATTCCCGTTGCACTCTTAATGTTACCACCGTTTCTTTTAATGTCACCAAAGGTTGTTTTGACTTTCCTGTATGCTGAGTCTGTCCTTCCGACAATCATATCTTTTTCGATGTCTTCACATTTTTCCTGCATCCATTTCGTCTTAGCTTCCCTGCACTTCGTATTTATTTCACTCCACAGCGACTTGTATTTCTGTATTCCTGATTTTCCCGGAATATGTTTGTACTTCCTCCTTTCATCAATCAACTGAAGTATTTCTTCCGTTACCCATGGTTTCTTCGCAGCTACCTTCTTTGTATCTATGTTTTCCTTCCCACCTTCTGTGATGGCCCTTTTTAGAGATGTCCATTCCTCTTCAACTGTACTGCCTACTGCGCTATTCCTTATTGCTGTATCTATAGCGTTAGAGAACTTCAAACGTATCTCGTCATTCCTTAGTACTTCCGTATCCCACTTCTTTGCGTATTGATTCTTCCTGAGTAATGTCTTGAACTTCAGCCTACTCTTCATCACTACTATATTGTGATCTGAGTCTATATCTGCTCCTGGGTACGCCTTACAACCCTCGTATAACAACAAATAAACAAAGCATGCTTCATGAACAAAAAACCACAGTACTACCAAAATAAACAGAAACATAATTAAATTGCGGATAATAACTGACCAAAGCAAGTACCTATACCCGTATGTAAAATTATTATTACTTAAATGCAATGCTGAACGGTACTAAAGAATTGAGCACTCTAATTATCGAGCTAACGTCCGCCCCCGGTAGCTGAGTGGACAGCGCGATTGAATGTCAATCCTAACGGCCCGGGTTCGATTTCTGGCTAGTTCGGAGATTTTCTCCGCTCAGGGACTGGGTGTTGTGTTGTCCTAATCATCATCATTTCATCATCGACGCGCAAGTCGCCGATGTGGCGTCAAATCGAAAGACTTGCACCCGGCGAAGGGTCTACCCGACGGGAGGCCCTAGCCACATGGCATTTCCATTTGCATCCGGACAGTGCCAAAGGCAGCAGGAACACATTGCTCCAGGGTCTCCACATCTAGAACTGGATCTGCATACACGATACTGTTCAGACTAACCAGAAATCTCACAGGTGGAGATCCGGTGAACGAGCAGGCCACGCAACTGGACCCCTCCGTCCGATCCATCGACAGGGAAGACACGATTGAGATACGTCCGTCGAAAGGTCTACCTGACGGGAGGCCCTAGTCACACGATATTATTAATTAAGTACCGAACTAACAACATTTATTTTTTCTCCACTTTGGAATTCAAAAGTGTGGGCGCGGAAGTAAAGTGAGCTTATTAAATGTTCGTTGTAACCCGGCGTTGCGGATCTGATGTGTTCACGGTCATTACTCCTAATTACGACCGAGCCAGATGGCGCAGTGGTTAGCACACTGGACTCGCAATCGGGAGAACGACGGTTCAGTCCAGCATCCGACCATCCTGATTTAGGTTTTCCGTGATTTCCCTAAATCGTTTCAGGCAAATGCCGGGATGGTTCCTTTGAAAGGGCACGGCCGATTTCCTTCCCAATCCTTCCCTAACCCGAGCTTGCGCTCCGTCTCTAATGACCTCGTTGTCGACGGGACGTTAAACACTAACCACCACCACCTAATTACGAAGGGTATTTAACCCCTTAAGTACAGTGTAAGTTCCAACAGCCTGGGTCAAAACTGTAAACACGATAGCCGGGCGTTCGAGCACCCGACGGACACACCGAGGGCTAGGGAACACTTCGCCCGACCGACTTGCCGCAGACCAGGCAAGTCATGATCGACTTTGGCCCGAATACCCAACCACGACTCTTTTTTTTTCTTTCTTTTAATCTTATGGGACTTAACTGGTATGGTCATCAGTCCCTAAGCTTGCACACTGCTTAACCTAAATTATCCTAAGGACAGACACACACACCCATGCCCGAGGGAGGACTCGAACCTCCGCCGGGATCAGCCGCACAGTCCATGACTGTAGCGCCTCAGACCGCTCGCCTAATCCCGCACGGCTAGTCTCCTTAGTAGGTCCGTTACATTTTGTAAGTATCCTGCCAATAAAACGCTGTCTTTGGTTAGCCTTCCCCACAACATGTTCTATGTGTTCTTTCCAACTTAAGTTGTTCTTAGGTGTTTAGTTGAATTTCCGGTCTTTAGATTTGACTGGTTCATTGCATAACGAAAGTTTAACGGATATCTTCGAGCACTTATGTGGGTGCCCTCACACTTTTAATCATTTAGGGACAACTGCCAATTTTCGCACCATTCAGATATCTTTTCTAAATTGTTTAGCGATCTGTTTGGATCTTCTCATGATTTCACCTAGACGATAAATCACAGCGTCATCTGCAAACAGCCTAAGACGGCTGCTCAGGTTGTCTCCTCAATCGGTTATATCGATAAGGAACAGCAGAGGCCTATAACACTCCCTTGGGAAACGCCAGAGATCTGTTTTACTCTGTGACTTTCTGTCAGTTACTACGAACTGTAACCTCTCTGACAGAAAATCACGGATCGAGTCACATAACTGAGACGATATTCTATAAAAACGCAATTTCACTACAAGCCGCTTGTGTAGTACAGCGTCAAAAGCCTTCTGGAAATCTAAAAATACGGGATCAATCTGAAATCCCTTGCCAATAGCATTCAACACTTCGTGTGTTTAAAGAGCTAGTTGTGTTTCACAAGAACGATGTTTTTGTAGATCTCTGTTGGCTGTGAGTCAGTAGAGCGTTCTCTTCGAGGTAATGCATAATGTTCCAACACACAATATAAGTTCCAAATTCCTGCTGCATATCGATGTTAATGATATGGACCTTCAATGACGTTAATGATATGGACGTGTAATTTAGTGGATTATTTCTACTAGCAAAAAATCAAAAAAATGTTCAAATGTGTGTGAAATCTTATGGGACTTATCTGCTAAGGTCATCAGTCCCTAAGCTTGCACACTGCTTAACCTAAACTATCCTAAGGACAAACACACACACCCATGTCCGAGGGAGGACTCGAACCTCCACCGGGACCACGAATCTCACACGTGGTAGCAGGTTAAGTGCTTGCGCGGTAAATCCCGACGGCCACCTTACTGGTTGGACGTCAGGTGTGAGACTGCAGTGGGGGGCTTTTACGACTACGGTGAGAGGACGACGGAGTGAGAAGCTGGGCACGTCCGCACGCCGCACAGCCGGTGCCAAAGGTAGGCGAAGGCGGCTGCAGCGGCACGTGCTCTCCGACCACCGGCCTACCCTCTGCTAGGGCCCTATTCTACAGGGTGGTCCATTGATAGTGACCGGGCCAAATATCTCACGAAATAAGCGGCAAACGAAAAAACTACAAAGAACGAAACTCGTCTAGTTTAAAGGGGGAAACCAGATGCCGTTATGGTTGGGGCCCAAGATGGCGCTGCCATAGGTCAAACGGATATCAACTGCGTTTTTTAAAATATGAACTCCCATTTTTATTACATATTCCTGTAGTACGTAAAGAAATATGAATGTTTTAGTTGCGCCACTTTTTTCGCTTTGTGACAGATGGCGCCGTAATAGTCACAAACGTATAAGTACGTGGTATCACGTAACATTCCTCCAGTATTTGCTTCGTGATACATTACCCGTGTTAAAATTGACCGTTTACCAATTGTGGAAAAGGTCGATATGTTGATGTATGGCTATCGTGATCAAAATGCCCAACGGGCGTGTGCTATCTACGCTGCTCCGTATCTTGGACCACATCATCCAAGTGTCCGGACCGTTCGCCGCATAGTTACCTTATTTAAGGAAACAGGAAGTGTTCAGCCACATGTGCAACAAATGATGATGCCCAAGCAGGTGTTTTAGCTGCTGTCGCGGCTAATCCGCACATCAGTAGCACACAAATTGCGCGAGAATCGGGAATCTCAAATACGTCGGTGTTGGGAATGTTACATCAACATCGTTTGCATCCGTACCATATTTCTATGCACCAGGAATTGCATGGCGACGGCTCTGGACGTCGTGTACAGTTCTGCAGCTGGCCAGAAGAGAAATTACGGGACAATGACAGATTTTTTGCACGGGTTCTATTTACCGACGAAGCGCCATTCACCAACAGCGGTAACGTAAACCGGCATAATATGCACTAATGGCCAACGGAAAATCCACGATCGCTACAACAATTGGAACATCAGCGACATTGGTGGGTTAATGTATGGTGCGGCATTATGGGAGGAAGGATAATTGGCCCCCATTTTATCGATGGCAATCTAAATTGTACAATGTATGCTGATTTCCTACGTAATGTTCTACCGATGTTACTACAAAATGTTTCACTGCATGACAGAATGGCGATGTACTTCCAACACGATGGATGTCCGGCACATAGCTCGCGTGCGGTTGAAGCGGTATTGAACAGCATATATCATGACAGGTGGATTGGTCGTCGAAGCACCATACCATGGCCCGCACGTTCACCGGATCTGACGTCCCCAGATTTCTTTCTGTGGGGAAAGTTGAAGGATATTTGCTATCGTAATCCACCGACAACGCCTGATAACATTCGGTAGCGCATTGCCAATGCATGTGCGAACATTACGGAAGGCGAACTACTCGCTGTTGAAAGGAATGTCGTTACACGTATTGCCAAATGCATTGAGGTTGACGGACATCATTTTGAGCATTTATTGCATTAATGTGGTATTTGCAGGTAACCGCGCTGTAACAGCATGCGTTCTCAGAAAGGATAAGTTCACAAAGGTACATGTATCACAATGGAACAACCGAAATAAAATGTTCAAACGTGCCTTAATTTAAAAAACCTACCTGTTACCAACTGTTCGTCTAAAATTGTGAGCCATATGTTTGTGACTATTACAGCGCCATCCGTCACAAAGCGAAAAAAGTTGTCCAACTAAAATATTCATATTTCTTTACGTACTATACGAATATGTAATAAAAACGGGGGTTCCTATTTTTAAAAAAACGCGGTTGATATCCATCTGACCTATGGCAGCGCCATCTAGCGGGCCAACCATAGCACCAACTGGTTTCTCCCTTCAAGCTAGACAAGTTTCGTTCTTTGTAGTTTTTTCGTTTGACGCTTATTTCGAGAGATATTTGGCCCAGTCACGACCACCCTGTATACCTTTCATACGAATCGGTGCAGTAGGCTTCTCTCGGTACTGACGTCATTTTCGGTTCTTTATTCGAAATTCCTATTCAGTAAACATCTGAGACCTGCTACCGAACTTTTGGTCCTCTGGTGACGGTGAAAATTCTTTTTTGTTGGTTTTTCCGAGGAATCGGCAAAGAACTAATGGTGTCGCCGTAGACCACATCAAATGCAAAAAGAACCCGCCGATTTACTCCATTTGCCTAAGCAGCAGGAAGTGTATGGTACTCATAGTTTGATCCTGTACTATAGGATGGTACTAAAACGATCCTTCTGTTGGGTATAGAAATGGTTCCTAGCCCAATGGCTATCCAAAACACTTGACTGTACCTTTTCATCACCAATATAATCCGAGACATGAGCACCGCAAAATCCTGTGTACATGCTCGGTGTTTCGGAACATATTAGGTAGTGCAAGCTGTCGCATGGATACCGATTATCTTCACCGTCACCACAACAAGGACTGTGAACATCACCGCCGCGAGGTTCCTGGCTCTCTACCGGCGTAATTTTCGTTTCTCGTCAGAGTTCTTTATCGGCTTCGTCTCTGTCACCATTGCCTTCACCACGGTCATCATCCCTTGACCTTCGTCTACTTCATGCGCACCCAAATGACAGAGTATTTACACTACTGGCCGTTAAAATTGCTACACCAAGAAGATAAAGTGCTACAGACGCGAAATTTAACCCACAGGAAGAAGATACTGTGATATGAAAATGATTGGCTTTTCAGAGAATTCACACAAGGTTGGCGCCGGTGGCGACACTTACAATGTGCTGTCACGAGGAAAGTTTCCAACCGATTTCTCAAACACAAACAGCAGTTGTCCGGCGTTGCCTTGTGAAACGTCGTTGTGATTCCTCGTGTAAGGAGGAGAAATGCGTACCATGGCATTTCCGACTTTGATGAAGGTCGAATTGCAGGCTATAGCTATTGCGGTTTATCGTATCGCGACGTTGCTGCTCGCGTTGGACGTGATCCAATGACTGTTAGCAGAATATGGAATCGGCGGGTTCAGGAGGGTAATACGGAACGCCGTGCTGGATCCCAACGGCCACGTATCACTAGCAGTCGAGATGACAGGCATCTTATCCGCAAGGCTGTAACGAATCGTGCAGCCACGTCTCGATCCCTGAGTCAACACATGGGGACGTTTGCAAGACAACAACCATCTGCACCAACAGTTCGACGACGTTTGCAGCAGCATGGACTATCAGCTCGGAGACCATGGCTGCGGTTACCCTTGACGCTCCATCAAAGACAGGAGCGCCTGCGATGGTGTACTCGACGACGAATATGGGTGTACCAATGGCAAAACGTCATGTGTTCGGACGAATCCAGGTTCTGTTTACAGCATCATGATGGTCGCATCCGTGTTTGGCGACATCGCGGTGAACGCACATTGGAAGCGTGTATTCGTTATCGCCATACTGGCGTATCACCCAGCGTGATGGTATGGGGTGCCATTGGTTACACATCTCGGTCACCTCTTGTTCGCATTGACGGCACTTTGAACAGTGGACGTTACATTTCAGATGTATTACGACCTGTGGCTCTACTCTTCAATCGATCCCTGCGAAACCCTACATTTCAGCAGGATAATGCACGACCGCATGTTGCAGGTCCTGTACGGGCCATTCTGGTTACAGAAAATGTTTGACTGCTGCCCTGGCCAGCACATTCTCCAGATCTCTCACCAATTGAAAACGTCTGTTCAATGGTGGCCGAGCAACTGGCTCGTCAACAGTATACCAGTCACTACTCTTGATGAACTGCGGTATCGTGTTGAAGCTGCATGGGCAGCTGTACCTGTACACGGCATCCAAGCTCTGTTTGACTCTATGCCCAGGCGTGTCAAGGCCGTTATTACGGCCAGAGGTGATTGTTCTGGGTACAGATTTCTCGGGATCTGTGCACCGAAATTGCGTGAAAATGTAACCACATGTCAGTTCTAGTATAACATATTTGTCCAATGAATACCCGTTTATCATCTGCATTTCTTCTTGGTGTAATGGCCAGTAGTGTATTAGGCACCTCCCCCTCCCCCCTTAGTAGAGCCGACTGGTCGTACTGAAGTGGTGATCACGGTACAGAAACGGTACCATGCAATCCTTCCACTCTCCGTCGCTGACCTAGTACGCTGCAGTGGAGTTGTGTGTAGGTTCCAGTCTGCTGTGCGGAATCTGAGTCCATGTGGAACCTCGACAGAATGGCAGAGGACAGCCCTATGGGGCGTTCAACCTGCATGGTGTTCGCAAAGCGTGAATTTCAGGTTCGGGATGGCGGTTATCGCTGAAACAAGCGGTTATCGGTTAAACCGGTTCTTTTCGTCTCTAATTTAATCTGGGTGTTAAAACCGCTCAAAATAACTGGTTTCTGAAATAACCGATTTTCGAGTTTTGTTACTGGATGCTTCCAGTAATAAATGTAGATTTCGAACAAAGATTGAAAAATACTAATGAACGTGAACAAGGTGGAGACCACGTTCGACATGCGGTCGAGGCTGCGGCAGAAATCGGTGTCACTGACTCCAGCAAAGCTTGCTAAGGTGAAGGAGATGGTACTGGCAACAGCGAGATGAGTAGCACCACGCACCGTACGCTGCCCTGCGTAATGTGTACGTAGATGTGTAAGTTCAAAATGGCTCTGAGCACTATGGGACTTAACTCCTGTGGTCATCAGTCCCCTAGAACTTAGAACTACTTAAACCTAACTAATCTAAGGATATCACTCACATCCATGCCCGAGGCAGGATTCGAACCTGCGACCGTAGCGGTCACGCGGTTCCAGACTGAAGCGCCTTTAACCGCACGGCCACACCGGCCGGCAGATGTGTAAGTGATTTAAGCTGATTCGCTACACTGAGGATGTCTACGTCTAAGTTAGTCATGTTGGCAGCAGTATTTCGTTTGATTTCTGGAATGTGTACCTCGTCTTGTTCGGTGAAAGAGTTGCGCAAAATTGTCTTCAGTGACTCTACTTAGTGGTGCTGTCGTCGATCGCAGTGAGGGTAATGTTTGTAACTTGGCGCTGGTGTACTTTACGTACAACCAGAATCTCTTCGGATTTTATGTCAGATTTCGAGACACAGTTTCGTTGTGCAAGCTATTTAAACTATGTCGCATTAAAGTTCGCTCTGAATTTCGAGTTTCAGTAAAACAGCGCCAATGTTGGAGATTTTGTGCTCTTTTCGTTTTGGCACGCTTTTTTTCAGTGCTTCTGAAACAGTGTTCTGATCTGTTATATACAGAGTGTTACAAACAGGTACGGCCAAACTTTCAGGAAACATTCCTCACACACACAGAAAGAAAATATGTTATGTTGACATGTGTCCGGAAACTCTTACTTTCCATGTTAGAGCTCATTTTATTACTTCTCTTTAAATCACATTAATCATGGAATGGAAACACACAGCAACAGAACGTACCAGCGTGACTTCAAACACTTTGTTACAGGAAATGTTCAAAATGTCCTCTGTTAATGAGGATACATGCATCCACCCTCCGTCGCATGGAATCCCTGATGCGCTGATGCAGCCCTGGAGAATGGCGTATTGTATCACAGCCGTCCACAATACGAGCACGAAGAGTCTCTACATCTGGTACCAGGGTTGCGTAGACAAGAGCTTTCAAATGCCCCTGTAAATGAAAGTCAAGAGGGTTGAGGTCAGGAGAGCGTGGAGGCCATGGAATTGGTCCGCCTCTACCAATCCATCGGTCACCGAATCTGTTGTCGAGAAGCGTACGAACACTTCGACTGAAATGTGCAGGAGCTCCATCGTGCATGAACCACATGTTGTGTCGTACTTGTAAAGGCACGTGTTCTAGCAGCACAGGTAGAGTATCCCGTATGAAATCATGATAACGTGCACCATTGAGCGTAGGTGGATGAACATGGGGCCCAATCAAGGCATCACCAACAATGCCTGCCCAAACGTGCACAGAAAATCTGTATTGATGACGTGATTGCACAATTGCGTGCGGATTCTCGTCAGCCCACACATGTTGATTCTGACAATTTACAATTTGATCATCAGAATCGGGGAAGTACAGTACATACAGACGAAACTAAATTGAGTTCTAACATGGAAATTAAGCGTTTGCGGACGCATGTCCACATAACATCTTTTCTTTATTTGTGTGTGAGGAATGTTTCCTGAAAGTTTGGCCGTACCTTTTTGTAACACCCTGTATACGTTGGGGGATAACTACCATTTTCATTAATTTATTGGGTATAAATCTCTCAACTGTGTGAGATACTATTTCTTTGAATGCAAGTGACATCTGGCCTATACTATAGTTAGTTGTGAAAGAGTGGAGACTGTATGCTAAAAAGGTGTCAAGCGAACTTTTAATCCGCTTTTGTAAATAGATATTCGAGGTATGTGAGAAAAGTAATGGGACTGGCAACAGTGTAGGCGATGTGGCAACGCTGTGTTGTTCCACTCATGTAGACCGGTGACTCCCTTCCAGATGCTGCGTCAGTGTTTCAGCTCCGTTCAGCTGTCACGTGATTTCTGAGGGCGCCACCAGAGAAGCCTTGTTCATGTCCACTGTGCATTCCGACGGACTTAGCAATTCCAGCAGAACAATGCGACACCACACACGTCGACAATTGCTCCAGAGTGACTTCTGAGTTTGAAGACTTCCGCTGGCCAACAAACTCTCCATACGTGTACATTATTGAGCATATCTGGGATGCCTTGCAACGAGCTGTTCAGAAGAGCTCTCCACCCCTTCGTACTCATGCGGATTTACGGACAGTCCTGTAGGATTCATATGTCTGTTCCCTCCAGCACTATTGCAGACATTAGCCGTGTCCACGCCACGTCGTGTTGCGGCACTTCTGCGGGCTCACGGGGGCCCTACAAGATATTAGGCAGGTGTAACAGTCTCTTTGACTCTTTATTTTTCTTATCCAAAAATCTTTTAGGATTGTGAGATACGTCATTGGTTTGCAGACACGCACAAACACAGAGACACAGTGCTGCTGCAGAAAATGAAACACAGGTTGCTGTTCTTGTAGTTCTAGAAGCTTCGCAAGTGTACGTGCCGACCACTTTCACTTTCTTCGGCAATAAGGGGAAAACACACTGAAATCGAATGGAGCAGCAATTGCTCCACGATAACTCCGACAGAATGTTCGTGTTTCGAGATACTGCCACCACTGAGCAGTGGTGGAAGGAAAGTGGCCCAACAAAGTACCGGGTGATCAAAAAGTCAGTATAAATTTGAAAACTGAATAAATCACGGAATAATGTAGATAGAGAGGTACAAATTGACACACATGCTTGGAATGACATGGGGTTTTATTAGAACCAAAAAAATACAAAAGTAAAAAAAATGTCCGACAGATGGTGATTCATCTGATCAGAATAGCAATAATTAGCATAACAAAGCAAAGATGATGTACTTTACAGGAAATGCTCAATATGTCCACCATCATTCCTCAACAATAGCTGTAGTCGAGGAATAATGTTGTGAACAGCACTGGTATGTCCGGAGTTATGGTGAGGCATTGGCGTCGGATGTTGTCTTTCAGCATCCCTAGAGATGTCGGTCGATCACGATACACTTGCGACTTCAGGTAACCCCAAAGCCAATAATCGCACGGACTGAGGTCTGGGGACCTGGGAGGTCAAGCATGACGAAAGTGGCGGCTGAGCACACGATCATCACCAAACGACGCGCGCAAGAGGTCTTTCACGCGTCTAGCAATATTGGGTGGAGCGCCATCCTGCATAAACTTCGTACGTTCCAGCAGGTGTTTATCAGCCAGGTTGGGGATGATGCGATTCTGTAACATATCGGCGTACCTCTCACCCGTCACGGTAGCAGTTACAAAACCAGAATCACGCGTTTTCTCGAAGAAAAAAGGCCCGATAACGGTTGTTGTAGTAAATCCAACACAAACCGCGACTTTCTCGTTGTGCAATGGAGTTTCCACGACAGTTATAGGATTTTCGGTAGCCCAAATTCTGCAGTTGTGGGCGTTGACAGGCCCTCGGAGCCTGAAATGAGCTTCGTCGGTCCACAACACGTTACTCAACCAATCGTCATCTTCCGCCATCTTTTGAAACGCCCACACCGCAAATGCCCTCCGCTTCACTAAGTCGCCAGGTAACAGTTCGTGATGCCGATGGATTTTGTACGGATAGCATCGGAGGGTACGCCTAAGTGCCAACCAAACAGTAGTGTATGGAATGCCGGTGCGACGTGCGACTGCACGAGCGCTGACTTCCCCGTGCATATACCAAGCGAGGTGGCGCAGTGGTTAGCACACTGGACTCGCATTCGGGAGGACGACGGTTCAATCCCGTCTCCAGCCATCCTGATTTAGGTTTTCCGTGATTTCCCTAAATCGTTTCAGGCAAATGCGGGGATGGTTCCTTTGAAAGGGCACGGCCGATTTCCTTCCCCATCCTTCCCTAACCCGAGCTTGCGCTCCGTCTCTAATGACCTCGTTGTCGACAGGACGTTAAACAACACTAACCTAACTAACCATTCCCCGTGCATAGACGAACCCGCTACAGTCTCGATTTCTTCCTGAACTGTCTCAGCAGCATTACGCCTTGTACTTAGTCGGCCACTACGGGGTCTATCGTCTAAACAACCCGGGGCTTCAGGCTTCGAAATCATTCTCGCCAAAGCTGCATTTGTCAACGGACCTTTACCCGTTCGAGTCCCCTTCCTATGGCGATAGGATCGTAACGTTGAACTAGAACATTCCCCATTCTGATAATAGAGATTCACTAAAAGCGCCTTTTCAGGTAACGTCAACATGCTGCGACTGCTGGCGCATCTGATTCTCTCTCTTTTTTTTTCTTTCTTTATTGATTTTCAATTCCCCCCCAAGGGGGCGGGCTGGCAGCAGCTTAGTACGCTGCTCTACAGCCTGCAGACTTTTTTAAAAACGGAAGAAGAAAAGAAACAATAAAAACAGGTGATAAAACGGTGACTTAAAGTGTAAAATGGCGGAAAAATGCGGAAAGTTAAAACAGAAAGCAAAGGGGTTGGCAATGTTAATAAAATACATAGGAATCAGACAAGTAACATAGTAGACACACAATTAAAAAACATGGCGACAGTCTGGTTTCTGTTCGCAAGAGATAAAAAATCACACCCAGCGACAGTATGATGGCCGTTCACAACACTTCGCAAAAGACACAACACGGAACACTCACTGTAGAACACTCACTGTAAAACACTGCACGAAAATGGCAGCACAAATATGACACTCCCGAGCCAAAGGCAGATGGGGGGGAGGGGACCTGGAGGAGAGGGAAAAACAAGGAGGGAGGAGAGGAAAAAACGAAAGGGGGGGAACCAAGGAGGGAGAGGACTCATAAGGGGGGAGAGGGGCAGGGCAGACGCGAGAGGGAATGAGAAGAGGCAGACGAGGGAAATGCAAAAGGACTCGGGGGAGAGAAGGGGGGAGGGAGAGGGGAGGTGGGGAAAGAAGAGGAGGGAAGGGGGGAAGAGGGAGCCCGGGAAAAGGACAGAGGAAAGGAGGGGGAGTGAGGATCAGAGTTGATAGGAGGGATAAATGGAGGGAGAGAGGGCATCATCTGGGAGGAGGAGTTGATGGAAGCCACCTTTGGAAAGGAGATGTAGGGTGTAGAGATAGAGGGTAGGGGGGACACAACAGTGAAGACGTGGCAGGGGGGTGGGGATGGGAGAGGAGAGGAGCAACCAGGGGGTGAGGGGGTTCAAGGTGGTGGGAGGTGTAGAGGATGCGGATATGTTCGAGGAATAGGAGCAGATGGGGAAAAGGAATGAGGTCATAGAGGATCCGCGTGGGGGACGGAAGGCGTATATGGAAGGTGAGGCGGAGTGCATGATGCTCAAGGATCTGGAGGGACTTATAGCATTTGGAGGGGGGGGGGGGGTGTTTTCTCTCTCTCATTACAGCTCCTTTTATACACGATTGTCATGTGCAGTCACTGACGTTCCGCTGTCCAGCGCCATCTTGCGGACATTTTGTGAACTTTTTTTTGGTTCTAATAAAACCCCATGTCATTCCAAGCATGTGTGTCAAATTTTACCTCTCTATCTACATTAGTCAGCATTAGTGGTTTATTAAGTTTTCAAATTTATACTGACTTTTTGATCACCCGGTACATGCGAGTTGAACTTTTTTTGGCGAGACGAAAATTGCGTCTCTTTGTTTCGCTATCGAAAACTCACATTTGACACAGGCGACTGCAGTATGCCACTACCTGTGGCGACACTTTTGTTGCGAGTGCGGACGCGGCTGCAGGCGGGTGGGCCGGGGCCCCATAGCGCGCGCAACAAAAGTTTCGCGCCGGGGGCTCGCCGCTGCGCCTGCGAGGCCGCCCTGCCGTTACGTAATGCGGCCGGCGCGCCACGTGCACCGTGTACTGGGTCGCGGCCGAAGAGTCCGGTCCCTTGCTGGCAGCTTACCAAAAGGCGGCCGCCGCCAGCCGCCAGCCTCCAGCCACCTGCCTCTCGCCTCGCTCCCAGGGTCACGGGCGGGTCACGGCAGACCTCTGCTGCCGCTGCACACAGCACGTGTCGCTCCGCCTGCCGGGCCGCCGCCGCCCTACAGCAGGCGGCACCGACCTTGGGCCGAGCCCGGCAGTTGCAGGACGAGCGCGTCTGCACCTTGGGCCCTATTCTGGAACCTTCGTACCGGTCTGTGCAGTAGGTTACTCTCGGGAGTGACGTCATTTTCGGTTGTTTATCCGAATTCCCTATTCAGTAAGCTTCAGTTACCGAACGGTCCTCCCGCCGATTTTTCGACAACTGCACCGAGAGTTTTTGGATTTATATTTTGTATCGTCCGTACCGATCGGTGCAGTAGGTTACTCTCAGGAGTGACATTTTCGATTCTTTATCCGAATTGCCTACTCAGTAAGCTTCTGAGACCTGTAATCGAACGGTCCTCCCGCCGATTTTCCGACAACTGTACCGAGAGTTTTTGGATTTCTATTCTGTATCGTCCATACCGATCGGTGAAGTAGGTTACTCTCAGGAGTGAAGTCATTTTCGGTTCTTTATCCGAATTGCCTATTCAGTAAGCTTCTGAGACCTGTTACCGAACGGTCCTCCCGCCGATTTTTCGACAACTGTACCGAGAGTTTTTGGATTTCTATTCTGTATTGTCTGTACCGATTGGTGCAGTAGGTTACTCTCAGGAGTGACGTCATCTTCGGTTCTTTATCCGAATTCCCTATTCACTAAGCTTCTGAGACCTGTTACCAAACAGTCCTCCTGCCTATTTTTCGACAACTGTACCGAGAATTTTTTTGATTTCTATTCTGTATCATCCGTACCAATCGGTGCAGTAGATTACTCTCGGGAGTGATGTCATTTTCGATTCTTTATCCGAATTCCCTATTCAGTAAGCTTCAGTTACCGAACGGTCCTCCCGCCGATTTTTCGACAACTGTACCGAAAGTTTTTGGATTTATATTTTGTATCGTCCGTACCGATCGGTGCAGTAGGTTAGTCTCAGGAGTGACATTTTCGATTCTTTATCCGAATTGCCTACTCAGTAAGCTTCTGAGACCTGTAATCGAACGGTCCTCCCGCCGATTTTCCGACAACTGTACCGAGAGTTTTTGGATTTCTATTCTGAATCGTCCATACCGATTGGTGAAGTAGGTTACTCTCAGGAGTGAAGTCATTTTCGGTTCTTTATCCGAATTGCCTATTCACTAAGCTTCTGAGACCTGTTACCGAACAGTCCTCCTGCCTATTTTTCGACAACTGTACCGAGAGTTTTTGGATTTCTATTCTGTATTGTCTGTACCGATTGGTGCAGTAGGTTACTCTCAGGAGCGACGTCATCTTCGGTTCTTTATCCGAATTCCCTATTCACTAAGCTTCTGAGACCTGTTACCGAACAGTTCTCCTGCCTATTTTTCGACAACCGTACCGAGAGTTTTTGGATTTCTATTCTGTATTGTCTGTACCGATTGGTGCAGTAGCTTACTCTCAGGAGCGACGTCATCTTCGGTTCTTTATCCGAATTCCCTATTCACTAAGCTTCTGAGACCTGTTACCGAACAGTCCTCCTGCCTATTTTTCGACAACTGTACCGAGAGTTTTTGGATTTCTATTCTGTATTGTCTGTACCGATTGGTGCAGTAGGTTACTCTCAGGAGCGACGTCATCTTCGGTTCTTTATCCGAATTCCCTATTCACTAAGCTTCTGAGACCTGTTACCGAACAGTTCTCCTGCCTATTTTTCGACAACCGTACCGAGAGTTTTTGGATTTCTATTCTGTATTGTCTGTACCGATTGGTGCAGTAGCTTACTCTCAGGAGCGACGTCATCTTCGGTTCTTTATCCGAATTCCCTATTCACTAAGCTTCTGAGACCTGTTACCGAACAGTCCTCCTGCCTATTTTTCGACAACTGTACCGAGAGTTTTTGGATTTCTATTCTGTATTGTCTGTACCGATTGGTGCAGTAGGTTACTCTCAGGAGCGACGTCATCTTCGGTTCTTTATCCGAATTCCCTATTCACTAAGCTTCTGAGACCTGTTACCGAACAGTTCTCCTGCCTATTTTTCGACAACTGTACCGAGAATTTTTTTGATTTTTATTCTGTATCGTCCGTACCAATCGGTGCAGTAGGTTACTCTCGGGAGTGACGTCATTTTCGGTTCTTTATCCGAATTCCCTATTCAGTAAGCTTCTGTTACTGAACGGTCCTCCCGCCAATTTACAACAACTGTACAAGAGTTTTTGGATTTCTATTCTGTATCGTCCATATCGATCGGTGAAGTAGGTTACTCTCAGGAGTGAAGTCATTTTCGGTTCTTTATCCGAATTGCCTATTCAGTAAGCTTCTGAGACCTGTTACCGAACAGTCCTCCCGCCGATTTTTCGACAACTGTACCGAGAGTTTTTGGATTTCTATTCTGTATTGTCTGTACCGATTGGTGCAGTAGGTTACTCTCAGGAGTGACGTCATCTTCGGTTCTTTATCCGAATACCCTATTCAGTAAGCTTCTGTTACTGAACGGTCCTCCCGCCAATTTACGACAACTGTACAAGAGTTTTTGGATTTCTATTCTGTATCGTCCGTACCGATCGATGCAGTAGGTTACTCTCGGGAGTGAAGTCATTTTCGGTTCTTTATCCGAATTGCCTATTCAGTAAGCTTCTGAGGCCTGTTACCGAAAAGTCCTCCCTCCGATGTTTCGACAACTGTACAAAGAGTTTTTGGATTTCTATTCTGTATTGTCTGTACCAATCGGTGCAGTAGGTTACTCTCGGGAGTGACGTCATTTTCGGTTCTTTATCCGAATATCCTATTCAGTAAGCTTCTGTTACTGAACGGTCCTCTTGCCAATTTACAACAACTGTACAAGAGTTTTTGGATTTCTATTCTGTATCGTCCATACCGATCGGTGAAGTAGGTTACTCTCAGGAGTGAAGTCATTTTCGGTTCTTTATCCGAATTGCCTATTCAGTAAGCTTCTGAGGCCTGTTACCGAAAAGTCCTCCCTCCGATGTTTCGACAATTGTACCGAGAGCTTTTGGATTTCTATTCTGTATCGTCCGTACTGATCGGTGCAGTAGGTTACTCTTGGGAGTGACGTCATTTTCGGTTCTTTATCCGAATTCCCTATTCAGTAAGCTTATGAGACCTGTTACCGATCAGCCAGCCGGAGTGGCTGTGCAGTTATAGGCGCTACAGTCTGGAGCCGAGCGACCGCTACGGTCGCAGGTTCGAATTCTGCCTCGGGCATGGATGTGTGTGCTGTTCTTAGGTTAGTTAGGTTTAATTAGTTCTAAGTTCTAGGCAACTGATAACCACAGAAGTTAAGTCGCATAGTGCTCAGAGCAATTTGAACCATTTTGAACCTGTTACCGAACGGTCCTTCCGCCGAGTTTTCGACAACTGCACCGGTTGGATTTCGGAATGGCCCTGTCGTTCGGTTAGCTGTGGATTATTTACACCTATAATTTGTTATTTTAAACATATTGAGCAGTTTTAGCTTTGGATTTAGTGATTATGGTTAGGTTAGGTTAGTGTTGTTTAACGTCCCGTCGACAACGAGGTCATTAGAGACGGAGCGCAAGCTCGGGTTAGGGAAGGATGGGGAAGGAAATCGGCCGTGCCCTTTCAAAGGAACCATCCCGGCATTTGCCTGAAACGATTTAGGGAAATCACGGAAAACCTAAATCAGGATGGCTGGAGACGGGATTGAACCGTCGTCCTCCCGAATGCGAGTGATTATGTTACTAAAGAATCACCACACCACACATCTGGTTGGAAAGCGAGTTCATAATAGACTGAAAAAAATGAAATGTTCGTATGGCATTGTTGGCCAGGAGGCCCCATGCCGGGAATTTCGGCCACCATATTGCAAGTCCTTTTTAGTTGACGCCATTTCAGCGTCTTGCGGGTCAATGATGATGATGAAGAACACACAACATCCAGTCATCACGAGGCAGAGAATATCCATGACCCCACCAGGAATCGAATCCGGGACTGCATGCGCAGGAAGCGAGAACGCTACCGCAAGACCACGAGCTGCAGACTCAGAATAGACTATTTTCCTTAGTTAGAAATACGGTTAGGTTATGCTGTTACTGTGAATGATTACAACATCAAAAAAAAAGTTTTCGATCAATATTCTCTCAAAATACCTGCAATGCAAATAAGAGTTAAGATCATTAAATATCAAGACATCGGCTCTGCTCACATATACTACATGAGTGTTAGCTAAAGTTACTAGTGACTGCATGCACTCTTTTCGGCATATGGTTTGGTTATTAATTCTCGAAACGCGTTTCAGATTTTTGAGTGACAATGCAAAGGAATTTTGTGAAGCCTGATAGACGAAACTTCCAAAATTTCATGCACTTATAGCATCATTCGGTAACGAAGTCAGCCTGCGTCTCTCTCGACGGGAATTATATAAAAATAAGGTCCAGTAGCTTGTAAGTCGTAGTTGCGAAGTTGGTAAAGTGCCGAACTGACGTGACAAATGACATAGGTTCGTAAATTGCTTGATGCGAAATCTTTTTCTTCTTCGTGTTTGCACCATATTCTGAGACTTCGTTAATCGTAAAAGTTAAGCATTTTTCTGAAATATTCGTTGTAATTTACACGTAAGAGCGCGCTTTCTCAGTAACTGGTATTTCTGATTTCGTGATTTCCATACTTTGAAGAAATGAAACATGAAATTAGTGTGCGTGAAACAATTAATAGTGATATTTATACTACTTCTTTTGGCAAATAATTCACCATTTTTTTCGGAATACGTATAGATTTCCAACAGTGTGGTCAGACAGGATTCTAAGAGCAGAACGTAAATTACTGTGAATGAAAAAGCAGTAATCGGCTTTATACTCTAGCTTGTGACAAGTATTTATCTGTGATCGAATCATTAACAACAGTAGACAGAGATGAAAGGTTCACACCACAACAGAAACATTTTGATTCATCAGATGCATGTTATAAACTACAACGAACTTCTATAGCTGCACTCGCCACACGCTCTTGAAAAGACGATTTTTTAAATTTTGTTTTTATGAAGCAAATCGCTGATGTATCATATAGGGAAGTAGGTTAGTTCATCATTTGGATCTCTAAGAACAAATTACAACCACATTCTATGCATCTTCTCATTCTTTGACACTCTCTTAAACAATTTTTCAGGTTTGTGGAGATTTTGTCCGTCTATGCAACTACACTCCTGGAAATGGAAAGAAGAACACATTGACACCGGTGTGTCAGACCCACCATACTTGCTCCGGACACTGCGAGAGGGCTGTACAAGCAATGATCACACGCACGGCACAGCGGACACACCAGGAACCGCGGTGTTGGCCGTCGAATGGCGCTAGCTGCGCAGCATTTGTGCACCGCCGCCGTCAGTGTCAGCCAGTTTGCCGTGGCATACGGAGCTCCATCGCAGTCTTTAACACTGGTAGCATGCCGCGACAGCGTGGACGTGAACCGTATGTGCAGTTGACGGACTTTGAGCGAGGGCGTATAGTGGGCATGCGGGAGGCCGGGTGGACGTACCGCCGAATTGCTCAACACGTGGGGCGTGAGGTCTCCACAGTACATCGATGTTGTCGCCAGTGGTCGGCGGAAGGTGCACGTGCCCGTCGACCTGGGACCGGACCACAGCGACGCACGGATGCACGCCAAGACCGTAGGATCCTACGCAGTGCCGTAGGGGACCGCACCGCCACTTCCCAGCAAATTAGGGACACTGTTGCTCCTGGGGTATCGGCGAGGACCATTCGCAACCGTCTCCATGAAGCTGGGCTACAGTCCCGCACACCGTTAGGCCGTCTTCCGCTCACGCCCCAACATCGTGCAGCCCGCCTCCAGTGGTGTCGCGACAGGCGTGAATGGAGGGACGAATGGAGACGTGTCGTCTTCAGCGATGAGAGTCGCTTCTGCCTTGGTGCCAATGATGGTCGTATGCGTGTTTGGCGCCGTGCAGGTGAGCGCCACAATCAGGACTGCATACGACCGAGGCACACAGGGCCAACACCCGGCATCATGGTGTGGGGAGCGATCTCCTACACTGGCCGTACACCACTGGTGATCGTCGAGGGGACACTGAATAGTGCACGGTACATCCAAACCGTCATCGAACCCATCGTTCTACCATTCCTAGACCGGCAAGGGAACTTTCTGTTCCAACAGGAGAATGCACGTCCGCATGTATCCCGTGCCACCCAACGTGCTCTAGAAGGTGTAAGTCAACTACCCTGGCCAGCAAGATCTCCGGATCTGTCCCCCATTGAGCATGTTTGGGACTGGATGAAGCGTCGTCTCACGCGGTCTGCACGTCCAGCACGAACGCTGGTCCAACTGAGGCGCCAGGTGGAAATGGCATGGCAAGCCGTTCCACAGGACTACATCCAGCATCTCTACGATCGTCTCCATGGCAGAATAGCAGCCTGCATTGCTGCGAAAGGTGGATATACAGTGTACTAGTGCCGACATTGTGCATGCTCTGTTGCCTGTGTCTATGTGCCTGTGGTTCTGTCAGTGTGATCATGTGATGTATCTGACCCCAGGAATGTGTCAATAAAGTTTCCCCTTCCTGGGACAATGAATTCACGGTGTTCTTATTTCAATTTCCATGAGTGTAATTGAAGGCAGTTTATTCATATACGCGTTTCGGTTCTTTTATTTGTGAAGCATCATCAAGAATAAAGGAAGCGTAACGCGTATGGCAATAAACAAACTGCATTCATTTAGTTGCGTAGACGGAACGTACCTCCATGACTTTTGAAGCATCTAAGGAACGACGGAAAACAGAAAAAATGACGAATTTTTCGGGTGTTTCTATAGATGTATTTGTAGAATGTGGTGCTACACTCCATTCGTAACTCATATTCCGAAATGTAAATTCCAAAACAAAATGTCGATGTGAATGAGAATAGCCGGCCGGAGTGGCCGAGCGGTTAAAGGCGCTACAGGTTCGAATCCTGCCTCAGGCATGGATGTGTGTGATGTCCTTAGGTTAGTTAGGTTTAAGTAGTTCCAAGTTCTAGGGGACTTATGACCACAGCAGTTGAGTCCCATAGTGCTCAGAGCCATTTGAACCATTTTTTTTTGGAATGAGAATAAAATGACATAATGTGTCATTTATGACAGTTTCCAGAACACATTCAATATTCTATCATTATCACACATTCATGGAAGCATGTGGCCAGCGAAATTTGAACAGTATTACGTACTCTAACCACACTCTTCGGTACTGTGAGGCATGGCATGCCTGTGTCGTCGGCTCGTAACCACTTCGCGTTCGTGCCGCTGTGACGCTGGAGTGCGCATGCGCGGATCTGAGGCAGATTGCTTTTGATTGGGGAACTGGCAACAGCGTTTCGGTTCGCTAGGACCCTTCAGCATCGCTTCTGAAATGCTTACACAATAATGTTGGTGCTCTGTTTCGAAAACAGATACAGAACAGGACCCCTAGGTTTGCGATGGCGGGATGAGACGGAGACAGTGCTACCAAGCTTGTGAATCCCTGCAACTCATGTTTGTCACATCGGTAAACTGCTGCTACCACTCTAACCCAATGTTGCCAGATAAAAGATGTGGAGAAAAATGGCGTCACGAAACTTCAACCCTCGGTAGCTGATGCCAGTAGGAACCAAAATTACTAATGTTGTGTAGGTCGACAACACCCGATTTTTAAACTACGGAAACTTGGCACACTGCGCTCCAATTGGCTGTGGGATTGCCCTGTTGCCCTTTGTCGGGTGGCGCCAAGTTTCCGTAGTTTAAAAATGGTGCATTGTCTACCTACACAACATTAGTAATTTACGTTCGCACTGGCATCAGCTATAGAGGGTTAAGATTTCGTGATACAATTTTTCTCCACCCTGCAGATAGGTTTCTGAGGTATCGAATATACGGCCATTTTTAAGAGTGGAGGAAATTTTAAATCACTGAACACTTTTATATTATCAGAATTTTGGAGGAAGTTTTCCGAAGAAAAAACTGCACCTTACAGTACGTAAAATACGATATATATGGAACTGGATTTGTCCTCAGTAGGTTTTTAGTAGGTATCTTTCCTTTTTTTCATTTTTTTTAAAAAAAGATGTATCTGTCTGGAAGGACTGCAAAAGTTTCAATCAACAGTACTTAGTCATCTGGACCAGAATAGATATCTGCGAGATTCTGCGGAGGTTGCGGGGGGAAGAATGCCGCAGGCACAGTGAAGGCTAGCTGATTACTGGTCTTTTCCGTTTTCTTCGTTTCTTTGTTTTCAAGAATGATTAGAATGGAATGACGACAATGGAAATTCGTGCCAGATCGGGACTCGAACCCGGATTTACCGCTTATCGCGAGTGCACCCCTTCCCGTTAGGCTATCTGAGCACGAATCACGGCTGACCCAATCTTCCATATGTCGTCAACAATACGCCTAAGGTCGGTACCCGCACATCCATTATGTGTATTCACATACAGATCAGGCACTGCGACCTTCAAGAACAACATGTGTTCTGTACGTGAATACAAATAATGGATGTGCGGGTACAGACCTCAGGCGTATTGTTGACGACATACGGAAGTTTGGGTCAGCCGTGATTCGTGCTCAGATAGCCTAACGGTAAGGCGACCGCTCGCGATAAGCGCTATATCCGGGTTCGAGTCCCGGTCTGGTACAAATTTCTTGTCGTCTTCTATTCTTCAGCTGAGGGTAGTCATTACTCGCAATTGCGAATTCAAAATGGTTATGTTTGGCTACATAGAGACGCTTTGCAGCTATTCATCGACTTCGTGTTCCCAAACAACGCTGGAATTTTTATGGATCAAATGCACCATGTCACTGGGCTGCAGTTCGCGACTGGGTGGAAGAAGATTCTGCACAATTCGAGCGAACGATTTGGCCACACAGACCACCGAACACGAATCGCGTCGTACATTTACAGAACCAGTTCGTGCAGAAAATCTTGCACCGGCAACACTTTCCCAATTATGGACGACTATACTAAATTGGACAGAGCAGAAAATCTAAATTGGACAGAGCACGTAACTGCAGTGTGCAAAAAAGCATCAGCATCCCTTCATGTCCTACAAAAATATAAAAAACTCTTCCCTTTCGATCTGAAAAAGAAATTAGTACAAACGCTTATACTCCCAATCATTGACTACAGCGATATTATCCTACAAGGCCTCTCTCAGGAAAATTCACGACGTCTAGAACTGGTCACGAATGCCTGCGTCCGATATATCTGCGACGTTCGACTTTTTGATCACATTTCACCAGCATATGCAAAATTGTCCTGGCTGCGTGCAGACAAACGCAGAGATTTCCATACACTCTGTCTCATCTACTGCCTTATAAATGTACACTGTCCCTCATATCTCTCCTCGTCCCTAACACTCATGTCGGAACAACATGACAGAAACACACGTTCCCATCATAATAAAATCCTCTCCGTTCCACTGCATCGCTCAGTCACCTTCTCCAAGTCCTTTACAGTAGCGGGAACCCGACTCTGGAATAACCTCCCTCGTTATGTTAGAGAACTTAAAAACATGACCGGCTTCAAAAAACAATTAATGACGTATCTACTTAAGCAACAGTAATGCCTTCCTCTGTACATGAGTGCACTTCACCTCATTACTTCCCTCTCTCCCCCTCCTTAAACCTCCCTTACCCAAAACTCGCTATACTAGTAAACATCTACTTTACACACCAAAATATTAATGTACATCTGCACAAACCTTCATTACTATTGCGAATCTTTCTCATGTTTGTCATTATTATTTGATTTTTTTTTTACTGTTATTATTATTGCTTTCACCATAATCTGTATGTATAGCACCTGATGTAAAAATACTGCCAGCATTTACTTTATTAGGTCTTAGTCATGTTTATCATTATTATTTGATTTTTTGTTTTACTGTTATTATTATTGCTTTTATCATAATCTGTATATATAGCAACTGTTGTAAAAATACTTCCGCATTTACTTTATTAGGTCTTAGTCACTAGTCTTTATTCATATTGTCACTAGAGTAAGCTAATTTTCTCATTTAAACTATGTTCATGATGTTACTCTGATGTGTGAAATGCTGCATGTGTGGAACACTGGTCCGATGTAAGAGAGGGCCTGATGGCCCTAATCTGATCAGGTTAAATAAATAAATAAATAAATATACCGACAGCGTGGCTCGGTATACCTACAAGGGCTTCCAGCGATTTATCGAGTCCATGTCACGTCGAGATGATGTATTATGCCGAGCAAAAGGAGGTCCGACATGATATTAAGAGGTATCCCATGTCTTTTGTCAGCTCAGAGTGATTTTTCATGAAAGGTAGCTATCATTATCTCAGTCTTTGGATATGTCTCTTTCGATAGTTTTATGAGTACAATATCATTCTCGTCTCTCTCGGAACAGGCCTAGTAAGGTCACGGTACCGACCGATCGCCGTGCCAGCATGTCAGCACACCAAGTTTCGTGACCGTAGGCGCGACTTCTCGATGAAGTACCTCCTCAGCTGGTCTCACAAGGGCTGAGTGCACGCCGCCTGCCAACCGGGCTCGGCAGACCCGGACGTGGTGACCCATCCGAGTGCTAGCCTAGCCCGACAGCGCTTAACTTCGGTGATTTGACGGGAACCGGTGTTACCACCGCGGCACCGGCGAGTGAAGCACCCACCACCACATTCCTCCTGAGCCGATGGCTCGGTCTCGGCCCAGGCCGAGCAGAAGGTAGGCGAAGAGCGCGGGAACAGTCGGCAGGCTTTGACTCCAGACTGGAGCCTCCAGCCGCCTTGTGGGACACGTTCGCCTTGCCACGTGCCGAGCTGGCTAGCGGGGCGCGTGCAGAATTAACAAGTGGCCGTGAGCGAGGAATGGCAGGCTGGTGGGCGACGGCCAAAAACTCTCGAAGCCGGACTCGTTGTTCATCCTCGCCGCCGAAGTCTGCAAGTTACATTCGGCGCTACCCACCGGTTCTTCCAGTCTTCAGAATCCGGACAGCTCAGCGAGGCCGTTTTACTCGACAGCGTACAAGCTTACCTAATCACATACGCGATTGGATTCGAGAATTCTTTGCATACACAACTCCACACCTCACTCTTAACGAAGCAATGTGTTCGAAACCCGATTACTATTTTTATTTTTGTTTTTCATTTGTCTACCCACGTCCGTAGAACATAATTACGCGAAGGTTTCCAACCTGTACTGAAATAACGTTGTCCTTATAAGTCTACTAAATGCGTGTGTGGTGAATGAATTTTTAAAAAAAGCACAATAAATGGATGGAAGAATAATACATAACAAACTATGAGCTTCGACTGCAGTAATGAAACCAACCTTTACCTAGGTTTCAGCCCAAATAATTGAGCCATCTTCAGAAGATATACCTGAATCTACACCACTGGCCATTAAAATTGCTACCCCACTAAGATGACGTGCTACAGACGCGAAATTTAACCGACAGCAATAAGATGCTGTGATATGCAAATGATTAGCTTTTCAGAGCATTCACTCAAGGTTGGCACCAGTGGCGACACCTAGAACGTGCTGACTTGAGGAAAGTTTACAACCGATTTCTCATACACAAACAGCAGTTGACCGGCGTTGCTTGGTGAAACGTTGTTGTGATGCCTCGTGTAAGGAAGAGAAATGCGTACCATCAAGTTTCCGACTTTGATAAAGGTCGGATTGTAGCCTATAGCGATTGCGGTTTGTCGTATCGCGACATTGTTGCTCGCACTGGTCGAGATCCAACGACTGTTAGCAGAATATGGAATCGGTGGGTTCAGGAGGGTAATACGGATCGCCGTGCTGGATCCCAACGGCCTCGTGCCACTAGCAGTCGAGATGACAGGCATCCGCATGGCTGTAACGGATCGTGCAGCCACGTCTCGATCCCTGAGTCAACAGATGCGGACGTTTGCAAGACTACAACCATCTGCACGAACAGTTCGACGACGTTTTCAGGAGCACGGACTATCAGCTCGGAGACCGTGGCTGCGGTTACCCGTGACGCTGCATTACAGACAGGAGCGCCTGCGATGGTGCACTCGACGACGAACCTGGGTGCACGAATGGCAAAACGTCATTTTTGCGGATGAATCCAGGATCTGTTTACAGCATCATGATGGTCGCATCGGTGTTTGGCGACATCGCGGTGAACGCACATTGGAAGGGGGTATTCGTCATCGCCATACTGGCGTATAACACGGCATGATGGTATGGGGTGCCATTGGTTACACGTCTCGGTCACCTCTTGTTCGCATTGACGGCACTTTGAACAGTGGACGTTACATTTAAGATGTGTTACGACCCGTGGCTCTACCCTTCATTCGATCCCTGCGAAACCCTACATTTCAGGAGGATAATGCACGACCTCATGTTGCATGTCCTGTACGGGCCTTTCTTGATACAGAAAATGTTCGACTGCTGCCCTGGCCAGCACATTCTCCAGATCTCTCACAAACTGAAAACGTCTGGTCAATGGTGGCCGAGCAACTGGCTCGTCACAATACGCCAGTGGTATCGTGTTGAAGCTGCATGGGCAGCTGTACGTGTACACGCCATCCAAGCTCTGTTTGACTCAATGCCCTGGCGTATCAATGCCGTTATTACGGCAAGGGTGGTTGTTCTGGGTACTGATTTCTCACGATGTATGCACCCAAATTGCGTGCAAATGTAATCACATCTCAGTTCTAGTATAATATATTTGTCCAATGAATACCCGTTTATCATCTGCATTTCTTCTTGGTGTAGTAATTTTAATGGCCAGTAGTGTATAATGGCGGGAAAGTGCACATCTAGAAAGGTCCATTGAGACCTTAAACTAAGAACGGTGGTAGCACAGAGGGGTCGTCAGCGTGGCGGCTGACCACTGGTGGATGCTGCACAGGAGATTTGAGAGAAAAAATAGATTGAAGCCTGAAGAACATGCAGTGAGCTGACAGAAGTTATGGGATACCACCTCATATCGTGTCGGACCTCATTTTGCTCGGCGTAGAACTGCAGATCGACGTGGCGTGGACTCACGAAGACGTTGGACGCCCCTACAGAAATACTGAGCCATGCTCTCTCTATAGCCGCCGAGAATAGCGAAAGCGTGGCCGCTGCACGTTTTTGTGCACGAACAGACCTCTCGATTCATCCATTAATGATTTATGTCAGGCGATCTGGGTAACCAAATCAGTTACACGAATTGTCCAGAATAATCTTGAAAGCAGCTGCGAAACCACTGTGATCTGGTGACGTGTTTGGAACCATGAAGTCCTCGAATGGCTCCAAATGGTCGAGCCCCAGCAGCTTGGACGATCTCATCTCGTCCCTCCGGTTGGGAGGAGGTCGTTTTAACTCGGCTGCGTATTGGGCACTGCCTTTTTAGCCGTCGTCATTTGATAGGTGGCGCTACCCCACCACTTTGTACGCACTGCGCCCAAGTTTCAACAATCCGCCACTTCCTGATGGAATGACCATTTTTTAATCGTTTACCCCTGCTTGCGTTTGCCGTCTGAGTTATCGGCCGTTTTAGCGAATGACCAGCGGGCTGTCGACCGCGGTTTACTTTTTATCCGCCAAAGCGATACGGCGAAGGCCATTTAATTTTTAGTTTTTGCACCTTCGTTTCTGTATGGTGTGTTTTTTTAGCCCTTTTTCCACATGCCTGCTTTTAGCTGTCTTCTATTACGTCAATTGGGACTGACGTATAGACGTTTTTTAACTCCCCTGTGTCTTCGTGTTCTATAGACTTGGGCGCGTATGACCCCAGTTACTTTTTGCACCCTAAAGCAAAACAAAACCAAAACCAAACCTACCATGAGCTTTTACAAGGTCACAGTTTTCCAGTCGTCTAGTGCTCCTACCGACATTGTGTCCGCCCCGATAGCTGAATGGTCAGTGTGACGGACTGCCGTCCTAAGGGGCCCGGGTTAGATACCCGGCTGGATCGGAGGTTTTCTCCGCTCAGGGACTGGATGTTGTGTTGTCCTAATCATCATCATTTCATCCCCATTGACACGCAAGTCGCCGAAGTGGCGTCAACTCGAAAGACTTGCACCAGGCGAATGGTCTACCCGACGGGAGGCCCTAGCCACACGGCATTTCGATTTCCACGTCGGATGGTATAAACGGTTTTTATTATGTTTAGGGAGTGTGGATTAGAGGGGTAGAAATACTCCACTCTATTCGTACGAAGCAAGCCGACGTAGTCAAATGGTTCAAATGGCTCTGAGCACTATGGGACTCAACATCTATGGTCATCAGTCCCCTAGAACTTAGAACTACTTAAACCTAACTAACCTAAGGACGGCACACAACACCCAGCCATCACGAGGCAGAGAAAATCCCTGACCCCGCCGGGAATCGAACCCGTGAACCCGGTCGTCGGAAGCGAGAACGCTACCGCACGACCACGAGATGCGGGCACCGACATAGTCAGCAGGGAATGGTGCAAAAAATGGTTCAAATGGCTCTGAGCACTATGGGACTTAACATCTGAGGTTATCAGTCCCCTAAAACTTACAACTAGTCAAACGTAACTAACCTAAGGACATCACACACATCCATGCCCGAGGCAGGATTCGAACCTGCAACTGTAGCGGTCGCGCGGTTCCAGGCTGAAGCGCCTAGAATCGCTCGGTCACAGTGGCCGGCCGTAATGGTGCAAGAGACCGAGATGCGTCATAGAGGAGAAGAAGCGAGAAGTATGTGGCGACACCCGTTCAATTTCGGATCAGGAACACTTATTTCAGGAAAAAAAATGATAACAGACAGGAAATTGTCGATGATCGTGCTGTTCACATCACGTCATTTGCCCGGCCAATTTCAAATGTTTTACCGGAGTTGCCTGTGCGTCTGAGAAACCGTGGACGGCCTCCCAAGAACTCCGCAGCATCCGTTTTACTTAATTCTGCCGAGGTCCGCCAACTGGCCCGGATTATTTGAGAGGGCCGTCCGCTGCCGGAAATTAAAGCCCCCCCCCCCCCTCCCTCTCTCTCTTGTGGCCGCTTTGTTTAATACGGCACAGGATTCAAAAGGTCTGAAATCGGCCGCGGCACTTAGAAACTTTTCGCTGGCAAATCGAGGCTAAGGTCCTCCGCAGGGAAAAAATGGACCTCTGCAGGGAAAAAAAAGAGACGTCTGCCTCTAAGACTACCTCCACTTCTGGTCTTCATAAACCATCTTCCGGTAGGTGGCTAAGCTTACTTGTGGCGTCACAATGATTTAACCCCTCGCATGCGCTCGAAACTTCTGTGGTTTTCCTGATATGGGCTTGTCTGGGAACCCCTTGCACCCCTTGTTGTTTTGCGTGGTACTATCACAGCACAGACCTACATTGATGTTTTAAGCACCTTCTTGCTTTCCACCGTCGAAGAGCAATTCGGGGATGGCGATTGCACCTTTCAACACGATCGAGCACCTGTTCATAATGCACGGCCTGTGGCGGAGTGGTTACACGACAATACCATGCCTGACCTGAATCCTACAGAACACCTTTGGGATGTTTTGGAACGCCGACTTCGTGCCAGGCCTCACCGACCGACATCGATACCTCTCCTCAGTGCAGCACTCCGTGAAGAATGGGCTGCGATTCCCCACGAAACCTTCCAGCACCTGACTGAACGTATGCTTGCGAGAGTTGAAGCTGTCATCAAGGCTAAGGTTTGGCCGACACCATACTGAATTCCAGGGGGAGGGAGGGGGGGGGGGTGGGAATTATTGCGCGACTTCTACTGGAACGCACGCTCTCGCTAATTGGTCCTCCGTGACGCAAAACGCCTCTCTTGCAGCATCTGCGACAGGAATTTGACCAGAATATCTCGCACGTATTAAACGAGTCGTTCCCAAACAGGGAGGTAATGTAATGTAATTTGCTCTTCGCTAAAACAAAAGGGCTCAATTCTGTTTGAGGTACGAAACTAAATTACACTCCTGGAAATTGAAATAAGAACACCGTGAATTCATTGTCCCAGGAAGGGGAAACTTTATTGACACATTCCTGGCGTCAGAAACATCACATGATCACACTGACAGAACCACAGGCACATAGACACAGGCAACAGAGCATGCACAATGTCGGCACTAGTACAGTGTATGTCCACCTTTCGCAGCAATGCAGGCTGCTATTCTGCCATGGAGACGATCGTAGAGATGCTGGATGTAGTCCTGTGGAACGGCTTGCCATGCCATTTCCACCTGGCGCCTCAGTTGGACCAGCGTTCGTGCTGGACGTGCAGACCGCGTGAGACGACGCTTCATCCAGTCCCAAACATGCTCAATGGGGGACAGATCCGGAGATCTTGCTGGCCAGGGTAGTTGACTTACACCTTCTAGAGCACGTTGGGTGGCACGGGATACATGCGGACGTGCATTATCCTGTTGGAACAGCAAGTTCCCTTGCCGGTCTAGGAATGGTAGAACGATGGGTTCGATGACGGTTTGGTTGTACCGTGGACTATTCAGTGTCCCCTCGACGATCACCAGTGGTGTACGGCCAGTGTAGGAGATCGCTCCCCACACCATGATGCCGGGTGTTGGCCCTGTGTGCCTCGGCCGTATGCAGTCCTGATTGTGGCGCTCACCTGCACGGCGCCAAACATGCATACGACCATCATTGGCACCAAGGCAGAAGCGACTCTCATCGCTGAAGACGACACGTCTCCATTCGTCCCTCCATTCACGCCTGTCGCGACACCACTGGAGGCGGGCTGCACGATGTTGGGGTGTGAGCGGAAGACGGCCTAACGGTGTGCGGGACCGTAGCCCAGCTTCATGGAGACGGTTGCGAATGGTCCTCGCCGATACCCCAGGAGCAACAGTGTCCCTAATTTGCTGGGAAGTGGCGGTGCGGTCCCCTACGGTACTGCGTAGGATCCTACGGTCTTGGCGTGCATCCGTGCGTCGCTGCGGTCCGGTCCCAGGTCGACGGGCACGTGCACCTTCCGCCGACCACTGGCGACAACATCGATGTACTGTGGAGACCTCACGCCCCACGTGTTGAGCAATTCGGCGGTACGTCCACCCGGCCTCCCGCATGCCCACTATACGCCCTCGCTCAAAGTCCGTCAACTGCACATACGGTTCACGTCCACGCTGTCGCGGCATGCTACCAGTGTTAAAGACTGCGATGGAGCTCCGTATGCCACGGCAAACTGGCTGACACTGACGGCGGCGGTGCACAAATGCTGCGCAGCTAGCGCCATTCGACGGCCAACATCGCGGTTCCTGGTGTGTCCGCTGTGCCGTGCGTGTGATCATTGCTTGTACAGCCCTCTCGCAGTGTCCGGAGCAAGTATGGTGGGTCTGACACACCGGTGTCAATGTGTTCTTTTTTCCATTTCCAGGAGTGTATTTTTAAAAAGTAAGTACTAATATCATCATTTTGTAAAACTGCAATATTGATTACGTAAGTTATCAATAACTACATTTTTTTTTTAAAATGCTAACACTAACGTGTGACTCAATGTGGTGAAGGTTACAGATCGTGAAAGGAATGTTTGAAAAACATTTTCCTCACACACGTTTTGCATCTGTATGAGACATCTCATAATATTAATATGTGAACATCGAAAACTGAAGTAGCGATTTTTAAAATTAATTATACAAGGAGGCTAATGAAACATATAATTCCAAAGGAACTTTTACCGCAGATGGGCAGAAAAGAAAAACTCATGCGCATACGCAGTCATTAGGAGAGGTAAAAGGCAGTAGACGCACACATCTGAAAAGTTTCCCTCTGTCTCTGGCAATGCTACCAACTTTTACCACGCGTAACGATCAAGTGCTATGGCATAAACGACAAACCAAGGTGGGCAGAACAGGAGATTAGGATTGCGGAAAGCGCCAAATAAGGTGTCGTCAGGTTCACTCAAAATTCTAATTTATTGTAATTTAATAACACCTTTAAACCGAAACGGCACATAGCCGAACCTTTAGAACTACGAGTTTCAAGAAGGCAATTATTTTATGGCTGAAGGCCTCCAAACAAGAAATCTTAAAGAAACAAGATAAATCTCAAGTTGCAAAACATGCAGTTAAAATTGAAAATAAAATAATTAACATATACAAACAACTGAAGGCCCACAATGAAATTTTCAAGATTTTAAAATAAATTACCATAACCTTTCAAAGGCAGAAGGCAGATGTTTTTTTTTCCTTTTTGGAATAAGGATTTAAGTGGCTGAAGGTCCACAATTGATTTTCCAAAATTCAAAAATACATAAAGTCGAGTAAAAGCAAGAATTTCTTAAATCATTGGCTGTGACAGATCATAACCAGACAATTATACACCAGTGAGAAGGACAATAAAGAAAACAGCACTCAGAAGCTCTCGTTCACTTAGGTGAGATAGGTGGTGACCCCCAACTACACTTCCGTCAGAAACCAATCAGGGGACAGCAATGGACCCACCGACAAGACGACTTGCTTCTCACCAATCGGTACATCAGAACTCAATCACCAGAAGTTACAAACCTGATTATGCACAATGAAATACGAGGTGCGGCTAGAAAAAAACCGGACTGATGCTGGAAAAAACATTTATTTACAATTATTTACAATTTCATGTTATCTCCTTCAATGTACTCTCCTCCTCGGTCTCTACACCGCTCCATACGAATTTTCCACTGTTCGTAGCAATGCTGCAGATCATTTTCGATAAGTCCATACATTACTTCCGTCGCTTTTTCTTTTACTGCTTCAACAGTCTCAAATCTAGTTCCTTTCAAAGCTGACTTGACTTTAGGGAAAAGAAAAAAGTCACAGGGGGCCAAATCAGGTGAGTAGGGTGGATGATCTAAGATGGGAATGTTGTGCCAAAAACGTCTTCACTGACAACACACTGTGAGCTGGGGCATTGTCTTGGTGAAGGATCCATGACTTTTTTCTCCACAAATCGTTCCGTTTTCTCCGTACTCGCTCACGTAGGGTAGCCAGGACGCTAATGTAGTAATGCTGATTCACTGTTTGTCCCTCTGGTACCCAATCAATGTGCACAATCCCTTTGATGTCAAAAAAAACAATAATCATTGCCTTGAATTTCGATTTTGACATTCGTGCTTTTTTTTGTCGTGGAGAACCAGGAGTTTTCCAATGCATCGATTGGCGTTTAGTTTCGGGATCGTAAGTAAAAAACCACGATTCATCGCAAGTAATAACATTTTGTAAGAAGGTGGGATCACTTTCAATGTTTTCCAGGATGTCAGAACAAATCATTCTTCGGCGTTCCTTCTGTTCAATTGTGAGACACTTTGGAACCATTTTTGAACACACTTTGTTCATGTTGAAAGTTTCATGAAGAATCTGCCTAACACTTTCCTTGTCAACTCCTGTTAACTCAGACACTGCTCTGATTGTTAAACGGCGATCTTGTCGAACAAGTTTACCGATTTTTTCAATGTTTGCATCAGTTTTTGCTGACAATGGTCTGCCAGTGCGAGTGTCATCACTGGTGTCTTCGCGGCCATCTTTAAATCGTTTAAACCACTCAAACACTTGTGTTCGCGATAAACAATCATCGCCGTACACTTGTTGTAACATTACAAACGTTTCACTTGCAGATTTTCCTAGTTTGAAACAAAATTTGATGTTAACACGCTGTTCTTTCTGTACACTCAGCATTTTCCGACGCACAGACAAAACGTCAACTACTTAAAACAGACGCCACGGCAGACTGAGTGCAGGAGGCAGATGAAACTCGAGCAGTAGGCGGAGCGAGAGTCACGTGACAGGCCACGCGACTTTCAGCCTTATTGCATTCGTTTTATTGTTTCACCAGTACTAGTCCGGTTTTTTTCTAGCCACACCTCGTAAGTATTAGCCGTCCGGACTAAGGCGCTGCAGTCATGGACTGTGCAGCTCGTCCCAGCGAAGGTTCGAGTCCTCCCACGGGCATCGGTGTGTGTGTTTGTCCTTAGGATAATTTAGGTTAAGTAGTGTGTAAGCTTAAGGACTGATGACCTTAGCAGTTAAGTCCCATAAAATTTCAGAAACATCTGAACATTTTTTTATTAGCTGTCAAAACTACACACCATGTTGGACAGCGACAACAGGTGAGGAAAGGACACTGCCCGAAATTACGTTAGTGGCCAGGTGAGGTAACTGTAACACTAACAGCCACAAGCCAGAAAATTGCGCTGGTACAGTAGAATTTGAAATACGATGATATAGTTAACTTCACCGAACAGGAACAGTGCCTGAATTTACGTCAGTGGCCAGGGCAGGTAACCAAAACACTAATGGCCACAAGGCAGAAAATTTCTTCGTGCACATGAATTGTAGTCAACCAATATACACTCCTGGAAATGGAAAAAAGAACACATTGACACCGGTGTGTCAGACCCACCATACTTGCTCCGGACACTACGAGAGGGCTGTACAAGCAATGATCACACGCACAGCACAGCGGACACACCAGGAACCGCGGTGTTGGCCGTCGAATGGCGCTAGCTGCGCAGCATTTGTGCACCGCCGCCGTCAGTGTCAGCCAGTTTGCCGTGGCATACGGAGCTCCATCGCAGTCTTTAACACTGGTAGCATGCCGCGACAGCGTGGACGTGAACCGTATGTGCAGTTGACGGACTTTGAGCGAGGGCGTATAGTGGGCATGCGGGAGGCCGGGTGGACGTACCGCCGAATTGCTCAACACGTGGGGCGTGAGGTCTCCACAGTACATCGATGTTGTCGCCAGTGGTCGGCGGAAGGTGCACGTGCCCGTCGACCTGGGACCGGACCGCAGCGACGCACGGATGCACGCCAAGACCGTAGGATCCTACGCAGTGCCGTAGGGGACCGCACCGCCACTTCCCAGCAAATTAGGGACACTGTTGCTCCTGGGGTATCGGCGAGGACCATTCGCAACCGTCTCCATGAAGCTGGGCTACGGTCCCGCACACCGTTAGGCCGTCTTCCGCTCGCGCCCCAACATCGTGCAGCCCGCCTCCAGTGATGTCGCGACAGGCGTGAATGGAGGGACGAATGGAGACGTGTCGTCTTCAGCGATGAGAGTCGCTTCTGCCTTGGTGCCAATGATGGTCGTATGCGTGTTTGGCGCCGTGCAGGTGAGCGCCACAATCAGGACTGCATACGGCCGAGGCACACAGGGCCAACACCCGGCATCATGGTGTGGGGAGCGATCTCCTACACTGGCCGTACACCACTGGTGATCGTCGAGGGGACACTGAATAGTGCACGGTACATCCAAACCGTCATCGAACCCATCGTTCTACCATTCCTAGACCGGCAAGGGAACTTGCTATTCCAACAGGACAATGCACGTCCGCATGTATCCCGTGCCACCCAACGTGCTCTAGAAGGTGTTAAGTCAACTACCCTGGCCAGCAAGATCTCCGGATCTGTCCCCCATTGAGCATGTTTGGGACTGGATGAAGCGTCGTCTCACGCGGTCTGCACGTCCAGCACGAACGCTGGTCCAACTGAGGCGCCAGGTGGAAATGGCATGGCAAGCCGTTCCACAGGACTACATCCAGCATCTCTACGATCGTCTCCATGGGAGAATAGCAGCCTGCATTGCTGCGGAAGGTGGATATACACTGTACTAGTGCCGACATTGTGCATGCTCTGTTGCCTGTGTCTATGTGCCTGGGGTTCTGTCAGTGTGATCATGTGATGTATCTGACCCCAGGAATGTGTCAATAAAGTTTCCCCTTCCTGGGACAATGAATTCACGGTGTTCTTATTTCAATTTCCATGAGTGTAGTTAATTCCACGGTATGGCGGCTACATTTCAGTAATACAAACACTGTGATACTTAAAGGTAAACCTCCCCAAGAGCGAACCACCGAAACGAACCACACAACATGAATGGACGTGGCTTGGGTAGTTAAAACCACTACTCGGCTTTGACGTCCTGGGTCGGTGAACCACGAAGCTCGTAGCCATCGGGCAGCTCCACACACGCTCCGACACTGCGCAGGGACCGCCAGCGGACCCAGCCGACTGCACCGCACGGAGGTAACTTCCCTGGTCCGCACCAACCGACCGACTCACCCCTAGCCAGAAAGTATATGCACAAAACCAAAGATGGTATACGGTGCAAATATCGACACACATCGCTGCTGCCACACGTGGAAGGAAGAAGAACCAACGTAACCGCAACAAGGGCGGGAAACCAAACACAGATAGACAGCGAAGGTCATGAAAACGCATTGTTGGGAGTGAGCACAGCTCAACAACGTTTCGTGTTGTTGCATTATAGGAACGTTCGTGTTTAAGTGTTGCGGATGGTGCAGTAACATTTGTACACTGGACAGCTAAAATCCCGCTACGTCGTTGATGTTGTCAACAGTCGAAAACGAAACGTAGCAACGAAGCCGTGGGGCACAACAAACGTTGTTTATTAGCGTCGTTTTTTTCACTTACTTTGGTCTAAGGGTAAACGGAAGTAACTCTGTGTTCATTTGACACCGTCATCACAAAATTTATTGTGTTCCTAATTTTCACTATCTTCGTTTTGAGTAGCTACAACGTCCCTTGTTATAAGTAAACTATATTTCTTTTAGGCTACGCCTCTAAGAAGAAGATTAACGGGTCGATCGGAAAGGCGAGCATCTAGAGAGAGACAATTTTCGTGTAGAAAAAGCAATAGGGATAAGGCAAATACTGATAACGATATTTCTATCGTCGTTCTGAAAGATACATATAAATGTGCACTGGATATAATTCCAAACACTTTTCAGACCTGTAATTGGGGTTTGATGACTTTACAGTGCACATTTTGCGAGGTAACTACGCAATACAACGGCATTCACATAATGTTGTCGTAAGGGTGAAGCTAATTTGCCGCCTTTAACGAAAGTTAATTTTTCAACGCAGTGTATCAAAGACTCCCGTCAAATGATCGAACAGTTAAAGAGAGATCAAAGAATTACTTCAAGAATACACGTAGCTACAGTGCACCATATGCCACGGTTCAGTTCTGCGGCTAAAATTTCAGACCGTTTTTTAGATACTGTAGTGGGACGCGAAATTGAAGCGTCACCCATACACCAGTGATAGCCCACTTTGCAGGTGAATATAAGTTTAATTTAGTGTTTTGTTTATGTATTTTGTAATATTTGTAATGGTTGTGAATTATCTAAAGTTTTGTATTTATTTTTATGTTTCATGTACGGAGAGGGCGGCGCAACGAACGGAAACAGCATCTTCACTGCCGGGGGCAGAGAGAAAATTTCTGACCACTATACGTCGCGGGTCGACAGCCAAAGAGCAACAGAAGATCCTGAAACCAAGTTGTTGCGTCGTGTTTCTAAAAACTGAAAAAATAAGAATTTGTAATGTTTCTACAATAATGACGTCATAGAAAGTTTAATCATCTTGTAAATGTTCAGTCCTATCTTGTCAAGGCTCATGTTCACGTCTATATGTAGTATATATGCAGATAATAAACTAGTGTATACTACAAAAGTTTAAATACGTGTTCCGAGAATTCATTTATGAAGAATTATATTAAGGAAGAAGTATTACTGATTTATTTGACAAAATTATTAATTTTTGACAACTTTCATCGCGAGTTCGAGTCTTAAAAGTTTATTCAATGTGGTTTTAATATTTATTAAAGCGGATAACTTGCATTAATATAATTTCTGAGAAGAAACAAACGACATCTAAATTGAAAAAAGTTTGCCCAAACCAATTGGACTAAGTAACGTAATTCTGCGCATACGACTCAAATGATGATGTTTAAATTACAGTTTCGTTCAAGAACCATTCAGAGACAACTTTAAAAAGAATTTAAATAATTTTGAAGTGTTTTGTAACTGAAGTAGGTGACGAAGTCTGCACATGGTCATATGTCAAAAGAAAATCATTTACACAAAACTTACGTCGTTACACAACAATACATGATGTTTGCTCACAGATGAGGTCCAATGGGTCTAATTTCCACCACAGGCGGTACTAGTGTGCTTAAATATCTCGCGGAAACATCTTCTCCGAGCTGTAAGCAGCTATCGCAATAGGGCAGAAATTTTGTTTTAAAATATTTCATCGAGACCGCTGAGCTGGTGCGTTTCTGGTGCCAGTTTCTATCGATCGTCATTTTGATCTCTGAGTCGACTTCGATGCTTATTTGTCTTCTGCTCGTCTCATCTTTGGCGGCGCGGATTTAACGGCAGCGCGTGCGCTCTGCTGGGGAGGAGTGTAGGGATCGGCGGTGAGCGAGAGTCAAATGGGACTGTGTACGTAGGCAGGGCGGCGAGAGGACGAGTCGGACAACGGGGGAGCGGGGCCAGCGGCTACTGCGGCGTGTTGAGTCGATTTTTAACTGACAGGAAAAAGATGCTGTGATAGGCAAATGATTAGATTTTCAGAGCATTCATACAAGGTTGGCGCTGGTGGCGACAGTTACAACGTGCTGGCATGAGGAAAGTTTCCAACCGATTTCTCATACACAAACAGCAGTTGACCGACGTTCTGGGTGAAACGTTGTTGTGATGCCTCGTGTAACGAGGAGAAATGCGTACCACCACGTTTCCGACTTTGATAAAGGTCGGATTGTAGCCTATCGCGATTGCGGGTTATCGTATCGCGACATTGCTGCTCGCGTTGGTCGAGATCCAATGACTGTTAGCAGAATATGGAATCGGTGGGTTCAGGAGGGTAATACGGAACGCCGTGCTAGATCCCAACAGCCTCGTATCACTAGCAGTCGAGATGACAGGCATCTTATCCGCATGGCTGTAACGTATCGTGCAGCCACGTCCCGATCCCTGAGTCAACAGATGGGGACGTTTGCAAGACAACAACCATCTGCACGAACAGTTCGACGACGTTTGCAGCAGCATGGACTATCAGCTCGGAGACCATTGCTGCGCTTACCCTTGACGCTGCATCACAGACAGGAGCGCCTTCGATGGTGTACTCAACAACGAACCTGGCTGCACGAATGGCAAAACGTCATTTTTTCGGATGAATCCAGGTTCTGTTTACAGCATGAAGATGGTCGCATCCATGTTTTTGGCGACATCGCGGTGAACGCACATTGGAAGGGTGTATTCGTCATTACCATACAGGCGTATCTCCTGGCGTGATGGTATGGGGTGCCACTGATTACACGTCTCGGTCACCTCTTGCTCGCATTGATGGCACTTTGAACGGTGGACGTTACATTTCAGATGTGTTACGACCCGCGGCTCTACCCTTCATTCGATCCCTGCGAAACCCTACATTTCACCAGGATAATGCACGACCGCATGTTGCAGATCCTGTACAGGCCTTTGTGGATACAGAAAATGTTCGACTGCTGCCTTGGCCAGCACATTCTCCAGCTCCCTCTCCAATTGAAAACGTCTGGTCAATGGCGGCCGAACAACTGGCTCGTCACAGTACGCCAGTCAGTACTCTTGATGAACTGTGGTATCGTGTTGAAGCTGCACGGACAGCTGTACCTGTACACGCCATCCAAGTTCTGTTTGACTCAATTCCCAGGCCTAACAAGGCCATTATTGCGGCCAGAGGTGGTTGTTCTGGGTACTGATTTCTCAGGATCTATGCACCGAAATTGCGCGAAAATGTAATCACATGTCACTTCTAGTATAATATATTTGTCCAATGAATACCCCCGTTTATCATCTCCATTTCTTCTTGGTGTAGCAATTTTAATGGCCAGTAGTGTATTTCATTTGGTAGTTTGGCGCGTAAATGTGCGCCGAGGTAATTCTTGTCATCTTAACTTTAGGGCATGATTTTTAGCGAACTTATTAACCAAAGTTTAAGGGTTGGCACCGGCCAAGTATCTCACGGAGGCTAATTAGTTTCTATTCAGTTGTATTGATCACGTGTTCTCTAGATAAGATTGTGTAGTTTACGTCTCAGAATGTTGTCTGCCGTTGATGTGTGTTGTGTTACAGATAATTGGCAGCGGTCAACGCGAGCATACTGAGAGCGGAGCACCACGCGGGCAGAGAGATATTTAAGGCCCTGTCCTCTCCTTTACATCTGGGGTTATGTTGTCACTGTTGCGTGATTCCATCTATCCAGTGGAGAATTATAGCATCCCAAGTTCAATTTCAGTGCAAATTTGAGTACATTTCTATGCCATTTTCTGTCTCGTGGATCTCTCGTATTCATTTGAATCCTTGGTCTGCTCGCGTCTATTGCTAATTCACACGCAATATTGAAGCAACCTCTTTTTACATCTACATCTACATCTACATTGATACTCCGCAAGCCACCCAACGGTGTGTGGCGGAGGGCACTTTACGTGCCACTGTCATTACCTCCCTTTCCTGTTCCAGTCGCGTATGGTTCGCGGGAAGAACGACTGTCTGAAAGCCTCCGTGCGCGCTCTAATCTCTCTAATTTTACATTCGTGATCTCCTCGGGAGGTATAAGTAGGGGGAAGCAATATATTCGATACCTCATCCAGAAACGCACCCTCTCGAAACCTGGCGAGCAAGCTACACCGCGATGCAGAGCGCCTCTCTTGCAGAGTCTGCCACTTGAGTTTATTAAACATCTCCGTAACGCTATCACGGTTACCAAATAACCCGGTGACGAAACGCGCCGCTCTTCTTTGGATCTTCTCTATCTCCTCCGTCAACCCGACCTGGTACGGATCCCACACTGATGAGCAATACTCAAGTATAGGTCGAACGAGTGTTTTGTAAGCCACCTCCTTTGTTGATGGACTACATTTTCTAAGCACTCTCCCAATGAATCTCAACCTGGTACCCGCCTTACCAACAATTAATTTTATATGATCATTCCACTTCAAATCGTTCCGTACGCACACTCCCAGATATTTTACAGAAGTAACTGCTACCAGTGTTTGTCCCGCTATCATATAATCATACAATAAAGGATCCTTCTTTCTATGTATTCGCAATACATTACATTTGTCTATGTTAAGGGTCAGTTGCCACTCCCTGCACCAAGTGCCTATCCGCTGCAGATCTTCCTGTATTTCGCTACAATTTTCTAATGCAGCAACTTCTCTGTATACTACAGCATCATCCGCGAAAAGCCGCATGGAACTTCCGACACTATCTACTAGGTCATTTATATATATTGTGAAAAGCAATGGTCCCATAACACTCCCCTGTGGCACGCCAGAGGTTACTTTAACGTCTGTAGACGTCTCTCCATTGATAACAACATGCTGTGTTCTGTTTGCTAAAAACTCTTCAATCCAGCCACACAGCTGGTCTGATATTCCGTAGGCTCTTACTTTGTTTATCAGGCGACAGTGCGGAACTGTATCGAACGCCTTCCGGAGGTCAAGAAAAATAGCATCTACCTGGGAGCCTGTATCTAATATTTTCTGGGTCTCATGAACAAATAAGGCGAGTTGGGTCTCACACGATCGCTGTTTCCGGAATCCATGTTGATTCCTACATAGTAGATTCTGGGTTTCCAGAAATGACATGATACGCGAGCAAAAAACATGATCTAAAATTCTACAAGAGATCGACGTCAGAGATATAGGTCTATAGTTTTGCGCATCTGCTCGACGACCCTTCTTGAAGACTGGGACTATCTGTGCTCTTTTCCAATCATTTGGAACCCTCCGTTCCTCTAGAGACTTGCGGTACACGGCTGTTAGAAGGGGGGCAAGTTCTTTCGCGTACTCTGTGTAGAATCGAATTGGTATCCCGTCAGGTCCAGTGGACTTTCCTCTATTGAGTGATTCCAGTTGCTTTTCTATTCCTTGGACACTTATTTCGATGTCAGCCATTTTTTCGTTTGTGCGAGGATTTAGAGAAGGAACTGCAGTGCGGTCTTCCTCTGTGAAACAGCTTTGGAAAAAGGTGTTTAGTATTTCAGCTTTACGCGTGTCATCCTCTGTTTCAATGCCATCATCATCCCGTAGTGTCTGGATATGCTGTTTCGAGCCACTTACTGATTTAACGTAAGACCAGAACTTCCTAGGATTTTCTGTCAAGTCGGTACATAGAATTTTACTTTCGAATTCAATGAACGCTTCACGCATAGCCCTCCTTACGCTAACTTTGACATCGTTTAGCTTCTGTTTGTCTGAGAGGTTTTGGCTGCGCTTAAACTTGGAGTGGAGCTCTCTTTGCTTTCGCAGTAGTTTCCTAACTTTGTTGTTGTACCACGGTGGATTTTTCCCGTCCCTCACAGTTTTACTCGGCACGTACCTGTCTAAAACGCATTTTACGATTGCCTTGAACTTTTTCCATAAACACTCAACATTTTAGGGGTATTGTCATATGGGCATGTTTTAGTTGTAATCATTCTAAGAATATTGTTGATTAATCAACTGAGTAAGTAAACTTGAAGCACCTCCTTAGTGGTTTTAGTCATTTGTATACAGTTTTGTTTAGGAAAGTTGGCTAGCCAAACCTTAAAAGATCTGTGTTCTTACCCTTAATCTGTTCATTACCTGACTTGAAGTAATGAGAGTTCTGATGGGAATCGCATGGACATTTGTAGTATTTAGGTAAAACTTTACGTGAGTATATTCACCTAGTCATATTCAAATTTCAACTTTTATGGGTCTTGTTCCGATTACAGAAATTTGTTATTTGTCCAAGTAAAGCAGTCTCCTGTATCATTGTGATTGTGATTTTATAATGCTTTTCATTGTAATAAAATGTGTAGCATCTACAACCGAATACTACTATGATTTTGATGTGTCACTACCATTACCACATTTCAACCGCAAATATTCTCCACGAGAAATATTCTCAAAAATTAGTAATTGCTTATTCGTTTCGCAGCAATAGGCAAATTGATTGTTAGGACATCATAATAGCAACTATGTTATCACTGGTGCCCAGCTGTACCACCTCGTATTAGGGCCTTTCAAATAAATACTAGACAGACAGAAACAGAGTAAACAGTTTATCATTTCAAAAATAATCGCCACCCAACAGTTAATACATTTATCGCACTATGAGACAAGGTGGTCAGTGCTCTCATGGAAGAATATTTGACGGCCACGAACGTCTTTCTCCAGGGCTCCAAAAAATATGGAAATCGCTTGGGGACCGCACGGAGGGTGTGTAAGGGTTCCCAGCAAAATTTCTGTCGAAACAATCTTGAGAACTTGTGGGTGGGCCTACATTCTGCATTTATAGCGACGACTTTCGAAAACTGAGCAATTTACTTACTTTTTTCCGTTTGTCTTGAGTCATTTACATCTGCCTGGTTTATTGTTTTTATTAGTGGCAGTGGTAAGACATAAAGCATTGAATATCTTCCAGATTCTGCCAGTTCAGAGGTCGGGAGTCGAGAAGTCAAATGATTTACATACAGTAAGTACGGAGCACAGATTTTAATTTGGCTGATTTTAAGTGGGTGTGGGCGGTCTGCTTTTGTTTTCTGAGCAGCAGTTGTGTGTGGGTGGCGCTGGCGGCGCTTCATCGTTCCGTAAGATCAAGCTTGTTACAAATAAGCGCTACCAACTGCCTCACTACTTCGTAGTAAACAAACAACACGTACAAAAACTAAATACCTTTTACCTTTCTTTATTTTAAAACCGAAACTCTTCAAATCAAATTATTTTTAACGCGTTTTAATGACGTCGCTCTCTCGCCTGTTTGTCTGTTCGGTACAAATTTTTCGTTTGATTTTAAACTAACTTCTCTTTGGACTTTCGACATGGCACAGAACTGAAAATGCAGTAATAACCCACTCTCCTGTGACAATCGTTTCCTAATGAGCTGGCTCAGAGCTGAACGGCAACGCAATACTAATTAGCTTCCTTGTCTGGTGTGTGACGAAGGGTACTTTCTGCACCACTTTCATTTCCACGTTTTCCTGTTTCGGTAGTGAGCGCCCAGTGGGAAGATGAGGTATTGGAGGTACGCTCCGAGCGCTGTTACGTCCTTACCTTCCCGATTTTTCTGCGGGTTGTACGAAGGAGGAAGCAATTCACTGGATGACTCTGGCAAAGGTAAACTGAAATAAACCTGAGATTTACCACATGTCGCTCTTGTAACCTCATCAAAACGATTGAAATCGATTGAAAAATTTCACATACTCACAGGGATAAAAAGCAGAAAATAATTGTTACAATAAGAATCAATTTCATTTTTAATACACTGTATTTTTAAATCGGACTAAATTGTATGAAATAATTTCACCTAGCCCCATAATACCTGTAACCCCCTACAAGTAGTCCTGCAAATCTGTGATTGTGAATTTTTAATAGCTACGACAGTACTCGTAAGTCATAAAGGCGAAAAACATTCATGCATGAGTAGTTCACATTGTCAGAGTATATTTTGTCCTGACATGACAAGACTCAATATAATTTTTTCTTTCTTTTGTTCTTTGTTCCAGCGATTTTGAAGTGCAGTGGGAATGAGCTATGAATGAATATCCTAAAACACATACATCAAAAAAAGTTGTGCATCACCCCAGTTCCCAGGAATCCTGAAGATAGACGTTGACTGTGGACATTTTATCACAGACACGGTCTTTTGACTGTTCAGAGATGTCACTAAACCCACCCAAAGATGTTACTAGATATGTTTTGTTGGTTCTCGCCCACTTAACTCAATTCTGCATTTTCTAAGTAACGCAACAGATTTTTTTTAAAATTCAGAATATTTAATTAACTCAACCGATTTTAGAGCTTCAGATAAATACCTAATTTTTTCAGTAACTCAACCGATTTTAACTAATTATTTCATTGCCCTCAATAAATGACTGATTTCTAACTTCATCATTTCATTTACAACATGATTGTAAGAAAAAAATTTAATGATTAATTTTTCCTAAGTGATTTTAAGAAAATAAAATGAATTAGTTAACCAAAGTAAATTATGTTAAAAAATTTACAGTTTTAACATAAGAAATAAATAAAATAATTAACTAATGAAGCTAAATTACATTAAACATTTTACATTCTGAATGCAAGAAAATAAATTTAATGACATATTTCCCTATGTGATCGTAAGAAAATAAATATAATATTACATGTTATAGGTTGTAAAATCGCTGATACCCTGAAAATCTTCATTAAGAAAGCATAAAATAAATTAGTTAACAAAGGTAAATCATATTAAAAATTCCCATCCTAAATTCTATACTGCATTTTCTAATTAAAACTGAATATTTAAAATTCAGTGTATTAAATTAACTCAACCGATTTCTAAGGTTTAGCTAAATACCAGATTTTCCAATAACCATCCATTTTTACTAACTACCTGCATTTTCTAACTCAACTTATTTTTAAAAATTCAGTGTATTTTAATAACTCAACCGATTTATAAGCTTCTGTTAAACACATAATTTTTTCAATAACTCTATCATATTTAACTAATTACTTCGATACTGCGTTTTCCAATTAACTCAAATGATTTTTTAAAATTCAGCATATTTTAGTAAGTCGACCGATTTCTAAGCTTTGGCTAAATACCAAATTTTACTAAGAACTCTATCGATTTTAAGTGATTACCCCATTATCCTCAATAACCAACTGATTTCTGAGTTCATTATTTCATTAACAACAAGATCATAAGAAAATAAAGTTAATGAATCATTTATCTCAGTGATCGAATAAAATTAAAAAAGTGAATATCAAAATTCATCAATTTTTTCTTCTTTTTTTTAATTCTGACCATAAGAAATTAAATTTAATATAATAATTTTATAAAGTGAATGTCAAAATTCATCCATATTTTCTTCATTTTTTAAGCATAATCTTCAGAAATTAAAAATAATATTAGTTTCTTATAAAGTGAATGTCAAAATTCATCCATTTATTCTTTATTTTTTAAATGTGATTGTAAGAAATTAAATTTACTATTTTCTTTATAAAGTGAATGTCAAAATTCATCAATTTTTTCTTTATTTTTTAAATGTGATCATAAGAAATTAAATTTACATTATTTTTTTTATAAGGGGAACGTCAAAAGCCTCCACTTTTTCTTCATTTTTTAAACGTGATCGTAATAAATTAAATTTAATATTATTTTTTTTATAAAGAGAATGTCTAAATACATCAATTTTTTCTTTATTTTTTTAAATGTGCTCATAAGAAAATAAATTGTATTAGTTAACGAAGATAAAGTATCCACTCTTAGTTTTTACTTTCCGAAAATACTGTAAAAAATTACAATTTTGGTAGAACCATTCAATCCTACCTAAACACATACAGCAAAAATAAAGTGACTTTGATTATTGATAAAAAAAATTATCCATGTTTTAAAGCAAAAAATATCTCTAAGGTATTAGTGTATAGTCACTGATAAAGCTATTAGAATTAATGTTGATAATGAAGATAAAGTAAAATATGACAGTTTCAAACCCCTCCTTGCCTTAATGTAATTCAGTCTGGCTAACTAGAAGTTAATTTTCTTGCTTGTTGATGCCGGTGAAATGCGCTTTTCCTGTCTTGTTGGGATTTTACGTATTTTTGATGTTTGTTGGTTGTGATTTTCGATGTGTATGTGTGGTTAATTGACTAGTATGTTTTTATTCACGACAGATGGTTTCGTTTTATTATAACATTTTGGTTGTTTTCGCTATTATGTATTTCACCACCTACGTTACGCAAGATTCTCGCGCATTACACTAGTGCCCTCTCTTGTTAGATGTTCCATAGCGCAAGTTTTATCTGTTTGACACTAGGACACATGTAAATTGGTTCTATATTTTCTATTTTTAAATGGCCTGATACGTTTCATTTATTATGACAGAAAGTTTGAATTAACACAACTTTTAATAATTTTTGATGCGCTTATGTATATATTCATGGATTTTAATATGCGCGAGTGTCTGGCACATACAAGTGCCCTCTCTCGGCGAAACCATCTGCCCTAGTGCTTTCACACTCTTGTCTCGATAGTTCATAGGCGAGGTAATGGTGCTAAACTGTTCGCTTTGGCGCTGTGCCCATAGTCATGTTGTACTAATGGAGAAGATGTCTCAATTATTGACAACGCCTTTGGCACAATTGTTTTATTAATCTCCATTACATGATGTAATTTCAGTAAGTAACTAAAGATTTTGTGCCTGTATTACTTTGGTAATTTCACTGTTACATAAGCTTTTGTATCTCACTTCCAATGCTATGGCTTTTCTAATGAAAGTGTCTTCCTGTTCAGGATTTTTTTACTTCTGATGAAGGTATATTTATATGTACCGAAACCTTGGTCAAGAAATTTTAATAAATTTTTATCCTGCAACTGTTTTTGGCTGTCATCCTTTATCGTGGAAAATATGAAGGTATTATAAATCCAGCCCCCAAAGCGGTTTTGAAAGGTAATGAAAAACTTCAATATTAATGAATGAATCTGGATTATAATCTTTAATTTTAAAATAAAAAAGAGAATCAAATCAATTTAAAAGATGAATTACTCATGAAGTTTTACTATCAATCAGAAAACATGGAGAATATAAAATTGAAACTTTTTACAAAGATCAAATAAAGCACTAAGATAATTGTATACAAAAACTACAAGCATTGAATAAATTAAACACAGAAATAATTAAAGTAGAACACAATAGGATTAAAATAAAAAACAATTAAAAGTGAACATCAAGAAGATAAAAAAATAGAAAATGTAAAAAATGGACGAATATGAACAAAAATAACAATTAAAAATTGTAATCGACGTGAAGGTCTAGAAGAAGGGTTAGAACTAATTATTTCCAACATTACAATCGAAAATTATTGTGGAAAAAATAGATATAATCTTAAATTCGAGAATATACCAGATTGTTATTGTTCCAATTATTGGATGGAAGAAGAAATTAGAAATCAAAATATAGATCTAAATTACAAAATTAATATTAAACTCGATAAAATTAAAACAACACCAAATAGGAATAAAGATAGGCCTGTATATGTCGTTTAATATACTTTAATTGTTTCGAATTGATCTGGAATAACTATATTATTCTGTTCAATAAAGTCTAACATTAATGGCGGATATTTCTTAATTAAGTCCAACTAAGCTAGCTATACATTTGCGAATGTAATAATCTGCAAAAATATAATGAGGACGAATTAAATTTCCATCTTCTGCACAATAAATGTGGAAAACGTCATATCCTAAATAACTAAACAATAACAGAAACCATTCCTTTTTCTATAGTCTCTTTAGTTTTGTAAATGAATACATCTGTTTCCCAAGGTGCAACTTCTTTAGGAATAATTAATTTCTCCATGTAATCTAATTAAATTTATTTATAATTTACTAAAAATGTGTAGTAGCAAATGGAAGAAGACAGAAACGCTAAAATTACAGATGTATTTTTGAAGAATAAAACGCATTACCAAGATATCCGAGCAAAAATTAAATAGTTTGTTAGATGAAGAATACCAAATAGAATGTTTGGATTTAGTTTTACTTAAAAATAGTTGCGCAAAAACTACAGTTTACGACAAGGAAAAGGATGCTTTTGTAGAATTTAAGCATTTAAATAAACATAGTAGAAACAAGTATATAAAAAATATTCTTAAAGCAATTGACAAATGTTACTTGGTAGAAAATGATTTGGATTCTAATGAAGAAAGCAAAAAAGATATCGATGAAAATTATAAAGAACCATTAACACAGAAAGAAGTCGTAGAAGAGCACAATGGTGGACGAATTTACAGAAGAAGGATTTAATTTTTGTGTATTTTTAGGTAGCCCTGTTTTGGCACTACCAAAGTTTTTCATATATTTTACAATAGTTTAGGTAGTCTTAAAATGGGACTACTATTTTTTATTTTTGTTCTGATTATTTGTAGGGAAAAGGAGATGCGAGATAAAAATAGTTCAGCAAATTCAAACCTCTGCAATTTAAAGGAAAACGAAGATAAATTAATTAAACTTTGAATGTTGATCAATTAATTTTGAAATGACAATAAAACATCCAAACAAACGTTAAACAAACGTTAAACAAAAGTTCGACATGAAAATTTATGTTAATGTTTAAGTTTGGTTTAACATTCGTAAACAAACCTAAACAAGCGTAAACAAACGTTAACGAACATTAGCAAACACAAAAATTAAATCCTGCTTCTTTAAACTCGCCCAACATTGTGCTCTTTTACAACTTCTTCACGTGTAATTGGTTCTTTATAATATTTATCGGTATCTTTTTTCGTTATAATCCGAATCGTTTTCTTCCATGTAACATTTGTTAATTGCTTTAAGAATCTATGTTTATTTAAATCTTTTAATTTTAGAAAAGCATCCTTTTCCTTGTCATAAACTGTAAATTTCTGCACAACCGGTTTTAAGTAAACTAAATCCAAACATTCTATTTGGTATTCTTCATCTAACAAATTATTTAATTTTTGCTCAGATATCTTGGTAATGCATTTTATTCTTCAAAAATACATCTGTAATTTTAGCGTTTCTGTCTTCTTCCATTTGCTACTACACATTTTTAGTAAGTTATAAATAAATTTAATTAGATTAAATGGAGAAATTAATTATTCCTAAAGATGTTGCACCTTGGGTAACAGATGTATTCGTTTACAAAACTAAAGACACTATAGAAAAAGGAATGGTTTCTGTTATTGTTTAGTTATTTAGGATATGACGTTTTCCACATTTATTGTGCAGAAGATGGAAATTTAATTCGTCCTCGTTATATTTTTGGAAATTATTACAGCCGGCCAGTGTGGCCATGCGGTTAAAGGCGCTTCAGTCTGGAACCATGTGACCGCTACGGTCGCAGGTTCGAATCCTGCCTCGGCCATGGATGTGTGTGATGTCCTTAGGTTAGTTAGGTTTAAGTAGTTCTAAGTTCTAGGGGATTTATGACCACAGCAGTTGAGTCCGATAGTGCTCAGAGCCATTTGAAATTATTACATTCGCAAATGTATAGCAAGTTTAGTTGGACTTAATTAAGAAATATCCATCATTAATGTTAGACTTTTTTAAACAGAATAATATATAATCGGAAGGAGAAACAGCCTTGGTCGTATTTTTTTGTTTTATTATCTGCAAAATCGATTTTTGGTCACTTAGTGACCATCCTCAGTGCTGCAAGATACAATTAAAATTGTTAGGCACTGGTATTAACAATTTTAATTGTGTCTTACAGCACTGAGGATGGTCATTAAGTGACCAAAAATCGATGTTGCGGATAATAAATCAATAAATTCGACCAAGACTGTTTCTCCTTCCAATTATATCCATTATCTGGTCGTGGTGCACAGAACACTCCATGGAGTCGCCAATCAACAGAATAATATAGTTATTCCAGATAAATTCGAAACAATTAAAGTAGATTAAACGACATATATAGGCCTGTCTTTATTCCTATTTGGCGTTGTTTTAATTTTATCGAGTTTAATATTAATTTTGTAATTTAGATCTAAATTTTGATTTCTGATTTCTTCTTCCATCCAATAACTGGAACAATAACAATCTGGCATATTCACGAATTTAAGAGTATATCTATCTTTTCCACAATAATTTTCGAATGATTTGTTGGAAACAATTAGTTCTAACCCTTCTTCTAGATCTTCACGTCATTTAAAATTTTTAATTGGTATTTTTCTTAATATTCATCCAATTTTTACATTTTCAATTATTTTTTATCTTCTTCACGTTCACTTTTTAATTCTATCATTTTTTATTTTAATTCTATCATGTTTTACTTTAATTATTTCTGTGTTTAATTTATTCAATGCTTGTAGTTTTTGTATACAATTATCTTTATGTTTTATTTGATCTTTGTAAAAAGTTTCAATTTTATATTCTGTATATTTTTTAATTGATGGTAAAACTTCATGAGGAACCTATCGTTTAAACTGTTTTGCTTCTTCTTATTTTGATTTTAAAATTAAAAAATATAATCCAGACTCATTAATTAATATTGAAGATTTTTCATTACCTCTCAACACTGTTTTGGAGGCTGGATTTAAAATATCTTCATATTTTACTTTATCTTCATTATCAACATTATTTCTCACAGCTTTAATAGCAGATTTTAGCAACATCTTTTGCTTTAAACCATTGATTATTTATTTTTATCAATAATCAAAATTAGTTGCTTATTGTTGTATATATTTAGGTAGCACTGAAATGATGCTATCATAATTCTCATAATTTCTTACAGTATTTTTGGAAAGTAAAAACTAAGAGTGAATAATTTATCTTTCTTGACTAATTGATTTCATTTGTTTTCTTATGAGCACATTTAAAAAATGAAGAAAAAATGGATGAATTTTGAGATTTTATTTATAAAAAAATAGTATTAAATTTAATTTCTTATGATCATGTTTAAAAAATGAAGAAAAGATGCATGAATTTTGACATTCATTTTATAAAGAAATTATATTAAATTTAATCTCTTACGATAATGTTTAAAAAGTAAGAAAAAGTGGATGCATTTTGACATTCATTTTATAAAAAAAGACGTGTAAAGCATTTGTGTGAGGGACCGATGGCCTTTAAAGTCTGGTCCCTTCAACCCCACAATACCACCCAACCATTTTTGTGACTTCTGGAGAGCTTGATGACTAATGATTAACCCTTCACTACTCTAGTGAAACGCCCCTACAGTAATCCTTTAGTGTGGTTTCGGAGTACCCCAATAATTTAAACGAAACTGTAGTTTAAAGAAATTTTATTTTGAATTGCACTTTTATCGCTGAATATTATAAACATTTATATTCATTTGAGATATGATAACAAGCAATTTTGGCACACTGAATATATGTGATCGGGACAAACATGTTTTGAGCATTTTTCACACACTATTTTGGTTTTCATATCCGCATTTCTTGCACAAATGTAGCATCTTGCATTCCTCATGGGTTCTGGCTCTGAAGATGTTGAGGCGAGAGGAGTACCACCAAATTTAACAACAACGTCTCTCAGTTCACGCATTGCCGTTTAATGAATCAAATACGAGTTTAAGGAGTATCGGAGCATACCTGTGGTTGAATTCAAGACTTCCTTTCAGATAGAACTCAACACGTCACTGTTAATGGAACAAAATCGAGAGATGTAAAGGTATTACCGAGAGTACCACAGGGAAGTGTGACAGGACCGTTGCTGTTTACAATATATATAAATGCTCTAGTAGAAAGCATCAAATGCTCTTTAAGGCTATTCGCAGATGATGCAGTTGTAGCAATGCCAGAAGATTGTAAGAATTTGCAGAAAGACCTGCAGAGAATTGACGAATGGTGCAGACTCTGGCAGTCCTTGAGAGTAAATAAATGTAACATATTGCTCATATGTAGGAAAAAAATCCACTAGGGTACAGCTACACTATTAATGACAAACAGCTGGAGACAGTGTCTGTCGTAAAATATCTGGGCGTAACTGTCCATAGCGACCTTAGGTGGAATGACCATATAAAAATGATAATAAGCAGACACAAGACTCAGATTTGTCGGAAGAATGTTAAGGAAATGTAATCCACGATAGAAGTGGCTTATAAGGCCCTTGTTCGCCCGAATCTTGAGTATTATTCATCTATCTGGGATCCCTATCAGGAAGAGCTGATAGAGGAGATAGAGAAGATCCAACGAAGAGCAGCGCGTTTCGTCACGGGATCGTTTAGCTGGCGAGAGAGCATTACGGAGATGCTAAACAAACTCCACTGGCAGATGTTACAAGAGAGACGTTGTGCATTACGGAGAGATTTACTATTGACATTTCGGGACAGCACTCCCCCCATACAGCTCACATATTGACCACGAGGAGGAAATTCAAGAAATAGAGCCAATATGGAGGCTTAACCTGTGGCCTATTTTTATAAAAACTAAATTCCCATCCTTCTTAACACTTATCGCGCACATCTCATCCTTGGAGGTGACTTCAATTGTGTGCCCAACGACAGAGACTAAACTCCTGACTTGAACAGATTTATCGAACTTGAACATGTAATTCATGGCATGTGTCTTCACGATACATGGGAAAAACTGCACGGTGAATGGGTAGCGTACACCTTCGTAACCAGTCATTCGACAAGTCGACTGGATAGGATCCATGAGTCCGATGCCCTCCAGCAACACACTGTGAACTGTGACATAGCTCCTGTCAACATCTCCGACCATTGTGCATATCAGTGTTACCTTAACCTATAATGTCAGCAAATTTGTACAATTTTGGTAAACATTTTTGGATACAGTGATCAATAGATTATTATATTTTAACCAAAGTTCAGTCTTGATCACAACACTTATGTCTCAATAACATAGGTGTCAACTGACTGACTTCGTAGCAGCTGAGGAGAGCTCTGCCTACCATCCTCCAAGGAAGCCATGGGTCTGAAGATGGTTATATAAATATAACTGAAACCGGTCACCTATGTTATTGAGAAATAAGTGTTGTGATCAAGACTAAACTTTAGTTAAAATATAAGTCAGCAAATTTAACGCGGCAAAGACTACTGGAAATTAAATATCAGCCTTCTGCAGGATGCCGAACTTGAAGAGGAGGTGAACATAACATGGCAACAGCTGGAGCGGCACCGACGTCGTTACGCTAGCGTTCTACAGTGGTGGATTCAGTGTGACAAGCCTAAATTACGCCTTACCCTCATGAGCTACGCCCGACAAAAAGCTTTTGGCACAAACAGACTATTGAATTTTAAATGATGACTAACTGAAAACCTCAGCTGCCGACAGGTGTTGTTGATATACCTCGATGTGGACAGGTGAAAATGTGTGCCCCGACCGGGACTCGAACCCGGGATCTCCTGCTTACATGGCAGACGCTCTATCCGTCTGAGCCACCGAGGACACATTTTCAGCTGTCTTCATCGAGGTATATCAACAACACCTGTCGGCAGCTGAGGTTGTCAGTTAGTCATCATTTATTCCAGGGGAAAGCTGCACGGTCATCAACGGTAACTGTTCTTTCGAGAACAAGTTACTGCCTTCGTATATAATAGTGAAAGGCTACCCAGCCATTGACCTTCGTCTGCGCGAATGCGCACAGGTTGCCCAAACTCTTACGGGAATCGCCAAAGCGTGCGCGAGTAATGAGTGGGTGGGCAAAAAAGGTTCAATGCATATGTAGAATTGTGGACAGTTGGGAATGTGAGTCTCATGGGAAGCGTGCAAGGGATAAGTCCCTGCAGTCGCGCTATTCGTCTGTGTCCTCGGTGACTCAGCTGGGTAGAGCGTCTGCCATGTAAGCAGGAGATCCCGGGTTCGAGTCCCGGTCGGGGCACATATTTTCAGCTGTCCACATCGAGGTATATAAACAACACCTGTCGGCAGCTGAGGTTTTCATTTATTCATCATTTATTCCAGGGAAAATCTGCACGGTCATCAACACTAACTGTTCTTTCGAGAACAAGTTGCTGTCTTAGTATATATTGAATTTTACTATCGCTGTTTGAGCGAACTGTACAGTCGCACTACTAATCCTTCTCGCCATATTGATGTAGAGATCAAACGATATAAAGCGATAATCACGGCGATACAACGCAAACGAATGCAAGGTATCATCGTGCGAGCCCACCCCAAAGACGTTGCCGCCGAAGAACGGACTTCCATGTACCGTATTCTCAGAACGACGAAACGGTGTAAAGCCATGTTGATTGAAGCCGTCGTTGATGACGGCGAGAATGCCATCACGAAGCAACGTGACATCATCTCGCACGTCTACGACTATTACAGTCAACTTTACAAGAAGCAATCCGTTGATGAACACTCGTGCGACGATTTTCTTAGGATCTTGAGTTGTCGCTTGTCACAACAGGATAATGCAAATCTGGAATCTCTTTTCACAGAGGATGAAATCCGACTGGCGGTCCACAGTGCAAAAAAAGGGAAATCACTAGGACCCGACGGTCTCAGCGCTGAGTTTTACCAGCACTACTGGAACCTCCTCGGTCCGACACTCCTCGAGATAGTGAAAGAAATCTAGCACCTGGAAGTAATACCCAAGGTATTTACAGAAGGTATCATCTTGCACTTACCGAAAAAAGGCAACAGCAGGAAGGTAGAAAACATGCGACCCATCACCATCCTTAACGCCGATTTCAGAATCATTACCAGATCAGTTAAGCTTCGGATGCAAATCGTTATGCACAAGGTTTTAGGCAGTTACCAGTACAGTGCAGTGCAAGGCCGAAGTGCAATCTCAGCTGCCTGTGATTTAAGGGACATCATCTGTCCATATGCTGAAACCAAAGGACAGAGAGCTCTGATGTTTCTAGATTTTGAGAAGGCGTATGACCACGTACGTCATGACTTCCTCTTTAAAAGCACGGCGAAACTAGGTTTTGGACCTCATCTCATAGAATTAATTCGCAAACTTACTAGAAACGTCTCTTCCCCGGTTCTCATTAATGGCCATTTTACAAAAGAAGTTTTCATTGGGCAATCCATCCGACAATCATGTCCTCTGTCAATGGTTTTTTGCGCCATTGCAGTAGAGTTGCTACTGAACAACCTAGCGTACAGTGGGATCGAGCTTAGAATCGATTCTGTCACTATCCCATGCATTGCGTATTCTGACGATATATGTGTAACTGCGTTATCATCACAACAACATCTGGCAGCAGAAACTCTTTTACAAACATTCACGTTTCTTTCAGGAGCAATATCAGCCGGCCGGTGTGGTCGAGCGGTTCTAGGCGCTTCAGTCTGGAATCGCGCGACAGGATTCGAACCTGCGACTGTGGTGGTCGCGCGGTTCCAGACTATAGCGCCTAGAACCCCTCGGCCACCCAGGCCGGCGAACAGAGCTAAAACCACAGCTTTGCACTTCGGAGGCGGCATCGGAGATATATACCATGTTACATGGTGCAAGGTAAAGGATTATCACAAATCTCTCGGTGTTACCTTTGAGGCCAAACCAGATAAATTCCTGACGAAGAACTGGTCACACATGCTTAATCGATTACGAGCTGCTTTGATACTTCACTCCGACCGTGACTTGAACATACTACAGAACGTTAACACCATATAGCTCGCCATTAGAAGCAACATGAATTATACTACTGGCCATCAAAATTGCTACACCAATAAGAAATACAGATGATAAACGGGTATTCATTGGACAAATATACTAGAACTGACATGTTATTACATTTTCACGCAATCTGGGTGCATAGATCCTGAGAAATCCGCAGAACAACCACCTCTGGCCGTAATAACGGCCTTGATATGCCTGGGCATTGAGTCAAACACAGCTTGGATGGCGTGTACAGGTACAGCTGCCCATGCAGCTTCAACACGATAGCACAGTTCATCAAGAGTAGTGACTGGCGTATTGTGACTAGGCAGTTGCTCGGCCACCATTGACCAGACGTTTTCAGTTGATGAGAGATGTGGAGAATGTGCTGGCCAGGGCAGCAGTCGCACATTTTCTGTATTAAGAAAAGCCCGTACGGGACCTGCAACATGCGGTCGTGCATTATCCTACTGAAATGCAGGATTTCGCAAAGATCAAATGAAGGGTAGAGCCACAGGTCGTAACACATCTGAAATGTAACGTCCACTGTTCAAATTGCCGTCAGTGCTAACAAGAGGTGACCGGGACGTGAAACCAATGGCACCCCATACCATCACGCCGGGTGATACGCCAGTATGGCGATGACGAATACACGCTTCCAATGTGCGTTCACCGCGGTGTCGCCAAACGTGGATGCGAACATCATGATGCTGTAAACAGAACCTGGATGCATCCGGAAAAATGACGTTTTGCCATTCGTGCTCCCACGTTCGTCGTCGAGTACACCATCGCAGGCACTCCTGCCTGTGATGCAGCGTCAAGGGTAACCGCAGCCATCGTTTCCGAGCTGACAGTCCATGCTGCTGCAAACGTCGTCGAACTGTTCGTGCAGATATTTGTTGTCTTCCAAACATCCCTATCTGTTGACTCAGGGATCGAGACGTGGCTATGCGGATAAGATGCCAGTCATCTCGACTGCTAGTGATACGAGGCCGTTGGGATCCAGCACGGCGTCCCGTATTACCCTCCTGAACCCACCGATTCCATATTCTGCTAACAGTCATTGGATCTTTACCAAAGCGAGCAGCAATGTCGCGATACGATAAACCGCAATCGCGATAGGCTACAATCCGTTTATCAAACTCGGAAACGTAATGGTACGCATTTCTCCTCCTTACACGAGGCATCACAACAACGTTTCACCAGGCAACGCCGGTCAACTGCTGTTTGTGTACGAAAAATCGGTTGGAAACTTTCCTCACGTCAGCACGTTGATACATTAACTTTACTTTCGTCCAAAGGTGGTCTAAACCTCATTAAGGTAGACAAAAAATGTGTAACACCGCTCCTAAATCGCATGAGGAAGGAGTTTCGTACCCGGAGGACCAGTATCATCGCAAATCTCATCCAGCGGTGAAAGCCTCATAGCCTTGATCCACCCGTTGATATCACCGGCATTCCGCTTTCTTACCGACATGTGCGACTGTACTACATGGAACTTAGCTACATTCGACACAACATCGTCAATAACGGAAGCCTGACGAAACTTTATGGCCTTCTCATGACATCAAACCATAGAAATCGTCCCGAAGAAAAACGACCACATACACATTGAAGTATAGTATAGCGGAATGTGCACAGCGAAATGTTAACATCACTCGTAGTAGCCGACTGGTATCTAACAGTCAACGATAAAGTAGCAAAGAATGAAAAGCTACATGAAATAGGCCTTCATCCAGCGCCCAACTGTGACGCATGCGGGAGAGTCGAAACGCTTATTCATAGGCTTACGTGCGGACGTGCAGAAGAAATTACCACATTTCTCTGTCAACGATTATCGGTGATAGACCGTACGACGCCCAACAGTGTAGATCTTTTAGAGATCATTCAGCCACAAAAATTGAGATATCCACGAGCAAAAAATTACCTTGCAACGTGGATCATGGGCCACACAGCATCGTTTATTACGCAGAACAGGCCTGCTACTTTCCTAGATTATTATTCTTACACTAGGCGCTCAGTCCGGAACCGCGCGACTGCTACGGTCGCAGGTTCGAATCCTGCCTCGGGCATGGATGTGTGTGATGTCCTTAGGTTAGTTAGGTTTAATTAGTTCTAAGTTCTAGGGGACTGATGACCACAGCAGTTAAGTCCCATAGTGCTCAGAGCCATTTGAGCCATTATTCTTACATCGAAACTGAACAGCTTAAAAAGAGCCAACATTGTGACTATAGGAGGATATTTGTAAATATGCTGAAAATCATAATTAACGGTTAAATCCTTCAGTCCAATATTTCGGATAGTACAGCTTGCCACTGGTCTGTATGTAAGAATCCTAGTTGCTTCCTGAGACTTTAGTTACTGTCGAAATTTTAAGATTATTTTTCCAGGCGCTTTCCACTGCAGAAAGCAGTTTCTCTTTCCCATTTTTATTCTAACATTTACTTTCTCTGGCAGAGCAGGAGAGCAAATATCCTTCAACAATGAAGTGATACTCTTTTCTATACCATAAGTTTTTCTATTTACTACTTTGGAAAAAAAATTCAAGCAGACATTTCCTTTCTTACATTGCGCAACGACAGCCTGGGATAATGTATACTTTGTTCATTCTATTCACAGTACAAATTTGAAAAAATGTTTATATTCCCTTCCTCATCAATCAAATTTCATTGTTTTCCTTTTTTTCAAAAAATAAAAAATAAAAAAGTAGCACCATGGTGTAAATATAGAGGGGAGGTAGCATCTTTGATTTGTAATGAAAACGACTCCGATCCCGGGTTCTAATCCCGCCGCTGCTTAACTTTTGATTGATAATCGGCATTGGCGGCCGAAGTCTTCCGGCATAAGAAGTCACTCATTCCGCCAACGGCCTTGTCAAAGGGGCGGAGGAGCGGACAGAGGTTCAGGGCACTCTCTTGTCTTAGGGAAACTGCCTCTAATGGCGAAAGAATCATAAATGATCAACAGCATGAGGAAAACAAAAAAACAAACCAAGAAAATCAGAGGTTTACCGATAACCATTCTTCCATCGTACTAATCTCGAGTGGAACACAGTTGGAGGGATCAGATAGTGGTACCGAAAGCACCCTCCGCCACACACCATTAGGTGGCTTGTGGAGTACGATGCAAATGTACACTACTGGCCATTAAAATTGCTACACCACGAAGATGACGTGCAACAGACGCGAAATTTAACCGACAGGAAGAAGATGCTGTGATATGCAAATGATAAGCTTTTCAGAGCATTCACTCGCCGGTGGCGACACCGGCAACATGCTGACATGAGGAAAGTTTCCAACCGATTTCTCATACACAAACAGCAGTTGACCGGCGTTGCCTGGTGAAACGTTGTTGTGATGCCTCGTGTAAGGAGGAGAAATGCGTACCAACACGTTTCCGACTTTGACAATGGTCGGATTGTAGCCTATCGCGATTGCGGTTTATCGTATCGGGACATTGCTGCTCGCGTTGGTCGAAATCCAATGACTCTAAGCAGAATATGGAATCGGTGGGTTCAGGAGGGTAATACAAAACGCCGTGCAGGATCCCAACAGCCTCGTACCACTAGCAGTCGAGATGACAAGCATCTTATCCGCACGGCTGTAACGAATCGTGCAGCCACGTCTCGACTCCTGAGTCAAAAGATGGGGACGTTTACAAGACAACAACCATCTACACGACGTTTGCAGCAGCATGGACTATCAGCACGGAGATTGTGGCTGCGGTTACCATTGACGGTGCATCACAGACAGGAGCGCCTGCGATTGTGTACTAACGACGATCCTGGGTGCACGAATGGCAAAAAGTCATTTTTTCGGAATCCAGGTTCTGTTTACAGCATCGTGATGGTCGCATTCGTGTTTGGCGACATCGCGGTGAACGCGTGTATTCATCATCGCCGTACTGGCGTATCACCCGGCGTGGTGGTATGTGGTGCCATCGGTTACACGTCTCGGTCACCTTTTGTTCGCATTGACTGCACTTCAACAGTGGACGTTACATTTCAAATGTGTTACGACCTGTGGCTCTACCCTCCATTTGATCCCTGCAAAATCCTACATTTCAGCAGGATAATGCACAACCGCATGTTTCAGGTCCTGTACGGGCCTTTCTGGATATAGAAAATGTTGGACTGCTGCCTTCGCCAGCACATTCTTCAGATCTCTCACCAATTGAAAACGTCTGGTCAATGGTGGCCGAGCAACTGGCTCGTCACAATACATCAGTCAATACTCTCGATGAACTGTGGTATAGCGTTGAAGCTGCATGGGTATCTGTACCTGTACACGCCATCCAAGCTCTGTTTGACTCAATGCCCAGCTGCATCGAGGCCGTTACTACGGCCATAGGTGGTTGTTCTGGGTACTGCTTTCTCAGGATCTATACACCCAAATTGTGTGAAAATGTAATCACATGTCAGTCCTAGTATGATATATTTGTCCAATTTATACCCATTTATCATCTGTATTTCTTCTTGGTGTAGCAATTTTAATGGGGAGTAGTGTAGATGCAAAGCCAGATGCAATGAAGTGCAGCGCTGGAGCGAGTGCGGCTGACCTGTAGATGTGGGAGTAGTCGTGCTGCGGCTGCGGCGCCCCCGGGTCCACGGCCTGGGGCGGCTTGCGGCCGCGGCCCAGCGGCAGCAGAGGCAGCCCAAAGGGCGAGGGCGCGCCCTCCTGCGCCCTGCGCTCCCGCCAGTCGGCCCAGCGCGCCCTCGCCGCGTCCCTGACGGCGTGCAGGCGTCCCAGCACGCCCTCGTACTCGGCCAGCTTCTCCGCCATCGCTCGGGCTGCGTCCCTGCAAGCACAGGTCGGCACCTCGTGTCAGAAAAAGGGGCGAATGCGAGTGTAGTATTGCGGGTTGCATACTCTGCACTCGGCCAGCTTCTCCGCCATCGCTCGGGCTCCGTCCCTGCAAGCACAGGTCGGCACCTCGCGTCAGAAAAAGGGGCGAATGCGAGTGTAGTATTGCGGGTTGCATACTCTGCACTCGGCCAGCTTCTCCGCCATCGCTCGGGCTGCGTCCCTGCAAGCACAGGTCGGCACCTCGCGTCAGAAAAAGGGGCGAATGGGAGTGTAGTATTGCGGGTTGCATACTCTGCACTCGGCCAGCTTCTCCGCCATCGCTCGGGCTGCGTCCCTGCATCCACAGGTCGCCGCCTCAAGTCTGAGAAACGGGCGAATGGGAGTGTAGTATTGCGGGTTGCATACTCTGTACTCTGCCACCTTCTCTGCCATCGATCGGGCTGCGTCCCTGCTACCACAGGTCGCCGCTTCGCGTCAGAAAAAAGGGGCGAGTGCGAGTGTAGTATTGCAGGTTGCATACGCTACAATTCGAGGCGCCGCCATTCTGTCACTACTGTACTGCCCACCTTCATTCCTGTCACGGTTCCGTGGTAATGGCAATGCTTTGGTCACACCCCAGTTGTTGGGTCATTCCCATGTGGTCGCTTAGCACAAAGTACACTGACAAGGCAAAGTGACCGACTGTCGAGGCGAGACGATGTTTAATGAAGCTTTATTTTGGATACTAGTATTTTACTTCTGAATAACCAGTAAATTTCAGTATTTTCAGTCTTGGTTGTAATGGGTGTTATCTTATGTTTTCTAATAACCAAGCAAGAAAGCAGCGTACCAGTTAGCCACAGCAGCAGCGCTAAAGTCTTTGGTTTTTAGATAATTTTTTTTAAAAATCGTGTGTTTTTAACCGTAACATTTCCATAAATTTAGACAACATTGTCCTTGGAGCACAGCAATCTAGTGCCAATTTTGATTAAAACAACAGTCGAAATCACAATAACTGAGCCATGCACAGCTCGTGTTCACGTCCTATATTGTTTGTAATCGTGGCTCACCGACCCAGGTCATGAAAGTTGAGTGGTGATTTAATTACCGAACCCATGTCTGCTCCCATTGTCCCCTTGGTTGGTGGTTCACTGTTGGCGGTATTCGTGTTTGAGTTGGTGAAGATTTAGCCACCGTGTGGAAGAATTAACTATATTTGTCAGTTTGAAATTCAAGTGCACCAGCGGAATTTCCTGCCTTGTGGCCGTTAGTGTTCTGTTTACCTGCTCTGGTTGCTGACTTCCGCACCTGTTGTCACTGTCCAACATGGTGTGTAGTTTTTGACAGCTTAATGTATTTTTGGTTGTGGGTGGCTATGTCTGTAACGTTTTGGCTTAGGAATTCTCATATACTGGTCGGTGGTTATCGAGTCATCTTGTCGGTGGGTCCCTGACTGTCTCTTGGTTGTGTTGCCGGCAGATCGAATATAGTTGGGCTGACTTCTTGTCTCACCTAAGCAAACGTTAAGGTTTCAAGGGCAGACCGAGCCCCCCGGAAACTTCTGAGCGCCGTTGCATATACTGCCTTTCATGTTGGCGTTTAACTGTGTATTTTTAATGGCTTATAGCGGATGATTGGAATTTGCATGCTTGTAAACGGTGTTTTTAAAATCAAAGGCCTTCAGTCGTTTTGAAAGTAAGTTTCTCTGAACTGGCCAAGTCTTACATTGTCTGAAGATAAAGCTTGGGTCTTCTGCCCGTTGAAAATTTATTGTATTGTTTTAAAGCATCGGCTTTCAGCCACTTTAAGTTTTAAGGATCTTACTGATCAAGTATTACCTTTTGCAAGACAAAGCTGTGGGCTTTCTGTCTGTTGAAAATTTATTGTAGGTGTATTGTTTTTTAACAGCATGCGCCCTCAGCCGCTTTAAGTCTTAAGATTCTTTCTTATCGATTATTACATTCCTTCAAGATAAAGCTGTGGGCCTTCTGCATGTTGAAAATTTATCATAGTTGTGTTGTTCTTAAAATGATGGGCCTTCAGCCACTTTTCTTTGGATTCTTACTTATCAAGTCCTTTATCACTTGGGCTGAAACACTATTTAAGGTTAAAAGCTTTGGGCCTTCTGCTTTGGAAAATTGGTTGCGTCTTTTTTTTTCATTTAACAAAGGCCTTCATCCGTTTTGGACTAAGGTTTCTTATTGGTCATAAAGCTTGGGCCTTCTGCCTATTGAAAGGTTATAGTAGTTATGTTGTTTTACATTTATCGGCCTTCAGCGGCTTTTGAAAAACTTAATCTATTTGACTCGTCAAGTTTTGCATCGCTTGGCCTTAAATACCATTTAAGGTTAAAGTTACTTTAAGTAACAATGCAAAGGAATTTTGTGAAGTGTGATAGAGGAAACCTTCCAAAATTTCATGCATTTACGGGTTATGCCTGCGTCATTCAGCAACGAAGTCAGCCTGTGTCCCTCTCTCTCTCTCTCTCTCTCTCTCTCTCTCTCTCTCTCTCTCTCTCTCTCCAATGGAATTACATAAAACAATACACTGACAGCATGCGAGTTGTAGTAGCGAAGTAGGTAAGGCGATGAACTGTCGTGGCAAATGGCGTAGGTTCGTATGCTGCTGGATGCGAAAATTTTGATTTTTTTTTTTCGTCTTCGTGTTTGCAACATATTCTGAGACTTCGTTAATCGTCAAAGTTACGCATTTTTCTGAAATAATCGTTGGAATATACACGTAGTGCGGTTTCTCAATAACGAGTAACACCGATTTGGTGACTTCCATATGTTTAAGAAATGAAAGATGAAACAACTGACAGTGACAGCTTGAAACAACTGACAGTGACATGTACTCGTATACTATTTCTTGTCACAAATAATTCACCATTTTTTCGGAATACGTAGCGATCTCCGAGAGTGTGGTCAGACAGGAATCTAAGAACATAACGTAAATTACTGTGAATGAAACTAGTAACAATCGTCTTTATATTCTAGCTTCTCACAAGTTTTTTCTGCAATCGGATCGTTAACAACAGTAGACAGACCATACCACAATACATGAAACATTTTGATTCATCATATGCATGTTATAAATTACAACGAACTTCTATAGCTGCACTCCCCACATGCTCTCGGAAAGGCAATTTTTTAAAAAAAAATTGTTTTTATGAACCAAATCCTTGATGTATCATGTAGGGAAGTAGGCTACTTCAACATTTGGATCTCTAGGAGCGAGCTACAACCACATTCTATGCATCTTCTTATTCTTTGACACTCTCTTAAACAATTTTTCGAGTTCATGGAGATGTGTTCCGCCTGTGCAACTATTTGAAGGCAGTTTATTATCATATGCCTTTTGCTTATTTTGTTTGGGAAGCATCATCATGAATAAAGGAAGCAAAGCCCGTTCGGCAATAAACAAACTGCCTTCAATTAGATGCAAAGACGGAACATACCTCCATGAATTTTGAAGCAACTAAGGAACTAGCCTCTTCGAGTTCGTGGCGCTATGGTGCTGCAGTGCGCATGCTCGGATTTGACAAGGGAACCTCCCCATCGCAACCCCCTCAGATTCAGTTATAAGTTGGCACAGTGGATAGGCCTTGAAAAACTGAACACAGATCAATCGAGAAAACAGGAAGACGTTGAGTAGAACTATGAAAAAAATAAGCAAAATATACAAACTGAGTAGTCCATGGGCAAGATACGCAACATCAAGGACAATGTGAGATCAGCAGCGCCGTGGTCCCGTGGTTAGCGTGAGCAGCTGCGGAACGAGAGGTCCTACTTTCAAGTCTCCCCTCGAGTGAAAAGTTTAATCTTTTACTTTCAGAAAATTATTGTCTGTCCGTCCAAAGTAGCGAACAGTCAACTGCCAGCCAGGGAGCCTCGTTAGCAGGAATACTCTCTCTTCCGCGCGCTGTAGTCGACTGACGTCGTGTGTTTCGATGTTTGTTTAGGTGTAGCGTCCCCATACTACGGCGCAGTTACCTCGCATCGGACGGACGGACGGACGGACAGATAATAATTGTCTGAAAATAAAAAAATTAAACTTTTCACTCGAGGGAAGACTTGAACCAAGGACCTCTTGTTCTGCAGCTGCTCACGCCAACCACGGGACCACGGCGCTCCTGAGTGCACATAGTCCTTGATGTTGCGTATCTTGCACATGGACTACTCAGTTTGTATATTTTGCTAATTTTTTTCATAGTTCCACACAACTTCTTCCTGTTTTCTCGATTGATCTGTGTTCAGTTTTTCAAGGCCTATCCACTGTGCTAACTTATAACTAAATCTGAGGGGCGTGTGATGGGGAGGTTCCCTTGTGAGGCAGATTTCTTCTCATTGAACATCGTTGCGTTTCGCTAGGACCGTTCGGGATCGCTTTCGAAACGCTTACAGAATAATGTTGGGGCTCTGTTTCGAAAACAAGACCGTTCGGTGGGCTCACGTACCGAACCGATTGGCAAAATGGCGGAAAGATACAGAATGGGGCCCCTGGTAGGTGCACCCGTGTTGACTACTGTTCGCTGTACCATCAGGCCAACGCAAAATGTCACAAAGTTTACAGTCTACATACGTCATTCAAAGAGCACCGGGATAACTTTACTGTATTTCTCTCGCCACCGAACTCCCCGGGCTAAAACCCAATCGAGAATATACGCGCCAATACCGCAACTGCACTTCCACCGAATCGCTACGAGTGGCCTTTCACACCAATCACGTTTCGTGCTCCGTCACACAGATGGGAGTTGCCATGTACGGTGCAAAACGTCCGAAACCCTGTAACCAGGATGGTGCCTCGTGGTCTGGGGAATGTTTCCATCGCAGTGATTTAAACATTGTGGGAGGCAAAATGGATCAACAAGAGTATGCATCTATTGTTGAGACCTTGTCGAGTCCTACATACAGTTTGTTTTGCCTCAGCACAATGGCCTGTACCATCAGGCCAACGCAAAATGTCACAAAGTTTACAGTCTACATACGTCATTCAAAGAGCACCGGGATAACTTTACTGTACTTCTCTCGCCACCGAACTCCCCGGGCTAAAACCCAATCGAGAATCAGTGGCAGCACCTCGATCGGGCTGTTGACGTCACGGGTAGTCAGCCGAAGAACCCGGTGCAGCTGACCACGTCACTGGAGTTGTCACAGATCCACATTGCTGATGGTACTTTCCAGATCCTCACTGGGTCTCTTTCTGCACGTCTCGCAGTGGTCTGTGCTACAAGAGGTTCAGCCTGTGTGGGACCCATGTCTTCTGTATGGTAGTTCCTCACTGCTGTCATTGTTTATCAATTGTGTTACAGAATGGCACCATCTCTGCTCTTACAAAGTGTGCAGTCGACAAAGTACAATGTGGAATTTGGTTTAAAAGATTAAAAATGGGGGTCGCCACAACAAAGCTGCGATATCATACAAGTAGAAAACCTAAAAAGTCAATATTGGTTCATAGTATACAATACAAGAAGAACGTACCTGATCTGTGCTCTGTGTGCACACAATATGCTTTTATCCTATTAGACAAATTAACATGAAAAATATAATACTTCAGTCTCACTTTTCAACCTTTAGCACTGACTCTTCGTGAAGCCCAAACATTTGATCCTCCATTACAACATGATTTTTGAACAGAGTTCCAAAAAATTAAAATTAATACGAGAATATGGGTGATTGGTTGTAGTATTCAACCACTTACTGTTTTCGAAAAAAAAAGCAACAAATGATAGCCACATTAACCTTCATTTTATTTGCCTGTTTCATTTAATACTTTTATTCTATGACTTTTGGAACTGAGACAGTCAACGTTTTTCAATAGTTGTTAGCTCTCTACGTTTATTATAGGAAATACGATGGTTGTCCAGAAAGTAAGTTCCGATCGGTCGGTCGGCCGGCCGTGGTGGCCGAGCGGTTCTAGGCGCTTCAGTCTGGAAGCGCGCGACCGCTACGGTCGCAGGTTCGAATCCTGCCTCGGGCATGGATGTGTGTGATGTCCTTAGGTTAGTTAGGTTTAAGTAGTTCTAAGTTCTAGGGGACTGATGACCACAGATGTTAAGTCCCTCGGTGCTTAGAGCCATTTGGACCGGTCAGTCGCGAAATGGACACCACTGGGAAAATCCGGTAAAGCTTTGCAGAGATGTGTTGGGCAGTGTCTCTAGTATGCCCGTCGATCGTGTCGCGTCGCTTTTTTCAGTTTTGAGTGAACAGTGAGCATGTAAAAATGTGCAGGGAATGGCGTCTCCCACCAAGTATGAGGGCCTGGTTAGAGATTTCGCCTGTGCCATGGAGCCCACATAACACAACTGTCGAGCAGTTGCTTCCTCATGCCAATTCTCGGCCGCACACCGCAGGGGCAATGAAGTCGCTCCTGCAGCGTTTCCGATGAGAAGTGTTTGGTCACCCACAGCACAGTCCGTAATTGGCTCCCCCTGAGCCTCATCTCTGCTCGCAAAAACCGCTGGCTATGAAGACAAAACTTTTCCACAGACAACGAGCTGCAGACCAGTGCAGGTAACTGGCCGAAAGCACAGGCGGCTGCTTTCTATGACGAGGATATTGCAAAGTTGATACAATACAACAACACTGGAAGTTGCAGCGGCGACTACGCAGAGAAGTAGGTGGAAGGTGTACCTAAACGTTGCAAATAAAACGTTTCTGGTGTTCACTGTAGTTTCCCGACAGATCGGAACTTACTTTCTGGACAACCCTCGTAATATGACTAAAAAACCGGAAATCTCGCACTGCAGCTGCTCACGCAAACCACGGGACCACGGCGCTCATAAGATCAGATTGTCCTTGATGTTGTATATCATATGCATAGACTATTCGGTTTGTATATTTTGCTTATTTTTTTCATACTTCCACACAACTTCTTCCTGTTTTCTCGATTGATCTGTGTTCAGTTTTTCAAGGCCTATCCACTGTGCCAACTTATAACTAAATCTGAGGGGGGTGCGATAGGGAGGTTCCCTTGTGAGCACTATGGGACTTAACATCTGTGGTCATCAGCCCCCTAGAACTTAGAACTGCTTAAACCTAACTAACCTAATGACATCACACACATCCATGCCCGAGGCAGGATTCGAACCTGCGACCGTAGCAGTCGCGCGGTTCCGGACTGAGCGCCTGAACCGGTAGACAATCGAGGCCGGCAAAGGATTTCAAACGTAAAGACTTCCAAAACGGAACACAACTTCAGAAACGTTAACAACATATGTTTTGACAGAGCACAGAGAACCTTTGTGATTGTGAAACACTTGCGTTCATTTGTTGCAGCTTATGTAACAAATTGCACACATCAAAAAAAGTTCTGCGTTGCGTCGGTTCTCAGAACTCCTGAACATAGGCGCTACTCTGGATATTGTGCCACAGTCCCTTTGACTGTTCAGAGATGTCACTAAACACGCTTGAAGACGTAAACAACCATGCATGAGTAGCGGCTATTACACTACTGGTCATTAAAATTGCAACACCACGAAGATGACGTGCTACAGACGCGAAATTTAACCAACAGGAAGAAGATGCTGTGATATACAAATGATTAGCTTTTCAGAGCATTCACAACAGTCTAATTTGGGGTTGAATAAACTATATAACCTAAAATCGGTTGTTTCAACGATATCTGCCATCCCTGATGTAAGACAAAAATCAAGTGATGCTGTGAATAAAATTGCAGGTGTCTTCCATTGGACAAGGAGTGATGGTGTAGAATAAGTGTCATACTATAGTCCACACTTCAGGCGAACAACATACACTTTTCATCCAGTGCAAAGAAAGTAGTTATATTCTTGTTACTCCACGTCCACCATGAAAAACATACATGCTCCATCAAACGAATAATAGTGCAGAGGGCAACGTAGCTCTCACGTGGCTGTGACAAAAGAGTGTCCTATCTGTGTATTTCTCGCGTTGTGGCAGGTTGCGTTTATCGGGTAACAGGGAGTTGTGTAGACTAGAATTCATTTATCTAGCTTTTTTTTGCAGTAAATTTATTTTCATATTTAATCACCATTTAGAGAATTCATTTCATACTCGTATCATGGTGTCTTGTACTGTCGTTACACATTTCGTACTGTCTCAGAAGTGTGTGGGGGTCAACGTAATTTTAACCATTCTCTGAGCAGTTATTAAATATTTAAATAAAGTTACGGCAGTCTTCCTAAAGGTATTATACATACACTTACTTGTACACATACTTACATAAATAATACCTATATATACGAGGCAAGGCATGTTATCGACAGTTCCTGTCTCTCTGTATCTCTTCCGTCTCCGCACAACATCCCCTTGGTTCACTCCGAGACGCATGGACACTAACCTTGTTGAGGGCCCTTCCTGGTACATAGTAACAATTCGGACGCGATCGAACCGCGGTATTGATCGTCTAGGTACCAACAAGAACCGTATACCTCCTTCCTGTTGGAATGACTGGAACTGATTGGTTGTCGGACCACCTCCATCTACACTACTGGCCATTAAAATTGCTACACCAATAAGAAATACAGATGATAAACGGGTATTCATTGGACAAATATATTATACTAGAAGTGACATGTGATTACATTTTCACGCAATCTGGGTGCATAGATCCCGAGAAATCAGTACCCAGAACAACCACCTCTGGCCGTAATAACGGTCTCGATACGCCTGGGCATTGAGTCAGAGCTTGGATGGCGTATACAGACACAGCTGCCCATGCAGCTTCAACACGATACCACAGTTCATCAACAGTAGTGACTGGCATATTGTGACGAGCCAGTTAATCGGCCACCATTGACCAGACGTTTTCAATTGGTGAGAATTCTGGAGAATGTGCCGGCCAGGGAAGCAGTCAACATTTTCTGTATCCAGAAAGGCCCGTAAAGGACCTGCTACATGCGGTCGTGCATTATCCTGCTGAAATGTAGGATTTCGCAGGGATCGAGTCAAGGGTAGAGCCACGGGTCGTAACACATCTGAAGTGTAACGTCCACTGTTCAAAGTGCCGTCAATGCGAACAAGAGGTGACCGAGACGTGTAACCAATGGTACCCCATACTATCACGCCGGGTGATACGCCAGTATGGCGATGACGAATACACACTTCCAATGCGCGTTCACCGCAATGTCGCCAAACACGGATCCGACCATCATGGTGCAGTAAACAGAACCTGGATTCATCCGAAAAAATGACGTTTTGCCATTGTGCAACCAGGTTCGTCGTTGAGTACACCATCGCAGGCGCTCCTGTCTGTGATGCAGCGTCAAGGGTAACAGCAGTCACGGTCTCCGAGCTGATAGTCCATGCTGCTGCAAATGCACGATCCGTTATAGCCGTGCGGATAAGATGCCTGTCATCTCGACTGCTAGTGATACGAGGCCGTTGGGATCCAGCACTGAGTTCCGTATTACCTTCCTGAACCCACCGATTCCATATTCTGCTTAGAGTCATTGGATCTCAACCAACGCGAGCAGCAATGTCCCGATACGATAAACCGCAATCGCGATAGGCTACAATCCGACCATTGTCAAAGTCGGAAACGTGATGGTACGCATTTCTCCTCCTTACACGAGGCATCACAACGTTTCAGCAGGCAACGCCGGTTAAATGCTGTTTGTGTGTGAGAAATCGGTTGGAAACTTTCCTCATGTCAGCAAGTTGTAGGTGTTGCTACCGGCGCCAACTTTGTGTGAATGCTCTGAAAAGCTAATCATTTGCATATCACAGCATCTTCTTCCTGTTGGTTAAATTTCGCGTCTGTAGCACGTCATCTTCGTGGTGTTGCAATTTTAATGACCAGTAGTGTAATAGCCGCTACTCATGCATGGTTGTTTACGTCTTCAGGCGTGTTTAGTGACATCTCTGAACAGTCAAAGGGACTGTGGCACAATATCCACAGTAGCGCCTGTGTTCAGGAGTTCTGAGAACCGACGCAACGCAGAACTTTTTTTGATGTGTGCAATTTGTTACATAAGCTGCAACAAATGAACGCAAGTGTTTCACAATCACAAAGGTTCTCTGTGCTCTGTCAAAACATATGTTGTTAACGTTTCTGAAGTTGTGTTCCGTTTTGGAAGTCTTTACGTTTGAAATCCTTTGCCGGCCGCGGTTGTCTAGCGGTTCAGGCGCTCAGTCCGGAACCGCGCGACTGCTACGGTCGCAGTTTCGAATCCTGCCTCGGGCATGGATGTGTGTGATGTCATTAGGTTAGTTAGGTTTAAGTAGTTCTAAGTTCTAGGGGACTGATGACCACAGATGTTAAGTCCCATAGTGCTCACAAGGGAACCTCCCCATCGCACCCCCCTCAGATTTAGTTATAAGTTGGCACAGTGGATAGGCCTTGACAAACTGAACACAGATCAATCGAGAAAACAGGAAGAAGTTGTGTGGAAGTATGAAAAAAATAAGCAAAATATACAAACTGAATAGTCTATGCATATGATATACAACATCAAGGACAATCTGGTCTTATGAGCACCGTGGTCCCGTGCTTGGCGTTAGCAGCTGCAGGGCGCGAGATCCTTGGTTCAAATCTACCCTCGAGCGAAAATTTTAATTTTTTATTTTCAGACAATTATTATCTGTCCGTCCGATGCGATCACTTTTTTGGGAGTGATTATCACATCCACACGAAAACCTAAATCGGGCAAGGTAAAAGAATCTTTTTACCCATTCGGCAAGTGTGCAAGTTAGGTGAGTCGACAACATATTCTTGTCATATGACGCACATGCCGTCGCCAGTGTCGTATAGAATATATCAGACGTGTTTTCCTGTGCAGGAATCGGTTGATCTATGACCTTGCGATCAAATGTTTTCTGTTCCCATTGGAGAGGCACGTCCTTTTGTCTACTAATCGCACTGTTTTGCGGTGCGGTCGCAAAACACAGACACTAAACTTATTACAGTGAACAGAGACGTCAATGAACGAACGGACAGATCATAACTTTGCGAAAATAAAGTAGGTAAAAATTATCACCCGAGGAAAGACTTGAACCATGGACCTCTCATTCCGCAGCTGCTCACGCTAACCACGAGACCACGGCGCTCCTGAGCTCGCGCTAACCTTGATGTTGCTTATCTTGCACATGGACTACTCAGTTTGTATATTTTGCTTATTTTTTCATAGTTCCACACAACTTCTTCCTGTTTTCTCGATTGATCTGTGTTCAGTTTTTCAAGGCCTATCGAATGTGCCAACCTATAACTAAATCTGAGAGGGGTGTGATGGGGAGGTTCGCTTGTCAGAACCATTTGAACCATTTTGAAATCCTTTGTTGTAGCATAGTTCACAACCGTTTATTTGTTCTTTTCATTTCTGTGAGATGTCTATGAGATATCTGGCCTACTCTTACTATTCATCACAATACCTCGCGACAGTGACGTATTCTTATCACTCTATAACCAACGTATAGTGTGACAACTACCAAGACTACAGATAGAGAACAAAGATTTCAGTGTTGTGAAAAAAAATAGTACGTGACAGTTTCGAACACGGCCGTCCTCGTTGGTAGTGCAACACGAGAACCACTTTTTTTTTTTTAACAAAGTAAAACGAAAAAAGAAGATAGTTGGTATATGCCGGAGTCGAACCCGAGTCTGCTAACTCCTTCAAAAAACGATAATCTTCACCGAGTTTTTTTTGGAAAGAACTCATTGAAGGCAATCAATTAAAATAAAACAAAAGAAGTCATTTCTACAAAAACGAAAGGGTTAAATCAAAAAACGTATGTGAAGGAATGGGGCGTAAATTTTAACGTGCCCACACCTTCTTTCCTCCGTCACTTTTACATCGTGGAACATCTAAATCCATAGAAGAGTGTCCACAAAAAAAAGGGGGGGGGGATTGTCAACTAATCCAACATCTTGTCGATGATGAACAAAATACAGCATATTAGAAAAAAGTTCACGATAACGGGGCATCCTGAGCCACGTCCAATGGGCTGTGGCCCTATATTGGGAAAAGCTACTCGGATCTGCGTCATATCCACTCACCATCACGTAGGGGACATAATGTCCAACAAGCCACATGATGGCATTGTTCTTCCATCGGGGAAAGAATGCTGAATCGGAACGCACGAGAATTTTCCCCGAGATAGCAGCCTCCGACGTCCTGAGGAGAAAAGCCATCTCCAATGGTCATGACCGCAGGAGATAATCCGATGATGTGAGGTATGAGTTTCATGGCAACAATTGCAGCGATCAGTCGCACTGAGACCAACACGAAAAAGTCGAACGTTGGTAGGTACGATATCACGAACAGCTTGAAACCACGAGGACACCACTTCCATCGGGAAAAAAAGGGAGGCTGATGTTAGACCAAACAATCTGTAAGTAGGCTGTTTATGTTTTCTCTATGTAAGTAGGCTGTTTATGTTTTCTCTATGTAAGTAGGCTGTTTATGTTTTCTCTATGTAAGTAGGCTGTTTAGGTTTTTTTATTGGTAACGCCACCTCTGTATGAAAATCACTGGCTGTGCTGTGTGCAGTCTGTGGCTGCTTTGCATTGTTGTAATACTCGCCATTGTAGTGTTAGGCAGCTGGCTGTGAACAGCGCGTAGCGTTGCGCAGTTGGAGGTGAGCCGCCAGCAGTGGTGGATGTGGGGAGAGAGATGGCGGAGGTTTGTAATTTGTCATGAACTGATATATATATTATGACTTGTGATGATATCAAGGTAAATACATTGTTCGTTCTCTATTAATATCTTTCATTTGCTAACTATCCCTATCAGTAGTTAGTGCCTTCCATAGTTTGAATCTTTTATTTAGCTGGCAGTAGTGGCGCTCGCTGTATTGCAGTAGCTTGAGCAGCGAAGATTTTTGTGAGGTAAGTGATTTGTGAAAGGTATAGTTTAATGTTAGTCAGGGCCATTCTTTTGTAGGGAATTTTGAAAGTCAGATTGCGTTGCGCTAACAAAATATTGTGTGTCAGTTTAAGCACAGTCGTGTATAAATGTTCAAAGGGGACGTTGCGTATGTCGACCCTTAGCCTAGGATACCTCACTGGAATCTTCTGATTTTTCTTGTAGTTTGTGTATTTAGTGTAGCTTTTGTTTGTTGCTAGTGCGTAATTGTAGAGAGAATCTCCTTTGTAGTTGTAGCCTTTCATTGTTGTACAGTAAAACAGTTGTGGCATGCATATAGATTTGCACCAAGTATTTCGCAGCTGTAATTAACTAGATATTATTTTCAGTGTTATGTTAATGTGTTCTCTTATTTTTGCTCTTCAAATTGTGTTTTTCTGTGTTGTCGTGTGAAATACTGTGACAATAATGGCGTGTGAAAAACGTAATACTAGGCTTCAAAGTAAACTGAGAAATGACAGTGAAAATGAGAGCAGTGTGTTAGCGCCACCGAGTAATGAATTAACTGATGTTCAAAGTAGTAATTTGGTAATTGTGCATAGGGAAATGGAGCGGGCGGCAAACAATGGCGTGGACAGTGAAACAATTAGTGAAGAGGGAAGCATTATCGATCGATCGGTCGGCAACAGCTCGCCTCAGGAATCCGAAATGACAGGACACCATTTCGCACATACTGTAGATTCAGGTTTTGGGTCATCACCGTTTTCTCAAATAAGTCAAGACACATTTTCTGCTTGTCAAAATGTGAATGTTGTCGGTGCAAATGCACTGCCGAAAAGCGTAGAGAAACAGATTCCAGACACTAATACATTATTATTGAAATTAATGCAACAAATGGAACAAAATCAGAGACAAACACAGCAACAGTTAGACACAGTGGAACAAAATCTCAAAAAGTTAGACACAATGGAACAAAATCTTCAAAAGTTAGACACCACACTTGAACAAACACGTGAAGATTTAACTAGTGAGTTACATAACATTGAATCGAAATGTCAAAAAGTCTGTAATGACGTAAAAACACAAATTTGTGAGCATTTCCAACCTATTTTTTCGCGGCATGAAAATGCATTACAGAATCATGAAGCAGCCATAAAAGAACTGCAAACTATTTTTCATGAAAATCACAACACCTTGCAAGCTAAAATTGACTCAGTTGCATCTACCGATTTGGTTACGCAACTTGCAAAAACTCAGGAAAACTTAAAGGTCACAGTAGACACGATTGCAACACAAATGGACACTCTGAAACTTGGTTCAGAAAAACATACAGAGGAAATGATTTCACTATCGGATAAAGTAGCCGAACTTTCAGATCAGTTCACTAACTTATCTACAAAGGTAGATGATGATCTGAATGACACAACACCTGTAGCCTTCACTGACACAGAAGAGTATGAACAAATTAGAAAATTCAAACAAAATCAAAATCAAATCAATACACAGTACAAAAGAGAAATCCGGGAAGTGCAAGATCAGTTGGCACAAGTAGTACAAGAATTACGTATTTCAGAGGACACTCGCGCCCCAATACGGGAAGAGGGACATACAAATACGGAACAGACACAAAATAACAACACAGGGCACTTCGGAAATTGTGAAAGAAGTTGGCAAGGTACGCCGAATTTTGAGATGGAACCGCCGAAACGACGTAACTATGACCGAGATGCTACTCGCCGACACGATGATTTTGACTATAAGCTGTTCATTACTACACGTAAATTCAAAACATTTAAGAATTCTGGCAATGACATTCATCCACAAGCATGGCTCCATCAATTCTCTCATTGTTTTCCTCCCAACTGGTCGTTGGAACACAGATTAGAATTTATGTGTGGCTACTTAGAGAATGAACCAGCTGTAAGAATGCGATCGGTCATTCACGATTGCCACAGTGAAGGAGAATTTTACCATGCCTTCCTCTCAGCATATTGGTCTCAAGCCACACAAGACCGAGTAAAACATGGTATCATAATGATGAAACATTTCGAACAATCTGAATTCTCCAGTCTGGTGAAATATTTTGAAGACATGTTGCACAAGAATCAGTACCTGTCAAACCCATACAGCCCCTCAGAACTCATCCGCATTTGCTTAATCAAATTACCTGAACATTTACGGCATATTATTTTAGCAGGACGTTTGCAAAGACGACATTGAAGCTTTTCAGGGACTGTTACAAGAACTAGAAATTGACACTGATAATCGCGGAACGCGAAAACAAGGACACTACAATTACAGGTCACATCCGTCACAATTCCGTGACGACAGAAACAATAACCAGACACGACTGGTCTATTCTTACAACGCAAATCGTGACCAAAATAGACACCACCCGTACGACAACCGTTGGCAGAGTAGTAATAATTACAGGGAAAGATCACCTCTCCGCGGTAGTGACTATCACAGAGACAATCAGAGAAACAGACAATATGGGAACCAAAATAATTATTATCAAGGGAGACAGAATAACTTCAGACGCAACAGTTCAGCGCGCAGTTACGATTCAGGGAGAAATTCTCCACCACTTAACCGACAAGAAAGAAACTACAGGAACTACCGACATGACGACAGACGATGTGATCGTAACGACAGACCTGAATTGCATCAGAACTGGCGGGATTCAAACAGAGCAGGGCCCTCTCGTCACGGTGAATTTGTAGAAGTTAGGTCTCCTAATCCCAATAACGACGCGCGCCAACAAAGGAACAGACAATGACTCGCACCGCAGGCAGCCGCGTGCGCCCGCTGGCTCCGAGAAAAATAACATAAGACGCTAGCCTTGAGAAAAGATTTAGCATTCTTTACCAATGTAAACAACATGATAATTGCTTTGAAGTTGAAAGTCTGCGTACTAGGAAGAGTAAAGGATTGCACCACACTTCACATGTAAAACCGCTTACTGAGAGATAATCTGTCTTTTAACTTTGTCTTTGCCATAAAACGTTTCACTTCACGTTACTAGTATGCTTAAGAAACTGTTAACATACAACAATATTTGAAGTACAATATCCAGTCTAGAACCTAGGGAACATTTTTAAACAGAAATTACGAATGCATTGTTATAGTGAACAGTCGACACAGTGTTGTATTTGTACATTCTTGCTTGTTAGTTGCACGATTAGAACATTTACCAGTACTGCTAATGAGATTTTAATGCAACATTTTGGTTTACTTGAAAATACATTCCGGATTTAAAGTACTTTCTGTGAGATACCAGATGAGACAATAGTTAGTTTATGTGACAGCTACACGATTTTATCACGACGCTACTAATGAGTGACAATTTACAATGTTGCTTTTGCAGTGTTTCTGTTTTATATCCGCACAGTTTTTCTGAATTCTTCTGGAAAGCAAAACATGTTTTAGTAGTAAGCTACAATGTGAGGGCCTTTTTCTTAGCACAACAATACTTTACAGTATAGTATTTTCTTGATCACAGTAATGTACATAATAATTATGATATCTATACACAAAGCATTTCACTTTCGTTTCTGATGGGGTAAGTACATTGACTTCTGCAGAACTTAGCTTTCGGAGGAAAATAACTACGACACTTCCACAGAGAATTATCTTACAGCAAGACGCACATTTAGCGCTACAGGACTCGCATTTGAGAAATTTTGTACTTAAAACATCTATTTTTCAAGATTTTTGAATTACAAAGAAGGTTTTCAATGATACATTTCATTTCATTGCTGTAATCTGTAACACCTGAGGGTATAATTACATTAATCCTCAGGGGGGTACACGCTTACTTTGTGTACCATGTGTGTGGCAACCACAAGGAACCCTAGCTAATATGGTATTTGCTTATACAACTTTACACATCGGTACCATATTTCTCTAACACACAAATTACACAGCTATCTGATCATTTAACTGAGAGAGACAAACATTTTTTTTACTACGTCAGTGACAGATGTTTACGTAATTACACAGCTGGATAATTTCACACTTATGAAACTGTATTTTGTCTGTACTTTGTAAACTGTTCATATTTTTTCGGAACCATTGTGATACTATGAGAGCTTTGAATGATGTATTTGGTAAAGGGATTATGATTTTTAAAGTACGTTTGAGGCAGATGACACTTTTGACATGAGCAGAGAATTTTTTTAATTATTGGAGGAAGTTACGACGATTTTGAGATTTGACTGAGGTGTTATGATGTTATTTTTACGACGACGATGTGTATTATGCTGCTGAGGTATGTTTACGATTAATAGGCTGAGGCTATATGAGTTATTTGATTATGCTTCATATTTATAATGACAAAATATTGACGAGTGTCGATGGATACGTATATGTGTAATAAGGTAAGGAGTAATGAATAGTGGGTAGGGACTCTTGACTTGTGAAAAAGGATGTTGGAAACCAAGAATCGTACTTTAAGAGTTATGACATGTGTGAATCATGTGTGAATGTATCACAATGCCACTGAACATTTTTTGGACACTGTTATATTCATAGGATTTTGTTTCTACAGATTTGCAACGCTAATTCTTGACCTGTGAAATATTTTTATGTGAGGCTGTCACTGTAGCGGTAAATATTTCCGTAAGAAAGTTAAGTGACCACCTGCACGTAATGCGTCGCGGGCACCCAGCTGTGTCAGACGCCTGGAGAAAAAGCCATTATTGCGAGCCCTTTTCAGCGGCACAGGTAGAAAAAAAGGGGACGTGGGACGTGTCAAACACCTGGAGAACAAGCCATTAGGGTGTGCCTTTCATCGCTAATGCGACACCCTCGTTACTTGAAAACATATGATTACTCGCACTTTGTGCTAATTGCTGAAATGCTTATGAATTGATGGGAAATATTCGTACATCTGCACACCTGATTATGACAAGCGTCTTTCTACGAGCATTGAGAGCTACTGACTTACGAAATGCCACATAGCTATTGAATGATGTTTTTATGCTTTGTACATAATTGCTTATTTCATTTGATATCTGGTTTCCAGCTGTGTTGCAGCATTGCTTTTATAAAATGAAATGCATTTGCTAATGTGAACACTTTCTGTCAACAGATCTATTAAATAATTATTTTATGATCCACATTCTTTAAAAAAAGGAGCACTTGGAAAGGAAAGAACAATAAGAAGGAACTAGTAACTGCATTCATAATTTTCTTTTCAAGTAATTGGTAACTTTTTGGTAGAATAACTTCTTGTGGTGCACCACTTTAATTACATAGACATTAAGATGTGATTATACATTTCCCTTATCTGCATTGTTATCTTTAGTGTACTATTTTTTCTGCTTGAGCTATGTCATGTTTTGATATAAGTTATTACATTTGCTGCTGCTAGCTTTGCCAATCTGTATTTTTTGTCATTGCTGCTTGTGTTAATTGTTTTGTGCTGCTGCATTGCCTCGTTCCTTAGTTTAGCATCTGAGCTCAGTAGATTTAAGTTAGCTTAAGAGGGGGTAGCCTCTAAGAGAATGAGTTGCGATGAATTGGAAGAAATGCATTGAGAAAACAGGTTTAGGTAGGATTTTCTTGGAAATAAATGATGAGGTAAGATAATGGAAAATAAAAATGAGGTAAGAAATGTGTGAACATATAAACACAGAAAGCATGCTTAGTTAGAATTTTTTTTGGTGGAAACAAAGGATGAAATAAGAGGAAAGATATATGAAGTTTTGGGTTGGACTGCAGTACCAAATGTTACACTGAAAACGAACCCTGTCCTTTCCTATTGGTGTTATCCCACTATGTGTTTGTGTACCCTTGTGTATTTGTTTTCTTCCTGTCTCTGTGTAGTTTCATAGAATTTTTTCTCTTTTAATATTAAGCTACATTCACTATGATGAGGAATACTGTTATCCTCGAATATAATTGGCATTAATAATATGTTATTTACCTTATAAATATGCTTACACATTATTTATTCTGTTTAATGCTCATGTGTGAAGTTGATGTTTCAAAAATTATTGTGATCTTTTATGTATGTACTCATGTCATAATTCCACTGATGTATATGTTAGTTCGATTCTTTTGTAAAGCCTGTACTACAGATGTTATCTGTATTATTATGTTTTTAATGATGTATTTTGTACCTTTGTTATTGTATTTTTATGTTATCAAATTGTAATTGTTACCAGTTCTTCCAATTAAGTTACATTTCACTGCACACGTTTCTGTTGGTCATAGTATATGGACAATATGTGAGAAGTAGGGACTGTTAGTGTTTGCACGTGTGTTAATAATTCTGCAAGGGACTGGATAACAGCATTGCTGGTTCTAAGGACAATTCCAAAAACTTTGTGAGTGCACAAGTGGTGGTTTATGGACTTGCTATATTCTCCGCAAGACTCTTCGATGGTGAATGTGCACCTGCACAATCGCAACAGATGGCTGCTGGTCATCTCTACAAGGACTACAGTGGGTCTGCATCTCTGGTGGCCCACCAATACCATTACCTCTACAAGGACTACAGTGGGTCTGCACCTCTGGTGGCCCACCAATACCATTATCTCTACAAGGACTACAGTGGGTCTGCATCTATGATGACCTACCAACGCCATTATTTCTACAAGGACTGCAGTGGGTCTGCACCTCTGGTGGCCCACCAATACCACAATCTCTACCAGGACTCCAGTGGGTCTGCTCTGTGATGACCTACCTACCAATATTCTTCCAAACTTCGAATGACTCTGCTGTGGGTTTGCTCTGTTGTGGCCCATTACCTGTCTGCATGTCGAGAGTCAGCACTGTCTTTCCGTTGGAAGGTCAACACTACTTCTTGAAGACTGCATGGAAATCCACTACTTCTATGTGCATTTTCTTTTACTGCTTGGACTTTGAGAAAAACTCTGCATTTTTACTGTGATGAACAATGTGGACTGTCTTTATGGACTGTGAGAAATTTTGATCTTTTGACCAACATAATATTAATAAGTGTGTGCATTTTATATCTTTGTTACTGTAATTGTGAAAAATTTTTGTCAAATCTGTATTGGCCAGTGCCCAACACCATTTGTAAAAATTTTTGTGGGGAGCATGGGGGCTATGTAAGTAGGCTGTTTATGTTTTCTCTATGTAAGTAGGCTGTTTATGTTTTCTCTATGTAAGTAGGCTGTTTATGTTTTCTCTATGTAAGTAGGCTGTTTAGGTTTTTTTATTGGTAACGCCACCTCTGTATGAAAATCACTGGCTGTGCTGTGTGCAGTCTGTGGCTGCTTTGCATTGTTGTAATACTCGCCATTGTAGTGTTAGGCAGCTGGCTGTGAACAGCGCGTAGCGTTGCGCAGTTGGAGGTGAGCCGCCAGCAGTGGTGGATGTGGGGAGAGAGATGGCGGAGGTTTGTAATTTGTCATGAACTGATATATATATTATGACTTGTGATGATATCAAGGTAAATACATTGTTCGTTCTCTATTAATATCTTTCATTTGCTAACTATCCCTATCAGTAGTTAGTGCCTTCCATAGTTTGAATCTTTTATTTAGCTGGCAGTAGTGGCGCTCGCTGTATTGCAGTAGCTTGAGCAGCGAAGATTTTTGTGAGGTAAGTGATTTGTGAAAGGTATAGTTTAATGTTAGTCAGGGCCATTCTTTTGTAGGGAATTTTGAAAGTCAGATTGCGTTGCGCTAACAAAATATTGTGTGTCAGTTTAAGGACAGTCATTGTATAAATTGTTCAAAGGGGACGTTTCAAATCTTCCAATTCGTTTCTGGCGATAGGGCTTCCACAGAGTGAATGCTATCAAGATAGAACCTTCTTCAGATCTGCAATTTTGGTTACAGGAGTAACCCTTCCATACCTTCACTTGCTGCGTCACGTAAGGTGAAGCTTGCTGTGTATGGACGGGTTACTCCTGTAACCGAAATTGCAGATCTGAAGAAGGTTCTAGAGGAACCGAAACCGGTCATGTGAATAAACACTTTCTGCAATCAAGACGGATTAAAAAAACATTGATTGCGGTTATCCGATCAGACATTATGTCTGTTTTTGCAAATGCTGTGAGGAGTTGGCTAGAGGCTTAACAGCATTTTTAGTGAGAGATTCACTTGGAAAAGGATAGTTACTCCTAAATAACTGACCTCAAGAAAATGTCCCTTCCGTAGTTTATAACTAATTCTAGCCAGGCGGAGTGGCCGAGCGGTTCTAGGCGCTACAGTCTAGAACCGCGCGACCGCTACGGTCGCAGGTTCGAATCCTGCCTCGGAGAGCTGACGTAACATGCTGTTGCATACTCTATGTCGACAGATTCTAGATGTACCCTTGTCCGTTTTTAAGCTACGCTACAGATCAATTTATTTATGAAAATACAAAGTACAGTCTCCAACAAATTTTACATATTCACAAGTACCTTTACCTTTAATCCAAATAAATACAGTTTCATTTACAGATATCTTACGTCTATTACGAGTATACAAGGAAAAGGGTGAGGGTGACATATATGATGATTTACCAAAGTCTTTATTTGCGTTTTCACAAACATGGTATGTCCGGTAGGCTATGACGTCACGGTCGACGAAACTTTCCAGTCCTGATACATTGGGTACGCCTGTACCACCTCGTACAATTGCGACGGTTAGCCAACCATTACCATGGGAGAATGTATCATTAAGGTCAATACTGAAGTTAAGTCTACATCCACAGAAGACAGCGGGTCCATCTAGTACAGAGTGTGCAGCGACAGATTTTATGGTATTCTTCTTCTTGTTAGCAGCAGATGTTGTCATTTCGACATCTTCAATTGTTTTATATATTGTCTGTCTTACACGACGACTGTATATTCTGTAGGGCAGGTTCGAATCCTGCCTCGGGCATGGATGTGTGTGATGTCCTTAGGTTATTTAGGTTTAAGTAGTTCTAAGTTCTAGGCGACTGATGGCCTCAGCAGTTAAGTCCCATAGTGCTCAGATCCATTTTTGAACTAATCCTACCAATACCTACTGGAGGTGTTAAGTTCGCCAGTCGGATACAGTCATAAAGGCGAGCTGTAAGTTACTGGGGAGCGTGTTGACACGTTAAAACTGTGCGACGGATGAATAACGCAGAAGCCTTAACCCGAATGTCAGGGAGGCCTAAACCTCCCAGCAGACAGGGGCGCGCCATGACCCCAAATGGTTCAAATGGCTCTGAGCACTATGGGACTTAACATGTGAGGTCATCAGTCCCCTAGAACTTAGAACTACTTAAACCTAACTAGCCTAATGACATCACACACATGCATGCCCGAGGCAGGATTCGAACCTGCGACCGTAGCGGTCGCGCAGTTCCAGACTGAAGCGCCTAGAACCGCTCGGCCACATCGGCCGGCGCCATGACCCCATAACACACGTGAAATACAGAGTTGCGCCAGATAAACCTGCCAGTTAAACTTTGCAACTTGCGGTACATCATCGCAGGAAGTGGAAAGATTTGTGCAATAAAATAAGCCTTACTTAACACATAAGTTTCCATGTCCCGGACCTTATGATGAAGTGAGAGGCAGCGACGCACGTGTTCAGCGATTGCTCTCTGAATCTTATCCGTGACAGACTTGCAGTTTATCGTAGCCATCTTTAGCGGACAACTATCAATTATAACACCCAACACCACTTAACTCACGTCGCCGTTGATCTTTCAGGCTGCTCTATGTTGCACTCCTTGTTCTTGGAGCGTTCACTGTTTATATTTTGCTTTTTTTCACAGTCCAGCACACCTTCTTCCTGCTTTCGTGCTCGATCTGTGTTCAGCGTTTGGCAGGTTGTCCACTGGGCCATCTTACCACTAAATGTGAGGGGAGGAGGGGGGGGGGGGGGGTGCGATAGGCAGTTCCCCTTGTAGTAAGAACGACGGAATGTTCCTTCGGGACATGTATGCAGGAAGGACGACGTATGGAAAAGTGGGTCTGGCGTGAGTTGTGCATTGATAGCCGAAGCGGTTAAGGCGACCACTCGAAATAAAATCCGCGTTCGAGCCCCCGTGCGGCAGAGATTTTCACTGCCGTCATTCCCTTACGCAGCTGGTGGTTGTTCGTGCTCGCAACTACGAGTGCACTGAAATGTATGTTTCTCGATATTTCATAATGGCTGTAGTCGCCGCAGGAGCTGTTCGTTGAAACACGCGAGCACGTTCGTAGGGACATTGCGTCGCACTTCTGGACAAGACAGCCGCTGCAACACCGTAAGAATCTTAAGGTTTCATTGTCGTTCTACATCTACATCTACATTTATACTGCGCAAGCCACCCAACGGTGTGTGGCGGAGAGCACTTTACGTGCCACTGTCATTACCTCCCTTTCCTCTTCCAGTCGCGTATGGTTCGCGGGAAGAACGACTGCCGGAAAGCCTCCGTGCGCACTCGAATCACTCTAATTTTACATTCGTGATCTCCTCGGGAGGTATAAGTAGGGGCAAGCAATATATTCGATACCTCATCCAGAAACGCACCCTCTCGAAATCTGGACAGCAAGCTACACCGCGATGCAGAGCGCCTCTGTCGCAGAGTCTGCCACTCGAGTTTGTTAAACATCTCCGTAACGCTATCACGCCTTTCAAATAACCCTGTGACGAAACGTGCCGCTCTTATTTGGATCTTCTCTATCTCCTCTGTCAACCAGACCTGGTACGGATCCCACACTGATGAGCAATACTCAAGAACAGGTCGAACGAGTGTACTCCCTGCACCAAGTGCCTATCCGCTGCAGATCTTCCTGCATTTCACTGCAATTTTCTAATTCTGCAACTTCTCTGTATACTACAGCATCATCCGCGAAAAGCCGCATGGAACTATCGACACTATCTACTAGGTCATTTATATACACTCCTGGAAATGGAAAAAAGAAGACATTGACACCGGTGTGTCAGACCCACCATACTTGCTCCGGACACTGCGAGAGGGCTGTACAAGCAATGATCACACGCATGGCACAGCGGACACACCAGGAACCGCGGTGTTAGCCGTCGAATGGCGCTAGCTGCGCAGCATTTGTGCACCGCCGCCGTCAGTGTCAGCCAGTTTGCCGTGGCATACGGAGCTCCATCGCAGTCTTTAACACTGGTAGCATGCCGCGACAGCGTGGACGTGAACCGTATGTGCAGTTGACGGACTTTGAGCGAGGGCGTATAGTGGGCATGCGGGAGGCCGGGTGGACGTACCGCCGAATTGCTCAACACGTGGGGCGTGAGGTCTCCACAGTACATCGATGTTGTCGCCAGTGGTCGGCGGAAGGTGCACGTGCCCGTCGACCTGGGACCGGACCGCAGCGACGCACGGATGCACGCCAAGACCGTAGGATCCTACGCAGTGCCGTAGGGGACCGCACCGCCACTTCCCAGCAAATTAGGGACACTGTTGCTCCTGGGGTATCGGCGAGGACCATTCGCAACCGTCTCCATGAAGCTGGGCTACGGTCCCGCACACCGTTAGGCCGTCTTCCGCTCACGCCCCAACATCGTGCAGCCCGCCTCCAGTGGTGTCGCGACAGGAGTGAATGGAGGGACGAATGGAGACGTGTCGTCTTCAGCGATGAGAGTCGCTTCTGCCTTGGTGCCAATGATGGTCGTATGCGTGTTTGGCGCCGTGCAGGTGAGCGCCACAATCAGGACTGCATACGACCGAGGCACACAGGGCCAACACCCGGCATCATGGTGTGGGGAGCGATCTCCTACACTGGCCGTACACCACTGGTGATCGTCGAGGGGACACTGAATAGTGCACGGTACATCCAAACCGTCATCGAACCCATCGTTCTACCATTCCTAGACCGGCAAGGGAACTTGCTGTTCCAACAGGACAATGCCCGTCCGCACGTATCCCGTGCCACCCAACGTGCTCTAGAAGGTGTAAGTCAACTACCCTGGCCAGCAAGATTTCCGGATCTGTCCCCCATTGAGCATGTTTGGGACTGGATGAAGCGTCGTCTCACGCGGTCTGCACGTCCAGCACGAACGCTGGTCCAACTGAGGCGCCAGGTGGAAATGGCATGGCAAGCCGTTCCACAGGACTACATCCAGCATCTCTACGATCGTCTCCATGGGAGAATGGCAGCCTGCATTGCTGCGAAAGGTGGATATACACTGTACTAGTGCCGACATTGTGCATGCTCTGTTGCCTGTGTCTATGTGCCTGTGGTTCTGTCAGTGTGATCATGTGATGTATCTGACCCCAGGAATGTGTCAATAAAGTTTCCCCTTCCTGGGACAATGAATTCACGGTGTTCTTATTTCAATTTCCAGGAGTGTATATTGTGAAAAGCAGTGGTCCCATAACACTCCCCTGCGGCACGCCAGAGGTTACTTTAACGTCTGTTGACGTCTCTCCATTGAGAACAACATGCTGTGTTCTGTTTGCAAAAAACATTGCATACATACTAAAAGCAGATACTCATAGGGAGGAGCAATCCAGAGTATTGTTGTTGTGCCGCCTCGGTTGTTTCCTGCTAGTTGTTTATCTTCCACTCTCGACCCGGCTGGGTGTTTACTGCCGTGATAATGGACAGCCACGAATATGGGAGCCTGTAGCCGTCACCTCTGTTGAAACTGTACTAATTCTTTGATTTCCTCTGATATTTTGACTCTTTCATGGACTTTCCTTCTACAGATATCGCGCTTTATATCCTTAAAATACAGCCGACCGCTGTGGCCGAGCGATTCTAGGCGCTACAGTCTGGAGCCGAGCGACCGCTACGGTCGCAGGTTCGAATCCTGCCTCGGGCATGGATGTGTGTGATGTCCCTAAGTTAGTTAGGTTTAATTAGTTCTAAGTTCTAGGCGACTGATGACCTCAGAAGTTAAGTCGCATAGTGCTCAGAGCCATTTGAACAAACAGCAGTTTACCGGCGTTGCCTGGTGAAACGTTGTTGTCATGCCTCGTGCAAGGAGGAGAAATGCATACCATTACGTTTCCGACTTTGATTAACGTCGGATTGTAGCCCATCGCGATTGCGATTTATCGTATCGCGACACTGCTGCTCGCGTTGGTCGAGATCCAATGACTGTTAGCAGAATATGGAATCGGTGGGTTCAGGACGGTAATACGGAACGCCGTGCTGGATCCCAACGGCCTCGTATCACTAGCAGTCGAGATGACAGGCATCTTATCCGCATGGCTGTAACGGATCGTGCAGCCACGTCTCGATCCCTGAGTCAACAGGTGGGGACGGTTGCAAGACAACAACCATCTGCACGAACAGTTCGACGACGTTTGCAGCAGCACGGACTATCAGCTCGGAGACCACGGCTGCGGTTACCCTTGACGCTGAATCACAGACAGGAGCGCCTGCGGTGGTGTAGTCGACGACGAACCTGGGTGCACGAATGGCAAAACGTCATTTTTTCGGATGAATCCAGGTTCTGTTTACAGCATCATGATGGTCGCATCCGTGTTTGGTGACATCGCGTTGAACGCACATTGGAAGCGTTTATTCGTCATCGTCATACTGGCGTATCACCTGGCGTGTTGGTATGGGGGTGCCATTGGTTTAACGTCTGGGTCACCTCTTGTTCGCATTGACGGCACTTTGAACAGTGGACGTTACATTTCAGATGTGTTACGATCCGTGGCTCTACCCTTCATTCGATCCCTGCGATACCCTACATTTCAGCAAGATAATGCACGACAGCATGTTGCAGGTTCTGTACAGGCCTTTCTGGATACAGAAAATGTTTGACTGCTGCCCTGGCCAGCACGATCTCCTGATCTGTCACCAATTGAAATCGTCTGGTCAACCACAATAAGCCAGTCACTACTCTTGATGAATTGTGGTATCGTGTTGAAGCTGCATGGGCAGCTGTACCTGTACACGCCATCCAAGCTCTGTTTGACTCAATGCCCAGGCGTATCAAAGCCTTTATTGCGGCCAGAGGTGGTTGTTCTGGGTACTGAATTCTCAGGATCTACGCACCCAATTGTGTGAAAATGTAATCACATGTCAGTTCTAGTGTAATATATTTGTCCAATGAATACTCGTTTATCATCTGCATTTCTTCTTGGTGTAGCAATTTAATGGTCAGTAGTGTAGTTGTTAAGCTTATTGCATGAAAGGTACCAAAACGGTGTAATGAATGAATGCCTATAGTAGTAGAGGTTGGAACGCCAGTGGAAATTAAACGGCAGGCGTAGCTCAGGCCCTGGGTGGAAAAGACCTTACAGGTGTGTTGGTCCTGCTCTACACAGGAAGTATCCCAAGACGGTAGGTCGGGGCACCTGATCGCTGAAGCACAATACAGCGGCGACCGGCCGATAATGTAGCGGGGCCGGAAGGGTAACCGGATAATATTTCGGAAACTCTGAAAATCTTGGACGCAGTAAAGACGAACAAGGAAGCGTTACCTCAGAAATCACGCAGACTGGGTTATTTCCGAGGATTTTTTCGCTGAGAAGCGTGCCATTGTGTGAATTCCCAATTAACGGCGATAGGTATTTCCTCGCAAACTTTACGCGCTGGACGATAAAAAAACTAAAATGTGGTTGGTCGGCGTTCGGAAGAATCTGTGGGGAGGGAGAATATTCTGTCGTTTCGAGAATATGATTCGCCTTCTGCAGTTATGATGGACGGGAGCCTAGCTTTGCTGGGAAGCCAACAGTGGAGAGAAAGAGGTGTTCCGTTTTGAGCACCCGTGTTTGACGGTCGTGTAGTGTCAGCTTTTGTTGGTACAGACGGTCTTGATGTCTTTGCTCTCAGGAGATTTTATAGTTAGAACGGTTAGCCACTCTGCTGTTGCGAACTTATACGATTCTGGACTTCGCCTCTGGGTAGGAAGTCGTCGTTGAATATGCAGCCTTCAGTGACTGAGAGCACTTCTTTTGTCTATACTCATACATAGATGTTATCTGAATTCCGTCCTTGTGGCTGGGAGTTCGCGTTTCTTGTCTGTAAAACACAGGAGAAAGTATTAGAGTGTACTAGTCAGAGGACCACTTTCTGCCATCCTAGTGTTTGAAAGAGTTTTATTTTGTGGCTGGAGTTCTTCCATCGTCGCAGATGTGTACAAGAACCATCACTCCGACGCAGTACATACGGTGATATTGCTAATTTCTTCGGCTTATTAGGGCTGTGATCATGTAATTTTAATTTCAAAATGGCTCTGAGTACTATGGGACTTAACATCTGAGGTCATCAGTCCCCTAGAACTTAGAACTACTTAAACCTAACTAACCTAAGGACATCACACACATCCATGCCCGAGGCAGGATTCGAACCTGAGACCGTAGCGGTCGCACTGCTCCAGACTGTAGCGCCTAGAACCGCACGGCCACTCCGGCCGGCAATTTTTATTTCCACTGAGGTTGCACACCACTGTAGAACTTCTTTGAAGGTAGTGTCTTCTAGTGTTTGGTACGTAGTTGATGTCAGTCATCTCGCGTTATTTACATTACATCGCATAGCCATAGAAAAAGGGGCGGATTTGGGCAGTTGATCACTAATATTAGCTAGGAAATTCATTTGTGTCTCTTTATGTCTATTGGACAATACGCTCAAAGTAGTAAATGAGTTTTGCTATTTGGGGAGCAAAATAACTGATGATGGATATAAAATGTAGACTGGCAATGGCAACGAAAGCGTTTCTGAAGAAGAGGAATTTGTTAATATCGAGTACAGATCTAAGTATCAGGAAGTCGTTTCTGAAAGTATTTGTATGGAGTGTAGCCATGTATGGAAGTGAAACGTGGACGAAAAAAGTTTAGACAAGAAGAGAATAGAAGCTATCGAAAAGTGGTGCTACAGAAGAATGATGAACATTAGATGGGTAAATCACGTAACTAATGAGGAGACACTGTATAGAATTGGGGAGAAGAGGAATTTGTGGCGCAACTTGACAAGAAGAAGGGACCGGTTGGTAGGACATGTGTTGAGGCGTCAAGGGATCACCAATTTAGTACTGGAGGGCAGCGTGGAGGGTAAAAATCGTAGAGGAGACCAAGAGATGAATACACTAAGAAGATTAAGAAGGATGTAGGTTGCAGTAGGTCCTGGGAGACGAAGAAGCTTGCACAGGATAGAGTAGCATGGACAGCTGCATCAAACCAGTCTCAGGACTGAAGACCACATCATCATCATGTCCATTGGACATTGATATATAAACATTTTATAGTTACTAGTTCCCTTGACCATTCATTTATGCTTATGTTGTAATTTATATGTTAAAGAACAAGAAGGAGGAGATATCACCATTAAGACATCCTAAGATCTGCTTCAGGGGGTAGTCAGATAGGGCCAAATCTTCATTTTCGCGTTCAGTTTTTTCCGTTGCGCACATTCATCTTGGACGTTTAGAAACGTATTAATCAACAAGCAAGTAGTGTACTCGAGAACTGACAGATACTACTAACTCCGATCATTGCATCACCGTTCGACAAATGCCCGCAGTAGGGGAAGGTTTGAAAATCGCGTGTATGGATACAGCATGCTGCAAGTCAAAATCAGAAAATGAAGCGGTATACGATGTATAGATCTCGGCTTGCTCGTCATCAATTGGCACGTGAACAACACCGAAGGTTCATTCCACTTCCGTGTCGTTACTGATGGCGAGAAGTTGTGTCTTTACAACGCAATGAATACCCTTAGTTGCAAAATGACGCTGATAAGAGTCAACAGGGACAGTTGAAAATGTGTGCCCTGACCGGTACTCTAACCCGGGATCTGCTGCTTACATGGCAGACGCTCTATCCATCTGAGGCACCGAGAATAGTGCCACTGCACGCTTCCCATGAGACCCACATTCGCAGCTTATTGTCTCGCACTATATTCAAATGCCCCTGCTCATCATACTCATTACTCGCGCCTTTACCGCCCATTCCCGTAAGAGTTCGGGCACTGTTGGTGCATCCGCACAGAAGAAGATGGCCAGTGAGCCTTAACTATACAGGGTGAAAAGTACAGGGTTATTACAAATGATTGAAGCGATTTCACAGCTCTACAATAACTTTATTATTTGAGATATTTTCACAATGCTTTGCACACACATACAAAAACTCAAAAAGTTTTTTTAGGCATTCACAAATGTTCGATATGTGCCCCTTTAGTGACTCGGCAGACATCAAGCCGATAATCAAGTTCCTCCCACACTCGGCGCAGCATGTCCCCATCAATGAGTTCGAAAGCACCGTTGATGCGAGCTCGCAGTTCTGGCACGTTTCTTGGTAGAGGAGGTTTAAACACTGAATCTTTCACATAACCCCAGAGAAAGAAATCGCATGGGGTTAAGTCGGGAGAGCGTAGAGGCTATGACATGAGTTGCTGATCATGATCTCCACCACGACCGATCCATCGGTTTTCCAATCTCCTGTTTAAGAAATGCCGAACATCATGATGGAAGTGCGGTGGAGCACCATCCTGTTGAAAGATGAAGTCGGCGCTGTCGGTCTCCATTTGTGGCACGAGCCAATTTTCCAGCATGTCCAGATACACGTGTCCTGTAACGTTTTTTTCGCAGAAGAAAAAGGGGCCGTAAACTTTAAACCGTGAGGCATCCAGAAGCTTTAAACTGCGCATACCATTGCCGAATGGAGTTAGCAGTTGGTGGATCTTTGTTGAACTTCGTCCTGAAGTGTCGTTGCACTGTTATGACTGACTGATGTGAGTGCATTCCAAGCACCACATGCGCTTTCTCGGCTCCTGTTGCCATTTTGTCTCACTGCGCTCTCGAGCGCTCTGGCGGCGGAAACCTGAAGTGCGGCTTCAGCCGAACAAAACTTTATGAGTTTTTCTACGTATCTGTAGTGTGTCGTGACCATATGTCAATGAATGGAGCTACAGTGAATTTATGAAATCGCTTCAATCATTTGTAATAGCCCTGAATTTAAACCGACAAACTCTGGGAGATTATAGTGGACATCAAAACAAATATTTTTCCCTAATGTCATTTTTTCCTATGAGGAGTATTTAAAGCAGTAGAGGAACATTTCTCAGGCGGCAAATTAATTAAACCAACACACACTTTTCCATTTTTTATGACCAAGAGACAACACATCAACACAACCCAATATCAGTTACAATAGATTTTCAAAAATGCCTCCATTGACACGTAAACAAAGGTTACACCATCGGATCATGTTCTGTCTGACATGGGAAAAGCCCCAGGAGTATTCCGAATTGTTTCTGCTGTTGCTACTATCGGGGCAACCAGATCCTCTTCTGATGCAACAGGAGTTGCAGAAACAAGGTTGCGCTTCTCTCCCCACACAAAAAAGTCCAGAGGGGAGATATCTGGGGATCGAGCAGGCCACGGTACAGGACCACCTCTGCCAGTCCACGTTTCTGGGAACCGCCGGTCCAGGAATCGATGCACACGACGACTGAGATGTGACGGCGCCCCGTCATGTTGGAACCACATGCGTTGTCTTGTAGGGAGCGGGACGTCTTCCAGGAATTCTGGCAATGCTCTGGCGAGAAAATTGTAATATTGCCTGCCATTTAATGGCCTAGGTAGCAGATACGGCCCAATTAAGCAGTCCCCAACAACACTGACCCACACATTAACGAAGAACCGCACTTGATGAGCGCTAGTAACTGTGGCATGTGGGTTATCCTCACTCCAAACATGCGAACTGTGCATGTTGAAGACTCCATCACGCCCGAACGTTGCTTCATCGGTAAACAATAGAGAGGATGGAAATGTAGGATGCATTTCACAGTGATCCAGGTACCACTGCGAAAACTGTGCTCTGGCTGGATAATCAACTGATTCCAGGTTGTGGACACGCTGTAAGTGCAATGGACGTAACAATTGCTCTCGAAGGACTGTTCTTACATTCGTCTGATTCGTCCCCATGCGACGTGCAATTGCACGAGTGCTGATTGAAGGATCCCGCTCCACATGCTGCAAGACAGCTTCCTCAAATTGCAGCGTTCTTACCGTGAGAGGGTGTCCCTGTCCAGGTAATCTGCTAAATGACCCGGTCTCACTTAGATGTTGGTACACAGCAGCAAAGGTGGCATGATGCGGGATACGGTAATTAGGATATTGTTGTTGATAAACCCGCTGTGCAGCTCGTCGATTGTGGTGCGCTACGTAGTACGCACCAACCATATCAGTGTACTCACTCCAGGTGTATCGCTCCATTAGTAAACAGAGACAATGCACTACTACACTGGTGGACAGCAGTTGCCTACAACTGAAGAGCGTAATACGGCCTCTAACAACTGGAGAGCGTAATACGGCCTCCACCGGTTTAAATAATCCTCATAGGAAAAAATGACATTAGGGAAAAATATTTGTTTTGATATCCCCTACAACCTCCCAGAGTTTTTCGGTTTAAATACTTCTCACCATACATACATATATATATATATATATATATATATATATATATATATATATATATATATATATATATATAGGGTGTTACAAAAAGATACGGCCAAACTTTCAGGAAACATGCCTCACACACAAAGAAGGAAAATATGTTATGTGGACATGTGTCCGGAAACGCTTACTTTCCATGTTGGAGCTCATTTTATTACTTCTCTTCAAACCACATTAATCATGGAATGGAAACACACAGCAACAGAACGTACCAGCGTGACTTCAAACACTTTGTTACAGGAAATGTTCAAAATGTCCTCCGTTAGCGAGGATACATGCATCCACCCTCCGTCGCATGGAATCCCTGATGCGCTGATGCAGCCCTGGAGAATGGCGTATTGCATCACAGCCGTCCACAATACGAGCACCAAGAGTCTCTACATTTGGTACCGGGGTTGCGTAGACAAGAGCTTTCAAATGCCCCCATAAATGGAAGTCAAGAGGGTTGAGGTCAGGAGAGCGTGGAGGCCACGAAATTGGTCCGCCTCTACCAATCCATCGGTCACCGAATCTGTTGTTGAGAAGCGCACGAACACTTCGACGGAAATGTGCAGGAGCTCCACCGTGCATGAACCACTTGTAAAGTCACATGTTCTAGTAGCACAGGTAGAGTATCTCGTATGAAATCATGATAACGTGCTCCATTGAACGTAGGTGGAAGAACATACAGACGAAACTAAAATGAGCTCTAACATGGAAATTAAGCGTTTCCGGACCCATGTCCACATGACATCTTTTCTTTATTTGTGTGTGAGGAATGTTTCCTGAAAGTTTGGCCGTACCATTTTGTAACACCCTGTATATGAAGATGGTATCTGTTCTTGCGGACATGTCCGAAAGAACAGATACAGTCTCCATATATATAAAGTTGTGTCTTTATGCGACCGTAAGGAAATGAAAGGAATGGTTGAGCTCAAACAAAGCACCAACTCCCCGTAAAGACCTGCGCACATCCACAAAATATAATGTTATGGATCTGGTGGAACAGTGACAGAGTGGTGTACTACGAATTGCTTTGCCAAGGGGTATCCATGACTGCTGGGGTTCATTACCAACAACTGAAAGGTGCTGCAGATGGAATCGGAGAAGAACGATCAGGAAGAAGTCGTGATGCGGAGCTACTCCGCACGCATGCTGCTACACTGTCAAAAACGCGATACAGGAGTTGCGTTGGGAAATCATTTCCCATCCACCTTATTCGCCTGGTCTCGCGCTAAGTTTTTCACCTTTTCCGACGTCTATCGAAAAGCCTTCAAGGAACTTGCTTTCCGGATGAAAATGCGCTCCGAACGTAGCTCGACCGTTTCGCCTCAAAACTATGTGTTTCCCACAGTCGCAGAATGGAAAAGTTACCCAGCTTTGTGAGACTTGTAAATAGTGAAGGAGAGCATATTATTGATGACTAAAGTCTCTTTGATGTGTATCCGTTGTGTTTACTACTCATGGAAAAACGCTACGTTTTTGTGTACTACATCTACATCTACATCTACATACATACTCCGTAATGCATCATACGGTGCGTGGCGGAGGGTACCTCGTACCACAACTAGCATCTTCTCTCCCTGTTCCACTCCCAAACAGAACGAGGGAAAAATGGCTGCCTATATGCCTCTGTACGAGCCCTAATATCTCTTATCTTTATCTTTGTGGTCTTTCCGCGAAATGTAAGTTGGCGGCAGTAAAATTGTACTGCAGTCAGCCTCAAATGCTGGTTCTCTAAATTTCCTCAGTAGCGATTCACGAAAAGAACGCCTCCTTTCCTCCAGAGACTCCCACCCGAGTTCCTGAAGCATTTCCGTAACACTCGCGTGATGATCAAACCTTCCAGTAACAAATCTAGCAGCCTGCCTCTGAATTGCTTCTATGTCCTCCCTCAATCCGACCTGATAGGGATCCCAAACGCTCGAGCAGTACTCAAGAATAGGTCGTATTAGTGTTTTATAAGCGCTCTCCTTTACAGATGAACCACATCTTCCCAAAATTCTAACAATGAACCGAAGACGACTATCCGCCTTCCCCACAACTGCCATTACATGCTTGTCCCACTTCATATCGCTCTGCAATGTTACGCCCAAATATTTAATCGACGTGACTGTGTCAAGCGCTCCACTACTAATGGAGTATTCAGACATTACAGGATTCTTTTTCCTATTCATCTGCACTAATTTACGTTTATCTATATTTAGAGTTAGCTGCCATTCTTTACACCAATCCCAAATCCTGTCAAAGTCATCTTGTATCCTCCTACAGTCACTCAACGACGACACCTTCCCGTACACCACAGCATCATCAGCAAACAGCCGCACATTGGTATCCACCCTGTTGTGTACATAGTTCCGCGTAGTCAGCGCGTACACAACTTTCTCACCAGAGCGCGCCCCGCTAAGCACAACAGCGCAGGTGCAGCTCTCGTCCGTCTCCGCACTACGAGATGGCGCTGTCTTAGATACGGACCAAATTCTGCTTCCACCGAACCGCATATTAATATGTAACGCAGCCAATGAGATTGCTGCTAACGTAGGACCGTTTCTTCTCGTGGATAACACTCGCGCACTGATACCTGAACGCTCGAGGTATTATAACGAGTATATAGACCTCCAATTAGTCAGTCTGCATCAGTCTGCATTAGTCTGCATTTGTCTGTAGTCAAGTTTCAGTCTGCGCCTAATAAGATTACCATATTCCTGTACATAGCCATTAAGATAAATGAATAGACACTTTGTCAAGTATCAGAGATATGTGAGAATAAGAGTAACGTACCAAGACCAAAGGAATTTCAGATTGTCAATTGTAAATAGCATCCAGAGTCAAGTTATGTAATGTCTATGATTTTTATTATTTTAATAAATATGTGTGAAAATTAATCAAGTTCTGTTTAAAGTTGGTCACCGTCAATCTGCTACTCTAAGCATGCAAGTGGCATTTCTATCGTCTGACCTAACGGCAGAAGATAAACACGCCACGATAAGACCACGAGACATATTGCTGACACTCGCCTACGTCGTTAGAGCGACAAGTCAAATAATCTTATGGTGTGTGTATCATTTATGTAGATAGAAAACAACAGCGGACACTTCCCTGGGGCACTCCAGATGATACCCTCACCTTCGATGAACACCCACCATCGAGGACAACGTACTGGGTTCTATTACTTACGAAGTCTTGGAGCCACTCACATATTTGGGAACCAATCCCATATGCTCGTACCTTAGTTAGGAGTCTGCAGTGGGTCATCGAGTCAAACGCTTTCCGGAAGTCAAGGAATATGGCAACCCTCCAATGGTTTTTCGTCTGCGCTGACTCGAGTAGCGAAAGTTAAATTATAACCACCCTGCACTGTCTTCTGCAAATGCGGCGCTCATGTTACGCGATGGCTTTAACGTGCGACAACGTGTGTTAAGTTTCTGATGTGCCTGTTGGGGTGAGGGGGAAGGACACGAATTTTAGAGTCCGGGGTTGGGTATAATAGCGTACGCGCTAGCACTTACCTCGTGTGCTGTACAGAGTCGAACCTGGGACCCAGGCGGCAAAATTGCTAGTGATAACGGTACCGCTCCGGCGAGCGCGTCCACAACGATTCTGACGTACGTTGAGGGCGGTCGTCTCTTAAGTACACTGCCGGCAGGAAAAGTACTCGCCGATACCGAGGCTGAGCCACGGTGGCCCGCCAGGGAGGCTCTGTTGTGCAACTCACACGCAGCGTTCACTGGATCCTAGGAAGTTCTGGTCTTACGTTAAATCACTAAGTGGATTGAAACAGCATATCCAGACACTCTGGAATGATGATGGCATTGAAACAGAGGATGACACGCGTAAAGCTGAAATAATAAACACCTTTTTCCAAAGCTGTTTCACAGAGGAAGACCGCACTGCAGTTCCTTCTCTAAATCCTCGCACAAACGAAAAAATTGCTGACATCGAAATAAGTGTCCAAGGAATAGAAAAGTAACTGAAATCACTCAACAGAGGAAGGTCCACTGGACCTGACGGGATACCAATTCGATTCTACACAGAGTACGCGAAAGAACTTTTCCCCCTTCTAACAGCCGTGTACCGCAAGTCTCTAGAGGAACGGAAGGTTCCAAATGATTGAAAAAGAGCACAGGTAGTTCCAGTTTTCAAGAAGGGTCGTCGACCAAATGCGCAAAACTATAGGCCTATATCTCTGACATCGATCTGTTGTAGAATTTTAGAAAATGTTTTTTGCTCGAGTATCATGTCGTTTTTTGAAACCCAGAATCTACTCTGTAGGATGCACATGGATTCCGGAAACAGCGATCGTGCGAGACCCAACTCGCTTCACTTATCCATGAGACCCAGAAAATATTAGATACAGGCTCCCAGGTAGATGTCATTTTCCTTGACTTCCGGAAGGCGTTCGATACAGTTCCGCACTGTCACCCAACAAACAAAGTAAGAGCCTACGGAATATCAGACCAGCTGTGTGGCTGGATTGAAGAGTTTTTAGCAAACAGAACACAGCATGAAACTTCCTGGCAGATTAAAACTGTGTGCCGGACCGAGACTCGATCTCGGGACCTTTTCCTTTCGCGGGCAAGTGCTCTACCAACTGAGCTACCCAAGCACGACTCACACCCCGTCCTCACAGCTTCACTTCTGCCAGTGCCTCGTCTCCTACCTTCCAAACTTTACCGAAGCTCTCATTCTAGAACACAGCTTGTTGTTCTCAATGGAGAGACGTCTACAGACGTTAAAGTAACCTCTGGCGTGCCACAGGGGAGTGTTATGGGACCATTGCTTTTCACAATATATATAAATGACTTAGTAGATAGCGTCGGAAGTTCCGTGCGCCTTTTCGCGGATGATGCTGTAGTATACAGAGAAGTTGCAGAATTAGAAAATTGCAGCGAAATGCAGGAAGATCTGCAGCGGATAGGCACTTGGTGCAGGGAGTGGCAACTGACCCTTACCATAGACAAATGTAATGTATTGCGAATACATAGAAAGAAGGATCCTTTGTTGTATGATTATATGATAGCGGAACAAACACTGGTAGCAGATACGAAATGGTTCAAATGGCTCTGAGCACTATGGGACTCAACTGCTGAGGTCATTAGTCCCCTCGACTTAGAACTAGTTAAACCTAACTAACCTAAGGACATCACAAACATCCATGCCCGAGGCAGGATTCGAACCTGCGACCGTAGCGGTCTTGCGGTTCCAGACTGCAGCGCCTTTAACCGCACGGCCACTTCGGCCGGCTTGGTAGCAGTTACTTCCATAATATATCTACATCTACTTCCATGCTCCGCAAGCCACCTGACGGTGTGTGGCGGAGGGTACCCTGAGTACCTCTATCGGTTCTCCCTTCTATTCCAGTCTCGTATTGTTCGTGGAAAGAAGGATTGTCTGTATGCTTCCGTGTGGGCTCTAATCTCTCTGATTTTATCCTCATGGTCTCTTCGCGAGATATATGTAGGAGGGAGCAATATACTGCTGGACTCTTCGATGAAGGAGTGTTCTCGAAACTTTAACAAAAGCCCGTACCGAGCTACTGAGCGTCTCCCCTGCAGAGTCTTCCACTGGAGTTTATCTATCATCTCCGTAACGCTTTCGCGATTACTAAATGATCCTGTAACGAAGCGCGCTGCTCTCCGTTGGATCTTCTCCATCTCCCCTATCAACCCTGTCTGGTACGGATCCCACACCGCCGAGCAGTATTCAAGCAATGGGCGAACAAGCTTACTGTAACCTACTTCCTTTGTTTTCGGATTACATTTCCTCAGGATTCTTCCAATGAATCTCAGTCTGGCATCTGCTTTACCGACGATCAACTTTATATGATCATTCCATTTCAAATCACTCCTAATGCGTACTCCCAGATAATTTATGGAGTTAACTGCTTCCAGTTGCTGACCTGCTATTTTGTAGCTAAATGATAAAGGATCTATCTTTCTATGTTTTCGCAGCACATTACACTTGTCTACATTGAGATTCAATTGCCATTCCCTGCACCATGCGTCAATTCGTTGCAGATCCTCCTGCATTTCAGTACAATTTTCCATTGTTATAACCTCTCGATACACCACAGCATCATCTGCAAAATGCCTCAGTAAACTTCCGATGTCATCCACAACGTCATTTATGTATATTGCGAATAGCAACGGTCCTATTTCACTCCCCTGCGGCACACCTGAAATCACTCTTACTTCCGAAGACTTGAGAATGACATGCTGCATTCTGTTATCAAGGAACTCCTCAATCCAATCACACAATTGGTCTGATAGTCCATATGCTCTTACTTTGTTCATTAAACGACTGTGTGGAACTGTATCGAACGCCTTGCGGAAGTCAAGAAACACGGCATCTACCTGTGAACCCGTGTCTATGGCCCTCTGAGTCTCGTGGACGAATAGCGCGAGCTGGGTTTCACACGACCGTCTTTTTCGAAACCCATGCTGATTCCTGCAGAGTAGATTTCTAGTCTCCAGGAAAGTCATTATACTCGAACATAATACGTGTTCCAAAATTCTACAACTGATCGACGTTAGAGATATAGGTCTATAGTTCTGCACATCTGTTCGACGTCCCTTCTTGAAAACGGGGAGTATGCGTACGGAACGATTTGAAGTGGAACGATCATATAAAATTAATTGTTGGTAAAGCGGGTACCAGGTTGAGATTCATTGGGAGAGTCCTTAGACAATGTAGTCCATCAACAAAGGAGGTGGCTTACAAAACACTCGTTCGACCTATACTTGAGTATTGCTCATCAGTGTGGGATCCGTACCAGATTGGGTTCACGGAGGAGATAGAGAAGATCCAAAGAAGAGCGGCGCGTTTCGTCACAGGGTTATTTGGTAACCGTGATAGCGTTACGGAGATGTTTAGCAAACTCAAGTGGCAGACTGCAACAGAGGCGCTCTGCATCGCGGTGTAGCTTGCTGTCCAGGTTTCGAGAGGGTGCGTTTCTGGATGAGGTATCGAATATATTGCTTTCCCCTACTTATACCTCCCGAGGACATCACGAATGTAAGATTAGAGAGATTCGAGCGCTCATGGAGGCTTTCCGGCAGTCGTTCTTCCCGCGAACCGTACGCGACTGGAACAGGAAAGGGGGGTAATGACAGTGGCACGTAAAGTGCCCTCCACCACACACCGTTGGGTGGCTTGCGGAGTATAAATGTAGATGTAGATGTAGTGGGCGGGATTACTGGGGGGGGGGGGGGGGGAGGGAGCGCACACGAAACCAACTGGGGACGCTGCCGATGCAGTAACCACGCGCGGAGCCCACCGATGAGTCCAACAGGCGCCTGCTGTACTAGCCCCAGCGACACTTCGTTAGCTGTTCTAGGAGTACGTCCACTGGACTCGGAAATTACGAAAAGGCGAGCCATTTACTTAGAACATCTACATCTACGTCTACATGGTTACTCTGCAATTCACACTTAAGTGCCTGGCAGAGGGTTCATCGAACCATTTCCATTCTACTTCTCTACCATTCCACTCTCTAATGGCGCGTGGGAAAAAGGAACACCTAAATATTTTCGTTCGAGCTCTGATTTCTCTTATTTTATTATCTTGATCATTTCTCCCTACGTAGGTGCGTGGCAACAAAATATTTTCGCATTCGGAAGAGAAAGTTTGTGATTGAAATTTCGTAAACAGGTCTCGCCGCAAAGAAGACCGCCTTTAGAATGAAAAGGTCCCGAGTTCGAGTCTCGGCCCGGCACACAGTTTTAATCTGCCAGGAAGTTTCATATCAGCGCACACTCCGCTGTAGAGTGAAAATTTCGTTCTAGAAACATCCCCCAAGCTGTGGCTATGCCATGTCTCCGCAGTATCCTTTTCTTTCAGGAGTGGTAATTCTGCTAGGTACGCAGGAGAGCTTCTGTTAACTTTGGAAGGTAGGAGACGAGGTACTGGCAGAAGTAAAGCTGTGAGGAAGGGGCGTGAGTCGTGCTTGGGTAGCTCAGTTGGTAGAGCACTTGCCCGCGGAAGGCAAAGGTCCCGAGTTCGAGTCTCGGTCCGGCACACAGTTTTACTCTGCCATGAGGTTTCAAGACCGCTTTTGTTTCAGTGACTGCCACCCCAACTCGCGTATCATATCAGTGACACTCTCACCCCGATTGCGTGACAACACGAAACGAGCTGCCCTTCGTTGCAGTTTTTCGATGTCCTCTGTGAATCCTACCTGGTAAGGATCCCGTACCGCGCAGCAATATTCCAGCAAAGGACGATCAAGTGTAAAGTAGGCTGTCTCTTTAGTGGGTCTGTCGCATCTTCTAAGTGCTCTACCAACAAACCGCAGTCTTTGTTTCGCGTTCCCCACAATATTATCTATGTGGTCTTTCCAATTTAAGTTGCTCGTAATTGTAATTCCTATGTATTTAGTCGAATTGACAGCCCCTAGATTTGTGCCGTTTATCGTAGACCCAAAATTTATCGGATTTCTTTTTGTACCAGTGTGTATGGCCTCGCACTTTTCTTTGTTTAGTGCTAATTACCAACTTTCACACTATACAGAAATCCTCTCTACATCATTTTGTAATTGGAATTGATTGTCTGATGATTTTACTAGATGGTAAATGACAGCGTCATCTGCAAGAAATCTAAGGGGGCTGCTCAGATTATCACCTAGATCAATTATGCAAATCAGGGACAGCAGAGAGCCCATGATACTGCCTGATCACTAGTTGGTATCAGAAATACTCTCTGCCACACGCCGTTAGGTGGCTCGCGGAGTACGATGTAGATGCGGAAAATAATTGTCTGGAAGAATTATGCGGACGTGGAACGTAGACGCTGACGAGGACGTAGAAGAAGAAGACGTGGTGCTGCAGAAAATTTTGAAGGTTGCATGGATAGATAGAATAAGTACTAGGGAAAGACTAAATCGAATCCTTCGGAAAGGAAATTTATCGTAAAATTTGATCAAACAAAGGGACCGGTATGAACGACTCATAGGCATCAACAAATACACTGCTGGTCATTAAAATTGCTACACAACGAAGATGACGTGCTACAGACGCGAAATTTAACCGACGGGAAGAAGATGCTGTGATATGCAAATGATTAGCGTTTCAGAGCATTCACACAAGGTTGGCGCCGGTGGCGACACCTACAATGTGCTGACATGAGGAAAGTTTCCAACCGATTTCTCATACACAAACAGCAGTTGACCGGCGTTGCCTGGTGAAACGTTGTTGTGATGCCTCGTCTAAGGAGGAGAAATGCGTACCATCACGTTTCCGCCTTTGATAAAGGTCGGATTGTAGCCTATCGCGATTGCGGGTAATCGTATCGCTACACTGAAGCCGGCGTTGGTCGAGATCCAATGACTGTTAGCAGAATGTGGAATCGGTGGGTTCAGGAGGGTAATACGGAACGCTGTGCTGCATCCCAACGGCCTCGTATCACTAGAAGTCGAGATACAGGCATCTTATCTGCACGACTGTAACGGATCTTGGAGCCACGTCTCGATCCCTGAGTCAACAGATGGGGACGTTTGCAAGACAACAACCATCTGCACGAACAGTTCGACGACGTTTGCAGCAGCACGGACTATCAGCTCGGACAACACGGCTACATCACAGACAGGAGCGCCTCCGATGGTGTACCCGTGGCTCTACCCTTCATTCGATCCCTGCGAAACCCTACATTTCAGCAGGATAATGCACGACCGCATGTTGCAGGTCCTGTAGGGACCTTTCTGGATACAGAAAATGTTCGACTGCTGCCCTGGCCAGCACATTCTCCCGATCTCTCACCAACTGAAAACGTCTGGTCAATGGTGGCCGAGCAACTGGCTCGTCACAATACGCCAGTCACTACTCTTGATGAACTGTGGTATCGTGTTGAAGCTGCATAGGCAGCTGCACCTGTACACGCCATCCAAGCTCTGTTTGACTCAATGCCCCGGCGTATCAAGGCCGTTATTACGGCCAGAGGTGGTTGTCCTGGTTACTGATTTCTCAGGATCTATGCATCCAAACTGCGTGAAAATGTAACCACATGTCAGTTCTAGTATAATATACACTCCTGGAAGTGGAAAAAGAACACATTGACACCGGTGTGTCAGACCCACCATACTTGCTCCGGACACTGCGAGAGGGCTGTACAAGCAATGATCACACGCACGGCACAGCGGACACACCAGGAACCGCGGTGTTGGCCGTCGAATGGCGCTAGCTGCGCAGCATTTGTGCACCGCCGCCGTCAGTGTCAGCCAGTTTGCCGTGGCATACGGAGCTCCATCGCAGTCTTTAACACTGGTAGCATGCCGCGACAGCGTGGACGTGAACCGTATGTGCAGTTGACGGACTTTGAGCGAGGGCGTATAGTGGGCATGCGGGAGGCCGGGTGGACGTACCGCCGAATTGCTCAACACGTGGGGCGTGAGGTTTCCACAGTACATCGATGTTGTCGCCAGTGGTCGGCGGAAGGTGCACGTGCCCGTCGACCTGTGACCGAACAGCAGCGACGCACGGATGCACGCCAAGACCGTAGGATCCTACGCAGTGCCGTAGGGGACCGCACCGCCACTTCCCAGCAAATTAGGGACACTGTTGCTCCTGGGGTATCGGCGAGGACCATTCGCAACCGTCTCCATGAAGCTTGGCTACGGTCCCGCACACCGTTAGGCCGTCTTCCGCTCACGCCCCAACATCGTGCAGCCCGCCTCCAGTGGTGTCGCGACAGGCGTGAATGGAGGGACGAATGGAGACGTGTCGTCTTCAGCGATGAGAGTCGCTTCTGCCTTGGTGCCAATGATGGTCGTATGCGTGTTTGGCGCCGTGCAGGTTGGCGCCACAATCAGGACTGCATACGACCGAGGCACACAGGGCCAACACCCGGCATCATGGTGTGGGGAGCGATCTCCTACACTGGCCGTACACCACTGGTGATCGTCGAGGGGACACTGAATAGTGCACGGTACATCCAAACCGTCATCGAACCCATCGTTCTACCATTCCTAGACCGGCAAGGGAACTTGCTGTTCCAACAGGACAATGCACGTCCGCATGTATCCCGTGCCACCCAACGTGCTCTAGAAGGTGTAAGTCAACTACCCTGGCCAGCAAGATCTCCGGATCTGTCCCCCATTGAGCATGTTTGGGACTGGATGAAGCGTCGTCTCACGCGGTCTGCACGTCCAGCACGAACGCTGGTCCAACTGAGGCGCCAGGTGGAAATGGCATGGCAAGCCGTTCCACAGGACTACATCCAGCATCTCTACGATCGTCTCCATGGGAGAATAGCAGCCTGCATTGCTGCGAAAGGTGGATATACACTGTACTAGTGCCGACATTGTGCATGCTCTGTTGCCTGTGTCTATGTGCCTGTGGTTCTGTCAGTGTGATCATGCGATGTATCTGACCCCAGGAATGTGTCAATAAAGTTTCCCTTTCCTGGGACAATGAATTCACGGTGTTCTTATTTCAATTTCCAGGAATGTATATTGCCCAATGAATACCCGTTTATCATCTGCGTTTCTTCTTCGTGTAGCAATTTTAATGGACAGTAGTGTAGTTAATTTGGTAATGGAGGAAAGTAATATTTTATTAATTCATTCAGAAACACTTTCTTACGTGTGATGCAAGTGATAGTTTGATGATTAATGCGATATTACAGTGAGGACTCAAGTCGCCTGACCAAAATTACGCCGATCATATTACCATTTCAGTGTGTGCAGTGTTTTGTTTTGCAGTGAGCAGAGATATAAAATGACTGGACTAATGTACTCCAGTTTCAAGGCGCTGTCTACAGCCGGACAGAGCGCCGTCGTCTTTCATTTGTCGTCTGAGAACGGTTTGTGGATCTAAGACGTCTCGCGATTGAAACAAATAGCAGCGAAACATACAAAAGCGCGCTCTTTCATTCTGACATATGGTGGCGGTAAAGCGCAACGCGAGCTGAGAATCCATTATCGTAATGAAGAAACGTCTAGGGAAGAGAGAGTACTGCAGAGTCAGCGAAAACGTTTCAAATCACGGGAGAATGTTTCGCTGTCTTTAAGAAATTGTGAGGTTCATTACATAAAGAGTGAAAAGCCCGTACAGTTTTGTTTATGACGGTGTGGAAAGGGTAGGCAGTACAGAAATATCAGCATGTAATTTCTCTGTGTCCATTATTGTACCAAACACGAATCAATGAGGCGCTACGGGTAAGACACTTTACTTATTGTAGTCGCGTGGCAGAGGTTTCAAATCATCTCGCATCAAACCACTTTGCAGATTTATAGACTTCTCGTAAGCACTTCACGCGAATGGCGATGTGTTTTCTTCAAAAGCATCTCGAGAAAAACTTTCTTCCTCGTCCTTCCTCATTCCCTTTCTAATAAACACTACGTCGCCGGCCCGTTAAATTCACATCTTTCTTCTTTCCTTCGTAAATAAATGTAAATAGTCTTGGATAATATTGCGCTTTCTACTGCTTTTATAAAGGGTATTCGTAAAAAGTGAGCTTCCGAAGAGAATTCTGTTTCCTCTCGTTTCCTCTGTGATTACGTGAAATTCGTAAGTACTTTAGAGCAATCACAGCACGAACTATCTTTTTATGGTTTGGTAATGTATAGACCATTATTTTCTAGTTACACTTTTTCCTTGCAAAATCTGTTTGTTTTCATCTGGAACAATGTGTGTACGAGTGTACAATCTTTGTCAGTTCTGGTATCATACCCAAACTTTCCAGTGGAAGAATCGTCATTTAGTACTGGTTCGAGTCCCGCGTTAAAATCTCCCATCATTTTGCAGTAGGATTAACCAGCTTCTTTAACTGTACGTAATGTTTTTCTGTCTCCTTATCGGAATGTAAGCTTGTTGGTACAGAATCCTGAGTGATATTCACGGAATATCTATTGTTTATTCTTAAACAATTCTCGTCATTCTTTCTGGTCGTCCTCACGCACAGTCACACACACATCCACACTTAAGTTCACAGGACTCGCATTCGGGAGGACGACGGTTCAATCCCGCGTCCGACCATCCTGATTTAGGTTTTCCGTGATTTCCCTAAATCACTCCAGGCAAATGCCGGGATGGTTCCTGTGAAAGGGCACGGCCGACTTTCTTCCCCTTCCTTCCCCATCCTACCCTAATCCGATGAGACCGATGACCTCGCTGTCTGGTCTCCTTCCCCAAACAACCAACCAACTTAAGTTCACTGATTACCTCCTTTAATGTATGTTGGCGATAGCATAAGCCATTTTAAGCACCATTACATAGTTTTCTTTTAATTGTCGGTCCTTCCAGCGTGTGACAGGTGCCGTAAACAGTTTCAGCATACTTTGCAACAAATGGGGCAGGGGAGGCGTAGCATTGTGCCGTGTGGGACACTTTCCTCGTCTCTATCTTATCTGAGGGCCTGTGTCGTGTGTCACTTACCAAATGTCCTCCTGTTTTGTTTGGTCTGTATTGACGCATTCCGTTACTTCACGCCGTGAATGAAACTCTCTGTGGAATTTTAACCTCTGTCCCGATTAGCTGCTGGAAATCTGAGGTTACCTACCCCCACAATATGCGTGTGAGTTACTGGATAGTACTGCTAAAAATTGGGTCGCTTTTAAAAGTAGTTATAATAATCGAGTATCGAAAATGTATTCTCAGACTACAAAAATGGTACTGGTCCGAACAAATGGGTTTCCTTCGAATGAACGTCGTAGCATATTTATAATACGCTATCTAACGGGGAATAAGAACGGACAAGTGTGGGAATAAGGGAAGTGACTGAGCAAAATTTCCTGGTCTTACGGTCAACAATATAATATGACTTTTATACGTCTTCCATACGGGCTCTTAAAAGGAGAGCCCGCATCTCGTAGTCGTGCGGTAGCGTTCTCGCTTCCCACGCCCGGGTTCCCGGGTTCGATTCCCGGCGGGGTCAGGGATTTTCTCTGCCTCGTGATGGCTGGGTGTTGTGTGATGTCCTTAGGTTAGTTAGGTTTAAGTAGTTCTAAGTTCTAGGGGACTGATGACCATAGATGTTAAGTCCCATAGTGCTCAGAGCCATTTGAACCATTTGAATCTTAAAAGGAGACAGTATATACCGTTTGGTTACCTGAAAGGTAAGTCTTTTTGAAGCTGAATAACAAACACACTGTTATTGTTCTACTGATTTTTGCTTATTTCGAACTAGATTTCGGCTTTCCACTGTCCGTCATCTTGTTTTTACAGCTAGTAAACGGTGACAACTCAATACGGAGAACTTGACAGTAAAGAGGGTAACGAAAAAAGAAAACGTAAGTGAAACATAATGTAAACACACACACACACACACACACACACACACACACACACACACACACACACACACACACACACACACAAACAAACAAACAACCATCACAGGAAATTATTAATTTCAGGCATAGCCATAACAGTTTAGAAATGGTAATTTTTATAATTGTATATGGTTGCAGATGACAAACTGCAAAGAAAAACAGACCCTGTTAAAACGTAATACAGCAGGAAAACCACACCATGTGGTAGAGGGTATGAATACACAATTTTATGTGCTCTTCAAAAATCTGTAATTACGATTTAGAAACTAATATTTACATGTATTTAAACAGTAAAGAACATTCCTTGTGTTTAACAGCCATAAAATATAAAAAAACACTGATGATACTGCAACTGCAGTGAAAGGTGTCTGGGACAAAAAACAAAACTGTGTTTTGCTAAAGGCGGTCCCCGCCCAAAAAAATATGTTATTAACCTGTAATTATTTATTTTACTTAACATTGCCCGCTGTGTACCAGGTGTAGAAATATGAAACCGGAATTTGGTTGCAATAATTACATGTTTGTTGTTTGAAACTGATAAACACTATTTTATTCAAAATAATCTCAGTTGCTATTTATACGTTTCTCCCACCTCTCCGGCAGGCTATGAATGCCACGCCAAAAAAATAGTTCTTCTTTTGAAACGAATCAGTCAGTGAGCCATTTTCGTACGTTTCCATACGAAGTGAAGCGTGTCCCAATGATGAAAATAGATGATAATTGAACTAAACGCCTCGATCATTTCCCTGTCCCGTTTTGCTGTGTGTGATGGGGCGATGGGGCGTTATCATGGAGCAATGTGACTTTGTGTTGCCTTTTTCCATATTCCCGACGTGTTTCACGCAATGTTCGATTTAAATCGGTCATTTGCTGTTGGTAGCTATCAGTGTTAACGGTTTAACCAGGTTTTAGCAGCTCATTATTGATGACACCCTTCTGATCCCACCAAACGCAGAGCATTGTCTTCTTTCCAAAGCGATTTCGTTTTGCAGTGAATGTCGATGGTTTGCCTTGATTCACCCATGATTAACGATGCTTAGGATTCTCAAAATATACACATCAAAAAGAGTTTTGCATCACCTCGGTTCCGAGAGTTCCGGAACCTGTACAAAAAACTGGAATAGAGATCAACATAAACATCATTTCCGCCCTTTTTATTGCTCATGAAAACCGCGCATTGCATGTTGTACCACCATACAGCGACACCAGAGCTGGTGGTCCAGACTGCTGTACGCACTGGTACCTCTAATACGCAGTAGCACGTCCTCTTGCATTGATGCATGCCTGTATTCGTCGTGGAATACTATCCACAAGTTCATCAAGGCACTCTTGGTCCAGATTGTCCCACTCCTCAACGGCGATTCGGCGTAAATCCCTCAGAGTAGTTGGTGGGTCACGTCGTCCATAAACAGCCTATTTCAGTCTATCTCAGGCATGGTCGATAGGGTTCGTGTCTAGAGGACATGCTGGCCACTCTAGTCGAGCGATGTCGTTATCCTGAAGGAAGTCATTCACAAGATGTGCACGGTGGGGGCGCGAATTGTCGTCCATGAAGACGAATGTCTCGCCAATATGCTGCCGATATGGTTGCACTAACGGTCGGAGGATGGCATTCACGTATCGTACAGCTGTTACGGTGTCTTCCATGACCGCCAGCGGCGTACGTCGGCCCCACAAAATGTCACCCCAAAACAGCAGGGAACCTCCACCTTGTTCCACTCGCTGGACAGTGTGTCTAAGGCATTCAACCTGACCAGGTTGCCTCCAAACACGTCTCCGACGATTGTCAGGTTGAAGGCATATGCGACACTCATTGGTGAAGAGAATGTGATGCCAATCCTGAGCGGTCCATTCTGCATGTTGTTGGTCCCACCTGTACCGCGCTGCATGGTGTCGTGGTTGCAAAGATGAACCTCGCCGTGAAGTTGCCCATCACGCAGCCTATTGGCACAGTTTGAGTCCTGTGGCTGTACGAAAAGCATTATTCAACATCGTGGCGTTGCTGTCAGGGTTCCTCCGAGCCATAATTCGGAGGTAGCGGTCATCCACTGCAGTAGTAGCGCTTGGGCGGTTTGAGTGAGGCATGTCATCGACAGTTCCTGTCTCTCTGTATCTCGTCCATGTCAGAACAACACCGCTTTGGTTCAATCCGAGACGCCTGGACACTTCCCTTGTCGGGAGCCCTTCCTGGCACAAAGTAACAATGCGGACGCGATCGAACCGCGGTTTGGACCGTCTAGGCCTGGTTGAACTAGAGACAATATGAGCCGTGTACCTCCTTCCTGGTGGAATGACTGGAACTGATCGGCTATCGGACCTCGTCCGTCTAATAAGCGCTGCTCATGCATGGTTGTTTACGTCTTTGGGCGGGTTTAGTGACATCTCTGAACAGTCAAAGGGACTGCGTGTTACAATATCCACAGTCAGTGTCTATCTTCAGCAGTTCTGAGAACCGGGGTGATGCAAAACTTCTTTTGGTGGGTGTAGTTTTCGAGCTTTTTCGGGATGACCGTCATATGGGATATAGTGGAGTGACATTTATTTCGTGGTGTTGTGCTGGGTTCCGGGTTGCGGCGCCACGAGTGGTCATGTGTTGGTATCTTCCGGCAACGTCTACCATAAACGCCGGTTGGCCACAGATTAATAACTTTTCGCTATGAACTCTTTGGCACGGTTGTTTCTGAGGCGATCCCTTCCGCGACACAGTGCACGATGCGACTCGTGATATGAGGCAGAAGCAACCTGCTGTGGTGGACGGACGGAAAAGTAGCGGAAGAGACTTGACTGGCTCACGCCCAGCCGGGACCTCGGCGATTCTCCGCCGCATCGCTCGGCGCAACACAGGCTGCTGGTCGCTGCACGCTGCTGCCTCCGAGGGGCGTGCAAAAATGAAAACTACTTATGTGTTTGTGGTAAACCTTTTTTATTTTTCGACGTAGTCTCCTTTTTTAGTTATACACTTCGTCCAACGCTGTTCTAATTTGTTGATCCCTTCCGAGTAATAGGAATTGTCCAAGTCTGCAAAATAGCTATTAGTTGCTGCAATCTCCTCCTCGTGTGAATAAAATCTTTGTCCCGCCAGCCATTTCTTCAAATTGGGGAACAAATAGTAGTCCGAGGGAGCCAAGTCTGGAGAATAGGGGGATGTGAAACGAGTTGGGATCCTATTTCCACTAATTTTGCGGCCACAACTACTGAGGTGTGTGCTAGTGCATTGTTGTGATGGAAAAGGACTGTTTTGCGGTCCAATCATCGGCGTTTTTCTTGCAGTTCGATTTTCAGACGGTCCAATAACGATGTATAATATGCACCCACAATAGTTTTACCCTTTTCCAGATAGTCGATAAGGATTATCCGTTGCGAATCCCGAAAGACAGTCGCCATATCCTTTCCGGCGGAAGGAATGGTCTTCGCCTTTTTTGGTGCAGATTCTCCCTTGGTAACCCACTGTTAAGATTGAAACTTCCTGGCAGATTAAAACTGTGTGCCCGACCGAGACTCGAACTCGGGACCTTTGCCTTTCGCGGGTAAGTGCTCTACCATCTGAGCTACCGAAGCACGGCTCACGCCCGGTCCTCACAGCTTTACTTCTGCCAGTATCTTGTCTCCTACCTTCCAAACTTTACAGAAGCTCTCCTGCGAACCTTGCAGAACTAGCACTCCTGAAAGACTGAGGACCGGGCGTGAGTCGTGCTTCGGTAGCTCAGATGGTAGAGCACTTGCCCGCTAAAGACAAAGGTCCCGAGTTCAAGTCTCGGTCGGGCACACAGTTTTAATCTGCCAGGAAGTTTCATATCAGCGCACACTCCCCTGCAGAGTGAAAATCTCATTCTGGGCACTGTTAAAATTGTTGTTTGATCTCATAAGTATAGTAATCTATCTGTGTTTCATCCACAGTGGCGAAACGACGCTAAAAGACGTGCAGATTCTTCTTGAACAGCTGCAAACCATCCTTGCAACACTTCATACGATTCCGTTTTTGATCAAGCTTTGTATCCGTTCATTCGAGATGCCCACAGTGCTAGCAATCTCACGCACCTTAACTCTTCTGCCATCCATCACCATATCATGTATTTTATCAATGATTTCTGGAGTCGTAACCTCCACAGGGCGTCCAGAAAGTTCAGCATCACTTGTGCCCATGTGGCCACTCCGAAAATTTTGAAACCACTTATAAACTGCTCTAATCGAAGGTCCAGAGTCACAGTAATATTTATCAAGCTTCTCTTTAGTCTCCTGAGGCGTCTTGCCTTTCATAAAGTAATGTTTAATCACCACGCGAAATTCCTTTTCGTCCATTTTTTGACTATCACTCGACTTCCTTGATTGACACGAATGCCAAACACAAAGAAGTAGACCAATATGGCTGAAACTTGGTGTGCGTTCATTTCAGAGATGCTAATACCTAACATGACCTCCATACGCGCCGGTTGCGCCATGTCTCGGACTTTGCACGGACTTTTCAAACGCCACTCGTACGAATCACCAGATGTGCCGCGAAAAAAACTGTTTTATGGAAATAAAGGAAAGCTATCGCCACCTCTACTCACTTCCTCTGTAAACCTTTTACTTTTTGCGGTAAAAATGTAAAACTGTGGATTTTAGATTTGCACGTGTTCTTCGCTACGCAATCTTTCTCATTCGATTCTAACAAGGGAACCTCCCCATCGCACCCCCCTCAGATTTAGTTATAAGTTGGCACAGTGGATAGGCCTTGATAAATTGAACACAGATCAATCGAGAAAACAGGAAGAAGTTGTGTGGAACTGTGAAAAAATAAGCAAAATATACGAACTGAGTAGTAGCGTGAGCAGCTACAGAACGAGAGGTCCTTGGTTCAAGTCTTCCCTCTAGTGAGAATTTTACTTTCTTTATTTTTGCATAGTTATCTGTCCGTTCGTTCATTGACGTCTCTGTTCACTGTAATAAGTTTAGTGTCTGTGTTTTGCGACCGCATCGCAAAACCGTGCGATTAGTAGACGAAAGGACGTGTCTCTCCAATGGGAACCGAAAACATTTGATCGCAAGGTCATAGGTCAACCGATTCCTCCACAGGAAAACATATCTGATATATTCTATACGACACTGGTGACGGCATGCGCGTCACATGACAGGAATATGTTGTCGATCCACCTAACTTGTACACTTGGCTAATGGGTAAAAAGATTCCTCTACCTTGCCCGATTTAGGTTTTCTTGTGGATGTGATAATCACTCCCAAAAAAGTGATGAAAACACAAGAGTTTGTCACATAATCTGAAAATAAGAAATTAAAACTTTTCACTCGAGGGAAGACTTGAACCAAGGACTTCTAGTTCCGTAGCTGCTCACGTTACCACGAGACCACGGCGCGCCTGCGTTCCCAATAATCCTTGATGTTGCTTATCTTCCCATCAACTACTTAGTTTGTATATTTTGCTTATTTTTTCACAGTTCCACACAACTTCTTCCTGTTTTCTTAGTTGATCTGTGTTCAGTTTTTCAAGGCCCATCCACTGTGCCAACTTATAACTAAATCTGAGGGGGGTGCGATGAGGAGGTTCCCTTGTAAGGAAACTAGTGCGCAAAAAATTTTTGATATTTTAATAACTTGAATACAAAACAATGTTACACGATAACATTTATCTGTTCTTTATGAATCGGCTTTGGTTTCTTAGGCCATCTTCGAATAACTTAGTGCTAAACAGACAGTCCACACAACTTCAGCGAGATTTCATACCTGTACTAATAATGCAGTACAAATATATGTGACATTTTATGACTATTTCGATTCAAAATACAAGCACGATATGTACCTAACAAGACACTGAACAAATAGATCTTGTATTACGGCATATACAAAAATAATAAAACTTTGTGAGTGTATAAAGGAGAAATGTTCTAAAAACGAACAATGAGGCAGGCTATTACATTATATGGACAAACAGGTGAATGTGACGAACAGACCGAATAAAGAGAGGGGAATAAACAAGTCTGTGGAATGTGGGTGTGAAACAGTTATAACAAACTTATGAGCTAATGGTGAGAGGAATAATAACATATGTTTCTGGGTGGGGTCCGCCTTACGAAAACATAATAATAATGGCTGCTACTTTAATGAGGGCAGGTAATGGTACCGTGTTTGGTCATTAAGGACCAGGTCAGGATTCTATGATTGGTCTTTATTAATGGCCAGAATTTCGAGTAATGTTACTTTTCTGCCTTCAGTTCCTTTATGGAGGATATCGCATTTCACATCATACGCTGAACATCCTCTGAATGAGGGTCATTCATATGATGTGAAATGTGATGTCCTCCATAAAGGAACTAAAGGCAGAAAACTAACATTACTTGAAATGCTGACCATTAATAAATACCAATCATAGAATCCTGACCTGGTCCTTAATGACCAAACACGGTTCCACTGCTATCCCTTAGCAGCCAGTTATTATTCCTCTCACCATTAGCTCATAAGCTTGTTATAACTGTTCCACACCCACATTGCACAGACTTCTTTCTTCCCCTCCCTTTATTCGCTCTGTTAGTCACATTCACCTGTTTGTTTACATGGCTGCGCCATTGTTCACTTTTAGAACATTTCTCACTTATACACTCACATAGTTTTTTTATTTGTACATACCGTAAGATAGGATTTATTTGTTCAGTGTCTCCTTAGGTATCACATCATGCTTGTGTTTTGTATCGATATAGTCATAAAATGTCACATATCTTTGAACAGCATTCTTTGTGCAGCTAGGAATTCTCGCTCATGTTATGTGTTCTATCTCTTCAACATTAAGTTATCTGACGAAGACCTAAGAAGCCGAAAGTCAGTTCATAACGAAGTAATGAATACTATTGCGGAGCATTAATGCTTTGTGTTCAAGTTATTAATATGGCTTGTTCCTCCTAGACCCTACGGAATGTTCCATCAATATTGATATTTTCACAGCTTACAGCCCCACATCACAGCTTGATAGTCAATTATTCTCTTTTCCTTATTTCCCGTAGTTATTGTGACACTTCGCACAATAGTAAACCGCAGGGCATATTTTGGAAAATTTGAGTGAAGAATGTAGTAGTTATTCATCTACATCTGCATTATTACTGTGCTACTCACAATAAAGTGCCTGGCAGAGGATTCAATGATCCACCTTGAAACTGTCTCTCTACCGTTCCACTCTCGAACGGCGCTCGGGAAAAACGAGCACTTAAGTTTTTCTGTGCGAGCCCTGATTTCTCTTATTTTACCGTAATGATCATTTCTCCCTATGTGGGTGGGTGCCAACAGAATGTTTTCGCAATTGGAGGACAAAATTGGTGATTGAAATTTTATGAGAAGATCCCGTCGCAACGAAAAACGCCTTTGTTTTGACGATTACCACTCCAGTTCACGTAGCATGTCTGTGGCACTATCTCCTCTATTTCGCGAGAATACAAAACGAGCTGCCCTTCTTTGTACTTTTTCGATATCATGCGTCAGTCCCACCTGATGCGGATCCCACACCGCACAGCAGTACTGCAGAATAGGGCGGACAAGCGTGATGTAAGCAGTCTCTTTAGTAGACTTGTTGCACCTTCCAAGTGTTTTGCCAATGAACCGCAGTCTTTGGTTTGCTCTACCCACAACATTATCTATGTGATCATTCCAATTTAGGTTATTTGTAATCGTAACCCCGAAGTATTTAGTTGAATGTACAGCCTTCAGATTTGCGTGACTTATCCGGTAATCGAAATTTAGCGGATTTTTTTTAGTACTAATGTGAATAAATTCGCACTTATTTATTTAGGATCAATTGCCACTTTCCGCACCATGCAGATATCTTATAAAAATCATTATGCAATTGGTTTTGGTCATCTCATGAGTTTACAAGACAGTAAATGACATCGTCTGCAAACAATCTAAGACAGCTACTGAGATTGTCTCTTATGTCGTTAATATAGATCAGGAACAATAGAAGGCCTGTAACACTTCCTTGGGGAACACCGGATATTACTTCTGTTTCACTCGATGACTTCCCGTCTATTACTACGAACTGTGACCTTTATGACAGGAAATCACGAATCCAGTCGCACAACTGAGGCGATATTCCATAGGCACGCAGTTTGGTTAGAAGACGTTTGTGAGGATCGGTGTCGAAAGCCTTCTGGAAATCTAAAAATATGGAATCAATTTGACATCCCCTGTCGATAGCAGTCATTACTTCATGAGTATAAAGAGCTAGTTGTGTTTCACAAGAACGATATTTTCTTAATCCGCGCTGACTAACAGTAAATAAATCGTTTTCTTCGAGGTACTTCGTAATGTTCCAATACAGTGTATGTTCCAAAACCCTACTGCAAATTGACGTCAGTGATATGGGCCTGTAATTCAGTGGATTATTTCTAATTCCCTCCTACTGGTGTGATTTGAGCAATTTTCCAGTCTTTAGATACGGATCTTTCTGTGAGCGAGTGGTCGTATGTAATTGCTAAATATGGAGCTATTGTATAGTATCAGCATACTCTGAAAAGAACCTGACTGGTATTCAGTCTGGACCGGAGGCGTTGCCTTTATTAAGCGATTTAAGCTGCTTTGCTATACGGAGGATATCTACTTCTGTCTGCCTCATCTTGGCAATTGTTCTTGACTGGAATTCAGGAATATTTACTTCGTCTTCTTTGGAGAAGGAGTTTCGGAAAACTGTGTTTAGTAACTCTGCTTTAGTGGCACTGTCTTCAGTGACTTCACCGTTGTTATCGCGCAGTGAAGCTATTGATTGCGTCTTGTCACTGGTGTGCTTTATGTATGACCAGAATCTCTTTGGGTTTTCTGCCAGATTCCGAGACAGAGTTTCGTTGTGGAAATTATTAAAAGCATCTCGCATTGAAGTACACGTTATATTTCTAACTTCTGCAAAACTATGCCAATCTTGGGGAGTTTGCGTTCTTTTAAATTTGGCATGCTTTTTTCGTTGCTTCTGCAACAACGATCTGATCTGTTTTTGTACCATGTGGGATCAGTACCAACACCTATTGATTTATGTGGTATATATCTCTCAATTGCCGTCGATACTATCTCTCTGAAATCATTCCACATCTTTTCGACGCTTACATGATCAGATCGGAAGGAGTAAAGACTGTCCCTTAAAAAGGCTTTAAGAGCATTTTATCGCCTTTTTTTAAATAGATGTACTTTGCGTTTCTTTTTCATGTTTGTAGGTGTTACGTTATTCAGCCTAGCAGCAACTGCCTTGTGGTCGCAAATCCCTGCATTGTCACGGTCCGTGCGACTCCCCACGTCGGAGGTTCGAGTCCTCCCTCGGGCATGGGTGTGCGTGTTGTCCATAGCATAAGTTAGACTAACTAGTGTGTAGGCTTAGGGACCAACGGCCTGAGCAGTTTGATACCATAAGACCTTACCACAAATGTTTTTAATCCCTGTATTCGTCACGATATTCACTATTTGTCCAGCATTATGTGTTGCTTGGAGGTCAGGTATGCTTTCGCTAGCATTTACGCTTGGAGTGGGCTCATGAACTAATTGTTCGTAATAATTTTCTGAGAAAGCATTCAGTACAATTTCGGATGACGTTTTATGCCTGCCACCGACTGTAAACGTGTAATTTTTCCAGCATATCGAGGGTAGATTGAAGTCACCACCGACTATAACTGTATGAGTGGGTTACCTATTTGAAATGAGACTCAAGTTTTCTTTGAACTGTTCAGCAACCATATCTTCTGAGTCTGGGGGTCGGTAAAACGATTCAATTAACAGTTAAGTCCGAGTGTCAAGTATAACCTCTACCCATACTATTTCGCATGAACTATCTACTTCGATTTCACTTCAAGGTAAACTACTTCTGACAGCAATAACTACACCACCAATTGTGTACAACCTATCCTTTTTGAACACTGTTAGATTGTTTAAAAAATTTCGGCTCAACTTATTTCCGGCGTTAGCCAGCTTTCTGTACCTATGACTATTTGAGCCTCAGTGCTTTCTATTAGGTCTTGGAGCTCTGGTTCTTTCCCAACACAGCTACGACAATTTACAACTACAATACCGATCGTTTTTACAACTGCCTTACTGTGTTTCATCTGCCCCCTTTTAGACGGACGCCCTTTCTATGGTTCCCTGAGACCCTCTAACCTATAAAACCGCCCAGTCCCTTCGATACAGTCCGCGCTACCCGTGTAGCTGCCTCCTGTGTGTTGGACTCCGATCCAAAGAGACACACATCTTTGGTACCGACATGAGCCACACCCTGCAGTTGGCTGCACCCTGTACTCTTCGAAAGCACCCTTTCCACATCCGGAATGACTCCCACCGGAATGCACACGGAGTGCACACTGGCTTCCATCCGTTCCTTGGCAGCCATGTTCCTAAGGAGCCCCATGAAGCGCCTAACGTTGGAGCTCCCAACTACCAGCAAACCCACCCTCTGTGAATGCCCAGACCTTGCGGGCAGAAGCTTCTTCTGGAACAGTGTAGACGACTGCATCCGGCTTACAGACTTCGTCAGCCACAGATAACGCCCGAAACCTGTTCGACAAACGAACCTGGGAGGCCCTACGATCGGTCCCACGGAATGTCTTACGCTGAGTGCCAGACTTTGGAATGATCTCCCACTCGACCACGGCACCACAGAGGAAAAATGGTTCAATTGGCTCCGAGCACTATGGGACTTAACATCCGAGGTCATCAGACTTCTAGACATAGAACTACTTGAACCTAAGTAACCTAAGGACATCACGCACATCCATGCCCGAGGCAGGATTCGAACCTGCGACCGTAGCAGCAGCACGGTTCCAGACTGAAGCGCGTAGAACCGCTCGGCCACATCGGCCGGCCCCACAGAGGCAATTCTGACGTTGCGGTTGATAATGGAAGCAAGACGAAAGAAAAATCGAGACATTTCCACAGGACTTGTCGACCTGGAAAAAACGTTTGACAATGTAAATTGGTCCAAGATCTTCGAAATTATCAGGAAAGTAGGGATAAGGTACAGGGAGAGACAGGTAATATACAATGTGTACAAGAGTCAAGAAGGAATAATAAGAGTGGAAGACTAAGGATGAAGTCGAAGTGCTTGGATTATAATGGCCGTAAGGATTTGTCGACCTGGAAAAACCGTTCGACAATATAAAATGGTGCAAGCTGTTCGAGATTCTGAAAAAAGTAGGGGTAAGCTATAGGGAGAGACGGGTCATATACAATATGTTCAACAACCAAGAGGGAATAATAAGAGTGGACGATCAAGAACGAAGTGCTCGTATTAAGAAGGGTGTAAGGCAAGGCTGTAGCCTTTCGCCCCTACTCTTCAAACTGTACATCGAGGAAGCAATGATGGTAATAAAATAAAGGTTCAGGAGTGGAATAAAAACACAAGGTGAAAGGATATCAATGATACGATTCGCTGATGACATTGCTATCCTGAGTGAAAGTGAAGAAGAATTAAATGATCTGCTCAACGGAATGAACAGTCTAATGAGTACACAGTATGGTTTGAGAGTAAATCGGAGAAAGACGAAGGTAATGAGAAGTAGTAGAAATGAGAACAGCGAGAAACTTAACATCAGAATAGATTATGGACGGAGCAAGGAGGACATCAAAAGCATACTAGCGCTGGCTAGAACGGCATTCCTGGCCAAGAAGAGTCTACTACTATTAAACATAGGAAGAAATTTCGACAATATACACTACTGGCCATTAAAATTGCTACAACACGGAGATGACGTGCTACAGACGCGAAATTTAACCGACAGGAACAAGAAGCTGTGTTATGCAAATGACTAGCTTTTCAGAGCATTCACACAAGGTTGGCACCGGTACCGACACCTGTAACGTGCTGACATGAGGAAAGTTTCCAACCGATTCCTCATACACAAACAGCAGTTGACCGGCGTTGCCTGGTGAAACGTTGTTGTGATGCTTCGTGTAAGGAGGAGAAATGCGTACCATCACGTTTCCGACTTTGATAAAGGTCGGATTGTAGCCTATCGCGATTGCGGTTTATCATATCGCGACATTGCTGCTCGCGTTGGTCGAGATCCAATGACTGTTAGCAGAATATGGAATCGGTGGGTTCAGGAGGGTAATATGGATCGCCGTGTTGGATCCCAATGGCCTCGTATCACTAGCAGTCGAGATAACAGGCATGTTATCCGTACGGCTGTAACGGATCGTGCAGCCACGTCTCGATCCCTGAGTCAACAGATGGGGACGTTTGCAAGACAACAACCATCTGCACGAACAGTTCGACAACGATTGCAGCAGCATGGATTATCGGCTCGGAGACCGTGGCTGCGGTTACCCTTGACGCTGCATCACAGACAGGAGCGCCTGCGATGGTGTATTCGACGACGAACCTGGGTGCACGAATGGCAAAACCTAATTTTTTGGACGAATTCAGGTTCTGTATACAGCATCATGATGGTCGCATCCTTGTTTGGCGACATCGCAGTTAACACACATCGGAAGTGTGTATTCGTCATCGCCATACTGGCGTATCACCCGGCGTGATGGTACGGGGTGCCATTGGTTACACGTCTCGGTCACCTCTTGTTCGCATTGACGGTACTTTGAACAGTGGACGTTACATTTCAGATGTGTTACGACCCGTGGCTCTACCCTTCATTCGATCCCTGTGAAGCCCTACATTTCAGGAGGTTAATGCACGACCTCATGTTGCAGCTCCTGTACGGACCATTCTGGATACAGAAAATGTTCTACTGCTGCTCTGGCCAGCAGAATCTCCAGATCTCTCACCAATTGCAAACGTCTGGTCAATGGAGGCCGAGCAACTGGCTCGTCACAATATGCCAGTCACTACTCTTGATGAACTGTGGTATCGTGTCGAAGCTGCATGGGCAGCTGTACCTGTACACGCCATCGAAGCTCTGTTTGACTCAATGCCCAGGCGTATCAAGGTCGTTATTACGGCTTGATGGTCCAAATGGCTCTGAGCACTATGGGACTTAACATCTATGGTCATCAGTCCCCTAGAACTTAGAACTACTTAAACCTAACTAACCTAAGGACAGCACACAACACCCAGCCATCACGAGGCAGAGAAAATCCCTGACCCCGCCGGGAATCGAACCCGGGAACACGGGCGTGGGAAGCGAGAACGCTACCGCACGACCACGAGATGCGGGCATTACGGCTTGAGGTGGTTATTCTGGGTACTGATTTCTCAGGATCTATGCACCCAAATAGCGTGAAAATGTAATCACACGTCAGTTCTAGTATAATATGTTTGTCCAATCAATACCCGTTTATGATCTGCATTTCTTCTTGGTGTAGAAATTTTAATGGCCAGTAGTGTATGTCTGGCATTGTATGGTAGTGGAACATGGACTGTGGGAAAACCGGAACAGAACCAAAGCATTTGTATGTGGTTTACAGACGAATGTTGAAAATTAGGTGGACTGGTAAGGTAAGGAACGAGGATGTCCTGCGTAGAACCGGAGAAGAAAGGAGTAAGTGGAAAACACTGACAAGGAGGAGGGACATCTATTAAGACATCAGGGAATGACCTCTATTATACTAGAGGAGCTGTAGAGGGCAAAAACTGTAGAGGAAGACATAGATTGGAACACATGCAGCAAATAATTGGGGACGAAGGTTGCAAGCGCTGGCCCAGGAGAGGAATTCGTGGTGGGTCCTGTCGAACCAGTCTTATGACTCAAAAAAAAAAAAGAAATAAGAACCTGTTTTAACGGCAGAATGCGAGTGATACCTGTGTGTGTGACGAGGCTGGCAGCTACAGACCACATGCGAGGCCATTGCCACCTGGTATGGCGGAGTGCACAACTGGCTTGTGTTTGCCGGCCGGTGTGGCCGAGCGGTTCTAGGCGCTACAGTCTGGAACCGCGCGACCGCTACGGTCACAGGTTCGAATCCTGCCTCGGGCATGGATGTGTGTGATGTCCTTAGGTTAGTTAGGTTTACGTAGTTCTAAGTTCTAGGGGACTGATGACCTCAGAAGTGAAGTCCCATAGTGCTCAGAGCCATTTTGAACCATTTGGCTTGTGTTTCTCTTTTTCGTATGCCGCTGATAGAAGCCGAAGCTGGAAATCAAAAACTTACTGAAATGACAAGACACAGGGATTTTTCAGCTGTTCGTCTAGACTGGATTTTTTATGTGTACGTTCCCTAATTTTAGGAAACATTATGTAAGCAATAAAAAAGAACTGATTCCCATTCTCCTGTTAGTTACGAGTAATCTGCTGAACGTTGAAATTTTCTTTATCGTCGTTTGTTGTCTTCAAACACATTGTCCACCCCTGCATATAGCTCACCGGCTATTCCCACACTATCAAAGGCGACTAATCTCACTCGAATTCCAGCAACGCTTCATCTGAATACACGTTAACATGAATCATATACTGCTCTGCAAAACTGAACACTTGTGGAAATACAACCTGTTGTGGGTTGGCAGGAGAGCCAACACCGTGATATTAGAGGAAGCCGAAAGGCACGCGTTTTAGCTCACGCAGGCTGGCGTGAGGTCTGGAACAGGACAAGGAAATTAGACTTTAGCAAAAAACGGACGTAGCTGGTGGAATACTTAACTTTAATCCATAAATGGTGAACATCGCTCTTGACGGTATATTATTCATAATCTCAATAGTAACTGGTAATGGCGCCTTGCTAGGTCGTAGCAAATGACGTAGCTGAAGGCTATGCTAACTATCGTCTCGGCAAATGAGAGCGTATTTTGTCAGTGAACCATCGCTAGCAAAGTCGGTTCTACAACTGGGGCGAGTGCTAGGAAGTCTCTCTAGACTAGACCTGCCGTGTGGCGGCGCTCGGTCTGCAATCACTGATAGTGGCGACACGCGCGTCCGACGTATACTAACGGACCGCGGCCGATTTAAAGGCTACCACCTAGCAAGTGTGGTATCTGGCGGTGACACCATACAACCCTAGGTTTACCAGTCTGTAATAATTATTTAAGTATGTACCATAGCAAATGAAATACCATAATAAGCGCTTTTACAAAAAATAAACTTTTCGTAGTGGCATTCTGAACGCCGTTCACACACTTTGACCCGCTTACTTTCCTTAATTTCATCCATTTCAGTCAGTGTTTTTTTTTCCGTGACTTTCGTAAAATAAAGAACAACCGCTTTCAGTCAGAATCGTGATGTACTAGAACAATTAGAAATAATGTTACACAAAGTAAAATCTTCTGAAGACATGTTGAATGAACAAACAGAGTTTAGCAGCCACAGTGTTTTCAGAAAGTTAAATGTTTATTTCAACCGTACTGTGGCTCGCGTTGGTTCTGTTGTCGGTTTCCGGCCTCTGTTGGAGGCCAGACGGTATCGTTTAGTTGGCACGGTTGCGGTAGTTTGTGTTTTTCTCGTGTTGACTGGCGCCAGTCGGTTTCGCAAGTGTTCCCCGTCCGCTAGTGTGCCGCGCGGGTTTAGCCGAGCGGACTAAGGCGCTGCAGTCATGGACTGTGCGGCTGGTTCCGGCGGAGGTTCGAGTCCTCCCTCGGGCATGGGTGTGTGTGTGTTTGTCCTTAGGATAGTTTAGGTTAAGTAGTGTGTAAGCTTAGGGACTGATGACCTTAGCAGTTAAGTCCCATAAGATTTCACACCCATTTTTTGTCCGCTAGTGGTAGCAGCGGCGTTATCGATATGGAGTAACTGTTGCCCTATCTTTGAGGCGACGTCGTCGTTTTTCCGGGTCGTGTGAGTCGGTTGGGGACTCAGGAGGAGCCAGGTTCGCGCAGTGCGGGAACACGCCGGGACTGCTGGCGGCACGCGTGGACTGCCGGATGGAAGGGCTGTAGTCACGAGGGTGCAAGACCTCGTCGTAAACCGGATCCAGCAAACTTTAAGATGAGTGCATTTCAATCCAAGTAGAGAAACCTCCACCACTGTGACATCTCGCGATTCTCCAGTGACTTAGGCCGTGTTGCTGCTCGTAGTGTCGCCGAGGCGAAGAGCGACGAGTGGAGTGCTTGTGGATGGCGGATCTGATTAGCTTTCCTGGACTTCTTATTACTATTTACTGTGTTCAGCTTGTTACAACTTGTTAAGTTCAGCCAGCGGTAATTTTTCTTGACTGGTGGCCGCTAATTCCCCAGTTACCTGCCCTTGGGTTTAGTGTATGTAACGGTAGTGTACGTTTTTTCGTCTCGCCGCTGCTGTCCACTAAGGCGCGTAGGTTTGACAGCTTTCTTCATTTTAGACCGGTTGGTGATTCCTCTACTCTGGTGGTAACGATTGCTTTCTCGTTCCGGGCGCTCTAAACACAGTATTCTGGACGTAGTGCAGACCGCCGGTTCCCGCTCTGGCGTATTGTTCCATCGTTGCATTTGCTTTATCGGACGTCAGGTAGCTTCAGCAAGATTATCATTAGTCCAGAATGAGATTTTCACTCTGCAGCGGAGTGTGCGCTGATATGAAACTTCCTGGCAGATTAAAACTCTGTGCCCGACCGAGACTCGAACTCGGGACCTTTGCCTTTCTCGGGCAAGTGCTCTACCAACAGCTGCCGAAGCACGACTCACGCTCGGTACTCACAGCTTTACTTCTGCCAGTACCTCGACTCCTACCTTCCAAACTTTACAGAAGCTCAGTTGGTAGAGCACTTGCCCGCGAAAGGCAAAGGTCCCAAGTGAGAGTCTCAGTCCGGCACACAGTTTTAATCTGCCAGGAAGTTTCATATCAGCGCACACTCCGCTGCAGAGTGAAAATCTCATTCTGGAAACATCCCCCAGGCTGTGGCTAAGCCATGTCTCCGCAATATCCTTTCTTTCTGGAGTGCTAGTTCTGCATGGTTCGCAGGAGAGCTTCCCGAGAATCTATTCTCACGATCAAGTATAAATATTTACAATGGTGATTTATGTGAAGTTTCGAAATATCGCCCAAAATAAATCTGTCCCATTGCAGTTGACCGTAACATCACTGCAGGGCAAGATAGGCAGAACACCACATATATAAACACCACATAAAATACCTGTGTGAATACTTCTTTTTGATAATGAGAAATCATATATATATATATATATATACGTAACTGGTGCAGTATTTCACTTTAAATCGTGAATGCTATTCCTGCTAAAGGTGATGTCATGGCTAATTTTAATTGAAGATTTTTAGCAACAGGCGAAAGCTGTCGCAGCATCCAATACAGTTCTCGGATCGCAAAGAGTACCATTTTAGGTATTGTTCCGAAAATATGTCAACCAATCTACAAATCAGGTTATGTTAGGTTATTGGGAGTACAGATAAAAAAAAATATATTCCGCTTATATACACTTCGAACACACTTGGTTTTTCACACCTCCATCTCCTTCCATTTCCTTTCTTTTTATATAAATCCACAGTGCAGCAAAGCTTCATCTACTGTTTTTTTTTTTTTTTTTTTTTTTTTTTTTTTTTTTTTTTTTTTTTTTTTTTTGTAAGACTGCAACCGCTTATTACGGGTTTTGTAGGCAGCGTGCTTTGTGGTATGAAGAATTTCGTATTTGTCATACTTTGAAACGATTACTGTGGTGCTAGCCACGCACCAAATATAATCCGTCATTTTATACACTACTGGCCATTAAAATTGCTACACCACGAAGATGGCGTGCTACAGGCGCGAAATTTAACCGACAGGAACAAGATGCTGTGATATGCAAATGATTAGTTTTTCAGAGCAGTCACACAAGGTTTTCGCCGGTGGCGACTCCTACAACGTGCTGACACGAGGAAAGTTTCCAACCGAGTTCTCATACACAAACAGCAATTGACCGGCGTTTCCTGGTGAAACGTTGTTGTGATCCCTCGTGTAAGCCGGAGAAATGCGTACCATCACGCTTCCGACTTTGATAAGCGTCGGATTGTAGCCTATCGCGATTGCGGTTTATCGTATTGCGACATTGCTGCTCGCGTTGGTCGAGATCCAATGACTGTTAGCAGAATATGGAATCGGTGGGTTCAGGAGAGTAATACGGAACGCCGTGCTGGATCCCAACGGCCTCGTATCACTAGCAGTCGAGATGACAGGCATCTTATCCGCATGGCTGTAACGGATCGTGCAGCCACATCCCGATCCCTGAGTCAACAAATGGGGAAGTCTGCATAACAACAACCATCTGCACAAACAGTTCGACGTCGTTTCCAGCAGCATGGACTATCAGCTCGGAGACCATGGCTGCGCTTACCCTTGACACTGCATCACAGACAGGAGCGCCTTCGATGGTGTACTCAACAACGAACCTGGCTGCACGAATGGCAAAACGTCATTTTTTCGGATGAATCCAGGTTCTGTTTACAGCATGGAGATGGTCGCATCCGTGTTTGGCGGCATCGCGGTGAACACACACGGGAAGCGTATATTCGTCATCGCCAGACTGGCGTATCACCCGGCGTGATGGTATGGGGTGCCATTGGTTACCCGTTTTGGTCACCTCTTGTTCGCATTTACGGCACTTTGAACAGTCGACGTTACATTTCAGATGTGTTATGACCCGTGGCTCAACCCTCCATTCGATCCCTGCGAAACCATACATTTCAGCAGGATAATGCACGACCGCATGTTGCAGGTCCTGTATGGGTCTTTCTGGATACAGAAAATGTTCCACTGTTGCCTGGCCAGCACATTCTCCAGATCTTTCACCAACTGAAAACGTCTGGTAAATGGTGGCCGAGCAGCTGGTTCGTCACAATACGCCAGTCACTACTGTTGATGAACTGTGGTATCGTGTTGAATCTGCATGGGCAGCTGTACCTGTACACGCCATCCAAGGTCTGTTTGACTCAATGCCCAGGCGTATCAAGGCCGTTATTACGGCCAGAGGTGGTTGTTCTGGGTACTGATTTCTCACGATCTATGCACCCAAATTACGTGAAAATGTAATCACATGTCAGTTCTAGTATAATATATTTGCCCAATGAATACCCGTTTATCATCTGCATTTCTTCTTGGTGTAGCAATTTTAATGGCCAGTAGTGTAAAATGAACTAAAGCAAGCAAAGCGACGTGTAAACAATGCCTTTTATCAAAGATCTTTGCTGAAAGCTTCGTGCTACTACGCTATCAAAGCAGTGATCTAAGGGCTTTGACACAAACATACATATGTCTGTGGGCTTTGGGATTTATCGTTGGCCACGAACACTACATTGCTGACGACACACATCTGTGCGGTTAGGCCTGTATTTATCGCAGAGATGTGTGAATTCCTAAGGGACAGGACTTCTGAGTGATCGGTCCCTAGACTTACACCCTACTTAAACTAACTTATGCTAAAAACAGCACACACACTCATGCCCGAGGGAGGACTCGAACCTCCGGCGGGATGGGCCTCGCAATCCGTGACACGGCGCCACAAACCGCGCGGCCACTCCGCGCGGGACCGTCCCAGAGTGACGTAGTGTTCCACTGCAGAGGTTCGGCGGAACAGTAAAGCAGACTTGGAGGGTCAGAACACGGCCCGGGGAAAGTCTGATCACCGGCGATGACGCAACCACCCGGGAACATGGCTGCGCTTACAGTGCCCTGCTGCAATCTGCTGTGACGTGGCCGCCGCCTTGTTTGGAGAGTCAACACAATGAGTGCGATAGTTCCAGGAGAAGCACCCGAATCTGCTATCACCGAGGGACTCTACCCAAACCAGTTGCAGGTAGCCTCCAACAAAAACATCATTTTTAATCTCCACGAGGTCTCTTTAAAGTCAGTACCGCCATTAAACTGTTGTTTATTTACAGTGTTCCTTTTACACTTACAGTGTCATGATTTCGGCATCAAAGTGCCATTATCAAGTGTTTTCTGAAAGCAGGTTAGACAATAACCATGAAATACAAAAAAATGTGTGTGAAATCTCATGGGACTTAACTTCTAAGGTCATCAGTCCCTAGCCTTACACACTACTTAACCTAAATTATCCTAAGGAGAAACACACACACACCCATGCCCGAGGGAGGACTCGATATGTTCGATAGGCTATGATGTCACGATCAACGAAGCTTTCCAGTCCGGATACATTGGGTACGCCTGTACCACCACGTACAACAGCGACTGTTAACCATCCGTTACCGTGGCTAAACGAATCATTGATGTCAATGCTGAAGTTCAGTCTGCAACCACAAAACACTGCAGGTCCGTCCAGTAGAGCGTGTGCAGCGACAGATTTGATCGTATTCTTTTTCTTGTCGGCGGCAGATGTGGTCATTTCGACATCTTCAATTGTTTTATATATAGTCTGTCTTGGACGACGTCGGCGAGTGTATCTTCTGTAGGGCATCTTGGCAGCCGACGTCGTCCAAGACAGACTATATATAAAACAATTGAAGATGTCGAAATGACCACATCTGCCGCCGACAAGAAAATGAATACGATCAAATCTGTCGCTGCACACGCTCTACTGGACGGACCTGCAGTGTTTTGTGGTTGCAGACTGAACTTCAGCATTGACATCAATGATTCGTTTACCCACGGTAACGGATGGTTAACAGAAGATACAGTACGTGGTGGTACAGGCGTACCCAATGTATCCGGACTGGAAAGCTTCGTTGATCGTGACATCATAGCCTATCGAACATATCACGTCACCGAAAATGCAAATAAAGACTTTGGCAAATCAACATATATGTCACCCTCTGTGGATGTAGACTGAATTTCAGTATTGATCTGAATGATACATTTTCTCATGGTAATGGCTGGCTAACCATTGCAATCGTACGAGGTGGTACAGGCGTACCCAATGTATCGGGACTGGAAAGCTTCATCGACCGTGACGTCATAGCCAGCCGTGAAATACATAACAACTGATATAACGTATAGGAATCCATATTTGTAATGCTTAATTACAAGTGTTATAAATTGCCTATACTGTCGTATTAAAATACACTATTAGACACATTGCTAAGAGTCGATATTTCTGTGAGAATATACAGCTTTGTTTCATTACCGAGTACACCACCTTGACTGAATGACAGTTGGCTAAGTGTCAAATTGTCTTGGTCAAAGAAATTCGTGTTACAAGCAGGTGACTTTTTTTAGTCTTTGGACTCAAAGAGTCCGGTAGGATAGGAAAGGTTAGTAGCCATTTATTTTCTTTGGCTGTAGTTACGTCTTTGCAGTACCTTTTTATCTTAGTATACAATGAAGTTGCCTGCTCATAAACATAAACAGTAATAAACATCTCGATAATATTTGCTTCATTCATAAATATAGCAGTCCAGCTAGTCACTGACGTTGTTTAAAATACATTTTAGTAGGTAAATATACAGCTTTCTACGTGAAAGTAACACATGGCCAACTCAAAATTGTGTAATTTTGCCTCGATTCAGAATTAATACACATAGCCCAATCCGCTATATTAGCAGATCCTTTGCCTCTCCATTTTCTGCGATCCATTGCTTCCTTCTTAAGGCTGCAGTATGTTGTACCGTCCATCATGTCATCCAGTATCTGGAATCTCTTCCTTCCTCGCTTCCTTTTCCCTTCTACATAACCTTCTAAAACTGTTTTTATCAGTCCGTCATTCTTTCTTAATATATGCCCAATCCAATTTCTTTTTCTTCTCTTTATTACATCTAGTAACTGTCTTTTCTCTCCCACTCTTCTCAGTACCTCTTCATTTTTACTCTGTCCATCCAACTTATTCTTTCCATCTTCCGCCATGTCAAGATCTCAAAAGCCTCCAGCCTTTCTCTGTCTTTTTTCCGCATAGTCCATGTTCCAGCGCCATATAGAAGAACACTCCATACAAGACATTTTATGAGTCTCTTTCTGAGTTCTCTGTCCATACCGCTGCAGAAGATTCTCCTTTTCTTATAAAATGCCTCTTTTGCCATCGTTATCCTTGTTTTAATTTCTGTGGTGCACTTCCTGTCGGTGTCTATCCTGCTTCCACGATACTTAAAATTTTTCACCTGTTCTAGTGTTTCTCCATTCAGCACAATTTTTATTTTCTTATTTCCTCCTATTGCCAATACTTTTGTTTTATTTGTGTTAATTTTCATTCCATATTTTTTTCCGTTAGTTGCAATGGTGTCCACCAAATCCTGTAATTCTTTTTCCCTTGTGGCTAGAAGGACCATGTCATCAGCAAATCTCAAGCACCCTCCTCTTCTTCCTCCAATTTCTACTCCTTTGTCATCTAATGAGCATTGGTCAATCATATTTTCCAAGTACAGGTTGAAAAGAGTAGGTGATAAACAGCATCCTTGTCTTACTCCTTTCCCTAGTCTGATCCAGTTTGTACTTTCTCCTCTCACTTTAACTGAAACTTTTTGATTAAGGTATAATGAGTTTATAACTCTTCTGGTTTTCCAGTCCACTCTCTTTTCCCTCATAATAGTCGCCAGCTTGTCCCAAACCACATTGTCAAATGCCTTTTCTAAATCGATGAAGCACATATATAGGTCTCTTCCTTTTTCAATAAACCTTTCTCCCAAGATTCGTAGGAGCCCAATTGCATCTCTGGTGCCCGTATTCCGTCTAAAGCCAAACCGCTCCTCGCCGAGATTCTCCTCTATTACTTTTTCAAGTCTTTTATTAATTATTCTTAACATCACTTTGGCTGCATGTGAAATGAGGCTGATTGTCCTGTGCTCGCCGCATTTCTTGGTTCCTTGTTTTTTTCGGTAATGGAATCATTACTGTTGTCAAAAAGTCCTCAGGCCATTCACCACTGTCATATATTTTATTACATAACCTCAATATTTCTCTTATTCCATTGTGGTTCAAGCATTTTAGTATTTCCAGGTACAGTACAACCACCTCTGGCCGAGTACAGCATCGCAGGCGCTCCTGTCTGTGATGCAGTGTCAAGGGTAACCGCAGCCACGGTCTCCGAGCTGATAGTCCGTTCTGCTGCAAACGTCGTCGAACTGTACGTGCAGATGGTTGTTGTCTTGCAAACGTCCCCATCTGTTGACTCAGGGATCGAGACGTGGCTGCACGATCCGTTACAGCCGTGCGGATAAGATGCCTGTCATCTCGACTGCTAGTGATACGAGGTGGTTGGGATCCAGCACGGCGTTCCGTATTACCGTCCTCAACCCACCGATTCCATATTCTGCTAACAGTCATTGGGTCTCGGCCGACGCGAGCAGCAATGTGGCGCAATCGCGATAGGCTACAATCCGACCTTTATCAAAGTTGGAAACGTGATGGTACGCATTTCTCCTCCTTACACGAGGCATCACAGCAACGTTTCACCAGGCAACGCCGGTCAACTGCTGTTTGTGTATGAGAAATCGGTTGGAAACTTTCGTCATGTCAGGGCGTTGTAGGTGTCGCCCCCAGCGCCAACCCCGTGTGAATGCTCTCAAAAGCTAATCATTTGCATATCACTGCATCTTCTTCCTGTCGGTTAAATTTCGCGTGTGTAGCACGTCATCTTTGTGGTGTAGCAATTTTAATGGCCAGTAGTGTACAATACAGTGTAATTGCTTACTCTACTCACTCATTAATTAACCAGTGAGGTTTGTAGCGATATTTATGATGTACGTATCATTAGGCGTATAAATCCTGTTATATGTCGTGGAACATTACTTAGGGATAAGTGCAAATAACACAGGTATGTGAAAATTACATGTACATAAAAGCATTTAAGCGAACAAAAGACTCAAAAGATTTCATGTTAAACAACACAATTAAATTTAACATAACATAAAGAATAGGGATATCCTAGTATTTCTTAATGGTTGATAAGATACAATTACAAACGTGAGTGCACCGTGGTATTGATACATATGGCTGTAATCTTGCTGCTATAAATCTTAATTACATGTTATAGTAGTGGCATCTTATTTATATGACGTAAAGATGTTAACAACTCGATCAGCTATCACATATGAAAGCCCCAAGACTAAAAATGGTCACTTGCTTTTAATAGAAATTTCTTTGACCAAGACAATTTGACACTTAGCCAACTGACACTCAGTCAAGATGGTGTACTCAGTAATGAAACAAAGCAGTAGGTTCTGCCAGAAATATCGACTCAGACAATGTGTCTAATAGTGTATTTTAATAAGACAGTATGTCATCTTAGGCAGTTTATAACACTTGTAAGTAAGCATTACAAATATGGATTGTTATACGGTTATATCACTTGTTATGTATTTCACTGTTATTATCGAACTTGCTTTCAGAAAACACTTAATAATGGTACTCTCAAGCCGAAATCATGATAGTGTAAGTGTAAATTTAACGCTGTAAGTAAACAACAGTCTAATGGCGGTACTGACTTTAAAGAAATATATTTTGACTGTGGCCCCGCTTAATGAAAAAATTCTTCTACAAGGTCTGTTCAAAAAATTCCGCAACATTCGTAATTTCGCACCGATGGGGTGTTGGAGCGAAATGTAGTTGGCATCCCTGCATACGCCTGTGTTTAGCGTGTAACTGCCGAAAGTTTCATTGTTGTGTGTCTATTAGTTATTATTCAGTGCTGTATTGAGTAGATCGTTGTGTCGCACAGTTTACGAACTTCGAGTGCCGTGTGACTAGGGCCTCCCGTCGGGCAGACCGTTCGCCTGGTGCAAGTCTTTCGAGTTGATGCCACTTCGGCGACTTGCGTGTCGATGGGAATGAAGTGATGATGATAAGTACAACACAACACCCAGTCCCTGAGCGGAGAAAATCTCCGACCCAGCCGGGGATCGAACCCGGGCCGTTAGGTATGACATTCCGTCGCTCTGACCACTCAGCTACCGGGGGCGGACAACTTCGAGATGTTACAGTTAGAGGGGCAACTCGTCCGCATTAAGTTTTGCGCGGAAGTCAAGAAAGTCTTTACAGAGACATACCAAATGATGCAGGAATCCTACGGCGCTTAAGCCGTACTCGGGGCTACGAACGGCTCACACGGAAACTTCCTGACAGATTAAAACTGTTTGTCGGGACCGAGACTCGAAGACTTTCGCTTCAGTGCAGTTTGGAATGTGGGAGACGAGGTACTCGCAGAACTGAAGCTGTGGGTACTGGTCGTGAGTGGTCCATGGGTAAATCAGATGGTAGAGCACTAGGCAAAGGTCCCGAGTTCGAGTCTCGGTCCGGCACGCAGTTTTAATGTACCAGGAAGTTTCATATCAGCGCACACTCCGCTGCAGAGTGAAAATCTCATTCTGGGCTGGACGGAAGTTAAAGATAACCATCGATCAGGACTCCCTTCGGCGTCTACCGACGACGCTCATGTCCGGCTAGTGAACCAAATTGTGCGTGCCAGTCGAAGACTTGACTGTCCGAGGCACTGCAGAAGAACGTAACGTTTCATTTGGACCTTACCGTCAAATCCTGACACTGCGTCCCACGGTCCACCAGTCATGCGCGATTATTGCGCAAAAAACGAACTCACTGTGCTGCCTCATTCTCCGTACTCTCCACATGTGGCCCCTGTGGACGTTTTCTAATTTCCGAAGTTGAAAACACAGTTGAAAGGACGAAGATTTCCAACGATAGAGGAGATAAAAGAAAATTCGCAGACGGTTCTCCGCGCGATCCAGCGAGAGGCGTAGCAATAATGCTTCTCGTGGAAACGGCTGCGCTGCGTCGATTGTGGAGGGGAACAGTTCGAAGGAGAGCATCCGTAAAGGGTACGCGTAGAAATATTTTGTGGAGAAGGTTCTGGAATTTTTAGGACAGACCTCGTATGTATAGAAGGCTGACGGAATCACTGACTCATCGTCGGCCAGCCCAAACCACTAACTATGGAAACTTCAACTTTGCAGAGGGCGATGATCTTATACTGTGGGCGACGTTTACGAACGTATTACTGGAAATAGGGCACGAAAAGTTTCTTGAAAATATGTCGCTATTGAGGCAATTTTGAAGCTAGAGCCGACCGCTGTGGCCGAGCGGTTCTAGGCGCTTCAGTCCAGAACCACGCGGTTGCTACGGTCGCAGGTTCGAATCCTCCCTCGGGCATGGACGTATGTGATGTCCTTCGGTTAGTTAGGTTTAAGTAGTTCTAAGTCTAGGGGACATGACTTCAGATGCTGAGTCCCATAGTGCTTAGAGCCATTTGAACCATTTTTTTAAGCCAGACCTACGAAAATTCGTGTTTGGTTTCTCGGTTAGAAAGAAGTGAGTGTATCAGAGTTTTGGAAATTTAACCCTTAAGGGGGTGAAATAGGGGATAAAAACTTTTAAGAAAATATTTCATTATATTAAAAAAATTTTAAGGTAAATTTATGGAAATTGGTATATCACTTCTTGTTAGGTAAGCAGAAATATGTGTTATTGGATGAAAGTTTCTAAGGAAATACGGGGTGATTCAAAAAGAATACCACAACTTTAAAAATGTGTATTTAATGAAAGAAACATAATATAACCTTCTGTTGTACATCATTACAAAGAGTATTTAAAAAGGTTTTTTTCACTCGAAAACAAGTTCAGAGATGTTCAATATGGCCCCCTCCAGACACACGAGCAATATCAACCCGATACTCCAACTCGTTCCACACTCTCTGTAGCATATCAGGCGTAACAGTTTGGATAGCTGCTGTTATTTCTCGTTTCAAATCATCAATGGTGGCTGGGAGAGGTGGCCGAAACACCATATCCTTAACATACCCCCATAAGAAAAAATCGCAGGGGGTAAGATCAGGGCTTCTTGGAGGCCAGTGATGAAGTGCTCTGTCACGGGCTGCCTGGCGGCCGATCCATCGCCTCGGGTAGTTGACGTTCAGGTAGCTACAGACAGACAAGTGCCAATGTGGAGGCGCTCCATCCTGCTGAAATATGAATTGTTGTGCTTCATGTTCGAGCTGAGGGAGCAGCCAATTCTCTAACATCTCCAGATACTGTATTCCAGTTACAGTAGCACCTTCGAAGAAAAAGGGACCAAAAACTTTATTGGCTGAAATGGCGAACAAATGTACAACTAAATGAAACTTTATAGCTCCCTTAATTCGCCGACAGATAGTGCTTAGCTCTGCCTTTTGTCATTGCAGAGTTTTAAATTCCTAAAGTTGTGGTATTCTTTTTGAATCACCCTGTATGACCACAAGGACGTAAAAAGCATGATTAACAAAGACATCCAAATGCAGCTAATAGAAACGCTTTTTGATCAGAAGTACATCTGGAAAAGGTCGTGCTTCTATGCCCTTAATTAACTCAAAAGTTTAGAAATTATTGCAGTTTGTGAACGACATAAAAATTTGTTAAAAGAAGAACATAAACAGTATGTGCAAACCATACAGTCTACGCCAGCAAAGCGCTGGTGGTAAGCTACTATTTCCTATAAGTGACTCAGCTTTAAAAATTCAAAATGGTGACGTGATCTACTCGTTTAGACAGTACCCACAACTCCTTCTCACGCAAGAAAGCTTCTAAGGTGCCTATAATTTCGCACCTTACAAGCACTCATCTACATACTTTGGCCTGATTTACAGCCGGAATTAGGTATCATTTGATACGTTTTACATCGTACATATGAATATTTAAAGAAAACTTACATTGTGACGTACACCTTGTAAATAGTTGTTAACGCTTATTGCATGAAAGGTGATGAAGTCTCTTTATTATCAGAACGGCATAATGAATGATTGCCTATACTAGTAGAGGTTGGAACGCCAGTGGGAATGAAACGACAGGCGTAACTCAGGCCCTGGGTGGAAAAGCCCGCACAGGTGTGCTGGTCCTGCTTAAACACAGGAAGTAGCCCTAGCCGGACGGTCGGGGCACCTGAGCGCTGAACCCAATGGTGGATCTGGAATCATGTATTCAACGAGCCTTAAGCGAATCTTACCTCTCAGACAAGGTCGGGGAAAAGGCACGAACCTTACTTCGGAAGTTGGACATGATACGCGACAGTACACCACAACGCACCATAGTAGATACGGTAGAACCCTCACGCAACCACAAATATAAAGCACCGAAGGCGATAGTATTTGAGCTCCCGTAAATGTTATCCCTACGTAATTGTACATAATTTACGGACATAAATTCCTTTAGCACTTCTACACACTGTTTTCAAACACACCAAAAGCAGCGAGTTAAAGGACCCCTCTGTCTGCCCAAACTAAAGCTGATAGAAGAATAAATAAACAAAGCGAAAAATTTTACCCTTTCCATTCCCTATAGAAGTAAAAATCAACGAAGTTGATCAGACATCACCGCCCCCTCCCCCCCCCCCCCCCCAAAAAAAAAAAAAGAAATGCGTTAGGGTCCAGTGGTGGTGCGGCGACACAGAGTTGAAACACGACCTACCAACGCCCCTTCTTCTGCATCAGAGCGGGAATATTACCCTATGACTATGGCCCACCAATGGTAACCATATGAATTTCAACCAATACTATCACTTCTCCAGCACGAACGCCAGAAAACTCTCCCTTTGTAAGTGGACGCGACACCAAAAGATCCTGAGGACGATCCCAGCAGAGGGGTCGAAACGTCAAACATTTTAGAAGAAATATGGCGCGGCCTAATAACCCAGAAGATTTTAACTTCAATTGAAACACGAGTGTCAGCATGCTTTACAGCTGCAGGCAATCAACACTGCTCTGGACGAGGCAAGCAGAGCTTTGCTCGTAACGCTGTTTCATAGCAATAGCAGCAAAAGTGCTGCCGCTCTTTGGAGTACCGACGCGTTGAAGAAATACGGAGAGGTCCTCTTCCCGCATTGGGGTTGGAGGGCGCAATTCAGAAGTTGAGATGAACTGGCTATTCGGGAACTGCTGCTGCGAGAGGCCGGCGGCCAATTCCGCCGCAAAAGTTTTTGTTGCCATGACTGAAAATGAAATTACAATGAAATGAATACCCTTAGTGGCATAGAGGCGTTGATTTAAGTCAAGAGGGTAAAAAATGTGTGCCCCGACCGGGACTCGAACCCTGGACCTCCTGTTTACATGGCAGACGCTCTACCCATGTTTCTTTTTTTCTTTTCTTTTTTTATTTTGTTCGATATAGTTCGTTGCGTTTGGTCCGGGCGGACGTCACAAGACATCCGCTCAAGTTGATCGTTCATTCCTTGACTGTTTTTTTATTACAGAGAGCACGCAGACCTCTGACCGAACACGCTGAGCTACCGTAACCGCGGCTTTCCGTGGGATCCACATTCGCAACTTACTGTCCCGCACTATATTCATAGTGCCCCTACCCATTATACTCATTACTCGAGGCCGATTCCCGTAAGAGTTAGGGCACTGTTTGTGCATCCGTACAGAAGAAGATGGTCAAATGGCCGGTGAGCCTTAATACACAGGTCCGCAGCTCGTGGTCGTGCGGTAGCGTTCTCGCTTCCCACGCCCGGGTTCCCGGGTTCGATTCCCGGCGGGGACAGGGATTTTCTCTGCCTCGTGATGACTGGGTGTTGTGTGCTGTCCTTAGGTTAGGTAGGTTTAAGTAGTTCTAAGTTCCAGGGGACTGATGACCATAGATGTTAAGTCCCAGAGTGCTCAGAGCCATTTGAAGCATTTTTTGAACCTCAATATACAGGGTGAGTCGCATAAGACGTAACACCGCCATTATTCCGGGAGCAACTGCACGTATCGACAAACGGTGTTCAGCGAATCATAGCGGACTATGGGGCACATACGTTGGTACATGCACAATAATCACAACGTTTATATTGATGGAGATAATGAGGCAAGTTCATGTTTTTTAAATGGGACGCTATACTTTTCTTACCATCATTCGAACGCTCTAGAAAAGACGCGTATAGTGATGTAACGCATGTAGCTATTGTGATTCAAACTTCGCTTAAAAGACGCTGGGAAATATTGTACGATTGAAGGTAGAGGTGGTCGGGGGCGGCTGCAGACTGTAAACACGCCTCGCGCGACCCTCAGGCCGAGTTGCCGTGCCCTATGCAGCATGCACGGCCTCCGCTACGTAGGTACATCCTCATCCGCCCTCTTTTAAGAAATGGTTTGAATCACAATAGCAATTTGCGTTACATCACCATACGCGTCCTTTCCAGAGCGTTCGAATGATGGTAAGAAAAGTATAGCGTCCCATTTAAAAAACGTGTACTTGCCTCATTATCTCCATCAATATAAACGTTGTGATTATTGTGCATGTACCGACGTATGTGCCCCATAGTCCGCTATGATTCGCTGAACACCGCTTGTCGATACGTGCAATCGCCCCCGGAATAAAGGCGGTGTTACGTATTACGCGACTCACCCTGTATATGAAGATGGTAGCTATTCTTTCGGACATGTCCGAAAGAACAGGTTGTTGTTGTCTTCAGTCCTGAGATTGGTTTGATGCAGCTCTCCATGCTACTCTATCCTGTGCAAGCTTCTTCATCTCCCAGTACCTACTGCAACCTACGTCCTTCTGAATCTGCTTGGTCTCCCTCTACAACTTTTACCCTCCACACTGCCCTCCAATACTAAATTTGTGATCCCTTGATGCCTCTGAACATGTCCTACCAACCGGTCCCTTCTTCTTGTCAAGTTGTGCCACAAACTCCTCTTCTCCCCAATTCTATTCAATACCTCCTCATTTGTTATGTGATCTACCCATCTAATCTTCAGCATTCTTCTGTAGCACCACATTCCGAAAGCTTCTATTCTCTTCTTGTCCAAACTAATTATCGTCCATGTTTCACTTCCATACATGGCTACACTCCATACAAATACTTTCAGAAATAACTTCCTGACATTTAAATCTATACTCGATGTTAACAAATTTTTCATCTTCAGAAACGCTTACTTTACCATTGCCAGTCTACATTTTATATCCTCTGTTGTTCGACCATCATCAGTTATTTTGCTCCCGAAATAGCAGAACTCCTTTTCTACTTTAAGTCTCCCATTTCCTAATCTAATTCCCTCAGGATCGCCCGACTTAATTCGACTACATTCCATTGTCCTCGTTTTGCTTTTGTTGATGTTCATCTTATATCCTCCTTTCAAGACACTGTCCATTCCGTTCAACTGCTCTTCCAGGCCCTTTGCTATCTCTGACAGAATTACAATGTCGTCGGCGAACCTCAAAGTTTTTATTTCTTCTCCATGGATTTTAATACTTACTCCAAATTTTTCTTTTGTTTCCTTTATTGCTTGCTCAATATACATCGGGGAGAGGCTGCAACCCTGTCTCACTTCCTTCCCAACCACTGCTTCCCTTTCATGTCCCTCGACTCTTATAACTGCCATCTGGTTTCTGTACAAATTGTAAATAGCCTTTCGCTCCCCGTATTTTACCCCTGCCACCTTTAGAATTTGAAAGAGAGTATTCCAGTCATCATTGTCAAAAGCTTTCTCTAAGTCTACAAATGCTAGAAACGTAGTTTTGCCTTTCCTTAATCTTTCTTCTAAGATAAGTCGTAAGGTCAGTATTGCCTCACGTGTTCCGTTATTTCTACGGAATCCAAACTGATCTTCCCCGACGTCGGCTTCTACCAGGTTTTCCATTCCATCTTCATATATATATATATATATATATATATATATACGGTGAGTCACCAAACATTACCGCTGGATATATTTCGTAAACCACATAAACCACATTAAATATTGACGAATCGATTCCACAGACCGAACGTGAGGAGAGGGGCTAGTGTAAGTGGTTAATACAAACCATAAAAAAATGCACGGAAGTATGTTTTTTAACACAAAGCTACGTTTTTTTTTTAAATGGAACCCCGTTAGTTTTGTTAGCACATCTTAACATATAAACAAATACGTAATCAGTGCCGTTTGTTGCATTGTAAAATGTTAATTGCATCCGGAGATATTGTAACTTAAAGTTGACGCTTGAGTACCACTCCTCTGCTTTTCGATCGTGTGTATCGGAGAGCACCGAGTTACGTAGGGATCCAAAGGGAACGGTACAGAAGAGACTGGAACAGCACATTACGTCTGTGGTGTCACCGCCAGACACCACACTTGCTAGGTGGTAGCCTTTAAATCGGCCGCGGTCCGGTAGTATACGTCGGACCCGCGTGTCGCCACTATCAGTGATTGCAGACCGAGCGCCGCCACACGGCACGTCTAGAGAGACTCCCTAGCACTCGCCCCAGTTGTACAGCCGACTTTGCTAGCGATGGTTCACTGACAAAATACGCTCTCATTTGCCGAGACGATAGTTAGCATAGCCTTCAGCTACGTCATTTGCTACGACCTAGCAAGGCGCCATTACCAGTTACTATTGATGCTGTAAAACATGTAGCGTCAAGAGCGATGTTCACCAATTATGGATTAAAGTTACGTATTCCAGCAGCTACGTACGTTTTTTGTTAGTCTCATTTCCTTGACCTGTTCCAGACCTCACGCCAGCCTGCGTGAGCTAAAACGCGTGCCTTTCGGCTTTCTCTCATAGTGGGTTGGCTGTCTTGCCAATCCACAACAACGTCCACATGCTAAAACATTTTTATTGGTCTTTTTCACTGACGCACATGCACATTACCATAAGGGGTGAGGTACACGTACACACGTGGTTTCCGTTTTCAATTACGGAGTGGAATAGAGTGTGTCCCGACATATCAGACCAATAGATGTTCAATGTGGTGGCCATCATTTGCTGCACACAATTGCAGTCTCTGGCGTAATGAATGTCGTACACGCCGCAGTACATCTGGTGTAATGTCGCCGCAGGCAGCCACAATACGTTGTTTCATATCCTCTGGGGTTGTAGCCACATCACGGTACACATTCTCCTTCAACGTACCCCACAGAAAGAAGTCCAGAGGTGTAAGATCAGGAGAACGGGCTGGCCAATTTATGCGTCCTCCACGTCCTATGAAACGCCCGTCGAACGTGTACCTCACCCCCCATGGTAATGTACATGTGCGTCAGTGAAAATGACCAATAAAAAGGTGATAACATGTGGACGTAATGTGCTGTTCCAGTCTCTTCTGCACCTAAGGCCCATCACCGTTCCCTTTGGATCCCTACGTAATTAGGTGCTCTCCGATACACACGATCGAACAGCGGAGGAGTGGTACTCAAGCGTCAACTTTAGGTTACAATATCTCCGGATGTAATTAACATTTTACAATGCAACAAACGGCACTGATTACGTATTTGTTTATATGTTCAGATGTGCTAACAAAACTAACGGGGTTCCATTTAAAAAAACATAGGTTTGTGTTAAAAATCATACTTCCGCGCATTTTTTTTATGGTTTGTATTAACCGATTACGCTAGCCCCTCTCCTCACGTTCGGTCTGTGGAATCGATTCGTCAGTATTTGATGTGGTTTACGAAATATATACAGCGGTAATGTTAGGTGACTCACCCTGTATATATATATATGATTGAGAATACTGGACGGAATGGGCGATCTTGAAGCAGCTCACCAGCTGTGTCACGACAGATGAACGTTCCGTGTTCCACCGTTACAGTCTAGGGATCTGCAGTCATGGACTGTGCGGCTGGTCCTGGCGGAGATTCGAGTCCTCTTTCGGGCATGGGTGTGCGTGTTTGTCCTTAGGATAATTTAGGTTAAGTAGTGTGTAAGCTTAGGGACTGGTGACCTTAGCAGTTAAGTCCCATAAGGTTTCACACACATTTCAACATTTGATTCCACCGTTACAAGAGTGCCGCCAACAACTGTGGTATGGTATCCCTTCTGGAACGAGACTGACAAATGTTACCATGTGTCCTTAGCGACGGCATACACGAATAAAACGTTCCCAGTTTTCAAGCCGCGTGAATTCGAATAAAATTCTCGAGCTTTCGACGACCATCTCCGTCATGGTCGTCAGGAGTTCACTGGCGTGTGTGGTGTACCCTGTGAATGTGGCAGCATGTATATCGGACAAACAATTCGCACGGTTGCAGAGCGTTGTACTGCCAAGGTAACCTCCCCATCGCACCCCCCCTCAGATTTAGTTATAAGTTAGCACAGTGGATAGGCCTCGAAAAACTGAACACAGATCAATCGAGAAAATAGGAACAAGTTGTGTGGAACTATGAAAAAAATTAATAAAATATACAAACCGAGTAGTCTATGAGCAAGATAGGCAACATCAAGGAGTACATACACTCAGGAGAGCCGTGGTCCCGTGGTTAGCGTGAATAGGTGCGGAGCGAGAGGTCGTTGGTCCAAGTATTCCCTCGACTGAAAATTTTACTTTCTTTATTTTCGCAAAGTTATGATCTGTCCGTTCGTTCATTGACGTCTCTGTTCACTGTAATAAGTTTAGTGTCTGTGTTTTGCGACCGCACCGCAAAACCGTGCGATAAAAGGACGTGCCTCTCCAACGGGAACTGAAAACATTTGATGTCAAGGTCATAGGTCAACCGATTCCTTCACAGGAAAACACATCTGATATATTCTATGCGACACTGGTGACGGCACGTGCGTCACATGACAGGAATATGTTGTCGACCCACCTAACTAGTACACTTGGCGAATGGGTGAAAAGATTCTTCTACCTTGCCTGATTTAGGTTTTATTGTGGATGTGATAATCACTCCTAAAAAGTGATGAAAACATAAGAGTTTGTCACATAAACTGAAAATAAAAAATCAAACTTTTCACTCGAGGAAGACTCGTTCCCTAGCTGCTCTCGCTAATCACAGGACCACGGCGCTCCCAGACTCCCATTGTCCCTGATGTTGCCTATCTTCGCATGGACTACTCAGTTTGTATATTTTACTAATTTTTTTCATAGTTCCACACAACTTCTTCCTGTTTTCTCGATTGATCTGTGTTCAGTTTTTCAAGGCCTATCCACTGTGCCAACTTATAACTAAATCTGAGGGGGGTGCGATGGGGAGGTTCCCTTGTGGGCACAAGCGCCATGTAAAACGAAGGGAGCTTGACAAGTCGGACATAGCGGAGCACTGCCTAGAAAATACAAAACTGTTGGCTCATTCATCTATACAGGGTAGTCCATTGATCGTGACCGGGCCAAATATCTCACTAAATGAGCGTCAAACGAAAAACATACTAAGAACGAAACTTCTCTAGCTTGAAGGGGGAAACCAGATGGCGCTGCGGTTGGCCCGCTAGATGGCGCTAGTTGACATCACACACATCCATGCCCGAGGCAGGATCGAACCTGCGACCGTAGCCGCCGCGCAGTTCCAGACTGAAGCGCCTAGAACAGCTCAGCCACTCCGGCCGGCCGAGTGGCGTTTTGTAGCACATGTGTTTCGGGACGGTTTTCTCAACTTATCACCAATACCGTGGACTTAGAGGTCTGTGTCGTGTGTGTTTCCTATGTGCCTAAGATATTAGTGCCAGTTTTGTGTAGTGCCACATGATGTGGCACCACATTCTGCAATTATCCTCAATTTATGAGCATGAGTGTAGTGCCAGTAAGATGGATGTAGAGGAATTATGGGCAAAGTTTAAGTAGACTGTAAATCGCGGTCTGAAGTGTTACGTGCCTACTCAGTGGATAAAGGATAGAGGAGACCCAGCACGTTTAATAAAGAAATTCGGCGCGTGCTGAGGAAGTTGCACTCTCGGCCCAAAAGGGAACGCGTAAATGACAAGTACATATTCGTGCATCTGTGAAAAGACATACGCGTGAAGCATATAACCACTACCATCGTCACACCTTAGCAAAAGATTAGGCAGAAAATCCGAGAAAACTCTGGTCTTACGTAAAATCGCTAAGCGGGTGTAGGGCTTCCATTCAGTCCCTTATTGACCAGTCGGAGTACCTGCTAAATACAGCAAAACGAAGGCCGAAGTATTAAATTTCACGTTCCGGAAATCGTTCACTCAGCAGAATCGTACAAACATAGCGTCATTTGACCATCGGACATAATCCCGTATGGATGACGTAGTAACAAGCAGTCCGTCCCGATACCTGAATGGTGCCGGCACGGTAGCTCAGCGTGTTCGATCAGACAGCTGGTTCGCCTCTGTAATGCCGGCCGGAGTGGCCGAGCGGTTCTAGGCGCTACAGTCTGGAACGGCGCGACCGCTACGGTCGCAGGTTAGAATTCTGCCTCGGGCATGCATGTGTGTGATCTCCTTAGGTTAGTTAGGTTTAAGTAGTTCTAAGTTCAAGGGGACTGATGACGTCAGCAGTTAAGTCCCATAGTGCTCAGAGCCATTTGAACTTCTGTAATAAAAAACCGAGTGGACAGATCAACAAACGAAGTTCAACGGATGTCATGTGACTTCCGCAACGACCAAACACACACACAAAAATGGTCAGCGTGACGGACTGCCGTTCTAAGGGGCCCGGGTTCGATTCCCGGCTGTGTCGGGGATTTTCCCCGCTCAGGGACAGGGTGTTGAGTCGTCTTCATCATCATTTCATCCCCATACGGCGCGCAGTTCGCTCAATGTGGCGTCTAATCTAATAAGAGCTGCACCAAGGCGGCTGGACCTGCCCCGTAAGGGGCCTCCCGGCCAATGACGTCAGACGCTCATTTCCAGTAAGAAGCATACCTAGCGTAGAGAAACGTTTGAAAGAATTGAAAGCAAATAAATCACCAGGTCGCAGCTCGATTTTACAAAGACTATTCCGCGGCAGTGGCATCTTACCTAGGTTGCATTTACAGTGAATCTGTCGCCCAGCGCAAAGCCTCAAGCGAGTGACAAAAGTGTAGGTGACTCCAACGTATAAGAAAGGTGAAAGAGCGCAACTGCAAAATTACAGACCAATACTCCTTCATCTGTTTGCTGCAGAATCCTTGAACATATTCTCAGTTCGAATACACCGGTTGGTCAAAAAGTCAGTATAAATTTGAAAACTTACTGAACTACGGAATAATGTAGATAGAGAGGTAAAAATTGACATACATGCTTGGAATGACATGGGGTTTTATTAGAACTAAAAAAAACACCCTATATTGCTAGACGTGTGAAAGATCTCTTGTGCGCGTCGTTTGGTGATGATCGTGTGCTCAGCCGCCACTTTCGTCATGCTTGGCCTCCCAGGTCCCCAGACCTCAGTCCGTGCGATTATTGGCTTTGGGGTTACCTGAAGTCGCATGTGTATCGTGATCGACCGGCATCTCTAGGGATGCTGAAAGACAACATCCGACGCCAATGCCTCACCGTAACTCCGGACATGCTTAACAGTGCTGTTCACAGCATCATTCCTCGACTACTGCTATTGTTGAGGAATGATGGTGGACATATTGAGCATTTCCTGTAAAGAACATCATCTTTGCTTTGTCTTACTTTGTTATGCTACTTATTTCTATTCTGATCAGATGAAGCGCCATCTGTCGGACATTTTTTGAACGTTTGTATTTTGTTGGTTCTAATAAAACCCCATGTCATTCCAAGCATGTGTGTCAGTTTGTACCTCTCTATCTACATTATTCCGTGATTTATTCAGTTTTCAAATTTATACTAACTTTTTGATCACCCGGTAATAAACTTTCTTGAGACTGAGAAGCTCATGCCCACTAGTCAGCACGGTTTTAGGAAGCATCGCTACTTCGGAACTCAGCTTGCCCTTTTCTCACATGATACACTGAGAATCGCGGATGAAGGCCAACACGCAGATTCCATATTTTTAGATTTCTAGAAAGCGTTTGACAGAGTGCCCACTGCATGCTGTTAACGAAGGTACGAGCACATGGAACAAGTTCACAGTTAGGTGAGTGGCTCGAAGACTTCTTAAGTAACTGAACCCAGTATGTTGTCCTCGACGGCGAGTGTTCATCAGAGACAATGGTATCGTCAGGAATTCCCCAGGGAAGTGTGATAGGAGCGCTGTTGCTCTGTATATACAGGATGTCCCATTTATCTTGACCACTCTAAATGACTATTTCTCCAGATGCAAATTACTAAATGTTTCAAGCAAATATTCTTTAGCCGTCAGGGGGACATAAATCAGCAAGATTGCCTTCGTTGTAGCTTCATTTTACAAAAATATGAACAGCGGTATGACTTTTTTAAATGGCACCCTGTATTTTTTATTCGGTAATTCAGTTACTCTCCTAAAGACTTATTCAAAAATGTGTCACAACGTACCATTCACTGAAACACAACGTTATTAATTACATAACACAACAGTGACGTTGACGCTGCCAGTGGTTAGTGCAGGTAATGGAACGCATCCACGTGCTGACGTTAACAGAGGACAAGCGTAAACACAAGTAGAATGCGCACCCGTCATTCCGTCAACCATCGTCGGTTGAAGAGTTGTGTGAGTAGAATGTACACCAACGAAGAGAAGGTAGAAATGCTACTCTTCTATGGGGAATGTAAGTTAGCAGAACAGTAATTGCAATACTTATGTGCAGGTACATTTAATACAGTAGTTTAGTCCTTTTAAATACTGTTGTGTAGAGTAGGCATACAGTAAAGACTGTACTTCCTACAAACTGCATCGACATAATGTTTCTTTTATTGTTTTTGTTGTTGAAGGTAGGCGAAATGCTAAGCAGGCAGCGGAACTGTACAGAGAGCGATATCCTGACAAGAACCCACCTTCCCTGCGGATGTTTTCTCGTCTTGTTGCGACGCTTCAGGAAACGGGAAGTTTCAACCCACGACAACGCAATCGTCGTAGCACTCTCACAGACGAAGCTGCCAAAGGTAATGTTTTTGGAGGAACACATTCATGCTCATAAATTAAGGATAACTGCAGAATGTGGTGCCACACAACGTGGCACTACACAAAACTGGTACCAATAGCATAGGCACATAGGGAACACATACGACACAGATCTGTAAGTATTGGTGATAAGTTGAGACAACCGTCCCGAAACACATGTGCTACAAAACGCCACTGTTTCCTGCGCATGTACCCCGACATCAATATGGGATATGACCACCATGCACACGTACACAGGCCGCACAACGGGTTGGCATACTCTGGATCAGGTGGTCGAGCAGCTGCTGGGGTATAGCCTCCCATTCTTGCACCAGTGCCTGTCGGAGCTCCTGAAGTGTCGCAGGGGTTTGAAGACGTGCAGCGATACGTCGACCGAGAGCATCCCAGACTTGGGGTTCAGCTCTGGAGAACAGGCACGTCACCCATTTCGCCTGATATCTTCTGCTTCAAGGTACTCCACCACGATGGCAGCTCGGTGGGGCCGTGCGGTATCATCCATCAGGAGGAAGGTGGGACCCACTGCACCCCTGGAAAGGCGGACATACTGGTGCAAAATGACGTCCCGATACACCTGATCTGTTACAGTTCCTCTGTCAAAGACATGCAGGGGTGTACGTGCAGCAATCATAATCCCACTCCACACCATCAAACCACGACCTCCATACAGGTCCCTTTCAAGGACGTTGGTATCTGGTTTTCACGTCAGATGAAAACCCGGCGAGAATCACTGTTCAGACTATATCTGGACTCGTCCGTGAACATAACCCGGGACCACTGTTCCAATGACCGTGTACAGTGTTCTTGACACCAGCCTTTACGGGCTCGCCTGTGACCAGGGGGCAGTGGAATGCACCTTGCAGGTCTCCGGGCGAATAAATCGTGTCTGTTCAGTCGTCTGTAGACTGTGTGTCTGGAGACAACTGTTCCAGTGGCTGCGTTAAGGCCCCGAGCAATGCTACCTGCAGTACTCCGTGGCCGTCTGCGGGCACTGATGGTGAGCTATCGGTCTTCTTGTGGTGTTTTACACTGTGGACGTCCCGTACTGTAGCGCTTGGACACGTTTCCTGTCTGCTGGAATCGTTGCCATAATCTTGAGACCACACTTTGTGGCACACGGAGGGCCCGAGCTACGACCTGCTGTGTTTGACCAGCCTCCAGTCGCCCTAGTATTCTACCTCTCATAACGCCACCCATATGTGTTCTTTGAGCCATTTTCAACACATATTCATCATTAGCACGTCTGAAAACGTCTGGGCGCGCGGGATTAGCCGAGCGGTCTAGGGCGCTGGAAGCTTGGACTGTGCGGCTAGCCCCGGCGGAGTGCCTTGTGAACTGAATTGTTTTGCTTGCATTGAAATTGTATATACCGTGTAAGGTGGCTATAATTTCGCAATTTAATAGCACGCATGTACATACTTTGCCGTGATTTACAACCAGAATTAGGTATAATTTGATAGGTTGCACATCCTATATACGAATATTTAAAGAAGACTGACATTGTCATGTACACCTTGTAAATAGTTGTTAACGCTTATTGCATGAAAGGTGACGGAGTGTCTTTATTAGCAAACCGGCGTAGTGAATGATTGCCTACACTAGTAGAGGTTGGCCGGCCAGTGTGGCCAAGCGGTTCTAGGCACTTCAGTCTGGAACCGCCGGTCTGGCACGGTCGCAGGTTCGAATCCTGCCTGGGGCGTGGATGTGTGTGATGTTCCAGACTGAAGTGCCTAGAACCGCTTGGCCACACTGGCCGGCCAACCTCTACTAGTGTAGGCAATCATTCACTACGCCGGTTTGCTAATAAAGACACTCCGTCACCTTTCATGTAAGGTGGGTAGGACGTCAAACGGGCCAACTTGGAATAGGAGAGGCACCACAGGACATTTTAATTTCTACTGTCTATACTTTTACAAATAAATTCATAAAACTTTGTCACCATGACCAGGAAGGATTGAGGACTCACCTTCATTGCAGTGGAAGTTCAAAAACGTAGCAAAATACCTTTTTTTTACATGTGAAATTTCATCATTTTTTCACTTATTGCTGGCAGCTTTTGTTGCTGTAGGTACACTTTTCTTCCTAAGTAAGAGAGGTTCTTCGATGAATTTTTCATAGCATACAAACAGTAGTTACAGGTGTGTGAAACTCTAGAATTTACCAAATCTATTAAAAAACTGTGGAAAAATTGAGATAATTAACTATAAAACTTGAGTTTTTTCTAAACATGAAGTTTAAAACGTAACAGTTCATTCATTTTTTCATAAATTAAATAACTTGTAGAATTTCATACACCTGTAACTTTGGTCTGTATGCTGTACAAAAGTCATCGAAGAATCTCTCTTACTTAGGAAGGAAAGTGTGCCTATAGCAACAAATGCAGCCAGTAGTAAGTGAAAAAATGATGAAATTTCACATGTAAAAAAAATGTGTTTTGTTACGTTTTTGAGCTTCCACTGCTATGGGTATGAATCCTGAACACTTCCTAGTCATGCTGTTAATGTTTTATGTATTTATTTGTAAAAGTATAGACAGTGGAAATTAAAATGTCCTGTGCTGCCTCTCCTGCTCCAAGTCGGCCCGTTTGACGTCCTACCCCCCTTAAGTAGTTCTAAGTTCTAGGGAACTGATGACCTCAATTGTTAAGGCCCCTAGTGCTCAGAGCCATTTGAACCATGTAGTTGAGGTTGGAACGCCATTGGAAATGAAAAGACATGCGTAACTCAATCCCTGGCTGGAAAAGCCTGCACAGGTGCTTGACATTGGAAATAGCGAAGAAGGACAGTCGGGGCATCCGAGCACTGAAGCACAATACAGCAGCGGCCGGCCGGTTGTAGCGGGGGCGGAATTGTAGCGTGGCTGGAAGGATAACTGGATAATAATTCCAAAACCCTGAAAATCTCCGACGCAGTAAAGACGAACAAGGTTGCATTACTTCAGAAATCGCACAGGCTGGGTTATTTCCGAGGATTTTTTCCCTGAGAAGCATGCCATTGTCTGAATTCCTAATTAATGGGGATAGGTATTTCCTCGCAAGCTTTCCGCGCTGGACGGCAAAAGACTAAAATATGGTTGGTCGCTGTTCAGAACAATCTGCAGAGAGGGAGAATATTCTGTGGTTTCGAGAATGTGATTCGCCTTCTGAGTTACAAGGGAGGAGAGGCGAGCTTTGCTGGGAAGCCAGCGGTGGTGACAAAGAAGTCTTCCGTTTAGGGAGCCCGAGTTTGACGGTCGCTCACTATCAGCTTCTGTCGGTACAGACGGACTTGCTGTCTTTGCTCTCTGGAGATTTTATAGTTTGGACGGTTAGGCACTGTACTGTTGCGAACTTATACCATTCTGGAGTTCGCCTGCGGGTAGGGAGTCGTCGTTGAATATGCAGCGTTCAGTGATTGAGAGCACTTCTTCTGTCTATACTCACATAGAGGCGTTATATGAACTACGTCCTTATGGCTGGAAGTTCGCGTTTCTCGTCTGTAGAACACAGAGAGGAGAAGACAGTATTAGATTACACTAGTCAGAGGACCGTCTTCTGCCGTCCTAGTGTTTCAATGAGTTTTTTTTTATTTTTTTTATTTTGTGGCTAGAGTTCTTACGTCGTTGCAGACGTGTACGAGAACCATCAGTCCAACTCACCGGACGCAGTACATACGGCGATAAGCTAATTGCTTCGGCTTATTATGGCTATAAGCCTGACAGCTGTGATCATGTAACTTTTATTTCCACTGAGGTTGCACATCACTGTAGATGATGTCAGTCATCTCACGTTATTTGTATTAGATCGCTTATCCATAAAAAAAGGGGCAGAGGTGGGCAAGTGATTAATCATATTAGTTAGGAAATTCATTTCTATCTGTTTATGTCCATTGGACATTTATATATAAACATTTGTAATGTATAAAGGCGTTTAATCTACAATGAATGTATAAGCAGGAACAGCATCTATCATTTTGTAGTTACTAGTTCCCTTAATCATTCATTTATGTTTATGTTGTAATTTATATGTTAAAGAGCAAGAAGGAGGAGATAATATCATCACTAAGAGATCCTAAGATCTACTTCAGGTGTTAATCAGACAGGGCCAAATCTTCATTTCCGCGTTCAGTGTTTTCCGTTGCGCACTTTCATTTTTACACCCGCCTGGAGTAGGATCTTGGAACCGGAGGACATAGATTATCTGCATGTTGCCATTTGCTTGCGACATACTTTTGTGAATACGCAAAGTTAAGTATAGTCTATTTAACTTACTGTAGTAGGCTGTTTAGGTTTTTATGTTGGTAACGCCACGTAACGCTCTATATGAAAATCACTGACTGTGCTGTGTGAAGGCTGTAGTTGGGCCATCTCTACAAGGACTGGAGTGGGTCTGCACCTCTGGTAGCCCACCAATACCATACTCTCTACCAGGACTACAGTGGGTCTGCTCTGTGATGACCTACCTACCAATATTCTTCAAAACATCGAATGACTCTGCTGTGGATTTGCTCTGTTGTGGCCCATTACCTGTCTGCATGTCGAGAGTCAGCACTGTCTTTTCGTTGGAAGGACAACACTACCTCTTCAAGACTGCATGGAAATCCACTACTTCCGTGTGCATTTTCTTTTACTGATCAGACTTTATGCAATGAAAATATACTGTGATGAATGATCAGGACTGTCTTTATGAGAACAATTTTTGCTTTTGACGAACAGTGTATCAATAAGTGTGTGCATTTGATTTCTTTGTTATTGCATTTATGAAATTTTTTTTTCAAATCTGTGTTGGCCACTGCCCAAAACAATTTGTAAAATTTTTTGTGGGGAGCATGGGGGCTATGTAAGTAGGCTGCTTAGGTTCTTATATTGGTAACGCCACTGCCACGTAGCGCTCTGTATGAAAATCACTGGCTGTGATGTGCGCAGTCTGTGGCTGGTGGCGTTGTTGGAATTTGCTATTGTAGTGTCGGACAGTTGGCTGTTAACAGCGTGTAGCGTTGCGCAGTTGGAGGTGAGCCGCCAGCAGTGGTGGATGTGGGGAGAGAGATGGCGGAGTTTTGAGAGCGGATGATCTGAACGTGTGTCCATCAGAAACAGTACATTTGTAAGAATGGGGCCCGCATCTCGTGGTCGTGCGGTAGCGTTCTCGCTTCCCACGCCCGGGTTCCCGGGTTCGATTCCCGGCGGGGTCAGGGATTTTCTCTGCCTCGTGATGGCTGGGTGTTGTGTGCTGTCCTTAGGTTAGTTAAGTTTAAGTAGTTCTAAGTTCTAGGGGACTTATGACCACAGCAGTTGAGTCCCATAGTGCTCAGAGCCGTATGTAAGAATGGGTGTCATGAACTGCTATATATATTATGACTTTTGAACACTATTAAGGTAAATACATTGTTTATTCTCTATCAAAATCTTTCTTTTGTAACTGTGCCTATCAGTAGTTAGTGCCTTCAGTAGTTTGAATCTTTTATTTAGCTGGCAGTAGTGGCGCTCGCTGTATTGCAGTAGTTCAAGTAACGATGATTTTTGTGAGGTAAGTGATTTGTGAAAGGTATAGGTTAATGTTAGTCAGGGCCATTCTTTTGTAGGGATTATTGAAAGCCAGATTGCGTTGCGCTAAAAAATATTGTGTGTCAGTTTAAGCACAGTCATTTATAATTTTTCTAAGGGGAGGTTTCAGTCTATTTAACTTACTGTAATAAACTCCATTAATGCGATACGCTTGGGTTGTCTTCTAGCGATCCGAGAAAACAGCTTCCTAGGCACCCTATATTAGACGAGTGGGTAGGATGCTACACGGGTAAAAAAGGCCGAGCAGCTTCATACAATTTTCCAATGACGTTCATTAAAGGACGTGAACAGGAAGAACAATAACTCAGAAATGAATGTCCCAGTGCCAACTACACTCGGCGCACAATTCAATGCGAACTGCCGGAATCTGATTCACGATCGCAGAGAGCGCTACGCACCGGGGTAACAAAATCCCCCCAGTCAGCTTTCAGCGGGTCCTCTCCACATAAAACCTGTCGACTTCATTTCGCCGACCAGTAAATTGAATAATCGAGTTGGTATCGCTCCGGTGCATTAATACGCACATTTATCGAATTTTCTCGCAACTAGCGCGCCCCATTCCTCCCTCACACAGACCAGGGCTAAAAGCCCCCCCAAATTGAATCTCTAAATGGAACATTGTTAATAGCGTGTTAGCGACGGCAAACGCCATATCTGCTACACGCTAACGTCGTCATCTGTTTGCTTCGGCAGAGACCTCTCTAGCAAATATAGAGCGTTCTACTATCAGCATCACTGACGAATTTTTTTTTTTTTTTTATTTCTCTACTTAGGATTCCGTGCTTCAGTCTGTAAAAGTGGAACCCTTGTAGGACGGGTTTGTTCTCCGTGTTTCTAGCTGTCTGTCTGTCTCTCTATCCGACATTTAAAAACTCTTCTCAGTACCTAATAGACGTATCAATCTACACTACTGGCCATTAAAATTGCTACACCAAGAACAAATGCAGATGGTAAACGGGTATTCGTTGGACAAATATATTATACTAGAACTGACATGTGATTACATTTTCAGGCAATTTGTGTGCATAGATCCTGAGAAATTAGTACCCAGAACAACTACCTCTGGCCGTAATAACGGCCTTGATACGCCTGGGCATTATGTCAAACACAGCTTGGATGGCTTGCACAGGTACAGCTGCCCATGCAGCTTCAACACGGTACCACAGTTCATCAAGAGTAGTGACTGGCATATTGTGACGAGCCAGTTGCTCGGCCACCATTGACCGGACGTTTTCAATTGGTGAGAGATCTGGAGAATGTGCTGGCCAGGGGAGCAGTCGAACATTTTCTGTATCCAAAAACGCCCGTACAGGACCTGCAACAGGGGCTCGTGAATTATCCAGCTGAAATGTAGGGTTTCGCAGGGATCGAATGAAGGGTAGAGCCACGGGTCGTCACACATCTGAAATGTAACGTCCACCGTTCAAAGTGCCGTCAATGCGAACAAGAGGTGACCGAGACGTGTAACCAATGGCACCCCATACCATCACGCCGGGTGATACGCCAGTATGGCGACGACGAATATACGCTTCCATTGTGAGTTCACCGCGATGTCGCCAAACACGGATGCGACCACAATGATGCTGTAAACCTGGATTCATCCGAAAAAATGAGGTTTTGTCATTCTTGCACCCAGGTTCGTCGTTGAGTACACCATCGCAGGCGCTCCTGTCTGTGATGCAGCGTCAAGGTTAACCGCAGCCACGGTCTCCGAGCTGATAGTCCATGCTGCTGCAAACGTCATCGAACTGTTGGTGCAGATGGTTGTTGTCTTGCAAACGTCCCGATCTATTGACTCAGGGATCGAGACGTGGCTGCACGATCCGTTACAGCCGTGCGGATAAGATGCCAGTCATCTCGACTGCTAGTGATACGAGGCCATTGGGGTCCAGCACGGCGTTCCGTATTACCCTTCTGAACCCACCGATTCCATATTCTGATAACAGTCATTGGATCTCGTTCAACGCGAGCAGCAATGTCGCGATACGATAAACCGCAATCGAGACCTTTATCAAAGTCGGAAACGTGATGGTACGCATTTCTCCTCCTTACACGAGGCATCACAACAACGTTTCACCAGGCAACACCGGTCAACTGCTGTTTGTGTATGAGAAATCGGCTGGAAACTTTCCTCATGTCAGCACGTTGTAGGTGTCGCCACCGGCGGCACCTTGCGTGAATGCTCTGAAAAGCTAATCATTTGCATATCACAGCATCTTCTTCCTGTCGGTTAAATTTCCCGTCTGTAGCACTTCATCTTCGTGGTGTAGCAATTTTGTGACCAGTGGCCATAAAAAGTTTAAGCTGCTAGGACAATGCACCCTCCATGAACTACGGAGCTTGCCATCGGTGGGGTGGGTTGCGTGCCTCAGCGATACAGAAACCAGACGACAACAAGAGTCAAGGGGCATGATAGGAAAGCAGTGGTTGAGAAGGGAGTGAGACAGGCTTTTAGTCTATCGTCGATGTAATTCAATCTGTACATTGAACAAGCAATAAAGGAAACCGAAGAAAAACGTGAAGAGTTCATGGAAAAGAAATAAAAACTGTAAGGTTTGCCGATGACATCGTAAGTCTGTCAGAGACCGCAAAGGACTTTGAAATGTATTTGAAAGGAATGAACAGGGTTTTGGAAGCAGGATATAAGATGATCAACAAAAGCAAAACCAGGATAGTGGAACGTAGTCGAATTAAATCAGATGATGCTGAGGGAATAAGAGTAGGAAAGGAGACACTGTAGTAGATAAGTTTTGCTATTTGGGCGGCAGAATAATTGATAAGCTCAGAAGCAGAGAAGATATAAAATGTAGACTGGCAATGGCAAGAAAGGAATTTCTGAAAATGAGAATTTTGTTAACATGGAATATAGATGTAATTGTTAGGAAGTCTTTTCTGAAGGTATTTGACGGGAGTGTAGACACGTGTGGGCGGTAAATAGTTTAGACAAGAAGAGAAGCTTTTGAAATGTGTTGCTACAGAAGAATTCCGAAAATTAGATGTATAGATCACGCAACTAATGAGGTGGTATTCACAATATAGCGGAGATGCTGAGCCGCAATAAGCACAATAAAAAGTGAAACGTATCTGTGAAGTCGTTTCATAAGACGCTTGTCGAATTCGGTACAACCTATTCATTTTACTACCTGATTTTGGCTCAATTCATGAACTCTTCCAGAAAGACGAAGCACTCAAATAAGGCCTATTGATTATTATATGTGGGTTTAAATGTGGGTTTCGGTTTTGTTTTGAGGGGAAACGCTGAGTAGGTCATCGTATGCTGGGAGCAGACGATGTTGCTTCTCGTTCAAAGGAGAGCACAGGATGACCAACTTATGTGTCAAATACTTGAACCGAGAGGTTTACCCATCTTAGTCGAAGGCTGCGTCGAGGGCTGTTTTTGTGTGTGAGGTTGGCGATACCCCTCTGGTAGCTTCCGCTGCACGGGGAGCTAGGTAATCTGGAAAGAGAAAGGGGCACTCTTCGGTGAACGCTTGGTGAGTACGGATCGTAGCTCTTAAGGGGGGTTTCAGGTGATAGGAAGCAGGTTGAGTTTGGACTTCGTTATGTTTAACTGTTGAAACACTTAAGAACTTCAGCTTAACTGAAGCGTGTGAAGCGAGTATGATTTTTAATGATTTTCATGTTATATTTTGTGGGAGTTGCTTTTGTCTTTGTGTGTCGATTTTGTGCCACGTGTTTGGTAATCAATTACTCTTCTCGTCCACCACGGCACCGCAATAGGCTTTATTTTAACAGTTTGCTTGTTTAATGAGCTATAATTTCCGCAAGAACATCTGTTCTTTCGTGCGCTTTCTACAAAGCAGCACAACAGTTTGAGTCAGAATGCACCACGTGCTCTAGTTCGGCCGTTTGCAAGCAGCAGACGCAGTTAGTATGTTAAATTATTATCGCACAGCCTCGTGTATTGGTTAAACCTCTGTCCAGAATAGTGCATGCGTGGAATCCTAATGCAAATCTCACTTAGATATTTTTATAGTATTAATGCAAAGGAGATGATAGTATAATTGTCTCCCACCCCCGTCTTTTGTGTTTCTTCTTGCTGTTGTTAAATTGTGCTCTTTCTCACGTAGTTCTTACTTAAATATTTCGAGTCAGGCACCAGTTATGTGTAGTTAGGATGTGCAACCAAATATTTAGTTACAATAAATAATTTACGTGAAAGAAAAATTCTTTGGTGTCGACCTTACCCCCTTACTCTGATTTCCATTCCTGAATTAATCAAGTTGCTTCATGCACGACATGGAGTGCTATTTCTCTGGCTGCTTAAAGAAATTTTCGTACTTGTAATTAAATTATTAAAGTAATTAAACTAATAATTTTCCAGCTCCGTTTTTTTCTAAATGGTTCGGAAGGGCTTGGGCTGGTGGCGACCCTGAATTTCTGAATTTTTATCATTATTTGTGTGAGAGATGCAGCAAGAAAGGCGAGATAACGTATATGGCCCGATGAGCGACGTCGTAAACATAGTAATACATTACAAAAGTTTACACAATCATAGCTTTCGGCCATTAAGGCCTTTGTCAGCACAAACATACACACACAGTGTAGTTTCAGCTCTTTGAGACTGCAGATGCGTGTGCATGTTGCGCTTGCGTGTGTGTGTGTGTGTGTGTGTGTGTGTGTGTGTATGTTTCTGTGTCTACTGCTGACAAAGCCCTTAATGGCCGAAGGCTATGATTGTGTGAACTTCTTATTGTGCCTATCGCGGCTCAGCATCTCCGCTATATGGTGAGTAGCAACTTTCCTTCTCTCGTATTGTCACATTCCATCCTGGATTTTCCATCGTTTGATTAATGAGGTGGTATTCAATACAATTGGGGAAACTAGAAATTTATGGCACAACGTGACTAGAAAAAGGGATAAATTGGTAGGACAAGTTCTGAGGCATCAAGGGATCACCAGCTTAGCATTGGAGGGCAGCACGGAGGGTAAAAATCGTAGAGGGAGACCAAGAGATGAATACACTAAGCAGATTCAGAAGGATGTAGGCTGCAGTAGGTACTGGGAGATGATGAAGCTTGCAGAGGATAGTGTAGCATGGAGAGCTGCATCAAACCAGTCTCAGGGCTGAAGACCACAACAGTATCCCTAAAAAGTTACGACAAACTTTGAAAGGTTTTAGAGGGTGCATTTAGGAGCAAATCAAGATTATGAGACCGTGTCCAGAAACATCAGCCAATAGACCTATATCTAACGTCGATCAGTTATAGAATTTTGGAACACGTATTACGTTCGAGTATAATGACTTTTCTGGAGACTAGAAATCTACTCTGTAGGAATGAGCATGGGTTTCGAAAAAGACGATCGTGTGAAACCCAGCTCGCGCTATTCGTCCAGGAGACTCAGAGGGCCATAGACACGGGTTCCCAGGTAGATGCCGTGTTTCTTGACTTCCGCAAGGCGTTCGATACAGTTCCTCACAGTCGTTTAATAAACAAAGTAAGAGCATATGGACTATCAGACCAATTGTGTGATTGGATTGAAGAGTTCCTACATAACAGAATGCAGCATGTCATTCTCAATGGAGAGAAGTCTTCCGAAGTAAGAGTGATTTCAGGTGTGCTGCAGGGGTGTGTCGTAGGACGGTTGCTATCCACAATATATATAAATGACCTTGTGGGTAACATCGTAAGTTCACTGAGGCTTTTCGCGGATGATGCTGTGGTATATCGAGAGGTTGTAGCAATGGAAAATTGTACTGAAATGCAGGAGGATCTGCAGCGAATTGACGCATGGTGCAGGGAATGGCAATTGAATCTCAATGTAGACAAGTGTAATGTGCTGCGACTACATAGAAAGAAAGATCCCTATCATTTAGCTACAATATAGCAGGTCAGCAACTGGAAGCAGCTGATTCCATAAATTATCTGGGAGTACGCATTAGGAGAGATTTAAAATGGAATGATCATATAAAGTTGATCGTCAGTAAAGCAGATGCGAGACTGAGATTCATTGGAAAATCCTAAGGAAATGCAATCCGAAAACAAAGGAAGTAGGTTACAGTACGCTTGTTCGTCCACTGCTCGAATACTGCTCGGGAGTGTGGGGTCCGTATCAGATAGTGTTGATAGGAGAGATAGAGAAGATCCAACGGAGAGCAGCGCGCTTCGTTACAGGATCTTTTAGTAATCGCGAAAGCGTTACGGAGATTATAGATAAACTCCAGTGGAAGACTCTGCGGGAGAGACGCTCAGTAGCTCGGTACGGGCTTTTGTTGACGTTTCGAGAACATACCTTCACCGAGGAGTCAAACAGTATATTGCTCCCTCCTACGTATATCTCGCGAAGAGACCATAAGGATAAAATCAGAGAGATTAGAGCCCACACACAGGCATACCGACAATCCTTCTTTCCACGAACAATACGAGACTGGAATGGAAGGGAGAACCGTCAGGTGGCTTGCGAAGTATGGATATAGATGTAGATGTAGATGATGCTACAGAGCGTGAAACGCGCTGGTAGCTACCACCAGGCCACTCCTTCAAGAGAAAACATTACTTTATACGCTGAGGGGGGCGTGGGTGGAACATCTCGTGTTGTTGTTTGTTGTTCAGTGAACGCGACAGGGTGTGGTAGTTGCCAGAAGAGAAGACACAGCTGGCTGTTGCCTGATGGAAAAGCCTCGTCTCCCATGGACGCGATGCCCTGTTGCCTCGGTGGATAAAGGTTCCGGAGCCAGACTGCCATCTACTGTTTATTATTCTCCTGAACACCGGAAAACACTGGAGATCTTCTTGGGTGCCAGGAGGAAAGTAAACTCTAGATGGAAACCCGTGTCTCAAACCATCATCCATCACAGGAGGCAAAGCCTTTGTACGCAGCAGCTAGCCCCATCTCCTCCACTAGCGCGCGGTCACTGATTAACGAACATCATTGCGAATCATCCCACCAACTGCCCGCCGGTGTACAAAGTCACGGTTGCTGGTGATGTGGTAGCTGCGTGGGTGGCAGGCGCCAGTACGTATAGCTTCGACGCTCTGTAGCGTTGCTGGATGATGTTCCCGGACACGGGTTTCCATCCCCGGCTTTCTTCCTCAAGACACCACCTACAATTCATCGAACAAGGAAACATTTTAAAAGCACATAATAATAACGTCGCGTGACTAGGGCAGACCGTTCGCCTGGTGCAGGTCTTTCGATTCGGCGCCACTTCGGCGACTTGCGCGTCGATGGCGATGAAATGATGATGATTAGGACAGCACAACACCCAGTGCCTGAGCGGAGAAAATCTCCGACCCTGCCGGGAACCAAACCCGGGCCCTTAGGATTAACATTCTGTCACGCTGACCACTCAGCTGCCGTGGGCGGACATTTTAAAAGCAGAGATACAGATATTGGGGCCGAAACAGAGTGATGCTTTTATCAAAGACTACAGCGTGATTAACAAAGATACGCAAATATTATAATATGTTATTCTACACTCATGCTCATAAATTAAGGATAAAACTAGTGCTAATAGCATAGGTACATAGGGAACACACACGGCACAGGTCTGCAAGCCCTCGGTATTGGTGATAAGTTGAGAAAACCATCCCGCAACAATTGTGCTACAAAACGCCACTGTTTCCAGCGCATGTACCCAGACATCTATATGCGAAATGATCACCATGCTCACGTACACGGGCCGCACAACGGGTTGGCATACTCTGGATCAGGTGGTCGAGCAGCTGCTGGGGTATATGCCTCCCATTCTTGCACCAGTGCCTGTCAGAGCTCTTGAAGTGTCGTAGGGGTTTGAAGATACGTCAACCGAGAGCGTTCCAGACGTGCTCCATGGGGTTTAGGTCTGGAGAACAGGCAGGCCACTCCATTCTCCTGATATCTTCTGTTCCAAGTTACTCCACCACGATGGCAGCTCGGTGGGGCCGTGCATTATCATCCATCAGGAGGAAGGTGGGACCCACTGTACTCCTGAAAAGGCGGACATACTGGTGCAAAATGACATCCCGATACACCTGACCTGTTACAGTTCCTCTGTCAAAGACATGCAGGGGTGTACGTGCACCAATCCCAACACACACCATCAAACCACGACCTCATTACAGGTCTCTTTCAAGGAAGTAGGTATCTGGTTCCTGGTTCACGTCAGATGAAAACCCAGCGAGAATCACTGTTCTGATTATACCTGGACTCGTCCGTTAACATAACCTAGGACCACTGTTCCAATAACCATGTAGTGTGTTCTTGACACCAGGCTTTACGGGCTCTCCTGTGACCAAGGTTCAATGGAATGCACCTTGCAGGTGTCCGAGCGAATAAACCATGTCTGTTCAGTCGTCTGTAGACTGCATGTCTCGGGACAACTGTTCCAGTGGCTGCAGTAAGGTCCCGAGCAAGGCTATCTGCAGTACTCCGTGGCCGTCTGAGGGCACTGATGATGGATATCGGTCTTCTTGTGCTGTTGTACACTGTGGACGTCCCGTACTGTAGAGCCTGGACACGTTTATTGTCTGCTGGAATCGTTGCCGTAATCTTGAGATCACACTTTGTGGCACACGGAGGGCCCGTGCTACGACCTGCTGTGTTTGACCAGCCTCCAGTCGCCCTAGTATTCTATCATTCATAACGTCATCAATATGTGTTCTTTGAGCCATTTGCAACACAGTCACCATTAGCACGTCTGAAAACGTCTGCACACTTACTCGCTGCACCGTACTCTGACATGCACCAACACACCCCTGCGTATGTGGACTGCTGCCAGCGCCACCGTGCGACGACCACAGGTCAAGTGCACCGCATGGTCATACCCCGAGGTGATTTAAACCCGCAAACCGCCCACCAGATCGGTGTTTCACCATGTATCAGCAATATCCTTAATTTAAGAGCATGAGTGTATAAACAAAACTAAAGAAAAAAGTTCATATTATCATAGGTCCGCAAATTTTTAAATTACGGAGTTACGGCTAATAAAAGATTTTGCCAGAAATTTAGCAACTTCGCTAATATGAATCCATCGCAAAAGTGAGCGAGGTTAAAAGTAAAGCACGATTTCTATTTATTTTGTTGTTATTGGTCTGGCGAATCTAATAAAACATGTCCCAGACGTGTATCTGCAGTAGTTTTGCAGAACATCCAGAGAAGCGAAGATTATTATACAAGCAGACTTGTTTACTTTCCATTAACAATGTAGAAACGTTTATGCCATTGTTGGCAACCGTTAGTGAGTTGTTTCAGTCGTTTCCTTACCTTCAAACGAGTTAGTTTTCTGTAGTGTTCAGTGAAAGAACATAATAACAACGGTGTATTTAAGTGAAACCTCATAGTAACTGTTTTAGTTTGTAGATCATTTACGAAATAGGGATGCCTTTCAAATTTACGACAGAGGAATACGCCGATATGGTGTTTATTTCTGGCAAATGTGGTGGTAATGTTGCGGCTGCAGTTAAAGAATATCGCGTACGTTATCCAAGAAAGTCAATACACGCGAGGCATTACTTGCTCGCATTATGAATGGAATAGACGAAACTAAGAACAACGCTGTGTAACTGAAACGAGCAACAAACTCTCTTCATACACATGCAGCTAAATGCGATGAAATCGGCGGACACATTTTTAACATTTATTGTGAATTTATTGTGAAATTGTATGTACACTGAACAACTTCTTTAACACTGAGTTTTGTTTTGTCCGGTTTCACATGAATTCACATGCCCTATGGTATTAATAAAAGCATATTATCTGACACATTCATACAGCTTCAGTTAACGCTATTACCAACATTTTTACAAAATTAAATTCTCTACAGCTTCTACTGAAAACTTTCTGCAATTGTCTGGAATTTAAAAAACACAAAATATTCGGAAATCGTGCTTTACTTTAACCTCGTACATTTTTGCGACTGGCTTCATGTTAGCGAAGTTGCTAAATTACAGACAAAATCTTTCATTAGACGTAAATCCGCAACTAAACATTTGCGGACCTATGTTTACATGAACTTTCTTTAGTCTCACTTGTAGAATAACATCTTAAAATATTTCCATATCTTCGTGAATCACCTGGTATAAGCTTTTCTTTCCATTTTTTTATGTATACGGTATTTTTATTATTACAGATGTAAGGGGTCAGTAATTTTCGTTCGATGCCGTATCCCTGCCCACGACAGTTCGATTCGGGTTAGACGATAATTTCCCGGCGGTTGAGGATCCCGCGCTCCGATCGTGATTGCAACGAAAGTGGAAATACATTACTGGCCATTAAAATAGCTACACCACGAAGATGACTTGCTACAGACACGAAATTTAACCGACAGGAAGAAGATGCTGTGATATGCAAATGATTAGCTTTTCAGAGCATTCACACGAGGCTGGCGCCAGAGGCGACACCTACGACGTGCTGACATGAGGAAAGTTTCCAACCGATTTCTCATACACAAACAGCAGTTGACCGGCGTTACCTGGTGAAACGTTGTTGTGATGCCTCGTGTAAGGAGGAGAAATGCGTACCATCACCTTTCCGACTTTGATAAAGGTCGGATTGTAGCCTATCACGATCGCAGTTTATCGTATCGCCACATTGCTGCTCGCGTTGGTCGAGATCCAATGACTGTTAGCAGAATATGGAATCGGTGGGTTCAGGAGGGTAATGCGGAACACCGTGCTGGATCCCAACGGCCTCGTATCACTTTCAGTCGAGATGCCAGGCATCTTATCCGCGTGGCTGTAACGGATCGTGCAGCCACGTCTCGATCCCTGAGTCAACAGATGGGGACGTTTGCAAGACAACAGCCATCTGCACGAACAGTTCGACGACGTTTGCAGCTGCATGGACTATCAGGTCGGAGACCGTGGCTGCGGTTACCCTTGACGCTGCATGACAGACAGGAGCGACTGCGATTGTGTACTCGACGACGAACCTGTGTGCACGAATGGCAAAACGTCATTTTTTCGGATGAATCGAGGTTCTGGTGATGGTCGCATCCTTGTTTGGCGAAATCGCGATGAACGCACATTGGAAGCGTGTATTCGTCATCGCCATACTGGCGTATCACCCGGCGTGACGGTATGGGGTGACAGTGGTTACACGTCTCGGTCACCTCTTGTTCACATTCACGGCACTTTGAACAGTGGACGTTACATTTCAGATGTGTTACGACACGTGGCTCTATCCTTCATTCGATCCCTGCGAAACCCTACATTCCAGCAGGAACGTCTGGTCAATGGTGGCCGAGCAACTGGCTCGTCACAACACGCCAGTCACTACTCTTGATGAACTGTGGTATCGTGTTGAAGCTGCACGGGCAGCTGTACCTGTACACGCCATCCAAGCTCTGTTTGACTCAATGCCCAGGCGTATCAAGGCCGTTATTACGGCCAGAGGTGGTTGTTCTGGGTACTGATTTCTCAGGATCTATGCACCTTGATTGCGTGAAAATGTAATCACATGTCAGTTCTAGTATAATATATTTGTCCAATGAGTACCCGTTTATCATCTGTATGTCTTCTTGGTGTAGCAATTTTAATGGCCAGTAGTGTAGTTGGCACGGTAGTAGGGGATGTACCCTCTAGGAAGTGCAGTAAAGTGGAGTTGTTCCACTCGGTCCTCGGATACAGGGCGAGACGCGGGCACCGTTTTCGGAGCCGAGCGCCCCCCTCTGCACGCAGCAGCCAGACGTCCTGAGGTGGAGAACCTGCTGACATAGCCCGCAGCGCCGCCTAAGAATACGCAGAGCCCGCGGGCTCAGCGTGTGTCGCTGTGAGGGCCAGTGGCCAGAGGCGAGTGACGTATCGACCGGTCGCTTCGGAGGCCCGCCAAGTGTCTGCTAAGCCTATTACGGCGCCCCGGGGGACTCCGGGCGCCGTCGACGCCGCGTCGTCGTCGCCGCTACTGCGAGGAGCTGACGGAGCGGCGCCCACGTGTGCCGCGATTCCACCCCTTCACTCGCACGGTCCGGTTTGTCTCGAAGGAGCAGCTGCACAGGTGACTTGGAAACGGTGTAAGGCGCCAGGACAGGAGCACTTACACGATAGCTTACCACCATTAGAATTAATACACTACTGACCATTAAAATTGCTACACCAAGAAGAAATGCAGATGATAAACGGGTACTCATTGGACAAATACACTCCTGGAAATGGAAAAAAGAACACATTGACACCGGTGTGTCAGACCCACCATACTTGCTCCGGACACTGCGAGAGGGCTGTACAAGCAATGATCACACGCACGGCACAGCGGACACACCAGGAACCGCGGTGTTGGCCGTCGAATGGCGCTAGCTGCGCAGCATTTGTGCACCGCCGCCGTCAGTGTCAGCCAGTTGGCCGTGGCATACGGAGCTCCATCGCAGTCTTTAACACTGGTAGCATGCTGCGACAGCGTGGACGTGAACCGTATGTGCAGTTGACGGACTTTGAGCGAGGGCGTATAGTGGGCATGCGGGAGGCCGGGTGGACGTACCGCCGAATTGCTCAACACGTGGGGCGTGAGGTCTCCACAGTACATCGATGTTGTCGCCAGTGGTCGGCGGAAGGTGCACGTGCCCGTCGACCTGGGACCGGACCGCAGCGACGCACGGATGCACGCCAAGACCGTAGGATCCTACGCAGTGCCGTAGGGGACCGCACCGCCACTTCCCAGCAAATTAGGGACACTGTTGCTCCTGGGGTATCGGCGAGGACCATTCGCAACCGTCTCCATGAAGCTGGGCTACGGTCCCGCACACCGTTAGGCCGTCTTCCGCTCACGCCCCAACATCGTGCTGCCCGCCTCCAGTGGTGTCGCGACAGTCGTGAATGGAGGGACGAATGGAGACGTGTCGTCTTCAGCGATGAGAGTCGCTTCTGCCTTGGTGCCAATGATGGTCGTATGCGTGTTTAGCGCCGTGCAGGTGAGCGCCACAATCAGGACTGCATACGACCGAGGCACACAGGGCCAACACCCGGCATCATGGTGTGGGGAGCGATCTCCTACACTGGCCGTACACCACTGGTGATCGTCGAGGGGACACTGAATAGTGCACGGTACATCCAAACCGTCATCGAACCCATCGTTCTACCATTCCTAGACCGGCAAGGGAACTTGCTGTTCCAACAGGACAATGCACGTCCGCATGTATCCCGTCCCACCCAACGTGCTCTAGAAGGTGTAAGTCAACTACCCTGGCCAGCAAGATCTCCGGATCTGTCCCCCATTGAGCATGTTTGGGACTGGATGAAGCGTCGTCTCACGCGGTCTGCACGTCCAGCACGAACGCTGGTCCAACTGAGGCGCCAGGTGGAAATGGCATGGCAAGCCGTTCCATAGGACTACATCCAGCATCTCTACGATCGTCTCCATGGGAGAATAGCAGCCTGCATTGCTGCGAAAGGTGGATATACACTGTACTAGTGCCGACACTGTGCATGCTCTGTTGCCTGTGTCTATGTGCCTGTGGTTCTGTCAGTGTGATCATGTGATGTATCTGACCCCAGGAATGTGTCAATAAAGTTTCCCCTTCCTGGGACAATGAATTCACGGTGTTCTTATTTCAATTTCCAGGAGTGTATATTATACTACAACTCACAAGTGATTACATTTTCACGCAGTTTGGGTGCATAGATCCTGAGAAATCAGTACCCAGAACAACCACCTCTGCCGTAAAAACGGCCTCGATACGCCTGTCCATTGACTCAAACAGAGCTTGGATGGCGTGTACAGGTACACCTGCCCGTCCAGCTTCAACACGATAACACAGTTCATCGAGAATACTGCCTGGCGTATTGTGATGAGCCAGTTGCTCGGCCACCATTGGCCAGACGTTTTCCGTTGGTGAGAGATCTGCAGAATATGCTGGCCAGGGCAGCACTCGAACGTTTTCTGTATCCAGAACGGCCCGTACAGGAGCTGTAACATGCGGTCGTGCATTATCCTGCTGAAATGTAGGCTTTCGCAGGGATCGAATGAAGGGTAGAGCCACGGGTCGTAACACATCTGAAATGTAACGTCCACTGTTCAAAGTGCCGTCAGTGCGAACAAGAGGTGATCGAAACGTGTAACGAATGGCACCCCATACCATCACGCCGGGTGATACGCCAGTATGGCGATGACGAATACTCGCTTCCGATGTGCGTTCACCGCGATGCGACCATCAAAAATGGTTCAAATCGCTCCGAGCGCTGTGGGACTTAACATCTGAGGTCATCAGTCCCCTAGAACTTAGAACTACTTAAACCTAACTAACCTAAAGACATCACACACATCCATGCCCGAGGCAGGATTTGAATCTGCGACCGTAGCAGTCGCGCGTTTCCGGAGAGAAGCGTCTAGATCCGCTAGACCACTCCGGCCGGCGATGCGACCATCGTGATGCTGTAAACAGAACCTCGATTCATCCGAAAAATGACGTTTTGTCATTCGTGCACCCACGTTCGTCGTTGAGTACACCATCGCAGGCGCTGCTGTCTATGATGCAGCGTCAAGGGTAACCACAGCCATGGTCTCCGAGCTGATAGTCCATCCTGCTGAAAACGTCGTCGAACTGTTCGTGCAAATGGTTGTTGTCTTTCAAACGTCCCCATCTGTTGACTCAGGGATCGAGACGTGGCTGCACGCTCCGTTACAGCCATGGGGATAAGATGCCTGTCATCTCGACTGCTAGTGATACGAGGTCGTTGGGATTCAGCATTCCGTACTACCCTACTGAACCCACCGATTCCATATTATGCTAACAGTCATTGGATCTTGACCAACGCGAGCAGCAATGTCGCTATAGGCTACAATCCGACCTTTATCAAAGTCGGAAATGTGATGGTACGCATTTCTCCTTCTTTCACGAGGCATCACAGCAACGTTTCACCAGGCAACGCCGGTCAACTGCTGTTTGTGTATGAGAAATCGGTTGAAAACTATCCTCATGTCAGCACGTTGTAGGTGTCGCCACCGGCGCCAGCCTTGTGTGAATGCTCCGAAAAGCTAATCATTTGCATATCACAGCATCTTTTTACTGTCGGTTAAATTTCGCGTCTGTAGCACGTCATCTTCGTGGTATAGCAACTTTAATGGCCAGTAGTGTAATAAAGGGACTGGCAAAGGCATCAGATTACGGCTCTGTTGAATTATGATAAATATGAGGCTCTCTCGAGCAGTACTCCCTGCATGTCTGCATGATTGTGCCACTAACTTAAAGCGTTGGTGAAAAGTGTCGGAAGTTGAGAATTTTGGAACATAAAGTCTGCAGATGGCTGCTAAGCTCGCCGGGTCGCCGTGTGCGGCAGGTAGCGGTCACCGGAAACGCGGGACAATACGGCGCTTTTGGGGATAGCCTGGCGTCCGGAGCCACTTGTGCTGGGCAGCACGTGGCGAAGGCGGGAATATCGTTTGCCTAGGGGCGTTATGACCTACTCGATCATTGGGCAGATCTCAGAAATACCGTTGGAGGATTTCGGCGATGATAGAGCGTTCGTTATTGGCCGAAACTGAGTATTCTTCCGCCGCTTTTTCGTACGCGTGGGCAGTGTACGATTTGTGCTTTTACCAGTGGGGGGGGGGGGGGGGGGGGGATGTCTTAGGGGGTTAGTATAATTACCTATGTTACTAGCTTGGACCGTGGCGTTACCCATGGTTAAACAGTTATTTATAAACAGATGTTAATGCCGAAACTCACTATTCACGCGTATGCCCTATCAGAAAAGCCTTCCCTTGTTATATCTTTAAAAGTACATTATAGGTAAAGCTTATTTACAAAATCATCTACATACAGGTATACGAGGGGAATTCAAAAAGTAAAGGCACATTTGTGAAAAGCTGTACTTATTCTGATGATAGAAAACTGAAACATGCGTTATTTTTCTACGTAACCTCCCTAGACTTCAATACAGTTTTCTCGACGTTTTACGAGGTTTTCTTTTTTTTTTATTTCATCAGAAAATACGTCTTCGGTTGCATCTGTAACCAATTATGCACTGCAGCAATGACGTCTTCATCACTTTCAAATCTTCTTCCCTGTGGTGCTTCCGTTAAGGGCCCAAACATGTGAAAATCACTTGGAGCCAGGTCTGTATTGTATGGGGGATGTTCCAGCACCTCGAATCTCAACTCCTTTATTGCGTCGGCTGTCCGTTTGACAGAATGTGGGCGAGCGTTATCTTGCTGCAGGATGACACCTCTTCACAGTTTTCCACGACGTTTGGATCTGATTGCAGGTTTTAGTTTCGTACGCAACACATCACATCCACCATACAATACAGACCTGGCTCTAAAGCCTCGTTTACGCTGGGGCGACGTCTTGCCACATTGTGGCATGCCACGGAAATGTGGCGTGCGTTGTCTTGTAGTATGCTACAACAGGCAACATCTTGCGTCGTATGTTGCATGTGGTAGGTTAATTTATACCAAAGCAACAGAATTTGTGCCACACGTGTGTCGGTCCTGCAGTATAAATGATGATAAAGTATCGCAGCGCCGGCCTACTTGGTACTTGCACATGCAGCTAACAACGGAAATGAAAACCAAAGGAAAATAAAACGATGGTGGAAGAGAAGAGTATTTAAAGATGGTCCACAAAATAGTATCCTAGGAACTAGAAGCAGACGATGATGCGTTATTAAGTAATGTGTGCTTTTGTCCCAGGCGCGTTGGTCTGCGCCATACCGCTGCCCAAAGGCGGCCTAACGGTGAATGTTCGCACAGGTACCGGGCCGGTCGCCACCCTGTGTCAGGGCCCGGGGTGGGACTTTCAGCCCCCAGCTCACCCAACTCTGCGGTACGACTGGTGCGGTATGACTACCACACTACTTCCCTCGCAAGCTCGCAAGTAAACGGATGACGCACCTTAGGCGAAAGCAACAATGACAACATGAGAATGATGATTTAGTTCTAAATGTTTTGAAATGCTTAACTACTACATAACACTTTTTCAAAATTAATAAGCAAACGTATTAATAGTATTAATAGTAAGACTGTATTAAAAACTTTCAGTGTTCGGCTCCACAAATTTAAATTATATGTAAGGTTTTACTCCAGTGCGTGGGAAATAAACATCCCAGGTTGGGATGCATAAACTAAAGCCAGATGAGGGGATGGTCTGATGCAGAGGGGGGGGGAGGGGGAATTCCCCCCCCCCCCCCTCCCACCCCCCACCCCCCCCTGCAAATCGCACACTGCGCGTGGGAGACGGAAGAATTGTGGACTTCGCCTTCAGCCATCGAGCGGTACGGACTTGGAGACGGCGTCTTCGAAGGGAGATACACGGTCTGTATCGCAGCACTGCACCAACCCGTGTTCCGTGCAGAGATCTGCGGTTAGAGCTCTTTGTTTGCTCAGAAGCGAGATTTTCATTAACGCTTGACCACTTCCAACAACTTACCTAATATTCTTGATCTGGTAGTTATCCTTGCGAGGTGCCGAGTATTTATCAACGTAGCGGCCGGTAATAGGAGCGCGTAATTGCAAGGTGTTAATGTGCCATTCTCAGGAGTGTGTGGGTGGGCAAAGAAAGTCACATTTTTTTGGAAATTTTGTTAGTTGAGGGGAATATCAAATTAAAATGCCAGTATTCAAATGTGTGTGAAATCGTAAGGGACTTAGCTGCTAAGGTCATCAGTACCTAAGCTTACACACTACTCAACCTAAATTATCCTAAGGACAAACACACACACCCATGCCCGAGGGAGGACTCGAACCTCCGCCGGGAACAGCCGCACAGTCCATGACTGCAGCGCCCCAGACCGCTCGGCTAATCCCGCGCGGCTGCCAGTATTACAATCGAATTATCGACTTCATTGTAGCTAGCATTTACCCTGTCCCAGTAAGCTTTACATGTACCAAAATTTTAAACATGGCTGCAACAGCAACTGTTGAAATTCTTCACGGTAAAGGATGACAGCCAAAAACAGTTGCAGGATAAAAATTTATTAAAATTTCTTGACCAAGGTTTCGGTACATATAAATATGTCTCAATTATTGACGACGCCTTTGGCACAATTGTTTTATTAATCTCCATTACATGATGTAATTTCAGATTTTTTACTTCTGATGAAGGTACATTTATATGTACCGAAACCTTGGTCAAGAAATTTTAATAAATTTTTATCCTGCAACTGTTTTTGGCTGTCATCCTTTATCGTGGAGCTTTACATGTACTCAAGTCACTGTACAGCTTGCCCAGACGGGAAGGAAAGAAGGTTTGCGGTCTTCTATTGTCAGCGACGGACAAATAAGCTCACAACGATAGCACTCCGTCCGGTCAGCAATTAATAGTGTTCTAGACAACCAGCTCAAAACGGCGAAAGTGCCCCATTTTAAAAGACTCTGACAGAAAATTGGCGAAGCACCTGCCTCAAACATCGTCACCAAAAGTAAGGCACGCTAACATACAGAGTTTGAGGGGTACAAGAGCAAGCTTTGTGATCATTTGCACCTTAATGTGTACCCACTCCAGTGTGTTGGTTGTTTCTTTGCTGCATCTAACCGTCTTCCTGGCCAACGGCCTTGCCACAGTGGTAACACTGGTTCCCGTCAGACCACTGAAGTTAAGCGGTATCGGGCTGGGTTAGCACTGGGATGGGTGACCATCTGGTCTGCCGAGCGCTGTTGGCAAGAGGGGTGCATTCAGCCCTTGTGAGGCAAACTGGGGAGCTACTTGTTTGAGAAGTAGCAGTTCCAGTCTCGTAAACTGACAAATGACAGGGAGAGCGGTGTGCTCACCACGTGCCCCTCCATATCCGCATCCGGTGACGCCTGTGGGTTTAGGATGACACGGCGGCCGATCGGTACTGTTGCGCCTTCCGAGGCCTATTCGGACAGGCGTTTAGTTTAGTTCAATGGTGGAAAGTGTCTTTCGGTACAGTATAGGGGTTTAGTTTAGTTCAACGGTGGAAAGTGTCTTTCAGTATAGACTAACCGTTTTGCGAACACGTGTCCACACTTCAACACCTTACCTGCTGCCCAGAGCAAAGTAACCATTAGTCGCTTGCCCTTGCCACAAGTACTTCGCCGCGCGGGGTTAGCCGAGCGGTCTCAGGCGCTGCAGTCATGGACTGTGCGTCTGGTCCCGGCGGAGATTCGAGTCCTCCCTCGGGCATGAGTGTGTGTGTTTGTCCTTAGCATAATGTAGGTTAAGTAGTGTGTAAGCTTAGGGACTGGTGACCTTAGCAGTTAAGTCTCATAATATTTCACACACATTCGAACATTTGAACAAATACTTCGGTATGCTAACCGACCTAAAAATGTGCTCCCAATAGCTGCAATTATCAGACTGCAAATTAAGTGCTTACTGTTGTTCAGTACACTGTCTTTAGTCACCAATAAAAATATCTGCTCCCATAACACCCTGTACTCTTACTCTTTGCCCGCATCTCGTGGTCGTGCGGTAGCGTTCTCGCTTCCCACGACCGGGTTCCCGGGTTCGATTCCCGGCGGGGTCAGGGATTTTCTCTGCCTCGTGATGGCTGGGTGTTGTGTGCTGTCCTTAGGTTAGTTATGTTTAAGTAGTTCTAAGTTCTAGGGGACTGATTACCATCGATGTTAAGTCCCATAGTGCTCAGAGCCATTTTTTTTTCTTACTCTTTTAACACAAAAATATTCCAAACCCATTTACCCCGTTCCAACCTGTAGTGAAGCCTTCCTACCCTGCGTCTCCCTTTCTCTGTTACTCTCCTGTCTTCATCCCTTCCTCTCGGCTCTTCCTTACCACAACTGTCTGATCCTTTGCCACTGTCTTTGTCCCTTTATTTTTCTGTCCCATTGTCACTGTCTCTTTCTTTTCCGCTTAGTCTGCTCTCCTTAAGCACCTTTCTCTCCTCTCCACACTTGTCCTTCGGGATTGTTTGCTCGGGTTTTTGATGCCTATACCAGGAAATTTGCATGCGTGGCTATGGGGGAGGGGCGCATTGAGCAAATGTTTTCAGATTAAAGTAGACCATTCAGCGGGGATCCGACTACCCCTGTCCCCTAAGCCTACGTTTGGTCTTCACCGATCTGTATTTTCGTATTTAGTCACCCCTCTCCTTGCCTCCACTGCTTCTGTCTCCAACCAGTTGCCTTTCTCTTTTACCGCCACACTCTGATGTCTAAAAAAGTTTCAACGACCACTAAGCACATTGTCTATGCTGCATCGTCGCAGCCATCACCTCGCTGTGTGCTGCTACCACACGGCACCTCACAGCTTGCCGGGAGTCTTGGGGCTTCTATGTTGTACCCTCAATGTTGCCACATGGTACCTCGCAGCTTGCTTGGAGTCTCAGGAGACTACGTTGTACCCTCACTGCTGGCACACGACACTGTGCAGCTTGCCGGGAGATTTGGGGCGTCTACATTACACCATTGCTGCTGGCAGATGGTGGGAGCCTTAAAGGGGCTATGTGGTACCCCTGCTGTTGGCACATGGCACATGACAGCTTGCTGGTAGTCTTGGGGTGTCTACATTGTACCCTCACTGCTGGCACATGGCACCCTGCAGCTTGTCGGGAGTGTTGGGGCGTCTATGTTGTACCCTCTCTGCTGGCACATGGCACCTCACAGCTTTCTGGGGGGCTTGAGGGGGCTACATAGTACCCTCGCTGTTGGCACATGGAGTTGCCAGGAGTCTTGGGGCATCTACATTGTACCCTCACTGCTGGCCCATGGCACCTTGCAGCTTGCTGGGAGTCTTCCTGCATGTGTGTTGCACCATCGCTGCTGCCACATGGCACCTTGCAGCCCGCCAGGAGCCTTGAGGGGGCTATGTAGTACCCTCACTGTTGGCATATGGCACCTGAGAGCTTGCCAGGAGCCTTGGCACATTGTACCCTCCCTGCTGGTACATAGCACCTCATAGCTTGCCAGGAGGCTTGGGGCATCTACATTGTACCCTCGCTGCTGGCACCTCACACGTTGCTGGGAGTCTCAGGGCTTCTATGTGTTACCCTCACTTCTGGCACATGGCACCTCGAAGCTTAGCCTGGAGTCTTGTGGCGTTTGCGTTGTACCCTCACTGACATGGCACCTCACAGCTTTCTGGGGGGCTTGAGGGGGCTACATAGTACCCTCGCTGTTGGCACATGGAGTTGCCAGGAGTCTTGGGGCATCGACATTGTACCCTCACTGCTGGCACATGGCGCTTTGCAGGTTGCTGGGAGCCCCATGCATGTGCTTTGTGCCCTCGCAGCTGCCACATGGCACCTTGCAGCCCGCCAGGAGCCTTGAGGGGGCTGTGTAGTACCCTCACTGTTGGCATATGGCACCTGAGAGCTTGCCAGGAGCCTTGGCACATTTTACCCTCCCTGCTGGTACATAGCACCTCATAGCTTGCCAGGAGGCTTGGGGCATCTACATTGTACCCTCGCTGCTGGCACCTCACACGTTGCTGGGAGTCTCAGGGCTTCTATGTGTTACCCTCACTTCTGGCACATGGCACCTCGAAGCTTAGCCTGGAGTCTTGTGGCGTTTGCGTTGTACCCTCACTGACATGGCACCTCACAGCTTTCTGGAGGGCTTGAGGGGGCTACATAGTACCCTCGCTGTTGGCACATGGAGTTGCCAGGAGTCTTGGGGCATCTACATTGTACCCTCACTGCTGGCCCATGGCACCTTGCAGCTTGCTGGGAGTCTTCCTGCATGTGTGTTGCACCATCGCTGCTGCCACATGGCACCTTGCAGCCCGCCAGGAGCCTTGAGGGGGCTATGTAGTACCCTCACTGTTGGCATATGGCACCTGAGAGCTTGCCAGGAGCCTTGGCACATTTTACCCTCCCTGCTGGTACATAGCACCTCATAGCTTGCCAGGAGGCTTGGGGCATCTACATTGTACCCTCGCTGCTGGCACCTCACACGTTGCTGGGAGTCTCAGGGCTTCTATGTGTTACCCTCACTTCTGGCACATGGCACCTCGAAGCTTAGCCTGGAGTCTTGTGGCGTTTGCGTTGTACCCTCACTGACATAGCACCTCACAGCTTTCTGGGGGGCTTGAGGGGGCTACATAGTACCCTCGCTGTTGGCACATGGAGTTGCCAGGAGTCTTGGGGCATCGACATTGTACCCTCACTGCTGGCACATGGCGCTTTGCAGGTTGCTGGGAGCCCCATGCATGTGCTTTGTGCCCTCGCTGCTGCCACATGGCACCTTGCAGCCCGCCAGGAGCCTTGAGGGGGCTGTGTAGTACCCTCACTGTTGGCATATGGCACCTGAGAGCTTGCCAGGAGCCTTGGCACATTTTACCCTCCCTGCTGGTACATAGCACCTCATAGCTTGCCAGGAGGCTTGGGGCATCTACATTGTACCCTCGCTGCTGGCACCTCACACGTTGCTGGGAGTCTCAGGGCTTCTATGTGTTACCCTCACTTCTGGCACATGGCACCTCGAAGCTTAGCCTGGAGTCTTGTGGCGTTTGCGTTGTACCCTCACTGACATAGCACCTCACAGCTTTCTGGGGGGCTTGAGGGGGCTACATAGTACCCTCGCTGTTGGCACATGGAGTTGCCAGGAGTCTTGGGGCATCGACATTGTACCCTCACTGCTGGCATATGGCGCTTTGCAGGTTGCTGGGAGTCCCCTGCATGTGCCTTGTACCCGCGCTGCTGCCACATGGCACCTTGCAGCCCGCCAGGAGCCTTGAGGGGCTATGTAGTACCCTCACTGTTGGCATATGGCACCTGTGAGCTTGCCAGGAGCCTTGGCACATTTTACCCTCCCTGCTGGTACATAGCACCTCATAGCTTGCCAGGAGGCTTGGGGCATCTACATTGTACCCTCGCTGCTGGCACCTCACACGTTGCTGGGAGTCTCAGGGCTTCTATGTGTTACCCTCACTTCTGGCACATGGCACCTCGAAGCTTAGCCTGGAGTCTTGTGGCGTTTGCGTTGTACCCTCACTGACATAGCACCTCACAGCTTTCTGGGGGGCTTGAGGGGGCTACATAGTACCCTCGCTGTTGGGACATGGAGTTGCCAGGAGTCTTGGGGCATCGACATTGTACCCTCACTGCTGGCACATGGCGCTTTGCAGGTTGCTGGGAGCCCCATGCATGTGCTTTGTGCCCTCGCTGCTGCCACATGGCACCTTGCAGCCCGCCAGGAGCCTTGAGGGGGCTGTGTAGTACCCTCACTGTTGGCATATGGCACCTGAGAGCTTGCCAGGAGCCTTGGCACATTTTACCCTCCCTGCTGGTACATAGCACCTCATAGCTTGCCAGGAGGCTTGGGGCATCTACATTGTACCCTCGCTGCTGGCACCTCACACGTTGCTGGGAGTCTCAGGGCTTCTATGTGTTACCCTCACTTCTGGCACATGGCACCTCGAAGCTTAGCCTGGAGTCTTGTGGCGTTTGCGTTGTACCCTCACTGACATGGCACCTCACAGCTTTCTGGGGGGCTTGAGGGGGCTACATAGTACCCTCGCTGTTGGCACATGGAGTTGCCAGGAGTCTTGGGGCATCGACATTGTACCCTCACTGCTGGCATATGGCGCTTTGCAGGTTGCTGGGAGTCCCCTGCATGTGCCTTGTACCCGCGCTGCTGCCACATGGCACCTTGCAGCCCGCCAGGAGCCTTGAGGGGCTATGTAGTACCCTCACTGTTGGCATATGGCACCTGAGAGCTTGCCAGGAGCCTTGGCACATTTTACCCTCCCAGCTGATACATAGCACCTCATAGCTTGCCAGGAGGCTTGGGGCATCTACATTGTACCCTCGCTGCTGGCACCTCACACGTTGCTGGGAGTCTCAGGGCTTCTATGTGTTACCCTCACTTCTGGCACATGGCACCTCGAAGCTTAGCCTGGAGTCTTGTGGCGTTTGCGTTGTACCCTCACTGACATAGCACCTCACAGCTTTCTGGGGGGCTTGAGGGGGCTACATAGTACCCTCGCTGTTGGCACATGGAGTTGCCAGGAGTCTTGGGGCATCGACATTGTACCCTCACTGCTGGCACATGGCGCTTTGCAGGTTGCTGGGAGCTCCATGCATGTGCTTTGTGCCCTCGCTGCTGCCACATGGCACCTTGCAGCCCGCCAGGAGCCTTGAGGGGGCTGTGTAGTACCCTCACTGTTGGCATATGGCACCTGAGAGCTTGCCAGGAGCCTTGGCACATTTTACCCTCCCTGCTGGTACATAGCACCTCATAGCTTGCCAGGAGGCTTGGGGCATCTACATTGTACCCTCGCTGCTGGCACCTCACACGTTGCTGGGAGTCTCAGGGCTTCTATGTGTTACCCTCACTTCTGGCACATGGCACCTCGAAGCTTAGCCTGGAGTCTTGTGGCGTTTGCGTTGTACCCTCACTGACATGGCACCTCACAGCTTTCTGGGGGGCTTGAGGGGGCTACATAGTACCCTCGCTGTTGGCACATGGAGTTGCCAGGAGTCTTGGGGCATCGACATTGTACCCTCACTGCTGGCACATGGCGCTTTGCAGGTTGCTGGGAGCCCCATGCATGTGCTTTGTGCCCTCGCTGCTGCCACATGGCACCTTGCAGCCCGCCAGGAGCCTTGAGGGGGCTGTGTAGTACCCTCACTGTTGGCATATGGCACCTGAGAGCTTGCCAGGAGCCTTGGCACATTTTACCCTCCCTGCTGGTACATAGCACCTCATAGCTTGCCAGGAGGCTTGGGGCATCTACATTGTACCCTCGCTGCTGGCACCTCACACGTTGCTGGGAGTCTCAGGGCTTCTATGTGTTACCCTCACTTCTGGCACATGGCACCTCGAAGCTTAGCCTGGAGTCTTGTGGCGTTTGCGTTGTACCCTCACTGACATGGCACCTCACAGCTTTCTGGGGGGCTTGAGGGGGCTACATAGTACCCTCGCTGTTGGCACATGGAGTTGCCAGGAGTCTTGGGGCATCGACATTGTACCCTCACTGCTGGCACATGGCGCTTTGCAGGTTGCTGGGAGCCCCATGCATGTGCTTTGTGCCCTCGCTGCTGCCACATGGCACCTTGCAGCCCGCCAGGAGCCTTGAGGGGGCTGTGTAGTACCCTCACTGTTGGCATATGGCACCTGAGAGCTTGCCAGGAGCCTTGGCACATTTTACCCTCCCTGCTGGTACATAGCACCTCATAGCTTGCCAGGAGGCTTGGGGCATCTACATTGTACCCTCGCTGCTGGCACCTCACACGTTGCTGGGAGTCTCAGGGCTTCTATGTGTTACCCTCACTTCTGGCACATGGCACCTCGAAGCTTAGCCTGGAGTCTTGTGGCGTTTGCGTTGTACCCTCACTGACATAGCACCTCACAGCTTTCTGGGGGGCTTGAGGGGGCTACATAGTACCCTCGCTGTTGGCACATGGAGTTGCCAGGAGTCTTGGGGCATCGACATTGTACCCTCACTGCTGGCACATGGCGCTTTGCAGGTTGCTGGGAGCCCCATGCATGTGCTTTGTGCCCTCGCTGCTGCCACATGGCACCTTGCAGCCCGCCAGGAGCCTTGAGGGGGCTGTGTAGTACCCTCACTGTTGGCATATGGCACCTGAGAGCTTGCCAGGAGCCTTGGCACATTTTACCCTCCCTGCTGGTACATAGCACCTCATAGCTTGCCAGGAGGCTTGGGGCATCTACATTGTACCCTCGCTGCTGGCACCTCACACGTTGCTGGGAGTCTCAGGGCTTCTATGTGTTACCCTCACTTCTGGCACATGGCACCTCGAAGCTTAGCCTGGAGTCTTGTGGCGTTTGCGTTGTACCCTCACTGACATGGCACCTCACAGCTTTCTGGGGGGCTTGAGGGGGCTACATAGTACCCTCGCTGTTGGCACATGGAGTTGCCAGGAGTCTTGGGGCATCGACATTGTACCCTCACTGCTGGCACATGGCGCTTTGCAGGTTGCTGGGAGCCCCATGCATGTGCTTTGTGCCCTCGCTGCTGCCACATGGCACCTTGCAGCCCGCCAGGAGCCTTGAGGGGGCTGTGTAGTACCCTCACTGTTGGCATATGGCACCTGAGAGCTTGCCAGGAGCCTTGGCACATTTTACCCTCCCTGCTGGTACATAGCACCTCATAGCTTGCCAGGAGGCTTGGGGCATCTACATTGTACCCTCGCTGCTGGCACCTCACACGTTGCTGGGAGTCTCAGGGCTTCTATGTGTTACCCTCACTTCTGGCACATGGCACCTCGAAGCTTAGCCTGGAGTCTTGTGGCGTTTGCGTTGTACCCTCACTGACATGGCACCTCACAGCTTTCTGGGGGGCTTGAGGGGGCTACATAGTACCCTCGCTGTTGGCACATGGAGTTGCCAGGAGTCTTGGGGCATCGACATTGTACCCTCACTGCTGGCACATGGCGCTTTGCAGGTTGCTGGGAGCCCCATGCATGTGCTTTGTGCCCTCGCTGCTGCCACATGGCACCTTGCAGCCCGCCAGGAGCCTTGAGGGGGCTGTGTAGTACCCTCACTGTTGGCATATGGCACCTGAGAGCTTGCCAGGAGCCTTGGCACATTTTACCCTCCCTGCTGGTACATAGCACCTCATAGCTTGCCAGGAGGCTTGGGGCATCTACATTGTACCCTCGCTGCTGGCACCTCACACGTTGCTGGGAGTCTCAGGGCTTCTATGTGTTACCCTCACTTCTGGCACATGGCACCTCGAAGCTTAGCCTGGAGTCTTGTGGCGTTTGCGTTGTACCCTCACTGACATGGCACCTCACAGCTTTCTGGGGGGCTTGAGGGGGCTACATAGTACCCTCGCTGTTGGCACATGGAGTTGCCAGGAGTCTTGGGGCATCGACATTGTACCCTCACTGCTGGCACATGGCGCTTTGCAGGTTGCTGGGAGCCCCATGCATGTGCTTTGTGCCCTCGCTGCTGCCACATGGCACCTTGCAGCCCGCCAGGAGCCTTGAGGGGGCTGTGTAGTACCCTCACTGTTGGCATATGGCACCTGAGATCTTGCCAGGAGCCTTGGCACATTTTACCCTCCCTGCTGGTACATAGCACCTCATAGCTTGCCAGGAGGCTTGGGGCATCTACATTGTACCCTCGCTGCTGGCACCTCACACGTTGCTGGGAGTCTCAGGGCTTCTATGTGTTACCCTCACTTCTGGCACATGGCACCTCGAAGCTTAGCCTGGAGTCTTGTGGCGTTTGCGTTGTACCCTCACTGACATGACACCTCACAGCTTGTCAGGAGTCTCGGGTGGCTACTTTGTACCCTCATTAGTGGCACGTGGCGCCTCATAGCTTTCCAGGAGTCTTGGGGGGCTTACGTTGTACCCTTGCTGCTGGCACACTGCACCTCGCAACTTAACCATGAGTAGTTAAGGCTGCAGCTTTTCATATTTACAGCAGTGTGCGCTTAGCTGCAGTGGTGTGGGGCATAAAACATGCTTCCTGCGTCGTCTGACGATAACGATAGTGGCACATTCATTGAAAAAGTGTGGTTATAGGCAAGGAGAAAAAGTGGGAGTATGGAATGCGTGCCATGAATGCAGAACGCTAGAGGTATGGAGTTCTTTCACAAGCGGGAAAAAGCACCCAGAGCGCTTCTTCAGGCAGTTGCGAAATCCGCAACAAACTTTTTAGTATATCTTAAATATTGCCTGACCAGAAATAGCTAAAGATATGAAAATTCGGACTAACAGTGTTAATGGAACTTGAGTGCAGGAGCGACTGTTGCTGGCTCTGAGGTACTTCTTCGTCACTTTTTATTGCACCCACCTCCCGTACCATGTCTATCATCTGTCACATGTAGTTTTTGTCCTTAAAGTAAACACTGATTCTGGTGAAAGTGTGGTACTAACTTCAGAAATGTCACACCTAATGGTTAATGATCCTAGTTAATGTTTTTTCTGTTTCTAACAACTTTTATGCTACCAACAAATAATAATAAAATTAAATAGTTTTCTGGAGGTTCGAGTTCAATCAGTTATAAGTACATTAAAAAATGAAATAAAATGTAAAAAAAAAATTGTTCGGTCCCTTTTCTATTCATAATTCTAACGTGGATCTGTGATAGTCACATAAGTTGCTTCAGTCTCACGTGGGCGATCGTTTCCTCTGCTACCACGTCTTTCATGTGTGACATCCAATGTAAAGTATGTTCATCAAAAGCTGTAGAGCGTTGGTCACGAAGTGCTGTTTCCGGAGCAAAACACCTGGATCCGTGGTGGCTGCTAATGTTTAACGCAGATGTCGAAGGATAAATGCACAGTGATGGGTAGCTACAGCACTTCTCCTGTAGTTCCGAGTCGATGGCCTATATACTCTTGCCATAACAACCTTCTGTACATCTATTCTGGCTAAAGCAGTCATGCATGACACGTGAGGAAGAAGAGTCATGAAAAAAGCAACATATTCATTATTGTGTGCCCGACCGAGACTCGAACTCGGGACCTTTGCCTTTCGCGGGCAAGTGCTCTACCATCTGAGCTACCGAAGCACGACTCACGCCCGGTCCTCACAGCTTTACTTCTGCCAGTATCTCCTCTCCTATCTTCCAAACTTTACAGAAGCTCTCCTGCGAACCTTGCAGAACTAGCACTCCTGAAAGAAAGGTCCCGAGTTCGAGTCTCGGTCGGGCACACAGTTTTAATCTGCCAGGAAGTTTCATATCAGCGCACACTCCGCTGCAGAGTGAAAATCTCATTCTGGATATTCATCATTTTTAGTTCAATAACTGTGACTCTTTCTTTTTACATATCCAACTTCTTCTTTTCTATTCCTATTAACTCGTTGTCTCTCCCTGTAAACTAAAGGTTCGACTGCTGTCGAGGTAAATGGTGGCTCAGGGCAATCAGAAGACGGTGGAGAAGCTGTTAATGCTACAGGTAGTGTCGACTGGCTGTGGGTATGACCAGAATCTGAGTTGTACCCGCTGATTTGTTCAGTGTTATCACTGGATTCTGTTTGCCACTAGTTGTTCTGGGTTCAAAATTATCTCGTAGAAAAAACATAGAATTGAAATACGGCCGCTGTAGTGGATCTGTGTGAGCGGCGTCGGCTGAAGCTAATTTAGGACGCTTGTTCAGTCTTTCTATAAACTGCTCTCAAAGACTTTCCATTTTTTTGTTAACGTCGCATATTGCAGGAATAAGCAGAAAAATATTTCTGTAGAAATATTGTGGAAACAGCAATTCTATCAAGTAGAAAAAGTATATAGACAGACAGAGGAAAGAAATCGAATTTTTTTTAACTTTTATGTTCTCGGCAACAGGGAACTCGTATGCAAGCCTAGGATGAGAATTTAGAGTAGGAACAATTACTGGTTCTGTGATTGTCAAACAGGTCTTACCTGCATAATGGCAAACCTGACAACCATTGCACATGAAACCAGAATCGGAGTAAGAATTGAAAGAAATAGCTGATATGTTCTACAAGAAATGGGGATTTCCCGAATATTACACGTTCCATCGATGGGAAGTACATAACAGTTCTAACAAGGGAACCTCCCCATCGCACCCCCCTCAGATTTAGTTATAAGTTGGCACAGTGTATAGGCCTTGAAAAACTGAACACAGATCAATTGAGAAAACATGAAGAAGTTGTGTGGAACTGTGAAAAAATAAGCAAAATTTACAAACTGAGTAGTTCATGGAAAGATAGGCAACATCAAAGAGTTAAGGAATGCAGAAGCGCCGTGGTCTCGTGGTAACGCGAGCAACTGCGGAACGAAAGGTCTTTGGTTCAAATCTTCCATCGAGTGAAAAGTTTAATTTTTTATTTTCAGTTTAAGTGACAAACTTTTATGTTTTCATCACTTTTTTGGGAGTGATTATCACATCCACAAGAAAACCTAAATCGGGCAAGGTAGAAGAATCTTTTTACCCATTCGTCAAGTGTACAAGTTAGGTGGATCGACAACATATTCCTGTCATGTGACGCACATGCCGTCACCAGTGTCGTATAGAATATATCAGTCGTGTTTTCCTGTGGAGGAATCGGTTGACCTATGACCTTGCGATCAAATGTTTTCGGTTCCCATTGGAGAGGCACGTCCTCTCGTCTACTAATCGCACGGTTTTGCGGTGCGGTCGCAAAACACAGACACTAAACTTATTACAGTGAACAGAGACGTCAATGAACGAACGGACATATCATAACTTTGCGAAAATAAAGAAAGTAAGTCTTTCACACGAAGGAAGACTTTAACCAAGGACCTCTCCTGCCGCAGCTGCTCACGCTAACCACGGAACGACGGCGCTCCTGAGCTCCCATTAGCCTTGATGTTGCCTATCTTGCGCATGGACTACTCAGTTTGTATATTTTGCTTATTTTTTCACAGTTCCACACAACTTCTTCCTGTTTTCTCAATTGATCTGTGTTCAGTTTATCAAGGCCTATCCACTGTGCCAACTTATAACTAAATCTGAGGGGGGTGCGATGGGGAGGTTCCCTTGTAAGCACTAAATGGTCCGACTCCATGTTCTTTAATTATAAAAGCTACTTGGCATTAGCTCTGCAGGGTTTGCGTGCTGCAAACTGTACAGTCATTTTCATTGACGTTGGAGCATATGGGAAACATAGCGGCAGTGGCACTTTTAGTGCGCCTTTTCTGTACAACAAAGTAGGAAAACGCTTGCTTGACATTCCTGAGGACGACTTCCTGTCAGGTAGTGGTATCAAAGGAGTCTTTGTCTTGATGAACTGTGCCCTCTGATCAGACACCCGATGAAACCTTACACCAGCAAAAGTCTAGACCACTCGAAAGAACAGTTCAATAAAGCCCTTTCACGAGCCCAAAAAACTGTTGACTGCGCTTTTGGAATTGCAGCATCGAAGTGGCAAATACCAAACAAACCCACTGAAGCCAGCGGAATTGTTTGTAAAAGCTGTTTGAATTTTACATAATGTCATTACAGACAAAGAAAGTACACTAAACATTACAGACTACAGGGACATACTTCCTGGAGTTCATACTTCAAGAAGGAGCAACGCAGCTCCTACTGAAACTATATAAATATGGAATTTGTTTCAGTATTAATTTAAGCCGTGTGGGATTAGCCGAGCGGTCGTGTGTGGTCTTCCTCAGGCGACGTCTTACACTACTCTGGCCGTTGGTTGTGTACTCACGTGATTTTTGCTTCTGTGACAGAATGGTCTGTTGGTGCTAGGGAACGCTGATTCCTTATAGTCTCCTGAGATACAGAGCAAAGCGGAGAACACAGAGCATTTGGTGATCAAAAAGGTATGGGCAGCATAATCTCATTGACAAAAACTGACGAAAACCAAGATTTTAGCACAGAGGGGGTAACCAAAGGTGTTGAAGATGATATACCTGATGATGACTGCATTCTGTCAGAAAAGAGATTCAACATAGACACATTAAGTATTTTGGATAAAGTGTGTGATCGTTCTGTTAATGGGAATAATAGTTTCGTGATGAACAAGGAAGTAAAAGATACAAAAGAGAAAAGTTTATCAGACTGTGTTACGGCACTGCAAGGTCAACAAAGTGCAGCGCATGTGAGTGATGTTTCAACTGAGTGTGTGCCAGCTGCAGCGAACCTAGTAGACAAAGATATTAATAACAAAAATGTGGTTGGTCAAACTAATGATAAACATGGAAAATCATTTCCAAACAAACAAGATAACCTTCCTGAATGTGGATTTGATAATATAGATAAAAAATGTCAAATAAAAGAAGGAAGCTGTAAGTATCCTCATAAGGCCTCAGGTGAGAAAGTGTCTCAGATCAGGCCAGATGTTTTAAAAGAACAGTCAGAACTAAATCCTAATGCCATGATAACTGATGAGAGAGTAGACTGCTCTCACAGTGGTACTGGGAAAAATAATGAGAACCATGTTTACAAGAGGAGTGCTATTATTGAGGCCCTAATGAACATTTTGAGCAGGAACCAGAACCAATTAGAAAACAAAATGCCAGCTGCTGGAGCTGTCACAACTAATGTGAAATCACAGACTGTTCCATCTACTGTAACTCTCTCAAGTAATACTAAAGCTAGGAAACTTGACAAGTCATCGATGACCCCAGACAGATTAGTTTTTGATGCTGGTCGAGTGAGGAAACACTTGAAGTCTGGAGTTGAACGCGTGTTATTACAGCTGGAGAAATTAAAGGAAGCATTAAATATTTTGCCATTCAACAATGATAATTCCTTTGCATTTACTGCATCTGAAAGTCTGAAAAATCAGATAAAAGGGATGACGACAGCTGTAACCCAAATGTACCACATTGTGTATAACATGCCACAAAAGGACCTCAGTTTTTTGGACATACTATACCAGATGGCAACACAGCTGAGTCAAGCTGAGGAAGAAATACTGAAGATTCGTGACACTACTGAAGATTCTGTGACGTATCTACTACATTTCCAGGAAACACTTGACAGTTTGAGAGATGGTGATATGAAAGCAGAAGATAGAATCTCCAATTAAATTAATTTTTTTTTTTTTTTTTTGTAAATGATGGACTTAATTCCATTTCTTACCAGAAACACAGCAGCTACAGATAAGAAAGTATTCCAATTACGTAAGAATTTCCTATCTATAATGAGATCAGTTACCATTTTTATGTACCACATAGAGTTCATTAAGCAGTTAGTTCAGTTTTAGAGATAGCACTACTCTCAGGCACTGGCTGCAGGCAGTAACAAAATGAGATTACAGCTCCATCTTGAAAATGTTAGCATTTTTCCAGGTTCATTGTGAACAGGTAACACTTATTAAGCTATAACAGATCTCGTATTTTGTCTTTAAAACAGAAAAGAATAAGATCGATTAGTATCTCTAAGAACAAAATTATGAATGAAGTTCATCTGCAGATGTAATGAGAAATTTACAACTGTGTACTCTGAGACTAATGTGCATTATGGGACTGACACTTGTCCAGAAAAAAAGTCACATTTCAAGTTGTTGTGATAGAAATATCAGGGAGCTGAGTGCTATTGTGAGGTAAATGTAATTTTTTCATAAATTAACCTCTACCTCATACTTTTAGTTAGCTGTTTTTATATGGTATATTGTTTAAGAAATGCACCTAAAAGAGCATGAAAATGGTTTCTTTTGGCAGAGACAACTGTTTTGTTTAAATGTTAGCACATAAGCCTAATGTAAATGCCTGTGCTTCAAGAATTTTAATACCTGTGACTTAGTTGTAATTTATGCATTACTTGAAAACAAGGAGATTGTTAGACCACACAGTTTGAAAATGAGTACATTTTATTGAGAAACTTTGAGAAGCCGCGACTTTTTAATTGTTTGTGCTCTATAGAGAAATTGTCTTTTGGTCTGTCACGATTAAATTTACAACTTATGTACTGTTTGGAATTTGATTAAACAATTATTTATTAAAAAAAATGTAAAAAAAAAAAAGCGGTCTAAGGCACTGCAGTCATGGACGGTCCAGCTGGTCCCGGCGGAGGTTCGAGTCCTCCCTCGGGCATGGGTGTGTGTATGTGTATGTCCTTAGGATATTTAGCTTAAGTAGTGTGCAAGTTTAGGGGCTGATGACCTTCGCAATTAAGTCCCATAAGATTTCACACACATTTGTACATTTTTTTGTTAATTTAATGAAGAAGATATTGTCTGGTGAAAGATTGTCACATGAATTAACAATGTCAAACTGCAAGTTATATGTTCCACATTTTATTGCAACTTCTTTCCACAGTTTATCCAGTACAAAGTGGTTGTTATTTTCTGCATGCCTCTGATACCAGATGGCTTTCAGTACATAAACGGCTGCAACAAGTGTCTGTTTAAAATTGTCACTCAGCTCACAACACTACTTTGCTGTATAGCCACAAGAAATAGCACGCAGCAGGCAGCAGTCAAATACAGCACAGCTGGAATGACCTTGAAGCAGCTAATCACAGTGCAAGTTTCAGGACAACATAGCTTGGCTAGAGTGACCTTGAAGCAGCCCATCACGGTGCAAGTTTCAGGAGAACATGGCACGGCTAGAGTAACCTTGAAGCAGCCAATCACAGTGCAAGTTTCAGGACAATACGGTATGGCTGGAGTGACTTTGAAGGAGCCAATCACAGCTCAAGTTTCAGGAGAACACAGCACAGCTACAGTGACATTGAAGCAGCCAATCACAGCTCGAGTGTCAGGAGAATGGGCACAGCTAGAGTGACCTTGAAGGAGCCAATCACAGTACATGTTTCCAGAGAACAGGGCACAGCTAGAGTAACCTTGAACGGCTAGAGTGACCTTGAGGTAGCTAATCACAGTGCAAGTTTCAGGACAACACGGCTTGGCTAGAGTGACCTTGAAGCAGCCCATCACGGTGCAAGTTTCAGGAGAAAATCGCACGGCTAGAGTAACCTTGAAACAGCCAATCGCAGTGCAAGTTTCAGGACAATACGGTATGGCTGGAGTGACTTTGAAGGAGCCAATCACAGCTCAAGTTTCAGGAGAACACAGCACGGCTACAGTGACATTGGAGCAGCCAATCACAGCTCGAGTGTCAGGAGAACGGGCACAGCTAGAGTGACCTTGAAGCAGCCAATCACAGTACATGTTTCCAGAGAACAGGGCACAGCTACAGTAACCTTGAACGGCTAGAGTGACCTTGAGGCAACTAATCACAGCGCAAGTTCCAAGACATAGGGCGATGGTCTTAGCATGAAGCATAAACCAGCTTGATATCATCGCCTGGTGAGATTTGTAAGGGTTCAGCGTGTGGAGTTGTGAGCCATTAGCAGCTAATATTTTTCCTGTAATAAATGTTGGCACAGCAAATGAGCCTTATTAAAGACTGATACTGCAACCTTCCACTCATGTAAGTGCTTTCAGATGACGTCATTTTAATGTGCAATCATTCCAAAGCAATAATATTTGTTCATGAAGTGCCTTCAGAAAGTCTCGGCGCACTGGAATATGGACTATAGGTATAGATTACACTGGAAGTCGGAAACCAAGTTAGCGGAACACAAGTAGGGAGAACTGCGTTTTTTCGCACGCTTACGCTATTGTTTTTGAATTCGTTCTGCTCACGGGGTTGAAACTAATAATACATCGACTTCCGATAACACGACGTTAGTTTCCTGTCAGACCACCTGGGGCACTACAAGTTTATCGATCTTCAATTATTTGGTTCCCTTATTAGGTTATTTAAAGTCTTCCTCATCTGTTTTCGTTCCGTAGTAAACCGGATGTGGTTTCATCGCACTGTGTTTGTGATTACTACTTCTCGTGTGTATCGCGCTCAGAACACAATGCTTGTATTGGATGGAGCTGGACTAACAGACGACTGGAATAAATACACACCCGGGCAGCGCGCGGGCACACAGCTACTACGGAACAAATTTTACGTCCCCTGTCAATAGCACTGAATTACTTCGCGAGAGTAAAGAGCTAGTTGTGTTTCACAATAACGGTACTTTCTGAAACCGTGTTGGCTATTTGTCAATAAATCGTCTTCTGTGAGGCATTTTGTAATGGTTCAAATGGCTCTAAGCACTATGGGTTTTAACATCTGAGGTTATCAGTCCCCTAGACTTGAACTACTTAAACCAAATTAACGTAAGGACATCACTGACATCCATACCCGAGGCAGGATTAGAACCTGCGACCGTAGCAGCAGCGCGGTACCTGACTGTAGCGCCTAGAACCGCTCGGCCACAACGGCCGGCAATTCGTAATGTTGTAACACAGTACGTGTTACAGAATACTATTGCAAATCGACGTCTGTGATATGGTGCAGGAAAGGGGATAATTACGTTTAACAACTGGCCGTTATTGACGCTGTTCAAAACGGTTCAAGTGGCTCTGAGCACTACGGGACTTAACTTCTGAGGTCATCAGTCCCCTAGAACTTAGAACTACTTAAACCTTACTAACCTAAGGACATCACACACATCCATGCCAGAGGCAGGACTCGAACCTGCGACCGTAGCATTGGCGCTGTGATTGGTTCTATTACCATTGGTATCGTGCAGTGGATGTATTGATTGTGGCTTGCCGCTGGTGTGCTTTACGTACGAGCAGAAACTCTTTCGATTTTCCGTCAGATTTCGAGACAGAGTTTCGCTGTGGAAGCTATTGAAAAGGATGTCGCATTGAAGTCAGCTTCAGTGAAAACATCGCCAATAGTCTACATACACACTAAAAAGTTAGCGTTGAGACACAAAGGGAGTAGTCACACGTAAAGATGACAAGAGCATCACAACACACTGTAAAAACATTAATAAGTATGAAAAAATACAAAAAGTGACGACCCGAACAAGAGAACCTACAGGGTGTTTCAAAAATGACCGGTATATTTGAAATTGCAATAAAAACTAAACGAGCAGCGATAGAAATACACCGTTTATTGCAATTTGCTTGGCACAACAGTACATTTTCAGGCAGACAAACTTTCGAAATTACAGTAGTTACAATTTTCAACAACAGATGGCGCTGCGGTCTGGGAAACTCTATAGTACGATATTTTCCACATATCCACCATGCGTAGCAATAATATGGCGTAGTCTCTGAATGAAATTACCCGAAACCTTTGACAACGTGTCTGGCGGAATGGCTTCACATGCAGATGAGATGTACTGCTTCAGCTGTTCAATTGTTTCTGGATTCTGGCGGTACACCTGGTCTTTCAAGTGTCCCCACAGAAAGAAGTCACAGGGGTTCATGTCTGGCGAATAGGGAGGCCAATCCACGTCGCCTCCTGTATGTTTCGGATAGCCCAAAGCAATCACACGATCATCGAAATATTCATTCAGGAAATTAAAGACGTCGGCCGTGCGATCGGGCACCATCTTGCATAAACCACGAGGTGTTCGCAGTGTCGTCTAAGGCAGTTTGTACCGCCACAAATTCACGAAGAATGTCCAGATAGTGTGATGCAGTAATCGTTTCGGATCTGAAAAATGGGCCAATGATTCCTTTGGAAGAAATGGCGGCCCAGACCAGTACTTTTTGAGGATGCAGGGACGATGGGACTGCAACATGGGGCTTTTCGGTTCCCCATATGCGCCAGTTCTGTTTATTGACGAAGCTGTCCAGGTAAAAATAAGCTTCGTCAGTAAACCAAATGCTGCCCACATGCATATCGCCGTCATCAATCCTGTGCACTATATCGTTAGCGAATGTCTCTCGTGCAGCAATGGTAGCGGCGCTGAGGGGTTGCCGCGTTTGAATTTTGTATGGATAGAGGTGTAAACTCTGGCGCATGAGACGATACGTGGACGTTGGCGTCATTTGGACCGCAGCTGCAACACGGCGAACGGAAACCCGAGGCCGCTGTCGGATCACCTGCTGCACTAGCTGCGCGTTGCCCTCTGCGGTTGCCGTACGCGGTCGCCCTACCTTTCCAGCACGTTCATCCGTCACGTTCCCAGTCCGTTGAAATTTTTCAAACAGATCCTTTATTGTATCGCTTTTCGGTCCTTTGGTTACATTAAACCTCCGTTGAAAACTTCGTCTTGTTGCAACAACACTGTGTTCTAGGCGGTGGAATTACAACACCAGAAAAATCCTCTGTTCTAAGGAATAAACCATGTTGTCTACAGCACACTTGCACATTGTGAACAGCACACGCTTACAGGAGAAAGACGACGTACAGAATGGCGCACCCACAGACTGCATTGTCTTCTATATCTTTCACATCACTTGCAGCGCCATCTGTTGTTGAAAATTGTAACTACTGTAATTTCGAAAGTTTGTCCGCCTGAAAATGTACTGTTGTCCCAAGCATATTGCAACAAACGGTGTATTTCTATCGCTGCTCGTTTAGTTTTTATTGCCGTTTCAAATATACCGGTCATTTTTGAAACACCCTGTACATACTAAAAAGTTAGCGTTAAGACACAAAGAGAGTTGTCACACGTAAAGATGACAAGAGCATCACAACACACCGTAAAAACATTAATAAGTATGAAAAAATACAAAAAATGTGACGACCCGAACAAGAGAACCTATATGTAACATGACGAGTGACTTACGGTTGCTGTACTGCTAGGCACGAGTAAAGTACCACTCATGGTATGCATAAAGCAGTGAGCCACATCTCCATAACTACAACCCGTGTCAAGTATGATGTAAGCCACCGTTGTACAATCAGTACGTGTGCTAGAAAGCTATACAACGTGGTAAATCTGAAAACAAAGTGTATATAATCAGACACCCCTAAAAGTAAACATCTAAACTGTCTTAAATACTAAACTATCTCAAACACGATAAGAGATGTTAGGAAATCATTCTAGCAGTAGGATCGTACTCTGTCGCACAGACTACTATATGGAGAACATACACTGATCAGTTATGACAACCAACCTACACTATCCATATAAGCTCGTCCAGGGTTGGGTTTTTTGGGGGAAGAGACCAAACAGCGAGGTCATCGGTCTCATCGGATTACGGAAGGACGGGGAAGGAAGTCGGCTGTGCCCTTTCACAGGAACCATCGCGGCATTTGCCTGGAGTGATTTAGGGAAATCACGGAAAACCTAAATCAGGATGGCCGGACGCGGGATTGAACCGTCGTCCTCCCGAATGCGTGTCCAGTGTCTAACCACTGCGCCACCTCGCTCGGTAGCTCGTCCACGCGATAGCAGCGTCATCTGGCGAGGAATGAGTTGCTAGTCAGACACACGCACGGCGCATGTTGAAAGGTCTCTGTTGGATTCCTTTCATGTTAATTTCTTAAATCTGTTGTCATTTACGGCATAAATTCCTTGTCTAAATTTACTGTGGCGTTTCTGACTATCTGGGAGGAGACTGAGTAGTGGAACGTGTTACTTTTACACATAAACAAGAACGATCTGTCACACCACTACACTTTAAAACACAGTTTATATGTAATTCATGTCACACAGTCTTATACGGAACCTACATCCGCTTTCTTTTATATACTGTATACGATAAGATAACGTCATCCCCCTTCCCTTCTGTGTGAGAGGATGAATGAGCAAATGTATTTCTAGTTGCATGCTTGAGGGTAGCAGACAAGCCTGTCTGCTAGAGAACAGTAGGACCAACGTCGGAACAGGTAGCTACGCTTTCTAAAAGCAAAGAGGTTTCTATCCTTAGTATGGTCCTGTCTGTCCCTTGTCATGTTGGTATAGGAAGCTGTCCCTCTGGCCACTACCGTTTGTATTTGTGAGCCACCCTCACGAAGGGACCAGGTCAGTCTGTCCGCAGTGAGCGTCTGAAGTGGTAAGATCTCCGGCTAACCGCGTGTCTGCTAAGTCCGTAGGACAATGGATTTCTTAAGTTCAGCCTAACTGAAAATTTAATCACCTTTATTTCAGGTTTAGCTCTAAAATATCTAATGTTATCTTAAATTGCAACGCAGTGTAATTCGCGTGTGAAGTTCAGAATATCTTCCGGTAGTTGCTTTGTCACTACTTTGTCAGTAAAGTGGAACCACGTGTTGATCAGTAACTCTAACTAAGATCATCAATCTTCAGTGCGAGTGTGCGTGGGATTATAACGTCTCGTCTTGACAATATTTTTCAATATAGCAACTTTTCTTTATGTTCAACCCACGTGGGGTGTACTTTGTGAGACCAGTACCACGTGCTTATACAATTGTTTGTCCCATCAGGTTAACAGTAAGACGATAGTAACCAGTTCGAGGTTTTTCTTTTGTAAATTGCTTTTCGATCTAATTTATTTTAATTATCAAAATTATTGTGGAGTTACACTCTTTGTGTAAACCAAGTTGACCACGTGAAGCATGTGGTGTAATCATCAAAGTAGCCCTCAGCTATTCTTTTCGGGAAGATTTCACAGAGAGTTAGTATGTATTTAGTATACCAGTGTGTGGTAATTACATGACGGACAGGATTGCGCTACGAACGTAACTTCTTTGGGTGAAAATTCAATCGGTTGGTTGTGGTTAATTTCCTCTTGCATATGTTTCAACGTTCTTTGTGTGTTGTTTTATGAATGCAGTGTTGTATGCAGTCTCCCAATCTTGGCTCCATATTTGATGTGTTCCGTAAGTTTACAATCTCACATTTTCACAATCCTAAATAAGGGACCAGGTAGTTATGAATCAAATTTAATATGCTGAAATTTCAATGATCAATGTTAAAATAAATTTCCAAATATAAACTGATTTATTTCTTTTTATTTAAATTCTCTTTTATATATATATATATATATATATATATATATATATATATATCACCGGTTATCGTATGACTCTTAAAAGATTATAATTAATGTCAGTCTGGTTGGGAATTTGGTAAGCTAGACTGGATGCCTAATGAAACAGTTGCGCAGTAGTGCAAGGTTAACTTCCTCAGATAGCTCACAGCTTTTAAACCGCTTTTATTGTCTATCAGTACCGCTTTCATAGCAAATTAAAGCAACAACGTTACAATGTAGTATCAATGAGTGTGCTGTCCACGTGTGGAATGGGGAAGGAACGCCATCTATATGAATTTGACCGCCGGCAGATTGTGACGGCCCAGAAACTAAGCGGCTTGTCGGGTGTTCGAGGATTGCTGATGTGAATGTCATAACAGGTGATGAAGCCGAGTTGGAACCACATCCAGACGACATGAGGTTGGGTGGCCACCCCCTCATTACAGATATCGGACGTCGTAGGCTCGGCCGACAGAGAAAACAGTGCAGGCGGTGAACTGTGGCAGAACTAACATCAGACTTTAATACCGGGCAGAGTACAAGTGTGTCTGAACACTGTAACAATAGATATGTCCAACATAGCCGGATCTACTTTGCGTCACGTGAGTGTAGGGGAGTCGAAACAGGTAGTGGCCCATGACGTCATATTAACTTGGGATTTTTTTTATACATGTAATTCATTTCTAAATTTCATTGATTATTTGCAGAGTAAAAAATTTTATTATGTACAACATTTAATAGGCGATGAATTTTAATGAGATAGATATAAATATGTCTTGACATAACACATAACCACCGGCCGCGGTGGTCTAGCGGTTCTAGGCGCGCAGTCCGGAACCGTGCGACTGCTAGATCGCAGGTTCGAATCCTGCCTCGGGCATGGATGTGTGTGATGTCCTTAGGTTAGTTAGGTTTAAGCAGTTCTAAGTTCTAGGGGACTGATGACCACAGATTTAAGTCCCATAGTGCTCAGAGCCATTTGAACCATAGCACATAACCTTGTTGCATTGTGCATGATATGTTTTCTCTTTGTAAGTAAAAAACTTCCGTGTTGCTCGAGTGCGCGATCAAGAGTCCGTCGAGTGCGGATCTGCTGTAGCTTTCATGAATATGCATAGAATTGTTAATTTACAACCCGCAGTTGACTTAAAAATTACTCTAGGGAACCACGGCACGACTTTGTTGGAAACAAATCGCGCTCCAATTCTCAAATATCGGCGCGCAGTTTAAGATACGCGGCTGGATATCGGTCGTTATCGTCGCGTGCGAGATTCAGTAACATTTTCGCAATTTACGCCGGCCGGTGTGGCCGTGCGATTCTAGGTGCTTCAGTCTGGAACCGCGTGACAGCTACGGTCGCAGGTTCGAATCCTGCCTCGGGCATGGATGTGTGTGATGTCCTTAGGTTAGTTAGGTTTAAGTAGTTCTAAGTTCTAGGGGACTGATGACCACAGATGTTAAGTCCCATAGTGCTCAGAGCCATTTTGAACCCAATTTACGGGCATTAACTTGATAATAACTATCAAAGACTTATATGAGCGGCATAGTAATCATCTTGATGCTTAAAGCAAACGAGAAGCGATTTACTGTCGGGATACGATAAATATTAGTCCCTGCATAGTCAGCTTGTTGATACGTTCCTTATAAACGGACGATAGAATTACTGGAACGATCTTTTAAGTATCAATGACCACTACACACACATCAGAAACTAATTACTCTGTGAGTGACTTTTGGATTGGTGGGGTTTTTTTTATTTCAGCTAATTAGTATTGTGGTGTCACCGCCAGACACCACACTTTGCTAGGTGGTAGCCTTTAAATCGGCCGCGGTCCGCTAGTATACAACGGACCCGCGTGTCGCCACTGTCAGTGATTGCAGACCGAGCGCCGCCACACGGCAGGTCTAGAGAGACTTCCTAGCACTCGCCCAGTTGTACAGCCGACTTTGCTAGCGATGGTTCACTGACAAATTACGCTCTCATTTGCCGAGGCGATAGTTAGCATAGCCTACGTCATTTGCTACGACCTAGCAAGGCGCCATTATCATTTGCTATTTATCTTGTGATGCATGTACCGTCAGACCGATGTTCACCAATTATGGATTAAAGTTAAGTATTCCAGTCGTTACTTACGTTCTTTGCTACTATAAATTCCCTAAACTGTTCCAGATCTCACGCCAGCCTGCGTGAGCTTAAACGCGTGCCTTTCGGCTTCCTCTCCTAGTGGCTTGGCTGCCTTGCCAAGTCACAACAGGTATTAATAAACTTCTTTCGAGGTTGAAACTTCATCAATGGTGTCACGGTCATTCAGTTTAGTAGAACGATAGATAGTTCTAGCCACGCTACTATTGATAGTTTTAAAAGAAAAGACAGCACATACCTGTTTTTCTTTTGAGAAATGTTCGTACTTCAGTCATCAGTCTTCTCAAACCAGAGGCACGAGTGCCGCTCCCTCACAGCACTACGACATCCTGAACCACCACACACACATGTGATCCCTTCTCACTACATTTCTGCGTTGAAAACCCTGAGATATATCCGCGGTACGAAGATGGAAGAAAGAAGAGGAAAGATCAGTGAAAGGAACGGAGCAAAGAGAGAAGGGGAGGTCACAACACACAGTGCACCAAACCTCCCTAACGACGGGCTCAAAAAAGTGGTTGAAATGGCTCTGAGCACTATGGGACTTAACTTCTGAGGTCATCAGTCCTCTAGAACTTAGAACTACTTAAACCTAACTAACCTAAGGACATCACACACATCAATGCCCGAGGCAGGATTCGAACCTGCGACCGTAGCGTAACGACGGGCCTCCGCAGCCGACGACCCATGCATGTGCCAATGTTCAACACCACGACATCGGCTACTATGACTAAAACAGGCATGTGACCATCGGCACTCGATGTTGGTGCAGTGGAAGAGTGTTGCATGACCTGACGAATCCCGGTACCTTCTTCATCATGCCGATGCGAGGGCGCGAATCGATCTTCCTTTAGCAGCTCCTTGACACGTGTACTGTGGGGCAGAGACAAGCTGGCAGCAGTTCCAGGATGCTCTGCAGAACATTCATGTGGGAATCTATAGGTCCAGTGTAGCTCGTGCGAGGCACCACGCTGCGCCATGTCATAAGGCCAGGAGTTTGATGGAGTGGTTTGAGGAACATAGTGCTGTGTGCCAGCCGATGTCGTAGCCCTCAAACTCGCCAGATCTGAACCGAACCGAATGCATCTGGGATGCGACTGAACGTGGCATTAGAGCTCTTTGCCCCCTCACAGAAATTACGTCAGTTAGGTAATGTGTGTGTGTGTGTGTGTGTGTGTGTGTGTGTGTGTGTAGATGTGGGGCCAAATCCCTCCAGAGATCTACCGAGGCATCATTGTTTCTATGCCATGACGCGTCACAGTTGTTACCCGAGCCTAGGGTGAACATGCAGTCTATTAGGTAGGTGGTTGTGATGTCCTGGCTGATCAGTGTAGCAATAGCCAACCCTGGTGTAGAGAAGCAACTGGAGGAGTTGAAAAGATATAAGCGGCCAGGTCCATATGGAATCCCGGGCCCTTACTTAGCTCGCTTTTATCTCTCGGCCGGCGCAAAATCCCAAGCGACTGGAAAAAAGCGAAAGCGACTTTTGTGTATAATAAGGGTAAAAGAATGCACCCGCGAGACTTCAGACCAATATCCCTAACAGCGGTTTCCTGCGGAATGCTTGAACTTATTCCGAGTTCAAATAAAGTAAATTTCCTCGAGGCAAAAAGACAAAAACCCCTGATTATGAATCGGAAAGTTTCGTGAACCGTTGCGCGTTATATAGGTGGCGCCATGTTCTCTAGTAGTATTGCGTTAGGATGGCATGGTTTGTGCAGAGATCGGAGGCGCAAGGGCAATGAGCACCACATATTCTTACAGCACGTTTTTGGGCAATGAACACCTTCTTTCTTAAGAATGAGTTACCCCAGGTCATTATTCCTTATGACATTACTGAATGAAAATAAACAAACTATTACTGATTTCTCTCTCCACAAAATTTGCTATGATTCTAAGTGCAAATGTGGTTGAACTAAATTGTTTTAGGAGTTCCAAAATGTATTCTTTCCGGTTTGAATTCTCATCAATATGGACACCTAAGAATTTTGAATTATTTCATCACCTATCACTGGTGCAGTGCCCCTAGAGGTGCAGAATTGAATATGATGTGTCTTTGTGAAATTCAGGGTGAGACTATTCGCAGAAAGCCAGTCAATGATACTTCTGAGAATTTTGTTCACAATTTCTCCCATTTCTGTATGTATGCTGAAGGTGATTGCAATACTAGCGTCATCTGCAAAAACAACTAATTCTGCTTGTTGTACATTAAACGGTAGATCTTTACATATATGAGAAACAGTAGTGGACCTAAGATTGAGCCTTGGGGAACCCCATGCGTGGTTTCTCCCTAGTCAGAATTATATCTCTGGAATCTCCTCGTTGAATTACTACTATGTACAACTTTCTGCATTCTTTTGGTTAGATATGCCATCAATCCCATAAAACTTCAATGTATGTAGGAGTATACTATGATTCACACAATCAAATACCTTGGATAGGTCAGAGAAAATACCTACCAGTGCTATTTTGTTATTTAATGCTTGGTGTGTGAACATGTAAACGGCATTCTCAGTAGAGCAACGCTTCTGAAACCCAAACTGTGATTTGCTGTGGATGTTTTTGTTGCCTAGGTGAGATACTCTTCTAGAATACATCACCTTCTAAAAATTTTGGAAAATGATGTCACCAGTGAAATAGGTCAGTATTTACTGACGTCTCACTTATCACATTTCTGAAAGCGGGGTTTAACAACGGCATATTGTAGTCTGTCTTTAAATATGCCTTGTGATAGTGACGCATTACATATTTCGCACAATACTGGTCTTATCATGCGGGAACAAATCTGTTTACTCTAAACAGTAAAGTAAATTTTGAACATGGATGTCAGAACACGAAGGTTTACATCGTAAATGAAGTGCAGAATCAAATGTGTCAGTTTTTAATTACAAAAACAGGCCCACTTGATATTTGTCGTTTAGAGGATGCAGTAGACACAAATACAAAGTTGACCCCGTCCATGCGGGAGGGATTGTTACGAGGTGGCCGGTAGTAGCAAAGGCAGATGTCGCCTTCACTAATCTTAACTTTCCACCTGGAACATTTTTTCGAAAGATACGTCGATTTCGAGATACTTAGTTGACTCAGGTTAAAACAAAACACCCTGCATGTTGAAAAATAGTGTCGAGCACCCGTCTCACTTCGAAGTGTAGTGCAGTATTCAATAAACATTACTTAGCCTTCCATAATAACGTGTAATTTACTTTATGAAACCTCCTCGTACCAGCTGTGTGACACAAGATTGCCCCGTAATTGAGAGGCCCTGTATGGGCATGTGGACGTATGCCTTATGCATATCACGACTCGTATCCTACTGGTAACTCGCAGCAAAGGGATCAGCTCTCACAGTCACGTGGCATACGCCCAGTTCCGATGATCATATTTACGTGTTGGTGATTTTTCGCATTTTTTCAGTACGTCGAACGTAATTGAAAACGGAAACCACGTGTGTACGTGTACCTCACCCCTCATGGTAATGTACATGTGCGTCAGTGAAAAAGACCAATAAGAAGGTGTTAGCTTGTGGACGTAGTGTGCTGTTCCAGTCTCTTCTGTACCTAAGGTCCATCACCGTTCCATTTGGATCCCTACGTAATTCGGTGCTCTCCGATACACACGATCGAACAGCGGAGGAGTGGTACTCAAGCGTCAACTTTAGGTTACAACATCTCCGGATGTAATTAACATTTTGCAATGCAACAAACGGCACTGATTACGTATTTGTTTATATGTTCAGACGTGCTAACAAAACTAACGGGGTTCCATTTAAAAAAACGTAGGTTGGTGTTAAAAAACATACTTCCGTGCATTTTTTTATGGTTTGTATTAACCAATTATACTAGCCCCTCTCCTCACGTTCGGTCTGTGGAATCGGTTCGTCAGTATTTGATGTGGTTTACGAAATATATCCAGCGGTAACGTTAGGTGACTCACCCTGTATACTTAGTTGTTACTTTCGAGAATGTGATACGGCCTCCCTCATGACTGTGTCACACTTGTTAATTCCATCTTCTACCTTAGATAGCACCTTCTGCATCTACATCTACATCCATACTCCCCAAGCCACCTGAGGGTGTGTGGAGGAGGGTACTTTGAGTACCCCTATTGGTTCTCCTTTCTATTACAGTCTCGTATTGTTCGTAGAAATAAAGATTGTCGGTATGTCTTTGTGTGGGCTCTAATCTCTCTGATTTTATCCTTATGGTTTCTTCGCGAGATATACGTAGGTGGCAGCAATATACTGCTTGACTCCTCGGTGAAGGTATGTTCTCGAAACGTCAACAAAAGCCCGTACCGAGCTACTGAGCGTCTCTCTTGCAGAGTCTTCCACTGGAGTTTATCTATCATCTCCGTAACGTTATCGCGATTACTAAATGATCCTGTAACGAAGCGCGCTGCTCTCCGTCGGATCTTCTCTATCTCTTCTATCAACCCTATCTGGTACGGATCCCACACCAGTGAGCAATATTCAAGCAGTGGGCGAACAAGTATAATGAAACCTACTTCCTTTGTTTTCGGATTGCATTTCCTTAGGATTCTTCCAATGAATCTCAGTCTGGCATCTGCTTTACCGACGATCAACTTTATATGATCATTACATTTCAAATCACTCCTAATGCGTACTCCCAGATATTCTATGGAATTAACTGCTTCCAGTTGCTGACCTGCTATATTGTAGCTAAATTATAAAGGATCTTTCTTTCTATGTACTCGCAGCACATTACACTTGTCTACATTGAGATTCAATTGCCATTCCCTGCACCATGCGTCAATTCGTTGCAGACCCTCCTGCATTTCAGTACAATTTTCCATTGTTACAACCTCTCGATATACTACAGCATCATCTGCAAGAAGCCTCAATGAACTTCCGATGCTATCCACAAGGTACTTTATATATATTGTGAATGGCAACGGTCGTACGACACTCCCCTGCGGCACACCTGAATGAAATCACTTTTACTTCGGAAGACTTCTCTCCATTGAGAATGACATGTTGCGTTCTGTTATCTAGAAACTCTTCAATCCAATCACACAATTGGTGAGATAACCCATATTCTCTTACTTTCTTCATTAAACGACTGTGGGAAACTGTATCAAACGCCTTGCGGAAGTCAAGAAACAGGCCATGTCTGTCCTCACGAAACTCTGAAATTCTAGCGGATCTTCGAGGCTTAGTTCTTTCATAAGCAATGAATATAGTCCGCTGCCTTTGTCCCTTCTTTTCAGCCAGATTGGAACTCAAACAACGTCTGGCTTTTTGTTTTCATCGTCGTTCTGTCACTGCTCCAAAAACAAGTTGATCCTTCATGTGCAAAATGGTGTGCAAATTTGAATTTAGATATACATATACCTGCATGATCAAGTGTCGTAATTTAAAACTAACTGTTGACTCTGTAATTCAGAACAATAGTAATCTACACAGCGGAATAACAACGAATAAATATTGATAAACAACAATTAGTTATTATATAGGAACCTCGAGCTCGCAAAAATAATTTTAACGAATGACGTTCGAGTACGTCACACGTTCCCCCTTGTGTTTCGCGCGGTAGAACGAGCGACTTTACAAAATATCAGATGGTTCTATTTGCGCTCCGCCAGTCGTTTCCGTTTACTGCGCATGTGCGCCAGGTACGAGGGTGAGTCAAATGAAAACCTTAAATTTGTAATAACAAAACGAAATTTCGCGCCATTATCCTGTATGTTGGTAAGCGTGCTGAAAACAGCGTGCAGAATGGCCTGTAGGTGGCAGCATAGTGCAGATGCACACATACCGTCGCAGTATCAGTATAAAGATGGCCGCCCCACTTGCGACTTGCACCAGGGAAGAACAGCGTTCTGTTGTTCGGTTTTTGCGTAGTTTAGGTGTGAAACCTATTGAAACTCATCGACGAATGATGGTTCAGTACGGTGATGCATGTTTGTCACAGCAGCAAGTCTACGAATGGAGTAGGAAGTTCGCAAATGGTGTGACTTCAGTGGAAGATGCTCCTCGTCCAGATCAGGCACAACGAGTTGTGACTCCACAGAACATTGCAGCAGTTGAAGCCATAGTGAAGGAAAACCGCCGAGTGACACTGAATGACATTGCAGCATGTTTACAGATTAGCCATGGGTCAGCACAGCACACTGTGCATGATGTGCTCCATTGACACACACTGTCTGCAAGATGGGTGCCACGGCAGCTGACTCCTGAAATGAGAGAACGACGTGTTGATGCTTGTGAAGAACTTCTTCGGCGCTTTGAACGAGAAGGTGATGGCTTCCTTGCAAGAATCGTTACTGGGGACGAAACCTGGGTTCACTTCCAACAACGGGAAACGAAGAGAGCGAGCAAGGAATGGCGCCATTCCTCATCACCAAAACCAAAGAAGTTTCGAACAGAACCATCAGCAGGGAAGGTTGTGCTGAATCTCTTTTTGGGGCGAAAAAGGCGTCATTTTGGAGCATTACATGCCTAGAGGGACCACTGTCACCAGTGCATCATACACAGATCTCCTAAAAAATCATCTGCGGCCTGCAATCAAATCAAAGCGACGTGGATTGCTGTCAGCAGGTGTCCTTTTGCAACATGACAATGCAAGGCCCCACACTGCCCGTACAACAGTTGCAACACAGATCTGCATTTTGAGTGTCTTCCTCATCCACCATACTCACCAGACCTTGGCCCAAGTGATTTCCATATGTTTGGACCACACAAAGACGCAATGGGAGGAAAGAAATTCCTTTCTGATGAAGAGGTACGCCACGCAGTGCATCAGTGGTTGCGCGGACTACCAAAAGAATTCTTTTCTAGACGAATTTATGAACTTTGTAAGCGCTGGAGGACTTGTATTGAGCGTGGGGGAATGATGTTGAAAAGTGATACGGCTTTGTACCACTTCTGCACAATAAATAATACTTAAAAAAATATTTAAGGTTTCCATTTGACTCACCCTGGTATATGCCGCGTGGTTGGTGTAATAGATCTACGAGGACCAGCCTCTGGTTACAGATACTCACGCTTGGGGCGCTGGTGCATAAATATACGGTTTACGCGCATCGTGTAACAGGGGCTTAACACCCACTTTAGTTTTGGACATCAGTGTAGTCAACAGTACACACTACTGGTCATTAAAATTACTACACCAAGAAGAAATGCAGATGATAAACGGGTATTCATAGGACAAATATATTATATACTAGAACTGAGATGTGATTACATTTTCACGCAGTTTGGGTGCATAGATCCTGAGAAATGAGTACCCAGAACAACCACCTCTGGACATAATAACGGCCTTCATACGCCTAGGCATTGAGTCAAAGAGAGCTTGGATCGCGTGTACAGGAACAGCTGCCCATGCAGCTTCAACACGATACCACAGTTCATCAAGAGTAGCGACTGGGGTATTGTGACGAGCCAGTTGCTCGGCCACCATTCACCAGAGGTTTTCAATTGGTGAGAGATCTGGAGAATATGCTGGCCAGGGCAGCAGTCGAACATTTTCTGTATCCAGAAAGGCCCGAACAGGACCTACAACATGCGGTCGTGCATCATCATGTTGAAATGTAGGGTATCGCAGGGATCGAATGAAGGGTAGAGCCACGGGTCGTAACACATCTCAAATGTAACGTCCACTGTTCAAAGTGCCGTCAATGCGAAGAAGAGGTGATCGAGACGTGTAGCCAGTGGCACCCAATACGATCACGCCGGGTGATACGCCAGTATGATGATGACGAATACACGCATCCAATGTGTGTTCACCACAATGTCGCCAAACATGGATGCGACCATGACGTTGATGTAAACAGAACCTGGATTCAGCCGAAAAAATGACGTTTTGCCATTCGTGCACCCAGGTTCGTCGTCGAGTACACCATCGCAGGCGCTCGTCTCTGTGATGCAGCGTCAAGGGTAACCGCAGCCACGGTCTCCAAGCTGATAGTCCGTGCTGCTGCAAACGTCGTCGAAGTGTTCGTGCAGATGGTTGTCGTCTTGCAAATGTCCCCATTTGTTGACTCAGGGATCGAGACGTGGCTGCGCGATCCGTTACAGCCGAGTAGATAAGATGGCTGTCGTCTCGACTGCTAGTGTTACGAGGCCGTTGGGATCCAGCACGGCGTTCCGTATTACCCTCCTGAACCCACCAACTCCATATTCTGCTAACAGTCATTGGAAATCGACCAACGCGAGTAGCAATGTCGCGATACGATAAACCGCAATTGCGATAGGCTACAATCCGACCTTTATCAAAGCCGGAAACGTGACGGTACGCATTTCTCCTCCTTACACGAGACATCACAACAACGTTCACCAGGCAACGCCGGTCAACTGCTGTTTGTGTTTGAGAAATCGGTTGGAAACTTTCCTCATGTGAGCACGTTGTAAGTGTCGCCACCGGCGCCAACCTTGTGTTAATGCTCTGGAAAGCTAATCATTTGTATATCACAGCACCTTCTTCCTGGCGGTTAAATTTCGCGTCTGTAGTACGTCACCTTCGTGGTGTAGCAATTTTAACGTAACAGCGCGATGCAGAGATGTGAGGTCGCATCGGCTTTGTGTTGTTCTTGTTTCGGTGCTCCTGCCGTTTTTCCCGGGGGAAGTTAATCGCGGCCGGTGCGCGGGTGAGGGCTGGCCGGTTCGCGAATCGCCCCGCAGGACCGGAGACTGATGATAATGTTGACTTTCACTCGCGGCGGACCGCAGGCCAAACAAATGTTCCGGCCCGCCGCGTCTGCATCTCCCGGCAGACTTTGAGGGCAAACAGCTCCAGCCATCGACCGCGAGCTGCGCTGTGTACACGACTGACCGCCCTGCGGTAATCGGCCGAACATCTGCTTCCAGTTCTCTGGCCTGCGAGGTTGGACTAACCCCGAGCCGCGTACATCATACATGTAGCCACAGTAGTTGCACAGAAATATGGAAACACTTAGAGAAATGCGTTCGTGAAGAAACACTCTCCCTCTGTGTCCCGGAAAGCCAAAAGGTTCCCACCGACCGCCGTGTCATCCTCCCGGAAAGCCAAAAGGCACCGACCGACCGCCGTGTCATCCTTAGCTGATGGAAGTCACTGGATGCGGATATCGACGCGGACTTCGTTCTTGAAGATACACTGAGCTGACATAAATCGTGGATTAGCGATATGTTCATATTTACATATAGGAGTAATATCGCTTTATTTTTTTTTTTTGTCAACAGTCTTCTGACTGGTTTCATCGCCACGAATTCCTCTCCTGTGGCAGCCTCTTCATCTCAGAGTAGCACTTGCAACCTAAGTCCTCAATTATTTGCTGGATGTATTCAAAAATGGCTCTGAGCACTATGGGACTTAACATCTGAGGTCATCAGTCCCCTAGAACTAAGAACTACTTAAACCTAAGTAACCTAAGGACTTCACACACATACATGCACGAAGCAGGATTCGATACTGCGACCGTAGCGGTCGCGCGGTTCCAGAGTGTAGCTCCTAGAACCGGTCGGCCACTCCGGCCGGCTGGGTGGGGTACAACCGCCATGTTGTTTTTTTCCAAAAAGGTCCTGGTGAGCAAGGACGTGTGACACTGTGCGTTGTCGTGATGCAGCAGCTAGTTTCCTTGACACCAACGTTCCAGCTGTCGTCGCCGCACGTTTTCACAGAGCCGTCGCAAAACGTCACAGTAGTACGCGGAATTCACTGTCTGGTTGGGTGGGACAAATTCTTTGTGCACAATTCCCTTGGTATCAAGGAAAACGATGATCATGCTCTTCACTTCGCTCTCCACCTGTCTCGCTTTTTTGGGTCTTGGAGAGCCTGGGCTCTTCCACTGGGACGATTGTTGCTTTCTCTCAGGGTCATAACTATAAACCAGCTCTCATCGCCGGTGATAAACCGTGACAAGAAGGTTGGATCATCAGATGCAGTCTGACGAAGGCCCGTGCACACTTCAATACACTGTGCCTTTTGATCAGCAGTCAGGATCCTTGGCACAAATTTTTCATGGACAAGATGCATGCCCAATTCATCAGACAACATTTGTTGACATGTCCCATAACCAATACCCACTTCATCCACACGGTCTTGAATGATTCGACATCAATCCGCACGAACCAATTGTTGAAGTTTGGCAACAATGTCTGGCTTTGTGCAGCTCACGGGCCTTCGGGTGTGAGCATCATCTTATACCTCTGTACAGCCGGCCCTGAACCGAGCATGCCACTCAAACACACGCATACACTGTCCCCCAAACACTTGTTGAATCATTGCAAGGATCTCCGTAGCACTTTTTCCGAGATTCGCACAGAATTTGATACACATGCGCTGTTATGTTCGCGGATCCGTCGTAAAATCGCTATGCACCAAACACAGAGCATTGTGGAAATCACTGTGGACACGCAACACGTCCTCCCAACTGAATGCCACTCCGCACACTGACTCATCAGATATGCAGCTCTCGCCACTTAGCGGTGCAAAGATATACTACTCCTACTTTCCAGATGGCAGCACCAGTCCCGAAAATTTTGGATTCCAGCTTGAAGTGTGGGCTGTTTTTACATGCTGACTGAGTTCTCTGGTCCAAGTGAACCGATCATTGACTGGAAACTGCTACGTTCAGCTACTTGCAGGCCATTAGCAGCTGTTCATGGACTTGATGTTCCCAAACAACGAAAGACTTATTATGGATGGCGATGCGCCATCTAACTGCGCCACAATCGTTCGTGATTGGTTTGAAGAACATTCTGGACTTTTCGAGGGAATTATCTGGCCACCCGAATCGCCCAACATGAATCCCCGAACGTTTATTGGACATAATCAGATCACGATAAGGCTGGAAGCTATAGAAAATTAAAATTTGTACTGCAGTTGGGACTCGAACCCAGGTCTTCTTGCTTACTGGGCAATCATGCTGACCATTACACTACCGCAGCATTATGGTCAAGAGAGCTGCATGAACTGTTGTTGTTGTTGTGGTCTTCAGTCCTGAGACTGGTTTGATGCAGCTCTTCATGCTACTCTATCCTGTGCAAGCTTCTTCATCTCCCAGTACCTACTGCAACCTACATCCTTCTGAATCTGCTTAGTGTAGTCATCTCTTGGTCACCCTCTACAATTTTTACCCTCCACGCTGCCCTCCAATGCTAAATTTGTGATCCCTTGATGCCTCAAAACATGTCCTACCAACCGATCCCTTCTTCTAGTCAAGTTGTGCCACAAACTTCTCCCCAATCCTATTCAATACCTCCTCATTAGTTACGTGATCTACCCACCTTATCTTCAGCATTCTTCTGTAGCACCACATTTCGAAAGCTTCTATTCTCTTCTTGTCCAAACTAGTTATCGTCCATGTTTCACTTCCATACAAGGCCACACTCCATACAAATACTTTCAGAAACGACTTCCTGACACTTAAATCAATACTCAGCATCACCCGATTTAATTTGACTACATTCCATTATCCTTGTTTTGCTTTTGTTGATGTTCATCTTATATCCTCCTTTCAAGACACTGTCCATTCCATTCAACTGCTCTTCCAAGTCCTTTGCTGTCTCTGACAGAATTACAATGTCATCGGCGAACCTCAAAGTTTTTACTTCTTCTCCATGAATTTTAATACCTACTCCGAATTTTTCTTTTGTTTCCTTTACTGCTTGCTGAATATACAGATTGAATAACATCGGGGACAGGCTACAACCCTGTCTCACTCCTTTCCCAACCACTGCTTCCCTTTCATGCCCCTCGACTCTTATAACTGCCATCTGATTTCTGTACAAATTGTAAATAGCTTGTCGCTCCCTGTATTTTACCCCTGCCACCTTCAGAATTTGAAAGAGAGTATTCCAGTTAACATTGTCAAAAGCTTTCTCTAAGTCTACAAATGCTAGAAACGTAGATTTGCCTTTTCTTAATCTTTCTTCTAAGATAAGCCGTAAGGTCAGTATTGCCTCACGTGTTCCAACATTTCTACGGAATCCAAACTGATCTTCCCCGAGGTCCGCTTCTACCAGTTTTTCCATTCGTCTGTAAAGAATTCGCGTTAATATTTTGCAGCTGTGACTTATTAAACTGATAGTTCGGTAATTTTCACATCTGTCAACACCTGCTTTCTTTGGGATTGGAATTATTATATTCTTCTTGAAGTCTGAGGGTATTTCGTTTGTCTCATACATCTTGCTCACCAGATGGTAGAGTTTTGTCATGACTGGCTCTCCCAAGGCCATCCGTAGTTCTAATGGAATGTGCATGAACTACCGAAGTCAAATATCCTCCCCAACACAAACTCCAATTCACATCTCCCCTTATTAACAGGGGTCTCTGACATTGGACTAGTACCCCAGCATTGGACATAATGGGGAAGTGATGTATTACATGTGAATGTTATGGTGCAGTGGTGTAATGGTCAAAACCCAATTGAAGCGAAATATCCAGCGGTCAACTGGAGTAACGTCTGGAAAAACATTAACAATCCCATCCTCCACTCCAAAGTAGTGTCCACGTGGTATGACATTGTGAACGAGAAGGTCCCCACAGGTGAAAAGTTGCACAATATCAAAATGAAGCAGAGTCCGTACTGCGATCGTTGCCATACTGTAGATACCTTGGCACACATTCTCATCTGCCGCGACCAATACCACATATGGAACTGGTCTAGAAAAAAACTCGCAATAATTACTAGAACCACAGACTCTGCTATAACACTTAAAGATGTACTTCAACCAGACTGGCACTACTTTCCTGCAACAAACCACAATTCAATGCTTGGATTATCGGCCAGTTTGCATATTTTGCAGTTACGAATACACATGCGAGTATAGACGAGTACATACAGTATATAATGGAGGAGCACCACTACCTTAAAACGAGTCGGAAATACAAAGCTTTGTTTCAAAATTTCTTACTTCACACTTTGCCGTAATGAAGCAGTATTTTTTTTTTGAGTTGGTGCACAACACTACAGCGAGTTGATACTACTTGTGCTTCATTATAATTAAGTTGACATTTATTTATTTATTAATTTTTATAGTACAGCAGGTGAAAGTGCCTCAGGAAAACTAATTTTGCCAGAAGCCGTAACATAAAACAAATCAGAAGTGCTTGATTGATTTTGTGTTCTTCTGTTTCACGGGTATTGGACAGATTGTCACGGCAAGAAGATTTATTCAGTTCCTTTATATATTATTTAAAAAAAAATAATGAAAAAATAAATAAAAAAGTAGGTTAAGTTAGGGTGAAAGTGGCGGAGGCAACAGATTTTTTTTATTTTTTTTTTTAATTTTTTAGGTTAGATAGGATTTTGGGGGTGATATGGATGATAGGGGCCAACGCCTGAAGTGGAAGAGGTCCAGGAAAAAAAATAAAAAATAAAAAATAAAAAAAATCGAAATGTAAGTGAGTAGTGCTTTAATAATTCGTGCCGATAGAAGCACGCTTGTGTACAGATACTCAGTTTTATTAAGAATGACTTTCGTCGTACGGTTTTCGTGGGTAGTTTTACTTCATTTCTTATAATACAGTGCACAATTTAAAAAAAAAAAAAAAAAAGTCGTAGAGCATTCGACTGCAGATCGAGAGGTCCCCGGTTCATTCCCGGGTGCCCCCTTCTAATGAAAAAAAAAAAAAAAAAAAATGGTCAGCATGTCTGCCTAGTAAGCAGGACGATCTGGGTTCGAGTCCCAACCACAGCAAAAGTTTTAATTCACTTCTTCAGTTTTCAACATTATCATAGACTTAAATGTCTCAGGGAAAATTTAATTTAATATCTATATAATCAGATCAGTTCGTGCAAAAAATCCTGCACTGGGAACACTTTCGGAATCATGGGGAGCTATAGAGCAACATGTCTCAGTATTCCTGCAGCGGACTTCCAACGACTTCTTGAGTCCCTACCACGTCGAGCTGATGAACTACGGCGGGCAAAAGGAGCTCCGGCACGAAATTAGGAGAATACCCCGTGACTTTTATCAGCTCAGTGTAAAAGCAGATGCTAGCCACGCCTGCAGGCTTACCTGTTGTATCTGACCACGAACGTTCAACGCAATGTACTCAGTACGTTGCAAGTGTGTAAATGTCCATGGTGGTCAAAACAGTCTTCTGTGTAGCTTTCGACTGCATATGTCGGTCGTTGGCTCATTCGAACGTGGTGCAATCTTATCCTCCCGCACATCACCATTAAAATTCTCTTAGTGTCTTCATTAGTTTCAAAAACTTCGAGAGGCGTAAGACACACAAAAGAAACACTTTTTACTTGTCTTCATTTTCTCCACTTGTTGTTGTTGGTGTTGTGTCTAGGCAAGACAGCCTAGACACAATGAGAGGAAGCCGAAAGGCACGCGCTTAAACTCACGCAGGCTGGCGTGAGGTCTGAAACAGGATACGTAATGAATGCTATAAAGAAAAGTACGTAGCTTCTGGAATACTTAACTTTAATCCACATTTGTAGAACATCGCTCTTGATGATACATTAATAGAATCTCGATATCAACTGAATACGGCGCCTTGCTAGGTCGTAGCAAATGTAGCTGAAGGCTATGCTAACTATCGTCTCGGCAAATGAGAGCGTATTTGTCAGTGAACTGTTCCTTGCAAAGTCGGCTGTACAACTGGGCGAGTGCTAGTAAGTCTCTCTAGACCTGCCGTGTGATGGCGCTCGGTCTGCAATCACTGATAGTGGCGACACGCGGGTCCGTCGTATACTAATGGACCGCGGCCGATTTAAAGGCTACCACCTAGCAAGTGTGGTGTCTGGCGGTGACACCACAGCTGGCTCCACTTATTGTGTCTAGGGGTACATTCTTCCGGCTGAAAAGTTGATTTGACGCTGTGGGTTTCTGATGACTAAATAACTGATGAAGAATTATCTGTTGCTATGAATTTCTTTTATTTTATCACATTCTTCCAAATCACACCGACTTCACAGTCTCCGTTTTCAGAACATAAATTCACATTGTTGCTGACTAGATTAGAAACTCGTCTGCTTCCATCAGAGACCTGTCCACTAGTATTAACATTCTGCGGTACTCGCAATGTTCCAAAGAGCTTACGAAGGTAAAGAGTTTACAAACTTTCTTGACTAAAGAAGAATCTTCGCTAAAAAGTATCATTATTTTGTAAATGAATGCAAAAATAAATTTAATAATTCGTGTTAGCTTGTGCAATTAATCACTGGCCAACGAAAATTTTTTTTTTAAAAAAACTTTCTTTACTTTGACAGTTTATCTGGCTGAATCCAATAACAGCCTCAGTGTTTTTTTATCACTCATAGTTTTCGAGCAATATGCTTTTTACTATATAATATAAAAATCCAATGCTATACGGTAAACGGGGAAATTAATGAAATGCTTTCTTACAACATAAGCATGACTTGTATTTACAGTAAGCTACTTAAAACAATGATATATGTTAATAGATGTTTCACTTGCCAGCTGGAATTGGTTTGTTTTTTCTTTCTCTTTTCTCTTTGAAGCTTTCTGTGTAACTTTTTCTACGATGAGTCGCTTCCTGAACTTCTCGGTGAAGTGACCAACAGTAGTGAAATGATAATTAAATCGACACCCTACCTGCAAACAGGCGTTGATATACATCATTGGGGACATGTTGAAAATGTAAGCAGGACATCCTGGGTTCAAGTCCCGATCGGGACACACATTTTAAAAATGTCTCCAATGATGTATAACAACGCCTGTTTCCAGCTAGGGTGTCGATTTAATTATCATTTCATTCTAGAGAAGCTGCACGGTCATCAATGGTATCTGTTCTTTCGGGAACAGATACTACCGTCATATACAGGGTGTTACAAAAAGGTACGGCGAAACTTTCAGGAAACATTCCTCACACACAAAGAAAGAATATACGTTATGTGGACATGTGTCCGGAAACGCTTACTTTCCATGTTAGAGCTCATTTTATTACTTTTCTTCAAATCACATTAATCATGGAATGGAAGCACACAGCAACAGAACGTACCAGCGTGACTTCAAACACTTTGTTACAGGAAATGTTCAAAATGGCCTCCGTTAGCGAGGATACATGCATCCACCCTCCGTCGCATGGAATCCCTGATGCGCTGATTCAGCCCTGGAGAATGGCGTATTGTATCACAGCCGTCCACAATACGAGCACAAAGAGTCTCTACATTTGGTACCGGGGTTGCGTAAACAAGAGCTTTCAAATGCCCCCATAAATGAAAGTCAAGAGAGTTGAGGTCAGGAGAGCGTGGAGGCCATGGAACTTGTCCGCCTCTACCAATCCATCGGTCACCGAATCTGTTGTTGAGAAGCGTACGAACACTTCGACTGAAATGTGCAGGAGCTCCATCGTGCATGAACCACATGTTGTGTCGTAGTTGTAAAGGCACATGTTCTAGCAGCACAGGTAGAGTATCCCGTAGGAAATCTTGATAACGTGCTCCATTGAGCGTAGGTGGAAGAACATGGGGCCCAATCAAGACATCACCAACAATGCCTGCCCAAACGTTCTCAGAAAATCTGTGTTGATGACGTGATTGCACAATTGCGTGCGGATCTTGTCAGCCCACACATGTTGATTGTGAAAATTTACAATTTGATCACGTTGGAATGACGAAACTAAAATGAGCTATAACACGGAAATTTAGCGTTTCCGGACACATGTCCACATAACATCTTTTCTTTATTTGTGTGTGAGGAATGTTTCCTGAAAGTTTGGCCGTACCTTTTTGTAACACCTTGTATAGTTAAAATATGGCCACTTGGCCATTGACCTTCTTGTGCGAACGCACACGCTATGCCCCAACGGGAGTTGGTAGATTAAGCTGCCACGAGTAATGAATGTGATGGGTAAACATCTCTAAGGAGCAGTACGAACGTAGCGGTGTGGACATGTTGGAAATGTGGGCCTCACGGGGAGCGTGCGAGGGATAAGTCCCTGAAGGCGCACTATCCTCTGTGCCCTCGGTGGCTCAAGTGGATAGAGCGTCTACCATGTAAGCAGGAGATCCCGGGTTCGAGTCCCGGTCGGGGCACACATTTTCAACTGTCCCCAATGAAGTATATCAACGCCTGATTACAGCTAGGATTTCGATTTCACTATCATTTTATTCTAGTGAAGCTGCACGGTGATAAATGGTATCTGTTCTTTCGGGAACAGATACTACCTTCATATAGGCCAATAGTAGTCCCCCATCATGTTGGTGTTCCAGCTGCCTTGGTAGCGTTTTTCCATCACTTTAATGTCCTGGTGAAAACTATCTCCTCGCTCCTCATTAACGTCTCGCATATTGTCAGGGAAGTAATCAAGGTGACTGTTCCAAAAGTGTACTTTCAGGCTCCTTAAACATCCTAAAGTTTTAAACTTCTTTAACATTGTAGCTATAATAAAAACATATTCTAGGCCTTTTTCATGTCCTAAGGACTTTGTAACGACTTGTTTGTACGACAGCCATGCTTCTTTCTCATTTAAGGTCATTGTGGATTCAAAGTTAACATCAAACATCAATTTTCGAATGTCAGGTCTGACAAAGACGCCTTCTTTTAGTTTAGCTTCTGAAACGTGTGGAAACTTTTGGCAGAGATACTTAAAACATGGTCCATCTTTGGGTAAAGACTTTACAAACTGTTTCATTACACCTAACTTTATATGTAGAGCTGGTAGGAGTAGGTTTTTTGGATCATTTGAAACGTCCCCTTAGAAAAATTAATTAATTACTGGGCTGATAAACCCCTTACGTTATCTGATTTTCAAACAGCTGTGCAGAACTGAACGTACTCAGACATTTCGCTCTTTACCTATTCTGATCAACACTAAACTGACACACAATATTTTTAGCGCAACGCAATCTGACTTTTAATAATCCCTACAAAAGAATGGCCCTGACTAACAATAACCTATACCCTTCACAAACCACTTACCTCACAAAAATCTTCGTTACTCAAATTACTGCAATACAGCGAGCGCCAATACTGCCAGCTAAATAAAAGATTAAAACTACTGAAGTCACTAACTACCGATAGGCATAGCAAATGAAAGATTTTGATAAAGAACAATCAATGTATTTACCTTAATAGTGTTCAAAAGTCATAATATATATATATATATAGCAGTTCATGACATCCAGTCTTATAAATTTACTGTCTCTGATGGACACACGTCCAGATCATCCGCTCTCAAAACTCCGCCATTTCTCTCCCCACATCCACCGCTGCTGGCGGCTCACCTCCAACTTGCGCAACGCTACCCCGCTGTTAACATCCAGCTGCCCAACACTACAATAGCAAAAAACAATGCAAACCAGCCACAGACTCCACACAGCACAGCCAGTGATTTTCATATAGAGCGCTACATGGCGTTACCAACATAAAAACCTAAACAACCTACTTACACATTCACACACGAAACATGGAGATTTGCTAAAGCCACCTTGCTGACCAAGGAGCATGCGTGTTACTTTTAGATCCCCACATATCATCCAACTATGACCAGAATGGCCTATTTTATTTAGCACTACTTCTAGGTTTTCATAGCTTTGTTTCACATGTACTCGATGTCCAACAGGTATACATGGATACATGTTACCATTGTGTAATTTTTTTTCTTAAGTTCCTATGGGACCAAACTGCTGAGGTTATCGGTCCCTAAGCTTACACACTACTTAATCTAACTTCAACTAACTTACGCTAACGACAACACACACACATGCCCGAGGGAGGACTCGAACCTCCGACTGGGGGAGCCGCGCGGACCGTGACAAGACGCCTAAGAACGCGCGGCTACACCGCGCGGCCATGGTTGTATGAATCGTGCAACTTTTTATAAATGAGTAGAGCAGTTCAAAAATGGTGGCGACTCAGTGACTGACGAAAACCGTTCTGGCCGACCAGTCGCAGTTTCAACTCGCTCGGTCGCAGGTTCGAATCCTGCCTCTGGCATGGATGTGTGTGATGTCCTTAGTGTGGTGTCACCGCCAGACACCACACTTGCTAGGCGGTAGCATTTAAATCGGCCACGGTCCGTTAGTATACGACGGACCCGCGTGTCGCCACTGTCAGACCGAGCGCCGCCACACGGCAGGTCTCGAGAGACTGACTAGCACTTGCCCAGTTGTACAGCCGACTTTGCTAGCGATGGTTCACTGACAAATTACGCTCTCATTTGCCGAGACGATAGTTAGCATAGCCTTCAGCTACGTCATTTGCTACGACCTAGCAAGGCGCCATTATCATTTGCTATTTACAGGGTGTTTCAAAAATGACCGGTATATTTGAAACGGCAATAAAAACCAAACGAGCAGCGATAGAAATACACCGTTTGTTGCAATATGCTTGGGACAACAGTACATTTTCAGGCGGACAAACTTTCGAAATTACAGTAGTTACAATTTTCAACAACAGATGGCCCTGCAAGTGATGTAAAAGATATAGAAGACAACGCAGTCTGTGGGTGCGCCATTCTGTACGTCGTCTTTCTGCTGTAAGCGTGTGCTGTTCACAACGTGCAAGTGTGCTGTAGACAACATGGTTTATTCCTTAGAACAGAGGTTTTCTGGTGTTGGAATTCCACCGCCTAGAACACAGTGTTGTTGCAACAAGACGAAGTTTTCAACGGAGGTTTAATGTAACCAAAGGACCGAAAAGCGATACAATAAAGGATCTGTTTGAAAAATTTCAACGGACTGGGAACGTGACGGATGAACGTGCTGGAAAGGTAGGGCGACCGCGTACGGCAACCACAGAGGGCAACGCGCAGCTAGTGCAGCAGGTGATCCAACAGCGACCTCGGGTTTCCGTTCGCCGTGTTGCAGCTGCGGTCCAAATGACGCCAAGGTCCACGTATCGTCTCATGCGCCAGAGTTTACACCTCTATCCATACAAAATTTAAACGCGGCCACCCCTCAGCGCTGCTACCATTGCTGCACGAGAGACATTCGCTAACGATATAGTGCACAGGATTGATGACGGCGATATGCATGTGGGCAGCATTTGGTTTACTGACGAAGCTTATTTTTACCTGGACGGCTTCGTCAATAAACAGAACTGGCGCATATGGGGAACCGAAAAGCCCCATGTTGCAGTCCCATCGTCCCTGCATCCTCAAAAAGTACTGGTCTGGGCCGCCATTTCTTCCAAAGGAATCATTGGCCCATTTTTCAGATCCGAAACGATTACTGCATCACGCTATCTGGACATTCTTCGTGAATTTGTGGCAGTACAAACTGCCTTAGACGACACTGCGAACACCTCGTGGTTTATGCAAGATGGTGCCCGGCCACATCGCACGGCCGACGTCTTTAATTTCCTGAATGAATATTTCGATGATCGTGTGATTGCTTTGGGCTATCCGAAACATACAGCAGGCGGCGTGGATTGGCCTCCCTATTCGCCAGACATGAACCCCTGTGACTTTTTTCTGTGGGGACACTTGAAAGACCAGGTGTGCCGCCAGAATCCAGAAACAATTGAACAGCTGAAGCAGTACATCTCATCTGCATGTGAAGCCATTCCGCCAGACACGTTGTCAAAGGTTTCGGGTAATTTCATTCAGAGACTACGCCATATTATTGCTACGCATAGTGGATATGTGGAAAATATCGTACTATAGAGTTTCCCAGACCGCAGCGCCATCTGTTGTTGAAAATTGTAACTACTGTAATTTCGAAAGTTTGTCTGCCTGAAAATGTACTGTTGTCCCAAGCATATTGCAACAAACGGTGTATTTCTATCGCTGCTCATTTAGTTTTTATTGCCGTTTCTCTCGTGCAGCAATGGTAGCGGCGCTGAGGGGTGGCCGCGTTTGAATTTTGTATGGATAGAGGTGTAAGCTCTGGCGCATGAGACGATACGTGGACGTTGGCGTCATTTGGACCGCAGCTGCAACACGGCGAACGGAAACCTGAGGCCGCTGTTGGATCACCTGCTGCACTAGCTGCGCGTTGCCCTCTGTGGTTGCCGTACGCGGTCGCCCTACCTTTCCAGCACGTTCATCCGTCACGTTCCCAGTCCGTTGAAATTTTTCAAACAGATCCTTTATTGTATCGCTTTTCGGTCCTTTGGTTACATCAAACCTCCGTTGAAAACTTCGTCTTGTTGCAACAACACTGTGTTCTAGGCGGTGGAATTCCAACACCAGAAAAATCCTCTGTTCTAAGGAATAAACCATGTTGTCTACAGCACACTTGCACATTGTGAACAGCACACGCTTACAGGAGAAAGACGACGTACAGAATGGCGCACCCACAGACTGCGTTGTCTTCTATATCTTTCACATCATTTGCAGCGCCATCTGTTGTTGAAAATTGTAACTACTGTAATTTCGAAAGTTTGTCCGCCTGAAAATGTACTGTTGTCCCAAGCATATTGCAACAAACGGTGTATTTCTATCGCTGCTCGTTTAGTTTTTATTGCCGTTTCAAATATACCGGTCATTTTTGAAACACCCTGTATCTTGTGATGCATGTACTGTCAAACCGATGTTCACCAATTATGAATTAAAGTTAAGTAGTCCAGTAGTTATTTACGTTCTTTGCTACTATAAATTCCCTTAACTGTTCCAGACCTCACGCCAGCCTGCGTGAGCTTAAACGCATGCCTTTTGGCTTCCTCTCATAGTGGCTTGGCTGTCTTGCCAAGTCACAACACTTAGGTTAGTTAGGTTTAAGTAGTTCTAAGTCTAGGGGACTGATGACCACAGATGTTAAGTCCCATAGTGCTCAGAGCCATTTGAACCATTTTTCAACTGGCTCACTTGAAAGTAGAACTGATGACATTATTCGTGCCGACCACCATGTGACTGTGGAAATGATAGTCGATAAGGTTCAAGTTAGTACTGGTACAGTTCATAAGATTATCTGTAACAAGCCGAAGTACCGCAAAACATGGGCAAGATGGGTCCTAAAGGAATTGACGCGGCTGCACAAGGAAACAAGGTTGTAAGTGTGCACAGAGCTAAAGGAACGTTATGAAAGAGAATGTGAGCACTTCCTCGACAAAATTTTAACTTGTGATGAAGCTTGGGTTCACTATTATCAGCCAGAATCAAAAAGACAAAGCATGGAGTGGAAGCACACCAACTCACCTGCCAAGAAAAAATTCAAATCCCAAGCATGAGCAGGAAAATTCATGTTGACGGTGTTTTGGGATGCTGAAGGCCCAGTTTTTTGTGATTATCTCTAAGAGCTGCGTACAATGAACAGCCAATACTGCTTGGATTTGCTTTTAAACAAGGTGAAGCCAGCCATGAGAAAGAGTCGTCGTGGATCTCAGAGGAGAGGTGTGATTCTTCAGCAAGATAACGCACGTCCTCATATAGCTCAACTACCCGTGAAACCATCACCAAAATGGGCTGGGAAGTACTGCCTCATCCCCCTTACAGTCCTGATTTAGCACCTAGTGATTACCATTTGTTTGGTGCACTGAAGGAGGCATTACGTGGGAAGAGGTTACAGGACAATGAGGACGTGAAGATGTTTGTGGGAAATTGGTTCAAACATCAAGATAAAGAGTTCTTTGCAGCCGGAATAAAAACGGTTGTGGCCCATTGGAACAAGTGCATGAATGTTCAAGAGGATTATGTCGAAAAGTAGGATAAGTACTGTTTTGTAAAAATTAACGTTTTTTCCTATAAACCAATTTGTTTCTTTTGTTACTGAATGACCGTCGTACTTTACATGCGTGAAACCTGAATAACACAAAAGTAATTTTACACCTTACACGGGATTGTACAAGCAAAAAAGAAAGGAAATACATGTGCTTCAGTACTACAATATGGGGCATTCAAATGCAACCCGGTCACTAGTGTAAAGTAACGGTAACGATTTAATTAACTCGAAAATGTAGTTCTACACAGTACGCATACTCAAAAATAGTCGCCAGAACTGTTGGCACATTTATCCCATTGCGACACTAGCCGATCGATTCGATCCTGGAAGAAGCTGGTAGGCGGCTGTCGGATCCGGGCCTGGATTCAGTCACACATTTCGTCGTCCGTTGCAAATCGATTTCGAATAGCCTGAGGTCCCGTGAAAGTCACATGGTGAAAGGTCGCGACTGTACAGTGCAGGTTTCAGCGCTCCCCACCGAAATTGCTGGAATGTCGTCTTCCAGTAACTCGCGCCCCTCAAGGAATCGTTTGCGTCATTCCACCGCACCTGAACGACTCAGACTGTACTCACCGTACACAGCCTTCATCCGTCGATACATTTCACGGCCTCCAAATCCGTCCGCCGCCAAAAATCGAATCACTCCTCTTTGTTCCTTCTTACACGCCTGCATGTTCTGCAGTAGACGATAACTGGTGTGACCACTTTCTCTTCAGCGTGAAACCTCACTGGAGCTATGCAACATCAGATGGTGCGCATGCATCAGTCTGTCTACCAACAGATGGCGCCGCCATACCCGCAGTTATGTGGTGCCACCTTACGTGTAAGGCACAGGTTGACACACTGACCAGGTTTCATTTGAATGAACCTCGTAGTATAGTGACTCAAAGAAATGCTTGTGTTGATTATACAGGGTTATTACAAATGATTGAAGCGATTTCATAAATTCCCTGTAGCTCCATTCATTGACATATGGTCACAACACACTACAGATACGTAGAAAAACTCATAAAGTTTTGTTCGGCTGAAGCCGCACTTCAGGTTTCTGCCGCCAGAGCGCTCGAGAGCGCAGTGAGACAAAATGGCGACAGGAGCCGAGAAAGCGTATGTCGTGCTTGAAATGCACTCACATCAGTCAGTCATAACAGTGCAACGACACTTCAGGACGAAGTTCAACAAAGATCCACCAACTGATAACTCCATTCGGCGTCAGTATGCGCAGTTTAAAGCTTCTGGATGCCTCTGTAAGGGGAAATCAACGGGTCGGCCTGCAGTGAGCGAAGAAACGGTTGACCGCGTGCGGGCAAGTTTCACGCGTAGCCCGCAGAAGTCGACGAATAAAGCAAGCAGGGAGCTAAACGTACCACAGCCGACGGTTTGGAAAATCTTACGGAAAAGGCTAAAGCAGAAGCATTTCTTAAACAGGTGATTGGAAAACCGATGGATCGGTCGTGGTGGAGATCATGATCAACAATTCATGTCATGGCCTCCACGCTCTCCCGACTTAACCCCATGCGATTTCTTTCTGTGGGGTTATGTGAAAGATTCAGTGTTTAAACCTCCTCTACCAAGAAACGTGCCAGAACTGCGAGCTCGCATCAACGATGCTTTCGAACTCATTGATGGGGACATGCTGCGCCGAGTGTGGGAGGAACTTGATTATCGGCTTGATGTCTGCCGAATCACTAAAGGGGCACATATCGAACATTTGTGAATTCCTAAAAAAACTTTTGAGTTTTTGTATGTGTGTGCAAAGCATGTGTGAAAATATCTCATATAATAAAGTTATTGTACAGCTGTGAAATCGCTTCAATCATTTGTAATAACCCTGTATGCCGGCCGAAGTGGCCGTGCGGTTAAAGGCGCTGCAGTCTGGAACCGCAAGACCGCTACGGTCGCAGGTTCGAATCCTGCCTCGGGCATGGATGTTTGTGATGTCCTTAGGTTAGTTAGGTTTAACTAGTTCTAAGTTCTAGGGGACTAATGACCTCAGCAGTTGAGTCCCATAGTGCTCAGAGCCATTTTGAACCCTGTATAAGTACTCTGTAGCCCGAGGCTATCCAGAAGACCTGACCCTACCTTTTTATTGGCAGCAGAACCCGAGGTACGAGCACCATAGAGTCTCGCGTTTTGGAACGTATACGAGGTGCGACAATAAAGTAATGAGACTGATTTTCTTTGCAAGATGTGGCAACCCTGCAGGCTTGCGTAGGCACAATATCTTTGAGCTCGGTCTATAAGCTGCTTCTAGTCCAAGCGGCACATCGATGCAAATCCTCAGTCGTGAGTTGTTCTGTAATAAGTTAACACGTGTTTGTCTCGTCATGGAAATGGAACTGCATAATATTGTGCAACAGTATGCCAATTCTTTTTGTGTTAAATTGGGTGAAAAAGTGACGTCAACTCATGGTAAGCTACAGAAGGCTTTTGGAGAGGAGGTTATGTCAAGAGCTCAAGTTTTTCCTTGGCATAAAATGTTTAGTGAAGGCAGAGCGAATGTTGAAGATTAAGACTGCAGTGGACGTCCATCAACCTCACGGACGGATGTCAACTTGGCGAGGGTGCGTGAACTCGTACAATCTGATCGATGATTATCTGTGAAAATGATTGCAAAAGAACTGAACATCAATCTAGAGACGGTTTGTGTAATAATAACTGAAGATCTCCGTATGAGAAAGATTTGCGCAAAAACGGTCCCCAAAAATCTCACACCACAACAGCGAGAAACACGGAAAAATGTTGTAGCCGATCTGTTAGAGCAAACGGAAATCAGTCCAGAATTGTTGAGCCGTGTTATCACTGGTGATGAAAGTTGCTTTTTTTTTCAGTACGATGCAGAGACCAAACGCCAAAGTTCGCAGTGGTGCTAGGACGGATCACCCAGACCAAAAACAAAAAAAAATGGCTCTGAGCACTATGGGACTTAACATCTGTGTTCATCAGTCCCCTAGAACTTTGAACTACTTAAACCTAACTAACCTAAGGACATCACACACATCCATGCCCAAGACAGGATTCGAACCTGCGAGACCAAAAACAGCATGCATGTCAAAGTCAAAAGTGAAATGCATGCTTGTGTACTTCTTTGATTCCAAGGGAATTGTTTGAAACGAGTGGGTGGCTCCTGGACAAGCAGTTAGGCAATATTACTGCATAGGTATTTTAGAAAGACTCCATAAAAAAGTTCTTTGTGTCCGTGCCAAAGTTGCTGATAATTGTATTCTGCATCAGGATAATGCGCCATCCTACACTGCTCTGTCAGTACAGCAATTTTTAACCTCAAAACAAATTTCAGTACTACCACAGCCACCTTATTCACCAGATATCGCTCCGTGCGACTTTTTTCTATTTCCAAAATGGTGGTCAAGGGACACCATTTTCGAGCAACACAAGATGTCCAAAAAGCTGTGACGAGGGTCTTGGAGGATATTACAGAAGATGAGTTCCAGAAATGCTTCCATCAATGGCAGAAGCGCTGGAAAAAATGTGCACGATCAGAAGGGAACTACTTCGAAGGGGACATCACTAAACCTGACTAAAACAGTAAGCAACATTTTTTTGCACATCAGTCTCATTACTTTATTGTCTACGTCTACATCTATATTTATACTCCGCAAGCCACCCAACGGTGTGTGGCGGAGGGCACTTTACGTGCCACTGTCATTGCCTCCCTTTCCTGTTCCAGTCGCGTATGGTTGGTTGGTTGGTTTGGGGAAGGAGACCAGACAGCGTGGTCATCGGTCTCATCGGATTAGGGAAGGATGGGGAAGGAAGTCGGCCGTGGCCTTTCAGAGGAACCATCCCGGCATTTGCCTGGAGCGATTTAGGGAAATCACGGAAAACCTAAATCAGGATGGCCGGACGCGGGATTGAACCGTCGTCCTCCCGAATGCGAGTCCAGTGTCTAACCACTGCGCCACCCCGCTCGGTCCCAGTCGCGTATGGCTCGCGGGAGGAACGACTGCCGAAAAGCATCCGTGCGCGCTCGAATCTCTCTAATTTTACATTTGTGATCTCCTCGGCAGGTATAAGTAGGGGGAAACAATATACTCGATACCTCATCCAGAAACGCACCCTCTCGAAACCTGGACAGCAAGCTACACCGCGATGCAGAGCGCCTCTCTTGCAGAGTCTGCCACTTGAGTTTGCTAAACATCTCCGTAACGCTATCACGCTTACCAAATAACCCTGTGACGAAACGCGCCGCTCTTCTTTGGATCTTCTCTATCTCCTCTGTCAACCCGACCCGGCACGGATCGCACATCGATGAGCAATACTCAAGTATAGGTCGAACGAGTGTTTTGTCAGCCACCTCCTTTGTTGATGGACTACATTTTCTAAGGACTCTCCCAATGAATCTCAACCTGGCACCCGCCTTACCAACAAGTAATTTAATATGATCACTCTACTTCAGATCGTTACGTGTGCATACTCCCAGATAGTTTACAGAAGTAACTGCTACCAGTGTTTGTCCCGCTATCATATAATCATACAATAAAGGATCCTTCTTTCTACGTATTCGCAATACATTACATTTGTCTATGTTAAGGGTCAGTTGCCATTCCCTGGTCCAAGTGCCTATCCGCTGCAGATCTTCCTGCATTTCGCTGCAATTTTCTAATGCTGCAACTTCTCTGTATACTACAGCAACGTTCGCGAAAAGCAGCATGGAACTTCCGACACTATCTACTAGGTCATTTACATATATTGTCGCACCTCGTAACGTACACATCCTGTCGCACCCTGGTACGATTCTCTTGAAATGCATACAGGACCTGTATTTATGCATTCCACGACAAGTGGAAGCTGTTTTCAGTGCAAACGATTTCCATATACAATATTAGCCATAATAATGTTTTCGTGTGTTTTTGTCCGAGCCCTGCAGATTTAGATGGGGGCTTCCTGTTCAGGTCTAGACCGCCCACAATGCAAACACTCCTGTTGCGCGCATTCCTCTCGGATGGTCCAGACCGCAGTTCTGGTCGTCCACTGGAGCAGAGCCTTTAAATTACACTGGCCCGGCCCTCTTCCGCGGACCAGACAGCCAGGTTGACTTCATTACGGCGGCAGCAAAGCCGAAGCACGAGCGGGAGGCAGGGGCGGAGGGGGGAGGTTTTAGGGGCGGCAGCGCGTTTCTGGTGTACACTGGCGCAGGCCGGCGAGATGAGGAAATTTAATATCGCCGCGCGCAGAGAGCTTCCGCCCTGCGACCCAGGCAGAGGTGGTGACAGGGTGGCGGGGGGAGGGGGGGGGGCGGCAAAATAGAGAGCGCCTCTGTCTGTAGGGTAGGTCTCTCTAATGCCGGATGTGCGACCCGCACTTCAAACTGCTAACGAACCGCGGCGAGCGGAAATAACTACAGGTGCTCCAAAGGGTCAGTACTGGGACTGCTTGTAGTCTCTCTCCTCCTCCGTTCGTAGATACAACATGACAACACTATCATTTTTTTTCTACACCTCCCACACTAGTCACGAAATCATTGCCATTTACACTTGATACAAGATGTCTGAAAGAAAGTTTCGGATAGCCTTTCTCTTCTCTTTCCGTGTAATTTTAAAAGACGAGCTACTCTTAACGCAGAGTGTGGGTGAATGAGTAACAGGATTACAAAGGACAAACAAATTGGCATATTGTTTATGTTCTGCACGGGTATGCTGCCGGATATTCACTACACGATATTTCGGCGATCCATCTGGCCGCCATCTTCAGGTGTGATCGCTGTGTACGCAATCACGCCGGAACTGAATGAATATACGCTGGCTCCAGGCCACTACGCCTGAGCGACAAGCGGAAGAGCTGCCCCCTTTTGTATCCCGCCTGGATAGGCGGTGCTTGGGTCTGCTCCTGTCCTTCTGTAATATAGGCCGAGTAAAGGAAGCGAGTAATAACAGGAGAGGTGAAGCACTTCAGTACTGCACGTAACTTTAACACTTTTAATAGAGTCAAAAACACAACTAAATATCAAATGCATACATAATTTTGTCGAGGATGTGAAATAAGGATGACTGTTCTGTATAATCTTAAAACTAACAACTACTCGTTGCTGTCCAGACATTAACTGAACGTACGAGGTGCATTCAAGTTCTAAGGCCTCCGATTTTTTTATTTATTTTTTTTTCTCCGGACTGGAAAGAGATAGAAACATGCGCATTGTTTTAAAATGAGGCCACGTTCATTGTCAATACGTCCCAGAGATGGCAGCACCGTATGCCAGATGGAATTTTTACCGCCAGCGGCGAGAATGAGAACTGTTTTTTAAATACTTAAAATGGTGACTTTTTCCTTACTTGAACAGCGTGCAATCATTCGTTTGCTGAATTTGCGTGGTGTGAAACCAATTGAAATTCATCGACAGTTGAAGGAGACATGTGGTGATGGAGTTATGGATGTGTCGAAAGTACGTTCGTGGGTGCGACAGTCTAATGAAGGCAGAACATCGTGTGACAACAAACCGAAACAACCTCGGGCTCGCACAAGCCGATCTGACGACATGATCGAGAAAGTGGAGAGAATTGTTTTGGGGGATCGCCGAATGACTGTTGAACAGATCGCCTCCAGAGTTGGCATTTCTGTGAGTTCTGTGCACACAATCCTACATGACGATCTGAAAATGCGAAAAGTGTCATCCAGGTGGGTGCCACGAATGCTGACGGACGACCACAGGGCTGCCCGTGTGGCATGTTGCCGAGCAATGTTGACGCGCAACGACAGCACGAATGGGACTTTCTTTTCGTCGGTTGTCACAATGGATGAGACGTGGACGCCATTTTTTTCAATCCAGAAACAAAGCGCCAGTCAGCTCAATGGAAGCACACAGATTCACCGCCACCAAAAATATTTCGGGTCACCGCCAGTGCTGAAAAAAATGATGGTGTCCATGTTCTGGGACAGCGAGCGCGTAATCCTTACCCATTGACACTGGACTCGCATTCGGGAGGACGACGGTTCAATCCCGTCTCCGGCCATCCTGATTTAGGTTTTCCGTGATTTCCCTAAATCACTTCAGGCAAATGCCGGGATGGTTCCTTTGAAAGGGCACGGCCGATTTCCTTCCCAATCCTTCCCTAACCCGACCTTGCGCTCCGTCTCTAATGACCTCGCTGTCGACGGGACGTTAAACACTAACCACCACCACCATCCTTACCCATTGCGAAGGGCACTACGGTAACAGGTTCATCCTACGAAAATGTTTTGAAGAACAAATTCCTTCCTGCACTGCAACAAAAACGTCCGGGAAGGGCTGCGCGTGTGCTGTTTCACCGAGACAATGCACCCGCACATCGAGCTAACGTTACGCAACAGTTTCTTCGTGATAGCAACTTTGAAGTGATTCCTCATGCTCCCTACTCACCTGACCTGGCTCCTAGTGACTCTTGCCTTTTTCCAACAATGAAAGACACTCTCCGTGGCCGCACATTCACCAGCCGTGCTGCTATTGCCTCAGCGATTTTCCAGTGGTCAAAAGAGACTCCTAAAGAAGCCTTCGCCGCTGCCATGGAATCATGGCGTCAGCGTTGTGAAAAATGTGTACGTCTGCAGGGCGATTACGTCGAGAAGTAACGCCAGTTTCATCGATTTCGGGTGAGTAGTTAATTAGAAAAAAATCGGAGGCCTTAGAACTTGAATGCACCTCGTAACTAACACAAAGTCTCGATAGCAAGCTAGCCCAGTCGGTAGTAGAAGCGATATTTCCAGGTCGTCTGCTCTTGATGAGATGGGCCGAAAATCAAGACGGCACTCCCTGAGCTCCACAGTGTCGGCCAGAGGGCGCTGTTTTCGACGAAGTCTTCTCTCGTAGTGCCAACTTACGAGAGCGTCGCGACATCGTAACTATCGACGCTACACCCCCTACGAAACGAAGAATTGCAGCGCCACCGGTGCTGCGGCGGAAGCTGGCAAAAGTGATAAATCGCAAATTAAGATGTACCGGGGCGAAAACCAGATCGTTGTTGTTTTGTATCATAAAAAATAGGCTTATACATCAAGCTTACAGCAAAACCTTTGTCTCTATTAATAATGTCATCAGATAATTGTATTTCGATGGATTCCTTGAGCACATGGTGCGAAGTCGGAGCAATAATTTGCGTCTCTTTAAATGACATGATATGCCCTTCATTGAAACAACGTTCGGCTACGTCAGATTTTTCAGACCGAACATTGTTTCAAGGCAGGGCGTATGAAGATGGCGGCCAGATGGATCGCCGAAATACCGTGTAGTGAAAACGATCATATACAGCAGCATACCCGTGAAGAGAATAAACATACACTCCTGGAAATTGAAATAAGAACACCGTGAATTCATTGTCCCAGGAAGTGGAAACTTTATTGACACATTCCTGGGGTCAGATACATCACATGATCATACTGACAGAACCACAGGCACATAGACACAGGCAACAGAGCATGCACAATGTCGGCACTAGTACAGTGTATATCCACCTTTCGCAGCAATGCAGGCTGCTATTCTCCCATGGAGACGATCGTAGAGATGCTGGATGTAGTCCTGTGGAACGGCTTGCCATGCCATTTCCACCTGGCGCCTCAGTTGGACCAGCGTTCGTGCTGGACGTGCAGACCGCGTGAGACGACGCTTCATCCAGTCCCAAACATGCTCAATGGGGGACAGATCCGGAGATCTTGCTGGCCAGGGTAGTTGACTTACACCTTCTAGAGCACGTTGGGTGGCACGGGATACATGCGGACGTGCAGTGTCCTGTTGGAACAGCAAGTTCCCTTGCCGGTCTAGGAATGGTAGAACGATGGGTTCGATGACGGTTTGGATGTACCGTGCACTATTCAGTGTCCCCTCGACGATCACCAGTGGTGTACGGCCAGTGTAGGAGATCGCTCCCCACACCATGATGCCGGGTGTTGGCCCTGTGTGCCTCGGTCGTATGCAGTCCTGATTGTGGCGTTCACCTGCACGGCGCCAAACACCCATACGACCATCATTGGCACCAAGGCAGAAGCGACTCTCATCGCTGAAGACGACACGTCTCCATTCGTCCCTCCATTCACGCCTGTCGCGACACCACTGGAGGCGGGCTGCACGATGTTGGGGCGTGAGCGGAAGACGGCCTAACGGTGTGCGGGACCGTAGCCCAGCTTCATGGAGACGGTTGCGAATGGTCCTCGTCGATACCCCAGGAGCAACAGTGTCCCTAATTTGCTGGGAAGTGGCGGTGCGGTCCCCTACGGCACTGCGTAGGATCCTACGGTCTTGGCGTGCATCCGTGCGTCGCTGCGGTCCAGTCCCAGGTCGACGGGCACGTGCACCTTCCGCCGACCACTGGCGACAACACCGATGTACTGTGGAGACCTCACGCCCCACGTGTTGAGCAATTCGGCGGTACGTCCACCCGGCCTCCCGCATGCCCACTATACGCCCTCGCTCAAAGTCCGTCAACTGCACATACGGTTCACGTCCACGCTGTCGCGGCATGCTACCAGTGTTAAAGACTGCGATGGAGCTCCGTATGCCACGGCCAACTGGCTGACACTGACGGCGGCGGTGCACAAATGCTGCGCAGCTAGCGCCATTCGACGGCCAACACCGCGGTTCCTGGTGTGTCCGCTGTGCCGTGCGTGTGATCATTGCTTGTACAGCCCTCTCGCAGTGTCCGGAGCAAGTATGGTGGGTCTGACACACCGATGTCAATGTGTTCTTTTTTCCATTTCCAGGAGTGTATAAGACGCCGCAAAAATCTACGGAATCACATCAAATTGACACATTTATTGAAATGTACTTTGAAAACAAGGAAAAATACAGCGATAACCCGCAACATTATGACCACTGTCCATCGCAACGTCGTATGCCGCCTGGTTGCGTTGCGGGCGCGTGACTCGGTAACAAAGGAACACCATGTGATCAAAAGTATCCGGACACCTGGCTGAAAACGACTTACAAGTTCGCAGTACACTCCACCTGTAATGCTGCAAATTCAGTATGGTGTTGGCCCAGTCTTAGCTTTGATGACAGCTTCCACTCTCGCGGGCACATGTTCAATCAGGTGCTGGAGGGTTTCTTAGGGAATACCAGCCTATTGTTCCCGGACTGCTGCACTGAGGAGAGGTATTGGTGTCGGTCTGTGAGGCCTGGCACGAAGTCGCTGTTCGAAAACATCCCAAAGGTGTTGTATAGGATTCAGGTCAGGCCTCTGTGCAGGTCAGTGCATTATGGGGATGTTATTGTCGTGTAACCACTCTTCCACAGGCCATGCTTCATGAGCAGGTGCTCGATCGTGTTGGAAGATGCCATCACCATCCTCGAATTGCTCTTCAACAGTGGCAAGCAAGAGGGTGCTTAAAACATCGATCTAGGCCTGTGCTGTGATTGTGTCACGCAAAACAACAAGGGGTGCAAGCCCCCCTCCACGAAAAACACGACCGCACCATGACACCACTACCTCCGAATTTTACTGTTGGCACTACACACGCTGGCAGATGACGTTCACCGGGCATTCGCCATACCCACGCCCTGCCATCTGATCGCTACAATGTGTACCATGATTCGTCACTCCACACAACGTTTTTCCACTGTTCAATCATGCAATGTTTACGCTGCTTACGCCAAGCGAGGCGTCGTTTGGCATTTAACGGCGTGATGTGTGGCTTATTAGCAGCTGCTCGACCATGAAATACAAGTTTTCTCATTTCCGCGTAACTGTCATACTACTTGCAGTGGATTCCTGTGTGATGTTTTGGATACATGTCTGCGTGTTACACATTGCGAACCTCTTCAGCTGTCGGCGGTCTGTCAGTCAACAGACGAGGCCGGCCTGTCCACTTTTGCGCTGTACGTGGCCATTCTCGTTTCCACTTCACTATCACTTCGCAAACAGTGGACCTAGGGATTTTTAGGAGCATGGAAATCTCGCGTGCAGACGTACGACACAAGTAACACCCAATCACCTGACCAAGTTCGAAGTCTGTGAGTTCCGCAGAGCGCCCCATTTTGCTCTCACACGATTTCTAATGACTACTGAGGTCTCTGATATGGAGTACCTGGCAGTAGGTGGCAGCACAATGCACCTAATATGGAAAACGTATGTTTTTGGGGGTGTCCGGATACGTTTAATAACACATAGTGTATGCAAACGAAGCAGACACGGACGGCACATTAGCGTAGCAAATATATGGGTTGCAAGTGGGGAAGTCATTGAGATAAATAACGTTGACAAAGGACAAATTATTATCACGCAGAGACTGTCAACGAGTATCTCGAAAAAGGCAAAGCTGGTCGAATGTTCACGTGCTACTGTCGTGAGCGTCTGCGGAAAGAGGTAGAAGGACAGAGAAACTACCACCAGGCGCCAAATGGATGGACGTCCACGACTCGTCACAGAACGTGGGGTTCAGAGGCTTGTCTGCTCTGTTAAGTTGGATAGATGGTGATCTGAGCCGGCCAGTGTGGCCGAGCAGATCCAGGCGCTTCAGTCTGGAACCGCGCGACCGCTACAGTCGCAAGGTTTAAGCAGTTCTAAGTTCTAGGGGACTGATGACCTCAGATGTTAAGTCCTCAGAGCCATCTGAACCATTTTTATCACCTCTTTTTGTTGTTATATCTTCTCATTATGCTTTTTAACTTTATCTGTAGGCTGTAGAGCGGCGTATTACGCTGCTGCCAACCACCCCACCCCCCCTCTGGAGGGGGTGGGGAGGAGGGAGGGGGGAGGGGGGCGAATCGAAATACAATAAAGAAAAACAAAGAGGTTGAAATAATTCTGTAATCGGTAGCCAACATTAACATACACACACTATATTATTCAGTGGCTGACGTGATTCGTGACTATTACTGCAGAGCTAAATGCCGGTTGCCTATCTAACGGCTTCCAGGGGCAGCAAAAGTTTGATTTCCAATAATTCGTCTAATTATCGACCGACTTATTTTAAAATTTTAAAACGCTTTCCCGATCTACTCATAACAGGCATAGTCTTGCGTTAAATGTTCAGCACAGTAGGAGAACTACGAGGTGCATTCAAGTTCTAAGGCCTCCGATTTTTTTTCTCCGGATTGGAAAGAGATAGAAACATGCGTATTGTTTTAAAATGAGGCTGCGTTCATTGTCAATACGTCCCAGAGAGGGCAGCACCGTACGGCAGATGGAATTTTACCGCCAGCGGCGAGAATAAGAACTGTTTTAAATACTTAAAATGGCGACGTTTCCCTTACTTGAACAGCGTACAATCATTCGTTTTCTGAATTTACGTGGTGTGAAACCAATTGAAATTCATCGACAGTTGAAGGAGACATGTGGTGATGGAGTTATGGATGTGTCGAAAGTGCATTCGTGGGTGCGACAGTTTAATGAAGGCAGAACATCGTGTGACAACAAACCGAAGCAACCTCGGGCTCGCACGAGCCGGTCTGACGACACGATCGAGAAAGTGGAGAGAATTGTTTCGGGGGATCGCCGAATGACTGTTGAACAGATCGCCTCCAGAGTTGGCATTTCTGTGGGTTCTGTGCACACAATCCTGCATGACGACCTGAAAATGCGAAAAGTGCCATCCAAGTGGGTGCCACGAATGCTGACGGACGACCACACAGTTGCCCGTGTGGCATGTTGCCGAGCAATGTTGACGCGCAACGACAGCACGAATGGGACTTTCTTTTCGTCGGTTGTGACAATGAATGAGACGTGGACGCCATTTTTCAATCCAGAAACAAAGCGCCAGTCAGCTCAATGGGAGCACACAGATTCACCGCCACCAAAAAAATTTCGGGTAACCGCCAGTGCTGAAAAAATGATGGTGTCCATGTTCTGGGACAGCGAGGGCGTAATCCTTACCCATTGCGTTCCAAAGGGCACTACGGTAACAGGTGTATCCTACGAAAATGTTTTGAAGAACAAATTCCTTCCTGCACTGCAACAAAAACGTCCGGGAAGGGCAGCGCGTGTGCTGTTTCACCAAGACAACGCACCCGCACATCGAGCTAACGTTACGCAACAGTTTCTTCGTGATAACAACTTTCAAGTGATTCCTCATGCTCCCTACTCACCTGACCTGGCTCCTAGTGACTTTTGGCTTTTTCCAACAACGAAAGACACTCTCTGTGGCCGCACATTCACCGGCCGTGCTGCTATTGCCTCAGCGATTTTCCAGTGGTCAAAGAAGCCTTCGCCGCTGCCATGAAATCATGGCGTCAGCGTTGTGAAAAATGTGTACGTCTGCAGGGCGATTACGTCGAGAAGTAACGCCATTTTCATCGATTTCGGGTGAGTAGTTAATTAGAAAAAAAATCGGAGGCCTTAGAACTTGAATGCACCTCGTATTACAGCGAGAAAGTGTATCTCCCTCTAGAGGCTGCGTACGTCGCGGCGCTCAAATTACCCAGACTATTTTCATCCTGTGTTTGACGCTGAGTGCACTTAGCGACTTTCACAATTTACGAGTACATTCAAAACTTTTTGGAACTCCTTTTCACTGAAGCCAGTACAAAATGACAAAAAGAACAAAAGTTTAGAGCCGCTTACTGCGTTTCTGCAGTTCCTGCAGTCGAACTGCTCACGCACGATACATAGTTCAGCAAATGTGACGTCATAAACACTGAGCTGCGAGAGAATCTGCAGCATCCTCTACTTAACCTCTCTTTCTCACAGAAAGAGATAAAATAGGCTGCTGTAAAATTTTTCGATAAATTACCAGATAAAATAAAATGCCTGACAGACTGCAGTAACATGTTCAAAAATAAATTTAAATCCTATCTCCTTGATAACTCTTTCTATACCACACATGAATGCTTGAATAGCAATAAATACACTCCTGGAAATTGAAATAAGAACACCGTGAATTCATTGTCCCAGGAAGGGGGAACTTTATTGACACGTTCCTGGGGTCAGATACATCACATGATCACACTGACAGAACCACAGGCACATAGACACAGGCAACAGAGCATGCACAATGTCGGCACTAGTACAGTGTATATCCACCTTTCGCAGCAATGCAGGCTGCTATTCTCCCATGGAGACGATCGTAGAGATGCTGGATGTAGTCCTGTGGAACGGCTTGCCATGCCACTTCCATCTGGCGCCTCAGTTGGACCAGCGTTCGTGCTGGACGTGCAGACCGCGTGAGACGACGCTTCATCCAGTCCCAAACATGCTCAATGGGGGACAGATCCGGAGATCTTGCTGGCCAGGGTAGTTGACTTACACCTTCTAGAGCACGTTGGGTGGCACGGGATACATGCGGACGTGCATTGTCCTGTTGGAACAGCAAGTTCCCTTGCCGGTCTAGGAATGGTAGAACGATGGCTTCGATGACGGTTTGGATGTACCGTGCACTATTCAGTGTCCCCTCGACGATCACCAGTGGTGTACGGCCAGTGTAGGAGATCGCTCCCCACACCATGATGCCGGGTGTTGGCCCTGTGTGCCTCGGTCGTATGCAGTCCTGATTGTGGCGCTCACCTGCACGGCGCCAAACACGCATACGACCATCATTGGCACCAAGGCAGAAGCGACTCTCATCGCTGAAGACGACACGTCTCCATTCGTCCCTCCATTCACGCCTGTCGCGACACCACTGGAGGCGGGCTGCACGATGTTGGGGCGTGAGCGGAAGACGGCCTAACGGTGTGCGGGACGGTAGCCCAGCTTCATGGAGACGGTTGCGAATAGTCCTCGCCGATACCCCAGGAGCAACAGTGTCCCTAATTTGCTGGGAAGTGGCGGTGCGGTCCCCTACGGCACTGCGTAGGATCCTACGTTCTTGGCGTGCATCCGTGCGTCGCTGCGGTCCGGTCCCAGGTCGACGGGCACGTGCACCTTCCGCCGACCACTGGCGACAACATCGATGTACTGTGGAGACCTCACGCCCCACGTGTTGAGCAATTCGGCGGTACGTCCACCCGGCCTCCCGCATGCCCACTATACGCCCTCGCTCAAAGTCCGTCAACTGCACATACGGTTCACGTCCACGCTGTCGCGGCGTGCTACCAGTGTTAAAGACTGCGATGGAGCTCCGTATCCCACGGCAAACTGGCTGACACTGACGGCGGCGGTGCACAAATGCTGCACAGCTAGCGCCATTCGACGGCCAACACCGCGGCTCCTGGTGTGTCCGCTGTGCCGTGCGTGTGATCATTGCTTGTACAGCCTCTCGCAGTGTCCGGAGCAAGTATGGTGGGTCTGACATACCGGTGTCAATGTGTTCTTTTTTCCATTTCCAGGAGTGTATATCTGTACATATAATACTAACATCGAAAAAAGTTTTGCATCACTTCGGTTCCGAGAGTTCCGGAATCTGTACAGAAAATTGGAATAGAGATCAACATAAACATCATTACCGCCCTTTTTATTGCTCATGAAAACCACACATTCCATGTTGTACCACCATACAGCGAGACCTTCAGAGGTGGTGGTCCAGATTGCTGTACACACCAGTACTTCTAATACTCAGTAGCACGTCCTCTTGCATTGATGCATGCCTGTATTCGTCGAGGCATACTATCCACAAGTTCATCAGGGCACTGTTGGTCCCGATTGTCCCACTCCTCAACGGCGATTCGGCGAAGATCCCTCCGAGTGGTTGGTGGCTCACGTCGTCTATAAACAACCCTTTTCAGTCTATCCCAGGCATGTTCGATAGGGTTTATGTCTGGAGAACATGCTGGCCACTCTAGTCGAGCGATGTCGTTATCCTGAAGGAACTCATTCACAAGATAAGCACGATGGAACGCCAATTGTCATCCGTCAAGACGAATGCCTCGCCAGTATGCTGCCAATATGGTTGCACTATCGGACGGAGGATGGCATTCACGTATCGTACAGTCGTTACAGCGCCTTCCGTGACCACCAGTGGCGTACGTCGGCTCCACATAATGCTACACGAAAACAGCAGGGAACCTCCACCTTGCAGTACTCGCTGGACAGTGTGTCTAAGGCGTTGAGCCTGACCGGGTTGCCTCCAAACACGTCTCTCACGACTATCTGGTTGAAGGCATATGCGACACTCATCGGTGAAGAGAACGTGATGCCAGTTCTGAGCGGTCCATTCGGCATGTTGTTGGGCCCATCTGTCGCACGCTGCATGGCGTCGAGGTTACAAAGATGGACCTCGCCATGGACGTCGGGAGTGAAGTTGCGCATCATGCAGCCTATAGCGCACAGTTTGAGTCGTAACACGACATCCTCTGGCTGCACGAAAAGCATTATTCAACATGGTGGCGTTACTGTCAGGGTTTCTCCGAGCCATAATCCTGTACGTAGCGGTCCTCCACTGCAGTAGTAGCCCTCAGGCGGCCTGAGCGAGGCATGTCATCAACAGTTCCTGTCTCTCTGTATCTCCTCCATGTCTGAATAACATCGCTTTGGTTCATCCGGGATGCCTGGACACTTCCCTTGTAGAGAGCCCTTCCTGGCACAAACGGACGCGATCGAACCGCGGTATTGACCGTCTAGGAATGGTTGAACTACAAACAACACGAGCCGTGTACCTCCTTCCAGGTGGAATGACTGGAACTGATCGGCTGTCGGACCCCCTTCCTCTAATAGGCGCTGCTCATGCATCGTTGTTGACATATTTGGGCGGGTTTAGTGACATCTCTGAACAGTCAGTGGGACTGTGCCTCTGATACAATGTTCACAGTCAACGTCTTTCTTCAGGAGTTCTGGGCCGGCCGAAGTGGCCGTGCGGTTCCAGGCGCTGCAGTCTGGAACCGAGCGATCGCTACGGTCGCAGGTTCGAATCCTGCCTCGGGCATGGATGTGTGTGATGTCCTTAGGTTAGTTAGGTTTAAGTAGTTCTAAGTTCTAGGCGACTGATGACCTCAGAAGTTAAGGCGCATAGTGCTCAGAGCCATTTGAACCAGGAGTTCTGAGAACCGAGGTGATGCAGAACTTTTTCTGATGTGTGTATATGCGTTTTTTGCCATTCAAGGGAGTCGTGTAAGTAATTTGAAGCTTAATAAAAAAGAACCTTGATTCATGTGTGGATTTCTTATGCACTTGAGACGTTGCACATGATAATGGTTACGTGAGATTGATCAGTGGAACACGTTACTAATTAACTAACATCATGCGTGCCGTTATAATTTATTACTTCTTCACTACTTACTCTATTCGCTGCACATTTTTCAGACAGTACCTATACATACCATCGAACATAGCCGCAAAATTATATCACTCTACGACACATAGTTTACAAGATATGACGTGAGAAAAATTGAGATGAGTGGAAAACCAACTTTTGCTGAAGACAGACCCCTACCGTACTCATCTAGTATTTGGTAATGAGAGCGGTGAGCGACTTGCAACGGTCTTCAAACATAACTTGAAATGTTTTCTAAATTACTGAAGATATTTCATTCGCTAAGACAGGAGACGGGGTCTGCTTACACAATTTTGGATTACTTGTTCTGATGATTCTCGCCCAACCCCACACTGCCTTGCAGTACTATGCATTTTTTTACTGTCGAACACAGCATGCAGTAGCAGTACTACGGTTTATTTGTACGTTTTTCTATCGTTTGTGTTTTGTGCATTTTATCGCCTTTACCACTATTATTCTTTGGTCCAAAACTTTTTTTTCAGCATTTCGTCATAAGTGTTCACTGAATCAACATCTTTTGTACGAAACTGCTTTTTCGATCTAGAAAGTAAGTGAAGTTGGTGCAAATGGCTCTGACCACTATGGGACTTAACTTCTGAGTTCATCAGTCCCCTAGAACTTAGAACTACTTAAACCTAACTAACCTGACATCACACACATCCATGCCCGAGGCAGGATTCTAACCTGCGACCGTAGCGGTCGCGCGGTTCCAGACTGTAGCGCCTAGAACCGCTCGCCCACCGCAGCCGGCTAGCAAGTGAAGTCGTAAATATCTTTGACAACAGACCACAGATCACCCGTTTGGTGGCAAAAACACGCATTTTCTTGTAATTTCAAAGATGGAATTAAAGCACTCTGGTTTCACTGTTTTGATTCGTCACACGGTCGTCGACCGGAACAACATACAGAACTGCCTTCGGCTGTGTCGCGTGTTTCTTATTGGAAGAGTGCGAGCGACTAGAAGGCGGAGGTTATCTGGCCGTGTGTGACGTGTCGCAGTGTGGACGCAGATACCCGTAAATAAACGCCGCGATAGGCACTGACCCAGAAGGCGGTGCCGGCTTCTTCCTGGTCCCTGACGGCCCGAAGTTCTCCAACAGGTGGCCGGCGCGTTCCCGGACGAAGAGACTTCGAGTGCAGGGGGTGAGCGAGGGAGGCGGGACAGCCGACGCACCAACACACAGAGCGATTGTGATTAAAGTTAAACGTTCAAAACGCTGTAGAAATGACAGCACTGCTCAGAATGACTTCAAATTGCAACGGAACATTATCGGAGAACAGGGAAAACACATGGCAGGTGAAAAGAACTTGTGTGAAAATTGATCAATAGATGGAGCTGCATACAGGGTGGTCCATTGATCATGCCGGCCGGAGTGGCCGTGCGGTTCTCGGCGCTACAGTCTGGAGCCGAGCGACCGCTACGGTCGCAGGTTCGAATCCTGCCTGTAGAAATGACAGCACTGCTCAGAATTACTTCAAATTGCAACGGAACATTATCGGAGAACAGGAAAAACACATGGCAGGTGAAAAGAACTTGTGCGAAAATTGATCAATAGATGGCGCTGCATACAGGGTGGTCCATTGATCATGCCGGCCGGAGTGGCCGTGCGGTTCTAGGCGCTACAGTCTGGAGCCGAGCGACCGCTACGGTCGCAGGTTCGAATCCTGCCTGTAGAAATGACAGCACTGCTCAGAATGACTTCAAATTGCAACGGAACATTATCGGAAAAGAGGGAAAACACATGGCAGGTGAAAAGAACTTGTGTGAAAATTGATCAATAGATGTCCTTAGGTTATTTGGGTTTAAGTAGTTCTAAGTTCTAGGGGACTGATGACAAAAGAAAAATGGTTCAAATGGCTCTGAGCACTATGGCAATTTCTGAGGTCATCAGTCCCCTAGAACTTAGAACTACTTAAATCTAACTAACCTAAGGACATCACACACATCCATGCCCGGGGCAGGATTCGAACCTGCGACCGTAGCGGTCGCGCGGTTCCAGACTGAAGCGCCTAGAACTGCTCGGCCACACCGGCCGGCCGGGCTGATAACCACAGATGTTAAGTCCCATAGTTTTCAGAGCCATTTGAACCATTTTTTTGGCCCTGTCATTTACCGTCTAGCAAAGCCATCAGAAGATCAAAAAAATGGTTCAAATGGCTCTGAGCACTATGGGACTTAACATCTATGGTCATCAGTCCCCTAGAACTTAGAACTACTTAAACCTAACTAACCTAAGGACATCACACAACACCCAGTCATCACGAGGCAGAGAAAAATCCCTGACCCCGCCGGGAATCGAACCCGGGAACCCGGGCGTGGGAAGCGAGAACGCTACCGCACGACCACGAGCTGCGGACTCAGAAGATCAAAACCAATTGCAAAATGTCTCAGACAAGATTTCGGTACAGTGTGAAAAGTGGCCGTTCACTCTAAACAATAAAAGGCGTGAAGTCATCCACACGCGTACTGAAAGCAACACGCGAAATTCAGGTTACACGATAGATCATAGAACTCTAAAGGCTGGAAGTTCTGCTAGATACGTGGGAACGAAAATTACGAACTGAAAGCGAATCAACGACTGCATTTGATTGGCAAAACAGAAGATGAAACAGGCCTACTAAAGAGACTGCCTGTATTACTCTTGTCCGACCTATTCTGGAGTACTACTGTAAGGTGTGGGATCCGTAGCAGATAGGATTGACGGAGGACGTCGAAAAATTTCAAAGAGAGGGGGTCGTTTTGTATTATCGCGGAATAGGGGAAGGAGTTCTACGGATATGGCTTACGCGTTAGAATGGCAATCAGTAAAACACAGGAGTTTTTCGTTGGCTCTGGATCTCCTCGTAAAATTTCAATATACATCGTTTCCCTCCGAATTCAAGAATATGCTGTTGACGCCAAACTACATAGGGGGAAATGATCATTGTAATTAAGAAAGTAAAATCGGAGGTCGCACGGAAAGATCCAAGTGTTTGTTTCAAAAATGTTCAAATGTATGTGAAATCCTATGGGACTTAACTGCTAAGGTCATAAGTCCCGAAGCTTACACACTGATTATCCTAAATTATCCTAAGGACAAACACACACACCCATGCCCGAGGGAGGGGTCGAACCTCCGCCGGGACCGCTCGGCTAATCCCGCGCGACAAGTGTTTGTTTATCCCGCGCGCTGTTCGAGAGTGGAAGGGTAGAGAAACACCTTGAAGTTATAATTAAGTGTTTCCCTGTGAAATTTAACTTTCTTTTCATTATCTACGATAATGATCGAAGCAGACGAAATGAACTGAAACTTGTGCTGCGGCCAGGACTCGATCGCGGGTCTTCTTACTTGTCAGGCAGAAATGCTAACCATTACACCTGCGCGAACTACCTAAGCTGAGTGCCCTCCCCAACACAAATTTCATTTTTCCCTTACATACTGTCACTACTGCCAGGGCTCTCCGATATTACATTGGACGTAATGGGACGTCTTTGTACCATTGGTGATCTTATAATTAAACGTTTCCCTGCTTCGATCATTATCGTAGATAATAAAAAGAGACTTAAATGTCTCAGGGAAACATTTGTTTATAAGATCTGTAAGTTCACCAATGGTACAGGACGTCCCATTACGTCCAATGCTGGGGTGCTTGCCAATATCGGGGAGCCCTGGCAGTAGTGACAATATGTAAGGGAAAAATGAACTGAAGTTTGTGTTGGGGAGGGCACTCAGCTTAAGTAGTTCGTGCAGCAATGTTGACCACCGTACAGAGGTGGTGTAATGGTTAGCATTTCTGCCAAGCAAGCAAGAAGACACGGGTTCGAGTCCCGGCCGCAGCACAGATTTTAATTCATTTCGTCTGCTTCGATCATCACCTTGAAGTTAGTTCGATGAACCCTGTGCAGGCAGTTAACTGTGAATTGCAGAGTAATCCAGTGGGTGGTTGTGGATGGACCAGCAAGAACCTGAGTCTGGAAGTAAGTCAACGAATAATGAAAGCCCTTGTTTGAAGTGTAGTCGTATGCAGGTGTGAAACTTGGCCACTTGTCGAAGATGAGAAAAGACGGATTGAAGTCGTGGAGATGGATGATGAAGCTCGGCTGGAGGGACAGAACCGCCAGCAAAGAAGTGCTGAGAAGAGTACAGGAAATCAGGTCTCTGTGGAGGCACATCCAGACAAAGCGATGGGGCACATTTTAAGACACGACGTCATTGGAAGAATAACAGAAGGAGCTGTTGACGGAAAGAACAGCCGGGGACGACCAAGAATGTCATACATGCAGCGGATTGTGAAAGACGTGGGATGCACTACATGTGCGAAAATGAAGCGGAAGGCAGGCAGGAGAGAGGGATGGCGTACTGCTGGAAACCAACCTCGGGAATGAACACTAAAGGGAGGGCCAGGGATCGTTAAGGCAGCAGGCGAGACTTGAAGTACACCGCTACACAGTCGTCACTTCAAAAATGGTTCAAATGGCTCTAAGTACTATGGGACTTAACATCTGAGGTCATCAGTCCCCTAGACTTAGAACTACTTAAATCTAACTAACCTAAGGACATCAGACACATCCATGCCCAAGGCAGCATTCGAACCTGCGACCGTAGCAGGAGCGCGGTTCCGGACTGAAGCGCCTAGAACCGCTCGGCCACAAATGCCAGCTCGTTACTTCACTCGGGAACGGTGGTCCAACCGTGTCTACATCTACATCTACATTTATACTCCGCAAGCCGCCCAACGGTGTGTGGCGGAGGGCACTTTACGTGCCACTGTCATTACCTCCATTTCCTGTTCCAGTCGCGTACGGTTCGCGGGAAGAACGACTGCCGGAATGCCTCCGTGCGCGCTCGAATCTCTCTAATTTTACATTAGTGATCTCCTTGGGAGGTATAAGTAGGGGGAAGCAATATATTCGATACCCCATCCAGAAATGCACCCTCTCGACGACCCTTGTTGAAAACTGGAACGACCTGTGCTCTTTTCCAATCATTTGGAACCTTCCGTTCCTCTAGAGACTTGCGTTACACGGCTGTTAGAAGGGGGGCAGGTTCTTTCGTGTACTCTGTGTAGAATCGAACTGGTATCCCGTCAGGTCCAGTGGACTTTCCTCTGTTGAGTGATTTCAGTTGCTTTTCTATTCCTTGGGCACTTATTTCGATGTCAGCCATTTTTTCGTTCGTGCGAGGATTTACAGAAGGAACTGCAGTGCGGTCTTCCTCTGCGAAACAGCTTTGAAAAAAGGTGTTTAGTATTTCAGCTTTACGCGTTTCATCCTCTGTTTTAATGCCATTATCATCCCAGAGTGTCTGGATATGATGTTTCGATCCACTTTACTTTCGAATCCATTTTACTTTCGAATTCACTGAACGCTTCACGCATAGCCCTCCTTACGTGTCACGGGCAGTAGGCGTCCGCGAACTGCTGCGACATTCCTTTCGTAGCGTTACGGGCGCAGCGTCTGAAACTGAGCCCTGGAGCGATTTCGCAAGGCACGCCTTGACCGCGTCCCCCTGGGGAGACCGTGATATTGGAGACGCGTGCTGCAGACACCTCTGTTCTCTACGCAGGTGTCGATTTCTGGTAACCCTCACCTCGTTGAGATGCCCGAACGCACACTGCCTGCAACCGATCGAGTGCACAGCCTACTGGACGCTAATAACAGGCGCTCAGTGGAGGAGGTACCGAGAATAGTAAAAGAAAGGTAACAGAGTGTAGGTGAAGTAAATCAATGCTAAAGGACTGAATCAGGAAACAGACAGAAAAAGTCATAGATGATTTTCATGGAGGGGGCTTGCACCCCGTCTTGTTCTGCGTGGCAGTATCACAGCACAGGCCTACATTGAGGTTTTAAGGATCTTTTTGCTTTCCACTGTTGAATGCATCTTTCAACACGATCGGGCATCCGTAATAATGCACAGCCCGTGGTGGGGCGGTTACGCGACAATAACATCCCTGTAATGGACTGGCTTGCACAGAGTCCTGGCCTGAATCCTATAGAACACCTTTGGAATGTTTTGGATCACCGACTCCGTGCCAGGCCTCACCGACGGACATCGTCACCTCTCTTCAGTGCAGCATTCCGTGAAGAATGGGCTACCATTCCCGAAGAAACCTTCCAGCACCTGATTGAACGTATGCCTGCGAGAGTGGAAGCTGTCATCAAGACTAAGAGTGGGCCAACACCATAACCGAAGCAGGGCGCCACGAAGTGTCCGGATATTTTTGATCACACAGTGTAGATGTAGAGAAGTAGAGAAAATGAAGCGACTGACTGAAGTGGGTACATATTACACCACCAGCGATCACAGTACCTGCACTTATATCCATAGGAAGCAGCAGGCGCTAAGCCAGTTATTGACGAATAACTGTACCGGGCCACACACTGCTGCGGCGCAGTCCGCCTAAATGGAAAACAAAGAAAAGAGCAAGCGCACGTCTCTATCGTGTATGGGAACTGCATACACGTGCCCTTCTCTGCACTCTCTCTGTCCACGTGCCCCTCCCCTTTTCTTTGTGAATCCCCTCCTCCTTCTCCTTCCCAACAATCTCTGTTAATCTGCTCCCGCCAGTTCTGTCCATCTGCTTCTTCTTCCTCCATCCATCTCCCACCTCTCTACCTCCTCCTCCTCCCCCCCCCCCACTCTCTCTCTCTCTCTCTCTCTCTCTCTCTCTCTCTCTCTATCTCTCTATCTCTCTCTCTCTCTCTCTCTCTCTCTCTCTCTCTCTCTATCTCTATATCTCTCTATCTCTATATCTCTCTATCTCTATCTCTCTCTATCTCTATCTCTCTGCACTTCCTCTCTCTCTCTCTATCTCTCTCTATCTCTATCTCTCTCTCTCTCTATCTCTATCTCTATCTCTCTGCACTTCCTCTTCCCCCTCTGTCCACATCTTCTGTCTCTTCCTATTCATCACCTCTGTGTCCATCTTCTCTCATTGTCCATCTCCTTCTCTTCCATTTCTCTGTCCATTTACTCCTCCCTCTGCCTGCTCATCTCCTATTCCTTCCTCTTCCTGCTTCTCTCTTCACCCTGCTGTCTCTGGCCCGCCGTTGTGGCCGAGCGGTTCTAGGCGCTTTAGTCTGGAACCGTGCGACCACTACGGTCGCAGGTTCCAATCCTGCCTCGGGCATGGATGTGTGTGATGTCCTTAGGTTAGTTAGGTTTAAGCAGTTCTATGTTCTAGGGGACTGATGACCTCAGATGTTAAGTCCCATAGTGTTCAGAGCCTACAACCCTGCTGTCTCTGTCCGTCTCCTTCTCTTTTCTTTCTCTGTCTGTCTCTTCCTCTCCCATCTTTCCATCCCTTTTCCTCTCCCCTACCTCAGTCCACCTCCTTTGCCTCCTCCTCCTCCTATCTGTGCCTGTCTCCACTTCGCCCTGATTGTCTCTCCATCTCCTCCTTCCCGACTTCTCTCTCTATACTATCACACTCCAAGAGGAGGCTGGCATTCTTAGCTGTAAGTATTTTTTTTTTCAGATTATAACTAATATGTGTACAAAGTTTGATTGAAATCGTTTCAGGGACTTAGGACGAGATTTTTACCTGTGGCTTTGCCCAGATACACACACGTCAAATATATTTCACATACATTTAACATATTTCACACGTGTTTCTACACATATTTCATCTATATGTCTAGCGAATTTCGCCCTGCAGCTTGTCACGCAGTTAAATGTTTATGAAGTGACATCTTATGAACTATGTGCTGTACAATTATTCAACTTTGCAGGTACATTCAGTGTTATATGTGGCGTCTGCGAAATGCGTTGTAAATAGAGTTAGTAGAAAAGAAATAATAAATTAAAACGTCATGCACAATGTGGGAAATTTTTCATCTATCTCTGTATTTGATGTCATTCCTCCTGAACGTGTAGTCATACAATGATACATTTTTGTAGCTACATTCAACACCAAATGTGGATACTGTCCGGAAAAAGTGTTGGAAATAGAGTTTGTAGCAAAGAAGTAATAAATTAAAATGTCGCACATGATGCGGCAGTTTTTTCTCGCATTCAGTATTTGGTGCCACATCTCCAGAATTATGTGTCCTACAGTGATATATTTTTGTACGCACCAAATTAGCCTACTTTTATATTCGTTTTATCGATACATGTTAAGAGGGACAGTACTCCAGCAGCGACTGAGCAGCACTGCTGCACGGCGGCAGCAGTTAGCGCGGGCCACGGCAGTGCTGTCGCTGGTGGAGTACTGGCTGTTCTCCGTATTTTACCGTCCCTGTTAACACGCACCGATAAGACGAATATAGAAGTAGGCTAATATCGAACAGCTCCATCCAATGAGGACGTAATACTCCGCTGTAAAAATCATTTCTCTCGTAACGGGAAGCAGACAGAGTCTTTCCGTCAGCATTGGGCCTCGCACGAAAGACTCGCAGAGCAGCACTTGTTCAGGCTAATGGTGCAAAAACTAAGTCGCAGATATATACCGAAATACCAGAGAAAATACGTCTGGCGACCCACAGGAGAGACACACTGTATAGAGACATACAGGGTGTTTCAAAAATGACCGGTATATTTGAAACGGCAATAAAAACTAAACGAGCAGCGATAGAAATACACCGTTTGTTGCAATATGCTTGGGACAACAGTACATTTTCAGGCAGACAAACTTTCGAAATTACAGTAGTTACAATTTTCAACAACAGATGGCGCTGCGATCTGGGAAACTCTATAGTACGATATTTTCCACATATCCACCATGCGTAGCAATAATATGGCGTAGTCTCTGAATGAAATTACCCGAAACCTTTGACAACGTGTCTGGCGGAATGGCTTCACATGCAGATGAGATGTACTGCTTCAGCTGTTCAATTGTTTCTGGATTCTGGCGGTACACCTGGTCTTTCAAGTGTCCCCACAGAAAGAAGTCACAGGGGTTCATGTCTGGCGAATAGGGAGGCCAATCCACGCCGCCTCCTGTATGTTTCGGATAGCCCAAAGTAATCACACGATCATCGAAATATTCATTCAGGAAATTAAAGACGTCGGCCGTGCGATGTGGCCGGGCACCATCTTGCATAAACCACGAGGTGTTCGCAGTGTCGTCTAAGGCAGTTCGTACCGCCACAAATTCACGAAGAATGTCCAGATAGCGTGATGCAGTAATCGTTTCGGATCTGAAAAATGGGCCAATGATTCCTTGGGAAGAAATGGCGGCCCAGACCAGTACTTTTTGAGGATGCAGGGACGATGGGACTGCAACATGGGGCTTTTCGGTTCCCCATATGCGCCAGTTCTGTTTATTGACGAAGCCGTCCAGGTAAAAATAAGCCTCGTCAGTAAACCAAATGCTGCCCACATGCATATCGCCGTCATCAATCCTGTGCACTATATCGTTAGCGAATGTCTCTCGTGCAGCAATGGTAGCGGCACTGAGGGGTTGCCGCGTTTGAATTTTGTATGGATAGAGGTGTAAACTCTGGCGCATGAGACGATACGTGGACGTTGGCGTCATTTGGACCGCAGCTGCAACACGGCGAACGGAAACCCGAGGCCGCTGTTGGATCACCTGCTGCACTAGCTGCGTGTTTCCCTCTGTGGTTGCCGTACGCGGTCGCCCTACCTTTCCAGCACGTTCATCCGTCACGTTCCCAGTCCATTGAAATTTTTCAAACAGATCCTTTATTGTATCGCTTTGCAGTCCTTTGGTTACATTAAACGTCCGTTGAAAACTTCGTCTTGTTGCAACAACACTGTGTTCTAGGCGGTGGAATTCCAACACCAGAAAAAAACCTCTGTTCTAAGGAATAAACCATGTTGTCTACAGCACACTTGCACGTTGTGAACAGCACACGCTTACAGCAGAAAGACGACGTACAGAATGGCGCACCCACAGACTGCGTTGTCTTCTATATCGTTCAGATCACTTGCAGCGCCATCTGTTGTTGAAAATTGTAACTACTGTAATTTCGAAACTTTGTCCGCCTGAAAATGTACTGTTGTCCCAAGAATATTGCAACAAACGGTGTATTTCTACCGCTGCTCGTTTAGTTTTTATTGCCGTTTCAAATATACCGGTCATTTTTGAAACACCCTGTGTATACATATGTACAGCCATTTTTATAATTTGTATGGATCCTAGTGAGACAGTTAATCATTATACAGCAGCTGCAGCGGGTTTTATTCGAAACACGTGGCATTATATAATACGAGGGCTATTCAGAAAGTAAGGAACGATAAGTCGCGAAATGGAAACCACAGTGAAAATCAAAAACTGCAACAGTTAGCTACAACTTGCAGCTACTTATCTCCATAGTCGCCTATCTGACTTGGACGTTTGTCGTAGCGTTGTACCAACTTTCCAATACCCGCGTTATAGAAGGCAGCCGCCAGTGCTTTCCGCCAATTCTCTACACTGGCCTACAGTTCGTGGTATGTGCCAAAATGTTGTCTTCATAGCCAGCGGTTTATGTGAGCAGAGATGAAACTCAGAGGGAGACAATTACGAGCTGTATTGTGGGTAATCAAAAATTTGCAACTGCAAACGATGTAGGAGCATCTTCATTGCCCCTGCAGAATGCGGCTGACAATTGTCTTGAAGAAGCAAACGCACGACAGTTATGTAATGTTGGCTGCATAGCTTCAGGCGAAATTTCTCACCAGGCCCTCGTACTTGGCGGGAGACACTACTGTTCTAGGTATCTTCATGTGCTCCCTGTGTGCTCAGAAGTAAAGAACGACGTAACGCGATCCACCTGCATACTGGAGCCACTACCAACACACCTGTGCAAAACTTCATCGGATTTTCACTGTGGTTTCCACTTCGCGACCGATCGCTCCTTACTTTCCGAATAACCCTCGTACTAACACAGAAATGCCTCTTTTTTTCATTATTCCAATTTTTTTCCTTTCAATATTTACTCTGTTCATTTCTAAGCATTGCAACCCGCCATGTGTTCCTTTCCATTGTGAGCATTGTTTCTCGCATCTTCTGTTATACCCCGAAGTAGGAAAAAAATAATGCCAACCACACTTCATTCCTTCTTATTCTGTCCTCGCTACTTTTATGCTAAATAGTTTCCCTGCTGTCCTGCAAATTACATCGTCTAACAACGCGGACCAGGCCTGATCATCGTCACTCCTCTCTTCCATATTTGTGCCATGTGCAGGGCGGGGTCATAAATAAAAGCGACAGAAGTGGCAGCTCCAGGTGCCCAAGCGTTTAGAGAAAAAAAAAAAAAAAACAGCAATTTTAGCGCGGTTTCGGGCGAGGCGCGAGCCGTTTACGTTAGCGTAGTTTTGAGGCGACGGAAGGAAATTTGCTGAACGGAAATCAGAGAGTCGTGTGGTCGACTCCGGATGCTCAAACTTTTTATCATCAATTTTTACGTTACTGACACTGTGAATAAAACGAAATACTGTTCAGTATATTGCATTAATTAATATTTTCATTACGGGCTTGAATAGGAAAGGCAAAGGAAAATTTTGAAATTACAATGAAATCCAGACCTTTAGCTGCTTACAGGCGTTGATACATATCAACGGGGACAGTTGAAAATGAGTGGCCGGACCGGGACTCGAACCCGGGACCTCCTGCTTACATGGCAGACACTTTTTTATTTTTAACTCTCGTTTTGATCGTTGCATTTGTTGGGGGTGGACGTCCCATGACACCCGTTGAAGTTGTTTGTTGATCCATTCAGTTTTTTTTATTTTATTTTTATTTTTTATTTTATTTGTTATTACAGAGGGCCTCTGACTGAACTATCCATCTGAGCCACCGAGGACACAGAGCATAGTGCGACTGCATGGACTTATCTCTGGGACCCTCCGCGTGAGACGCACATTCCCAGCTTACTGTCCACACACTACATTTGCAGTGCCCACGTCCACTATATTCATTACTCGCGGCAGTCAATCTACCAATTCCTGTATGAGTTTGAGCAATGTGGGTGCATCCGCACTGAAGAAGATCATTGGCCGGTAAGCCTTATCTATATCAAGATGGCCCGAAGAACAGATACCATCTTCACATAAGGAAAATTTTAGATTACAAATAGATTTGAGAGAAAGAATTGTACCTGAACAGTCCAGAAGGTCTCTGCAAATAATTTCCCAAGAAGTCACAGCAATTAAAGCCTGCAGGACTTGGTGATCCGTTAGTTTCATTTCGACATTTGAGGAGCCCTCGGCATCTAATGGAATCCCGCGGTGCATGGGGAAATCCTGCGATGTCTAGTTTTATCGTCAGGTACACAATTTGACCCAAAGCCTTCAAAACTCTTCTCACCGACAGAAAAAAAGTAAGCATATGCCGAGAAGACTGCGTCATAATACGTTCCACTGCAGATCGCCACCTATCCTCGTTCATATTCGGCGAAATAATGCGTTACAACCGAACTGTGTGATGATAACGATGATGATGATGAAGATAATGATGATGTAGACTAAGTTTCTTTTTGTATGTAATCTTTAAAACAAACATGTAAATGTAAAAATGCGACGTTTATAGCGTAAGATGCCGAAAAAATTATGGCTTTCCCTGTTTCTACGATGAATATCAATCTAGCACTTGTAAGTCATCAACTGTAAAACAATAAAAGTCTCTAACCTTATACAGTGTGGTCCACTGATCGTGACCGGGCCAAATATCTCACGAAATAAGTGTCAAACGAAAAAACTACAAAGAACGAAACTTGTCTAGCTTGAAGTGGTAAACCAGATGACGCTATGGTTGGCCCACTAGATGGCGCTGCCATAGGTCCAACGGATATCAACTGCAGTATTTAACAGCAACCCCCATTTTTATTACATATTCGTGTAGTACATAAAGAGATATGAATGTTTTAGTTGGACCACTTTTTTTGCTTTGTGATAAATGGCGCTGTAATAGTCACAAACATATGGCTCACAATTTTAGACGAACAGTTGGGAACAGGTAGGTTTTTTAAATTAAAATACAGAACGTAGGTACGTTTGAACATTTTATTTCGGTTGTTCCAATATGATACATGTACCTTTGTGAACTAATCATTTCTGAGAACGCATGCTGTTACAGCGTGATTACCTGTTAATACCACATTAATGCAATAAATGCTCAAAATGATGTCCGTCAGCCTCAATGCATTGGGCAATACGTGTCACGACATTCCTCTCAACAGCGAGTAGTTCGCCTTCTGTAATGTTCGCACATGCATTGACAATGCACTGACTCATGTTGTCAGGCGTTGTCGGTAGATGACGATAGCAAATATCTTTCAACTTTCCCCACAGAAAGAAACCAGGGGACGTCAGATCCGGTGAACGTGCGGGCAATGGTATGGTGCTTCGACAATCAATCCACCTGTCATGAAATATACTATTCAAGACCGCTTCAACCGCACGCGAGCTATGTGCCGGACATCCATCATGTTGGAAGTACATCGCCATTCTGTCATGCAGTGAAACATTTTGTAGTAACATCGGTAGAACATTACGTAGGAAATCAGCATACATTGTACCATTTAGATTGCCATCGATAAAATGGGGGCCAATTATCCTTCCTCCCATAATGCCGCACCATACATTAACCCGCCAAGGTCGCTGATGTTCCACTTGTCGCAGCCATAGTGGATATTCCGTTGCCCAATAGTGCATATTATGCGGGTTTACGTTACCGCTGTTGGTGAATGACGCTTCGTCGCTAAATAGAACGCGTGCAAAAAATCTGTCATCGTCCCGTAATTTCTCTTGTGCCCAGTGGCAGAACTGTACACGACGTTCAAAGTCGTCGCCATGCAATTCCTGGTGCATAGAAATATGGTACGGGTGGAGTCGATGTTGACGTAGCATTCTCAGCACCGACATTTTTGAGATTCCCGATTCTCGCGCAATTTGTCTGCTACTGATGTGCGGATTAGCCGCGACAGTAGCTAAAACACCTACTTGGGCCTCATCATTTGTTGCAGGTCGTGGTTGACGTTTCACATGTGGCTGAACACTTCCTGTTTCCTTAAATAACGTAACTACCCGGCAAACGGTCCGGACACTTGGATGATGTCGTCCAGGATACCGAGCAGCATACATAGCACACGCCCGTTGGGCATTTTGATCACAATAGGCATACATCAACACGATATCGGCCTTTCCCGCAATTGGTAAACGGTCCATTTTAACATGGGCAATGTATCACGAAGCAAATACCGTCCGCACTGGCGGAATGTTACGTGATAGCACGTACTTATACGTTTGTGACTATTACAGTTCCATCTATCACAAAGCGAAAAAAATTGTCCAATTAAAACATTCATATTTCTGTACGTGCTACACGAATATGTAATAAAAATGGGGGTTCCTATTTAAAAAACGCAGTTGATATCCGTTTGACTTACGACAGCGCCATCTAGCGGGCCAACCATAGCGCCATCCGGTTTCCCCCTTCAAGCTATAAGAGTTTCTTTCTTTGTAGTTTTTTCGTTTGATGCTTATTTCGTGAGATATTTGGCCCGGTCACGATCAATGGACCACCCTGTATACGAAGTTCTCGAGCACGAATTTCAATCTTTTTGTGGATTTTCGTTTGCAGTCCCAAATTTTCCTATGCAGTGGCAACACCGGTTCCCCTCAGATCACCGAAGTTAAGCGCTGTCGGGCTGGGCTAGCACTCGGATGGGTGACCGTCCGGTCTGCCGAGCGCTGTTGGCAAGCGGGGTGCACTCAGGTCTTGTGAGGCGAACTGAGGAGCTACCTGATCGAAAAGTAGCGGCTCCGGTCTCGTAAACTGACATACGGCCGGGAGAGCGGTGTGCTGACCACATGCCCCACCATATCCACATCCAGTGACGCCTGTGGCCTGAGGATGACACGGCGGCCGGTCGGTACCGTTGGGTCTTCCAAGGCCTGTTCGGACGGAGTTTACTTTTTCTTTTTTTCTTTTCATGACTTCCATGAAAATATTAATGTACAATATATTGAGCATTGTTTCGGTTTATTTGCAGTAGATATAATGTAAAAATCGAAAATAAGTTTCAGCAAAGGTCACGACCGTCGGCCCTAACATAAGTTGCTCACACCTCATCCCACCCGTACCAGAAATGCTGTCTTTTTCTACAAAGTTGGCCATCTGAACCTCCCAGTTCTGTGAGTTCCACAAATGTGGATGAAATCGGTCGTGACGAGTTGGCGCGCTACCCCTCTGAGTCTACTGTCTCTCGTTGCTTCATCAGCTACATGCGAACGTAGTCCCCGCTATGTATTGCTGCCACTAGTTCAACTGTTTGGTGCCAACTATCATTCTGACTATTTCCAAGTCCATTACATTTCTTTAGTACACTTCATCGCCAGCAAGGCTAGCAACCCACATAACAGGTAATTATCGCAAACTGTGACTATCTTCATTATCAGTATCACTTAATGGCTAATGTTTTTCAACTTTCAGCGAACTGGCCACTCATTCTGTAAACAGCGTGTGTGCTTAATATCTCCACACTGGCAAGTCTTAGTTACTTTTGGCCTAACACGAGTAATTATTTTTAACTGAATGGATATCTGTGACTTGCCTGAGAAATTTATTTTCGACATTAAAAGAACTGTAGTTGTAGCACAGGTATCGCTTAATAGACACTGTATTTGACAATATTATTCTGTAGATCGAAATTAGAAAAGAAATAATAAATTTCCTAATGCCTACATCGGTTTTCGACTGACTAGTCATTATCAATAGCTCATAAACACTTCTTAACCGACAGCTCCGTCGGAACATCCAAAGAATGAGTGTTTCAATGGAGATCACCTAATCTTGTCAGCCGACATCACTATTTGAGTGATGACAGAAACAATATTTACAGTTAAGGTCGACATCCTGCCAGTTACTGTCGCAGCATTTCTACAGCGTTAGATGGAATTTTTGTATTTTATGAAGTTGCGAAGACCGTTGATGGTTATAGTTCATTACTCATAACATGATGTAATATCTTTAAAATTTTATTTATTTTTTGTTTATTCTTTGGTAGCAAAGATGTGATGATTCGGAGATAGCTGCTAAGCCTAAAAGTCAATAAAGAAGTCTTAAGCAGGCAAGTGGCGTGTGTTCTTGGTGATTTAAAATTAGACTAAATATCGTCAAGCAACATCTTTTGGGAACTGTCCCAATTATTACGTTACGGCAGTTATAATATAATTGGTATTGCGCACAGATAATCTTATAACGAAATTACGTTCAAGAACAAACAAAATCTCAGAATATCGCACTTCTGGTGTATACAAATTCACCTGTGACGATTGCAACAATTTAATACGAACTTAATACGGACTTAGTAGGAACATTCTCAAAGAACTGGAAATATACATTCACACAAGAAAATATCCACAGAAATTCTAAATCAACACACAGTATTTAAACGTAAATACTATGTGGAAAACTTTACTGATATAAGAGAATACGATAAAGGGATAGTCATATGGAAAACGAAACATGCACAGACCATAGATAAAATAACAAAGAGATGTGACGTAACCTCTGGTAAAATGTAAACATATAGCACCGCAGTAAAGAACAGTCGAATTATTGAACTACGAAAAACATTTTTTTTTACTAGGTTACCTTCCATTCGGAAAGTGGATGCACTCAGCGACTGTATGTAACTTACAAATTATAGAGAGCAGCAATCAGTCGTCGTTTTTAGATTTTATTATGCAAATCCAGATTTCGGCTACTAGCTAGCCATTCTCAATGTGCTATTTTTTTATTCTCAATGCATGTAAGTCCCTGTTGTTCGGGCGTCAGTCACGGTCCTTTGAATACAGTTCTTTGTATTGCTGCACTCTATAATTTGTAAAAAAAAAAAAACATTTTTTACCATATGTCACTAGAAAAAAAAATACTGTACTTATCGCGACTCAACAGAAAAGAAACGAAAGAAAATAGTATAGATGCAATGTGGCCGTCACTTCCAACTAGACATAAGTATCAATACAAATGCACACATAAAGCAATCACAATTTGGGGACAGAGAATTTTATCAGTGTTATTTTCGCAGGTCACATGACAATGACAACAAGGCGAAACAGCGATGTCACATAAAAAACATATGGGTGACCTTACTGCAGGTACTATTGGGGATTTCATTTTCATTGTCTCTATAGTATGTTGCGGGCCCAGAGCAACGTAAAAAATGAGACAAGGCGTTACAAAATTTTGTACATGGCTGCACGTTCAGAGACAGTGAATAGTTACAATTAAAAGAAAGCAGCCCTCGATCACTAATGTTTAACAAAATGGTTCAAATGGCTCTGAGAACTATGGGACTCAATATCTGAGGTCATCAGTCCCCTAGAACTTAGAACTACTTAAACCTAACTAACCTAAGGACATCACACACATCCATGCCCGAGGCAGGATTCGAACCTGCGACCGTAGCAGTCACGCGGTTCCGGACTGAAGCGCCTAGAACCGCACGGCCACCGCGGCCGGCAATTTGTAACAGATTAACCGGGTTTCGACACTGCTAGGTGTGTCTTCGTCAGAATTTACACCAAAAAATGGTCTATAACATGGTCACGCAATTATGACTAAAAACGTATGATACAAATTATAAGTACGATAATGCCGTACTTATAATTTGTATCATACGTTTTTAGTCATAATTCCGTGACCATGTTATAGACTATTCTTTGGTGTGAATTCTGAGGAAGACACTCCTAGCAGTGTTGAAACCCGGTTAATATGTTAAAAATTAGTAACCGAGGGCTGTTTCTTTTGATTGAGACAAGGCATTTCATTTTTCGAATATCCAGTGAGGAGACGAGGAAACAGAATAGTCAGGAGAGAGACCGTGAAACAGGAATATTAGGTGGATTGAGGACGTCAGTATACAATAAAATATTTAAAAATTAAAAGAGAAAAAAATCAGAAAGCTCAGAGACGAAAAGATAAGTGTGGAGTAGAGGAAGTTGAGAGGAGAAAAGCATTGGATCAACAGGGAAATGAAAAATTATTGGTAACGGATCGAATGAAGTAATGCAGCGAAGGCGACAAAAAGGACATAAATACAATAAGCTGGTTATTCTTGGGAATGAAAAATGTGCGTAATGACGGAGGGGAAGGTGAGTGGTTAATGTTTTCATTTTTTGCCGCTTTTGGTGACTCACCACCGCTAGAGCAACACGCGTTCAGAAGGGCGGTCGGGCGGTGTGCAGATGAGCTGCCATCGGCGACGGGACGCCGGGCGTCGGCGTCGATGACGCGGCTGTGGACGGCGCAGCGGCGTGTGTGTGGATGCGAGGGCGCGCGTGTATTTGTGTGTGTGTGTGTGTGTCTGACGCGAGGTCCCGGCTAGCTGGGCGCCGCTCGCTGTCAAACTGACGCCGGCGACTCCGCCGCCGGCCGGGAACAGGGGCTGCGACGCCAGCGCCGCCCGCGGCCGCTGCGCCCAACTCTGCCCGCGGAGGACCGCGGCAAGAGCAGTGCTGTGATGAGGGAACGCAGTCACCTGTCCTGTCCTACCTGCACGTGGAAGGCGGGGCTGGACACCTGCGACGTACCTGCCGTTCAGACGGCACGCCGTCTCTTCCTTGTCTCACCCACCTACATTTTTTATATTGTGCTTCACTTTCCTTTGAAAAGTGTTACTGCACCGTCCCAATTTAACTCTGGTACTACTGGAAAGATGAGTAAAAGAAATATACACTGAAATTACAATGAAATGAATATCCCTAGCTGCATACAGGCGTTGGTATAAGTCTCTGAATTGCTTCGATGTCTTCCTTCAATCCGGCCAGTTATGGATCCCAAACACTCGAACAGTACTCAAGAATAGGTCGCACCAGCGTCCTATATGCGGCTTCCTTTACTGTTCCCTAAAATTCTCCCAATAAACCGAAGCCAGCCACTTGCTTTCCCTACCACGAGTCTCACACACTTGTTCCATCTGATATTGCTTCACAACTTTACGCCCTGATATTGAAACGACTTGACTGTGTCAGGTACGACACTACTAATGCTGTATGCGAACATTACAGGTTTGATCTTCCTACTCATCCGCACTGACGTACATTTTCCACATTTTGGGGTAGCTGCTATTTATCACACGAACCGCTTAAGTCATCTTGTATCCTTCTACAGTCACTCAACTTCGACACCTTACCGTACACGACGGCATCATCTGCAAACAGCAGCAGATTGCTGCCCACACTGTCCCCCACATCATTCATGTATATAGAGAACAACAGCTCTCCTATCACACTTCTCTGGGGCACTCCTGACGATACCCTTGTCTCTGATGAAAACCCGCCCGACATGAGTGGGACATAATCAACAGGTCAGTTCGTGCAGAAAATCCGGTACCACCAACACTTTTCGTAATTATGGACGGCTAGAGGGGAGTGGCCACGCGGTTAGAGGCGCCATGTCACGGATTGCGCGGCCCATCCCGCCGGAGGTCCGAGTCCTCCCTCGGCCATTGGTATGTATGTTGTTCTCAGCATAAGTGAGTTTAAGTAGAGTGTAAGTCTAGGGACTGATGACCTCAGCAGCTTCGTCCCTTAGGAATTCACACATTTTATGGATGGCTATAGAGCTCATTATGTCTGCAGGGGATTTCCAACGACTTGCTGAGCCCATGCCACGCCTAGTTGCTGCATTACGCCGATAAAAAGGGGCACCTTTAGATTGCCATCGATAAAATGGGGGCCAATTATCCTTCTTCCCATAATACCGCAGCATACATTAATCCGCCAAGGTCGCTGATGTTCCACTTCTCGCAGCCATCGTGAATTTACCGTTGCCCAACAGCGCATATTATGCCGGTTTACGTTACCGCTGTTGGTGAATGACGCTTCGTCGCTAAATAGAACGCGTGCAAAAAATCTGTCATCGTCCCGTAATTTCTCTTCTGACCAGTGGCAGAAATGTAAAAAAAAAATGGAAAAAATGGCTCTGAGCACTATGGGACTTAACATCTCTGGTCATCAGTCCCCTACAACTTAGATCTACTTAAACCTAACTAACCTAAGGACATCACACACATCCATGCCCGAGGCAGGAATCGAAACTGCGACCGTAGCGGTCACGCCGTTCCAGACTGAAGCGCCTAGAACCGAACGGTACGCCGGCCGGCGGCAGAACTGTACACGACGTTAAAAGACGTCGGCATGCAATTCCTGGTGCATAGAAATATGGTGCGGGTGGAGTCGATGTTGACGTAGCATTCTCAACACCGACGTTTTTGACATTCCCGATTCTCGCGCAGTTTGTCTGCTACTGATGTGCGGATTAGCCGCGACAGCAGCTAAAACACCTACTTGGGCATCGTCATTTGTTGCAGGTCATAGTTGACGTTTCACATGTGTTTCCTGTTTCCTTAAATAACATAACTATCCGGCGAACGGTACAGACACTTGGACGCCGGCCGAAGTGGCCGTGCGGTTAAAGGCGCTGCAGTCTGGAACCGCAAGACCGCTACGGTCGCAGGTTCGAATCCTGCCTCGGCCATGGATGTTTGTGATGTCCTTAGGTTAGTTATGTTTAACTAGTTCTAAGTTCTAGGGGACTAATGACCTCAGCAGTTGAGTCCCATAGTGCTCAGAGCCATTTTTTTTTTTTTTTTTTTTTTTTTTTTTTTTTTTTTTTTTTTTTTGACGCTTGGATGAAGTCATCCAGGATACCGAGCAGCATACATAGCACACGTCCGTTGGGCATTTTGATCACAATAGCCATACATCAACACGATACCGACCTTTTCCGCAATTGGTAAACGGCCCATTTTAACACGGGTAATGTATCACGAAGCAAATACCGTCCGCACTGGAGGAATGTTACGTGATACCACGTACTTATACGTTTGTGACTACTACAGCGTCATCTACCACAAAGCGAAAAAAGTGGTCCAACTAAAACATTCCTATTTTTTTACGTACTACCCGAATACGTAATAAAAAATGGGGGTTCCTACTGAAAAAAACGCAGTTGATATCCGTTTGACCTATGGCAGCGCCATCTAGCGGGCCAACCACAGCGCTATCTGGTTTCCCCCTTCAAGCTACACGAGTTTCGTTCTGTGTAGTTTTTCGTTTGATACTTGTTTCGTGAGATATTTGGCCCAGTCACTCTCAATGTATATTCACCATCTTGAGCAAAAAACTCTTGCTAAATACAAGCTCTATGGATTAAATCATTTACTATAAACGTTATGTTGATGAGACATTACTCGTGGTAGATGGTGACACAAATGAAATTAACAACATACTCGACACACTCAGTAAACAAGATAGATATATAAGATTCACAGTGCTAGCAAAGATAGCATCAACTTCCTTGATCTAAACGTCAGTAAAGAAAACAACTTACACAGCTTCGAAGTTTACAGGAAGGCAACAGATACCACGATACACAGCTCATCCTGTTTCCCCACAACACACAAACTTGCTACATACAGAGCACTAGTTAATGGAGCCAACAATATACCAATGGATAAATATGCACATCTTGACGAGCTCAGCATAATAAAACAAATAGCTTCAGCAAATCGCTATGGCGGAGTATTAATGGATCAAAAAAGGAAAAACAATAATAAACCACCTTCCATACAGGAAATGAAACAGAAACTCACGGCTTGCATACCTTTTACAAGCAAACTCTCCCACAAAATAGCAAACTTTCTCAGACCACACAACATTAACATTGCCTTTGCAACACGCAACTAACAGCAACACACACTGAGACACAATATATACACACAGACTGATATACACTCAAAATCAGGCATCTACAAAATAGTATGTAATACCTGCAGATCCCTCTATATAGGCCAAACTGGGAGAGACTTCCAAACAAGGTAAAACAGACACATTAATGCTTACCACACTACAATTACAATAGATCAGCAATAGCCACCCACATAAAAGAGACAGGCCACCCATTCCATGATATTGCGAATGACCTTCATATATTACATAAAAAGAATAAGGGACACCAAATGGACTTATATGAAGACCTGGAAATCTTCATTCATGGCACAGCACATCGAGATGTATTAAATGATAAGATTGAAAGTAATAATGTTAACTTCTTCAAAACCTTCTCCAACATTAAATGTTTATTTCATTGACAGAATAGTTTTCATTAGGTATCCATGTAACATTCTTCATATCGTCAGGACATCTAGATAAAAGTCCTCATCTTCACTACAGGTATATATTATTGTGTTTGAAATAGTAAGTAGTTTAGGTTAGATTTTATAGCTCTCTGGAAAGATGTTAACAATCTTTGAAATTGAAAGTAGTTTATCTTAGATTTTAAAACTCTTTGGAAAGATGTAAACTGATGTCTGGGAAAATGCTAAGTTGTAATTTACCTGTTACTGTGGTCTGTGTGCCAGAAAATTAAATCGCCAACAGAAATGTAAGTAAATGTATTAAAATATTACCTAATCAAGCTATTCACACAATTTACACACTGTGACAGATTTATCCTTCGACAGAGGTTTATTTTTCTATTCTTAACCCCACTGGCACACACAGGTAATGTACATAACCTATCGGCTGATGTATAAGTAAGTGTATAATGCGCCTGATGATGGAAGCATGCTGCCGAAATGCACTAGTAAAAAGTGACTGCAGCAGTATAAATTATTCCACATAATCTTATAATACAGTCGCAGACCTCAAACAACATCCATATAACATGGGTAAATTTAAAGTCGACCGGTACAACTGTACCGTGCAGGCATTCAGGAGCTCCCAGAAATTTGACGTAAGACCATCACGTCGAACAGAGATTATTTGGAAAAAGAGCCTTTTGTAGGCAAAAGACTGGGGAATGATGTGGTGTATTGGAATCATGAAAAGAAAACAACCTCCTTTCAGAAAAAAAGGGTTGCGTTGCTTCTTGACGCCCCTAGCAGCTTACTGTGAGATGGCTACCATCACTTCGGAAACAGGTCAGTTCTCTTCCTCTGCGTCTAGTGAACCCACACAAGAGGTGCGCAGCGACCAAGTTTTCATCAGTGGATCTATCCATACTGATTTCTACCTCTCTGGTAGTGCACAGGAAAAACTAATTCGAGAGGGAACTGAGCGGTACTGAATGCAAGTTTGAGGCCAAAGAGCGGAGAGGGCGTTGCTGCTGTCAACAACAACTGCCATGAGTGTATAGAACGACTTTGTTTCTATTCCAGCGCAAAATCGAGCGCCGGCACGTCAGACCGAAACGTAACAGTCGAGAAGGCTGTGAGATGCTGTCAGCCAATAGAATGCTGACTTGGACCGCACCACGACAGGAGCGGAACCTACACGAAGAGAATATAAGCGCCGCTCCAGCTAGCTTCGGCGGCACTAGAAGAGCTGCGCTAGAAGACGAGCTGTGATCCAAACCGTTGCAACCACTCGAGACATTCCTCTTCTTGTTCACGAAACTGGCGGAAAGGTTATTCCATCAGGCGTGCAGCGTTGGCCAGTAGCTGCTGTACCGTGTTGAGCAGTGTAGGTATTTACTGAGTCTGGAACTTAAACATCTGCATTAGCTGTGTTGTATCAAACGCTGGCAGCTGCAGCGCCTAAGCACGGGGTGGAATAGGTGGTGTTGGCATTTTGGAAGAGACAAACACAAGAAACAGACAAGGCAAGCAAGAAAAATAAGTACAAAAGCAAGTAAATTTTCTGCAATGCCCACCTGAAAACACCGGTTACCAAAAACGATAAGACACTATTAAAGCAAATAAACACCCCTGCAAAATAAAGACAAGAGAGAATGATGGCGAGAGCAAAACATGCAAAAGAAAATTCCCTGGCCGTCGGCACTGGGTTCTTCTTATAACTCGTCAACAATGTGCCATCCTGCCCACTCATCCAACATAGGGTGGCTAGGAAGCTATTTTCACGGACAGTTAGACAACATTAAGGGGACATTGTATGTCCGATGCCCCCAATGTTAAATTATCGAATTTTGTGACCCATTATCTTGGACACTTTTTAAGACACAAACTTACAATTTCCCACAATTATTGAATACACCTTTCTAGATACACTGAACTAGAATTATTACTAAAATTGTATAACGGGGAATGTTATCTTTTCTTTTCAAACACTCAGTTTTTGACAGAATTTTGTAACTAAATGAACATAAAAACAAAACAATTATTCTAGTTCCATATTGGTTTAATCTCACACTTCGAATGCTGTGATAATTCATGTCTCTACCGTCAGTAGCCTACCTTTTTTAGAAAACGGATCATTTATTGCAAAAATGTAGTTCAGAGATGTTGAGGTTTACAACATTTTATTACAAATTCTCAAACAGACTTACATTTCTGCGTCTTTTATGTACTACAATTGCTCTGGCGCATAGTCTGTGTCCTCTTCAGTGTCCCAACAACCCAGTACTTGCCGCCTCCTTTTCTTTCTTTCATCTTTTGTCATTTGTTGAGAAGCTAACTCTGCTTCACGTACATGAAGCTCATCCAGTTCCCGCAGTCCTTTACCTCTGTTCTGTCCAAATCTTACCCCTAACTTCTCCAGAACCTTAAGTCTTTCATAGTTCCCACCAGTAAAAGTTATTACTAACTTTAGAGTCATAAGACCAACAAATTCATTTTTAGGTACACGGCACAACACAACATTATTGAAGGACTCATCCACAGTCTGGGTCTTCCCATGTAAACACTGCTTTAGTAGCTCAGGATTTGCCAAATCTCTGTAAATACGACTGTTGGAACTTTAGTAGTAAATTCGACGGTTGGAATTCATGCAGGATGCCAGAAAATTCAGCTCGCCTACATTCACACCAAGTGTTTGGTGGAGGTGGACACAAAGCATGACATTGCTTTTCATCGGTTGATATTCGATGAAAGAAAGTGCTCCACAAAGCTATTTTCATTTTCTCTAAATTATCACAGTTATACCTTTTGGCCTTCCCATAATATTGCTGTATTTCATCAATTACCTTGTCAATTAGTCTTCCAGCATATTTTATTGTCTTTCCGGCCGTTGTAACCGAGCGGTTCTAGGCGCTTCAGTCTGGAACCGCGTGACCGCTACGGTCGCAGGTTCGAATCCTGCCTCGGGCATAGGTGTGTGTGATGTCCTTAGGTTAGTTAGGGTTAAGTAGTTCTAAGTTCTAGGGGACTGATGACCTCAGATGTTAAGTCCCATAGTGCTCAGAGCCATTTGAACCATTTTATTGTCTTGCCATCAGACAGTTTTGTGTCACCCAGCTTGGTTTTTAGGTTAATTCGTAATGCCAGCTTCTGAGACGTAGCAGTAGGCACAAAACAATGCAATTCACAGTCTTCTAGACTGTGTTGTTCCCAAGATATGACTACTCAACTGTGGCAGTATATGTGTAGCCGCGAAATTTGACAGTCACACGTCAACATTCAAAATATTATTTGAAGGTCTCACAACTGCCTGATTTTAATGTATTATATACCAAAATGTTCAGGAAAGTCCAAAGTACATTATGGAGTAGAAAACAGGAAATTTCAAATTTCAACGAATTTCACGCACAGCGTCCCCTTAAAGCAAATCTTATTAGTGGAGTTAATTACACTAAATTAAATGTACAGTACCTAACTTTATCTTTCCGCAATGAAGATTCGCAAGCAATTGGCGACATGCAAATAATCAATGTCCTTTGATATATACAGTTTCTATGCAAGTAGTATAGATCACAAGTCATGGCTAAATGATTTGGATCTTCTAGTGCGTCTCTTCCAATGCGACCGAGGCTGGCAGGAGCGGCGCTTATATTGTCTTCTTGTAGAGGCCGCTCCTGTCGTGGTGTGGTCCTAGTCAGCGTTCTATTGGCTGGCGTCGTCTCACAGCCTTCTCAGCTTTTACGTTTCGGGCCGACGTTTCGGCGCTTAATGTTATGCCGGAACAGTTTTAAAACAACACACATGCCGCTGCACTGCTGTACAGATACGGGGTGACAATGATTGAGCTACACGAAGTAAAATCATCGTAACTTACGAATAGTTTGCATTTGGATGTTCGAGCTGCACGGTTGGCTGAGGGACATGATGGGAATTGTATGGATTGGTTTAGCGATGAAGCCCAGTTCCATTTGGACGAGTTCGTCAATAAGCAAAATTTTCGCATTTTGGGATCGAGGATCCGCATTTCGCGATCGAGTTCACCCTCAACAGGTGACTCTGTGGTGTGCAGTGTCCAGTCGCGCGATGCTCAGTGCGCTATTCTTCTATGATACAGTGACTACTGAATGGTACGTGAAGGTTTTGCAAGATGATTTCATTCCCATTATCCAGACGGACCCCGATTTCGACAAGATGTGCTTCACGCAAGATGGAGCCCTACCCAACGAAGCAGGAGAGAGTTAGGTGTCCTGGAAAGCACCATGGGACCGCATTCTGGCTCTGGGGTACTCAGAGCCCATTGGCATGGGCCTCGGTTGGTCGCCATATTCTCCGGATCTGAACACGTGCGACTCCTTTTTGTGGGGCTGCAATAAAGACAAGGTGTACATCAATAATCCCAAAACCATTGATCAGCTGAAAACAGCTATTCGGGAGGGTATCGACGGTATGGGTGTTCCAACACTTTAGCAGGTGATGCAGAATTTCGCTATTCGTTTGCGCCACATCATCGCCAATGATGGCAGGCATATTGAACATGTCATAACCTGAATACGAATGTCTGCAGTGACGTTTACATGTTGAATAAAGTGTGTGCACGCCGTAGTTTGTAGCTAATTTACTTTTTTTCAGATAGTTCAATGATTGTCGCCCTGAATGTTGGACGCAATAACGACAAAGCTGAACGGGAGCACGAAATCAAACAAGCTGCAATTACTCTGCAACTAGTCAGGAGAGGCCAAGGGCGCTTTGTTCCAAAATACTCAGAAAATATTTTGGAACAACGTCTGAAATTTTGTCGCTAGAGGTCAAGATCGCTCTGAATAGGTACCACAAGAGAAGACCACGATGTTGGGATCATGGACGTACTTGAGACTTTCTACTCCTTTAGTAGGCCATTAAAACAACATAATGTGCAATGAGTAAGGTGCTACCACTCTGACAGTTCCGAGATAATCGCAAAAAAAAAATTTCCACATTTACGATAATGACTGAAGCAGAAGAAATTAATTAAAATTTCCGCTGCGGCCGGGACTCGAACTCGGTTCTCTTGAGATACTAGACAGAAATGCTAACCCTTACACCACCACAGCAATATTTTAATTTATTTCTTATGCTTCAATCATTGGCGTAGATAGAGAAGAGCCTTGAATGTCTCAGGGAAAAAATAATTATAAGATCTATAAGATCACCTATGGTACAGGACTTTCCCATTACGTCCAGTGCTGGGGTGCTATTCCAATGCCGGAGATCCCTGGCAATAGTGACCATGGAAGGGAAAATAGCAGAAAATATGATTTGAAATTTGTGATGCGATGGGCACTCAACTTGGGTAGTCCGTGCAGCAATCTTAACAATAGTGCTGTGTTATTGTAATGGTTAGCATTTCTGCTTAGCAACCAGAAAGACGTGAGTTCGAGTCCCGGCCGCGGTGCAAGTTTTAATTCATTTCTTCGGTTTCAATCATTATCGTAGATACAGAAGAGACTTGAATGTTTCAGGGAAAAATGTAACTTTCCGTTTCTATTATGTAACTAGGTGCCAGTTGTTAAAGAGTAGGTAGCTGAGCGTGTTAGGTCAGAGGGTTATCTGTCCTCTGTAATAAAATAAGAAAAAGAAAACTGAGTGAACGGGTCAACAATGGACATGTGCGGGCGTTATGGGACGTCCGCCCCGAACGAATGCAATGAACAATGATGAACAAAATGAGATCATAAAGAGAGTAAGAGAGAGAGAAAAGCTGGTTAGAGTTCCAGCTTTGTAAGACGAAAGTGTACAAGGTGACGGTTCGACACGCTCTCAAACTTTCATTTTCTACATTTACATCCATACTCCGCAAGCCACCTGACGGTGTGTGGCGGAGGGTACCCTGAGTACCTCCATCGGTTCTCCCTTCTATTCCAGTCTCGTCTTGTTCGTGGAAAGAAGGATTGTCGGTATGCTTCTGTGTGGGCTCTAATCTCTCTGATTTTATCCTCACGGTCTCTTCGCGAGATATACGTAGGAGGGAGCAATATACTGCTTGACTCTTCGGTAAAGGTATGTTCTCGAAACTTTAACAAAAGCCCGTACCGAGCTACTGAGCGTCTCTCCTGCAGAGTCTACCACTGGAGTTTATCTATCATCTCCGTAACGCTTTCACGATTACTAAATGATCCTGTAACGAAGCGCGCTGCTCTCCGTTGGATCTTCTCTATCTCTTCTATCAACCCTATCTAGTACAGGTACCACACTGGTGAGCAGTATTCAAGCAGTGGGCAAACAAGCGTACTGTAACCTACTTCCTTTGTTTTCGGATTGCACTTCCTTAGGATTCTTCCAATGAATCTCAGTCTGGCATCTGCTTTACCGACGATCAACTTTATATGATCATTCCATTTTAAATCACTCCTAATGCGTTGTTGTTGTTGTGGTCTTCAGTCCTGAGACTGGTTTGATGCAGCTCACCATGCTACTCTATCCTGTGCAAGCTTCTTCATCTCCCAGTACCTACTGCAACCTACATCCTTCTGAATCTGCTTAGTGTATTCATCACTTGGTCTCCCTCTACGATTTTTACCCTTCATGCTGCCCTCCAATGCTAAATTTGTGATCCCTTGATGCCTCAAAAGATGTCTTACCAACCGATCCCTTCTTCTAGTCAAGTTGTGCCACAAACTTCTCTTCTCCCCAATCCTATTCAATACCTCCTCATTAGTTACGTGATCTACCCACCTTATCTTCAGCATTCTTCTGTAGCACGACATTTCGAAAGTTTCTATTCTCTTCTTGTCCAAACTGGTTATCGTCCAAGTTTCACTTCCATACATGGCTACACTCCATACAAATACTTTCAGAAACGACTTCCTGACACTTAAATCCATACTCGATGTTAACAAATTTCTCTTCTTCAGAAACGATTTCCTTGCCATTGCCAGTCTACATTTTATATCCTCTCTACTTCGACCATCATCAGTTATTTTACTCCCTAAATAGCAAAACTCCTTTCTTACTTTAAGTGTCTCATTTCCTAATCTAATCCCCTCAGCATCACCCGATTTAATTTGACTACATTCCATTATCCTCGTTTTGCTTTTGTTGATGTTCATCTTATATCCTCCTTTCAAGACACTGTCCATTCCGTTCAACTGCTCTTCGAAGTCCTTTGCTGTCTCTGACAGAATTACAATGTCATCGGCGAACCTCAAAGTTTTTACTTCTTCTCCATGAATTTTAATACCTACTCCGAATTTTTCTTTTGTTTCCTTTACTGCTTGCTCAATATACAGATTGAATAACATCGGGGAGAGGCTACAACCCTGTCTCACTCCTTTCCCAACCACTGCTTCCCCTTCATGCCCCTCGACTCTTATAACTGCCATCTGGTTTCTGTACAAATTGTAAATAGCCTTTTGCTCCCTGTATTTTACCCCTGCCACCTTCAGAATTTGAAAGAGAGTATTCCAGTTAACGTTGTCAAAAGCTTTCTCTAAGTCTACAAATGCTAGAAACGTAGGTTTGCCTTTTCATATTCTTTCTTCTAAGATAAGTCGTAAGGTTAGTATTGCCTCACGTGTTCCAACATTTCTACGGAATCCAAACTGATCTTCCCCGAGGTCCGCTTCTACCAGTTTTTCCATTCGTCTGTAAAGAATTCGCGTTAGTACTTTGCAGCTGTGACTTGTTAAACTGATAGTTCGGTAATTTTCACATCTGTCAACACCTGCTTTCTTTGGAATTGGAATTATTATATTCTTCTTGAAGTCTGTGGGTATTTCGCCTGTCTCATACATCTTGCTCACCAGATGGTAGAGTTTTGTCATGACTGGCTCTCCCAAGGCCATCAGTAGTTCTAATGGAATGTTGTCTACTCCCGGGGCCTTGTTTCGACTCAGGTCTCTAGTACTCTGTCAGACTCTTCACGCAGTATCGTATCTCCCATTTCATCTTCATCTACATCCTCTTCCATTTCCATAATATTGTCCTCAAGTACATCGCCCTTGTATAAACCCTCTATATACTCCTTCCACCTTTCTGCCTTCCCTTCTTTGCTTAGAACTGGTTTGCCATCTGAGCTCTTGATATTCATGCAAGTGGTTCTCTTCTCTCCAAAGGTCTCTTTAATTTTCCTGTAGACAGTATCTATCTTACCCCTAGTGAGATAAGCCTCTACATCCTTACATTTGTCCTCTAGCCATCCCTGCTTAGCCATTTTGCACTTCCTGTCGATCTCATTTTTGAGACGTTTGTATTCCTTTTTGCCTGCTTCATTTACTGCATTTTTATATTTTCTCCTTTCGTCAATTAAATTCAATATTTCTTCTGTTACCCAAGGATTTCTATTAGCCCTCGTCTTTTTACCTACTTGATCCTCTGCTGCCTTCACTACTTCATCCCTCAAAGCTACCCATTCTTCTTCTACTGTATTTCTTTCCCCCATTCCTGTCAATTGTTCCCTTATGCTCTCCCTGAAACTCTCTACAACCTCTGGTTCTTTCAGTTTATCCAGGTCGCATCTCCTTAAATTCCCGCCTTTTTGCAGTTTCTTCAATTTCAATCTGCAGTTCATAACTAATAGTTTGTGGTCAGAATCCACATCTGCTTCTGGAAATGTCTTACAATTTAAAACCTGGTTCCTAAATCTCTGTCTTACCACTATGTAATCTATCTGATACCTTTTAGTATCTCCAGGATTCTTCCAGGTATACAGCCTTCTTTCATGATTCTTGAACCAAGTGTTAGCTATGATTAAGTTATGCTCTGTGCAAAATTCTACAAGGCGGCTTCCTCTTTCATTTCTTCCCCCCAATCCATATTCACCTACTATGTTTCCTTCTCTCCCTTTTCCTACTGACGAATTCCAGTCACCCATGACTATTAAATTTTCGTCTCCCTTCACTACCTGAATAATTTCTTTTATCTCGTCATACATTTCATCAATTTTTCATCATCTGCAGAGCTAGTTGGCATATAAACTTGTACTACTGTAGTAGGCATGGGCTTTGTGTCTATCTTGGCCACAATAATGCGTTCACTATGCTGTTTGTAGTAGCTAACCCGCACTCCTATTTTTTATTCATTATTAAATCTACTCCTGCATTACCCCTATTTGATTTTGTATTTATAAGCCTGTAATCACCTGACCAAAAGTCTTGTTCCCCCTGCCGCCGAACTTCACTAATTCCCACTATATCTAACTTTAACCTATCCATTTCCCTTTTTAAATTTTCTAACCTACCTGCCCGATTAAGGGATCTGACATTCCACGCTCCGATCCGTAGAATGCCAATTTTCTTTCTCCTGATAACGACGTCCTCTTGAGTAGTCCCCGCCCGGAGATCCGAATGGGGGACTATTTTACCTCCGGAATATTTTACCCAAGAGGACGCCATCATCATTTAATCATACAGTAAAGCTGCATGTCCTCGGGAAAAATTACGGCTGTAGTTTCCCCTTGCTTTCAGCCGTTCGCAGTACCAGCACAGCAAGGCCGTTTTGGTTAATGTTACAAGGCCAGATCAGTCAATTATCCAGACTGTTGCCCCTGCAACTACTGAAAAGGCTGCTGCCCCTCTTCAGGAACCACACGTTTGTCTGGCCTTTCAACAGATACCCCTCCGTTGTGGTTGCACCTACGGTACGGCCATCTGTATCGCTGAGGCACGCAAGCCTCCCCACCAACGGCAAGGTCCATGGTTCATGGGGGGTCCTAATGCGCACTCCCAGATAATTTATGGAATTAACTGCTTCCGGTTGGTGACCTGCTATTTTGTAGCTAAATGATAAGGGATCTATCTTTCTATGTATTCGCAGCACATTACACCTGTCTACATTGAGATTCAGTTGCCATTCTCTGCACCATGCGTCAATCCGCTGCAGATTCTCCTGCATTTCAGTACAGTCCTCCATCGTTACAACCCCTCGACACACCACAGCATCATCCGCAAAAAACCTCAGTGAACTTCCGATGTCATCCACCAGGTCATTTATGTATATTGTGAATAGCAACGGTCCTATGACACTCCCCTGCGGCACACCTGAAATCACTCTTACTTCGGAAGACTTCTCTCCATTGAGAATGACATGCTGCGTTCTGTTATCTAGGAACTCCTCAATCCAATCACACAATTGGTCTGATAGTCCATATGCTCTTACTTTGTTCATTAAACGACTGTGGGGAACTGTATCGAACGCCTTGCGGAAGTCAAGAAACACGGCATCTACCTGGGAACCCGTGTCTATGGCCCTCTGAGTCTCGTGGACGAATAGCGCAAGCTGGGTTTCACATGACCGTCTTTTTCGAAACCCATTCTGAGTACTACAGAGTAGATTTCTAGTCTCCAGAAAAGTCATTATACTCGAACATAATATGTGTTCCAAAATTCTACAACTGATCGACGTTAGAGATATAGGTCTATAGTTTTGCACCTTTGTTCGACGTCCCTTCTTGAAAACGGGGATGACCTGTGCCCTTTTCCAATCCTTTGGAACGCTACGCTCTTCTAGAGACCTACGGTACACCGCTGCAAGAAGGGGGGCAAGTTCCTTCGCGTACTCTGTGTAAAATTGAACTGGTATCCCATCAGGTCCAGCGGCCTTTCCTCTTTTGAGCGATTTTAATTGTTTCTCAATCCCTCTGTCGTCTATTTCGATATCTACCATTTTGTCATCTGTGTGACAATCTGGAGAAGGAACTACAGTGCAGTCTTCCTCTGTGAAACAACTTTGGAAAAATACATTTAGTATTTCGGCCTTTAGTCTGTAATCCTCTGTTTCAGTACCGTTTTGGTCACAGAGTGTCTGGACATTTTGTTTTGATCCACCTACCGCTTTGACATAAGACCAAAATTTCTTAGGATTTTCTGCCATGTCAGTACATAACATTTTTGTAGTACAAGTGTAAATTGCTCTGTGATATTCAAAAAGTTTGCACCTATTCGTTTTTGCTGCATTAGCAACGTCTCACCGATAACTTTCAAATGGGACCTGCTTCTGTCTCTACAGCTCGAGGTACGAAGTAGCTCCGGGTACTTTATCAGGCTGCATGTACAAGGCCCGCCACACACGTTCCGGTATACCTGTCAGATAAACCTGTTCAGGTCACCTGTACAGCTAAACCGGAGAGTGTGTGCCAGCCGCTGCAGGCCAAAATTGTACAGGCGTAGCAACCCGCGCGGGCGATCGGAGAACAATCAAAATTCGGTTCTTTCTACCTCCGCAGACGTGTAGACCTGAGCGTGTGTGAGTCACTCCGGCTCGCCTGTAAAGGTTTCTGGTTAGCTGGGGTTAGCTCCCTGAGTAGACAGCGTCAGTTGTCTTTGTGTTTACGTGTACAACGTGTACACGCACGGTAATGCTCAACCCTTGCAATCAACATGTAAAATCGAAAACATAACCAAGTTATAGAAGACTTTATCGAAATGTATGGGATTGAACCTTGTCCGTGGCATGTGAAAAGAATACCATGACCGTGATGCAGCCTATGAAAGACTTGTTATTAAATTGAAGGAGTTAGAACACGATGCTACAAAGCAATCTGTAGTTTAAAAAATAAATAATTTATTAGGTAATATATGTAAAGATAACAAGAAATGTGACATGTCAATAAAATTCGCAGCTTTAACAGACAACGTCTAAACATAAAAATTGTGGTACTTAGATTTGTACGATTTTCTTGGCGATAAAAATACTCCCGGTGCGTCTGTGTCAAATTTGGATGTCAAGGTTGGATGTGAGATCGATGAAGTAAGTACCCAGATTATTTATAATACTCATGTAATTTAATTTGATTTAATTAAACTAGATTTTCTATTTAGTTAGAGTCCACATTTCTTATTAATTAATGCAAAATGCTTTGAACTGTATGAATTATTAACTTACTAAGGCCTAACTAGGAAAAGCAAACCTACGTTTCTAGCATTTGTAGACTTAGAGAAAGCTTTTGACAATGTTGACTGGAATACTCTCTTTCAAATTCTGAAGATGGCAGGGGTAAAATACAGGGAGCGAAAGGCTATTTACATTTGTACAGAAACGAGATGGGACATGAAAGGGAAGCAGTGGTTGGGAAGGGAGTGAGACAGGGTTGTAGCCTCTCCCTGATGTTATTCAATCTGTATATTGAGCAAGCAGTAAAGGAAACAAAAGAAAAATTCGGAGTAGGAATTAAAATCCCTGGAGAAGAAATAAAAACTTTGAGGTTTGCCGATGACATTGTAATTCTATCTGAGACAGCAAAGGACTTGGAAGAGCAGTTGAACGGAATGGACAGTGTCTTGAAAGGAGGTTATAAGATGAACATCAACAAAAGCGAAACGAGGATAATGGAGTCTAGTCGAATTAAGCCGGCTGATGCTGGGGAAATTAGTAACGGAGTTTTGCTATTTGGGGAGCAAAATACCTAATGATGGTCGAGGTGGGGAGGCTATAAAATGTAGGCTGGCCACGGCAAAGAAAGCGTTTCTGAAGAAGAGAAATATGTTAACATCGAGTATAGATTGTCAGGAAGTCCTTTCTGAAAGTATTTGTATGGAGTGTAGCCATGTATGGAAGTGATATATAGGTGATAAATAGTTTGAACAAGAAGAGAATAGAAGCTTTCGAAATGTGGTGCTACAAAAGAATGCTGAAGATTAGATGGGTAGATCACACAACTAATGAGGAGGTATTGAATAGAATTGGGGAGGAGTTTGTGGCACAACTTGACGAGAAAAAGGGATCGGTTGGTAGGACATGTTCTGGGGCATCATGAGATCACCAATTTAGTACTGGAGGGCAGCGTGGAGGTTAAAAATCGTAGAGGAAGACCAAGAGATGAATACACTAAACAGATTGAGAAGGATGTAGGTTGCAGTAGGTACTGGGAGATGAAGGAGCTTGCACAGGATAGAGTAGCATGGAGAGCTGCATCAAACCAGTCTCAGGACTGAAGACCACAACAACACGGTCAAACTTCTTTTAGTCTATTTTTGTTTCGAAAAACCCTATTGTCTTGCCATTGAACTTTACTTTCATTCATGAAGTATGAAGTGAACCCATTTCTAATCTGCTTTAGCAGCAGACGTTATGTTCCCGTGGTTCTGGCGTTTCAGTGGGATTTGATTGTGAGATATCCAAACAAGTAATGGCAGTAGTTCCATTGTACGTCTCCTGATAGCTACTGTTTGGAGGAGCGTAAAAGCTTGCATGTTGTTCTATAGAAAAATTATGCAATGCACATGTTGCCATCACCACTTTATTATGTACTCTGGTTCCAAATTGATTTGAGTATGGAATATACGAAATGTGGATGCAAATATTCCAAAGCAATTTTCGACAACGTATCTTGCTCTTGAAATGCGGAAGTTGTAATTTCTTTACTATCTGAATCTAGTTGCGCTTGCCGAGAGGGCTTCATAATATTAAGTGCAAAACGAAAGGCGTCATCAGCCACAAAGACGTAAGGGACATTTTAGGAATTTTCTGCAACGTTGCATAGCTTTGGAAGTTTAAGCTCATTACTCTCTAACTTTTCGTAAAATTTAGTACTCTGAAGAACGCGTCCATCAGAAACACGTCCATTAGTTTCAAAATCGACTGAAAGAAACCGATAGTTAACATCCACTATTGTAAGAAGCACCATGGTGTGTTTGTAGTTGCGGTAAAAAGATCCGGAATTCGCTGGGGGAACTCCAGTATGTCTATTGTTTACCATCCATCGCACCAAGACAATGTGGGAAATTCCATCCGTCTTCAGGTGTTCTAGCAATAACTTTCCATTTCTCAGCGCAGTCAGAAAACTGAAACAACAGCAAATTAATAATACTTTTTCACACTGTGAATGTCTCTACATCTACATCCATATTTCGCAAGCCACCTGGCGGTGTGTGGCGATGATGATTTCAACAGGCTTTATAAATTTACTTTTACAAACACAACAAAAATAAAATTAAAATGACACAAAAGCTTGTTTAAAAAGTTAGGTTGTAAAGAAAATAAGAAATAGAATTTTAAAATACTACAGTAAAACTATTTGTTTAATAGTTCTTAAGAAAAAAAAAATGTTTGAATGTGTGTGAAATCTTATGGGTTCCCGGCGGGGTCAGGGATTTTCTCTGCCTCGTGATGGCTGGGTGTTGTGTGCTGTCCTTAGGTTAGTTAGGTTTAAGTAGTTCTAAGTTCTAGGGGACTTATGACCACAGCAGTTGAGTCCCATAGTGCTCAGAGCCATTTGAACCAAATCTTATGGGACTTAACTGCTAAGGTCATCAGTCCCTAAGCTTACACACTACTTAACCTAAATTATCCTAAGGACAAACACACACACCCACACACCCATGCACGAGGGAGGACTCGAACCTCCGCCGGGACCAGCCGCACAGTCCGTGACTGCAGCGCCCCAGACAGCTCGGCTAATCCCGCGCGGCTGTTCTTAAGAAAGTTTGTGTTATTTTTATCTGATAGTTTTGTCTTATTGTAAATTATATTCCTGATATAAACAATAAAACCAGAGTAAATGACTTTTAGGGTCTAATAATATGCTCCCTTCAGGATGCAAGCGAGGATGCTGAACCAAAAACCCTCAGAGATAACGAGACTCCTCAAAATTCCAAAGCACTTCCGAGATTACGAGGCGGAACTCACGGTCTGCAGCATCATCGACAGAACCGACTGTGGTCCTTTGGTGCAGAGCCGAGTGGAGGGTCTGAGTCAGAGGCTCAGGCGGTTCTGTGACCGTATAGGCTGCAGATTTCGTGACTTGCGCCATCAGGTGGTGGGTTTCCGGGTTCCGCTTAATAGGTCAGGAGTCCACTACACACAGGATGCGGCTACACGGGTAGCGGGGGCTGTGTGGAAGGGACTGGGCGGTTTTTTTAGGTTAGATGGTCTATGGAAACCATAGAAAGGGCGTCCGTCTAAAAGAGGGCAGATAAAACACAGTAAGGTAGTTGTAGAAACGACCGGTATTGTAGTTGTAAATTGCCGTAGCCGTGTTGGGAAAGAACCAGAGTTCAAAGCCCTAATAGAAAGCACTGAAGCTCAAAGTGTTATAGGTACGGGAAGCTGGCTACGGCCAGAAATTAGTTCAGCCGAAATTTTTTCAAACAACCTAACAGTGTACAGAAAGGATAGATTAATTAAATTTGGTGGTGGAGTATTTATTGCTGTCAGATGTAGCTTGCCTTGTAGTGAAATTGAAGTAGATAGTTCGTGTGAAACAGTATAGGTAGAGGTTATACCTGACAATCGGACTAAACTATTAACTGGATCGTTTTACCGACCTTCCGACTCACAAGACATGGTTGGTGAACAGTTCAAAGAAAACTTGAGTCTCATTTCAAATAGGTACCCCACTTATACAATTATAGTCGGTAGTGACATCAATGTACCCTCGATATGCTGGAAAATATATACGTTTAAAGCCGGCGGCAGGCATAAAATGTCATCCGAAATAGTACTGAATGCTTTCTCAGAAAATTATTTTGAACAATTAGTTCATGAGCCCAGTACAAACGTAAGTGGTAGCGAGAGCATACTTGATCTCTTAGCAACAAATAATCCTGAACAAATCGTGAGTATCGTGACGATACAGGGATCAGGGACCACAAGGCACTTGCCGCTAGGCTGAATACCGTAACACCCACTACCATTAAAAAGAACGCAAAGTACCTCTATTTAACAAAAGGGTGATAAAAACGCTCTTAACGCCATCTTGAGAGACAGTCTTGACTCCTTCCGATCTGATCATGTAAGCGTGGAAAAGATGTGGGATGATTTCAACGAGATAGTATCGACGGCAATTTGAGAGGTATATACCACATAAATTAATCAGTGATGGTACACATGGTACACAAAACGGGTCAGATCGCTGTTGCAGAATCAGCGAAAAAAGCATGCCAAATTTCAAAGAACGCAAAATCCCCAAGATTGGCAAAGTTTTGCGGAAGTTCGATATATAACGCGTACTTCAATGCGAGATGCTTTTAATAGTTTCCACAACGAAATTCTGTCTCGGAATCTGGCAGAAAACCCGAAGAGATTCTGGTCATACATAAAGCACACCAGTGGCCAGACGCAATCAATACCTTCACTGCGCGATAATAACTTTGAAGTCACTGATGACAGTGTCACTAAAGCAGAGTTTTAAACACGGTTTTCCGAAACTCCTTCGCCAAAGAAGATGAATTCCAAACAAGAACATCTGCCAAGATGAGAAACAAAGATTTCCTCGCTGTAGCAAAGCAGCTTAAATCACTTAATAAAGGCAAGGCCTCCGGTTCAGACTGCATACCAGTCAGGTTCGTTTCAGAGTATGCTGACACAATAGCTCCATATTTAGCAATTATATCCAACCGCTTACTCACAGAAAGATCCCTACCTGAAGACTGGAAAATTGCTCAGGTCACACCCACACCCAAAATGGGAAGTAGGAGTAATCCGCTGAATTACAGGCGCGTATCACTAACGTCGACTTGCAGTAGGGTTTTGGAACATGTACTGTATTCGAACATTATGAAGTACCTCGAAGAAAACGATTTATTGACGCATAAATGGGTTCAGGAAATATCGTTCTTCTCAAACACTTGCTCTTTATACTCATGAAGTAATGAGTGCTATCGACAGGAGATGTCAAATTGATTCCATATTTTTGCTTCCCAGAATGCTTTCGTCACCGTTCCTCACAAGCTTCTTCTAATCAAACTGCGTGCCTACAGAGTATCGCCTCAGCTGTGCGACTGAATTCGTGATTTCTTGTGAGAAAGGTCACAGTTCGTAGTAATAGACGAAAAGTCATTGTGTGAAACAGAAGTAATATCCGGCGCCCCACGGAAGTGTTATGTGCCCTCTATTGTTCCTGATCTATATTAGCGACATAGGAGACAATCTCAGTAGCCGTCTTAGATTGTTTGCAGATGATGCTGTCATTTACCGTCTTGTAAAGTCATCAGACGACCAAAAGGAATTGCAAAACGATTTAGATAAGATATCTGTATGGTGCGAAAAGTGGCAATTGACCCTGAATAAAGAGAAGTGTAAAGTTATTCACATGAGTACTAAAAGAAATCCGCTAAATTTCGATTACGCGATAAGTGACACAAATATGACGACTGTAAATTCAACTAAATACTTAGGGATTACAATTACAAATAACCTAAATTAGAACGATCACATAGATGATATTGTGGGTAGAGCAAACCAAAGACTGCGATACATTGGCAGAACACTTAGAAGGTGCAACAGGTCTTCTAAAGAGACTGCTTGCACCACGCTTGTCCGCCCTATTGTGGAGTATTGCTGTGCGGTGTTGGATCCGCATCAGGTGGGACTGACGGATGACATCGAAAAAGCACAAAGACGGGCAGCTCGTTTTGTATTATCGCGAAGTAGATGAGACAGTGCCGCAGACATGATACGTGAATTGAAGTGTCAATCATTAAAACGAAGGCGTTTTTCGTTGCGACGGGATCTTCTCATAAAATTTCAATCGCCAGTTTTGTCCTCCAATTGCGAAAACATTCTGTTGGCACCCACATACATAGGGAGAAATGATGATCACGATAAAATAAGAGAAATCAGGGCTCGCGCAGAAAAACTTAAGTGCTCGTTTTTCCCGCGCGCCGTTCGAGAGTGGAACGGTAGAGAGACAGCTTGAAGGTGGTTCATTGAACACTCTGCCAGGCACTTTATTCTGAATAGCAGAGTAATCATGAAGACATCGACGTAGACGTAGAAGTGCCTGCGTGATGTCGAGGTACTTTGGTGCCTGGGAAAATCGTGAGATCAGTCGTCGTCTCGTCCACTCCCCCCCCCCCCCCCCCCCCCACCGCGCAGAGGACGTGTGGGAGCAGCCCTGACGTCACCTCCATTCCAGCTCCAGTATCCGGGATATCGAGGACCAGTTGCAACAGTTGGGGGCCAGGACATCGTTCCCAGTCTAACCGGTGCTGGCATCCAACTCAGAAGACGTGCCAAGTGGTACTGACAAATGCACTCTGTTTCATATTCACTAAAAGAACTTGACGTACATTGTGGAGTTACACTACTGGCCATTAAAACTGCTACACGAAGAAGAAATGCAGATGATAAACGGGTATTCATTGGACAAATATATTATACCAGAACTGACATGTGATTACATTTACAGCCTTGATACGCCTGGGCATTGAGTCAGTCAGAGCTTGGATGGCGTGTACAGGTACAGCTCCCCATGCAGCTTCAACACGATACGACAGATCATCAACAGTAGTGACTGGGGTATTGTGACGAACCAGTTGGTCGGCCACCCTTGACCAGACGTTTTCAATTGGTGAGAGATCTGGAGAATGTGCTGGCCAGGGCAGCAGTCGTACATTTTCTGTATCCAGAAAGGCCCGTACAGGACCTACAACATGTGGTCGTGCATTATCCTGCTGAAATGTAGGGTTTCGCAGGGATCGAATGAAGAGTAGAGCCACGGGTCGTCACACACCTGAAATGTAACATCCACTGTTCAAAGCGCCGTCAGTGCGAACAAGAGGTGACCGAGACGTTTAACCAATGGCACCCCATAACATCACGCCGGGTGATACACCAGTATGGCGATGACGAATAGACGCTTCCAATGTGCGTTCACCGTGATGTCGCCAAACACGGATCCGACCATCACGATGCTGTAAACAGAACCTGTATTCGTCCGATATAATGACGTTTTGCCATTCGTGCACTCAGGTTCGTCGTCGAGTACACCATCGCAGGCGCTCCTGTCTGTGATGCAGCGTCAAGGGTAACCGCAGCCTCGATCTCCGAGCTGATAGTCCGTGCCGCTGCAAACGTCGTCGAACTGTTCGTGCAGATGGTTGTTGTCTTGCAAACGTCCCCATCTGTTGACTCACGGATCGAGACGTGGCTGCACGATACGTTACAGCCATGCGGATAAGATGCCTGTCATCTCGACTGCTAGTGATACGAGACCGTTGGGATCCAGCACGGCGTTCCGTATTACCATCCTGAACCGACCGATTCCATACTCTGCTAACAGTCGTTGGATCTCGACCAACGCGAGCAGCAATAAATACGATAAACCGCAATCGCGATAGGCTACAATTCGACCTTTATCAAAGTCGGAAACGTGATGGTACGCATTTCTCCTCCTTACACAAGGCATCACAACGCCGGTCAACTGCTGTTTGTGTATGAGATATCGGTTGGAAACTTTCCTCATGTCAGCACGTTGTAGGTGTCGCCACCGGCGCCAACCTTGTGTGAATGCTCTGAAAATCCAATCATTTGCATATCACAGCATCTTCTTCCTGTCGGTTAAATTTCGCGTCTGTAACTCGTCATCTTCGTGGTGTAGCAATTTTAATGGCGAGTAGTGTATATTTCGTTTCCTCCTGAGGTCTTCACCTTTTTTGCCAGGCTTTTCGCCATCAACCAGAAAGACGACCCTCCAGTCACTTCTAATGACCCCAGTCAGCTCTACATCTGGGCCCTGTTTCCTGACGCTGGAGAACGATCAATGAGTTCCTTCTTTCCAGATATGAAATGAACCGTTGTCGAGCTTCGTCACTGATCCCGTAATGCGGAAACTTACGCTAAGCTACTGTGAAGTCAGCACGCCCTCGCCCTTGTCCGTCTGAGCTCTGCTGACGCGACGCTAGACTTTTACCTTCCTCGAGTGTACTGCGTCCCATTGGCCCCAGTCACCCAGCGTACGCTGCACGCTGTCCGCTGAAGGCGCCAGCGCAGCCACTGCCGAGGGCCGCTGCCTAGCTTGCAGAAAGACGCAGAGCGCCGACGTCGACCCAGCACTGAACACTTTCAGTTGCGCCGACCACTTTCCTAGTCCGCCGCAGAACTCGTTTCTTGAAACTCCTTCGTAGGCCAGTGGCGCTATCGACGCCCCAGCTTTCTACGTAGTTACCTAACAGTCTCTGCGTAACATTCTAATAGAGGCTTTCCACAGTCGTGCCAGCTAACATCCCAAACATGTTCCTCTTCGTCGAATGTCTTGGCTCAAACTCGTCTAGGGTTTGAACCGCACGTGTCGCACTACACGTTCTAAATTAGACACTTGTGACCCTTTGGTTAAATTGTCTGGCTTCACTGGGGAGTACTGATCGGGCCATTCTTGGCCCTCATTTGTATGAAATAATTTTATTATTATTGCCCGCATCTCGTGGTCGTGCGGTAGCGTTCTCGCTTCCCATGCCCGGGTTCCCGGGTTCGATTCCCGGGGGGGTCAGGGATTTTCTCTGCCTCGTGATGGCTGGGTGTTGTGTGCTGTCCTTAGGTTAGTTAGGTTTAAGTAGTTCTAAGTTCTAGGGGACTTATGACCACAGCAGTTGAGTCCCATAGTACTCAGAGCCATTTTTATTATTATTTTAACGTAACATTATCACTTAAATGATTTAATTCTTGTTGCGTTAATTGCAGCTTGGGTACTGAGAAATTTAGTAGTGTAATTACGCAAGATTTAATAGTGGCACATGCCCCTTTACCTTTCGTAAACTGTTAATTGCCGAAAGACCTTAAGCTCGTACTCATATGATGTGATTTTCTTAAATTATTGTATTTTTATGTCATTTTATTGTTTTTTTTAATTTGCTGATCACTGGTGTACTGTTCCAAGTATTAAAATGTTTCAGGTAGCTGTTACTTGGGTGGAACGCGCGGAACCTGTGATGTTACAAAATAAAAGTGATGTTGTTATTCAATGGAAAGTTGGAAATTGAGATTTAGCTTACTGTTTTATCAATCACAATTGGCGTAAGAATCATGGATTGACCATTGTCATAAAATATTGAATAGTCTTTACTTGCAGTTTCTCGTGGCTTGAAGCAGTCACAGCTAGCGTGCTATTGATTAAGAAATTGCGTTATCGTCTTTCTAATTACTTCATGATCGTAGATACGATCATACCCGGTTGTGAAGTTATTGTTATGACAAAACAATTTCCTAAGGGACCAGAAAGTTCTTAAGGGCGCAAAAACAACTGTAACATCACACAAACGGGAAATTCAATAGTAAAGTTGATGCAAGAAGACGATAAAACAGTTTTCTTTTTATCAATGTAACACGCACATTGGACTGCTGATCTTGGTGTCTGTAATCTTAGCAAAATGCATAATTAAAATGAAAATAATACTGAGGAGATAATAGGAATGAGCACTGCTAAATGATTCAGTATTCCCAGAACAAATATTTATTATAACTAAAACATATATCGTACCTTGAGCTTAATACTACAATGACGGTAGATTTTTACGTCCGTATCATGTCCATTGAGCGCTCTTTTATATGGCCATTGTCTTCTTTGAGTCGCTCGTGCGTCGTCACGGTAAGTTATAACAGTTCTTTACACTTCACTCAAACTCAGACATAACACGTTTTTATACATTTAGTAAAAATTAGATCAAACTGCCACAAATCTGCGTCCGTCTTACTTGAGAAAAACAGTACAAGTCTTTAGCGCTCAATGCTTCATTTGTTCTCCAGCGAACAAAATAGTGAAGGATCGCATATCTATCCGTATTTTTCTGTTTATATTGTCGCCTAAGGACGACGAATTACATTATTTAGAAAATTCCACCGTCGCCATGCGACGCCTCATTATACATTAATCATTATTTATAAACAAGTATTTGCCTTCTGGCTGAAAGTATTAACTACTCGTATTTGCTGTTTTAATGAAGTCAAAAATAGCGAATATCACAAACCTCAACGGAGAGAGTAGTTGCGTGCCTTACGTGTCCGTTGTTGGCGCGGCCTGGTGTCCGTTGTTTGTTTTGGTGCACCTGAGTTAAGTATTGTGTTGCCTCCTCCCTTGCGGCCCCGTCGTGTTCTCCTCATAATCATTTCCTTCAAGCCACTTCAGTTAATTTTATGCTAGTATTATTCTAATTTCTTACATTGGTAAAATTGTGCGGACTTCATTATGCACACTGTTTGTCATAATGTCTCATATATCATGACGTGCGTGTGTAATGGATGATTGTTGTTTCTGTTTTGGCGCCCTTCATGCCTCCTTTCTTGTCTCTATTGCTACGCTATCCTTGTACTTGGTTTGGTAACCATATCAGTGGTAGCAACCACGCTCTGCTACCACTCGAATACAGTGCACATTAACTAAAATAATACCTGAAACATATGAAGCAATTTATAAAGCAAGGACCAATATCTGAAAGTGAATAAATGTTCAGTACACTTTATGTGCGTTAAGAAATACTTCTACTGTATATCGAAGTGATAGTTACATTCCCACAACTACAAAATTAATAGAAATGTATGAATCTGATGGGACGCTTTACAATGTGAGGCACCCTGAATACAAAAATAGAATAAGAAGATTGGAGGGGTTCTAGGCGCGTCAGTTCGGAATCGCACGACCGCTACGGTCGCAGGTTCGAATCCTGCCTCGGGCATGGATGTGTGTGATGTCTTTAGGTCAGTTACGTTTAAGTAGTTCTAAGCTCTAGGGGACTGATGACATCAGATGTTAAGTCCCATAGTGCTCAGAACCATTTGAAGCATTTAGAGCTCAGAAAATTTGTATATAAAATTAAATAAGTATGTCGATATGTACTTTTGCTTTCTCGTCAGAGTACCTTGAGCGGAGGTCATTAACTTTCTATTATACAGGGTGTTACAAAAAGGTACGGCCAAACTTTCAGGAAACATTCCTCACACACAAATAAAGGAAAGATGTTATGTGGACATGTGTCCGGAAACGCTTAATTTCCATGTTAGAGCTCATTTTAGTTTCGTCAGTATGTACTGTTAATTTTCACAATCAACATGTGTGGGCTGACGAGAATCCGCACGCAATTGTGCAATCACGTCATCAACACAGACTTTCTGTGAACGTTTGGGCAGGCATTGTTGGTGATGTCTCGATTGGGCCCCGTGTTCTTCCACCTACGCTCAATGGAGCACGTTATCATGATTTAATACGGGATACTCTACCTGTGCTGCTAGAACATGTGCCTTTACAAGTACGACACATGTGGATCATGCACGATGGAGCTCCTGCACATTTCAGTCGAAGTGTACATGCGCTTCTCAACAACAGATTCGGTGACCGATGGATTGGCAGAGGCGGACCAATTCCGTGGCCTCCACGCTCTCCTGACCTCAACCCTCTTGACTTTCATTTATGGGGGCATTTGAAAGCTCTTGTCAACCCCGGTACCAAATGTAGAGACTCTTCGTGCTCGTATTGTGGACGGCTGTGATACAATACGCCATTCTCCAGGGCTGCATCAGCGCATCAGGGATTCCATGCGACGGAGGGTGGATGCATGTATCCTCGCTAACGGAGGACATTTTGAACATTTCCTGTAACAAAGTGTTTGAAGTCACGCTGGTACGTTCTGTTTCTGTGTGTTTCCATTCCATGATTAATGTGATTTGAAGAGAAGTAATAAAATGAGCTCTGACATGGAAAGTTAGCGTTTCCGGACACATGACCACATAACATATTTTCTTTCTTTGTGTGTGAGGAATGTTTCCTGAAAGTTTGGCCGTACCTTTTACTAACACCCTGTATGTCTTCAGCCGTGCCCCAGGGCGGTATCTCACGGCTAATGACATCCGCAATATTTTTGTATCTCTCCAGTCTTCTTAATATATTTGTGTACACAGGGTGCCCCACGCTGTAAATCGCCTCATCAGCTTCATACATTTCTATTAATTTTGTAGTTGACAGCACATATGAATTGAACTTCACAGTTATGTTTACAAACACACTAAAGATGACAGAACGCTGCAGCGATGCTAGCGCTCCATGTGGTAACATGTCACATTGCATTGCACAGAAGACAAGCGACTTTTATAATCAAATCTACAGTGAGGCCCTAGATTTGGCATATTTATTTGACGACTGGCGAGAGTTGACAAAGTTCCCTGTTACACCATCAAATTTCTTTGAGATAAATATTTGACATATCAACTTTGACAAAGAAATATGTAGTGTAATAGCGGCCTTACCGTCATGCAGACATTATCACACCCGAAGCGTTTTTGAAAGAATAACCTGACTACAGACGATAGCTTCACTTTTTATTTCTTTATTGTTATTTTTTCTTTATTGTTATTTTAATACCTTACAAAAGGTAGGGCAGCAGTGGCGTATTTACGCCACTTTTTGGTCACAGAAAAACAGACAGTAAACATGGAGACAGAACAACAGACATACATGAATAGTAAACACAGGAGACATATATAAGAAATTAAATGAAGGCGTTCGCGAAAGGCACTGGTTGTACAAGTAAGTTCAGCAGTGCACACAAACGGAGACAAACAGTTTCACATGCGAACGAAGGAGCACACTGAAGAAGAACACTGACGCACTTAGACAAAGAGAACACTGTAGCACATCGGTGATGATCTTTGGCGCACTGAACACACTGAGGAATGGGGGGGGGCTGCCACTGGGTGCAGGAGACAGGTAGGGGGAAGGAGGGGGGAAGCCAATGGGAGAGAGGAATGGTGAGGGGAAGGGAGAGGGCAGGGTCAGGTGTGGAAGCCTGGGGAGGGGGTAGGAAGTGGGAGAACTGGGAGAGAGGAGGCGGGAGGGAGAAAGGAAGGTGAGGAAGGAGAGAGGGAGCCCTGGAGGAAAAGGGGGAAGGTAGGAAAGGGAGGATTCGAGTATCATCAACGTCGCCATCGAATGCCAGTCTACAAATACATAATAAGCCTGGAGAATAAACTTGGCACAAATGGAACTACACACAGTGTCATAGTGAATGGACCGATTTTTTTTCCGTGGATGTCGAGTTAATTTCAGCCTTGACGTTGCCATAGGCAGTACTGGAAGTGGAGATGCCATTGCTTACAAGACCTGGCATTGTGGAATAGATGCTAAGACCCAATATAGATGTATATAGTAATATGCCTATAACATTGTATACTCGCTCCCGTCATAATGTTACTAATGATGAAAAAATACATGTATGGATCAAAGGACTTGGTGTACTTGCTGAGAATGTAACTGTAACTGGTGATGTAACCCTGTACTATAATTATTAATAAAGTCTGATCTGTAGCTTCAGCCACCAATCACTAGATGTACATCTGGTGAACGGGGGCAACAATTTGAAAAAAATCGAAAACATAGTGCCGCGTTGGCCGCTGAGCGCCTGCGAGGCTGCATGATGGATGGAACGAGGACATCTTCAGGAAGGGGGAGATGGCAGAAGCCACCTTGGGCAAGGGTGTGGAGAGTGTGAAGATGGAGAGCAGGTGGGATGCAAGAGTATAGGCGCAGCAGCAGGATGGGGTGAGAGAAGATGAGAGAGACAAGCAGGTGGGGAGGATCGAGCTTGCAGGAGGTATAGAGGATCCATATTCATTCGAAGAAAAAGAGGAGGTGCGGGGAAGGGATCAAGTCATAAAGGATCTGTGTGGGGGAGCCGGATGTGATAGGCAAGGTGGAGCGCATGGTGTTCAAGGATTTGAAGGGACTTATAGTACGTGGGAGAAGAGGATACCCAGGCGGGGTGGGCATAACAAAGGTCGGGGCAGATGAGGGACATGTGTGGAGGATTGTGGAGGGGTCCCAGACCCCATGTTTGGATGGGGTTTGAGGAGATGGAGACGGGTTCGTGCCTTGGCTTGGACTGTCCGAAGGGGGGTTCCAGGAAAAGTTGCGGTCGAGGGTGACGCCAAGGTACTTGAGGGTGAGGTTAATGGGGTGGCCATTGATGGTAAGGTAGAAATCCAGGAGACGTGAGGAAGGGGTGGTTTTGCCTTTGCTGATTTCCTGGGTTTTGGAAGGATTGACCTTGAGGAGCCACTGATCGCAGCAAGCGGTGGACTGGTCAAGATGGGATTGGAGAAGGCGTTGGGAGCGTTGAATGGTGGGGGCGAGGGCAAGGAAGTTGGTGTCATAGGCATATTGGTGGATGGGGGATTGGGGCGATGGCATGTCCGCCGTATAGAGAAGGTAGAGAAGAGGGGACGGAATCTTAGGGCACACCGGCGGAGGGGTAGAAGGTGTAGGAATGGTAACACAGGAAGGGCGATGAGAGAGGAAGGAGGCGATCAATCAGACGTAATTAACAGGAGGGGCGAAGGTTTGGAGTTTGAAGAGGAACAGCTCCAACAAAGTGCTGCCCTTTTGTACCCTGTGTACGCGCTACTAGCGCCATCTGTACAAGTGCCCACCACTTACATCAGCTCAGCGCAGAGGACGGCGACCGCCGCACTCACGCGGGTGGAGGCTGTCGCCTGTGCAGGTCGGGCCAGCACCTCGCTGCCTTCGTTTGCCTCCTGCAGCGCATTCGCCAGGCGCCAGTCGAGGCGGAGAAACGACCGTCTGAGCCGGTTTGGCGACCCGCCGCGCACTGCAACCGGATAGCTCTCAGGCGGGAAGCCGCAGGGAGACCTGCAAGGGCCTACCGCAAACCCCTGCGGCTACCGCCTCACTAACGCCGTATCCGAGTCCGGAGCAGAAACTTTGCAGTCCGACAAATAGTGCGAATCTGTCCCACTGCACAGCAGCTACACTAATGGCCATTAAAACTGCTGCACCACGAAGATGGCGTGCTACAGATGCAAAATTTAACCGTCAGGAAGAAGATGCTGTGATATGCAAATGATTAGCTTCTCAGAGCATTCAAACAAGGTTGGCGCCGGTGACGACACCTACAACGTGCTGACGTGAGGAAAGTTTCCAACCGATTTCTCAAATACAAACAGCTGTTGCCTGGTGAAACGTTGTTGTGATGCCTCGTGTAAGGAGGAGAAATGCGTACCATCACGTTTCCGACTTTGATAAAGGTCTCGATTGCGGTTTATCGTATCGCGACATTGCTGCTCGCGTTAACGAGATCCAATGACTGTTATCAGAATATGGAATCGGTGGGTTCAGAAGGGTAATACGGAACGCCGTGCTGGATCCCAACGGCCTCGTATCACTAGCAGTCGAGATGACAGGCATCTTATCCGCACGGTTGTAACGGATCATGCAGCCACGTCTCGATCCCTGAGTCAACAGATGGGGACTTTTGCAAGACAACAACAATCTGCACGAACAGTTCGACGATGTTTGCAATAGCATGGACTATGAGCTCGGAGACCGTGGCTGCGGTTACCCTTGACGCTGCATCACAGACAGAAGCACCTGAGATGGTGAACTTGACGACGAACCTGGGTGCACGAATGGCAAAACGTCATTTTTTCGGGTGAATTTAGCTTCTGTTTACAGCATCATGATGGTCGCTTACGTGTTTGGCGACATCGCGGTGAACACACATTGGAAGCGTGTATTCGTCATCGCCATACTGGCGTATCACCCGGCGTGATGGTATGGGGTGCCATTGGTTAAACGTCTCGTTCACCTCTTGTTCGCATTGACGGCACTTTGAACAGTGGACGTTACATTTCAGATGTGTTACGACCTGTGGCTCTACCCTTCATTCGATCCCTGCGAAACGCTACATTTAACCAGCATAATGCGCGACCGCATGTTGCAGGTCCTGTACGGACTTTTCTGGATACAGAAAATGTTCGACTGCTGCCCTGGCCAGAACGTTCTCCAGACCTCTCACCAACTGAAAACGTCTGGTCAATGGTGGCCGAGCAACTGGCTCGTCACAATACGCCAGTCACTACTCTAGATGAACTGTGGTATTGTGTTGAAGCTGCATGGGCAGCTGTACCTGCACACGCCATCCAAGGTCTGTTTGACTCAATGCCCAGGCGTATCAAGGCCGTTATTACGGCCAGAGGTGTTGGATCTCAGGATCCTTTCACCCAAGTTGCGTGAAAATGCGATCACATGTCAGTTGTAGTATAATATATTTGTCCAATGATTACCCGTTTATCATCTGCATTTCGTCTTGGTGTAGCAGTTTTAATGGCCAGTAGTGTAGCTTCCCACCAACTGCCACGAGCAAACTGGAACCGGATGTGTGGCTCAGAGGTCTCTCTGCACAGAGAGGTTCACAAACTGAGGACGAGCAGATGTCCATCTTATCAGGTCCGTACAAGCGCGCCAGACCCAACACGAGCCACTCTCAGGACATATCACGCTAAACTCGTTACTCTGATGCATAAGTTTGCAGCCTTTTTGTTCTCCATGTCGGTATTCCTGTAGCTAATTGTTTATTTATCGATTCTCATATTTTATTTGTAGCCCACTTTCACTATCTGAGTTTACATATTTTGTATTTTGGAGATAGTGAATGGAGTAGTGGACCCTAGGAAATGGAGTCCCAAATGGAGAAATTGGAACATTTCCAGGTTATTCGCCGGCCGGTGTGCCCGAGCGGTTCTAGGCACTTCAGTCTGGAACCACGCGACTGCTCCGGTAGCTGATTCGAATCCTGCCTCGGGCATGGATGTGTGTGATGTTCTTGGGTTGGTTAGGTTTAAGTAGTTCTACTAGAGGACTGATGACCTCAGATGTTAACTCTCATAGTGGTCAGAGTCAACCAGGTTATTCTTCTGAGTTCAATAGAGAGGCAACAGCAGCGCAAACAGCCAGAAAAATTCGCGCCGAGTATCGGGATAATGCTATCGGATAGATCATAGCAATAAAATGGTTTTCTCGTTTTAAGGTGGATCGTTTTGACATCAGTGACTCTCCTCATTCAGGAAGGCCTTCGCCGGCCGCGGTGGTCTAACGGCTCTAGGCGCTCAGTCCGGAGCCGCGCGACTGCTACGGTCGCAGGTTCGAATCCTGCCTCGGGCATGGATGTGTGTGATGTCCTTAGGTGAGTTAGGTTTAAGTAGCTCTAAGTTCTAGGAGACTGATGACCTCAGATGCCAAGTCCCATAGTGCTCAGAGCCATTTGAACCATTTTTTTTTTTTTTTAGGAAGGCTTTCAGGGTTTGATGAATTTCATTTGAAAGCATTAATCCACAATGGTCTGTGCCATTTTACTCGACAACTGGCAGCTGTGATAAACTGTGATCATTCCACCATCTGTAGTTGGGAGGGTTCAAAAATCAGGTGTATCGGTTCTGCATGCTCTAACCCAAAGTCACAATTAAAAAAGCAGCGAGTAGCCATGTGTGCATCTCGGCTTGCTCGTCATTAGTTGGCTCGCTATGGTGACGATGATGATGATGATGATGAAGTGCCATACTCCTTGACAGAGCGTAGGGGAACGATGCGGGAGACCCACGCTGCTGTTCTAGGGAAGGCCCTAGTGGAGGTGGTTTTCCATTGCCTTCCTCTGATCGTAATAAGGATGAATGATGATGATGACACAACAACACCCCGCCGTGAATCGAACCCGGGACCCCGTGCTCAGGAAGTGAGAACGCTACCGCGAGACCACAAGTTGCGTTATGGTTAGAGCTCGTTATTGTAAGATAAGAAAAAGAAAAGAACGGTTGAGCCCAAACAAAGCAGCAATTCCCCTGCGCGCATCCACAAAAGATAATGTTATGCATCCACTATAAGAGCGACGGTGTGGTGTACTACAAATTGCTTCCCCGTACTGTAACCATCATTGCTGACATTTATTGTCAGTCATTGAGACTTCTTGCAGACGCAATCCGAGAACAACGTCCAAGAAGTCTGCGTGAAATGATGCTAGTCCACGATAACGCCCGCCTCCATTCTTCTAGACTGACAAAAAACAGTGTACAGGACGTGGGAAGTCATTCCGCACCCACCTCATTCACCTGAACTTGCGGCCTTTCGCCTTTTCCGTTCTCTGTAGAACAACCTTCATGGAACTTCCGCTCCAGAAGGCAGACTAAATACTGAAGAAATCTTACTGATGACTAAATTCTCTGTAATGTGTACCTGCTGTCTTCGCTAAAGTTATGGAAAAACGCTACGAATTTGTGCTCCAAACTAAGAGTAGGGTACCACTTACCGAAATATCTGTACCTATGGCCCCTAACACCCTGCGTAAGTGCCCTCTCTGCGAGGAACGAATTTTTTCGACTGCCTTTATCTGCAAGGCAGCTTGCACTATTTTGCGCTTTCCTGTTTTAAGTTTTGCGTTTCACTAGTTGTAAATAGGAACGCTGATCAAGTAAGAAGACACAGCTAGCAAATGGACAAGGGAGGAAATGTACGTTTTAATAGAGCTGACCAAAACTTTAATTTATTGACTTTCTGAACGTTCCTGCACAGCCATATCAACAGTGGAATGTCAGTTATAAGCATACAACTGCGAGGACAACACAGTTACCAGTCCCCAGGCCTAGAAAATCTCCGACCCAGCCGGGAATCGAACATGGGCCTCTTTGTTTAGCAATCCAGCGCAGTTACCAAGGCAGACACTGTACGAATTTCACACCTGTCCATTTTGTAATAAGCGTGATCTGCTGACAATAGCCACTGAAGGCAGAAGTGCCACTTTGAGGCACAAGTACCACATTGAGGCACCAGTACTACATTGATACACAACTCCATGTTGAGGCACAAGTACCACATTGAGGCACAAGTACTACATTGAGGCACAAGTACCATGTTGAGGCACAAGTTCCACATTGAGGCACAAGTACCACATTGAGGCACAAGTACTACATTGAGGCACAAGTACCATGTTCCGGTAAAAGCATCACATTGAGACACAAATACCACATTGAGTCACAAGTACCATGTTGAGGCACAAGTATCACTTGAGACACAAGTACCACATTGAGGCACAAGTGCTACATTGAGGCACAAGTACCATGTTCAGGTAAAAGTATCACATTGAGACACAAATACCACATTGAGTCACAAGTACCATGTTGAGGCACAAGTATCACTTGAGACACAAGTACCATGTTAAGGCACAAGTACCACATTGAGGCACAAGTACTACATTGAGGCACAAGTACCATGTTCAGGCAAAAGTATCACATTGAGACACAAATACCACATTGAGTCACAAGTACCATGTTGAGGCACAAGTATCACTTGAGACACAAGTACCATGTTAAGGCACAAGTACCACATTGAGGCACAAGTATGACAGTGAGGCATAAGTACCACATCGAGGCACAAGTACCACACTGAGGTACACGCACAATGTGTGCAAGCCCAATCGTTTCTGATTGTCCAGCAACACGTGGCAGACTCGGCATGTTCGATGGAGATGTTTAACCATATCATGCGACCGTAGCTCCATGGTGCAATGTTGAACGTTGGTGGTCGGCATCTGCTATAATGTTTTAATATCTACGGTGTGACAACTATTGAACTATATTTTTTTAAAAAAACGTAAATTAGTTACAAACTACGGCGAGCACACCCTTTATTCAACTTGTAAACGTCATTACTGATATTCAGATTTAGGTTATGACATGTTCGATATGCCTGCCATCCTTATCAATGATGTGGCGCAGATGAACAGAGAAATTCTGCATGACTGGCTGAATTGTCGGAACATCGATGGTGTAGATGACCTCATGAATGGCTGTTTTCAGCTCAGCATTGGTTTTGGAGTTATTGCTGTACACCTTGATAGAGTCCCACAAAAAAAGAGTCGCATGTGTTCAGATCCAGAGAATATGATGGCCAATCAATGCCCGTGCCAGTGGCCTCTGAGTACACCAGAGCCAGAATGCAATCCCCAAGGTGCTCGTCCAGGACATCAATCTCCTCCTTCGATGAGGTCGAGCTACGTCTCGGATGAACCACATCTTATCGAAATCAGGGTCACTTTGGATAATGGAGAAAATAATCTTCCAAAACCTTCATGTACCGTTCGGTAGTCACCGTGACACCGAGGAATATTGTACTAGTTATTGCACGACTGGACATTCCGCACCACACAGTCACCCATTGAGAATGAAGAGACTTCTCGATAGCGAAATGCGAATTTTCAGTCCCCCAAATGCCTCAATTTTGCTTGTTGACGAACTAATCCAAGTCAAAGTGGACTTTGTCTCTAAACCAAACTGTGTATGCAAATACTAACTCCGATCATGCCCCGCAGCCAATCGCGCAGTTTGAACGTCCTAACGCAAGCAGTTCAGAAGCTATGACGATTTTGTTTCATATAGTTCAATAATTGTTACCCTGAACATCTACAGCCACAGAATTACTCTGCAGTTCACAGTTAAGTGCCTGGAAGAATGTTCATCGAACCCCAGGGATGAGTTGTAGGGTTCCAGTTTCGAACACCATGCGGGAAGAAACGACCGCTTAAATCTTTCCGTGCGTGCTCTGATTTCTCTTATTTTATTACAATGATCATTCATCTCTATGCAGGTGGGCGCCAACAAAATATTTTCACACTCTGAGGAAAAATTTGGTGATTGAAACTTCATGAGAAGCTGCTGCTGCAGCGAAAAAGTCTTCATTTTAATGACTGCCACTCCAGTTCGTGTATCGTATCTGTGGCACTCCCTTCCTTATTGCACGATAATACGAAACAAGCTGCCCTTCTTTCGAACTTTTTCGATGTCTTCCATCGATCCTGTGTGATGTGGATTCCACACTGCACAGCAGTATTCTAACAAAGGACCGACAAGTGTAGTGTAGGCAGTCTCTTTAGTGGATCTCTTGCATCTAAGTGTTTTTCCAGTGAAGCGTAATGTTAGGTTTGACTTCCCCATAACGTATTCTACGTGACGATTCTACTAAAGTTGTTGATAATTATACTAGGGTGAGTCAATTGAAAACCTTATATATTTTTTTTTAATATTATTGTGCAGAAGTTGTACAAACCTGTATCACTTTTCAACATAATCTCCTCCACACTCAATGCAAGTCCTCTAGCGCTTACAAAGTGCACAAATTCCTTTAGATAAAAATTCTTTTGGTAGTCCGCGCAACCACTCATGCACTGCGTGGCATACCTCTTCATTAGAACGGAACTTCTTTCCTCCCATTGCGTCTTTGAGTGGTCCAAACATATGGAAATCACTTGGGGCAAAGTCTGGTGAGTATGGTGGATGAGGAAGACACTCAAAATGCAGGTCTGTGATTGTTGCAACTGTTGTACGGGCAGTGTGGGACCTTGCACTGTCATGTTGCAAAAGGACACCTGCTGACAGCAATCCATGTCGCTTTGATTTGATTGCAGGCCGCAGACGATATTTTTAGGAGATCTATGATGCACTGGTGACAGTGGTCCCTCTAGGCATGTAATGCTCCAAAATGACGCCTTTTTGGTCCCAAAAGAGAGCCAGCATAACCTTCCCTGCTGATGGTTCTGTTCGAAACTTCTTTGGTTTTGGTGATGAGGAATGGCGCTATTCCTTGCTCGCTTTCTTCATTTCCGGCTGGTGGAAGTGAACCCAGGTTTCGTCCCCAGTAGCGATTCTTGCAAGGAAGCCATCACCTTCTCGTTCAAAGCGCCGAAGAAGTTCTTCACAAGCATCAACACGTCGTTCTCTCATTTCAGGAGTCAGCTGCCGTGGCACCCATCTTGCAGACACTTTGTGAAACTGGAGCACATGAAGCACAATGTGGTGAGCTGACCCCTGACTAATCTGTAAACATGCTGCAGTGTCATTCAGTGTCACTCGGCGGTTTTCCTTCACTACGGCTTCAACTGCTGCCATGTTCTGTGGAGTCACAACTCGTTGTGCCTGACCTGGACGAGGAGCATCTTCCACTGAAGTCACACCATTTGCGAACTTCCTACTCCATTCGTAGAGTTGCTGCTGTGACAAACATGCATCACCGTACTGAACCTTCATTCGTCGACGAATTCCAATAGGTTTCACACCTTCACTACGCAAAAAGCGGATAACAGAACGCTGTTCTTCCCTGGTGCAAGTCGCAAGTGGGGCGGCCATCTTTATACTGATATTGCTACGGTATGTGTGCACCTGCACTATGCTGCCACCTACAGGCCATTCTGCACGCTGTTTGTAGCACGCTTACCAACATACAGAATAACGGCGCGAAATTTCGATTTGTTATTACAAATTTAAAGTTTTCATTTGACTCACCCTCGTATTTGCTAGGTGTTTGGTTGAACTGACAGCCTTTATATTTGCGTGATTTATCGCGTAACCATAATTTAACGGATTCCTTTTAGTACTCATGTGGATGACCTCACACTTGCCAATTTTCGGGCGCTACAGATTTCTTGTCTAAATCATTTTGCAATTGTTGTGCTCTTCTGACGACTTTACTAGAGTTAAACGATAGTATCCTCTGCAAACAATGTACGAAGACTGCTCACACTGTTTTCTAAATCATTTATAAGGATTAGAAGCACCAAAGGCCCTACAACACTTCTCAGGGGATCGCCATGTATCAGCTATGTCTTATTCGACAACTTTAAGTAAGACAGAGAATGACGGATCCAGTCGCACAAGTGAGACAATACTCGGTAGGCACGCAGTCTGATTAAACGTCGATTGTCAGGAACGGTATCAGAAGCCTTCTGGAAATCTTAGTGATATGGAAGAAATGTGGGTTGTTTTGGGGGAGGAGACCAGACAGCGAGGTCATCTGTCTCGGCGGATCAGGGAAGGAAGTCGACCGTGCCCTTTCAAAGGAACCATCCCGGCATTCGCCTGGAGCGATTTAGGGAAATCACGGAAAACCTAAATCAGGATGGCCGGACGCGGGATTGAACCGTCGTCCTCCCGAATGCGAGTCCAGTATGCTAACCACTGCGCCGCCTCGCTAGGTTATGGAAAAAATCTGAGATCCCTCGTCGATAGCATTCATTACTTCACGAGAATAAAGTATGATAATTCCTGAATCGCATTCGATAATGTGTGAATAGATCGTTTTGTTGTGGGTAATCGATAATGTTCGAACGCGGTATATGTTCCAAAATCGTACTGGAAATCGTCCTTAGTGATGTGGTCTGCAGTTCTGTGGTTTACTCCTACGTCTTGTGTACTGGTCTCCCAGAGCAACCTTCCAGTCTTCAAGTACGGACCTTTCGTCGAATAAGCGGATGTATATGATTGTTAAGTGCGGAGCTATTATTTCTGCATACTCTCAAAGCATTCTGATTAGTGCAGAATCTGGACAGGAAGACTTGCGTGTATTAAGGGGAGGTTTACTATCTTTGGCCAGAAAAAAGTATGTTCTTTGAGAATTATTTTTTTCAGGATGTGTTACAGATATCAGTGCCAAATTTGGTCTAAATGTTTATTGATATTTCCTCTACAAACTGGAATTTATTTGACCAGAAATATCGAAGAGCAAAGGCGGAAGTGCCGTCGGAACGAAACAAAAATTCGATGTAGACCCCCACGCGCGGTGTGTCACAGGTCAGCCGGCTCGTCTGAAATCAAAATTGAGTTGACGTTAGCGAAGTATATAAGCTTCTAGGAGTTTTACCTCGCTTAAGTTCTTTGGATCATAGGAAACAAAATGGCGACCATTTGCAAAGAAATAGGTTTTTTTCACCGATTTTTCGGCTTCTTCGGCCAAGTAAAATATTTATAGTTGATGGATCGGAATAAAAGTGGTACAACTCCTAGACGATTTAGTTAGCTTCGTCGTAAACAAAGAATCATGCAAACCGGTTCAGCGGATTTGAAGTTACCAAACCGCGCGATAAAAAAAAGTCATTTCGAGAAAAACGCGTTTGAAAATTTGTCTACATATAAATGCAATATTATGCAATGTACGTTCAATCTGCTTTTCCGGGTCCATAAACTACTCCTTCCTCTGCCTCAGAGGGCGTTCTGCTCGATCTGGGCCATCCTGCGCTGCTCCAGAGCCGCTCTTACGACCGGTGACAAACGGTTTTCGGCCGCTTTAATCGGGCGGTTGTCCGAATGCTTGGCGAACTGCGTCGAATAGAGTCCCAGGGTGACGTCCATCGTTGTCATGGTCTCCAGAATTACTGAATACCCTTCGTTGAAGCTGCTCACTGCCAGGAAAGCCGCAGTCTCCACAGCATTCGCACCAGAATGGAAATGCTTGGGGGCTAACTTCCAAGCACACACATTCAAACTTTCATTTGAATTTTGTGTGTTTCCTCCCAAGCATCGGTACAACAACTCGTCCTCCGAAAGAAAAAAACTGGTGCGTGAAAAGGCCGATTTCAGGCAGGTGCATTTTTTTTATTCAACCGCGAATAACAAACATTTCCGTTCCGTATTCGGGAAAACCGTTTCAGGGATGGATTCTAAACACTTTTATGAGTCCAAAAATGCGATTTCTTAAAAAAATCGATTTTTTGTCCCAAAAGATAGTAAACCTCCCCTTAAGTGATTCAAGCTGCTTCATTACACGGAGGATATCCACCTCTAAGTTACTCAGGTTGGCAGCAGTTCTCGATTCTATTTCTGGAATATTTACTTCGTCTTCTTTGGTGAAGGAATTTGGGTAACCTGTATTTAGTAGGGGCGCTGTAGTGGCGCTGCTATCATTAACATTAGTGCAGTGACGGCACAACAGACGCTGAATAACTCACGCAACACATTTTTTCCTTGCTCAATATTGATTGAAAAATTGCCGAATTTGCTGCAAGACATGGTGGAATATTCCCGCCTCAGGCCCTGTAGTTCCACGTAACTCTGATAGCTGGCGTCACTATACGGAGCCTTAAAAATGGCCTCTGCAACGGAGTTGCGTTGCAGACAGCGAGCTGTCATTTAGTTTCTTTTGGCGGGAAAGCAGAGCATCGCAAATATTCGTAGGCGCTTGCAGAGTATCTTCGGAGAGCTGGCAGTGAACAAAAGCACGGTGAATAGTTGGGCGAGGTATATGTCGTCATGGAAACAAGGTCGCCCGAACCTGTCCGACCTTCCGCGTGCCGGTCGGCCGCACACAGCTGTCGCTCCTGCAGTGTTGGAACGTGCGGACACTCCCATTGGAGGTGATCGGCTAATCACAGTCGAACGCCTCGCTGCACAACTGGATGTGTCTGTCGGAAGTGCTGACACACACGTCCACCAGTGGACACTCGTGGAGTTGTCATTTGCACTCAGGTCATTATTGTGAAAAGGTTTCCGATGTGATTACATCTACATCTACATTTATACTCCGCAAGCCACCCAACGGTGTTTGGCGGAGGGCACTTTACGTGCCACTGTCATTACCTCCCTTTCCTGTTCCAGTCGCGTACGGTTCGCGGGAAGAACGACTGCCGGAATGCCTCCGTGCGCGCTCGAATCTCTCTAATTTTACATTATTGATCTCCTCGGGAGGTACAAGTAGGGGGAAGCAATATATTCGATACATCATCCAGAAACGCACCCTCTCGAAACCTGGACAGCAAGCCACGCCGCGATGCAGAGCGCCTCTCTTGCAGAGTCTGCCACTCCGGTTTGCTAAACATCTCCGTAACGCTATCACGCTTACCAAATAACCCTGTGACGAAACGCGCCGCTCTTCTTTGGATCTTCTCTATCTCCTCCGTCAACCTGACCTGGTACGGACCCCACACTGATGAGCAATACTCAAGTATAGGTCGAATGAGTGTTTTGTAAGCCACCTCCTTTGTTGATGGACTACATTTTCTAATTACTCTCCCAATGAATCTCAACCTGGCACCCGCCTTACCAACAATTAATTTTACATAGTCATTCCACTTCAAATCGTTCCGTACGCATACTCCCAGATATTTTACAGAAGTAACTGCTACCAGTGTTTGTTCCGCTATCATATAATCATACAATAAAGGATCCTTCTTTCTATGTGTTCGCAATAAAATACAATTGTCTATGTTAAGCGTCAGTTGCCACTCCCTGCACCAAGTGCCTATCCGCTGCAGATCTTCCTGCATGTCGCTGCAATTTTCTAATGCTGCAACTTCTCTGTATACTACAGCATCATCCGAGAAAAGCCGCATGGAACTTCTGACACTATCTACTAGGTCATTTACGAGGGTTGTTTTTTAAGTAAGGGCAGTTTTTATTTTTAAAAAAAGATACAAATACTTTTGTAAAAAAACTTTTATTTTCTGATTCTACACACTTTTACCTATTTTTCTACATAGTTGCCTTGTTTATTTAAGCACTTGTCATACCGTACAACTAAGTTTTTAATTCCCTCTTCAAAGAATTCGGCCGCCTGCTCCGACAGCCAAGAGTTCACGGCCGCTTTCACTTCATCGTGGTCATTGAAGCGCTGCCCACCAAGATGGTGTTTCAGGTACCGGAAAAGGTGAAAATCGCTAGGAGCAAGGTCGGGGCTGTATGGTACATGGTCCAAAACTTCCCAGCCAAAAGAATCAATCAAATCTCGAGTCTTTTGAGAAGTGGGAGGCCTGGCGTTATCGTGCAGGAGCAAAACTCCATTTGTCAGATTGCCGCGCCTTTTGTTTTGAATTGTTCTGCGGAGCTTCTTTAGAGTTGCGCAGTAGGCATCTTAGTTGATTGTCGTTCCTCGTGGCATAAAGTCCACTAGCAAAACACCGCGCCGGTCCCAGAACACAGTTGCCATAATCTTGCGCTTTGACAGCGTCTGTTTGGCTTTGACCTTGACGGGTGAGGTTGTGTGTCGCCATTCCATCGATTGTCGCTTGCTTTCGGGAGTGATATGGGATACACATGTTTCATCTCCAGTGACAATTTGACTCAACATGCCATCCCCTTCTTCCTCGTAACGAATCAAAAAGTCCAATGAAGTGGCAAATCTCTTCCCTTTGTGGTCCTCTGTGAGGAGTCTGGGTACCCACCGAGAACACAGTTTCTTAAAGCTTAGGTTTTCAGACACAATTTTGTAGAAAACCGATCTTGAAACTTGTGGAAATTCCAAAGAAAGAGTGGAAATTGTGAATCTTCTGTCCTCACGAATCTTTGTTTCGACTGCAGCCACCAAATCATCAGTGATCACAGGGGGCCGGCCTGAGCGTTCTTCGTCGTGGACGTTTTGACGGCCATTTTTAAACTCTCTAACCCATTGACGCCACTCATTGCATTCAAGCCATAAACTTCTGTTAACTGACGATGAATTTCTGCAGCTGATAGGCTTCTCGCGGTCAAAAAACGTATCACTGACCGTATCTCACACGCGGCGGGCGATTCAATAATCGTAAACATTATAAAGTAGCACAGCGATGCGTACACGTCAGCTACAGAGCTGCAGCTTGCATCAGTGTGAACGGGAAGGATGCCGGCAAGTGGCGCGGTGGCTTGTTGCGGCGTCCGCGCGAACTACGGGACTCTACGCGCGAACGGCCCTTATTAAAAAAACAACCCTCGTATATAGTGAAAATTCATTGTCATTGGACTAATCATACACTGAAGGCTTTCATGAGCGGATGTTTCAGCTGCTGAGAATTTTTCCGGGTTCTATGGCCGTGGTCCATGGAACTTTTCTATCCCTGACGTTTCGTCCAAAGCTACGTTGGACATCTTCGGAGGTGCTCCTGGTTGTGCTGCGTCAGTAGGCAAGACTCAGCACACCTGATGCGGATCCCACACCGTACACCAATACTCCAGAATAGGGCGGACAAGCGTGGTGTAAGCAGTCTCTTTAGTAGACCTGTTGCACCTTCTAAGTGTTCTGCCAGTGAATCGCAGTCTTTGGTTTGCTCTACCCACAATATTATCTATGTGATAGTTCCAATTTAGGTTATTTGTAATTGTAATCCCTAAGTATTTAGTTGAATTTACAGCCTTCAGATTTGTGGACTTATCGCGTAATCGAAATTTAGCTGATTTCTTATAGTAGTCATGTGAATAACATCACACTTTCCCTTATTCAGGGTCAATTGCCACTTTTCGCACTATACAGATATCTTATCTAAGTAAGTTTTCAATTCGTTTTGATCATCTGATGACTTTACAAGACGGTAAATGCGAAGGCTTACACCCCGCCGGCCGCTGTGGCCGAGCGGTTCTAGGCGCTTCAGTCTGGAACCGCGCTGCTGTTACGGTCGCACGTTCGAATACTGCCTCGGGCATGGATGTGTGTGATGCCCTTAGGTTAGTTAGGTTTAAGTAGTTCTAAGTTCTAGGGGACTGATGACCTCAGATGTTCAGTCCCATAGTGCTCAGAGCCATTTGAACCATATGCTGCCGATATTGTTGTACTATCGGTCGGAGGATGACTTTCACGTATCGTACAGCAGTATCGTACAGCTGCACTTGCCGGACAGTTTGTCTAATGCGTTCAGCCTGAACCGGTTGCCTCCAAACACATCTCCGACGGTTGTCCAAAGCTACATTGGACATCTTCGCAGGTACTCCTGGTTGTCCTGAGTCTTCCCTACTGACGCAGCACAACCAGGAGCACCTCCGAAGATGTCCAACGTAGCTTTGGACGAAACGTCAGGGATAGAAGAGCTCCATGGACCACGGCCATACAACCAGGAAAAATTCTCAGCAGTCTTCATTGGACTGTTCTTTCTCGTCCACTCTATAGCCTGTATGTCGCACCTTCCGTGTTCCATCTATTTGACCCAATGAAGGATGCTCTCCGCGGGAAACTTCTGACGGGGAGCTTAGTGACGAAACAAGACGTTAGCTCTGAAGTCGACCAGTAGAGTTGTACACTCATGAGAGCACACAGGACCTCGCAGTAACGGGGTGTAAGGTTCAAATGGCTCTGAGCACTATGGGACTTAACATCTGAGGTCATCAGTCCCCTAGAACTTAGAACTACTTAAACCTAGCTAACCTAAGGGCATCACACACATCCGTGCCCGAGGCAGTATTCGAACCTGCGACCGTAACAGCAGCGCGGTTCCAGACTGAAGCGCCTAGAACCGCTCGGCCACAGCGGCCGGCGGGGTGTAAGCCTTCGCATTTACCGTCTTGTAAAGTCATCAGATGATCAAAACGAATTGAAAACTTACTTAGATAAGATATCTGTATAGTGCGAAAAGTGGCAATTGACCCTGAATAAGGGAAAGTGTGATGTTATTCACATGACTACTATAAGAAATCAGCTAAATTTCGATTACGCGATAAGTCCACAAATCTGAAGGCTGTAAATTCAACTAAATACTTAGGGATTACAATTACAAATAACCTAAATTGGAACTATCACATAGATAATATTGTGGGTAGAGCAAACCAAAGACTGCGATTCACTGGCAGAACACTTAGAAGGTGCAACAGGTCTACTAAAGAGACTGCTTACACCGCGCTTGTCCGCCGTATTCTGGAGTATTGCTGTACGGTGTGGGATCCGCATCAGGTGGGATTGACGGATGACGTCGAAAAAGTTCAAAGAAGGGCAGCTCGTTTTGTATTATCGCGAAATAGGGAAGATAGTGTCACAGACAGGATACGTGAATTGGAGTGGCAATCATTAAAACAAAGGCCTTTTTCGTTACGACGGGATCTTCTCATGAAATTTCAATCACCAGTTTTCTCCTCCGATTGCGAAAACATTCTGTTGGCACCCACCTTCATGGGAAGAAATGATCATCACGATAAAATAAGAGAAATCAGGGCTCGCACGGAAAAATTTAAGTGCTTGTTTTTCCCGCGTGCCGTTCTAGGGTGGAACGGTAGAGAGATAGCTTGAAGGTGGTTTATTGAACCCTCTGCCAGAAACTTGTAAGTAGGCTGTTTATGTTTTCTTATTGGCAACGTTACGTAGCACTCTGTATGAAAATCACTGGCTGTGCTGTGTGCAGTCTGTGGCTAGTTTGCATTGTTGTCTGCCATTGTAGTGTTGGGCAGTTGGATGTGAACAGCGCGTAGCGTTGCGCAGTTGGAGGTGAGCGGCCAGCAGTGGTGGATGTGGGGAGAGAGATGGCGGAGTTTTGAAATTTGTAAGACTGGATGTCATGAACTGCTATGTATATTATGACTATCAAGGTAAATACATTGTTTGTTCCCTATCAAAATCTTTCATTTGCTAACTATGCCTATCAGTAGTTAGTGCCTTCAGTAGTTTGAATCTTTTATTTAGCTGGCAGTAGTGGCGCTCGCTGTATTGCGGTAGTTCGAGTAACCAAGATTTTTGTGAGGTAAGTGATTTGTGAAACGTATAGGTTAATGTTAGTCAGGGCCATTCTTTTGTAGGGATTTTTGAAAGTCAGATTGCGTTGCGCTAAAAATATTGTATGTCAGTTTAAGCACAGTCATGTATAATGGTTCTAAGGGGACGTTTCAAACTTTATTGTGAATAGCAGAGTAATGACGTAGATGTAGATGTAGATGGACGGAGATGATGTTGGAAAATAGGTTTTTATAGCCAAAAGAGTGGGGAATAGTACGGCGTATCGGAATGGTGAATGAAACGAATGTACTTTCAGAAAAAAATGTGTTACGTTAGTTATTGAAACCACCTCGTGTTCTGAATGCATCTTGCCGCTGAAGTACTTTACATACGGTCAGAATTCAGTCTGTGGCCTTTGCTTCAGGCCTTCCGTTCACTCAGTGAACCATTCTGTCATCACCCAAGGCAGTGCCTGTTTGTTCCACTGGTCTCTCTGCATCAGTGTCATTGCGAGTGATCGTAAACTGGGGTTCTGCCTCTGCCAAGTAGGACAAATGACTAATACCGTCTAATACACACATCAAAAAAAGTTTTGCATCACCCCGGTTCCCAGAACTCCTGAAGACAGACGTTGAGTGTGGATACTGTATCACAGACACTGTCACTTTGACTGTTCAGAGATGTCACTAAACTCGCCCGAAGATGTAAGCTACCGTGCATGAGCAGCACCTATTAGACGGAGGGGGTCCGACAGCCGATCAGTTCCAGTCGTTCTACAAGGAAGGAGGTACACGGCTCGTGTTGTCTGTAGTTCAATCATGCCTAGACGGTCAATACTGCGGTTCTACCGCGTCCGCATTGTTAGTCTGTGGCAGGAAAGGCTCTCAGCAAGAGAAGTGTCCAGGCGTCTCGGAGTGAATCAAAGCGATGTTGTTCGGACGTGGGAGATACAGAGAGACAGGAACTGTCGTTGACATGCCTCGCTCAGGCCGCCCAAGGGCTACTACTGCAGTGGAGGACCGCTACGTACAGGATTATGGCCCCGAGGAACCCTGACAGCAACGCCACCATGTTGAATAATGCTTTTCGTGCTGCCACAGGACGTCGGGTTACGACTCAAACTGTGCGCAATAGGCTGCATGATGTGCAACTTCACTCCCGACGTCCATGGAGCGTCCATCATTGCAACCACGACACCATGCAGCGCGGTACAGATGGGCCCAACTGTTGAGGCTTGGCAAGACAGCCAAACCACTATGAGAAAGCCGAAAGGCACGCGTTTAAGCTCACGCAATAGAGGTCTGGAACAGGACAAGGTCTTTAATATAGCCAATAACGTACGTAGCTGCTGGAATACTTAACTTTAATCCATAATTGGTGAACATCTGTCTGACGGTACATGCATCACAAGATAAATAACAATTGATAATGGCACCTTGCTAGGTCGTAGCAAATGACGTAGCTGAAGGCTATGCTAACTATCGTCTCGGCTAATGAGAGCATAATTTGTCAGTGAACCATCGCTAGCAAAGTCGGCTGTACAACTGGGGCGAGTGCTAGGAAGTGTCTCTAGACCTGCCGTGTGGCGGCGCTCGGTCTGCAATCACTGATAGTGGCGACACGCGGGTCCGACGTATACTAACGGACCGCGGCCGATTTAAAGGCTACCACCTAGCAAGTGTGGTGTCTGGCGGTGACACCACACCAAAAACATGCCGAAAGGACCGCTGAGGATTGGCATCACGTTCTCTTCAGCGATGAGTGTCGCATATGCCTTCAAGCAGACAATCGTCGATACTGCTGTACGATACTGCTGTACGATACGTGAAAGTCATCCTCCGACCGATAGTGCAACAATATCGGCAGCATATGGTTCAAATGGCTCTGAGCACTATGGAACTTAACTTCTGAGGTCATCAGTCCCCTAGAACTTAGAAATACTTAAGCCTAACTAACCTAAGGACATCACACACATGCACTCCCGAGGCAGGATTCGAACCTGCGACCGTAGCGATCGCGCGGTTCCAGACTGTAGTGCCTAGAACCGCTCGGCCACCCCAAATCCGAGTAGTACTGGCTGTCCATTGTGCGCTGCCCTTCGAGATAACCACAAAAAACTGGACCTTCAGCATCCCAAAACACCGTCAACATGACTTTTCCTGCTGATGCTTGGGTTCTGAAATTTTTCTTGACAGGTGATCTGGTGTGCTTCCACTCCATGCTTTGTCTTTTACATTCTGGCTGATAATAGTGAACCCAAGCTTCATCACAAGTTAAAATTTTGTCGAGGAAGTGCTCACATTCTCTTTCATAACGTTGCTGTAGCTCTGTGCACACTTACAACCTTGTTTCCTTGTGTAGCCGCATCAACTGCTTTGGGACCCATCTTGCCCATGTTTTGCATTACTTCAGCTTGTTACAGATAATATTATGAACTGTTCCAGTACTACCTTGACCCTTATCAACTATAATTTCCCCTGTCACAAGGCGACCGGCACGAATAACACATCATCAGTTCGACTTTCAAGTGAAGGGGTTGAAACGGCAACTGGTCGGCCAGAACGGCGTTCTTCAGTCACTGAGTCGCCACCATTTTTGAACTGCTCTACCCATTTATAAAAATTTGCACGATTCATACAACATTCGCCATAAACATTAGACATTCTACAGTGTAATTTGAGTGGTTTCTTGCCTTCAGCAAGTAAAACACGAATAACAGAACGTTCCCAGAATGCGATTTTCACTCTGCAGAGGAGTGTGCGCTGATATGAAACTTCGGGGCAGATTAAAACTGTGTACCGGACAGAGACTCGAAATCGGGACCTTTGCCTTTCGCGTTCAAGTGCTCTACCATCCGTGCTACCCAAGCACAACTCACCCCCTGTCCTCACAGCTTTACTTCCGCCAGTACCTCGTCTCCTGTTTCTGTGAAGTTTGGAACGTAGGAGACGAGGTACTGGCGGAAGTAAAGCTGTGAGGACAGGGGGTGAGTTGTGCTTGGGTATCTCAGATGATTGCCGGCACGGTAACTCAGCGTGTTCGGTCAGAGGGTTAGCTGCCCTCTGTACTAAAAAAACTGAGTTAATGGATCAACGACGAACTGAAACGGGTGTCTTGCGACGTCCGCCCCGAGCAGATACAACGAACGAAAACGAACAAAATGAGATTAAAAAAAAAAGTGGTCAGCGCAACAGAATGTCAATCTTAAGGGCCTTAGTTCGATTCCCGGCTGGATCGGAGATTTTCTCCGCTCAGTGACTGGGTGTTGTGTTCTCCTTATCATCATCATTTCATCCCCATCAACACGCAAGTCGCCGAAGTGGCGTCAAATCGAAAGACTTGCAAAGGGTCTACCCGACGGTTTCACGGGTTAGTTGAGCAATATGAGGACGTGCATTGTCTTGCTGGAGAATCACACCTCTTGTCTAAGATACACGACGTCTCTCTCTCTCTCTCTCATGGCTGGCTTGACCTTGTTTAAAAGTAAATACGAGTAGTTCAAAAATGGCTCTGATCATGTCCATAAATGTTCAAGGGGATTATGTTGAAAAGTAGAAAAAGTATTGTTTTGTAAAATTACACGCTTTTTTCTCCAGACCTATTTGTCTCTTTAATTATTGAATGACCCTCGTAGTATTGTTTTAGAAAATAATTTAGTTTTGCGAACGAAATGCAGTATGTTTATAAATTAGTTATACGAAAGTAGCCTCTAATTGTGAAAAGCGTAAATACGAGAGTTGGAACTTTAATAGTGGCAACTATTTATTTACAGCTCTTACAAAATACATACGTGTTTCAAAGTTTTACTTCATTTTTGGAACACAATCTACGACCAGCTTAGAGACAGAAATGATGACACTTTCTGTAGGACCTGACCATCAGTTTGCAAGACAAGCTCAAGCACGTACAGTGCAAGCTGTTACTGATTTGTTTGACTGATGGGACTGCTAAGTGCTACACCACCTACTGCACTCCCCTCACTTAAGCCCTCGTCAGTTCAACTCGAGTTTTAAACTGAAGGAAACACTTCACGGCATTCGCTTCAGAACTGCTACAAATTCGTCGGGCAATAGACCGTGCCGCTCGAACTGTCAACGCAACTGGCACTGCTAACAAGGGAACCTCCCCATAGCACCCCCCTCAGATTTAGTTATAAGTTGGCACAGTGGATAGGCCTTGAAAAACTGAACACAGGTCAATCGAGAAAACAGGAAGAAGTTGTGTGGAACTATGAAAAAAATAAGCAAAATATACAAACTGAGTAGTCCATGCGCAAGATAGGCAACATCAAGGATAGCGTGAGCTCAGGAGCTCCGTGGTCCCGTGGTTAGTGTGAGCAGCTGCGGAATGGGAGGTCCTCGGTTCAAATCTTCCCTCGAGTTTATGAAAGTTTACTTTCTTTATTTTCGCAAAGTTATGGTCTGTCCGTTTGCTTTTTGACGTCTCTGTTCACTGTAATAAGTTTGGTGTCTGTGTTTCGCGACCGCACCGCAAACTTACAGTTCGGAAAATATTCACTGACTTTGTTATTGAAGTCGTGAGCTATATTTGCTGGATTATTATTGCCCACTGAATACATCTCACGTATTTAAAGCACTCTCGTCCAAAGTGGCGAACAGTCAACTGCCAGCCAGGGAACCTCGTTAGCAGGAATACTCTCTCTTCCGTGCCCTGTAGTCGACTGACGTCGTGTGTTTCGATGTTTGTTTAGGTGTAGCGTCCCCATACTACGGCGCAGTTACCTCACATCCGACGGGCGGACGGACAGATAATAATTGTCTGAAAATAAAAAATTGGACTTTTCACTCGAGGGAAGACTTGAACCAAGGACCCCTCGTTCCACACCTGCTCTCGCTAACCACGGGACCACGGCGCTTCTGAGCGTAGATTGTCCTTGATGTTGCCTATCTTTCGCATGGACTACTCAGTTTGTATATTTTGCTTATTTTTTCATAGTTCCACACAACTTCTTCCTGTTTTTTCGATTGGTCTGTGTTCAGTTTTTCAAGGCCTATCCACTGTGCCAACTTATAGCTAAATCTGAGGAGCGTGCGATGGGGAGGTTCCCTTGTAAGAGTATCCTACGACTTCCACATCACTGACAACAGGTGATGCGCAATGCTGCTGGTTACTCTGAAGGTCAGTAAAACTTTGAAACACGTATCTATTTTGTACGAGTTGTAAATAAATAGTTGCCACAATTAAAGTTCCAACTCTCGTAATTTACAGAAATGTTTAATACGACACTGAATTCAGTGTATCTGAAAGTTTTATTCCCCCCTAGCACTATTTGTTCCCGATGTTCCCGCTAGGTGGCAGGCGCAAATGAGTTATCCTCGTATTTGTGTCGATGTAAACTGGAAGCAGAACCCGAAAGCTATGCTAGTTTACATACCGGATGATATTTCTTACTCGTTTACACACTTATACAAAATTTCATTTGTAAATACAAACATCGTTTGTGCTTTGTCAAGAAAAATAAGCATATGAACCCACAGAGCCCTACGAGCTTCATTGATCGGAAATCTGAAATAAAATAAGAAGAAAACAGTTTCACAAAACGTAAACAAGGCCGCACATCTCACGAATAAAAACGACAATATTTTACGAACGGAGCCACTTACGCATGGAAAGTGATTCCTTTTAACTTGGTAGCACTATTCCAACGGTTAGTACACCCGTAAACAACGCAAACCGGCATTTTAAAATGAAAAAACCTTCAGCAGCTCTACACAGTAGCACAATCGGAAACGAGTCTTCTGACCAAACTGCAATGGCGGAGCTCGGTTTCTGTCGGCTTCAAGTTTGTGACGTCATGGCATCTCCCCTCCTTATACCTCCATGGTTATCCTAGAGAGCCTGTATAGGGAGAGAGTGGCCAACCGGACGATACGGCGGCCATTTTTCTGCCAAACTGCGGGCTGGACTTTTGAATGGCCAGTAGTGGAGTAGACACTCACCGAATCAAAAGCACAAGACAATATGGCGAACTCATTCGTTAAATGCCTTTCTTTGCAGCTATAATATACTCATAGGTGCCTGCCATGTACAGGAAAATTTTATACAGTGGCTGTAAAAATTATTCGTTAGTTACATTTACCTCCTTTAAAGTTCGTTTACTAGACATATTGCAATGAAAGTCACGTAAATAAAAAATATAGTGTATAGCATTTGTTTTGTATCGGAAGTGCATAAGATTTAACGTGACTGTATTACGTCAGATGAATGAAAGTCGTAAGCAGTTGTTTACTTCTGACATGCAAAAAGTTTGAGACGTATTAGTACTTCAAACTTTTTGCATGTCACAAGTAAACAACTGCTTACGACTTGGTGTTTTGCCCTTAAAGAGCGCAGTTGGACTAAACTACATGGCCAATTCCTTTTGCTGCCTTCCTTGCTGCCCAAACTTCCCTCATTCGCTCGCTGTGTTTCTGTTTCCGGTCCTCTGTCCATGCTTCTTGTCAGCTTAGTGTCTTCGGTTTCATCTTGATTGCCTCTTTGGTTGCCCATATTTCTTTCATCTTCCGGCTGTGATCTTGCTTGCGTTCTTCGGTTCATTTTACGCCTGTTCGTTTGTCACATTGTATCTCACGTAGTCTACTTTTCTTAACGATGTTTCTGAATTTTATTCTGTCTTTTATTGTGTCTGCCACCCATTTGTTGTTTCTAGTAGTTACCCAGTCAAATATCTGTTTGGTCAGTCTGTGTGATGGCATTCTGTACAGGTGTCCATAGAAATGTAGTCTGCGTTTTCTAATCTTTTCCGTGATTGTCTCCGTATGTTTGTATAGTTCCTCTGTAGATTTCTTGATCCATATTCCATTTTTGTTAGTTGCACCAAATATTTTCCTAAGTATTTTCCGTTCTACTTTTTCTAGTTGTCTGATACGTGTATGCCCTGGGATTAGTGTGGTCTCTGCTGCATATAGTGCCTCGGGGAGCACCACCGTGTCGCAGTGGCATAATTTGGCTTTTTGTGAGATAGACTTCTTGTTGTAAAGATTCCACACTACTCTGTATGCCTTGTCCAGTTTAGTTTTTCTTTCTTCGTTTGAGTCTTTGTTATATCCGTTCATTTGTAGTGTTTCACCGAGGTATTTGAAGTTCACCGTTTTGTAAATCGTGCCGTACTTTGTGTTAAGAGATGAGAGTTTTTTTGTGCTCATAAACTGTGTCTTTTCGTAAGAGATCTGTAGTCCAGTTTTGGAAGTGATTTCGTGTAGTTTTTCAATAGCGTCTTTTGTTTCGTTTATACCTTTCGTCACAATCGCCAAATCGTCTGCAAAAGCCAGGCATTTAATTTGTAGGTTTCCTAAGGTTATCCCCTGCTGTGATGTTTCCCATTCTTTTATTACCTTATCTAACACTTAATTGAAAAGGAGAGGTGAGAGGCCATCGCCTTGTCGGACACCTGTGCGAATTTCAAAGGGCTCTGATAGTTCACCACAGAACTTTACTTTGGAGGTCGTGTTGGTCAAGGATTACTCTATGATAGTCCGTGTTTTGTTGTCTACTATGTATTCTGCTAGAATTTTGAAGAGAGTTTTCCGGTCGATAGAGTCGTACGCCTTTTTGAAGTCGACAAACGTAATGATCAGGTTCTGTTTGTGTTGTAAAATCATTTTCAGGTTCCAAATTTGTTCTGCACAAGACCGCCCTTTACGGAACCCTGCTTGGTATTCCCCAATCAAGTAGTCGGTCTGGCATTCTAGGCTGTTTAGTAAAGCTTTAGAGAGGATCTTGTATGTGACCGGTAGTAGGGATATTCCTCTGTAGTTGTTCGGGTCAGTCTTGTCACCTTTTTTGTGTAGTGGGTGTATCAGGGCAGTTTTCCAGTCGTCGGGAATTTTCATGGTCTTCCAGATATCTTCCAAGAGCCTGTGGATGTCTTTGGTGAGTTCTGGGTCTTGTAACTTCCAGATTTCCGCGGTGATGCCGTCTTCTCCTGGTGCTCTACGATTCTTGAGTGACTTGATTATTTCTTTAACTTCTTCTAGAGTTGGAGGTTCACTATCCGGATTGTACGTGCTCGTTTCTGTCATCATTTCTTCCATAGAGGGGTCCGCGTTGAGGAGTTTTTCAAAGTAGTTTGCCAGAATGTCACAATTGTTTTTGGTATTGGTTTCCAGGGTTCCATCCGGTCTTCTGAAGCACAAGTTGGGTGGTTGACATCCAGTCATATTTTCTCTGAACGTTCTGTAGAAGTTTCTTGTATTGTTCTTTGTGAAGTCCGATTCGATCTCCGTCAGTCGCCGTTTATCATACTGTCGTTTTTCACTGCGTATTATTTTGCTTGATTGTTTCTGTGTTGTCAGGAAGTTCATCCAATTCTCTTGGGATTTATGGCTAATATATATATATATATATATATATATATATATATATATATATATATATATATATATATATATAGTCTTGACGCTACAAAGTCGAATGAGCAAGGCACAACAATTACAGGAACTTTCCGTTTCCAGCAAGGGCTGGCAGATATTGGCTCCAGAAAAGCTTGTGATGCTACTAGTATGCACGAACTGTTAAAGAAATAAGAGCTTAAAAATGCTTGCATCTTCCTTCGTTGCATGGAAATGCTAACATGCGAAATCCACCTTCGCCTCTATTGGAACAACCAAACGCAGCACAACCTGGCATCGTTTACGAACGTCTGTAGAACGAATTACAGATGTCAAAAACAATAATGTACAATTACTAACGTGTTAACATCAAACATGTAGGCGTACCGACTTCATCACAAAACGCTTCATTATTTCAACTCGTATTTAAGATCGCAAACTCTGATTACGTACTAAAAACGATATACAACTTCATCGAACATGCACGCACATCCCATAACAAGTCTCTCAATAATTCAAATACCTCTAAATCGTTTCCAAAAGTCCTCTGAACTTCAATTCAACTAAAAAGTACGGCGAACATAGGAAGCGCGAGAGACGCTTGGCAGAAAAATGGCGCCAAAGCTAATCAACCAATCCCGGGCCACTTCACCTATGGCCTCTCTCTCCGTATACAGGCTCTCTAAGTTATCCCAACAGCCGCGATGTAACGGTGCAGGGAGGGAGCAGTGCTTTTTTACGGTTTCACGGATCCAGATCCGTTACCACAGTTCAGGGTCATTTGAGGACTACATACCGCAAGCGGCCATCTCAAAGGCAAACTGTTACCAACTGGTACATCCGTTTCAGTGAAACTAGCTGTGAATCACACAGCAAGCTGGCTCAGGGTCGACCAGCGGTCTCTTAGGCAACAACTGAAGAAGTTCGGCAGTCTTAATGTTCGTAGAAAATCGACGAGACGTGCCAACTTAGAACTCAATATGGCTAGTTTACAGTGTGGAAAGTACTACAAAAACGCCTGTCGTTCAAACCGGACAAACTGGAACTATGGCAAGCTTTAAGAGAAAGCGAGAAAGGAAAACGAGCTGAGTTACGGTTTGAGAAAATCCAGACCCAAGATGATCTTTCTTATAAAATAGTGTTCAGTGAGGAAGACACCTTCCATACATGCGGTAAAGTGAGCGACATAAGGTTTCGATGTGAAGCGGGCGGAAAACACGTCGCGTAATCGAACACTTTCGGGACTCGCCTAAGGTAAATGTTATTTTTTTTTTCACTGTTAGCTGTAACAAGTTTAACGGTCCTTTCCTTTTTGGCCGAGTAAACTGTAATAGGCATGTCGCAACTGGACATCACCGCGGAGGCCGACCGGTTGTAGGCGCTTCAGTCCGGAACCGCGCGACTGCTACGGCCGCAGGTTCGAATCCTGCCTCGGGCATGGATGTGTGTGATGTCCTTAGGTTAGTTAGGTTTAAGTAGTTCTAAGTCTAGGGGACTGATAATCTCAGATGTTAAATCCCATAGTGCTTAGAGCCATTTGAACCACTAGAAGGAACACTGAAGGGATATGCAAGTGCGTCATTAATGGGGCCACCGGAGAAATTTCAAACCGATCGTAAAAAAATCACAGAGGGCTGAAAATTTGTTTCATAATACAGGGTGCATCAGAAAGAATCATCCGCTTTGGCACGTCTGTATTTCCGAAACTAATAAAAATATACAATGAATTTTGTTTTTTGATGTACGGAAAACTCAAAAAGCATTTTCATACCTTTTCATGGGACAGGTCGCCCAGTGTGGCGTCGAATGTAATAAGACCCGCACCAAGGCGGCCGGACCTGCCCCGTAAGGGGCCCCCCGGCCAATGACGCCGACCGCTCATTTCATTTCCATAGGTGTTCAATACGCCCCCCTTGAGATACACGACACATGTCGATGCGGTATTCAAATTGTTCCCATGCTGCAGCGAGCACGTCTTGAGTTACAGCTTCTTCCACTGTTATGCGATGTTTCAGTTCATTCATTGTTCTTGGTAATGGTGCCACGTAAACAGAGACTTCTATAAACCCCCAAAAGAAATAATCCGGTGACCTTGGAGGCTAGTAATGCGAAGCTGAATCGTTCGGTCCAGTGCGACCGATCCATCGTTCAGTACTCTTTTGATTTAAAAATTCCCGCATTTCCGGATACCAGTGTGGCGGAGCTCTATCCTTTTGGTAAATGGAGCCGTTCGAATCAGTTTCCAGCTGTGCGAAAAAGAAGTTCTCATGTGTAATCGAGATATGTGCTTCCTGTAACAGTGTTCTCGGCAAAGAAAAATGGACCGAACACCTTTTCCCGTGAAACTGCACAAAACTACACTACTGACCACTAAAATTGCTACACCCTGCATTGGACAAATATATTATACTAGAGCTGACATATGATTACAATTTCACGCAATTTGGATGCATAGATCCTGAGAAATCAGTACCCAGAACAACCACCTCTGGCCATAATAACGGCCTTGATACCCTTGGTCATTGAGTCAAACAGAGCTTGGATGGCGTGTACAGGTGCAGCTGCCCACGCAGCTTCAACACGATACCACAGTTCATCAAGAGTAGTGACTGGCGTATTGTGACGAGCCAGCTCCTCGGCTACCATTGACCAGACGTTTTCAATTGGCGAGAGATCTGGAGAATGTGCTGGCCACGGCAGCAGTCGAACATTTTCTGTATCGAGAAAGGCCCGTACAGGACCTGCAACATGCGGTCGTGCGTTATCCCGCTGAAATGTAGGGTTTCGCAGGGATCGAATGAAGGGTAGAGCCACTGGCCGTAACACATCTGAAATGTAACGTGCACTGTTCAAAGTGCCGTCAGTGCGAACAAGAGGTGACCGAGACGTGTAACCGATGGCACCCCATACCATCACGCCGGGTGATACGCAAGTATGGCGGTGACGAATACACGCTTCCAATGTGCGTTCACCGCGACGACGCCAAACACGGATGCGACCATCATGATGCTGTAAACAGAACCTGGATTCACCCGAAACAATGACGTTTTGCCATTCGTGCACCCAGGTTCGTCGTCGAGTACAGCATCGCAGGCGCTCCTGTCTGTGATCCAGCGTCAAGGGTAACCGCAGCCACGGTCTCCGAGCTGATAGTCCATGCTGCTGCAAACGTCGTCGAACTGTTGGTGCAGATGGTTGTTGTCTTGCAAACGTCCCCATCTGTTGACTCAGGGATCGAGACGTGGCTGCACGATCCGTTACAGCCGTGCGGATAAGATGCCTGTCATCTCGACTGCTAGTGATACGAGACCGTTGGGATCCAGCACGGCGTTCCGTATTACCCTCCTGAACCCACTGATTCCATATTCTGCTAACAGTCATTGGATCTCGACCAACGCGAGCTGCATCGTCGCGATACGATAAACTGCAGTCGCGATAGGCCGCAATCCGACCTTTATCAAAGTCGGAAACGTGATGGTACGCATTTCTCCTCCTTACGCGAGGCATCACAACAACGTTTCACCAGGCTACGCCGGTCAACTGCTGTTTGTGTATGAGAAACCGGTTGGAAACTTTCCATGTCAGCACGTTGTAGGTGTCGCCGCCGGCGCCAACCTTGTGTCAGTGCTCTGAAAAGCTAATCATCTGCATATCACAGCATCTTCTTCCTGTCGGTTAAATTTCGCGTCTGTAGCACGTCATCTTCGTGGTGCAGCAATTTTAATGGCCAGTAGTGTAATTAAATTTTGGAGAGTCCCTCTCATGTCGTACAACTTCATGTGGTTGTTCCGTACCCCATAATCTCGCATTATGATGGTTCATTTTTCCATTTAAATGGAATGTTGCGTCGTAACTAAACACTAAGCGTGGAAGAAAACTGGTATCCTCCATCTTTCCAAGAACGAAATTACGGTGCTGCACACGTTGTTGTTTGTCACCTTTATGAAGAGCTTTCAGTAGCTGAATTCTGTACGGTTTCGCGTGTAAACGTCGACGCAACACACGCCAGACGGTCATCGGGGGCATTTCGAGCTGTCGAGCTGTACGGCGAACGGATTTCTGCGGACTTCTTGTGAAACTATGGGGGATGCGTTCGACGTCTGAGTCAGACACTCGGGGACGCCCCGGCGATTTGCTTTACAGCCTGGCATTCTGAATGAAGTGCGTAAATCCAACATGCAAAGCAAAAATTTTTTCACCCTTTTCGACCTTTCAGTTTCGAAAAACTCTTAAATGGAGTTTTTTTTTTATTACGGAATGTATTCACAAAAAAGTTTGAGCCAAAAATGCTTAACTTTTCGTTTCGTCAATTTTGATTTTTTTCTAATAAATTGATATACTGTGGCCTTTTCGACGCTATAGTAGGTTTAATAATGAATAAAAAAATAGGAGTGCGGCTAATCTACTACAAACAGCATAGTGAACGCATTATTGTGGCCAAGATAGACACCAAGCCCATTCTTACTACAGTAGCAGAGGAAAGGTGCCTAATATAAGACACACTTCTGTAAACCCATTTGAAAGGCCTAAAATAAGTGCAACTGTATTTTTTATGATAGTAATAATATCTTGCATTATTTAATTTTATCATACAATTATCGTATTTACAATAATAAACAATCTTTCATAGCAGTTTTTAAATCTTCACAAACAAGGCATTTCGTAGAAATGAAATCAAGGTTTCCTAATATGAGACAGTAATAATATTTTCCTTTAATTATTTTATTACAGAAAATGACATATGAATATACAATTTTTACATGTTCATTCATTTCTGTTATCCTTCACTCATTTTCACACTACTTAGGTTTATATTTACGACATCCGAGGCAAACAAAACTGTCTTCTGTGACACCGCAATCTTCATGAGCCCAGCGATAGCATTTGGTGCGCTGTGCCCATTTCTCCCCGTGTTTGTCTTTAGTAAAGCGCCCAGTGCAGAACAGACAGTCTGCGGCATCGTCATCACTGCTGTCTGAACGCCCACTGTCATCAAGATGGACAATGGATGTCGAGTCACTGGACGATTCTTCTGCCTTAGGTCTACGATTTGAAGATTTCCCACTCTTCTCCCCAAATAACTTTCTTAGATTCAGCGTGTGATTTCTTCTGTTTAGATTCCTGCAATTGCTTCACATAAGGAGCTGAAGTTAGTAACGCAGCAGAGCACGAACGCGACATTTGACCCATCTGACTATCTCCAGGTGGTTTAGCGATGTGTGGGAGAGGTCTGATGTCTGCCGGGCTGACGGCTTGACCATCACAGTCAGTAGTTTCATTTTCGTTTTTGGCATCTCTTTCTTGAAGAGGGTCAGCATGGCGATGAATTCAAAATTCATGTTCCCTAAAGGTGTTTCTGTTGCATGGGAAGAGATCTGTTTTTTTTTTTGAAGGCATTCACAGATGCTTCCATTGTTGCTTCTCGGTTGTAAGCTGCCCCAAATAACCTGGCTATTAATAATGGGGTGATAACACGACCTGGGTTACTTGCAAACCACGTTTCTATCTCTTGGGCATAGTAGGTTTTCAAAGGCCCCATAAATCCGACGTCAAGTGACTGCATTTTATGCGTTGAGTGAGGTGGCAAACATACAATATGAACATTGTTTTCACGTGCTTTATCTAACAGATCGAGATGCTTTGTGTGGGAATAATGCCCATCAACAATAAAAATGACAGGGTCATTTGAAGATAGCTTTACATGACTCACAAAATGATCAAACCACTGAGTTAAAATGTGAGTTTGTACCCAGCCACTTGGATGACGTGCTGATATTGACCCTGCAGGTGCACCGTCCATCAATTCCTGCTTCATATTCTTCCTCGGGAAGACGATTAGTGGTGGAACATAAGTGCCAGCTGCGTTTCACACGTTACAAGTGTGATGAGATTTCCTCTTTCTGATGAAGTCAAGGCAGCAACTTGTCTCTTCCCTTTCATAGCAATAACCTGGCTGTGTTTGTGCCGCACAGACGTCAGCCCAGTTTCGTCACCACTGAAGACTCGATGCGGGTTATGATTGACTTTAGATAGCACAGATTCGTAAATATAAAAAAAAATCTCCCCACATTTTCTGGAGTGAAAGCTTTCACTCTTGCTGCTTCAAGACCCTGAGGAGTTCTCATTGATAAAATGGGATGTCTCTTAAGGAAAGCTCGGAGCCATTTCTTTCCTGCTGAAGCCTTTTCTGGATTGAAGGGATTCTTCAGCCTATTCCTGACAGCTAACTGGAAGGCCATGCTGCGTACGTCCTGACATTTAAGAACATAAAATCGCTCTTCCATTGCAAGACAGTATTTTACTAGTTCATCTTCTACTTGAGATGAGAGAACAAACCTTCTGCCAAGATTAACATCAACCAGGTTCTTAGGTGTGCGATTTTTATCCTTCTCATACCTTTCCAAACTACGTTTTGGTACAGCAAAAACTTTTGAGGCTTTTAAGTACCCCATCTCGCCATTTCTTATCATAAGACTAGTTAAAGTAATCCCTGTTTATGATAATTTAATCGAATTAAAATAAACGCAGTTGCCAAAATTTTATTGCAATAAATGATAAAATATTGTTATCTCATAGTAGTATTGCGTAAATTACGTATAACAAATCGTGAGAGAACGAGTTCCCTCAATATGCGATAGGTATCGTAATATGCGACACTGTGGCGTATTTGGATCCTCATACTATCGCATATTAGGAATTTCGCCACGTTATACAAAGAATCACGCAAGTGCTAACAACGTTCGTTGGAAAATGAACCTAATTGTCAATAATTATAGGTAATACCATCACTAATAACAACAATAAAAGAGTGCAGTAATATCCACTCACCTTTAAGCTGAAATATTGTCTCAACACGGATGTCGCAAAAACTCCAAACACAAGAAATTTTGTATCAACCTCTACGTACCGCGTCCGGCTCAGCTATGGCGTCCTGCTTGCTGTGTCGTCGTCTGTCACGCAGTAGACGTGTTTAAGAAACTCTCCACCAGAGTGCAACCCCTAACGTGAGCACAGTTGGGGTGTCTCATATTAGGGAACTATCGCATAATAGGCACCTTTCCTCTACAAGTTTATATGCCAACTAGCTTTGCAGATGATGAAGAAATTGTTGAAATGTATGATGAGATAAAAGAAATTATTCAGATAGTGAAGGGAGATGAAAATTTAATAGTCATGGGTGACTGGAATTCAAGAGTAGGAAAAGGGAGAGAAGGGAACATAGTAGGTGAATATGGATTGGGGGTAAGAAATTAAACAGGAAGCCGCCTGGTAGAATTTTGCACAGAGCATAACTTAATCATAGCTAACACCTGGTCCAAGAATCATAAAAGAAGGTTGTATACATGGAAGAACCCTGGAGATACTAGAAGGTATCAGATAGATTTTATAATGGTAAGACAGAAATTTAGGAACCAGGTTTTAAATTGTAAGACATTTCCAGGGGCACATGTGGATTATGACCACAATATATTGGTTATGAACAGTAGATTAAAACTGAAAAACTGCAAAAAGGTGGGAGTTTAAGGAGATTGGACCTGGATAAACTGACTAAACCAGAGGTTGTACAGAGTTTCAGGGAGAGCATAACAGAACAACTGACAGGAATGGGGGAAAGAAATACAGTAGAAGAAGAATGGGTAGCGTTGAGGGATGAAGTAGTGAAGGCATCACAGGATCAGGTAGGTAAAAAGACGAGGGCTAGTAGAAGAAATATTAAATTTAATTGATGAAAGCAGAAAATATAAAAATGCAGTAAATGAAGCAGGCAAAAAGGAATACAAACGTCTCAAAAATGAGATCAACAGGAAGTGCAAAATGGCTAAGCAGGTATGGCTAGAGGACAGATCTAAGGATGTAAAGGCTTATCTCACTAGGGGTAAGATAATTACTGCCTACAGGAAAAATAAAGAGACCTTTGGAGAAAAGAAAGCCACTTGTATGAGTATCAAGAGCTCAGGTGGAAACCCAGTTCTAAGCAAAGGGAAAGCAGAAAGTTGGAAGGAGTATATAGAGGGTCTATACAAGGGCGATGTACTTGAGGACAATATTATGTGAATGGAAGAGGATGTAGATGAAGATGAAATGGGAGATACGATACTACGTGAAGAGTTTGACAGAGCACTGAAAGACCTGAGTCGAAACAAGGCCCCGGGAGTAGACAACATTCCATTAGAACTACTGACGGCCTTGAGAGAGCCAGTCCTGAAAAGACTCTACCACCTGCTGAGCAAGATGTATGAGACAGGCGAAATTCCCTCAGACTTCAAGAAGAATACAATAATTCCAATCCCAAAGAAAGCGGGTGTTGACAGATGTGAAAATTACCGAACTATCAGTTTAATAAGTCACAGCTGCAAAATACTAACGCGAATTCTTTACAGACGAACGGAAGAACTGGTAGAAGCCGACCTCGTGGAAGACCAGTTTGGATTCCGTAGAAATGTTGGAACACGTGAGGCAATACCGACCTTACGACTTATCTTAGAAGAAAGATTAAGGAAAGGAAAATCTACGTTTCTAGCATTTGTAGACTTGGAGAAAGCTTTAGACAATGTTGACTGGAATACTCTCTTTCAAATTCTGAAGGCGGCAGGGGTAAAATACAGGGAGTGAAAGGCTATTTACAATTTGTACAGAAACCAGATGGCAGTTATAATAGTCGAGGGGCATGAAAGGGAAGCAGTGGTTCGGAAGGGAGTGAGACAGGGTTGTAGCCTCTCCCCGATGTTATTTAATCTGTATATTGAGCAAGCAGTAAAGGAAACAAAAGAAAAATTCGGAGTAGGTGTTAAAATCCATGGAGAAGAAATTAAAACTTTGATGTTCGCCGATGACAGTGTAAATCTGTCAGAGACAGCAAAGGACTTGGAAGAGCAGTTGCATGGAATGGACAGTGTCTTGAAAGGAGGATATAAGATGAACATCAACAAAAGCAAAACGAGGATAATGGAATGTAGTCGAATTAAATCGGGTGATGCTGAGGGAATTAGATTAGGGAATGAGACACTTAAAGTAGTAAAGGAGTTTTGCTATTTGGGGAGCAAAATAACTGACGATGGTCGAAGTAGAGAGGATATAAAATGTAGACTGGCAATGGCAAGGAAAGCGTTTCTGAAGAAGAGAAATTTGTTAACATCGAGTGTAGATTTAAGTGTCAGGAAGTCGTTTCTGAATGTATTTGTATGGAGTGTCTAACATTCTGCGTGGTGTCTGTTTGTTCTATATCGTGTCTCCCTACCACTTTAGCGCAACGTCGCTGTGAGCGTGTTTTTTAGGGAATTGACTAGTCTGAACCTGGGACCTGTTGCTGGTAAGGAGACGCCGGACTACACATAACATGTAGAGTTCAGAAGAGTTCAGTGAGACTAGCGATGATATAACCAAATACTTAATAATTTCAGCGTCAGTTCCACTGCACTCCCTGTTAAAGAATCTTAATACTAACTAAATTTAGTGGAAGGGGTTCAAGGCTTTCCTATTTTTAGTTAGCTGATAAAATAACGTCGAAAAAGCAGTTAAGTTTACCATTGGAAATTTTATTCTACTCACAAAACATTGTTTATAAATTGCACTATTGATAAAAGGAAATGTTTTAATACAGGATGATAAAAAGCAACTGCGTTCAACAAAAATGTGAACGAATATTCCCTGAATGGGTTTCCAAGTTCTACAATGGATCGAAGGAGGACCTATGCCATATCACATCTACGTTTAAATTTTCACAAAACAGAAAACTAGCAAAATGGTCTACAGTGACCCTCAATTATCTTTAATTACTTATCTAACTTGTCGTAAATTACAGTGGCTGATGTGGCTTCTCAATAATTATATAACAGAAAAATCATCACGTTTCAGATTTTAACTTACGTAGCAAATGTGAATACCATGAGCTTTAATTGACGATCGACACTAGTATTAAGTAAAAAGGGGATGTAACAGGTGAGACTTCTGCAGTTCTGAGTGAAGCTTTATGCGCTGTTATGCGGCATCACGTGCGTTCATTACCTTGTCGGTGTTCGTCAGGGGGCGGCGGCCGGCGCAGCTCCACACCTCCCCGTCTCGGTAGAAACTCTCACGAACTTCTCCTTACTACAATTTACCAAAGTTGGTTTAAAAAAAACAATCTGGCTGTGTTTTCATCTGACCAATCAGGGTCTCAATGTTAACCTTAAGCTCTGCCTACAAAAATTCTGTCTATCCAATGAGAAACGTCATACTTTTCGTGGTGGGGCAATGTTTTTAAAGTTTGCAACGTAACAGAGACGCGAAAAAGTCTCACGCTGAAACTTGCGGCTGGTGTGGCCCTTTTAGTGTTATCGTAAGATCTATACTGTTCTTCTGGAGGGCTCTAGCTTTCAACATGGGCTGGGGGGGTGGTCCTGTCGGTTAGCTGGCGACGTGGGTGTCCGTTCCTTATCGTAGGTTCTTCCAGCGTAACACGCTTCTGCTCTCGGCTTCTGTTCTCGTTTCTCCCCTCGGAACTGCGTCTGTCTCACGGTGGGAAGGTATGACATGCATTTAGGCATTCTTGTGTTAGTGTGTGGTATTCCATTTGCTCACTCGTTACTCTTATTACTTTGGTTAATTTAATGTCACGATTTATTCGGAGCTATGTGACATACTACTGGATTTGCTTATCATGTCAGGGTTTTCATGGAAGGTGCTGGATTTGTCTGACACCTTACAAGTGTAGCCATGTATGGAAGTGAACATGGACGATAAATTGTTTGGACAAGAAGAGAATAGAAGCTTTCGAAATGTGGTGCTACAGATGAATGCTGAAGATTAGATTGGTAGAGCACATAACTAATGAGGAGGTATTGAATAGAATTGGGGAGAAGAGGAGTTTGTGGCACAACTTGACAAGAAGAAAGGACCGGTTGGTAGGAAATGTTATGAGGCATCAAGGGATCACAAATTTAGCATTGGAGGGCAGCGTGGAGAGTAAAAATCGTAGAGGGAGACCAAGAGATGAATGCACTAAGCAGATTCAGATGGATGTAGGTTGCAGTAAGTACTGGGAGATGAAGAAACTTGCACAGGATAGAATAGCATGCAAAGCTGCATCAAACCAGTCTCAGGACTGAAGACCACAGCAACAACAACAACATACAAACGAAAAGTGTAGATAAATAATAAAAAAATTGTTTTCATAATACGTGACAAGAATTTAGCGCAGAATGGAAATACTACGGCATTATACAATGTTTGGCCCATTATGAAGGATAAATAAATAAAAGACGGCCCAATACGTCGGTGGCAAGAGTCATGGACAGCCAGAGGAGGCTACGACAAAAAAAACTTGCAGAGTATAACAAAAAATACATAGATATGAAGGTGATATAAACATACTTTGCCGGCCGCGGTGGTCTAGCGGTTCTAGGCGCTCAGTCAGGAACCGCGCGACTGCTACGGTCGCAGGTTCGAATCCTGCCTCGGGCATGGATGTGTGTGATGTCCTTAGGTTAGTTAGGTTTAAGTAGTTCTAAGTTCTAGGGGACTTATGACCACAGATGCTGAGTCCCATAGTGCTTAGAGCCATTTGAACCATTTTTTAAACATACTTTTAGATATGTCTGACGTTTTACAGTTGCAATAGTGTCAACTAATTTATTGCTTACAGAACGCGAAATATGCAATGTGTGTATCAATATCTCATAGCGCGTCCACTCAGCAATCTCACTCCCCGAGAGGGGTGTCATCATGATATTTTTATCCATCAGAATTGTCAAAATAAATTGAGTCTGGATTTCATGCTTCTAATATAAAAACTCCAAGAAATCAACTTCCTTTGAATAAAATATCGCCTCTTTATACGCGCTTGCTTGATTGATGGTGCACTACTAACACGATGTGCTCAATGTCTTAACTCAAAAGCCGGCCGGGGTGGCCGAGCGGTTCTAGGCGCTACAGTCTGGAACCGCGCGACCGCTACGGTCACAGGTTCGAATCCTGCCTTGGGCATGGATGTGTGTGATGTCCTTAGGTTAGTTAGGTTTAACTAGTTCTAAGTTCTAGGGAACTGATGACCTCAGAAGTTAAGTCCCATAGTGCTCAGAGCCATTTGAACCATTTCTTTTTTCTTAACTCAAAATGTTAATGAGAGTTTACACAGTATTATATTGAATAGGTGCTCCAAAGAGACATTTGCTTCTGCAATGCAATTAAAAGTAGCGGCTTCTGTCAGTGTTTGTGCATAAAATGCTGGTTCTCACAGAGTTATTTTAGAAATAAGGACAAAATTAGGAATCAAATGCGCTTATCGAACATGAGAGGCGTTGCAGCAAACTGAACTGAAATATTCGTCAAATACAAAGAATTTCGTCGAAAGATTGATTTTGCCAAACATCAAAGATAAGAAGCCATATTTGAAGGTGATGGTGTAACCTACGATGATGTAATTGCGGATTATTCACACAAATACGGTGCGCATGTGGTGTGATACACTGAAGGGCGAAAGAAACTTGTACAGCTGTTTAATATCGTGTAGGGCCCCCGCGAGCGCACACAAGTGCCGCAACACGACGTGGTATGGACTCGACTAATGTCTCAAGCACTGCTGGAGGAAACTGACACCATCAATCCTGCAGGGCTGTCAGTAAATCCGTAACAGTACGAGGGGGTGGAGATCTATTATGAACTGCACGTTGAAAGCCATTCCAGAAATGCTCAATAACGTTCATGTCTGGGGAATCTAGTGGCCAAAGGAAATGTTTTAACTCAGAAGAGTGTTCCTGGAGCCACTCTGTAGCAGTTCTGAACGTGTGGGGTGTCGCATTGTTCTGCTGGAAATGCCCAAGTCCCTCGTAATGCAAAACGGACTTGAATGGATGCAGGTGATCAGACAGGATGCTTATGTTTAGTTTAGCTACGTTCCGTAGATCATTTTTACGATTATTTTATCAATATGGTATGGAACAAGTCATATTACAAGATATATGTACACACACACAAGAACAGTGCTAATATTAATATTACTGAAATATTTAGTTGTACACATGCGATTATATATATATTACCAGTTCCGAAACAGAAACTCGTACATGGAATAGAAGGAGTTATCCAAAAGAAATGATTTTAAGCTAGATTTAAAACTTGATCTGCTACCTGCCAGACACTTTATGTTGTTGGGCATGTTGTGTCTAGACAAGACAGCCTAGACACAATGAGAGGAAGCCGAAAAGCACGCGCTTAAACTCACGCAGGCAGGCGTGAGGTCTGAAACAGGATACGTAATGAATGCTATAAAGAAAAGTACGTAGCTTCTGGAATACTTAACTTTAATCCATAATTGTAGAACATCGCTCTTGATGATACATGCTTCATATAATAAATATCAATTGAATACGGCGCCTTGCTAGGTCGTAGCAAAGGTAGCTGAAGGCTATGCTAACTATCGTCTCGGCAAATGAGAGCGTATTTGTCAGTGAACCATTGCTATGAACGTCGGCTGTACAACTGGGGCGAGTGCTAGGGAGTCTCTCTAGACCTGCCGTGTGGTGGCGCTCGGTCTGCTATCACTGACAGTGGCGACACGCGGGTCCGACGTATACTAATGGACTGCGGCCGATTTAAAGCTACCACCTAGCAAGTGTGATGTCTGGCGGTGACACCACAGGGCAAATGATCAAACATTTTTGCTGTTGTATAATATACTCCTTTTTGAGCAACTGACAGCGTCAATATCGGATAGGAAAGGTCGTTCGTCTCTCTAGTGTTCTTCGTATGAACATCACTGTTCCTTGCGAATTGAGAAGGATTATTTATAAAGAATTTCATTAGCGAATATAAGTACTCTGATGGTGCAGTTAAAGTACCTAACTCCTTCAATAGGTGCCTACATGACGTACTTGGGTGAACACTAATTATTCTCACTCCTCTGTTTTGTGCAATCAATACTTTATGTCTAAGTGGTGAGTTACCCCAGAAAACTATTCCATAAGACATTATTGAGTGGAAATATGCAAAGTACGTTAGGAGGCTGATCCGTTTACTACCAAGACTAGCGATTATACAAAGAGCGAAAGAAGCTGAATTTAATTGTTTGAGAAGCTCAGTAATATGCTTCTTCCAGTTCAAGTTGCCATCAATGTGAACACACAAAAATTGTACGTATCGCCCGTCAGAGTCGTTATCAAGACGTATCAGGGGTCCCACATCACTCCATCTGCACAAGTCCCACACCATTACAGAGTCTCCACAAGCTTGAACTACAGTGTCCAGATTAAGCGCCTGCAACTGTCGCTTCCCGCGAAGCAGACCGGTACAGCGGGCCCCGGACCGAGTAGGGGTCAGCCTGGCCGGTCGTCCTGGAAACACAGACGCTTCCCAGAGACCACCAGGGGGCGTCCACGGTACCGCAAGAGGTCGTTACAACCGCGGACCTCTTTCCTTCCGCTCGACACGTGACTGCTAATAGAGCCAGCCATATCCGTGCGCCGAGCAGTATTTAGGCTGGCGCAGGAGCCTGGAGAGGCATCCAAAACCCAGGCGATCATTGTAGGCAAAACCACCCCTTCCTTCCGCTTCCTTGATTTCTACATCACCATCTATGGCCGTCCTATCACCCTCACTCCCACCCTTAAGTACCTTGGCGTCACCCTCGACCGTCGCCTCTCCTGGACTCCCCACCTCCGGACAATCCAAGCCAAGGCACGCTCCCAACTCAGTCCTCAAGCTCCTCTCCGGCCGTACATGGGGTCTGGACCCCTCCACCATCCTCCACACCTATAAGTCCCTCATCCGCCCTATCCTTTGTTATGCCCATCCGGCTTGGATCTCCGCCCCCCCCCCTACCTTTTATACATCCCTCCAAATCCTTGAACGTCATGCTCTCCGCCTCGCCTATCGCATCCGTCTCCCTCCCCCACGCGGATCCTGTACGATCTCATCCCCTTCCCCCACCTCCTCCTTTTCTTTGAAAGGATACGGATCCTGTACACCTCCCGCAAACTCGATCCTCCTCATCCGCTCGTCTCCCGGTCCTCTCCCACCCCCGCCCGCTGCCGCGCCTGTATTCCCACGTCCCGCCCGGTCTCCATCTCTCAACCCTCCTTACCCTCTCCCAAGGTGGCTTCCGCCAGCTCCCCCTCCGTGATGATGTCCTCCTCCCCTCCATCTACCCCTCCTACCAACTTTAATCCTCCCTCCCTCTTCCTGTATCTGTTCCTTTGGGCACCCTCCATCCCATCCGTCCCCTCCCCTTCTTCCCACTTCTCCCCCGGGCCTCCCCTCCCCTGTCCTTCTACTCCTCCTCCCCTCTCCTCAGCCATTGGCATCTCTGTTCTCCCCTCTCCACCCTCTCCACCCGCCCTCACCCTACTTCCCCTCTTGGCAGGTCCCCGGACTCGCACACGCTACGTGGACTTTCGCGCGCCGGAGATCATCGCCATCTGTGTCTCGCGTGTGTGACGTCGTTTAGTGTTTTTAGTGTCCGCCATCACGCTTCTCCGTTCACTTGTGCCATCGGATTCATCAGTGTTGTGTGCGCCGTGTCAACGTGTTTTCAGAGTCTTTCTCGTCGAGTGTGAACGGCTCCGTGCCTTTTTTGTGTGACTGTGACCACTATTTTTTGCCCGTCACTATGTTCATTCTCATTCACCATTCTTGTACTGTGATTGTCAACTCTATGGCTGAAGAGCGGCGTAGCATGCCGCTGCTAGCCTCCCTGATTGTTCAGGTGTTAAAATAACAATAAAGTAAAAAAAAAAAAACCTGGAGAGGCGGTTGACGCCGAGCGAGCCCACTGGTGTCATCGTGGCCGCCGCGTCATCGTCCTCGCAGGGCCTCTACTCGTCCTCGGACTCAGGTGACGGCAACGTGCACTCCGCGCCGCTCTGCACGAGACGCACGGGCTTGGTTTGGTGAAGTTGTATGGTTACTACAGACAGTCTGTGTTTGGAAGAATCTCTGATTTAGTTAGTGGTAGGCTTGGAGGATCAGTCCTACATCACGAATATTGTTTTGAAAATTTTGAAGAAAGACTTTAGTTTAAATAAAACTCACACTCTGCGATTTTCCTATCCGCGGACGGCAGATATATTATGAACTGTCCTCTGCCCACATGCAGGGTCCATGTGTTCGTCAGGTTGTCCCCAACCCGCTCGATACAATTTGAAACGAGACTCGTCCGACCAGGCAGAATGTTTCCAGTCGTCAACAGTCCAATGTCGGTGTTGACGGACCCAGGCGACGTGAAAATCTTTGTGCCGTGCGGTCATCAAGGGTACACGGGTGGGAATTCGGCACCAAAAGCCCATATCGATGATGGTTCATTCAATAATTCGCACACTGACACTTGGTGACGGTCCAGCCTTCAAATCTGCAGCAATTTGCGGAACGGTTGCACTTGTCACGCAGAACCATTCACTTCAGTCGTCGTCGTCCCGTTTTTGCAAGATCTTTTCCCGGCCGCAGCGATGTCGGAGATTTGATGTTATACCGGATTCCTGATGGTCACGGTACACACGTGAATTGTGCGCACGGGAAAATCCCCACTTCATCGCCACCTGCAATATGCTGTGCCCCATTGCTCGTGCGCCGACGAAACACGACCTCCAGACTCACTTAAATCTCGATAATCTGCCATTGTAGCCAGGGGCGGTGGCAAGCGGGGACCTATGAGGAATGTAGCCCCCCCCACTTCCCTCCCCACCCCAATCCCCCAATGGAGTATCATAATACACTGAATACAATGACTTCATGTATCAGAGAATATATTACTTCAACAGATTCAATCTTTTTTTTTTATAATTATGTAGCAATATAGGTTGCAATGTATTTCAAACACATTTAAACAAAAGAATATGCCAGGCAAATAGCTTACTATGTAAACCAATAAATATCATTTAACTTAAAATAAGCGTCATACTAATCAAAATATCCACGGGTATGCTGCCGGTCTGTAGTGTCCAACGGGCACAATATTTCGGCGATCATACATGTCGCCATCATCAGGTGAACTGACGGACTGAGCTCCTGCGAATGCGCCGGCACGGAAATCCGTACGCTATGGCTGCTCAGAGGGAACTGGGTTCGGTCGCGGCGGCGGCCGATTTAAATACCCTCCGCCCGCGGCGCGCTCCCTCCGCCGTCCGCGCCCCGCGCCACGGTCGCGCGGTGGAACAGATTGCGACGGCGTCTGAGATGACGTCGGTGTGATGGCTCTGTCCGCCGTGATCGTCACAACTATACGTTTGCTCGAGTTACTCTTGATTAACCCGATCGCTGGTTCCCAAGCCTTGCTAAGATTATAGCCACAGTCACGGTTTATGAGGTCGTCATTGGTGCGAATGTCGATGGCCTCTCTAACAACGCTGTCCCAGTATCTCGACGTCTGTACCAGAATCCTCGTGCGGTCATACTCCATGGCGTGGTTTTCCGACAAACAATGTTCAGCGACCGCCGACTTGCTCGGATACATCAGTCGAGTGTGCCTCTGGTGTTCACGGCATCGATCCTCGACGGTACGCATCGTCTGACCAATATACGACTTGCCACATTGACACGGAATCTGGTACACGCCGGCCTTCCTCAAACTGAGGTCATCTTTGGCGCTCCCCACCAGTGCACGAGTTTTATTTGGAGGACAAAACACAGTTCCGACCCGGTGTTTCTTCAGAATGCGGGCGATTTTCCCCGAGAGTACGCCTGTGTATGGAATAAATGCAGTGCCTACCTCCTCCCTCGTGACTTCATCCATCTCAACAGGTTGTGCTGCAGTGGTTGGGCGGAGAGCACGTTGAATCTGCCACTCTGAGAACCCATTTTTTCGAAATACAGTTCTCAGATGTTCCAATTCCTGGGGTAGACTCTCTGCGTCAGAGATAGTGCGCGCCCTATGTACTAGAGTTTTAAGTACCCCACTCCTCTGTGAAGGGTGGTGGTAGCTATCTGCGTGCAAATACAGATCAGTGTGCGTCGTCTTCCGATACACCCCATGACCTAGGGTTAGGAATTGGAACATCTGAGAACTGTATATCGGAAAAATGGGTACTCTGAGTGGCAGATTCAACGGGCTCTCCGCCCAACCACTGCAGCACAACCTGTTGAGATGGATGAAGTCACGAGGGAGGAGGTAGGCACTGCATTTATTCCATACACAGGCGTACTCTCGGGGAAAATTGCCTGCATTCTGAAGAAACACCGGGTCGGAACTGTGTTTTGTCCTCCAAATAAAACTCGTGCACTGGTGGGGAGCGCCAAAGATGACCTCAGTTTGAGGAAGGCCGGCGTGTACCAGATTCCGTGTCAATGTGGCAAGTCGTATATTGGTCAGACGATGCGTACCGTCGAGGATCGATGCCGTGAACACCAGAGGCACACTCGACTGATGTATCCGAGCAAGTCGGCGGTCGCTGAACATTGTTTGTCGGAAAACCACGCCATGGAGTATGACCGCACGAGGATTCTGGTACAGACGTCGAGATACTGGGACAGCGTTGTTAGAGAGGCCATCGACATTCGCACCAATGACGACCTCATAAACCGTGACTGTGGCTATAATCTTAGCAAGGCTTGGGAACCAGCGATCGGGTTAATCAAGAGTAACTCGAGCAAACGTATAGTTGTGACGATCACGGCGGACAGAGCCATCACACCGACGTCATCTCAGACGCCGTCGCAATCTGTTCCACCGCGCGACCGTGGCGCGGGGCGCGGACGGCGGAGGGAGCGCGCCGCGGGCGGAGGGTATTTAAATCGGCCGCCGCCGCGACCGAACCCAGTTCCCTCTGAGCAGCCATAGCGTACGGATTTCCGTGCCGGCGCATTCGCAGGAGCTCAGTCCGTCAGTTCACCTGATGATGGCGACATGTATGATCGCCGAAATATTGTGCCCGTTGGACACTATAGGCCGGCAGCATACCCGTGGATATTTTGACTATCAAATACGCCGGGAGAAACTCAAGAATCACAAGCGTCATACTATTTATTAATATACACTGGATGTATATTAATGTACGAGTACTACACTACTGGCCATTAAAATTGCTACACCACGAAGATGACGTGCTACAGACGCGAAATTTAACCGACAGGAAGAAGATGCTGTGATATGCAAATGATTAGCTTTTCAGAGCATTCTCACAAGGTCGGCACCGGTGGTGACACCTACAACGTGCTGACATGAGGAAAGTTACCAACAGATTTCTCATACACAAACAGCAGTTGACCGGCGTTGCCCGTTGAAACGTTCTTGTGATGCCTCGTGTAAGGAGGAGAAATGCGTACCATCACGTTTCCGACGTTGATAAAGGTCGGATTGTAGCCTATAGCGATTGCGGTTTATCGCTTAGCACAATATGGAATCGGTAGGTTCAGGACGCTAATACGGAACGCCGTGCTGGATCCCAACGGCTTCGTATCACTAGCAGTCGAGGTGACATGCATCTTATCCGAATGGCTGTAACGGATCGTGCAGCCACGTCTCGACCCCTGAGTCAACAGATGGGGGCGTTTGCAAGACAACAACCATCTGCACGAACAGTTCGACGACATCTGCAGCAGCACGGACTATCAGCTCGGAGACCGTGGCTGCGGTTACCCTTGACGCTGGATCACAGACAGGAGCGCCTGCGATGGTGTACTCAACGACGAACGTGGGAGCACGAATGGCAAAACGTCATTTTTTCGGGTGAATCAAGGTTCTGTTTACAGCATGAGGATGGTCGCATCCGTGTTTGACGACATCGCGGTGAACGCACATTGGAAGCGTGTATTCGTCACCGCCATACTGGCGTATCACCCGGCGTGATGGTATGGGGTGCCATCAGTTACACGTCTCGTTCACCTCCTGTTCTTATTGACGGCACTTTGAACAGTGGACGCTACATTTCAGATGTGTTACAACCCGTGGCTCTACCCTTCATTCGATCCGTGCGAAACCTTACATTTCAGCAGGATAAGGCACGACCGCATGTTGCGGATCCTGTACGGGTCTTTCTGGATACAGAAAATGTTCGACTGCTGCCCTGGCCAGCACATTCTCCAGATCTCTCACCAATTGAAAATGTCTGGTCAATGGTGGCCAAGCAACTGGCTCGTCACAATACTCCCGTCACTACTCTCGATGAACTGTGGTATCCTGTTGAAGCAGCATGGGTAGCTGTACCTGTACAAGCCATACAAGCTCTGTTTGACTACAGGCGTATCAAGGCCGTTATTACGGCCAGAGGTGGTTGTTCTGGGTACTGATTTCTCCGGATCTATGCACCCAAATTTCGTGAAAATGTAATCGCATATCAGTTCTAGTATAATATATTTGTCCAATGAATACCCGTTTATGATCTGCATTTCTTCTTGGTGTAGCAATTTTTATGGCCAGTAGTGTACTTAGGTGGAAAGAATACATTTAAAGCATCTATGAGGGTGAAGATTTGTCTGATGTGTTAGAAGAAGAAACAGGAGTCGATTTAGAAGAGATAGGGGATCCAGTATTAGAATCGGAATTTAAAAGAGCTTTGGAGGACTTACGGTCAAATAAGGCAGAAGGGATAGATAACATTCCATCAGAATTTCTAAAATCATTGGGGGAAGTGGCAACAAAACGACTATTCACGTTGGTGTGTAGAATATATGAGTCTGGGGACATACCATCTGACTTTCGGAAAAGCACCATCCACACAATTCCGAAGACGGCAAGAGCTGACAAGTGCGAGAATTATCGCACAATCAGCTTAACAGCTCATGCATCGAAGCTGCTTACAAGAATAATATACAGAAGAATGGAAAAGAAAATTGAGAATGTGCTAGGTGAAGATCAGTTTGGCTTTAGGAAAAGTAAAGGGACGAGAGAGGCAATTCTGACGTTACGGCTAATAATGGAAGCAAGGCTAAAGAAAAATCAAGACACTTTCATAGGATTTGTCGACCTGGAAAAAGCGTTCGACAATATAAAATGGTGCAAGCTGTTCGAGATTCTGAAAAAAGTAGTGGTAAGCTATAGGGAGAGAGGGGTCATATACAATAAGTACAACAACCAAGAGGGAATAATAATAGTGGACGATCAAGAACGAACTGCTCGTATTAAGAAGGGTGTAAGACAAGGCTGTAGCCTTTCGCCCCAACTCTTCAATCTGTACATCGAGGAAGCAATGATGGAAATAAAAGAAAGGTTCAGGAGTGGAATTAAAATACAAGGTGAAAGGATATCAATGATACGATTCGCTGATGACATTGCTATCCAGAGTGAAAGTGAAGAAGAATTAAATGATCTGCTGAACGGAATGAACAGTCTAATGAGTACACAGTATGGTCTGAGAGTAAATCGGAGAAAGACGAAGGTAATGAGAAGTAGTAGAAATGAGAACAGCGAGAAACTTAACATCAGGATTGATGGTCACGAAGTCAATGAAGCTAAGGAATTCTGCTACCTAGGCAGTAAAATAACCAATGACGGACGGAGCAAGGAGGACATCAAAGGCAGACTCGCTATGTCAAAAAAGGCATTTCTGGCCAAGAGAAGTCTACTAATATCAAATACCGGCCTTAATTTAAGGAAGAAATTTCTGAGGATTTACGTCTTGAGTACAGCATTGTATGGTAGTGAAACATGGACTGTGGGAAAACCGGAACAGAAGAGAATCGAAGCATTTGAGATGTGGTGCTATAGACGAATGTTGAAAATTAAGTGGACTGATAAGGTAAGGAATGAGGAGGTTCTACGCAGAATCGGAGAGAAAAAGAATATGTGGAAAACACTGATAAGGAGAAGGGACAGGATGATAGGACATCTGCTAAGACATGAGGGAATGACTTCCATGGTACTAGAGGGAGCTGTAGAGGGCAAAAACTGTAGAGGAAGACAGAGATTGGAATACGTCAAGCAACTAATTGAGGACGTAGGTTGCAAGTTCTACTCTGAGATGAAGAGGTTAGCACAGGAAAGGAATTCGTGGCGGGCCGCATCAAACCAGTCAGTAGACTGATGACCAAAAAAGAAAAAGTGTACTTACAATAAATAAGCAAGAAAGCTAAATATGCTGGGTATAGCGCGCAACACTTAAATTGCTGACCCCAGACAAAAACTTCGAAATCGACAAACATCCGCGTCAAATCGTATTAGTTTCCCAGGCACACACATTCTGTAGACACGATTTTACCCTGAACCCCAAAACAGCAACCGAAAACTACTTTAAGCAACATCAGATTTTACCAATTTGTCGGTGGAGGACCCCAACTCTAATTTTATTAACCGATATTTCGTTCCCCGAACCCCCCCCCCCCCCTTGACCGACATCTAGAACCGCCCCTAATTGTAGCAGCAGTAACCGAACTAACAACTGCGCCAGACACTTGTCGTCTTACACAGTGTGATTCATGAATTTATGCAAATATTTTAATATGTTATTCTACAACTCAAACTAAAGAGAAAAGTTCATATAAACATAGGTCTGCAAATGTTTAGTTACGGGGTTATGGCTAATAAAAGATTTTACCACAAATTTAGCAACTTCGCTAATACGAAGCCATGGCAAAACTGTACGAGGTTATAGTAAAGCACGATTTCCATTTATTTTGTTATTAATGGTCTGGTGAACCTAATAAAACATGTCCCAGAATTGTATCTGCAGCAGTTTTCCAGAACACCCAGAGCAGCACAGAAGTAATTTCGTAAAATTTTTAAGTTATTGACTACTTGCCCGAATTTGTTTCTTTTTCTGTAATTCCAGAAAATTGCACAAAGTTTTCAACAGAAGTTGTAGAGATTTTAAAATTGTAGTAAGGTCTTATGGGGCCAAACTGCTGAGGTCATCGGTCCCTAAGCTAACACACTACTTCATCTACCTTCAACTAAATTACGCTAACGACAACACATACACACACCCATGCCCGTGGGAGGACTGGAACCTCCGACGTGGGACCTTGGCAAGGAGCCTTAGACCGCGTGGGTACCCCGCGCGGCAGATAATATAATTTTAGAAAAATTATGGTACTAGCGTTAACTGAAACTGTATGAGTGTATTAGATAACGTGCTTTTATTAATACCATAGCACAGGTGAATCAACGTTAAACCAGAAAAAACAAAGCTCAGTGTTAAGAAAGTTGTACAGTGTACATACAGTTTCACAATAGATTCACAATAAATGGTCAAAAATGTTTCCAGCAACCTCAATGCATTCAGCTGCACGTGTATGTACAAATTTTGTTGCTTGTTTCAGTTTCACGGGGTTGTCCATAATTTCGTCTGTTTCATTCATAATGCGGGCAAGTAATGCCTTATGTGTGTTGACTTCCACTGAACAATAGAGAGAACTTACTTGTTTCAAGGCTAGGAAAGGACTGAAACAACTCACTGACGGTTGCCAACAATTCTACATTCTTAATGGAAACTAAACAATTTTACTTGCATAATAATCCTTGCTTCTCGTTTTATTAGATACACCATACCATTAATAACAAAATAAATAGAAATCGTGCTTTAATTTAACCTCTTAGTTTTGCGATGGCTTCACATTAGCCAAGTTGCTAAATTTCAGGCAAAATATTTCATTAGCCCGAATTCAGTAACTAAGCATTTGCGGACCTATGTTGGTATGAATTTTTTTCTTTAGTTTAACTTGTAGAATAACATATTAAGTTATTTGCATGTCTTCGTGAATCACCCTGTACGAGGTGCATTCAAGTTCTAAGGCCTCCGATTTTTTTTCTCCGGAATGGAAAGAGATAGAAACATGCGCATTGTTCTAAAATGAGGCCGCGTTCAATGTCAATACGTCCCAGAGATGGCAGCACTGTACGGCAGATGGAATTTTACCGCCAGCGGCGAGAATGAGAACTGTTTTAAATACTTAAAATGGCGACGTTTTCCTTACTTGAACAGCGTGCAATCATTCGTTTTCTGAATTTCCGTGGTGTGAAACCAATTGAAATTCATCGACAGTTGAAGGAGACATGTGGTGATGGAGTTATGGATGTGTCGAAAGTGCGTTCGTGGGTGCAACAGTTTAATGAAGCCAGAACATCGTGTGACAACAAACTGAAACAACCTCGGGCTCGCACAAGCCGGTCTGACGACATTATCGAGAAAGTGGAGAGAATTGTTTTGGGGGATCGCCGAATGACTGTTGAACAGATCGCCTCCAGAGTTGGCATTTCTGTGGGTTCTGTGCACACAATCCTGCATGACGACCTGAAAATGCGAAAAGTGTCATCCAGGTGGGTGCCACGAATGCTGACGGACGACCACACGGCTGCCCGTGTGGCATGTTGCCGAGCAATGTTGATGTGCAACGACAGCACGAATATGACTTTCTTTTCGTCGGTTGTGACAACGGATGAGGCGTGGATGCCATTTTTCAATCCAGAAACAAAGCGCCAGTCAGCTCAATGGAAGCACACAGATTCACCGCCACCAAAAAAATTTCGGGTAACCGCCAGTGCTGAAAAAATGATGGTGTCCATGTTCTGGGACAGCGAGGGCGTAATCCTTACCTATTGCGTTCCAAAGGGCACTACGGTAACATGTGCATCCTACGAAAATGTTTTGAAGAACAAATTCCTTCCTGCACTGCAACAAAAACGTCCGGGAAGGGCTGCGCGTGTGCTGTTTCACCAAGACAACGCACCCGCACATCGAGCTAGCGTTACGCAACAGTTTCTTCGTGACAACAAATTTGAAGTGATTCCTCATGCTCCCTACTCACCTGACCTGGCTCCTAGTGACTTTTGGCTTTTTCCAACAATGAAAGACCTCTCTGTGGGCGCACATTCACCAGCCGTGCTGCTATTGCCTCAGCGATTTTCCAGTGGTCAAATCAGACTCCTAAAGAAGCCTTCGCCGCTGCCATGGAATCATGGCGTCAGCGTTGTGAAAAATGTGTACGTCTGCAGGGCGATTACGTCGAGAAGTAATGCCAGTTTCATCGATTTCGGGTGAGTAGTTAATTAGAAAAAAAATCGGAGGCCTTAGAACTTGAATGCACCTCGTATATGCGTTGCCGACCGCGGCGCCGCATTCTGCCTGTTTACATACCTTTGTATTCGAATACGCATGCGTATACCAGTTTCTTTGACCATTCAGTGTATAAACTGAAACTAAAGAATAGCCTATAATTTTCAAACTATCGAGTCGTCTTTTATTTATTTTTCCTTAACACTGCGCCAAAGACTGTATAATGTCGTAGTAATTCCATTTCACGCTCAGTTCTTATGACGTATTGTAAAAACAAAATTTTTATAGTTTACCTATACTTTTCGTTTGTGAATAGCGTTGGAAAGCGATCTAGACCTCAGGGTCTCGCCGTGGACTGCCGCTACTATACTCCGTTCATCACAAGAATAAGCCTGATGTAAACATGAAGCCATGTATTCTTCCGCGTTTGCTTGAATCTCATTGGATTTCTTTTCACGTGGAGCGGAAGGCAAGCTGTGACCAGTACAGTCAAGTACGATGATAAGGATACGTTTTATGCTGTGTTACGCGCACACACACTGAGCGATAATGCGGGACAACAGCTTTACCGGCGCACTAAACTCGGACAGCACTGGCCAGCCAGCTGGCTTAACTAACCAGCAATGATGTGACCAGTTGCAATTCAGACGTAAAAAGAGACGGAAAAGAAACAATGTAGCTTCGAAAGTCATTTAATTTTTAAAGAATAAAATAATGTTCGAGAAACTCCAGCTTCTTAGGTGACCAGACGGAAAGCATGAAATGCACTCGTTCTCACCTATATCTACATCTACATGACTACTCTGCAATTCACATTTAAGTGCTTGGAAGAGGGTTCGTCGAACCACAATCATACTATCTCTCTACCATTCCACTCCCGAACAGCGCGCGGGAAAAACAAACACCTAAAACTTTCTGTTCCAGCTCTGATTTCTCTTACTTTATTTTGATGATCATTCCTACCTATGTAGGTTGGGCTCAACAAAATATTTTCGCATTCGGAAGAGAAAGTTGGTGACTGAAATTTCGTTAATAGATCTCGCCGCGACGAAAAACGTCTTTGCTTTAATGACTTCCATCATATCTGCCACACTCTCTCCCCTACTAAGTGATAATACAAAACGAGCTGCCCTTTTTTGCACCCTTTCGATGTCCTCCGTCAATCCCACCTGGTAAGGGTCCCACACCGCGCAGCAATATTCTAACGGAGGACGAACGAGTGTAGTGTAAGCTGTCTCTTTAGTGGACTTGTTGCATCTTCTAAGTGTCCTGCCAATGAAACGCAACCTTTGGCTCGCCTTCCCCACAATATTATCTATGTGGTCTTTCCAACTGAAGTTGTTCGTAATTTTAACACCCAGGTACTTAGTTGAATTGAGTAATCGAGTAATCGATAGTGTTCTAATTACAAACAAAAGTGATGGAAATTTCTAACTTAAACATAGGGTAATTTTCAGAGCGTGCTGTGTGTGATGCAAAAGGATGCTGCAGGGCCAGCCGCGGTTCTAGGCGCTCAGTCCGGAACCGCGCGACTACTACGGTCGCAGGTTCGAATCCTGCCTCGGGCATGGATGTGTGTGATGTCCTTAGGTTAGTTAGGTTTAAGTAGTTCTAAGTTCTAGGGGACTGATAACCACAGATGTTAAGTCCCATAGTGCTCAGAGCCATTTGAACCATTTGATACTGCAGGTATTTCACCGTACTGTTGAATACTGAAGCCACTGAAGGTATTAATTACAGTCAGTCGTCTGGTAACCTCTTAGCTCCTTCCTTATCCGAATCCGAGAAATACAGTTCAGTTCAGGAAGTGTTACGTGCTACGTTGATAACGTGCCTACCAACAACAGAATCCCCGAAGCCAACCAGGTGTCGCATTTTTTTCCTTTTCTTTTACGACGAGCCGTTTTACGAGGTGCATTCAAGTTCTAAGGCCTCCGATTTTTTTTCTAATTAACTACTCACCCGAAATCGATGAAACTGGCGTTACTTCTCGACGTAATCACCCTGCAGACGTACACATTTTTCACAACCCTGACGCCATGATTCCATGGCAGCGGCGAAGGCTTCTTTAGGAGTCTGTTTTGACCACTGGAAAATCGCTGAGGTAATAGCAGCACGGCTGGTGAATGTGCGGCCACCGAGAGTGTCTTTCATTGTTGGAAAAAGTCAAAAGTCACTAGGAGCCAGGTCAGGTGAGTAGGGAGCATGAGGAATCACTTCAAAGTTGTTATCACGAAGAAACTGTTGCGTAACGTTAGCTCGATGTACGGGTGCGTTGTCTCGGTGAAACAGCACACGCGTAGCCCTTCCCGGACGTTTTTGTTGCAGTGCAGGAAGGAATTTGTTCTTCAAAACATTTTCGGAGGATGCACCTGTTATCGTAGTGCCCTTTGGAACGCAATGGGTAAGGATTACGCCCTCGCTGTCCCAGAACATCATTTTTTCAGCACTGGCGGTTACCCGAAATATTTTTGGTGGCGGAGAATCTGTGTGCTTCCATTGAGCTGACTGGTGCTTTGTTTCTGGATTGAAAAATGGCATCCACGTCTCATCCATTGTCACAACCGACGAAAAGAAAGTCCCATTCGTGCTGTCGTTGTGCGTCAACATTGCTCGGCAACATGCCACACAGGCAACCGTCCATCAGCATTCATGGCACCCACCTGGATGACACTTTTCGCATTTTCAGGTCGTCATGCAAGATTGTGTGCACAGAACCCACAGAAATGCCAACTCTGGAGGCGATCTGTTCAACAGTCGTCCGCAGCTCGTGGTCGTGCGGTAGCGTTCTCGCTTCCCACGCCCGGGTTCCCGGGTTCGATTCCCGGCGGGGTCAGGGAGTTTCTCTGCCTCGTGATGACTGGGTGTTGTGTGCTGTCCTTAGGTTAGTTAGGTTTAAGTAGTTGTAAGTTCTAGGGGACTGATGACCATAGATGTTAAGTCCCATAGTGCTCAGAGCCATTTCAGCCATTTTTTTGAACAGTCATTTGGCGATCCCCCAAAACAATTCTCTCCACTTTCCCGATCGTGTCGTCAGACCGGCTTGTGCGAGCCCGAGGTTGTTTCGGTTTGTTGTCACACGATGTTCTGTTCATCATTACACTGTCGCACCCACGCCGCACTTTCGACATATCCATAACTCTATCACCACATGTCTCCTTCAACTCTCGATGAATTTCAATTGGTTTCACACGACGCAAATTCAGAAAACGAATGATTGCATGCTGTTCAAGTAAGGAAAACGCCGCCATTTTAAGTATTTAAAACAATTCTCATTCTCGCCGCTGGCGGTAAAATTCCATCTACCGTACGGTGCTGCCATCTCTGGGACATATTGACAATGAACGCGGCCTCATTTTACAACAATGCGCATGTTTCTATCTCTTTCCAGTCCGGAGAAAAAAAATCAGAGGCCTTAGAACTTGAATGCACCTCGTACAACCCCCGCCAGCGTTCGGCAGTGACGTGTGAAAAAGCTGCGTGCGTTTAGTTCCACTACATCTGGCTGCTTAACAGTCTTGTCACTTATCAGGCCAAATACCGCAACTTGGCTCCAGATCAGTTCTGTTGGGTTCATATTGTAACGGTACAGTAGCAAATGTAAAAATGTAGTATTTGTATGGTGTGCTCGATGCTATGAAAACGATTGTTTTTTATGTTTCTACGATACTTATCTAGTTCTGTGGTATGAAACGGCGGACAAAGTCCAAGTAATGAGGATTTGGTTTTTCATTTTTGGCTTAAAAATTAAATTGTTATGTTTTCTTAATTTAAGCAACTTATATGAAGGTTGTTTCGTAAAAACATCGATGATTAAGAATTTGTATTTGGAATGAAGGCATGAATTTCGCCTCCAATATGTAATTAGAAGCAAGAAGACGTGCATTATTCATAAAAATGATGATGAGTTTTTTAATTACGGCACGTAGGTATTTCAAATTGAACGAGAAAAAAAATGATCTGGGGGATATTTGAACCAAGGAATATTAACTGCATCTGGTAAACAGTCCAGTACGTTACCGTCTGCGCTTCACGTACGAGGGGAGGAATGGGGGTGGGGGGTATTAACTGTATTACATGCAATAGCTGGGAAAACGTCAAAGCCGATTATCTCTGTAAATTTACTAAAAACATTAAGAACATCCTATTTCTCGATACTTTTTAACCGTGTTCCACGCGCGTGTTTCACTACGGAAGAGAAAGCATTGTCAGCCATTTTCATACTGCACATTAACAGCGCGACATTCAGAGCTCAACGCTGCAGAGGTTGTGACTGTACACGAAATAGGAACTAGGTAGCTAAAGCGTGAATAGGAAAAACGTTGATGGCTCTTAATCCATTTGAACACCATAAAGTTTCATTTAACGTAACTTATCTACCTCTTCTTACCTACCTCTGTGTCACAAAACATCGATAATTAAGAATTTTTATTTGAAATGGAAACAGGAGTTTCGCGTCCAATATGTAATTAGAAACAAGAAGACGTGCATTATTGATAAAAAAATGATGATGAGTTTTATAATTACGACACGTAGGTATTTCAAATTGAACGAGGAAAGAAAATGATGAGAGAGAGATATGAACGCACGCACGATTAATCGCTGTTCGTTATTATTCCATTACACTACTGACTGGGCTACATGTTCATTGTGGATATGTTGTGTGATACAGTATACTACTAATGCTGTATCCGAACATGAAGGGTTTGTTTTTGGAACCCACTGTCATTAAGTTACATTTACCTACACTCAGAGCTAGCTCCTATTCATCACACCAACAGGAAATTTTGTCTAAGTCATCTCGTATCCTCTTACAGTCACTCAACTTCGACGTTTTACCGTACGCCACAGCATCATCAGCAAACGACCGAGGTTTGCTGCCCACAATCTCCGCCAAGTCATTTACGTATATATACGTATATGGATACAACGCTGGGAAAATTTCAGAGCCGATTATCTGCATAAATGTATGAAAAACATTAAGAACAGCCTATTTCTCGGCAATTTTTAACCGGGACAGAAAGCAGCCTCGGCCATTTTCACACTGCACATTAACAGGGCGACAATCAGAGCACAACTGTGCAGAGTATGTGACTGTACACGATTTTTGAAATAGAAAATAAGTAGCTAAAGCGTGATTAAGAAAAACTTTGATTGCTGTTAATACAATTGAATATCTAAAGCTGCATCTAACGTAGCTTACAAGGGAACCTCCCCATCGCACCCCCCTCAGATTTAGTTATAAGTTGGCACAGTGGATAGACCTTGAAAAACTGAACACAGATCAATCGAGAAAGCAGGAAGAAGTTGTGTGGAACTATGAAAAAAATAAGCAAAATATGCAAACTGAGTAGTCCATGCCCATGATAGGCAACATCAAGGATATTCTGAGCTCAGGAGCGCCGTGGTCCTGTGGCTAGCGTGAGCAGCTGCGGAACGAGAGGTCCATGGTTCAAGTCTTCCCTCTGGTGAAAAGTTTACTTGCTTTATTTACGCAAAGTTACGATCAGTCCGTTCGTTTATTGACGTCTCTGTTCATTGTAATACGTTTAGTATCTGTGTTTTGCGACCGCACCGCAAAACCGTGCGATTAGTTGACGAAAGGACGTGCCTCTCCAATGGGAACCGAAAACATTTGATCGCGAGGTCATAGGTCAACCGATTCCTCCACATGAAAACACGTCTGATATATTCTATACGACACTGGTGACGGCATGTGCGTCACTTGACAGGAATATGTTGTCGACTCACCTAACTTGTACACTTGGCGAATGGGTAAAAAGATTCTTCTACCTTGCCCGATTTAGGTTTCCTTGTGGATGTGATAATCACTCCCAAAAAAGTAATTAAAACATAAGACTTTGTCACATAAACTGCAACAAATGAATGCAACAGTTTCACAGTCGCACAGTTTTCCCTGTGCTCTGTCAAAACATATGTTTTTAAAGTTTTCAAATTTTTCCGTGTGTAGACCGTCAAATTCTGCATATGTCCAAGCAAATCTGAATATGTCCTGGAATTTTGGAGAGCGAAGTTGATTCTGTGCGAGTGCCTGAACTTTGGTAATTGTCTGAAAATAAAATTTTTTTCACTCAAGCGATGACTTGAACAGCTGCTCACGCTACCCACGGGACCATGGCGCTCCTGAGATCACATTCTTCTTGATATTTCCTATCTTTCACATGGACTACTCAGTTTGTATATTTTGCTTATTTTTTTCATAGTTCCACACAACTTCTTCCTATTTTCTCGATTGATCTGTGTTCAGTTTTTCAAGGCCTATCCACTGTGCTGACTTATAACTAAATCTGAGGGAGGTGAGATGGGGAGGTTCCCTTGTTAGTAATAACATATCTAGTTCATAAGTAGGACCTACTTCCAAGAGCGTAACAACGCCAGTGTACGTGTGCTACGGCTTCTGACCGGTCATCGCGTTTGTGTTTGGTTACGTCAGGTTTATTCTTACGATGAACGGATTATAGGACTCGTGCAGCAGATGCGGAAGCTTGCCACCCCACAGCCACGGCGGCGCCGGAGGATTGAGCTGGTGTAATGCAGGAGACGGCGGCGAGCCGAGCTGCGTGCGCCCGCGAAACCACACGACGGCCGCGCCCGGTTATCGGATGCGACGAACGGTGACGCCGCACCGCGACGTAAATACGTTGTGCGCTGACGTAACGAGATTACGCGCCCGCGAAGACGGCGCGTAGCCGCAGACCGCCCTGGCGGCGGAGAAGAATGGCCGCCATGGCCGGGTTGCGCGCTAAGTGTGGAAGGGGGGGGGGGGGGGCTGAGAGAGGTCAGCGGGCGGGGTAAAGCGGATCAGCAGGCGCGCCCGCTGACTCAGACAGCTCACACACCTGCAAGCTAGGCAGCACGCGGCCTGGGCCTCTATTCTTACAGTCCTTCCCAGTTATAGCATCGATTCTACATCTACATTTATACTCCGCAAGCCACCCAACGGTGTGTGCCGGAGGGCACTTTACGTGCCACTGTCATTACCTCCCTTTCCTGTTCCAGTCGCGTATGGTTCGCGGGAAGAACGACTGTCTGAAAGCCTCCGTGTGCTCTCTAATCTCTCTAATTTTACATTCGTGATCTCCTCGGGAGGTATAAGTAGGGGGAAGCAATATATTCGATACCTCATCCAGAAACGCACCCTCTCGAAACCTGGCGAGCAAGCTACACCGCGATGCGGAGCGCCTCTCTTGCAGAGTCTGCCACTTGAGTTTGCTAAACATCTCCGTAACGCTATCACGCTTACCAAATAACCCTGTGACGAAACGCGCCGCTCTTCTTTCAATCTTCTCTATCTCCTCCGTCCCGGGGGACGCCACCTGGGAATCTATTCCGTTATCTTTCCGCCATTTTGCCGGCCGGGGGGACCGAGCGGTTCTAGGCGCTACAGTCTGGAACCGCGTGACCGCTACGGTCGCAAGTTCGAATCCTGCCTCGGGCACGGGTGTGTGTGATATCCTTAGGTACTTAGGTTTAAGCAGTTCGAAGTTCTAGGGGACGACCTCAGAAGTTAACTCCCATGTCGCTCAGAGCCGTTTGACTCATTTGTTCCCGCCATTTTGTCGATCGGTTCGGTACGCGAACGCACCGAACGGTCTTGTTTTCGAAACAGAGCCCCAACATCACTCAGTAAGCGTTTCGAAAGCGATCCCGATCGGACCTAGCGAACCAAAACGCTGTTGTCAGTTCTCCTCGCGCCAACCAATCAAAAGCAATCTGCCTCAGATCCGCGCATGCGCACTGCAACGCTTCAACGGCACTAACTCGAAGAGGCAAGCAGCCGACACAGCCAAACCGTTCTTCACAGTACCAAAAAGTGTGGTTACAGTACGTAACACTCTTCAAGTTCCGCTGACCACAGGGGCTTCCATTAATGCATGATAACGATAGAATATTGACTGTGTTCTTGAAACTGTCATAAATGTCACATTATGTAATTTTATTCTCATTCACATCGACGTCTTGCTTTGGATTTTACGTTTCGGAGCATGAGTTAGGAATGGAGTGTACACCCGAAAAATTAGTCATTTCTTCTGTTTTCGTTCCTTAGTTGCTTCAAAATTCGTGGAGGCACATTCCATATATGCAACTAATTTGAAGGCAGGTTCTCTACTTTGAAGATTTGTGGTAAGGTCTTTTGTGACCAAACTACTGAGGTCATCGGTCACTAAGCTTACACACTACTGATTCTAACTTAAACTAACTTACACACACACCCATGCTCGAGGGAGGACTCGAACCTCCGACAGGAGAAAGTTTCTCTATTGCCACACGCGTTTCGCTTCTTTTATTTGTGAAGATAGCCACAACCACGAGCCACGAACCCGTAAAAATTGTTTAAGAGAGTGTGAAAGAATAAGAAGATGCACAGTATGTGGCTGTAACTCGCTCCCAGAGATGCAAATGATGAAGTAGCCTACTTCCCTATATGATACATCAACGACTTGGTTCAAAAAACTAAATTTAAAAATAACGTCTCTTCGAGAGCTTGTGGCGAGAGCAGCTAGAGAAGTTCGTTGTAGTTTATAAAATGGCTCTGAGCACTATGGGACTTAACATCTATGGTCATCAGTCCCCTAGAACTTAGAACTAAATACACCTAACTAACCTAAGGACATCACACAACACCCAGTCATCACGAGGCAGAGAAAATCCCTGACCCCCCCCGGGAATCGAACCTGGAAACCCGGGCGCGGGAAGCGAGAACGCTACCGCACGACCACGAGCTGCGGACTATAACACGGTTCAAGTGGCCCTGTGCACTATGGCACTTAACATCTGAGATCATCAGTCCCCTAGAACTTAGAAGCACTTAAACCTAACCAACCTAAGGACATCACACGCATCCATGCCTGATGCAGGATTAGAACCTGCGACCGTAGCAGTCGCGCGGTTCCGGACTGAAGTGCCTAGAAACGCTCGGCCACATTGGCCGGCAGTTTATAACATGCATCTGATCAATCAAAATGTTTCATGTATGGTGGTATAGTCCAAAAAATATTGTGGCGGGAAGCTTTCATCTCTGTCTACTGTTGTTAAGGATTCGATACTTGTGACAACCTAAAGTATAAAGACGATTGCTGCTAGTAATTTAAGTTGTGCCCTTAGATTCCTGTCTGACCACACACTCGTAAATCGCTACATATTGAGAAAAAAATGGTGAATTATTTGTGACACGAAAAAGTAAAAATGTCACTGTCAGTTGTATCATGTACAGCAATTTCATCTTTCGTTTCTTAAACATATGGAAGTCACAAAATGGAAGGTACTCATTACTGAGAAGGCGCGGTCTTACGCGCAAATAACAAAGAATATACCAGAAAAATGCTTAACTCTGACTATTAACGAAGTCTCAGAATATGTTAAAACACGAAGAGGAGAAAAAATGTTTTAATGTCCAGCGGTACCCGAACCTACGACACTTAACACAACAGTTCATTGCCTTATCCACTGTGCTACTACAACTCAAGCTCTTTGTTGCTTTATTCCATACAACACTCCAGAAAGACGCAGGCTGACTTCGCTATCTCTATCAGGCTCCACAAAATTCCTTTGCATTGTTACTTAAAAGCTTTAAACTCGTTTCGATAATTAATAAACAAACCATTTTCGGAAAAAGTACGCGAAGCCACTAGTAATTTCAGGCAACACTCATGTAATATACGTAAGCAGAGACGACCTTTTGAAATTTAACGATTTTTTAAACTCATAATTACGTAAAAATAACAGGTATTTTGTGAGAATATCAACCAAAACTTTTTTTTTGGTGTTATAATCAATCACAGTAACAATACAAACCATATTTCTAAAAACGTAAATAGCCTATTATGAACTCACTTTCCACCAGTACGTGTCCTGGTGATTCCTCAGTAACACAATCACTAATTCCGAAGCTAAAACCGCTCAATATGTTTAAAACAACAAATTCTAGGTGCAAATACACCACATCGATCCGATCGAGAGGACCATACCGAAATCCAAAACCTCTCGGTACAGTTGTCGAAAAATCGGCAGGAGGACCGATCGGTAACAGGTCTCAGAAGCTTACAGAATCCGGAAGTTCGCATAAAGAACCGAAAATGATGTCGCTACCGAGGCTAACCTGCTGCACCTATCGGTATGAACGATGCAGAATAGGGACTCTGGCGAAGTTCGGCCGCCGAGTTGCGAGTCTTTACAGGTGACGCCGCACTGAGCGACGATGACGAAGACAGTACACAATCCCCGAGTGGAGGAAATCTCCGACTTGGCCGAGAACCGAACCCAGGCCAGCTGAGCGCTCAGCCGACGAGGTAGACCCCACTGACGACGTAGCGTAACCAGCTGTACTGGGCCACGCGTTTCTGAGGCTCGCTGAGACTGCAGTGGATCTGACTTCTTGAAACTGGCCGTACTGTGATGCAGGTTAATATCGCAGCTATCACACCCTGCAGCCACTGACCTCGGTAGGCCATCATTTGCGTGTTACTGACGCAAAAATCTTCCGGAATTTTGCTCTACTGTCTGTATCGTTAATTTAGTATCCTCGTATTGCCTCGTTGTGTAGCGTAATCGAAAGGGAAATGACCTGACACGGAGAAGCTCGTGGGTTCCAATCTCGTGAAGTACTTTATTTTTTATCGAAATTATTTTTATCATTATTTTCATTCACTTAACTGGTCTACATATAATTTTAGGAGGGTTGAATGAAAAGTAATGCGTCCACCTTCTTTAAATGGGTTTGGATAGGAATATTTTAATAAATCAAACGCAGAAATAATCCTTAGAATGTGATCTTTAATTACCAATATTCACTTTTCCACATAATCACCAGCCAATTGAATATGATTCTGTCAACGATGAACAAGTTTTCTGAAGCCATCACGGAAGAAGTCGACACTCTATTTCCGCAACCACAGTGCCACAGTTCTCACATCATCTTCATCAGAAGCTGATCGTCTTTCATTATCGGGAACAGATAGAGGTCAGACGGTGCTAAATCTGGATTATATAGAGGATGCCGTACAGTGGTGAGATTCAGTCTCTGAAGTTCTGCTGTGTGGTTTGGCATTGTCATGCTGCAGGAAATGTTCTTGTGAAATGCCGATTGTGCTTGCAATTTCTCTCTGAGTGATACGACGATCGTCCTGAATCAGTCTGTCAACATTTTGCTTGTAAAACTCGGTGGTTGTTGTCATAGGACGCCCAGCTCTTTGCTTGTCACGCAGGTCAGATGTTTCCACCTCAACATCTTTAAACTTACTCGCCCAACGACGCACAGTACTCACATCAACACAATCACCATAAACTGCTTTCATTCTCTGATGAATCTCCTTTGGGGTGACACCTTCTGCTGTCAAGAATTCAATGACTGCACGTTGCTTAAATCGCATTCACCGACAGTATGCGCTGGGTTCCGTCCTTTACGCTGTAACGACGCAACCGTTCAATGCTAAGGCTTCCCGCCAACTGCAGCTATAGAGAAGAAGCTACGAAATAAGTCAGTGTCTAGAATGAAATTTTCACTCTACAGCGGAGTGTGCGCTGATAAGAAACTTCCTGGCAGATTAAAACTGTGTGCCGGACCGAGACTCGAACGCGGGACCTTTGCCTTTCGCGGGCAAGTGCTCTTTCTTCCAGGAGTGCTAGCTATGCAAGGTTTGCAGGAGAGCTTCTGTGGAGTAGGAGACGAGGTACTGGCGGAATTAAAGCTGTGAGGACGGGGCGTGAGTTGTGTTTGGGTAGCTCAGTTGGTAGAGCATTTACCCGCGATAGGCAGATGTCCCGAGTTCGAGTCTCAGTCCGGCCCACAGATTTAATTTGCCAGGAAGTTTCAAGCCAGTACTTGCCGCATACCAATGCTGCCAACTGTTGAAGAGTTACGAAGGAGGAGGCACTACTTCTCAGTCAACCCTCGTATATTTCAGTTCCTTTGTCACATCGTTTTAATCATCAAATGAGCTTCTTCGTTCGCTCTCTTTTTTCTTAGTATCATTCTTTTTCCACTTGAAATTTTTGTTCATGTGATTTTAATTGATTTTATGTATTAATTTCGATTTAACTCCTTTCGTTTTATCATCCTGTTTTTTCGTCCATGTTATTGGAGTCATTATTTCTGTTCTTCATTTTATTTGCGTTTAATTTTACTTATGAACCCTTCTTCCGTTTAAATCTTCACCTCCTTTATTTTGTCCATAGTGCCATAGGAATTTAGACTATGTCTTAAACGTTTGTACAACGACTACCATTAAAAAAATACACATCTTGAATGAAAAATACGTTTTTGGCACTGTTGCTTAGTTTACATAAATAGATTATTTCCTCTCTTGTTTTTTAACCGATCGAGCCGCATTTCCAAATATCTAATTATTGTTAATATATCCGTCGTCCGCGGACAGGAAAATCTCAGAGTGTGAGTTATAGCGTTTTTATTAAAACAAGTCTTTCTTCAAAATTTACTAAACAATATTCGTGAGGTAGGACTGATCCCCCAAGCCTACCAATAACTAAATCAGAGATTCTTCCAAACGTAAACTGTCTGTAGTAACCATACAACTTCACCAAACCGAGCCCCGGGCGTCTCGTGAAGAGCGGCGCGGAGTGCACGTTGCCGTCACCTGAGTCCGAGGACGAGTAGAGGCACTGCGAGGATGGCCCAGAAAGCTGGAGGCGGTGGACGATGACGCGGCGGCTACGATGACACCAGTGGGCTCGCTCGGCGTGCACTGCCTCTCCAGCTTTTTTTCTTTATTGTTATTTTAAAACCTGAACAACAGGCAGGCTGTCAGCAGCATTCTACGCTGCTCTTCAGCCATTAAATAGACGATGAGAAAAAACAGAGAAAATACACATAAGTTGCAATATGGCGAGTAATAAAACAGTAGACACATAAATACAAACACGGGGCCGTTCACACTCGACGATAATCCACGCTACAAACTGTTGACACGACGCACAAACACTGAAGATGTCGATGGCACAAGTGAACGATGGAGTGCGACGGTGAACACTGAACACTAAACACGACGGCACACACGAGACATTGATGGCGATGATCTCCGGCGCGTGAATGTCCATGTAGCGTGTGCGAGTCGGGGACCTGCCAAGAGGGGAAGAAGGGTGAGGGGGGGGGGGGGGGGGGGGGGGGGGGGGGGGGTGTGGGGTGGTGGAGAGGGAGAACAAGGATGCTAATGGCTGAGGAGATGGGGGGAGGAGTAGAGAACGAGAAAGGGAGGAGGGAGGGAAGGGGGAAAGAAGGGAGGGAGGGTGCCCAAAGGAACAAACCCAGGGAGAGGGGGGAGGATCAAAGTTGGTAGGAAGGGTAGATGGAGGGGAGGAGGGAATCATCAGGGAGCTGGCGGAGGCCACATTGGGAAAGGGTAAGGAGGGTGGAGAGATGGAGAGCAGGTGGGACGTGGGAATACAGGTGCGGCAGCGGCTGGGGGTGGGAGAGGATGGGGGAGACAAGCGGGTGAGGAGGATCGAGTTTACAGGAGGTGTAGAGGATCTGTATCCTTTCAAGGAAAAGGAGGAGGTCGTACAGGATCCGCGTGGGGGAGGGGAGACAGATGCGATAGGCGAGGCAGAAAGCATGGCGTTCGAGGATCTGAAGGGATTTGTAAAAGATAGGGGGGGGGGGGGGCGGAGATCCAGGCAGGATGGGGGATTTATAGGTGTGGAGGATGGTGGAGGGGTCCAGACCCCATGTGCAGCCAGAAAGGAGCTTGAGGAGACGGAGTCGGGAGCGTGCCTTGGCTTGGATTGTCCGGAGATGGGGGGTCCAGGAGAGGCGACGGTCGAGGGTGACGCCAAGATACTTAAGGGTGGGGGTGAGGGCGATAGGACGGCCATAGATGGTTAGATAGAAATCGAGGAGGCGGAAGGAAGGGGACGGTTTCCCTACAGTGATCGCCTGGGTTTTGGAGGGATTGACCTCGAGCAACCACTGGTTGCAACAAGCGGTGAACCGGTCAAGATAGGTTAGGAGAAGGTGTTGGGAGCGTTGCAGGGTGGGGGCGAGGGCAAGGAAGGCGGTGTCATCGGCAAACTGGAGAAGGTGGACGGGGGGTGAAGGCGGCGGCATGTCCGCCGTATATAAAAGGTACGGAAGGGGAGAGAGGACGGAGCCTTGGGGCACACCGGCGAAGGGAGAAAAGGTGTAGAAATCCGTGTTATGGATGGTGACGTAGGACCTCTCCAGGCTCCTGCGCCAGCCTAAATACTGCTCGGCGCACGGATATGGCTGGCTCTATTTGCAGTCACGTGTCGAGCGGAAGGAAAGAGGTCCGCGGCTGTAACGACCTCCTGCGGCGCCGTGGACGCCTCCTGGTGGTCTCTGGGAAGCGTCTGTGTTTCCGGGACGACCGGTCAGCCTGACCCCTACTCGGTCCGGGGCCCGCTGTAGCGGTCTGCTTCGCGGGAAGCGAGAGTTGCAGGCGCTTAGTCTGGGCACAGTAATTGTAGCAGATAAATATTATGAAATTTGCATTCACAAAATTCCAAGCATAAAAAGAATGATATACACAAAAAATGAGAATGAAAAAATTCATATGATATTTAAAATGTGAAAATTCATGTGATGATTAAAATGTGAATATTCATGTGATAACTAAAATATGGCAAAGGAAAAGATACAAAAAATACATTTAAACCAATTAATTGAAAATAATAATGGTAAAAGTCATTTCCGTAAACATTTGAAAATAAAGCAATTAAAGTATGTGATGAAATTCGCCGGCCGCTGTGTACCGAGCACTTCTAGGCGCTTCAGTCCGGAACCACCCGGCTGCTACGGTCGCAGGTTCGAATCCTGCCTCGGGCATGGATGTGTGTGATGTCCTTAGGTTAGTTAGGTTTAAGTAGTTCTAAGTTCTAGGGGACTGATGACCTCAGATGTTAAATCCCATAATGCTCAGAGCCATTTGAATTGAACCATTTGATGAAATTCGAACCTACAACCTCCAGCATGTGAAGGCGTTACACTAGTCATTATGCCACTCAAAAAGCCTCTATTAATCTTCTCCTTTAAAGTTATTAAGCGTCACATAAAATTCCGAATTTATATTTCTGTCAATTACTAGCAAACGACGGCGCACCAGGATGAGTGGCTACAGGGTGCGACAGCTGGGATCTTAACCTACATCAGTATATAGACGGCTTCAAAAAGTCCGTTCCACCGCTGCGGACCCTCTCCTTGTGAGTCTGTTTAAATAGGAAAGAAAGAACCACGTCCTAATCTGTTTCTCCCCTCCGTCTCTGTCCACCTCCTGCTTCCTTCTCTTCGTCCATCCCCTCCTCCTTCCCCTCTCTCTGTACATCACCTCCTTCCCCCCCTCTCTTTGTCGATCTTCTCCTTCCCCTGCTCTCTACCTGCTCCTGTCCCCTCTATCCATTTCCTCCCACCGCTCTCTCCATTTTGTCTTCCCCCTCCCTGTCTCTCTCTCTCTCTGACACTGAGCCACATTTACTGTTATTGCAAATTCAGATTTTCCAGTCTAAATGTTTAATACAACGTCGTTTAAAATTTTACGTTAATCTGTCAAGAACGTTTCGAGATTTTTGGTAACAATGATTTCCCTTTTTACATATACAAAGGGCGTTCAAAAAGTTTTGCACAGTCTCTTCTGAGGCTGTGCAAAGTTTGACAGTACCAGGCACAATTTATGGGTGCTCCACGTTCGAGAGAATCAATAAGAAGCACACCTTGCTTATCCCAAAACACTGTCGCCATCATAGAATGAAGGCCTTCACGGCAGGTGTTGTCATCACTTAACATTTCCGGGCTGAGATGCCGTGGTCGAAGGCGAAACGTCAGGGGAGAGTCTTACGTACGGACCACAGCATCTCAGCCCGGAAATGTTAAGTGATGACTGTCGCCATCAACTTCCTTGCTGACAAGGTCTGCAAACATTTTCTTGGTTTTGGGGGGGGGGGGACATTGTGTGCACCCACTCCATGGACTGTAATTTTGTCTCGCAATTGACGTGTTTTACCCAAGTCTCGTCACCGGTTACGATTCGATCCAATAATGGATCACCATGTTTGTGGTAGGCCTCCAGAAATGTCAACATTGCCTCCATTCGCTGTTCTCTATGGTGCTCTGTAAGCATTTTGGGCACCCATAGTGCACAAAATTTGTGGTAGCCTAGCTTTTGAGTTACAATTTCAAACAACAAAGTCCGTGAAACTTGTGGAAAAGAAAACGAAAGCTCTGTTATTGTGGAGTGACGGTTTTCACGAATCGTTTCATCAACTTTAGCGACAAGATCGTCAGTCACAATGCTCGAACGTCCACTCTTCTCTTCATCATGAACGTTGGTTCGGCGATTTTTAAACCAAATGCACCATTTCTGGACGGAACATTCACTCATTACGTTGTTTCCGCACAATTCACGATAGATTTCTACAGGTTTTAGGTTTTTTTGCCAACAAAAACCGTATCACAGACGGCACCTCGCAACTGGCGGGATTTTCGATCGCAGCGGACATTTCAAGTTCGAATATCGAAATAACCAGACGCGCAGAGACGTTCCCGCTGTCACGGATGATTGCCAACTGAGCTGCCGAGCACGCACACACCAAAATATACGCGATCGGCGCGCGCCTAGCGGCGTTAGACGGAAGCGTTCCCTACTTTCTGAATAGCCCACGTATTTGAGCAAAATATTCAAGTCTGAATCAGCTTCCGTGGCCTGTGCAAATTTCCTATAGTTCAGAGCAAAGAATTGAGGCAGTTCAGAATCGTGAGTATCGATGTGAGCCGGCCGGTGTGGCCGTGCGGTTCTAGGCGCTTCAGTCTGGAACCGCGTGACCGCTACGGTCGCAGGTTCGAATCCTGCCTCAAGCAGGGATGTGTGTGATGTCCTTAGGTTAGTTAGGTTTAAGTAGTTCTAAGTTCTAGAGGACTGATGACCACAGATGTTAAGTCCCATAGTGCTCAGAGCCAGTTTTGAGTATCGATGTGACAACAAGATGCAGCAGAAGCGTCAAAGTCCGTATCAGCACCAATCGGAAGACGTGAAAGTGCGCCCGCATTACCATGTTGAGCCGTTGGACGATACACTAGTATTGACACAACAACAAAGCCTATCTCTGCAATTTTTGGGCAGACCGTACAGGAACCGGTTTCGTCGCATGAAACAAGGAATGAAATGGCTTGTGATCCGTTACCAAGTAAAATTTTCTGCCATACAAATAATGGTGGAGATTGGTGACACCATACACAATAGCCAATGCCTCCTTCTCTATTTGTGTATAATTACACTGAGCTTTGGACAACACTTTTGATGCAATAGGCCTGTCTTCATCGCCAAATATGTACGAAAGCACTGTACCGATTCCGTAAGAAGAAGCGTGAACTTGCAACACAACTGGTTTGTCAGGATCAAAGTGAAGCAAGCATTGATCACTGAGCAATGCATCTTTGAGTTTTTTGAAAGCTTCTTGGCACTCATCTGTCCAAGCAAAGGGGACATTCTTGGTACGCAAGCGATGTAATGGCGCTGCGATTTAAAAGCATTCAGTATGAACCGAATATAATAGTTCATTTTCCCTAAAACTGACTGGAATTCTGTGACGTTGCGCGGAACTGGAAAATCACGTATGGCTAACAAATGCCACTGAAGAGGATGTACACCTTGACTGTTTATGACATGACCAACATACTGCAACTCAGGTTTTTAAAAAAATCACACTTGTCCAGTCTACACTTTAGTCCGGCAAAAGATAACACACGAAACAAAACAAGCAACTTTGCAATGTGTTTTTCAGATGTACGACCTGCTACGATAATATCGTCCAAATAGTTTGAACGGTTTGTTACTTGAGCAGTCAGCTGTTCCAAATACCATTGGAAAATGGCGAGTGCGGAAGCAAATATTTAAACAAGCCCAAATGACTGTTCATAACACACTCGTTCTGAGATTCTTCATCTAGTGGTATTTGAAGAGATGCGTCGGGCAAATCTATTTTTGAAAAGTAGCGACAAGCGCCTAATCTGTGCATCAGATCCTCTGGGCGTAACAATGGATAAGTAATCGCAATTTGTGGATTTACTGTAGAGTCAACACAGAGTTGAATGCGACCTGAAGGTTTGGGGAGCAAAACCAGTGGACTTGCCCATTGACTAGGTTGTATGTGCGCAACAGCTCCGATATCTTGCAATGCTTCAAGTTCAGCAGCGAGTTTGTCCCGTAATGCTATAGGAACAGTTGTGACCCGGTAAAATTTCTTTCATAGTAATATGTGCAACAAAATTGTTAGCCTTGCCTGAACTTTCAGAAAAGAGCTCAGGGAATTCTTTTAGTAAGCTAACTACACTGTCATTTGCATTGAATGCAGTCACTGACAACACATTGTCGTGAATTTTAAAGCCAAACAAATCAAACGAATCATGGCCAAAAATTATAATTAAATGAAGCACCGAGACATTTAAGTCTCTTCTTTATCTACAATAATGACTGAAGCAGAAGAAATGAATTAAAATTTGTGCTGCAGCGTGCGATTGCCTGACATCTTATTTACAGCTCTCTCTGCTCTCTCGTGGGCGATTGGCCTGACTTGACGCCGTAACAAATTCCAATGGCTAAGCTACTCCATTTTGTTTCGTTTTAATTTTACCATTGTTAAGAATACGTCCTTCCATATTTAATTCATTCGATAGGGACGAAGTTATTCGAATAACAGTTGAAGAAAAAATAAATGGATATTCTATTCTAGGTAAAATATTGTTTCCATTTTTAAATGTAGCAACATCAAACCATTTTTAAACACAATTATCGATTATTTTAATATTCGATTTACCATCGTATCCAGAAAAATCTGTTCCATCTGTGTGAATAACATCAAATGTCATATAAAGTTGTGAACAATTAAGATGAATCCAATTATCAGCAATATTAATATTATTTCTGTTTCCTTGTTAGGAAGATTTAAATCATCTTTCGTTATCTCATTAACAGGAAATGAGTGAAATTGGGAACTCTCGATATTGTTCACGATTTATTAACAGAAAAATTTATTAATTCATTTCTAAAGCAACTTTTATATAATCCCCGTTAAATTCAAACAAATGATCATTTTCATCAGTTATATTGTAATTATTTCTAAATTCTAAATAGTATCAAATATTGGAATATTTATAGGATGATTTGGTTCATAAATTATTGGACTACTAAATTCAGCATTAGGCATAAATGAAGCAATAATATTAGTTTCTCGATGAAAATGATCATTATGTTTAACAAATATTTCTTCAGCCAAATTAAAATTTACATTAGTTACTTCAAATGGAATGATTTAGGAACTTCTTCAACAACAGTTTTTTCATTTGCATTAATAATTTGATAATTAAATCCTAGCACACTCGCAATATTATCTCCTTTTATATCCATGTATGATTTAAATCACTTTCGATAACCATTCTATTTAAAATTTCATCTGCTTTAATAATAATATTTGGCTTTTTCGATTGGGTAAATTTTTTTAAATTTTTCAAACTATACTGACTAGCAGGTATTTCTATCGTTTCTCCATCACAATATAGTTTATTATTTTTCGATGTAATATTTGGAATTAAAAAGTTTGAATAAAAGCTAACTAATTAAACATTTTTATAAGTTTATCTTATTGGAACAGTTAATTTCTTTTTCAGAACAGGCGAATTATCATTCAGTTGAAATAATCTACTCATTTACATTAGTATAATCTGAGTAAATAAGTGACAGATTGGGAACCAAATATAAGAATTCCAGAAAATAAATTAAAAAATAAACAGGGTAAACCTTTACCAAATACTATTCGAAGTGCAATCTTAGGACCAAGTGGTTGTGGAGAAACAACGTTAATGATTGATAATTATATTCTAGTACCAGGATGGTTAAATTGTAATAAAACCCCAATTACATTGTCATCCGACTCCGACGCCTTGAGGAAATTACCCAACGGTGCAAGATTTGAGAGATCAGAATTAACTCCGACCAATGCAATACAATTGTGTTCATTACCATCAGACCTCCTAACCGACCACTCTCTGTAGACAGGTGGGACCTCCCTAGTGTCACACGGTATCTTATTTAGGCCTGAAATTTGATCACAAGTTACTGTGAAACAGCACATAATCGACGTATGTAATCAGCGTTCAGCTAGAATTTGTCAGCTGTGTCCTCCGTTCGAGGACAATGGCGTAACCACCAAAGCAAAGCTATTAATCTGGAAGATGGTGGTACTTCCGGCTATGCTTTATGGATGTGAGGTCTGGGGCATGGCTACACAGACTCACCTCCACAGAGTGTAAGTTCTACAAAATAAAGCTTTAAGGATCATTACTGGCGCACCTTGGTTCCTCCGCAACACACATATACACAACAGTACAAACGTGCCATTACCACCATCATTCAGAACAGAACGCAATCATTTTATGATAAAAAAGAAAACTCACCATTCTGTCTCGTCTCATCGTTAGGTACAAATCTCCTTCGTGTAAGTTACAAATACCCAAGGAACATAACCGCTCGCCATTTCAGATCATAAAGCACCACACCAAATATCACACTAAATGCAGAACAATTACACATTTACAAAGACACATACACATGTAGGTAAACCCTCACTTCGCACCCCCTATCTTAAGAAAAGTCCACCAAACCCAATCATGCAAACACACACACAACAACCAATCATCGATTCATCTCAGAAGATGGTGCCAGTAGTTACCAAGGAAATGTTAGGAGGAAGAATTTCTACTGTTCGACCACAGCCTCTTAGCCCAGAAATTTTAATCAATGATTTAACGTAAATCAAAAATAAGTGTTTCCCGTTCCCAGAGGAACCAGTACAAAATGTACATGTAGCACAAAACTAAAATCCAAAGCTGTATCCATGATTTCAAATCATATTGCTAGTTTAAAAGCCTTTTCAAGTATACGTGTAGCACATACACATGTAGTACAATGCTGAAGACAACAACTATATCCATTACTCGAAATGATATTGATATTTTTCTTACTGTTACGTTCAGATGATTTTTAAGAGAAATATACAAAATACTGAATAGCACTTAACAGTCGGTTATGTTGTCTGACTATGTAAAATGGAGCTATCAACTACAGAATACGAAACGAAAGCAATCGTTATGGCAAGACTCATAAACTACGCTACATAACTAGAAATAAAATTCATCTCATGGTATCACATTTGTTGTTGGCATCACCAACTAACAACTCACCCTTCAGCCTAAACTGGACGTATGAATACGCTACAGAGCAGTCTGACATTCAGAGTAGTTTGCCATACAACAAGATTTCGTATTCAGCCTAATTAACACACCGAACTATGCTGCTGATCAGTGTGTCAACACAACCTGCATAGAAAAGAATAATGTGGAAGCGAAGTAAACATCCCGAGTGTTCTGTACCACCTCTGCGTGCTTTCCAATAACTGCTCGCAGAGAGACAAAAGCGTATCGCCAATGGCTTACATATACTAGTTCGCACATTTTCCAGTAGATACACGATCACTGGTCGAATCAGAGTTGCCAACTTTCCTTCGATCCGCACTAACAATTAAGCGCGAAGTTTTATAGGATTTATATCATCATCATCATAAGACTGTACAAGACAGAACACAACACGCTGCCTAGTATGTATGGCCTGGAGTAATGATATCTCCTATAAAACAGGTGTGCAACATAACAATTGTTTCAAATTTATTAAGTGATTTTATAATGTTTTCAACGCTGATTTCGGGAAAAATAGGGAAAAAATTCCATCACGTGCAGTTATTTCACAAACTGCTTGTCTAGTTTTAGCTTTTCTCGATATTTCAGCACTCTAGCGAGTTTGAATTTTGGTTTTTAGGATCTCCATAAACTGTTATTTAGCCGTTTTTATACTAGATATACGTAAAATAAAGAGTAATTAGGAGAAACCAGCAGTGTTTTTATGTCAGTGCCTGTCTGTCGCGCTGTCCCTTCCCCCGCCATCACCAAGCAGTGAGCTTCTGCTGTTGTCCTTCAGTTCACAGCACCTCTTCACTCTGTGCTGTTCACGTGTTGTTGTTACTAGTGCTTTAAAGCAGTGACTGTTTTCTTGTGCTGTGAAGTTGTTTTATGGACAACGGACAATGCCAAACTCGCCAGATTGCTTCTGCTACATTTGTGGTAAATATACCGTTGGAAAGCAACAAAGAAGCATTCCCGATTTTGTTCAAAAAGTATATTTCGCCTATTTTGGTATAAAGTTAGGCGATCAAGATAAGCCTTGGGCCCCACACAAAGTTTGTTCAGTGTGTGTTGAAGAACTGAGGCAATGGTTTCAATGTAAAAAACAGTCCTTACGTTTTGGAATACCAATGGTTTGGAGGGAGCCCAAAAACCATAGTGATGACTGCTTTTTTTGTTCTTGCAAACGTACGAGGTTTCAGTCTGAAAAACAAAAAGGATATTTCTTACCCTAACATTCAATCAGCCATTCGCCCTTTTCCTCTTTGGATGATATACATAAGATCACGAGCCATTGGCTCAGCAAGGTGATAGTGAAGAAGACAGAGATTGCTACGATCCTGACACAACCGATCCCATTCCATTTTCACAATCTGAACTGAATGATTTAGTTAGAGACCTTGGCCTTTCTAAAGAATCGCCAGAGGTTTTAGGATCTAGGTTGAAAGATAAACATATGTTGGTTCCGGGTACATCCTTTTCTTGGTATCTATCGAGGGAAAAGGAGTTTGTATCTTTCTTCTCTCAAGAAGTTGACCTGGTGTTTTGGAGTGATGTTCCTGGACGTAAGGCACGTTTCAAAATAGAATATGCTCCTGATGAGCGGAGACTTTTTATTGATTGTTCAAAAAGAGGCCTTAAAGCAGTACTTCCACACAATGGCAATAAGTATGCTTCTATACCAGTTGAACACTCGGTTCACTCAAAAGAGTGTTAAGGAAACCTTGAAATGGTTTTAAGCAAACTGCTATTCAGACCACAAATGGACACTATGTGGTGATTTTAAAAGTGATTCCAATGCTGCTTAGTCAACAAAGTGACTATACAAAGTTCCCTTGCTTTCTCTGTGAATAGGACAGTAGAGACAGAAAGCAACATTACATTAAAAAAGCTTGGCCCTTAAGAAAAATCTTACAGGTAGTGGTTAAAAATGTTGAGAGGGAAAGCCTTATGGATCCCAAAAAGATGTTACTTCCACCACTTCACATTAAGTTGAGGCTGATGAAACAATTTGTTAAGGCATTGCCAAAAGAAGGGGAGTGTTTCAGATATCTCTGTGGACAGTTTCCTGGTTTATCCGAGGCAAAGCTAAAGAAAGGAATCTTTGTCGGACCAGACATTAGAAAACCAATAACAGACCCCAACTTTGTGGACAAAATGGAAACAAAAGAAAAGACAGCGTGGACATCTTTTTAATTAGTTGTTACCGGTTTCCTAGGAAACAAAAGAGATCCAAACTACAAGACAATCGCCGCAGTCATGCTCGAAAACTTTAAGAAGCTGGGCTGTAACGTGAGCATTAAAGTTCATTTTCACCACTTACGTCTTGACTACATCCCTACAAATCTTGGTGGTTTAGGTGAAGAGCAGGGCGAAAGATTCCACTAAGACATCAAAGAAATGGAAAGAAGATATCAGGGAGATGGAACGTCAGCATGATAGCGGACTACTGCTGGATGATAAAAAGAGATGATCCTCAACGAGTCCACAGCCGGAAAAGCAACAGAAGAAGCTTCGACAGAAAGCGAAAGCGTTATTATAAGGACTTATGATCTTGAAGAGAAATGGAAGTGCACTGGAAATGTAGTTTAGAACATGATTTATAAATAATATAAAATTATATAACGTTGGAAAAAATCTGATAAATAACTTAGATTTTGTTATTATACCCAAAAATAATTCCTTTTTCGTCAGAAAACATGACGTGATAGAAAAAAATGGATTGTTTTAGAATCTGCGCTGAAAAGTACATAAAGTCAGTTACCAAATTTCAAACAACTTTCAAAATATATTTTTTGCAGACCTGTGTAATTGTATTGCAGTTGCAAAAGTGGTTTTTGAGTTTGCTTCTTTCTTAGATATATACTACTGGCCATTAAAATTGCTACACCACGATGATGACGTGCTACAGACGCGAAATTTAACCGACAGGAAGAAGATGTTCTGATATGCAAATGATTAGCTTTTCAGAGCATTCACACAAGGTTGACGCCGGTGGCGACACCTACAACGTGCTGACATTAGGAAAGTTTCCAACCGATTTCTCATACACAAACAGCAGTTGACCGGCGTTGCCTGGTGAAACGTTGTTGTGATGCCTCGTGTAAGGAGGAGAAATGCGTACCGCCACGTTCCCGACTTTGATATAGGTCGGATTGTAGCCTATCGCGATTGCGGATTATCGTATAGCGACATTGCTGCTCGCGTTGGTCGAGATCCAATGACTGTTAGCAGAATATGGAATTGGTGGGTTCAGGAGGGTAATACGGAACGCCGCCCTGGATCCCAACGGCCTCGTATCACTAGCAGTCGAGATGACAGGCATCTTATCCGCATGGCTGTAACGGATCGTGCAGCCACTTCTCGATCCCTGAGTCAACAGATGGGGACGTTTGCAAGACAACAACCATCTGCACGATCAGTTCGACGACGTTTGCAGCAGCACGCGACTATCAGCTCGGAGACTGTGGCTGGGGTTACCCTTGACGCTGCATCACAGACAGGAGCGCCTGCGATGGTGTAAACGACGAACCAGGGTGCACGAATGGCAAAACGTCATTTTTCCGGACGAATCCAGGTTCTGTTTACAGCATCACGATGGTCGCATCCGTGTTTGGCGACATCGAGGTGAACGCACATTGGAAGCGTGTATTCGTCATCGCCATACTGGCGTATCACCCGGCGGGATGGTATGGGGTGCCATTGGTTACACGTCTCGGTCACCTCTTGTTCCCATTGATGGCTCTTTGAACAGTAGACGTTACATTTCAGATGTGGCTCTACCCTTTATTTGATCCCTGCAAAACCCTACGTTTCAGCAGGATAATGCACGACCGCATGTTGCAGGTCCTGTACGGGCCTTTCTGGATACAGAAAATGTTCCGACTGCTGCCCTGGCCAGCACATTCCCCAGATCTCTCACCAACTGAAAACGTCTGGTCAATGGTGGCCGAGCAACTGGCCTGTTACAATACACCAGTCATTACTCTTGATGAACTGTGGAATCGTGTTGAAGCTGCATGGGCAGCTGTACCTGTACACGCCATCCAAGCTCTATTTGACTCAATGCCCAGGCGTATCAAGGCCGTTATTTTCAACATTCGTCTGTACCATCACATCTCAAATGCTTCGATTCTCTTCTTTTCTGGTTTTCCCACAATCCATGTTTCACTACCATACACAACTGTACTCCAGACCTACGTTCTTAGAAATTTCTTCCTCAAATTAAGGCCTATGTTTGATATTAGTAGACTTCTCTTGGCCAGGAATGCCCTTTTAGCCGTTGCTAGTCTGCTTTTGATCTCCTCCTTACTCCATCCATCATTGGTTATTTTACTGCCTAAGTAGCTGAATTCCTTTTCATATACTTCGTGACCATCAATCTTGGTGTTAAGTTTCTTGCTGTTTTCATTTCTGCTGCAACTCATTACTTTCATTTTTCTTCGATTTACTCACAATTCTGTTCTCCTTAGATTGTTCATTCTGTTCAGCAGATCATGTAATTCTTCTTCACTTTCACTCAGGATAGCAATGTCATCAGCGTATCGCATCATTGATATCCTTTCACCTTGTATTTTAATTCCACTCCTGAACCTTTCTTTTATTTCCATCATTGCATCTTCGATGTACAGATTGAACAGTAGCAGGGAAAGATTACATCCCTGTCTTACACCCATTTTAATCTGAGTCCTTCGTTCTTGGTGATTCATTCTTACTATTCCCTCTTGGCTCTTGTACATATTGTATATTATTTGTCTCCCTTTAGCTTACCCCTATTTTTCTCAGAATTTCGAACATCTTCCACCATTTTACATTGTCGAAGGGTTTCTCCAGGTCGACAAATCCAATGAACATGTCTTGATTTTTCTTTAGTCTTGCTTCCACTATCAACAGCAATGTCAGAATTGCATCTATCGTGCCTTATCTTTTCTAAACCCAAACTGATCATCACCTAGCACATTCTCAATTTTTTTCCATTCTTCTGTGTATTATTCTTGCCAGCAACTTGGATGCATGAACTTCTAAGCTGATTGTGCGGTAATTCTCGCACTTGTCAGCTCTTGCCATCTTTGGTATTGTCTGAATGATGCTTTTTCGAAAGTCAGATGGTTTGTCGCCTAACTGATACATTCTACACACCAACATTAACCGTCGTTTCGATGTCACTTCCCGCAATGATTTGAAAAATTCATAGGGAATGTTATCTATCCCTTCTGCCTTAATTGATCTTAAGTGCTCCAAAGATCTTTTAAATACTGTTTCTATTACTGGGCCCCCTATCTCTTCTAAATCGACATCATACAAATCTTCCCTCTCATAGAGGCCATCAATGTACTCCTTCCACCTATCCACTCTCTCCTCTGAATTTAGCACTCTTAATGCTATCACACTTACTTGTAATGTCACGGAACGTTGTTTTGACTTTCCTGTCTGCTGAGTATGTCCTTCCCACAATCATTTCTTTTTCGATTTCTTCACATTTTTCATGCAGCCTTTTCATCTTAGCTCCCCTGCACTTAATATTTATTTCATTTCTCAGCTACTTGTATTTCTCTATTCCTGAGTTTCCCGAACATCTTTGTACTTCCTTCTTTCATCCTTCTGTGATGGCCCTTTTTAGAGATATCCATTCCTCTTCAACTGTACTGCCTACTAAGCTATTCCTTATTGTCGTATCTATAGCCTTAGAGAACTTCAAGCGTATCTCACCATTCCTTAATACTTCTGTATCCCACTTATTTGCCTATTGATTCTTTCTGACTAATGTCTTAAACTTCAGCCTACTCTTCATCACTACTATATTGTGATCTGAGTCAATATCTGCTCCTGGGTACGCCTTACAATCGAGTATCTGATTTTAGAATCTCCGTCTGACCATGATGTATCTAACTGAAATGCTCCTGTAACACCCGGTCTTTTCCAAGTGTACCTCCTCCTCTTGTGATTCTTAAACAGAGTAGTCCTGATGGAATTTGAACTTCCTGTCATTTTCTGGGGGAGGGGGGTTAGGTTAGTGGAGGTAGCCTAATTGACCTATCTTCCCACCAAAATCCGCCATCTTAGATGATCTCACGGCCTCCATCTTGGATAACGTCATTGTCGCCATCTTGCATGACGTCATCGCCACCATATTGGGTAATGGTACTTGAAGCCACACATGCTCTGTCCCCCTACTAGTATTCGCTATTACTAGCTGAAATTTGTTACAGAACTCAAATAGTCTTTCTCCTCTCTCATGCCTTGTCCCAAGCCCATATTCTCCTGTAACCTTTTCTTCTGCTCCTTCTCCTATAACTGCATTCCAGTCTCCTATGACTATTAGATTTTCGTCTACATACTGCATTACCCTTTCAATATCCTCATATACTTTCTCTATCTGTTCATCTTCAGCTTGCGACGTCGGCATATATACCTGAACTATCGTTGTCGGTGTTGGTTTGCTGTAGATTCTGATAAGAACAACCCTATCACTGAACTGTTCACAATAACACACTCTCTGTCCTGCCTTCCTATTCATAACGAATCCTACTCCCATTATACCATTTTCTGCTGCTGTTGATATTACCCTGTACTCATCTGACCAGAAAACCTTGTCTTCTTTCCATTTCACTTCACTGACCACTACTATATATAGAATAAGCCTTTGCATTCCCCTTTTCAGATTTTCTACTTTCCCTACTATGCATAAGCTTCTGACATTGCATGCCCTGATTCGTAGAACGCAATTCTTTGGTTGATTATTCAATCTTTTTCTCACGGAAACCTCCCCCTTGGCAGTCCCCTCCCGGAGATCCAAATGGGGGACTATTTCGTAATCATTTTCCAATAGAGAGATCATCATGACACTATTCAATTACAGGTCACATGTCCTGTGGATACATGTTGCGTGTATTTAGTGCAGTGGTTTCCATTGCCTTGTGCATCCTTATGTCGTTGATCACAGCTGATTCTTCCGCCTTTGGGGCAGTTTCCCACCCCTAGGATCAGAGAGTGCCCTGAACCTCTGTCTGCTCCTCCGCCCTTTTTGATAAGGCCATTGGCAGAACGAGGGTGACTTGATATGCCGGAAGTCCTCGGCCACCAATAATGATTATTGATCAATATTTAGGCAGTTGCTGGATTCGAACCCGGGACCGAGGACGTTTTGATTACTAATTAAAGACGCTACTCCTAGACCATGGGTAAATTCTAGTTAGTACCTAAAAAAAAATCCGTTGAAAATGCAACGAAATAGTTTCCCTTGGTTTGTGAATCATTCGTAACTTTCAGAGAAGCGTAACGAGTGGCGAATTTTGAGTAGAACCTGCACATTTCTCTCTTTGCCGTGTAAAAACTTGCTTACTTTACCAAAACACAGCTGAATGTGCACAGTCTCACGTCACTCACATGTTGTACAGACGCAATTGCGAGAGAATTTTGAAACATTGGTTTATTAAGTTCTTTAACTGAGGAGTTGAAGAAAAGTAAGTTCAGTAACTCATGAAAAAGCATATCCTCGGTAGAAAATAAACGTGTAACGTCTTCACTTATGTTATTCCAAAACTCATGGTTTTTCTCGTTTCACCAGCTAGCGATGGCCTCTAAAAATTCTTTCATCGAGATAGTCTGTGTAATAATGCTATGGAACGAAAGTTTTTGCATAGTAACCATATAGGAAAATAGTCTTCCTTTGCGTGCAATCATTTGCCAAAATCGCATTTCGATATCTCAAACTGTTTATGAAGTATGAGGAACAGTTGTCGATATTTCAAAAATTGTTCAAATGGCTCTGAGCACTATAGGCCTTAACATCTGAGGTCACCACTGCCCTAGAACTTAGAACTACTTAAACCTAAGTAACCTAAGGACATCACACACATCCGAGGCAGGATTCGAACCTGCGACCGTAGCAGCAGCGCGGTTCCGGACTTAAGCATCTAGAACCGCTCGGTCACAGCGGCCGGCGTCGATATGTCACTGAGGCTTTATTACTGGCGTGGGGCGATCGCAAATGAGTGTGCTACGTCAGATCAATTTTCTCGAGTTTGGTGACAGGTGGAGACCTCCACCCAAGTCTAAAGAAAAATTCGATATGTTAACTACATTTCATATGGAGTAACATATTAGTAATATGCATCAAAAGGAAAATCATAACGAGCCCTATTTTTCATTGCAAACTTTTTCTAATTTCGGGCAGTGTTTTACTTTCATGTAAATATCACAATAACTATGACCATGATGGGCACATCAACATGAACCTGACGTAGAAAGCTACAAGTAAATCAAAAATGAATTTTTTTTACCGAATAGTTCCTGTAAATGGTTTGAGAAAGTTTGCAGGGCGTGCGCCTCGATTCTATCATCGCCAACCCGCCGAAAGGTGGAAAACACTTGTCGGCCTCCCCCTCCGAACAAACGAATAACCTCGCCCAGCGCTTTGGACGAAAACTGGTCACTGCGCATCGGCCACCGTATCCTGTGTGCGGACGCAACTAATTGCCAACCATCCATTTTATGGCCATCAAGACAAGTAAAACAAAAACCAAAGGAGGTATATGAGCCATGCTGCAGCTCGCGTTTGTCCCGTTGGTAGGTCGACATCGTGTAATAGGGTTAGTGGCGTCTCGTTTTCTTCTTGTGTTTACTGGCGCCACTATGTTTGCCACTGTTGTCTGTCCGCGAGAGTCAGCAGCAGCGGTTATCGATATCTACGAGGGCAGTTCAATAAGTAATGCAACACATTTTTTTCTGAAACAGGGGTTGTTTTATTCAGCATTGAAATACACCAGGTTATTCTCCAATCTTTCAGCTACAAAACACTATTTTTCAACGTAATCTCCATTCAATGCTACGGCCTTGCGCCACCTTGAAATGAGGGCCTGTATGCCTGCACGGTACCATTCCACTGGTCGATGTCGGAGCCAACGTCGTACTGCATCAATAACTTCTTCATCATCCGCGTAGTGCCTCCCACGGATTGCGTCCTTCATTGGGCCAAACATATGGAAATCCGACGGTGCGAGATCGGGGCTGTAGGGTGCATGAGGAAGAACAGTCCACTGAAGTTTTGTGAGCTCCTCTCGGGTGCGAAGACTTGTGTGAGGTCTTGCGTTGTCATGCAGAAGGAGAAGTTCGTTCAGATTTTTGTGCCTACGAACACGCTGAAGTCGTTTCTTCAATTTCTGAAGAGTAGCACAATACACTTCAGACTTGATCGTTTGACCATGGGGAAGGACATCGAACAGAATAACCCCTTCAGCGTCCCAGAAGACTGTAACCATGACTTTACCGGCTGAGGGCATGGCTTTAAACTTTTTCTTGGTAGGGGAGTGGGTGTGGCGCCACTCCATTGATTGCCGTTTTGTTTCAGGTTCGAAGTGATGAACCCATGTTTCATCGCCTGTAACAATCTTTGACAAGAAATTGTCACCCTCAGCCACATGACGAGCAAGCAATTCCGCACAGATGGTTCTCCTTTGCTCTTTATGGTGTTCGGTTAGACAACGAGGGACCCAGCGGGAACAAACCTTTGAATATCCCAAGTGGTGAACAATTGTGACAGCACTACCAACAGAGATGTCAAGTTGAGCACTGAGTTGTTTGATGGTGATCCGTCGATCATCTCGAACGAGTGTGTTCGCCATTGCAGGAGTCACAGCTGTGCACGGCCGGCCCGCACGCGGGAGATCAGTCAGTCTTGCTTGACCTTGAGGCGATGATGACACACGCTTTGCCCAACGACTCACCGTGCTTTTGTCCACTGCCAGATCACCGTAGACATTCTGCAAGCGCCAATGAATATCTGAGATGCCCTGGTTTTCCGCCAAAAGAAACTCGATCACTGCCCGTTGTTTGCAACGCACATCCGTTACAGACGCCATTTTAACAGCTGCGTACAGCGCTGCCACCTGTCAGTGAAACTATACGAGACGAAGCGGGAATGCTTGAAAATATTCCACAAGAAATTTCCGGTTTTTTCAACCAAAATTGGCCGAGAAAAAAAATGTGTTGCATTACTTATTGAACTGCCCTCGTAGTACCGTGGCACTATCTTTGAAAGGACTTCAAGTGTTTTCCGGGTTGGAGTGTGTCGGAGAGTTCGTTCAGATGGAGCAACAGTGAGTTCCGTAATCGCAGGGACATGCCAGGACCGCTTGCGGCGCACACGCACTGCCAGATTGGAGGGCTGCAGTTACGAGCGCCACGACTTCATTGTCCGCAGGACCCAGGACGTTTGAGTTGAGTGAACATTAACCCAGTAGTGGAATCTCCACTATTTTGAGATCACCCTGTTTGTTCACGCGGCGCTGCTCGCAGGGTCACTGAGACAAAGAGCAACGAGTGGAGTGTTGGCGAAATTCATTAGCAGTCCTCCAATTCTCAATGTTAATCATTGAATTCCTTGTGTTTATTGATGAAGTTCAACCAGCGTTATTCTTCTGCCTAGTGGCTGCAAACGCCCCCGTTACCTACTCTGGAGGTCACGTATTTTCCTGGCAGTGTACCTTTCCTCACCTTGCCGCTGCTGCCCGGTGAGGCGTGTAGTTCGACAGCCTCCTTCATTGTGGTTCGTATATTTTGTTTCTTTTGGACTACTTTGGTCATAGTGGTTCCTTCTGCTTCTGGATTTTCTAAACACCGGATTTTGTAGACGTAGTGCTGTCCGCCGGTTCCGCCTTGCCTGGGATATTTCATTGTTGTATTGGTTACCAGATGTTAGGTAGATTTTGCAAGAGTTGAAACTGTCCCTAGTTTCAGTTGCCTTCCAGTTAAGTGAATACATCTCTTGGCTGCCTGTCTCACCATTTACGAAGTTGAGCGACTTTCCCAGGTCGATCCTTGGAGCACTGTCTGAGGTCCACTTCTCTCTCGATTTGGTCAGATTGTAATGGTTGTTTTCTTTAAAAATAATATTTTAATTTTGAATTATTACTATTGGGGCCTTAAGCCGACAAATAATTTGAATTTCTTGTTAACAAAGCCTTCAGCCATCCGTGTAACCTGTCTTAAGAAATTTTAATTAGACAAATATCTTAACACTGCAATGTTCATGATTCTTCTTTAAATATCTCTCGAAGAATTTTAATTGCTTCTTAAGAATTTGCTATCCACGCCTTCAACTGTCAATTTTTTCTTTTTTTTAGTTATTCCTATTGGGGCCTTCAGCTGGCAAATAATTTGAATTTCTAGTCAATAAGGCCTTCAGCCATGAGTGCAACTTGCTTAAGAATTTTTTTTTATTAGACATTGTGTCTTAACACTCAAATTTGGCAATTGTTCCTTATTGTCAACCTTATTTGCAGTTGTTTTCAAATAAAGTGTACGTGATCTAAAAAAAAAAAAAAAAAAAAAAAACAACTGAGTAACCAATGGTAGCCGAGTATGGCCCCGTCCACACCGAATCCTGCCCTTCCCTGAGTCCCAAGTCTCAGTATGAAGGAATGTCACTTTAACCATTTCTCTTAATGGGCCTGCAACTGTATGGAAGTTAATTTTGTGAAGAAGTGAGTGATGTGGCGTGTGTTAGCAGTGCTTATTGAATATTGTTGGCATGTATGCATGCTTGCCCAAAGAGTCTATAGTCGAACATAATTTAAAATTTAGCGTGAAATGTGTAAGTTGTATCTGATAACTGAATAGTAATGTTACACAGCATTTCGGAGTAGCGAAATGTACTTACGTACCTAACAAGTGACTAAAAACTGTCGAAAATATATCCAAGCTGTTGCAGAAAAAGAAGTATATGTCGATCTTTTATTATTTTTTAAGTAAAGATTTTTATTTATATGTAATGTGTCTACATTTACCTTTCTAATTCACAAAATAACGATACGTTCTTGCTATGAGTTTTTCAGCTGCTGCGTCTTCACAGGCCTATAATCGATTTCAAAACACCACAATAACTGACAAGAAAGACAGTAAGTGTACTGATGAAGTTAGGTGCAAACAAAAGTGTCCCAATCTTTCCTCTTCGAAATCTGGTCAGTCTAAGTATGGTAAATATTTGCGCAGCCCTTACTACTTATGTGTTGTTGTTGTTGTGGTCTTCAATCCAGAGACTGGTTTGATGCAGCTCTCCATCACATTACTCTGTCCTGTGCAAGCTTCTATGCCTTGGTCTCCCTCTATGATTTTTACACTCTGCACTTCAAAAAATGGTTCAAATGGCTCTGAGCACTGAGGGACTTAACTTCTGAGGTCATCAGTCCCCTAGAACTTAGAACTACTTAAACCTAACTAACCTAAGGACATCACACACAGCCATGCCCGAGGCAGGATTCGAACCTGCGACCGTAGCGGTCGCGCGGTTTCAGGCTGTAGCGCCTAGAACAACCGCTCGGCCACCCCGGCCGGCCTCTGCACTTCCCTTCAATACTAATCCCTTGATGCCTCAAAACATGTCCTACCAACTGATCCCTTCTTCCAGCCAAGTTGTGGCTCAAATTCCTCTTCTCCCTAATTCCATTCAGTACCGCCTCATTAGCTACGTGACCTACCCATCTAATCTTGAGCATTCTTCTGTAGTACCACATTTCGAAACCTTCTCTTCTTGTCTAAACTATTTATCACCCATATTTCACTTCCATACGTGGCTACACACTGTACAAATACTTTCAGAAAAGACTTCCTGACACTTAAATCGATGCTCGATGTTAACAAATTTCTCGTCTTTTCGAAACGTTTTCCTTGCCATTGCTAGTCTACATTTTATATTCTCTCTACTTCGACCATCATCAGTTATTTTGATCCCCAAATAGCAGAACTCTTCCCTAATCTAATTCCCTCAGCATGACCTGATTTAATTCGACTACATTCCATTATTTTCGTTTTGCTTTTGTTGATGTTCGTCTTATAGCCTCCTTTCAAGACACAGTCCATTCTGTTCAACTACTCTTCCAGGTCTTTTGCAGTCTCTAGCAGAATTACAGTGTCATCATCAGACCTTAAAGTTTTTATTTCTTCTCGTTTGATTTTAATTCTTGCTCCAAATTTTTCTTTTCTTTCTTTTACTGCTTGCTCAATATACAGACTGAATAACATCGGCGATAGGCTACAAACCTGTCTCACTCCCTTCTTAACCACCGCTTCCCTTTCATGCCCTTCGACCCTTACAACTGCCATCTGGTTTCTGTACAAATTGTAAATAACCTTTCGCTCCCTACATTTGATCCCTGACTCCTTCAGAATTTGAAAGAGAGTATTCCACTCAACATTTTCAAATGCTTATGTACGCTGTATTTGAGAACAGATATCAAACACACATTTCACGTTAGCTTCATTTACCTCCTCTTTTGATTCAAAGCTTCAATACACAAGACAGAAAAATTATATTGACCCAGTAAGTTTGTGAGTATGCCGAGTTCCGTCCGCTGGGGAAGACAGTGTGGTATAAAACGTTGAGAAACCAGCGGAATGTAGGCTCACAGCTCAGGGACTTTGTAGCCGACAGCGACGAAACAATGAGGTCCCTTAGGACGCCCTTCCTCATCCCGAATTCGCCTTTCCAATTAAGAAACGACGATCTGTTCGTGTTCTGTAAGCCGCTTTCGCTTCGAAGCCGTAGGAGGAGATTGTCAGAGCCATCTCTCGGCTGTGTCAGAAACAAGTGAACGGGCCCGTAGCGGCAGCCTTCGCCGACAGTTGAAGGTGGAACTGGTAATAACTATTGATGGCTAGCAATACTGGCGTATCCGTTGTTTGCGTCGTAAAAGAGAGGAGAAATATCCGTCGGAAGACTGGATCTGCTGAAATTTCTTTCCCGCTCTGTCACCCAAGATGTAGAGACGTAATTTCTCTTTCTCTGGTATTGCAGGAGCGAAATGCGAAGCACTGAAACCGTTTCCAATTCCGAAGAGACGCTTTTAGTGAGCTGTTTCCCATCGGGCGGGCTGGTTTTATTGGGGAGATAAAATATCGAAACGCAACTTTAGTGAAGCGTCAAGCGAAGGCTAAATCCACCGCGTGCAATAGATTTCAATAGATATGATTCAGTCCAGAACAACTGGTCACCAGGAAAGAGTTCTACATGTTGGGATATTGGTGCGTGTGTATCATAATTTACCAGATGAAACAAAAAGAACAGAAATGTCAAGAGTTTGCACATATAAAATTAAAAAATTCATATATTTTTTTGAAGTAAAACTTCTACACAGTAAATGATTTTTTAAAAAGATTATAAACGTTAACTAATTTTCCTAATAAAAGATAATTTAAAGCTGATAATTATGTATAATGTATGTTTCCTTAAAGTATGTAATATATCAGTCTGTATTTATTTCTATTTTGCTCCACCATGTACCATTCCATTTCACAACATTTTAAAAAAAGTGTTATGTCCCACCTAGCAAGTGCAAGTACAATGTGATGTCTGTTATCTTCTAGTAATATTGCTCACACTTTCATGTAACAAATTAATAGTAAAAATTACTTGCAAAAATGTATACTTGACTTGTCCAATATCATATTTACAAACTTGTATCAACAAACTATAATACAATACTAATGAAAATAATACAATAATAATAAGGCTCTACAGAAACTTCTTTTAAATAGCTATTTTCTATTACATGGACAGTATGTATTCAAACTTTATCCCAAGTAATGCAGGTGAAAATGTACATTCATAGGAAAATGTGTTTATGTAAATTTTCTTTTTATATATGATACAGTAATATGTAATGGTATGAACAATATAATCGAATCTGAGACAATATTGGTAAAAATCATGCTTTTAAAATGTCAGAGTGTAAATTTTTTACATGCTGGAATAAGATCCACCCTCACATTAAATACATTGTTTTTCCCTATGAAACAATAGTGACTAACATAGACAAACTCGAATGTGGTGCAAGGGCATTTCACTCTCGCAGACAACAAATATTTAAACAATCTACATCTTGGGGATAATACATGTATAGTATCAGTAATAACAATCTCAGGCTTTTACTGATGATGAATATTTATAAAGAAGTGCTATCCAAAAAAAGTTGCACAAATATTTAGGCAGATCATGATAATATATCAAAGTGGAACTAAGACTGGCAATTTGCTTTATATATTACAAAATATAGAATATTGTTCAGTGACTATGAAGTCAGTGAGTAATAACTGGAATCAGTGAAAATGCACAAATGTCCAGTGTAAAAATTTGTGGGAACGTGAAATGAAATGATTACATAAGCTCAATCATAGATGAAGCAGGTAGCAAACTTCAGTTAATTAGCAGGATCTAATGGCAATAAACAGACCTGACGTCTTCGAGCATACCCTCATTGGAACTGGTACAGGTGACCATGAAACAGTTGTGGAAACAATAATTATGAAGCAAAAAGGACAAGCAACACAAGTTGAAATAATCAGTTTTTGAAAATACAGTATAATTGGATAGATAATTTTGAAAATAGAATGTATCCAGATTGATAAAAAAATCTACTCACTAAGCAGCAGCATGAGAACATACATCTCGTCCAGTGCAGTCTTCAACAATCGGTCTTGCCTTCTCATCCTATCTGGTAAGTCTCCCCTGCTGGGTTTTCTGGGTGACTTTCTTGAAATCTACCCCTTTTCCTAAATCTCTCCAGTTCTTTTCCTTCACCTTTCTTCCCTCCCCTTCAACCGTTCTGCCAGAAGAAGGATGCACTGGCTTCAAAAGCTTGCAGACATTAATACCTTTCATATGGGTGTTCTCCTGACGCCACTTGATGAGTAGATTTTATCTATCCAGTTACACTACATTTTCTAAAAGAAGTTCAGTAAACTAGATAAAGTCCACAGCTCGTGGTCTCGTGGTAGCGTTCTCACTTCCCGAGCACGGGGTCCCGGGTTCGATTCCTGGTGGGTTGGGTATTTTCACCTGGCTCGAGATGACTGGATGTCGTTGTTTCGTCTTCATCATCATCATTCATCCCCATTACGGTCGGAGGAAGGCAATGGCAACACACCTCCACTAGGACCTTGCCTAGTATAGCAGTGCAGGTCTCCCACATTGTTCCCCTACACTCTGTCAAGAAGTATGGGACTGCATCATCATCATAATCATCATCATCATCATCAAACTTGATAAAAAAGCAGAGCATCATATCTCATTGAGGAGCTTGAAACTTTCAGCACAGGAAAGGAGCATACAGAGGAACTATCGCTCAGGTTTAAAAAGATAGTTGACGAAAGACTGGATAGGTATGTACCAGTAGAACAGTTCATAATGGGAGGTACTCTCCGTGGAATACAGTCGTTGTAAAGAAACTTCTCAAGAAACAGACAATACTGTACGACAGGTGTAAAACAAAGCATAAGGCTACAGATAGACAGGCGATGAGTGAAACACATTTGGCTGTCACGGGAGCAATGCATATAGCCTACAATCACTAGTGTAGAAGAATATTGTTAAATGATCTTTCACAAAACTAAATTCTGATCATATGTAAAGGCTGTTAGTGGCATCAAAGTTAATGTCCTGCCGCTCACGAATGGGTCAGGAACTGAAATTGGAGTTAAAATGCTTAAAACCGTTTTCAAATGTCCTTCACAATGGAAAACCCAGGACACTCACCCCAGTTTAATTCTTGTACCACTGAAAAGATGAGTGAAATAGATGTTGAGTCAGTGGCGCTGAGAAACAATTGAAATCATTAAAATAGAACAAAGCTCCAAGGGCCGATGGAATCACTCCCAGATTCTATACTGAATTTGCGGCTGAGTTAGCCCCTCTTCTAACTATAATCTATCGTAGATCCCTCCAACAAACAACCCTGGACAGCAGCTGGACTTAAGCACAGGCCCCACCCGTCTACAAGACGGATGGTAGAAGTGATCCACAAGACTGCCATTCACTATCCTTAATATTGATTTGTTGTAGCATCTTAGAACATATTCTGAGCTCAAACACAATAAGGTTTCTCGAACAGAATGACCTCCTCCATGCCAAACAGCACAGATTCTGAAAGCTTTCATCATGCGAAACCCAACTCGCACTTTTCTCACATTACATGCTGAAGGTTTTGCAACAAGGCGACCAGATAGATGCAATGTTTCTTGATTTCCGAAAAGCATTTGACTCAGTACCGCACCTATGCTCATTCTCAAAAGTACGATTATATGGGGTATCAAGTGAAATTTGTAACTGGACTGAGGATTTTTTGGTAGGGAGGGATGAGGAGTCATCCTCAGATGTAGAAATAACTTCAGGTGTGCCCCAGGGATGTGTATTGGGAACCTTGTTGTTCATTGATGACCTTGCAGACTTTTTGCAGATGATGCAGTTAGCTATAATGAAATACATCCATGTATACATATACAGCCATACTTTGCGAACCGCCATGAAGTGCATGGCAGAGGGTACGTCCCATTGTGCCAGTTATTAGGGTTTCTTCACGTTCCATTTGACTGCCTCTGTGTGGGGCAGCAATTATTCTAATCTTATCCTCACAATACCTATGTGAGCGATACAATGGGGGCTATGGTATATTACTAGAGTAATCATTTAAAGCCGGTTCTTGAAACTTAGTCAGTAGACATTCTTCAATAAATATTCCTGAATTCGAAACCAGAACAGCATAAGTGACATAAAAGTAGATATCTTAGGTGTTACGAAACAAATCACTTAAGAAAGGCAAGTCTTCCGGTCCAGAGGGTATACCAATCAGGTTTCTTTCAGAGTATGCAGACACAATGACGCCTTTCTTAGCAATTATATACAACAGCTCACTTGACGAAATGTCTGTTCCTAAAGACTGGAAACTAGCACAGGTCACACCAATATTCAAGAAAGGAAATAGGAGTAACCCATTGAATTACAGACCCATATCACTGACCTCAATCTGCAGTAGGATTTTGGAGCATATACTGTACTCGAACATTATGAATCACTGAAGAAAATGACTTATTGATGCATAACCAACACGGATTCGGAAAATATCGTTCTTGTGGAACACAGCTAGCTCTTTATTCCCATGAAGTAATGAGTGCTGTCGACAAGGGATCTCAGATCGATTCCATACTCCTAGATTTCCAGAAGGCTTTTGATACCGTTCCTCACAAGCGAGTATTAATCAAATTGCGTGCATGTGGAGTATCGTCTCAGTTGTGTGCCTGGGTTCGTGATTTCCTCTAAGAGAGGTCGCAGTTCGTAGTGGTAGACGGTAAATCATCGAGTAAAACAGAAGTGATATCTGGCGTTCCACAAGGTAGTGTCATAGGCCCTCTGCTGTTCCCGATTTACATAAATGATCTAGGTGATGATCTGAGTAACCCCCTTAGATTGTTTCAGATGACTCTGTAATTTACCGTCTAGTAAAATCATCAGACGATCAATTCCAATTACAAAATGATCTAGAGAGAATTTCTGTATGGTGCTAAAAGTGGCAAATGGCACTAAACAAGGAAAAGTGCGAGGTCATCCACATGGGTACTAAAAGAAATACGATAAATTTTGGGTATACGGTAAATCGCACAAATCTAAGGGCTGTCAATTCGACTAAATACCTAGAAATTACAATTACGAGCAACTTAAACTGGAAAGACCACATAGATAATATTGTGGGGAAGGCGAAACAAAGACTGCGCTTTGTTCGCAGAACGCTTAGAAGATGCGACAAAACCCAAACTCTTTAGAGATAGCCTACATTACATTTGTCCGTCCTCTGCTGGAATATTGCTGCGCTGGGGGATCCTTGCCAGGCAGGATTGACGGGGGACATCGAAAAAGTGCAAAGAAGGGCAGCTCGTTTCGTGTTATCGCGCAATAGGGGTGAGAGTGTCACGGATATGATACGCGAATTGGGGCGGCAGTCACTGAAACAAAGACGGTTTACTTTGCGGCGAGATCTATTTACGAAATTTCAATCACCAACTTTCTCTTCCGAATCCGAAAATATTTTGTTGACACGCACCTACGTAGTGATCATCATAATAAAATAAGAGAAATCAGAGCTCGAACGGAAAGATTTAAGCGTTCCTTATTCCCATGCGCCATTCGGGAGTGGAATGGTAGAGAAGTTGTATGAAAGTGGTTCGATGAACCCTCTGCCAAGCACGTAAGTGTAAATTGCACAGTAACCATGTAGATGAAACTATGATCATGTAGATGTAGATAGTTGACATCTATCTTCAAGAGTCTGCCAGTTCAGTTTCTTCAGCAACAATGTAGCACTCTCCCGTGGTTCAAACAAACTGAGACCATTCGTGCCGCCCTTCTCTGTATATGTTCAATATCCCTCATTAGCCTTATCTGGTACGGGTCCCACATACTTCAGGATTTTCCTAGAATGGGTCACACAAGTGACTTGTAAGAAATCTAGTGTAGTGTGCTACTAATAAACCGAAGTCTACCGCCTACTTCGCTCATCATCTGGAAAAGGTCTAAGGTTACTATACTACTGGCCATTAAAATTGCTACACCAAGAAGAAATACAGATGATAAACGGGTATTCATTGGACAAATATATTATACTAGAACTGACATGTGATTACATTTTCACGCAATTTGGGTGCATAGATCCTGAGAAACCAGTACCCAGAACAACCATCTCTGGCTGTAATAACGGCTTTGATACGCCTGGGCATTGAGTCAAACAGAGCTTGGATGGCGTGTACAGGTACAGCTGCCCATGCAGCTTCAACACGACTCCACAGTTCATCAAGAGTAGTGACTGGCGTATTGTAACGAGCCAGTTGCTCGGCCAGACGTTTTCAATTGGGGAGAGATCTGGAGAATATGCTGGCCAGGGCAGCAGTCGAACATTTTCTGTATCCAGAAAGGCCCGTACAGGACCTACAACATGAGGTCGTGCATTATTCTGCTGAAATGTAGGGTTTCGCAGGAATCGAATGAAGGGTAGAGCCACGGGTCGTAACACATCTGAAATGTAACGTCCACTGTTCAGAGTGCCGTCAATGCGAACAAGAGGTCACCGAGACGTGTAACCAATGGCACCCCATACCATCACGCCGGGTGATACGCCAGTATGGCGATGACTAATACACGCTTCCAATGTGCGTTCACCTCGCCAAACACGGATGCGACCATCATGATGCTGTAAACAGAACCTGGATTCATCCGAAAAAATGACATTTTGCCATTCGTGAACCCAGGTTTCGTCGTTGAGTACACCATCGCAAGCGCTACTGTCTGTGATGCAGCTGCAAGGGTAACCGCAGCCACGGTCTCCAAGCTGATAGTCCATGCTGCTGCAAACGTCGTCCAACTGTTCGTGCAGGTGGTTGTTGTCTTGCGAACGTCCCCATCTGTTGACTCAGGGATCGAGACGTGGCTGCACGATCCGTTACAGCCATGCACATAAGATGCCTGTCATCTCGACTGTTAGTGATACGAGGCCGTTGGGATCCAGCACGGCGTTCCGTATTACTCTCCTGACCCCACCGATTCCATATTCTCCTAACAGTCATTGGATCTCGACCAACGCGAGTAGCATGTCGCGATACGATAAACCGCAATCGCGATAGGCTACAATCCAACCTTTATCAAAGTCGGAAACGTGATTGTACGCATTTATCCTCTACACGAGGCATCACAACGTTTCACCAGGCAATGCCGGTCAACTGCTGTTAGTATATGAGAAATCGGCTGGATGCTTTCCTCATGTCAGCACGTTGTAGGTGTCGCCACCAGCGCCAACCTTGTGTGAATGCTCTGAAAAGCTAATCATTTGCATATCACAGCATCTTCTTCCTGTCGGTTAAATTTCGCGTCTGTAGCACGTGATCTTCGTGGTGTAACAATTTTAATGGCCAGTAGTGTATTAATATTGTCCGCAAGGTCATTAATATACAACATGAACAGAAAGGGTCCCAACATACTCCCTTGGGGCACACCCAAAGTTACTTCCGAATCTGACAATGACTCTCCAAGGTACGTTACTGTGTCCTCCCTACACAAAAGTCCTCAATCCAGTCACAAATTTCACTTGATACATCATGTGACAGTGTTTTTGACAATAAGCAAATGTGTGGTACGGAGTAAATGCTTTTCAGAAATCATGAAATACTTGTCTATCTGACTGCCCCAATCCAAAGCTCTCATTGTGTCATGTGAGAAAAGTTGGGTTTCACATGATCTATGTTTTCCGAATGCATGCTGGTTGGCACTGAGGAGGTCATTCTGTTCAAGATATTTCATTATGTTTAAGCTCAGAGTATGTTCCAAGATTCTACAACAAGTCGATGATATTGGACGATATAAAGATATTGGACGGTAATTGTGAGGGTCATTTCTACTAACCTTCTTGAAGACGCGTGTGATTTGTGCTTTCTTCGAAATACTGGGCACCGTTTTTCGTTCGAGAGATCTGCGATAGATTGTAGTTAGGAGAGGTGTAACTGTTTCAAATTAAATGATCACATAGGATCCGTCGTGCATAAAGCAGTCGGTAGATGGTTAATTGAAAGAATATTGAGGAAACGCAATCTACAAAAGAGATTACTCGCAAATCGCTAATGTGACCCATCCTAGAATAACGCTCAAGCGTGTGGGACCTCTATGAGTTAGGACTATCAGGTGGTATTGAACGTATACAGAGAAGGGCAGCACGAATTGTCACAGGTTTGTTTAATCAGTGGGAGTGTGTCGCACAGATGCTGAAGAAACTGAACTGGCAGCCTCTTGAAGATAGTCGTAAACTATGCTGAGAAAGTCTATTAATAAAGTTTTAAGAACCGCCTTAAATGATTACTCGAGGAACATACTGCAGCCCTTTACGTATCGCTCACATGGGGACCGTGAGGAGAAGATTAGAATAATTACTGCACTCAGAGAGGCATTTAAACAATCGTTCTTCCCACACTCAGTACGTGAATGGAACGGGAAGAAACCTTAACAACTGGTTTAAAGGGATATTCCCTCTGTCATGCGCTTCACGGTGCTTTGCAGAGTACGGATTTAAGTATAGATACAAGGAAAACTTAATCGATCTGCAAAAGAGATTACTTCCAAATCGCTCTAAAATATTGCTCAGTTGTTTGGGACTCGTAACAAATAGGACTAATAGGGCAGCATGGATGGTTATACCTGGAGGAGAATGACACAAAAATGATAAAAAAACTTGAACTGGCAAACTGTTGAAGATAGATGAAAACTATCGCACAAAAGCGCATTTATGAAATTTCGAAAACTGCTATTAAGAGAGACAACTAGAAATACACGATAACAAAAAACTTGAATTGGCAAACTGTTGAAGATAGATGAAAACTGTCGCACAAAAGGGCATTTATGAAATTTCGAACACTGCTGTTAAGAGAGACAACTAGAAATACACTATAACCTCATACATACTGCTCCCATAGGAACCCTTACAACAATATTAGACTAGTTCAGCACTCACATAGGCAATTAGGAGGTCATTTCTTTTTATGCTCCATATGCAAATGGCACAGAAAGAAACCGTAGTGCATAGTACCTATAATGGATAGTACCTTCTGCCACGTGCACTTTGCAGTGGTATTTAGAACATGAGCGAGAGCATAACTACACTCCCTGAAAAAAGAAGAAGAAGCTTCGAGAAGACATGGTTGAAAGTCAGTGTAACTTCGTACATGTACACACCATCGTTGGGTACGTAAATGATTAAGGGCCGGTTGTATAAAGCATCTGACCTTCGATTAACACGGAAAATGACCTCACATCAAGCTTAACTCGGAAATCTGCGTTGTATAAACGTTAAGGAAAGGTTTACTATCTTTGGCCCGAAAAAAGAATGTTCTTTGAGAATTTTTTTTGTCGGGATCTGTTATAGATATCAATGTTCAAAAAAATGATCAAATGTGTGTGAAATCTTATGGGACTTAACTGCTAAGGTCATCAGTCCCTAAGATTACACACTACTTGACCTAAATCACCCCAAGGACAAACAAACACACCCATGCCCGAGGGAGGACTCGAACCTCCGCCGGAACCAGCCGCAAGATATCAATGTCAAATTTGGTCAAAATGTTTACTGATATTTCCTCTAAAAACTGGAATTTTTTCGACCGAAAATGTCGAAGAGCAAAGGCGGAAGTGCCGTCAGAACGAAACAAAATTTCGATGTAGACATCCATTCGCGGTATGTCACAGGTCAGCCGGCTCGTCTAAAATCAAAATTGAGTTGTCGTAAACGAAGTATATAAGACCCTTTAGGAGTTGTACCTCGCTTAAGTTAATTGGAGTATGGGAAACAAAATGGCGGCCATTTGAAGAAAAATAGGGTTTTTTAACGATTTTTCGATTTCATCGGCCTAGTAAAAAGTATTTGTAGTTCATGGATGGGAATAAAAGTCGTTCAACTCCTTGACAATTTAGTTAGCTTCGTCGGAAACAAAGAATCATGCCAATCGGTTCAGTAGATTTGAAGTTACCATACCGCGCGGTTAACAAAACATCATCTTGAGAAAAGTGCGTTTGAAGCTTTGACTACATATAAATGAAATATTATACAACGTATGTTCAATCTGCTACTCCGGGTCCATAAAGTAGTGCTTTCTCTTCCTCATAGAGGGCGTTCTGCCCGATCTGGGCCATCCCGCGCTGCTCCAGAGCCGCTCGTACGGCCGGTGACAAGCGGTTTTCGGCCGCTTGAATCCGGTGGTCGTCCGAATGCTTGGCGAACGGCGTCGAATAGAGTCCCAGGGTGACGTCCATCGTCGTCATGGTCTTCAGAATTGCTGAATACCCTTCGTTGAAGCTGCTCACTGCCAGGAAAGTCGCAATCTCCACAGCCTTCGCACCACAATGCAAATGCTTGGGGGCTAACTTTCAAACACACGCGTTCAAACTTTCATTTGAATTTTGTGTGTTTCCTCCCAAGCACCGGTACAACAACTCGTCCTCCGAAAGGAAATAAAACTGGTCCGTGAAAAAGGCCGATTTCGGGCACGTGAATTTTTTTGTTCAACCGCGAATAACAAACATTTCCGTTCCGTATTCGGAAAAACCGTTTCAGTGGTGGATTCTAAACACTTTTATGAATCCAAAAACGCAATTTTTAAAAAACCTATTTTTTTAACCAAAAGATAGTAAACCTCCTCTTAATCCAAGCTTATATCGAAGTGAAGAGAGATCAACTTTTACAGACGAAAATTCACGGATCAAAGTTAGGTTCAGATGTAAATGTCAGTTTATGATGTAGTGACATTACAAAACAACGCTTTTTTTGCGAAAATACAAACTGAAATAATAAATAAGTTGTTATTAACACGTAAATGTGTAACTACGCCACTTCCATGCCGCTAAGACACGAAATATTTTTTTTTTTTTTTTTTTATCTAGAGTGTTAGGTTAAGGGACTTACCAGCTACAAAAAGTGCAGATAATGATTTATCTCATAACAATTCATGGAGACCACTTATAATTTACTAATTTCAAGGCAATTTGTAGACACTTAGCAGCAGAGTAAGAAAGGAAAATTCGAAATATTTGCCGTGAACCATTACGTATATTGATATTGACAACAACCAATAATCACTAAGCAATCTTTCGTAAACGTGCGCCCTCGGCTCTAGTAACAGTAACAATACAATGCGTACTAAATTTAGCCGGCTGGTGTGGCCGAGCGGTTCAAGGCACTTCAGTCTGGAACCGCAAGACCGTTTCGGTCGCAGGTTCGAATCCTGCCTCGGGCATGGATGTGTGTGATGTCCTTAGGTTAGTTAGGTTTAAGTAGTTCTAAGTTCTAGGGGACTGATGACCTCAGGTGTTAAGTCCCATAGTGCTCAGAGCCATTTGAACCATTTGAAATTATCATCAAGATAATTTAAAAGATGTCATGTGACATCTGAACAGAACGACTGATGACGTGCAACTGCTGATGATATAAAAACAAAGAAACACATTGAAAGAAAGAAGGTGGGGAAAAAAGTGACCAGCTTTCCCAGATTCGATTCCCGGTATTGCTGGGGATTTTTGTCGGTGGAAGGACCGGAACATGGTGCACTCAGCCTCACAATGTCAATTGGGGAGCTGGTTGAGTGAGAATTAGCGAATCCAAGGTGCAAAAACCCGATAACTGCTGGAAGTGCGGAGTGCCATACAGCACCCATAGACTAGGGCTGTTCGTAAGATATCGATATATCGATATTTCTTCCAAAAAATATCGACATACATCGTTGATATATTTTTCTGACACATATCGCTACATTGATATCAAAATGGTGATAATGAGTGCTGATATTTTTATTTTATATTATATTTTTTCGCAATTTTCCGTAAATATTTGAAGTTGTTCTTTTTAAATTGTAGGTTTCATTGTGTGAAGGAGCCTTACTACGTTTTGATCTATCATCACAGCCAATCTTTCTCTTGATTGTGTCAAGCAAGTACAAGTGGCTCAAAAGAAGGAGTCTGATTTCACTGGGATGGAGGGGGTGCTGAATGAAATAATAGCACATCAGCTGCGTTAAAAATCGATTTTTAATGTAACTAGTGTACTATTTCTTCACATCGGCATCCTTCAAAAACAGTTGCTGAAGATGATGAACAGAAATCTAAATGACAAGATTGGTCTTTGCGGTGGGCAGACACGTGTGAATGGAAACACTGATGTAATCGGTACTCGCCGCTCGGCACTACCAACAGATACTGCAGCGTTTAGCTTCACCACACAATTCTGGCACTACAGTCACGAAAAACAAATTTTAATGGGTGACGAATACATTAAAAAACAATACTCGGCCAAATTTCTGGGCCTGACAGTTGATGCAGAGTTAAACTGGTCTGATCATGTAAATTATATTTGCAAAAAGCTATGTACTACCATGTATGTCCTAAGAAAACTGGCTCCTTTTTGCAACATCACCACTCTGAGGCAAATATACAGGGTGAAAAGTATTTAAACAGACAAATTCTGGGAAGTTGTAGGGGACATCAAAATAAATATTTTTCCCTAATGTCATTTTTTCCTATGAGGATTATTTAAACCGGTGGAGGCCGTCTTACGCTCTTCAGTTGTTAGAGGCCGTATTACGATCCTCAATTGTTAGAGGGCGTATTACGCTCTTCAGTTGTAGGCAACTGCTGTCCACCAGTGTAGTAGTGCATTGTCTCTGTTTACTAATGGAGCGATACAGCTGGAGTGAGTACACTGATACGGTTGGTGCGTACTACGTACCGCACCACAACGGACGAGTTGCACCGCGGCTTTATCAACAACAATATCCTAATCGCCGTATCCCGCATCATACGACCTTTGCTGCTGTGTACCAACGTCTGCGTGAGACCGGCTCATTTAGCAGCTTACCTGGACAGGGACACCGTCGCATGGTAAGAATGCTGCAATTTGAGGAAGCTGTCTTGCAGCATGTGGAGAGGGATCCTCCGATCAGCACTCGTGCAATTGCACGTAACATGGGGACGAATCAGACGAATGTAAGAACAGTCCTTCGAGAGCAATTGTTACGTCCATTTCATTTACAGCGTGTCCACAACCTGGAACCAGTTGATTATCCACCCAGAGCACAGTTTTCGCAGTGGTACCTGGAACAGTGTGAAATGCATCCTACATTTCCATCCTCTGTGTTGTTTACCAATGAAGCAACGTTCGAGCGTGATGGAGTCTTCAACATGCACAATTTGCATGTTTGGGGTGAGGATAACCCACATGCCACAGTTACTAGCGCTCATCAAGTGCGGTTCTTCGTTAATGTGTGGGTCAGTGTTGTCGGGGACTGTTTAATTGGGCCGTATCTGCTAGGCCATTAAATGGCAGGCAATATTACAATTTTCTCGCCAGAGCATTACCAAAATTGCTGGAAGACGTCCCGCTCCCTACAAGACAACGCATGTGGTTCCAACATGACGGGGCGCCGGCGCATTTCAGTCGTCGTGTGCGTCGATTCCTGGACCAACGGTTCCCAAAAACGTGGATTACCAGAGGTGGTCCTGTACCGTGGCCTGCTCGATCCCCAGATATGTCCCCTCTGGACTTTTTTGTGTGGGGAGAGATGCGCAATCTTATTTACGCAACTCCTGTTGCATCAGCAGAGGATCTGGTAGCCCGGACAGTAGCAGTAGCAGGAACAATTCAGGATACTCCTGGGGTTTTTGCCCGTGTCAGACAGAACATGATCCGACGGTGTAACCTTTGTTTACGTGTCAATGGAGGCATTTTTGAATATCTACTGTAACTGAAATTGGGTTGTGTTAATGTGTTGTCTCTTGGTCATAAAAAAATGGAAAAGTGTTTGTTGGTTTAATTAATTTGCTGTCAGAGAAATCTTCCTCTACCAGTTTAAATACTCCTCATAGGAAAAAATGTTTGTTTTGATGTCCCCTACAACCTCCCAGAGTTTGTCAGTTCAAATACTTTTCATCCTGTATTTTGCACTATTTGAGTCCCATCTAAGCTATGGGATAGACGTATGGGGATCCAGCAGTAAAGGTAGTATGAAAAACGTACTTATCTTACAAAAGAAGGCACTTAGAATTATGGGAAAGAATCCTGCAGAAATTAGTTTAAGGAATTTAAAATACTAACTGTTCATAACCTGTATGCACTGAAGATAATCATTATGGCAGTAAACAGTAACAAAACACTTAATAAAGAGATACACCATCACAACACTAGAGGTAGAGAGAGACCCCACATCATCTCTCATAGAACAACACTTTATGAGAAAAGCCCTCGCTATGCAGGCATAAAACTACTGAATTGCCTCCATCATAACATCTCCAAATAGCCCATTACAAAAATAAAAAGGGAAATTGAAATTATGGGTCCTAAACAATCCTGTATATTCAACAGATGCGTTTCTAGATTTAGTACACTCGTATGGTGGAAGACCATCTATCTAAAAATATATGTAATCTCAGATCTTAGACTGTGTCACAATCTGTAAATATTTGAATCTCAGATCTGAATACTGTGTCACAAACTGCAGATTCCTTACTCTAAGTATTGCAATAAGAAATTGTTTTTATGTATAGTCCATATATGTACACTACTGGCCACTAAAATTGCTACACCACTAAGAAATGCAGATGATAAACGGGTATTCATTGGACAAACATATTATACTAGAATTGACATGTGATTACATTTTCACACAATTTGGGTGCATAGATACTGAGAAATCAGCACCCAGAACAACCACCTCTGGTCGTAACAACGGTCTTGATACGCCTGGGCGTTGAGTCAAACAGAGCTTCGATGACGTGTACAGGTACAGCTACCCATGCAGCTGCAACACGATACCACAGTTCATCAAGAGTAGTGACTGGCGTATAGTGACGAGCCAGTTGCTCGGCCACCATTGACCAGACGATCTAGAGAATGTGCTGGCCAGGGCAGCAGTCGCACATTTTCTGTATCCAGAGAGGCCCGTACGGAACCTACAACATGCGGTTGTGCATTATCCTGCTGAAATGTAGGGTTTCGCAGGGATCGAATGAAGGGTAGAGCCACGGGTCGTAACACATCTGAAATGTAACGTCCACTGTTCAAAGTGCCGTCAATGCGAACAAGAGGTGACCGAGACGTGTAACCAATCGCACCCCATACCATCACGCCGGGTGATACGCCAGTAAGGCGATGACGAATACACGTTTCCAATGTATGTTCACCGCGATGACGCCAAACACGAATGCGACCATCATGAAGCTGTAAACAGAACATGGATTCATCCGAAAAAATGACGTTTTCCCATTCGTGCACACAGGTTCGTCGTTGAGTACACCATCGCAGGCGCTCTTGTCTGTGGTGCAGCGTCAATGGTAACCGCAGCCACGGTCTCTGAGCTGATAGTCCATGCTGCTGCAGACGTCGTCGAACTGTTCGTGCAGATGACTATTGTCTTGCAAACGCCCCCATCTGTTGACTCAGGGATCGAGACGTGCCTGTCACCTCGACTGCTAGTGATACGAGGCCGTTGGGATCCAGCACGGCGTTCCGTATTACCCTCCTGAACCCACCGATTCCATATTCTGCTAACAGTCATTGGATCTCGACCAACGTGAGCAGCAATGTCGCGATGCGATGAACCGCAATCGCGACAGGCTACAATCCGACCTTTATCAAAGTCGGAAACGTGACGGTACGCATCTCTCCTCCTTACACGAGGCATCACAACAACGTTTCACCAGGCAACTGCTGTTTGCGTATGAGTAATCGGTTGGAAAATTTCCTCGTGTCAGCACGTTGTAGGTGTCGCCACCGATGCCAACCTTGTGTGAATGCTCTGAAAAGCTAATCATTTGCTTATTACAGCATCTTCTTCCTGTTGGTTAAATTTCGCGTCTGTAGTACGTCATCTCCGTGGTGTAGCAATTTTGACCGTCAGTAGTGTAACATTGTGCTCTCAACTAAATTTAGAAAAAGTTGTGTAGATGGTTCAAATGGCTCTGAGCATTTAACTACTGTGGTCATCAGTCCCCTAGAAATTAGAACTACTTAAACCTAACTAACCTAAGGACATCACATACATCCATGCCCAAGGCAGGATTCGAAACTGCGACGTAGCGGTCGCGTGGTGCCAGACTGTAGCGCCTAGAAACGTTCGGCCACTCCGGCCGGCTGCATCACTTTCCTTTTAATTCTTGTTCAAAAGGGGCAGGTAGGCTGCTAGCTATCTAAAAACAAATCAATACTAAAATATACAGCTTTAAAACTGGCAGGATATTTACAATGCGCAGCCAATATTTTTCTAGGACTCTAAGTAGATATAAAAATCGATATTCCGATAATTCATTTCCATATGTCGAGAGCTGATAATGATATTTCTTTAAATATTGATGTATTGGATACCCAATACTTTTAAAAATACACTGTGTGGTCAAAAGTATCTGGACACTCCCAAAAACACATGTTTTTCATATTAGGTGCATTGTGCCGCCATCTACTGCCAGATACTCCGTATCAGCGACCTCAGTAGCCATTAGACGTGATGAGAGAGCAGGATGGGGCGCTCTGCGGAACTCACGGATTTCGAACGTGGTCAGGTGACTGGGTGTCACTTGTGTCATATGCCTGTACGCGTGTTCCACACTCCTAAACATCCCTAGGTCCACTGTTTCCGATGTGATAGTGATGTGAATACGTGAAGGGACATATGCAGCACAAAAGCGTACAGGCCGATATCGTCTGTTGGCTCACAGACACAGCTGACAGTTGAAGAGGCTCGTAATGTGTAATAGGCAGACATCTATCCACGCCATCACACAGGAACTCCAAACTGCATCAGGATCCACTGCAAGTACTATGACAGTTAGGCAGTAGGTGATAAAACTTGGATTTCATGGTCGAGGGAATGCTCATAAGCCACACATCAAGCCGGTAAATGCCAAACGACGCCTCGCTTGGTGTAAGGAGCGTAAACATTGGACGATCGAACAATAGAAAAAGGTAGTGTGGAGTGATGAATTGCGGTACACAATGTGGCGATGCGATGGCAGGGTGTAGGTATGGCGAATTGGCGAATGGCCAGTGAACGTCGTCTGCCAGCGTATGTAGTGCCAACAGCAAAATTAGGAGGAGGTGGTGTTATGGTGTGGTCGTGTTTTTCATTGAAGGGTTTGCACCCCTTGGTGTTTTGTGTGGCACTATCACAGCACAGGCCTATACTGTAGTTTTAAGCACCTTTTTTCTTCCCATTGTTGAAGGGCAATTCAGGGTTAGGAATTGCATCTTTCAACACGATCGAGCACCTGTTCCTAATCAACGGCCTGTGGCGGAGTGGTTACACGACACAAATATTCCTGTAATGGAGTAGTCCGCACAAACTCCTGACCTGAATCCTATAGAACACCTTTGGGAAGTTTTGGAAAGCCGAATTCATGCCAGGCCTCACCAACCGATATCAATATCTCTCCTCAGTGCAGCACTCCGTGAAGAATGGGCTGCCATTCCCAGAGAAACCTTTCAGTACCTGACTGAACGTATGCCTGCGAGAGTGGAAGCTGTCATCAAGGCTAAAGTTCAGCAAAGACCATATTGAATTCCAGCATTACCGATCGAGGGCGCCACGAACTTGTAAGTCATTTTCAGTCAGGTGTCCAGATACTTTTGATCACATAGTGTATCTACAGTCCTACCATAGACACTATTGTAAGAGGATGACCCAGCAGTCAGTCAGTCCCGAAGGGCCTATTAGGGCCAGAAGGCAGAGTTTTATCTAACAATTAGTTCTCGGCATCAGTGACAACTAGTTCTCGGCATCAGCGACAACGAATCAGTCTCGCTGTAGCTGGTCTATTGGAGACTCGTAATTGACTCATTGATGATGGTCTCCAGCATTAATGTGACAAGTAAATGTGCGGCCCAAAGTGCCAACCCACAATGTCAGTGTCAACAGTATCAGTAATTGTGGTGGCCACCACCTCAGAGTGTTCAGATGTGGTCTGAGCACGGGGCTCGCGACACGAACCACACGCCACTGTTAAGCACTAATGAAGGACTGGGTCCCTTACTTCGATTGCACATAATTCATTAACGTCAATCCAACACATTTATTTCAAATAACATAAATGAAGTTACATTTGAATCTGTCTGACATTAAACACGAATAAAAAAATCAATTTCAATATGAGCTGATTTAATGCGTGAAGTGCGAGTTAAGCCAATAACCAGATTAACTAAACAATTCGTAAAAAAGAAAGAGAAAAACAAAATTGAATCAATACACCCCACTGACAAATGTCCAAAAAACCTTACAATGCTACTCAAAAGAATACACTGAAGTGGCGAGCAGTCATTCACCCGACAGAACACTTCAAAATGAGTCAATAACACAGCTGCGTGCCCCAGAAAACTGCAAGACATTAAATACACTTCATTCGACGAATAACGAATATTCATTAACATTACGCCACTCCTGTTTGAACTGTAGTGTCACAAAGAAACAGGCGCTCATTCTGAAAGAACAAATTTTTTTATATGTTTAAATTTCAGCATTGAGGAGTTCCAAAAGATGTCCAATCGAACCAAAACACAAATCTTTCCCCTTTCTAGGCGGAGGCTGAGCCAAAAACACAGAATACCATAAAAACACAGTTTTGCTGTGAAATCTTACACGACACCCGGAAGCAGTATTGAACAAGGGGTCGGCACCCACAAATAACACAGGCTAAGAGTCAGGCTGGGAGCACATCCTACGAGAACTTTTTCACACTATGCTCACCACAAACTGTAGACATTCCTGCCGAACATCCCCTTGCGGTGGCTGCCAGAAGGACGAAGCAACCGACAGGCCCACGCCGTGCTTCTCACACAGGCACCTCAATTTGTACAAACATATAGGCCAACACCAACTCCGGACTCCCCTCTCACTGCGAGGCTCGGCACAGTTTATATGAAATGCCTTCCAGGCAACCAGTAACTGCCGCAGGAGTTTCACGATTAGCAAACAGCCCCAGTGTAACAGACATCACACGTGTGCTTACGCCCGAGCCACAACTCCGCCAGTCTAACCGGCCGCCCCAAAGCGACTGCCTCAGGCCGTCCCGCGTGCCCCAGCCGAAAACGCAAAGATGCTCATGCCCGGGGACGCGCCAAAGATAACAAGCCGATCGCTGATGATCGACCAGCGATCTGGCTCAAGATGGATAATGAAACACCTCCACAACTTATCTGCAACAGCTTCTGACTGCATCTGACGCAGCCATTATGAACTTGATATTCTGTTTGTCTATGTAGAAACGAATACAGAGCAGCACCTCGATAATCTAGCAAGCTCAAGGATCTGTCAATGCCGGATTATAGAGATAATTTTTAAAAACCCGTTTTAACGAGTGTTACATTAAAGACAGCTATTGTTTTTGCATATAAAAACAAATATTATTTACTAAACACAACAGGGAGATTAGGGTGTGAAAAATTAAATGTACAGGGTGGACGAGAAGTCCTCATACCATTGTAAACACAGTGTAGTATCAAATGTTGTCGTGCAGGTATGCAGCTATGTTACTTCTTGTCAGCTGTAGGAATCAGTTGTTGGAATTCAGGTTCAAAAATGGTTCAAATGGCTCTGAGCACTATAACTTCTGAGGTCATCAGTCCCCTAGAAATTAGAACTAATTAAACTAACCTAAGGACATCACACACATCCATGCCCGAGGCAGGATTCGAACCTGCGACCGCAGCGGTCGCGCGGCTCCAGACTGTAGCGCCTAGAACCGCTTGGCCACTCCGGCCGGCGGAATTCAGGTCTACGTGTTTTTGTGGTCGCAGCTGCAGTCGAGTTTTAATTTGTAGCTGTAGCAAATGTGAACGGCCATAGTTACAATACTGACGAGTGCTTAGTGATAAGCGTGTGGATGCACAAACAACACACAGAGCAGACAATGAGACAGATTACGAGCGCATTCCGGGTGAGATTTAATGAGGCTCCACCGTGAAAGGCAACACTTCTGGGTTGGGAACGGCGTGCTTCTGCTTATGGCAGTGTTAAAGACAGGCCACGGAGTGGAAGGAGGAAGACGAGAGAACAAATTCGTGTCGGAGTCTCTGCTTAAATTGAACAATCTCCGATGCAGTTGATGTGTATAAACGTGCTTCGGAACTTAGTATATCGAGGCCAGTGCGAGATCACTAAAAGAGGGCCTTAAGGTCAACTGAAGTTCATAAACGAGTTACTGGAGAGAGACTAGAATGGGCGCATTTTAACATGCCCTGCTTTGTTAACTCAGTTCCCAAATGTAGTGAACCCTGCCAGGGCTATGCTTTCAAATGAATGTGCCTGGAATATCGTCCAGGCAAAAGAGAATGCTCCTTACACAGTCGAGTTAGAAAACAACCTGTTGTTGTTGTTGTTGTTGTTGTTGTTGTTGTCTTCAGCCCAGAGACTGGCTTGATGCAGCTCTCCATGCTACTCTATCCTGTGCAAGCTTCTTCTTCTCCCAGTACCTACTGCAACTTACATCCTTCTGAATCTGCTTACTGTATTCATCTCTTGGTCTCCCTCTATGATTTTTACCCTCCACGCTGCCCTCCAATACTAAATTGGTGATCCCTTGATGCCTCAGAACATGTCCTACCAACCGATCTCTTCTTCTAGTCAAGTTGTGCCACAAACATCTCCCCAATCCTATTCAATACTTCCTCATTAGTTATATGATATACCCATCTAATCTTCAGCATTCTTCTGTAGCACCACATTTCGAAAGCTTCTATTCTCTTCTTGTCCAAAGCATTTATCGTCCATGTTTCACTTCCATACATGGCTACACTCCATACAAATACTTTCAGAAACGACTTCCTGATACTTAAATCTATACTCAATGTTAACAAATTTCTCTTCTTCTGAAACACTTTCCTTGCCATTGCCTGCCTACATTTTATATCCTCTCTACTTTGACCATCATCAGTAATTTTGCTCCCAAATAGCAAAACTCCTTTACTACTTTAAGTGTCTCATTTCCTAATCTAATTCCCACAGCATCACTCGAATTAACTCGACTACATTCCATTATACTCGTTTTGCTTTTGTTGATGTTCGTCTTATATCCTCCTTTCAAGACACTGTCCATTCCGTTCAACTGCTCTTCCAAGTCCTTTGCTGTCTCTGAGAGAATTACAATGTCATCGGCGAAACTCAAAGTTTTTATTTCTTCTCCATGGATTTAGTTTTTATTTCTTCTCCATGGATTTTAATACCTACTCCGAATTTTTCTTTTGTTTCCTTTACTGCTTGCTCAGTATACAGATTGAATAACATCGGGAAGTAACTACAACCCTGTCTCACTCCCTTCCCCACCACTGCTTCCCTTTTGTGCCCCTCGACTCTTATAACTGCCATCTGGTTTCTGTACAAATTGTAAATAGCCTTTCACTCCCTGCATTTTACCCCTACCACCTTTAGAATTTGAAAGAGAGTATTCCAGTCAACATTGTCAAAAGTTTTCTCTAAGTCTACAAATGCTAGATACATAGGTTTGCTTTTCCTTAATCTATTTTCTAAGACAAGTCGTAGGGTCAGTACTGCCTCACGTGTTCCAACATTTCTATGGAATCCAAACTGATCTTCCCCGAGGTCAGCTTCTACCAGTATTTCCATTAAAGAATTTCCGTTAGTATTTTGCAGCTGTGACTTATTAAACGGGGGACTGATGACCTTTGCTGTTTAGTCCCCCTTAAACATCCCAACAACCACCACCACCACTTATTAAACTAATGGTTCGGTAATTTGCACATCTGTCAACACCTGCTTTCTTTGGGATTGGAATTATTGTATTCTTCTTGAAGTCAGAGGGTATTTCGCCTGTCTCATACATCTTGCTCACCAGATGGTAGAGTTTTGTCAGGACTGGCTCTCCCAAGGCTGTCAGTAGTTCTAATGGAATGTTGTCTACTCCCGGGGCCTTGTTTCGATTTAGGTCTTTCAGTGCTCTGTCAAACTCTTCACGCAGTATCATATCTCCCATTTCATCTTCATCTACATCCCCTTCCATTTCCATAATATTGTCCTCAAGTACATCGCCCTTGTATAGACCCTCTATATCCTCTTCCACCTTTCTGCTTTCCCTTCTTTGCTTAGAATTGGGTTTCCATCTGAGCTCTTGATATTCATACAAGTGGTTCTTTTTTCTCCAAAGAACTCTTTAATTTACCTGTAGGCCGTATCTATCTTACCCCTAGTGAGATATGCCTCTACATCCTTACATTTGTCCTCTAGCCATGCCTGCTTAGCAGTTTTGCACATCCTGTCGATCTCATTTTTGAGACATTTGTATTCCTTTTTGCCTGCTTCATTTACTGCATTTTTATATTTTCTCCTTTCATCAATCAAATTCAATATTTCTTCTGTTACCCAAGGATTTCTACCAGCCCTCGTCTTTTTACCTACTTGATCGTCTGCTGCCTTCACTACTTCATCCCTCAGAGCTACCCATTCTTCTTCTACTGTATTTCTTTCCCCCATTCCTGTCAATTGTTCCCTTATGTTCTCCCTGAAACTGTGTACAATCTCTGGTTCTTTCAGTTTATCCAGGTCCCATCTCCTTAAATTCCCACCTTTTTGCAGTTTCTTCAGTTTTAATCTACAGTTCCTAACCAATAGATTGAGGGCAGACTCCACATCTGCCCCTGGAAATGTCTTACAATTTAAGACGTGGTTCCTAAATCTCTGTCTTACCATTATATAATCTATCTGATATCTTTTATTATCTCCAGGATTCTTCCATGTATACAACCTTCTTTCATGATTCTTGAACCAAGTGTTAGCTATGATTAATTTATGCTCTGTGCAAAATTCTACCAGACGACTTCCTCTTCATTTCTTACCCCCAATCCATATTCACCTACTATGTTTCCTTCTCTCCCTTTTCCTACTATCGAATTCCAGTCACCCATGACTATTAAATTTTCGCCTCTCGTCACTACCTGAATAGTTTCTTTTATCTCATCATACATTTCATCAATTTCTTCATCATCTGCAGAGCTAGTTGGCATATAAACTTATACTACTGTAGTAGGCGTGGGCTTCGTGTCTATCTTGGCCACAATAATGCGTTCACTATGCTGTTTGTAGTAGCTTACCCGCTCTCCTATTTTCCTATTCATTATTAAACCTACTCCTGCATTACCCCTATTTGATTTTGTATTTATAACCCTGTATTCACGTGACCAAAAGTATTGTTCCTCCTGCCACCGAACTTCACTAATTCCCACTATAACTAACTTTAACCTATCCATTTCCCTTTTTAAATTTTCTAACCTACCTGCCCGAGTTAGAGGATTATAATCTCAAGCTGGTCGGAAGGCCACGTCTGGGATGTTTCAAGACGTGTCTTTTGGCTGGATCTAATTAATTGGAGTAAAATTGTCTTCAGTGATGAGTCTCACTGTAAACTGAGCTCTGATGACCAGCAAAGTCTCGTCTGGAGATGCCCTGGACATCGATGGGACACCAATCTGACTGTCACCTGCCGTATAGCCGAACGGCCAGGAGTGATATTTGAGGTCCCACTTCTTTATATACGAGGTGCAACCAAGTTCTAAGGCCTCCGATTTTTTTTCTCCGGACTGGAAAGAGATAGAAACATGTGCATTGTTTTAAAATGAGGCCGCGTTCATTGTCAATACATCCCAGAGATGGCAGCACCGTACGGCAGATGGAATTTTACCGCCAGCGGCGAGAATGAGAACTGTTTTAAATACTTAAAATGGCGACGTTTTCCTTACTTGAACAGCGTGCAATCATTCGTTTTCTGAATTTGTGTGGTGTGAAACCAATTGAAATTCATCGACAGGTGAAGGAGACATGTGGTGATGGAGTTATGGATGTGTCTAAAGTGCGTTCGTGGGTGCGACAGTTTAATGAAGGCAGAACATCGTATGACAACGAACCAAAACAACCTCGGGCTCGCACAAGCCGGTCTGACGACATGATTGAGAAAGTGGAGAGAATTGTTTTTGGGGATCACCAAATGACTGTTGAACAGATCGCCTCCAGAGTTGGCATTTCTGTGGGTTCTGTGCACACAATCCTGCATGACGACCTGAAAATGCGAAAAGTGTCATCCAGGTGGGTGCCACGAATGCTGACGGACGACCACATGGCTGCCCGTGTGGCATGTTGCCAAGCAATGTTGACGTGCAACGACAGCACGAATGGGACTTTCTTTTCGTCGGTTGTGACAATGGATGACACGTGGATGCCATTTTTCAATCCAGAAACAAAGCGCCAGTCAGCTCAATGGAAGCACACAGATTCACCGCCACCAAAAAAATTTTGGGTAACCGCCTGTGCTGAAAAAATGATGGTGTCCATGTTCTGGGACAGCGAGGGCGTAATCCTTAACCATTGCGTTCCAAAGGGCACTACGGTAACAGGTGCATCCTACGAAAATCTTTTGAAGAACAAATTCCTTCCTGCATTGCAACAAAAACGTCCGGGAAGGGCTGCGCGTGTGCTGTTTCACCAAGACAATGCACCCGCACATCGAGCTAACGTTACACAACAGTTTCTTCGTGATAACAACTTTGAAGTGATTCCTCATGCTTCCTACTCACCTGACCTGGTTCCTAGTGACTTTTGGCTTTTTCCAACAATGAAAGACACTCTCCGTGGCCGCAAATTCACCAGCCGTGCTGCTATTGCCTCAGCGATTTTCCAGTGGTCAAAACAGACTCCTAAAGAAGCCTTCGCCGCTGCCATGGAAACATGGCGTCAGCGTTGTGAAAAATGTGTACGTCTGCAGGGCGATTACGTCGAGAAGTAACGCCAGTTTCATCGATTTCGGGTGAGTAGTTAATTAGAAAGAAAATCGGAGGCCTTAGAACTTGAATGCACCTCGTACAAGGACCCCTTTTGTTGTCATCCGAGGCAGCCTTGCAGCACAGCTGTACATCAATATTTTACATCCCACTTTGTTGCCCTTCGTGGAAAACCATCCTGGGCTTACAGTTCAGCAAGATAATGTCTGCTCTTATACAGAAAGAGTTTCAGCTGCTCCCCTTCGTGCTTTCCAAACTCGATAGTGGCCAGCGAGGTTACCAGATTTCTTCCCAATTGAAAAAATTTGGAGTATTATGGGCAAGGCCCTCGCACCAGCTCAAGATTTTCATGATCTAATGTGCCAATTGGTCAGAATTTTACACAACATCGTCAGGAAGACGTCTGACAACTCTGTCAGCCAGTGGCAATACGAATAACTGCTTGCATGTGGGCCAGCAATGGACCAATATGTTACCAACTTGCTCAGTTTGTGAAGATCTTTCTCTGGAAGAAATAATACAATTTTTGTGATATTGTAATCATTTGTTTGCCTGTACATGTACAACACATCTACCAATTTCCACCTCATTAGAGAGTATTTGGTAACTGACACTGCCAAAAACTTTTGTTAGATCACAAGTCATCTTCAATTTTTTATTGCCTGACTGACTCTCACTTGTGTTAACGTGCCACAGCAATGCCTCTGCGACGTGGTTACCGTCGTCGCTGGCGGCGCAGCGTACCTGTGTATCGCAGTTTGAAGGCGATTGATATTGACTTGGCTGGGCAGTTTAATAAACAGCAATTGATTGGAGGTCCAAATGTTTTTCGTGGACTCCATCTGAACTTTACGTGTGATGTACAAGCAGTGTTTGTAGGTAGTACCTGGCTGACACTTGCTGTAGTATGGGGCAATCATGAAGATTATGGTGGCCTTGAAGCATTTCCAGATGCTCCTGGTTGTTGGCAGATTTTTGGCCTCACAGGGCTGAGTACGTCCCCTACCTTGTTTGAGTGATGCATCAAATGTATGGGAAAGGGTTTTACTGGCATGGATGTAGCAGCATTTTAATAGCTATTTGATCAAGAGAATCTGGATACCTCTAGGTAATTGATTACTAGATACCGTGAGAGGCAGACCCACCAGTACAAAAGGAGGCAAGGAGTATTGTGATGTTAGTACATGAGCAGTAACATCAGAATGAGTTGGACAGGAAAGCTCAGTAACTTTGAATGTGGACTATAATGTGTTCATCATAAGAATAAACCTGATGTAAACAAACACAAACGCGATGATTGGTCAGAAGCCGTAGCACACGTACACAAGTGTTGTTATGCTCTTGGAAGTAGGTCCTACGTATGTATTAGATATCTTATTACTAAAGTACGTTAAATGAAGCTTTAATATATTCAATTGTATTAAAAGCAATGAACGTTTTTCTTAATCACGCTTTAGCTACGTAGTTTTTATTTAAAAAATCATATACAGTCACAGCCTCTGGAACGTTGTGCTGATTGTCGCGCTGTTAATACGACAGTATGAAAATGGCTGAGGCTGCTTCCTGTTCCGCAGTGTAACACGCGCGTAGAACACAGTTAAAAAGTACTGAGAAATAGGCTTCTTTTAATGTTTTTCATAAATTTACGGAGATAATCGGCTTTCAGGTTTTCCCAGCGTTGTATATACTGCACTCGATAAACATATCGACATCGAACATGTAGCCCGGTCAGTAGCGTAACGAAATACGAACGAAAAGCGATTAAACGTGCGTGCGTTTAAACCTCTCCCGTATATTTTTTTTTTCTCGTTCAATTTGAAATACCTGCATCTCGTAATTATAAAACTCATCATCATTTTTATGAATAATGCACGTCTTCTTGTTTCTAATTACAAAAAATGGTTCAAATGGCTCTGAGCACTATGGGACTCAACTGCTGAGGTCATTAGTCCCCTAGAACTTAGAACTAGTTAAACCTAACTAACCTAAGGACATCACAAACATCCATGCCCGAGGCAGGATTCGAACCTGCGACTGTAGCGGTCTTGCGGTTCCAGACTGCAGCGCCTTTAACCGCACGGCCACTTCGGCCGGCTTTCTAATTACATATTGAACGCAAAATTCCTGTTTCCATTTCAAATACAAATCTTAATTATTGATGTTTTATGACACAGAGGTAGATAAGTATCCTAGAAACATGAAAAACAGTCATTTTCACAGCATCGAACATGTCCCGTATTATCGTACTATCGATAGATGAAATTCTTTCATCGAGATAACGCGTAATATATTCTTGCAATAATCGATACTATATTCGATTACAGTCCGAGTCAGCAATCAAAACAGATGAACGTTAGTGTCAAATGTTTCGATTTCTGCTAACTTTTTAGTTTTTCCGTAATACCTACTGTGAAGTATTCTTGTATACAGTATGCAATGCAGTCCCATACGAAATGGAGATCCAGTGAGGTGCCAGCAAACGCGGAAGAATACATAGTTCAATTAACTGATGAAATTGTAAATACTGTCTTTCAGAAAATTACTAAGTGGTTCCTTGTAAACGGACTCTCACTGAATTTTGATAAGACACAGTACATACAGTTCCGTACAGTGAATGGTATGACGCCATTAATAAATATAGACCTTAATCAGAAGCATATAGCTAAGGTAGAATATTCCAAATTTTTAAGTATGTCCATTGATGAGAGATTAAATTGGAAGAAACACATTAATGGTCTGCTGAAACGTTTGAGTTCAGCTACTTATGCAATAAGGGTCATTGCAAATTTTGGTGATAAACATCTTAGTAAATTAGCTTACTACGCCTATTTTCACTCATTGCTTTCATATGGCATCATATTTTGGGGTAATTCATCACTGAGGAATAAAGTATTCATTGCACAGAAGCGTGTAATCAGAATAATAGCTGGAGTCCACCCAAGATCATCCTGCAGACATTTATTTAAGGATCTAGGGATATTCACAGTAGCTTCTCAGTATATATACTCTCTTATGAAATTTGTTATTAACAACCAAACCCAATTCAAAAGTAATAGCAGTGTGCATAACTACAATACTAGGAGAAAGGACAATCTTCACTATTCAAGATTAAATCTAACTTTGGCACAGAAAGGGGTGAATTATACTGGCACTAAAGTCTTTGGTCACTTACCAAATAGTATCAAAAGTCTGACAGATAACCAACAAGTATTTAAGAAGAAATTAAAAGAATTTCTGAATGACAACTCCTTCTACTCCATAGAGGAATTTTTAGATATAAATTAAGAAAAAAAAATATTAAAAAAATAAATAAAAAAATAAAAATAAAAAAACACAAAAAAAAATAAAGTTGTTATATTAACTTAAGTATGTTGTTAAATTAACCTAATTATATCATGTATTGGAAAATTCGACTCGTTCCACATCATTACGAAATATCGTATTCATGATCCATGGAACTAGTATTAACCTAATCTAATCTAATCTAATCAATGTTTACATCATGTTTATTCTTATGTTGAACGTATTATAGTCATTGGCTGGAATGCATCAGTGACATTTCAACCGTTCTGAAGCCGCCCAAGTCAACTGTCAGTGACGTGATTATGAAGTGGAATTTGAAGGAACGAGCACAGTTAACCCGAGACGAGGTAGACCTCACATACTGATGGAGAGAGACTGTCTGGCATCGTGGAGGGTAGTTGTACAAAATTTCACGAAATCAGCAGAAGGAATCACTAGTGATCTCCAAAGTGCTACCAGCAGTCCAGCAGGTGCAAAGTTGTGCGTAAGGAATTAAAAAGCATGGGGTCAGCAGTCGAGCAGTTCCTCGTAATCTACACATTTTTGTAGTTGATACTAAGCATTCCACAAGATGGTGAAAACGGCGATATTGCCGGACGGTAGATGATGGGTAATGAACTTACGAATCACACCATATTCTGTGGCAATCTGACAGAAGGGTTTGAGGTTTGGAGAATCACTCCGGAACATACATAGCGTCAACGGTGGACTACGGAAGATGTTATGTTACTGCATGTGTTGTGTTGGGGTGAGCTTCCCTTACTGCACTTAATAAAATGCTAAATCCAGAATGATACGAACACATTTTACAGTACTAGGTGCTACGTACAGTAGAGGAACAGTTCAGAGGTGACGTTTGGTTGTATCGACATGTCATAAAGCAGCATTTGCAAGGCAATGGTCAATGGTCCTGAACTGGTCTCCCCATAGTCCCACCCTGGACCCAACAGATCACCTTTGGGATAAACTAGAATGTCCACTTCACACCCAGACCCCAGCGTCCATCACGACCTTCTCTAGTTTAGGCTCCTGACGACGAATGGGCAGCCAATGCCTCGCAGACAGTCAGAAACCTCAGTGAAAGTGTGTCCAGCAGAGCTGAAGCCTCACAAATGAAACGTCGTGTAGCAAGGGCCTCCCATCGGGTAGACCAGTCACCAGGTGCAAGTCTTTTTACTCGATAGCACTTTGGCAACTCATGTGTCGGTGAGGATAAAATGATTAGACACAACACAACACCTGATCTGCGAGCGGGGAAAATCTTGGACCTGTCGAGAAATGGGCCCAGGCCCCTTGCATGGTATTCTGCCACAATGAACACTCAGTAAATCTGTGGAATCGGCAACTGCCAGTCTGACAGAACATATTATACAGTCCTTAGATGGGAAACAAGTTGTATCTGCAATGTTTCTGGATCTCTCCAAAGCATTCGACATTTTTTACTGTGAAATACTGATAATAAAATTGGAAAACTGTGGTATTCATGGGCAAGCAGGCGAGTGAATAGAATCATACTTATGTGACATGAAACAACGTGTACGAATAGGGCACGCAAATCGGTCAGAAACCAAAGCCATCAAATATGCAGTTCTCCAGGGATCAGTAATGGGGCCATTGCTGATTAATCTGTTTATTAATGGTGTAGGTGTTGAAGAGAAGGGGAAGAAAATATTGTATGCAGATGACAATATTGAGCAATGACCGAAATGTGGTACAAGTCGAGAGAAGAGCATAAATGTCTGCAAACACCACAGCTCGGTGGCTCCTGGAAAATAAACTTGTTATAAATGTAAGAGAGACTATGTATGCAGTTTTCAGAAATAGAGAGGCTGATGAAACAAGGTGGATGGAACAAGACTTGAAGAAGCAGAATCCATTAGATTCTTAGGTTTTACTGTGGATAACGAGTTGAATTGAAATGACATATTAATTCTGGCTGTAAGAAACTCAGCTCTGTCATATTCATAGTGGGGCAGCTATAACAGTATGCAGACAAACATCTTCTGTGCACAGTGCAGAATGGACTCTGTGAACCATACCTGCAGTGTGGAGTGACGGTGTAGGAAAACTCAAACACTCAAAAAATAAAAAGGGTATTCACATTACAAAAAAAGCAGTCAGGATCGTATTAAGAAAAATGCAGAAACTGATTCTAAAAACTAGGCATCTTAACGTTTACATTACTGTATAAGGGGCATTGAAATGAAACCCAGTCACTAGCGTGAAGTAACAGTAACGATTTTATTAACTCAAAAATGTAATTATACACAGTACACATACTCAAAAATAGCCACCAAAACTGTTGGCAGAGTTATCCCATTGTGACACTAGCCGGTCGATTGCATCCTTCATGAAGCCAGTAGGCAGCTGTCAGATCCAGGCCTGAATCCAGTTGCACACTTTGTCATGCATTGAGAATCGATGTCCACGAATAGCTTGTTTTTAGAGGCCCAAACACATGAAAGTCACAAAGTGAAAGGTCGGGACTGTATGGTGGATATTCCAGTGTTTCCCACCAAAACTGTTGCAGTGTCGTCTTCACTGCATTGGCCATGTGTGGGCAGGCATTAGCGTGCAGGAAGATAATGCCACTGGGCAACATGCCTCAGCATTTCGACTCAATGGCTCATCTAAGGTTCTGTAAAGCAGCATTGATGGTGGTTCCCCATTCCAAGAACTTGAAAAGCTGTGGGCCCTTGTGGTCAAAAAAGAAAGACATGCATGGCCTTTCATTTCTTTGGAGGTGATGAAGTCGCATATTTCTGCTGCTTACTCTTGACGTTTGCTTTCTGGTTCAAAATAGTGACACCATGTTTCATCACCTGTGACAATAAGTGACAGAAAGCCGTATTCCTCTTCACGATAACTTTGCAGATGACTCAAAGACAGCGCCATTCAAGTATTGCGCTGTTCAGCAGTCAGTTGGTGGAGAACCCAGTGCGCACAGATTTTTCAAAAGTTCAAGTGTTCAGATGTGTGTGAATTCCTATGGGACCAAACTGCTGAGGTCATCACAGTACTTGAACTAACTTATGCTAAGAACAACACGGATGCCCATGCCCGAGGGTTCAACTGTTGATGCATTATGGTGCGGGCAGTGCCCATGCTAATACCCATTAACCGATGGGTCTCGTCCACTGTGATTGTCCAAGACTAAAGCATTCACTTCTGCAACAATTTCCAGTGTGATGACTTGATGAGCCTGTCCAGGATGGACATCATCTTCCAGTAACTCGCACCCCTCGAGGAATCGTTTGCGCCATTCCACAACACTTCAACGACTCAGACAGTGCTCACCATACACGGCCTTCATCTGTCGATAAATTTCACGGCCTGCAACGCCGCCAAATATCAAATCACTCCTAATTGTTCCTACTTACTTGCCTGCATGTTTGGTAGTGGACGATAACTTGTGTGACCACCTTCTCTTCGGCGTGAAACCATACTGGCGTTATGCAACATCAAATGGTGCACACACCTCGGTCTCTCTACCAATAGATGGCGCTGCCATACCCGCAGTTACGTGGTGCCACCTTACATGTAAGGCAAAGGTAGATGCACTGACCAGGTTTCATTTGAATTAACCTCATACTTATATAAAACTATAATATAGGTCACAAAAGATAGTGCAGAGTGGGCTACAAGTAGTCACACACTCACAACACATGGAGGAATAATGACTTACCCCACTGACTGACAGTGCTTGAGAAAGAACTCCGTTACTCAGGCACAAAATTACTATGAAGTGTGCCAAAAAATTCTGTGTGACAATGTATATGACACTAAGTTTCCAAAGAACTTCAGAGAACATTTGGTGGAAAAGGAATTTTACAGTGTTGAATAATACTTAGGCCTATCTCATTAAATTTATACATATTGTTACTTATAATCAATGACATTAGACTGTAAGAAAAATTGTTAGGAACTGTGTAATAATGAATGTTTTCTATTTTTGGCATGCCCTATATTACCTGTACATTCACTGTAGACTATGTAATTCTACAGCATTTATTAAAATTCAATTCAAGTCAGTGAAGGCAGACACCTTATAAATGTAAAATAACACCCCAGATTAATGTCCACTAATAAGTGATTGGATACTATTAATTGGATAGTTTATGTTGCCAATTTCCACAGAGTTTTTACTTTTCAGAGACTTAATAATTCTTTCAGTTTCCTGTAAGGTGACTTTTGTTACATACATCTGTTGTACTGTACTAGATACATGAACATTTGTGATAATTAAAGAAGAAACAGGCAAAAAACTTCTGTGAGTGTGTAAACAGCCAGGCTGTACCCCCCAGTATGACTGGTGTAGTTGACTCTGTAACACAGTGACACACTCCACATCATAGCAGAGCATATTGTCTATGAAACACACAACAAACAAAACTAAACTTTCTGTTGTCATTTTCTGAAATAGTAAGAAGGAAGATGACTCACAGTTCAAAGAATTATCAACGGGCGTGCGCATAGAAATACGGTACAGTGAAAAGCTTAAGGCAAGCACACATCAGATCAAAGTAATTTATTACCTACAATAATTAAGGAAAAGTGATAGATCCAAGAAACATTAGCAGCAACTGCAGAATGCTAATGTATGTAATTTGCATACTGAAGAATTTTGATAAAACAACTTGCTTCAGTAGCTCGGATGGTAGAGCACTTGCCCGCGAAAGGCAAAGGTCCCGAGTTCGAGTCTCGGTCGGGCACACAGTTTTAATCTGCCAGGAAGTTTCATATCATCACACACTCTGCTGCAGAGTGAAAATCTCATTCTGGAAACATCCCCCAGGCTGTGGCTAAGCCATGTCTCCACAGTATCCTTTCTTTCAGGAGTGCTAGTTCTGCAAGGTTCGCAGGAGAGCTTCTGTAAAGTTTGGAAGGTAGGAGACGAGATACTGGCAGAAGTAAAGCTGTGAGTAGCGGGCGTGAGTCGTGCTTTGGTAGCTTGGATGGTAGAGCACTTGCCCGCGAAAGGCAAAGGTCCCGAGTTCGAGTCTCGGTCGGGCACACAGTTTTAATCTGCCAGGAAGTTTCATATCAGCGCACACTCCGCTGCAGAGTGAAAATCTCATTCTGGCAACTAGATGTTGTTTGGTGTTACCCAGTTAGATATGCCAATCTTATGTTAGCCATGAAAAGAAATGAAATATTCCTAGAGTATAAAATTCATGTTACTTTGTGTTTTTAAAGTACCAGGGTATTGTACAAGTTGTACCCTCCATCCTCCATCTGTTATAGAATCTTATAACATAAAATCAATGAAGTTTAACGAGATCTAATTAAGTGTTCTGAGCTCAAATGTAATGAGGTATCTTGAACAGCAAGAGCTTCTTCGAATCAACTAGTATGGAACCCAAAAACATGGCCATGTGAAAACCTTCTTGCTCTCTTCCCACATGACTCCTTAAAAACTGTGGATCAAGGCAATCAAGTAGAAGCAATACTTCTTCACTTCTGAATAGCATTTGCCTCAGTAGCGCACTGAGAATATGGTTCTATGGGGGTATCAGGAATACTGAACAATGTGATACAACTTAATAGCTTTCACTGATGACGTCATAGGTAAGTGACAGATGATAGGTGTCAAACATTGAAAATGTAAACAAATGTTCAGAAACAAAGAAATGTAGTACAGAGAACAAAGACCTTAGATATACATCACGTAAACCCATACTTGCACCATAATCTTACAATGTAATGAAAAAAGAAATGCAGCACAAAGAACAGAGATCATACATGTACATCACATGAACCTATAAGTGTGTAAGAATCTTATACAAAGAAAAAATAAGAAAGCACAGTTTATCAAAGTCCATAAAATAAATCAAATTAATGGAACTGACATGGGAATTAGAATGTTTCAATCAGGTATGACCTAAAACAGAATTACAAACATAACTACAAAAGAAAACATTAAGAAAATGTATTGCACTACACAAAAAATATGACAAACCAAACACTGAAATCCTGTTCTTCAAATGGAGAAGAGGATACCAATATTACCCATGAAGCAAAAGGTAGCCAACCAAATACTGGTTTTACCGAGGGTGAAATGAACAACATACCTAACACTACACTGGTGTCCCATTCTTTAGATGACCCTTGTGGGCCAGCTGAAGAACAGGACACTAGTACATCCATGTTGAAGAAAACAACATCCCTAACATTGGTATCCTGTTCTTCTGCAGACATATAAGTTACCTATTGCAAAGAAAACTGGAAATCTTACATTGCTATCCTGTACCAATTGACGCAGATGTTACCTATTGTGGAGAAAATGACATCTCTAACTTCAGTATATGAGCTGATCTATGTAAGTCAACTGGAAAATAGAATACTGGTATTACCCACAATGAAATGAATGACAAACATGACATAATTTCTTTCTTTTAATGATACATTCATTTATTTGAATTTACGAGTTGACACATTTATTTCCCAAGATAACTGATTGAATGATTCAGACCATACTCTCCACACACAGCCTTCATCCGTCGATACATTTCATGGTCTCCAACTCCCTCTGCCACTAAAAATCGAATCACTCCTCATTGTTCCTGCTTACTCGCCTGCATGCTCAGTAGTGGACGATAACTTATGTGACCACCTTCTCTTTGGTGTAAAACCATACTGGCGCTATGCAACATCAAACGGTGCACACGCGTCAGTCTCTCTACCAACACATGGTGCCATCGTACCAACAGTTACATGGTACCACCTTATGTGTAAGGCAAAGGTAGACATATTGACCAGTTGCGGCGGCGCAGTTCCTTCCATCCCTTTGTAATGAACCTGCATCTACCTGTGAACATTGTCTCAGCAGATCAACAGTAGGGAAGCTGAGCGAAACCTACTGTACTTCAATGTGAACCAGGCTGCAATTAAAGTCACTAATCTACGTTTTGGGAGAAAGTTTTCACATGAAATGAAAGGTTGGAAATTTTGTCCTTAATTAATATATTCTGAAACTTAGGTGAACAAGTATCACTACCAAGCCCATGCTAGTCTTAACACAGTCACTCACCATCCCTTTCACTCATGTTAGCAAGTTTACGGTGTTGCATTTCCTGAAAATGTAATAGCTGCAAAAAATACGGATTGTTTGTGATTGAGAATGCTCGCCAAATATTAAGTCTGTCAGTACCTAATACAGTCACAGTTTTTAGCCACTGACGTGCTCAATAGGCCATGTGGAATTTAGGTCTTTTCTCGTCACAAAATTCACTTAAAAATTCCAAAATTTCTACACACCAATTGAAATAATTATACCGTCACTTTACAACACTTTCGATGTATGAAACACTGCTAAATCCGGCAACTTATCATTTCCGTCGGAACTACTACTATACACGTCCGAACTGTTTCATGGCTAGGCTCCGACTCCTCTCTAGAATACTCTGTCTTCTCTACCAGCAGAGAGAGGCACGCGAGGTATATTGCTTTACCATTGGTCAGTTTACTCAACAGCCAACAGCAAAACAACATTCTCCCACGTCACTCCATGCTTTTGATCAATAACCAGTCACAAAATAGTAAACCTAATGACTGCACTTTTTACTGACGTAATTAGCTAATATGCTGAAGTTTTGTTAATGCAAAAAGTTATTTACTGTTGTTATTTATACCTGCATTAACTTTCCCTTTACCATAAACTTACTTTATAAATCTGTTCTATAAAAATCCCCTTTGTCCACATCCATACTTCTTTGAAATGTTCCCACACTAAATCCCACTACATAACTAGTTAAACAATTATACCTTAAACCACACTCACGTCTCATTCATACTGCTAAAACACATTTATAACATTTTACATACACAAAAAGACATAATAACACTTTATGAAAATACTTGAACAGTTTATGAAAAACATTCTATTACTTTAGTGCACTCTAGTGGGCACAATCAAAACTAAATCACAGTCCCCTATCCAATACTGTTCTCTATCGGCTGATACATAAACTACGTGCACATCCAGTCTCGTGTCACCATCCAGCTCTGAGACACATCTCCCACTTAACCACCTCCAAGACACGATTGGTATATGCCAGCACACCTCACAGTTTCATTTGAATGAACCTCATAAATACAGGGTGATTCCGTGATAATGTTACACACTTACAGCGATGATGGAAAATGATACATATATCAATTTTAATTGAGAGAGCCTGGTCCGAAAATGAACAAGTCAAAAGTTATAAGTGAAAACTGTTCCGATACGTCTGACACTGGAATGCATGTACTGTTGCTTCTATGATTGTAGGGTAGTATGGACCAGTTAATGTGTGCTCTAAAGTACATACCAGAGGCGCTACGAGCACCTGTTCATCTTCACTACAGTGAAACACATCTCCTCCACTGAACAAGTGCTCATAGCTCTTACAGTATGCACTCAAAAGCCTATCTTCACTCGAAATTTTGTCTTGTTTTGGCCCATACTACCACCTCTGAAAGCTGTCTACTCTATGGCCTTAACAACAACACTACTGGTACGTGTATTCCAATGTCAGAGGTATTGGAACGAATGTTACTTATAACTTTTGTCTCGTTAATTTCCGGATTGGGGTCTGCCACCTCAAATTGATACACTTACCTTTCTCCACCAACCCCTAAAGTCTGTAACATCATCACGGAATCATCCTGTATGTACATACTTATACAGGCACTGGTGCCTGTTACTTCGACACTCTGTAGCATCACTGGATGATATCTCCTGCCATGCGTTTCTATCCTAATTTTGTTCCTCAAGACACGTGCTACATCCGGTATATGTTTATTGGAGTAATTTCTCACACACACTGTTTGCAGGCACCAAAATCTAAGTATTCAGGACTAATATTGGCCATTTACTATTACTGTTAAAAGTCAGCCTTTTACTAGTCCCAGCTCTAAGAATACTAAGGGTGATTTTTCTCCGTAATATTTTTGTTATTGGGACAAAGCTATATACCTACCAAGTTTGACTGAAATCATCCATGTGTTCCAGAGTTGTGCTTGTACTTCGCCTCACCCCTATTCCAGGGAGTCGGATGAACGATTAATGGAGAGACCTCACAACATTCAGATTTTTTTTTTATATTTATGGTGCTTGAAGTTCAGAAGTCAAATATCAATATCCCAAAATATGTCAAAAATACTTGAGAATATTGGCTTTGAAGTTTTCCCAACCATGTTTAATACCCTAAGGGAAAGTGATCTTTCCAAAGATCCACGTGGTTTTGTGGCAGAATACTCACCTACCAGTTTTGTGGTCTGGGTCCATTCTTAGCTGTGATGAAATTTTAAACAAAGGTGTGTGTTTCATGGGCATTTCTATGACATGTAAAATACATGATGATGAAAAAATGTAGTTTGCAATTATTTTAAATTTTAACACTCATTTATAAAAGACTGATTATTAAGAATTCTTACTTGCAGTGAAAAATGGATTTTAGTGTGCAATATGTAAATACAAATAAGAAGTTGTGTATTTTTCATAAAAATGACAATTATGTATGTGTTAATTAGCATATAGTTGATGTTTCATTCAACACAACAGTTGCAGCTGGCCGGAGATTGCAGTCATGGGTGCGCGCGCAGGTGTGTGTGTGTGTGTGTGTGTGTGTGTGTGTGTGTGTGTGTGTGTGTGTGTTGACCAAAAGCTCAGGGTGTAATAGTCTTTTCATTGTGCTTGTTTGCAAATTCAGTGTCTCATCTTTAAGGTGAGTGGCAATCTATCCTTTTCATAATAGTTGATACTCAACCCTGGACTTCCCATTGTTTCATTTTACCTAATGGCTTTTCTTCTGCCCCTCAACCCTGTCATGTTTTCCTTCGTACTATTCTCTAATGCTTTCACCTGCTCATTGTCCGTCCTTTCTCCGCTTTCCTGTATTTTTTTAATGCCTTCCAAACAGCACATGCTCTGACATCTGAGCCACACTTATAAACAGTCTCTTCTGTGCACAACACACAGCTGCATGAGCACAAGGATTGTAGAAACAGCTTCTCTTGCCCCAAATTCTTCCTGCCCATAATTCCAATTATTCCTATTGATCTCATTTCCTCCCTCATCTTCACACATTCCCGTGTGTTATTTTCCACACTGACCCGTGCCGCTCGAACTTGTGAACCTTGATGTAACTATTTCCATCCTCCCATACCTTGTCTGGTTACATCCTTTTTTCTCACAGTTTTGTACACTTTTTACTTATTTGTTTGCATATATTTTTGTGTGTTACCCAGTATTTATGAAATTTTTACATAATTGTGAGTGTTTTTTAGTGATTGTACATATTTTATGCATTTTTTCTGTCATCTAGTTCCCCTCACAACCACCTGTTGGCTTCACTTGCCCATTTCCTACACAATTTCCTGTTTTCCCCTATCACAGTGGACCCCTGCTCCATCTTTCTGCACCACTTCAGAAAAGTATCCCTTTCCTGGCTAAAACCCAGTCCCACATCCTCTTCCTTAAATGCTGCCTAAATCATCGACTCCCCCCCCCCCCCCCCCACCCCCAAACAGCCAAACCACAAAAATTCCTCACACTGGATTCCAACCGTCCTTTCACAATGACCTTCACCTTTTCCAATTCCACCTGTCCCTATACCTCACAAACCTGGTACTGCAAAAACACATCTCCATGGCACAGGCATTCCAGGAGCACCTCTGCTCCCTCTGCAAGGTACTGCTATCGAGCAGTCCCTACCACAAACATCACATCTCTGAAATTGAATCCCTTGCTCTCCAGCACCTGGAAGGGCATTCCAGACACAACCTCCATAAGTCATCCAACCTGCTGATACCCTACCACTGCCTCGGTGCACCACTACCCAAATCGTATCCTACCGACAGTATGTCTCCCCATCAATCCCTCCCAGCACTAAGACCCTAACTAACTGACCTTTTCAACTTGGCACATCATCCAAAACTCCTTACCAACACTCCACTAAATCCATAGATGAAACAATTCCAGAACACTGTTGTTAACCTTATCACAAAAATCTTCAACCCCACAGAAGTTTCAGTCCTATCTAGAGGCCTCACCTTCACCCCTACACCCAAATTTAGTGGTGATGAGCTAATTAAATGACCTACTCTCCTTCTCCCGATCCCTGCAATGGAAAGACTTCTTTGCCACCTACCCCTCCAACCAAAGCCAACCTAATCCCAGTACTGAACCTTGCTTCTTCCAGTTCATACTACCACCCAACTGTGATCCTCCCCCTCCCCTCTCCTCGTCCCCTGCCACCTAACCACCCTCTTATCACCTTACAGGAATTTCTTACCTCCAATTTGATCTCATCATCCTTCCTCAAGCCCCTTCATAAGAAAAACAACCTTTCAGCAAAGGACAATCCCACACAGCCTCAAAACTGATCTCACTTAATCAACCTATCTGCAGACAAAAGTTCCACTACTGTTGGGTCGAATCACAGTGACTATTTGGCAGAAAGCCTTTGCCAATTATCTGGCTCCTTCACTCATAAACTCTGTCAAAGTGATCCCACCCCTAAAGTCCAACATAACCTCCAGTCCCTGCTTAAACCTTCAGGCCCTTCCCAGAACCTCTACCCTGAATCCATCTTTGTTCTCACCCACACACCTATCCTCTACATGGTCCCCAAAATCCACAAACCTAACAATCCTGGATGCTCCATTATAGCTGGTTATTGTGCCCCCACTGAAAGAATTTTGTCCCTTATAAATCAACACTTCAAACCAAGTGCCCAAAATCTTGCCTCCCACATCAAAGGTACCAACCACTTCCTCCACCAACTCTTCATCGTCCCCAACCCTTTACTTTAAACCCACTATCTCATTCCTCAGACACCTTACTGATTTTATCCTTACTCACAACTACTGCTTCTCTGAAATCTGTGGCACAGCCACGGGCACCCACATGGCACCCTCCCATGCCATCCTTTTTATGGGCCATCTCGAGGGAACTTTCCCAGCCTACCAAAACCCCTGTTCTGATTCACATTCATTGGTGATATCTTAATGATCTGAATTCAGGACCAAATCATCCTACTTTCATTCCTTCTCAAACTCAACACCTTCTCTCCCAGCCACTTCATCTACATCTACATCCATACTCTGCAAGCCACCTGACGGTGTGTGGCAGATGGTACCTTGAGTATCTCTATCAGTTCTCCCTTCTATTCCAGTCTCGTATTGTTCGTGGAAAGAAGGATTGTCGGTATGCCTCTGTGTGGGCTCTAATCTCTCTGATTTTATCCTCATGGTCTCTTCGCGAGATATACGTACGAGGGAGCAATATACTGCTTGACTCCTCGGTGAAGGTATATTCTCGAAACTTCAACAAAAGCCCGTACCGAGTTACTGAGCGTCTCTTCTGCAGAGTCTTCCACTGGAGTTTATCTATCATCTCCGTAACGCTTTCACGATTACTAAATGATCCTGTAACAAAGTGCACTGCTCTCCGTTGGATCTTCTCTATCTCTTCTATCAACCCTATCTGGTACGGATCCCACACTGGTGAGCAGTATTCAAGCAGTGGGCGAACAAGCGTACTATAACCTACTTCCTATGTTTTAGGATTGCATTTCCTTAGGATTCTTCCCATGAATCTCAGTCTGGCATCTGCTTTACAGACGATCAACTTTATATGATCATTGCAGTTTAAATCACTCCTAATGCGTACTCCCAGATAATTTATGGAATTAACTGCTTCCAGTTGCTGACCTGCTATATTGTAGCTAAATGATAAGGGATCTTTTTTTCTATGTATTCGCAGCACATTACACTTGTCTACATTGAGATCCAATTGCCATTTCCTGCACCATGCATCAATTCGCTGCAGATCCTCCTGCATTTCAGTACAATTTTCTATTGTTACAACCTCTCGATATACCACAGCATCATCCGCAAAACGCCTCAGTGAACTTCTGATGTCATCCACCAGGTCATTTATGTATATTGTGAATAGCAACAGTCCTACGACACTCCCCTGCGGCACACTTACTGCGGAAGACTTCTCTCCATTGAGAATGACATGCTGCGTTCTGTTATCTAGGAACTCTTCAATCCAATCACACAACTGGTCTGATAGTCCATATGCTCTTACTTTGTTCATTAAACGACTGTGGGGAACTGTATCGAACGCCTTGCGGATGTCAAGAAACACGGCAACTACCTGGGAACCCGTGTCTATGGCTCTCAGTGTCTCGTGGACGAATAGCGCGAGCTGGATTTCACACAATCGTCTTTTTCGAAAACCGTGCTGATTCCTACAGAGTAGATTTCTAGTCTCCAGAAAAGTCATTATACTCAAACATAATATGCCCTTTTCCAATCCTTTGGAACATTACGCTCTACTAGAGACCTACGGTACACCACTGCAAGAAGGGGGGCAAGTTCCTTCACGTACTCTGTGTAAAATCAAACTGGTATCCCATCAGGTTCAGCGGCCTTTCCTCTTTTGAGCGATTTTAATTGTTTCTCTATCCCTCTGTCATCTATTTTGATATCTACCATTTTGTCATCTGTACGACAATCTAGAGAAGGAACTACAGTGCAGTCTTCCTCTGTGAAACGGCTTTGGAAAAAGACATTTTGGTGTGTAGTCTGTCATCCTCTGTTTCAGCACCATTTTGGTCACAGAGTGTCTGGACATTTTGTTTTGATCCACCTACCGCTTTGACATAAGACCAAAATTTCTTAGGATTTTCTGCCAAGTCAGTACATAAAACTTTACTTTCGAATTCATTGAATGCCTCTTGCATAGCCCTCCTCACAATACATTTCGCTTCACGTAATTTTTGTGTGTCTGCAAGGCTTTTGCTACGTTTATGCTTGCTGTGAAGTTCCCTTTGCTTCCGCAGCAGTTTTCTAACTCGGTTGTTGTACCACAGTGGCTCTTTTCCATCTCTTATGATCTTGCTTGGCACATACTCATCTAACTCATATTGTATGATGGTTTTGAACTTTGTCCACTGATCCTCCCTACTATCTGTACTTGAGACAAAACTTTTGTGTTGAGCCATCAGGTACTCTGAAATCTGCTTTTTGTCACTTTTGCTAAACAGAAAAATGTTCCTACCTTTTTTAATATTTCTATTTACAGCTGAAATCGTCGATGCAGTAACTGCTTTATGATCGCTGATTCCCTGTTCTGCATTAACTGTTTCAAATAGTCCTCCTCAACCCAGTGTGCCATCTTCCTGGACATTGACCTCCTCCTCTCTGATGGCTCTTTTTGCTCCTCTGTCCACATTAAATCCACAAATCACCAACAGTACCTGTATTTTGGCAGCTGACATCCCTCCCACCCCAAAAACTCCCTCCTAAACAGCCTGACCACATAGGGACAGCATATCTGCAATGACAAGAACTCCCTTGCCCAGTATGCTGAAGGGCACACAGAGGCGTTTTCCAACAGGCACTCTACCAGACCTACTCCACAAACAGATTTTGTATGCTATATCCCCACATACCTCCAATCCTCCCACCACACCCAAGAACCAGCTACAAAAGAGTGCCCCCTTTGTCACCCAATACCTCTCCAGACTGGAACAACTGAACCACATCTTTCATCAGGGCTTTGATTAGCTATCATCATGTCCTGGAATGAGGGACATACTACCCAAGATCCTTCCCATCCCTCCTAAAGTGGTGTTCCAAAGTCCGCCCAACCTCCATAACTTCCTAGTCCATCTCTATACCACTCCCAAACCCAGACCCATACTGCAGGGATCATATCCCTGTGGATGACCCACATGCAAGATCTGTCAAATCCACCCATCTAGCACTTCCTATTCCAGTCATGTCACAAACTTATCCTACCCCACCACAGGCCAGGCTACCTGTGAAAGCAGTTATGTCATAGACCAGCTCCACTGCAATCACTACTCAGCTTTTTATATTGGTATGACTACCAATCAGCTGTCCACCATATGGAATGGTCACCCTCCATACTGTAACTGAGAGCAAAATGGTCCACCCTATGGTACAACATGCAACTGAATACAACATATTTTCTGCTCCTCAATTCTGTCCTATCACCTCTTCACAGTTCATGTCCCCTGACTGACATTGTTCAAATGGCTCTGAGCACTATGGGACCTAACATCTGAGGTTATCAGTCCCTAGAACTTAGAACTCCTTAAACCTATTACGAAGGCTTTCCCGGAATCATAATAATTGTTAATATTCTTCTCGGGTGTGCAGCCGGATCATAATGTCATCTTGACACAATATTTCAGCGGTCCAACTGGCCACCATCTTCAGGTGAGAGTGCTGGTACACGATCAAAAGTATTTTTCGCCCGCCAGCCAAGATTAGAGTGCTTCTTGGCTCTGTCAAGGATGACTGCACACCTGACGAGAATATTATAGATTACTTAAACCTAACTAACCTAAAGACATTACACACTTCCACGCCCGAGGCAGGAGTCGAACCTGCGGGTGTAGCGGTCGCGCGGTTCCAGACTGAAGCGCCTAGAACCGCTTGGCCACATGGTCCGGCTACCCTCGTTGTGCTCCGCTCTTTTGCAACATAGCCACCAGTCTTTTGCCCTCTCTGCTCTTTTCCCCCTTCTCCCCCAAAAGCTCACGGTGCCTAACAGCCTCGTCCTGCCACCTTCTAGTCCCTGCTTGTTCTGCCGAGCAGCGCTCTTCCCACCCGCCTTGCCGCCACCCATGCCCTGCTCTCTCTCCCCTACTTCTGATTCCTGCTTTCATTCAACACAACAGTCCCAGTCCAGCTAGAGATAGCGGTCGCGCGCGCGCGCGTGCGTGTGTGTGTGTGTGTGTGTGTGTGTGTGTGTGTGTGTGTGTGTTTTCCCTTCCTTTTCTTTTTGGAAGTAAATTCTAGCTGAAAACTCAGTGTGTAACAGTCTTTTCACTGTGCCTGTCTGCAACTCAGTGTGTCACCTTCAGTATGAGTAGCAATCTATCTTTTTCATAATTGTTGATATTCATGAATTTTGTATTTATGTGACACAGGTATTTGAAGTGAACATAAAATAATGACCGAAACAAGGCAATTACCAGTCTCGAGCTCTAACGTGCACTTGCGTTTAAAAATTCACATCAGCCTGGAAGTAAACCCAGAAACCCTCATGCCAGGCAAGCATTCTACCACTGAGTGACACTGCCTGACCAAAAAACCGATCTTATATTAGGGTATTCAAAGTCAATTTTCTCGAGAATTTCTTAGAGTTGCGCTGACGTACTTTGCGCTATTGATAGCCGAGTTCAGAATTTCACCTAGGGAAAAATTTACAAAAATCTGATTGTGGTGCACCTTACTTTTGATACACTTTACCTCCTTTGTCCTTACAACATCCTCGAGGAGGGAGCTAGCAGCTTCAAAAACTAGGAAGCTATAAATTTTTGTTCTTTTATTAGCAGTACTTCAAATTTAGCCTTGAGAAGATATTCTACTCTGTCTTCTTGTAATGTCACATCTGTTTCAGAATTTTTCCTTAGGTATAGCCTGAAATTGTGTAATACGCCAACTTAGTACGCTAATGTACTTTACTACTACTACCACCACCACCTTTTTTCCCCTCAACACACAGGTCTACATGGATATTCTGCAAGACACCATATAGTGCATGGCAAACGGTACCTTGTACTGCTATTGAGTCATTCCTTTTCAATTCCACTCGCAAATGGAGTGAAAGAAAAATGACAAGTTATATGCCTCCTTACAAAACCTAATTCTTCTCATCTTGTCTTCACGGACCTTACTCGAAATGTACGTTGGCGGCCGTAGAATTGTTCTGCAGTCAGCCACAAATACTATTTCTCTAAATTTTCTCATTAGTGCTTCACAAAAATAATGTTTTCCCTCAAGGGATTCTCAGTTGAATTCCTGGAGCATTTCTGTAATTCTTGAGAGTCAGTTATTAAATTGAGCAGCTTGCCTATGAATTGCTTTGATGTCTTCCTTTAATTCGACCTAGTGCGGATCCCAAACACTTAAGCAGTACTCGGGAATGGGTCGCACAAGTGTTATATATAGTGTCTCCTTTGTAGATGAGCTACACTTTCTTAAAATTCTCCCAATGAACCCAAGCCGACCACTCACATTTTGTATCGGTTTGAAACATTACACCTACGTATTTAGTCGATGTGGGCCCACCCGCATGCTTCCGAACTCGTTTCGAGTACACTGCACAAGTTTAGCTGGGAAGCCCTTGCACATCCTCTATATAGGGTTATTACAAATGATTGAAGCGATTTCACAGCTCTACAATAACTTTATTATTTGAGATATTTTCACAATGCTTTGCACACACATACAAAAACTCAAAAAGTTTTTTTAGGCATTCACAAATGTTCGATATGTGCCCCTTTAGTGATTTGGCAGACATCAAGCCGATAATCAAGTTCCTCCCACACTCGGCACAGCATGTCCCCATCAATGAGTTCGAAAGCATCGTTGATGCGAGCTCGCAGTTCTGGCACGTTTCTTGGTAGAGGAGGTTTAAACACTGAATCTTTCACATAACCCCACAGAAAGGAATCGCATGGGGTTAAGTCGGGAGAGCGTGGAGGCCATGACATGAATTGCTGATCATGATCTCCACCATGACCGATCCATCGGTTTTCCAATCTCCTGTTTAAGAAATGCCGAACATTGTGATGGAAGTGCGGTGGAGCACCATCCTGTTGAAAGATGAAGTCGGCGCTGTCGGTCTCCAGTTGTGGCATGAGCCAATTTTCCAGCATGTCCAGATACACGTGCCCTGTAACGTTTTTTTCGCAGAAGAAAAAGGGGCCGTAAACTTTAAACCGTGAGATTGCACAAAACACGTTAATTTTTGGTGAATTGTGAATTTGCTGCACGAATGCGTGAGGATTCTCTACCGCCCAGATTCGCACATTGTGTCTGTTTACTTCACCATTAAGAAAAAATGTTGCTTCATCACTGAAAACAAGTTTCGCACTGAATGCATCCTCTTCCACGAGCTGTTGCAACCGCGCCGAAAATTCAAAGCATTTGACTTTGTCATCGGGTGTCAGGGCTTGTAGCAATTGTAAACGGTAAGGCTTCTGCTTTAGCCTTTTCCGTAAGATTTTCCAAACTGTCGGCTATGGTACGTTTAGCTCCCTGCTTGCTTTATTCGTCGACTTTCGCGGGCTACGCGTGAAACTTGCCCGCACGCGTTCAACCATTTCTTCGCTCACTGCAGGCCGACCCGTTGATTTCCCCTTACAGAGGCATCCAGAAGCTTTAAACTGCGCGTACCATCGCCGAATGGAGTTAGCAGTTGGTGGATCTTTGTTGAACTTCGTCCTGAAGTGTCGTTGCACTGTTATGACTGACTGATGTGAGTGCATTTCAAGCACGACATACGCTTTCTCGCTCCTGTCGCCATTTTGTCTCACTGCACTCTCGAGCGCTCTGGCGGCAGAAACCTGAAGTGTGGCTTCAGCCGAACAAAACTTTATGAGTTTTTCTACGTATCTGTAGTGTGTCGTGACCATATGTCAATGAATGGAGCTACAGTGAATTTATGAAATCGCTTCAATCATTTGTAATAGCCCTGTACAGTCCTGATCTCTCCCAATGCTATTTCCATATTTTTGGAGCTCTGAAGAAAGACATTTGTGGATACCAGTTTGTTTCAGGCAAAGAGGTAGATACCTGACTACAATCATTGATGTTTTACCACTGATGATGTACAATCTGTCACCCTGGTAAGTTTATGTCAACTTTACCTCAATAATAATTCCGGTTGCCGTTCTCAAGATTAATTACTTTCATGGTTCTGCTATTCAGTGGCACACTGCTGTGCCAATGGAATTCACCTTATTGCCATGTTTTTCTTGTTCGGCTTCAGTTACAATTATGGGCAGACAGATCTACCTCACTTGATAAGTCATGGCAGACTGCAACATATATGTGTATTGCTTTGATTTTAGCCATCAAATCAATGACAATTGTTATAACGATTTTTCATTTGTTTATTAGTGTTCATGTTCTTGCACAAGTCTTTTTGCTCCGTAACCTCCGAAGCGCTGCCAGGCTGGCACGCCCGAAGAACAAGTGAGCCTCCACAGCAGGTGGCTGTGTACACTACTGTTGTGCGTTTGCTGTGATACATCCCAACACTTATAAATTACCTACACTACGATTTTAGTTACCACAAACATCGTTCGTCAGCGTAAGAGGTTAAAGTTGGAAAGTGTTATTTCAAAGATCCCACATTACACCGAACGGCAGTTCCACAGGCATCCACAAACATTTTTCCATGAAGGCAACAACCATCTATCTTGTCTCACAGTCTGACATATGTATTAACAGTTATGGTGACTATTTTTGAAATAATAAACAGTTTACTTACTTTTTTCCATGTTTTCCGTCTGTCTCGCTTTCATTTGAATGCCCCTTATAACCAACCGAAAAGTTTCATAATTGCACACGGGATGCCACAGATCAAAAAACTCATTTTGGAAACTCAGCCTTAGCCACGTCTCCACAGTATCCTCTCTCCCAGGAGTTCCAGTCTTTCGAGGTATGCAGGAGAACGTCTGTGAAGCTCTGAAGATGGAAAATGACATACTTGCAGTAGCAAAGCTGTGAGGATGGGCAGTGAGTCACGGTCAGATGAATCAGTCAGTAAGACTGTTGCCCACGAAAGGCTAGGTCCCGGGTACGAGTCCTAGTCCAGCATACACTTTTAATCTGGCAGAAAGTTTCATATCAGCGCGTATGCACTGCCATACTGGGGACGATTCATTCTACATCTGAGATGAGCTATTTTTAATTCAAAAGCTAATAATTTGAATAGACTTTTCACTCCTAGACTGCTAAATCCACTTCAGCCATCGTATCTCCTAAGCAAACACTTACAGGGTTGTTCTTAAAATTAACAGGCAGAAGAGGGATTTGTATTGCAAATAAAGACAACTTTTCTTACAATAAATTCATTTAATGACTTTGTGCACCATGCTCTGTCAACAATTAGATAATCATTTTTACATAACTGTGATTATGTTTTTAAAAAACCAAAACACAGTCAAACCGTTTTGTCTGATACAACAAATTTATGTTATTTTAAGAATAATGTACTCTGGTTTTTAAGTACAAATTTTCCTTCAGAATATAAACATTGAAAAAATAGCACAGAAAAACTCTTGTATGCAACACCATAGAATGGATTTCTAAATTAGCAGTCTGATTTTTACTTTTTTGTGAATGGAAGTATTACACTTTAAAAGAGTATTGTGAAAAGGAAAGTTGCTAGTCACCAGATAGTGGAGAGGCTGAGTCGCAGATAGGCACAACGAAAGAACTGTCACAAATAAAGCTTTCGTCAACAACAGAAGAGACTTAGTTGCCTGAGACTGCAGTCGTGTGAGTGTGTGTGTGTGTGTGTGTGTGTGTGTGTGTGTGTGTGTGTGTGTGTGTGTGTTTTGTCTATTGTTGACAAAGGCCTTACTGGCCAAAAGCTTCATTTGTGACAGTCCTTTTGTTATGCCTACCTGCGAGTCAGCATCTCCGCTATATGGTGAGTAGCAACTCTCCTTTTCATAATATTGTTACATTCCATCCTGGATTTTACACTGTTTGAAGTATTACATTGGGAACTTTTACTTCCAGCATTAGATAATAAGCCAATTATCTGAGAATGGTGGGGATGAATGACAATCGACAAAGGCAAGAAATGAATGAATGAATAAAAATAAAGTTCTACACAGTGTTTGAGGCTTACATTACAACAGTGGTCCCATTATTTTAAGCTTACATGTGGCACTAAAACTTACATATCAATTTGCATAAAGCTGTTATGATATACAGGAGAACTGAATACCACAAACTTACTGTAGCAATATATGACAATTGCTTATGAACTACCTATTAGCAGAAAGCTTTTAACAATACTGAAGGTCTTGAAAATAATACCAGTGAAGGAACTACAAAGGTGACTTAGGTGTAATATGGTAGATTAATAGACTACACTAAGTTACAGCACTCATGGACAGAACAAATGAGATCAAAAAACATAATTTACAGATAGCTGTCACATGCTGTACACATGAAAAACAAAGACGTCGCATGCCACTGCAACTAAGTTTCACAATTACAAAAGAAGACTGGTAACTCCACAACTGAATATAAACACAAAACAGAAATGTCACTGCATTTTATTTCACAACCATGGTTTCTTATAATCATCTATTTCAGTAATTTGTTGCTATTAAGCAGTACTATTATTCACTAACCGGGTTTTAATCATATTAGAGATTCTGAAACTATATAGGTTTCTTTTTGAGTTTCTAGTGCTGCTAGCAGACTTTGTGAAACTTTGTCATGCATAATACATGACAAATAGAACACAGCCACTATATATAGAGGGAGTGCACACCTAGCATCAAACACTATCTGCACACTAGAAAAGGATTCTACCCAGTTGGTGATGTTGCTATTTATGCAGTGTTAAGAGTCAGGCAGAATGTTGTTGCAGTAGAATGCAAGGCCGGTGCGAATATTGTTGACATTAAGGAACTTACGCATTGTTAGAGAACAAGAGTTCGGACCATTTAACAACACGGTGGTGGTGTTATTTATTGTAGTAAATAATTCTACAATATCTATTGAGGTTTTCACCAGTGCTGAATGTGAATTACTGTGGGCTAAATTTAACATCAACGGTGATTAAGAAATGGTGGTTAGATGTTTTTATAAACTGACTGCGTCAGGAGTTGTAAAGGTAGTGTGCTTAAGAGGGAACTTGCAGAATTTTGTGAAATAATTTCCTGGTCGTGCTATGGTAATAATGGGATATTTCATCTCCCCGGGTGTAGAATGGGAGAGTCATGTGGCAAAACAAGTCCCAGAAACAGATCTGTAGGACTTATTCTGATGTCTTGCCTGAAAATTACTTCGAGGAGATAGTTAGAGGACAAACTCATGAAGGTAACATCTTAAACCTCCTAGCAACAGACAGAACTTTTCAAAACAGTTAACTTGGAGGAGGATCTCAGGTATCATAGAGCTGTGGTAACATCAATGACCACACATGTTATAGCTGTTAAAGAGACGGAGAAAAACATTTTTGACTAGCAAGAGTGAGAGGATACAAACTGCTGCATATCTGAGCTGTCAACATCAAATATTCAGTCTTGATAATGAGGCTATGTAGGACAAATGTAAAAAAGTCAAAAGCATCATTTAATAAGCCTCAGATGAGTATGTTCTCAGCAAGATCTTAAGGTGTGGGAAAGACCCACGGTGTCAGAAAAATGGTGCGTGGAAAAAAAAAAAAAAAGGAGAGAGAGAGAGAGAGAGAGAGAGAGAGAGAGAGAGAGAGAGAGAGAGAGAGCTTCGTCACATATTCAAGTGAAGTCAAAACCCAGCTGACAAGAAAATGCTGAACAAACCAAAAATGAGTAAGGAGATCAACAAGAGAAGCATTCAGTGGCCTCTACAGCAAAATTCTGCCAATGCATCTGAGTAAAAACTCCTAAGAGGTTCTGGTCTTACATAATATCAGCAAGCGGTTCGAAATCACTTATTCAGTCACTCCATGACCATACTTGCACAAAAATGGATGATGATTGATAGAAGGCTGAAATAGTGAATTCTATCTCCTGAAATTTTTTTCACCGTGGAAGATCATGACAGTCCCTCCTGTCAGTCATCGTACAAATGCCAAAATGGCAGACATTGAGATAAGTGATTCCAGAACAGAACAGCAACTACAATCAGTAGGGACAGGCTACTCGACTGGATAAAATACCTGTAAGAGTCTGCAGGGATTACATGAAAAAACTTGCTCCCCTGTTAGCAAAAGTCTATTGTGGAACAGTGGAGCAACAAAGGGTATCTAGTGCCTGAAACAGGTACAGGTCATTCCTGTTTTCAAGAAGGATCATAGGGTGGATGAAAATAATTATGGGTCTATACTACTGGTATCAATCTGTTGTATAATTATGGAACTTGTTTTATGCCATTTTTGGAGAATAAACATCTGAGCTATAAAAATAGACATTGATACCATTTACACACTTTGCAAAACTCAGTTCCTCCACAAGATCCACAGTGCTGTAGATATTGGCACTCAGGACAATGCCATGTTCCACGACTTCAGGAAGGTATTTGATGCTGTGCTTCACTGCCATTTAGTGAAAAAAATACAAGCTTTCCGAGTATCCGACCAGATTTGTGACTGAATTCCAGACTTCCTTGTAGATACAATTTGGCATATTGCTCTTAAGGAACAAAACTGACAGATGTAACTGAGTACCCCAAGGAAATGTGATAGGATTGTTACCGTTTATACACAAACGATCTAGCGGAAAACACGGAATGCTCCATAATACTGTTCACAGATGGTACGCTTGTCTGTAAGAAGGTAACAATGCCGGAAGGCTGCAGCAATTTGTAGAGGATTGATGAGTGGTGCAAGCTCTGGCCGTTGACCCTGAATGTAAATAGAGGTAACATATTTCGCATACATGGGAGAAGAAATCCACTACTGTACAACTATGATAGTGATGAAAAATTGCTGGAAAGAGTATCTACCATAAAATATCTACGAGTGCAATGACCACATAAAACAAATAGCAAAAAAGGGGATACCAGGCAGATTCACAGGAAGAATCTTAAGGAAATATAACCCACCCACAAAAGAAGCGGTTCGCAAAATACTTTTTCGAACAATTCTCGAATATTACTCAGTCCAGAATCATTACCAAGTAAAAATAATGGAAGAGATGGAAAAGTTCCAATGAAGAACGGTGCATTACATCACGAGATCATTTATTCATTGAGAGAGTAACAGAGAAGCTAAATAAACCATAGTGGCAAATTAGAGCTAATACAGAGACTTACCAACATTCTTTCTTCCCTTGCACCATTCACAAATGTATCAGGGAAGCGGGGAAACAGTTAGGGGTACTACAAGTACCCTCTGCCACACACTGTCAGTATCTAAGATATAGATGTGTACAAATTTGCACACACACAGATATGAGGTAGGTACAGACTGCGTGATAAGTCCTAAGAGTTACTCATAAACAAACTCAATCTTCTGCACTATAGTTTCTAATTGTTTTATTACACTCCTGGTAATAGGTACATGTTCAACACTAAATTAAACATTCCTTACTGCTGCGTAGATCACAAAATGGAGACAAATGGAAGCTCTTAACATTTTTTGTGCATGATTCAAGTAATTAGTGTTACTCTGTTTGATGGTACCCATACATTTTTGCTATTGTCTTTACTGTCAGGTTGCTCAATAATGTCCAAAGGTGCAAGACAGGTGTGTTTGGTTAACAAGAAAAACCAGGCATATTTAGGAAAATTACTTAATTCAACAGATACTGCAATATTTAGAAAAGTAGTCATACTGCCTTGGGCAAACACGATGACCATCAGATCACACAAACTCTTTCCTTAGCTGTTTAGATTCTTAGCAAGTCTTCATCAGATGATCTGATTCTGCACAGGAGCTTGTCAAAAGTCAAACTTTCATGTTACTATGTAACATAACCTAATCAACAGATTATTACCTTCCTAGACATCAGACCTGGCAAAGATGCCATTTGTGTAGTCTGATGTGTATATCAATGCAAATAATTAGTTTTAAAACTATAATGTAACTGGACAGAAAAGATCTACTCACAAAGTGACTGCAGGAGAACACATATATCAAAGGTATTAAAATTAGCAAGCTTTTCGAGCCAGTGCTCCTCCTCCTAGCAAAAGGACTGAAGGGGAAGGAAAAGGGGTGAAAGGAAAGGACTGGCGAGGTTTAGGAAAAGGGGTTGAGCTCTGAAAAGTCACCCAGAACCCTGGATCAGGAGAGCCTTACCTTTCCTACTCATCCTGTCCAATAAATCTCCCATGACCTCGGATTCCGGGCAATTTTTCCAAACTCTTGCCCTATTCCTAAATCTCTCCAGTCCTTTTCTTTCACCCCTCTTCATTCCCCTTCAACCATTCTGAAAAAAGAAGGAGCCACTGGCTGTGAAAGCTCACAAACTTAAATACCTTTATATGTGTGTTCTCCTGCCACTGCTTGGTGAGCAGATTTTTTTTATTCATCCAATTACAATTAATATATTGCAATATATATTAAATGAACTTGCAAGGATGAGAATCATCATTTGCTATAATTTCACATCAAAGCCTTCTCATAACAGAGTAACAGCTACACGTGAGGATGCACTCGACTTTTTTATTCACTATCCTGAAAAATTATAGGTACATGGTTAATTTTTCATCTTTTGAATGCACATGTCTCCAGTAATGGTATACATTCAAATTCCTGTGCCACAGTACTGTAGCACATGCAGCTAGAGCAACCAAAAGAAAACAGTGCAAAACATTGGTCACATGCAGTAATTAGTTTTTGGTAGTAGCGGAAATGTTGCAAATGTGATGGGCACATGTAGATGGTCAAACATACAATCTGTATGTGCCCTCTTTTGGAACAGAAAATTGAGGGTTGTTAGATGACTATCACTTTGGACTTAGGAAACGTAAAGGCACCAGACAGGCAGTTGTGATGTTTTGGTTGATAATGGAAGCAAGATTGAAGAAAGATCAAGACACACTCATAGGATTTGTCGATCTGGAAATGTTAAATGGTTCAAGGTGTTCGAAATTCTGAGTAAAATATGGGTAAGCCATAGCGAAAGACAGGTAATGTACAGTATGTACAAGAACCAAGAGAGAACAAATGGTAGACCAGAAATGAAGTGCTTGGTTTAAAAATAGTGTAAGGCAAGGATCTAGTCTTTAGTCCATTGTGTTAGACCTATACAATGAAGAAGTAATTATGAAAATAAAAGGAAGTTTTAGTAGCTGGAATAAAAGGATGGCAATGATGAAATTCGCTGATGACACGCTTTCCCCAGTGAAAGTGGAGAAGAATTACAGGATGTTAAAGGGAGTGAAGTCTAACAAGTACAGATTATGGATTGAGAGTAAATTGAAGAAAGACTAAAGTAATGAGAAGTCACAGAAATGAAAACAGCGAGAAACTTAGCATCGGAATTGGTAATTACGAAGTGAAGTAAGTTAAGGAATTCTGCTACCTAGCCAGCAAAATAACCCATGATGGACAGAGCAAGGAGGACATAAAAAGTAGACTAGCACTAGCCAAGAAAGTCAACTGGTGTCAAACATAGGCCTTCATTTGAGGAATAAATTTCTGAGAATGTACTTTTGGAGCACAGCATTGTATGGTAGTGGAACACGGACTGTGGGAAAACCAGAATACAAGAGAATCTACGCATTTGAGATGTGGTGCAATGGAAGAATGTTGAAAATTAGATGGACTGATAAGGTAAGGAATGAGGAGATCTGCACAGAATCAATGAGGAAAGGAATATGTGGAAAACAGTGACAAGGGGAGGGAGAGGATGATAGGAAATGTGTTAAGACATCAGGGAATAATTTCTGTGCTAGCAGAGGGAGCTGTAGAGGGTAAACACTATAAAGAAAGACAGAGATTGGAATACATCCAGCAAATTATTGAATTCATAGATTGCAACTGCTACTCTGAGATAAAAATGTTGGCACAGGACAGGAATCTGTGGCAGGGAACATCAAACCAACCGAAAGTCTGATCACTGAAACATTTACACTGCTGCCAAAAGTAAATTACTGCACAATACCCACTTCCTTTGTGTCTCCCACCATCTTGCTTTTGCTTCTCGAGCAGAGTACTGTGCTGCTGTAGGGTGGGAATTTTAATGTGTGCCACAACTGCACACATGTAACTGTAAACAAGCACGTCAATTATGTAGCCTCATTTTTATGAAGTTGGTAGTTTTCAGATTTCATAACTACCCCTCATACATTAAGTGCAGCAGTTCACTACAATTGTATCTGGTTCGATTTCTGTACAATAACATCTTACTTTTGTTGCAATTACACTACAGTGGCTGCAGCTTTAACACATTATTGAACCAGTACTGGAATGAAACAACAGCCATCTGTGGAGGACAAGAATGAGTTTACGAATTACTCAGTCGTAGTGCAGCACAATATTCGCTACATTCTTTTTGTTACTGACAATTACAAACAAGACAAAACTTGAGGTAATGCTTTTACTCTACACAGAAAGTATACCTCAATAAAACCTGTAGGTAATGGGCCAATATTTCGTTTTTGCAATGTGGAACTGGAGCCAGTCCAAACAAATACTGCTCATCAAATCTTTTTTGTGATGCCCATTGTCGATGGAAAGTGTCAGTTCATTTCCTGTTATAAATGAAATGGTTTTTAAAGCAGAATTTTATCTGTCATTCGATATAGCAGTCCCTTAATAGTATAGCTCAATGTGAATTTTCAACTTCCCACAGCATAATGAATAATCCACTAAATTTTGGGCATGCAGCCATGCAAATACTACTTCAATTGATACTGCAGCTGCATATCATCTGGCCATCCTCAGAGTCACACGATTGACAAGGTGCCCAGCACTGGTATTAAATTTTCTATGGAAATAGAAAAGGTGTCTTTCTTTATTGGACATTTTCGGTCATCATCATAAAGTTGATGGCACATTAGGACATGCCATATATTGTAAACCAACACATACAAATCTATGTTCATATGTCAGTAGCTGTCATCACCCTTCACAAACTGTACGTGTTCTTACGACATTATTGCACGGGGCACACAATCCATCCAATAACGATAATTTACAATAAGAGCTCACACATCTCAAGCATTTTTAAAGCTAATAAATCTGCAGAGCATTAAATGTGAACTCTTAGGGCACAAGTATGTGATCTGGAGGAAGAAAATAATACCTTCAGATCGAGATCGTTTTTGCCTTGTGTGGTTGCTCTTTCCTCGAAGATAAGCCATACTCTCGAGGAACACTATGTTACGGTTGCCTTCAAGCCTCCTACGAAGATTGCAGCTTACTCGGTTCTACGAAGGATGACTTATTGCTTTGTAAGGTGGGTGTGTATCAGATTTCTTGTGGAAATTGTGGTAAGTCATACATAGATCAGACAACACAACCATTCACAAGAAGTACACGGAACACCGAAGATACCACTTACCACAGTTAGACGAGTCTACTGTGGCTTACACTGTACAGGTGCAAGTCATTTGACGAACTACAGCAACACAAAGATTTTATCATCCACCTCTCTCTTTAGGGATTCTATTTTCAAGGATGCCATAGAAATTAGGTTGACTGATAACTTAATAAATGGAGATAGTGGTTTTAATTTGGATAAGGGATGGAAGCTGTTTCTCGGTGCAGTTAAATTCCAGAGAAGTCGAATAAGTAAATCTTAAGTCTGAACGCTTTCACCACAAGTGGTACATGCGTAAGTGAACCTCTTTGCCACTGACCAGCGTCTGAGATCCGCACGCGCAGTATCGCCTCAGTGGAGCATGCAAGGCCGTGCTCGGCACCTCCCCGTCAGTTTTGCAACTCAATCTGAGGACGGTCGGATGATACGTGGCCGAAATATCCATTAAAGTAGTAGTATATGCGTGGCTCGAGCCTGAAATTTAATGGGCCACCGTAGTGCGATATTTGTTTTATTGATACGTACTAAAGGACAGTGGAATGCTAAGAATAACCAGCACTCCAGCACGACCTCGGGCCACGCCGATTGCTACCACTGTGCAACAGCGCTGCTGGGTCACAAACTGATGCTTTCTGTCACACTGAGTATTGCACAAGAGACATGATGTGCAGTAATAGTTTGGGCGACTCCAGTTACACACTGTAAAAATGAAACTGCAAATATCTTCTGTACGACCTTACAAAACAACCCTGAGGACTTTTAGGAGGGACAACTGGTGTAACATTTTTGAGAGGAAATTAAGATGAACAGCCACCTAGGGAAAGACTGAGTTGGCAGGGAGCAGCGGACATCAAAGTAGCAGAATATTCTACTTACTGTAGCCACCAACACCACAGCAACACAGCGCCACTGATAAATTTACACACAGTAAAGAAGGGTATGAGACTCCTTACGCTAGCAAAAAGTTTATTTTGAAAAAGTCAGACTTTTTCTGCTGCAAAATTTTTAAGTTTTCTACAGCATCAGGACAGTTGGAGAGGAGATGAGAGTAATATTTTTGGTAGACAGAGAAGGCCAAAGTTAATCGAGACTGATTAAAGTGTCCAGCACCTCTAAACAAAGATGGCTGAAAGTGGGCTTCAATTCACATCAATAACATCAGTGTTATGTCATTAGACTATCTGAATAGTCTCCAGGATCAATTGGAAGCAAAAGGTTCAAGAAATTAATTAAATCAATTGCTAGCCACACATAAAGGTCCAGAAAAAAACAGTGAATTCTATTAAAAAACATTACTGGACAGTGTATGCATGCGAAATTCTGAAGTGCGCTTAAAAAATTGATACATAAACTACATTCAAAATTTCATCATCCTTTATAACTTGATTCTTTAGTCACAACAACAGTAAGGCTGAATAACCAGTCAAGAGAATTGGACTTAACATTGTATTCCAGAAATATTGTAAAAAGTGAGTTCAATACAAAGGTATCACCTGTCAGTCATTTACTAACAGGGTATTTGCACGTTACATGTTCCCATATACTGGTTCAGTATTTTACAAAGCAAAACACCAGCAGTGAAGTCACAAGGATTTGGAATTTATTGTATTTATATGTGTATTATTGATGAATAGACAGCTAGCAATGACATTTTGTACATAGTTTATGTATCAGTTTTTTTTAAGCGCACTTCAGAATTTCATTGCCATTATATTCTGAAAGAGTGTGCGCGCGCGCGCACACACACACACACACACACACACACACACACACACACACACACACACACACACACTCTCTCTTTCAGAATATAATAGCAATGAAATTCTGAAGTGCGCTTTTTTAAAAAAAAAAAAAAAAAAAAAAAACTGATACACAAACTATGTACAAAATGTCATTGCTAGCTGTTCATTCATCAACAATACACACATAAATACAAAAAACTCCAGGCCCCTGCAATTCCACTGCTAGTGTTTTGCTTTGTAAAATACTGAACAAGTATATGGGAATACGTAACGTGCAAATATCCTGTTATTAAAGGACTGACAGATGATACCTTTGTACTGAACTCACTTTTTACAATATTTCTGGAATACAATGTTAAGTCCAATTCTCTTGACTGGTTATTCAGCCTTACTGTTGTTGTGACTAAAGAATCAAGTTATAAGAGATGATAACAAACTTTCCATACGATGGCACTGCAGCAGCGTATATGCAAATTAGCTTATTGAAGCAACTTCAATTGGGATGGACACACAGAAAATGTTGTTGGGAAGACAAACCACAGACAGCATTTTATTGGCTGATCACTTAGAAGATGCAACAGATCTACTAAAGAGATTGCCTACACTACACTCGTCTGTCCTCTTTTGGAGTACTGCTGTGCAGTGTGGGATCCTTACCAGGTAGGGTTAATGGTGTACATTGAGAAAGTTCAATGAAGAGTAGCACATTTTGTACTAGCAAGAAATAGAGGAGAGAATTTCACCAGCACAATACTGGATTTCGGGTGGACATCATTACAACAAAGGCATTTTCCATTGCGGTGGGATCCTTTCACAAAATTTAAATTATCTACTTTCTCCTCCAAACGTGAGAATATTTTGTCGATGCTGACCTACATAGGGCTAAAACCGTCATCACAATAAAATAAAGGAAACCAGAGCTCGCATGTAAAGATATAAAAGTTTGTTTTTACCTCACACTGTTTGAGAGTGGAATAACAAAGAACAATTGTGAAGGCGGTTTGATGAACCCTTTGCCAGGCAGTGTCATTTGCAGAGTATCCATCTGTAGAACGACTCTGCTGCAAGTATATAAGCATCAACACGTAGGCAGGTGATTGGTACGGCATTCGTGTCTTTCCAGCGTGCATGTGGTAACGTGAACTATGGCAACATTATTACCAAATGTGTCTCAACAGGACGGACAAGCTGTCGGATGCTGCTGATTCTTGATAATGCACGGCCCCATATTGCAAATATTGTATCACAAAAGTTACACCGACTCGAGTAGGAGACTCTAGAGCACCTGCCCTACAGTCCTGATCTCTCACAATGCTATCCTCACATGTTCAGTCCCTTAAAACGTGTCTCAAAGGGTCGACAATTCCTGTTGGACTAGCATGTGCACAGGCGGTTGATGGACTTCTTCACACAGTACGACATGGTGTTTTACCAAACAGGTATCTTCAACCTGCAGCATCAGTTGGGCAGTAGCCTCAATGCTCATGGCGATTTTGCCCATTTGGCTCAAATAGCTCTAAGCACTATGGGACTTAACATCTGAGGTCATCACTCCCCTAGACTTTGAACTACTTAAACCTAACTAACCTAAGGATATCACATACATCCATGCCCGAGGCAGGATTCGAAACTATGACCATTGCAGCAGCGCGGTTCCAGACTGAAATGCCTAGAACCGCTTGGCCACAGTGGCCGGCGCCCATTTGGCATATTGATTCTTGACTGTACAGCCTTTGAACGAAACTTTTTGATCACTACTTGTATAATGAACATCAGTTGCAACACCAAAGTCTTGTAATAGCTGAACACGTGTATCATCGTGAATTTCAATATCTATTTCGCATAAAGTTAAATTAGGTAACCAACGAAAAGAATAGAGAATTAAACGAGGGAGAAGCAGGTTTTATGGCTCAACCAGACTATAACAAACTATAGGATGATGAGGGAATATGTTGTTTGATAACAGAGGGAAGTATGGATGGTGTGTGTGTGTGTGTGTGGGGGGGGGGGGGGGGGGGGGGGGGTCAGCAGTTTCAAATACATCAGAACCAACAAAGTATAAAATAGCGAGATTCAATTACATTTAAGGACAAACTGTTGAACATAATGCAAGTGACTACAATTATATTTAACAATTATCACAGGTATTTGTACAGTAATAAACAGAAATGACAATGATTCTAACAGAGAGGAAATAGTTACAAGCAGCAGAAATGGGGATTTTGAAGACAGACGGTACACAAAAAGACAGAAATACAAATTTCAGTACGAATATATGAGAAAAAAAAGGACCATCCATATGCTCCATTCCAAATTATTTTTATAATACAGTACATTTTGTGCACATTCATTTTCTTGGTGGTGTGTGGTCTAATTGGAGAAACAACTAACAGTAAACAGTTACATGCAGTTTTGGAAATTCAGTTAGTAGAGGCCATATGAAATGGTCTGCAGTTCAAGTACAGCTAAGGCTCTCAACATTCTACCATATAATGGTGGTTTGCTTTAGGTTTATTTAGTGTGTGAAAATTGCCAATCAGTTTACAGGTTGGTGAATATTGCAGGCCTAAAAAACAAATAATAAAAATAAAAAAATAGTAAAAACTGAGAATCCCTGAATACCAGAAGCTGATTGTCCAAGAACCTAAAGACAAAGACGAATGCCCAACTTTTCTTCTTCTTATTCCATTGAACAAATTCAACTTCAATAAACCAAGTCTCTTTTGTTCACTGGTGGTAATATTGCCCTGCCAGCGCAGTTTGGCAAGTTGGAAAATCTAGAGGTCTCAAGAGGATGCCTCTATAAGTTTACATGACACAAAAATTCACGTTGTTAATAATGTTTTAATTTTTGAGAGTGTAAAACATAACACTGTTAAATCAAATACAATTGTTCCTCGGACTTTTATGAAATATATAGCTACTGCCACATGGACGAGGCAGTACCAAAACACGAATGTATGAAAATGTAACTAATTAAATCTCTTAATTACTGTGAATGTAAAAGCTGAGCTGCTTTCATATCAAATATGATAGATTGTTTGATTTTAAGAAATAGAATTGCTTCTGATGAGAGTGTTATTTCAGGCCTACCCATGTGTTCCACAGAGCTAGAATGGCCACAGAAGAGCAAAAGTCGGCACTGATGCTACAAGGGTTGTTGCCTGGTGGACGAGTAGGGGAATCCCACAATTCAGAAGCCAAGGTTTTCGGTTCAATGCCTAATTGGTCCTAGGATGTTTTCATCCAACTTCCTGCTTCTTTCACATCTGGTAATATTTTGCGTATGTGACAAACACAAAGTTGGTGAGTTGTCAGGATTCCGTTCTCCTATAACTGGCTGAATAAGTCAGGACAATAGCAGCCCTACTCGTACAGAGACACCCAACTCTGCTCGTCCAAAAGTCCTCGCCCATTATTAACTGCTCTGCCAAATAGATGAGGAAACACTTTTTACTGAGTAACATACGGAATGACAAGTTCAAGTAGAATAGTCATCTCGATACAATAAAGTAACAGGGGAGCATGTAACTGCACGGTTGTTAACCACACAAATCTTCAATATTATGAGGGGTGTATAGTCAACTTATTATTATTAACAAGCATCTCTTTTCTGTTTATTGAACACAGAAATATTCCATTCATTTATTATTTCCATCCTGAATGCATGTATTCAATTTTTCAAAGTCATGCACAGGCAATATTTTTCTAGTATCCACAGCCACAAAAAAATATCACATAATAAATATAACACACACAAGTTAGCTCTGACCACACTGTCAAAGGTCTTTGCAATCTTAAACACTAAGAGAAAATAATTCTCATAGATTCTATGAACACATTTAACACTGTGCATTCTCAATTACTGAAATACTATTTGTCGCGACCTGTATAACGCAACAGTCTCGTACTTGAAAAAGTAAGGACTTAACAGGATATTTAAAAATTGCAAACAAAATCAAATAAATAAGCACAAATGGAATCTTACAGTCTTACAATAACCAAAGTCGATACAATAAAATTCAAATAAAAACAATAGTTCATAATACATGCATGATATGTCAAAAGAGAAAAAAAAAGAAACGAAGCCTGCATAATAAGTAAAACTTTGGTGGAGATGATGACCATTATATCACATCATATGACACTCTACAACTCATTCTTGTTAAGAGACTTTGTGATTTTCTTTTGAGGAACTTCAAATCTGAAAGCCCGTCCGTGCCACATTCTGCATCCTGGTGACAACTTTCTGGCAATAAATGACAGGGAAGAAATGTGCAAACGTAGAGGTAACAATTCTAGCGAATGTCACTAGCCGCTCCAGGTAACCTAACTATATATTGTCTACTGATATGTTCAACCTGAAAATTGTAGTTGGGTTAGTGAGAGATGTGCGGATGGCACTTTCGAAACGCTCCTTGATACGTGCGAAGTCCATAACATTTTCAGGTTTGGACTCTATCCAGAACCTGTCGAACTCATAGAACAGGAAGCAATAGAACTGGTGGAAGGACGATATGGCGGGGCAGCCACGGGCGACGTTGAAGAAGTGCGTCTTGGCCGTGCCGTCCTTCAACATGTGGTAGGCCATGCTAGTCAGGTTGATGCCAACGATGGCGAAGGCGTACCCGTAACGGGGGTGGTGCGAGTGAGACAGCACGTGGCACGCTGCCCCGGGGTACTCCTGGGCGAAGTATATCAGGTTCTCGAGCCCCAGGAGACCCATGCCGCGGAAGTCCGTCTTGGGGTCTTCCCCCTGGAAACCGATATACTGCCACTGCTTCGTAACACGCGACTCCAAAGGTTTGTCGGGCATCAGTAGCTCCCACAACCTGGAAAGGAGAGAACACTGTAAGAACACTGGACAGAAAGGCCACAGATTTTCAGCAGATTTCAGCTAATTGTGTTTATAATGCATTACAAGGTGTGATCAAAAAGTAACTGGAAGTTTTTAATTTTGCAGGCTTTATACATCCAATTTTCATAAACTTTTTTATTTTATTGGTGTACATATTCCTGATGTATGTTTGAATGTTCAGTTTTTATTGTTTATTGTTGACAGTCGAAAAGGATACATGTGTTTTCGAGAGATCAGTAAAATTTTTATTTTTGGAAACACTGGATCAAAGAATTTGCATTACATTTTGCTTGAAACATGGAATGAAGTGCAGCACCACATTCAAAATGTTGCCTGTGGCCCTTGGCGACTTTGCTACAAGTAAGACAAAAGTTTGAGAGTAGTATAAATTTTCCAAAGAGGGTTGAGAAGACTGGTGACGACAACTGCCCTCGACATCCTAGCATATCATTACTGATGACAATGTGGAAGAAGTAAAGAAAACAGTTCTGGAAAATTACAATCAGACACTTCATGAGATCTGTCACACGACATAACATCTGACATATTTACATTATTTTTTTTTTAATCCAGTCACCGTAGTTTTTGGTTTTGGTTTTAGGGCGCAAAACTGCTATGGTCATTAGCGCCCGGTCCATGACTTAGGAAACAGTAAAAAACCGAAAATGAAAACCAGCAGCAATGGGAACGAAAGTCATAAAATTGGAGAAACTAAGAGCAGAAGGAAGGCTTAAAAATCCACTACAGAAAGGGGTTGGTTGGCCCCAAAAAAAGCTTCAAATGACTGACGTCATTTCACTGGCGCTAATAAACTTGAGAACGCGGTCGGCTGAGCGCGTGTCACCTGCTAAAATCGACGATATATCAGGCGATAGCTGTAGACGGGAGCGTAACGGATTAAAATAGGGGCACTCAATTAAAAGGTGTCTGACCGTCCACAGCTGAGAGCAGTGGGGACAGAGTGGGGGAGGATCGCCGCTTAAAAGATGTCGATGGCTAAAAAGACAGTGCCCTATCCGCAGTCTAGTTAAAATTACCTGCTCCCGACGATGCGTTCTGGAGGAAGAGGTCCAAGCACAAGGAAGAGCTTTCATGTCCCGCAATTTATTATGGGTAAGTGTCGACCAATGCGTGTGCCATAAAGAACAACACGTCGACATAAAACGCTCCGTAGATCGGCGAAGGGAATCGATTGAATAGCTGGCCGAGGAAGAGAGACTGCAGCCTTGGCTGCAATATCGGCCGCCTCATTTCCACAGATACCAACGTGTCCCGGGAGCCAGAGGAACGCCACAGAGACACCCCCCAGGTGGAGCAAGCGCAGGCAGTCCTGAATCCGGTGGACCAGAGGGTGCACAGGATAAAGAGCTTGGAGACTGAGGAGAGAGCTGAGACAATCTGAGCAGATAACGTACTGTATCCGCTGATGGCGGCAGATGTAGTGGACAGCCTGGAGAACAGTGTAAAGCTCCGCAGTATAAACCGAACACTGGTCGGGAAGCCGAAAGTGATTTGGGGTGTCGCCAACAATATAGGCACTCCCTACACTTAACGGTGTTTTTGAGCCGTCGGTGTAAATAAATGTGGCGTCCGTCATTTGTGCACATAGAGCAGCAAATGCCCGACGATAAACAAGTGAAGGGGTACCATCCTTGGGAAATCGACAAAGGTCACGGAGCAGGCAGATCCGGGGACGGAGCCAAGGTGGTGCTGTACACCAAGTTGTCAAGAAGGTTTTAGGAAAGCGGAAGGAAAGAGAATGGAGCAGTTGACGGAAGCAGACTCCCGGTGATAGTAGGGAGGAGGGGCAGCCTGCATACCCGACATCAAAGGAGGCGTCAAAAAAAAGGTCATGGGCTGGATTAGCAGGCATGGAAGACAGATGGCTAGCATAACGACTCAGAAGGATTGCTCGCCGATTGGACAGTGGAGGTTCAGCAGTCTCAGCATAAAGGCTTTCCACAGGACTGGTGTAAAAAGCTCCAGACACTAAACGTAATCCATGGTGGTGGATAGAGTCGAGACGCCGAAGAACAGACGGCTGAGCAGAGGAGTAGACTATGCTTCCATAGTCCAATTTCGAGCACACTAAGGCGCGATAGAGGCGGAGAAGGACCACTCGATCCGCTCCCCAGGAGGTACCATTCAGGACACGGAGGGTGTTAAGAGATCGCAGACAGCGAGCCGAAAGATAGGAAACGTGGGAGGACCAGCACAGTTTTCTGTCAAACATAAGACGCAAGAATTTAGCGACGTTTGAAAACGGAAGGTTGACAGGACCTAGATGTAAGGAGGGCAGAAGAAACTCCTTTCCTCGCCAAAAATTAACACAAATGGTCTTACTGGGAGAAAAACGGAAGCTGGTTTCGATGCTCCAAGAGTGGAGACGATCGAGACATCCTTGAAGACGTCGTTCAAGAAGGCTGGTCCGTTGAGAGCTGTAGTAGATCGCAAAATCGTCCACAAAGAGGGAGCCCGAGACATCAGGAAGGAGACAATCCTTAATTGGATTGATGGCAATGGCAAACAGTACAACACTCAGCACGGAGCCCTGGGGTACCCCGTTTTCTTGGGAGAAAGTACGGGAGAGAGTAGTGTTCACCCGCACCCTAAATGTGCGCTCTGCCATAAATTCGCGAAGAAAAAGGGGCAGCCGACCTCGAAAGCCCCAAGAGAACAGTGTGCGGAGGATGCCTGTCCTCCAACAGGTATCGTATGCTCTCTCCAGATCAAAAAATATTGCTACTGCTTGGCGTTTCCGGAGAAAATTGTTCATGATATAAGTGGAGAGAGCAACAAGATGGTCAACTGCAGAACGATGCTTTCGGAATCCGCATTGGGCAGGTGTTAAAAGACTGCGGGATTGCAGCCACCACGCTAAACGGTAATTCACCATACGCTCCAAAACCTTACAGCTAGAGGGGAGATGTTTGTCCCTTCCAGGTTTCGGAACAGGAACGACGATAGCTTCCCGCCATCGTCTGTGAAAAGTACTGTCGGTCCAAATTCGATTATAAAGGCGAAGGAGGTAACGCAGACTATGGGTTGATAAATGCAGCAATACGTGGATACCATCCGGTCCTGGGGCGGAGGAGCGAGAAGAAGAGAGTGCATGTTGGAGTTCCCGCATGGAGAAAACAGTATTGTAGCTTTCGCGATTTTCAGAGGAGAAAGCAAGAGGTCGCACTTCCGCTGCACGTTTCTTCGGGAGAAACGCTGGCGGGTAATTTGAAGAGCTCGAAATCTCAGCAAAGTGCTGACCCAACGAGTTAGAAATTGTGATGGGGTCCACTAATGTGTCATGCGCGACAGTGAGCCCAGAGACCGGGGAGAAACGAGGCGCGCCTGAGAACCGTCGAAGCCGACTCCAAACTTCCGAGGAGGGAGTGAAGGTGTTAAATGAGCTAATAAAGAATGTCCAGCTTGCCTTCTTGCTATCGCGGATGACACGATGGCATCGCACTCGGAACTGCTTATAGCGGATACAGTTGGCCAAAGTAGGATGGTGGCGGAAAACGCGGAGAGCACGTCGCCGCTCACGTATTGCATCACGGCATGCCTCGTTCCACCAAGGAACTGGGGGGTGCCGGGGCAATTCGGAGGTGCGTGGTATTGAACGTTCCGCAGCTGTGAGAATAACGTCGGTAACATGTGTGACCTCATCGTCGACGCTGGGAAAGCGACGGTCATCGAATGTCGCTAGAGACGAAAAAAGTGTCCAATCAGCTTGGGCAAACTTCCAGCGTCGCGAGTGCATATGTGGCAGTTGAGGCTGCAGTCTAAGAACACACAGCTTGGAAGGAACTGTTTAAGGGGGATTGGGTGATAATGGAGAGTATCATGGAGCAGAATCATGAGTCCTCCATGGGCTGGAGTGCCTTCAACAGAGGGGAGGTCATATCGGACGGACTGAAAATGAGGGAGAACAAAGCGGTCATGGGGACGCAGCTTTGTTTCCTGAAGACAGAAGATGACCGGCGAGTAGGATCGTAAGAGGATCGACAATTCATCCTGATTGGCGCGAATGCCGCGGATATTCCAGTGGATAATCGACATAGGGTGAACAGAAAATGGAGGAACGTGACCAAGGGTGCTGTCAACTCAACGACTGCTCAGAGCTTGCGACCGACAGCATGGAATGGCATTCAGTCGAAGGCAGAAGATCCTGATCCATAGGTTGGTCAGGAGCAGCTCCTGCCACCAACGATCGGCCAGTTGACCGGCCACCAGCAGTGCGCCTCAGCAACACAGAAGATGGCCGAGGGCGATTTCCGCCAGGTGGTGCTGTAGATGGGACATGCCTTGGCTGAGAAGGAGAGGAACTGTGTTTCTTCGTAGCCTTCTTGGAATTATGATGTTTAGATGAAGGAGGAACCGATGGTTGTGAAGTTGCAGTACGTAAAAACTCTTCACGAGAATGCTCTTTTTTCGAAGACTTGGCGTCTGACTTTTGGGCTCGAGATTTAGCAGAACCCGACGAAGGGTGAGCCATAGAGTGGGCAGGCGAAAGTGGTGAGGTTGAACGGGCGATCTTTGCGCTGGGCGATCTGACGACCGTGGCACTAAATGTGAGGTCGCAAGTCTGCGTGGCCGCCTCCTTTTTTGGCCGAGGAGAAGCAAGGACAGTGCTGTATTTTCCTTTCTGAGGCACGGTGGGCTGTCGACTGGCGAATAACTTTCGAGCAGCAAAGGTCGACACCTTTTCCTTCACTCTTATTTCCTGGATGAGCTTTTCGTCCTTAAAAACGGGGCAATCTCGAGAGGAAGCAGCGTGGTCACCCATACAGTTGATGCAGCGAGGGGATGGAGGTGGACAAGCACCCTCATGGGCATCCTTGCCACACGTAACACATTTGGCCGGATTGGAACAGGACTGGCTGGTGTGATTGAACCGCTGACATCGATAGCAACGCGTAGGGTTTGGGACATAAGGTCGAACGGAAATTATCTCATAGCCTGCTTTGATTTTTGATGGGAGTTGAACTTTGTCAAATGTCAAGAAGACAGTGCGGGTTGGAATGATGTTCGAGTCAACCCTTTTCATAACCCGATGAACAGCCGTGACGCCCTGGTCAGACAGGTAGTGCTGAATTTCTTCGTCAGACAATCCATCGAGGGAGCGTGTATAAACGTCTCCACGCGAGGAATTTAAGGTACGGTGCGGTTCCACCCGGACAGGGAAGGTGTGGAGCAGAGAAGTACGCAGCAATTTTTTTGCCTGGAGGGCACTGTGTGTTTCTAACAACAGGGTGCCATTCCGTAATCTGGAACAAGACTTTACAGGACCCACAATTGCGTCGACACCTTTCTGAATAATGAAAGGGTTGACCGTGGAAAAGTCGTGACCTTCGTCAGACCGAGAAACAACAAGGAACTGTGGCAACGATGGAAGAACCGTCTGTGGCTGAGACTCAGTGAAATTACGTTTGTGAGCAGACATAGTGGAAGGTGAGGAAACCATTGCGGAAGAATCCCCCATGATTACCGGCGTCTCCGATGGCGCGCTCCTCCCTTGTGGGGGCCCTCACCGAGGGCACACCCGCCTTAGGTGATTGTTCACACCTTAGGTCACACCTCCCGACAAACGGACGGAGGGACCAATCGGCATTTTCGGAAGGTATCAGCTCGGGTAATCACCCCTCCCTGGGCCTGGCCATTACCAGAGGGTACGTACGTGTCCTACCTGTCTACCCGGGGCGGGGAATTACGCGTTACCCCGTCACCGGCTACGCATGGAAGTGTGTGGGTTGGTTGGTTGGTTGGTTGTTTGAGGTTAAAGGGACCAAACAGCAAGGTCATCAGTCCCTTGTTTCAAATGGACTCCATTCTGCTAACGGGACATCTCAGTATAGTCAGAAAAATAAAACGGATAAAGGGGAAACGTAAAAGGGCAGTCACGTTGTCATTAGTAAAAACAAATGAGGGAAGTTGGCAAGAGAACGAACCCAACACGATGCTGAAGCAGCATAGGCAAGACCACCTGTGACTTAAAAGGTACAACTGCTATAATGCAGAAAGTACGTATGGGAATAGGAAAACTAACCAAGCTTTAAAAAGAAGGGGTAAAAACAGAATAAAAGGGAAAGAAAAGAGGATTCCGGTCAGGGAGGTGAATTGGGAATCTCTGAACACTGCCTACAGTGGGAGACACCCAAACACTCACCGCCCTGTCCCAACACCAGAGGGAGATTAAAAACTTTAAAACTGAGAATAAAAACCACTCTCCCGGAGGAAACCTAGAACCAGAGAGACCATCCGGGAATCGTCAGCCAACATCAAAGGTAAAGTGTGGGGGAGTCTGTACTTAGCACGCAGAGCCAAAAGAAGGGTGCATTCAACCAAAATGTGGGCCACTGACTGGAAGGCTCCACAACCACATAGCGGGGGTGGCTCATCACGCAAAAGGAAACCATTGGTCAGCCTGGTATGGCCAATGCGGAGACGACACAGTGTGGTCGAGTCCTTGCGGGAGAGGCTAAAGGAAGAACGCCATGGGCCTGGATTCACCTTAATGGCACGAAGTTTATTAGACAGTGGAGTAGCCTCCCAAGAATTGGCCCATGACTGTGCAAAGTGGGATTTGATGTGAAGCCGTAAATCCGCTGCAGGAGGGGTTACAGAAAACGGGGGGTAAGTAACTGCTCCCCCAGCCAAACGATCAGCGAGCTCATTACCCGGGATACCCACATGGCCCGGGACCCATAGGAAGTCAATGGAACAAGCAGCACGGTGAAGATCAGCGAGATGGTCATGGATGGCAGAGACCAAGGGATGGCGCGAAAAACACCGGTCAATAGCAAGAAGGCCACTCATCGAGTCCGTACATAACAAAACGCGGTTGTGTTGGGATTGTTTAATAAAGGTAAGGGCCCGGGAAATTGCCATCAATTCCGCAGTAAACACCCCACATGAGGGTGGCAGTAGATGATTTTCCGTTCCAACAAAGGACGTGAAGGCATACCCAACATGATCAGCAGATTTAGAGCCATCAGTGTAAAAAACAACAGCATCCCGAAACTCCCATAAAATTTGGCGGAAAAAGGAACGGAACACCACCGGGGGGATGGAATCTTTCGGACCGCGGCGGAGATCCATCCGAATTCGAGGCCGAGGAACTAACCAAGGAGGGGTGGAGGGGAGGGAGCGAGGAAGACAGGACAAAGAAGGAAGCCGAAAATCACGGTTAAGAGACGCAAGGCGCAGCCCAACCGGTAAACCCGCCCGAGGGCGGGAGTCAGGCGGGCGACGTCCATGGTCTGGGAATAGGATAGAATAGGAAGGATGAGCGGGAGAAGAACGGATAGTAAGGGCATAAGACACCAGAAGCTGGGACCGCCGAACAGAAAGGGGGGGGGGGGGGGGGATCCCAGCTTCAACCAGGAGACTATCAACAGGGCTAGTAGGGAAGGCACCGGTGGCCAAACGGACACCACGATGGTGGACTGGATCCAGCACGTGCAGCGTGGAAGGAGCAGCTGAACCATAAACTTGACAACCATAGTCCAAACGTGACAGAACTAGAGCACGATAAAGACGGAGGAGGAGGGAACGGCCCGCACCCCAGGAGGAGTGGGCAAGGAAGCGAAGGACATTGAGTTTACGGAAACAACCTACCTTCAGGAGTCTGATATGGGGCAGCCAAGTGAGCTTGTTGTCGAAAAGAAGACCTAGGAAACGAAACTGTGGAACCACAGGCAATCTTTGTGCAGCGAGATAGAGCTCTGGATCAGGGTGGACCGTAGTACGGCGACAGAAGTGGACCACCCGCGATTTTAAAGGAGAGAATTGAAACCCGTGTGAGAGGGTCCATGCAGAGGCACGCCGTATAGCCACCTGGAGCTGCCGTTCTGCAGATGGCATCGAGGAGGAACTAACCCAAATGCAGAAATCATCCACATACAGGGCAGGAGCGACCAAGGGACCGACAGAGGCCACAAGTCCATCGATAGCAATGAGGAAAAGAAGGACACTTAAGACAGAACCCTGTGGGATGCCCGTCTCCTGGGTCCGTGGAGAACTAAAAGCAGTACCAACTCGAACTCTGAATGATCGATGGATCAGGAACTGGCAGATAAAAATCGGGAGTGGGCCCCGAAGACCCCACTGATGAAGGGTTAGTAAGATGTGATGGCGTCAGGCCGTGTCATAGGCCTTGCGAAGGTCAAAAAACACTGCAACCAAGTGGCGGCGCTGGGAAAAAGCCTGCCGAACTGCGGATTCCAACCGAAGCAAATGATCGATTGGAGATCGTCCCTCTCGAAAGCCACACTGGTAAGGGGACAATAGATCCCGAGATTCGAGGACCCAAGTGAGCCGACGGGCTACCAGCCGTTCAAGTAACTTACAACCAACATTGGTCAAACTAATTGGCCGATAGCTGTCAACAGATAGGGGGTTCTGACCAGGCTTAAGGACAGGAACCACAATACTATCCCTCCACTGAGAAGGGAAGTCACCCTGGAGCCAGATACGGTTAAACACCCGAAGAAGATGGTGCCGTTGTGGAGCACTGAGATGTTGAAGCAGCTGGTTATGAATGGAATCTGGGCCAGGGGCCGTATCATGAGAAGAAGATAGAGCAGAAAGAAATTCCCATTCAGTGAAAGGTTCGTTGTAAGATTCTGACTCACAAGTGGTGAAACATAAGGTGACAGCTTCAGCCCGCTGTTTTTGATGAAGGAAAGCAGCTGGATAGGAGGCCGACGCTGATGCCACTGCAAAATGGGTCGCAAGATGTTCTGCGAGAACTAATGGGTCCGTACAAATGCCATCTGGGAGGTGAAGGCCTGGGAGGGTGGACTGCCGATGGCAACCTTGGAGAGAGCTAAGTGTAGCCCATACCCGTGACAGAAGGACAGTGGAACCAAGGGAAGAAACGAATCGTTCCCAACATATCCGCTTGCTCTGTTTGATTAAATAACGGGCTTTAGTGCGAAGGCGCTTAAAGGTAGAAAGGCTGGCTACAGATGGGTGCCTCTTAAAGTGTTGCAAAGCTCGACGGCGATCACGGATGGCAATGGCAATGGCCGTACTCCACCACGGGACTTGCCGACGACGAAATTGTCCAGATGAGCGTGGGACAGCAAGGTTAGCAGCGCGAACAATCGCGTCAGACACGTCACGTAGGACGTCATCAATACAACCCGACAAAGAGGGAGAAAACTCGACCTGTGCAGTATATAGAGGCCAATCGGCGCGGTGGAAAGACCAACGAGGTAACCTGTCCATCGGGGAGCGGGAAGGGAGCGTGATAATCAACGGGAAATGGTCACTATCACAAAGGTCGTCGTGTGGCGACCAGTGTAATGAAGGGAGGAGAGAGGGAGAAGAAAGAGAAAGATCAATGGCAGAAAAGGTACCATGACCAGCACTGAAATGAGTAGGGGAGCCATCATTAAGAAGGCACAGGTCGTGGTCTGCAATAAATTGGTCTATAAGAAGACCTCGTCTAGATGGAAAGGCACTGCCCCACAAAGGATGATGAGCATTAAAATCCCCAAGGAGGAGGAAGGGAGGAGGAAGTTGCTGAAGAAGGGTGGTTAAGGCAGCAGGTGTAAGAGTCCTGTCAGGAGGGAGATAAAGATTGCAAACTGTGACTGCAGGGTCTAAGTGGACCCTAACAGCAACCGCTTCCAATGTAGTTTGGAGAGGAATCAACGTGCTAGCAATGTCTGTACGGACCAACGTACAAACGCCACCAGAAGCCCGCAAGGGTCCGACCCGATTTCGACAGAAAACACGGAACCCACGGAGGGTCGATGAGTGAGCATCAGTAAAATGAGATTCCTGGAGAACCACACAAGCTGCTGAGTAGGACGAAAGAAGGGATTTCAATTCCGGAAGGTGACGATAGTAGCCATTACAATTCCATTGGAGAACCACAGAACGATGGTTTAAATGAAGGCTGAACACGCTAAATCCAGTCATACCGCCGGGTCCCCACCCCTCACCGACAAGGAGGGGGCGACATCCATAAACGACAGGTCAGAATCCGGTTGTGAAGCCGGGGAAGGGACCTCCGGTGACACCAGAGGCTCTTTGTCCCGGGACTTATGTTTCTTCTTCTTTTCAGGCTGAGATCGAGGAGGGCTGTGTGGAATAATGGAGCCAGCTGCAGCAAGATCAGGAACAGAAAGAGACCGGGCGACCTGGGGGCCGATAGACCGCGGCTCTCGCGGTCGCCGCTGCAGCAGACCTTTGACCTGGAAGGTGCCGGGAAGGGGCATCCCGGGAGAGGCGCCCTTGACCGGCAGACGCCGAAGGAGTGGGACACTTCTCCGGCTGGGGAGGGGGAGCGGCGCCCAGAGGAGAAGGTGTGGGAGCCGCAGGGGAGGGGGGAATGAGAGTGGTCCGGGATGGGGATAAGGAAGGGGGAGGAAGGGATGAAGATGTAACCAAGGCGTAACTAGATGTCATGGACACAGGGTGCAATCATGCATATTTCTTACGGGCCTCTGTGTAGCTTAAACGATCAAGAGACTTATACTCCTGTATCTTTTTTTCTTTCTTATAGACTGGGCAATCTGCTGAACGTGGAGAATGACTACCATGACAATTTACACATACAGGAGGGGGAACACAGGGACTCCCCTCATGGAGTGGACGTCCACAGTCACCACAGAGAGGGTCCTGGGTACAGCGAGAAGACATGTGGCCAAAACGCAAGCACTTAAAACACCGCATAGGAGGTGGGATGTACGGCTTCACATCACAGCGATAGACCATAATCTTAACTTTCTCAGGAAGGGTATCCCCTTCAAAGGCCAGGATAAAGGCACCAGTATCAATACGATTATCTTTAGGACCCTTCTGAACACGCCGAACAAAGTGAACACCCCGCCGTCCAAGATTGTCCCGAAGTTCCTCATCAGTTTGAAGGATGAGGTCTCTGTGAAAAATCACACCTTGTACCATATTTAGAGACTGGTGAGGGGTAATGGACACGGGAATTGTGCCAAGATGGGTACAGGCACGAAGGGCCGCAGATTGGGCAGCCGAAGCAGTTTTTATCAGTAACGAACCCGACCGCATCTTGCTCAGGGAGTCCACTTCGCCGAACTTGTCTTCAATGTGTTCCACAAAGAATAAAGGTTTGACACTGGTGAAAGTATCTCCATCAGTCCTGGTGCAAACTAGATAACGGGGGAAAGGTTTTGCCCCTAGATGACGGGCCTGACCCTCCTCCCAGGGGGTAGCCACGGAAGGGAAGGCCGAAGGGGCAAGAGAAGCAGCACTTGAGGAATCAGTACCACGCAGAGAGACGGCCGCAGAAGAGCGGCCAGAGTTTTGGACCCGTATGCGTTTCATCTGCATAGCGTCCGCCCTGATACCACCCACTCCGATCAGGGGCTCTCCTCACGGGCGCCACCCAGCCACAGCAAGGGCCGTCTGGCACGGCGGCCATTGCCGGGAGTTCCGATGCTCCAGGATGACGAGCAACCACTCCAAGGCATGCATGAGGAGGTCACAGCTCAGGTATCAGAAGTGTGATCTCTGTGTGTTCAGGGGGCTCAACCAAAAGGGTACATAGCGACCCCACCACACGGGCTGGCTACCGTGCTGGCTATGCACCCTAGCATCAGACAACGACGTAAAAGAAAAGGTGGAATGTACTAGTAGGGCACACGTCGGAGACACTAGGTAAGGTGCTCTTCCCCAAATGGCTCACACTACGGAAGAGAAATTTTGGAATGGAGGTCAAACCCCAGAGGGGGACCAAGGAATGCCAAAAGGAGGAGATAAGTACGCAACAAAGCCGGAGTGTAAAACCAACAGAACCAGGAGGATAGCGGGGGCCAACATAAGCAAGGACACCAATAGAGGGAGAGGAGAGGGCGAGGGGAAAGGGGTATGGAGGGGAAAGGAGGGGAAGGGAAAGGAAATGCAGCCCGGGAGAGAAAGAAGGCTGCAATGGCTCGGGGCCCCGTGCTCGCCACGCACGTATCCACGAAAGAGTTGTGGACCCCCTGGGGGGAAGTGCGTGGGTCGGCCTTCAGACACGCACAGGGAGGAAAAAAGAGAAAGGGAAAGGAAAGAAGAGGGGGTCTCAAACGCCGCAGCGGAGAAAAGGGCAAGGAGAAGAGGGAAGGAAAAGAGAAGGACAGAGGAAGGACGAGGACTTGCAAGTCGAGAAAGCAAGGAATTTTGAACAGTTTCGAGCGTCCGTCTCTGGACGTAGGCACAAACCATAGTCCCAGAGGGGGAGAAAGGGAAGGAAAGAGCCAGAGGTGGGGGGGGGGGGGGGGGGGGTGAAGATGGGGGACGGGGAGGGATGCGGAAAGGGAAGGGAAGGTATGCAGCCCGGAAAGGAAGGAGGGCCACATTAGCTCGGGGTCCCGTGCTCGCTACGCACGTGTCCACAAAAGAGTTGTGGACCCCCTGGGGGGATAAACTGAAGTTATATGAGATTGATGGTATAACCAACCAATGGTTAATGTCAAATATAACCAAAAAGAATGCAGGAAGATGTACTCAGTAATTCAAACAGCATAGTACGGGAATGTAATTCTGACTGGGGAGAAATCACATGTAGAGTTCCGTAAGGCTTAATCTTAGATTCACTTGTTCCTCATGTGTGAATGATCTTCCATCTAATGTACAACAAGCCGAATTAGTGCTTTTTGCAGATGACACTAATACTGTAATCAATCCAAGCACACATACAGAAACAGAAGAAATAGTAAACAAAGTTATTAAGTGGGGATGTAATGGATTTTGGTAAAAAAAAAAAAGGATCGAGTTTTCAAAAATATTTTTTCCTTGATCTACACAGTTTAATCTATGTTGTGTGTGAATTTAATCATGACAGCAGCTTTAGAAATGCCTTTACCTTGTTAAACTGATTAACTCTGCACTGGCGACCACTCCCACCTTTTCTGACATTTGGGGAACTACTTGCTTCAGCAGAATTTTTGTCAGTGCAAAGGCTATTTTCTTTCGATAAGTTTGGCTGACATCTATATATTTGCCTGAAAACTTTCTTGTGTGTCTTTTATTTATGTTTTGACAATACTAACACATATTAGTTCGTGGAAGTCAAGATTTATGCATAATGGGTGGTGGAAAAACTGTGTTAGGAAATGGAGGTTTCATGGAAGTCTTTCTACCAACAAAAAAGATGAAGCAGCTCGAAATGAAGAACACAAGTGCCCAGCTTCAGCATCGAAACTTGGGACGGGGGAATTGTACAGGTGTGTGAAGTTGATTTGGATTCCACTGGATTCAGACTTATTGATTTAGAGCTGTTTTCATTTCATGTGTTAGGTGTAAAAATACAGAATGCACAACTGTTGTTGAAGAAAGAAGAGTGGGAATAGCTTGTGATTTTAAATTAATTTGTAATTCGTGTGGCTATGAATTTTCATTTTCCTTCTTAAAAAAAAAATTAAAAAACTGACACTGGTACCTATCAAAGCAATTTTAGGCTGGCACATGCTCTGAGATGCCTCTGACAGTGGTTTTCTGAACATGCCTCCACCTTGAGCAAGGTTTGAAAAAAAATAAAGAAATGTCTGATACCGTATGCGATACTGCCAAAGTTTCTAGAAAGAAAGCAGTGGAGGGATTGGTGGAAATAAACCAAAAAGAAATAGATCCTGGGGCAGATATTCATGATAGTGAATCTCCTACAAATGTTACTGACCTGTGAATCTCCTACAAATGTTACTGACCTGTGTGCCTGTAGATGGGACCTGGATGAAAATGGGTCACACATCTCTGTATGGAGTTGCATCTGTTATTGGTACTGATTCAGGACAAGTTTCAGATGTAGAAATTATGTCTAGATACTACCACCAGTGTGCAAATTGGAAAATGTACCATGCTCTAAAAATTATAGTGGCTCAAGTGGGGGCATGGAGGCTGCTGCAGTTGTGAGGATGTTTTCCAGACCTGAGGACCAGTATGGTGTTAGATATACTAAATACTAATGGGGACTCTTCATCATTCAAAGATAAAAATCCACACAATACAACAATAAAAAAGTTGGAATGTGTTGCCCACATCCAAAAGAGGCTTGGTGGTAGACTTCGTTAGTTGAAAGAGAAGAAAGGTGAAGTATTTGTGGATGGAAAGACACTAGGAGGAAAAGGCAAGATTACTCTGAAAGAAACTGATTCTCTTCAATTATTTTATGGGAGAGCTATCAGGAAAAAAAAAAACCACAATTTAGAGGCAATGAGGTGTGCTGTGTGGGCAATTTTTTTTTTTTTTTCCCCACAAACTATCCACTGACCAAACACCAACACACAACCTGTGTCTGAAAGACGATTAGTGTAAGTTCAGCAACAGAAATGAAATGTATTCACATAAACACTCATTATCAGAACCTATTATTAATGCAATTATGCACACATTCAGGTTTCTTCCAAACCTCAATGTAATGAGGAAATGTCTTCAAGGACAGACACAAAATGCAAATGAAAGCTTCAACAATTTTATTTGGATTAGATGCTCAAAAGAAAACTTTCTGTGGAGTTTAAGTACTCAAAATAGGTGTCTATTATGCAGTTTTATGTTACAAGAGCTGCATCAAACCAGTCTCAGGACTGAAGACCACAACAACAACACGTTACAATAATGGAAATAATGGCAGAATCGAAGTGCTGAAGAGAGTTGGTCTGTTTACAACAAAAGCATTTTACACCATCGACATGAGCAGGGTCGAGAAACCTAACAGATCAGTCAGTGCCTCACCTGCAAATACAGGCCAGCCATATTCGAAGAGGAGAAAAGAGAAACCTGGAGGATGAGGAGTACCAGTACAGAGGATTTTAAAATTGAGGTAAGCTTATTACATATGTGGCAACGGCCTTGCCGCAGTGGATACACTGGTTCACAGCTTTACTTCTGCCAGTACCTCGTCTCCTACCTTCCAAACTTGAGCCGGGCGTGAGTCGTGCTTCGGTAGCTCAGATGGTAGAGCACTTGCCCGCGAAAGGCAAAGGTCCCGAGTTCGAGTCTCGGTCGGTGCACACAGTTTTAACCTACCAGGAAGTTTCATATCAGCGCACACTCCGCTGCAGAGTGAAAATCTCATTCTAGTAACAAGACTGTCCGAGGATGGGTGCCGCTTAAGGTATTTATGGGACCAGCTAGCGGTGAAAGGGGCCAGTCTAGAGGATGACAGCAATGCCAGCAGCGTGAATAATAGTATCAGACAACATCAATACAACCTGACAAAGAGGGGATAAACACAACCTGGGAGGTATATTGAGGCCAAGTGGTGTGACGGATAGTCCGGCAGGGTAACCCGGCCACCAGGAGACGGAAAGGCAACGAGAGAATCTCAAAGAGAACTGGTCACCGTCACACAGGTCATCGTGCAGCGACCGTAGTAATGAAGGGAGTAGGGGAGGGGAAGTGGGGGAGAGATCAGTGATGAAGAAAGTGCCATAAGCAGCACTGAAATGTGTAGGGGAATCACCATTAAAAAGGCACAGGTCATGGCCCACAAGGAACTGGTCTATGAGGAGACCCCAATTACAAGAAGGACAGCCCCAAAGTGAGTGACGGGCATTAAAATCCCCGAGGAGGAAGAAGGGAGAGGAGAGTTGCCGAAGGAGGGCAGTTAGGGCAGTGGGTGTAGGTGGCCTGTCAGGAGGTAGTAGAGAAGGCGAACAGTGACTGAAGAGTCCAAGTGGATCTAGATGGCCATTACTTGCAATGTGGTACAAAGGGAGACGCATGTAGTAACAATGTCTGTACAGGCCAATGTGCAAACACTATGGAAGCCCTCAAAGTGCTGACACTATTAGGACATAAAGCACAGACCCCACGAAGTGGGTACTAGTAAAATGAGATTACTATACCAGGTTTACCGGTATGAAATGAGCGTCAAGATACAAATGTGCCAACAGGGGACATTTGTTGTTAACGAGCCTTAATTTTTGTTTGTTTGTTTGTTTGTTTGTTACGACATCTGTCAAATATATTTAGTATACAGCAAGTCATGGAACAAACAACATTAACAATGTCGAATTTTGCACCAGAAAGTGATGATTTGCGGAAAGCATTAATTTTTTGTTTTCATTTTTAAAAAGTGCTGCAGAGTCGCATTGAATGCTTGTCAAGGCATATGGTGATGGTGCTCCTTCAGAAGCAACATGCAAAAGATGGTTTCAACACTTCAGAAATAATGATTTTGATGTAAGAAATGAAGAACGTGGAAGACCACCAAAAAAGTTCAAAGATGCCGAATTGCAAGCAATATTGGATGAAGATGATACTTTGAGTCAGAACCAAATGGCAGCATTGCTAAATGTTGCACAACAAACAATTTCTGACCGTTTGAAAGCTATGGGAAAAATCCAAAAGTGTGGAAAATGGGTGCCACATGAATTGAATGAAAGATATGGAAAACCGAAAAACCATTTGTCAAATTTTGCTTCAAAGACATGAAAGAAAATCAATTTTGCATCGAACTGTTACTGGCGATGAAAAATGGATATATTTTAAGAACCATAAATGGGAAAAATCATGGGTTAATCTGGGACAACCATCAACATCGACTACAAAACCAGATCGGTTCGGCAATAAGACAATCCACTGTGTTTGGTGGGATCAGAAAGGGATCATGAGCTTCTAAAACCCAGTGAAACTGTGAATACTAATCGCTACAGACAACAAATGATCAATTTGAACTATGCATTGATCAAAAAAAGACCAGAATGGGCCAGAAGACATAGCAAAGTAAATTTTTTACACGACAATGCACCAGCACACAAAGCAAAACTGGTTCAGGATACAATCAAAACACTTGGCTGGGAGTTGCTACCCCACCTGCCGTGTTCACCAGACTTGGCCCCTTCCGACTACCATTTGTTTTCATCAATGGGACACGCATTGGCTGAGGAACAATTCGATTCCTACGAAAAAGTCGAAAATTGGCAGCGAGATTGGTTTGCTTCAAAAGACGAACATTTCTATTGGCGTGGTGTCCACAATTTGCCAGAAAGGTAGTCAAAATTTATAGAAAGCAATGGTCAGTACTTTGAATAAAATGTTTTTACTTTTCAGTTCAAAATTAGTGTTTCATTTTCACAACAAAAAAAATGCTCATGTCATACCAGTACACCTGGTAGAATGATACAAGCTGTGGCGTTGAAGAAAATAAGGAACTGCAACACTGGAAGGTGACGCTAGGATCTTTTACAATTTCATTGAAATGAAATGGTGTGGCACTGACGGACGGGAGGCCCCATCTGGAGAAGTTAGGACGACAAGTAGCAAGTCTTACTTCAGGTGACGCCACACAGAGTTACTTTTGTGTCTGTGATGATGAGACATGACACCCAGTCCACGAGAGGAGAAAATCTCCAACTTGGCCGGGTATCAAACCCGAGTCTGTTGCACAGTATGCAAACATGTTGCCACTCAGTTAAGCATGCACACAATTCCACTGAATAAGTACAGAATAGGAATCCAAATGGTAGGCAAACAGGCCAAAGCTGGTCACACCACCAGGTAACCACCTGTCACCAACAAGGACAGGTGACATCCATAAAGAAGAGCTCTGACTCTGGTTGTGACGAGGAGTCAGCACTTCTGGGGGCACCGGAGGGGCCTCGTCCCAGGACCAGGTGTCTCCTCATCCTCTGTAGATCGAGGAGGGCAGGGTCCAGAGAGAGAGATAGCACACTTCAGAGAAATCTGGAACTGAGGAAGAGCAGGCAACCTTGAGGAACACAAACTGTGGGCCCAGTGGCTGATGTGCGGCAGCAGGTCTCTGGTCTGGGAGATGGTGGGGAGAGGGGATGGGTCCTGTGACGGGATTGCCATCACTGGGAAATGCCAAAGAAGGGCCCAACTTCTCCGGCTGAGTAGGGATAGCGGCATGTGGAGGGGTCTTAGGAACTGCAGGGGGGGAGGAGGAGAGGTGTGGAGGGGAAGGGGGGATTGAGGTAAGGAGGATGGAGAAGCAGGAAAGGAGGTAACAGAGGTACGGTGAAGACAGTCATATTTTAGACAAGTCCCAGTGTAGGATAAACAATCAAGGAAGTTCCCAGAATGAGATCTTCCCTCTGCAGCAGAGTGTGCACTGATATGAAACTTCCTGGCAGATTAAAGCTCTATGCCAGACCGAGGCTCAAACTCAGGAGCTTTGTCTTTTGTGGGCAAGTGCTCTACTAACTGAGCTACCCAAGCACAACTCACAACCTGTCCTCACAGCACTTGCCCGCGAAAGGCAAAGGTCCCGAGTTCGAGTCGGTCCGGCACACAGTTTTAATCTGTCAGGAAGTTTCAATTAAGGAAGTTGTACTACTGAATATTCTTTCCTTTCTTATAAACCAGACAATTTGGTGAAAGTTGAGAGTGACACTCATGACAAATAATGCACACGGGTGGTGGAACACAGGAGCTTCCCTTATGGAGTGGCTGTCCACATTCACTGCAGCAATGGTCTGCTGTACAGCAGGAAGACATGTGCCTCCCTTCCCCGGGAGATACTCTAAAATCCCCAAATAAAGGCTTCGGTATTGATGCAACTGTCCTTACAGCCTTTCTGAACATTCAGAATGACATGAATGTACCATCTTTGCTAACTGGCTCAGAATTCCTCAGCAGTTTGAAGGGTGAGCTCCTTATGAAAAATGACACTCTGAACCATATTCAAAGACTGATGAGAAGTTATAGACACTGGGATGTTGTTGAGATTGTGACAAGCAAATCCTACCACATTGTACCCATTGAGTCCACTCTGCCAAACTTCTCTTCTACAGTTCCCACAAATAATAATGACTAGATGGTGATGGAAGTGTCCCCGTCAGGCCTGTTGGAGACCAGGTAGAAAGCATTTCAACCCAAGTTGCTGCACCTGGCCGTCCTCCCAAAGGAGTAGCCAGGGACGGGAAGGCTGTAGGGTCATAAGAAGTAACATTAAAGTGTCCATTCCCAACTAAAGAGATGGCTGTAGAACAGCCATTGTTTTGGATCAAAATGTATGTCATACACCAAGCATGATACCACCCACTCTGATCAGGGGCTCTCCCCATGGGCACCACCTAGCCACAGCTAGGTGGCCACTGTCAGGAGTTCCGATGCTCCACCATGACAAGCAACCACTCCTTGGCATATATGGGGATGTAGCAGCTCAGGTACCAGAAGAGTGATACCTGCATGGTCAGACGGCTCAGCCAGAGGAGTATGTAATGACTCCACCACAAGGACTGGCTGCCGTGCTGGCTTTATAGTGTTGAAAGGACAACAGCATTGAGGAAAAGATGGGAGAGGCAGTAAGAGCACCTGCAAAAGATGTTAAATAAGGTGTCCTTTCCTAGTTGGCTCACACAATGGACACAAAATTGAGAAGAGGAGGTCAACCAACCCCCAACCCTAAAAAAAGCAGGAGGATAGCTGGGCTGATATATACAAAGACACAGAGAGAAGGGAGAGCGCGGGCAGAGGGGAAGAAGTGAGGACATGAAGGGTGGGGCATGAGGAATGGAATGCAGCCTGGGATGTAAAAAGGTGCTCAATAGCTTGGGGCCCGTGTGCGCCGTGCACTAACGCGTGAAAGAGCTGCGAATCCCCTGGGGGCTTTCAAGTTTGGCACCGATCACCGTGTCTTACAACATGTTTTCATAACTTCAGAAATCCCCTATACGAGGCCCGTCTAAAAAGTATCCAAATATTTCGAATACCTGACGGGGTTGGGACTCTAATCCCCTTCAAGGTAGGCTCCTTCTGTTTTCAGACACTTAGCCCACCTATCCTTCCATTGCCAGAAACACCTCTGTAAGTCATCTTTTGGAATGGTGTTCAGTTCTGTCATCGCGTTCCGCATTATCTCTTCTCTACTCTCAAAACCGGATCCTTTCAGTGGTGTTTTCAATTTTGGAAACAACCAGATGTCGCAAGGAGCCATGTCTGGAGAGTAGGGAGGCTGGCAAACGTTTCCACGTTTGGCAAAAAAATGTTGGATCAAGTGGGATTAATGTGCGGAGGCATTGTCGTGATGCAGTTGCCAGTTTTTTGTCATCCACATGTCTGGTCTTTTGCGGCGAACTGCATCACGGAGTCACCAGAGAACACTTTGATAGAACTACTTTGTCACTGTTTGTTCTTGCGGTTCATATTCGTGATGCACAATTCCACGGACAGCAAATAAGACAGTCAGCATCACCTCGATTTTGCTTCACACCTGTCGCACTTTCTTCGGCGTTGGACACTTGAAAGCTTCCATTGTGATGACCGTCTTTTTGTTTCTGGGTCATACCCGAACACCCGTGCCTCATCTCCAGTAATAACAGTGTTCAGAAACCAAGGATCAGTGTTGGTGGTGTCCAAAAGGTCCAGTGCAACGTCAAAACAGAGGTCTTTTTGTTCGAGAAACAAAAACTTTGGCACAAACTTCGCAGCCACTCGACGCATGTTCAAATCATCACGCAAAATTGCATGTGCAGAATCTTTACTCACGTCAAGCTCTTGGGCAATTTCCCGCACCGTCAAACGACAATCTGCCATCACCAAATTTTGCACTCTCTCAACAACAGCTGCACTTCGAGCAGTTTGGGTCCTGCCAGAACGCTGGTCACTCTCTGCTGATGTGCGGCCATTTTTGTATCAGCCGAACCACTCCTTAATTAGTGTTACACCCATCGCATCTTCCCCAAACACATGCTGAATCTTACGAATTGTTTCACTTTGAGAATCACCAAGCTTTTGACAAAATTTGATGCACTTCTTTGCTCAACACGTTCAGTCATCTCGACAGAATCGATAATCTGATGAACACGTTGTGTGGCATCTCACTCAGCAACAGACACGCTGGAAGGTGGGGCAAAATTCAAGCACGTGCATAAAGGTCTCTTCCTTTACTGTGTACAGTGGCGCCGCACTATTGTCTCTATTTTGCACGAGAAAATCAAAGGTCGGATACTTTTAGACAGACCTCGTATGTATGTATTATTTAACGAATGGACTCAAGTGAATCTTCCGAGACAATAGTTGTGGTACATGGGAAATTGTCATTCCTGAGTGACTGTAATATGATACAAGATGACTTAAGAGAGAATCTCTCTTTGGCTTGGTGAATGGCAGCTGGCTCCAAATGCAGAAAAACATTAAGTCAATGTAGATGAGTAGGAAAACAATCCCATAATGTTAGTGCACAGTATTGGTGCTGCGCGGCTCAATTACAGTCACGTCGATCTAGATGTAGTGCTGTGAAGCGATTTGAAATTAAATGAGCATAGGGAAGCCAAATGGTCAATTTTCGTTAATTTGGTTAGTCTATAAAGAAAACCCCTTACAGAACCCTAGTGCAACCTGCTCTCGAGTACCACACTGCTCGAGTGTTTGGGATCCCCGCCAGGTCAGATTAAAGGAAGACATAGAAGCAATTCAGAGACGGGATACTAGATTTGTTACTAGTAGGCTTGATCAATGTGTAAGTATTACAGAATGCTTTGGGAACTCAAATGGGAATCTCTGGAGGGAAGATCAGTTTGTTTTGAGGAACACTAATGAGAAAATTTAGAGAACTGGCATCTGAAGCTGACAGCAGAACGATTCTACTGCTGCCAGTGTATGTTTCACATAATGACCAAAGATAAGAGGAATTAGGACTTGTTTGGAGGCATATATACAGCCGTTTTCTCTTGCTCTATTTATAAGTAGAACAGGAAGATAAATGACTAGCAGTGGTACAAGGTACCTTCCGTCATATGCCGTATAGTGGCTTGTGGAATATGTATTGTAAATGTAAATAGCTGAAATATCTAATATCTAGCTGTGATCCTAGACCGCCCTCCGACATTGTGTGTGTGTGTGTGTGTGTGTGTGTGTGTGTGTGTGTGTGTGTGTGTGTGTGTGTGTGTGTTAGTGCGCGCATGTTTTAGATTAGTTTTAGGGTGCAAAAAAGTCATGGTCATAAGCACCCATTCAGTGGGGGAGAAGGGTAAAAACAGGAATTTAAATCAGCAGCAATGGGAGCAAAACTCAAGGAGGAGGGAAACTAAAAACGGAAGGAAATCTTAGAAAAGTGTTATTGAAGGGGGATTGTTTACCCCAAAAAGAGCTTCAAATGACCAATGTCATCTCAGTAACATTTATATACTCAAGGATGCAATCCGCCGAGTGCGCGTCATCTGCTAAAAGGGAAGATATATCAGGCGACAGCTGTAAATGGGCACATAGCAGATTAAAATAGGGGCACTGAAGTAAAAGGTGTCTCACCGTCCACGACTGGGAGCAGTGGGGACAAAGCAGGGGAGTATCGCCACTTAATAGATGTCGATGGCTAAAAAGACAGTGCCTAATCTGGAGTCTAGTTAAAATTACCTCCTCCCGATGAGGCCAAGAGGAAGAGGTCCAAACACAGGGAAAAGGTTTTATGTCCTCTAATTTATTATCCTGAAGCCCAGACCAATGTGTGTTCCGTAAAAGAGCAAGACAGCAACCTAAAACACTCCGTGATCAGCAAAGGGAACCATGCAAACAGTGGTCCGAGGAAGAGAGACAACAGCCTTTGCAGCTATATGGCTGCCTCATTGCCGCATATAGCAACATGCCCTGGGATCCAGAGGAATGACACAGAGATGCCCCCAAGTGGAGCTTGTGGAGGGAGTCCTGAATCCGGTGGAGGTTGAGAAGAGACGTGAGCATATACGACAGTGGTTTGAAAAGTTCTCAGAATCACCACGAGAGGTCAGTGCTAGCGCAACGAGTTGTTCACGTGATATTCATTGGACTGCTGCCTGTAAACACATGCCACATCAGTGCTCTTGGAAGAGAGCTGCGGGGGGGTGATGTGGCTCTGGTGGTGTTCCCGCATAGTGATTTGCGAAGATGGAAAAGAATTGAGACTCGAGCAGGGATTAAGTACTTTGTAAAGAAAGGTATGAAAGCAAAGGACATTCATGCCGATTTTCAGAATACACTGGTGGACTCTGCGCCTTCATATTCAACTGTTGCCAAGTAGACAAATTAATTTAAATTTGGTCAGGAGAGCTTAGATGATGATCCACGCAGTGGTTGGCCAAGATGTGTCACTACTCCAGAAATCACTGCAAAAGTGCACAAAATGGTCATGGATGATTGCCGATTGAAAGTATGTGAACTTGCTCACACTTGCCACATGTCATCTGAAAGGGTGTACCACATTTTAACTGAAGAATTAGAAATGAAAAAATTATCTGCAAGATGGGTACAGTGACTTGACGCTGGATCAAAAATGCATGAGAATGGACATATCAGAACAATATATGGCCCATTTTAGTACAAACAAACAATATTTTTTGTACCAGTTTGTGACCACACTATACTCCAGCGACAAAACAATAGTCAAAGCAGTGGAAACATGCTGATTCTCCACCACACACACACACACACACACACACACACACACACACACTAGATTACCACCCCACTGGGCAAACAATTACTGGAGGATACTATGCTAACCTCCTGGACAAATTGCAACAAAAGATACACAAAAAAGGCCAGGTTTAGCAAGGAAGAAAGTCATCTTCCATCAAACACATGTGCCATCATCATGGCAAACTTACACAAACTAAGCTATGAATTGTTGCCACACCTGCCTTATTCACCTAATATGGCTCCGTCAGACTTCCATCTCTTCTGAAAACTGAAATTTTTTTCTTGGTGGATGAAGATTCACTTCAAACAAAGAATTGATAGCCAGAGTTGACAACTATTTTGAGGGCCTGGAGGAAACTCATTGTCGAGATGGGATCAAGGCACTGCAACATTGTTGGATTAAGTGCATTAATATACAAGAAGACTACATTGGGGGAAAAAAAACATAATATACTGTATCTGCTGATGGTGATGGATGTATTGGAAAGCCTGGAGAACAGCCTAAAGCTCCTCAGTAAAAACCGAACACTGGTTGGAAAGCCAAAATCTAATACGGGTGTCGTCGGCAACAATACAGGCACTCCAGACATCAAAGATGGTCTTGGCATCGTCAGTGTAAATAAATTTGGCATCCTCCATTTGTGTGCGTAGAGTAACAAATGCCCAACGATAAACTATGGGGGGGGGGGGGGGGAGATACTATCCTTGGGAAGCTGACAAAGGTGACGGCGAAGACAGGTCCGGGGGCGAAGCCAAGGTGGCATTGTACTCCCATTGTCAAGAAAGTTTTAGGAAAAGGGAAGGAAAGTGAATGCCACACTTGATGGAAGTGGACTCCCAGTGGTAGTAGATGGGAAGGGCTGCCTGCATACGCTAAATCCAAGGAGGTGTCAAAGAAATGGACATGGGTCGGATGAGTAGGCATGACAGGTGACTAACTTGTAACGACTCAGGACAGCACACCGACTGGACAGCGGAGGACCAGAAGGCTCTCCATAGGGCTAGTATAAAAAGCTCCAGATGCTAAACACAATCCATGGTGGTGGACAGAATCTAGACGCCAAAGAATAGACAGCCAATTCAGAGACCACTCGGTCCGCTCCCAATGAGGTACCACTCAGAACAGGGAGGGTCTTGAGGGATCACAGACAGTGAGCCGAAAGATATGATACGTGAGAAGCCCAGCACACTTTTCTGTCAAACGTAAGTCCCAAGAATTTACCGATGACTGCGAGCAAGAGGTCAACAGGGCCTAGATGTAGGGCAGGTGGATAAAACTCTGTAGGACGCCAAAAATTTACAAGACAGTCTTACTGGGAGAAAACAGGAAGCTGATTTCGATGCTTCACGAGTGGAGGTGATCGAGACATCCTTGAAGACATCGTTCAAGAAGATCTGGTCCGTTGAGAGCTGTAGTAGATTGCAAACTCAACGACGAAGAGGAAGCCCGAGACATCGGGAAGGAGGCAATCCATAATTGGATTTATGGCAATGGCAAACAGTACAACACTTAGCATGAAGCCCTGGGGCACCCCGTTTTCCTGGAAGAAGTATGGAATGGAGTAGTGTCCAGCCGCACCTTAAATGTGTGTCCTGTCACAAATTCATGGATGAAAAGGGGTAGCCCCAAGAGAATAGTGTGCGGAGGATGCCTGTCCTCCAACAGGTATTGTATGCCCTCTCCAGATAAAAAAATAGAGCTACCGTTTGGCGTTTCCTGCGAAAACTGTTCACCATATAAGCGGAGAGAGCAACAAGATGGTCAACTGTGGAATGATGCTTTCGGAAACAGCAGTGGGCAGGTGTTAAAATGTTTCGGGACTCCAGACACCAGCCTAAACAGCAATTTACGATACACTCCAAACCTTACAAATGCCACTCGTTAGAGAGATTGGGCAATAGCTGGAGGGGAGATCTTTGTCCTCTCCAGGTTTCAGAACAGCTTCCTGCCATCTTCTGGGATAGATATTGTCGACCCGAAGTCGATTATAAAGGCGAAGGAGGCACCTAGCACAGACTAGGGTATGATAGATGTAGCAACATTTGGACATATGTAACAATGGCATCCTGTACCTCAAATGACCTATTAGGCCAACTGAAGTATAGGATACAAATTTTATTGTTGAAGGTTTCTTCACTATCGCTAGTAATACTATCGTAATTTTCACTCGATATTATTAGTTTCGAAGGTGAATAAAAAATTTATAGCCCATACTACAGTTGACATATATAGGTCAACATTCATCTTTGCTGTTATATATGTGCAATACATCATCTCTGGTAATTTCTGACGTCATTGGTCAAAGCCGATGGGTTGCATCCCATTCTTCGGTAATCCCTAACAGCGCACACTATCCTAGTGTGAGATTTAGAGGATTTATTGTGCTAGTTTTATGTGGAAACCAACTACTAGAAGTGCACTCTAAGAAGAGTTTGATCAACATGCGTGACAGAAGATGCAATATCCAAAGAAGTAAATCTATCAATACTGTTAATCTCTAACCACTGTCAACTTTAGCTAGCAGATAATACTGTGTTTAATGCATCTACGTCTGTGAAAGCAGAAGCAATATGGAAGTTAATGAATACTGGAATATTATGAGTAATTCTGCCTGAAATCATCTTACTTGGGAGAGCTCTACGATCAATGAAGTTCCGCCATGTAAAGGAGGACTACTGTTCCTTCCTCTTAACAGATATCAAGAAAAATAATATGTTCCACACATTAAGAATGAAAATCAACGTAACTGTCACATCAACAAAGGAAACTTTAGGCACAAATAAAGAGTTTAATATGTCTGTTTTCTGATAGCGGTTTCTCCCTTAAATTCAGAAAAACTTATTCCGGCCTAGGTTCATGGATTTTGTTACACTGTGATGTGATAGCTAAGAAACCCACCCTCATGTCTTGTGATACCTGTATAATGGATTTCTAGCACAGGTTCAAATATGAATACCTGTTACTTCCAATCTACAATAGGCCTATGCACAATGTGATTGACACAGTGGTGAACAATGTTTTGTATATCACCTGGTGATTGTTATGAAGGACTGCTATAGCTTGTTCTTCCATCATGTCATGCCCTCAGACTTGGACAATTGCATGACGACAATGTCACGCCAAAGCATCCTTAAGTTTGGGTATCAGGGCAGTTGAACGACCAACAGGTACCAGGAGTCCACTTCAAGCCACGATGAAATGACCTGGTGTGTGATGTCATTTGTGCAGGCAGAGATAGCACAGAAAATTGACAGTATTTATTTTACTTTTATGTTAGTTTCTGGAATGTAGGTTGTCAGAATAAACTGATTTCCATCATAGCCAGAGGTGAGGTGTAAGTTATGTTTATAGGTGACTGGCTGTGATTTGGCAAAACCAACAAATGTCAATACAAAATTTTTGTTTTGTCAACATCCTGGTCTTTAGCCTAATTTGAGGCCTAGTTAGAGCTGAACGGTAATAGTTTGGTTAAGGGTCAGTGAAGCCAACAATTGTGAAGTGATTAGAACTATATTGTTCTTGTTATAGCACATATTTTGTACAGTACTGGATTTTACCAACCGGCTTTTTACTATGTTCTGCACCCTACCTTCACCTTATCCTACCATATCTTGTTAATGAATGTGTGTGTATGTTATTTCTGCATGTTTCTGACATGTCCAATACTATTGTACTGAGTGGTCCATGGACGAATAAATAAATAAAAGAGATGGTGGTATTAGCAGGATTCAATATTTTTGGGTATGAGGCATTACTTATGAGAGTTACACAGTGGGCACCTTAACACTAAAAGGCTCAGAACCCTGAAGTATGGAAAGTAAAGTTTCAGTCATAAGTACTGAAGGAACTTTTTACAGAAACAAGCAGACATAACACAAGGCTGAGGTAACAGATGGATAGATGACTACCCACATATGGAAATCATCAGGTCTTTTCACATTGGGGTACTATGGTAGAGCTATCAATACACATATGAAATGGTACATTTTAAGAGCAACTTCATTAAAGAAGATCTGGCTTTTCCATTGCTGTACCTTAACAGGCAAAACCTAAAAGAAATGTGTCAACCAGATAATTACAGGGAGCAGACAATTTATAATGTTACTTGCAAAGGCCCCTCATAATAAAACGTCACTGAATCGGTTTTAAACAATACCATACACTTCTCTGAACGATAACTGTACGCCTACAGCAACCCGACCACGTTAAGTAGTCTATGCAGTTGAAGTAGTTCCTCTCGTATTTGCAACAGCCTTCATGTTAAGTCAATTGCCTCATTTGGGTAAAAAGTATAAGGACTACTAACAAACGTGAAGTGTATCCGTCATTTCCTGTAAAATCTTGGAGTAATGATTCTAACAGTCTTTTACTTTGATGTTGCTATATTAACTATCACATAAACCGATTACTCAAATGCAAAGTTACATGTATAAATGATAGTAAAATACACTCCACTCGTAAGGCGGAAACTGCTGAGCGATTTTCATGCACATACATACCTTAGTAGTTTCCTTTCATGATCTAAGTTAGATGCGTCGTACCACGTCTTCCTCAGTGACTCTACGTGGTGTATTAGTTCCCGATAGCCCCAAATTTGTTCTATACAAGTACTAAACGATTTTATGAACTGTCTATGAATATGGAGATTGATTTCCTTCGCACTGGCCACAGTATTAACGGCGAAGGGAACAAGACTTTTTCTCTCCGTTATGAACAGTTTAGAGTCACACTGGCGATCCAGTACATCCAGCAGTTTCCTAATAGACTGATTTCGTGAGTAGCGTAAGGAGAATTCCACACCATGGGCGCGTGTAGCCCCAGGCTTTTCTCCGTAACATATCCTTTGAAGCTCACACAACTTCGTAGTTTTCCTTAGGATCCACTTAACTGCCGGTCTTAAAAGCCAATAAATGTATGTCCACATCGATCGAAACATCTTCGCTCAGCCACTGCTTCCACATTACCGGAAACCGCCCTTTCCCACACACAATTTATAGGACTCACATTCCAACACATCTATAACGCCGTCATTTTAAACGACGATGGAAGTTTGTTTTCCTCGTAACCAAAGTTGTTACACGTAAGCTGTGTCCGTTTTCCACGTGACCAAAGTTTTTACACGTAAATTGGAGCCAGTCACTACAGTCTTGCGTATACGAAACGAGCGATAAAGCGATTGCGACATCTAAGGGAGTAGTTTCGTATTTGCGAGAACAAGAATTAAAGAGATATTTGCGTTTCCTATTCCGCTGAAATATAAAATAATAATCGCTTACTTGTTTCGAATCGCTATTAAAGGAATGCTTGAACGGGCAGATGTACATAGTGCTCTACTTAGTATGCTTTTTAAGGGGCCCTTAAGGTTCAATAATATTGTCAAACCGTTTAAGAGCGCGTATTGATGTATTACTAACACCAGAAATATAGACGATCAGTACTGATCGACTTCAAAGTATTCTCAGTACTGTCAATACATAATGAACGAGTTTGACAATATTCTCCATTCAAATGTTGACAGATCTTCACGAACCAGCCACGCAGCGTTAGTGTAGAATGTTTATTTTTCAATAAACCGTTGTGTATATCATACCCAAGATTGAATTTTTAAGGAGTCTCTTAACACAAAAGAATATTAATAGCCTATGCAGGGGTAATCATTGTGGATACCACCTTTGTATTGTTAACGGAGGATTCGCTAAGACACTGCTAACATCATGAATTTGAAAATATAGTACAGATTGGTGTATTATGTACCAGATTGGAAAAACTCTCCCACTTCTAAAATTGCGTCCTATATCTTCAATGACTAGTAAGAGGTCTGCAAAATACACGTCTTCAACAAATTGTCACAAATCATAAAAAACTACTGTACATTAACTGCCTAAACAGGTCCTTGCAAGGCAGATGTAATTGCTTCACATGTCTCGGATCTCTTGTTCATGATCTTCTGTCTTCATTACGACGGTCGCATTCCCATATCGACAGGCAGTGCCAATATACTCCTGTCGGCGTTGAGTTTCTTAATGGCTTGTAGTAAACGTCAGTAAAATCATTAGATGAACGTCGGCCGAAGAACCCGAGACAGAACCCCATAGGCAGTTTGTCAACAAGCGGCCATGAAAGCCTTAACAATGTTATATTACGCCTCTATGGGGAGGAGATTTACAGATTGTACCGACGCCTTGACCAACGATGGAAGAAGAAAGCGCGATTGATGTCCTTTCTCGCCTTTCTGTCACGGTGCCGAGATGAAGATGCTACACCGAAGTTCTTGAAATGTAAACGCCTATTCACCACCGCCCAAGCACATCGTATCTACGACAGAATGGAACGAGGTTTTCTTCGTGAGCGAATTCATATAACATGGAGAGACTTGGCAAGAACGGATCAGGAACTTCTGGACATTTTCTATCAACTAAGTAGCAGAATACATCCAGACGACTGGGACAAGAACGACAGCATCACTCACAGGAGCATGCAGAACGAACTCGAGCACTGCACCGAGCGACAGAAGAAAAAGTCTGAAAGATGCCGAAAGCAGATCGACAAGGCGATTCCCTACATGTCACACACAGTGGTCAACCTCAAAGAACGACAATTGACCGTAGAGGAAGTGTCTGTTCTTCAAAAAGGAGGGAAGTTTGCAATTATCCCGAGAACTGTACCTATCATTGCCAACACCGAAGCGGCCATTCGGACCCTTCCTTGTGAAAGGGCAGAGGAAATACGCACTGAAACAGCCAGGATACTGCGCCGAGCAAGACCACCAGCTTGCAACCTGAAGAAAGAAGAGCTACAAGCCATTAAGAATCTCAACACCGACAAGAGTATATTGGTACTGCCTGCCAACAAGGGAAATGCGACCGTCATAATGACCACAGAAGATTATGAGCAAAAGATCCGAGACCTATTAGATCCGACGACGTACCGAAAACTAAGCGCAGATCCGACGCAGCGTATCACACAGAATACGAATCGATTAACGAAAGCGTCTTTTCTGCCGACGGACGTACAGAGAAACCTGCGCAACACAGAAGCCCTACCACCTCGGCTGTATGAATTACCCAAGATCCATAAGAACAACGTTCCACTGAGACCGGTTGTTAGCGCTCCTGGCTCACCGACATATAAACTGGCAAAACACTTGGCTTCTCTGATCCAGCCACACGTGGGAAAGACCGACACATACCTAAAGGACTCAGGACATTTCATTGAGAAGCTGAAGAAACTGAAACTTGCACCAAACGACATCCTTGGTCAGCTTCGATGTTGTTTCTTTGTTTACAAAAGTGCCACTCAGTGACGCTCTGGAGCAAATCGGTTCCATTTTCCCGCAAGACATCACAAAGCTTTTCCATGCATGTCCCACCACGAGCTATTTCACGTGGAATGGCGATTTCTACGAACAGCTGGAAGGCGTCGCCATGGGTAGTCCTCTCAGTCCAGTGGTGGCCAACTTCTTCATGGAACAATTCGAAGCGCAGGCACTGGACTCGGCGACTTGCAAACCTAAGGTGTGGTACAGGTACGACGATGATACTTTCGTTGTGTGGAGCCATGGTGAAGAACAGCTCAGTGACTTCCTAAGACACTTGAACAGTCTCCATGCCAACATAAAATTTACCATGGAGTTACAAAAGGACAAAAATCTGCCATTTCTAGATGTGCTGGTCACAAGGGATGGTGAAAACCTGGGACACTGCGTGTATCGAAAACCGACACACACGGACCGATACCTGCACAAACTATCAAACCACCATTCGAGCCAGAAAAGAAGCATGATTAATACGCTCGTAACGCAAGCAGGACGAATGTGTGAGCCACAGCACTTCAGGCGCGAAATGCAAAGACTTGGAAAGTGTTCTGAGGAGCAATGGGTACCCAACAAGTTAGAAGTGTATCAGAGCCAAACACTTGGCGAAGTAAGGAATCAGAAAAAGAAATGTCGGGTACGGCCATTCTACCATACATTCCCAGAGTGACGGACAGAATCGGCCGTATATTGCGCAAACATGGCGTAAAGACGAGTTTCAAACCAACAAAGAAGATCAAAGAGTGCCTTAGATCCGCAAAGGAGAAAAGGGATGCACTTGCAATGTCGGGAATATACCGTATACCATGCACATGCGGAAAAGTTTATGTCGGAATGACTGAAAAATCAATCAACACCAGGATCAAAGAACATAAGCGACATTGCAGATTGGGGCAGGTGGAGAAATCGGCCATAGCAGAGCACGCACTGAGCGAGACCGATCACGTAATAAAATTCGCCAACACGGAAGGTCTGGCTGTAGAGAAGTACTATCACACGCACTTGTTCTGAGAAGCTTTAGAAATACAAAAACCCTGCGAACAGTTTCAACAAGAAAGAGGAAAGCCTTAAGGTAAACGGATCCTGGCTTCCTGTACTGCAGCGAACGATCGTCACAGGTAGCTAGAGGAGAACCGCACCGGGGAGAAGCCCTCGGACATTGGCACGACAGGTACATATAGTCTGCAGCCGCGAGCTCGGCTCCAGTTCACCACTGGCAATGGAAGGTGAAGTTTTGACAATACCAGCCTCTTGTGCTGGCGAAACGTCAGTAAAATCATTAGATGAACGTCGGCGGCCGAAGAACCTGGGATAGAAGCCAATAGCCAGTTTGTCCCTTCAGTATATTGAAGATTTCACAAACTAGAATTGCCAATAAATATTGAACGTGTGTAGGACCCTTTGTAGGTACCACTTTAAATCCACCTGAACTAGAGAGCCCAAATGCGATACTTCGCACATATTCATAGAAATTTGCCTATTGTGAATCAAAGGCATAAAATATCATCGTCAAGAGTAGTGGCAGAGAATCTGTAAGCTAGAATACGCAAGCTGTGTCTATAGGTCAATTCACACAGGCCATCGGCCGGCCGTAGTGGTCTTGCGGTTCTAGGCGCACAGTCCAGAACCGTGCGACTGCTACGGTCGCAGGTTCGAATCCTGCCTCGGGCATGGATGTGTGTGATGTCCTTAGGTTAGTTAGGTTTAGTAGTTCTAAGTTCTAGGGGACTGATGACCACAGCTGTTAAGTCCCATAGTGTTCAGAGCCATTTGAACCATTTTGAACACAGGCCATCACATTACGGCACCGTGACGTCGGGTAAATGGAAATGTCGTGTGGCTAGGGCCTCCCGTCGGGTAGACCGTTCGCCTGGTGCAGGTCTTTCGATTTGACACCACTTCGGCAACCTGCGCGTCGATGGGGATGAAATGACGATGATTAGGACAACACAACACCCAGCCCCTGAGGGGAGAAAATCTCCGTCCCAGCCGGGAATCGAACCCGGGCCCTTACGATTGACAGTCTGTCACGCTGACCACTCAGCTACTGGGACGGACGTGACGTCAGGTGATACCTACACTGCCCATCACTTCACGTCCCGTCAGTTCATTTAGCCCAGTACCGAAAAGTTGGTTATGAGCTATCGCTGTGACACAAAAAGTCGGAGTATAGTACCTAAATTATGGAACTAACAACGATACGGTTCGTTAATAGTCAAAGCTAACCAGATAATGTATGCTCCTGAACAATTTTGTGTGGTAAAGTCCTGAGAAATGACACAACATTTCAAAATGTCGACGTTGACTTGCTAGCGAATATATGTACATAGAAACACATCAAGCAATACTTATAAGGGACTAAATAGACTTGGTTTACCTTATCCATTACGTTTTCTTTCTGTGGCAGCTAACAGCTTCGTTGACAACTATATTATTTTCTTCATTAAAGCTAACTTTGTCACGTAGGGCCAGTTGTACAATCTCGGGGTAAGTCAACGGTTAGCTAGCTGCAGAATAGGTTAACCACAGGTTAGCTTGTAGTACGCGTTGTATGACGCCATTTTATTCTCCAGTTAATTATTCCCAGAAAAGAGTTCATGTCCAGTTAAGTTGACAATAGCTGAAGAGCACTGTGGGTATTTTCATGTACATCATTTAATATTTTCTTGGTTGTTTTCTTCAGAAATAGCATGTGAGATATGTGTTTCAGATTGCAAAACTATTCGCTTGAGAATACTTTGAGGCTGGAAGATACTGGAAATGAATTAAGTAGTGTAGTAGAAAACATGAAAACTGCTGCAGTATCATTCAATGAAAAATTAGTGCAAAGCATTTCACTAAATTAATAGTGTATTTATAACAATATCACGATGCATCACAAAATCAAATAGGGGTAACGCAGAAGTAGGCCTAATAATGAATAAAAAAAAGTAGGAGTGCGGATAAGAAACTAGCAACATCATAGTGAATGCATTATTGTAGCCAAGATAGCCACAAAGCCCATGCCTACCACAGTAGTACAAGTTTATATGCCAACTAGCTCCACCGATGATGAAGAGATTAAAGAAACAATGTGATAAAAGAAATTATTCAGATAGTTAAGGGAGATGAAAATTTAATAGTCATGAGCGACTGGAATTCGATAGTAGGAAAAGGAAGAGAAGGAAAAGTAGTAGGTGATTATGGAAAGGGGGTATGGAATGAAAGAGAAAGCTGCCTGGTAGAATTTTGCTCAGAGCATAACTTAATCATAGCTAATACATGGTTTAAGACTGTATATGTGGAGGATGCTGGAGACACTGGAAGGTTTCAGATAGATTACACAGGGCGTACATAAAGTCCAGAAACACTTTCAATTATTTATTGCAAAAGTACCAAACATTGTACAGATATCATACATATGTCATTTTGAAGAGAAACCCTGAAAGTTTTTTTTTTTTTTTCGTGTATACCGCTAAGTGTAGTTCGGTAATTTGCCGATAGACAGCGCTAGTCGCAAACATGGTGAGTTCAGGTGCGGTGCGAGCTTTGTGTGTGTTTCAGTTCGAGAAAAACAAATGTGCTACAGCTGTTCAACGGAGGTTTAGAACCAAGGACGGTAAGAAGCCACCAACAAGGAAGGCCATTTACCTCTGGCACAACAAATTCGTTATGAATGTTTGCTTGTGCCCGGCAAAGAGAAGCAGACATCCCGGTGTGAGTGAAGTGAATGTGGAGCACGTATGATAGACATTCATAAGGAGTCCAAACCAATTGGTGCTTCGTGCATTCCGTGAACTCGAAATGGCTCCTTTCAAATTGTAGCTAGTGCAGAAGCTCAATGAGGACGACAAAGACAACCGTTTTGAGTTTTGTTTGCAGTTTTAACAACTGAATGAGGATGGGGATGGCATTGTTGATCGCTTAATTTTTAGCAATGAAGCCACTTTTGACACTAATGGGAAAGTGAACAGGCTTGGTCGTCCAATCTGGGGTACAAAGCATGCATATAAATGCACTGAATTTGAGCGTGATTCCCCAAAGGAAAATGTTTTTTGTGCCTTGTCACATCGAAAACTGAATGGGTCATTCTTTGTCACACAGAGCACTGTCACTGGATATTCCTACTTGGACATGTTGCAGCAATGGCTGATGCCGCGAATGCAGTCGGATTCTCCCTTCATCTTTCACAAGTTGGGGCTGCATCCCATTTTCATCATGAAGTTTGTGACTACCTGAACACAGAGCTGCTGCATCGATGGATAGGTCATGCTACAGAAGAGGACAGCTATTCATGAAATGATCTTCCTGACCACAGATCTCACTCCATGTGACTTTTGTCTGTGGGGACACATTAAAGATCTGGTTTATGAACCGCCTCTACCATATGATGTAGCTGAGCTCCAGGAGATAATACAGAAAGTGACTGCCACAGTCAATGATGCCATGCTAGGACGGGTATGGCAAGAATTCGATTACTGTATTGACGTCTGCCGGGTCACTCATGGTTTGCATATTGAATGTTTGTAAAAACATCTTTCAGAGTTTCTCTTCAAAATGCAATATGTATGCCATCTGTACAATGATTAGTTCTTGTGCAATAAACAATTGAAAGTGTTTCCGGATTTTATGCACACCCTGTATAATCGTAAACCAGAGATTTAAGAAACAGGTTTCAAATTGTAAGACATTTCCAGAAACTGATGTGGACTCTGACAACAAGGTATTAGTTATGAACTGTAGATTAAAACTGAAGAAACTGCCAAAAGCTGGGAATTTAAGGACATGGAACTTGGATAAACTGAAAGAACCTGAGGTTGTCGAGTGCTTCAGAGAGAGCGTTAGGTACAATTGACAAGAAAGGGGAAAAGAAATACAGTAGAAGAAGACTGGGCAGCTTTGAGAGATGAAATAGTGAAGGCAACAGAGGATCAAGTAGGTAAAAAGACGAGGGCTAGTACAAATCCTTGGCTAACATAAGAGATATTGAATTTAATCGATGAAAGGAGCAAATGTAAAAATGCACTAAATGAAACAGGCGAAAAGATGTACAAACGTTTCAAAAATGAGATCGACAGGAAGTGCAAAATGGCTAAGTATGGATGGCTAGAGGACAAATGTAAGGATGTAGAGACATATACCAGCTGATCAAAAAGTCAGTATAAAACTGAAAACTGAATAAATCACGGAATAATGTAGATAGAAAGGTACAAATTTACACACATGCTGGGAATGACATGGGGTTTTATTAGAACCAAAAAATATAAAAGTTCATAAAATGTCCAACACATGGCGCTTCATCTGATCAGAATAGCAATAATTAGCATAACAAAGTAAGACAAAGCAAAGATGATGTTCTTTACAGGAAATGCTCAATATGTCCACCATCATTCCTCAACATTAGCTGTAGTCGAGGAATAATGTTATGAACAGCACTGTAAAGCATGTCTGGAGTTATGGTGAAGCATTGGCGTCGGATGTTGTCTTTCAGCATCCCTAGAGATATCGGTCGATCACGATACACTTCAGGTAACCCCAAAGGCAATAATCACACAGACTGAGATCTGGGGACCTGAAAGGCCAAGCATGACGATTGTCATGCGCAGTCACTGACTTTTTGCTGTCCAGCGCCATCTGTCGGACATTTTGTGAACTTTGTTTTTTTTTTTGTTCTAATAAAACCTCATATCATTCCAAGCATGTGTGTCAATTTTTACCTCTCTATCTACATTATTCCGAGTTTTATTAAGTTTTCAAATTTATACTGACTTTTCGATCACCCAGTATTACTAGGGGTAAGATATATACTGCCTACAGGAAAATTAAACAGACCCTTGAAGACAAGAGAACCACTTGTATGAATGTCAAGAGCTCTGATGGAAAAACAATTCTAAGCAAAGAAGGGAAAGCAGAAAGTTGGAAGGAGTATATAGAGGGTTTATACAAAGACCATGTGCTTGAGGACAATACTGTGGAAATGGAAGAGGACGTAAGTGAAAATGAAATGGGAGATATGATATTGCATGAAGATATCGACAGAGCATGGAAAGATCTAAGTCGAAACAAGGCCCCGGGAGTAGACAACATTTCATTAGAACTACTGATAGCCTTGGGAGAGCCAGCCATGACAAAACTCCACCATCTCGTGAGCAAGATTTATGAGACAGGCGGAATGCCCTCAGACCTCAAGAAGAATATAACAATTCCAGTCCCAAAGAAATCAAGTATGGACAGGTGTGAAAATTACCTAATTATCGCTTTAATAAGTCATGGCTGCAAATTGCTAACACGAATTCTTTAGAGACGAATGGAAAAATTGGTAGAAGCTGACCAGGGAATATCAGTTTCGATTCTGTTGCAATGTTGCAACATGTGAGGCAATTCTGACTCAACGACATATTTTAGATGATAGATAAAGGAAAGGTATTCCCAATACAAAACAGAGCGGAACAATATTGTCTGCTATGGACATACTGTGGCTGAATGAAATTCGGACACTACCATACAGTTTTGTCAAAACATTTTGTAACACGAAAAATCGGTTTTTTGTCTAAAACAGAAAACGCTGTTAGTAAGAATAGTGCACATAACTTGAGTGATTTTTCGATTTGGTTAAGCCTATCGTGCCACTGTATGCTAAATAAAACGAAACAGTATTTTCCACTACTGTGGCAGTTGCAACACATGCAACATAAACAAGACTATTTTTACACGAATCGTCATTTTAATGTGCCTGATTTCCAGAAATAACATGATGGAATTCATGAAGTATTGAAATCAAATCCACATTACTACAAATAAACAGTATTATTTAAGAAAACAGAGAAATTTTCTCACCTGCCCATCATATGCTCCATTTTCTCACCTACAAGATTGAAACGATGAGGTATGGCTTCCTTTGATAAGTGAAAGCTGGATATTAATTTGGAATCGATGTTGTCACACTTTCTTCTCCTTCTTCAGCCTCATAAACATTTCTACCAAAATCTCGTCTGTGTTGCCTCCATCCTTCACACTATCTTGAAAGCATATCCTACAGTTAAGCTCTCTAACGAGCCAGAATTCGCTAGTTAAATTATTCTGAGTTTATTCTCCGGTTAGGCGTTAGTCCGGGATCATATAACGTTTCTCATGCTATTCCGAGACTGGAGCTTAAGCAGCTGCTAATTGGAGGTTGTACAACCGGCCCCTAAAATGTTATTTGATAAAAGTTACTTCATCAATTTATGTTGTTACTTATGTACACTGTGGGTGTCAGCTCTGTTGTGTTATTGTAAAACCTAAATAATTTTTCACTTTCAGATATTTGGCCTCGCTTGTAGAAGAACACTGAATTGAATGAAATAATCCAAGTCGTCGTGGAACACTTGATTTGCCACGAAAACGAGGCACGAAATTAAAATAAAGATTAAGAATACAAAAAAGGACAAAACCCACTATTATATGAGTGAGCATGGCGGTAATAGGTTAACTTACAATGCTAGGAGACTTCATCACTATCAAAACTTTTTCCCAAGAAACCTTGAAGTGACATGACGTGACATAACTATCTGATGACGACCTGTGCAAATGCCGCTATTTGAAATGCATTGTGTAATGTTTAGATGTGGCATAAAGTGACATGACTGCCAGTGCGAATTCTGTTGCAGTAAATGCCAAGTCTCACTGGCCGTCACGGCTCCATCACGTCATGGTACGCAGTTGAGGTAAACTCACATGTCCGTCAAGTCACATCTAGTTATTTCAAATCCCATGATCTCAGCTCATATGGCTGTCCTCAACTGTTTTCAATCTATAACAAATAACAAAAAGTAACAAAGAACGAACAATCATGATGTAGAATAACAATTGACATCACCCGCAAAAACCACGACCTAGTGAAGCAACGATGAAATGAAGACTGGAGAATGAAAACATGGCTGTCTGTCGAGAGAAAATGAGCTTGGGGGTCATGGAAGATGACACTGTCCATTACATTACATTAATACCTATTCCATAGATCATGAATACGACACTGAATACGACATTTCGTAAGGATATGGAACATGTAAGTTTAACATACAGTTTCTGTAGAATATATAATTATTTTTTCTTTTTTTGCAATCACCACTTCACATCTAAAGGTTCATATACTGAACAGAAGGAGTTTTCATTCATAATTATTTTAATTTAGATTTAAGTGCTGCTTCTTGGCTATTTGTCATACTTTTAATGTTATTTTGTAAATGACCAAATAGTTTTGTGGCAGCATAATTTACCACTTTCCGTGCAAAAGTTAAGTTTAACCCAGGATTGTTAAGATCAACTTTTCTCCTAGTGTTGAAATCATGCAATTCGTTATTATTTTTGGGCTGGGATGGGGTATTAATCACAAATTTCATAACTAAATATTTGGGCACTTATGCAGTTTAGCAGGTACGGAAAAAATTTATCAATTTTTTTCAAAATTTGATCGATTATAGTCAAATTTGATACGCTGATTACGAATACGATATTTATTTTCGCCCCAGTCAATTATTTACATCAAAAAATTGTTTTAAATTTTTTTAAAAATTTTTATTTTTCAATATTTTCTCGATATAGTGAATTCTGATGCGCTGATTTCGAATATAACATCCATTTTCATTTTCCCTTGACCGTCGGCGATATCTTCTGCCCGATAAGCGCGGCGTTGCCGATGACGCAACATTGCGTAATACACTAACTAATCAGTATTTTCAAATCATAGGCGGCCGCTGCCGCGGCCGCATTCCAAAATGAAAACTCCCAACCTAACCTCAAGTGGGCTACGCTACAGATCACTTTATTTATGAAAATACAAAGTACAATCACCAACAAACTTTACATATTCACCCACAAAGCTCTCCAAGCCAGATACATTTGGAATGAAAAATTTTTTCCGTACCTGCTAAACTGCATAAGTGCCAATATTTGTATTGTGAAGGTACTGTGAACAGCCCTAGTCCCTCAAATAAGTGCCTGCTAGGTGATCTTGGATGCAGTCCATCTATTGTTCTGATTACATTCTTTTGTACAATGACTACTTTTTATCTTTATGACGAATTATCACAAAATATGACGCCATATGAAAGCAGTGAATGAAATAGGTGTAATAGGCTAATTATTATATGTTTTTCAACAAATTTTCAATAACCATAATAGATAAGTAGCTGAACTCAAATGTTTCAACAGATCGTCAACGTGCCTTCCAATTCAATTTTTCATCAATCCACACACCCAGATATTTTGTGAACTGTCTGCCTTAACAACAGGCTTTTCTTCAAAATCTGTATTTATCAATGGTGTTATGCCATTTATGGTTCAGAAATATTTAGTGAGACTCCATTTGCAGACACAACTTAATAATTTTCTGAAAGGCATTATTTGCAACTTCCTCAGCTAATTCTTGTTTGTTGAATGTGATTATTATACTCGTATCATCAACAAAAAGAGCTAGCTTTGCATCTTCATTAATATAGAGTGGCAAGTCACTAATTGCAATGCGAAGCCATTAAAGAGCTAAAGGCTAGCGCTGAAATACAGTGTTAAGTGCACTGTTGTTTGAAAACGTAGATACCTACATTTTATTTTCCTACGCGACATTCCTTAGATCATTAATGCTCGCTACTATCTGTAATGTTGTATCTACATCTACATCTGTGCTCTGCAAACCACTGTGAAGTGCAGAGCGTGCATCCCAACAGACCAGTATTAGGATTTGTTCCCGTTCCATTTACTTATGGGAAGACTAAATATTGTCTGCAAGGTCATTAATATATGACTTGAACGCTAAGGGTTCCAGTACACTTCCCTGGTGCATGTCCGAGTGGAACCTATATGCAGATATATTCCTGCGGTTGGCACGCTATGCTTGTTCTCTAGTGTTCCCTCTCTATGTTCAAATGACAAATATAAGCTGATGCCAGTGAACAGCAACCACTGGAGAACTCTCTGTGAATGCTCGTACGCTTATGTTAACTTCATTTGCTCTGATGTAAACGAAGTTTAATCCAGACGTCAATAATGAAAATTTCAAGAAGTGCCAACAGAAGGAATTGTGGATTAATCAATCTCTGTACACAAGGAAGATAGAAAAGTCCAATATGGAAAATTGTTAACCTGTTTCTACTCCTATGGAAAACAATGCAAAACTGCTAATAACTGATGATGACAAGAAATGTAAGGAAAGTGTACCCTATTTGGAAGCCATAGGAAGTCTACTGAACTTAGCACAGACTTTCAGACCAGACCTTGCATTTGCCACAAATGCAGTAAGCAAGTTTTGCAGTGATCCGAGAGAAAAGCACTGGATGGCAGTCAAGAGAATATTCAGATATTTAAATGGAACTGCTGATTATAAGTTAAAATATTCTAAAACTGGAAATATAAATTTGAAAGGATACAGTGATGCAGACTGGGGAAATGAGTTGGAAAGCAACACTCCATCACTGGAAGTTGTTTGAGACTAATGGGAGGATTGATATCATGGTCTTGTAAGAGACAAAGAACTGTTGCTTTGAGTACTGTAGAATCTGAATAGGGGCTATATGGCCTTGTCCTCCGCTATCCCAGAAGCTCTTTGGATCCGTACACTGATGAGTGAACAGAATCTCCTTCAACATTAAAGCCAACTGTGATATTTTGTGAAAATATTTTTTGCAAAAAATAATGTACCAGTGTAAGATCCAAACATATTGACATAAGAGTAATTTCTCTATCGACGTCAACGATACATATCGAGTGTGCGATCGTAAATCGATCATGCGACTCTGGTGGCAGGCGTTATGAGTATGTTTCCGTTGGTCAGTACTGTAACGACAAAAGTAAAGCGTTACAAAAATACTTGTCGACTTACCTTACTCGTCGTCGGTGTTGTCGTCATGTGGAAGTCCATTACGGTGGTCTGGGTGGATAATTTGAATGGGTCTAACCATGTATTTTTCCTGAAACTTGTCCGTTTGCGCACTGTCCGCAATGAAAGTGTAACGGTACTTCTGCATCGAAACTGTTCTTACGAAGTTGTACACACTTTGCACCACCCCAGTCTACACAGTCCCTTCTTTCCTCGTCTGGTAGTACTCCATATTTGCGACAAAAAGTCGAACAATTGTCTATACTGGATAAACATGGAATTAGGTTCTTCCATGTGAGAGAATCCGCCGAAGAAACGTCAAGTACACCAGACATCCAACTCACTAACGACATAAATCGTCTCGGTTTCCCTAGCAACTCACGAATAATTCGCGGAGGTATGTAATTTAGAGTAACTAAGGGAACGATGCAAAACAGAAAATATGACGATCAAAAATAATTGATCAGAACGCCCCACAGCGGTGCTGCATGATCGATTTACGATCGCACACTCGATATTTACCGTTTGGACACCTCGACTTCGATAGGCAATCATTCTTGGAAATTACCGACATAAGGCATCACTTTATAAGACATCATGTGGAACAGGGGAATATAATCCTCAGTTATCTATGTACGGAAGAAATGTTATCAGTAAGGACAAATTTCAGAAGCTGGTGAAACATTATGGTTTAACCTGGGATGTATAGTGTTGAGTATCTGAAAAATATTTGTTCAAGGGGGAGCGTTGGGGATATGTGAACAAACATTTTCCAGCGTGCATAGTGGCGCACAAGATATGATGTGCAGAGTCCATTAGACTCTATGGAATATACATGTCCCGTGTTTGTTGATGTGGCAACGTAATATAATTTGGTAATCAAATGTATTGATGTGTGTTGTGCGAATAAAACATAAGTTTATTTTGTCCCTTAAATCGTGTTACCTGTCATTTAGCTGCGTTAACCTCCATAAACTACGACAACGGTCGTTGAATTTTTTTTTCTCTTCCTTTTAATGTAGCAGCCATACTTAAACTTCACAGCATAATGATTGTTTCCTGGAAAGTGTCTATGTTAAGATATTTCGTGAACTATAGATGAACCGCAAGTGCAACGAGTTGGATGAGATATATCGATATGAACTGGGCGTGTGTTGAGAATTGTCATCTAACTGTCTCAATATCTTTGGTTGGTGTTAGGTGTGTTTTGTTCTGTAACCATGGTGTACCTGAATTACTGTGTTCTATTTGTGTGGATTCTTAGTTTAAATTACGTTAAAGCAAGTAAGTAGATCAGTACGATCGTTCTCATAAACACATTTTCCATAGTGCTTCCAGAAATGATTGTCATGCCATTTCACGGAGGACTCTTGATGATTCATAACGGCCAAGCCCGTTCGAAAATGGCGCTGAATTAAATAAAATTGACGATTTCAATATTTACAGGCAATATTGAAACGGTGTAGTGTATTCGAAGTATTCTGCTATAGTTTTTCCTTTGGTGCAAAACTTCTTTCCTTACCTCAACGTTACTTGCCAACCGTAACTGCCCTCAAGTATGGCACAATACATTTTACTTTCATATTTTCAGCTGATTACGACTGCAGTCAACCCCTTCTGGAGAATGCTGTGCTAAAAGCTACTTCATCTCTTCGTGAACGAGGGCCAGAAAATGCACGCCTTGATGGTATGTCATTGTGAAGCATTTCCCCTCTCATTTTTGTAAGGTTTTTTCCTTGCTAGTGAGAGTAGTATCGTTAGTAGCACTGGTTTCTGAAATGTATGACTTAAGAATTAATAAGGGAAAGGATTACGGTCATAGAATGCAATATTTATCAAACTGCACCAGGCTTCCGTTGTTGTGTAAGTGGCGTTAGTGTTTCAGCTAAACAAGTAAGATATTTGCGAACGAAGTCTCGAACCAAAGCTGTAGTTGCCTTTGGTTTTGGTTCCGAACTTCTATGCCTTGTTCGCATAAATAAATCTGTTGTACACTAAAGTCTCACTTCCTGCTACTGCAGCTCAACATACAATACAAATAACGACGTTCCTTTATTTTGTATTTGTAGACAGGGGCATTCAGGCGTGTACTACTTTTAACAAGTGACTCCTCTTAGCGTTTACTTGTTTTGTTACAAACTAAGAATTTTGGGATTATGGCATGTCTAATAGGTCATTCATAAAAAGGTTTACTGGTTTCTGACAGTTACTCATTATGCTAGCAGGCCTAGGTCTGCTGTGATCCATTGTTAAACAAAACACGAAAAGAAATAACTTTCAAACTATTAACAACACAATGAAATAATTTCTAAGTCGAAACAAGATCAGCAGCCAATAACTAAAGGCATTAAAGTAACTGTCTGTAAAGACAACAAAAGCAAACTTTGAAACATCGAATAACTCACAGCGCTATGCCCAGTGGTACACTAACATTACTTATAAACAATTTAGGAACATATGCATACCACATTAGAGTGTTCCATTGTTTACTCCAACATACCCTCTGCGAACACGATCCGTTTCAAACACACTGCACCTCAAAGACCTCACACAACACAGTTGCAACTTTGGTCAGAGCAAGCAAGTGGATTTAGACCCTTCAGTTGACCATTCATTAATTGCATAACAAAAATCAAAGATTTAACTTGACAAAATATTTGTCCTATCACATCAGTAGTAGTTTTATAATTTGATATTTCTATAGTTCGGCTGTGCTGTATTCATAGCATGTTTCCTGGTTATTGAATTTCATTTTTGAGATTTACAGTGCGAGGCCTGATTTACCACTTAGCTCAATAACTCTTCCACCAATAGCTTGTCAGCCCTGTGACATAAGCTCTCTCTTCCAGGTTAAAGTACTTGGTCATTTGTGCAGCGGAGTTAGCATTGCAGTGGGAAAGTAAATACTAAATATTGCACTTAACACCACCTACAAATGCAGTGCGTCGGCTGTGCCAAATGTTGTTTGGTGTGAAGATCACTGGCTATATGTGTCTTCCAGGCATTCTTCTTCTTTAACGTCTGTGATGACTACTGTGATATATAGCTGGAACACATTGCTTTTAGTAAACAATGACTTTTAACAGAGTGATATTGTGCAAGTTCAAAAAAGAAGTTTCATAAGCAGAGAAAGCTGAGATGCATGAATTTGGTGCTTTCACACATTGAACTGTTAAGCATTACTGCAACATCATACATAGTGTTCAAGCACTTACGATAAATTATATACAAATATTTTTGCTTGATGCGTTGTAGTTAAGTCTTTGTTAAGTTTTATAAAATAATATGAACAGTTTAGTGGAAAATATGCACATCCTGCATTACCACTCTTGTGCATTAGAATATGTATATGCCGTCTTGTACAAGTTTGAGAGTTTTTTTGCACACTGCACTAGTACGTTTTGCAGTTGAGAAAATAACTATCAAATCACATTTGGAAATTTGTGGTAAGTATGTATACCACACAAATGTGTGTGTGTATAATAGTAAAGTGACCAACTGTTTATTTAGTGCTCAGAACAATGGAGCTTGCCTTAAGTATTGGTACCAAGAAGACATAGTGGAATCTGTAAGAGAGAAAATACATTCTTTCTGTTTTTGTGGTATTGTGGTAGCACTGTCAGACTGGAAAGAGGCAAATACCTTTAGATATTTGCCAGAAATATTTTTGGTTGCTATTAAAGGAATGGCACAAGCAAAGTCAAGTGCCTCGTGCCTGAAACTGTGTGAATTTTGTGGCAGTCGGACAGATCAGCTGGAGGGTGCAGTTTTGCATAAAATGGAGGAGGCATCACTTGCAAGCTACGAGGAAGATAGAGTAACAAGGAAATCTGAAGTTGACTCTGCTGCTGTATCTCTTAACACTGCACATGTTGATGGTATAGCAGTGAGCACAGATGTTCCTTTAGAAACCAACAATAAGCAGGCAGCCAGCACTTCTGCATGTTCGGTGAGGTGCCCAGAGCGAGATCTTGCAGACTTGTCAAAAAATGCTGAACCTGTTGTAACCGGCGGGCAAGAACAGCTTGCAAGTGCAAAGATATCTGCAGTGAAGGAGATGAGTGTGCGATGGATGTTTGACGTCGGTTCATGGCGTCCATCTGAGGCAGAGTGGATCTCGGCACTGTCGAGTGTCCAGCCGGAAGAGTGCTCTCGAATCCGTCGATTTGCTTTTCGGAGAGATGCTCGTGCGTCCTTGGCAGGTCGCCTCTTAGCACGATTGTTTGTGAGCCGTGCTCTGTCCATCCCGTGGAGTGCCGTTCGTTTGGAACGAGACAGACGGGGCAAACCGACGGTTCAGGAAGGGCTGACAGATGCCAAAGTCAGTTTCAGTATCTCTCACGCCGGGAGGTGGGCAGTGCTAGCTGGTGAAGCAGGATACGGAAGCTCAGTGGCCGATACTGTCGGTGTTGACACTGTAGAAGAGAAACATCGTGATGCTGCACATTTGTTGCGCATCATGAAACGAAATCTCTCCACAGTTGAACAGGTTTCAATTGAGAATGCTGGCAGAGATGGCCCTGCCGTGTTCTTCAGGTTGTGGGCTCTTAAGGAGAGCTACCTGAAAGCAACAGGTGAAGGTATTGGTGGGGGCCCTGAATTATGCGATTTGAGTTTTTCATTTTGCAGCAGTCATCTACCCGATACCCCCGGGTGTGTGGAGGTGGGAACTGCTCTGGAGGTGAAGGGCCGTCCTCTTCCTAGTGGATGGCACTTTGAAGAGTCTCGAATCGACGCCTTGCATATTGTCGCAGTGGCTGTTTCTGGTTCGGAAGATAACTGCTGTAAAATGAAATCGGCACCTCCAGTTTTTCAAGAAATATCTTGGAATGAATTTCAGGGTGCTTTGGAGTCTGTCACACATCATGAACCAACATTCTATCTGGATTATTTTAATAAGCCAGAAAGCCCTGCATACTTGCAGAACACTTCAAGGCGATGACTTAGGAGACTTTGCTGAAGTGCAAGAGCAGAGTACACACCATTTTGTTAGCATTAGTAGTACATATGTAGTACACATGCTTTCTTGCACAGTAAAATTTCTTAAATGAGTAGTTTTTGATACCAAGCATAATTTTCAGGTTTTATATAGAAAGATAAAACACAAGGCTACTGACATTACTCTGCAGAATATGCACAAAGTGTTCTTATATAATCGAACTGATAAATTCCTTACAATTAGTTGTGAGGCTACCACTTTGTCACAGACATTTTACAAAGTTGTTTATGCAGGAAACTTTTTGAAATGTTTGACAAAACTGGGAGGGAGATTATGACAGATTGAAGTAGTGAAGACAGATGTGAGATATGTCTGGATAACTTATTTGGTAATAATTTTTATCTCGTTTAAATAAATTATTTAAGTTGGCCTCACAATAGACCGTTACCTTTCTTTGGTTCTATTGGTTGGGCTGTGTTACAGAAATCTTATGTACCAGCATATTTGATTTCTTAATGTCCTTACTGGTCCTTTTATGCTTACTTTGGCTGTACTTTTACATGGAGTATGATGTTGAGTACACTCTGTTTCTACATGCTGTTGCATTATTTTGTTTGATATATGGTGCAAACAGTGAAACATTTGATAATCAGAAGTGCCCATTAGCTCTCGGTAGAATTTGTGTTTTTTTAACATAGCACTTTCCATCTGTTGATAAGTCACATTTCTAAGGAACCATGTGCTACTTACATTTGTTTCTTAAGCTGTACTTTTGTTTCTCATGTAAAAATGTTACAGCACACAGTGGAACAGCTTGTTATATTTGGTTCAACTTCACTTATACTGCCTGTCAAGTAATTTTTGTATAATTGTATTCACATTTTACATTTAATAAAATGTATGGTATTGGAATGCTAGATCAAATTCAGTTTTTAATATCCTTTTTCTGTTACAGCATAATGTTATGTTCCAGTATATTAGTAGCACATAATGTGCCCTATAGCTTTACATTTTGCATTATGTTGCATGACAAATAGTCTGCCGTTCATTTTATTATGAGCAGAAGTTAATGGGGAAACATTTCTTCAATGTTACGGGACTGTCTAATCCAGTATATAGCAGTTTGATGTGTAGAAAGTTCAGATTTGTTTTTTGTGTATAAGTAAAGAAAACATTATAGCAGTGTGCGTGTGTCTGTTAAAAAGTAGATGTATCATGAGATAACAAATTTTTACTCGTACGTCCTCTTGTGTGTTTGATCTTTTAGTACTCTAATAATAATATTTCTTTAGAATAATATTGTGTTTTATTGTTTATTTCATTTACATAATGTTCTTTCTTAGATATACAGCAATACTCACATAAGTGCTTCCACAGTTAAGTTACTACAGTTATTAATCATTTAATACACCACTCATCATTGGGTTAGTACGCTGCAGAAACACTAAAAATAACAAGTACCAAAGCTACTTCCAGTTAATAGGTGTGTTCTGTAGTTGATTTACACAACATGATTCTAAATATGTAGGAATGAGAAAGTAAATGAATAGCAATTTGAAAGATGCTGGTAGATTTACATATACAGACATTGGGTATACTACAAAATAAATTAAGGCTGGTCACTTTCCAGAGAGACAACATTGTCTTCACGGCATTTAATTTTGTTTCAGTTATTATTATTTCTTGTGCTTCATACGTTCAACCTTTGACCTAGCAATAAGATACATTTAGCAACCATTTCTGTAAAGTACCTCGCATTCCAGCTTCGCTGGTAAAACTTGTACACTATCTGATCAAAGTATCTGGACACCCATTAGTGGACATTAATATGGTACGTCTCCATCCTTCATTTTTATGACATGAACTCTGCCGGGGACACGGCGGATAAGGTATTTGAATGTGTGCGGAGAAATGGGAGCCCGTTTTTTTCTCGAGAGCCAAAACCAGTGAAGGCAGTGATGTTGTACACTTGGGTCAGGAGTTATGTCGGCATCGTCACTCATTCCAAATGTTTTCCACTGGGTTCAGGTTGGAACTCTGGGCAGGCCAGTCTATTTCAGAAATGTTTTTGTAAACTATTGCCTCACAGATGCTGCTTTATGACAGGGAGCATTTTCACGATGACACAACCAGTCATCATCTCGAAACTATTCCTCCACTGTGCGCAGTAAACTGTATTGTAAGATGTGTTCGTACCCATATCCTTCTGCTGTTAGCATTTTCTTTAGTGTGCTACAAGGACCACACCCTAACTTTGAGAAACCCCAATGCTGTAACACCACCTCCTCTGTATTTCACTGTTGGCCCTGCACACAATGGCAGGTAAAGCTGTCCAGACATTTGCCAAATCCAAACCCTTTCGTTGAATTACCACAGGGTGTAGAGTGGTTCAACTCTCCAAATAACTCATTTCCAGTCTTCCGCTATCCACTGCTGTCACTCATTACTCCAACACGAGCATCACTTAACATTGTCTACAGAATGTGTGGTTTGTGAGGGGCTGCTTGCCCATTGTACCCCATTCCTTTTAACTACTGGCACACGGTCATTGTGCTGTAGCTGGGCTGATTCTAGCACTTGTGGAACTCCCATGTTAGTCCTTCTGCCAAATTCATTTGTGTACAACAATCCTCCATAACGTTAGACAGTCCGTTCCTCCATAACGTTAGACAGTCCGTGTCTGGCAGTATGTGTGGTCTGTCTTGTCTCGGTTTAGCCACAGTTGTTCCTTCACATTTTCCCTTCCGATCACATCACCTGCTGTCGACTTGGATGGGCTCAGAAAGTTTTAAATGTCACTGACGGATTCGTTTCATCCAGTGACTACTCAGTGTTCAAAATCACTGAGCTCTCCTGACCGATCCGTTCTACTGTCACTGCTTCTCTGCTTACAACCTAGTACTCACCACCTTCTTTTACACTGCCGGGTCCACCTCTCGTGATGTCTAATGGTCAGTTCCACTATACTTGGGGATACCTAGACACTTTTGATCAGATAGTGTATGTGATGGCACTGCTATGACGTCGGTGCTCATATTTAGGCAGTATCTTGTGCAACATAGAACATTTGTAGCTCACAGCTTTATGTGTAATAATAGAACAATGTTCAGGAGTGGAGGGCAGTGGACACTATATGGAAAAGGAGAGGGGACAATTATGATGTTTCGATTATCATCAGGACAAAATAAAGTTACATAATTGTGTGTAATCTTGGTACACATTGAAATCAAAGTATTGCAGTAAAATAGCAAGCTGCTACGGAATCCAAAACAAAATGCTGCAACTATCGATAAAGTGGAGATGGGCTGCATTGTTTTGTTGTGGCTCCTCGAGTCACGCGATGCATTTCTGTGACGTGGAGATTTCCGTGTGCACTAGGAATGCAGACATCTATCAGCAGACAGACAGAAGATTCACCTTGTAAAGGTGCGTCCACATGATGCCTTTTTCTGTTCAACTTTGCACAACCGCTTACATTTCCAACACTGCAACTACGCGTGCACGTTTGTGCACATGTAATTTCCTGGGTATGGAGACCATACATATACTGCATCGCTTCTCAGATTCAGTGCAAATCTCTGACACTAATTAGCAGACGACAGGTAGGTGGGGCCCATGTGTGTTTCATTGTGCAGTGTGTTGAGGTTGTGGTATAAGGTCATTTTTGTGTAGAAATGTCAGTTTACTCCTAATAATTTATAAATGATGAGATTTGCTGCTCTGGGTGTCAAGTACGATAAGTCTCCGATTATATCATTATAACAAACAAGACAGGTCTCAGGAAAATGGAGGAGGAGGAGGAGAAGCCTAAAAGTTTGTGAAAAGTGCATACGAAAACTTCAGATATTCATATTATGGTGACTTAATAGCATAGCAGTTGAGGAGTCTAATGTTGGAACAGAAGAAAAGATGAGGTTAGTGGAACTCTTCAACAAACAAATAGAAACTGAAATGAAGGACTTTGATGATGCAGGATGTACAAAATTGGAAAACACAGCCTCCATTCTAGCAGATTCTGGCATCTGTGTGAATTTGCAGAGTCACAGGGTGTTAATCTACATATAACCTTTCATGATTAAAATTTTGTAAATAACTTTTTTTTGTAAAATAAAATACAAATGACACATTTGAAGTTAAACCTTCACGTAACGACTAAGAATCTCCCTTAAGGATGTCTCAGTTTCAGAAAAAATCATTGAACTGCTTCTTTTTGAAATGTGAAATAGTGCAAACTGGCAAAGAAGTTGCAGTTACCAGCTAACATAATATTATTGCCAACCTTTTATCACTGCAGTTTTCCAAACACAAAATGTAAATATATGCTGTGACCTCCTCCAGAAATTTGCAGACTAAATGGTGTCATCACTTTGTGTTTCTCATACCTCTGTTTTTTAGATACTTTCTTACCCAATATGGACTTTGTGTTTTCTTTTTCTCTCCCTTTTTCACCACAATAAATGCAGCACAAACTCCCAAACAAAGAAGAACCTTAGACTGGTTGTGCAGCAAGGCAATTTGTGGGCACAAAAAAACCCATGCATACGTGTGTTCGTTCCATAAATTGTTGAGTATGCGCATGTGTGTGTGAGTGCACTTGAGGAAAGAGGCATCGTGTGAATGTACCTTTACTTTGTTTTCGAGATGATAAATCGTTGTGACTTTTCCTTGTTTGTACTCCAGTGTTCCATACTCCATTGTACTTTTGTACGGATCATTTTTACAGATGAAACTTTTAAAGTGGGGGACAGTTTTTAAAAATAGTAGTTTCCATTGTCCAGAAAGTAATTACCTCATACTGAATTTTTAGAAAATTGCAAGAAGACAGAACAGCTGCTCAGGACCTTTTAGGAAGTGCCAATCCTAATACTATCAATACACACTTGAAAGTAGAAAATATTAATTTTAGCTTTGATAACTTCTATGTTCCTTTTCTGGGAGAGAAGAGGGATTATTTATGCGTGGTTGGAAAGTAGGGACCTATCTTTTATGAGATGAGAGGAGAAAATCTACCCAGAAGGGGATTACTCGTACTCATTGTACCGATTTTGTTCAGATGTATGGTAGATGCGGGGCTTGGCCAGGAATGAAAGTGACAGAAGTCGAAGCTCCAGATAGCCAAATATTTAGGAAATAAATAGCATTTTTGGCATATGTAGGGTGAGGCATTAGCCATTTACATTATAGTTTCCAGACAGCACTTGATGCGACAGAAAGAGTGTAGAATGGTAATCCGAGGGTCATTGAGTCCAGTCCTTATATGAAATTTTTTTGTTATTTTCAATTTTTATGTTACTACACTGCAAATAAGCCAAAAAATGCACAATATATTATATTTATTAATATCTATGTAAAAACATGAAGGGGAAAGGCAAAAGAAATTTTGGGATTGCAAATAATTTCCAAGAAAGGGTTGCACTTAACAGCTTCCATGAGGACTCTGCAAATAATTTTCCAAGAAGGGATAGTAATTAAAGCATACAAGACTTCACATTCCATTAATTTAATTTTGATCTCTCAGCAACTCTTGGCAGCTGCACACTGTTTTAAAGACAAATATCACACTGGCATGTGTAAGTCATCAACTGTAAGAGTATTTAATGATACATATAAAGTTTTCGTGTATGCTTTGTAATCCTTTCCTTAAAATTTATATGCAATTTGAAATTTGCCTTTGGCTTTGCCTGTGTAAGCATTCAACACACTGAATACACTTCCTACTCACCCTCTCTGTGTCCGTCTCTTTCTCCATTTCTGTGTCCAACTCATCATTATCATCCCATCTCTGTGAATCTCTCCCCCTCTCCCGCTCGCCCCCTCTCCCCCTCTCCCACTTGCCCCCTCTCCCGCACGCCCCCTCTCCCACTCCCCCCCTCTCCCACTCCCCCCCTCTCCCACTCCCCCCCTCCCCCCCTCTCCCGCTCCCCCCTCTGCACACTTTCTCTTCCCCCTCTCTTACCATCTCTGCCTCCAACTCTACCTATTTTACCTGCCCACTTTGCCTCTACATCTCCCAACTGCTTCATGCATTTCCCCGTCCTCTCCTCTGTCCATTTCCTCCTCCTCTGTGCTGTGTCCAGCCCCCCCCCCCCCACCCCCCTCCAAATCCATCTCAACCTGTCCCCAACAAGTGTAGCCTGTGCAGTATTGTTCAGTAAAACAGGCTGATATTATTCTCACAGTGCATGTCACACAGTTCTGTCAATCATCAGTGACTTGAAAATCATTTATTTGCCCCTGACATACAGGCCGCCATGCAGAGCGGATCAGTGATACTTTAACACAACATGCCTGTCTTGAAGTGTATACTACATGTCTGGGGCTAGCAAAACCATTTCTCGCCCATGACATGTAGGCTAACCTTCAAAGCAGTTTGATTTGGCAGGTTGATACTGTTCTGTCATGCAGGGCAACCTATATGCCAGAAGTTTGAAAAACATGTATTTACCCATATCTGCACACCTATTGGAGCTAGGAGGTTATAAACCCCAGAGTGCTGATACCATGAGGCCTGCTGTTTGTGTGCCAAGTTTGGTTGAAATTGATTCAGCGGGTTTGGGAGGAGATCCCAGATGTGCCCCCCCCCCCCCCCCCCACACACACACAAAAAGTTCATTTGCAGTATAAGTAATGTAAAAATTGGAAATTAAAAAAAAGAAAAAACTTTCCACAGATGGACTCGTCCTCACAAACTTCGGATTACTGTTCCGTACTGTTTTTCTTTGTGCCAACCACTGTCTGGAAACTACACCAACATAAATGGCTTGTGTCTTGTCTGAGCCGTGCCAAAGTTTCTAAGTGCTTGATCATCTGCGTACCCACTTCCGTCACTTTTGTATTTCATTAAGCATGACATGTACCAAAAGTTTTGACAAAATCATTGGTGACTAGCAGGCACAGCCACCTCATGAGTAAAATACTGATACTTATTCCCCTTGCCTGTGGAAGTCCATTGTGCATCTCTTTGTCTTATGTCTACAGAGCTCAGGTGATACAGAAATGTTATGCTGAAAGGCAAATTCAGTGACTGACACACACACACACACACACACACACACACACACACACACACACACACACACACACACTGGGGTAAGAAAGGTGTGTAAGATACAAAGTTTTTTAATGCACAAAATTGGTTGCTTCGTAAGATCAAGGAAATTAGCTCAGCACTAGGAGTGTGTTCAGAGAATGTGTAGTAATGTAGTGGCACACCAGGAGCCAACGCATGGACGGCCTCCAGCTCGGACTACGACCAGTTCCTGACCGTCGACTTGGGCTACACTTACAACATAACTGGAATTGCAACTCGTGGACGTCCACATTCGTCTGAGTACGTGCAAGAGTATGCCGTTCAGTATGGCATGAATGGACTTGACTTTTCTTACTTCAAGGAACCAGGAGGAGAGATAAAGGTCTGTATTTCACTGTGACATATGCCGCACTGTTTGAGGACGTGTTGTCACTATTTAAGTATAGAATACATTTGACTGTGCTTGGAGCAGAAGCCTAATTCGAGCATGTTGTGATAGTTGTCAAATGAAATTATATGGTTTGATAGGAGTGAATATAAATATTTTGTCCTCCATCAGGAATCTCACAATACATTTTATATGACTAAAATTCTTTCAGCTTCAGTTGTGGCTGGAACGACTTTGAAATTAAATAAAAATTAACTCAGTATACGTAATTGGATGGTAAAAGAAAAATTCACGTTACATAAATCTGTTAAAGGTTCAGGTTTACTGTGCAATCAAAATTGGCCAACTCACAGGAAAATTTTTGGAAGTAGATCAGCCTTTATTAAGTAATTGTTTTTAGATAAACTTTTCAAAATGTGTGTTTGTTGGTTCTGTGAGATTACAGAAACCAAGGTCATTCCATATCAAATCACCCAATAAAAAATAAATTTTACACCCACCCTTAGATTTTCATGAAATTTGGCTCAAATGATTCTAATACCATCCTAACAACACCTGCAGATTTTTTTTGCTGTATCTCTTATAGTTTTTTTTATAAATTTTTAAGGTTTTCATGTTTTGCGTTTCCCGAACCTTCGGAAATGGTAAATTTAATTTGTATTGAAAACTTTAAAATTGCTTATCTTAAAAACTCTTTAGATATCATGAATTTTTGAAGCAAGTTTATTTATTATACATATTTGAAGATAAAAATGATACTATTAAAATATATTAATATTTTCTATGAAAAAAATTTTTATGTTTTTTTTTTTTTTTTTTTTTTTTTTTTTTTTTTTATTTTTTTTACGGATGTTTTGTTTTATAAGAATTGCAACTTCTAGAGTGTCAGACCTGATAGAATGCTTAAATTTGTTTTAATTTACTCTTAAACATATAGGCTACTTGATAAAACAAAAATAATGATGGCTTTTTAACATGTTTATTAATTATAGTAGATTACATTTGAATTATGTACAAAGATAGTGTACTTACGTCACTTAAGTATAACCCAACTGATTGCTTGAAACATTGAATTTTTTGAGTAATTTTGTCATTTTAATAAACATTAATGCTGATTCAAACTGTTTTTCCACTTCATCCAAGAGCTTTCAGTTCTTTTGATACAGTCTTTTTTGAAGTGATACAGTCTTCCAGTGCCGCTTGATTGAGGTGCGTCTACTACACAGACTATGTGCTCCAAAGGCACTATGCAAGAATCTTCTCTTTCAGGCCAATAAAATGATGCAGCTGGTCCTGAAGGATGTGGAAATAGAGTTTCTGCATCTTCTTCATCATTGAATATTGTTTTTACCAGTCCAAAGTACCAGTTACCATCATAATTTGCAGCCGCATAGCAATTTATGGATGGTTCAACACGAACCCAACCAGAAGAAGAATGGAAAGAAAAGACTAAGGAGGGTTTTGCACTATCTGTAGTCCTTCTAATTTCAAGGTTGTTTGTTGGAAGTGGTTTGAAGTTATGAAAACTTCTTGTTCCAGGAATGGTTCGGGTTGCTGAAAAACGTTTTTCTAGTTTTAACCGTAGCAAATCAGCTTCTTTTTTGTCAATAAAGTGAAAATGAATGTTTTCAATATTTTTTTCACAAAACTTGTACACATCGATTGCTGTCATTATTTGTTCTTCGTCTGAAAGCTGAAGACTGGCTTTCCTTAAAATTCTTTTAATAGTTCCTCCTAGGCCATCACAAATTGACTTCCCATGACTTGTTGCAAAAAAAGACTGTTGGGCCTTCAAATTAAAGTCTCTCAAGTGTTCAGTCAAATTTTTAAAACTGTTTCTATTTTTGTACTGCCGAGCACAACCATCTGTAAAGTAGTGAACTGAGTCAATGTCAGTATGATGTAATGACAGCCACTTTGTAATTTCTTTTTGTACAAAGTTAACAAAACCAGTGTCATGTTCTTGGTCATCATTAATAAAACAGTGGTTGGAAACAAAAACATTGTTTTCCTCATTTCTTAGAAAAACTCCAACTGGGTGTAGAGTACAACCACCTCTATTCCAGTGGTAACTTTGGATCTCATTTTGTGTAACAAAGGAATAATTTTCACTGAAATCCATCACAATAATTGCTGTTTTGGGTGGTGCATCTTCTTTCAATCTTTTAAAGGCTGCTGATTGGGATTTTGCTATAAATGAGTGCGGGGTGAGCTTTTCCAATGGACCTAACCAATAAAGAAATGTAGTCTTCAACACTGATAGACTGTTTGATCATTTCTGCCCTGTCTGTGTTAACCCACTGACTGATTACAACTTCTTCTTCTAAATCGTAATCTTCACTTAGTTTTTCAGTTAAGTACTCAGTTAGTGCAGTATTTGCAGGACAGCTGTCGCAATGATGTAGCATGCAGTTTTAGTTTTCCGTGTTGCACACAAGCATCTTAATGAGGTCTTTATAAGATTCTTCAATTTTCACAGCATCCAGTAATAGTTCAACATTCTGGTGGATACTGCATACACATACAGTTTGTGCGCCTGCAGCACCAGCAAGGTTACACCATTTAGGTCTCAAGAAACAAAATTTTGAAAATCCTACCTCTACCTTGGGATTCTCCCATTTGAAAGAATAATAGAGTTCTCTCAAGTTACACAAAATGAGTCTTTTTTGCATGTACACATTTTTTGAACACTTACTTTGTCTTTTGTTCCAGGTAGCACTCTGGAACTTTCATCCTTTTCATAAAAATCTGTTACAAGTCTTACTGTATTTTCAGAAAGAGTTTTACCTTTTTTTGGACCAGGAGTTTCCAAAATACCCTTTTCAGATTTTAGCTTTCTAGCTTGTCGCACCATGTACTCACTTGCATTAAATTCTTTTATCACTTTATTTCGACTCCAAGAATCTGGAGCCAAGTTCAGAATCTGGATTTTTCTAGACCTCCCAACAGATGAAATCTTCTCTTTCATAAGAGAAATCATTACATCAAAATCCTTTGCTTTCTCAACCACACTTGTATCTTCTTCGTCATCATCAGAACTTGGTGCATCATATTTTAATGCTTTTGAAACTGCCTTTTTTGCAGTCTTTTCAATACTGCTAACCTTCCTTTTAAAATAATACCCTTTACTTTGTTCTGACAAGCCATGAAGCTTTATCGGTGTTAAACCTAAATTATCAAGAGCAATCTTTGTTTGTACGAGGGATTCATTTCTGGATTCCAATGATTCTAATTCAACCATGACTTCGTCATCTGTTTCACTTTCATTGACTTCAACTCTTAATTTTTCCTCACAAAAGTTACGGCATGTTGAGCAAAGCTTTTGTCCAGGTTTTAGGCTAATATTTTTTGTCAGTAATTGTTTAGAAAGATCCAAGCCTACACTTCTCAACGATTTTTTGATGGGCTTTTTTGTGTTTTTTAGTGGGTCTACACATGTTGTTTGATACTTTTCAAAAACATTTAAAAAGTAGTAGCTGTGGTGTGAACATATATTCTTAAATTCACACAGATTAATTCCAGATCGTAAGTGGATCAAATCTTTTTCTTCCTCACTCAATTCAGGTACCGGTTGTAACTTTATTGAAGGTGTGTAGATTGTTTGGAAACAGTCAGATTTTTTAAATAATCCTACACTACAGGTTTTAATATCTGATATACTGATTTCACTTTTGGTCTGATTACTGTTCTGGTTACTTTTATAGGATATTGGAAAAGAATCTCTGTAAACTAAGTAACAGTACTTACTGAAAGTTCGAATAAACTTAATAAAATACTATCCAAGCACTATTTAACACTGTAATAATTTTTACTTCAAAACACAGGAGTAACAAAACAAAATCCAAGCGTACATTGTTACTCCAAGAAGACAAAAACTTATTTTCGGTGTCTAAGTCACTTGGTACTTTTTATTTTTAAAATATAATTAATATTATTTTAAAAATTAGATAACTATTAAAAAGGTTAAAAAGCCAACATAATTTTTTCTTTTATCTAATAACCTATACAATTAAGAGTATTTTAAAACAAATTTGAGCTTTCTATCAGGTCTGAGACTCTAGATATTGCAGTTTTTGTAAAACTAAACATCCGTTAGCTAAAAATAAAAAACTTGTCAATTTTTTTTCATTTGGAAGATTTTAATATATCTTTATGGTAATTTTTTTTAACATTTAGATATAATACACAAACTTATTCTAAAATGTCATACTGATATCTTGAGTATTCTTTAATATACAAATTTTTTTAGTTGTGAGGACACGTTTAAGTTAAGATTTCCGACTGCTGAAACAACGCCAAATCTAAAAACTTTAAAAATTTATAAAAAAAAACTATAAGAGATAAAGCAAAAAAATTTTAGAAGTGCTTTCAGGATGATAAAAGAAGTAATTGTACCAAGTTTCATCAAAATCTGACATGGTTGGTGTCAAGGCCTGGGTGACTTGACATGGACTGACCCACCATTTAGTCACTTATTACTGATAAATCACAGTAACTGCAGAGGGCATTACCGTGTCACCTTATCCTGTTTATTTTTTATACTGTAAGTAATTACCTGGCAAAGCAAACTGATGACCTGGCCGGGACGGCAGCAATATAATGTTTATGTCCAAGAAGTGGACTAGGGGTGGGGCTAATAGCAGTGTACAGCTCAGTATCCTTGCTATTGGAGTGCTCACATTACTACAATATGCCATTGCTTGGATACCACAACAAACAAACACTAACTGGCAATTTTGTTTGACAGTACTCGCCCACTTTCACTGTGACAGCATTTATTTACAGTGTAATGTATCTGAATAAACCACTGGCCACTTTTAAAATATCAGTGTGGGAGAGTTGGAGGTTTCCTTCTTGTTGTTCAAAATAATGCAGAAATTGCTGTCTGATAACACATTTATCCATATTGTCAGTGGGATATTTATTGTGTACACATTGCCCCCTCTTCGCCGCTTTTCTTTAAAATAAAGTACACTCAATTTGGCGTCAATTCCCACTGTTCCTCTGGTATTTTGCACACCTGATATTTGTATACCTGAAGAACAAGGAAATTTCACCTACATAGCATTTGCTGTTATGGACATTATTGCCAGAAAATGTAACTGGTCACTTAGCAAAGCTTGATGTATAAATCTGTAAGAAAGGGCTATAAACATGGTATTCACACAGTATCATATGTATACACATAACCTTATTGTGTATTTGCGTGAGTGTGTGTGTGTGTGTGTGTGTGTGTGTGTGTGTGTGTGTGTGTGTGTGTGTGTTTTTTGTCGTCTAATTTTGATGAAGACCTTACTGACCGAAAGCTATATTTGTGACAGTTTTTTCGTTGTGCCTATCTGTGACTCAGCACCTCCGCTATATGGTGAGTAGCAACTTTCCTTTCCACAATAATATTACTCGATTGACGTTCCCACTTCGCTGACACATGCTGCAACCCTCTACCATTAAAGGGCTCCGAATTGCAATGTTTAACATAGCAGTTTATCATGTAACTATATTAGTGTGTGATAAACACCATGCTGTAATCAAGTTTCTGACCACAGAAAACGAGCCTCCAACTGAAATCCATAGAAGAATAGAAGCTATGTGCGGCGATGACTGTATCGACATCAGTAATGTGTGGCACTGCGTTCTTTGTGCTCATAATAAAGGAAACTGTGGTACTAACCTCCGCAAATGTGATAGGGCTCAGAGTGGACGGCACGTACAGAAACTGACGAGACTTAGTAAAATGAGGTTCCAAAACTTAAAAAACATCTTTAAGAACTTCACTCTGACAGTGATGAAGCAGTGCAGTGCAACCAGAGGTGAGACTGTGGTTCCATTGATAAAGTTAAACATTCAACAGTTCCAATAAACTGGTCTCTTGTTGGAAGAAATGTGTTCGTTGCCATGGTAACTATACTGATAAATAAGTATGTAGACATGAAGAATAAAGATGTAGAATGTTAATAATTTTTGTTTTATTTAAATAACTGTAATGGTTTTCACACAAAAGAATTGGAGGCCTTACTTTCCAGTATGCCCTCATAAATCTTATATTGTTTGATGAAGCGTCATACCTTCGTTGGAAGATTGAGTGATTTGGGTAATGTTGTCTCTCTTCTCTATCACCAGGCGACAAAATGGCAAAAACAGAAGCTTCTTGCTATGTTTTTCAGGGATGTTTTTTTCTCAGAACATCTTTAGTAAATGCATTGGGAATTGTATAAGGTGACATCTTCTACTACAATGACAAATGATTTGTGAGATAATGATAAAAGCAGCTCCTAAAATTAAAGTCTCAGAAAATACCCACAATAAAAACTGCAACCTGCAACTCAGTTCAGTGTAGGGTGCAGAAACTGTTATAATCAGTTGTGGTGGTTGCACAGCACAAAAATTATTAACATTCTACATCTTTATTCTTCACGTCTACATACTTATTTATTAGTATAGTTACCATGGCAACGAACACATTTCTTCCAACAAGAGACCAGTTTATTGGAACTGTTGAATGTTTAACTTTATCAATGGAACCACAGTCTCACCTCTGGTTGCACTGCACTGCTTCATCACTGTCAGAGTGAAGTTCTTAAAGATGTTTTTTAAGTTTTGGAACCTCATTTTACTAAGTCTCGTCAGTTTCTGTACGTGCCGTCCACTCTGAGCCCTATCACATATGCGGAGGTTAGTACCACAGTTTCCTTTATTATGAGCACAAAGAACGCAGTGCCACACATTACTGATGTCGATACAGTCATCGCCGCACATAGCTTCTATTCTTCTATGGATTTCAGTTGGAGGCTCGTTTTCTGTGGTCAGAAACTTGATTACAGCATGGTGTTTATCACACACTAATATAGTTACATGATAAACTGCTATGTTAAACATTGCAATTCGGAGCCCTTTAATGGTAGAGGGTTGCAGCATGTGTCAGCGAAGTGGGAACGTCAATCGAGTAATATTATTGTGGAAAGGAAAGTTGCTACTCACCATATAGCGGAGGTGCTGAGTCACAGATAGGCACAACGAAAAAACTGTCACAAATATAGCTTTAGGTCAGTAAGGTCTTCATCAAAATTAGACGACAAAAACACGTGTATACACACACACACACACACACACACACACACACACACACACACACACACACACACACACACACAGATACACTCACGCAAATGCAACTCAAACATTCGTGACTGCAGTCTAAGGCAACCGAATAATATGCATGACATGTAAGAGGTCAACTGATATTGGAAGAGAATTGTAAGGCATTACTTTTGAAGATGCATTCATAGAATGCCCATGTTAAGGATACTATTATATTGGCCAGACTGTGTACACTGCAGAGCAATGCTGATTCAAACATTATACCATTTGACACCTATCCTGTCCTGAGAAGTTAGCTGTGGGGAACAAGCTTCAGAAAATGAACTTGAATTGTATTTTAATACCTCTGCCATTAACAGGACAAACAGTTTATGAGTTGCCATATTAAAAGAAGTGACTGAAAGAGGAAATCTCAGAAAGCAATCTGTGACCTACAACTTAGTACAGGGTGGGAGCCAGGTATCGTGAGGTGGGATGAATGCACCAGACTCATTGCTTTATCTGGTGATAAACTGATAATCATTGATGTCGTAGCCAAAAGAAGCAGGATGTTCATATAATAATGAGCTCTCTCTCTCTCTCTCTCTCTCTCTCTCTGTCTGTCTGTGTGTGTGTGTGTGTGTGTGTGTGTGTGTGTGTGTGTGTGTAGGGGGTCACCTAGGTTGCCACTCTCCAGGCTCTTAGTTTTCTCATGGGTTAGTACTTTTCAAGTCTCTTAGACGATGGAGTGTCGGTTTACAGACTGTGAAATGCATCCAATTTTAGGGATGGCCTCAAATTTGTTTCGATGAATCGTAGCAGAATGACTACCGAGTAATAGGCTATAGCACCACCACCACCTACATCCATGTAATATGTTGGAAGAAGAGATTCTGCTGATATTAAGAGAGTTTTAAAATAATACAAGGTTTTCTTGCACAAAACATGTTTCGCATTCTCCTGGATAATACATAAATAAGTTCACGGATCTCTGAAAAAGTCCGATGGTCATTAACTGCAACAGTTAGGATAGACATTAACTACTACAGTTCACTTCTTATTGAGGATTCGTATTTTGTAGTCGAAAAATGTACAGTAATCAATACTTAATTGAGTGTTACTGATAATTTTTTATGTGTAACTGTGTTATACCAACTGTTGACATCTTGGTGTGAATAAAGTTTTGTAACTGGTGTTCAGCTGTTCACTGTATTTTTTCAAATAATTTAACCTGTAGCCACAGAGCTCAAACATGGTTATTATGGTTAAATTAATTTTGTTTCTGCAGTTCACTGAGGAAATACGTCAGGTGTATTTACTAACAGAAGCCGCAGTTATTTTCTTTTGCTGCCAAAATACTTAATTAGTTTATTTAAAAGTGTACATTATGTATAGATGTCATACATATAACTGATAAGTGTGGCTTGGGGTTCAGTGGGTAGGTAAGTGACATTGCAAATCTAAAGGTCTGTGGTTCAATCAGTGACCGATCCTGGGATTTTTGTGCATCACCTCTGACGGTGTTTTATTAATGTGAAAAATGCCAACTTCCACTGAGAGTTGGTGTGAAATTTAAACTCGGTTCTCCCAACAACTGACATGGTTTGTCAGTTTGGAGGTTGGATGAAGCGAAGAGCATACCACTCATAGTAAAACACCACATTGTTGAAACCAATCATTGGGTTGAGGATGTAGTGACTTCACTTAATTTAATAAATTCTTTCACTTTAGACATGAAGATGTGGCGACTGGCTATCTCTTGACTTCCCTAAAAGCTAGTAAGTTGCAGTTAAGAGGAATAATGTTCAAATCTCTGTATAGTTTTCCTTATTAATATGTCCTGTGGTTTCCATAAACAAATGCTAGCAAGGGTTGTTCAAGAAGGCTATGGAAAATTTATGCCTCTTTTTGTGAAATTGGTCTGATAAGGATATGAGAGAGAGAGAGAGAGAGAGAGAGAGAGTATATAGGTATCTTTTTAAGGGAAAGCATTAAACAAAGACACGTGCTCTTTACAAGGAATGTCTTGGAAAGTGAACAGATCATAATGAGGCTTTTGCTCCTTGCAGGCAAATGAATGTGAGAATAAACAAACATGAAAGATTCCAGCTTGCTGGTGGGTGAAAGAGTGGCAAGGGAGTCCTGGGAAAAGTGTCCTCAGGCTTTTGGAGTTTTATTTATTGGTGTGTCATAAAGATAAGTCTCTTTCCTCAGGAAATGAGAAAGGGGAGAAGCAACTGCATCTGATGTAGGATGGAACCTTGAAAAGTTATTATGCTTTTGCAGGAACTGATAATATGTGATAGTTGAAATTTAAGCATGTTGAAGCTGTGAGTTTGTCCATGACATACTTTGGTGGAAATCTTTTGACTCACTGGTGTGACTTGATTGTATGGTGTTGATTCTGCACCTAATGTGTGTCTCTACGACAGTGACTTTGGCTCTAAATGCCTGAGGATTCACTTTCTAGAACTGCTGTTTTTTCCCCCCCTGAAGAGCTACTCTTTCACTCGCTGCTGAACAGATGCCATTGATTATTGTTATTGCTAACATACAATATATTAGGGGACTGATGACCTCAGATGTTAAGTCCCATAGTGCTTAGACCCATTTGAACCATTTTTGAACTTACTATATCATTGTTACTTTTGAATTATTTTTTGCTGCATATTCATATGTTGCCACATAAGTTCCAACAACATTTAAGGGATTATGTGTAAGTGTAATAACTTTAAATAATGTACAGTTTTTGTGAGGTGTTGATAATAACGGAAACGAAATAAATAGCAGAATGTTTGTATGGTTGGGTGACGATAATAACGGAAACGAAATAAATAGCAGAATGTTTGTATGGCTGGGTGACTACTTCATTAGTAGTATACAGTGCATGGCTAACATAGTGTATATTGAGCATTTTGGAGTGAAGAAGTGGTGCTTTGTAGAAAAGTAGTTTTTTTGATTTGAGTTGCTTACATTGTTTCTTTGGTGGGATGAATTTGCATTGTGCTGCATGGTGGTTGGGCTTTTAAAAATTGTTAAGTATTGTCATTGTAGAATTTGTCCAATAGTGATTGATATTGACCACTAAGGGAAAACATTGCAACAAGTGCACAGTCAACTGAGAAGTAAATTGTTACACCATGGTTCAGTGTGAAGTGCTGGGTTATTAAAATTATAAAGCAGTGCACCAGCTACGATTATTTACTACTGTTAAGTGTTGTGGTATAGTTTTATTGGGTATTGATGTGGTTTTATATTAATAAATGGACAGGGAAAAGTAACAGATCAAGTAAAAATGTTTAGCAAATCTCTGGTGTGAATTGTTGTAAATCAACACCACTTCCATCATTTTGTATACATGATAATTTTTTCTGTGATGGGGAAATCTGTGAATTCTTTTTGGTAAATATCGATCTACTGTCCATTAAAGTTTGCCAATCGATTTGGATCTGAATGTTCGATTACTATACACATTTCCAGTGTGAAGCACATTCATGCCAACAAGTAATTTATTGTTTTGAAGAGGATAGATTTTTAGTGTTTACTGAAAAAATCTAATTTTTTTCATTGAAAATGTTTCTTTCATTAAGGACGTACTAAATGTAATCAGTAGGACACTTTTACAATATAGGTTTTCTGAGAATGAAAATTGAATGGTATTGTTAAGAATCACTAGAAAAAGGCTGCATGGGAAAATACACATGCTGTTGTGTCAAAATGTCATCATGGTGCAAATACATACTCAGAGGAAAAGGAAAATTTGATGCAGTTTGTGGACTTCTTTCTTTTGTGGTTAAAGAAGTAAATGGATAGAAGATGGAATTAATACGAAAAAGCTTCTCACATCAGCAAATCACAGAAATCCTTGATGTACTTGAAAACAGTAAAAATGATGTTTTACACACTTGGGAGCAACAGATTTATTTTTAAGAAATTGTTAGCATATGTTTTTAATGACTGGCCTAAAAAGTTTAATAGATTACAACACTGACTGTCCACAGTGTACTTTATAAAAAAGTAATTACTATGTGTACAGGTTGTGGAATCAGAAAATCACTTAATGCAATCAATAATTCTTGCCCTTTGTATCTTGAGTGTTATTTGTGCAGATTCTGACTCTCCGGAATGACAGAGGTAACTTGCAATCACTAGAAAGACACATGGAAGTGTCAGAGGGTCATAATTGTTAATTAGAGAAGAAAAGTTCGGTGGTTTAACAGTGAAGAGACTTTGCATGCTAAGAGAATGGCTGCAGTATGTCAAACTTCATGTGATAATCACAATGAAATAATAGCAGAAGCTAAAGGTTAAACACAAATACAAGCAGTTATGTTCACTGTTTCTTACTTTTTATTAGAGTAAGGGAGATTTTAAAGTAATATATGCTGAGTTGAGATGTATTATTATCTGTAGCTGTAGAAGGAGGTAACTGTGAGGAAAGGAAGTGTAAAAAATCTCATTGCCATGGATTGTCAAGAGGTTATAATGAAGATGATTATAACATTTATACCAGTTCATTGGGCACTGTTGTTGTAATGGTTTCCTTTTGGTTTCGGTGTAATGTCAACTGCATGGGTTCCCTCATTTTTATTTATTTTAAGGCTATCATGCACGTTTTTGTGTTGCTTAAATTATGAGAAATGTCAACCTGTTATTTGATTTTCTAAACAATGTATTTGTCATAACTTTACAATTGTATTCAAAAGAATTGTAAATTCACTTATTTTATTGTATCTGGAAGTGTTGTTAATACTTGAGACACATAAGTAAATAAATAAATACATGAAAAAAACGTTAAATGTCATCCTAATTTATTATTTGTGGATAAGGGGTGAAAGAATAGTAAAAGTACTTTTAATTTTACTTACATTCCTATCATGCACAAAATATATAAAAGACAACTTGATATGATAATGCTAATTTCATATATTGTATACAAATTTGATGTATGATTAGTCAGACATGACAGCTATTATTAATGGTGGCATGTCAATGACTGAAATATGTAGAAGACATTATAGAGGACGTGATGTCTAATTGACAGATGGGGAGAAAGCAGCATTGAGGTACAGCAGTCAAAAAGTTTATGCTTTTTGCATATATATTTACAGAAGTGGCCATGCAGTGAGTACTTATCATCAAATTTCCAGTGATGATTGGCTAAATCTGTTGTCGCTCCCAAATTTCACTCAACTATCACCCCCAGATTTATGTTAAGTGAACAATGAAGGCAATGGTCCATGTTAAAAGTGAGTAGAAACTAAGGTCGAGGGAAGACATGTCCAAAAGAACAGATACCACTAGTGATTTTGCAGCTCTCAAAGAATGAAATTACAATGTAATCCAGATCTTTAGCTGCTTACAGGCATTGATAAATATCAACAGGGACAGTTGAAAATGTGTGCCCCGACTGGGACTCGAACCTGGGATCTCCTGCTTACATGGCAGACGCTCTATCCATCTGAGCCACCGAGGTCACAGAGGATAGTGCGACTGCAGTGACTTACCTCTGGCCACTCCCCGTGGGATCCACATTTTCAGCTTACTGTGCACACACTACGTTTGTAGTGCCCCTGCCCGCTTACTCACTATTCGCGGCAGTCTGTCTACCGATTCCCGTAAGAGTTCGGGCAATGTGAGTGCATCCCCACTGAAGAAGATCATTGGTCGATTAGCCTTATCTATATGATGATGGTATCTGTTCTGTGACTGTGTTATTAATTGATAAAATTTTCTTTTTTGATATATTTTGGTCATACATTGTTTAGGTATCTTATAACTGATTTTCAAACATAACTTCAAATATACTTCAGTCATTCTGGAATTTCATCAAGACTAAAGGCAGGCAGTACAAATTGCTGCCTCAGTTTTTTGTGAAGGAAAGTCTTGCCTCATTTATTGTGAAGGAAAATTCTAATAACTTTGTTCCAGTGCTTACATTCTGTAAACAATTTTGTGCAATCCTTTTGAATAATTTTTACTGCAGCCTTAATAATTTCTATTGAAAACCATTCTTAGTGCCTTCCGTTCTTCAGGCCGTGAATGGTTTTACCCATTTCATCTGTCATTATCTCCTGAAATTTGTTGTTTTGAGTGTTTACTGTCTGTATTTTTGATTCAGTTCATGAAATATATGAACCTTGAAAGGCGTCTTGGAGTGTTGTCCAATTTGATCTATTGTTAATTACTGTGCCATTTGCCATATTAACTGCAAACTGTGTTTAATCAACATGTGTTTCAGTTTTGTTTTCTTTTCAGTTATGTTGTTTTAAATTCTTTGATCTTATCAAATTTTTTACATTCTCTCAAGGACATATCCCTATAATTCTGTGTATTATATCATGTGCCCATTATCGTGTTCTTGAAATTGTCGCATTCTTTTTAACGTCTTACTTACCTCGTTCTATTTAAGATTTTCCTTTCATGTGATTTCTTTGTGTCTACATATTTTGCTGTTTAGACAAATTGTTCATTTTGTCTATGTCTGTCTAATTATATGTAAATATAGCAAAGGAGAAAACTAATGAATTATGAGACAGAATCACTGTCCAGTACCTTCAGGAGGCAAAACATTTATGGCCAGCAGTTCTGTACGAGATTTCAGAACTCTGAAATGGTATTTCAGACCACATGAATTCATGACCACCTTTCTACAAAGTAAGTTCATCATCTCCAAACCTAATACAGTGAAAATGCTTCATGTTTCAAAAGTTGTGTATCTTGGGGAGGAGGGGGATCAATTCTTCATTTGTTTCTTCCCTTTTAATCTAATTACAGTCATCACCATCAGTGCCACCATGATCACTGCAATTATGACTTCTAACCCAATATTCACCTTATCGCTGAATTTACTGTTATTATACTGTGTGATTGGTGTTTGAATTGTATTATTGGCATTGAATAACATATCTAGCGTATTTGTTTTATCTCTTCAAAATTATGAAGCCTGTGCTTGTGTTGAGATTATGTGCCCATGGGATCTCATTTTGTGGAATGTGTAGTTGGAATATTTCAGTTCTGCCACGTCCATAACTGTTGGTAAAACACATTAATGCTTATGATGTTGCAGTGGATGTTTAATGTGTGTATAAGTCATCACAGTACTGCAGCTATCATGAAAAAACAAGTTAGGTCACTTTGAGCCATTGAAGTGTTCACACGAACATCATAGTGTAGGTAAGATGATGCCCTAGAGCCAAAGACATCTGAAAAATATTAACCATTTGTAGTCATTGTTTTTATTTCATATATCATCTGCTGGAGCCAACACAGTTAATTGATTTTTTGTGGAGAAATATCAGAGAGTTCCTAAACAAGGTGGATTTCTGCCGGCTTTCCCCCCTCCCCCTTTCTTCTTCTTCTTCTTCTTCTTCTTCTTCATCATTTCTTCCTACTCTCCGCACTGCTATAAAAGATGTTTGCACTTTTAATGTACCTAAAGTAACAATGCACAATTCATCCAGAGTGTGAACAGTGGTGCTCCAAAATTCAGTTTCAGATCCCAGAAAAACTAAAAAGAATAATAAATGGAATAGTGTTTGGAAACAGGAAGTACTTCATAAAAGAAATATTACCTACACTTTGAAACTATTTTGATGTTATTTAATGGTTAAGCGAGTTACAGACATATAAGCATGAATGCAGTATTGTCAAGGATTTAAGAAATTGGCATTTGTTATTTAAATTTTTGTAATGTGGTAGTTTGAAGTTCTGTGGTGCTATTTATTCCTCTAACCAGATGTGTAATGGTGTAGTTTTTATTGTTTAGTTAGATGCACTACATTGGTATGAAAGAACTAGTGTATAATAAAGCATTAAAAACAAGTCAACAAATGTTATTTCAGACAAGAAATAATTGTCTTCTCCAGAATAGAAATAGAAAGATAAAAAACTTATCAAATCGTGGTAGAATAGTGGATATGTACAAAACTTGACAGATCTTATAGATTTTGGAGACTGGTGTTGATGTGTGTGGCAAACAATGGGAAATGTATCAGAAATAATCTAGGTTTCAGGGATTAGGTCATGGCCCACCCCATGCTCAGAGTGAAATAACTAAGACACAAATTTCCACCTGCAGCTGTATCATTCCTGTTGTATGCCATGTTTGCAAGGCAAACAGGGAGAACCGCTTAATGCATACCTATGGGCTGTTACAGCTGTTAAACAAGATGTTTCTGGGTGTGCGTATTGATGAGAAATTGAATGGGAAGAAACATATTTGAGGATCTGCTGAAACGATGAGGTTCAGCTATTTATGCTAGTAGGGTTATTGCAAATTTTGGTGATAAACGTATCAGTAAATTAGCCTACTACGCCTGTTTTCACTCACTTCTTTCATTTGGCATCATATTTTATGATAATTCGTCATTAAGAGTGTGTAATCAGAATAATAGCTGGAGCACACCCAAGATCACTTTGCAGACATTTATTTAAGAAAATCAGGATATTCACAGTACCTTTGCAATACATATATTCACTTATGAAATTTGTTATTGATAACCCATCCTATTTCAAAAATAATAGTGAAGTGCATAGCTACAAAACTGGAAGAATGGATGATCTTCACTATTCTGGGTTAAATCTGACTTTGGCACAGAAAGGGGTGAATTATGCTGCCACAGAAATCTTTGGTCATTTGCCAAATAGCATTAAAATTCTGACAGATAGCTGGTCAACATTTAAAAACCAATTAAAAGAATTTCTGAATCTCAGTAGATGAATTTTTCGATATGAACTAGTAACTGCCTAAAAGTAAAATAAAAATATTGATTATATTGTTTGAAGAAAACTTGTGTTAAACTGACACATTCTACATCATTACGAAATGTTGTATTCATGATCTACGGAACAAGTATTAATGAAATGTAAGTTGGGGGGTAGTGTATGTGTTTCTTGACTAATGATGCAATTGCAGCAACAGATGTGATTTCAGATATGGAAAAATTATAACAGGCGAAGAGTGTGTATGAGAAGGGGAGAGATGAGGAATAGAGATGTAAATGAGAGACAGATCTCCGTGCCACCGTTTCACACTCATCATCATTTGTCTTCTACTCCTCGTTAAAAAGAATCTTTGCCAAATTTATTTGGCTACGTTTCTCAAGTTTATATTTTATTTCCTGCTGTCATTTCTGGTTTTGTTAATTCTAATCACTGTTGACTTATGTCTGTTTTTTTATTCCGTATTTCTCTTGTCATCATTCCTGATGTTACTTTCCCTTATCTCCTGTCTGGCTGCCTACCTTCTTTCCCATTTTTAATTTCTACATTTATCAAATATCCTGTTTTACTCACAATTTTATCAGTTACCTTTTCTACTAATCTCTCTCACTGGGTTCATTGTTTTGATGACCTTTTTGCTAATTCCTCATAAACTGTTGTTGGGTTTTCTCTCCTTTCTGCCAGAGAAAACCAATTTGCCTAAGCAAATGAATCTGTCAGCTGGTATATATGTTAATCAGATCTGCTGCTTTCTGCTAAGTAGACAACATTGAATGGGTTGGATGGGGAGTAGTTTCATTTTAGACTATTGATTTCTTTACAGAATACCTTTCAGTAATTCATTATACAACTATAAGCCATTAAAGAGGATTATAAAAGTAAGGATAGGAGTTGCTTTAGAAAAGGTAAGGTGTCAGAAGGGAACACCGAAGCTGGTAGCCCACGATATTTGAATGGACCTGTCGAGTTTTCCTACTTGCTTGTAGCTGTGTGCGAACCATTTCTCCGTCCCTCATGCGTATGCCGTCCGGCTACGACTTCCCTCACGCAGGTCCCGGTAGCTGGAGCCCGGCGACAAACACGTACACTGAGTCGCTGAGTATCGACCTGCGCAGCAGGTGGCAGGTGCAGGCCATCGAAACCCAGGGCCGGGCAGGCACGCGCAACGACTTCGTCGAGGAGTTCCTCGTCCAGTATTCGGACGATGGCGAAACGTGGAGGACGTACACTGACGAGACGGGAGAGCCGCAGGTGAACATGTGTTGTGTGACGTCCCAGACTGTCGTCGTTACACTGCCACTAGTGTGAAGGTCGCGCGTCGTTGGCGACGACCGCTTACACGAGCGCTAGTGGTAATGTAGTGGACAGAGTACATTGTATTTTACTTATGAATTTTTAGTGCAAATCCAGTAATCGTACTTTCCAAATACACTTTAGATAAATAACAATGGATGGCAGTTTGTTATGTAATGAGTGACACTTTGATTCTGGTTTATGTTTTTAAATCTGTACACACACACACACACACACACACACACACACACACACACACACACACACACACACACACACACGGGTCTGGTGTGGGTGTGGGAGAGCCACGGAGTGGGCAAAGGAAGGATCAGTGAGGGCAGCCATTAGGAAAAGTTGTGTAGGTGTACCCAGGGAAACTTGGGGCCTCCAAGACAAATGCAGGGTGTCCCAGGAAGAATGCTCAGTATTCCGGCATATGACAGGAATGATCATTTGAAGCAAAATTGTCTTGCAGACATGGGCTCTAAAATGCATACTTTAAGAGCTATGAGCACTTCATTTTCAATATTGTGAAACATATCTCTTCTGCTAATGAAGTTCTCATAGATCTTGAGGTATCCATTTTAGAGCCCATGTTTACTAGACTATTTTGCTTCGAATGATCATTCCTGTCATAGTTCTGCGCATATTGACAATTCCTCCTGTACACCCTGTATATTTGTTTGACATGTCATATTTCTCTCTTATCTTTCATGGCTATGTGATATTTATTTATTGATGTATAAACAATCATTGCATATTTGTTGTCAGACATGAGGTAAAAACTGAGTTTAAATTTGGTTATTTGTTATGGAATATAGCATGGATTGGGTTGCATTCAGAAACTGGTTGTACAGTTTGACATGGCATATAATGTTGGGAATATGTAGATGAGAAATGTTCTCATGTAATGTATAGTAACCCCTGGACACACACACACACACACACACACACACACACACACACACACACACACACATTGATGACAGTCTGGTGATCAGAAAATCCCAGCGCCACAACCCCATTTCACTTATGAAAATTATTTGGCATTTAAAAAAAAAATTCATTCCTTCTTGTGAAGCTGTCAGTGCTGTTGAAGTTTCTTGTTCTCAGCATCTCATGTATGTATGAATCCTGCATATCTTTTTGACCAAGTTTTGTTTTTGTACTTCCTTGTATATTAAGAGTTATTTGCTCATTAGTGTCTCATTTCTGACAGAAGATACTGTTTATTTGTTTAATTTTAAGTGACAAATGCCATTAACTGCCTAAACAGTTTAGCTTGTATTCAGACTGGTGTACGTTCTGAGGCATAGGTCCCATGCCATGCCTTCAGTTTTCTGTTGGAACCAACCTGAGTTTTACAGATGGTTGATAGAATTTGTTTACTTAAAGTTGTATTTTAATTTTGTACAAACAAGAAGAGTCACTTTTTGATAGAGTGAAAAGCCAGTTTCTTTTATTTCATTTCCATTGAGAGTATTGCAATGAATTCTTCAGCTTTAGTCCCACCTTTTCATACTGAATACAGTGCTACATGATAGGTCACAGAAATTCTAGTGCTCATTGTTGTCAAAAAGAGGGAACAAAAGAATACAAAATTTCATTGATTTGAAAATCTGGAGGCTTCTAGCCACATTTAATAAAGACATGTATTCAACATTACTGTTAATTATAAGTCAATGCCAAGTGTGCTGCTGTTTGGTCACTGATGTACATATCTGCAACTTTGCATGCAATGTGCTGTGTGGTGGTTGCAGTTTCTTGGCCCAGATTCCTCAACAGGACATTAACACAGCTTTCACTGCACTTTGACTAACATCATTTTTTGCACCGAGTTTCTGTTATAACACATGCGATTTTCAAGGATTTTTAATATGTACTGTGTTTTTTCTAATGCTTAATTAATAACACCACTGCACCTGTGCTGTGTGACTAACATGAATGTGATTAACATGCTTTGAGGTAACATACAAGGATACCTGCAAAACTACTCCATGTTGAAAGAGCTTTTTTTACAGATACCATTTTATTAAGTTTTTCTTCTAGTTCAACAGAGCTGTCAAAAGTGCTTTCATGGTAAGTACACCATTTAGAAATGTGTTGCCATCTTTGTCAATGAATGAACAGAATTTGTCAGTAATTGAAGGTTTAGTTATGGTGGAAACATGTACATGATTTTATGCAACCTTTCTGCCTGAGTAACTGCTTTAGTGATAGAAGTGGAAGCAACCTAATAACTCCTAGCTCATTTATTGCGAAAAAAGTCATCACAGTTGAAGCCCAGTTCAGTCGACCAACATTTTGTGTGAAGTTGTAGTCCATTGTTAAGAGATCATTTATGGTACAAATACTGTGCATAAACATTGATACTAGTTTTTAAGGAATTGTGGTTCCACTGAGGCTGTATGTTGTTTGGCTTTACTCACTACTATTTGCCAGTTTCAAGAAAAGTAATTGTAACATATACCTAGTAACATATCAATGGTCATACATTAAGATATGAACAAGCTGAAACATTCTGATTATAATGTCACAGGTATCCAGGATGCTCTTCTCCTTTTGTGAGGATAGTGAAAGAAGGTGTTAATTTGTTAGGCATCAGGACGCAAGGGAATTCCTGAAAATGAAGTCAATACTGCAGTGTTGGAGGCATGTGTCTGCAGAACAAAGATTGGCTGGGATTGGTGGATAAGAAGTTGAGATTGGTAAAAGCAATTGTACAGGGTCTACCCCAAAAGGTTCAAGAGTAATTGTTTCTAAAAAGAATTGTTGCTAAAATGCAAAACTTCCTTCCGTATCTACACATTGCTCCCACCCCTTTGCCTAGTCTGCATAGTCTTTCTGGGAGGGTTCAACGGGAACCTCGCATTGAAACTCTTTTACCCTCTTCGAAAACCTGCACCCAATTTTTTCTGCACCCTCGGAAACAGAAAGAAGTTCAGTGGGGCCAAGTCAGGGCTGCATTATGAGTGAGGCAGTGTTGTGGCCACACCATTCCTGGCTAGACACCATTGCACAATGAGGACGTTGTGGCCCAGAGCATTGTCTCAGTGGAAAATCCATTTGTTCACTATGTCATTGTTGAAGCATTTGACACTACCCTGCAACTAGATGGGGACTTGAGTGTAAAGCTGATCATTAACTTTTAATCACACAATGTGCATTGTGTTAACCTCAACAAGGTGGACCTTCTTTGGCCGAGGTGAATTTTTCGTGTACCACTTACTGCATTTATTTTCCGATTCATTATTGTACTCAAAAATCCTGTGTGTCGTCACGTGTCACAACTCTTCCCAAAAGATTAGGGTGCCGAAAGCGGCATTCAAACAACTTGCAACACTTCAGCACACTAATTTCCTTCTCTTCATCAGTCAGCACTTGTGGGACCGTCTTTGCGCACACCTTTCTTGTCTCTAAATTTGTCTCAAAAAATGTGTTAAACTTCTAATTTCAGCACATTGCAATTGTATACTATTATTGTTATTCAGGTGTCGATATCCGTTCCAAACTTTCTGCACATTCTACACATATGTGCTCGGGATGTTGACGGACACCCAAAGTGCTAGTTGTTGTAGACTTTTTTTCGGCCTTACCGGAAAATCTTGTGAGACTCATAAACTCTTGGCTGGGACACAGCTTCCCCCCCTGAATGCTTCCCGAAATAGGCCCACCATTTCAGCTCCCAATTTTGTGAGTTAAACAGGAAATTTGATTGCGTGTCACTGCTCGATTAAATGTAGCCCTCTGTGTCTTGAGACATCATCAAAATACACACTGTGGGGAAAGAGTCCTCAGTCTTATCACTGCCCAGAGGCGACTGGCCAAGTTGCATTCGCTACGTGATCCCTTCTCACTACTATTACCACTGCAGGCCGCATTTTTCTAGCTCTTGTGGTTGACTAGAGAGTTTTATTCTCGAAACTTTTGGGACAAACTCTGTAAGTTCATGGCACAATTCCTGGCCGGTAGGGGTGATGTGTCGTAGAGTATATAGTAGCCAACTGACAGGGTTTCCCACCCATACTCAGACGTGAGGATCCTCCAGTTTGTTATACATTTGTCATACTTCCCTTTGTCCTCCGCAACAGAAGGAAGTCCAGTGGTGTCACACCAGAGTCGTACGGCGAGTGAGGCGATGTTGCCACACCATGTCCGACTAGAAACCCTTGCACGATGAGGGCTCTGTGGCTCAGAGCCACACTTTGGGTGTATTTTATATTGTGACAGCAGCACCTAAGCCAGTGTATTAACAGATCTGCTGTCAATTTTAAGTGCCACTGAGACGAATTTGTGTTGTCAGTCCTTCCATCTAAACTGCATCAAAAGGAAGATTCACTCAAGAAAACTGTAAAGTTGTGAGACAGAATTGCTGGCCAGTACTTACTTCAGGATGCAAAATATCAGTACTGTGGATAGGCCCATATAAAAGTACACCACACTGTACAAGTTGTGTATTTCTATGAGTACGTGGCAGCACTGCTGATATTTCATCTCTTGAAGGTAAATGATGGCCAGCCATAATGTCTCATAATTTTATAGCTTCCACCTAAACCGTTATGTGAGAGATTTTAGTGTGTTTGTGGGGGGGGATAGCAGTCTCAGCAAGTTATTATGTAAGTGATCAGTAAGCCGAAACATTGCAGACTTTTTCTGTCTTTTATAGTCCTGTGTTTGTATTTGCACCTGTGATCTAGAGGTAGCATCTTTGATTAGTAATGAAAATGTCATTGGTCCCAGGTTCAACTCCCCCCCTCCCCCCCCCTCCCCCGCTTAAATTTTAATTAATAATCAACATTGGCAGCTGAAGACTTCTGTCATAAGAAGTCACCCTCACTCTGCCAATGGCCTTGTCAAAGAGGGCGAAGGAACAGACAGAGGTTTAGGGCACTCTCTTGTCCTAGAGAAACTGCCCCTAATGGCAGAAGAATCAGCAATGATCAACGGCATGAGGATGCAGAAGGCACTGCAGTAAAGACATGTAACATGTATTCACTGGAGATGTGGCCTGTAAATGAAAAAGTGTCATGATGATCTCTCCATTGGCAAAAGATTCCGGAATAGTCCCCCATTCAGATCTCCGGGAGGGGACTGCCAAGGGGGATGATACCATGAGAAAAATATTCAATAACTAATGAAATAATAATGTTCTAAGAATCGGGGCATGGGATGTCAGAAGCTTGAATGTGGTAGGGAAGCTAGAAAATCTGAAAAGGGAAAAACAAAGGCTTACACTAGAGATAGTAGGGGTGAACGAAGTGAAATGGAAAGAAGCCAAGGATTTCTGGTCAGATGAGTATAGGGTGATATCAACAGCAGCAGAAAATGGTATAACAGGAGGTTGCATGCACAGCTTCATCACTATCAAAGAGAAGTCCTGGAAGGTGTGCTTTAAATTTCAGTAAGAGATGAAATCAGTTCGGCCTTGTTGGGGACTGTATGGATTATGCTCAGTGACAGTGAACTTGAGGCATCAGATTATCGTGAATGTCATAACGCTCGTGTGTGGTCTGGCATTTTCCTGCTAGAGCAGAGGGTACACCATATGTGGACAAACTCTTCAAATTCATGCTTTCAGTTTTCAGAAGTATTATAGCACAATTTCTCATGCACTGCGAATTGCATTCCACATCACTATGTAACACCCTATCATTTGGAGCCCTTTTGTGGCAGAGGATTGCAGCTTATGTCAGCAAAGTGGAACAGTCAGTGGAGTAATATGCACAACATGTAATTCCTCAACTGATATTGAGAACAGAATAAAAGATTCAGAGGCATTACTTTTCAATATCTCAGTATTGATCCGTGCTGTATTATGTACATGATCGATGATATATTTGGATGATACTTTGAATTTTTTCTTTATTTGTGCCTTCGTGTATGATCTGTCAGTAGCGTACTGTTGTTGAAGAAACTGCTCCGTGTAACTGAGTGTGAGTGATTTGCAAAGTAAATGCAAAAGCGTGTGCCGTCACATCACTTTGTTATTGCTCGTTAAGCTTCTTTCCGTGTTTAATAGCAATTCTCAAGTCAAGGCTTCAGTTGATGGAAATGGACAATCGTTTCACAGTGAAAGAATTTGTTGCTCACTTGAAAGTAGTGTATGAAAGAGGAGATTTGTTTTTGAGACTGACAGTTATCAACCACTGCATCAGTCACCAATCCTCTGCAAATCTTCCTGGATTTCTCTACATTTTCAGGCGCAGTAATCTTCCTGTAGACAACAGCATTGTCTGTGGAATGCCTCAGGGAACATCAAACACACCAGTTATGCAGTATTTCATTCTTTTGCAGTTACATAAAATTTACACCTTATTGTATGTTTTTTGACTTATTTGGTATTCCTTTACTCCACCTTCTTTGTGAATAATAATAATAATAATAATTTTGTGTGGCTCAATGGCCAAGTACATAGTCTTTCAATCTTACACTATCCAGTTGGGAAAAGGGGACCTATAGTTTAATGTGCAATCCAAACTGAATGTTGTTTCTGGCAATACCCACATCACTAAGAGGTGAACGCTAAATTGAAACGCAGGCTGGAAAATCCGTGGTCCGATCGGAATTCGATCCTGCAATCTTTCAGGTTCCAGGCAAGTGACTTTTGCTGCTGGATCACCATGCCCGACATGATGAAGGATTGAAAATTAGTCATTCCTATAGTGGGTGCACTTATTTCTCTGAGTCCAGTATGCCAGCTGATGAAAATCTGGAAGAACGTCATGTATATGGTATAGATTCTTCAATTATAATTTGCATTATTGTGTGTACATTTAGGTATTATGTTTTTATTGCTATGATTTTTGTACTCCTCTTGTAGTGTACTTGTAACTGTATGTCATATTGGTTTTCACTTTGTATTTAGATATTACTCATCATATATATCCATTTTTATTAGGTGCACAAGATAATGATCATTGGGTTGAAACTGGTCAGTAGTAGTTAATAAAGCATTCCATTCAAATAATATACAGCCTTAGCAGAACAATATTATTTCTTTCAATCAGTGTCTGATGGCTGTGGCCCCCAAGCACAAGGAAAAAATTATATTAATCTTGAAACTTCCTGGACTGTGCTGGACTGAGACTCGAACTCAAGACTTTCATTCTGCAAACATCCCCCAGGCTGTGGCTAAGCCATGTCCATTGGAACCCAACTACTGGTATCACTACGCAAGTACAGTAGAAGTCAGTCACACTTGTTTGTTACTAGGTTTTTGGCTGCAGTGTATTGGCCATCATCGAACATCTTAAAAATGCCAACGGTTGTGAGCAAAATAACAAAATAAAAAGACTTTCATTTTACAAAAATGTCAAAAGATCTTCATGGCCAAAAACTGAAAGAACCTTACCACCAGTCTAATGGAGCCACTGAGTGTTATATTACTACCTAATAGGTACATGTCAAACAATTTTAGTGCTATCTGAACATGCAGCAGCTGAACATTAAATACAGTAGCCCCAAGTCCTGCCCATAGAGTCTTACACAGCCTTCAGGAAGGCTACTCCATGTACATAATAGAATGTAAATATTCAGTCATCGTAAAGTATCATTCAAATTTAGAAACACCTGCAGTACACACAAACTCTGTATTAGCACTAAACGAAATACAAAGGTATTCAGCAATATGCCAATTGGTATAATGACAGCCACAAATGTTACAGTTTATGATGTACATCATGGTTGTCCAGATAAACATGACAATATGTCGCAAACAAAATCTTTTACAATTGGTTCACCAAGGTACAAAATATTAATGTGGCATGTTTTGAGAAAATGTGACTTAGTGATGAATTCATACTTAATCTAGTCATCATCTGACTCACAATATCTGCTACTCCTCTCTCCTCCTCTTCTCTTCTTTTACATTCCTCTCAGCTCTCTCTGTCATACTAGTTTGTTCTTGTGAATATCCCTTCCCTCATTCATTAACTCTACCTCGTGATCTTCGAGCATTCGCTAGATATGTCCAAACCACTTAAGCTGTTGCTTTTGGACATTCTTCTCCATAGGCTTTGCACATAATTTTTTCTGATTCTGTCCTTCCTAGTCTAATTTTCTATTTTTACTTACTATAGGGATTCACAGCCATAGGTCATTGTTGAGATGTAGTTGAGCAGTATACAGCTAACTTTTTCCCTTTCAATATCTTCCTCTCTTGCTGAGGAACTTCTCTCTAACTGCATTGAACAGATGGCTTACTGTCCCAACTGTTTCCATTTATTTCATTTTCCATCTTTCCATTACTGCTTATGATGGAGCCCAAGTGCTTAAAATTTACAAGCCATTTCTGGTAGTTGTCTTTCAACTGTGGTGTTATACCTTTCTTCCCTTTAGTGAATAATCACATTTTTCCCCATATTTACTTCCATTCCAGGTGTATGTTACATTTTGAAGAAGTGCAAAACACTGATGAATTTGTGAAAACCTTTACATAAAAATTTTAAGTTTAAGGTTTCAGTCATTTGGCATTGACATGGGCATGCAGAAGGTGTGATGCTGCTCTTCCAATTTCAGTTGCATATTCAGTTTCAAGTAGTGTCACAATAGGGAAGACAGTTCACAATTCTGAATTAATGCAACTGAATATCACAACTACAATCCAGTAAAGCATTTTTTTAAGCATTCTTTGGTTGCGTGTAGGGCTTTTATGTACGTGTATTCCACCTACTAGTAATACATTTGATTTTACTGTCTTTGTAATGTGTTGATTTTATTTCTTTTAGCTCTGTATCACACTTGGCACACTTGGGTGATCATTGAATTATGACCACTTTACTAATATTTAAATAAGACCGTATGGTGTTTTTTTCCCCTCCTCTTGAATCATTGCATGACCTTGTTTTGTGTGCTGTTGGGTCTCAATTTGTACATAGTGGAATTGAAACAGAGGCGGAACGAAGGAATTTATAAGCTCTTGATAAAAGACATACTATAAAGAGCTGGAGTGATTCTTCTATTTCAAAGCTCTGTAGTTTTATGGTTTTATGGGCTTAAAGAAGTAATACAATACTGCCTACAACTTAATATTTGCTTGGAGGGGGGACAATTTTTTTTAAAGGGTCGAAGGATGGCTGTAAAAACGAGGCCACAGGTAGATTGTTAGTATTTACCAACAGTTGTAGCACTTCGGAAAAGGTGACCACACAAGACACCAATGGTCAGTCATTAGATATCCATCATGTCTCCTGCTCCTTACAGTGATAGCCATAAATGAACCGTGCATTGCCCTATGAACGTGCCTGTTTGTACTGTTGGTGTCATGGTCATAAACTGAAATTGCAAAACAGCTGCACACGTTGCCATTTTGTCAGAAGTTTTCTTGATTTGATGGATACCTACTCTCACAGTTTAATGTGCAGAGCACTGGCACGCAAAGAAACTGTGCGTGAATCATTGTGCCAACTCTTGACCAGGTACACCGGCCACTGTATCTGCGGTTTATAGGAAAATACTGGCCCAGCTCTGCACCTTGGAAATCCAACAAGAGCCACAAAACTCTGCCGTTTCATCACATTCACTCATGGGCTGCATAAACAAATTTTGCTTGGAAAATATGGAGTGCCGCATTACCCCAGTAAAGAACATGCATCAGAAGGTCGTTCAGTAATGTTATTTTGTTTTCAAGTAAAGTTGATACTTTTGGATCAACAATATTATGGAAAGGACATACTGCTGCTCGCCATAAAGATGACACATTGAGCTGCAGACAGTCACGACGAAAAGAGAGTTACACGTTGAGCTTTCAGCCAAAGCCTTCTTCAGAAAGGGGGCACACACACACACACACACACACACACACACACACACACACACACACGAGACCGCTATATCCAGCTGCTCCAGATGCAACTCACTCATATGACTGCAATATCAGGCAGCTGAAACCACTTTCAGTTGCCTGAGACTGCAGGTGTGTGTGTGTGTGTGTGTGTGTGTGTGTGTGTGTGTGTGTGTGTGTGTGTGTTGACGAAGGCCTTATTAGTTGAAAGCTTTATTTGTGACAGTCTTTTTGTTGTGCCTATCTGCGAGTCAGCATGTCCGCTGTATGGTGAGTAGCAACTTCCCTTTTCATTATATTGTTACATTACATCTTGGATTTTCCATTGTGTGAAGAAAATAGTGAGAATTTCTATAAATGAAAAAATTTGATTATATTAGTATTAATGGCAACAGCTGTGCTTTCAGGTCACTTGTAGTTGGTCAGTGATTTCACATTTATCAAATAAATTGAAATATGACAGCGTGATAAGATTTTCCAAGATGTGAGTGCACCTAAGCTTTCTTCACCTCCTTTTCAGATCATACTTGAACACTGGTTCAGCTCTTATTATGCTGATTGTCCCCAAGGCCTGTTGCATGCTTCATTAGCTCCTACGATTAATTTATCTGGTCATTTGATAAGCTCCTACTGCCAATTGATTACATAGCTATAGTGAGTTGCAGTGTGTTTAGTCATACCACAAAACTACAGTAGGTAAGTTGATACAGGGTAGCCATATAATTTAACTTCTGATTGGCAGGTGGAAAGAAGACCTGTGCAGCTGGTTATAATTTAGTGGTCTCTCGGTGTATGTTGTGGTAATGTTGTGAGACTGTGAATAGGAAAGAAATTTTTCATGTTATGAACTGCGAAAAGGGAGATGTAAAATCACATGACATGGAGATGAATGCCAGTTGGCTGAAACTAGATATTTATATGTTGAGTTGCAGGGAAGAAGGCAAAGGGATAAGGCAACTGAAGAATAAAAAATTTGTGATTTCTCTTTTTGTCATATTTTAACATGGGAAAAATCAGTTGTCAAGCAGAGATTGTGTGTCAAGTGTGATATGGAGATATTCTCTGAGAGTATGATTAGTTAAGTGACTGTTGTCCTTACCCTGCACTGGATTTGCGCTGTAATGTGAACATTATCCACCCACAGATGTTCAAAGGTAACATCGACGGTGACTCCACGCGCCGCAATCGGTTTGATGTGCCCATCATTGCGCAGTGGATCCGCATTAACCCTACCCGGTGGAGGGACAGAATCTCACTCCGTCTTGAGCTGTATGGATGCAGATATGGTGAGTATTGGATAGAAATTGCTAAACGATATGTTACCAGTATGTGAAAGATATGCCAATCTGGAGCATTGTGAGATTCTCATTGGTCTCTGGTAAAGTATGGTTCACTGCTGGGTGCAAGCCTCTTCTCGGGTGATTCCGATATGCATTGATGCAAAAATGACAGATATAGAAATAAGCGAGTATGCAACTAAAAAACTAGAATTACACCATTACTGCAGCAGTTGGTATCAGGTGATTTATTATGAGCGACTTGTATTGTAGCTAACAGTTTCTATTAAAAATTGAAATTTGTTTCAACAAATCTACTCATCTATGATCAGTTTAGGAATTGTGTAATCATATGGTGATGATAAAGCACTAAAGCTTGTGGTTTTGAATTGATTTTATTATTCAAATCAGAAGCAGGCCAGGCAAAAAATTATTCACCCAGAGGATATGTCATACTAATGTACTGTAAGAGCACCTCTGCCCATGGTAATCGCCTCAGTTCATCAAGGAAGTGTGTCCATCAGTTATTTCATATATGCTATATCCAGCTGAAGTCACTCATCGATGATTAGGTCCCGTAGAGCAAGGACACCTAGGGTGAGACAATTGTATGCGAGCCAGATGTAAGGGCGGCCTGACACAGCTTTGTTCGATCCTTCTCAGAAGTATCTGGTACAGTGTGATATTTCATTTAGTGTTGCAGTGTGGCATTTTTCGCTCAGCACAAGTGTCCTCAGTTCGGCAGATCCTGGTGTCAGTGTTGCTTACCCTTAGCTATTTGTGTGTGGTATCAAGGGTGTCCAGAAGTGCAGTGGCTGTTTGCACAAAAAGAGCCAGTCAAGCAATATATCGCCACAGTCCTTTAAGACTGAATGGGAATAGCAGAAGAGAGAGACGAGACTTCCTAATACCTGTCAATGCGTCACACAGTTGATGGATATTGAACTTGCTGTGAAACAACATTACTGTATCATACAGAATGGATTTAAAGATTTAGTTGACAGTGAAAAAGCATAATATTACAACAATCAGTTGGTGGGGTTCATTATTCTATACAGTAAGAAACACTTTCTGCTAAATTTGGAGATGTGGGGCATGTGAAGAAATTGATGATACAAATAGTAAAATTTCTGAAGTCGTGCACATTATTCCTCTGTCAGTTGCATCAATTTTCGATGGAATTGAGTGAAGATTATGGAGACTTTACTACAAAGTATGTTCGTTAAATCGATGGATGTGCCTAGAACAGTTTTCAATTTAAATCCAGCTATTGTTGAATTTTTGAAGGGAAAAGCACCGCACGATGAGAATTGAAACGTCTGAAATTAATTGCAGATCTCACATTTTATGTGGACTTGACTGCACACTGCCCACAGCAAGACATTGCAATGTGAGAAACCACTCATATCTGATTTGATAGGGATGCATTTAACAAGAAAATTGCTTTCTAGAAGGGACAAATTCTGACAGACACAATCCTGTTCTCCAAGTTCACTGGCACTAAAGAGAATGTAAAGTTTAGAGAACTCATTGTGGCTTTGAAAGAATTGCAAGGATGGTTTCTAAACATTTTGGTGACATGCCAATTTTACATCTGTTTTCGAGACCACTTGTTTCAGTTGAAAGCGCCCTTGTGTATGTGCAGATGTAGCTGATTGATGTGGGGGGAAAGCGCCCTTGTGTATGTGCAGATGTAGCTGATTGATGTGCAGTGTAATTAATGTTTTAAAGATAAAGCCTTTAACATTAAAACTGTCCAGGCTATCTCTACATTGTTCTCCTCAGGTAGAGTTTCAACATTTGCATAGTGAGGTTGCAATAGTGTTACAGTGTTTTGATCATCATATGTGTGTGAAAGACTTTTTTCCATTGTGATAATGAATAAGTCATGATTATTGCAAAAATCATGGAATTGTCTATGTCTATCTGTATGTTGACAGTTTCTACCAGATAAAAATTATGTCTTCAGCTTGCCAGAATTAATTAAATAATACTGAAAATTTGTTTCGTATTCAGTGTTATTGAGAAATATCAAACAGGAAACAGAGTCATATGCAGCACTACTATATTGTCATTTAAATATGTCGCATTTGTTGTTTCCCCCTCCTACCACTCTTTTTACTCATAAAACGTACCGTGGCAGTGGAGGAAATGTGCAGCAAGGTGAGTACTATGGGACTCGTGCCAGGCCACGACATGTTAACCAAATTCTCGGCTACCCCTGCCATAGGTCTATGAAATTGTGGAGACATTACTTATTTTGTAATTGCTATGGGATTAAGGTCAGGTGATGTAGCGGGCCAGTCGAGGTGCAATACATTTCGTAAGTGTTTGTGAAACCAGTAATGCAAGTGTGCAGTCCTTTGAAAACAGCTGTTATTATCTTGGAAGTGGTAGTGACCACAGCATACTCACCACGATGTACAAGAAAGGGCAACACTTGGTCACTGAGATTATTGAAACAAATATTTTACTTCAAGTAACCTGTATGAATTGGCTCACGTCATTGAAGTGTGTCCTTGTGGTTGGTTATGGTGTGGTGCACTCCATACATGATCTGTCACCCACTCACATGTATGTCAACTTTACCTTCCAATTAATTCTTACTTACTCTTCTTAAAGATAATTCTGTAGTGGATCTGCTTTGCAGTGCCACTACACTGTGCCTTGTCAGTTCTTCTACTTTGCAGTTGGGGCTAGTGCTGAGAGTTCTGTTGTATTTAAGCTACTGAAACGGCGTAATCAGGTTTGCGGTAACTCTTCTGTGTTATAACAGCGATGTTACCACTGTAAATTGACTTTTACAGTGGTAGATGATACAGATTGCTCGCAAGTTGTAGCTCACAGTAGGTCATAACTTGTATATATTCTGTTTTGGCATTCATTTGTGAATTAACGGGATGACAGCTCTCGAGTTCAGTCATTTACATTTTTGCTAAAACCCTCTTTTCTATGAGACTTCTGAGGCATTAACAAGCCACGACGCCAAAGCATAAGTGAGCCTCCTCAGGAGCTGGAGACGCACAATCACCATCTCGCTGTGTTGATGTCTGGAGCTGGTGGCTTTCACACCCTGTCAGAACGTATGTTAAACCAAAGTGCACACAGTGGGATATTCCACACTTAAAAACTGCCTAAAGAATATTTTCAGTTTCCACAAGCATCTTTTGTCGGACTAATAAGATAAAGTTGTAACATGGTATTATGTAGAATCCCATGTAACACCACATCGTGGCATGAAAAACACCTGCAAAACATCATAGAAACACCTCCAGCCTCAATTACATCCTCTAAACACTGCAGGTGTAGTGGCTCAGTGGACCGTCTGCTCCCTCAGTCTTTTATCATAGGAAAAGAGGTAAAAATATGACTTCATGACACAGGCAGTACATGCTTCCAGTCAGCTGCTATCTTGTTTTTGTTTTGTTCTGTTCCATCCATTGAAGATGTGCAACTTTACATGCTGTTGTGTGCAATGTCCTGATGTGAGGTTGAGAGGGAACATATGAATGTTGCTTAAAGAATAGTATACAGGAGAATGAGAAAGAAAACTGAAAAGTTATGTAATATGATCAGTTTGGGTTCAGGAAAGGTGAGTGCACCGGGTGGCAATCCTGATGTTGCAATTGATAATGGAAGCAAGGCACTGTCAAACTGGAAAAAGCATTCAGCAATGTTAAGTGGTGTGAGATGTTCTAGATTCTAAAAACAATTGGAGTAAGCCATAATGTAAGACAAGTAATATACAATATGCACAAAAACCAAGAAGAAACAATAAAAATTTAAGTCCAAGAACTGAACACTGTGATCAGAAACCCTGTAAGACAGGGATACAGTCTTTCGCCGCTACTGATCAATCTATACATCTGCGAAGCAATGACAGAAATGAAAGATAGGCTCAAGATCAAGATTAAAATTAAAATATAAAGATATCAGAGATAAGATGTACTCATGACATTGCCATTGTTAGTGAAAGTAAAGAATTAATACAGGACCTATTGAATGGAATGAACAGTCAAATGCAGTGACGACTCTTTAGTATACATTCTGGGTGTTCACAAATTTTTAGATTCAGATAAATTTGGGATTGTGAAATTAATAGTGTCCGTTATATAACAATTATGCTTATCAACAAGTTTATACAGCTACACTACCGATAATAACTACAACAGTAATAATAATAATAACAACAACATTATGTGTAACTTATTTGACAAAAGGAAGAATTGTTTTTGTGGAGTTTTGTTATTTTGAACATAAATATAGTTTAGAGCAGTAACAAAATAATGTGTAAGCTTTTGCCACTCTCAGTTTCGCATTTTTGCATAAGTGGGAGTTTTCATACTTTTTCGGAGAAATGTACAAGGTCCCTAACATGTGTATTTGTTCACGAAGTTACTGCTGGGCTGAAAATCAGATATTTTGACGCTGCACCCACACAACAACTTGTGCTATCCATGCACTTCCCTTGTTAAATGTTCACTTGTAGTCACACTCATTTAATTTCGTCACTTTCTCAATCAGAGGATCTGTTCTCAGAGTTCCCAGTTCCTTTGCAGCTAAATTCTCCTGCTAATTTATTTCTATGTTCAGAGAATGAAATTTTTACTCTGCAGTGGAGTGTGTGCCGAAATGAAACTTCCTGGCAGATTAAAGCTGTGTGCTGGAACGAGACTCAAACTCAAGACCTTTGCGTTTCGCGGAGAAATGCTCTATCGACTGAGCTACCCAAGCCTGACTCAGCACCCGTCCTCCCATCTTTACTTTTCTTTTAGCATTTAAAATGTATTAAAAGTAGTTCATGTTTACACAGCACATGAAAGCTGATTACCGCACAGTAAACAACCAACTCCATACACGGACTGCCGTTTGTGAAAATGATTAAACTTAAGTAGTAATGTCTGCCAACATGGTCATGTGACTAGAATAAAAATGAGGCGCTGAGATCTCTAAGAGCCTAAAACACACCACCATCAATCCCACACTTAAGTGAATATCAGAGAAACCAGTGAGATAGCTTTTCGTGAATTTTCATATATACAGTGTGGGCCTAGAGCACAGATACACCTGACTGACCATAAGGTCAACAGATTTCAGAATCATGAATAAATGCAACACAATCGAGGCTGTACGATGGGTGATCGAACTGCTCCTAACTGAATTGTTGGATAAGGTTTTGAGAGATATCAGCACGATGGGGCGCACATGTACGATGTTGCGACACAATGCCTTGACTGAGCATTCCATGCTGTACTGCCCCAATCTCACATCTTCTGACTACGTCATGTTCTTGAAATTTAAGCGTGACTTTGGACAATGTTCAACAGTGACTGCCTTCACTGGCGGCATCTTTCTATGAAGGTGTCATAGAAAATAGTTTCCTGCTATAATTCATATCTAAACAATGGTAGCAACTGGTTGAAGGAGTACGGAATGTGGACGGAGATTAAACCGAAGAAAGACAAAAGTAATGAGGAGTAGCAGAAAGCACCAAGTAAAGAACTTATGCTACCTTGGAAGCAACGTAACATATGGACAGAGTGAGTAGGACATAAAAAACAGATTATCACTTTCAAAGAGGGCATTTTTGCTCAAGAGAAGTCTTCTGGTATCAAACGTAGGCCTTAATTGTAGGAAGAACTTTCTGAGAATGCACATTTGGAGCACAGTACTGTATGGTAGTGAATGAAAATTTGAAGGGAAGGGAATCAGAACATTTGAGGCATGGTGCTATAGAAAGATGTCGTATGTTAAGTGGACTGATAAGCAATGAAAAATTTCTTTTGCGAAATTGCCAAAGAAAGGAAATGTATAAAACAGTGACAAGATGACAGGACAGGATGATATGTATGTTAAGACATTAGGAAATAACTTCTGTGGTACTTAGAGGGAACGGTAGAGGGTGAAAATTCCAGGGGAAGACAGAGTCTGGAATACATCCAACAAATTATGGCAGACATTGGGTGAAAGTGCTACTTTAAGATAAAAAGGCTGACATGAGACATGAATTCTTGGTCAGTTGTATTGGGCTATAAGATGGAAGAAAATAAATACAATCCACCACACTTTGCATGGTTTATATCAAGTACTGGTTGAGGTTTACCTGCATTCAAGGAAACTGCAATTCGCGTTGGTTTCGAAACCGATATTTGTCGACAAGGTGTGACACTTCACTCCAATCCTTATCAGTTGGGATCTTTTTATCCTCCCTGTTCTTACATTGTGTTAGATGGCTGCAGGCCGTATGCCTTACACTGTGTTAGATGGCTGCAAATTCTATGACACTGCTAGTAATCACGTTGGATAGTCCATATTGATGACAGTCTAATCAGCCCACATAATTCGCAGTGTGATCTAGGCACATCCACATCAACCCACCTTACTGCAATGATTCCATATGAGTAACCAGTGCGCATGCACACTACTCCAGTGTCACAACATACGTCAGTTGTCGAGGGTCACTTGACTGTGTGGTAACGATTGTACACTAACTACAGTTCTCCACAGTGTACAGTATCTTTATTCAATGGGGTGACTAATACACTGCATGTGGGAAGTTGCTGTGCACTGGACTGTGGACTACAAATATATATTACATTGGAGTTTCAAAAAAAAAGAGTTGGCAGAATTGATTTTTCATAGATATGCGAGTGGTATTCATTTCACTCTACTGTTGCACAATTTTTAACTATTTGGTTCAGCCGATGGAAGTTGTTGAATGTAGGAGACTGATGACCACAGATGTTAAGTCCCATAGCGGTCAGAGCCATTTTTTGTTGAATGTGATGTGTAGTGTTTAGATGCTCATTTGTTTTTAAATTATGGTGCTCTCAACTGAGAGACATATTTTCCTTGTCGAACATTGTTTCAACAATGCAATAAATATATAGATGTAGTGCAGGTGACATTTTGCTGAAAAACTCTTGTGTACACCTGTACCTTATCGTTCACTTAGTTTCTCGAGCTGTTAAGAAACTTTGAGAGGCAGGCTCAGTGCTAGATGCCAAACAAACTGGAAGCTCACCTAAAGTAAACAAACAGAAGTTGTCAGATATTTCTGCCTCCAATAGAGCCCAGCAAAATCATTGTACAAGTTGGCACAAGAAAAAGATATTGGGGTTGCGGTCATGCATAAAGCGGTTAGGGAAACACTGAAATTGATCCTGTGCAATGTGACTACAGTATAAGAAATGAAAGATGTGGATCATGAAAAGTTAATCTCTTACTGCAAATGGTTTACGTCTTTTATTGAGAGGAATGCAACTGGTATTCTTGATATTGCCTTCTATACAAACGGGACCTGTTTCTACCTCTTGGTCATGTTAACACACGAAACACATGATTATGTTCAGTATGGAATTCTTGTGCTGCACATGAAACATTGTTGCACGCTCAGAAAATTGGAGTGAGAGCAGAAATATCTAGATGGCACATTATTCGATCTTCATTTTTTGAAGAAACTGTGTACAGTGAATGGTATTGTTTAATGGTCTGAGATTTCATTTGCCAGCTAAAGGAAGACAAAAATCAATGAATCATGATTTTAACAAGGCGGCACTACTATGCACAGAGCTAACAATGCTATATCTTCTGGAAGAGCTTTTTGGTGAATGTGTCCTCCAAAAAACCTATGGCTCCCTCTCTCGCCGGACCTTACTCCACCAGACATTTTTTCTCTGGGAAAAAACAAAATCTGTGATTCAAAAACTACAATAACTGTATATGTGAGAAGCATATCATAGTCGGATACGCAGAAAGTGTTTTCCAATTAAATTAAGCAGGTTCTGTTGCTACCCAGTCAGGAAGTCATTTCCAGTGTGTCTTGTAACTGCACAACTGCTTTCTGAACACTCTGTACTTTTAAGTGAGCTTATGATTTTATGGGTGGCTGGAGTACCACTGTAATAACTTGGGCAGGCCTGCAACTAGCGTAGCAGTGCAGCAAGTTCACCGTCCGTAGCCATGGCATCGATGCTGTCTGCTCTCACTGTATTAATGAGCAGACCATCCCTTCTTGGTGATTTTTGTTTTGTGGACAATAGGTGTGAACCAAGACATGTTGGCATCGATGCTGTCTGCTCTCACTGTATTAATGAGCAGACCATCCCTTCTTGGTGGTTTTTGTTTTGTGGACAATAGGTGTGCACCAAGACATGTTTTTGTATCTGACATTTTGTCTGCTAATGCTGGAGATATTATCAGAGGGTATGAAGACTGAGCAGTTTCAAACAACCTCATCAAGCTTGAAACTGGTGTCTGAGTCTTCATACCCTCTCATGATATTTCCAGTACTAGCAGACGCAATGTTAGGCCTTGGATCATGGCTAAGGCTCATAAAACAACAAGCACTGACGATGCAAATCTCTGCCACGCAAAAGTAAAAATGCCACAAGAAAATAAACAAGATTGACTTATCTTTTTGTCAGCTTCAGTATTTAATGGAAATATGGCGCAATCCTCTATAATAGGTACAGTGTTGTTGAATAAGTATTCTTGGAATCTGCATTTTTGTATTAAACCGTGCTTATTGACTCTCCGGGTTGCGTAAGCTCAGTTTGCGTAACATTATAATTTGACATCAAAATCAGTGTTTTGTAAAAAATTTGTTATGTTTTGATGTAATTACATGTGTTGCCACAACACTGAGTTACAATTGTCGCAACTGGCATTGTCTAAAGAATAATATAGAGCAACATTAGTTCTTGATCTTTCTAGGACATTATGCTAGTCAAAATAATGCTATATTCAGATAGATAATTAATGATGAAAATTTGAGTATTTGTAGTTATTCATATTTTCTGTTGAAATGTAATTATATTTTGCCATCCCTTTGCAAAATATAAAAAATATAATTTGTGACATGTGTTTTGACCGATATTACCAATGAAGGTTAAAGTAACGGTAAATATTGTAGTTTGTTTTGAATGTAACAATATTATGAAAGGGAAAGTTGCCACTCACCATAGAGCGGAGATGCTGAGTCCAGATAGGCACAACAAAAAGACTGTCACAAATAAGCTTTCAGCCAGCAAGGCCTCTGTCAAAAATAGACAACACACAAACAAACAAACGCACGCACCAACACGACTCACACAAGCGAATCAAGCCTCTGGCAACTGAAGTTACAGACTGCAGCTTCAGTATTTAATGGAAATATGGCGCAATCCTCTATAATAGGTACAGTGTTGTTGAATAAGTATTCTTGGAATCTGCATTTTTGTATTAAACCGTGCTTATTGACTCTCCGGGTTGCGTAAGCTCAGTTTGCGTAACATTATAATTTGACATCAAAATCAGTGTTTTGTAAAAAATTTGTTATGTTTTGATGTAATTACATGTGTTGCCACAACACTGAGTTACAATTGTCGCAACTGGCATTGTCTAAAGAATAATATAGAGCAACATTAGTTCTTGATCTTTCTAGGACATTATGCTAGTCAAAATAATGCTATATTCAGATAGATAATTAATGATGAAAATTTGAGTATTTGTAGTTATTCATATTTTCTGTTGAAATGTAATTATATTTTGCCATCCCTTTGCAAAATATAAAAAATATAATTTGTGACATGTGTTTTGACCGATATTACCGATGAAGGTTAAAGTAACGGTAAATATTGTAGTTTGTTTTGAATGTAACAATATTATGAAAGGGAAAGTTGCCACTCACCATAGAGCGGAGATGCTGAGTCCAGATAGGCACAACAAAAAGACTGTCACAAATAAGCTTTCAGCCAGCAAGGCCTCTGTCAAAAATAGACAACACACAAACAAACAAACGCACGCACCAACACGACTCACACAAGCGAATCAAGCCTCTGGCAACTGAAGTTACAGACTGCAGCTTCAGTATTTAATGGAAATATGGCGCAATCCTCTATAATAGGTACAGTGTTGTTGAATAAGTATTCTTGGAATCTGCATTTTTGTATTAAACCGTGCTTATTGACTCTCCGGGTTGCGTAAGCTCAGTTTGCGTAACATTATAATTTGACATCAAAATCAGTGTTTTGTAAAAAATTTGTTATGTTTTGATGTAATTACATGTGTTGCCACAACACTGAGTTACAATTGTCGCAACTGGCATTGTCTAAAGAATAATATAGAGCAACATTAGTTCTTGATCTTTCTAGGACATTATGCTAGTCAAAATAATGCTATATTCAGATAGATAATTAATGATGAAAATTTGAGTATTTGTAGTTATTCATATTTTCTGTTGAAATGTAATTATATTTTGCCATCCCTTTGCAAAATATAAAAAATATAATTTGTGACATGTGTTTTGACCGATATTACCGATGAAGGTTAAAGTAACGGTAAATATTGTAGTTTGTTTTGAATGTAACAATATTATGAAAGGGAAAGTTGCCACTCACCATAGAGCGGAGACGCTGAGTCCAGATAGGCACAACAAAAAGACTGTCACAAATAAGCTTTCAGCCAGCAAGGCCTCTGTCAAAAATAGACAACACACAAACAAACAAACGCACGCACCAACACGACTCACACAAGCGAATCAAGCCTCTGGCAACTGAAGTTACAGACTGCAGTCGCGCGCGCGCACACGTGTGTGTGTGTGTGTGTGTGTGTGTGTGTGTGTGTGTGTGTGTGGTCTATTTTTGATGAAGGCTTTGGTGGCTGAAAGCTTATTTGTGACAGTCTTTTTGTTGTGCCAGTCTGCGACTCAGCATCTCCATATGGTGAGTGGTGGTGAAAGTTGCCACTTTCCTTTTCATAATATTGTTACATTCCATCCTGGATTTTCCATCGTAGTTTGTTTTGAACTAGATTTTGTGATGAATTTGTGAAAACTTAATTTCTTGAGTGTTTCTTTGGGTTGTCATAACTATTGATGTGTAAATAAAATTTATAGTTACAGAAAATTTTGTGTTCAAGAGCTAAGTATCAGTAGAAACAGTTTTATATAATTTGACTAGGGAAACTTGTTCAAATCATGCTGCCATTTGAGTGTTACAGTAAATTCCCTTATTGAGAAGAATCTTGCATTAGACCCTGCTCTCTTTGTCCAAAGCAAGGCGACTGCCACAAATGTCTTTCTTCAGGGTGCTAAAAATGTGGAAAGGGCATGGGGAGAGATTGGGACTGTATCGATTATGTGGGTGGGCCAGCATCTTGCCAAGGTTGTTTTGATGATGCTGCAGATAGTTTGGCTTGGAAACTTGTAGACATATTCCGTACAGTCCCCATCTCTCCCCATGAAATTTCCATACTTTTCCAAACATCACTAAAGCTCTCCTGCAAAACTTGCAGAACTAGCACTCCTGGTAGGTAGGCGACGAGGTACTGACGGAAGTAATGCTGTGAGGACGGGTCATGAGTCATGCTTGGGTAGCTCAGTTGGTAGAGCACTTGCCCGCAAAAAACAAAGGTCCCAAGTTCAAGTCTCGGTCCGGCACACAGTTTTAATCTGTCAGGAAGTTTCATATCAGTGCACACTCCACTGCAGTTGAAAATCTCATTCTGGATACTTTTGAAATTTTTCCATGGAGGCAATACCCATCTTCTCTCACAGTGGGATAAATGTATCGACAGTTATGGGGATTACTTTCGAAATAATAAACAGTTTACTTAATTTTTCCATCTATATTATTTTCATTTACTGCCTGTTATACGATCCCAGCGTGTTGTAGAAATTAGCTACAAGTTTGTAAATAGCCATCTCCTTCAGCCATTTAGTGGACGGTAGGTGTGTGTTCATCAATAAGTGACACACAGGTTGTCCCCACTACTCCTGACTTGGCACTGTCCCATGCATTGTGCAACTTCTGACAACAGGCAGACTGATCATGAGTCGAGTAAGCACTAGCGTGCATTTCTTCTCTGACTGTGACCTCCTTAAAACTAGATAATGCCTTTCTAAGCTCTTGCATAAATTTACAGTTAATGTGCCTTTTTTCAGTAACATTCTTTTTACTGTTATGAAGGTTGTTTGAAACATGTTGATGCTTTAGTTAGATAACCAAAAATGTGTAATTCGTAATTTACGAATAGAGTATTGCATCATAGCATGTAGTTCATACAGTATCAACGGGTGACAGCACTTAACCCAACACATAAATGCCACACGGCATTAGCAGTACATTACATTCTAATACACAAGGTGGAAGAAGAAGAAGAAGGAGAAGAAACAGTCAAATGGTACACAAAAGTTGTGTATAGTCCGTTTAAGTTATAATAATACAGGTTCACAGCACCTATAAATTCTTCGATGTTGTCATGTTCACTATCAGCAATTTCAGTTTTTGTGCAATTTCCAAGCATAAAATTTGGTGTTATATTGTGGCATAGAAAGAAGTTCTTGGAGGTCTGTGTCTTAAAGAAGTTATGTGGTGTCATGTATATAAATGCGAAATCCCACCAACATCCTATGTTTTTACTGCTTTAATCATTTACTCTATATGAACATTTGAGAATTGTTTCATGGTTGTAAGTGTGCAGTAATGAAAACAAAATTACAGGATATTTTTATCGATTTGATGGCAACAAAACGCTATCATATAGATAATTTGTGTTGACTGTGCATCTTGTTGCAGCTAAAAGATTATCACTTGCAGCTCAGTAGCTGTGTTGTGAATTTGTTTGAAGAATTCTTTTAAGACAAATTTTTGCTTGTTATTCCAGAGGCAGAGACGGTGTATTTCAACGGCACTGCCCTCGTCCGCAAGGACCTGCAGAGGGACCCAATATCAGCAACGAGGGGTGTCATCAGGCTGCGCTTCAAAACTAACAATGCGAATGGAGTCCTCATGTACAGCCGAGGCACACAGGGTGACTACATAGCGCTCCAGCTGCGCGACAATCGCATGCTTCTCAATTTGGATCTCGGTGAGTTTGCAGGGTTCAGTCTTACCTGTTCTTGGAACCTTTTAAATATTTGTTGCTCTTCTGTTGACATCTTTATTTTAACCAGTAAGTCGTAATTTGTGAATTTAGTCATTGCATTTACAACTGCTAAAAATATTTGCAGTTTCAATATTTTGTCATTTTCAGGCATACTGACAGCAAACACTGTCACCAAATGAAATATGCTAATATTTAAATTAAAGCAGCAGAACTTGACAGCTGAAAACATTAGTACTTACCCAGATTGTTAAAGCTTAGTCTATGATGTTGAGATGTTCCATGCTGTAACATAACTTCCAGCAATCAGAATGCAAATATGTGAATATGTGTGGCGGTATAAGCATACAAGTACTTCCACATGCTGTGTGAAAAAGTGCAAGTACAGCATTACGCTAGCATAAAAGTAGAACTTTGTGTAGCCAGTGTGGTAGTTTGAGTATAACAGTGATAAAATGACAAAGGCATAAACTTACAGAGGGTGAGCTCAGGGATGCAAAAATATTAGTACTTGGAGTCAATATATCACTCGTAAATCCCTCTCTCCCTCCCTCCTTCTCTCTCTCTCTGTGTGTGTGTGTGTGTGTGTGTGTGTGTGTGTGTGTGTGTGTGTGTGTGTGTCAGTTCTATGACTACAACCATGCAGTTATTAGAACGATTAGGAACTTCTTGTTTATTTCATGACTGTTATTATTGCAGCAAGCTGTTTGTGCTATGTGTGGTTCCTATGCAGTTTCAAATAACCTTGTATGAACACAAAATTCATTTGTGATGAGATTCAGATTTGTTGAGGCTTTTCACTATTAATTTCAATTTCGGAAAGGAAATGAAAGTACATGGAAGCTCTGTACTTGTTTGCAACACAAGTGATGATTATAATTGTGGAGAGCAAATGGAAAATTCTTAAGAGACTATGCATTATGTAGCATTTGGCTGTTTCGGAAAAAAGAAGAGAGTGACACAGATTAGTTTAGTTAAAAATGTAAAACCAGAATGCTCAAGAAAATAAACGCAAAACAAGAGTGCATCCTAAACAGGATCAATTTGGAAAAAAAGACATTTAGATGATCTGCAGGGATACAATAGTTCATATAACAGGAGAAAATTGTTTACATCTACATACATACTACACAAACCACCACATTGGGTGTGGCAGAGGGTATGTTTTACCACTGCTAGACATATCCTTTCCTGTTTCAGTCGCAGTTAGAGCAAGGGAAAAACTGTCTGTATGCCTTCGTGTGATCCCTAATTTGTTGTATTTTATCATTGTGGTCCTTATGCAAAATGTATCTTGGCAACAGTAGGATCTTTCTACAGTCAGCTCCAAATACTGATTGTCTAAATTTTCTAAATAGCGTTCCTCAGAAGGAACATAAACTTCTCTCAGGGGATTCCCATTTGATTTTCTGAAGCATCTCCTTAATACTTGTGTGTTGATCAAACGAATACTGTATTTACTGTGATGATTTTCATAATTAATCATAAACCAATTTGAATGTCTTACGTCCAGATGTATAGGACCTTAAGAGAGTCACCAAAAGTTTGGTAGACGTGTCCCAATTTCTGAAGAATTGAAAGGTAATATTTTAATCAACAAGGACAGCTACAAAAAATATATGTGAACTAGTTTTTAGAATTAACTGATTGCTGTGACCTACTCTTGTTCATGAAATTCATTGTGGGAATGCTCATAAAGCCAAAATCTCATGGTAAATGAATTTTGTATCACATTTATAGCACTACAAGTTATGTACAGTGAGGGAATCCTGCAATGTATTTGAAGAATTGAGATTATCCTAAAAATAATTAACATTTTTCTTTTTTTTATTTGAAAGGTTCTGGTGTCGCGACAAGTCTGTCGGTGGGAAGTCTTCTCGATGACAACCTTTGGCATGATGTTGTGATAAGTCGCAAGCTTAGGGACATAATCTTCTCTGTGGACCGTGTGGAAATAAGAGGGCGTGTCAAGGGCGAGTTCCTCAGGCTGGACTTGAACAGGGAGGTAGGTATTGCTTGTCTAATTATAAAAATAAGCAACAGGCTATTACAAATGATTAAAACCAGTGTTTTGTGAAGAAGGCTCTGTCAACACTGTTAACATGACAAACGGCTGCACCTCTCACTGAAAAATAATTTATCTATTAAAAATGTTTTTTTTTTGCCGCCATTCCCATCACTGGCACATGACTAAACAATGGAAGTTCTTTATTAAAAGTCTTCTATAGTATCGTTATGGAGTGACGTGGCCGAATGATGGGACAGTGGACTTAGGTTTGGGGAGATAGCAGCTCAAATCCCCCGCCCATCCATCCAGATTAATGTTTTCAATGGTTTCCTCATCTCTGATTACCTCATCATTGACGGAATGTTAAATCCTAATCTTTCTTCCCACCTCCTACCCTATCTCTTTTCCAAGAGTAGAAGTTTATATAAATTCGGCCTCATTCTCTTTGGGAGTTTTCAGTTATTTGCAATTGAAGTTGTGGAACATCATTTTAGCATCATTGTGTACGTCTTATGACAAAGTAATCAGTATTAATATGTTGGTTATAGGAGACATTGTTACCTTGCTAACTTTAGTTAGGAAATAATAAAATGCCCACATGATAACTCTACATTTCTTTCTATTTATCTCTCTCTGAAAGTAAAATTAGTAATTTGTTAATATAATGCATTACTTCCTTCCGGTAGACACAAAAGGCACCCACATTGTAGCTCTTTTTCTTTCTAGGCTTAGAAGCAGTTACTTTTTTACTTATCAATTGTGAGAAAGAGATAGCAAATGATTTAATATGCCTATTACTGAAATATATGGCAGTTATGAATTAAAAATGCAATTTTAATGAAAAAAGGCAACATATGCTAAGAAAATAATTTTCTGCTGAAACAGCGCTTTATAAAGAATATGGAAAATATGACAGTATGGTCAATCCTTATGAAGTGATCCAATGAGAGTTGCTTGACCATTTTTAAATATTATTTTTTATGTGTGATTACCCTATAAATGAGAAGTCCAAAACAGTTTTTTTTTTTTACCTTGTGTCATTACTGAATGGTTGCTATTTTTATTTGTAAGTGCACAACAGTTTTTCAATTTGGGAGACATTAATTTGAATATCTCAGCATTGGCTTAAGCTACAACATTGCGAAAGATATGATTGTTTTTATAACAGTCTCCGTTACAATATTGTTTGTTATGCAAAGTACCCCAAATCGAAAATAATCATTTGAAAGGACCTACAGGATTTGGTATTGAAAACTTAGAAAATCCACTTTTTGGAGCCAAAAATAACATCTGGAGAGATTTATCCGAGTGTATTTTTTCCTCAGATATCTTAAATTACTAGCCTTATATAGAGCAAGAACACTGACAAATGTTCCTTAATTTTTCATACATTTTTGAAATATGAAAATCTTTATTTTTTTGTAAAGTTGGGGCTAGTTATCTCTTAAGGGACTGAATACAAAAAAAATTGATTTTTGCTCATTTTGTACATCTATATGATAGCAAAGTACAATAAAAATTTCAACATTTATATTTAACTTTGAACAAAGACATGAATTTTTGAAAATGATGAAATAATTCACATTACACTGCAGTTGATCTTATGGTAGTTGCCTATTGTTTCATTGTAATAAATTTTACTTGTGAGCTGTATTTAGTTAACATTGCCATCCTATATTTAGTTAGTATTATTTATTTTAATAATAAAATATTAAGCAGTAAGAGCTTTTGCTTTAGTTCTACATTTAAAAAATTGCCCATTTACATCTAGCTTTATTGTCAGTTAAGTAGCACATAATTACAAGTATAAAATGATAAAAGTAAAATAAAAAACTTGTGAAATTTCTTTGTTGTTGAGAAGGCTACAGTTTAGTGCACGAGTTTACTCCTCAAGACAGATCTGTACAGGAGCCCAATGGACAGAGTTAAAAGTCTGCACAAGTCCCAGTAGTTAGTGACAAGTCTGTACATGAACTGTGTACCCCGACTACATTTGCTGGCTGTGGCTTTTTTATCAGCAGTCTGTTCAGAAACCTCTGTTAAGAGTGTAGAATATTTTATGTGGTTTAGTCATGATTGTAATTTTTAATTAACTAAAATAATTTTAAAATTTAATAGTAAATAAGTTTGAAAGAATAGTTGGAATGCAATGAAATGGATGAACAATACTCTATTAGACAAATAGTAAGTGAAGTGCATCACGAAACAGTTTATGGTTCAGTTTCAAAAAACTTAAAAAATGTGAATGACTTCGATGAATATGGACAGACTTTGTTTAAATTACAAGTGTGTTCTTCTGTATCATCAGTTCGTGAGTATCATGAGAAAAAATATATTCCGAAGTACAATTACATGTTTGGATAAAAATGCTGTGATCCACTTAAAGTTCGTAAAAAGCCAGTTATTAAAGGTTTGAGAGAAATAAAACCTGAACATTTATCCTTGTCAAGTGTGAGTAAAACGGCTTCCCAAGCGAAACTTATGTGATTCCTGGAAATTCCGTGTGTCCAAATTGTTACTCAAAAATATTTATCATGAATCTAGGACCATAATCATATAAGCTTGTTAATGATATTGGCAAACTGGATCCACTGGATTTTGCTTGTTCTAATTTGGAGATGTGTCCTGCTTTGAAAATAAAAAGAAAAAGTGAGTAGCGGAAAAAGAAAAGCAGCTATAGAAAGCAAGGTACAACGAATTTCAAACAAAATTAGAAAATGAAAACCACTAGTTCACTCTTGTTCTACAGTATACTGTAGGTTACTTACAGTATACTGAAGAATAAAAGCGAACTAGTGCTTTTCATTTATTATAATATTGTTCTACCAAGAACCGGTGGAAGAGCCAGTTAACAAAATTAGAAGAGACTTAGAATCGTGCTTTAATAATGTAGATACCAACTGTGTTTCTAAAAAAGAAGAAAACCTACCTCCAGAATCATCCAACTCTGAATATTTGAGCTTAATTGAGAAATTAAAAAGTAAGTAAAATTTTAAATTTGCTCCCGACTCATGGGCAAGAGTTAAAATAGTTCATGAATTCGTTGTTTCTGATCATTTGGTTAAACTCACCTGAAAAGTAGTGAAAGCACAAGGCATTATACCAGTTTTAGGAAGAAAAAAGGAGTAGGTGTAAGTGAAGAAACAACTGAAAAGATCCAGCAGTTTTTTTGAAGATGGTGAAAACAGTAAAATGTGCAAAGATAGCAAAAGAGTTGTTATAAATGAACGAATAGTGCTGTCAAATTTAAGTGAACTTCATGCAGCTTTCAAAAATGCTCATCCTGAATGCAAAATTGGAAGATCAAAGTTTGGTGACCTTCACCCTAAGGGGTCCCCCCAGGGGGCTCGCCACTCTTTGGCAGGTTCGTGCTTGACTACCACAGGCCCCCAGCCTTTGCAGCATTTTTTCCCTTCCGTGCTGCAAGTCTATCCTCTTGCTATTCTTTTCCGCCTCCCTTGGGGAACATGTGTGGGGTGTTATTGGAAATGTTCTGCATTCTGTCGTTGCCTTAAGAACAGTCTCACCTTTCTTTTCCTTTTTTTGTTTCCCATCTCCTCTCATTTGGCTGCTTCGGCATTTGAGGTTCCACTTTCTCTTCTTCCCCCCTGTGCGCTCCTGAAGGCTGGCCCACACGTCTGACGCATAACAGGTGACTGGGTAACGCGAAATTCCCAGCCCCGGGTCGACAGGTAGGATTCGCACATACCCCCTGGTACAGGCCAGGCCAAGGGAGGGGTGATTGCCTGAGCTGTAACCCTCCGAATTGCCTATTGGCCCCTCCGTCAGGTGTTCAGGAGGTGTGTCCTGAGGTGTGAAGAATCACCTAAGGTGGGTGCACCCCCTTGTGTAGGGGCCCTCAGTTGGAAGGAGCGTATGAGTCATCTTGCCACCCAGCATCTACAAAACGCAAACGTAATGAGGCTAAGGATTTGAAGACCCTTCCCACTGCACCACTGTAAATCCGTTTATTATTCAGAAAGGTGTTCATGCAATTGCCGGCCCTGTGAAATCCTGCTCTTGTTTATGGAATGGCACTTTGCTTTTGGAGACCACTTCTGATTCTCAAGAACAACAACTGTTTGCTGCCTCGCTTCTCCACGGTTACCCCGTTCGTGTCGAGGTCCGTAGAACTTTGGATTCTTCCCGTGGTGTAATTTACACCAGGGTGCTCGACAGTCTAACTGAGACCGAAATCCAGTCTTACCTCTCTGATCACGGTGTCATTGCCGTCCATCGTGTAATGAAAAAGGTAGAGCCCCTCCGTAGTGCCCACCCACACTCTTTGTCTCACCTTTGATAGAGTGGTGCTTCTGTCCAAGATCAAAGCAGACTATGAAATTATCACAGTCTGGCTGTACATTCCGAACCCAGAGCGGTGCTACCAGTGCCGGCGTTTCAACGACACTAGAACGTCTTGTCGCCATCCAGCCAAATGTGTCGCCTGTGGTAGGGTTGCACATGAGAGAAATTGTCCACCTCCTTCTCCCCACTGTATAAACTGCAATGGTGGCCATGCCGCCTACTCTCGGGATTGTCTTGAGCAGGCTGTTCGAGAGCTCCAGGTAAAGAAAAAAGTCCCTTATTCAGTCACACGCTAGTTACCGGCTAGTCGCAAATCCTGCGTTCTCCCATCTGGTACCTATAGTTCTGTTCTTGTTACCCCTCGCTCCATGCAGGACATGGCCATGCAGACATGCGACCTCCGATTCAGCTCTTGAGTGTGTGAAATCAGCCAGTGTCAAGGTACCATCGCCATTCCCTCGTCCAGCTGTGCAACAAGTTGTCAAACTCTTACTCAAGGAATGAAGCCATAAGCTACACAACCGGTAGGCCAGAAAGAACAGGAGGAGTACTCCCATGAAGACTTCCTCCGTCTCTCCAGCCAAACAACACCCGAGTCTTCCTCTAACCAGAAAGGCCCGAAGAAGTCCACCAAATGCAAACGGTCTTCTGCTTCGCCAACTCGGAGATCTTCTTCAATGGTGTCGCCATGTGATACCTTAGTGCAGCCGGCCTCTGTGTCACCGGTGCGCACCAACAACTGATTTTCAGCATTGGGTTCCACAGACTGACCACACAAGCAAGCTGATGCTCCTGTGGACCCCACGGGGCAGGATCCTCCAGCTTCTGTGCCCTGTAGTAGCACCTCTTCCCCAGCCGCCGAGGTGACACCCCTACATCTCTTCCTCATCGAGACTCTCCTCCAGTGGAACGTTCGTGGCCTTCAGTCCCACAAAGAGGATTTCACCTGTTTCTAGTGTTGCAGCGTCCTCTTGTACTCTGCCTTCAGCAAACAAAATAGCGCCCTCAGGACCGCTTTAAGCTTTCACATTTCTTACCGATTCGTTTTGACCTTCCCCCCAGAGGTCGGAATTCCATCTCGTAGGGGCGTCATGCTGCTCATACGAGATGACATTCGTAGTCAACCCATCTCCCGGACGACCATTCTTTAAGCTGTTGCAGTTCGCCTTTTCCTTTCACATCTGACTTCTTCTCTCTGTACCATTTGTGTCCCTCTGTCATTCCCTGTCACCGGGGCAGACTTGCTTCAGCTTATTGGGCAGTTACCTCTCCCATTTTTGCTACTCAGTGACTTAAATGCGCATCATCCCTTTTTGGGTTCTCCCAGGGTGTGTCAGAGAGTTGCCCTCTTGGCTGATCTTAACCAACCTCTTCTGCCTTAACACCGAAGCACCCACTTTTCCTTTCCGACTCCTCGCACACCTATTCCCGTTTGGACCTATCCTTGTGCACTGCCAAGCTTGCCCCTCCGTTCTTTCTGACACCTAATCGACTGACCATTTCCCGTGTGCTATCCGTTTGTTGACTCCTACTCCGCATGCACGCCCAAGTGGCAGCTTCCTAAGTCTGATTGGCAGCTTTACTCCTCCCTGGCGACCTTTGAAGAACAAGATTTCCCCAGTTGTCAAGACCATGTGGAGTATCTCACAAACGTTATCCTTAGTGCTGGAAAACGTTCTATTCCCTGCACTTCCTCTTTACCACGTTGTGTCCCAGACTCTTGGTGGACTGAGGCAGGCCCCGACGCAATTTGCGCACAACACGTGCTCTCCATGTTGTTGACCACCATCCTATGATAGCAAACTGCATTCATTATAAACAGATGTGTGCAAAGTGTTGTCACGTTCTTTGGGATCGCAAAAGAGCTAGCTGGATATCATTCACTAGTTCTTTTAACGGTTCCACCCCTTTCTCTGTTGAGTGGGCCAACCTCCAATGGCTCTCTGGGACCAAGACGCATTCCCCAATTTTCAGCCTGACTGTAGCAGACAATGTCATTGTGGACCCTATTGCTATCTCCAACATGTTGGGCTGCCGTTTTGCGGAAGTTTCGAGCTCTTCTATCACCATCACCCTACCTTCCTCCATCGGAAACAAGTGGAGGAGGCTCGGGCAATACCCTTCTCTTCTTCAAATCGTGAGTGCTACAATGCTGCCTTTACTATGAGGAAGCTAGACCATGCTCTCAGTTCATCCTGGTCTTCTGCCCCAGGGCCAGATGCTGTCCGCATTCAGATGTTGCAGCACCTTTGTCTTGTGGGCAAACATTTTCAGCTTAACATGGACAAACTCATGTGGGCAGAGGGCATTTTTCCTTGACACTGGCATGAAGCCATCAACATACCCATACCGAAGCCCAGTAAGGACAAAAACCTTCCTCCTAGCTACCACCCCATCTCTCTTACCAGCTGCATTTGCAAGGTGATGGAATGTATGATTCATGCCCGGCTGATATGGTGGCTTGAGTCTTGCAATTTACTGATGAATGCATAGTGTGGATTTCGAGCACGGCGTTCTGCAGTTGACCATGTCGTTACTTTGTCCACGCGTGTGATGAATGGTTTTCTGCGGGAATCGTAGACTGGACATGTTTTTTGATTTGGAGAAGGCGTATGACACCTGCTGGTATCGTCCATACTCTTTACACGTGTGGCTTTCATGGGTGCCTGCCCTATTTGCTTCAGGCATTTTTAAAAGACCAAGTTATCAAGGTGTGTGGGGGTTCTACCTTGTTGGACACATTTATCCAGGAAAATTATGTGCCTCACAGTTCCGTCGTAAGTGTCGTTCTCTTTGCTATCACCATTAACCCTATAATGGGCTGTTTCCCGCCGGGCATCTCCAGCTCCCTTTTTATTGACAATTTTGCCATCTATTGCAGTTCTCCACAGACCTGTCTCACTGAGTGGTGGCTTCAGCAATGTCTTGATCATCTTTACTCCTGGAGCATTGACAATGGCTTTCGCTTTTTGACTGACAAAACAATCTGTATGAATGTCTGGTGGCACAAATCGTTTCTCCCACCATCTTTACATCTTGGGACTGTTGCCCTTCCATTCATGAAACTACGAAAGTCCTAGGGCTCATGCTCGATAGGAAGCTTTCTTGGTCCTCCCATGTCTTACCTGGCAGCCTGCTGTACTCTGTTCCTCAGTGTCCTATGTGTCCTCTGTGGTACTTCCTGGGGAGTTGATTGAACCACCCTCCTCCATTTGTACCAGTCTCTCGTCAGTTTGAAACTCGACCATGGGTGCTTTGTTTATGCGTCTGCATGTCCATCCCTCTTACGCCATCTCAACAGTATTCACCATCGCGACATCCGTTTGGCCACGGCGCCTTTTACACTAGCCTGGTTGAGAGTCTGTATGCTGAAGCTGCTGGTCTACCGCTGTTCTACCGCCGATTTTCTCCTTAGCAAATATGCATGCTGTTTGTCTGCCATGCATGGCCACCCATACTATGCCTCCTCCTACAATTATGCCTATGATTGCAAGTTGGGGCACGTCCCTTTTCTCTGCTACCTCTTGGACTCCACTTTCGGGCACTTGCTAAGGTGGCTTAACTTCACACGACCTGCAACTTTCCCACTGCGTGTGAACCCTTCACCACATTGGCTTTGTGAAGTGACCCATGTTAACTTTGGCCTTCATTCGCCTCCTAATGGCACTACTCCAGCCTCGGTCTATCGTCTTCAGTTTCACAACCTTCGCGTGGAACTTTGCGATAGTACCTTTGTATACACTGATGGCTGTTGGACTGACCGTGGGTCGGCTGTGCCTTCGTCGGCACCCGTGTCTTTCAATATTGGCTTCTGGCAAATTGCTCAGTATTTACAGCCAAGCTCTTCGACCTGTATCAAGTGATGGAGTAAATCTGGCAGCACAACCTTTTCAATTGTGTTATCGGCTCAGATTCACTCAGTTATCTTCAAAGTGTATGTGCACTGTTCACTGCCCATCCCTTAGTGCAGCAGGTCCAGGAAAACTGTCACTTGCTCACTCTTGGTGAAGCCAGTGTGTTGCTTCTGTGGGTTCCTGGTCATGTCGGTCTGCCAGGAAACGAGGCTGCTGACGCTGCTGCCAAGCTGCAGTCCTCGTACCTCAGCCCGCGAATTCCTCTATTCCCTCCGATGACCTAAGTGTTGCTGTCTGTCAGGTAGTGGTGTCCCTTTGGCATCACCAGTGATCTTCCCTTCACGGGAATAAGCTCAGGATTATCAAGCGTCTCCCAGTAGTTTGAATGACCTCCTCTCGGCCCTACAAACAGGACGAGGTCGTTTTAATTAGACTGCGTAATGGGCACTGCCTTTTTAGCCATTGTCATTTAATAAGTGGCGCTACCCCACCACTTTGTACACATTGCGCCCAAATTTTAACTGTCCACCACTTCCTTACGGACTGCCCATTTTTTAAATGCTTATGCTCCCACGTGGGTTTTCCATCTGAGTTATCGCCCATTTCAGCAAATGACACGCGAGCTGTTCGCCATGCTTTATTTTACCCGCCATAGCAATGTGGCAAAGGCCATTTAATTTTGAACCTCTATTTCTAGAGTATGGTGTCTTTTTTAGCCCTTTTTCCACGTGCCTGTTTTCTATTACCGTATTTACTCGAATCTAAGCCGCACTCGAATCTAAGTCGCACCTGAAAAACGAGACTCAAAATCAAGGAAAAAAAAAATTCCCAAATCTAAGCCGCACCTGAAATTTGAGACTCGAAATTCAAGGGGAGAGAAAAGTTTTAGGCCGCACCTCCAAATCGAAACAAAGTTGGTCCGTTGTAATATGAGACACAACTTAGGTCGAATGAATGACGATACAGTTACAGTAGTTTGGTTCAAGACGTACGCTTAGCAGTTAAGCTTTGCCAGGTAGCCATTGCTATGTGTCAGGCACTGTGTCCGTATTTATACGGGAACCCCTCCTTTTTCACGTGCTTCGTCTGGTTTGAATTGATTGCTTATTTTTCTTTGATCTGATAAGTGCCATTCTCTTTGTTGTAGGTGTTTAAGTTACTGTTAGCTGAAGATGCATTACTGTACTGTGTCATGCATTGTTTGTCGCATTCTGATAATGAGTGTTCACGGCCTGTCGCCGCTCGCGGCATGGCTTGCTTTTGTGCATGCTACCGCCGCTTACAATTAAAGAGAGAGAGAGAGAGAGAGAGAGAGAGAGAGGAAGTGTCTCATTAGCGAAACAATGGCAAGAGACTGCTATTTGTTGCTACTTACACTGCTGCTTTCTTTGATAATGATCAACAAGAACCAAATAATGGACTGCGAATGATAGAAGATGTTCTGAACGAGAGTTTAGAGAAAATTTTGCTCCGTTTGAAAATCTTTGCAGACGCCTCTTTAGTACATTACATTCTGCACAGAAATTAGAGTCATCTTAGTAGATTTAAAAATCTAGTCAATTGCCATGCTTCATTTCTGACTGTATCACTATTACGCATAAGAATAATACGAATATGAACATGACATGATGGGTATATTCTTCCGCGTTTGCTGTTGTCTCACTCTAGTTTCGTAGTTTATTAGGCATACAGAATTTAAATGAGATAGCAGCAAACACGAAAGAATACGTGGCAAAATGTTCATATTCGAATTATTATTATTATGGTGAAGAGAATACTGCATGTGATTCACAAGTCATAAGTTCCTATTAGCAACCATCTCTTCTCACAGGTAGGAAAAAATTCAGAACCTAGAGTTGGCCCTATTGACAAACATCCCTAACAGTCTCGCCAGTCGGATTTTCGTAGTATATTGAAACGCTGCAACATTCGAAGATGAACAATACGGAATTTGTATTTACTTCGATGGATAATGTACGAAAATGCAGTGGTCGAAACTCGGGGCGGAGGAAAAAAAGCTCGTCTTCCACCTTTTTTTAATTTATTTACTGACGCAGAGGTTTTGGTGCCAGTATTTATCTTTGTGCCTGCAAAGCATGCCTGTGTAGCGCTACTTATATTCGACGGCAGAAGTTAGCTGTGGCGGCACCTACCAACATTTTTCAGAACTTCCGCTTACTTTGCACTCGATTCTAAGCCGCAGGTGGTTTTTTGGATAACAAAAACAGGAAAAAAAGTGCGGCTTAGATTCGAGTAAATACGGTATGTCGATAGGGAGTGGTGTATAGTTGTTTTCTTAACTCCTCTCTGTCTTCGTGTTCTATAGTTTTGACTTGGGCGTGTATGACCTCAGTTGTTTTTTGCACCCGCAAACAGAACAAAACCAAAAAACTGTAAGTGGTGTACTATGGCCGGCTCCTCAGGAACACGCTCCATGTGTGTTTAATCATCAAAATGTCAACTGATGACTTTTGGTGCAAACTCAATTATGTTAACTACAAAGAGTTACTATAAGGGTAATGCCAAAAGTAAGGTCTCCTATTTTTTTATAAGTACATACACCTGTTTATTTCTACAATGGTTTACATCAGTTTACAGCTTGAACATTTAGCTATTTTTCGACATAATCACAATTTCTGTCGATGCGTTTTTGTAGACGCTGTGGCAGTTTTTGTATGCCCATGTCATACCAGCTGTTCAGAAAGTTATGAACCATTTCTTTCACCTTGTCGAAGCTGAATCGCTTTCCGGCCAAATGTTCTTTTAACCTAGGGAACATGTGATAGTCACTGGGTGCCAAGTCAGGACTATAAAGCGAGTGGGTGAGTATGTTCCACTGAAACTGTTGCAGGAGAGCAACGGTTTGCCGAGCATTGTGTGGGCGAGCCTTGTCATGGAGAATGTGTACACCCATGCTCAACATTCCTCTTATCCGGTTCTGAATTGCTCGTTTGAATTGTTTCTAAATCTCACAGTAACTGTCAGCGTTAATTGTGGTCCCAGCAATTCAACTCCAATGAAGAGGTTAAAGAAGAGGTTCATAACTTTCTGAACAGCTTGGCGGTGAGCTGGTATGACATGGGCAAACAAAAACTGCCACAGCGTCTACAAAAATACATCGACAGAAATAGTGATTATGTCGAAAAATAGCTAAATGTTCAAGCTGTAAACTGATGTAAACCATTGTAGAAATAAATCTATGTACTTATCAAAAATAGGAGATCTTACTTTTGGTATTGCCCGCGTAGATTTCATGGTCTGTGATGCTAACAGTTACAAATGCATGATGAGTTCTATGATAAATGCCATGGTAAAGAAACCGCTCTTGAACTGTTTAATGAATCTGAGGAGGGAATGCCTGACAATGTTACCTTCAAACAGTGAGTCACAATTGACAGTACTGAAATGATAACATTGGTTAAATCTCAGGAAGAGTACTTCAAATCTTTAATTGATAAGTTAGAAAATCTCAAAATTCACCATTATATTTCTAAATTTAAAAGTAAGTTTTTGAAGGACAAAAAAGGACAACTTTATGAAACTAAATGCATAGGCGTAGGTGATTTTGCAGAAAACTTTTCATTTGTGGTTCAGAATGAAATACAAGGATACCACTGGGTCACTGACCAGGCAACAGTGGATCCACTTGTTCTGTACTTCAGAAATCAAAAAGACAAAGTTTGCAGTTCTTCAATTTGCATTCAAAGCAAGGACTTGGACCACAGCACTTCAGTTGTCCCAGAGGGAGGTTGGAGGTCGAATGACACGTTTTTGCTTCTTGTCATGGTAAAAAATGTATGTGATGGAGTAGGAGGTACAACAAAATGTGAAGTGAGTAAAACCAGCGTACAAAAACCACAGACCAAATTCTTACAATAGAGGACATGTATGCCTTTTGCAAGGATAACATTAAAGGCATCACCTATTTTCTTGTCAAGAAAGAAGAGGTAGTTCTTCATATTAAAACAAACCTTCAAACCAGATTTGAAAACTATATAGCTGTAACAGGAACAAAGAAATTCCAAAAATTCCTTGGCATTGCAGAAAACTTCGTTCAATCCTATGTAACATCGGAAATTGAAATACATGAGGATCATTGTGTCAGTAAAAGTACATCTCTGTCTTTAACATTGAATGATTTAGTGGCATGTGTATATGATGGAGAATGGTGGCTTGCGCAGCTTGCGAGAATAAGTTTGGAAAACAATGATGTTCTTTGGCCAGCAGGCTGGTTAATATGCACAAAAATGTCATTCAGGAAATCTGCAAGTGATAAAGTTTGGATACCAATGAAATACATAAAAAGGAAGCTTTCAGTGCTTGAACATACCAAAGCAACTCGGAGGTCTTATTCTTTATCACTAAAGCTGTCTGAAGAAATAAGTGTTCTTAACAATCACTGCTAACATTAGGAAGCATCATATCTCAAAACTATGTTAATTGGAAATACTTATTTTAAATTTGTCTAGATAATATATTTTTTTTGCACAAAATTCAGTACCTTAACTTCAATAACACGATCATATCTAACCAATATGACACGTGAATTAGGCAACAGCCGAAAGATCAATTGTTGTGTAATGTGAATTATTTTCTGATTTTCAAAAATTCACATCTTTGTTCACAGTCAAATATCAATGTTGAAATTTTTACAGTTCTTTGCTATCCTATAGGTGGACAAAATGTGCAAAAGTCAAATGTTTATATTCGGTTCTACCAGAGATAACTAGCCCTGAACTTTACAAAAAAATAAATATTTTCAAATTTCAAAAATTTTTTCTTACTCTATACAAGGCTAGTAGTTTATGATATCTCACTAGAGAAGAAAAAAACACTGTGATAAATCATTCCTTGGTTGTTATTTTTATGTCTAGAAAGTGAATTTTCTGAGTTTTCAATACCAAATTTTGGAGGTCATTTCAATTGGTTATTTATTAATTTAGGGTAATAAACTTTGTTTGTAGAGGAGACTTTTCTGAAACAAATGTGTCAGTCGCAATGTTCTAACTTAAGCCAGTATAGAGATAATCAAATTAACGATAATGTCTCCAAACTGAAAATTGTGTGCTTACAAACAGAAATGGCCACTATTCAGTAATGGTGCAAGATAAAAAATTTTTAAAAACTGTTTTAGACTTTTCAGTTATAGGGTAATCACACGTAAAAATCCCAAAATATTTGGAAAATGTCAGGTGACCAACTTAATTTTTATTGGATCACTTCACTTGGACTGACCCAGTATTAAGAAAAGGATAAATTGCTTCTCATCATATAGTGGACTCACAGACAGGCACAAGAAAGAGATTCCTAAGCAAATAAGCTTTTGGCCAAAATGCCTCCTTCTGAATTAGACAACCTGCAGGCGCATACTCATGCAAACACAGTTCACACATATGTGACCACTGTCTCTGGCTGCCGAGGCCAGACTTGGGTCTCAGCAACCAGAGACAGTGGTTGTGTGTGTCTGTGAGCTAAGTGTGCGTGTGTGTTGTGTGATTTTGGCCGAAAGCTTATTTGTTTAAGAGTCTCTTTCTTGTGCCTGTCTGCAACTCGGTCTCTCCACTGTATGGTGAGTAGCAATCTATAATTTTCATAATGTTGTTGTTGTTATCCCGTCCTGGATTTTGTGTGGAGAATAGTTAGATATAGTTACCAAATTGTGAAACATTCCAGCTCACCTTTCAAAATGTGGTCTAATGCATGGATTTAGCAAAAATGCTAGGGTCTAGTATTGCATGTTCTTGAATGCATAAATAAAGTGTACTTCACATTGTTTTATGTCGCTATAGCAATTCAGAAATTGTGGAAGAAAAGCAATGTTTGAATATTTTATTAATACTAAATTGCTGTAACAATTCCAAACCTTATATTTTCCAAGCATACGTTATGCTCATCTATAGTTAATATAGTAAGTGTTGAACCCTTTTATGTGAAACACATCATTAAATTGATCATTGTTGTTCATTGAGAGTAATAATCAGTAACCTTGTGCTTTATTATTATTGGATTAATTCCCTGCATTGAAATGTTTGAAATAATGTTTTTATATTTCCAAATGTATACTTCTTTCTGCAGTTGTTTATTGGTGGTGTCCCTAATAAACAAGAAGGCTTGGCGGTCATCCAGAACTTCACGGGGTGCATGGAAAATGTATACCTCAACTCGACCAACCTGATAAGTGTTATGAAGGGCTCGTCAGAGTACGGGCAGGATCAGTTTGACTACCGGACCGTCAATACAGCATTTCACTGCCCTGTGAGTTACGTACTTAACATACTGTAGCTGTTTTTTACTTCACCAGTGTGTTAAGATAATTTCCTTACCACGTCTTTTGATGTTTGTGTGATCTTTACTCATGATAGAAACTGGTATTCAGCCACTTTTCAAATTAAAATATTGAAACAGGAAGATATAATGTAATGTCACCATTGTGACACAGCATGCTAAATTCTTACTGGCAAAATGAGCACTAAACCAGACAATAATCTTTCAGAACACTTTATCAGTAATCTTTCAGAACACTTTATCAGTAATCTTTCAGAACACTTTATCAGTATTCTTTCAGAACACTTTATCAATAATCTTTCAGAACACTTTATCAATAATCTTTCAGAACACTTTATCAATAATCTTTCAGAACACTTTATCAATAATCTTTCAGAACACTTTATTACTTATCAAGTAAGGTCGCACAGTGCTTACAATTGAAGTACATCTACACATCTACATCTACATCTATACTCCGCGAGCCACCTTACGGTGTGTGGCGGAGGGTGCTTATTGTACCACTATCTGATCCCCCCTTCCCTGTTCCATTCACGAATTGTGCGTGGGAAGAACGACTGCTTGTAAGTCTCCGTATTTGCTCTAATTTCTCGGATCTTTTCGTTGTGATCATTACGCGAGATATATGTGGGCGGTAGTAATATGTTGCCCATCTCTTCCCGGAATGTGCTCTCTCGTAATTTCGATAATAAACCTCTCCGTATTGCGTAACGCCTTTCTTGAAGTGTCCGCCACTGGAGCTTGTTCAGCATCTCCGTAACGCTCTCGTGCTGACTAAATGTCCCCATGACGAATCGCGCTGCTTTTCGCTGGATCATGTCTATCTCTTCTATTAATCCAACCTGGTAAGGGTCCCATACTGATGAGCAATACTCAAGAATCGGACGAACAAGCGTTTTGTAAGCTACTTCTTTCGTGGATGAGTCACATTTTCTTAGAATTCTTCCTATGAATCTCAACCTGGCGCCTGCTTTTCCCACTATTTGTTTTATGTGATCATTCCACTTCAGATCGCTCCGGATAGTAACTCCTAAGTATTTTACGGTCGTTACTGCTTCCAATGATTTACCACCTATGGCATAATCGTACTGGAATGGATTTCTGCCCCTATGTATGCGCATTATATTACATTTATCTACGTTTAGGGAAAGTTGCCAGCTGTCGCACCATGCATTAATCCTCTGCAGGTCCTCCTGGAGTACGTACGAGTCTTCTGATGTTGCTACTTTCTTGTAGACAACCGTGTCATCTGCAAATAGCCTCACGGAGCTACCGATGTTGTCAACTAAGTCATTTATGTATATTGTAAACAATAAAGGTCCTATCACGCTTCCCTGCGGTACTCCCGAAATTACCTCTACATCTGCAGATTTTGAACCGTTAAGAATGACATGTTGTGTTCTTTCTTCTAGGAAATCCTGAATCCAATCACAAACCTGGTCCGATATTCCGTAAGCTCGTATTTTTTTCACTAAACGTAAGTGCGGAACCGTATCAAATGCCTTCCTGAAGTCCAGGAATACGGCATCAATCTGCTCGCCAGTGTCTACGGCACTGTGAATTTCTTGGGCAAATAGGGCGAGCTGAGTTTCACATGATCTCTGTTTGCGGAATCCATGTTGGTTATGATGAAGGAGATTTGTATTATCTAAGAACGTCATAATACGAGAACACAAAACATGTTCCATTATTCTACAACAGATTGACGTAAGCGAAATAGGCCTATAATTATTCGCATCTGATTTATGACCCTTCTTGAAAATGGGAACGACCTGCGCTTTCTTCCAGTCGCTAGGTACTTTACGTTCTTCCAGCGATCTACGATAAATTGCTGATAGAAAGGGGGCAAGTTCTTTAGCATAATCACTGTAGAATCTTAAGGGTATCTCGTCTGGTCCGGATGCTTTTCCGCTACTAAGTGATAGCAGTTGTTTTTCAATTCCGATATCGTTTATTTCAATATTTTCCATTTTGGCGTCCGTGCGACGGCTGAAGTCAGGGACCGTGTTACGATTTTCCGCAGTGAAACAGTTTCGGAACACTGAATTCAGTATTTCTGCCTTTCTTCGGTCGTCCTCTGTTTCGGTGCCATCGTGGTCAACGAGTGACTGAATAGGGGATTTAGATCCGCTTACCGATTTTACATATGACCAAAACTTTTTAGGGTTCTTGTTTAGATTGTTTGCCAATGTTTTATGTTCGAATTCGTTGAATGCTTCTCTCATTGCTCTCTTTACGCTCTTTTTCGCTTCGTTCAGCTTTTCCTTATCAGCTATGATTCGACTACTCTTAAACCTATGATGAAGCTTTCTTTGTTTCCGTAGTACCTTTCGTACATGATTGTTATACCACGGTGGATCTTTCCCCTCGCTTTGGACCTTAGTCGGTACGAACTTATCTAAGGCGTACTGGACGATGTTTCTGAATTTTTTCCATTTTTGTTCCACATCCTCTTCCTCAGAAATGAACGTTTGATGGTAGCCCTGAATCTATCAATGGAAAATATACCGAGGGTCTCACTGAAGTCTTCACTGACCGTAATTATCCTCGTACCTTGTACAAAACAAATCTCCCGTGCCTTACCTTTCCAGTCTCCCACCACCTTCCAAAGCCCCACCGTCCGGCATTCCACTAATAACTGAGTACCGCCCAGGACTGGAGCAACTGAATTACGTTCTCCGCCAGTGTTTCGATTACCTCTCGTCATGCTCTGAAATGAGAAATGTCCTACCCACTATCCTTTCCACTCCCCCCCACACACCCACCCACCCACCCACCTACCTCCCACACTCACATAGTGGTATTCCGCCATTCACTGAACCTACACAATATACTCGTCCATCCTTATACAACCCCTTACCTCATGGCTCATACCCCTGTAATAGACCTAGATGCAAAACCTGCCCTATACATCTTCTCACCACCACCTACTCCAGTCCGGTCACAAACATTGTCCACCACATCAAAGGCCAGGCTACCTGTGAAACAAGCCATGTGGTCTACAAGCTAAGCTGCAGTCACTGTGCTGCATTCTATGTAGGCATCACAGACAACAAGCAGTCTGTCTGCACAAATGGCCACCGACAAACTGTAACCGAGAAACAAGTGGGCCATCCTGTTGATGAACACACTTCCAAACATGATATCATTCATTTCAATGACTGCTTCACAGCCTGTGCCATATGTGTCCTTCCCACAAGCGCAAGCTTTTCTAAATTGCGCAGGTGGAAACTGTCCATGCAATACATCCTATGTTCCCGTAAACCTCCTGGCCTCGACCTTTGTTAGTGCTGTCCTCACCAATCCTGCCCCTCCCCTGCTCCCATTCCAGCACTACACACCTGTCATCCTGTCATTCCACCACCACACCCAGTCCTCTCTCTCTCTCTCTCTCTCTCTCTCTCTCTCTCTCACTCTCTCTCTCCTCTTGCCCCCACCCCCCCACTATTCCCCCCCGCCCCTTCCTCTTCTCCCCTTCTTGCCGCCCAACCTGCAGTACTTCACTGTCCACCATACCTACCATACTATCCCTCCCCCTCCCCAGCCTCCTCATTTTCCCCATCCAGTTGCCACTCCCATCATGCACTGATGCTACTGCTTGCAGTGTGGTTTCAGTTGCCTGAGACTGCAGCCGTGTGTGTGTGTGTGTGTGTGTGTGTGTGTGTGTGTGTGTGTGTGTGTGTGTGTTTTGTTGAAAAAGGCCACTAACTTAAAGCTGTAAGTGTAAAAATCTTCTGTTGTGGCTATCTGCGACTCAGCATCTCCACTATATAGTGAGTAGCAACTGTCCTTACAATATTGTTACATTCCATCCTGGATTTTCCATTGTTTTATTTTTCAATTGACAAATTTCGGACAAAACTTAGTCTTATAATTGGGTATTATGGCATCCATGTTTGTAATCGGCGTGAAATGCTCTTTCCTACAGAGCAGTTTTTTTTTTCACACAGTAACTCATCAAAGAGCAACCGAAAAGGCTTGTATGACCTGAGATTGAATAATAATATAACAACAACAACAACAACAACAATAACAACAACAATCATCTAACACAGCCACACATCGATCAAGACACATCCAACACATGGCTAAGTAAAGGCAATATATACAGTGAGACGGAAGGATTCATGATTGCAATACAGGATCAGATAATAAACACCAGATATTACAGCAAGCATATTATTAAAGATCCCAATACCACAACAGATAAATGCAGACTTTGCAAACAACAAATAGAAACAGTAGATCACATCACAAGCGGATGTACAATACTAGCAAATACAGAACACCCCAGAAGACATGACAATGTAGCAAAAATAATACATCAACAGCTTGCCTTACAACATAAACTTAAAAAACAACACGTTCCCACATACAAGTATGCACCACAAAATGTACTGGAGAATGATGAATACAAATTATACTGGAACAGAACCATTATAACAGATAAAACAACACCACATAACAAACCTGACATCATACTCACCAATAAAAAGAAGAAATTAACACAACTAATCGAAATATCCATACCCAGTACAAGTATACCGAAGAAAACAGGAGGAAAAAATTGAAAAATACATCCAACTGGCTGAGGAAGTCAAGGACATGTGGCATCAGGATAAAGTTGACATTATACCAATTATACTATCAACTACAGAAGTCATACCACACAATATCCACCAGTACATCAACGCAATACAGCTACATCCAAACGTACATATACAACTACAGAAATCTGTAATTATTGATACATGTTCAATTACCCGAAAGTTCCTAAATGCAATGTAACATATACCGTACAGTTAAAAGGAAGTCGCGCTTGATCAAGGTCCGCGTCACTTTCCATTTTTAACCAAACATAACGTCTGAGACAGGAAAGAGAAATAATGATGATAATAATAATAATAATAATAATAATAATAACAATAATAAAATAATTTGTTTGCAAGGTTCTCACGCAGATGAGTAACTTGAATAGTAGGTACTGAATTGATTAAGAAGAAGAATAACTTTATGGTACATATTAACTAACTGATGTGATATGTCAGTAGGACATATCTTTGAACACAAGTTAATTTGATAATACACTGTCACAGGGGTGAAAGGGGTTGAATGTACGAGTTAACCCAACTTTGCAGATATTGCGACATTGAATATAGAAAACAAAACAAAAATTAAGATACTAGAGAATTATTAATTGTGAATCTACAATTATTTGCACAAGCTGGACTAGCATAGAGAGTGGAATCAAACCTGTCTTTGGAGTGTTGATTACAACACAGGAAGTGTAGTATTCCTTGAAATAGATCAGTGAAACCAAATGAACTAGCTTTTTGCATTCTATGAGCAGTTCTCTCTCTTCACGTTTAGGTTACTCTGAATACCAGTGAAGAAAACACTTCAGCCAGACACATTTTTAATGAATTATTTATTTCGTTGTAATAAGTTGTGGGCTTAGTCGTTAGAAGGCAGCAAAAATTTCATGTACAAATTTCACATTTTTGTCCTATAATGTACGAAAAATGTGAAATTTGTACAACAGATCTTTGTTGTCATCTGGTAGATGTAGACCTAAAACTAGTTATGGTGAAATAAACCATTATTTCAGAAATTGTGAATGGTTGCAGTTTCTTCTTCAATGATATGAAAACAGGTGTGGTTTTCAAAAACAGTTGTCAATAAAATAATAAGCAGCTCTGATTTAATATGAATGCCTGTGTCGTGTGTTCAAATAATGCTAGCTTGCCACTGTAGATTTTGTCACAAATACGTTACGGAGAGGTGCTTTGATCCACTCATGTGTATGCTTAATTTCTGTTTCAGGATCCCCCTGTTACACCAGTTACATTCCTCACTGCAGGATCATTTGTGAAACTGAAAGGTTATGAAGGTGTCCGATCATTAAATGTTTCTTTTGCTTTTCGTACATATGAGCCCAATGGTTTACTAATGCATCACAGTTTCCTTACAAGTGGACATGTGAGGGTAAGTTCAGCACAATATCTGTTGCATATAAATATTTTTGGTACCTGTGCTTAAATATTACTAGGCAATGTGATCTGGTAATCAGGCTGTAGTGGGAATAATGTGGTCATGTGTGATTAGATCGGCCATCATGAAATTAGTCTCCTCGAGGCCACACCCTCTATCTGCAGTTCACAGGTGCTGTGAGCTGTGATTTGCATATCTCACAGTTTTGTTTTCATACTGTAGGCAGTGCATTAGGCCAGTTCCAGCCAAATGTTCATTGTCTCCATCCAATATTGTGTGGTTTCAGTCTTCCGTGGAACGGTGCATTGATGTGTGTTTGGTAGTCACAAGTGTAGAATTCAGAAAGATATTCAGAAACAATCTAAAATTGTTGTATCTAACATACTGAGGTTTTTTACTGATCTGGAATAATATAAAATTTTGCACAAGCTCATAAAATGACAATAAAACCTTGTGGTTATTTCAGAATCAACTGTGTTCTATATTAACAGTGCAGTAATGATGGCAAAATCTCTAGATGTGAGCATATGTCTTGATTCTTCAAGAAAGGGATATAAATGAAAAGGTAAATCTACAGAATTTGATGGTGTTTACAAAAAATTAGTGCCAGATATCATGGTCCGATTATAGTATCCGACGAGTAGTAAAATACAGTGATCTGGATGAAAAAAAATATTCTTGCTCAGAGACCTGCTTTCTTTGTCTTCTATGCTCACTTGGTTTTTGATACAGAAAGTGTAATGGTGGATGGACATTTTTAATGGAATGCAGAGACATTGGAGCTACAAGAATGAAGTTTTGTGTACAGTGCACGTATTGCTTGCAGAGAACAATAGTATTGTAGTATACTTCAATAAAACTTGGCTTTCAGAAAACTATAGCCGCAAATGTATTTTGTTCAACTTCAATAAGAAGTGGCCTGCAAGTACTAGTTACTTTTTCCTGTATTGTATATCGATGATTTGAGTGATGGGTGTGCAGTGTTGAATGGTCAGTTAAGAGCTGCAAATAAAAAATTTTTAGGAAGTAGGCAATACTCAGGGTCATATTAAAGTGAGATGTTGGAATTAAAATCCTGGCAGTGGCATACAAGTAATCGCACTTGCTGTGCAGGAATCCTCTCACAAGTAAAATATGTTGTGACATGATAAAATAATGTCTCAGATGCTACCAAAATTAATTTTATAGTTTTCTTAACACCTTTATTACTGGATGTTTCTACAAAGTCCAACAAAACCCAAATTTATTAGTGACAGTAATTTTCATTACACATATTTATTTATTTATTTTCATAGCAGTTGGCAGGAATTTACTTTTAGAAATTAATAACAGAGATGTCTAATTTTTTGGAATTTTTACTATAATTTGAAATTACCACTAACTGGCAGTGCTGTAAGATAGTGAGATGACTTTGATGTGCCTATTTTCATGATGGCTGCTACAGGTACAATCACAATCCACTTCAAAGTAGCACACATTGCAAACAGGAAAAGTAATTGCAGGAAATGACGTTGCAGAAAGTCGTGAGAACTTACTTTAAATTTCATTAATTTTACTGGTAGTAAACATGGAAGGCGTTATATAGCCGACAGAGAAGGAAACAGAATATGCAAGCAATTGTTGACAAACAAAAGTAAGTAAGTGTTGCTCAGTTACGGAAGGAGGGGTGCAATGCTGAGTGGAGCAGATTCGAGGACCTGCCCCAAAGCAGAATAAGTAAAATTCACACACTGATGGTATGGATGAAAGTCTCATTAGACACCAATTTCTATTATGTTATTAGGCAATATAATTTTTGCAAATAATTCACGGCTTTTGTCATGCAGAACTGTACTTTTAGGCTAGCAAAGAAACTCTGCAGAAATTTTTTGTGTGTGGTATTTGATTTTAAAAGGCGCCAGAATTAAGTGTGAAAAGTTTCATCGTACAGCAGTGCCAAGTAATGTGTCATTGTGGATGCAGAGTTTCATTTCGTGTTTACTTCTCCTGTATGACTATAACCGGAAATTTTCAGATACTGTTGTAGAAATGGACAGAAAAAAGTAAAAATGTATAAAGACAAACTTTTGCTATTAATAAACCCTTTTACGGCTACAGGCATGCTGTCTACATTCCGTGCTAAGTGTGTCTCTGTTGCTGTTGTACTGCTCACCAAATGCTGCTACTTGTTCTAGGTGGTGTTGTTCCATCCACGTACTTATTATCTGATTTTAAAACTTTGTGTAGCCTTCATTTTAGCTCACACATTGCTGTATGTGAAATGTAGATAAGGTATCAAAATTTTATTTAAATTTGGAGTACAATGATATCTTGTTCTCAAGTTATTGGTTTTTATACCTGGTGGGCAGTTGCATGCGGAGTGCACAGTGCCTGCGCTTCGGGAATTGTGTGCCCGTAAAAGTCGTCATTTTTCATAAATGATTCAGGATATGAAAACAAATGACTGATAATACACAAAGAGGTACATATGTCATGCGATAAATATATGTCATACGATAAGTACTTGTAACTTTTTTATTCACTGAGATGCAGACGAAACTTGTCTGCAGCAGGGAGAGTGGCAATGGGATGGGTAAACACATCAATAATGCTTAAGGGAAACTCAGAGGTTGCGTTTAAACATAACCTCAGCACTGGGGAGCAGCGGAGCATGACGAAGTTATCTCATCCACAGCAGTCAGAGGGCTAAGGTGCACTAAATTTCTCTTCTTTATTCCGCTGATAAAGTTTTGCAAGAAAATGGTTTGGTTCCTATTCACACTATGTCATCTGGACTTAAATCCTGTAGGAATTGTCTGTAATTTTCTAAATAATAAGTTCTATAGTTTTTGTCAAACATCTTGCACTCGAACCCGAAAAAATTACAGTTACTGCTTTTTCTGGCAATAAATAGTTATCATATTTCACATAGCCTTACGCAAGCTTCTCAGTATTATGCTACTTCAGGTAATTGAGCATCTGTTTTGTTACTTTTATATTCGAGCAGCTTTTCAGTTGGCCTCAAATACTGAGTGACCTCCTTCAAGACGTTTCCACCAGAGAGAAATTTGTGGTGGTCTTCAGGAATTAAAACCTAGTCATCAGGTTTACTAGCTAATAACATTAACCACAAGAACACACGATCAGTTGACTGTCATTTTTGTGACATTATCTTTTACCCTTGTGACACTAGATGATTTTAAAGGCCATACATCGTACCGAGAAAGTGTGTGATGACCATTAGTGGTGAAACACTTTGGCAGATGAGGAAACTGGAAAATACAAAGTGTATCAGAAAAATTTGGTGAATCATCGTCGTCTTTCTCTTGTGCTTTTGTTTCTCATTGGCGTAGGGTTGGCACAGTTATTAACCCTTTGACTGCAACAGACTTGCTCCCTGCATTCTGCGCTGAGGGTGGCTTTTGTTATGGTTGTACTGCTTGCCAAATTCTGGTGCCTGTGATGAGAGGTGGCGCTTCATCTGATATGAAGTACTTATCATTTGATTTTCTTGAAAAATATTAGGTGGAAAAAATTTGATTTTCGCACATCTTACAGTTCGTTATCTTCACTCGATAAAGGACTGAATTTGCTTTCATTATTCATCATAGTTACTGTACTGTATCAAATTAAATAAAACATTGCACTAAATTTTAAAGGTTTTTCAGAGGTGAAAATGCATTGCACAAACTGATTTTACCTCATACATTGTAGTTAATGAAATGTAGATTAGATATCGAAATTTTACTGAAAATTGAGAGCAGAACGATATATCACTTCATTCTTGAGCTATCTTATCTTCTTCAAAATACTTCCCTCCACAATTGATACACCACTCCCAACACGTGTTTCCACTTCCGGAAGCAGTCTTGGTATGCCTCTTGGAGTTATACGAGAAACTATGTTCTTTATATATAAAAAACAAAGATGAGGTGACTTACCGAACAAAAGCGCTGGCAGGTCGATAGACACACAAACAAACACAAACATACACACAAAATTCAAGCTTTCGCAACAAACTGTTGCCTCATCAGGAAAGAGGGAAGGAGAGGGGAAGACGAAAGGAAGTGGGTTTTAAGGGAGAGGGTAAGGAGTCATTCCAATCCCGGGAGCGGAAAGACTTACCTTAGGGGGAAAAAAGGACAGGTATACACTCGCACACACGCACATATCCATCCACACATACAGACACAAGCAGACATATTTAAAGACAAAGAGTTTGGGCAGAGATGTCAGTCGAGGCAGAAGTGTAGAGGCAAAGAAGTTGTTGAAAGACAGGTGAGGTATGAGTGGCGGCAACTTGAAATTAGCGGAGATTGAGGCCTGGCAGATGACGAGAAGAGAGGATATACTGAAGGGCAAGTTCCCATCTCCGGAGTTCGGATAGGTTGGTGTTGGTGGGAAGTATCCAGATAACCCGGACGGTGTAACACTGTGCCAAGATGTGCTGGCTGTGCACCAAGGCATGTTTAGCCACAGGGTGATCCTCATTACCAACAAACACTGTCTGCCTGTGTCCATTCATGCTCTTTATTCTTTAAGGCTGAAATTTTCAAACTTTAATGAGGAAAATCAAATTATAGCTGAAAAATGCTATATAATGGAGCAATTTCATTTTGTAGTCTTCAAAAAGAGTATATTGCAACAAAACACAGATCTCCAGGCTTCTTGAGCCTTATCTTTTATGATGTCCTCACTGCCTGTGTGACCAGACTGTGCTTCTCAATCTTCCTGAGCTAATCTATATTTTGGTTTTGGTGATATTTGTTTTACAGGCGTTGGATGGTGGTTTGAAGCATATTTCTTGGTCTAACATTTTGTTTTCCAATGCTTGTTTGAGTTAGTAAATAAACCCTGACAATGTCTCCAGCGCTAGAAGATTAAACTTTAGACAGAGAAAGATTGACCCCAGTGGTACTCAGTGCAAAAATACCATGAATAAATTTTAAAGTGTCACAAATAAAAAACTGAAAAAAACATGTATTAATGTGAACTCTGTTGTGATTTTCTTCTCTTTGATTTCTAATGTTTAAGAATGGATTTATAAGGAATGGTGTAAATCTATATACACTGTCACCTAGTAAATTTCCATCTTAAATCCGTCTCGTTTCAAATAACATTCTAATTTCTGAGTTGTCACAAATGAAACTGTCAAAAACCAACACTGGCCAGTCAGCTGCTATGGTTCTAACTATAGGGTAATATAACAAACTGTCTGCCCAGATATGGAGAATTATGATTTTCTATTGCAAAACATTTTCGTATTATGATCACCAGGTGACTAAGTAGGTATAGGAGTACTGTCAGTAGCTCATATTACTCCAGGGAAGATACTAATCATTTAGAAGTCCAGAATAACTGAACAAACTTCATCACCTTCCAGGAATTTCACATATAGGGGTCTCAGCAATTCGGTTGTTTCTGATACCACATTGATGCATCAACATATAGTTGATTCAGGTCTTCTATTACCATTTGAAAAGATCCAGAAGCATAGAAACAGAGTTGCAAGCAGGTGCTGTTTTGGAGTTAGAGGATACTCTTGGCTATTTCCATTTGTTCCAGGAGTTTGTCATTCATTATGTAGGAATGGTCATTGCACTCAGAAATTACTCATTGAGGCCAAAGATTTTCTAGCTGATCTAACCTTCATAACAGCTCCTTAATATTCCAAATACAGTGGGCCTATCTTATTTAAATGAATCTTCAAATGGTTTGAAGATCCAAAATCGGCACAGCAGTTTTGATCACCATAACATTTAACAGACATCGATAAAATGAAGAATTGAAAATTAGATAATTGTTAAAAGATTGGGCAGTCATCAAATTCATAAAAGAAGCTTGGAGAAATCGGGGATGAAACTACTTAGTGACAAATTCACTTGACATTTAAGTTCTCTAATGAGTACCATGTTCATCCTTTCACAGTTATTTCTGCATGAAGGAAAAGTGAAGGTGAGAATAGTGACAAGTGGGAATCCGGCAGCACTTCTGGACAATTATGATGAGCGCTTTGATGATGGACAGTGGCACTTCGTCATCCTGACTGTTGCACCTAACCTACTCGTGCTGTCAATTGATGGCAGACCTATGAAGACAGTGAGATTAATAGCCATGACCACAGGATCATCATATTATGTCGCAGGTTGGTATTGCTAGAGGTTCATACTGTTAACTTTAGGAAGTAAAGGTGTACAAGTACTTTTTTGAAAGAAGTGAAATGTAGACTGTAATCTGTACATGCAGGAAGAGAGCAGAAGTTTTTGAAATGTATTGCTACCTACAGGAAAATGATGAAGATTAAGTGGGCGGATGAAATAACTAATGAAGAGTTAATGAATCAATCGAATGAAACTATTGGGTGGGTGCTTAAGTTGTAACATTTTTACGCAAGTTTAATAAATACAACAGGTACATATAACAGAGACTTCAGTCATCAATTATATATTCTCCTTCACTATTTACAACAATCCACCAACACTGGGGTAGGTTTTCTGTTCCTTGACTGTAGAAATCATGTTTTGAGATAAAGACCTTGTCTAACTATTTCAAGAATATGTCGTAGTCAGAAGACGTGAGATTGGGCAGTACAGCATGGAATTGCTCAGTCAAGGCATTGCATTGTAACATTGTACACATGTGCCCCGTCGTGCTGATATCACTCAAAACCTTATTCAGAAAATCAGTTGGAAGCAGTTCAATCACCCATCATACAGCCTCGATTCCACACCTTCTGACTATCACTTGTTCATGATTTTGAAGTAAGTCGCTTTGACAAATGACAATGCAAAAATCGATGTTCAGAAGTGGCTGTCTTCATTTGTGGCATATTTCTATAAAAAGGGCATAGAAAATTTGGTTTCCCACTATGACAAATGTCTGAATAATGGTGGCAACTATATAGGAAAATAGTTTAGAAAGTGGTCTTTCTTCTAAAAGTAAATCTTGGTTTGAAAAAAAAAGCATTCACAAGATTTTTTTTTTATAAAACAGTACTTATCTTCCAGGCAACTCTTGTAGTGAAAGTTATCTACTATTTTTATAGGCTCTTTTCCTAATTTAATTCCTTAAAGACACCGTCCATTCTATATATATACTTCCAAGTTTTGCTGCAGTTGACACACTCGCAATTTTTTTCCATTTTCAAGTGATACTTCAATAATGATACAATGTTTTGTAATATTATACACAAAAAGTATATTGCTTACATCTGTGTTAGTAGTTGTTTGTCCTGCAATGTACACCACAATATAGGAAGTGTGATCAAAAAGAAATGGGAACTTTTAATTTCACAGCCTTTATACATCTTGATTTTCAATTTTTTAAATCTTATTGGTACACATATTCCTAATGTATGTTTGCACTTTCCGCTGTTTTGAATATTTAATTTATTGTTGACAATCAAAAACGTTGTGTTCTTCAGTGCTTGGCAAATTTTTGCCTTTGGAAAAGATGGATCAAAGAATTTGCATTAAGTTTTGCTTGAAAAATGGAATAAAGTGCGGCACCACTTACGAAATGTTGACTGTGGCTTTTGGTGAATCAGCTATGGGTATGACAAGAATCTACGAGCAGTATAAATGTTTCAGAGAGGGTGAGGGGGATATTGAAAATGACAACCACCCTGGATGCACTAGCACATCAATTACTGACGACATTTTGGAAGAAGTAAAGAAAATGTTTCTGGAAAACCGCCAAACCACCATTAAAGAGGTTGCTAATGATGTTGCCATATCCTTTGCCTCATGTCAAGCAGTTTCTTCAGGTGTTTCGGGCATGAAACAAGTAGCAGCAAAGTTTGGTTGAATTTCAGCCAAAAACGACATCGCATAGACATCTCTAAGGAATTGCTGTATGAAGTCAACACTGATCAAGAACTTCTAAACAATGTTATAAGAGGTGATGAAATGTGGGTATGCTTGTATGATGTTGAAACAAAGTCCCAGTTGTCCCAGTGGAAACTGTCTGAAGAACCAAGATGGAAAAAAAATTTACAAGTTCGAGCGCACATGAGTGTTCTCCATGCTGTTTGTTTCGATTACAGTGGGTTCTCCATCATGAGTTCCTCCGTTATGGTCATATAGTCGTAAGGAAAACTACCTGGGAGTTATGCACTGTTGGCATGAAGCAATTCAAAGAAGGCGACTAGTATTGTGACAACACCACTCGTGGAAATTCCGTCACAATAATGCTCTCTGTCACACCCCAATGATTAGTTGTGATTTTTTTCCAAAAAAACCAAAATTGTTTTGTTGTCCTAGCTGCTGTATTCGATGGATGTGCCCCTGCAAGTTATTTCTATGCCCGAGGCTGAAGGCAACCATGGCTGGACAACATTTTGCCACCAGTGATGAGATAAAAAGAGAACTGCTGAAGGAGCTGAACACCTTAACAAAAAATGAGTTTCAGAAGTGTTTGGGACATTGTAAAAAGTGCAGCCACGTGTGTATTATATCTGAGAGAGAGTACTTTGAAGGGGACGAGGTAGATGTTGATGAATAAATAAAGATTCTGTAAGAAAAACAAAAATTCTCATTAGTATTTGATCACACCTAGTATTATGCAACAAGAGTAATGGCCTGTGTTTTTGTAAATAGTTGTTAAGTTGGTTTCAGTATAGGATAATATAAAAGTATATGGCTTACGGTTGTATTAGTAGTGGTTTGCTTTGCATCTCAGATGTTACAACATGTATTACAATACTTGATCCTGGAATGTTTTTTGCTTATCTGTCAATTTTTTTGCTTTAGGTAATTTCTGTATGTGATGACGTGTATAATAGCATGTACATTGGTTAGACAGCATTCTCCAGTGATGCTCTAAATTTTATATGCACAAAATCAATGATAATAGGTACATTACAAAGGTTGTGTAACTATATTTTTTTTAGTTTCTGGTACAAAGATATTTGTTGAACGTTATGTTGTTATTTATGTGATATGATGTGTTATGAATTTCCTAAATTTATCATTTCTCTTTTAGGATATCAGTAGAATTATTTTGACACTTTTGTATGTTTTAGTTTCATTTGCTCATTAAGAACTTCATACGCATTTAGTTCTTCTGGGATACTTACTGTTATGTCCTTTTGAGTACCTTATGCTAAATTCTTACTACTTCCCCCCCCCCCCCCCCCCTCCCCCGCCAACCTTTTTAGGTGCAGGTAAAATGTAGATTGATTGCTCTCACCGTCCTAGGTGTATTCTTTGTGCCTTGTTCTGAAATTTCTTCCTTTGCCATCTATGACAGAAGTGCAGTCTCACTGACAATTCTCATGTGATTGATTTATTTCCCTCGAACTTAGTCCCTTTCCAGATTTCACTTTGGTTTCCCTTATTTCTGGGTTAGTGTAGGGACTGGACATCAGATATGAGTAGAGTTTTGTCATATGCGGTATATGGACTGGATAATATTTCTCTCTGTCTCTCTCTCTCTCTCTCTCTCTCTCTCTCTCTCTCTCTCTCTCTCTCAACTAATGCTTTTCCCTCAGATTCATTGGCTCTTGTAACTTCTGACTAGTTTCCTTACACGTAGGTGATTATCTTTTACTGTATCATTTTATCTTCAGAACTTTTCAGTAATTTCACTTTTAATTTGACACAAGAAAATTTTTTTTCTACCTGGCATAAAAATGCAAGTAAGTTGCAAAATGGACAGTTGAGGAAATTTTGTATTGAAAGGGTCATGTTCATTACTAAACTTAAATTGTATTAAGTTAGCACAAATATTTTGTTTTGATTCTGCTTGAACATATAACTGTGTGGTGTACATTTGTGTATCATGTTATTTGCATGTGATGAGGTACTTGAATTACCATTCTTGAAAACATTTTGTTAGCTTGGGCTGAATAAAAACTGACGTCTTTTTGTATGTTTGCATTTAGGTGGAGTGACTGGGACTCCAGGTTTTGTTGGCTGCATGCGTTTGATTAGTGTGGATGGAAATTACAAGCCACCAAAGGACTGGACGTCAGATGTGAGTAGAGTTTTGAAATTTTGAAAGCTGTTATGCTTGTTGAACATTACTGTGTTGTACTATGTATAATAAAATCCCAATTTAATGAAACCAACCTTAAGGAAATCCTGCTTTTAAAGAATATTTCCATTACTGGTGAAACTGGCATAAGAAGAGTGGCAACATTCCCATAAGAACAATGTTATTCTTCCCCACTTTGAGAAAGCGTTACTTTTAAAAAAGCCTGCTGTTATGGAATAAGCACAGAATGTTCTGCCAATTAAAATCCAGTTTTTGTGCGATTCCTGACACGTCTGAGTGACTTTGATTTTTCATTTTCTCATAGGTCTTACTTTGTGTGATGATGCATTAAATGGTAATCAATTGTTTCACCCAACACTTACATAGCTTGTAGTTTTTTGGATTAGTTATTCAGGTTCCCTTGTAGCGATACTGGAAAGCGTGTTGAACAATTCCAAAATCAATATCTGCCTGCGTAATATGTGACTTAGGTCACTTGATCTGATGTTGTAGTCACGGAGTGTACAAATGTGAGATGTATAGTTGTTTGGTTATTGAAGTAAAAGAGTCATCAGTTTTACTTTTGTGGAGTTATAGCATGAAAATGTAGAAAGGTTACAATTCAGGAAAAGCTCATCTTCCTCAATGTTGAAGACAATCATAAGATAAAATTTTCCGACATGGTGAAGAAGCACTGTTTCGTACCATCTATGTTATGCAAAATACTCAAAAAATAAGGAAGTGTTCTTCAATTCTGAAGCTCCTCTGGATCCAACAGAAACAACATTTGGACGTCTACAGGGTTGGCGAGAAGTCCCCGTATCCACAGGTATCGAATGAGGAGATGCTCTGTGTTGCTGCAACCATATGCATTCTGTGAAGCCCCTTTCCGTGAGCCGAGGTATTGGTTGTGTTTGTAATGTGTAAATAATTTGCGCCATTCACAGTTCCTTCAAAAAATTATGATCCAAGTAGATTTGATGTCCTCACTGTCCCTGACCATATGTGAGGCAGATTCCATTCTATCTCAACTGTATAATGAGGATTGTACAGGGACTTCTCACCCCCTCTGTGCTTTCAGTGTTGTGGTAAATATTATTTAAAGTGGGCTCAAAAAATTAGAAGTAGCAACATTCTTATAAGCAGAAACATGCTGCAAGAGAAGCCTCATAAAATCGCCTTGAGATTGGCGTTTAAAATTTCGGTCCACCCAACAGTTGGTTGGATTATCTCAAAAATCATCATAATGTGTTGTTCAGGGAGTAAGTGGAGAAAGTGTGGCTGTGTATGTAGAAAGTGTAAATTATTGGAAGAAAATTACATGAACAGGCAAATGCACCCCGAGGTAATTACATGAACAGGCAAATGCACCCAGAGATAATTTCAACATTGATGAAACTGATGCCTTTTATAATTTAAGTCCTTCAAAAACATATTCCTATCAGGGGAAAAATGCCACGGGAATAAAAAGGTGAAGAAAAACTGATTGCACTATTTTGTGTACACAGTGACAGAAGTGAAAATTTGGCTCCACGAATAAAATGCAAATTTACTTGTATTAAATTGGTGCATAAATTAATAATATTTTTTTGTAAGTGTAATAAATACAACAGACACTCATAACATAGTCTTTAGTCATCAGTAATCTATTCTCCTTCACTATTTACAACAGTCTGCCAACACTGGGGTAACTTTTCGATTCTGTGGCTGTTTTATGGCAAAGAACTTGTCAAGCCATGTTCTTAGGAGTTTCCTTGAAGATGATTTGATAGAGTGCGGACAAGATAAAAATGAGGCTGCGGGATAGGAGAATAACGTGGGTACAGAATGACTTTCTAATTCACCTCCCGTAAACTGTCTTTTGGCAGTCTAGCAGAATATGCATTGTTGTTGTTATCAAGTAGCAAGACTTTACACAGTCCTCCTGACTGTTGTTTGTTCTTGGATTACCTCTGCAAGATGTCTGAGTTGTCAACAATAAATTGTCAGCCGTGCTGGGTGCACTCAGGGAAGCAATTTGTAGTACACTACACTGTCGCTGTTGCACCAGATTCGTAACATTACCATTTATGGATGTTCTCAGGTCTTTGTACAGGGAGTTGCCGCATTGTTTGGGCTCAGCCATCCTCTCCTTTTCCTTGTTTAGCATAAAGACACCATTTCTTATCACCAGTAATGATATGTGATATGAGTGGTTGGTGTGGTTCACGAGCCAGTTGATGAAGAGGAAGAAGAAATGCACCCATGGCCAACCAACGATTTGTGTGATTTTGACTTAGAGCATGCTGTACCCATACACCCGATCTTGGAACCTTCCACATTGCATGCAAATGTTGCGCATTGGTGAATTGATCACAGTTCATAACATTTACCAGTTCTCGAGTACATTAAAATGTGTCATTGTGGACTGATGTGTTTAAACGATCTTCTAGAACATGGAGAGTCACTGATGTCAAAATAATCATCCTTAAAATGATAAACCATTTTCTTACCATGCTCTGTCCAGTGGCATTATCCTTGTATGTGGTACTAGTATTTCTGGCAGTCTCTGCCACTCTCGCCCCTCCGTTAAAACTCAAACAGAAAAATATGTCAGAAATGTTCAGATTTCTCCACTTGGCAATCCATTTTCTAGCATTTGCAGCTCCCCTCACTATCTTCAAATAATAAAATGACAATATGTAACACATATAGCAACAGTGAACTACAAATAAAAAGGGCAATCAAAAAATAAACCCATAGCAACTGGAATACCAACATTCAAAACAAAGACCTCTAAGAAACTATGTAATACTAATGAGTTCAACAGTAGTGCCTGGATGAGGCCAGAAATCTTTGAGATTTCTCAGGTGTTTTGATACTAAGATGGGTGCAGCATTATTGATCAATGCCCTGTGCATCTCGAGGAAATATCCCTTCAGGGAAATGTAAATGTGTTACTTCCTCTGAACAGCACAAGTCTTTGGGAGAATCTGGACCTGGGCATAATACACTCTCTTAAACCTGGATATGGATTAGCAGTTGTGAAGTGATGTCTGACATTTCCCGAGGAAGGGTTATAGACCCTCTGTTGTTCTTAATCTACGTAAATGATTTAGGAGACAATTTGAGCAGCCCTCTTACATTCTTTGTAGATGATGCTCTCATGTACTATCTGGTAAAATCACCAGAATATTAATACTAATTGCAATGTTATTTAGACAAGACATCTGTATGGTGGAAAAATTGGCAATTGACCCTGAATACTGAAAAGTGAGGCGTTATCCATATGAGTACTAAAAGAAATCTATTAAATTTCAGTTACACAATAAATCACACAAATCTAAAGAATGTCAATTCAACTAAATACCTAGGAATTACAATTACTAACAACTTAAGTTGGTACTGTCACATCGATAAGAGGGCTGTTCAATAAAGAATGATGCAGTCATAATTTCTCGCTCTAAAATTTAATCTTATGATATTCTGGTAGCTTAATGTGTAGCGGTTTCATTGTTGGGACTCCTGGTTCCCACCTGTGAGAGGCAGGCAGGGTCAGGCAAGTTCAGTATCGCATACCACTGTGATGGAGGTAACACACGAGGAACAATATGTGACTTTGAAATTCTGCTTTCATCTCAACAAATTTCCAGATGAGGCCTATACAATGTTACAGGAAGCCTAAGGAGAGCCTGTACTTCCCTACAGCACTGCTCGAAGGTGGTTTAAAATGTTTAAAGAGGGGAGACAATCAATTTCATAGGAAGTTGGACCCGATGCTCCAGTTACTGTTCTTATGGAAGAAAACATCAACACTGCTGCTGTCATTGTGAGAGAGGATCGATGAATTACCTTAAGATCACTTTCTGAAATACTGAACATTTCATTGGGTGCCATCCACACGTGTGTGACAGAAAAATTACACACGACATGTGTTTGTGCACAATGGGTTCCAAGACTTCAATTCCCGAACAAAAGGACATTCGCGTGCAGGTCTGCATGCAGTTAAAGTTTATGTTAGAGGAAGATCCGCAGTTTCTTTCAAAAGTAATTACTGCTGATGAAACTTGGCTACGTCATTTTGATCCTGAGAGCAAACAGCAAAGCTCAGTGGGGAAATATGCTTCATCACCAACCCCCAAAAAAGCAAAAATGGTTGCTTCCACTGGGAAAGTTATGGTCATCTAATTCTTTGGTATTCATGGAATGGTTTATCAGCATGTAGTACCTGCACACACATCAGTAACTGGACAATACTACAGAGATGTCCTGAAAACATTGTAAGTCCATATCAGGCGCAAAAGACTACATGATGCGTGGCTGCATATTGCCAATGTTGTTGCTGAATATCTTGCAAAAATCATCGTGAAGTGCATCCCACACCCTCCCTATTGTGGGGAAGATGAACTAGAGATTGCATTTGGTTGAAGGAAAACTTAGAAGATGTAACTTATCCACTAAAGAGACTGCCCATACTGCACCTGTCGACCCTCTGTTAAGAATATTGCTGTGTCATACGTGATCCATACCAGGTAAGAATGACGGACAACATTGACAAGTACAAAGAAGGGCACCTTCTTTTATATCACAGAGTAGGGGAAAGAGTGTCATGGATATGATACTGAAGTTGGAATTAAAACAAAGGCATTTTTCATTGCGACAAAATCTTTTCATGAAATTTCAATCACCAGCTTTTTCATCCAGATGCAAAAATGTTTTGTTGACACTATCTGTATAGCAAGAAATGATCATCGTAATAAAATAACAGATATCAGAGCTTCACAGAAAGTTTTGGGTGTTAATTTTTCCTGCACCCTGTTAGATAGTGGGACAGTAGAGAAATGGTGTGAAAGCAGTTCAGTGAACCTGCTGCCAGACACTTAAGTGTGAATTGCAGAATTGTTATGTAGATGTAGATGTTGTTGCTGGTTGAAATTCTGTAACAGAACGGCTTGTGGTAAATTGTGTAATGAAGACTGGCTGTGGTACATCAGTTGCTGTTGAAGAGAACATTGTCCCAGAAGAAGAAAGGAATAGAATCACTAATCAAACAATGGAAAATCCAGGATGGAATGTAACAATATTGTGAGAAGGAAATGAGTGGAATCACCTATATTTTTGTAATTGCCTTTCCATAAACAGTTTTACTGTAATTCTAACTAATACCAATCACTTTATAGCACCAGATGTTAGTAATTTTGTAATTAAATAGCCCTTATATTAACTAAACATGCTTGAATTATTATTTGGTGTCACTCCTGTGTACACATGCAAAACTGCTAGTTAAGATAAAACCCTGTTTAAGGAGAATATATTTGGGCCTTGGGAGATTCATTAAATAGGGGTCTTACTATATTACATTTTATTAGAAATTCACTGAAATAGTTGACAAGCAAAGGAGTTTTCTAGAGAGAGCAGAGCTTCATCCTTATATCAGCCTCACTCATTCAAAGCACAGCTTGTCCTTTCGACGAAAATACTCTGTGAACTTTTGATGCAGACCAACAGTTAGATTCTACATTCTCACATTTCCAGAAAGCATTTGACACTGAAGACAGTTAACAAAGGTCCAAGCACATGGTATAAATTTCAGATATCTGACTGGTTTGAAGACTTTTTGAATGGTAGAATGCAATATATTACCCTAGATGAGGCGAGTGTTTGTCAGAGACAAGAGTGTATTCAGAAATACATTTACTTACAAAGCACAGTGTTCGTCAGGCCGAAAACTTTGAAGCTCACATGTATAGAAATATATTCCTGGTTTTAATTTTGTCTCTTTGGATTTTTGCAGGAGTATTGCTGCCCTGGTGAGGTGGTGCTTGAAGGTTGCCAAATGATTGATCGTTGCAATCCAAATCCCTGTGAACATGCGGGGTGCCTGCCGCCAGAACTCCCATGAGTTCTTTTGTGACTGTACTGGAACAGGCTATTCTGGAGCTGTTTGCCACACATGTAAGTCCAGTGACAAAAAATTATTCCTCTTTTTTCAAATTTTAAGTGTGGACAAACACAAGAGCAGGCATTGTCTGCAGGGGGAGCGAGTGTTAAAACTATTTTGGAAATAGCCACAAGTTGCTCTTGTTATTTTTTTATTTACTGATTTCACTCTTAAAAATGAGCAAGAGGACTGTCAGAATATACACTGTAAAAGACAGAAACTGAGCAGCATGGAAAACTTACTTTGACATTAACACCTGAATTTGGCTGACAACACTAAAGAGTAACCTGGGCTCTACTGTAGTACTTAAACGTACGTTTAGTAGTAGCAGTAGTAGTAGTAGTAGCAGCATGGTATTCTGCTGTACGGCAGGTCTTTTCATGGGTTAAGCCTCTTACACTTTTGTCTGTCCATAGCCAGTCTTTTCATTTCTGAATATTTGCCTCCTTTAATATTGTCCAGCATTTGATATCTTCTTTTTCCCTCCACAATTCCTTCTATTCCTTCCTTCAATAAACAGTCCCTCCTCAAACAATGTCCTGTCCAGTTCCGTTCTCTCTTTATGATGACTTTCAGCATGTTTCTTTCTTCTCCAACTCTTCTTAATAATTCTTCATTCCTTACTCAGTCTTCCCATTTCACTTTTTCCATTCTTCTCCGTATTCACATCTCTAGTGCCTCCATCTTCTTTCAGCCTCCTTCCACAATGTCCAGATCTCTGCATCATACAGTGCAACGCTCCAGATGTAACATTTGGCAAGTCTTTTCCTCAGATCTTTGTTTAGTGGTCCACAAAGTAATTTCTGTTTCCTCTTGAATCCTTGTGTTTAAAGTATAGTAATAAGTGATGACCTTTCACAATACTAAAGGAATATATTGACTGTGCAACGCTACCTGTAACATCTGTTGTATAGTGTATCCAAGGATAAGTGTGTGTGTGTGTGTGTGTGTGTGTGTGTGTGTGGACAGCTCAGATCTGTACATGCCCGCTTATCTTTAAAAATACATCTGTGTGTTTCAAAATATATTATAAAAAAGATGTATTAAAAATGTCTGTACAAACATGCATTTAAAATTACTCTTTCTAGAAATATTTGTAAAATGAACAAAATGAATGTAATTTGTGTAGGTTCTTCTAGTTATTTGATTACATGCTGCAGATAAGCAACAAAAATATAATACTTGCCTTATTATCTTACCTCAAATATTTTTATAAATGGTAATTTTGAATGCATATTTTTAGAGACATTTTAATATGTATTTTTTATAATATATTTTGAAAGATGCCGTAATTTTTTGCAGATGCATTTTGAAAGTTTAGCAGGTATGTGCAGATATGAGATGTCTATACACCCTGCCCATAAAAAAGGCAATTAAAATCTGACTTCCATTTTCTGTAGTTGTAAATTATCTTTGGATACACCATACCATCGATGTTTCAAGTACTATTGTACAATCAGTTTAATCTTTGTCACTGTCAGTGCCACCATTTACTACTGTACTCTAAATCTAAGCACTAAAGTACAGCCAGTATAATCTTTATTGCTGTCAGCAGACTTTAAACGTAAGTCACCATATTGTAAATAAGATATGTATGTACCTTATGTAACGTACCCTATTCAGGGTATGACTAGAGGTGTTGAAATCCTGGCAGAGAATGTAATTCAGCTATGTTAGTCCTGGGTCGTACTGAAGCACAAGGGGAACACTCCTCTATGGCCGGACGGTGGGACTTTGAGGTGCTGGGTGACTAGAAAGATCTGTTTCTGTACAAGGTTGGGAGGGTAATTATGATATGTGAAGACCCCCCAATGAGACCATCTGCATATTCAGCGAGGGCCCGCCCTTCACTACAGGTGCAATGGCCATGCGTGACTGGTCTGTATGGAAAGGACTTCTTGGTGTGGAATGGAGGGCAGCTGTCAAAGTGGAGGTATTGTTTGTGGTTGGTAGATTTGATATGAACGGAGGTTCTGATTTAGTCATCTTCGAGGTGCAGGTCAACATTGAGGAAGGTGGCTTGATAGGCTGAGTAGGACCAAGCAAAGGGAATGGGGGAGAAGATGTTGAGGTTCCGGAGGAATGTGGATAGGGTGTCCTTACATTCAATCCAGATCAGTAAGATGTCGGTCAGTGAATCTGAACCAGGTGAGGGGTTTGGGATTCTCAGTGTATAGGAAGGATTCCTCTAAATGGCCCACAAATAGGTTGGCATAGGATGGTTTCCATATGGGTGCCCATAGCTGTACCCTGGATTTGTTTGTAAGTAATGCCTTCAAAGAAGAAGTAGTTGTGGGTGACGATATAGTTGATCAGAGATTCTCTCAGTAGTGGCACAGTAACTGACTACAATGGGGCATCCTAGGTTGTTGGGTTTATGGACTTAGGAAGCATGCAGGAGGTATGAGAGCAGGTAGTGTTAGTGGTGAGGAGAGAAATGGACTCTGGGAGGGATTCTGGGATGGGCTTAAGGATTTGAGGAGAGTCTGGAGATCCTGCTGGATTTTCTTAATGGGATCACTGTGGGACAGTTTGTAGGTGCATGAATCTGACAGCTGGTGGAGCCCCTTCTGCCAGGTAATCCATGTGGTTCAAAACAACTGTGGTGGTGCCTTTGTCAGCAGGTAGGATTATAAGATCAGTATCCATTTTTAGAAGGTGGATTACGGATCTTTCTGCAGCTGTAAGGTTAGTGTGCATGTTGAGGGATTTGGCGACTGATGGTGAGGCAAGATTCAAGATTTAGAATTTCTGGAAAGTTAACAGGGGGTGATTTGAGAGCAGTGTGGGTGGATCACAGTTGGATGGAGGAGTGAACTGAGTCAGGCAGGGTTCAACTTTGGTCTTTGGTTGAGATCGTTTGGACAGTTGGTGGCGAGTAAGTGTTTCCTCCGTAGAGACTGGGAGAAAAAGGAGAAGATCTTTAACAAGTCCTGCATGATTGAACTTGGAGGTGGGGCAAAAGGTGAGGCCTTTGGAAAGGACTGATACTTTCGCAGGGCTAAGGCTTTTGGAGGAAATGTTTGTGAGTGTGTTAAGGGTCTGTTTAAGTTCTGGGAATTATGTGTGGTGGTGGAGAGAGTTTTGGAGGGTTGGGTAAATGTAGCATGTCTACGACCACAGGGTTTGAAGCTTTGAGGGTATGTGGGGGCAATTTGGGAGGTTGTTCTAGACGTGGTGGACAGTGCTACTCTTAGACGGGAGTAGGAAGTGAGCAGGTTGGAGAGATTTTTGAGGTGGCGTTGTGCGTGTTGCTCTAGTTCCTGGAGGGCAAGAGTTCAATGTATGTTATGACATCAGAAATTTGGGATTGCATAGTCAGAGAATTTTAAAGATAGAGAGAAGGTATTGCAAGAATGTTTGGTCCTAACTAATATGGTTTTGCAGGATTATGTTGGTGAGGGTTAAGGTTTGGCAGAATGTGAACAGATGGATGTCATTGTGGAAATAAGGGTGGCAGCCAGAGATAGTAATTTGATGGAAGGCCATTTGGGGATTCTATGAGTCATGCAACCCTCCCCCCCCCCCCCCCCCTCTCTCTCTCCAGCCCCCCCCCCCCCACGCGCGCGCGCACACACACACACACACACACACACAAATACGCCAAATGTGAAGTGGCTTCTTATGTTACAGATATGGTACACAGGAATGTTCTAGCAATTGATATTCCACTAATGACAGCCATCCGCAGCACTTCTTATAACTTACCAACCAGTAATTAAAGCCAGATTGTAGGCCACTTCCTTTGATGACAAATGGTTTCAATTTATGACTGTTATGTTGTGATTAGGAACTATTTATACTAACTAGACATGTTCCTGAGTTAATATTTAGACCCACACACAATGTGACTATTGTTGAAATTCATAGCAGGAAAATTGTTGGGCATCCTGGCATCAGATGACAATGAAACTCAACATATATTGTGATAAATTACGAAAAGCGTCAGTTTCCATGTATTGCGAGCCATAAATCTGTTGATAGTCACCTGCTATCCTCAGATTTATGACATTATTGCTCAGGCCCCAATAAAATGGCAAATTTAGGGGTATTTTGTATAAAAGAACATAATTTTAATGTTATTTGTTCTTGTGTCATTTAAGGCTCGTCAGTCAAATTGTATGTGTCATGGCAACACAATGTTACACAGTAACACTATAGTGTGGTAAAAGTTGAATATTGTCAAAATGCTATTGGTCAGTCACATATCTTGCAAAAAGTCATACAGATTGACATTGTAACTACTAACTATCTGAGCTTTTTTGCAGTGGATGCAGTAAATGTAACCACTGACTGTGTGTCATGACATTTGAGTGGTCAAAAAGCACAGAATGGAAAATCCAGGATGGAATGATAATAACAATAATAATAGTAATATGAATTAAGGTAGATTGCTAGTAACTAACATAAAGAAGTTGGACAAAAATATGAAAACACCAGACACCCAACACATTACCATGCCTAAGACAGTGTTGGAAAGCTGTTGGCATTCAAAGCAGGTACCAGTCATCTTGGAATGGATGAATACAGATCCTGTAGGGTTTTCAAAGGAGTGTATACCATTCTTCCTAGAAAATAGTAGCAAGTTCAATTAGCGATGATGGAGATGTTAGCAATCATGCATCCTTTTCTCCAAAGTAGACCACAAAGGCTCTTAGTATTAAGATCTGTTGATTGTGGTGGCAGGGGAGATGTGACAATTCATTCTTGCTCTCACAAAACCAGCCCTAGATGATGCGAGCTGTGTGAACAGGAACCCTCTTGTCTTGGAACACTGCATCACTATTGGGGAACAAACATTGCACCACGGGATAGACCTGATCGGCCAAAATGGTCAGATAATCATCGGCAGTAATAAGGTCTTGCAGAGTAACCGCGACAACCGTAGAATATCGTGATATGTCTACCCGATCACTGAATGCCTACAGTGTTTCACTCTTGGGATGTAAACAACTCAGCCAGAAGTTGGAAACGGCGTGAAATAAGACACGTCTGACCAAATTATTTTCTTCCATTGCACCACAGTCCAGGTTTTGTGGGTTTGACACCAAATTTTCGTGTTGTTGGCATGTGCATCTCCGAAGAGTGATTTTTAGATTCCAGCTTGCTATGCAATTCACATCCCCCCCCCCCCTCGTTTGAACCATGGACCTTGCCGTTGGTGGGGAGGCTTGCGTGCCTCAGCGATACAGATAGCCGTACCGTAGGTGCAACCACAACGGAGGGGTATCTGTTGAGAGGCCAGACAAACATGTGGTTCCTGAAGAGGGGCAGCAGCCTTTTCAGTAGTTGCAGGGGCAACAGTCTGGATGATTGACTGATCTGGTCTTGTAACATTAACCAAAACGGCCTTGCTGTGCTGGTACTGCGAACGGCTGAAAGCAAGGGGAAACTACAGCCGTAATTTTTCCCGAGGACATGCAGCTTTACTGTATGATTAAATGATGATGGCGTCCTCTTGGGTAAAATATTCCGGAGGTAAAATAGTCCCCCATTCGGATCTCCGGGCGGGGACTACTCAAGAGGACGTCGTTATCAGGAGAAAGAAAACTGGCATTCTACGGATCGGAGCGTGGAATGTCAGATCCCTTAATCGGGCAGGTAGGTTAGAAAATTTAAAAAGGGAAATGGATAGGTTAAAGTTAGATATAGTGGGAATTAGTGAAGTTCGGTGGCAGGAGGAACAAGACTTTTGGTCAGGTGATTACAGGGTTATAAATACAAAATCAAATAGGGGTAATGCAGGAGTAGGTTTAATAATGAATAGGAAAATAGGAGTGCGGGTTAGCTACTACAAACAGCATAGTGAACGCATTATTGTGGCCAAGATAGACACAAGGCCCATGCCTACTACAGTAGTACAAGTTTATATGCCAACTAGCTCTGCAGATGATGAAGAAATTGATGAAATGTATGACGAGATAAAAGAAATTATTCAGGTAGTGAAGGGAGACGAAAATTTAATAGTCATGGGTGACTGGAATTCGTCAGTAGGAAAAGGGAGAGAAGGAAATATAGTAGGTGAATATGGATTGGGGGGAAGAAATGAAAGAGGAAGCTGCCTTGTAGAATTTTGCACAGAGCATAACTTAATCATAGCTAACACTTGGTTCAAGAATCATGAAAGAAGGTTGTATACCTGGAAGACTCCTGGAGATACTAAAAGGTATCAGATAGATTACATAATGGTAAGACAGAGATTTAGGAACCAGGTTTTAAATTGTAAGACATTTCCAGGGGCAGATGTGGATTCTGACCACAATCTAGTGGTTATGAACTGCAGATTGAAACTGAAGAAACTGCAAAAAGGCGGGAATTTAAGGAGATGGGACCTGGCTAAACTGAAAGAACCAGAGGTTGTAGAGAGTTTCAGGGAGAGCATAAGGGAACAATTGACAGGAATGGGGGAAAGAAATACAGTAGAAGAAGAATGGGTAGCTCTGAGGGATGAAGTAGTGAAGGCAGCAGAGGATCAAGTAGGTAAAAAGACGAGGGCTAATAGAAATCCTTGGGTAACAGAAGAAATATTGAATTTAATTGATGAAAGGAGAAAATATAAAAATGCAGTAAATGAAGCAGGCAAAAAGGAATACAAACGTCTCAAAAATGAGATTGACAGGAAGTGCAAAATGGCTAAGCAGGGATGGCTAGAGTACAAATGTAAGGATGTAGAGGCTTGTCTCACTAGGGGTAAGATAGATACTGCCTACAGGAAAATTAAAGAGACCTTTGGAGAGAAGAGAACCTATTGTATGAATATCAAGAGCTCAGATGGCAACCCAGTTCTAAGCAAAGAAGGGAAGGCAGAAAGGTGGAAGGAGTATATAGAGGGTTTATACAAGGGCGATGTACTTGAGGACAATATTATGGAAATGGAAGAGGATGTAGATGAAGATGAAATGGGAGATAAGATACTGCGTGAAGAGTTTGACAGAGCACTGAAAGACCTGAGTCGAAACAAGGCCCCGGGAGTAGACAACATTCCATTAGAACTACTGATGGCCTTGGGAGAGCCAGTCCTGACAAAACTCTACCATCTGGTGCACAAGATGTATGAGACAGGCGAAATACCCTCAGACTTCAAGAAGAATATAATAATTCCAATCCCAAAGAAAGCAGGTGTTGACAGATGTGAAAATTACCGAACTATCAGTTTAATAAGTCACAGCTGCAAAATACTAACGCAAATTCTTTACAGATGAATGGAAAAACTGGTAGAAGCAGACCTCGGGGAGGATCAGTTTGGATTCCGTAGAAATGTTGGAACACGTGAGGCAATACTAACCTTACGACTTATCTTAGAAGAAAGATTAAGAAAAGGCAAACCTACATTTCTAGCATTTGTAGACTTAGAGAAAGCTTTTGACAACGTTAACTGGAATACTCTCTTTCAAATTCTGAAGGTGGCAGGGGTAAAATACAGGGACCGAATGGCTATTTACAATTTGTACAGAAACCAGATGGCAGTTATAAGAGTCGAGGGGCATGAAAGGGAAGCAGTGGTTGGGAAAGGAGTGAGACAGGGTTGTAGCCTCTCCCCGATGTTATTCAATCTGTATATTGAGCAAGCAGTAAAGGAAACAAAAGAAAAATTCGGAGTAGGTATTAAAATTCATGGAGAAGAAGTAAAAACTTTGAGGTTTGCCGATGACATTGTAATTCTGTCAGAGACAGCAAAGGACTTGGAAGAGCAGTTGAACGGAATGGACAGTGTCTTGAAAGGAGGATATAAGATGAACATCAACAAAAGCAAAACGAGGATAATGGAATGTAGTCAAATTAAATCGGGTGATGCTGAGGGGATTAGATTAGGAAATGAGACACTTAAAGTAGTAAAGGAGTTTTGCTATTTAGGGAGTAAAATAACTGATGATGGTCGAAGTAGAGAGGATATAAAATGTAGACTGGCAATGGCAAGGAAAGCGTTTCTGAAGAAGAGAAATTTGTTAACATCGAGTATAGATTTAAGTGTCAGGAAGTCGTTTCTGAAAGTATTTGTGTGGAGTGTAGCCATGTATGGAAGTGAAACATGGGCGATAACCAGTTTGGACAAGAAGAGAATAGAAGCTTTCGAAATGTGGTGCTACAGAAGAATGCTGAAGATAAGGTGGGTAGATCACGTAACTAATGAGGCGGTATTGAATAGAATTGGGGAGAAGAGAAGTTTGTGGCACAACTTGACTAGAAGAAGGGATCGGTTGGTAGGACATGTTTTGAGGCTTCAAGGGATCACAAATTTAGCATTGGAGGGCAGCGTGGAGGGTAAAAATCGTAGAGGGAGACCAAGAGATCAATACACTAAGCAGATTCAGAAGGATGTAGGTTGCAGTAGGTACTGGGAGATGAAGAAGCTTGCACAGGATAGAGTAGCATGGAGAGCTGCATCAAACCAGTCTCAGGACTGAAGACCACAACAACAACAACAACAACAACAACAACAACAACATGCAATTCCCTGTTTCCAGAGCTCCGTTTGGGTTTTGGTGCTGACAGGGTTTGCGAGTGCAATATTCTGTTCTGCAGTAACTTTCACAGCTGTTGTTGTCTTATTTTTCATCACATTTTTCTTCAGTTACTGTCTGTCATAATCAAACAACGAGCACTTTTATCCGTATTGTAGCTTAGTGGATAATCTTTTTGCTGCTTTCCCCGTATGTATTATAAGTCCTTGAAATGGTGCTTCTGAAAACATCAAACACTTAGCCTGCCTTGGCTATGGGAGTACCCACTAAACCAGCACCGACAATTCTGCTACATTCGAATTCACTTAGCTCAGACATAATACAGTCACAACTACACAAAACATTCTTCTGACTGCAACTGATACATGCAATGTATTGGGGTATTGCACAAGTGCCATTTGTGCTAGTGTACAAAGACCGCAACTTTCAGGTTTGGCTAGCATATGCTCAAGCGAGCATTTCTCGTGGTGTGTCTATATTTTTGCCAGAACCCATGTAGAAGAGGTGTTGAGCAACAGACAGGCACATTTAGCAATAGACTGAGTTATCGGACAAAGCCCTTCTTCAGATTTAGGCCTTATAATCTTACCTGCTAACAAAGGCTCCATCACTGTCATTATGAACTGCACAGATTACCTGGCTGAGGGGCTCCGCCTGCTGTCAGACGTGTCTGCCTACAAGTCCTGCCACAGTGAGATCATTCTTGAAATCCAATTTGATGTGTTCCCCCTCAAATCCTAGCTCCATCCCATAACATCTCCTCTGCCTCATTCCTCATCCCCACTACTTCCCACACACCTAACTTCTACATGCTTCCTAAAACCTTAAACCCAAGTGGCTGTGACACTCCATTCTGGTTGGGATATTGCAGCTTCACTGTGCTTGTGGAGCAACACCTTCAGCTTGCTACCCATAACCTATCCTTGTATGTGAAAGATGGCTAACCATTCCTGTACTAACTTTCAACAGTGCATGTCCTTTTACCATTCAGTGCCCTGCTCGTCATTGTGAATGCCACCTCCATCTATACTAACATCCCCACTGTCTGTGGCCATGCCATCACTGAACACTACCTTCCCTAATGCCCAACTGATGCCAAACGTGCCATCCCCTTCCTGGTCATCTCGACTGTCTGTATCCTTTCCCACAATTTCTTCTCCTTTGAAGGCATCAGAAAAACAAAGGAAGCTGCGGCACCTTCCTGTATCAACCTATTCGTGGGCCATCTAGTGGAAACCGTCCTAGTCACCAAGAATTCCAAAATGCTCGTGTGATTCTGATTCATTGATGGCATTTTCATTACCTGGACCGGGGCAAAAACACTGTACTCAGTCTTCAATAACCTCAACACCTTCTTCCCCATTTGCTTCTTCACCTGGTTCTCCTCAGTCCAACGAACCACATTCCTTGTTGAATACCTCCACCTCACAGATGGCCTGTTCACATCAAACCTAACGAACACCGACAATACTTCCATTCCAACAGCTGCCACTCATTCCACACCAAAAAGTCTCCGAATATTCCAAGGGTCTCGCCGAGTCTTCGCATGCGTAAATTATTCTCCACACCTCAGCATGGCAATTCGTGTGCAATACTCAGTCTGTTATTCTGTGCAAGCTGCTTCATCTCCCAGTAGTTACTGCAACCTACATCCTTCTGAATCTGCTTAGTGTATTCATCTCTTGGTCTCCCTCTACGATTTTTACCCTCCACGCTGCCCTCCAATGCTAAATTTGTGATCCCTTGATGCCTCAGAACATGTCCTACCAACCGGTCCCTTCTTCTTGTCAAGTTGTGCCACAAACTCCTCTTCTCCCCAATTCTATTCTCTACCTCCTCATTAGTTATCTGATCTACCCATCTAATCTTCAGCATTCTTCTGTAGCACCACATTTCGAAAGCTTCTATTCTCTTCCTCTCCAAACTATTTATCATCCACGTGTCACTTCCATACATGGCTACACTCCATACAAATACTTTCAGAGACGACTTCCTGACACTTAAATCTATACTCGATGTTAACAAATTTCTCTTCTTCAGAAACACTTTCCTTGCCATTGCCAGTCTACATTTTGTATCTTCTCTACTTCGACCATCATCAGTTATTTTGCTCCCCAAATAGCAAAACTCCTTTACTACTTTAAGTGTCTCATTTCCTAATCTAATTCCTTCAGCATCACCCGACTTAATTCGACTACGTTCCATTATATTCGTTTTGCTTTTGTTGATGTTCATCTTATATCCTCCTTTCAAGACACTGTCCATTCCGTTCAGCTGCTCTTCCAGGTCCTTTGCTGTCTCTGACAGAATTACTATGTCACCGGCGAACCTCAAGGTTTTTATTTCTTCTCCATGGATTTTAATACCTACTCTGAATTTTTCTTTTGTTTCCTTTACTGCTTGCTCAATATACAGATTGAATAACATCGGGGAGAGGCTACAATCCTGTCTCACTCCTTTCCCAACCACTGCTTCCCTTTCATGCCCCTCGACTCTTATAACTGCCATCTGGTTTCTGTACAAATTGTAAATAGCCTTTCGCTCCCTGTATTTTACCCCTGCCACCTTCAGAATTTGAAAGAGAGTATTCCAGTCAACATTGTCAAAAGCTTTCTCTAAGCCTACAAATGCTAGAAATGAAGGTTTGCCTTTCCTTAATCTTTCTTCTAAGATAAGTCGTAAGGCCCGTATTGCCTCACGTGTTCCAATATTTCTATGGAATCCAAACTGATCATCTCCGAGGTCGGCTCCTACCAGTTTTTTCCATTTGTCTGTAAAGAATTAGTGTTAGTATTTTGCAGCTGAGACATTAAACTGATAGTTCGGTAATTTTCATATCTGTCAATACCTGCTTTCTTTGGCATTGGAGTTATTATATTTTTCTTAAAGTCTGAGGGTGTGTCATACATCTTGCTCACCAAATGGTAGAATTTTGTCAGAACTGGCTCTCCCAAGGCCGTCAGTAGTTCTAATGGAATGTTTCTTGGCCTTACTGCTATCAAACACTACCTTTCCAGACGCGCTATGGATTCCAAACCAACAACCTCCTTCCTAGTCTCCATGACCAACTATATCCTCACCCACAATTACTTCTCCTTTGAAGGCATTACCTACAAACAAATCCGCGGTACGGCTTTGGGCACCCGCATGGCACCATCCTATGCTAACCTATTCATGGGCCATCTAGAGGAATCCTTCTTAAAAACCCAGAATCCTAAACCCATCACCTGGTTCAGATTCATTGATGACGTCTTTGCTATCTGGATTGAAGGTGAGGACACCTTATTCACATTCCTCCAGAAGCTCAACTACTTCTCCCCCATTTGCTTCACCTGGTCCTACTCAACCCAACAAGCCACCTTCCTAGATGTTTACCTCCACTTCAGAGATGACTACATCAGTACCTCCGTCCATATCAAACCTACTAACCACCAGCAATACCTCCACTTTGACAGCTGCCACCCATTCCATACCAAGAAGTCCCTTACAGCCTAGACACCTGTGGTTGTCACAACTGCAGTGACGAGCAGTCCCTCTCAAAATATACTGAGGGTCTCACTGAAGCCTTCACTGACCACAGTTATCCTCCCATCCTTGTACAAAAACAAATCTCCCATGCCTTATCTTTCCAGTCTCCCGCCATCTCCCAAAGTCCCACAATCCAGTCACAGAGGAGCATTCCCGTCGTAACTCAGTACCATCCGGGACTGGAGCAACTGAATTACATTCTCTACCAGAGTTTCAGTTACCTCTTGTCATGCCCTGAAATGAGAAATGTCCTGCCCACTATCCTTCCCACCCCTCCTACTGTGATATTCCGCCGTCCACCGAACCTACACAATATACTCGTCCATCCTTACACAATCCCTGCTCCCAATCCCTTACCTCATGGCTCATACCCCTGTAATAGACCTAGATGCAAGACCTGTCCCATACATCCTCCTACCACCACCTACTCCAGTCCGGTCACTAACATCACCTATCCCATCGAAGGCAGGGCTACCTGTGAAACCAGTCATGTGATTTACAAGCTAAGCTGCAACCACTGTGCTGCATTCTATGTAGGCATGACAACCAACAAGCTGTCTGTCCGCATGAACGGCTACTGACAAACTGTGACCAAAAAACAAGTGGACCACCCTGTAGCTGAACACGCTGCCAAACACGCACACAGGCACACAACTGCAGTCTCTCTCTCTCTGTGTGTGTGTGTGTGTGTGTGTGTGTGTGTGTGTGTGTGTGTGTGTGTGTGTGTGTCTGTCATCTATTGTTAACGAAGGCCTTACTGGCTGAAAGCTTTATTTATGACTGTCTTTTTGTTGTGCCTATCTGCAACTCAGCATCTCTGCTGTATGGTGAATAGCAACATCCCTTTTCATAATATTGATAACAGCAATCAAATAGAAATACCCAATCTAAAAAACAAGAGATGACAGAAAGAACAATGAGAAGATGACAGGGGAGACACTGGGAACAACTTAAGTTTGACAAAAGTGAAATAGGCACTTAGGCAGGTTAGACATTGCATCACAGTAGTCTCGATGTCAGATGGCACGGTTACAATGAACTGGACGACTGTACCAAACACGTTTGATGATTTCTTCAAAAATCTATATACTGCAGCTAAGGAAACAAACACTCTGATAACAGACTGTGAGGATGACTGCATTCCAAACAGTGCTACCAGAAGTTCAAGAAAAAGAACACAAGATGTAGGACACTTATAGAAATAAAGAGGAAGATGAAAATGGGCCACAAAACTCACTGGGAGACTGAATGCTGCCTTCAGCTGTAAACAGTTCAAATAATAAGGTTTACCTCATGAGTAATGGAAAGATGCATGGTGGCTGCAAGAAGGGACAGAACAACTAATACATCTATAAGAGGAAATACAGGAGTTGGGGATGTGATAGTGACTAGTGAAATTGAAATGGATTTGGGTTGGGGTTGGGAATACAAGGAGATGAAGTGGCGGGATATAGATGATGAACAGTCTGTGTCGGATTCTTTGTGATAATGAAAGGCCTCTAATGGAAGATGAATGGAGAACGTAAAATAAACAAGCATGACAAACCTGGATGCACAAAGCCGAAGATGGTAATTTATGGAGAAGTCTGGATGTAGCCTGTATCCAGCAGTGAATGACAAATGGCTCTAATAATGATGATGATATTGTTGATAATGATGATATTCAGTAAATATGTTGCTAAAACTTTTGTTTCCTTTACTGCTTGCTCAGTATACAGATTGAATACCATAAGGGAGAGGCTACAACACTGTCTCACTCCCTTCCCAACCACTGTTTCCCTTTCATGCCCCTCGACTCTTATAACTGTCATCTGGTTTCTGTACAAATTGAAAATAGCCTTTCACTCCCTGTATTTTACCCCTGCCACCTTCAAAATTTGAAAGAGAGTATTCCAGTCAACATTTGTCAAAAGCTTTCCCTAAGTCTACCTATGCGAGAAATGTGGGTTTTGCCTTTCCTTAATCTATTTTGTAAAATATTTTACCATACAGTAAAGCTGCATGCTCTCGGGAAAAATTACGGCTGTAGTTTCCCCTTGCTTTCAGCTGTTCGCAGTACCAGCACAGCAAGGCTGTTTTGGTTAGTGTTACAAGGCCAGATCAGTCAATCATCTAGACTGTTGCCCCTGTAACTACGGAAAAGGCTGCTGCCCCTCTTCAGGGACCACACATTTGTCTGGTGTCTCAACAGATACCCCTCCATTGTGGTTGCACCTACGGTACTGCCATCTGTATCTCTGAGGCATGCAAGCCTCCCCACCATGGTTCATGGGGGGGGATATATATATTTATATATATATATATACCTAAAAACAAAGATGATGTGACTTACCAAACGAAAGCGCTGGCACGTCGATAGACACACAAACAAACACAAACATACACACAAAATTAAAGCTTTCGCAACAAACTGTTGCCTCATCAGGAAAGAGGGAAGGAGAGGGAAAGACGAAAGGATGTGGGTTTTAAGGGAGAGGGTAAGGAGTCATTCCAATCCCGGGAGCGGAAAGACTTACCTTAGGGGGAAAAAAGGACAGGTATACACTCGCACACACACTCGTATCCATCCGCACATACACATACACAAGTAGACATTTGTAAAGGCAAAGAGTTTGGGCAGAGATGTCAGTCGAAGTGGAAGTGCAGAGGCAAAGATGTTGTTGAATGACAGGTGAGGTATGAGTGGCAGCAACTTGAAATTAGCGGAGATTGAGGCCTGGTGGATAACGGGAAGAGAGGATATATTGAAGAGCAAGTTCCCATCTCCGGAGTTCAGATAGGTTGGTGTTAGTGGGAAGTATCCAGATAACCCGGACGGTGTAACACTGTGCCAAGATGTGCTGGCCGTGCACTAAGGCATGTTTAGCCACAGGGTGATCCTCATTACCAACAAACACTGTCTGCCTGTGTCCATTCATGCGAATGGACAGTTTGTTGCTGGTCATTCCCACATAGAATGCGTCACAGTGTAGGCAGGTCAGTTGGTAAATCAAGTGGCTGCTTTCACACGTGGCTCTGACTTTGATCGTGTACACCTTCCGGGTTACAGGACTGGAGTAGGTGGTGGTGGGAGGGTGCATGGGACAGGTTTTACACCGGGGGCACTTACAAGGGTAGGAGCCAGAGGGTAGGGAAGGTGGTTTGGGGATTTCATAGGGATGAACTAAGAGGTTACGAAGGTTAGGTGGACAGCGGAAAGACACTCTTGGTGGAGTGGGGAGGATTTCATGAAGGATGGATCTCATAACAGGGCAGGATTTGAGGAAGTCGTATCCCTGCTGGAAAGCCACATTCAGAGTCTGATCCAGTCCCGGAAAGTATCCTGTCACAAGTGGGGCACTTTTGTGTTTCTTCTGTGGGAGGTTCTGGGTTTCAGAGGATGAGGAAGTGGCTCTGGTTATTTGCTTCTGTACCAGGTCGGGAGGGTAGTTGCGGGATGCGAAAGCTGTTGTCAGGTTGTTGGTGTAATGGTTCAGGGATTCCGGACTGGAGCAGATTCGTTTGCCACGAAGACCTAGGTTGTAGGGAAGGGACCGTTTGATGTGGAATGGGTGGCAGCTGTCATAATGGAGGTACTGTTGCTTGTTGGTGGGTTTGATGTGGACGGATGTGTGAAGCTGGCCATTGGACAGGTGGAGGTCAACATCAAGGAAAGTGGCATGGGATTTGGAGTAGGACCAGGTGAATCTGATGGAACCAAAGGAGTTGAGGTTGGAGAGGAAAATCTGGAGTTCTTCTTCACTGTGAGTCCAGATCATGAAGATGTCATCAATAAATCTGTACCAAACTTTGGGTTGGCAGGCTTGGGTAACCAAGAAGGCATCCTCTAAGCGACCCATGAATAGGTTGGCGTACGAGGGGTCCATCCTGGTACCCATGGCTATTCCCTTTAATTGTTGGTATGTCTGGCCTTCAAAAGTGAAGAAGTTGTGGGTCAGGATGAAGCTGGCTAAGGTAATGAGGAAAGAGGTTTTAGGTAGGGTGGCAGGTGATCGGCGTGAAAGGAAGTGCTCCATCGCAGCGAGGCCCTGGACGTGCGGGATATTTGTGTATAAGGAAGTGGCATCAATGGTTACAAGGATGGTTTCCGGGGGTAACGGATTGGGTAAGGATTCCAGGCGTTCGAGAAAGTGGTTGGTGTCTTTGATGAAGGATGGGAGACTGCATGTAATGGGTTGAAGGTGTTGAACTACGTAGGCAGATACGTTCTGTGGGGGCTAGGTAACCAGCTACAATGGGGCGGCCGGGATGATTGGATTTGTGAATTTTAGGAAGAAAATAGAAGGTAGGGGTGCGGTGTGTCGGTGGGGTCAGGAGGTTGATGGAGTCAGGTGAAAGGTTTTGTAGGGGGCCTAAGGTTCTGAGGATTTCTTGAAGCTCCGCCTGGACATCAGGAATGGGATTACCTTGGCAAACTATATATGTGGTGTTGTCTGAAAGCTGACGCAGTCCGTCAGCCACAAACTCCCGATGATCAAGAAGTACCACGGTCGTGGAACTCTTGTCCGCCCGAAGGATGACGATGGACCGGTCAGCCTTCAGATCACGGATAGCCTGGGCTTCAGCAGTGGTGATGTTGGGAGTAGGATTAAGGTTTTTTAAGAAGGATTGAGAGGCAAGGCTGGAAGTCAGACATTCCTGGAAGGTTTGGAGAGGGTGATTTTGAGGAAGAGGAGGTGGGTCCCGCTGTGACGGAGGACGGAACTGTTCTAGGTAGGGTTCAATTTGGATAGTGTCTTGAGGAGTTGGATCATTAGGAGTAGGATTAGGATCATTTTTCTTCGTGGCAAAGTGATACTTCCAGCAGAGAGTACGAGTGTAGGACAGTAAATCTTTGACGAGGGCTATTTGGTTGAATCTGGGAGTGGGGCTGAAGGTGAGGCCTTTGGATAGGACAGAGGTTTCGGATTGGGAGAGAGGTTTGGAGGAAAGGTTAACTACTGAATTAGGGTGTTGTGGTTCCAGATTGTGTTGATTGGAATTTTGAGGTTTTGGAGGGAGTGGAGCTGGAAGTGGGAGGTTGAGTAGATGGGAGAGATTGGGTTTGTGTGAAATGAGTGGAGGTTGAGGTTTTCTGGAAAGGTTGTGAAGGGTGAGTGAGTTGCCTTTCCGGAGGTGGGAAACCAGGAGATTGGATAGTTTTTTGAGGTGAAGGGTGGCATGCTGTTCTAATTTGCGGGTGGCCTGTAGGAGGATGCTCTGAACAGCCGGTGTGGATGTGGGAGAGGAAAGATTGAGGACTTTTATTAAGGATAGGAGTTGACGGGTGTGTTCATTGGCTGAGTTAATGTGAAGGTGAAGGATTAGGTGGGTGAGGGCAATGGATTGTTCAGTTTGGAACTGGTATAGGGACTGATGGAAGGAAGGGTTGCAGCCAGAGATGGGAACTTTTAAGTGTGAGGCCTTTGGGGGTAATGCCAAATGTCCGACAAGCCTGAGAAAATAAAATATGCGAGCGTAATCTGGCTAGGGTGAAGGCATGTTTGCGGAGGGAATGTAAATAAAACTTAATGGGGTCGTTGGGGGGTGTTGTGAGGGTGACATGGTATTAGAAGGTGGAAAGTGGAACATGAGGTTGAAATGGAAATGAAAATAACTGGAGAAAGTAACTGGAGATCTGTTGTGAAAAAAGGCGAAAAAGTGTTGGATAAAGCTGGGCTATGTTGATCCTGTGGTGAACTTGGGTTGGTAGACAACGATGTGCACAAAGGTTAGGTGGTTGTGTTGCCGCCAAAACACGTTAAAGGATGGAGAGATTCGGGAAAATTTCGAAGAAACGGCGTGTAAATGTATTAAAAAGAGTGGTTTTGTGGTGGCAGATTATGAAAATGAGGCGAACGATTGTCTGGCGATGAAATAATGACGTTAAAACCTGTGGGAAGCGGCTAAAAATTATCAGTGATGTAGGAAAAACGGAAATGGAAATAAAGCGAAAGTTACCAGAACTAGACGAAATGGTTGTTTAATAGGTGAAAGGAACTGTTTGTGGACTAGAAACGGTGGATTTCATAGCAGCGGTAGTGTTTAAAGCGGAAAAAAATATTTTTTTGGTTATGGTTTGGAAGTGGATGAGGTATTATTGAGTATATATAGGCGGGTTAAATTGTATAGTAGATTACGGTAAAAAGGAGAAGGTCATTACAAAGTGAAACTACTGGCAAAAACAAAAACAAAAATAAGACGACAGAAAAGATTTCGAAATGCAACAGTGACAATAACAAACGTAATTGTTGGGTTCAAATTAATGATATGAATTAATAGAGGGAAACATTCCACATGGGAAAAATATGCCTAAAAACAAAGATGATGTGACTTACCAAACGAAACCGCTGGCACGTCGATAGACACACAAACAAACACAAACATACACACAAAATTAAAGCTTTCGCAACAAACTGTTGCCTCATCAGGATAGAGGGAAGGAGAGGGAAATACGAAAGGACGTGGGTTTTAAGGGAGAGGGTAAGGAGTCATTCCAATCCCGGGAGCGGAAAGACTTACCTTAGAGGGAAAAAAGGACAGGTATACACTCACACACACACTCGTATCCATCCGCACATACACAGACACAAGCAGACATTTGTAAAGGCAAAGAGTTTGGGCAGAGATGTCAGTCGAGGTGGAAGTGCAGAGGCAAAGATGTTGTTGAATGACAGGTGAGGTATGAGTGGCGGCAACTTGAAATTAGCGGAGATTGAGGCCTGGTGGATAACTGGAAGAGAGGATATATTGAAGAGCAAGTTCCCATCTCCGGAGTTCGGATAGGTTGGTGTTAGTGGGAAGTATCCAGATAACCCGGACGGTGTAACACTGTGCCAAGATGTGCTGGCCGTGCACCAAGGCATGTTTAGCCACAGGGTGATCCTCATTACCAACAAACACTGTCTGCCTGTGTCCATTCATGCGAATGGACAGTTTGTTGCTGGTCATTCCCACATAGAATGCGTCACAGTGTAGGCAGGTCAGTTGGTAAATCACGTGGGTGCTTTCACATGTGGCTCTGCCTTTGATCGTGTACACCTTCCGGGTTACAGGACTGGAATAGGTGGTGGTAGGAGGGTGCATGGGACAGGTTTTACACCGGGGGCGGTTACAAGGGTAGGAGCCAGAGGGTAGGGAAGGTGGTTTGGGGATTTCATAGGGATGAACTAAGAGGTTACGAAGGTTAGGTGGACGGCGGAAAGACACTCTTGGTGGAGTGGGGAGGATTTCATGAAGGATGGATCTCATTTCAGGGCAGGATTTCAGGAAGTCGTATCCCTGCTGGAGAGCCACATTCAGAGTCTGATCCAGTCCTGGAAAGTATCCTGTCACAAGTGGGGCACTTTTGTGTTTCTTCTGTGGGAGGTTCTTGGTTTGAGAGGATGAGGAAGTGGCTCTGGTTATTTGCTTCTGTACCAGGTCAGGAGGGTAGTTGCGGGATGCGAAAGCTGTTGTTAGGTTGTTGGTGTAATGGTTCAGGGATTCCGGACTGGAGCAGATTCGTTTGCCACGAAGACCTAGGCTGTAGGGAAGAGACCGTTTCATGTGGAATGGGTGGCAGCTGTCATAATGGAGGTACTGTTGCTTACCTCCCACTTCCAGCTCCACTCCCTCCAAAAACTCAAAATTCCAATCAACACAATCTGGAACCACAACACCCTAATTCAGTAGTTAACCTTTCCCCCAAACCTCTCTCCCAATCCGAAACCTCTGTCCTATCCAAAGGCCTCACCTTCAGCCCCACTCCCAGATTCAACCAAACAGCCCTCGTCAAAGATTTACTGTCCTACACTCGTACTCTCTGCTGGAAGTATCACTTTGCCACGAAGAAAAATGATCCTAATCCTACTCCTAATGATCCAACTCCCCAAGACACTATCCAAATTGAACCCTGCCTAGAACAGTTCCGTCCTCCGTCACAGCGGGACCCACCTCCTCTTCCTCAAAATCACCCTCTCCAAACCTTCCAGGAATGTCTGACTTCCAGCCTTGCCTCTCAATCCTTCTTAAAAAACCTTAATCCTACTCCCAACATCACCACTGCTGAAGCCCAGGCTATCCGTGATCTGAAGGCTGACCGGTCCATCGTCATCCTTCGGGTGGACAAGGGTTCCACGACCGTGGTACTTGATCGTCGGGAGTATGTGGCTGAGGGACTGCGTCAACTTTCAGACAACACCACATATAAAGTTTGCCAAGGTAATCCCATTCCTGATGTCCAGGCAGAGCTTCAAGGAATCCTCAGAACCTTAGGCCCCCTACAAAACCTTTCACCTGACTCCATCAACCTCCTGACCCCACCGACACACCGCACCCCTACCTTCTACCTAAAATTCACAAACCCAATCATCCCGGCCGCCCCATTGTAGCTGGTTACCAAGCCCCCACAGAACGTATCTCTGCCTACGTATATCAACACCTTCAACCCATTACATGCAGTCTCCCATCCTTCATCAAAGACACCAACCACTTTCTCGAACGCCTGGAATCCTTACCCAATCCGTTACCCCCGGAAACCATCCTTGTAACCATTGATGCCACTTCCTTATACACAAATATCCCGCACGTCCAGGGCCTCGCTGTGATGGAGCACTTCCTTTCACGCTGATCACCTGCCACCCTACCTAAAACCTCTTTCCTCATTACCTTAGCCAGCTTCATCCTGACCCACAACTTCTTCACTTTTGAAGGCCAGACATACCAACAATTAAAGGGAACAGCCATGGGTACCAGCATGGCCCCCTCGTACGCCAACCTATTCATGGGTCGCTTAGAGGATGCCTTCTTGGTTACCCAAGCCTGCTAACCCAAAGTTTGGTACAGATTTATTGATGACATCTTCATGATCTGGACTCACAGTGAAGAAGAATTCCAGATTTTTCTCTCCAACCTCAACTCCTTTGGTTCCATCAGATTCACCTGGTCCTACTCCAAATCCCATGCCACTTTCCTTGATGTTGACCTCCACCTGACCAATGGCCAGCTTCACACATCCGTCCACATCAAACCCACCAACAAGCAACAGTACCTCCATTATGACAGCTGCCACCCATTCCACATCAAATGGTCCCTTCCCTACAGCCTAGGTCTTCGTGGCAAACGAATCTGCTCCAGTCCGGAGTCCCTGAACCATTACACCAACAACCTGACAACAGCTTTCGCATCCCGCAACTACCCTGCTGACCTGGTACAGAAACAAATAACCAGAGCCACTTCCTCATCCTCTCAAACCCAGAACCTCCCACAGAAGAAACACAAAAGTGCCCCACTTGTGACAGGATACTTTCCGGGACTGGATCAGACTCTGAATGTGGCTATCCAGCAGGGATACGACTTCCTCAAATCCTGCCCTGAAATGAAATCCATCCTTCATGAAATCCTCCCCACTCCACCAAGAGTGTCTTTCCGCCGTCCACCTAACCTTCGTAACCTCTTAGTTCATCCCTATGAAACCCCAAACCACCTTCCCTACCCTCTGGCTCCTACCCTTGTAAGAGCCCCCGGTGTAAAACCTGTCCCATGCACCCTCCCACCACCACCTACTCCAGTCCTGTAACCCGGAAGGTGTACACGATCAAAGGCAGAGCCACATGTGAAAGCACCCACGTGATTTACCAACTGACCTGCCTACACTGTGACGCATTCTATGTGGGAATGACCAGCAACAAACTGTCCATTCGCATGAATGGACACAGGCAGACAGTTTTTGTTGGTAATGAGGATCACCCTGTGGCTAAACATGTCTTGGTGCACGGCCAGCACATCTTGGCACAGTGTTACACCGTCCGGGTTATCTGGATACTTCCCACTAACACCAACCTATCCGAACTCCGGAGATGAGAACTTGCTCTTCAATATATCCTCTCTTCCCGTTATCCACCAGGCCTCAATCTCCGCTAATTTCAAGTTGCTGCCACTCATACCTCACCTGTCATTCAACAACATCTTTGCCTCTGCACTTCCACCTCGACTGACATCTCTGCCCAAACTCTTTGCCTTTACAAATGTCTGCTTGTGTCTGTGTATGTGCGGATGGATACGAGTGTGTGTGCGAGTGTATACCTGTCCTCTTTTTCCCCCTAAGGTAAGTCTTTCCGCTCTCGGGATTGGAATGACTCCTTACCCTCTCCCTTAAAACCCACAGCCTTTCATCTTTCCCTCTCCTTCCCTCTTTCCTGATGAGGCAACAGTTTGTTGCGAAAGCTTTAATTTTGTGTGTTTGTTTGTGTGTCTATCGACGTGCCAGCGCTTTCGTTTGGTAAGTCACATCATCTTTGTTTTTAGGTATATTTTTCCCATGTGGAATGTTTCCCTCTATTATTTCATATATATATATACCATTCTTGTTTGGTCCGCTGTTTTAGCGCTTCTGACTTTACTTCCCAATTGTCTATGTGTTTTCGGAAGGTGCTTCTGTCTGTGGTGTTTGTGGTGCCAATTGCTTGTAGGTCTTTTCGGACTCCTTCCATCCAGGGTGTCGAGACTTTAAGTGTCTTGATGTGTTCTAGAATTTTCTTGGTGAGTCTTGTTTCAGGGAGTCTATCTAAATGTCCGTAGAATTTAAGGCGCCTTTTTCTCATATCGTTCTCGATGTTCGAATATGCTTCTACTGTTGATTCTTCTGTAGTCTGTAGCCATCTGGTGTGGGTCTTCCTCCTAAAATTTTCCTCATGATTTTGCGTTCTTCTTTTTTGATTTCTTCAATTTTGATTTTCCTGTTGAGTGCTAGTGTTTCGCTGGCATACAGTACGGCGGGTTTGATCACTGTGTTATAGTATCTGATCTTGGTGTTTCTGGAAATGCATTGTTTGTTGTAGACGTTTCGTACCATGCCTAGTGATTTCCGTGTCTTCTGTTGTCTGTCTTCGTAAGCCAGTTTCTCTGTTCTGGTCGGTTCGATGATTTCGCCTAGGTATCTGAAGTGTGTGACCCCTTTAATTTTGCCGTACTTGGTTGTGATGTCGTCGCCTTCTCTTGTTAGGACTTGCGTTTTTTCAAAAGAGATTTGTAGGCCGACTTTCTCGGCGCATTCTTTCAGGATTTCGATCTGTGTTTTTGCTGATGTTGGGTCATAGGTCAGTATCGCTAGGTCGTCTGCGAATGCTAGGTAAGGGATTTCCAGTCTTTTCCTTCCTAATGTGACTGGTCTCCAGGTGTTTTGTCTCCTGACTTCAGCTTCCCATTCGCTCATTACTTTGTCCAGGACGATGTTGAACAATAGCGGGGATAGTCCATCTCCTTGTCTTAGGCCAGTGTGGATTTCAAAGGGGTCCGAGATTTCGCCCATGAATTTCACTTTGGATTTTGTATTGGTTAGTGTCTGTTCGATTAGTCTTCGGGTCTTTTGGTCTAGGCCTTTTGCTCTGAGAATTTGGATGAGGGACTTTCTGTCGATCGAGTCGTAAGCCTTTTTGAAGTCGACGAAAGTGCAGATGATTTTTTTGGGGCTTGTCATGTGGGATTTTATGATTGATTTCAGGTTGAAGATTTGTTCGGGGCAGGCTCTGTTGGGTCTGAAACCCGCTTGGTATTCCGAGATGGCGGGTTCCAGTTGTCCTTGCATTCTGGTGAGAAGGCAGGTTGATAGAATTTTGTAGATGACCGGTAGCAGGGAAATTCCTCTATAATTGTTTGTGTCTGTCCTGTCACCTTTCTTGTGTAGCGGGTGAATGAGTTCGGTCTTCCAGTCGTCAGGTATGATTTTGGTTGTCCAGGTGTTCTGTATGATTTGTGTGATTTCGTTTAGCGAGTTTGGTCCTAGGTTCTTCAGCAGTTCTGCCGTTATTCCGTCTTCACCGGCTGCCTTGTTGTTTTTCAGTTTCTTTATGCAGTGGAGGATTTCTTCTTTTGTTGGTGATGGTGAGTCTTCCGGTGCGTTGGCCGGTTCTCGGGGTTCGAAGGTTGAGTTAGGTTCCGGGCAATTTAGTAATTTTGAAAAGTACTTCGCGAGCTCTTCACAGTTTTCTTTGTTGGTAAGTGCCAGTTTTCCGTCTTCTTTTCTGAAGCAGAGGTTCTGTGGTGAGTATCCTTTGACTTGGTTGGCGAACGTCCTGTAGAAATCCCGTGTGTTGAAATTTCTGAAGTCTTCTTCGATGGAGTTTAGCTGATCGTTGATGTATTTGCGTTTCTCTTGTCTTATTGTTTTCGATGTTTGTCTTCGAATTTCATAGAAGTTGTCCCGTGTTTCTTGTGTTTTGTTGCTGTTGTAGTTTGTGAAAGCTGTTCTTCGATTTTGTAGGGCGATTTCGCAGGTAGTGTTCCACCAAGGGTGCCTGGGTTTTCTAATCAGCGGGATCAGTTCTTTGGCTGTGTTCACAATTTTTTGTTTAAAGCTGGTCCAATCTTTCGCCTCTTGTTTTTCCCAGTGTTCTGTGATGTTCGATTCTCTGATCTTTCTTGTATCAAATTTCGGTGAGGTCAATTTCTTTTTGTGTTGTCTTCTTGGTGTGAGTTTGATTTTGATTCTTGTTAGGTAGTGGTCCGAATCTATGTTGGCGCCTTTTCTCACTTGGACGTCGTGGATTTCTTTCTGGTATTCATAGGAGATTGCCACGTGATCTATCTGGAATTCGCCTAGTGAGTGGACTGGTGATCGCCACGTCTTTTGTTTCTTGGGCTTTTTCATCAGGGAGGTTGACATGATTTTGAGGTTGTTTTGCTGGCAGAGTTCGATCAGTCTGGTGCCATTTTTGTTGGTGAATTTGTGTGCAGGGAAATTTCCTACTGTTTTTCTGTAGCGTTTTTCTCTGCCAATTTGTGCGTTGAAATCGCCTAGTAGAATTTTCGCGTTGTCTTGGGGTATTTTTGCCAGGGTGGTTTCGAGTTTGTCCCAGAATTTGTCTGTTTCTTCTGGTTTGTCCTTGTTGTCTGCGTTCGTGGGGGCATGTACGTTGATGAGGGTGTAGTTATTGTTGGCGTGTTTGATTCGCATGGTCATGAGCCTGTTGTTGATCGCATTGACTTCTTTTACTGAGTCTAGGATGTTTTTGTTTACTGCGAAGGCCATGCCGAGGAGTGCTCCTCCTTTGCCGATTTTCCTGTTGGTTCCACTCTTGAAGAATCTGTAGTTTCCGTAGTCTATTGTGTCTGAATCCGTGTATCTTGTTTCTTGTAGCGCTAGGATCGAGATCGTTTGACTGGTGAGTTCCGTTGTTAGATTGTGTAATTTTCCCGTTTGTATTAGTGTCTGTATGTTGAAGGTGCCAAAGTATGTGTGTGTTTTCTTGGGTAGTTTGCCAGAGCGCTCCGACTCGCCCTTTAGTACATCTCCAGGTCCCCCAGAATCCGAGTGCCTGGTTGCCGTCTTGCGACGGGTGGATCGTCCACCTGGGGCAATGTTGTTTTTAGGTGTACTTGCCATTATGCTTGTAATTCGTCTGGCTTGCGCCAGTTTGGTAGAACCAGGGATGTTCAGTTCCTGGAGCTCGTATCAGCCGCACCATTGGTGACAGACGCTGGCCAGAGTACCGGTGGTTACCACACAGACGTGTCTGGGCTTTTGTGTTAGTTTTCTTCGTTTCGCCGGTTTTTACTCCGGGTACTTATCCTCGAGGATGTGATAGTTTTGGTCCGCCCCGAGTATTTGATTTCCTCGGTGCCACCCATATCTGGGAGGCTTTCCCCTATCCGCCACCTGGGGAGGCGCCCGATGGAGGATCTATCAACCTCACACGGGTGTGTGTCTATATATATATATATATATATATATATATATATAAGCAGACATATTTAAAGCTTGTGTCTGTATGTGTGGATGGATATGTGCGTGTGTGCGAGTGTATACCTGTCCTTTTTTCCCCCTAAGGTAAGTCTTTCCGCTCCCGGGATTGGAATGACTCCTTACCCTCTCCTTTAAAACCCACTTCCTTTCGTCTTCCCCTCTCCTTCCCTCTTTCCTGATGAGGCAACAGTTTGTTGCAAAAGCTTGAATTTTGTGTGTATGTTTGCGTTTGTTTGTGTGTCTATCGACCTGCCAGCGCTTTTGTTCGGTAAGTCACCTCATCTTTGTTTTTATATATAATATATATATATATGTGTGTGTGTGTGTGTGTGTGTGTGTGTGTGTGTGTGTGTGTGGAGGGAAAGACGAAAGGATGTGGGTTTTAAGGGAGAGGGTAAGGACTCATTCCAGTCCCGGGAGCGGAAAGACTTACCTTAGGGGGGAAAAGGGACAGGTATACACTCTCAGGCGCGCTGTTGTTGGTCACCGACGCTGATGGACTGGACATATCCTGCAGATGAAAAACAACAGACTTCCTTGGGGAATTTTGTACAATGAAGTGAGCACAGGTAGAAAGCCCCACGATGCTCCTCTGACGTGCTATAAGGACCAATTCAAGAAGAATCTATTGAGTCTAAACATTGATCCGAGTAACTGATGCACCGCAACAGAAGATCGTAAATACTGGTGCACAACTACTTCAGCTGCTGTCTTACATTTTGAGCAGGAATGTCGGAGGCAGAAAGATGAGCACCTGATCCTTCACCCTCTATTATTTGCAATCTGTGTGATTGTATGTTTCACGCTAGATTTGATCTGCTAATCTGTCAAAGACATCTCCATCACTGAATTGAGATGCAATAATGGAAATGCAGGAGAAAAATGAAAGCGCAGATAAAAGTATCAGTCGCTGTCAGTGGTGAAGGAGACACTTCTAGTGGTGGGTCAGTTGTGGTAGTCCAAGGTGGGAATTATAGATGAACAAATTGGAGACTTTTATGTGTTTCTGGTGGGCCAGGGTTTCAGTATGGGAGACAGGATGCAGGAATTTGGGGTTGCAGATCATGAGAATTTTGCAAATGAATAGGAAGTAGTGCAAGGGGGTTTCAACCTGATTTATATGGTTTTGCAGAACTTGGTTCGTGAAAGCTGTTGACTAATGAAATTTGAGCGGCTAGAGGTTGCTGTGGAAGGAGGGCTGCCGCCAGAGCCTCTGGACGTGACAGTGGCCGTGTGTGTGTTTTTTGTTCTTCTGCCGAAGGACGTAGTCCAAAAGCTGAACATTACTAGCATATTTCCCCTGTGCCCCTCTGTGATTCAACACCACCTCTATATTTTGAGTAGCTGTCTACTTTTCTCATATTGTTCTCCAGAAATAAGTTGTCAGTTTACAGTGAGTAATGTGTAATTAATGCAGTATGCTTTTAAATATGACATGTAGCATGTTTTGTAAGTACTGAAAATAGCAGTTACCAGTAAAAACGTGAATTTCTAATTATCCTTGTTCTTTGCTTACCTGTCCAGTCTGCATTAACCCAAATAATCAGGACCTGCAAAAGCAGAAAAGTTTCAGGAGGAAGAAGAATAATCAGGGACTTGCTATATTTTATTGTGTCCTGAGAGTTTTAATTGTAGAGACTAGATGACATGGAGTTTGGTTCTCGCTGTTTTATTATTATTATTATTATTATTATTATTATTATTGTTATTGTTATTGTTATTGAAACTGCACTCTAACCTTGTAAATCTTCCTTCCAGCTCTAAACCCGCTGTCTTGCACGGCATACAAGAACACAAATGCAGTGAGCCAGCAGGCGGAAGTCAAAATAGATGTGGACGGCAGTGGTCCGCTAAAGCCGTTCCCAGTAACGTGTCATTTCCATGGTGAGTACATAGAAGGGTAGATTGATTATGTCCTTTTTTCAGTTTGGAGCAAATATTTGTTGACCCACATTACATGTGAACATCTGCAGTGTTGGTTAACCACTTCTGCATTGTGGACTGATTTACTTGCGTGAAAGTACACTAACAAGCCCAAACATTATGCCCATTGCCCACCGCGATATCGATTGCCATCTGGTGGCATTGTAAATGGTAACAAAAGTATGTAAGCAGAGAAGACACGGACGAGGGACCACTCTAATGGAGATAAGTGCTGCTAAAGGGGAAATTCATTGAGATAAGTGACTTTGACCGAGGACAGATTATCATTACACAGAGCCTGTGTACGAGTATCTCGAAAACATCTCGGCCAAAAGAGCACAGTTTTGGTGCCCACACAAGTGTTTCAGAGCACATCGTACAATGACGAACGTGGAGCTCTGCGGCAGACCACCCCTCACATGTTGACCCGACAACATCGTCAATTAAGATTGCAGTGGTACAGAACCGTAGGGATTCAACTGTCCATCAATGGAAACGTGTCAGCTCTTTGGGTGAATCACATTTTTGCTACACTAGGTTGGCGGTTATCTCCACAGACGCTGTCATCAAGGTGAACAGTGGCTAACGTGCAGCACGCCATGGATGCAGGCTGGTAGGAGCAGTATTATGCTATGGGTGACATTCTACTGTGCTTGCTGGTGACCTTTGGTAGTAATTGAAGACACACTGACAGCTATGAACCACGTGCAGCCTTTCGTGCTTGATGTCTTCCCGATGCCAATCTTGTATTTCAGCAGTATATTTCTCCTTGTGTCGGAGCCACAACTGTGCTACAGTGGTTTCAGGAACATTATAGTGGATACAAATTCATGTTCAGGTGACCAAATTCACCTTACACAAGTCCTATGGAATCCATCAGAGTCGCTATCGGGCGCCTTCACCGCATACGCAAATCAGCAGCTCATTATTTATGCGAACTACATGATCTGTGCGTTGACGTCTAATGGCACATACCTCCACAAACCTACCAGCAAACTGTTGGATCCCAGATACTCAGAATTGGTGATGTATTTCGTTTTAAAGAAAGACAAACTAGCTATTTAGCAGGTGGTCATAATGTTTTGGCTCATCAGTGTATAGGCCATCATTTAGATGACTCCATTTTGAATTGGTTTATGAACTTTAGGTTTTTCCTCTTTTATCACTTGATGTCTTCCTCATTGCTAATGTAATTTATTACTGTACAGAATTCTGCTTGGAGACTGCAGGTTTTGTTCTGGTAAATGTAAGGCCTACTGGCTGAATTCCATGCATCTGGCAGTTATTGTGCAGCAGATATTGTAGTAATTACAGTCTCTGTTATTGATATTTGCGTCACATAGTGCATACAGAAGATCTTTGATTACTGCTGTCTTCCCTAGTTCAACTTACAATGCTTTTCTTTGGTCTCCGGCAGTCAGTTATTGACATCCTATGACTCTGTTGGGATCATGTATCATAGACATTCCTAGTGTTTCAAAGATATTGGAACTTTTCTTTGTTGCGTTCTGTTAAGTAAATCTCCTTGCCTTCTGTAAATAGACACAAGGGTTCATTTGCTAACGAAGGTGTTAGAAAAGGGACAAAAGGTTGCTTTCTTACTAGACTGTAGTACTCAATCTCGTAGTATTGCAACAAATTCTGCCACAATCATTTTGTGCCAGTGATACGCTTGAATCTTCAGAAGGGGCTCTTCCCCAAACTGTACAAGAAGCCTCCTCCAAAATTTCCGCAGCATCGGTGCCTTCTTTTGCGAGAAGCTTCAAAATTATGCGCTGTGCAATGAACTCGCACACATCTAGCTCGCACGCAGTGGCCTGACTACAGTGGTCGTATCACACAAACTGCAGCATAAAATTGCTAACTGCGGCATCAAATTGCTCTTCCAGACGTCCGCACCGACATCCTGTCAAGGTTGCACCCATATCCGTCTACTACCACAGCCTCCAGATTTAACTTCAAGTTCATAGTTAATATCCTTATACAGAATTGACAGTCACTGTAATTTTATTTCGGAGCAGGTGAATTTTGAATTTCTCTATAGTAATGGTTTCATTTCAATTCCACAGCTGACGGGCGTGTTGTGACAGAGGTGAGTCACAGCAACATGCAGATCACACCTGTAGACGGCTTCCAGGCACCGGGCAGTTTCGTCCAGCCGATACACTATGACGCCGACATGGATCAGCTGATCGCACTCGTCAACCGATCCCAGTCCTGTCAGCAGTCCCTGATGTACCAGTGTCGCAATTCTAGGCTCTTCAATGCAAATGGTAAGTGTGTAGTCATTGTGAAATGTGCTCAGCGTGTGTTCTATCTTTTAAGTTCTTGCCTTAGGGGTGACTTAGTCATATAAAAATTGCTATTTGCTACAGAATTTAAGGTGGTAGTGAAATACTCAGGAGAGTTACTGGTAAGTATGCGGCACTGGCAGACTTTCCTTAGCTTGTAACTCCTAACCACATCTTTTTGGAACCAACACGTACATTTTACAACTTATGTGCCACACAAGATCAAATTGGACTCCTGTAGCTTAACCTTTTGACTGTTGTGGACGATTTAACTCATCATAATCTGCTGCCCTCCAGGTGCTGAGGACATGTGTTTAAACGTGCCCTCTGGGCTTTATTTAAGCGCTGTTGATGTGGTTTTACGTGTCCTGTTCCACCAATTCTTTCACTGTTGCAGACAAGTTACTTCCCTACCTCGGCGAATAAAAAAGTTTTGAGTAGTTATCATACGTGCCAAAAAAAAAATCTTGTATTGATATCTTGAACTTCTTATCAAATATGAATAAGATTGTTGTGACCACATAATTCCTAATATGCAGGTCTATCCATCGATATTTCATACACAAAAATGGACAAGCAAAGTCTGTGCAATGGGTTTTTGTCTTTGCAAACTCTTTAAAATTTTGTGCAATGGTTTACTTATATTTGATGCAACAAAGTAACTGTGATGAATGACAAAAAGAAATTCAGTCCTGCATTGAGAAAAGGTATCAGACTGTAAGATGTGCAAAAATAAAAAAATTCAGTTATTAGTTTCTTAAAAATCGAATGATATGTAGTAAAAGCAGCCAGCAAGTTCACATGGGCATAAATGGCACACCACGTGTGACCATATGCTGCATATAAAAACCAGTAACTTGACAATGAAATGATATAGCATTCTGCTCTTAATTTTAAATAAAATTTTGACACTATATCTACATTTTATACACAGCAGTGTACAGGTTGCAGTGTGGGAATTTTCTTATTTGAAACATGCACCACACAGCAACCGTTATTCATTGTTGTGTGTGCTTGAGTGCATTTGGAAGGGCAGGACCTGCGTTTTTAAGATTGGTTTACTGTAGTAGCAATTGTACAGTGAACAAAAGGCGAGGATGTGCCTCTTTGCTTGCTGTCATTTGCTGCTCGCTTCTTGAATTGCTGTTTGGTCATCATGACCTAGTATGCATTCAGGGAAGAGTTCGTACCTGCAGATTGTGTTCCTGATCAAATTTTATTTTTATGTGGATGGAGATGTTCATGGGTACTGGTAATGTGCAGAAAAAGAAACCGCTATCTTTAAGAACCACCATGACACTAGAAAACATTGAGAACGTAAGAGTGGCGATTTTGAATTCCCCCAAGTGGGTTGCCCACAAACATTCAGTGCTCTTGTAAATTCTGGTCCCCCAGTAAGATGAATTCGTCATGAAGACATAAAAACTGACATTGGTGCACACACTTAATCCATGTGATTTTGTTTCATGAAAAAATATGTGTGAAGCCTTGATCGAGAACCTGCCTCATGACGCCCTCTTGTTCTTCAGCAACAAGGCACATTTTTATTTGTATGGTTGTGTGAATAAACAAAACATGTGACACTGGAGGGGCACGAATCACCAAAAACTTCAGAATCAGTGCCTTCTGAGTGTTAAATCCAGACGATTGAGGAAATTTTGCTTCCCGAACTTTAAGAAATGGATATGGGGAATGTCCTTTTCCAACAAGATGTCGCCACAGTTCACACAGGATGAACATCAGTGACGTCCTTGCACGAACACTTTCCTGACCGTCTTACCTCTTCGAGGGGGTGATCTTCAGTGCCCAGCATGCTGTCATATTGGCCCCTTGCAATGTATTCTTATGGGGCTATTTTAAATTCTTGGTGTATACCAGTTGTCCATGTACCCTAAGTGAGCTGTGAAACAGTATTTGTGCTGCCATTGCCAATTTAGACAGTGACATGGTGGACAAAGCAGACTGAAACTTCAGATTTTGATCCTCCAAATGCATTGAGCAGAACTGAGGCTGCCTTCAAGATATCATTTTCAAAACCTAATGAAATAAAACTTTAAATATGTCTCTAAGTAAAGAAAAGAGAATAAAAATGATTTTTTTAGTAGTTTCTGTTTTATGATTTTTCTTACATAAGGAAGTTCCCATGTAACACCCTGTATGAGCTAAAATCATACATACACAAAGTTTACACCGTGTGTTTTTACTGCTGCAAACCATTCAAAATATCACACAGTGCTTTGTTTAATTTGATGCAGCACAGTAACTAATATGAGTAATGAAAAGAAATTCAGTCCTTTATCAAGTGGATATCGGTCTAGGATGTGCAGACATCGTATTGTTTCACTGAATAGATATCTTACGATTGGATGATGAGTAGTTCGTTGGTACATGAATGTCACCTCTCAGCACAGTTAGCAGCATTAGGCAAGCAGTAGTGTGACAACAAAACCACACTCAGTACAGAATGCAGAGGGCACATCTGTAGCAGTCAAAGGGTTAATGCAATCTAGATCATGTGAATCGAGTGTGACTTCTCATGACATTGCTACATATCAGGTTACTGCTAGATAGGTTTGTGGCAGGTTTTATCAAAATGTGGGTATTACATAAATCCTATGTGAACTTGAATGGGAATGTTTGGAGGGAAGAAGACATTCCTTTTGGGAAGCACTATTGAGAAACTTCAGAGAACCGACATTTTTGACAAAGTGCTGAATGCCGCTACTGCCATAGCCACCGAAGTACTTCTTGTGTAAGAACGGTGAAGAAAAGATAGAGAAAGTGTGGCTTGTACGGATGTGTATAGCCTGTCATTTTTCTCCCACTTCATTCGCGACAGTAACAGGAAAGGGCGTGACTAGCAATTGTACAAGGTGACCTCCACCATGTGCCGTATAGTGGCTTGCGGAGTACGTACGTGTTTAGACGGTGTTGCAATGAAATAACTAACCATTTACAGCTATGTTGATGTAAGAGGCTAGTTTACTGTGTATCTGTGCTTGGCCTGTTGAGTTGTGGATCTGACATGCTGTTTACCCAGAAGATTTCGAGAACCTCATTTGTGGTGTCTGTTTCAAATCATATTCTACGCAAGGATTAGGAATATGGGAATTAAGAGAAGTTTCCTATTTTGAACTGTGTCCTCTTCCTCCTCACACCATAAATCTATGCAGTCTGAAGCAAGTGGTCCTAACAATAGACTTTCGCACAGGGAGGGATATTTGAACATAGATTGTGGTTTTTTTGCTCGTGGTGTATTTCCTACCTGATCAATGTCTATTCACTTTAAAACACTAACAGCATTTACAACTCTCCTACCTACCTACTTCTTACAGGCAGTAAGGGATTTCATGTTGTACTTACGTGGCAATACCAAGATGATTGCTGCTGACTTCTCTTAGTTCTTCAGCAATGTTGATTTTGAACTGATCACTGGATACACATTAGTTTTAAGGTTCGTTATTATATATTTTGCATGTATTGTGCTTGTACCAGTCATTATTTCTATAGCTACTTCTTGGTAGCATTTTATTCCCTACAGGTGATTTTATTCCCTACAGATGAGTACATAAAACATTCGAGTCGTGTACTTATGATGTCACTCTTGAGAATCCCACCAGTAGAAGCTCTCTTGTTTTTTATTATTTTTTGGATTCTATATTCATTATCAAATTGAAATGTTATTGACAAATATTATATCATAATTTATTAATTAATATAAGATTTTTAATTGCTAATAACATGAATGTGAGTATTCAAAATAAATTAATATTTGATACAAAATATTAGAAAAGTCTAATTGTTAAATGAAAATATATATATATCAATAATAGTGTTCATTCTCTGGAGATAAATCAGTATTTACTTTTCTAGCTATAAAAACTTGATTACTTTACAAATGAGTTACTGCATTAAATAATGTAAGGAAAAGGTAAGATTTCTAGTCACTCTAAAGACGACATGTCGAGTAGCAGACAGGCACAATGAAAAGACACTTTTGGCAAAAGAGTTTTTCAGAAAATGAAACACACACACACACACACTGCACCGGTCATGTGTGCGAGAGATGTGCGTACTTGTGTGAATTAATGTATTTGTGTGTACTTTGCTGAAGAAGACTTTGACCAAAAGGTATGTGTGTTTTTGTTTGTTTGTGTCCTTTACGGTGAGCAGCAATCTATCTTTTCATTATATTACTAAACTAGAAAATTGTTATTGTTATTCAAAACTGTGATTCAGCAATTGTTAATTTGCATTTCAATTTCGTAATAAATATGGAATTGGAATTAAAATTAAAGTATAAATAAAAAATTTTGATCCAGTATAAGGTTTGAATGCTACACATTCAGCTTTTAATACAATCAAAGTGTTTTGTACTTAACAGCACTTGAAAACTTCAGAGTTGATTATTTTGAGTGTTTTAGGAATTGCATGTTCTCGTGTTAGCGAATTGATGCCTTGGCACTTGCCTCCAAATCTTGGTGGTATGAAAAATTGAAGAGGGCCAATACTTACCATTGTTGTATGTGGTATTCCTCAATCCTCGATGTTTCGCGCAGTCACCATGTATTTCCTGTTGTTTTATTTGTAAATTTTGTTCCCGTGTTTTTCAGCACAAACGGACAGGTTTGAACCCTACTCTTGGTGGGTGTCCCGGAGCAATCAGAAGATGGACTACTGGGCAGGAGCTGTTCCGGGTTCACGCAAGTGCGCCTGTGGGATCATGGGGACGTGTGCTGACCCGACTAAGTGGTGCAACTGCGACGCAGGTAGGTGGTTCACTAGATGACCAGCTGCAGCATTTCTGGACCTGCCAGTAAAGGTTATGACACACACAAACTGTCTAGAACACATCAACTTTGAGCATGTAACATCCCCCTATGGTCTCCACAGTTTTTATGTTGCCAGATTTGGTCACTTTGCTATCCGTAATGCTCTTGCAGGAAAAATAAGAAACTTATTGTTACGTTGGAGAACAAGTCAGAGCTACAGTCAGGCAATAATAGTTCAGCGAGAAGCTTGGAACATTTTTATAAACTTAAGTTGATTCACTGTAGTAAATACTTTTGACCAGTTTATTCACTTTAGCAAATACTCTTGACAAAACTGGAGTGTAAATTAAATACACTATCTGTCCTGCACATTATCGAAATTACAGTAGCCGTGCCATCTCAAATAATCTGTGCAGTAAGTGAACCAGCGTATATACTTCCAGAATGAAATTTTCACTCTGCAGCGGAGTGTGCGCTGATATGAAGGTAGGAGACGAGATACTGGCAGAAGTAAAGCTGTGAGTACTGGACGTGAGTCTTGCTTCGGTAGCTCAGTTGGTAGAGCACTTGCCCGTGAAAGGCAAAGGTCCCAAGTTCGAGTCTCGGTCGGGCACACAGTTTTAATCTGCCAGGAAGTAGCATATATACTTTCCACCATTGCAGACTCGGAAGTGTGAGTGTCTGGTGACAAGCGATAATGTCAACAGCTGCTACTGTGCTACTTGTGGTAATTGTTATGTCCATAGACTACATTTAATATGTCGGTGTTGCAAACTATATATGTGTTGGGGGGGGGGGGGGGGGGAGATTCGTTTTTGCAATGTATAGATGGAGTTGGCCTTGACAAATACTGTCTCTAATGTTTTATCTGATGCCTAACTTGCTTTGTTTCTCATCAAAAACAAAAGTTTTTTAAACTAAAATTTTTTGTGCTCTCTTGATAAAGCAATCACAAATAACTCTAGTGTGACATTTGGAGTAATGACACATCCTGTAGCACTTATCACATTGGGACACACACGTTGGCCTTGTCTTGCTTGCTCCTTTACTTCATGCCTCCTCTGCTGTGGTGGCTCTCTGCTACATATACCAACAACACTTCTTAGTCACTACTGGACTAATAGCTATTCTTCATGTTTTTTAGTTCCTGTTGACAGTGTTGAATAGAATACAGATTTAAAAAATATAGGGTGGACGCTATCTGACGGCTTCGTAGAATGTGTGTGAAACTATCGAAAAGAAATAAATTTCTACCTGCACATGTCACAGGTTGCCATTTTCTTTTTTTCTTTTTTTTTAACTTTTCCTTTTGTCTTTTAGCAAGCAGATGGTCTAGTGGCAAGGCATTGGACTTGCATTTGAGTGGACAGTTGTTCAGAATCCTTATCAAGACTCCAGATTTAATGTTTGTGTAGTTTTGCCAAATTGTTTATAACAGATGCTAATGCCCTTGCCCATCAATACAAACTTGTTCTCTGTCTGCAATCATTTGTCATCAGTGGATGTTGATCAATAATCTTCTGTCTCTACTTATGTCCTGAACATTTGTTGTCCACCACAGACAAAACCTTATAAATGTTTTGACTTAACTGGCTCAAGATGGAATACCAAAATGCAAGTTTTTGACAGATTCTCTTCCTTAGCCTTCACCTAAGAACTGTCATTTGATTTACTCTCTTTTTGTAGTTCGTTGTCTTTCCACCAACCTGATTAAATTTTTTCATCGTTACGTCACAACTATGTCAAGAGCCCTGATTGTCAAGAGTGAAGAAATGCTGTGTGTCATTCTGCCACAGATATACACACAAGTTTTATGAAGTTATTCCACACCCAATGTAATAGAGTTATATGGAGAAAATGATCATCAGTACAACATTTCAGGAACTTGTGGCTGATGTCTTCTGCAGCTGTGCTTTACAAGACTGTCTCACTTTGAGTAATAATGCTCCCTCACCCCCTAATGAGCCATGTTATTTCATGCTGTTTTAAAGATGATAACTGTGTGGGCCAGTTAAACATGTTGTGGGTGAAGAATCTGGAATAATGCTCTGGAATTTTACCATTTGCTTTGATTTGACTCATGTTTCAAACATTGGCTAACTATGGTGTGAAAATGTTTTGCTACATACCATCGTGAAAATAATTCAACAAACACTCTAAGACAAGTAAAATTCACTGCTTAGCAGCAACAATGTTTCTGTTGCTAGGCTACATGATACATTATGCCTGACACAGTGCTTCCAAAGCATGGTAACAAGTGCAGTTTTTACACTTATGAAACAAAATTATGTTTCTCGTTCAGACAGGTACGCAGAATAAAAAGAACACACAGTATATTTCACACAGTGTCCTTTTGCCGTATGAACCCGGAACATGTCATAAAATAAGGACCCATACTCTTCTTTATTTTTTATCATGTGTGAAATACTGTGATAAGTCAAAGCATTATAACTGTGACATTGAATCTCCATTGACGTTGCAGGCATGTGACACAATAAGGAAAGTATATAAAAAAAGCTAAGAGGAATGAGAATCTGTGGCAGATGACAAGACTGCATTGTTGGTGGCACAATTGTTTCGGAGCAGGCTGTTCAGTGCACATTTTTTTAAGACAAGGCTCTGTAGAGGTGACTTATCTGTGTTCCCATGTAAACCCAACAGCATCATTAATTACAAGTGCAGTGCATGCGGGATATCGTGATTAGACCATGTGTAAATGGAAATGTGTCTCCTGTTTGGATAAATCACATTCCTTGTCACACTAGGTCGACAGTCGTGTCCTGATATGCCACCATCCAGGGGAACAGCTGCTCGAAATTTGCACCGGGCCATGGATGCAGGCTCATGGGGGTAATAGGTATACATTTGACAGCATGCATACCTAATACGTTCCAAAATGCCATGCGTAAAAACAGGATTTTCTAATGCTGATACCTTGGGTTCTACTGGTGATAAAAAGGTAGGGCCAAGTGTTTTGGATAATTCTTGGGCTAGGGACCTTTTGCATGCCCAACAGTAGTATTGTCTTAGTGTCACTATCCTGCAGTACACATCAATGTATGACTATTACACTCTTCCTCCTGATTAGCCAAATAGAGCAAATCAGTTGATTCTTTTTGCATTTGATGTTGACTACAGTGAGCTCGATGGAATTTATGGAGGTACCACAGACGGTTCCTCGGGGAACTCCACAAAAAGGTTTTTTAATTATATTTTTGCCTTCACCAGAGGAACAAAACACAGCCGAGGATTCCAAGACACCTGTGCACAGGAAGTGGCTGAAATTTTTACGCTATATTCCTAAGATCCTGATCTCGAACAACCTCGAAAATTTTCACGATATCTTTATCCGTTTCAAGGTACAGAGGTTCAAAGTTGCCCCACTTCTACACATAAAATGCGATAAGAGACAAAATCTAAGTAATAACTGCAACAAATTGCTAAAATTTTTATGGCATATTCTCTAGGCATTTATCTAGAGGAGCTATCTCCCTCCTTTCAAAAATATTTATCTGCTATCAAGAAACAATCCAAGAAGTTGTTTTTTGGGTACCAAAACCCAGCTGTAGATTATGAGATGAATAAGTCCAGCAAATGGCTGCAGTTTTTACAATGTATTCCTAAGATCTTGATCTCGAACAAGCTTGAAAATTTTTCCCATCTCTCTGTCCGTTTCCAAGATACAGAGACACAAAGTTACCCTACTTGTACACATAAAATAAGCCTTTAATATCTGGTATGAGGTGAAAATATAGTTTATAAAGTGACATAGTAAGGAGAAGTATGCTGTCAAGTACCTCTTATCATACGGGAACCCCACGTTTTAGTACTGAGTCTGCACCCAAAATTTTTTTTTGCACGTAAAGTCCGCTCTGAGGTGTAAAATTTGTGTTACATTATTTTAATTTCACATAAATAAACTATCAAAATTTTAGTGACCAATACATTTCTTTTCGTTTGATTTACATGCCCTGCTGTAGCAGTGAAAATAAAGGAACCTGCGGAAAAATACTGTTATTGGAGCAAAATGGGGTACCAGCCTGCCTCATTCTACCTTCCTCGGTACCTTCAAAAATTTTCACAAAAACTCTTATCGTGTGAACATATTTGCACATTTTTATGCTGAGAGAGAAGACACTGTCAGTGGCAAATACACAGTAAAGTAATAAATACTAGAATATAGTAGACAGTGATCATATTATAGAAAGAGCGAAGGAGACGATGGCAGTGTGCGAAAAAGAGAGGGACGTAGTGGCAGTGAAACATAGTTGACAGTGAAATGAAATGAAATGTCGTGTGGCTAGGGCCTTCCCGTCGGGTAGACCGTTCGCCTGGTGCAGGTCTTTTGGGTTGACGCCACTTCGGCGACCTGCATGTCGATGGGGATGAAATGATGATGATTAGGACATCACAACACCCAGTCCCTGAGCGGAGAAAATCTCCGACCCAGCCGGGAATCGAACCCGGGCCCTTAGGATTGACAGTCTGTCACACTGACCACTCAGCAACCGGGGGCGGACAGTTGACAGTGACAGAACAGTAATAGGAAAAGAGTGAAGGAGACTGTGCTAGAGGGGAAGGAGAAAGTAGAAGTGGGTGAGAGCCAGTGATAATGAGAGACAGAGTATACGAAAATGACAAAAGGAAGTGAGAGACAGTGACAGTGAGAAGAGACAATAGCAGTAAGAAGGAAGGAATGAGATATTAGCAGTAAGAGAGAGCAATAGGAAGACAGTTAGAGGAGACTAGCAATAGGACAGAACAAATGGGACTGTGGCCGTGACACAGGACACAATGACAGAGACACTCAAAGAGGTAATGACAATGGGTTGAGTTAGGCTGAATGAGTGAGTGAGATAGGGCATCTGGGAGTGGATGGGTATGAGCAACTTACAGAAAAGCACTAGTGGGTGTGAGTGGGTTGCAGTGGGGGGAGCTTGTGGGAGTTTGAGGTGAGTTGCATGTTAAAAAAAGTGCGAGTATGTTCACACGCCAAAATTTTTAAAGGTGCTGAGGAATGTAGCATGAGTCAGCTGGTACGCCATTTCTCGCTCACAGTCTTTTAAACAAAAAGGTGCATATTCACATCTTTGTGCTCTGATAGGAGCCTTTTTTTTTGCTGGTATTATGCTACGAGGGATACTCATTTGAGCTTCCAGGGCCTGTGATAGTATAATCGAAGGCACTATGACAGCAGTGAATTACACTGAAATGCCAAAGAAACTGGTATTGACATGGGTATTCAAATACAGAGATATGCAAACAGGCAGAATACGGGGCTGCGGTTGGCAATGCCTGTGTAAGACAGCAAGTGTCTGGCACAGTTATTAGATCAGTCACTGCTGCTACAATGGCAGGTTATCAACATTTAAGTGAGTTTGAATGTGGTGTTAGAGTCGGCGCACGAGCAATGGGACACAGCATCTCCGAGGCAGCGATGAAGTGGGGATTTTCCCATACGACCATTTCGCAAGTATACCGTGAATATCTGAAATCCTGTAAAACATCAAATCTACGACTGCGGCCAGAAAAAGGCCCTCCAGGAACGCGACCAACGATGATTAAAGAGAATGATTGAATGTGACAGAAGTGCAACCCTTCTGCAAATTGCTGCATTATTTCAGTTTTGGGCCATCAACAAATGTCAGCATGTGAATCATTCTATGAAACATCAATGATATGGGCTTTCAGAGCCGAAGCCCACTCGTGTACGCTTGATGACTGCACAACACAAAGCTTTACACCTCGTCTAGGCCTGTCAACACTGTCAGCAGGTGATTGTTAAAGCTGGTGGAAGCTCTGTAATGGTGTGGGGCATGCGCAGTTGGAGTGATAGGGGGACCCTTGATACGTCTAGATGTGACTGACAGGTTACACGTACGTAAGCATCCTGTCTGATCACCTGCATCCCTTCGTGTCCATTGTGCATTCCGACAGACTTGTGCACTTCCAGCAGGACAGTGTGACATCCCACACGTCCATAATTGCTGCAGAGTGGCTCCAGGAGCACTCTTATGAGTTTTAAACACTTCCTATGGCCACCAAACTCCCCACACATGAACGTTATTGAGCATATCTGGAGTGCCTTGCAATGTGCTGCTCAGAAGAGATCTCTACCCTGTCGTACTCTTACAGATTTATGGACAGCCCTGCAGGACTCTTGGTGTCAGTTCCCTCCAGCACTACTTTAGACATTAGTCGAGTCGTGCCACATCGTGTTGTAGCACTTCTGCTGCTCGTGGGGGCCCTACATGATATTAAGCAGGTGTACTAGTTTCTTTGGTTCCTCAGTGTATGTGAAGATTATTGTGGCCCAACTTTATCTCTTCATGCTTGATGTCTTCCGTGACTGTAATGGCACTTTCCAAGAAGATAACTGTTTTATGAGGCCAGATTCATGCTACAGTGGCGTAAGGACTGGTGTGAACCTGATGAACTTGTCTTTGCCACTGTGGGATGTCAGCTCTTTGCCTACAGACCACTGGCTTGTAATTTATGGGAGTTGCATGATTTGGGCCCATACATCTGGTACCACATACATCTGGAAACCTACTGTGGGCTTGTCAGATCCACTGTATGCGGAAATATCTGTTGTGTTGCATTGCAATGGTGAACCCATAAGCTACTAAGCAGGTGGTCATAATGTGTTGGCTCATTAATGTATTTTAGATGATTGTACAGTCATCGAACAGTGCAGGCTTTCATCATCAGTGTTTATTTCATAGATTACATCTAATATTTTGAACTTAGGCCGTGATGACAAGCATAATATTCTGCTTGAAATTTTTATGGAGATGGCAGTGAGAATTATGCACGATTACTGTGTAAAAAAAAATTACAAAAAATACTATCTCTGCCATTGTTGCCAAGCTGAGCTGAAGTGTGTCCTGAAGCCTCTGTGGGAGATGAATAAATGCTGTTTTCTTTAATGCCAAGGACCACAACTAGTCCAGTATATGTTGTCCTCCTCGTTTTGAACTTATTATGTTTTTTATTTATTTATTTATTTTGATGTCCCTCCTGGTACATTGTAGTGCAATAATGAGTACACTTGGACAAAATTGTGCTTTCAGACAAACATATTTGTGATTTTTGTACTATGGTAAATGGCATGCTACTCCTAGGTTTTAGGACAGCCCAGACCTATCGTGTTCATGGATTTTAAGAGGACATCCATTAATTATGTGAGCTCAAAATGACGGAGAGGGGTGTGGCAAAATCTCACCAAATCTTATTTAAAGGGGGAGAGGGACACTGAGAATCTCATGTCAGTTTTTTAATTCAGAGAATATATGTCATTATAATGGATAACATTTTATTTTACATAATAAATACTGAGCATAGACAATATTAATGTGCTAACTAATTTTTATTACCTCTCTGAACTGAACTAAATGCCTTACACATGTGCATGCCCAGGATTTCCCAGTTTGGAACAAATGCTGCACAAGTGTTAGTTAGATTTCATTCAGGGAGTTCTCTGCCTCTTTGGTCAAAATTGCTGTGTGCCAGTCAGCGAGTCAGTCGTGATATTTTGTAACGTGTATGAAGCTGATGTTATTGTGTTCAGCTTTTACAATGTATATGTTAAGTGGCATGCTGACAAGCCAGAACTCCCGTACAAATAAGAAGTTGATTGTTTGTGGATGGAACCTTAGCTGAAGTTCACAGACAAGAATTCTCTTAGTGATCATATAGATAACGAGACTGAAAAGCTACGTAATCATACAGTTCAAAGGAAGGTACTACAAATGCTGTTTTTCAAATGCAAAGTAAGTAAAGATTCAATTACATTTAACGTATACAATATTATAATAAAATGTCAGTTTTCAAAGATCCATCAAAACAGTTATTATTATTCTCGTGGAGCCTTTTTGTCTGTCTGTGTGTCTGAACACTGCTCACGTTGGACTGTTGAAATAAAGTTTTTAATCACATGTTAAAAGCACTGTTTATTACACTTTATAAATACAACATTTTTTTTAATGTGGAAAATCCAGGCTGGAATAATGACTAATATTATGAAAAGAATAGTTGCTACTCACCATATAGTGGATATACTGAGTCACAGAAAGGCACAAGAAAAAGGCTGTCAAACACACACACACACACACACACACACACACACACACGAGAGACCACAGCCTCTGGTACCCAAGGCCAGTCTGCTCTCGACAGCCAGAGACTGTGGTCATGAGTGTGTGTGTGTGTGTGTGTGTGTGTGTGTGTGTGTGTGTGTGTGTGTGTGTGTCTAATTCTGAGGAAGGCCTATTTGGCTAAAAGCTTTGTTGACAGTCTTTTTCTTGGTAAGTAGCAACTACCCTTCTCGTAATATTGTTTTTGTTAAACTGTTTGTTAGTGTTAAAAATGAAATAACAATATCTCACCAAATCTCATTGAAGGGGGGAGGGATTTGTCTAAATTTTAAAGAAAATCCTTCACATAATTAATGGATGTCCTCTATGGTTAATGCTGTGTGTACATCTCACCATTAAACTCTTTATTTTACTACTAGTCCACCTACACAATATCTTCCGTGTACAAGCATATTAATCTTGTAGGCTACAGTACAAGATAGGTCTCTAAATGTCCTGCAGAAGGAACAAGATCATATTGTGCTCAGATCTGGAGAAGAATGAAATTGTCATACTCTAAGATTATACAAACTCTTTTTCAAGAAGAGTTACAGAAGAGAAATAATGTCTACAGACAAATGTATGATGCTACAGAGAAACTTAGGAAACAACTTTGGTAAAGAATGTATACATATTGTGTGTAATGTTTATGCAGCTTTATTGTAGGCAGTCCGCAAACACATTGCAACAATGAATTTTAGAAAGGAGGGTGTAAAATACAGTACTCCATAGGGGCATCACACACCCTAAATTTGACACTGGGTACTCTATTCAGACAAGCAAAACAGATGAACAAATACCTGGATTCCACATAAGACTGCCGTTCTCTGTTACGTAGAGCAGGACAAAATTTTGTTGCCCTGTGTAGTTTGCACACTTTGCACATGCCTAAATATGACTCTGACTGTGTCAGTACAATGAACTAACTCCAGCACCCACTTTGGATAGGCTATTCAATATTTGCCTACATTATGTCAAAATTACAATATTGTGCCTATTTTGCATATACAAATAAGCACTTTGACTCTATTACGTATATGTCAGAGAATTTAGATAGCTAATTCCATAGACTGTAATAACACATCGTGTGGCAGAAGAAGATATGTTATGCAAAAAATTATGCCTATGACTGAAATACTGGAAGTTACCATTGAAGTGTAATATTACTGTACTTAAATTAACCACAGTGTCACTGAATATTCACAAACAGAACATAGCATTGCGCATTGTTTTATGTGTTATTTGGTGGCTTTATCCCTGCTATTTCAAGTGAATGCACAATGTAGACTACTAAATGTGTGTGTGATTTGTACTTGCACTGTGTAATGTTAGTAGTAGAATAACTTGTGCAGTTGAAGTAGGTTTGCTGTAGTAAATGTTTTGTTTGCCTAGCTTGTGTAGTAAAATTATAGTGGCAGTAATGCATTGATTACTGTACTTACAGAACAAAATAGCTTACTTGTTTTGTATAATCAAACAATTGAAACTCCAGGTAGGAATATCAAAAATATAGAAATAGAGATTGCTATTACCGTTTTTAATTGTATCTGTCAGCAATTTAATGTGTCATCATTACAGTAAGTAGCACTCTGTCTTTTCCTACATTGTTGATATTACTTGCATTGTAATGACACTCAAGGAGAAGATCTTCAGAGTGAAACTACATCCAAATATTGATGGAAAGAAATTGTGTGTTAAGTGATAAATACCTCCGTGTCTGAAGTTTCTGGTGCACATTGATGTAGTGCTCAATTCAGAGACAACCAGTTTCATATTCAGTATCTGATCAGCTAGGGAAGGAGAGCTGATGACCTTGGGATCTGTGATTGCAAGACTGTACACCAATATCTTGAGTTAAAATCCAAACCTCCCCACATTGTCTCTTGGAGGTAGAACATGTTGCACTGCTGATAGTACAAATACTCAACAGTTTTGTACACGAGGCAGGTACCCACTTGACACTTCACAATGGACCAGAAGGTGGCTATGACAAACCAGCTCCATAAGTACCCAAAAAACAAAGCAAGATTTCTACATTGTCCCCAATACTTGAGGGACTAGCTGTGACTAACTGACTTTGGATGTTAACTTGCAGCAAACAGACACACAGACGAAAACAGAAATGAAGGTCATGGCCGAAATTTTTAAGCACTTCCAAATAATTACAGGTGTGAGCTAATGTGTTGGGTTTACTATAGTCTTCTTCAGCTGCGCATCAGGAAAGAAAACTAAGAATTTGGAATGATAAATGAAAAGAATACCAAGGGTCACCAGTAAAGCTGGGAAGAGGGAAGCAAGGTATTGAAATGAACTGTTAGATGGTTTTGAGACACTACCTGAAAATCTAGCAGATAACTCTGTGGAGAAAACTAATTTTCGTACCAACATTGAAAATGCAGCAATTATTTTAGTAGCAGACATTTGCGAAATATGTAAAGCTGTCGTCAGCTTGAAGGTTGGTTTGAATACCACCGTGTTTTACTAGGCATGATCCTATTGAAGTTGCTACGCCATTGTCTTTCTCTGACTTTTGAACTGATTTACCTATATAGTTATAGGGAGAACTGTGGTTTAGAGTGGGCTTTGAACCATGGAACAGCTGGGCATTTTTCACATTAACGAACATTGCCAGAGATTAAAAAAATTGATATGTAACAAATAAAATTCTAGGTCTGATTGGGAAATGATCTCCTTATCCTTAGATCTTTTATCTGCTACTTCAGAGCCCTACTGGTTTAATAGACAGGATTAAACACTTAAACTACCTAGTGCGAAGAATGAAAGAAAGTGGGCCAGAAAACCTTCCACAGATGAAGGGGAGGAACTAAGAATATTTACAATAAAAATTGGGTATAAAGAGATGCAAAAATAATGCTGTAACAATATGGTAATGTAACTGGAATGTGTCTGGGCAAACCGATACTGAGAACTAATAGTAAATTAGACTGACTATAAGAGTTGGAGAAGAGAATTACAAAGAAAATTATAGTTAAAAAAAGGGGGAGTGAGCACAGAAACCTGGAATTAAGGAGCAGTGAGAAAGAATAATAGGAGCAATAAGAGAAGTAAGAACCATGTGTTAGATATTTACACAGAATAAACAAGAATAGGCTAACAAAAATCAAACAAGGAAAATCCAGGATGGAATGTAACAATATTGTGAAAAGGAACGTTGCTATTCACCATATAGTGGAGATGCTGAGTCGCAGATAGGCACATCAAAAAGACTCTCACAAATACAGCTTTTGGCCTAAAGCCTTCATCAAAATTGGATGACACACACTCACGCAAATGTTACACAGGACTGCAGTCTCAGGCAACTGAGGCCACACTGTGAGCTGTAGCACCAGGACATGATGGGAGTGGCGACTGGGTGAGGGAGGGATAGTAGGGTAGGGGTGCGGACACTCACGTGCTGTTGGGGAGTGCATAAGTACGATGAGGTGGAAGGAGGGTAGAGCAGCTATGTGCAATCAGGAGGTTAGGCGGCGGGCAGGGGGAAGAGGGGGGGGGGGGGGGGATAGCGGAAAAAGGAGAGAAGTAAAAAAGACTGGGTGCGATGCGATGGAGGAATGAGGGCTGTGTAGTTCTGAAATGGGAACAGAGAAGGGGCTGGATGGGAGAGGACAATGACTAACAAAGGTTGAGGCCTCGAGGGTTACGGGAATGTAGGATATATTGCAGGGAAAGTTCCTACCTGCACAATTCAGAAAAACTGGTATTGGTGGGAAGGATCTGTATGGCACAGGTTGTGAAGCAGTCATTGAAATGGAGGATGTCATGTTTGGCAGTGTGCTTAGCAACAGGGTGGTCCACTTGTTTCTTGGCCACAGTTTGTCGGTGGCCATTCAAGCGGACAGACGGCTTGTTGGTTGTCTTGCTCACATGGAATGCGTCCGCAGCTCATGGTCTAGTGGCTACTGTTGCTGTCTATGGATCGTGGGATCCCAAGTTCGATTCCCGGCCGGGTTGGGGATTTTCTCTGCCTGCGGACTGGGTGTTTGTGTTGCCCTTATCATTTCATTATCATCATCTTCATCGTTTGTGACAGCATCGGGATTGGATTGCGAAAAAAATCGACTGTGCAAGAATTGGGACTTTGTATGAGCGCTGATGACCATGCAGTTGAGTGCCCCACGAACCAATCATCATCATCATCATCACAGTCACATGGAATGCAGCACAGTGGTTGCAGCTTAGCTTGTAGATCACATGACTAGTTTCACAGGTAGCCTTGCCTTTGATGGAATAGGTGATGTTTGTGACCAGACTGGAGTAGGTGGCGGTGGGAGGATTCATAGGACAGGTCTTGCATCTAGGTCTGTTACAGGGGTATGAGCTGTGGGGAAAGGGGTTGGGAGCAGGGGCTGTGTAGGGATGGACGACTATATTGTGTAGTTCGATGGACGGTGGAATACCACTGTGGTGGGTGGGAAGGACAGTAGGCAGGACATTTCTCATTTCGGGGCATGACGAGAGGTAGTCAAAACCCTGGCGGAGAATGTAATTCAGCTGCTCCAGTCCTGAATGATACTGAGTTATGAGGGGAATGCTCCTCTGTGGCCGGACAGTGGAACTGTGTGAGGTGGTGGGAGACTGGAAAGATAAGGCACGAGAAATATGTTTTTGTGTAAGATTGGTAGGATAATGACGGTTTGTGAAGGTTTCAGTGAGACCCTTGGTATATTTTGAGAGGGACTGCTCATCACTGCAGATGCGAAGACCACGAGTGGCTAGCCTGTATGGAAGGGACTTCTTGCTGTGAAATGGGTGGCGGCTGTCAGAATGGAGGTATTGCTGGTGGTTAGTACGTTTCATATGGATGGATCTACTGATGTAGCCATCTTTGAGGTGGAGGTCAGCATCTTGGAAGGCAGCTTGTTTGGTTGAATAGGGCGAGGTGAAGCAAATGGGGAGAAGTTGTTGATCTTCTGGAGGAATGTGCACGGATTCTTCTCACCCTCAATCCAAATCGCAAAGATGTCAGTGAATCTGAACCAGGTGAGGGGACTCTGGGTGTTTAGGAAGGATTCCTCTAGACGGCCCATGACTAAGTTGGCATAGGATGGTGGCATGCGGGTGCCCATAGCCGTACCTGTGGGGGCACCTAGGACACCCCATTGTGGTTGGTTACTGTGTCCTAACCCCTCTCCCGAGAGAATCTCTGCTCTCGTAGACCAATGCCTTCAACGTATTACCCAGAACCTACCCACCTATATAAAAGATACCAACCATTTCCTCCACCGATTCTCCACAGTTCCTGTCCTTTTACCGTACGGTGCCCTGCTCGTCACTATTGATGCCACCTCCCTTTACGCTGATGTTCCTAATGCCCACGACCTTACCACTGTTGAACACTACCTTTCGCAACATCCGACAGATTCCAAACCAACAACCTCCTTCATAGTCGCCATGACCAACTATATCTTCACCCACAATTACTTATCCTTTTAAGGCAACACCTACAAACAAATCTGAGGTATGGCTATGGGCACCCACATGACACCATCCTATGCCAACCTATTCACGGGCCATCTAGAGAAATCCTATCCATGCAACCAGCATCCTAAACCCCTCACCTGACATTCCTCCAGAATCTCAACTACTACTCTCCCATTTACTTCACCTGGTCCTACTCAACCCAACAAGCCACCTTCATAAATGTTGACCTACACCTCAAAGATCAGTACCTCCTCCATATCAAACATACTAACCACCAGCAATACCTCTACTTTGACAGCTGCACTTGTTCCATACCAAGAAGTCCCTTTCATTCAGCCTAGCCACCCACGGTCATCTCATCTTCAGTGATGAGCGATCCCTCTCGAAATATACTGAGGGTCTCAGTGAAGCCTTCACAAACTGTAATTATCCTCCCAGTCTTGTACAATAACAAATCTTCCATGCCTTATCTTTCCAGTCTCCCACCACCTCACAAAGCCCCACTGTCCAGCCACAGAGGAGCATTCCCTTCATAACTCAGTACCACTCCAGGACTGGAGCAACTGAATTACATTCTCCGCCAGGGTTTTGACTACCTCATGTCATGCCCTGAAATGAGAAATGTCCTGTCCACTATCCTTCCCACCCTTCCCATAGTGGTATTCCGCCATCCACCGAAACTACACAATATACTCATCCATCCCTACACAACCCTGCTCCCAACACCTTATCTCATAGCTCATACCCCTGTAATATAGCAAGATGGAAGACCAACTCCACTCACATCAAAGGCAGGGCTACCTGTGAAGCCATTCATGTGATCTACAATCTAAGCTGCAACCCCTTTGCTGCATTCTATGTGGCCATGACAACCAACAAGCTGTCTGTCCGCATGAACAGCCACTGTGGCCAAGAAACAACTGATACACCCTGTTGCTGAGCATGCCAGCCAACATGATGTCCTTCATTTAAATGACTACTTCACAGCCTGTGCCATCTGCATCCTTCCCACCAACACCAGCTTTTCTGAATTGCACAGGTGGGAACTTCCCCTGCAATATATTCTACATTCCCGTAACCCTCGTGGTCTCAACCTCTTTTAGTCATTGTCCTCTCGCATCCAGCCCCTTTTCTGTTCCCATTCCAGTGCTACACAGCGCTCATTCCTTCATCGCACCCAGTCTTTTTGGTTCTCTCCGTTTCCGCTACCCCCCTCCTCTTTCCCACCTCTCGGTTGCCCTCTGTCTAACCTCCCAACTGCACATAGCTGCCCTACCCTCTTTCCTCCTCATCCCTGCGTGTTTGACAAGAGCACATCAGTGTCCACCACCCCTAACCTGCTATCCCTCCTCCTCCCCGACCCAGCCTTCTCCTTGCCCCCACCCAGTCGCCACTGGTGCTGCTGCTCACAGTGTGGCTACAGTTGCCTGAGACTACAGTCATGTGTGTGTGTGTCATGTCTGCATAAGTTTGTATATGTGTGTTTGTCATTTAATTTTGACAAAGGCCTTACTAGCCGAAAGCTATATTTGTGACAGTCATTTTGATATGGCCATCTGTGACTCAGCATCTCTGCTGAATGGTGAGTAGCAACTTTCCTTTTCACAATATTGCTATAGGCTAACAAAACATATCTTATAGTGTCAATTGGACAAGAAATTGGACTTGAGACGCAAAAAGAGCTTTACAAATACAAAACATAGAATTTGAAGAAGAATCGGCAAAGGGAGATGTTCTTAGAAGGAAAAAGTTATAATTTTAAGTCTTCCAAAGTAGGAATTTGAAGAATAAAGGTGTAATGTGGTATGAAGAAAGAAAAAGACATGGTGGGATTATTTTAGAATACTGGACAAAAACAAAACAGTGTAGCAGAAGGAACTGAAATTTTCCAGGATGCTTAGCTGGAGTGAGAGGAACGCCTCCAACTGTAAGTGTGTTTTTATGGTTTTGGAACTAGCCAAGGAGAAGTAACTGTTGCAATATCTAAATAGGACTGTTAGACAGGACTACAGAAATGGACACAAAGCATATGCAGCAACCTTGAATACTGAGTGATTTCTGTTCTTAATCCCTTATTAGTACTGTGTGTGTCAAATCTTTCTGTAGTTTTACCAGTTTTACCTCTTGTGCAAAAGCTACCATTTGTGTCATCTTAATAAGCAGAAACATTTTTTTGTGTCGTAATTGATGTAACTCTCTGCCCAGCATACTTGCTCGCTGAAAGAAATTTGTATGTTATCGCATTATTGATGCAGCATGTAAGCTTTTAATATAAAAATGATGCTGTTGCAGTATGCTAGCTTGCCAGTTTTTTGTTTGTATTGTAATTCCAGTTGTAGTATGGCTAGTTTTATTTTGTGTAAATCTTGCATGAATAGAGTGTCCAGTATAAAACTGATTTGTGTTGCTGCATACACTTTCCTGTGTGCACTTCTTGCAACAATATAATAATTTTCTTGCTTGTGATTGTATACTTTTTCTTTGTTCTGTCTATCTTCATTGTAATGTGTGTTTATATTTGCATATTTTTGTGATGTAGATTTTTTTGTACCAAGTAAAACTTACCTTAACTCTCTTAGGATTTTCCAAAACATGCAAACAGTGGCACAATAAGTGCTGAAATGTTACACTGGGCTCCTTTACCGACATAACTAAAGGAATACTGCTGCCATTTAATTGTTGCTACACTGTAGTGGTCATTGCATTGGGCTAGCAATGTATGTTGATCTTGTACAAAGAAAAGCAACGTGTATGTTCACAGATGGGGTCTGACTCGTATAGGATAATCCCGGAAACATTGGCAAAATTTGAACTCAGAATAATTATATTGCAGAAATCAAAAAACAAGATATTGCACAGGCATACATTGTCGTGCTTCAGTGATGGTTGTTATTTGTTGTGCCTGTATTTGTTGAACTGAGTTTTCATTGCCATCATAACTCTTAGGCTGAAGCAATGAATTAAAATTTGTTGTACCAGTGCCATGATTCATACCCTGGGCTCCTGTTTACTAGGCTTACACGCAATGGTAGTACATCGCCTTAAGTGAGAGAGCTGTGTTTGCATTGTGACGTTGGTACAAGTTTTAATTCATTGCTTCAGCCTGCATCATTGCTGTAGATAAAGGTGAGACTAAATATGTCTCAGGAACATCAACTGCATTCAATTCTTTTATTTCTCACATGATCCAGTAGTATTGCACCATTGTTAGCAGATGTCACCTTATACTACTGAAAACAAAATTATGGATGAAAACACACATATCTTGGTATTACAGTTATAAGATTCAGGAAGCTGTTTCAAGAAAATATGTATACCTGAGCTTCAAATTTTGTTGTTGATGTTAACTAAAGTGAAATCCACTAATGATGTTGTAACTAAAGCAAGTGTGGTAGGCAGAGAAAACATGGAATTGTGTTTTGCTCGTGGCAGAATACTGAAAATATGTTTATTTTTCAAGAAAAGTGGATATATACAATGATTTTTGCAGAAGCAACTCGTATCAAGATAAAAGGTGGATTTATTGAAATGATTGCACTTTCTTAAAGTCAGTTTTTCATTTCCTTCCCACTTTCATTTCTTTACGACACGCGAAAGCATTGCGTGGTGTGCAACAAACAACCAGTTAGTGGTCAGTTGAGAATGCAGCTGGAAAGTTAAGTCATTGCTTTCAGCATATGCTTTTAGTCTGATGACCAATGGTTGGTCAAGAAAAGTTATATAATGTGAAATCCTTTTCAGATTATGTTCTAAGAGAATAAAAGAAGACAATCCTGCTTCTCCGTTACGAATATAATTTTTCCAGTTCCTTCTTCATTTCAGCTCTGTGCAAAAATATAGGAATTGTAGATGGCTATTGTCAGACACCCCCTTTTGTGTGCATGTACAATAAATTTTGTGCTCTCGAAGATATTTTTGAAAATTTAGTGGTTCAATGCTTCTTGCCATACTGTAACAAGTGTATGTTATAACAGCTTTATTCCAGGAATTTATACGCATTGCTTTTCCTGTATGTGTTTGCTTGCTATTTATGTAGTTTGTCTGACACGTTGTTGTTGTTCCAGTGTGCATTAGCTTGCTGTCTGTGTAGATTGCCTGACACGTTGTCGTTGTTTGTTTTGCTCGTGGTGCTTCCCTTCCTCACCCGCACGACCCGTAGACCCGCGCACTGTTCAGGCACTGCAGCAGCAGCAGCGCGAGCAGCGGCTGGCCAACGGGCTGAGTGTCGGTGATAACCCAGGTTTCGAGGGCTGGCTGGAGGACTCTGGGGACATCACGGAGAAAGAGAACCTGCCGGTGAAGCAGGTGCGCTTCGGGGATACCGGCGGCCCGCTCGACGACAAAGAGGGGCGCTACCGCCTGGGCTCACTCCGCTGTGAGGGAGACGGTAAGTTCTTCAAATTAAATGCTGGGTGCATATTGAAAGTATTGCTATTTATTAGTTCTTACTCGTACTTGTGCTGACGAATTGGGATTACTTGTTCATTTAAGGTTACTTCGACTGTTTCGCGTATTGAGACGCAGGCAGTATGACTTTCGCTTGTGAAATGTGTTCGGGTGGCTGGTCGTCATGTGATGGGCCCTGAGCACATACGTATTGAGTTCCGCAAGTATTTCAGCTCGAGGGCAGTCTGCAAAATTTTTCTTTGCATCTCATCTCGCTAGTCTGCAGCAACACAGTGAAAACGTTGACAGCTCACACAAGAGCAGCCATTTATGCCATGCCGGGGTTTGTTTCCTAAAGTGCCAGGAAGTTCTACGTCAGTGTATAAAACATTTACCATTTGAAGGATTGATTAGTTTTGAAGCTAGTATATTATCACTTAAAATGGAAAAAAATGTATTTTCACCCATGGATAATAGTGTATTTTCACCCAGAAAAAGGTGTATTTTCCCTTGCGATACAGCGTATCCACAAATCTGGAAGAAATCTGTTCCCTCCTCCCCTCCAGCATATACACCCTAGTACATTCCTTCCACAATTCATTTGCGTTGAGACTGGAACTAAAATGCTTCAAAACTGGTCAGTGAAGTAACATATTGAGGCTACTACATGTTCAACTTTCTTTTCCTTCTGCAATGATAATTGCAGCTGAAGTCCAACTACATTTGACCACAATGTGAAAAATCGTCAAGGTAATAGATCATTGTTGAAGAATGTTGTGACAACTTCACATGAAGTAAATCCCAGAGAAGCAAAGCTTCAGCTGATTCTTTAAGTGTTCTGATAAGCACAGATGCACAACTTAAGAGTAGCCTCGATGTCTTCAAGACATCTCATCGTGTCAGTCATCACTATTGTGGTATTATTTGAGATTGGCATGCTTTCCGGTAGTAGCAGTGCTATGAATAGACATATTCATTCTGTTCTGTTTAATCAGAGAAGGAAACTACCAGGTGGTTGTTGTTTTTTTTTTTTTGTATATGCATAGACAAAGCTCACTGGCTAAGCGGAATTCACCTTGAATCACGCACATAGCATCTTAGCTGGTCTTGATTTCTCACAAAGTCATCAGCTGATTTTAATATGCCACATACTGAAAGGGAGAAGAGGAAAAATGGTTGGAGAACATGGGCTAGGAGAAAAGAATAAAAAGTGAACCCACCTGGTAGAATTTTGCACAGAGCACAATTTAATTATTGTTTGTACTCGGTTTAAAAATTATGAGAGATGTTTTGTGTACATGGAAAAGACATGGAGTCACCGGTAGGCTTTAAATAGATATTATATAATGGTAAGACAGATGTTTCAAAAGCAGATTTCAAATTGCAAAACATTTCCAAAACATGGCCATAATTTATTGGTTATGAGGTGTGTATCAGAACTGAAGTAATTGGAGAAAGATAGCAAGTTAAGGAGATGGTATCTGGAAAAATTGAAATAACCAGAGGTTGTTGAGAGTTTCAAAGGTAACATTAGGCAGTGATTGACTGAAGCAGCAGTAAGTAACACAGTAGATGATGAATGAGACATTGAATGAAATGGATAGTGTCTTGAAAAGATTTTGTAACATGAAGATCAACAAAAATAATGCAAGGGTAATGGAATGTAGTCAAATTAAAGCAGGTGATGCTGACAGAATTAGATTAAGAAATGAGACACTAAAAGTGGAAGATGGCTTTTGCTGTTTGGGTGCCAAAATAACTGACAGTGGGTGCAGTAGAGACAGTATTCGTGAAATGCGGGCTTCGCATAGTGTGAAAAGCTTTTCTGAAGAAAGGGATCTGTTAAAATCTAACTTAATTTTAAATGTTTTGAGGCTGAAGCTCTTTTGTCTGTGTTTGCTTTAGCAATAACAAATGTTTTTGGGTGGGGTCCACCTTTAGCAAGTTGTTTGGGACAACAAATAAAATTGTGTTTTGCTAAAGGCGGACCCTACCCAAAAACATATTTTATTATAATTTTAACCATTAGGAAGACTTTTCAGAATGTACCTGTCTGCAGTTTAGTGTTGTATGAAAGTGAAATGTGGATATAGGCAGTAGAGAATAGGAGCTTTCAAAATATGATGCTACAAAAGAATGCTGGTGACTTGGTAGATAGATCAACTAACAGAGAGGAAACAAATAGTATTGGGGAGAAAAGAAATTTGTGGTGCAGCTTGACTGGGACACGTCGTGAGGCACAAATGAATTGTCAGTTACGTAATGGAGGAAAGGGTAGGGTAAAAATTGTAGAGAGAGGCCAAGGGGTATTTATGGGGTGAACAGGCTCAACTATATGTGGGTTTTAGTAGTTGCTCAGAGATGACGGGGCTCGTATAGGGTGGACTTGCATGAAGAGCTGCATCAAACAGGTCTTCGAACCAAAGATCACAGCACACGACTGGATAGTAATTCGCCCAGCTCAGCAGAGACCCTCCCAGTGTCGGCTCACACTAAGAGCACTAGAGGCTAGAAAAACAACTCTAATATTGAAGGTTGCTCACATTAGAAAACAAGGTGTCGCCATTACATCCGTACTCCAACTTCCTTCCTTCCCACTGTAGTTCCACGAGCATGGTGAGCCTCAGAACAATTGGCTTACAGTCACTTTCTGCTTGTTGACGCATTCTCTTTTCCTGAGATGTACAGGATTGTAAAAGTGTTTGTGCACTAGCAAGTAACTTTCGCAGTTAATTTCTGTGAGCACTTGCTGAGCTATGTATGTTGGAACAAAACCTTGTGCAAATTTACTTCTGCAAGTTGCTTGGGTAAGCTAGTTTCAGCAATCTGCTGCAACTATTTACATAATGTTGCCACTAGAGACGTCTCATGAGATCCGCAAGAGGAAGTTTAGTGTCGTGCAAAAAATGGGAGTAGTTGCCATCATTGTTGCATCATTATTATTATTATTATTATTATTATTATTATTACTGAAGAAAAATTTTGATGTAAATCAAAAATTTAAGAAAAATGTTTGGGTGAAGAAATGAATACAGAGGTGTACATATTTATCAAGAAAAACTGCTGAATGAATTAACATCAGAGAACTTTGCTCAAATTAAAAACTTTATGAGAATATCATACTCAATTTTAGAGAATCTCTTGTCTTTTGCACAATAAAATATTCAAAACCAGGGCTAATAGGGAATTGTGTAACTTGTCTTCATTTCTTTTTTGAAAACTACTGCAAATTTACGTTAATAATGAAGTACCATATAGAGAATGCACTTCATCTGTGTGTCCTGTCTTCTTGTACTGTCAGTAATATGTCAAAAATGGGTGTGTGTGTGGGGGGGGGGGGGGGGGGTGAGAGAGAGAGAGAGCGCGAGAGAGAACACAATTGTTGTACATTCTCTGAATAGAGATTTACACACACACACACACACACACACACACACACACACACACACACACACACACACACATACACATTGTTATGTCAGCAAATATGCTTCAAAACTTACTTTGTGTACATAGCTTAGAAGAAAATTGTCAAGTAGGTTTGGTAAAAACTGATTTACATCCTGTTTGTGGGCAGAAGGGAGCCAACTTTGTTATTGTAAGTAAGCGAGATTTTTTTTATATGCCACAAATCTCTTTGTCTTAATGATTTGACAGCCAGTGTAAAAATATGTGCAAAAAAAAAAAAAGGAACAGATGAAAAACAGCTAAATCCATTGCAATATTACAAGGTTTACTGAAAAACCCTTGATGTAGGTTTCGATGTCTTTAAAATGTCTCCTTCAGAAGGATTTGTGATTAACAGAGGTGAATTTATGTTTATGGAAGTAGTTTAAATATGTAGCCATAGGGCACAAATGAATATCAAGTTCATCTCTTAGTAAAACTGCAAAATTTTGTGCTATCAGTCATTGGGAAGTACTTCACAAACACAAAAGTTGCAATTTTGAGGTACTTTATGATGATAGTGAGCACGGTATATGATGGTTTTATTGTTATGGAGATGAATTTGATCTTCATTTGTGCCCTATGGCTTAATATTTAATGTACTTTCATAAATGTCATGTTACCAGTGTTAATCATTGATCCTTCTGAAAAAGACATTTCTAAAGATGTTGAAAACATATGTAGAGAATTTTCAGTAAACCTAGTGCTATTGCAACTGATTTGGCTGTTTTCTCACCTTTTCCTTCAGAAAGTTTCTGCATCCAGCCATGTTCAATATTTTAAAAAACAGAAATAGGAAATGAATATATATCAAACTAGGAGAGTGGACTTGTCAGCTCAAATTATCTGAACTAAAATGCTTCTCTTGCAGATCTATTTGACAATGTGGTCACTTTCCGTATATCTGATGCCACTATTAATCTGCCAAAATTTGATATGGGGCACAGTGGTGACATATACTTTGAGTTCAAGACGACAGTAGAGAATGCTGTTATCATCCACAGCAGGGGACCGACAGATTACATCAAGGTTTCAATCATTGGTGAGTTACAAACTCCAACATGGAAGTTTACAATAGTTAAATGTTATTTAAAAAATAAAAACAAAATGCACAATGATTGACTAACAACACTTTTGCGACGTAGATTTGATTTACACATTTAAATTGTACTAAACGTGTTAATTTGTGGTTATTTAAATGTTAAAAATTGAAATGAGATGTCCTGTCATTTTCCTTCAGATATTGTATTGAAGCATTTGAATTATTGGCAGTGAGGATCATGTATGTGAGGTGGAGTTATTTGTAATATATGCTCAAAAAAATTTTCTTGTGAAATAAAGGTGCTATTACTCAAAGAGAATGACAGTCTTGGCTGAAAGTGTTCCTATTGTTTGTGAGATAACAAATAAGCAGCAATGGCTTGCTCTAAGTTAAGTTGCTTGTGCTTAAAGTTGATAGTAACTAGGTGCCCACTTTCTCGTCCTTTGCTATGGACTACAAGTAAATGCTATGGTGCACAGATGCATTTGCTATATTGTCACTACTTTTACTGCTTTGGTACATAGATCATCATCGCGAGGACAGGCACTGCTAATCGGTTCTCGCAAGTTGTTTGTTATTGTAATTCCCAACCTGGAAATCACATCTGGTGGTCACATTTCTGTTCTTGGGAATGTCACAGATAAGCACTGTTTTCTAGCAACTGCACAAGTTGTTGACTTAATTCAAGTCCATCAGGATGGAACCAACAGCTCCAGCAGCTAGATGGTTTTACACTTCAAGATGTGTTATTGGCAGTGCTTAAAATTTCACTTTCTGAAAGTAAGTAGGTGGGCAACCATTCAGTTGCCTTTTTTATTTTAGTTTTCTCACTTGATTTCTTACCTCGATACAATATTCTGCATTTACCTTCTCTGCCTCACACCTTTCCCTTTTGAAAAAAATACATACAATACATTGAACCTCTCAGCCATCTCTACCTGTAATGATGCTGATAGGAGCATAAAAATGCTTGAAAATAAATGTTTGGTTCCAGAGTGGAATAATATTAAGTCTGTTAAGTAAAACACACACACACACTGTAATTGTATATAGTTATGGGAATCAGTTTGCCAAAAAAAAAGCATTCCTGAGAAAACTAATGTGTCGCAGTTTGTAGATGTATAAAATTCCTGATAGAGGGACATGTGAAATACTGTACTAAAATTGTGTCTATTGTAACGTGTAGTTGTACATTTATGTTAATCTTACAGGAGGAAACCATCTTCAGTTTATTTACAAGGCCGGCGGTGGCCCTCTGGGAGTGAGTGTGGAGACTTCGTATCGCCTGGCTGACAACAACTGGCATTCTGTTTCTGTGGAAAGGAACAGGTGAGCCACCAAAATGATAGACAGTCAAAAATTGTTGTTGTACTGATGCTTATAGCTACTGTTGATAAGTAACTTTTTGCAATTATTTTGTCCATTGTGTTCCCTTTGCAGGCTGCAAGATAATATACATTAAGTCCTGTTAATATATCTCATTGTTTGCAATCCAAACTTATCTTTCACCAGCATTCTTTGACAGAAACTTCATAATAATACTGGTTAGTGAATTATATGTTTGCCTTTCTTACATTTATACTTTTGAGCATAAGTATTTTCTTTTGAGATGCTGTCAGCTTTTATTTTGATAGTGGCCAGGCAGAACAAACCAAGGCCTAATAAGCATTTACAGGGTGGGGCACGAAATGTGTTACCATTTTGTTTTTGAATATAAACTTTATTGTCAATACAATCTGAAAGGAACATATACGACAATGAAGAGCCGTCCATGGAGATTTGTTGTAACTCAGCACATGCTCGATATGTCCACCATTTCATTTCCTAACTAACTTCAAATGAACACTGAAGTTAGTGATTACCCTACGGCACATGTCTTCCGTAATTTCACTGCAAGCTTGAAGAATAAGTCTTCTGGGCTCTACTGAATCACGTGGACATTTCGGGAAAATTTTTTCCTTTAGGTACCCCCCAGAGAAAAAAGTCACATGGATGGAGGTCTGGACTATTGGGGGACCAATTTTGTCAGTCATTGAAGCGACCTGGAAACCTGAGTGAAATGATCCGCATGTCGAAATGCTCGTGTAAAAACTCCAACACAGTGTTTGCAGTATGTGGCCTTGCTCCATCTTGCATGAACCACTGCGTGTTGAAGGGTAAGGCAGTAGCAAGAAGCTGTGGAATGAAGCTATTGTGAAGCATGCTCAAATAACACTCGCTGTTCACAGTTTCTTCAAAGAAAAAGGGTCCACTTGACTGGAAATTGCTGCCCACGCTGTAATCCTCAGAGCATAATGTTGTTGTTCATGAAGCACTTGTGGGTTTTCAGTGGCCCAAAAGCATACATTTTGTTTGTTAACCACACCTTCTAAATGAAAATGCGCCTCCTCTGAAAATACAAACGCTGTTGAGAGTTTCTTCCCTATCCTCCGCCCACTGAGCAAACAGTAGTCTCTGCAGCTTGTGTTCTTCAGTGAGCTGTGCACAGGTCATCTTGTATGGGTACATATGGAGGTCACTTTTAAGAATGTGTTGAACAAAGCGTCTGGATATTGCCAGTTGCATTACAGCCTTTCTACACGATTTCCCGGGACTTCTCTATACAGCAACTCGTACCGCTTCAATATTCTCCGGCGAACAAACAGGCTTAGGCCGAGGCCCCTTCACTTCCAATACTGTTCCTTCCTGTACAAATTTATCGTACAACTTGCGGATGGTCTTCTTGCAAGGGACCCATCGTGTGTTAAACTGTTGTCGAAAACGCCTGTGAGTCACAACAAGGCTTTTCGTTTCATGAAAAAGTAACACAATTGCCGATCGTTGCTGTGTCGTCAGTCTTCCATTGTCAGCCATTGCTGCTTACTAGACTCCTAGCGGCAGTATTGTGAATTACACGTCATTTCGTAACTCATTTGTTTTTCCAAGCTCTGCTGGTACTGCTGTAGAGATCCCAGTGGGATATCTAATGTGCGTCGTAAATTGTGAAAGAAACAATTGGTAACACATTTCGTGTGCCACCCTGTATTTGCTAAAACGCTTGAGAAAAAGGTCGGAAAATTTATATTGGGATGGCCAGTACGAACTTGGACCTGACTTGTGGCAGTAATTGAGCATTTAAATTTGCTGGCAAATAACTTGGATCAATCAAAGTACAACTAAAGTGCACCATGTCCCTCCATTTGCTTTCATTTGGCGGGTAATCATTACAAGTTAGTATAGTTGGAGTGACCTCCATCGTCATCTATCATGAAGTAAGAAGACTTTCTCCATGTATTTCATGTACTTTCACATAGATACAAGTGAGATACAAATGATGGGGAAAAAAAAGAAAAAAAAAAAGGATTTCTAACTGTCTCAGGCTTTGGGTCAATACTGAGTGAATATTAAATTGGATTCTAAATATTTTCAGTACTAGTGCTAATAATCGCTACAGTACTGTATACACTATGTGACTAAGTGTCGGGACACCCCCAAAAACATTTGTTTTTCATATTAGGTGCATTGTGCTGTCATCTGCTGCCAGGTACTCCATATCAGCGACCTCAGTAGTCATTAGGCATAGTGAGAGAGCAGATGGAGCACTCCGCGGAACTCACGGACTTCGAATATAATCAGGTGATTGGGTGTCACTTGTCATACGTCTGTATCCAATATTTCCACATTCCTAAGCATCCCTAGGTCCACTGTTTTCGGTGTGATAGTGAAGTGGAAATGCGAAGGGACACGTACAGCACAAAAGCGCACAGGCCGACCTCATCTGTTGACTGACAGAGACCGCCGACAGTTGAAGAGGGTCGTAAATGTGTAAATGGCAGACATCTATCTAGACCATCACACAGTAATTCCAAACTGCATCAGGATCCACTGTAAGTACCATGACAGTTAGCCGGGAGGTGAGAAAACTTGGACTTCATGGTCGAGCAGCTACACATAAGCCACACATCGTGCTGATAAATGCCAAACAGCGCTTCACTTGTTGTAAAGAAAGTCAATATTGGACGATTGAACAGTGTAAAAACATTGTCTGGAGTGACAAATCACGGTACATAATGTGGCGATCCGATGGCAGGGTGAGGGTATGGCGAATGCCCGATGAACATCGTCTGCGAGCGTGTATAATGCCAACAGTAAAATGCGGAGGCGATGGTGTGATCATGTTTTTCATGGAGGTGGGCTTGCACCCCTTGTTGTTTTGTGTGGCACCATCACAGCACAAGCCTATATTGATGTTTTAAGCACTTTCTTGCTTCCCACTGTTGAAGATCAATTCGGGGGTGGCAATTGCATCTTTCAACATGATCGAGCACCTGTTCATAATACACGGCCTGTGGCGGAGTGGTTACACGACAATGACATCCCTGTAATGGACTGACTGGCACACAGTCCTGACCTAAATCCTATAGAACACCTTTGGGATGTTTTGGAAAACTTCATCCCAGGTGTCACTGACCGACATCGATACCTCTCCTCAGTGCAGCACTCTGTGAAGAATGGGCTGCCACTCCTCAAGAAACCTTCCAGCACCTGACTGAACAGATGACTGTGAGAGTGGAAGCTGTCATCAAGGCTAAGGGTGGACCAACACCATATTGAATTGCAGCATTACCGATGGAGGGCACCATGAACTTGTAAGTCATTTTCAGCCAAGTGTCCAGATACTTTTGATCACATAGTGTATTAATTTAATGTTTTGAAGCCCTTATCTTCTTTTACAAACAGAATAAAATGCATCAGATAAGCCGTAACAACTTTTATTTCCTGTAGAGAGTTGGAAGAGAGATGAATCGCTTTTAAAAGTTATCAGGCAGATGGTGGTGGTGGTGGTGGTGGTGGTGGTGGTGGTGGTGAAGAAGAAGAAACAGTAATATAGCATATGTTGCTTTAATACAAAGACATTTTTACACCACTTGAATTAACGCAATATCGTAATAATTAGAGAGCTTCGTGATGCATCTGTGAAAGGAAAAAAGAAAAAAAGGAAAGAAAGAGGGAAAAAAAAGGTCTCACTGAGAAGGATATTTCCTTTTAATCTGACTGTATGGGTGTAATGCCAGTTTTACAAGAAGTTCAGCAAATATCGAATGGTCATTTATCTAGCATGGAATTTGTGAGGAAGGAAGTTGAATTGAGTAGGGGAGGTGATTGCAAAAGCACAGGTAGTGGTTTGAGATTGGAAAGAAAGCTAGTGCAATATTCTGAGGGCTCTGAGAAGGCCTTCAAAGAATTGTATTAATTTGTGGATTACTAATTGCAGCTGCATGTAGTTGGGAACCTAGCAAATATCCCGTGCAGGGAAGAAGTTGCAAAGAACCTTGGGTTTTGTGAAAATAATTAGCTTACATTAGAAAGTCGCATAAAGCAGATAAGCTGGTGTTTGGAAAGAAGAGACAGTTTATCACCACAAACAATTCATTTTTTCAACAAAAATTAAATATTAGACTATCATGAAAAGCACAAATCTTTGCGTGATACTAGCAATATAGGCAGAATAATTCTACTGTGAATAAAATTATGCATGACATTATTGTATATGGTAACACAGTGGAATGAAAATGAAGATGATGAAAGAAGGAAATAGTGAATCTTGACAGTTCTAACGAGGAAATAATTTAGAAATGAAATGACGTGTGGGAATGTTTAAAGATAGGAATAATATAAATGCACAGTGAATTTAGAGAGAGAGAATTAGCATGGTGATGTACAGAGGAAAAACAGCTTACATATTTGACATTATGAAACTAACTCTGGGTTGGAATACCAACAATATAAGGAAAAGATTGCTATTCACCATAAGGATGACGCGTTGAGCTGCAGACAGGTATAATGAAAAGACATTTACACATTAGATCATAAGGATGACGTGTTGAGCTGCAGACAGGTATAATGAAAAGACATTTACACATTAGCTTTTGGTCAAATCCTCCTTCAGAAAAGGAAACACACACACACACACACACACACACACACACACACACACACACACACACACATATTCATTCACGTAAGTAAGAACACCTCACACACACAACCGCCATCTCCGGCAGCTCAGAGTGGAATGCCGGAGACGACAGTGAGGGGTGTGCTTGCTTGTGTGAATGAATGAATGAATGAATGTGTGTGTGTGTGTGTGTGTGTGTGTGTGTGTGTGTGTGTGTGTGCGCGTTTGTTTCCTTTTCTGAAGAAGGCTTTGGCTGAAAGCTTATGTGTAAGTGTCTTTTCGTTGTGCCTGTCTGCAACTCAACCTGTCATCATTATGACAATTAGTAGTCTATCTTTTCCTTATATGTTTGACATTATGAAAGATAAAAAATTAACATTTCAGTGCCAACAGTACATTCTGGAATGTCCCATGGTAGTCACGACTATTAATTAAGATTACTAAAAGCACATTGCATGGCCACAGCAGTAGACTGTGTGTCGATGTGTAGATCATCGTCATTCTCATTTTGTACAGTTTCCCACCACTGCCTGGATCTGTTTGGAGCACAATCTCTCTATATTGTCAGTTCTTCCCACCACCTGTCTGTTGATACCCTGGCCCAGACTTCTCCATTCGGTCGCTTCTAACTTGGTCTTCTATCTTCAATCTTCTTCTCATGTGTATTCCTAGGCATCCTTCTCCATTCTATACAAATGCCATATAATTTTAATCCTCTTCCATCAATCTTGTCTTTCTCCTGTGTTAACTCGCTAACCTTCCAATTTCTTACCTTTAGAAGACTCTTCAAAACCATGTTGCAGCATTTCATGAACTGTAATCCTTATTTTGAAACATTTCTATACTGTACATTTCTCACATGTTTATTGTCTTTCAGGAAAGAAGCTCGCATAGTGGTCGATGGGGCTCTGAAGGCGGAGGTACGAGAACCCCCTGGACCTGTTCGAGCTTTACACCTGACATCGGATCTCGTCGTCGGTCGGTGTTCTCAGCATACTGTTGCTTACATTTACTTAAAAGTTCAATATTGTTATTTGTAATTAAACAAAAGCATACTCTACTCTCATGTTTCACAGTATTTGCTATTTCTGCTAGTAAAATACAGTCTACTAAGAGAAGCTAAATATGGAACCACAATTTCAAGAGATTGAGTGGTATAAAATGTAATTACTTTAGAAGTAAAGGAGACCACTCAGCAAATAGTGGAAGCTTTCAGTCATTGACAAGCACACAGAAAAGAATGGAAATTTGCTAGCTTTCAGACATCTCCTCTAAAGAGCTAGAGAGAGGAAACACACACACACACACACACACACACACACCTGTATAACTACATTGTGCTAGCTGAACACACAGTGCAGAGATAGCAGTTCAGTAGGTGGGCTGGGGTGAGGGGTTGTCTTGGATGGGATAGGCAGAGGAAGAAAGAGGCAGGAATTATGAGGGAAGTTGGGAGGGATAGTTGGCAGCTTGGAGGATGCCAGTATGTGGACAAAAATCCAAGAGAGAGAGAGAGAGAGAGAGAGAGAGAGAGAGAGAGAGAGAATAGAGGTGGCAGGCGTGTGACACAGGGGCACTGGTGCCAGTAAGATTGTGCAGCACAGAATGACAACATGGATTAGGATGGGGCAGACATGGATTAGGATAGGGTGACATGACAGGGCAAGAGGAGACCATTGGGTAGGTTGTGTGCATACAGATTGGGTTAGTGGAGATTGAGGCCAGGAGGATTATGGCAGAGTAGGATGTGTTGTGACGTTAACTCCTGTCATCATATTTGAGAAAAGCTGTTATTGGAGGAAATGATCAGATGGCACGGGTTGTGAGGCAGCTGTTGAACTTAACTTGTGTCGAGCTCAGCAACGTGTTCCATGACTGGTTGGGCAACTCTTTTCTCGTCCACAGTTTGGCAGTGGCAATTAATTCTGGTGGGGAGCTAGTCAGTGGTCATACCCATGTAAAATCCTTTGTATAAATTGCAGAGAGTTGATAGGTGATATGGGTGCTTTGCTTTCACATGTGGTCCTGCCTCTGTTTGGATAAGCCTGTGACAGAACTAGTAGTGGATGTCCTGGGTAGGAGAATTTGGCAGGTCTTATGGCAAGGGTTGGGAGTGGAATAGCATAGGGGTGGACCAGGATTTATATACACACTTCAGAAAAAGTTTTGTGTCACCCTGGTTCCCAAAACTACAGAAGATAGACGTTAACTGTGGATATTGTATCACAGACACAGTCCCTTTGACTGTTCAGAGATGTCACTAAACCCTTAATCAACCATGCATGAGGAGCGCCTATTAGACGTAGGGGGTCCGACAGCCGATCAGTTCCAGTCATTCCACCAGGAAAGAGGTACAAGGCTCGTGTTGTCTATAGGTCAACCATGCCTAGGCGGTCAATACCGCAGTTCGATCACGTTTGCATTGTTACTTTGTGGCAGGAAGGGCTTTAAACAAGGGAAGTGTCCAGGCGCCTCGGAGTGAACCAAAGCGATGTTGTTTGGACGAGGAGGAGATACAGAGAGACAGGAAATGTCGATGACATGTCTTGCTCAGACCGCCCAATGCTACTACTGCAGTGGATGACCGCTACCTATGGATTATGGCTCAGAGGAACCCTGACAGACAGCCACGCCACCGTGTTGAATAATGCTTTTCGCGCAGCCACAGGACGTCGTGTTATGACTCAAACTGTGTGCAACAGGCTGCATGATGTGCAACTTCACTCCCAATGTCCATGGTGAGGTCCACCATTGCAAACACGAGACCGTGCAGCACGGTACAGATGGGCTCAACAACATGCTGAATGGACCGCTCAGGATTGGCGTCACATTCTCTTCACAAGTGAGTGTTGCATATGCCTTCAACCAGACAGTTGTCGGAGATGTGTTAGAAGGCAACCCGGTCAGGCTGAATGCCTTACACACACTGTCCGCAAGTGCAGCAGGATGGAGGTTCTCTGCTGTTTTGGGGTGGCATTATGTGGGGCCAACGTACGCCGCTGGTGGTCATGGAAGGTGCCGTAACAGCTGTATGATACGTGAATGCCACCCTCTGACCGATAGTGCAACCATATCGGCAGCTTATTGCCGAGGCATTCATCTTCATGGATGACAAGTTACGCCCCCATCGTGCACATCTCGTGACTGACATCCTTCAGGGTAACGACATCACTCGACTAGAGTGGCCAACATGTTCTACAATCATGAACCCTATCGAACGTGCCTGGGATAGATTGAAAAGGGCTGTTTATGGACAACATGACCCACGAACCACTGAGGGATCTATGCCGAATCTCCGTTGAGGAGTGGGACAGTGTGGACCAACAGTGCCTTGATGAACTTGTGGGTAGTATGCCATGACGAATACAGGCATGCATCAATGCAATAGGACGTGCTGCTGGGTATTAGAGGTACCAGTGTGTACAGCAATCTGGACCCCCACCTCCGTTAAAAAGGACGGAAATGATGTTTATGTTGATTTCCGTTTCTATATTCTGTACATGTCCCGGAACCGAGGTGATGCAAAAACTTTTTTTGATGTGTGTATTTTCCAGGGCTGGCCGAATACCACTTTAGAAAAGGTGGAAAGGATCAGGGGCAGGATGTCCCTAATTTCTGGGCAAAACATTAGATAAAGCTCTGGCGAAGAACATGATTCGGTTGCTCCAGTCCAGGTTGATATTGGGTGATGAGAGGGCCATTCCTTAGCAGCTGGTTCTTGGGGGTTATGGGAGTACTAGGGGTCTGCGAGGGTATGATACAGTAAATCTCTTTGGAGGTGATATTGCTCGTCTATGAAGGCCTATGTGAGACCTTCAGTGTTCACTTATTTGCATTTGTTTTCTAGCTCCTCAAAGGATTTTCCTGAAAGTTAGCAAGTTTTCATTTGTCTCTGTGCGACTGTCAACAGCTCAAAGCCTGTTCTATTCAGTGAGTGGTGTCCATCACTCCTAAATTATTTATGTTCCATCAAAATGTTCCTTACAGTATCCACAGACATAAAAGTCATATTCAGTTATTTTCTTTTGATTTTGGGTGGGAGGCCTATAGTGTAAGTGACAGGACCTTACAAGTTTTGAAGCATAATCATTAATGAGTGTTTAATGAGAAGAAACACACACTGGTGCCTCTTAAAAGCTAGAAAGAAATCAATAAGTCATCAATTTTGCGTGTTTTCTTTAACATCATCTCATTGAATAATGTTTGGGGCAACTTGTCTTGTAGGAAGAATGCTTACATTATGCAAAAATACAGTGTTAGGGTAATATCTAGTGCTCATCCCTAATAATGTTGAGACCTCTTTACATTGCAAAGTGTTGCTAACAACTTAGTCCAGTTGAAGATGTGCTCATAATTAAGCACCAGCAAAATCTTGTATTAACAGTTCATTCAGGGTGGCGTTCTGAAAAACCTGGAATTTACTTACAAAAAAAAAATCACAGAAATCTCAAGGAATTTTAGGAATTTCTTAAAATCTCAGGGAAGTCCATGTTTTTAACTCAACATTGAAATTAGACTCACAGATTATGAAATACTTAATATTTCAAAATGTGTTAGTTATACAAATATTATTCCATATAAATTATCAATGTTTAAAAACTACAGTTAAACAGCAGCTTATGGCTAGTATATGAGAGGAAGGAAAGTCATTATTGTGGTGTCACCCCCTCCTCTCCCCTTCATCACTCAATGCTTATTCATCACGAGCTTCATATGACACAGTCATATTCCCCATATATGGAGTTCTCTCTGTGTTCCTGTGTTACTGATCACAGTTCATCACGTTTGCAGTTCTTGAGTACACTGAATGTGGATCATTGTGGATTAATGTGTTAAACGATCTCCATCAAATCCTGAAGGTCTTGCTGAATGTGGAGAGCACCTAATTTCAAAAAGATCTTTCTTAAAATGAGAAAATTATTTTCTTGTTGTGCTCTGTCCAATGGCACTATTCCCATACCCAGTGCAAATGTTTCTGGTTGCCTCTGTTGCTGCATTTCCTGTATTCGTGAGTGTCGCATATGCCTTCAACCAGACAATTGTTGGAGATGTGTTAGAGGGCAACCAGGTCAGGCTGAATGCCTTACACACACTGTCCGCAAGTGCAGCAGGAATTTATATGCCAGGAATGTTCAGATTTCTTCACTTAGCATTCCATTCTCTAGTGTACACAGCTCGCTTCATTGTTTCCGAATGACAAAATGATAGTATTTAAAACTCAAGTAATGACAGTAAACTACAAATAAAATGTGACAGTCGAAAAATAAACCCGTATCAACCGGAATACCAATGCGCTACGAACTTATGTACCAACCTAATAATACTTACAGGCTTGCGGATCATGTAGCACACAAGATTTTCAGAACATTTAGATATTGTAAAGTGTATGTGAATAAATAAATTTGGTGTAGGAATCATCGTAAGCTACCAGACCATCAGGTATTGCAAGCTTAAACACCCATAAGCAAAACTAAAATCTTGAAGACTGTGACAGTCTTCTTTAACGCAAAGGAAAAGGAACTTGTGTCTGTAGACAATATTAGATGCTGTGTTCCAATTAAAGGGTGATATCTGCTTTAACAAACTTTTAACTTGAAATCCAATAGTACTCAGTGACATGCACCCGAGCAAGTCTGAGGCGAATGGTAGGAGACAACTTTACAGTCGCAGTTAAAATATATTATGGGATTGCCGTACAAAACAGTTTTGCGTATACTGCTTGCAAAAGAATTGCTTCAATTGTTGCAACAACATAGCAGTCACTTCGTGCATCATTTGCTCGAGTAGTATTTTGTGATGATCCACTTGTAACATTACTGAAATGTGCTTAGTTTGCATCTTCATTTCTTTATTTCGTGACTGTAAATTTTATTTTTTATATTATTTTGCATTCAGCAGTTCATAATTTCAAAAAACATTTATGTTTGCCACCTCAGTGCTTAAAAAATGATTCACACTTTCTATTGGACATCATACATTTGATACAACATAATGTGGAGACTTTTGTAATGCTTATGTGGCGGTTTACAGGAGCATCTGTAGACTACCGAGATGGATTTACAGGCTGCATCCGAGCTTTGCTGCTCAATGGACAGCGAGTAGACTTGCGAAGCTATGCGGAGAAGGGATTGTATGGTATGTAGCATCACTGTTTTGGTCTCTAAGTGGTAGCAATTACGTTTATAATCATCTGGTGAGAGATTTAAAGGCTGTTGTACCTGTAAATGAACCAGTGAGTTGCTGATTCCACAGAAATCAGATGGCCAGTGTTTGACACGTCTCTATCAAAATTGGTTTAGAATAGTAGCTTTTCTTTCTGTGTATGAGTTTGATATTGAGTTAATGAGTATGGTTCTCGGCGCTACAGTCTGGAACCGCGCAACCGCTACGGTCGCAGGTTCGAATCCTGCCTCGGGCATGAATGTGTGTGATGTCCTTAGATTAGTTAGGTTTAAGTAGTTCTAAGTTCTAGGGGACTGATGATCTCAGAAGTCCCATAGTGCTCAGAGCCATTTGATGAGTATGGAAGCAGGAAGGTGGACGGTATTAGTGGTAGAAGCCAGGTTGTAGTTGGGGAAAGATATCTTTAGTTAGGAGATGTGTTTTTGGATCTTCATCTGAGTTGGTGATTTCATTTTTATTACAATTTTTAACAACTAACATGTCTGTCTTATTTATAAGTAGGGACCTGACAATGTAGTGTCTGTTTTTAGGGAAATTGCATATAATTTTTTTTGCTTGTAAATTAATGTGCCTGAAGATAAAACCTTATTGCATTGAAACTGACTATTAAAAAAATGCCATTCGACTGGAGCAAACACTTCAACGATTTCTCTCCGAAATGGTGTGCGATTGTGAAATGGAAACATGAAGGAACAACTAGACCTAAACAGAGACCAGGCAGGCCTCACATACTGATGGACAGGGACCGTTGCACATTGAGGAGGGTGATTGTAAAATATCATTGATACCAGCAGAACAACTCACTCGTGAGTTCTGAAGGGCAACCAGCAGTCCAGCTAACGCAATGTCTGTTGGTAGTAAGTTAAAAAGAGTGGGGTATAGCCACGTAGCAGCACATCATACGCAATGCATTTCCGTAGTCAGTGCTAAGTGACTCTCAAGTTGTGTAAAGAGCAATACCACTGGGCAGTGAGTAGCTGGATCTGAGAGATGTGGAGTGACAAGTCACACTATAGCTTGTGGCAATCCAGGGGAAGGTTTTGGGTTTAGTGAATACCTGGAGAATGTTGTCTGCCATCTCGTGAAGTGCCAGCAGCGAAGTACAGAGGACGTCATGTTATGGTACGGTTTCTTGTTTCATTGTTAGGGTGTGCATTGAAGAAAATGCTAAATGTGGAAGGACATGCGCCCATTTCACAGCATTGTGTAAGGTAAGGCAATGGTTTGAGGATAGTAGCATTCCTGAAATTGGCTGGCCTGGCAAGAGACCCTCTTGAACTCGATGGAAGAGCTTTGGAACAAGTTAAAACGTTGGCTTCGCGCTAGAGATCGGTGTCCGACATCACTACCATCTCTGGTTTCAACTGTTGAGGAAAAATGGACTTCTGTTCCTCCACAGACATTCAGACACCTCATTGAAAGTGTTTCCAGCAGAGTTCAAGATGCCATAAAGATAAAGGTGAAATATAGCCCATATAAATTTTGACTAAAAGGTTTCTGGGTAGTTTTTATCAGATAATCTACACTATGTGATCAAAAGTATCCAGACACCCCCAAAAGCATATATTTTTCATGTTAGGTACATTGTGCTGCCACCTACTGCCAGGTACTCCATATCAGCGACCTCAGTAGTCATTAGACATCGTGAGAGAGCAGAATGGGGCACTCCGTGGAATTCGCGGACTTTAAACTTGGTCAGGTGATTGGGTGTCACTTGTGTGATATGTCTGTACGCGAGATTAAACATAGCTAGGTCAACTGTTTTTGATGTGACAGTTAAGTGGAAACACGAGGGGACACGTGCAGCACAAAAGCGTACAGGCCGACCTCGTCTGTTGACTGGCAGAGACCGCCAACAGTTGAAGAGGGTCATAATGTGTAATAGGCAGACATCTGTCCAGACCGTCACAAAGGAATTCCAAACTGCATCAGAATCCACTGCAAGCAATATGACAGTTAGGCATGAGGTGAGAAAACGCGGATTACATGGTCGAGCAGCTGCTTATAAGCCACACATAACGCCAGTAAGTACCAAACGTCACGTCACTTGGTGTACGGAGTGTAAACATTCGATGATCGAACAGTGTAAAAACATTGTGTGGAGTTCTGAATCACAGTACACGATGTGGCAATCTGATGGCAGGGTGTGGGTATGGCGAATGCTCGATGAATGTCATCTGCCAGCGTGTGTATTGCCAACAGTAAAATTCGGAGGTGGTGGTGTTATGGTGTGCTTGTGTTTTTCACAGAGGGGGCTTGCACCCTTGTTGTTAGGCGTGGCACTATCACAGCACAGGCCTACATTGATGTTTTAAGCACCTTCTTGCTTCCCACTGTTGAAGAGCAATGCGGGGATGGCGATTGTATCTTTCAACACAATCAAGGAGCTGTTCATAATGCACGGCCTGTGGCTGAATGGTTACACTGCAATAACATCCCTGCAGTGGACTGGCCTACACAGAGTCCTGACCTGAATCCTATAGAACTCCTTTCGGATGTCTTGGAACGCTGTCTTCGTGCCAGGCCTCACTGACACATCGATACTTCTCCTCAGTGCAGCACTCCATGAAGAATGGGCTGCCATTTCCCAAGAAACCTTCCAGCACCTGATTGAACATATGCCTCCAAGAGTGGAAGGTGTCATCAAGGCTAAGGGCGGGCCAACACCATATTGAATTCCGGCATTACTGTTGGAGGGCGCCACAAACTTGTAAGTGATTTTCAGTCAAGTGTATGGGTACCTTCGATCACATAGTGTATTAATTTGTTATTTTCAGCCAAGTGTCCGGGTACCTTTGATCACGTAGTGTATTAATTTGTTGACCAGGTATATAAAGCTTTTGCAGCACAATGAGAAAGTAACAAACTATATGAGTCACAGGCTAGGACCGAGGGTTCGTCTTTGATGATGAAGGAAATCTCGAGTGTTGTAGCAACCCAGAGAGTGGGGCCGCTGTGGTGTAGAGGTGGTGGGTTGTGGACCCAGTGGTGCTGGGGGGGGGGGGGGGGGGGGTGTAGGAAAACTTACCTGTAAGATACAACATATTTTATTCATCTTAAATTACAATGCCAGAGTGCGGTGATACCCCAGGATTTGCCCTTAGTAGGCATGTGGTCCACTAGTGATGCCGACGTCGTCAGAAGGCCACAGCGTTGGGTGGCCAGTCGATGTCTGTGTCCTGCTTTGCTGACACTGTTCGTGTCAGTCAGCAGCATGTGCTTGAGTGAGCACTGCCAGTGACATGTATGTCTGCTGAATTCTTGTAGTCTTCTGGGTTAGAAGCTCACCCTGGTTCGGAGGTACGGCAGCAGTATTGCCGTGGGTGTGAACTGCTGCCCTCTGAGGCAGAAATTCAGTGGTGCCTGGGGGGCGGCTGCCTGTTGTGTCACCTAAGTCTGTGGGCCGGACTTAGAATTGTGAACTGGTCTGTTGGAGCTGGCTGCCCAGACCTGCATCAGCTGCTTACTGGCCCGTAGCACGTTGGAGATAGATGTGGACCCGATGTCGTGGAGGGTGCTGCCAGCGTGCGCGTAAGTGGCTAGAAGCAAAGTGTGTTTATAGCAATTAGTTGCAACCTTGTTGTGCCGTTACACTGCTTCCGGGCATGTACTGGTCAACATCTCTGTGTCCCAACGGTGAGGAAATAAACCGCAGGCCAATCGGGCATTACACAGCCTTTGTGTGATGTCACTACAATTGCGCACCTTAACCCGGTTGTCTTGTGGTGTGCAAAGGGGCTCATTTGGGAAACTGCATATCAACACCTCTGTGCCTGCCCACTTGCCTCACAGGTGGCTGCAACAGATCTACTGTAATTCAGTAACACAGAAAACTTAGTGACTGCAGTACAACTTGATTTAAGAATTATAGTAGCCATAAACTCTCATTATTTTGACATCGTACAAACTATGCATTTACTATTATTGATATTTCACTGCACTGTGATTGTGTACATGTGAATGCAGAATAAGACTATGCGAGTGTGCGCAAGGGTGAAATGCTGATTCTTTGCTGTTTTGACCTATGATCCTGAAATCTGATCGTCTGTAATTTGTTTTTTCTTAGTAGAGTGAGGATTCTTTTGGATTGTAAAGGACTGTACTTTACACTTTTGTAATCCAGTAGCTTTTAATTTTGAAGATGGTACTATTGGTATCAGAGTCCCTTGTTATTTTTGGTATGTTCTTACTGGTCATTATAATGTTTGAAACTTCCTGGCAGATTAAAACTGTGTGCTGGACCGAGACTCAAACTCGGGTTCGAGTCTCGGTCTGGCACAACAGTTTTAATCTGCCAGGAAGTTTTATATCAGCGCACATTCCACTGCAGAATGAAAATCTCATTCAGGAAACGTCCCCCAGGCTGTGGCTAAGCCATGTCTTCGCATATCCTTTCTTCCAGGGGTGCTAGTCCTGCAAGATTAGCAGAAGAGCTTCTGTCAAGTTTGGAAAGTAGGAGACGAGGTACTGGCAGAATTGAACCTGTGAGGACGGGTTGTGAGCCGTGCTTGGGTAGCTCAGCTGGTAGAGCACGTGCCCGTGAAAGGCAAAGGTCCCGAGTTCGAGTCTTGGTCTGGCACACAGTTTTAATCTGCCAGGAAGTTTCATATCAGTGCACTCTCCGCTGCAGAGTGAAAATCTCATTCTAATTATAATGTTTAGTTGTGTGATAGGACTTACTCCATATTTGGAAAAAGATTCCATTTTGAAACCCCTTCGCCTGTCTTACTCCCCCTGAGTTTCTTTTGTTCCTTTCACGCTTATGTGCATGTGTGCTCTGTGATATTACAAGTCTGTGTTTTACTAAGTGTTCTGCATTGACAGGTGTAAGCCCAGGATGTATTGGCAAGTGCGACAGCAGTCCGTGCTTGAACAATGGGACGTGCCACGAAGGCTACGATAGCTACTGGTGTGACTGCAGGTGGACTGCCTTTAAAGGGCCCATCTGTGCTGATGGTAAGGATGGCTGCTGCTGCTGGTGCTACTGTTGCAGTTGTCTTGTTCAGCCCCATATTTCAACTATACTCTGGTCTGCAATGTACTACTTACTACAGTGATGTTAAATGTAAAATTAATTTTAGCAGAACTCTCCCATAAAAAAAATTCAAAAAGCAATGTACAGCATTCTTATATATTTCATCCCAAAAAATATTACAGTTGTGTTTAAATTTATGCACACGTATGAAAACAAATATTGATTTGTATTAATAATACAAAAATACAAAGGTAGATCAAATATAAATGGTATTTTTTTTTTAAATTAATTCAAATATAATTTATTTTTCTGCATAGTTCTCTGCTTTAGAAATAAGTTTTTCCAGGAAGAAGGAAAATTTTTTATCGCTGCATCATAGAATGAAGCTTGTTGAGTAGGGGGCCAGTTGGCACAAATTCGTGTATGCCCTTGTCATCTTCAAATCATTGCCTTTCCTCAAGTGTGTTTAAGTGACCAAAATAAACTAAAATTGCAGAGCAATAGTTCCAAGCTATGATCAAATTGCGTCCAAGGAATTTCTTGATGTTTTCAGACTATTAGAGAGGCAGTATGGGGCATGATATTGTCTAGGAGGAAGATAGCTTCTTGAATTGGTTGGTCTTTTGCGGTGATACGCAGGCATCACCTCGTGCAGCTGGTCACAGCAACATGCAACACTGATTGTGCATTGCTTGTGCAAAATGTTAATGAGCCAAGTGCCTTGTCGAGCAAAGAAAATGGTTGAAAGAACCTTGCCAGCTGACAGTTTTGTCTTGGGTGTTAGTTGGGCTTCGTGCCCTTTCCTTCGCCATTCCATACCGGCTTGTTTCCAGTCGGTAGTGTAGTGGTGGACTCTTGTTTCATCACAGGTGATAGTTCCACTCAAAAATGCATCACCTTTTTCAACCCTTGCTGGAAGCCTCTGAAAGACCTCCAAAAGTCTCAACTTCTGATCTGCAGGCGATGGACTCATCTGGTACACGCTTTACGGAACTTTAGGCCTTTTGTGACGATAGCTTGACAGCTCCCATAACTTATTCCAACCCATTCTGCATTTTCAGACATACTTACCCATCAGTCGTCTTTAAGAATGTCTCGAACTGTGTGTGAATATTTTCGACCGTAATGCTGGTCTGAGGATGGTGAGTGTGTTCCTGATTTTCCACTTGTTCTCATCCTTCCTTCTACTCTTTTTGCCAGAAGGCCACACAAGTCTTTGGCAATGTTTGGTCCCTGAACAGTCAATCCCCAAAAAATTTTTGTCACTTGAATGTTGTTTATGAGCAAGAAATTTTATAATTATGCATTGTGCAGTGCTGACACATGTTGTACTGACATTGTGAACACTGCTGATGAAATGGTTGCAAGCGTAGAATAACCAGCTCTGTCCACTCCTAATGGCCCATTCCAAGCATCTAGACCTGCAGGCCTAGTCCTGCAAACAAAATGCTCACAAACAAAAACTTATATATATTTGAGCTGCTGAGAATTCTTCCGGGTTGTATGGCCGTGGTCCGTGGAACTCTTCAATCCCTGACGTTTCGTCAAAGGCTACGTTGGACATCTTCGGAGGTGCTCCTGGCTGTGCTGAGTCTTGCCTGCAGTCCGAAGAATTCTCAGCAGCTGAAACATCTGGTCTTGCAAACGCCGATTTTTGTGGAAGCCTGTTGTATGCTTCATAATTTTCTGAGATAATGTGACAGTAAAGAAATACATGACTCGGACAGTATTCATGCAGGAAACTATCTTTTTGGATATTTCTGCAATGAGTGAATGTGCTTAGCAAATGACTCAAGATAATCATAAATATTTTCTGAGTACTCTACTTCCCCAGCAGGACCTGTTCATTGGCAATATGAGCACGTATTAACACTTTTCTCAGTAATGTTTTTTATAACTTACTTTCTGAAATGTTAAATGTAAAACAACTGTACTTCAGCATTGTGTGTGCTTATGCAATAAAATGATTTGTCCAACAGTTCAATGTATAAATTTAATTCATGTACATTGTTGCTGTATTTAGTAAAAAATATTTGCTTTTTTTCACGAAAGGTTAGTTCAGTCAGTCTTCGTGTCAGTTTCAGATTTCTATTCATAATCTCTCTCCTTATTTGGCAGTCACTACAAAAATCCAATTTTTTGTCGTTCAGTGTGGGTTGACGTTCTATCAAAGAAATAAATTTCTCGATATTAATATTTTCCATTTTGAGAAACAGTTGTTTTGTGCAGTAATCTGCCACTCGAAAACAATGAATGCGCGTCGCAGCGTGCGACACTATCTCAGCCAGTGCAGAGCAGTTGATAATTTTATGCTCTCCTACACATTTTTTTGTTGACTGATGTTTCAATCAAGCACGCACCCACGTCTGCACGGTATCTCTGTCATAGTGAAAATTATTCATGCATGCCTAGCCTTATACTTGGGTAAATACGGTAAATGTAGGTTTGCATGGTATGTGTCTTGTTTTATTTGATATTTTGTCTAAGAACTTGTAACTTAATACTTCTTCATAACGGAGCCAAAAAGTAGATTCAGTATCGGCTAGCAAAATATTTTTTTTCCTTCAAAATTACGTTGAGACAGAATGGATGACTGTGACACCATTATGAGTTGAAATCAAAGTACTGCCAGTAGACACAATAAAGGTTGAAAAATGCTGTAACTAGTTTTCCAGATTGCAGGTCGTCATCTGGACGGAAAGAGGGCTAGGTTTGGGAACATCGTAAAGAAGGGCAGCTGTGTCCAGCCAGTCTGTCCCATAATATTATAGTTTGTAATGCGACAGTGTGACAAGGGACTGAAACAATGTATTTTGCTACCTTTTCAGAATGCACCACCACCGTGTATACATATTTATTACAGATTTCTGTAAAATGTACAAGGGTCACTCCAAAAGAAATGCACAACATTTTTTGAAAACTTCAGCTTTTGGTCTGTATCTTTAGTATTTACAGAGGACGTAGAAACATTCTTCCTGCATATATTCAAATTTAATTCAACCTGTTTCCACAAACCACACTGTTGTAGCACTGCATGAAGATGGCTGCTGCACTTGATGTTGGTCTGAAGCAATGTGTTGTTAAAAAGTTCCTGTGTTGTTAGAACAAGACAATGACAGTGATGTAAGGCAGTGAAAAAATGATGTGTGTCAACGTACTTTAAAAATGTCGAAGGTATAGAAGATAAATTGGATGTTCTAAAAAGCATTATGCATTTCTTTTGGAGTGACCCCCATATAAAACATTATGTAGAAATATTTGAATTTGATTTTTTACTTTGGATGATCTACCTGTCAGCAGAGGAATTATGTTTCATTACCCATTATCTAGCAGTAGAGAGAAGGCAAAGCTCTTTTGGTGCAATACGGCTGGTTATAACTGTGTAGTATTAACTGAAAGTTGTCCCAGCATTTCAGTTTGATGTATAATTTTCGTTTTAAGGCAGTCAGCTTCCTCTGTTGATAAGGATCTGTTGCAGAGTATGTGGTTGTTCTTTCAGAAATTGGTGTGGTCATGAAATCTAGCTCCATCGTTAAGTATGACTTCATGGGTAGCTGGAGGTCAACCATTTCAGAAAAGATTCGTGTCGGATTCACCACCACCAACCCAAAGGGGTTCCTGCTGGGTTTCTTCTCCAACATCACTGGTGAATACCTCACAATCATGGTTTCCAACAGTGGTAAGTGAGATATCATATTTATATTGATTATCATTGGGTGTTTGCCTGTCAATACCTAGCAGAAACTGTAAGTTTAATTTGTACAGTCATATTTCTGTGTTTTGTTCATGTTAAATCTTTGAATGTGTAATATGTTGATAATTATTATGGTGAGGCTATCAGTTAATAATAATTATGCTGGCTGACAAAAAAAAAAAAAGTGAAACACCCAGAAGACATGGTCAGTTGTAAATGCAACTTCATACACTTACACGCCATTGTCGGGCTTGTGAATGATTAGGTACTACGTAAATTGAAGTGGGAGGGGGAAGGGAAGGAACTGACAATATAAGCTGCATTGGGACATTGAGAGTAATCGGCAGCAACGAGTGAAATTGTGTGACAGACGGGGACTCGAACCCGGGATCTCCTGCTTACTGGGTAGTTGTGTTAACCGCTGTGCCACCTGGACACAACATTTATTGCAAATGTGCGGACTACCTCTGCAGTCTCCCCATCCGTGTCCTCCGTGCTCACTAATTTTAGAGTCCTGCCAAAGGTCAAATGTAAATGTACATCCACACTGAAGGTTGTGGATTGGCTCCCCATCAAGGTGAATCAATTATATGAATGTGTAATGTCTGTTGTTTCGGCCATGTCCGAAAGAACAGATGATTAAAATCTCTGTAACTAGTAGAATGGCAATCAGAGTGCATTAGTGTTGTTTGTGTTTAATATTGTGACTTTGTCTGGTAGGGCGTGTAAGGAACACAAACAGTATCAGATGTTGTGTGCTCACAGTCTAGGATATAAAGATGTTGAGTATTCGTGTGAGACAGCATTATCAGCATGTGACCCTTTGGAAAGAACCTCATTGTGGGTCTTCAATTGGCCAGCTGATCAAATTGTGCAATATTGGAATTTATGAGATGTTTGGATGTGACAGTTTGTCGTCGGACTGCGTCAGAACGTAGGGGCGGGCATACTCATTAACGAGGGTACACTCGACAGAGTCTGACCACCACAGTGGAAGATTGACATATTGTGCATTGGGTGCATCATAAGCTCTTCACAACTGCACCTGCCATCTGAGAACAGGTAATGGACTACCTACGACACACCATTTATCGAAGAATAGCAGCACCAGACGTAGGGAATTACCGTCCCGTGCGTAGGCTGCTGGTAACACCACAACACAAACTGCTGTGTTTGGAGAGTTGCCATGACTGGAAAGCACAGACTGCTGACGAATATGCCACATTGTGTTCAGTAACAAATTGCACTCCTTCATTACTCCGGACCACCACTGTCGGCGATTATGGTAGCAACGTGGGGAGAGGTCCCATTCTTCCAATGTTTTGGAGAGGCACAGGAATATTGCTGCTGGTGTCGTGAGGAGCCATGTATATGACTTTAAGTCACAGCTGGTAGCAATTGAAGGAACTGTGACTGCTCAGCGGTACGTCACAGACTTCCTGTAACTTCGTGTTACTTCTCCAGAGTGTATACGATCCGGGACAACCAGGAGATCCAGGAAAAACCCGGAAATTTTTTCATTGTTCAAGTTTCAAATTAAATTTTTGTAATTTTGGCTGGTAAGAACTGATACTCTAACAAAGGATATTACCGTATCCTGCTACTGCATAATAATACTGCAGCATTAAAACATGAATGAGAGAAAAAATGAAAATAAAACTTAAATTGCAAAGGAAATGCACCTTATAAAATAGCAGTGCATGTACAAGCGTCTGTCAACAGCAAAATGTGAAGACTGTGCAATGCTTCATAACGACAAATTGCCTCCAATGAGTGTGACATCACAACATTTTACATTAAGATTCATTTAAGCAGTTACAAGCGGGCTCATGCACATGCACAGTTGAGTCGCATATGACTAATACCTTCTCCTGCTTCTGGCTACTGAAGTGAGGCTGTTGGCTGTGTAAGCAGCAGTAGCAGCAACCAGCCACATGAGGTACTTGGAAAAATTTCACTGGCATGCCCAAGCTGCCAGGTTCACTCGTGTATCTGAACCGGGTGGCAATTTTTTTTGTCTTCTTTGGGGGGGGGGGGGGCTGAGAACTGCAGGCCACATGAATACTTGGTCGTGAGCCACAGTTTGACAACCACTGGTCTAGAAAATTCACTGTAATTGGATTTTTAATAATCTCTAAAGATATTGTGTGTGTATATACACACTCACACACACACACACACACAAAAATAGGGCAACAAGTTTGTATGTTCTTGCTGAATATGGCTGCTCAGGTTCTTTGTTTTTTGGTTTTGCTGATGTTCACGTTGGTGTTCTGAAACTTATTATATTGGTAAATTTTCATTTTACAGGTCACTTGCGTGTCGTATTTGATTTTGGCTTTGAGAGACAAGAGATCATTTTCTTGGAGAAGCATTTTGGACTCGGTCAGTATCACGACGTTCACTTATCAAGAAAAAATTCAGGTGCGACAATGATCCTACAGGTATGGAACTCTTCACATCAGTTTTTACGTTATGTTATGTTGCATGAATAATAGTGGTAATCTTGCAGTGCACAAAATTCACCAAGATGCCTTGCAAATTCTTGCAGATTATAAAATTCTTCAGTAAACTCTTAATGATGTAAAATAAGGTAAAATGGCATTATGATATGAATTTCATGATAAATGCAGTGGCTTTGTAGTTTTAAACTTTTTTCTGCCCAAATTTAAATAGAACCTACAATAGCTTATTCTTATCACTTACAGTTTAACAGTGTATTTCTTTTGTAATCTAGGTTGACAATGACGAGCCACGAGAATATAATTTCAACATTAAAGCCTCAGCAGATGCGCAGTTCAATAACATCCAGTACTTGTACATAGGGCGAAATGAGTCCATGACTGAGGGCTTTGTTGGCTGCATATCACGTGTGGAGTTTGACGACATTTACCCTCTCAAACTGCTTTTCCAGGAGAATGCCCCACCCAATGTCAGGTCTCTTGGAAGTGAGTATTATTATTATTATTATTATTATTATTATTATTATTTCCCCAGGAATAAACTAGAAACTTCTGCTGTGAAATATATTTATTGTAACAATTTTATTTACTGCTAACTGTTCAGTAGTTAGCAGCAAGCACTCTGTGAATGAACTTTAACTATTTTTTTTTTACTTGTGTCCGAGTTTAATGTACAGAGCAGACAGCTAGCACCATTTCACATAAGTAGCATATCTGATGATTAGAAGAAATATCAGTAAGTAAATATGGAGGACGTAGAAGCTTATAACAGAACAGAACGTAACATGAAATCGTGGTAAGAGGCAACAAATACAGCAGCTCAGGCTGTTCTGCGTTCCCACCTGCGGGCCAATTTGAGATGCAGGACGAAACTGCTCATGTGCAGACAGTCAAGAAAGTTATGGAAAACTCATTAAATCCTCCTCTCTCTTTTTTTTAAAATACCCTCAGCAAAATGCTGACAAATTTAACACAATGTCTTCATTCAACCAATCCACTAACAGGATACAAAACAATTTCCTTACATATGACAATGCTTAGTCAGTAGAGAACTCCACATGTATACTAATACTTAGTGGTGTACTAAACATCATTCTCCAACATGTAAATAAAGAGGGTCACGATTCTGTGAAATATTTGTCTGTGTAATCTCTCTTTTTGGTAGGATTTAAGTAGTTTTCTGTGTAGAGAATAGAAATTTTGTTTTTGGGAAATTTGTTGACACTAACCGCAAGGAAATTTAACCTTGGACGAATAGAATAATGAAGATTGAGTTTCTTTGTAACTAGCTTGTATATTTATCTTGAATGAGGCACTCCTGATTGCAGTGATCTTGTAGTTGATATAATGGTAGTGTTAAAACAAAGTTTAACATGTTACCTACACATTGTTAACTTTGAAGCTTTCAAAAATATTTATTCTGGTAATATGCTGAGTTAGTATTGGAGTGGTGCTTGTGATTTTTCCAACTACTACATTTTAAATGACGACTTTTCTATTGCAAGTGCTGGTCAATCTATGATGATGTGATTTCTGATTTTTGCACTCATCTGTATTTTTTATATGCAGTATAATGTGATATTTGCAAGACTTACATATTTGTGGTATATTTAAATTTGTGTATACAGAGGTGGTAGTTGTGTGCTGTAGTGTGAATATGTGAAACTTTGAAAGACATATTAGAAATAAAATTGTACTTCTTCCCATAGGTTGTAGAGCATTGTAAAATGACACCCAATAACAGCACTTTTATAACATTCACTTTAGAAATATTTGATTGCTGCACAGGTGTTTGAAGTGTATCTTGGCTAAAGTTGTCTGTCACTTCTGAGCTTGGGGCAAACAATTCTTGAAAGCATTAAACACGACAGTATGTTGTGAACAAAACTTGTACACAAACTGACCATAGTTTACTTCTTTTGTATTACCAACAGGTCCACTGAATGAGGACTTCTGTGGTGTTGAACCAGTGACTCATCCACCTGACATTGTAGAAACTCGTCCACCACCTATGGTCGACAGTGACGTATTAGATAGGATTTATCGCCATACGGATTCTGCCATACTTGGAGGTGAGTGTCTGGGTTTCAGTGCTACAGAGCTTTTATGTTGACTGCAATAATTACATGTGAGGGTCTGAAATAGGCACAACACCATTTTTGTAATGTGAGTGGGATGTGTCCTAATACAACAGAGCATCTGGGGAAATGTAATAACAACTGTTGTCAATTATGGTAGTTCCTTAGATACAGTTTGTGTTTATAATTTTATTTCAGAATAGGGTTGTGATGCTATGGCATGAATATCACATAATACTTCCCATGGCATGCTGTCATAATATTGTCAAAAACCGTTCTGGCTTTGTAGACAAATTGTAGTGTTCTGTTACTCAGTATAACCATCATCTCAGTATTGATTGCAAAAAGTAGAATTCATATGCTGACAAAATAACTGAAAACCATTTCACATTATTAGAATTTTCAAGTTTTGCTTAAATAAAATGCAACCCCCCCCCCCCCCCCCCCCCAAGATACAACTAGTTGTTACCACACTGACAAAAGTTATAATTCATTTTCCAGTCGCTATAGTGCAGTCGCATTATTGGCGATAGTGGCAGACAGCCGCAAGTGTGTAAAAACTAAGAAAAAAAAGAGAAAAAACTAGAATTTTGCCTGCTAGATGGGGGAGGAGAGGTGCAGGGAAACGAGCGCCACCTCCCATTAGCAGGGCGGCAGCCTACAGCAGGACTGACAAGTTGTTACAGGGATCGTCAATCTCTTCTGGTGTTGTAAGGGTGGTAATCGAAATACATGATAGACCAGGATTAGTCACTTGACTTTTTAAAAAATAAGAAAAGAAAACAATGAGCAACGCATGATAAAAGACATTTGGGGACGGCTATGCGCAATTGCTTGTTGAGATTGGCAGTGTATTGTTAACGACGTAGTTTAGGCCCAACCTGTCGTGGTATTCGATGAAACCACAGTTCAAAACATTTGCCGTGTTAAAAGTTTCTGCATTTTTTGAGCTTTGGCTAACAAACAAACAAACGTACGCATTTCTTTGTTGCAAAATGCTTTGTGCCACGGCTGAGAACTACAACGTTGCATTATATGGCATGTATCTTAAATAGACCATTCAGCCGTCCACAGTTGGCATGGCGCCAGATGACTGTGCTTAGCATGGCGCCAGATGACTGTGCATTGATACCTTGTTGCATTTTTACACTTTATTTTTCTGCAAACAGGTTCTTACGCACATTATCTTCCCAAATTGGGTTTCGTCAAATGATGTACAATACCAGTAACTGAAAATTGGTTACTTTTTCGATATTTATATCCAGACAAAATAACTATTACATACTAGCTCAGATAAAATAGTTCATATGCATAGAATTCGCTGTGAAATAGTGTCTATTAAATAATTTTGCATTTTGAGGCTGAATCTGCATCTATTTCATGTTTATCACAAAATGTGTTTTTTTCTGGTCCCTAGCCATGAGTTTAAATTCAAGTCTACAAGATGATTCATCTGTCACAGTTCAGTCATTGGTCACTTATTGTTGTCAACAGACCATCTTGCATTTCTGACATACGTTACAGTGGGCGTTTCCGACACTGCCTCCGCATTGCACATTAACGGCATTTGTGAACTGATCCATTGTGTTTGTGTGTCACCTATAACCGAGTGGTAGCTGGTAGCCACTGTGGCAACATTGTAGCAGCAAGTGACAGACATCACGACCAAATAATTTTAATTGGAGTATAGTTTCAAATTTTTTGCTGATGTACTGCTTCTTGCAGGAAAATACATGAACTAAATGGGGTTTGTTGGAATATTATTTTGTGTAAGAGAACCGCTTTACTTGCTGTGAGTGAAAGCAGCAGCATTTACTTTTTCATTCCTACTTATTTGGCACCTTTGAAGCCATTCACATTTCCTGAGGTGATGGTTAGATTGGCAACTAAAAACACAGCTGAATTTAATTGCACATTCCACTCTATATCGTGTCATATATATTTATAATTCATTGTGCACTGTTTAACTTGCTACCACTAATGTTGTTAGACAAATGCAGTTGGTCAACATCTTGTAAACATCTCTCACTGCCAACCGCTATACTGTATTTTGCAGCCGGCCGCTGTGGCCGAGCAGTTCTAGGTGCTTCTGTCTGGAACCGTGTGACCGCTACAGTCACAGGTTCGAATCCTGCCTCGGGCATGGATGTGTGTGATGTCCTTAGGTTAGTTAAGTTTAAGTAGTTCTAAGTTCTAGGGGACTGATGACCTCAGATGTTAAGTCCCATAGTGCTCAGAGCTATTTGAACCAATTTTTTTAAAAATATAAATTCCCCCCCCCCCCCCCCCCAATATGGTATGGCAAGTTTATGACTTGTAGCAGTAAATATAATACTTGTATATACTCTGTTCATCATAAGAATAAACCTGATATAAACAGACACAAACGTGATGATTGGTTTGCAGCCGTAGCTCTCGTATTGGCGGTGTTCTGTTCTTGGAAGTAGGTCCAACTTTTATGTATTGATTCCTTATTACTAAGTCATTGTAAACGAAACTTTAAGACATTCTAATGTATAAGCAGCGATCAAAGTTTTTCTTAATCATACTTTAGCTACGTAATTTTTATTTCAAAAATCGTGTACAGTCACAATCTCTGTAAGCAGTACTCGTGCTCTGATGGTACCACAAAAATGGATGACACTGCTTTCTGCATCTAGTGAAGCTTGTACGCAGAACACCATTAATGGCTAGAAACAAGTTGTTGTTAATGTTTTTCACAACACTGCAGAAAAAAATCATCTTTGACGTTTTTCAAGAAACATTATGTAATAAATATTAGGAATGATATTTCGAACATATTTGTGGCGTCTGTTGCAGATTGATAATTGGGTGGGCAGAGGTTCATTACCCGTTATGACGTACAATATATTTCCTTTTTGTTTGTTCGGTTTGAATAACTAAAAAAATTGTTAAAGATTTTGAATTTATGAAAACATTACACAATTAAATTTTTTGGAGAAAATTGAAAAATCAAATACTCTTTGTTTGAATATGCCCATTGTTTTATAGGACAGATGTGGTCTCACATGAGCCAGAGTGATAAGTGCCATAGAAACATAGAAAACAATTTTCACCGTGTCAAACAAACACTGCAAATTATGCATTTTTACAGTGGTCACCTGAACACTGCATTCTGAACCCAGCAGAATCAGTCTGGAGCCATGTTAGGGGATTAGCCGCGAGAAATAACACGACATTGAAGCTGCCAAACTTACTGGAACTTTGCTTTGTGACATGTCACTGCTGAGCGACGGTGAAATGCAGTACAGTGCGTCATAAAAGAAGGGGGGAGGAAATGTGGACTTGTGGCTTGGGATTCTGTTTCTGATCATCTCGTTGTCAACGTAGCAGTACTGAAATGTACCACAATCCTCGGAGTCCAATATGAAAAAGTTCAGTGATTACCAGATGAATGACTGTAATACTTTCAGTGGCTTCAGTATTTAGCTACATAGTGAAATCTCAGCACTGCGCTCTTACGCCTCACATACCTAGTGCAGAAAAATTACCCTTGTTAAAGTCAGGAATTTTCATCACTCTCGTGTGTAATTATAGTACTGTGTTAGCCAAGATTGAGAGCATGTAATATTTTTCATCAGCTCACCTAAGAAACGTATCGCCTAAGTTTTACCATTATTTTCTTCTGTTCAAAAATTGAATGACATTCAAGGCTATTAAATAACGTTCAGGGCTATATTGTTCACTACTTGTCTCTTTATGTGTCTTTCCTACAACTGTTTATATCACTGCAGGTTAGTTGGACCACATTGCTGGCCAGTGCTTTCCAAGTTATATGCCCCGATAAAGCTGTTGTCCCGTATTTTTGCTGAGTCGATGTACACGTAATGCACAGCATAAAACATATCCTCATTATTGTACTTGGCAGAACTCGAGACAGCTTGGCTTGTGCTCCACGTCAACCAGAATCTAATGACATGCCAGCAAACGCGGAAGAATACATAGTGTAATGTTTACATGAGGTTTATTCTTATATATAATATATGCCGATATCTCTTATTGGTTCTGAATGTTTGCTAAAGTTTTACCAGACTGTTCATTTAGTGAACTTCAGTTTAAATAATTATACTTTTTTTTTTTCTTTTAAGGTGTCCTTGCAATAATTTTCTTGGCCCTGGTGCTGATGGCTGTTCTGATTGGCCGATACCTGGCCAGACATAAGGGTGAATATTTGACACAAGAGGACAAGGGAGCAGACGATGCGCTCGACCCGGATCAGGCTGTTGTCCAGTCGGCGACAGGCCACCAAGTAGAGAAGAGGAAGGAGTGGTTTATTTGAAGTGAAACAGGTTCCACGTAGTGACAGTGGCAGACTCGGAAGTTTGTCATTATGTTGTGTCAAATGCGACCCGTGCTCTTAGTTGTGTGGGAGTAGTAGGTGCACACTATTAATGTTCACAAGAAGAAATCTCACAAAAAAATCACACCAAAACTTTTGAGTGAAAAGGGAGTTATATCGAATTCAGTCAGCGTCGGTGAAAGATATCTGCTTTATCGCAAGCTTTATTTCAGAGACAAAGTGCAAAGTTTTGTATGGCGAATTCTGTACTGGGCTGCAGTGTAGAGGTAGAGTTATTTGCAACTGGCTGGTGTTTCCTCAGGTATACATTTTATAACAAAAGAGTACTTTTTTTGGGAATTGAAACTTTTGCTACTACATATCAGTTAAAGTTTCCATACCAAAAGTAAAAAGAGAAGGTAATTTGTTCAAACAACCTTGTCATTATGGACCTTATAGACTGACAGTACGTATTTGAGTAATAAGAAATTGTGGTCATCTGCTAAAACAGTCTGTAGGTAGAAGATTCTTTTTACTTTGTTTCTACAGATTTAGTAAATGACAAAGCTGTCAGAATGCTGCTTTTAAATTTTGTTGAGTGAAATGCAGTGTTTTGTAGTAACTTGTATAGTTTGGTTGTGGCAGCTGCCTCCATTTTATGTACTTTACAACCTATCCTTTTCCCCTCTAAATTAAAGATTTTTACATATCCAGATTTTAATAAACTTTTGTGAAAAAACTCCAATTTGATTAAAAAAAGATAACCTTTTCATCCACTGCCACTAAAAACTAACCTGTTGCTCAGAACTGTAATTTGTAGCCACAACAGAGCTGAAATTTGTGACCTGAGTGTGCTGTGTGAGCATGCCTTCGTATCTCTGTGACTAAAGTCACTGTTAGAGATTTATACTGTAAAATTTTTATTACACTTTGTGTGGTTGTGTATTAATGATTGCACTTAATTTTTTCAGTATTTCCCCGAGCAATAAGCAGATATTATTACCACAGTCTAACGCATGCAGTCATAACATTCACGGCTGTGAAAGTTGTTACTGTCTGGTAGCCGAAACAAGACTAGCTCCCCCAGTGGCAGGAAATCCCAGGATTGGATCGGAGTTTGTTGTTTGTTCTTTTTCTATTTAATTAATGAAGTGATTACTATATTTTTGCTTTCTGAGCATTACTTAATTATCAAGAGACGTGAATTATCATAAAATAAAGCAAAAACAGCTCAATCTGACAGATTCAGTGACATAATCTACAATTTGTTCATGAAGAAATACTCTCAAATGCTTGCATAATTGCAGCTTACTCAGCTGAAAGCAAGTGAGTGTAAACATATATTTCGTCAATGAGAAGCATATATTTCTGTTGTTGTCCTTTCTTATTGTGATTGACACTTAACACAAAACAATTTTGTATAGAGTCTAATGATTCGCACATTCCCAATACATGAATAGTTTCATAATTGTAATTACTTTTGCTTCAGAAGAAAATATCTTGGAAGAATTTTTATGGCAGTACTACACTCCCTTTAGTAAAAAATAATTTTACAAATCTATATAAACGATACTATTCACATTTGTCAAATATCGTGTTTGACATTGTAGCTTACTCTCCGCTTGGAGTGCTGCTGTCACAGTTTATAGCAAAATTTAGCTGGAGTGTAATGACTGTATGTGTTGGACTGTGTTATTACTAAGACATTAGAATATTTTATAGATTTAAAAGGTATTTTATTTAATATAAATGTTCTGAGAAAGTATTATCTGCCACCTCTTTTGTTTCTTATATTTAAATGTCTAATTAATCTACACAAGTAAGAGTAAGCCTGCTGATTTTGAGAAAGGTAGGCAAGCACTTTTTCAGAGTTTATTAGTGTCTGATGGTTGTTGTGGAACATGTGCATGCAATTTTTACAATTCGTACATTGAAACAATTTTTTCTTCAGCCAGTTGTAACATTATTTTCAGTGGTTGATAATGTGGCACAAACCAAAAAAAAACAATAATAGTTTTGCGTCATGAGAGAAAGACATGCAAATTATGTCATTCACCAAGTGTTTAAGAGGTCCTTCAGTAATGGTACGAGATTATTTGTCCAGAGTGCTTACTCAGATCTTTGGCTCAAAGAAAAATATTAACAGTATCACTTGTATGTGGTAATTATAGTGAAACAAATTTGTGATGCTGTTTCCAGAAAATGAGCTTAGGATGGAAACCACTGTTGTGACTGAAATTCTAGAAAATACGTTGTTAAAATAAGGGAAATTTCTTATTTTACTGTAATGGAACCAGTTTCTACCACTATTTCTGAATATGGCAAGTATGTGGTGATTTTTAGAAGAATCCAGTACTTCAGTTTTTTTTTATTATAAGTGCAATCTGTAAGAAAGGAATCTCATTTAGTGTTGTGAAGTTACTTGTAGGCTGCAGCTCTGAATAATCTCAGATATATTTTTTTATGTGGAAAAAGAACAGTGAAGACACTGTATTTGTTTAAAGTACACTCTGCTTTCAATGGTTTGTGTCACAGGTTTAAATTAAATATTGCTTTGTTAGAACTTACAGTATTTTATTTAGAGAAAATGAATAAAAATAAGTTACTGGAAGGTAATTTTAGTCCTTCACAAATAGGGATAGGAAGTATTAATTCTGTGTGTAACAGAGCATTGCCTTGCTAATGTGACATGCATATTTTAAGACTTGTCATGGCCTTTGGAACTTGTGATAACGTTATGCAATTTATGATGCTGGAGTTGAAGAAATTTAAATATTTTATTTCTTAATTTTTATTTTGTCAAGTAGTTGTATATATTTGTTATTTTGGTGAATCACACCGCCGAAGCATCGGCAAATTATGGCAGCTATTAATTCAGTTATACATATGTTGTGTCTTATATTTTAGTAGTATACATGTGATTTATTTTCAGTTTATATTTTGTAATAAATATACATTTGAAATATTATTTATAGTTTTTTTCCATCTGACACCAATAAGCATTTCCTGTATTGAGAGACCAAAAATATATGATGATGTTTAGGTCCTACTTTATTGTAAAATCGTGCAGCTGTAGTTTAAAGAAAAATTAGCAGTGTCATCAACTTTTATTTTATTTAAGACAGAATGATGTACACAGGCAAAATCGAAACATAATTCTCGCCTTGCATGTGTAGTGACAAATAATTGTACTACAATTGAGTTGAAAAACACTATTGTTCCATTAACAAGTTCTAATGGTATTAGTGGCAAGAAGAGTTAGACCAGTGAATCATGTGCAATGTATTTTGTATTTGAACACCCAGAAAGGTTTGGCTCTTGTAAATTAAGAGGCAAACTCTTGAATGCACTTATTATTGACAAAAATTTAACTGTGTGCATGATGTGTGTGGGAACTGTACAGACTGAATATTCAAGTAAAATGAAAATGTAGCACTGAATCCAGTCGCACCAAGCTGGACTAAAAAAAGAGATACACAGCAAATGTCAAATCGGAGAACAAAGATAATTTAATACTATGTCATAGATTAGACAGAATGCGCTGACATTGCACTGTTGTGGTGGATGATAACTGTGTTACGTAGTTTGAGCACCATACTTGAGTTGGCTTGTGGTGCAGTTGTCTACAATAAAGTTTCATCTTTTAATAGCTGTAGCCTTAAATGGTGGAAAACTTGAGATCTTGCATGTGAAAAGGAAAACTCAGTAGCTTTTGAGTGCAGTGTTTTGTTGAGCTAATTGATTGATTAAATAGTGGTAACACTACACAGTGGAATTAACATAAAATTGTTGCAAGCATTCTAAAAAACTTGATCCAGCTGCAAAAGAAAGTACACAAGACCCGTGTACAACGTACCCTCGAGTATTTAGGATCGTCGTCATGTTGAGTTGAGAGTAGGCGGTCAAAGGTGTGCTGGTAGTTTAGTAACTGGCTTGTTCAGTCAGTGAAACAATGTTACAAATGTCATCAGGGTTCATAGAGAACTGCCAAAATTCTTGTAATAGAAATTCATGGGACCCTGTAACTTCATCTGAAAGTCTTTTGGGAGGGTCGTAGTAATGTGATAGTCTGTGACATATATGTCGTCTGTATGTGGGACAGGAAAGAGGGGGCAAAAAGTGGTATGAAGCACCCTTGCTGTTCACACTACAGAAGTTTGCTAAATGCTACTGTAGATGCCTGTAGGTTGAGTGGAGAAACAGCTCACGAGAAGGGACTTAACGCTTCGCGTGTGACAGTGCCGGCTGTTGAGTTGCCCATGACAGAAAATATTATTCTAACTGGATGTGTTTAACAGAAAAATTTAAAGCAAGTAAAAAAAAACAAAATGTTATTGCTTGTGGATATGGCATTTCTGATTATTAACAACTGACAAAATATTTAGTGTCAGATCTAGTGTTTCCACACACACACACACACACACACACACACACACACACACACACACACACTCACACACAGGCCCCAAGACTTCAAGTCACCAAATTTTGGTGTTGCTTGCAAAATTCTTACATATGTACACCACAGCACCACCACAACAAACACGTGCAGTTGCAATAATAGTTCTTGATCAGTATGCAGTGCAGTACAGTCACTTCTAATTACATTTCCAAAGGTGCAGTGTACTGTATATCTGAAAACTGAGTCTTAAATAATTTTGATTCATCTCCAGGGATATGCAGGTTGTGAATATTGATTTCAAAACTTTAACAATAATACACAACATTTTGTTAATGAACTGTGACTCATGTGACCAGAGGTAATTGTAGTGATGAAATACATTTGAAAGAATTCATTTGTGATCAGAGACGGGAATAAAAAAGCATTTTACATTTGAAAGAAGTTAAATTACCTGTACTGAGCTGACATTCAGATAGATGTATTTCACCTGTAAATTCATTAATTTTATTGCATGTGCTAATAATCAGTAGCTCCTTCACTTAGGGTGTCATACTGAAGTTATTTAATTTCTCATTATGTCATTGAGAGCAGGTTTGATCATGAGACGGAATGAGGTGCAAATGTGGTGTAATAGAGCCACCTAATAGGTAGTGGAGTTTAATTTGCATAAAATACTGGTTCGAAGTTCACAGGTATTGCAGGAGATATGGGACTCTGTAGGACTTTCAGCAGCTGCCGTATTTACTAGCATAAGAATAGGCGATGTTGTCTTCAAACAACGGAAAATCCAGAATGAAACGTAACAATATTGTGAGAAGGAAAGTTGCTACTCCCTATATAGTGGAGATTCTGAGTCGCAGATAGGCACAACAAAAAGACTCTGACAATTAAAGCTTTTGGCCATTGGCCAATATCAACAGCAGACACACACACACACACACACACACACACACACACACACACACTAATTTTACCCTTCCACATATCGCTATTAAAATTCTCTGTCTTTGCACAAATTTTGAAAGCTTCAAGAGGTGTAAAAAAGAAATTTTAAAAATTACTTATCTTCATTATCTTTTTCTTGTTGTTGGCTGTAATTATTGTTGTATCTAGGGGTACATCCTTATGGCTGAAATTTTGATTTAGATGGTTCCTGATAACTGAATAACTAATGAAGATTTGCCTGTTGCAATGAATATCTTATTATATTATCCCATTCTTCTAAATCACACCGACTTTACAATTTTCACTTCTATCGCTCCACAAATTACAATACACGTCTGTTTCCATGAGAGACATGACCACCACTACTAATTTTCTGCTGTACTAACAGTATTCCAAAGAGTTTATGAAGCAAAACAGTTTACAAACTTTCGTGGCACGAAAATATTCTTTACTAATTTATACCATTATTTTATAAATGAGTCCAAAATTAAATTTAATAATTACCATTAGATTGTGCAATTATAATATGAATTTTAAATATACCAGAAATTTCATAATTTCAAATATTTTTAAAAGAAGAGCAATTTTAACTGTACATACAGAGTACTAACAAATTAATTTCTTTTTACATATTTTAGCCTGAAACATCACACACACACATCATCATATGAAGGTCATACAGCTGCACGCGCGCGCGCGCGCGCACACACACACACACACACACACACACACACACACACACACACACACACACACACACGACTGCGGTATCAGGCAAGTGAAACCACACTGTAGTATGGTTTCCATTCCCTGAGACTGCAATCGTGTGTGTGAGTTGCGTTTCTGTGTGTGTGTGCGTCTATTGTTGACAAAGGCCAATGGCCAAAAGCTGTAATTGTGTGGGTCTTTCTGTTGTGCCTATCGGTTATGTTGTCTTGGTAAACAAGCATCGAGAACATTTATCATAACCTGGTATGATTGAATGCTAGTTGTTAACTGCCACAGAAATTTTCCGTCAACTGGTTCAATGGGGAAAAAAGCTTTATTTTCGTGTCTCAAGCCTACCTTACGGTATACAACTATTCTACCTGGTCAGAGATGCCTGTTTGGCTGTGTTTGAACCACGAATTCTGTTTCCATCCACCGTGCTCACAAGTTATAGAACATTTCTCGATTTTTTTTTTTTTTTTTTTTTTTTTTTTTTTATGGCAGATTTCAACATGAACCCTGGACCGTGCCAGTGGTGGGGAGGCTTGCGTGCCTCAGCAATACAAATAGCCGTACTGTAGGTGCCACGACAATGGAGGGGTATCTGTTGTGAGGCCAGACAAATGTGTGGTTCCTGAAGAGGGCAACAGTCTGGATGATTGACTGATCCAACCTTGAAACTCAATCAAAGCACCCTTGCTGTGCTGGTACTGCAAACGGCTGAAAGCAAGAAGAAACTACAGCCGTAATTTTTCCCCGGGGGCATGCAGCTTTCCGGAGGCAAAATAGTCCCCCATTGAGATCTCCAGGCGGGGACTACTCAGGACGACGTCATCAGGAGAAAGAAAACTGATTTGCAGCTTGTAATGTCAGATCCCTCAATCCGCCAGGTAGGTTAGAAAATTTAACCCCTTACCGCATAATGTGCCAGATATGGCACATACCACTTTTCTCTTTGTCAATCTCATATATGAGAATATATTTCCAAACTGTATGTTGGGACAGATATGGCACACAGTCAAGAGCAGCTGTGCAGGTAGTGTATGCCATCTGTTGGGAGAGTAAGGAATTACGTGTTATGAATCTTTGCTTTGTGTTGCTAGCTGTTTACATTCAAGTTTGGTCACACAAACAGTTGCAATCAGGTAGAGTAAACGATTGATTTCAGTGTTTATATTATTTGCAGAGGAAAAAGGACATCTGTGGACAGTTATAAAGAGGTAAGTTTATATATTTGTTCATTAGAATACATATAATACTGAAAAATAGGTCTGTGACGGATATGGCACAACATGCAGTCCGGTCCAATCGGGTACGTGGTTGCATTTACCTGAGGAGGCAGCAATGAAGATGAATCGTTGAGGCAGCATGGAGGAAAAGATAGCAACAGTAGACGGTGTGGAACTGTCAGTAGTCTCCTGGTTTGATAATAAGTAGTCAACACTTTGTCAACTTACGTTGGATGCAAACCAGAAGGAGAGATCAAGAGGCTTTTCAGGGAGGAAAAAGAATACAAAATGGTACCTTGTCCACACTCTGTGATGATCTACAAAGACTACATGGGGGGTGTCGATCTATTAGATTCTATGCTAGGATATTATAGAATTCAAATCAGATCAAAGAAATGGTACTTGAAGATATTCTTTCATCTAGTTGACTTGGCTTGTGTGAACAGCTGGCTGTTATGGAGAACAAGAAATACGGACTACATGCCCCTTGTTGATTTCAAGGTCGCAGTTGCAGAGGCCCTCTGTAAAATTGGGAAATCCTTATCCAAGAAACGTGGTAGACTAAGCAATGAAATACAAAAACAGCTTGACTGCAAGAAGAAGAGAGGCCCTACAGCAGATCTTCCACAGCATCAGGTGCGACTGGATGGGATACATCACATGCCTATCTGGCTGGAAAACCGTGGTCGTTGCAAGTATCCAGAATGCAAGGGAGAATCCTATATAGCGTGTATGAAGTGCAGTACAACATTGTGCTTGAATAAGGAGAGAAATTGCTTCATCAAGTTTCATAATGAATAGAGAAAAATGGAAACAGAATATGTGTTATTTTCTCAAAATATGTGTATTGTAATGAACAGAAAGTGTAATTGTTTTACATAAATACAGTTCTGCTAGTTCATGTACGTATCTTATTGTGTATTTTCCACATTGTGCATCATCAATCCCAAAACTGGTATCGCATGGTATTAGTCGTTACTGCACGCTGTCCCATATATGGCACAAACCCTTAATTCTAAAATAACCGCCCCTACATAAGATTTAGAATTTTTTAAGCATTTTTTATGAAATCAGAACATCGAACATAACATGTAACATTTTTTTAAGAAAAATAAAAAAAATCATGCAGTAAGGGGTTAAAAAGGGATATGGATAGGTCAAAGTTAGATATAGCAGGAATTAGTGAGATTCAGTGGCAGGAGGAACAAGACTTCTGGTCAGGTGTATACAGGGCTATAAATACAAAATCAAATATTGGTGATGCAGGAGTAGGTTAAATAATGAATTAAAAAAATAAATAAATAAAAACTGGAGCACAGATAAGCTACTACAAACAGCATAGTGAACACATTGTTGTAGCAAGGATAGACACGAAGCCCATGCATACCACAGTGGTACAAGTTTATATCCCAACCAGCTCCACAGATTATGAACAGATTGAAGAAGTGTATGATGCAAAGAAATTATTCAGATAGTTAAGGGAGACGAAAATTTTATAGTGTGGGGTGACTGAAGTTTGATAGTAGGAAAACGGAGAGAACAAAAAGTAGTAGGTGGGGGCATGGAATGAAAGAGTAAGCAGTGTGGTAGAATTTTTCACAGATTGTAACTTAATCATCACTAGCACTTGGTTTAAGAATCATGAAAGGAGGTTTGTGTACATAGAAGAGACCTGGAGATACAGAAAGGTTTCAGATTGATTATATAATGGTAAAACAAATTTAGGAACCAGGTTTTAAATTGTAAGACATTCGCAAGGGCAGTTATGGACTCTGACCACAATTTATTGGTTATGAACTTTAGATTAAAACTGAAGAAACTGCAAAAAGGCAGAAATTTAAGGAGATAGGACTTGGATAAACCGAAAGAAACAGAGGTTGCGGAGAGTTTCAGTGAGAGCATTAGGTAATGGATGGCAGGAACAGGGGAAAGAAATACATTTGGAAAAGAATGGGTAGCTGTGAGAGATGAAATAGTGAAGGCAGCAGAGGATATTGGATTTAATTGAAGAAAGGAGAAAATATAAAAATGCTGTAAATGAAGCAGCCTCGTCTAAAAAATGCGATCAACAGGAAGTGAAAATTGGCTAAGCAGGGATGGCTAGAGGACAAATGTAAGGCTGTAGACGCATATATCACTAGGGGTAAGATAGATACTGCCCACAGGCAAATTAGAGAGACCTTTCGAGAAGACAGGACCACCTGTATGAATATCAAGAGGTCAGATGGGAAACCAGTCCTAAGCAGAGAAGGGTAGCCCTATAACACATGGATTCTTACTACGGCGAGAGGACCCTCCAATGTGTGGTGCTTGCGCGCAGATTACGGTGCGCCACATTTTATTGGACTGCATTTTATTTGCCGAACAGTGGACTGCGGCAGATTTGCCTTGCCGACGGATGTTGTCTATTTTGTGTAATGATCAAACGAATGTGGTTAGGGTTTTAAAGTTTTGTGAATTGTCCAACGTTTTTAACAAGATTTTAAGGAGATGTTCTTAATGTGTCAAAGAGTGGATGACTTGCCCTAGTTTTTTGTAAGTGGTCAGCCAGTAACAATTCCCTGTGGTTTTCTTTTAGTTCTGTGTTTTGTTTCCTCTATGTCTTAATTCATTGGTTAGCTCTCTTCCCTCCTAATTGGTTTTAGTGTATATGATACAGAGTTACAGTGTGGTCATTTCGAGTGCACGCGTGCACAACACATTCAGTTCATCTCTACATTTGTTTGTTTTCGTAAGTGCAAGGGCACTTATGACCTCAACGTTGGGTGCCCATCACACACACACACACACACACACACACACACACACACACAGAAGGGAAAGCAGAAAGGTGGAAGGATGAAGATGAAATTGGATATATGATATTGCGTGAAGAATTTGACAGAGCACTGAAAGACCTAAGTCAAAACAAGACCCCGGGAGTAGACAATATTCCATTAGAACTACTGACAGCCTTGGGAGAGTTGGCCGTGATAAAAATCGACTAACTGGTGAGCAAGATGTATGGGACAACAGAAATACCCTCAGACTTCGAGAAAAGTGTAATAATTCGAACCCCAAAGATAGCAGCTGTGGAAATTACTGAAATGTCAGTTTTAATAAGTCACGGCTGTAAAATACTAACACGAATTCTTCACAGACAATGGAAAAAACTTCAAGCCAACCTCAGGGAAGATCAGTTTGGATTCCGTAGAAATGTTGGAACACACGAAACAATACTGACCGTAACACTTATCTTAGAACATTGGTTAAGCAAGGGCAAACCTACATTTCTAGCATTTGTAGAAAGCTTTCCACAATGTTGACTTTGTTTAAAAATCTGAAGGAGGCAGGGGTAAAATACAGGGAGCGAAGGACTGTTAACAATTTGCACAGAAACTGGATGACTTAACAAGAGTCGAGAGACATGAAAGGGAAGCAGTAGTTGAGAAGGGAGTGAGACAGGGATGTAGCTTATCCTTGATGTTACTCAGTCAGTATATTGAGCAAGCAGTAAAGGAAACAAAAGAAAAATACGGAGTAGGTATTAAAATCCAAGGAGGAGAAATACACTCCTGGAAATGGAAAAAAGAACACATTGACACCGGTGTGTCAGACCCACCATACTTGCTCCGGACACTGCGAGAGGGCTGTACAAGCAATGATCACACGCACGGCACAGCGGACACACCAGGAACCGCGGTGTTGGCCGTCGAATGGCACTAGCTGCGCAGCATTTGTGCACCGCCGCCGTCAGTGTCAGCCAGTTTGCCGTGGCATACGGAGCTCCATCGCAGTCTTTAACACTGGTAGCATGCCGCGACAGCGTGGACGTGAACCGTATGTGCAGTTGACGGACTTTGAGCGAGGGCGTATAGTGGGCATGCGGGAGGCCGGGTGGACGTACCGCCGAATTGCTCAACACGTGGGGCGTGAGGTCTCCACAATACATCGATGTTGTCGCCAGTGGTCGGCGGAAGGTGCACGTGCCCGTCGACCTGGGACCGGACCGCAGGGACGCACGGATGCACGCCAAGACCGTAGGATCCTACGCAGTGCCGTAGGGGACCGCACCGCCACTTCCCAGCAAATTAGGGACACTGTTGCTCCTGGGGTATCGGCGAGGACCATTCGCAACCGTCTCCATGAAGCTGGGCTACGGTCCCACACACCGTTAGGCCGTCTTCCGCTCACGCCCCAACATCGTGCAGCCCGCCTCCAGTGGTGTCGCGACAGGCGTGAATGGAGGGACGAATGGAGACGTGTCGTCTTCAGCGATGAGAGTCGCTTCTGCCTTGGTGCCAATGATGGTCGTATGCGTGTTTGGCGCCGTGCAGGTGAGCGCCACAATCAGGACTGCATACGACCGAGGCACACAGGGCCAACACCCGGCATCATGGTGTGGGGAGCGATCTCCTACACTGGCCGTACACCACTGGTGATCGTCGAGGGGACACTGAATAGTGCACGGTACATCCAAACCGTCATCGAACCCATCGTTCTACCATTCCTAGACCGGCAAGGGAACTTGCTGTTCCAACAGGACAATGCACGTCCGCATGTATCCCGTGCCACCCAACGTGCTCTAGAAGGTGTAAGTCAACTACCCTGGCCAGCAAGATCTCCGGATCTGTACCCCATTGAGCACGTTTGGGACTGGATGAAGCGTCGTCTCACGCGGTCTGCACGTCCAGCACGAACGCTGGCCCAACTGAGGCGCCAGGTGGAAATGGCATGGCAAGCCGTTCCACAGGACTACATCCAGCATATCTACGATCGTCTCCATGGGAGAATAGCAGCCTGCATTGCTGCGAAAGGTGGATATACACTGTACTAGTGCCGACATTGTGCATGCTCTGTTGCCTGTGTCTATGTGCCTGTGGTTCTGTCAGTGTGATCATGTGATGTATCTGATCCCAGGAATGTGTCAATAAAGTTTCCCCTTCCTGGGACAATGAATTCACGATGTTCTTATTTCAATTTCCAGGAGTGTAAAAACTTTGAGGCTCGCCGATGACATTGTAATTCTGTCAGAGACAGCAAAGGACTTGGAAGAGTAGTTGAACGGAATGGACAGTGTCTTGAGAGGAGGATATAAGATGAAGATCAACAAAAGCAAAACGAGGATAATGGAATGTAGTCGCATTAAATCAGGTGATGCTGAGACACTTAACGTAGTAGATGAGCTTTGCTATTTGGGGAGCAAAACAACTGACGATGGTCGAAAGGATTTAAAATGTAGGCTGATTATGACAAGGAAAGCATTTCTGAAGGAGAGAAGTTTGTTAACATCGCATGTAGATTTAAGTGTCAGGAAGTCTTTCCTGAAAGTATTTGTATGGAGTGTAGCCATGTATGGAAGTGAAACATGGAGGACAAATAGTTTAGACAAGGAGAGGATAGAGGTTTTGAAATGTGTGGTACAGAAGAATGCTGAAGATTAGATGGGTAGATCATGTAACTAATGAGGAGGTACTGAATAGAAATGGGGAGAAGAGGAATTTGTGGCACAACTTGACTAGAAGAAGGGATTGGTTGGTAGGACATGTTCCGAGGCATCAAGGGATCACCAATTTAGTACTGGAGGGCAGTGTGGAAGGTAAAAATCGTAGAGGGAGACCAAGAGATGAATACACTAAGCAGATTCGGAAGGATGTAGGTTGCAGCAGTTACTCGGAAATGAAGAAGCTTGCACAGGATAAAGTAGCATGGAGATCTGCATCAAAGCAGTCTCTGTACTGTAGACAACAACAACATATCACTGTAATTGTCTTCTCAAGAGCTGTCGAATGCAGTTTAAAAAAAGTATATGGTTCCATTTAAAGAAACGTCCTCCACACTTCAATACCTCAGTTGATACCAGTGCTAAAACCATTAACCAAACAAAAACATAAGTGCCCCTCGATGTTCTAACATTTTTCGAAAACTGCATTTTGACATGTGTAACCATTATGAAATGAAAGTGGCGTTACATCTTACATGACAAATCGTGTATAGTGTAGTGATATTGGTAGGTGGCTTTAATCCCAAATTTCTCACTACCCACAGGTTAAGAAGTTTATAGAGGAACATAAAAAGATCATGTAAATGATTTAAGGAGAAAGGGGAATGACTCACCGAACAGTAGAGGTGCTGAGTTGTTGAAAGATATTGAACAAGACTGTGAATGTTGTTAACTTTCCCCAGTGGGGCTCGCCACTCTTTGGCTGGTTCGTGCTTGGCTACTAAGGGGCCCCTGCCTTTACTGCATCTTTTCCCTTACATGCTGCACGTCTGTCCTCTCGCTATTCTTTTTCTCCCTCGAAGAACATGTCTGGGATGTTTTTGGGATTGTGTTCTGCATTTTGAGTCTCTCCACTGGTTTTTTTCCCCTCTTTTCTTTCTTTCTTCCTTCCCCTTCTCCTATCCTTCTTATGCTTCAGCATTTGAGGCTCTTCCTGCTCCCTGTGCACACCTGAAGGGATGGCCCACACATCTGACACGTAACAGGTGACTGGATATTGCGTAATTCCCAACCCGCTACAGGAGGGTTTACTTGTACCCCCTGGTACAGGCTGTACAGGCCAGGCGGTTGCCTTCCCAAATTCCCAATTGGTCCCTCCGTCAGGTGATCAGGAGGTGTGACCCAAGGTGTGAACAATCACCTAAGGTGGGTGCACCTCCCTCCGAGGGGTAGGCAGGGCTCCCCAGTTGGAAGGAGTGTGCCATAAGAGATGATGAGCCAATCGTCTTCTTCACAGTCTACATCAGGGCCGGCCAGAAATTCTGCACGCGTGCGGTGCTCCTGCACATGTGCAACTTCCGGGTCACAGCGCGCACGCCGCAGCCGTCAGCGTTCATGTAGTGCGTGTTTCTACGCACAGATGTCGCTTTATCCACTTGCTGGGACACCCTGTACCGACGCATTCTAGTGCTCTTTCCACATCTTGCAAGCCAACCATGGGAAGGTATTTCGCGTATTAAACATTTAAAACACTGTCGCAGTCTACTCATTGCGACGTCTACTTATATGTTAATAGTTTAACCCAGTAAGGCAAGTAATACAGTTAACAACCGTGGGTTTTATTAAAACAGCTTGACTGACGGCACGTAAATACGAGCAATGTTTTTTGTCTAGTGTTTAAGAAAGAGAGCACTTAGCGACTTCCAACGAAACTTATTCATGATTTCAAATAACATTAAACTAATGCAAGGTTGCCTCTAATTCTCGGTGCCCTCATTTACACCCACATAATTTCTGTCTCACTGACCTCTGAACAGAATGATAACCGTGGACCTCTCGATGATCACCTGTTATTTCAATACCATTATTGCTATATCCTTCATCAGCTCCGTCTGAAATCTGCATAATAACCGACAATTAGATGAATGTTACGTTTTATCGACTTTAGCTGAGCGTAGCCCTTCACACATTAAAAAAAAAAAAACCCTAAATGTAAGTACACATTGGAACAATCGGTTTAATGACCAACTTTCCTGATAATAATGTAACATGGAGCAGAAGAGGCACTAATGCACAGTTAGTAAACAATAATTTTTAATTATGAAAGGAGTAAATCCAAACACGTTTATCACTGGTCATGAGAAATGATAATCGAGTTGATGTGTCTCATCCATTTTCTAAAGGACATTTAATTTTGCTTGCCGTTCTTCACTCTTGAGTACACTACACTCGTCTTTGTGATATGTATTGTAGTGTCTTTCAATTGAAAACACGCTGGCCGCCTATTATTCGGCGGCATAGCAAACACTCTGAGTTTTCACCAACGGCTACAAAAAAGAATTGCAGTTCCCAGCCATTTTTAAACGACTGAGAACATAGATCTTCCGTCCTTTGCTTTTTCACAGTACCTGGCATTTCTCACTACTTCTCTGTTAAGGTTACGGTTACCAGGGGTAAACGAGACTGGGTATGTTGCGCTTTTGCTTGTACCACATAAACAGGGAAGTGGAGCCGCCGCCGTTCATTTAGGACACATGTCTAATAACAGATGTCGCTGTCGCACGCGTGCGCACATGTGCAGCACTTCCGCACGTCTGCACACTTGTAAGTAGGCTGTTTATGTTTTCTCTATGTAAGTAGGCTGTTTATGTTTTCTTATTGGCAACGTTACGTAGCGCTCAATATGAAAATCACTGGCTGTGCTGTGTGCAGTCTGTGGCTAGTTTGCATTGTTGTCTGCCATTGTAGTGTTGGGCAGCGGCAGCTGGATGTGAACAGCGCGTAGCGTTGCGCAGTTGGAGGTGAGCCGCCAGCAGTGGTGGATGCGGGGAGAGAGATGGCGGAGATTTGTAATTTGTCATGAACTGCTATATTTATATATGATGATATCAAGGTAAATACATTGTTTGTTCTCTATTAATATCTTTCATTTGCTAACTATCCCTATCAGTAGTTAGTGCTTTCCATAGTTTGAATCTTTTATTTAGCTGGCAGTAGTGGCGCTCGCTGTATTGCAGTAGCTTGAGCAGCGAAGATTTTTGTGAGGTAAGTGATTTGTGAAAGGTATAGTTTAATGTTAGTCAGGGCCATTCTTTTGTACGGAATTTTGAAAGTCAGATTGCGTTGCGCTAACAAAATATTGTGTGTCAGGTTAAGCACAGCCATGTATAATTGTTCAAAGGGGACGTTTCATATGGAACGCAATCTGACTTTCAAAATTCCCTACAAAAGAATGGCCCTGACTAACATTAAACTATACCTTTCACAAATCACTTACCTCACAAAAATCTTCGCTGCTCAAGCTACTGCAATACAGCGAGCGCCACTACTGCCAGCTAAATAAAAGATTCAAACTATGGAAAGCACTAACTACTGATAGGGATAGTTAGCAAATGAAAGATATTAATAGAGAACAAACAATGTATTTACCTTGACATCATCATATATAAATATAGCAGTTCACGACAAATTACAAATCTCCGCCATATCTCTCCCCACATCCACCACTGCTGGCGGCTCACCTCCAACTGCGCAACGCTACGCGCTGTTCACATCCAGCTGCCGCTGCCCAACACTACAATGGCAGACAACAATGCAAACTAGCCACAGACTGCACACAGCACAGCCAGTGATTTTCATATTGAGCGCTACGTAACGTTGCCAATAAGAAAACATAAACAGCCTACTTACATAGAGAAAACATAAACAGCCTACTTACACACTATGCAGCGTTTGGCCGGCCCCGGTCTACATAAATGAGATGAGGCTAACGATTCAAAATCCCTCCCAACTGCACTACGGTTCCTTGTGGGTTCATGTACTGAGGACGGTCAGTCCTTTGCTACAGTAAATCCGTTTATTATTCTGAAAGGTGTTGACGCAATTGTCGGCCGTGTGAAATCCTGCTCTCGTATACCCAGTAGCACTTTGCTTTTGGAGACAACTGCTGACTGGAAAGTAGCACGGGTCACACCAATATTCAAGAAATGAAATAGGAGTAACCCAGTGAATTACAGACCCATATCACTGACCTCAATTTGCAGTAGGATTTTGGAGCATATACTGTACTCGAACATTATGAATCACTTTGAAGGATATACAACCAACACGGATTCAGAAAATATCGTCCTCGTGCAACACAGCTTGCTCTTTACTCTCATGAAGTAATAAGTGCTGTCGACAAGGGATCTCAGTTCGATTCCATACACCTAGATTTCCGGAAGGCTTTTGATACCGTTCCTCACAAGCGACTATTAATCAAATTGCGTGCATATGGAGTATCGTCTTAGTTGTGTGAATGGATTCGTGATTTCCTCTCAGAGAGTCACAGTTCGTAGTGATAGATGGTTAATCTTCGAATATAACAGAAGTGATATCTGGCGTTTCGCAAGGTAGTGTCATAGGCCCTCTGCTGTTCCTGATTTACATAAATGATCTAGGTGATAATCTGAGCAGCCCCCTTAGATTGTTTGCAGATGTCGCTGTAATTTACCGTCTAGTAAAATCATCAGACGATCAATTCCAATTACAAAATGATCTAGAGAGAATTTCTGTACGGTGCGAAAAGTGGCAGTTAGCACTAAACAGAGAAAAGTGCGAGGTTATCCACATGGACAGGCGTACTAAAAGAAATCCGATAAATTTTGCGTACACGATAAATCGCACAAATCTAAGGGCTGTCAGTTCGACTAAATACCTAGGAATTACAATTACGAGCAACTTAAACTGGAAAGGGCAATATATTATAATATTGTGGGGAAGGCGAAATAAAGACTGCGTTTTGTTGGCATAACACTTAGAAGATGCAACAAACCCACTAAAGAGACAGCCTACATTACACTTGTCCGTCCTCTGCTGGAATATTGCTGAGCGGTATGGGATCCTTACCAGGTGGGATTGACGGAGGATATCGAAAAAGTGCAAAGAAGGGCAGGTCGTTTCGTGTTATCGCGCAATAGGGGTGAGAGTGTCACTGATATGATACGCGAGTTGGGGTGGCAGTCACCGAAACAAAGGCGGTTTTCTCTGCGGCGAGATCTAGTTACGAAATTTCACTGACCAACTTGCTCTTTCGAATGCGTAAATATTTTGTTGACACCCACCTACGTAGGGAGAAATGATCACCATAATAAAATAAGAAAAATCAGAGCTCGAACGGAAAGATTTAGGTTTTCCTTTTTCCCACGCCCCAATCGAGAGTGGAATGGTAGAGAAGTAGTGTGAAAATGGTTCGATCAACCCTGTGCCAGGCACTTAAGTGCGAATTGCAGAGTAACGATGTAGATGAGTCTCAAGCACAACAACCGCTTGTAGCCTCACTCCTCCATGGCTATCCCGTTCGTGCCGAGGCCCATCACATGCTGAAATCATCGCGTCGTGTTATTTACTAGAGTGCTGCAACGCTCAATGCTTGACCGGTCACGACTCGCCTGTTGACAGGGGGACCGAGCTGCCTGTGTCCGGCCCCATATGACTCGGCTCGGTCACGTACTCGCCCCACGTCTGATGTCCGGATTCCGGACACGCGGATAACCGAGCATGACCGGCCACCGCTGACGTCTCACCTCGCCTCGCCCCGGCTCGCAGCACTGTACTATGCAAATCCAAAGCCTCTCTCTCTCTCTCTCTCTCTCTCTCTCTCTCACACACACACACACACACACACACACACACACACACCAAACACACACAATGTATTTGTCTCTGCCTCTCTCTCTCTCTCTTTCAATACGGAAGCAAGGTTTCCAAGGGCGAGTACGTGACACAGCTAAATTCATAAAACACTTGGAAAGTAAAACGATATTTCAGTACAATCGCGGATAGAAGACGTAGCAATTTTATGTCTGGAAGTGACCACAGTCTTCTCACAAACGAAAGTCAAGGCTCGATTTTTAATCCTTTGTACCTCCTGTTGAAAAATACATATGTGTTAGTACACATCAATTACGCTAGTTAATTATAAATCTGTCGCGTATCATAATGAAACAGTGCTTTTAACTTCAGTAATTACTCACCTGACAGTCAGTGTCACTGACACTGTAAATTTGTTGCAGTTTGTGAAACCAAAGAAGAACTAACTGAATTGTCGGTTCTTTTTCGCCTTCTAATTCAGCTGTGGCCTCTTTAAATGGTCTCAGAAAATGAGCAGTTTTTCCTGCAAGCTCATTATCACATCCTTGCAATCTGTAAGCGGAGTGCTTTTCCGTCAGCAAAGCAGCAACTTCGTTATACTAAGTGTGTAAGGATTCCAGCATAGTGTACAAGCTGTTCCAGCGTGTGCAGACCTCTTGTTTCAACGATGATTTCAAAGACGAGCAGGGGCCACTTTTCTTAATTTCCCTTTACTATGCATTTTGCAGTATTTATTGTTGATGCGATGTTCGGAGCATGATTTAACAAGACGTTATCTACATCGAAAGTATGGCTAAGTGCTGCGCTTATACAATGAGCAGCACAAGAAATCCTTTCGTGATTTTTCCAAAGCCTTTATTACATTGGCAACCTGGTCGGAGACATAAACAAAACTGTGCAACATGTGTGGCGAAATCTCCCAATCAGCCATCCTCTCTTCAATTTCTTTCTTAATGTTTACATCCGTCTTCTTAACGTCCGGGAATTTTGTTGTAAATAAAACATTGTTCACAAGAGACCAATCTGTGTTAATATAATGTGTTGTAAGCGTCAAATAGCGCACCTGATTATGCAAATCAGTCCACATATCAACTGTCGCTGCACTTATTTTATTAATAACTTCCGCAATAACAGAAGGCATTATGCTGTTTCGCATTGCATCAGCTTGTTCTTTGACATTTCTTCTTATAGTAGAGAGATGTGGCATGACATCTGCCACGTTAACTTCTCCATAATGCGCACCTAGATGTATTAATGCTTGGCCTAGTTCTCTGAAACCTTCACCGGAAACAGCACTAAAAGGTCTCATATCCTTAGCACACATTGCAACACATTTTCCAGTAATACTATTTTTTGTTACTGCCGGTATCCCCGAAGGAGCTGTATCTTGTGAGGTTTCCTGCAACTGTGTTTCTTTAAATGAATGGTTCCCGACAGGAAACACAATAATATGAAGCAGTTTATGCACGATACGTATCCCGTTGACGCACTGTTTTCGTCTACAACCAACAAAAATGTATTCCATACTGGGCTTTTTAGACCTTCCCGTTCCTTCAATGTGTAAACATTCGTTTCAATATTAGATCTTAAAGCACTGGCTTCCTCGCGCTGCATGATTACAGAGAGAGACACACCGCAAATGAGAAGCCCGTACTGGCTGCAGTCTCACGCGGATAATGACACGTATAATGTGTTTGAAGTTACGTGCTACGTATTCGGTCGCGGCTTCTATGCTCGGTCACTAGGACTAGTGCGGGCAGCCTATCCAGTTAGGGTGTGCTCGCCCCATCTCGTATTTTGTGTTCGGGTACTCGGTCATGCAGGACTCTTATTATTTACACTAGGCTGTTTCATGGTCTGATGAGGCAGAAATCCAAACGTACCTCTCTGACCAGGGGGTCATTGCAGTCCATTGGGTGATGGAAGATGTAGGTGCATCCCTAGTGCCCACACGCACTCTTTTTCTTACATTTGATAGAGTATTGCCTCCATCAAAAATCAAAGCAGGCTATGAAGTTATCACAGTCCAATCTTACACTCTAACCCCAATGCACTGCTACCTATGTCATCGTTACGACTACACTTGAATGTCCTGTCAACACCCAGCCAAATGTGTAACCAGTGATAGGCATGACCACGAGTGTGATTGCTTCCCTCCCCACTGCATCAATTGTAATGGCAGCCATGCAGCCTCGTCCTGGGATTGTCCCATGTATGTCGATGAACGGGCTGTCCAGAGGATCTGGATGAAGGAAGAGGTGCCTTAACCTGTTGTTTGTAAGTTGGTGGCTAGTTGGAAACCATCCGGCACTTACAGTACTGTTCTTGCTACACAGAGGACGTGGCCACGCAGACATTCGACCTCAAATCCTGCACCGCAATTGTAAATTCACGCAGTGTCATGGTAGCATCCGTGTTTCCTTCTCCTCCAGCTGTACAACAAGCCACCAAACTTTCACCTCATGGGGCGAAGTCACCTGCTACACAACCGCCAGGCCAGAAAGGACAGAATCAATACTCCAATGAGGACTTTTGACGTAACTCTGCCAACAAAGATCTGAATTGTCATCTGCTACATGCACAGATATGCAGACTTAGAGAAAGCATTTGACAATGTTTACTGGAATACACTCTTTCAAATTCTAAAGGTGGCAGGGGTAAAATACAGGGAGCGAAAGGCCATTTACAATTTGTACAGAGAGATATAGAAGTCGAGGGGCATAAAAGGGAAGCAGTGGTTGGGAAGGGAGTGAGACAGGGTTGTAGCCTCTCCTCAATGTTATTCAATCTGTATATTGAGCAAGCAGTAAAGGAAACAAAAGAAAAATTCGGAGTAGGTATTAAAATCCATGGAGAAGAAATAAAAACTTTGAGGTTCGCCGATGACATTGTAATTCTGTCAGAGACAGCAAAGGACTTGGAAGAGCAGTTGAACGGAATGGACAGTGTCTTGAAAGGAGGATATAAGATGAACATCAACAAAAGCAAAACGAGGATAATGGAATGTAGTCGAATTAAGTCGGGTGATGCTGAGGGAATTAGATTAGGAAATGAGACACTTAAAGTAGTAAAGGAGTTTTGCTATTTGGGGAGCAAAATAACTGATGATGGTCGAAGTAGAGAGGATATAAAATGTAGACTGGCAATGGTAAGGAAAGCGTTTCTGAAGAAGAGAAGTTTCTTAACATCGAGTATAGATTTAAGCGTCAGGAAGTCGTTTCTGAAAGTATTTGTGTAGCCATGTATGGAAGTGAAACATGGACGATAAATAGTTTAGACAAGAAGAGAATAGAAGCTTTCGAAATGTGGTGCTACAGAAGAATGCTGAAGATAAGATGGGTAGATCACGTAACTAATGAGGAGGTATTGAATAGAATTGGGGAGAAGAGGGCTTTGTGGCACAACTTGACAAGAAGAAGGGACCGGTTGGTAGGACATGTTCTGCGGCATCAAGGGATCACAAATTTAGCATTGGAGGGCAGCGTGGAAGGTAAAAATCGCAGAGGGAGGCCAAGAGATGAATACACAAAGCAGATTCAGAAGGATGTAGGTTGCAGTAAGTACTGGGAGATGAAGAAGCTTGCACAGGATAGAGTAGCATGGAGAACTGCATCAAACCAGTCTCAGGACTGGACCACAACAACAACAACAACATGCAAAGGCTCCAGGAAACCAAACAGATGCAAACAGTCTTCTCGTTTACCAACTCAGAGATCCTTTCCAGTGTCGGCAAGTGGTACCCTCTTCTGGCTAAGCTCTGTCTCACCAGTGCGAAATGCCAACCTTTTTTCTGCCCCAGACTCCGAAGGAGAATGCTGATGTGCCTGTAGATCTCATGGAGTGGGATCCTCCAGACTCTGCGCCCTGTAGCAGTGAGTCTTCAAAGGCTGGCACTGAGCAGCCGCCAAGGTTGACACCCCTTCATTTTTTCCCTCCTCCCCTTTCCTTATCCTGACTCTCCTCCAATTGAATGTTCACAGCCTTAGATCCAACCAAGAGGAATTAGGGATGCTCTTGGAATCGCTGTGTACACTTGTTCTTTCCTTACAGGAAACAAAATTGCATCCTCATGATCACTTTCATCTCTTGCATTTCATTCTAATCTGCTTTGATCTTCCCCCCAAGGACAGCATTCCATCTCATGGGGGCTCATGTTGTACGCATTTTCCTTCCTCAACTCACCTTTTCCCTTTGTACCATTTACATCCCTCCATCATTCGATGTCACCACGGCAGACTTCCTCCAGCTTATTGGGCAACTCGCTTGCTCTCTGCTGCGTGATGACTTTAATGTGCACCATCCCCTTAAGGGTTCTCGCAAAACCTGTCCGAGAGGTGCGCTTTTGGCTGACCTTCCCAGTCAACTTAAACTCATTTATCTTAACACGGGAGCACCCATGCTCCTTTCAGACTCCACACACACCTGTTCCCATTTGGATCTCTCCTTCTGCACTGCACAGCCCATTGTCTCAAGCGGTCTGTTCTCCCTGACATGTACTTGAGCAACCATTTCCTGTGTGCTATTTGCTGACTCCTACCCCACCTACATGTAAACCCAAATGGCAGCTTTTTAAGGCTGACTGGAGGCTTTACTCCAGTTGGCGACTTTCTACGAACCACGTTTCCCCAGTTGTGATGACCAGGTAGAATATCTTACCAATGATATCCTTACTGCTGCAGAACATTTCATTCCTTGCACTTCATGTTGTAACGTTCTTCAGGATAGCAAAAAAGTTTGCTGGATTTCATTTACCAGTTCTTTTAACATTTCCACTCCCTCTTCCGTCATGTGGGCCAACCTATGACGGCTCTGTGGGACCATGGTCCATTCCCCAATTTCCGGCCTGGCCATAACAGATGATGTGATAGTGGTCCCTATTACTATCTCCAACTCTTTGACCTCTATTTTTCGGAGATTTCGAGCTCCACCCACTGTCACCCTGCCTTTCTCCATTGGAAACGAGCGTAGGTGGCTCAGGCGATACCCTTCTCTTCTCAGAATTGTGAGTGCTACAATGCCACCTTTATTATGAGGGAGCTAGATCATGTTCTTTCATTCCAGTCCTCCATCCCAGGGACAGACGATGTTCAAATTCAAATGTTACAGAGTCTTTCTCTTGAGGGCAAGCACTTTCTCTTTCATACATACAATCGTATCCGGTCAGAGGGCACGTTTCCCAGATGCTGGTGTGAGGCCACTGTCATGCCCATGCCTAAGGCCGGTATTACACTATCAAATTTCTTTGTCAAATATCTTTGTCAAAGATATTGATGGTGTAATAGGAATTTTGTCAAATGTCGTCCAATATTTGGTCAAATCTAGGACCTCGCTGTAAATTTGATCAAAGAATTCGCCTGTCTTCTGTTCACTGCAATGTGACATGTTACCACGCGGAGCGCTAGTATCGCTGCAGCGTTCTGTCGTCTGTAGTGTTTTTATAAACATGGCCGGTAAATACAATTGGTGTGTGCCGACAACTACAAAATTAATAGAGATGTCTGAAGCTGATGAGGCGCTTTACAACGTGAGGCACCCTGAATACAAAAATAGATTAAGAAGATTGGAGACCTAACCTAACATAACATAACCCTCTCCTGCAGCGAGGAATCGGAGTGTTAACAGTGAGCCTGTCTTCTGAAGATGTAGCAGTTCTTAAGTGAATATTGTGCTTTGTGATATGAGGATACACTTCACTGAGCACATACAGAAATGTATGCTCATCCATTCTTAAGTAATTGATGTATGACTTGACTTGACGTCTTCCACTGTAAGCTCACGTAACAAGTTTTGTTGAATGCTTTTATCGTGTCGTCGTAAAACCCACGGCTTCACCCAGATTAGATTAGTTTTTCGTTCCATAGATCCGTGCTGAGGAGATCCTCATGGATGTGGAACATGTCAATTTTTTTTAAAAGCTGAAATAACAATACTAATAGTATGAATAAATACAATACGTCATTTGTTTCTATTAAAAATTTCGTCAATGGAGTAGAAGGAGTTGGTCACTAGTAAGTCTTTCAGGCTCCTTTTAAACTGATCTTTATTTCTAACTAAATTTTTTATGTTTGCTGGCAAATTATTGAAGATGAGTGTTCCTGAGTAGTGGACCCCTTTTTGAACTAAAGTAAGAGCGATTAAGTCCTTGTGCAGATCATTTTTGTTCCTGGTATTGTATGTATGAACTGAGTTGTTTGTTGGAAAAAGAGATATATTATTTACGACAAATTTCATTAAGGAGTAAATATACTGAAAGGCAGTAGTTAGTATACACAGTTCTTTGAAGAGGTTTCAGCAGGACGTCCGTGAATTTACTCCACAAATAATACATATTACACGCTTTTGGACTATGAAAACTTGTTTGACTTGAAGATTTACTCCAAAATATTATACCACATGACATTATGGAATGAAAGTATGCAAGCTTTTTCATTTTTATGTTGCCTATGTCTGCTAACACTTGAATTGCAAATACAGATCTGTTAAGGCGTTTCTGCAGTTCTGTGGTGTGCTCCTCCCAACTGAATTTATTATCAAGTTGTAATCCCAGGAATTTTAAGAATGTCAACGTCGTATGTATGGTTCCATTTTTTCCCCCACTTCTTTTCCGCATGTGCACACAATGCAATTGGGGTACGTGCAACTGCTGCAGTTAATAACAAGTTGTTGTCAGCCATCTTGAACTTTGACGAAAAATTTCTAGCGCTACGTCAAAGATCTTTGTCAAATATATTTGACGGAATATTTGATCACATCTTTGATCAAATCTTTGACAAAGAAATTTGATAGTGTAATACCGGCCTAACCCCGATAAGGACAAACGCCTTCCTTCTAGCTACCGCCCCATTTCTCTCACCAAGTGTGTTTGCAAGGTGATGGAATGCATGACTCATGTACGGCTGATATGGTGGCTCGAGTCTTGCAATTTATTTATCAGTTAATCACTGCACAATGTGGTTTCGAGCACGCCGTTCTGCAGTTGACTATCTTGTTACTTTGTCAACCCATGTCATGAATGGTTTTCTGCAGAAATACTAGAGTGTGGCCATGTTTTTCGACTTGGAGAAAGCTTACGACACCTGCCGGATGGCTGGTATCCTCCATACTCTCTACACGTGGGGCTTCCAAGGCCGCGTGCCCAGTTTCCTTCAGGAATTTTTAAAACGCAAAAGTCTCAAAGTACATGTGGGTTTTGCCTTGTCGGACACCTTTATCGAGGAAAACAGTGTACCTCAGGCTTCCGATCACATCTTTGCCATTGCCATTAACCTTATTGTGGTCTATCTCCTGATGGGCACCTCCAGCACTCTTTTTGTTGACGATTTTGCCATCTATTGCAGTTCTCCTTGAGCAACGTCTTCAGTGTTGCCTCGTTTCTCTTTATTCATGGAATATCGACAATGGCTTTCGCTTTTCCACTGACAATACCATTTATGTGAATTTCTAGTGGCGCAATTGGTTTCCTCCACCGTCTTTACATCTTGGGCCTGTTGCTCTTCCGTTAGTTGAAACTACGAAATACCTGGGGCTCATGCTCGATAGGAAACTTTTTTGGTCCTCCCATGTGTCGTGTATGGCTTCCTGCTGCAGGTGGTCCCTCAATGTCCAACATGTCCTCAGCAGTACTTCCTGGGAAGCCGATTGGACCACCCTCCTCCATTTGTAATGGCCCCTTGTCCAGTCGAAACTAGACTATGGGTGTTTAATTTATCGTTGTGGCCGAGCGGTTCTAGGCGCTTCAGTCCGGAACCGCGCTGCTGCTACGGTCGCAGGTTCGTATCCTCCCTCGGGCATGGATGTGTGTGATGTCCTTAGGTTAGTCAGGTTTAAGTAGTTCTAAGTCTAGGGGACTGATGACCTCAGATGTTAAGTCCCATAGTGCTCAGAGACATTTTAACCATTTGTTTAATTTATGCCTCTGCACGTCCGTCCATCTTATGCCGCCTCAACACTATCCACTGTCGTGGCATCCATTTGGCCTCTGGCGCCTTTTACAGTAGTCCGGTTGAGAGTCTGCATGCAAAAGCTGCCAATCTTCCACTGTCATACCGCCATGATTTTCTTCTTGTCTGCCATGCCTGGCCACCAATCCTATGCCTCCCCCTTGGATGACTCTTGACTGCCAGTATGAGACGTATCTCTCTTCTCTGTTACCTTCTGGAGTTCACCTTCAGCTATTGCTCCGGTAGTTTAACTTCACGCCACTTCCCCAATGAGTGTGAACCCTTCATCACCTTGGCTTCGTGCAGCATTGAGTACTGTTAGAGCGTTTGGGATCAACTCCAGGTCGGTTCAAAGAAAGACTCGAAGCAATTCAGAGGTAGGCTGCTAGATTTGTTACCGATAGGTAGTATGCAAGTATTACAAAGATGCTTCTGGAACTCAATTGAGAATCAATAGGGGGAAGGCAACATTCTTTTCAAAGAGCGCTATTGAGAAAATTTTGAGACCCAGCATTTGAGGCCGACTACAGAGCGATTTTACTGTGGGCAACATACATATCACGTAAGGACCATGAAGATACACTATGTGATCAAAAGTATCCGGACACCTGGCTGAAAATTACTTACAAGTTCGTGGCGCTCTCCTTCGGTAATGCTGGAATTCAATATAGTGTTAGCCTTGATGACAGCTTCCAGACACTGGACTCGCGTTCGGGAAGACAACGGTTCAATTCCGCGTCCGGCCATCCTGATTTACGTTTCTGTGATTACCCTGAATCGCTCCAGGAAAATGCCGGGCTGGTTCGTTTGAAAGGGCACGGCCGACTTCCTTCCCCGTCCTTCCCTAATGCGATGAGACTGATGTCGTCGCTGTCTGGTCTCCTCTCCCAAACAACCCAACCTTGTTCTTGAGGACAATATTATGGAAATGGAAGAGGACGTAGATTTAGATGAAATGTGAGATACGATACTGCGTGAGGAGTTCGACAGAGCACTGAAAGACCTGAGTCGAAACAAGGCCGCGGGAGTAGACAACATTCCATTAGAACTACTGATAGCCTTGGGAGAGCCAGTCCTGACAAACAATCCACTCTCGCAGGCATACGTTCGATCATGTGCTTCAAGGTTTCTTGGGGAATGGCAGCCCATTTTTCACGGAGTGCTGCACTGAGGAGAGGTATTGACGTCGGTGGGTGAGGCCTGGCACGAAGTCGGCGTTCCAAAACAACCCAAAGGTGTTCTATAGGATTCAGGTCAGGACTCTGTGCAGGCCAGTCCATTACAGGGATGATATTGTCGTGCAGCCAATCCGCCACAGTCCGCGCATTATGAACAGGTGCTCAATCGTCTTGAAAGATGCAGTCGCCATCCCCGAATTGCTCTTCAACAGTTGGAAGCAAGAAGGTGCTTAAAACACCAATGTAGGCCTGTGCTGTAATAGTGCCACGCAAAACAAGGGGTGCAACCCCTGTCCATGAAAAAATGACCAAACCATAACACCACCGCCTCCGAATTTTACTGTTGGCACTACACACGCTGGCAGGTGACGTTCACCGGGCATTCGCCGTACCCACACTGTGCCATCAGATCAACACATCCTATACCATGATTCGTCTTTCCATACAATATTTTTCCAGTGTTCAGTCGTCCATTGTTTACGGTCCTTACGCCAAGGATGTAGAGGCTTATCTCACGAGGGGTAAGATAGATACTGCCTATAGGAAAATTAAAGAGACCTTTGGAGAAAAGAGAACCACTAGCATGAATATCAAGAGCTCAGATGGAAACCCAGTTCTAAGCAAAGAAGGGAAAGCAGAAAGGTGGAAGGAGTATATAGAGGGTCTATACAGGGGCGATGTTCTTGAGGACAATATTATGGAAATGGAAGAGGACGTAGATTTAGATGAAATGTGAGATACGATACTGCGTGAGGAGTTCGACAGAGCACTGAAAGACCTGAGTCGAAACAAGGCCCCCGGAGTAGACAACATTCCATTAGAACTACTGACAGCCTTGGGAGAGCCAGTCCTGACAAAACTCTACCATCTGGTGAGCAAGATGTATGAGACAGGCGAAATTCCCTCAGACTTCAAGAAGAATATAATTATTCCAATCCCAAAGAAAGCAGGTGTTGACAGATGTGAAAATTACAGAACTATCAGTTTAATAAGTCACAGCTGCAAAATACTAACGCGAATTCTTTAGAGACGAATGGAAAAACTGGTAGAAGCCGAGCTCGGGGAAGATCAGGTTGGATTCCGTAGAAATGTTGGAACACGTGAGGCAATACTGAACCTACGAATTATCTTAGAAGAAAGATTTAGGAAAGACAAACCTACGTTTCTAGCATTTGTAGACTTACAGAAAGCTTTTGACAACGTTAACTGGAATACTCTCTTTCAAATTCTGAAGGTGGCAGGGGTAAAATACAGGGAGCGAAAGGCTATTTACAATTTGTACAGAAACCAGATGGCAGTTATAAGAGTCGAGAGACATGAAAGGGAAGCAGTTGTTGGGAAGGGAGTGAGACAGGGTTGTAGCCTCTCCCTGATGCTATTCAATCTGTATATTGAGTAAGCAGTAAAGGAAACAAAAGAAAAGTTCGGAGTAGGTATTAAAATCCAAGGAGAAGAAATAAAAACTTTGAGGTTTACTGATGACATTGTAATTCTGTCAGAGACAGCAAAGGACTTGGAAGAGCAGTTGAACGGAATGGACAGTGTCTGGAAAGGAGGGTATAAGATGAACATCAACGAAAGCAAAACGAGGATAATGGAATGTTGTCGAATTAAGTCGGGTGATGCTGAAGGAATTAGATTAGGAAACGAGACACTTAAAGTAGTAAAGGAGTTTTGCTATTTGGGGAGCAAAATAAATGATGATGGTCGAAGTAGAGAGGATATAAAATGTAGACTGGCAATGGCAAGGGAAGCGTTTCTGAAGAAGAGAAGTTCTTTAACATCGAGTACAGATTTAAGTGTCAGGAAGTCGTTTCTGAAAGTATTTGTGTGGAGTGTAGCCATGTATGGAAGCGAAACATGGACGATAAATAGTTTAGACAAGAAGAGAGTAGAAGGTTTCGAAATGTGGTGCTACAGAAGAATGCTGAAGATAAGATGGGTACATCACATAACTAATGAGGAGGCATTGAATAGAACTGGGGAGAAGAGGAGTTTTTGGCACAACTTGACTAGAAGAAGGGATCGGTTGGTAGGACATGTTCTGAGGCATCAAGGGATCACCAATTTAGTACTGGAGGGCAGCGTGGAGGGTAAAAATCGTAGAGGGAGACCAAGAGATGAATACACTAAGCAGATTGAGAAGGATGCATGCTGCAGTAGGTACTGGGAGATGAAGAAGCTTGCACAGGATAGAGTAGCATGGAGAGCTGCATCAAACCAGTCTCAGGACTGAAGACCACAACAACAGCAAACAAGGCATCGTTTGGCACTTACCGGCGTGATGTGTGGCTTATGAGCAGTCGCTCGACTGTGAAATCCAAGTTTTCTCACCTCCTGCCTAACTGTCATAGTACTTGCAGTGGATCCTAATGTAGTCTGGAATTCCTGTGTGATGGTCTGGATAGATGTCTGCCTATTACACGTGACGACCCTCTTCAACTGTCGGCGGTCTCTGTCAGTCAACAGACGAGATCAGCCTGTATGCTTTTGTGCTGCACGTGTCCCTTCACGTTTCCACTTCACTATAACATCGGAAACAGTAGACCTATGGATGTTCAGGAGTGTGGAAATCTCGCGCTCAGACGTATGACACAAGTGACAGCCAATCACCTGACCACGTTCGAAGTCCGTGAGTTCCGCGAAGCGCCCCAGTCTGCTCTCTCACGACGTTTAGTGAATGCTGGGACACCTGATGTGGAGTACCTGGCAGTAGGCGGCAGCACAATGCACCTGATATGAAAAACGTATGTTTTTGGGGGTGTCCGGATACTTTTGATCACATAGTGTATGATCAGAAAGATCAGGGCTCATACAGGCATACACACACATTCGGTTTTCCCTTGCTCTGTTTGTGAGTGGAACAGACAAGGAAATGATTAGCACAGGAAACGGCTAGTAGTGGTACACGGTACCCTCCGCCATGCACCGTCTCGTGACTTGCAGAGTATGTATGTAGATGCAGATCAAGACGAAAGAAAACTGTAGTACATTTAAAGGATCCAGCATATGGAATGGAAGGTGCAGTATGATCATCATATGGGGGAAGTTAAAAATTCCGTGCTTGCTCCGGTATTTGAACTGAAGCCCCTTCCTAACGCAGGCAGAACACTACACATTTCTGCATCTGTGTGTATCTCTTCAACTGACTCCAACTTTCATCTTTTAATTTTTTTTCCACGCTCCTTTTGCTATGCTACTCGATTGTCAGCTCCCCAAGTAACAGTAGAGTGACTATCTCAACTTAAAACGAGCCCTGAGGTCCAGCTGACAGGTTGACAGTAGCCAGTGTGTAGCTTCATGACAAAGGTAGGATACGTTGAAAGAAAAAAATGGTTCAAATGGCTCTGAGCTGTATGGGACTAAATATCTGAGGTCATCAGTCCCCTAGAACTTAGAACTACTGAAACATAGCTAACCTAAGGACATCACTCACATCCATGCCCAAGGCAGGATTCGAACCTGCGACCGTAGCGGTCGCGTGGTTCCAGACTGAAGCACCTAGAACCGCTCGACCACAGCGGCCGGCACGTTGAAAGACTTGGGACTTTGAAACTTAGGGTGACCAAACGTACTTTAAATAGAGTACCAGTACTCTTTTTCATCTTCTTCTCTCTGTACTCTACGATTTCCCTTTATTTACACGTGCTGTACTCTTTTTGAACTTCCCTGTCTCGCATAATCTAAAGTCTATAAGTATCGCGGTATAGTGCTGCAGAATGAGACCATATCGTTAATTGCAGGGAGAATTATTCTATGTTACAGTGGAGATGCGTTTGTTGAGCAGACGCGATCTTGAACGCAGCCCCCACCATTGTCTAGCCGTCAGCACACGTATCTGCAGAGTTATTTAGCGCACATTGTTGTACATGCGCACTTCAATGTGGGTCTTTGCTTAGTTTGCATTTGCTACCTCACTGTGGACGGCGTATGATCACCTTTAAAACTGAAATGACACGTCGGAAATGTAAATTTCAAGATCGTTTTGAAAGTGTCTATCCTGGCATAAAGCGAATTAAAGATGACGACTGCAAGGCAAAATGTATTACCTGCAATGTAATTTCGTCAATTCAAAACAGCATTTAAATACGCCACTGCACAACTTGAAAGTAAACCAAAGTTCGGTTTCCAAAACTAGGTTAGAAATGTTCTTTCGAGCACAGCAGAGGAGCCGAAATTGCGTCACATGGAGCTCGTGTGGTCATATCATAATGTAGCATATAATCAAGAGTATGGACTCTACGAGCACTCTTCTCAAAAAGTCGTGTGATCAGCGAATTTCTGTTGCAAGAACTAAATCAGAAGCTATTCTTACGAATGTTCTATATAACTGGTTTGAAGAAAGATTAAAAGAAGAGATTAAGGGGACCACACCATGCCTATCTAACCCACGTTAATTTAGGCAAGTATTTGACCCACTTCTGGAAAAACTATTTGATGCAGGACCTCAATATTTTTACTGTACGCTACATGATGCTAATAGAGTCAACTGTACTAAAATGTACTTTATCCATTTTATAGTTTTTAAGAAATACTTTTTCATGTTATGACGAAGGCGGCAGTTTACAGTTGAAGCAGTGTTCGATTTGTGCTTTTACCAGTGGGGGGGATGTCTTAGGGGGAAAAAATTAAAGGCACATTTGTGAAAAGCTGTACTTATTCTGATGATAGAAAACTGAAACATGAGTTATTTTTCTACGTAACCTCCCTGGACTACAATGCAGTTTTCCTTACGTTTTACAAGTTTTTTTATTTCATCAGAAAATACGTTTAACGGTTGCATCTGTAACCAATTTTGCACCACAGCAACGACGTCTTCATCACTTTCAAATCTTCTTCCCTGTAGTGCTTCCGTTAAGGGTCCAAACATGTGAAAATCGCTTGGAGCCAGGTCTGGACTGTATGGTGGATGTTCCAGCACCTCGAATCTCAACTCCTTTATTGCGTCGGCTGTCCGTTTGGCAGAATGTGGGCGAGCGTTATCTTGCTGCAGGATGACACCTCTTCACAGTTTTCCACGACGTTTGGATCTGATTGCAGGTTTTAGTTTCGTACGTTTCGTACACATCACATCCCCCATACAATACAGACCTGGCCCTAAAGCCGCGTTTACGCTGGGGCGACGTCTTGTAACATTGTGGCATGCTACGGAAATGTGGCGTGTGTCGTCTTGTCATTTAGTTCTAAATGTTTTGAAATGCTTACCTACTACATAACACTTTTTCAAAATTAATAAGCAAACATATTAATAGTAAGACTGTATTAAAAACTTTCAGTGTTCCGCTCCACAAATTTAGATTATATGTAAAGTATTACTCCAGTGCGTGGGAATAAACATCCCAGGTTGGGATGCATAAACTAAAACCAGAGGAGGGGATGGTCTGATGCAGAGGGGTGGGGGGGGGGGGGAAATCCCCCCCATCCCCCCTTGCAACTCGCACACTGAGTTGAAGCTATCCGTCTGGAATGGATGCAGTGCTCGCATTCCACTTCGGACTTGTGAGAAGCGTGGCGAGTTGAGCAGCACCCACGTCGCCAGACTATAGGCGTGGGGGGATGGGGGGAGGGGGGGGGAGGGAGCAGTATTGGTCGTGCCTGCGGATGCCGGCTGCAAGTTGTCCCGCCGGTCATCATTCGTGATTCATCCGCACGCCACGCTGCCTATGACGTCATGGCAGGTGGCTGCGGCGGTGAGTCACGAGGTGGCGGCAGCTTCCTCCCTGAAAGCCTCGCGTCCAACGGAGCTTAAGCCGTCGGCACACGGACCGTGCTGTCGAACGTCAACGTTGAGCGTGCCAAGTTCAGCGTGCTGCTGAACGCTCAGGAACGGTGCTACTCGTGCATACGGTACGTGGGCCCCAGCATGGTATACACGATCGCAATGCACTCCAGCGGCAGTTGAGCGACGTTCCTAGTTCGTAAATCACACAGTTTCCTCAACGGGCGCGCTTCAAATTCCCACGTTAGCTCTACTAAAACGCACATTTCCTCCATCGTCCACGAAAAGGGAAGTACCATGTCCAATCAATAAGGACACAGGCTTATAAAAGTTCCATTACAAACAGTGCGGTACAAATCTGGAATACTTCTCCGCATAAGATAAACATTATTTCATCATTCCCACATTTTAGTAAAACCCCAAGGTCAGTCTTACTTGATCACTGTTCCTACCCAGTAGCAGAATCTTTGCAACATGTGAACTGCGAAGCGTAAAAGGAAAAGGAGCAAAATATATTTATACAAGTAGCGCAAGCTGTCCTGTAGATTAAGCCAATCGAACAAAGTCACCCCACAACAAAAGGTGATCTTATATTTACATAACATCAAATATTATAGCATATACTCATATTAAACTAATAATAAAGTACCACAACCTAATGAAAACGCGAATGTTAGGAAAAAAATTTGGAAGTGTTAAGATGCGAATCACTGCCTCAATAAATCATTAGCAGACAGAGACGCCACTCATTACGCTTCTTTTTTTTCCTTATTTTGTTCGTTGCATCTGCTCCGGACGGACGTCGTAAGACATCCGTTGAAGTTCGTTGTTGATCGATTAAATCAGTTTTTTTATTAGAGAGGGAGCTAACCCTCTGACCGAACACGCTTTTTTTTTTTTTTATTCGAAATCTCGTTTTGTTCTTTTTCGTTCGTTGCATCTGCTATCTGCTCGGGGCGGACGTCGCAAGACACCCGTTTCAGTTCGTCGTTGATCCATTAACTCAGTTTTTTTTATTACAGAGGGCAGCTAAACCTCTGACCGAACACGCTGAGTTACCGTGCCGGCGCTAAACCAACATGCTACTTATATTTAATCATATTATCTTACACCTTACTGAAAACGTTAATCGTAGATAATTATGTTACTAATTGAAATTTCATTATAACAAACTGTACCAAGAACAATGCGTTTTGGATGGATCTTCAGTGTGTCACTGCCTCCAAATAGCCTACTCTCATAATACGCAAATTACAGTAATTCTTTTGCCACGAATATGATGTTTCTCATTATTTTGTTGGAACGAATCACACAGTTAACAACGGATTTTCCAGTGATTCTCAATCTGCTGGTGCTCAGAAACGCCATATATACGTATAGGCTTGAAATGAATGCCAATATGGCGCCTCTTAACTCAGTACTGAAGCGAGGCGGCGTGCGTGTGACGTAGGCGGCGTTGTGCCATCTCATTGGTCAACGCTCAGACGCACGCTCAGAATATCTGACGTGCCAGATAAAGCCGTCGGCACACGGACCGTGCATCCGAACGTTGAGCGTTGAGCGTGCCCAGTTGCTGACGTCATAGCGTGGAATAGCACGTTCCGAAGTTTTTCCGAACATGCAGAGCAATATCTGGCATGTCAGATATTCTGAGCGTGCGTCTGAGCGTTGACCAATGAGATGGCAGAACGCCACCTACGTCACACGCACGCCGTCTCCCTTCAGTACAGAGTTGTGAGGCGCCATATTGGCATTCATTTCAAGCCTATATGTATATATGCCGTTTCTGAGCACCAGCAAATTGAGAATCACTGGAAAACCCGTTGTTAGTTGTGTAATTCGTTCTAATAAAACAATGAGAAACATCATATTCATGGCAAAAGAATTATTGTAACTAGCGTATTATGAGAGTAAGCTATTTGAAGGCAGCGACACACTGAGGATCCACCCAAAACGCATTGTTCTTCGTACAATTGGTTATAATTAAATTTCAATTAATAATATAATTATCTACGACTAACATTTTTAGCAAGGGGTAACACAATATTCAACAGTGTTAGCAGCCTGTTGGTGGATTAGCGTAATGAGTAGCGTCTCTGTCCACCAATGAATCTTTGCTGGGGCGGTGGTTCGCAGCTAAATGCTCCCAATTTTTTTCCTCCTAACATTCGCGTTAGTTCTGATACTTTGTTATTAGTATAATATAGGCATATGCTATAATATTTGATGTTATGTAAATATAAGTTCACCTTTTTTTGAAGGGTGACTTTATTACAGGGCAGCTTGCGCTACTTGTATAAAGATATTTTGCTCTTTTTTCTTTTACGCTTCATAATATACATGTTGCGAAGATTCTGCTACTGGGTAGGAACACTGATCGAGTAAGACTGACCTTGGGGTTTTACTAATATGTGGGAATGATGAAATAATGTTTACCTTACGCGGAGAAGTATTCCAAATTTGTACCGCACTGTTTGTAATGGAACTTTTATAAGCCTGTGTCCTTATTGATTGGACACGGTACTTTCCTTTTTTCGTGGACGATGGAGGAAATGTGCGTTTTAATAGAGCTAGCGTGGGAATTATCGTGCGCCCAATTCGTAAATAGTGTAATTTACGAACTAGAAACATCCCTCAAACTGCCGCTGGAGTGCGTTGTGATCGCGTATACCACGTTGGGGCCCACGTACCGTATGCACCAGTTGCATAGTTCCTGAGCGTTCAGCAGCACGTTGAACTTGGCACGCTCAACGTTGACGTTCGACAGCACGGTCCGTGTGCCGACGGCTTAACGCTCTGCACGTTCAGAAAGACTCCCGAACGTGCTATTCCACGCTATGTCGTCAGAAGCTCGGCACGCTCATCGATCGACGTTCGGATGCACGGTCTGTGTGCCGACGGCTTAATACCGGCGAACGACAATTCGCTCTGCTGCGAAGGACAGGCGGGCTGGACTGAACAGCATTCGGTTCGAACTCGCAGGTGCCAACCTGCTTTCAACTGGCTGTCCGTCTTCCAAGCTGTTGCGGGTGCTGTTTGCGGACCACTTTCTTTGTTGACACGACTTTCGTGAGGCCTAGAGTGGTCGGAAAAGGGTGTAACGTTGCTGGCAGCAATATCACAAGTGCTTGAGGGGTCCGAGTAATCCACTGTGTAAAATGCCGTACATATTGAAATATAATTAGTCGATAGTAGACCAAGTCTGACCTGGGGCAGAGGCAAACAAAAAGTTGAATACAACGGCTGTTAACAGTGATAATGGACAGTCGGTGAAAAACATGCTCCATTATGAGCTTCATTTGTAGTAGTTCAAATGGTCCAAATGGCTCTGAGCACTATGGGGCTGAGGTCATCAGTCCCCTAGACTTAGAACTACTTAAACCTAACCAAGCTAAGGATAGCACCCACATCCAAGACCGCGGCAGGATTCGAACCTGCTACCGTAGCAGCAGCGCGGTTCCGCAATGAAGCGCCTAGAACCGCTCGTCCATAGCGGCCGGCTCGTAGTAGTTCATAATGGTTATCTGCATCTATATCTATATCGATACTTCGCAGCCCACCTTACGGAACGTAGCGGAGGGCACCCCGCACCACTACTAGACTCGGTTTATCATAAGAATAAACCTGATGTAAATAAACAGAAACGCGATGGTTGGTCAGAAGCCGTAGCACACGTCCATTGGTGTTGTTACACTCTTGGAAGTAGGTCCTACTTATGTATGAGATGTATTATTACTACACCACTGGCCATTAAAATTCCTACACCGAGAATAAATGCAGATGATAAACGGGTATTCATTGGACAAATATATTATACTAGAACTGACATGTGATTACATTTTCATGCAATTTGGGTGCGTAGATCCTGAGAAATCAGTACCCAGAACAACCACCTCTGGCCGTAATAACGGCCTTGATACGCCTGGGCATTGAGTCAAACAGAGCTTGGATGGCGTGTACAGGTACAGTATCCCATGCAGCTTCAACACGATACCACAGTTCATCAAGAGTAGTGACTGGCGTATTGTTGCTCGGCCACCACTGATCAGACGTTTTCAATTGGTGAGAGATCTGGAGAATGTTCTGGCCAGAGCAGCAGCCGAACATTCTCTGTATCCAGAAAGGCCCGTACAGGACCTGCAACATGCGTTCATGCATTGTTCTGCTGAAATGTAGGGTTTCGCAGTGATCGAACGAAGGGTAGAGCCACGGGTCGTAACACATCTGAAATGTAACGTCCACTGTTCAAAGTGCCGTCAATGCGAACAAGATGCGACCGAGACGTGTAACTGATGGCACCCCATACCATCACGTCGGGTGATACACCAGTACGGCGATGACGAATACACGCTTCCAATGTGCGTTCACCGCGATGTCGCCAAACACAGATGAGACCATCATGATGCTGTAAAAAGAACCTGGATTCATCAGAGCAGCCAAATGATGGGTTTTGCCATTCGTGTACCCAGGTTCGTCGTCGAGTACACCATCGCAAGCGCTCATGTCTGTGATGCAGCGTCAAGGGTAACCGCAGCCATGGTCGCCGAGTTGATAGTCCGTGATGCTGCAAACGTCGTCGAACTGTTCGTGCAGATGGTTGTTGTTTTGCATACGTCCCCATCTGTTGACTCACGGATCGAGACGTGGCTGCACGATCCGTTACAGCCGTGTGGATAAGATTCCTGTCATCTCGACTGCTAGTGATACGAGGCCGTTGGGATCCATCACGGCGTTCCGTGTTACCCTTCTGAACCCACCGATTCCATATTCTGCTAACACTCATTGAATCTCGACCAACACGAGCAGCAATGTCGGGAGACGATAAACTGCAATCGCGATAGGTTATAATCCGACCTTTATCAAACGTAATGGTACGCATTTCTCCTCCTTACACGAGGCATCACAACAACGTTTCACCAGGCAACGCCGGTCAACTGCTGTTTGTGTATGAGAAATCGGTTGCAAACTTTCCTCTTGTCAGCACGATGTAGGTGTCGCCACCGGCGCCAACCTTGTGTGAATGCTCTGAAAAGCTAATCATTTGCATTTCACAGCATCTTCTTCTTTATCGGTTAAATGTAGCGTCTGTAACACGTGATCTTCGTGGTGTAGCAATTTTAATGGCCAGTAATGTATGTTTTATTATAGACAATAATATATCTCTGCCATGTTTCATATCTCCTTCCACTATCCCTCCCATTTTTTAAACAAAAAGTGTTGATTCACTTATACATGCGTTGCGCGTGACCTTGAGCGGGACTTAGTCGCAGGGGCTGTGCCGGCTGGACTTTCTTTCAGAGACAAGTCATGGGAGAGGCGGATTTATTTTTCGGCAATGAGTAAATGAATATTCTCCTACGGCCATTTACCCCTTCTTTATGTTCCATGTTTCGCGATGGAGACGTCGTGGCCAGGCCTCGTACAATGACCCTTGCCAACTTTGCCCCCCGAGATCATTCCTTCTATTCCTTAAAAAATAACAAAAACAACAAAAAAAGAGAGATTGTAAGTTTGTCTCAGTCCATGGTTCGCTGGTTCAAGTCTTGCCTGTTTCATTTTTTTCTCGTTCAATTTGAAATACCTACATCTCGTAATTGTTAGATTCATCACCATCATTATTTTATGCACGTCCTCTTGTTTGCAATTACATATTGCACTGTTGGGCGTGGTCGGCACTTGGATGGGTGACCATCCAGGCCGCCATGCGCTGTTGCCATTTTTCGGGGTGCACTCAGCCTCGTGATGCCAACTGAGGAGCTACTCGACCGAATAGTAGCGGCTTCGGTCGAGAATACCACCATAACGACCGGGAGAGCGGTGTGTTGACCCCATGCCCCTCCTATCCGCATACTCCCCTGAGGATGACACGGCGGTCGGATGGTCCCGGTAGGCCACTCGTGGCCTGAAGACGGAGTGTTAACGTGAAATTCCTGTTTTCATTTCAAATGTAAATTCTTAAATATCGATATTTTATTAAATACTGTTAATAAAGGTCGCTTAAATTAAGAAAATATAACAGTTTAACTGTTGAAGGTAAAAATGAAAAACCAAATACTCTTCATATGGGCCATGTTCATTGTTTTATACCGAAGATGCAGATAAGTGTCGTAGAAACATGGAAAACAATCATTATCACAGCATCGAGCACATCATACAAATGCTGCATTTTTACATTTGACACTGAACCATTACAATATGAACCCAACAGAACTGGTCTGGAGCCACGTTAAACGGTCTGGCCAGAGAAATGATAAGACTGTTGAGGTGCCATGCGTACTGGAATTAAAGCACTCTGTTTTTTCATGTGTCACTGCCGAATACTGGCAGGATTAGAAGAGCACCTCATAAAAGAAGAAGAGAAAATGCGGCGCCTGGGTAGCTTCGTGGATTCTGTTGTTGATCGACTCGTCACAAACGTAGCAGATGACAGTTCCAGAACAGAAACGTATTTATCGGATTCGGATAAGGAAGGAGCTAAGAGATTACCAGACGACTGACTGTAATAATACCTTCAGTGGCTTCGGTATTCACTGTACGGCGAAACCCTTGCAGTACGCTTTTGGGTCTCACACAGCTCGCTCAGAAAAATTACCCCGCGTTTAAGTTAGAAATTTTCATCACTCTTGTTTGTAATTAGGATATGTCAAGTGCGAACGAGAGCATTTTATGCTTTCCGTGTGGTCACCTAAGAAGCGCGCGGTAGTGCTGGAGTTTTGCGGAATATTATTTCATTCCTTTTAAAAATTAAATGACATTCGAAGCTATCTTGTTTCTTTGGTCGTCTCTTTTTACGCCTGAACTGCACCTGCTTACACCATTGCAGGCTAGTTTGACCGCTGGCTGGCCAATACTGTCCGAGTTTAATGCGCCGGTAAAGCTGTTGTCCCGCTTTATCGCGTAACACAGCATAAAACGTATCCTCATGATCGTACTTGACTGTACTATTCGCAGCTTAGCTTCCGCTCCACGCGAAACGAAATCCAATGAGTTTCAAGGAAACGCCAAAGAATACATGACGTAATGTTTACATCACGTTTATTCTTATGATGAACAGAGTTGCTTCCTCTCCTGTTGCACTCGCAAAGAGACCGAGGGTTTAAGTAGCTCTGAGCACTAAGGTCATCAGTCCCCTAGAACTTACGAGGGAACCTCCCCATCACACCCCCCTCAGATTTAGTTATAAGTTGGCACAGGGATAGGCCTTGAAAAACTGAACACAGATCAATCGAGAAAACAGGAAGAAGTTGTGTGGAACTATGAAAAAAATAAGCAAAATATACAAACTGAGTAGTCCATGCGCAAGGTAGGCAACAACCTTGAAAGTGCGAGCTTACGAGCGCCGTCGTTCCGTGGTTAGCGTGATCAGCTGCGGAACGAGAGGTCCTTGGTTCAAGTCTTCTCTCGAGTGAAAAGTTTAATTTTTTATTTTCAGCCAATGATCAAAGTTCAGGCACTCACACATAATCAACTTCGCTGTCCAAAATTCTAGGACATGTTCAGATTTGCTTGGACATATGCAGGATTTGACGGTCTACACACGGAAACATTTGAAAACGTAAAAAAACATACGGTTTGACAGAGCACAGGGAAAACTGTGCGACTGTGAAACTGTTGCATTCATTTGTTGCAGTTTTTGTGACAAACTCTTATGTTTTCATCACTTTTTTGGTAGTGATTATCACATGCACAAGAAAACCTATCGGGCAAGGTAGAAGAATCTTTTTACCCATTCGCCAGGTGTGCAAGTTACGTGGGTCGACAACATATTCCTGTCACGTGACGCACATGTCGTCACCAGTGTCGTATAGAATATATCAGACATGTTTTCCTGTGGTGGCATCGGTTGACCTATGACCTTGCGATCAAATGTTTTCGGTTCCTATTGGAGAGGCACGTCCTTTCGTCTACTAATCGCACGGTTTTGCTGTGCGGTCGCAAAACACAGACACTGAACTTATTACAGTGAACAGAGACGTCAATGAATGAACGGACAGATCGTAACTTTGTGAAAATAAAGAAAGTAAAACTTTCATTCGCGGGAAGACTCGAACCAAGGACCTTTCGTTCCGCAGCTGCTCACTCTAACCACGGGACCACGGCGATCCTCAGCTCATATGTCCTCGATGTTGCCTATCTTGCACATGGACTACTCAGTTTGTATATTTTACTTATTTTTTCATAGTTCTACACAACCTCTTCCTGTTTTCTCGATTGATCTGTGTTCAGTTTTTCAGGGCCTATCCACTGTGTCAATTTATAGCTAAATCTGAGGGGGGTGCGATGGGGAGGTTCCCTTGTTAGAACTACTTAAACCTAACTAGCCCAAGGACATCACACACATCCATGCCCGAGGCAGGATTCGAACCTGCGACCGTAGCGGTCGCGCGGTTCCAGACTGTAGCGCCTAGACCGCTCGGCCACCTCGGCCGGCTAGAGCGAGGAAAGACCGACTGTTCTATGCATCCGTATCAGCCCTAATTTCTCTTATCTTATCTTCGTGGTCCTGTCCGCTCCGATAGCTGAGTGGCCAGCGTGACGGATTGCCGTCCTACGGGCCCGGGTTCGATTCCCAGCTGGGTCGGGATTTTCTCCGCTCAGGGACTGGGTGTTGTCTTCATAATCATTTCATCCGCATCCGGCGCGCAGGTCGCCCAATGTGGCGTCGAATGTAATAAGACCTGCACCAAGGCGGCCTGACCTGCCCCGTAAGGGGCCCCCCGGCCAATGACGCCAAACGCTCATTTCATTTCCATTTTCGTGGTCCTTCCGCGTGATGTATGTTGGCGGGAGCCCGCCCGGTTGGCCATGCGGTCCAAAGCACGGGCTACCGGGCGGGAAGGAGCGCCTTGTCCCCGGCACGAATCCGCCCGGCGGATTTGTGTCGAGGTCCGGTGAGCCGGCCAGTCTGTGGATGGTTTTTAGGCGGTTTTCCATCTGCCTCAGCGAATGCGGGCTGGTTCCCCTTATTACGCCTCACACTATTTCGGCGATTGCTGCGGAAACAAGTTCTCCGCGTACGCGTACACCACCATTACTCTACCACGCAAACATAGGGGTTCCATTCGTCTGGTGTGAGACGTTCCCTGGGGGGGGAACCACCGGGGGCCGAACCGCACAATAACCCTGGGTTCGGTGTGGGGCGGCGGAGGGGTGAAGTGGACTGCGGTAGTCGTCGTGGGGTTGTGGACCACTGCGGCTGCGGCGGGGACGGAGCCTCTCCGTCGTTTCTAGGTCCCCGGTTAACATACAATACAATAGAATACAGCCGGCCTTTGGTGGCTGAGCGGTTCTAGGCGCTTCAGTCGGGAACCGCGCGACCGCTACGGTCGCAGGTTCGAATCCTGCCTCGGGCATGGACGTGTGTTATGTCCTTAGGTTAGTTAGGTTTAAGTAGTTCTAAGTTCTAGGGGACTGATGACCTGAGATGTTAAGTCCCATAGTGCTCAGAGCCATTTGAACCAATACAATACAATGTTGGCGGGAGCAGAATGGTTCGGCAGTCAGCTTCAAATGCCGGTTCTCTCAATTTTCTCAATAGTGTTTCCCGAAAGGAACGCTGCCTTCGCTCCGAGTTGGGTTCCCGAAGCATCTCCGTAACGCAGTACAGTTCCTTCGAACCTACCAGTAACGAATCTAGCAGCCCGCCTCTGAATTGCTTCGATGTCTTCCTTCAATTCGACATGGTACGAATCCCGAACACTCGACCAGTACTCAAGAGTAGGTCGCACCAGCGCCCTATATGCCGTCTCCTTTGCAGGTGAACCACTCACTCCTAAAATTCTCCCAATAAACCGAAGTCGACCATTCGCCTCCCCTACCTCAGTTTTCACATACTCGTTCCATCCCATATGTGGTGTCACCGCGAGACACCACACTTGCTAGGTGGTGGCCTTTAAATCGGCCGCGGTCCGTTAGTATACGTCGGACCCGCGTGTCCCCACTATCAGTGATTACAGACCGAGCGCCGCCACACGGCAGGTCTAGAGACTTCCTAACACTCGCCCAGTTGTACAACCGAGTTTGCTAGCGATGGTTCACTGACAAAATACGCTCTCATTTGCCGAGACGATAGTTAGCATAGCCTTCAGCTACGTCATTTGCTACGACCTAGCAAGGCGCCATTACCAGTTACTATTGATACTGTGAATAATACCTCACGCCAGCCTGCGTGAGCTAAAACGCGTGCCTTTCGGCTTCCTCTTGTAACCCGGTGTTGGCTCTCCTGCCAACCCACAACACCATATCGCTTTGCAACGTTGCGCCCAGGTATTTAAACGACTTAACTCTGTCAAGGTGGACATTACTAGTACCGTACCCAACATTACAGGTTTGTTCTTCCTACTTATCCGCATTAACTTATATTTTTCCACATTTAGGTCTAGCTGCCATTCATCATACCAACTGGAAATTTTCTCTAGCTCGTTTCGTATCTTTCTACACTCACTCAACTTCGACACTTTACTGTACACCACGGCATCATTGGGAAACAACTGTAGATAGCTGTTTACCCTATGTGCCAAAGTAGCTAGCTCTGTCCGAACAGGCCTTGGAAGGCCAAACGGTACCGACCGACCGCCGTGTCATCCTCAGTCCACAGGCGTCACTGGGTGAGAATATGGAGGTGCATGTGGTCAGCACACCGCTCTCCCGGCCGTACGTCGGTTTACGTGACCGGAGACGCTGCTTCTCAATCAAGTAGCTCCTCAGTTTGCCTCACAAGGGCTGAGTGCAGCCCGCTTGCCAACAGCGCTCGGCAGACCGGATGGTTTAATCATTTATCTGTATAGAGAACAACAGCGCTTCTACCGCACGTCCCTGGGGCACTCCTGACGGTACCCTTGGCTCTGATGAACACTCGCCGTCGAAGACAACATACTGGGTTCTATAATTTAAGATTTCACCGTACTGTTCAATATTGAAGCCACTGAAGTATTATTGCAATCAGTCCTCTCGTAATCTCTCAGGCCGTTATTACACTATCAAATTTCTTTGTCAACGATTTGATCAAAGATGTGATCAAATACTCCGTCAAATATATTTGACAAAGATCTTTGACGTAGCGCTAGAAGGGGTATTACACTGTCATCAAATTTTTCGTCAAAGTTCAAGATGGCTGACAACAACCTGTTATTAATCACAGCAGTTGAACGTACCGCAACTGCATTGTCTGCACGTGCGGAAAATAAGTGGGGAAAAAAGGAACCATACATACGAGGTTGACAGTCATAAATTCCTGGGATTACAACTTGATAATAAATTCAGTTCAGCAGCACACCAGAGAACTGCAGAAACGCCTTAACAAATCTGTATTTGCAATTCGAGTGTTAGCAGACATAGGCAACATAAAAATGAAAAAGTTTGCATACTTTCATTCCACAATGTCATATGATACAATATTTTGGGGTAAATCTTCAAGTCAAACAAAAGTTTTCAGAGTCCAAAAGCGTGTAATACGTATTATTTGTTGAGTAAATTCACGGACGTCCTGCAGAAACCTCTTCAAAGAACTGGGTATACTAACTACTGCCTCTCAGTATATTTACTTCTTAATGAAATTTGTCGCAAATAATATATCTCTTTTTCCAACAAACAACTCAGTTCATACATACAATACCAGGAACAAAAATGATCTGCACAAGGACTTAAAAAGCACTTACTTTAGTTCAAAAAGGGGTCCACTACCCAGGAACACTCATCTTCAATAATTTGCCAGCAAACATAAAAAAATTTAGTTAGAAATAAAGATCAGTTTAAAAGGAGCCTGAAAGACTTACTAGTGACCAACTCCTTCTACTCCATTGACGAAATTTTTAATAGAAACAAATGATGTATTGTATTTATTCATATTATTAGTATTGTTATTTCAGCTTAAAAAAATTGACATGTTCCACATCCACGAGGATCTCCTCAGCACGGATCTATGGAACGAAAAACTAATCTAATCTGGGTGAAGCCGTGAGTTTCACGATGACACGATAAAAGCATTCAACAAAACTTGTTACGTGAGCTTACAGTGGAAGACGTCAAGTCGTACATCAATGACTTAAGAATGGATGAGCATACATTTCTGCATGTGCTCAATGAAGTGTATCCTCATATCACAAAGCACAATATTCACTTAAGAACTGCTACATCTTCAGAAGACAGGCTATAACACTCCGATTCCTTGCTACAGGAGAGGGGTATGTTAGGTTAGGTTAGGTTAGGTCAGGTCAGGTCAGGTCTCCAATCTTCTTAATCTATTTTTGGATTCAGGGTGCCTCCCATTGTAAGGCGCCTCATCAGCTTCATATGTCTCTATTAATTTTGTAGTTGGCGGCACACACCAATTGTATTTACCGGCAATGGTTATAAAAACACTACAGATGACAGAACGCTGCAGCGATGCTAGCGCTCCATGTGGTAGCATGTCACATTGCAGTGAACAGAAGACAAGCGACTTCTTTGATCAAATCTACAGCGAGGCCATAGATTTGATCAAATATTGGACGACATTTGACAAAGTTCCTATTACACTATCAAATATCTTTGACAAAGATTTTTGACAAAGACGTTTGATAGTGTAATACCGGCCTTAGCTCCTTCTTTATCAGAATCCGAGAAATACGTCTCCGTTCTGGAACTGTCATCTGCTACATTGACAACGAGCCGGATTGGGCGACCTTCTCGCCGGATGGGGATGAAACGATGATGAAGACAACACCCAATCCCTGAGCGGAGAAAATCTCCAACCCAGCCGGGAATCGAACCTGGGCCTGTAGGATGGCAATCCGTCACTCTGACCACTCAACTATCGGGGCGGACAACAAGAGTGATAGAAATTTCAAACGCAGGGTAATTTTTCTGAGCGAGCTGTTTGTGATCCAAAAGCGTACTGCTGGGCCACTCACAGATCTGTGAACTTATTCCATGTGCTAATACCTCCTTTAACAACCTGCAGTGGGGCACCGTATCAAACGCTTTCCGGAAGTCTAGAAATATGGAATCTGCCTGCTTCCCTTCCTTCATAGTTCTCAGCTTATCATGTGAGAAAAGGACAAGCTAAGTTTCGAGCGATGCTTTCCAAAGCCATGCTGATTCGTGGACATAAGCTTCTCAGCGATTTTCACTCTGCAGCGGAGTGTGCGCTGATATGAAACTTCCTGGCAGATTAAAACTGTGTGCCAGACCGAGACTCGAACTCGGCACACAGTTTTGATCTGCCAGGAAGTTTCATATCAGCACACTCTCCTCTGCAGAGTGAAAATCTCATTCTGGAAACATCCCCCAGACTGTGACTAAGCCATGTTTTTCGCAATATCCTTTCTTCCAGGACTGCTAGTTCTGCAAGTTTAGCAGGAGAACTTCTGTGAAGTTTGGAAAGTAGGAGACGAGGTACTGGCGGAATTAAAGCTGTGAGGACGGGTCGTGAGTCGTGCTTGGGTAGCTCAGATTGTAGAACACATGCCCACGAAAGGCAAAGGTCCCGAGTTCGAGTCTCGGTCCGGCACACAGTTTTAATCTGCCAGGAAGTTTCATATCAGCGCACACTCCTCTGCAGAGTGAAAAATCTCATTCTGGAAACATCCTCCAGGCTGTGGCTAAGCCATGTTTCCGCAATATCCTTTCTTCCAGGAGTGCTAGTTCTACAAGTTTAGCAGGAGAGCTTCTGTGAAGTTTGTAAAGTAGGAGACGAGATATTGGCGGAATTAAAGCTGTGAGGACGGGTCGTGAGTCGTGCTTGTGTAGCTCAGATTGTAGAGCACATACCCGCGAAAGGCAAAGGTCCCGAGTTCGAGTCTCGGTCCGGTACAGTTTTAATCTGCCAGGAAGTTTCATAAGCTTCTGAGTCTCAATGAAGTCTATAGTATTGGAACTGAGAATGTGTTCAAGGATTCTGCGGCAAACAGATATTGATCTGTAATTTGTGGGTCCGTTCATTTACCTTTCTTATATACTGGAGTCACTTGCGCTTTTTTCCATTTGCTTGCGACCCTGTGCTGAGTGAGAGATACACGATAAATGGAAGCTAGGTGCCGGCCGGAGTGGCCGAGCGGTTCTAGGCGCTACAGTCTGGAACCGCGAGACCGGTACGGTCGCAGGTTCGAATCCTGCCTCGGGCATGGATGTGTGTGATGTCCTTAGGTTAGTTAAGTTTAAGTAGTTCTTAGTTCTAGGGGACTGATGACCTCAGAAGTTAAGTCCCATAGTGCTCAGAGCCATTTTTGCAAGCTAGGTAAAGAGCTAATGCCGTAGAGTGTCCTTTGTAGAATCGAAATGGGATTCCAGTCCCAGTGATATATTTGTTTTCAAATCTTTAGGTTGCTTCTCTACGCCAGGTATGCTTATTTCTATGACGTCCATACGGGAGTCTGCCCGATGGTGAAATGACGGTATGTTTGTACGGTTCTCGTGCGTGAACGATTTCTTGAACGTGAAATTTAAAACTTCGACTTTCGTTCTGCTATCTTCAGCTTCCTCGACTGGTCAATAAGGGACTGAATGGAAGCCTTAGACCCGCTTAGTGATTTTACATACGACCGGAATTTTCTCGGGTTCTCTGCCAGGTCTTTTGCTAAGATGAGACGGCGGTAGTTGTAGAATGCTTCACGCATAGATCTCTTTGCAGGCGCACGAATCTCTACTAACCTTCGATTCTCATCATTTATGCGTTCCCCTTCGAACCGATAGTACAACAGCGTCTGCTTCCTCGGCATCTTACAAATTTCGTTGTTAAACCATGGTGGGTCTTTTCCATCATTTAGCTACTTCCTAGGCACGTAACTATCCAGATCTTGATTTACAAGCTGGTTAAACTTTGCCCATAATTCCTCTACATCCATCTTACTGGAACTAAGCGATGCCAATTCACTATCTGAGATCTTAATAACTGCTTATCTGCTCTGTCGAGCAGAAACACTTTCCTAGCCTTCTTGACTGATTCATAAACTTTCGTAATCATAGTTGCTGTAATGACATCATGTTCGCTAATCCCGATTTCTATACTGACATGTCGATAAGGTCCGGCCTGATTGTAGGTCCAAGGTCCAAGATATTTCCACTGCGTGTGGGCTGCCGAGCTAGCTGCTCAAGATAGTTTTCAGAAAACGTGTTCAAAAGTATTTCGCATGACCCCCCCCCCCCCCAATGAATCCATAGACGTCGCAGTCTAGGCAGGCTAAATTCACCTCCAACTAGTATTACATGATCTGGGTATTTACGCGCTATTGGTAGTAGCCTTTTTTGTATGATTGCCACAGCGGAATCGGATGGGCGACAAAAACATCCAGCAACTAACTTGGTTTCACCTACACCTGTTATACGCGATCAGATGACTTCAGTGTCACACCCAACTTCGATCTCAACAGACACAATATTTTTATCAACTGCAATGAACACACCCCTTCCTACGCCCTCTTATCTGCCTTTCCGATAAACGTTCCACGACTCGCAAAATATCTCTGTACAAAGTCGATGATGAAGTGGAAAACTGACGTACAGTAATAAGCGGGTACGTTGAGTGCAGTCGGAGTTTTTCTAATGTACGTTATTTTGGCGAAATAATTATTTTCGGTGTGGTACAGTATACAGAAATAATTATTTCGCGAAAAACATGTGTATTATAAAAACTTCGACTGCACTCAACGTACCCACTTATTACTGTACGTCAGTTTTTACTGGCTACGTTGAGCACAGTAGAATTAATTTGAAATCCAATAACCTTTATGTTGATGAAAATCTATATCATTATATGAGGACAAATTTTTGATCACTGATAATATTGGGAAATTTGAGGGCCCACTAAAGCAGACTTAGGCCTATGGTCTGGGTTAGGCCTGCAGCTACGCACTAGAGTTAATGTAAAAGATTCATTTTGATAAATCAAATTTTCATGGAGGATGGTCTGCCCATGAAATTATGAAATGATATTTTACGTTTTATTCAATGTTGGACAGTAAGCCAAGACGAGATTAAACCAAAAATCCCAAATCATGTAATTAATTATCATTATTTTTAAGTTTAGTCACTCCTTTATATCTCAGTTTAATATTCCCTTCTTAAAAAAACTGAAAATCCCAATTACTAATTATTTTCAAATCTGGCAAAATAATTTTACATTCATTTGGGGTTCCAACATATTTTATCTCCGTATAGAGCATGAAAACTATAGCTTTTAAAGCTGTATAAAAGATTTACATGTAGCTCACTAATCTTTTTAACCATATTAGTACCGCCAACAGTGTTGAGGTTCATGAAAATGGCTTTTATTTATACAGAATAAAAATTTATTAACAATTTTAAAAACCATATGGTATTCTATCATAATTATGTAGAACATTTCTTTTATTCTATTGAAATGAGAATTTTTTTTGTTTGTTGACTAAATTTTTAGTATTTACATCTCTAGTTATTTGGTAGTACTGCAGTTGTATTTCGTTCTTCACTTCGTCCTCAATTAATCTCGTCGTATATTTGCCATTCAATTTGTGAATATCTTGATAGATATTTTGATAGTTAATAGCGAACCCTTTACCTTCAGATCTGTTTTCCAGCATTTTTTTCATAGTAATAACTTTTTGGTCCAGCTGAAGCCCAGTTTGTAACAAGTTTATTATTATATCCCAATTCATCAGTCTATTCATCTAACATACAACTGGTCTCGACAGTCTTTTTCGCCATTGTCATTGTATAACATACTATCGTGAATATCAGGGATCCGATCATTCATCGAATCTCCGACATCGCTGCAGCCGGAGGAAGATCCTGGAAGAAGGGGACAGACGACGACTGAAGGGAATCGTTCAACCCGACAGAAGTGCGACGCTTCCGTAAATTGCTGCAGATTTGGTTTGCTGGGCCATCAACAAGTGTCACCATGCAAAGTATTCAGCGAAACATCATCGATATGGACTTTCGGAGCCGAAGCTCCACTCATGTATCCTAGATGACTGCGCGACAGAAAGCTTTACGCCTCGCCCGGCTCCATCAACACCGACATTGGACGGTTGATGATTGCCTGGTCGGACAAGTCAGATGGACGTGTACAGGTATGGAGACAACGTCGCCAGTCCATGGACTCTGCATGTCAGCAGGGGACTGTTCAAGCTGGTGGAGGCTCTGTAATGGTGTGGGGCGTGTGCAGTTGGAGTGATATGGGACCCTTGATACGTCTAGATACGACTCTGACAGGTGACACGTAGGTAAGCATCCTGTCTGACCACCTGCATCCATTCGTGTCCATTGCGCATTCCGACGGAGATGGGCAGTTCCAGCAGGACAATGCAACACCCCACACTTCCAGAACTGCCATAGAGTGGCTCCAGGAACACTCTTCCGAGTTTAAACATTTCCGGTGGCCGCCATACTCTCCAGGCATGAACATTATTGAGAATATCTGGGATGCCTTGCAACGTGCTGTTCAGAAGACATCTCTACCCCCTCGTGCTCTTACAGATTTATGGAGAGCTCTGCAGGATTCGATTCCCTCCAGCACTACTTCAGACATCAGTCGAGTCCATGTTACGTCTGGGAACTCGCGGGGACCTTCACGATATTAGGCTGTTGTATCAGTTTCTTTGGCTCTTCAGTATATATGCCTGTAGTTGAGGTTTTTGGAGTTGTAACTTCTGTTCAACGAAACTATACCGTTTCAGAGGAAAATTTTCGTCTACCAAAAGTGCATGTTTTTGCTACAATTTGGATACCACTCAGCAAGCAATGACATTCGTACATAAAGTATTCAAACAGTGTATAGCATATTAGGAGATGTGAATGCTACGTCGAAGTTGTGGCTCTGGTGATAAGAGGTGTGTGTTCCGAGTTGTGAGGAGAAAGGTAGCAGGTTGCCATCGACATTCTTCCAATTTTTTTTTCACTTTTTGTTTCTTAAATGGTACTGGGTCTTTCGTACACATATAATAGAGGTATCGATGATGATCATGTCCTATACTCCGAGAAGCGTAGGGGACGATGCGGGCAACCCGCAGCTCCGTACTAGGCAAGGTCCTAACGGAGGTGGTTTGCCATTGCCTTCCTCCGACCGTAATGGGGATGAATGATAATGATGAAGACGACACAACAACACCCAGTCATCTCGAGGCAGGAAAAATCCCTGACCCCGCTGGGAATCGAACATGGGACCCCGTGCGCGAGAAGCGAAAACTCTAGCGCAAGACCGCGAGCTGCGGACTATTGTGTCACTCAAAATAGAATGTTAATTAATGTGTCTTCCACGATTCGTGTTGTTTTCGCTTCGGGTTTCCTCTAGTATTCTTTTTGTCACCAGCTTTCCGATTGTACGGCGGACCGCTTCTGCGGGTTCTAGAGATGCCGCAGCAGAAGAGGCGAGCTTTGAAGGCCAGGCAGGTAGGTAGTGGTGGGCAGGAAATCGCGTATCTGTTAGAAATCACAGTGACTGAGAAGTCACAGATATCACAGTAGCAACTTTACAGAATCTAACTGCGATTTCAGTCACAGTTAGCAGTCGCAAGTAGTATTTCACATTGAAAGACGTGAGCCATCTATTGGTCGAATTTAGCACTGCTTTCTGCGATTTCAGTGACAAGTCGCAACTAAGAGTCGCAAGTAGCAACTAAAAAGCGCGGTTAACAGTGGCATCTGTTGGCCGAAGTTCGTACTACGTCCATCTCTGCGGTACGCTATGGAGTCTAACTGCGATTTCCGTGACAAGTCGCAACTAAGAGTCGCAAGTAGCAACTAGAAAGCGCGGTTAACAGTGCCATCTGTGGGTCAAAGTTCGTACTACGTCCATCTCTGCGGTACGCTATGGAGTCCAACTGCGATTTCCGTGACAAGTCGCAACTAAGAGTCGCAAGTAGCAACTAAAAAGCGCGGTTAACAGTGCCATCTGTGGGTCAAAGTTCGTACTACGTCCATCTCTGCGGTACGCTATGGAGTCTAACTGCGATTTCCGTGACAAGTCGCAACTAAGAGTCGCAAGTAGCAACTAGAAAGCGCGGTTAACAGTGCCATCTGTGGGTCAAAGTTCGTACTACGTCCATCTCTGCAGTACGCTATGGAGTCTAACTGCGATTTCCGTGACAAGTCGCAACTAAGAGTCGCAAGTAGCAACTAAAAAGCGCGGTTAACAGTGCCATCTGTGGGTCAAAGTTCGTACTACGTCCATCTCTGCGATACGCTGTGGGGTCTAACTGCGATTTCCGTGACAAGTCGCAACTAAGAGTCACAAGTAGCAACTAAAAAGCGCAGTTAGCACTGCCATCTGTTGAGCAAAGTTCATACTACGCTATTCGCTACCGAGTCAAACTGCGATTTCTGTGACAAATCGCAACTAAGAGTCGCAAGTAGCAACTAAAAAGCGCAGTTAACATACTTCTCCTAGTGTCATCTGTTGACCGACGTATGTACGTTATGAGAGCCTTGTGCCTCACGAGATCGATGTGCTGTGTGTGCATGTGAAGGGCTTATTTCAATAGTGGTACAAGTCCATTTTTGTTAATTTTGAGATATAGAGTCGTAAAGTTAAATGAGTGCTGAAAAATCTGCAGTTGAGATACCAGAAATATTCACCATATGGCTTCTTGCTAGAGATGAGCCTTTATTTATGTTTGTTTGGATCACTAATTTCAGAAGCATTATAGACAGAAAAGTGTAGGTAATGGACTTGTACCACTATTGAAATAAGCCCTTCATATTATATGACGACATGCACATTCAGCATCAGTTACGGTTGGTCAAATACTGCTGTGACTCTGAATGTATTATATTAATAAGAAGCGACATTGCCTTTTTCTCCTGAAAATATCGAGTAACGTAACAAATGTGTTTGATTCTGCTTCCAATATGACAGTTTTGGTTAATACTCCACATGCCTACAGGACTTTGCAATGTTAACACAGCAGAACTCAGACATCTGTATAAGTGTAGAGAAATGAAAACAGTCATATGAATGCCTCACAGTTCAAGACTCGGGAGAAAAGTTTTACACCTGGTGTTCTACATGGCAACTTCACACACAAGAACTTTTTGCCGACATCACTACCACCTACATAAGTAAGCTTTTCCTGTGTCACTTTCAAGTAATGCACTTAAGCTATTCCTGATTTAACTGGAAGATCTGTACTTCCCACTTTCATATCAACAGCCTCAAAATGCATATTGTAGACTTCGGGATATGTTACAGGTCAGTGTCACACCAAGATTGTGGAGAAAGGGGGGGGGGGGGGGCGGCATGTCACTCTCCAACAAGTGTTTACCAATAAATAAGTGGCGGAAAATTACGGGTATAGGACGGCTTAACATGTGGAAAATGAGATTTTTATTATTCACTCAATGTATTTAACATTTATTATTCCTTTAAAATCGCACAACAACTTCAATAAAACACTTTAATCAGTCATACACTTATTTCATAATTATTTCACTTTTAAACTGCAAATCCTTTAAGAGCTGTCTTGAATCTTCACGAGTCTCTCTCAACAGCCTTGATGTGGATAGATATGTACAGCAACCAGTAATCAGTCAGAACTGCGTCTGCAAAAACACAAGGATTATTAAACAATTTTTGCTGTCACTAATTACTAGCAATATAATTGACAGAGTAGATTGCTAATATTTGCTATATCACATTTGCTAATATTTGCTATATCACATTCGCAAGAACGATCTCACTGAAGTAATTAAGTCCATCAAAACGCTTAGAAACTAACCTGTCGTCTGACGAAAACGGTCTAAAGACTGGCAATTTCTTCAGATCTGTTGACAATGATATTTTGAATTATCACTTTACTGAGTGACTGAAATGTAGTTCAGGTACCTATGAACATAACAATATGTTAGAATTCATTTTCTAAACACGAACTATTACGGTACTGTGCGGCTACTTGCATATTAATTACACTATTAATATTTTCACAGTTGTTTCTTTAATACAAAATTAAAGCCAACGGAAGAATAAACGTAA